>NC_090436.1:687262307-689719463 GCF_031143425.1 Pleurodeles waltl | reverse complement strand
GGCCTCATCAAAATAGGCCAATCTGCCCCCAAGGGGGGCAGAAATGGCCTAAATATAATTTTCCCTCAAGGGGAGCGACCCTTGCCTAAGGGGTCGCTCCCCACCTAAAAAAATAAAATGAAACATAAAAACAAAAAAACAAAAATTGGTCCCTGGTGCCAGAGGTTTCTGCCCCCCCTGAGGGGCAGAAAGGCCTTCCCAAAAAAATGCCCCCCATGGGAGCGACCCTTGCCCAAGGGGTCGCTCCCTTATGTAAATTTCAATAAAAAAAAAAAAATCCCTGGTGTCTAGTGGGGTTTCAAAAGCCGGATTGCAAGCAATCCGGCTTTTGAAACCCTCGGAGACACTTCAAAGGGAAGGAAATACTTTTCCTTCCCTTTGAAGCCCCTCCGGGCCTCCCCCAGTGATTGAAAGAGAAATGCTTTTGCATTTCTCTTTCAATCGCGCTGGAAGCAGAGCTTCCTACGCGATGGGGAGGCCCCTGTGACAAATCAGCGCGCGCTCGCGCGCTGACGTCACAGGGGGGGTGGTGGGGGGCGGGTGTGGAAGGGGAAGGTGTTCCCTTTCGATCCCCGCCTTGGGGGGGAGGGGGCTGCACGGGGGGCGCGCTAGCGCTCCCCCAAGTTCCCCTGTGCCTAGGACGAGATGATCTCGTCCAAGGCACAGGGGAACTGTAGCCTTGGACGAGATCATCTCGTCCAAGGCTCCGAACCGGTTAAATATCATCTGCCTTAAACATGTTTATCACTGAATGAAAGAATATATCTTTCTGTTTGCACTTGAATTTTACTTTGCTATTCACACCACTGTAGTTATCGGGAACATCAACTTCCATTTTTTGACAAGAATCCTTTTGATGCTGCAGTTTCCTCACTGTATTCATCTGGCCAGGATATTGGTGTTATGAAGACTAGACTAATGCAATATTGTTTATGCCAGAGCTCCAAAGAAAGAGATGATGAAACACAAAATGATGTGGAAAACCACACAGTCTTCGTTTCTATTTAAATAAATCTTCTCATATTCCACCTGTCCTCAAAGAACAAAAATAGCTTCCATTGCCACAGATGAAGGTCAATATGCTTTGCACTACCTTCAACATTAGGCAGTACACATCCTAAAATACATCCAGTCACTGTTATGAACTGCACTGTGATATGCAACCTGAGAACCTCACAAAAGATTGGACCTAAAATCCTCTATTCAGTTCACCCAAGAAGGGGGTGAGGTAATCATTGCAAATTGCTACCTCTATATTTCCTCTTTATCCTCACTCAGTGACATCATCAGCCCTCTGCTTTAGCACCTTAAGCGGGGCTTTCAAGGACTGCTAAGTCTCCAAAGAGATATAGGCCCTCATTACAACCCTGACGGTCAGTGTTAAAGCGGCGGTAATACCGCCAACAGGCAGTCGGAAAAAAAAATGGAATCATGACCATGGCGGAAACCGCCAACATAGACAGCCACTTTAACACTCCGACCGGCACGGTGGTAGAAACAAACACTGCGGCGGTCACTGCCGCCAAACTGGCTGAAGACAGAGTACCGGCCACTGTATTTCAAGACGCCTATCTGCCACCTTTTCCAGGGTGGAACCAACGCGATCAAAAGCATGGCGGAAACAGTATACAGAAGGGAAAACACTCACCTCTCGACACCCAACGAGGAACTAGGACGCCATGGAGCCCGAACTGCAGGTGTTACCAATGTTGGTGTATCTTCTCATCTACCAGGAGTGCTAACTTGGCACGTGGCGGAATGTCCTTGCCCTCACTACGAGGCAGACTGGCAGCCCTGATGGGTGGCGCACTCGATGACCCCGCAGTTGCTGGCACCACTGTGCCTGGGGATTTGGTGGCTGAGGTGCTGGGCTAGGACCTGGAAAGCCTGGCCCTAGGGGAAGGACGGGGGGAGGTGAAGGGAAGAGGTCAAAGTTTGCCAGGAAAAGCTTTTTAGACACACTGGGATGAGAAGATGGAGGGGGTTTGGGAGTGGAAGAAGAGGTAGTGGTTGTAGGAGGTGTACATCTGGTGAATTTGGGTGAAGGTGCATGGGCTGGAGGCTGTTGTGAGGTGGATGGCTGTTGGGTGGGTGTGTGCCTGCGTTTGTGTACTTTGGGAGGAGGGCTCACAGACACAATGGGAGAGGACACAGAGGATGTGTGAATGGTAGTGGGGGTGGTGATTGCACGTGAGCGGTGTGTGGTGATGGGCATGCTGGTGATGGAGGTAGTGGCTGAGGATGTAGTGCATGCAGGTGTGAGTGGAGACAAGACAGGGAGGGAGGAGGAGGATGTGGAGGGGGGACACAGTTGAGACAGTGGATGTTGGTGTGTCTGCATGGGTATTGTGTGAGTGCCTGTGGGATGTGTGGTGCTTATGTTTGCCATGTCCACTCTTGTGTGTTGATGTGTGTGCATGCTGGTCTGATGGTGTGCTTAGGATAGGCTGAGGTAGAGGGGATTAGGTCTGGGTGGAGAAAGTTGGAGGGGGGAGGCTGGACACAGGGACAATGGCTGCCATCAGTGCTGAGGCCAGAGCCTGAAATGCCCTCCAGGTATGCATTTGTTTGTTGCAAATGTCTCTCCACACCCTGGATGGTATTCAGAGTGGTTGACTGCCCAACAGTGAGGGATCTGAGGAGGTCAATAGCCTCCTCATTGAGGGCAGCAGGGCTGACTGGGGCAGGGCCTGAGGTGCCCGGGGCGAAGGAGATGCTCACCCTCCTGGGTGAGCGGGGCACAGGACACACGCTTGGGGGCTGCTGGGAGGGCAGTGCTGGTAGGGGGGTGGCAGCTGTACCTGCTGATGCGGTAGGCACAGAGGTGCCAGCCACCGCAAGGGAGATCCCATCAGAGGAGGAGTAGCTGTCGCTGGTGTCAGCTCCTGGCCCCGTCGTGGAGCTCCCCTCGCCCCCCACCCCACTGGTGGCTTCAGACTCCGTTGCTTCACCCTCCAGAACCAAGTGGGTTGCAGTTCCCTCCTGCTCCAGAGCCAATGCTCGTCCGCTTGATGATGCTATTGCACACAAGTACAGGGATACCACAAAAAGGGAGGGGAAAGACAGAAGAAAACATGTTCAGTGCATGCAACACCACTATCGTTGGCGGACACAACACACAGGGAGCAGCCCTCTGCACTAGGCCGTGCACTAACAGTTCCTGGAAATTTCACCTGACCATGGGGTACGAGGCCTAAGCCCAATTGCTGCACACCTGGAAGTCACAGGAGCCTGACTAGGTGTAGATGGCTGGTACCACTAGTGGGGTTGGGGTGCCATATGGCCTGCCTCACAAGGGACCTTGCCTACCAAGTTCGGCCTGGCCTAGGGAAACCCACTGCTCACCTCCCCCACCCAGACACCTCGTAATGCGCACAGGGTCACCTGAATGAGAGTGTACTCACCCCATTGTGGCTGCTGTGATGCCCCCAAGCACCCATCCAACTCCGGATATGCCACCGCCAGGATCCGGGACATCAGGGAGGTCATGGTGCGACAGACACCCCTTCCACGTTGGGAGGCCATACCCAGCTGGGCCTCCGCCGTCTTCTTGCTCCAGCGGCGCAGGTCCTCCCATCTTTTACGGCAGTGGGTGCTCCATCTGTGGTAGACCCCGAGGGTCCGGACATCCTTGGCGATGGCACGCCAAATACCCTTCTTCTGGTGGGCGCTGACCTAGAGGAATGGTACGGGGGAAGGAAATTACTCACCCATCTGGACCGTCATAGTCATTGCACACCAGTTCCCACCCATGCCCTGACGCACATACACTCACCATCCGCACATGCAGGCCTCAGCCCCCCCATGTATCTTCCATCCACACCACTCAAAGCAGGCATTGCCCATGCATCATGCTCACAGTGTACTCACCTGTTTGTCTGGAGGACCGTACAGTTGTGTGTACTGGGGGAGGACCCTACCCATTAGTTTCTCCAACTCCTCCGAATGAAGGCAGGGGCCCTTTCCCCAGACACTGTAGCCATCATTGCTTCCAGACACAGGTCACAGCAGCACTTGTAGTATAGGTCCTCTCCTGTTGAAGGTCAGGTATCAAGTGAGTGAGCAGACAGAAAATGGCGGTCACATCCGCGGCAGTGCGTACCGTCACCGATGGCGTACATCGTCATTGGCTCCTGGGACCCATAGGGCCCAATGTTAACCAATGCAGAATTGTGCCGCGGTCTTCGACCGTCCACCGCGATGGTGTACAACGCCAGTGTAGTTACCTCATATCCCCTTGTCCCACCTTACAGGTCAGGCAGCCGCCATTTCAGGGGGCCACATGGCATGGAAAAAACTATGTCATACCTATCTAGGCCGGGAATACAGACAGATACCGGCACATAGCGGATTACTAAAGTTTCTGCAAATAACACATTGTGATACCTCAGTGTTGGATGACTCTCTGCTCGCTGTTCTCCTTCATAGGGCACATCTGCTGGGGCAGGTGATGAGATGGCCGCATCCTCCGGTGTACAGACCACTGGTGGACCTGTCGACAATGGAAGAGAGACACATCAAAATCACATACAGACTTGATCGTGCAACAATCCTGGAACTGTGTGCCCAGTTGGAGCCAGACCTGATGTCAGCTATCCGCTATCGGCCATCCCACAGGGATACCCCCTCTTGTGCAGGTCCTGTCTGTACTCCATTTCCTGGCCAGTGGATCTTTTCAAACAACAGTGGCCATGACATCAGGGATGTCCCAGCCAATGTTTTCTAACGTGTTGTCCAAAGTGTTGTCTGCCCTGCTGAAACACAGGCGCAGCTACATCGTTCTCCCTCAGGTGGAGGATTTGCCCACAGTGAAAGGTGACTTCTATGCCCTGGGACATATCCCCAACATTATTGGTTCCATTGATGGTACACATGTGGAATTTGTCCCCCCCACCGCAGTAATGAACAGGTGTACAGAAACCGGAAAAGCTTCCATTCGATGAATGTGCAGATGGTGTGTTTGGCAGACCAGTACATCTCTCATGTCAATGCCAAGTATCCTGGCTCTGTGCATGAGGCTTACATTTTGAGAAATAGCAGCATCCCTTATGTGATGAGGCAACTCCTGAGGCACAGTGTGTGGCTAATAGGTGAGGCCAAGGTCCCAATACAGTTGACATTGGTGTCTAGGTATAGGGTTGTCCCTAAGGGTTAGTGTGTGTCTAACAGTTGTCCCTCGACATTTGCAGGTGACTCTGGTTACCACAACCTGTCATGGCTACTGATCCCAGTGAGGAATCCCAGGACAAGGGCAGAGGAACGCTACAATGAGGCACATGGATGAACTAGGAGGATAATCGAACGCACCTTCGGCCTCATGAAGGCCCGATTTCGGTGCCTCCATCTGACAGGTGGTTCCCTATACTACTCACCGAAGAAGGTGTGCCAGATAATTGTGGCCTGCTGTATGCTGCACAACCTGGCTTTGCAACACCAGGTGCCTTTTCTGCAGGAGGATGGGCCAGATGGTGGTATTGTGGCAGCTGTGGAGCCTGTGAACAGTGAAGAAGAGGAGGCAGAAGAAGTGGATATCGACAACCAAAACAACATCATCATGCAATATTTCCAGTGAGACACAGGTAAGAAGATGTAACTGCTTCCCACATCTCATACTATTGATGGAGCTAGCATAAGTCTGTCATTTTCACTCAGTGTATGGACACTGACTTGTCACTTTGACTTTCCATTTCACAGATCTGGGTTTCACTTTGTGCCCTCTGCTATGTTTACTCCTGGCCTACAGCTCTGTTACATTGGTATGTGAACAAGTAAATTGACATTGCTATAGATGTTGCAATTACACATTTGTGAAAGCACAGACTGACTCCAGATTGTTTTGTGATTGAAGTGTGTTTATTCCTGTGCAAATAAGTGGAGGAGGTTGTAAAATGGGCTGGGGTGATGGTGGAGGTATGTCCATGGCAGAGTCCAGGCTATTTGTTTCAGAGGTGCATTTTCCAAAGGGGCATAGGAAGTGGAGCAATGGCAATTTAAGGATGGACAGGGTGACATAGTGGGACAGAAGAGTGACATTCAGGGGGTTCTTATTTCCTTGCGGGGGTATTTTTAATGTTCTCTGTCTTGTTCCTGGATCTCAGGGACCGTTTGCAGGGTGGTTCTCCATCTGCAGGGGGTGGGGTGCTGGTGTCCTGTTGTTCCTATGGTGGTGCCTCCTGTCCACTAGCGCCGGCTGAGGTGGAGGGCTGTTCATCGTCCAGGCTAGTGTCAGGGGCCCGTTGGTGTGCCACTGTATCCGGCCTGGTGTTGAGAAGGTCTGCCAGCACCCCTGCAGCAATGCTGACCAGGGTGGTGTTGATGGACTTCAAGTCCTCCCTGATCCCCAGGTAGTGTTCCTCCTGCAGCTGCTGGGTCTCCTGAAACTTGGTCAGTACTGTGCCCATGGTCTCCTGGGAATGGTGGTATGCTCCCATGATGTTGGAGAGTGCATCGTGGAGAGTGAGTTCCCTGGGCCTGTCTTCCCCCTGCCGCAAAGCAGTCCTCCCAGCTTCCAAGTTATCCTGTGCCTCTGTCCCCTCAACCATGTGTCCACTGCCACTGCCCCCAGGTCCCTGACTGTCCTGTGTTAGTGGGGTTGCCTGGGTTCCCTGTAGTGGTGGACACACTGCTGATTGACATGTCCTGGGGACAGAGGGATTGGCCCGCTGGGTGGGTGCTGTGCTGGTGTTTACTGAGGGGGGAGGCTCTGTAGTGGTTTGTGACTGTGTCAGGGGAACCGACTGTCCCGAGGTCCCGGATGGGCCGGGCTTGTCAGCTTGATCCAGGCGTGCAGAGCTTCTGTCCTCACTGTGGATCTCTCCTGTGGGGGGACTGGATATGTCCGGCACCTCCTGTCCAGTGACATTGGGTATGGGTCCTGTTGGGGTGTAAATGTATAGTTTTAGTATCTGTGTGTGCCGTCTTGTGCAATGGGTGAGTGACCCTCTACTCCTGTGCTTGCATTATTGACTTGGTCCTTGTGTGATTGGTGATTTTGGGGCATGAGTGAGTCTCTGTACTGGACATGCTTTGGTGATGGGTGTCCATGCATTGGTGTTACATGCAGGGCTTGATATTGGGATGTGTGGGTTGTCTTAGTGGGGTATCTATGGGTTGTTGGGGTGATGGGTGCGAGGGTAACGGTGGCGGTATGTGATGGCATGCAGGTGGGGTGTCGGGGATAAAGTAGTAAAGATATGTCTTACCAGAGTCCAGTCCTCCTGCCACTCCTGCAAGGCCCTCGGGATGCATAATTGCCAAGACTTGCTCCTTCCATGTTGTTAGTTGTGGGGAAAGAGGTGGGGGTCCACCGCCAGTCCTCTGTACAGCAAACTGATATCTGAATACCACGGACCTTCCCCCGTAGGTCGTTCCACCTCTTCCTGATTTCATCCCGTGTTCTTGGATGCTGTCTCACTGCGTTGACCCTGTCAAAAGTTCTGCGCCATAGCTCCATCTTCCTAGCAATGGATGTCTGCTGCACCTGTGATCCGAATAGCTGTGGCTCTACCCGGACAATTTCCTCCACCATGACCCTGAGCTCCTCCTCAGAGAACCCGAGGTGTCTTTGAGGTGCCATGATGTGGTGTGGGTGATGTGTGAGGTGGTGTCTGTTGTGATGTGTGAGGGGATGTGTTGTTTGAGCTGCGTGGATATTGTGTAAGTGATGGTGTTCTGTGTCTGTGGATGCTGGTGTTGTTTTAGGTAGTCTTTCTCCCTGTCCTTCTTTCAAAATGTTGGTAGTAAGGGTTTGTGGGTGATGTGGATGTGTGCTTTATATTGGATTGGGTGTGTGGGTGTGTGTATGTGTGTATGTATGTCAGATGTGTGTATTTCGAATTGTCCAATGTGGTTGTGTTTGTGTTTTGTAAGTGTGTGTGTATTTTGAGCGCTGCGGTGTGTACCGCCAATGGAATACCACGGTTGAAAGACCGTTGCGTTGATTCGTGGGTCGTGATTCTCTGGGAGAATTCCTGTTGGCGTGGCAGTGTTGGTTTTGGTATCCCCAGTTTATCACTGACCTTTGGTGTGGCGGACTTGTGTGGGTGTCTGTATTGTGGCGGACTCCGAGCTGTGGGTCATAATACTTGTAGCGGAATTCCACGGCCGCAGCGGTAAGTTGGCGGTCTTCTGCACGGCTGTCCATGCACTGGTATAGCATGCAGGGCTTGGCATTGGGGTTAGTCATATGTGTAGGTGCAGTGTGTGGTATGGACTGGAGTGATGGGAGTGAGAGTGAGGGGGTGAGATGGGATGCAGGTATGGGGGGTGATAAGTAGTAAATGTTGACTCACAGTTGTCCAGTCCTCGGGCTACTCCAGTGAGTCCCTCAGGATGCAGGATTGCCAAGACTTGCTCCTCCCATGCTGGGAGCTGTGGGTGAGGAGGTAGGGGTCCACCTCCAGTCCTCTGGGTGGCGTGCTGGTGCCTTGCTGCCACGGAACGTACCTTCCCCTGTAGGTCATTCCACCTCTTCCTGATATCATTCCTTGTTTTTGGATGCTGTCCCACGGCATTCACCCTGTCCATGATTCTCCGCCATAGCTCCATCTTGGTTGCAATGGATATTTATTGTACCTGTGCTCCAAAGAGCTGTGACTCTACCTTGACTATTTCCTCCACCATGACCCGCAACTCCTCATCTGTGAAACAGGAGTGCCTTTGTGGGGACTTGGGTTTTGTGTGGTGTATATAGGTGTGGGTGTTGGGTACTGTGGTTGGGTGTGTGAAGTGGGGTACGTGAGGGATGCATGGGTGTATGTGGTGTGTGTGCCTAGTTGTCGCAGTGGTCTTGGTGTCAGTCTTGTGGCAATAATTTGTATTCGTAAAGGGTCTTGGGTAATGTGGGTGTGTGTTTTATAGTGCTGTGCTGTGGGTGTGTGGGTGTAGTGTGCGTATTAGTGTCAGGTGTGTCTCTCTGGTTTTGGTATTGGTATTGTTATTGGTATTGTTTTTGGTATTGGACAATGTTGTGTAGTTTAGTATTTGGGTGTCCATTCTGAATGTGCCGGTGTGTACCGCCAAGGGTTTACCGCCATTGAATGTCTGTAGTAGTGATTCGTGGGCCATGATGTGGTGGGAGTTGTTTTGTTGGTGTAACGGTATGGGTGTTGGTACCACCACTTTAGCACTGACCTTTGGGCTGATGGATTTGTGTATGTGGCAGTATTCTGTCGGATTGGTGTGTGTGTTTCATAATTTGGCGAACGGATGTTCGCCTCCACGGTGGTATGTTGGCGGCCGTCACCACGGGAGTAAGCAGGATTTACCACCAATGTCATAATGAGGGCATATATGTCTTATCATAATCTACTCCTCCTTTCTTTCCCTTATTGAGCATGGGAAATAGTAGAGCCAGAGGTGATGTATGGGTGCGGCCTATGTCCTTTTTCTCTTTGACTGACCTCACTCAAGGCCCACAGTCTAGTGGTGCTATCAGCTTTCAGGTTTCCTTAGCAGGTACATCAATTTGGGGTGTGGAGGGTTAGAACTCTTTTTAAGACCTCTGGTATGAAGAGAGGGTGAAGAATTTGGGACACCCTTTGCTGTACATTCGTTAGCTTAATCCATCGGTGGAGTCAAACGAAGGGTCTTGAGGTGTGCTTCATATAAAGTACTGCAGATTACTGATGGGCATGGTCCTATCAGAAATAGGATCCACCCGGTCTTGGAAGAGCTGCATTCAACATGAGTAAAATAAAACCTGTCAGCAGGAATGGTCCGGCCAGATGAGAGTGGGGAAAAACAGTGGGTAAAAGCAGGGAGCTGCAATGATATAAAGAAGGGGTCCTACTGTAGGAGCTCATATGTGATGGATTGTAAGAAATTATATAATTGATTTGTCAATATTGTCTGTCTCTTGCCCACATTCTGCTTCTTTAGTGGTTGTCTGCTTTATTGAATTACCATGTTTTGCCTTAATAATTTTGCAAGGGGCATGTCATGAGCTGTAAAGGTATTCAGTTAGGTTCTTGCATTATTATACTGTGCTGATTTTCACTTTATCAAATAGGTATATCACCAGATTGTGTGGCACCCCTGGTAACCCCTCTTTTTTTACTACTCCCCCTCCCCTTGGGAGCTTTTGATGCAAGCTTCTAATAGTCAGGCAAACCTGAATGCATCCGGGCTACTCCCCAATGGGGAGTATAAAAGAGGGGACCTTTGGAAAGAGGGCATTCTCTTCTGCAACTTTGGTTCTTTATCAGTCAGTTGCTTTTTCGGCTGCTATTTCCAAGTTCGCTGGGATTCTGTTGCTCATGTTCTCCCGAGTATCCCAGAACACCTTTCTCCTGTACTGAGCCAAGCTATACAGGATGGCTGTGATGCAGATAAGTTCTCCATCCATTGTGGCCTGGATACCACATATTAAATTGGGTGCGCCATTGGCACTAGTGTTGCTATCCCTCACCTTGCATGGTTGAGATCCATAGGTTTTTCGGGTGATGTTTGATTGTCTCTTTGGACATATCCTTTAATGGGAGTTGCCTTTGTGGGGATAAAGTGGACTTCTCTTTGGAGCATTTTATAGAAAGCAAGGTCACAACAACATTGCGCTCCTTGGTTTTGTCTGCTCTGCCCCGCCAACTGCACCAGCCCTTTCAATCTCTCTGTGGCTCTGGCAGGGGTGCCCCATGCAGACAGCCTTTAACCCTCAGCAAGGACCCAGTCATTTCATGGCATAGGCCGTGGCATACACTGATCCAATGGTCAGGGACTTTGCACCAGTCACTCTCCCACACTCTCCTTCCCATGCTGCAGCCTTGCCAAAACCCCTTTAGCATACGCTTAGCAGAGCGAAGCCACCTGGATGGGTATACAATCTGATTTGAACATCCATAACATCAGACAGGTGTTTCCTGCAAATTGCCCCTCAGTGGCAGCACCTTCCACCATCTTTGGAACACCTGGCATTGGACCATCTGTCCATCTTGCAGAAGGACATGCAAGCCCTTTTGTCAAAAAGTCTATGAAGAGGGTGCCTGCATCAGAAGTGGTCCACTGTTGTTACAGCTGTTATTGTCTAGTGCCAAAGAAGGACAGAGGCCTTTGTCCTATTTTAGACCTGTGCTATCTCAACGTCTTACTTTGGTCACTGGCCTTGTCTGCCTTCGACTCTGGAGACTGGATTGTAGTACCAGACCTGCAAAACACTTACTTATACTTAACCATCCTGCAGGCCCACAGTGGCTGTCTGCAGTTCATGGTAAGACAGAAGTCCTTCAGCTCACTGTCCTCCCCTCTGATCACACCAGCTCATTTAGGTGTTCAGGAAAGGGGTGGCAATTGTGGAAGCACATCTTCAGAGGTGAGGGCTCCCAGTCTTCCGCTACCTTGACAACTGACTGCTGACTTCAGGCTCACCCCAGACAGCTGTCACCCACCTTCAGACTATGGAGAACCTCCTGACATCTTTGGGGTTCATTATTAACATACCGAGGTCACAACTGACTCCATCACAAATACTCACTTTTATAAGAGCCTTTCTGGACATGGTCCTATTACTTGCCTTTTCCTGGAAAGGAGAGTCCGGGACAATCATGCCAATGATTCCATTATTTCAGTCTGTGTCCTGGATTTTAGTGACGTCAAATCTGAGGTTGTTGCGACTGATGGCCTCCTGCATCCTGTTGGTGAAGTACACAAGGTGACATATGCAGGCTCTTTGGTGGGAACTGAAGTTTCAGTGGGTCCAACATTGGGAGGACCTCTCTGATAATGTCTGGATCTCTTAGGAGTCTACAATAGACTTGTAGTGGTGTTTGCTCCAGTATAATTGGTTTAGCAGCAGACTCATTTCGCTACCCCACCCAGAACGAACATCAGTAACAGATGCATCACTTCTGGGCTGGGGCGGCCACCTGGGATAGGTGGAGATCAGAGGCTTCTGGTCTCTGGAGGAGCCCCAGCTACACATCAACATTCTGGACCTGAGAGCCTTCTGTTTGTCATAAAAAGCTTTAATGCCATCCATCAAGGTAAGGCTGGTGCTTCTGGAACTGAGAGTCATCAGTTTGGTGTTAAAAGCCTTCTTGCCATTGATCAAGGAAAGGATGGTGCTGATGCCTCTGACAACACCACAACATGTGGTATTGCAACAAATGGAGTGGAGTCAGGTTGAGATCCCTATGCCTAGAGGGGCTGCATCTCGGTAAATAGCTGGACCATCTAGGAATCATCATGGTGGTGAACAACCTGGTGGAATTGTTGAATGCCATGGTGGAAAAACAGCCTTTGGTGGCTAGCAGATCATGATCTGCCTAAGGTTTCTTTTACACACGGTATTTTCTGCACACAGGGACTACCTTAGCTCATTTTCTTCACTATGCTAAGAATGTGCAATGTCAATAGTTCTGTGCATTAGAGTTCCCAATGTGTGTCTCTCTCTGAGATGTGTTCTGCCTATAGTGGGACTCAGGATTTCTTTGTACCTTCCTGCCATTAGCTCTCCTTCTCCTAGTTCTGAAGAAGATCAGGAATGACTGGGCCCAAGTCATTCTTGTGGCCCCAGAAAGCCCATAGAGACTTTGGTTTTTAGAGCTCCTGGGCATACGCATCTGTCCTTTGAACAGACTGTCCCTCTGGAAAGATCTGTTGTCGCAGCACCTTCATTCTTTGAAATTCAGTGGTAACACCTGGACACCTTTGAGTTTCCTCCAAAAGTGGTTGATGTGCTATGTATTAAGAAGTATAACATGTTCATACAGCAAAAACCTGCAATTTTCGTTTTTACTGTGGAAAAGGCTAGTAGTCCCATTAATGAGTGTATTTGTAAGGAAATGCCTCTTTTATATAGTCACCCCAAGTTTGTCAACTGATGTTGCTGGTTTTTCAACCCTGAGAGTGAACTAAGGCTTTCTAATCAGACCTCAGTGCCAGTGCTCTGACCCTATAGTGTTTGTTGACTGGCTATACCTATATGGAAATGACTAACTTTCCTGTAAGTCCCTAGAACATGGTACCCAGGGCATGTAAATTAGATAGGTACCCCATGGCTTGCAGCATTGACAGTGCCATCCTGGAGGACTCTCACGTAAAATGAGTCCTCCAGTTCACCACTGCAGACTGGCAAATCATCCCTGCACTGGTAGCTCAACTTTGCCATTGAAAGCAATGGCAAATCCACTGCTTCCCCTGTACATGTGTGTGAGTGACCCCTCTGGCACGCCTACTGAGCCCTAAGGGCAGGGTGTAAAATATGGCGCATATATTTTCAATGACAGTAAAACAAAAGAAATTACCATTTTAGTGTGAAAGGACTTGATTGTCCAATTGGTAAGTACAAGGTTTTACACGGATCTATCAGCTGTGCTCACTCCTGAACGGTGCAACCAATGTGGGCACTCCAAGGTATTAAAAAACTAGATACATTAAGCCTGACATATCTAAAGTCAAAATTATTCTAACTTGTTGCAGTGTGCACCTTAAGCTAAGTTGCAATTGTGTTGCCTTTAAGATTCCTGTGCCTTTCTGGGCACACATGGAGCCTGCTCCATAAGACAGCTTTCTGACCTCCTGGTGAGACATGCAACTCCCAGAAAGGCCAACAAGGAGGGATTGCAGGGCAGAAAGCTACATAGGTGTTGGCCCCAAAAGGCAGGCTTCAAAGTTGAAGCTGGCTTCGAAGAGCAGATGTGGGACACCTGGTGGGAGGGGGTGGGTTGGGGGAGAAGCTCCCCTATTTTTAAGATATACACGCTGACATGGGGAACAGAGAGGAAACCAGTTGCCAAACCAGTTTTCCCAGGGGTGTGTAGCTCTGAGGTAGCAACACAAAGGGTGCGCATTATGGAGTTATGATCACCGAGAGAGGGGTCTCACCATCTTGGGAGAGGGCAGAATAATTTCTAAGTGCCTAATTCATTGACTTTGTCAAGGTTTGTTTGCAGTTGACTGAAATTGCACTGGTTTATTATTTCTTGTAAAATCTATATCTTCTGGACCTTTTTTGTTCTGTTGTCTAAATTCTCATATAAGTACAACTTACTTTTCAAAATTAGTGTTGGATTCCTTGCGTGTTGTGGTGATTTCTTCTTCAATTGTTTTGGTACTGTTTAAATGCTTAACACAACACTTGTTCCTCTCTGTGAACTTTCCTGCTCAGTGTCACAGCTACCAAGGATTAAGCTTGAGGGTTTCACAGATCAAACCCTGAGGTCCTAAACGGGTTGAGAGGTTGATTACTTAGTAAGATTGCTTTCACAACCACACCCTATAATACACCCCATTTCCTCACAGTATAGTAGCAGGCTGCCACATCAGCCCTGCTAAATTCTGACTGCGACTTCTAAAGTTGATAATGTATTGTATCAAATAACTCATTACATTAAGCCTAAGCTGATGCCCAAGTCACAATTTATGTAACTTGTTACAGCGTGCAACCTTTACAAAGTTGCCACTTTGCTACCTTAAACCCTCTGTGCCCACCCCCAGCTTCACACAGGCTCTGTTCCTGACACAGAGCCTTACACAGGTTTCTGCCCTCCTGGGGAGACTTGCAAACTACTCCCAGGAAAGGAGACTATAGACGCTTGTGGGGAAGAGAAGTGTTACTTCTCTCTTTAAGGAAGTCACACAATTGTTGGCCCAAAAAGAAAGCCTCAAAGGACAAGCTGCCTCCGAAGAGCAAATGGTGACACTTGGGAGAAGGGGTGCTCTATTGTTTAGATAGACAGGCTGGCACTTGGGAAGGAGATTAGAAACCAGTTACTGGCTTTTCATGGGTATGTAGCTCCCTTGATAGTCACACTCTAGACCAGACAGAGGAGCTCTAAACATCAAGGAAAGGGTTCTGCCGTGTTGGAGGTGGGCAGGATGGAGATTTCTGTGACAGACAGATGCCACACTTCACAATAAGTGGTCAGCAGGAGGGAGTAACCTAATATGCCATTGTCTACTAACCATGCCTACCTGGAGAGCATTTTCTGTTTGTTAAAAGGACACCCCTGGCACCCAGAACTCAGATCTCAATGGATAAGTGGACTGAAGAAGGGCTGCCTGCTACAACAAGGACCCAGCGAAGAGGGGCTGCACTGACTTGGACTACACGTGCTGAACCTGGTGGATTGCAAAGGAGAAGGAACTATGTTTGTTGTGTCCTGCTCATGGAGAAATTGTCTCCAAGCCCAGCTGCACCAAGAGACTCCAAGGGACAGTTGGCTCACCTCCTGTTTGCAAAAAGCAAAACGAGCAGATGATGGACGGAATGTTGAACAATGTAAACATTCACCCCCAGTCACAAAGTTTTGGGTTTAATACACAGTTTTTTTGCTCATCTTTTATTTGCAGCACAGGTCTACAACAGCTGAAGAAGCGTGCTGGGGTGAATTGGTACCCCAGATCTTCATATCGCCACTCCTTGTTGCCATGGAGCACCATGGGTCTAGAAACTTATGCTCATAGTCTGCTGGACCAGGGAGAGTAGACGGGTGCAGCTTGCTCACCCATAAGGCGAGTTACCTCCCAAAGCAGGATTTCCCCAATGGCCACAATAGTGGACGACTAGTAGCCCAATGGTGTCTTGATGTCTGCCAGGACTGAGAGAACTTAAAAGAATGTTAAACCCTGTGGCCAGGATTACCTCACAAAGCCTGTAGACCAAGGAGTAGCTGTAGGTAAACACCCATCAACTGCATCACATTTGCATCATCCTTGAGCATCTTCAACATCCTGTATCCCTTGCATGAGAGCCACCTCCATAGGAGTCCATCGTAAGGAGATCAAATAGTGCATAGACATTACTGAAGAATTCTTCTGCATGTAACTGTTTCTGAGGACCTTGCTGGTCCCCCTGACTGGCTCCCTGCCACAGTTGGTTGCCTAAAATAATGTAAAATACCAGCATTGATGCTTACCCAAGTTTTTCTTGAAAAGGTGTCTAGGTGTCAATTTCGTTGAATTGGACCTTTTTTGTTTGCGATTGAATCAAAAGTGCTTCTTTACTGTTCCTTGTAAAAGCTGTAGCTCTGGAACCATCCAGTGGATCTTTTTCACTTTTGTGTCTAAAAATATCTGAAACTACAGTCTATTTTTATAAATTGGTGTTGGATTTCTCAAGTGTCTTATGTATTTCCTCTTTATTCAAATGCTTTACACTTGTTCATTTGTGTAATCCTGGCTGCCCAGAGACACAAATACCCTGGGTTGATATAAGGGTTTAAAAAATGAAACCTACTTGACCTAAATGGGTTGGCAAGTGTATTACTCAGTGAGGTCATGCAACCACACAATATAATATACTCTAGTGCATCACAAAATCAGCTCTTTGTGGGGTTCATGAGAGCGAAAAAGGACAAAGCTGTGCAGAAACAGACCACTTCAGGTTGCACCATGCTTTGCATCAAGTCTGCTACGCATTAGCCAAGAAACAGCCCCCCAAAGCTGCGAAACCCTGCATTGGCATGCGTAGTTCTGGTAGTGGACATTTATCCAATGACCACATGGGCATCTCTTCATGAGTTCACAAAGCAATTCTGTCTGGACAGCCAGGTCTGCAGAGAAGGGCATTTCTCCTGCTCTGTCCTACAGGACTTTTTTGGTTTGAGCCAATTCACAGACCAACCAATAAATAGGGATTGTTTTGGTATGTGCTTAAAAGATGAGGAATCTGCAGCTAGAAGTCTCTGTCAGAAGAACAAGTTACTTACCTTCAGTAATAGTCTTTCTTGTACACACTCTAACAGCATATTCTTCACTGTTCCTCTCATCCTCCCCATTTCGTGAATTGGGCTTTGTCTAATTAAAAGGTCTAGGAATCACCACACTACTCAAGGCCAAATAACTTCTGGGGCTCTGTGTTTGGGGGCTGATTGGAGCTCCTGTGCACAGGAAAATTGCCCACCGCCATTACCCTTGCTCCTGGGGAACCAGGTTTCCTCCTCCAGTACACCTTCCCAGATAGTATGGATGTCCAGGCCTCTACCTCCTAAGTTAACCCTGGTGCATTCCCTACCATACCACTAGATAGCTAATCCAAGTGGCTAAATACCTGTTGGAAGATGATGCTTTTCCACCAGTCTTGCACTGAGCTTGGTGAACACTCTGTGCTTCTTGCGCTAATAAACCCACACTGCTTAAGATCTGGTTGTGCAAGTGCTGTCTATTGTCTCGGAGGAGGCCTGAGCAATTCTGACCCAAGTTATTGTGGATGGCAAAGATGCAGTGTTCACCATTTGCTGCAGACTTGATATGAATGATTCACTAGACAGAGCGATTATATCGTCTGTGGCTCTCAGACACCACACAGTTGACATATAATTGCTTTTTGACAATGTCCAGGCATTCCCCATGGACATGCCCTTCAGTGGCACCTGCTTCTTCAGCGATAAGGCAGATTCCACACTCAAGCACTTTAATAACAACTGGGCCGCTACCTTGTCAGTGTGTTTCTCTATGGAACCAGGTCAACCTATTTTCCATTTGCTGTGTTCCCTTTTGGCCTCAACAATGCTCTTCGGGTGTTCACGAGGGTGATGGCGGTAGTTGCAGCACATCTGCAGAGGTCAGGCATTCCAGTTTTCCCCTAACATGATGACTTGCTGTTGAAGGTGAACTCATCCAAGGGAGTCGTCTCTCAACTCCAGATTACTGCATTCCTTGGGATTAAGTATCAACATGCTGGAGTCACACCGACTTCTTTTCAGATGCTTCCTTGGTCATTCTGAACAAAGTGCAGTTTTGAGGCAATCGTCTGAACGGCGATTCCAGGATATTCAGGCTATGATTCCAATGTTTCAGTCTGTATTCTAGATTTCTGTGAGACTGACTCTGAGGCTGCTGGGCCTCATGGATTCCTGTCTCCTGCTGGTAATACATGCCCAATGGTATATGAAGGCTCTGCAGTGGGTCCTGAAGTTTCAGTGGGCCTAGCATCAGGGGAATCTCGCCAATCTTGTCCAAATATTAGAAGGAAATGTAAAAAATCTGCAGTGGTGGCTGACAAACCTTGTTTGGGTCAGTGGCAAACTTTTCTCCCTTCCCCACACAGAGCTGACTGAAGTGACAGGTGTATCATTCCTGGTTTGGGGTGGCCATCTGAGAGAGGTGGAGATCAAAGGACTCTAGTTTCCAAGAAAGTGGTGGCTCAATATAAGCCTTTAGGAGTTGATAGTGATTCACTTGGCATTAAAAGCCTTAATTCCTTAAATAAATAGAAGACTGGTTCAGATGTTCACTGACAAAACCATTGCAACAAACAGGGCAGGATGGGGCCATGGACCCTACATCATTGGACATTGCTGAAACATTGGGACATAGTCCTGGTTGGTTAATATCTGGCGGGTTCTCTGAACGCCAGAGCAGACAAACTCATCCACTGATGCCTAACAGATTACAAATGGCATCTTCATCTGAAGGTGGTGCATGGTCTTTTCAGCAATTAAGGAGAACTGTGGTTAGAACTATTTGTCACTGCCAAGAATGCACAAATTCAACACTTCTGTTTGCTGGAGTTTCCAAGGAGACTCTCGCTCAAAGATGATTTTCGTCTCAAGTGAATCTCAGACCTCCAGTATGTCTTTTCACCAATACCACTGCTGTCCAAAATTCTCAAGAAGGTCCAGACCAACCTGGTCCATATAATTCTTATGGGTCTCAATTGGCCATGGAGAGTATGATATCCTGAACTCCTGAGCATCAGCACTGGTCCTCCTATCAGGCTACCCCTTCAGGAGTATCCATCATCACAGAAATAGTGCAGGGCCCTGCACCCGAACCTTTGAATGCTGTGCCTTCATGCATCAAGCGTGTGGGGCAGCAGTGGAGTTTTTAACCTCCCAACAGAAGTCCGATGCCATTCTGACAGCCAGGCATCCTTCAACTAAGACAGTATTTGCCTGCCGTTGGGTCAAATTTGTAACTTGGTGTGCTTTCAAAAATGTTGATTTTCTTTCTGCACCTTTGTTTGAGGTTTTCATGTTTGTTCTCCCATTAGCCCGGCAAGGCTTTGCTTTGGGAATTTGGGAATAGCATCTTTCAGCCCTACTGGTGTTTTTGCTGTTGCCAGATCAGCTCTCCCTGTTGGTCACCTTGCTGACTTGTTTTCTGAAAGGGCTACAACACATGTTCCCTCCAAAATCCATCATGCCCCAATGGGACTTAAGCATAGTCTTGATCTTCCTGATTTGCTCACTCTTTCAGCTTATGCACTATATTCCTCTACCTCTGCTCTCTGACTTATCCCAAACCTCATACTATGATTATGATCTCCAAATTACCGCTTTAAATTCTTCCCTCATGTATCCTTCCTTTGAATCTTCCTAAACCTCATTTTACTACTATGATCTCCCTAATCCCTTTCTAGAATCTACCCTCATATTTACTCTCACTCATCCTAAACTTCATCTTACTACTATGATCTCTCAAATAACACTTTTTAGACTCTTCCTTCCTCCATCCCGCCATTATTCTATTCAATCCAACTAACAGATTCACATGTCTATCACTCAAATTAACTCACATTTCCCTATACTAATCCACCACTAATCCTTTTGGGGTTCCGGAGTAGCGTACTACTCGTGGTAAAGCACTTTGATGTCCCGTAATGGGTAGTAAGCACTATATAAATACAATTACAAGTACAAATTGCAAGGTAAGAGAGTCTGGAGACAGGGCTGGAGAGAGAAGACCATGCCCAAAAGGGTTTTCCTGTGGGCATGTTCCCTCAGATAGCCACACCTTTAGAATGGGCTCCCAAACTCCTCACAGTCGAAGGAAGATACTGACATCTTGAGTGTGGCTATAATAGTGCACCCTATGATTGACAAATGCCACACTTTGTCAGAAATTTGTCACAAGAAGTTAGGGGACCTGGTAGCCCTTTGGCTAGTGATAAAGTGGTCCCCACATAGCACTTTTCTGAGATAAATATGACACCCCTGGTACCCTGAACCTCAGATCACACCGGAATGGGAACAAGGACCGAAGAAGGACTGCCCTGACCTTGGACCCACAGAAAGAGAGGCTTTACCATCTGCTGGACTGCACCTGCTGCACTTTGGGCTGGTGAAGTTGGACTGTGCATGTGGCTCCTGGAGTGGGGGAAAGTTGTGCCCCAGATCAAAGCAGTAACTCCATTGATCAATTGGCTCGTCCCCTGGATCCAGTCCCAGGGACAAAAGATTTGAAAGAGCACAAATTGACAAGTTGGTGGCACAGCAGAAGATCCACAGCTGCCAGCCACTGGGCACCCCAAGAGACTTATCCTCAATGGCCAAATGTTGCACCAGAGTCAGCCAAACCAGGGAGTGCTTTCAGAATCAGATTGGTCACCCAAGAGGGACACCAACCTTCCCCAAAGATTTTCATCCCAAGTGCTGTGTCCGGAGACCAGTAGCCCAGCAGCAGCTGTCCATCTACCTGTTTGAAGAAGACTTTGTGGGACCCCAACCACTGAGGCCAAAGTCACCCAACCTAACCAGTGGACTGAGGAATCACCACAAAGGCAACCCATTGACTGCACAGCAACTAGAGCATTCTTGAGCATCTTTCCATCCTGCAATCCCTGAATGAGAACCACTCCATTATAGCTTATGGTTGTGCTGTAAGGTATAGAACTGGACTGGAAAATGCTCTGGTAGTCAGGTAACTGTCCCAATCTTACCTATTGGTCACCCAGACCTCTCATCTAATTTGGTTGCCCAAACCGGTCCAGAGTAGCCAAACTAACGTTTAAAAAGTTTTAAAACGTTTGTTGATCAATGCTTGTTTGCAGATTGATTTAAAAGTGATATTTTTAAAAGAAATCTGTATCTCCTGAATGCTGCGGTGGATTTTGCTCATCAAGGTCTCTAAACATTCATAGAAATATAATCTATTGTTATAAATTTGTGTCCTGGTTCCTTTGTGTTGTGTTGTATGACCTTCTCATTTGTTGTTTGGTACTTTTTAATGGTTTACACAAAGAGCCTGATTTTGGACTTGACTGTATTATCGCCAATCAACCACAGCAGTGGTCTCAAGTACTCCGTCAAGCTGATGGTGTTCCCACTACTGGATTTAGATCAATGGCTGTTCAGCTGCTGTCTGCTTCGACAGAGTGTACTCTGTCGCACAAACCGTATCCTGCAGATGATGCAGCAGACTCCAATGCTGGCAAGAAGCACTCCATTGGCATTATTTTTCAAATCACTTTAGGGACACTAGTATGTATATTTTATCACAATGGCAGTGAAGAGAAACCCACATTTTTCAGAGGGAGAATTGACAGTCATGGTGAATTAAATTATTTGAGTAGGGCCACAATTGTTTTGAGCACAATTACAAAATACTACCATATCTCAGAAAAGGCAAATGTGGGATAGAATAGTCAACCGAGTGAATGCTGTCACTAACAATCTATGTGCACAGGAGGAAATTAGAAAGAGGTGGAATGACCTGCAGGGGAGAGGCTATTCCCTGGCCTCAAAGCATCACCTGGAGACCCAGAGGACTGGTAGTTTTTCTCCCAGCCCCCCATAGCAACTCTTTCCCTGGGAGGAGAAGGTCTTGCAGATCCTAGATCCTAAAGGCTTGACAGGAATCCCTGGTAGAGTGTATACTGGTAAGTTACACTTACATACGTCTTACTATTCACAAGTGGAGTTCTTGCCCTTACCTTAGCAGTTCAGAATGTTTCTAGACACCTATCAAAACATAAATATTGAAACTTCAGTTCCCAAAATACCCTATGTTATCCAAATCAGTAGCATGATGGATGGTACACTTTATTTAACAATGACCAGTATGAATTATCAGATTGTGTTTTGCCCTCCATGGACACCCCTTGCAATTGCCCAGTCCTTTGTTGTATCTCAATGCAGGCTGTTTACTTAACAAAACAGGTTCCTAACTCCATCCATATGCACATGAAGGTATAGTTTTTGTAAATGGTATTGTAATCTATGCATACTATACACATATATGTGTACATATTATAAATGTGTGTTTAATTTTCACTGCATTCATTTATATAAATATTCATTAGAAACTTTTTCACAAGTATTGGCAATAGTGTTTACAGATCACTACAAGTACCATGATGCCCTGCTTTTGCCACTGCAAAACAATAACACAATGGGATGTAGCCCAACCTTCCTTTCCCTCCACATATGCACAAAAGATAAAGCTTTACATAGTTGGCATTTACCATTTCATGTATGTATCAATATTTCACCTGCTGTGTTGATCCAGTATGTTTTTACCTTCTTTTAACTTCTTCAAATTGATCGACTTGCTTTTAGAAATCATAGTGTGTATATGCAAAGGTTTCTTATCATGTTCTGTGGCATGCTGATTATAAGTATTATTGACACACAGTGTACTTTGCAATGTTCATATGATGACCAAGAAGTTGCCCCATGGTTTGTTTTTGAGGCTGCTTGGCCTTGAAATGGCTCAGTTCTCAACTCTCCTCTCTGCTGTGTCGAGTTTCATGTCTGTTACATGGAATGTACACTTCCTAAATAACATTTTACATTTCAGGACATCTCTCCATCATTATTACTGAAGTGTGCCTCTGTGTACATTAACCTGCATGAGTAAAAACTGAAAAATCACACAAAGGCCTCAACATCCCATTAATCATATATTTTCTTTTCTTTAGGTTGTGTCATCTGGAGACCAACACACGGGACCAATAGACCATCGTCTGCAACTGAAGACATCTCCACTCTAGGCCAGGATCAAGCCTTCAGTGAGGACATTAATGTATGTCAATAAACATAGTAGTAAATGTAAGGAAACTCTAATCCACAAACATCTTTGCTTTGGGATTTCCTGAACTAGCCATTCCTACCACATTACCATTGCAGACTGATATGTTCGCTATGTCACAAGTTGTTCTAATATTGGAAGTCACAATATGTAAGGGTACACATACACTCAGGTGAAGAAGTGTTCACTGACATTTTGATGTAGATCAATTTCTTCCGCTTCGCCATTGACATCCTCATTAGGCATTTTGACATCCTCATCCGGTGGCTCTTAAAGGTTGCCATCCTCTTCGATGATTGGGATGTCCCTTCACAGGGCAATGTTGTGCAGCATGCAACAGGCAACCGTGATTTGGCACACCTTATCAGGTGAGTAGAGAAGGACTCCACCAGTCTTGTTCAGACACCTGAATCAGGCCTTCAGAAGCTCAAAAGCCCGCTCCATTGGCCCCTGTGTTCTTTCATGGGCCTCATTGAAGTGGACTTTCTCTGGCATTGTTGGAATCCTCAGTGGTGCCAACAACCATGGTTGGTTAGGATGCTCTGAGTCTCCTACATGGAAGCAATAAATTGGTAGATTAAAATCAAATCAGGCCATTTAACATCCCTAATCTAAGATTAAAGCAAATTATCCTCAAGTTATATTGTACTTAACAGACCAGGCTCTTTCAGGTCCAAGTTGTGACTTTTGCAAGGTATGGTGCTGTTCTGTAGTACAAAGGAATCATGTGTTGACCCAGGAAAGCAGGCACACACTTGAGATGTATAAATATATAGATGTAAGTAGACAACTTGCACATTGATGGAATGGAAGTTCTTCCAATTGGAATAGACCTGTTCCCTGACAAGTGATGGTTCCAAGGCAATATGTGTGCCATTAATTGCTCCACTCACATGTGGTAGGCCAGCCAAATCATACAATTCTCCCTTCCCGTGTGCCGAATCCTGAGCTCTTGGAAACTGGATGAAGCTGTTGATGTGTCTCATCATTGAAGCAAGGACTTCTTGTAGAACACCACTGAAAGTTGGCTGTGACATGCATCCAGATACTGCCACAGTGTACTGAAAGAGCCAGTGGCCACAAAATAAAGTACTGCAGTGAGTTTCACTGTTGGTGTTACTGCTGTTGTGTTCCTACTGATACAAATCCATTATAGTTTGCATATTTAATCTGAACTTTTTAATCATGTCCTTTTCCTCCATGGTGATATGGTCTGGAAATGTTTGAAGACGTGAGGAACCCTTCTTCTACCCATCCCTGGGTTCATATGTCTGCATGTAAGGAAAACAAACTATCAATAAAAATGGTCACACAATACTTTCACACTCAACACACATCTCATGTCAAGGTTAGATCAGTGACCTTATTGTGTCAAATATGTTACCATAATTTTCAAATACCTTTGCTACTGCAATCAATATTGTTTTACATCTGACATTTTTTTTTACAAATAATATGTAAATAATACATTTGAAATGCATTAGTTGCACATTCTTTTTTAATTTGTTTTTCAAATTACAGTCAATGGAAGTATTACATACACTGCAGCACTATCGATGTCAAACATAGTAACGGTTCACTGTTTTATGTGTCATACCATAATTTTCAAACATCTTTGCTACTGCAAATCAATATTTTTTTATATCTGACATTTTCAACAAGTAATATGTGAATAATACTTCTGAAATGTATTAGTTGCACATTTTTTTATTTTTTTATTTTTATTACAGTCAACTGAAGTATTACATACACCTCAGCACTATGGATGTCAAACACAGTAACGGTTCACTGTTTTATGGGTCATATCTTGCTGAAAACAATGTTGCAAGTATCTGAGATATGAAAAACAAAGTAGTCACAATTTTGAGTTCTGGTGTTGAACAAACAATTTAAAAATACACAGCTACATGTCCTAAAATGGCGGCTCACTGATCTTGCCATCAAGGGCATTGACTATCCAACAGCCATCGACAGATTCGACTCCGTAGTAGGTGGTACACTCCACAACAGACACTGCCATAGACTAACATGTGTGACGGCTATGCAGGAAAGCCGGTGGCTATTCCATCTCCATCTTGGATCGTGCATGCCGTGTACTTCTACGAAGGATATTGGAAAAAAGCTCACTTGTCTCAACACTGCAGCTAACAAGAACTCCTCGTTTTTTGCTCCTGTTACTGACCTCTGAGAGCTAGGATCCTGGGCAAAGAAGGTGGCAGGGCCTATGCCTTTTCCCCTGATGAGTTGGTGCTCCTCATCAGGTGGGTTGTGTCCCTGTACAGCCAGCTGTATGAGACCCCAGAGGACCAGGTACATGTTTGAATGGGAAACATTTGCCAAAGTAACTTATTCCCTCTTTGTCCACAGGCTATTTGCTCCTTTTTTGTTCACCAGTGAAGTGTTAAGATTGGAGTTTAGTGAACTGAATGATTTATCTAGGTACAGGGTGTTGTTTGAGAATATTAGAAATGCGTATGCACTGAAATGAAACGTCACCTGAAAGAATTAGCTGAGTTTTCAATGCATGTTACTCACAATTTTGGGTTTAATTAGACAAACTGCAGGCACCTTACTTCCAGTGACTGGTAGGCACTGTTTAGTGGAAACATTCAACCCAAGTTGAATTGAGAGAAATGTCAAGTCCAAGTAGAATCTCTAAAGTTATGGAGTAGTCTGATGCTGTTCTGTTAAGTTAATGTACAGCCCATATTTTGGAATAGGAGTATCCTCATGTTTTAAAAATGTCATGGTGCCACATATGGGGAAAGGTATTTCCTTTGCTTTCTTTCTAAATGAGCCAAGCTCTCAATCAGCCATACAAGTATGCCCCAATACAACACACACTTGTTCATACATCACCCAAAATGATACTCTCACTGACATACAAGGTTAGGCATGTAGAAAATGTAGCTATGTGTTTGATTATGTGCAAATAGTGTACAGGTTGTTTAGTCTTTACAAGCTTACAATGAGTTTGACTAATCTGGAGTGGGTCTGACTATATGAAAAGTATCCTATCCCAGGATTCGGTTTGTGTCTTGGATTTGTAACAGGAGGAGAAGGAAATTATTAAGGATACTCCACAGATCACTGTAAATTATTGTGTCTTAGGAACTTTGAAATGTTTGTAAATAATCTGCACTTACTGTTTTGGGAATGCATGTGAGAGATGCAACAAAATTGTGTCACTGCACTACAGAGGAACAAAGTCATTCAAGACATCTTTTGTTGTATTTTGTTCTCATCCATATAGGTCAACGCCCATCAGAAGTGGGATTTGTGGAAGGCACTGCAGCCTGACCCCCAAATTGGGCATCATCCTTGCGGTAGCATACCCAGAGTTTGACGGGCAGTTGAAGGACCAACAGCAACATCAAGGGGGTGAGTTATTATATGTAGCTAATCTTGTTGTTTCATCTATTTTCTTTACAGCAATGTTGGTAGTCTTCAACATGAATGTTGACACACATCCAGCACAGACAAGGATTTTTGGAGGTGTAAGTTTTTCGTACTGCATCTGATGCTGTGTTTGGTGCATTGTTTTGTGCTAACTGTTGTCACTAGACTCTTCATCACAAACCAAGTACTATTTTGAGCAGAAACATGACTGCACGGGAAAAAAGGGGTACCTGCATTTTCTCCTTGTTATGAGGGACATGTGTGCCAAACATGCCCCATTTGAGGATTGGGTCAGGGGTGATGCTCCATTACAGATGTGACTAGGTAATGTAGGCCCTATTCTTGCTGACATGGCATAGTAAGCATTTATGAGACAGTTCATGTTTCAGACTTTATTTTGGTGTGTTGGTGCAATGAAAATATGATCATGAGCATTTGCACCAGAAGAACTGGAAACGTGCACCATGGCATCATTCCTTATCCAAAATATGTTAGAAAAATGTTTCAATAGCTACATTCTGTTCATTTCATATAGACAGTAGCAGATTGTCATGAAGCCCCAGTCCTTCCCAAAGGTGCGTGTAAGCCAGTCTGTGTCAACCAACATGTATTTTCATCTTAGAATGTATTGATTTAAACAGACAAGAATGTGTCCACATTATTAACAGAGTTACACGTACCCCAAATGGCATTGAATTGTCCTTAGTTATGTCCAGATGAAAAAGCAATGAGGGTGAGTAAATTGATACTTAAAAGGACACTTGCAGATGTAAGCTTCCATCACATAGATGTTGGAGTATCCCGTCTTGATGAATCAATATCAGGCCCAAGGTCTCTTTTGGATATGTGGAAATGTTTTTGCTCTGCACTGAAGTGGTTTAGGAATGTATCCAGGCCTCTGTATTTACTAATGCTGTCAAAGCCATTTGTCAAACAGAGAAATAAAAGTGGATAAGAGACAAAAAGCATGCATGATATGGGAGCTAGCATGGGAAATGTCTAGACTGTGAGCAAATGGTTTGTGGAATTCTTTGCTACAGGACTGAGAAACTGATGATTAAGAAGCCATGTTTGTGTACTTTGAAGCTGGGTTATTATGTAGACTTGGCAAATGAGTTGTGAGCAAAACTCATGTTCTAATTTATTTACCCACATACTCTCAAACTGTTGTGGCCAGGCAAAGGTGACAGCAGGCACATCGACAGGGAAGAAGCTAGCAAATGTTGGCCTGGGGCAGAAACAACCAACACTGAGGGACACAGTGCCATGGATGGTAAAGGGACTGGTGTAGAGGCCACAAGTGACTCCACATCATCTTTGAAGGCCTTCACAGATGACCAGTCCCTATTGGTTGTGGACCCTACTCCAACTATTCCACCTGCATCGTCATCCGCAAACAATGTTTCCATCTCCACCCTCCCTCTTGCTCCCCCTTTAGCCTTGCCGCTCCTCTAAAAGGGGTGGCATCTCCTATGCTGTATCTTCAACCTGTCCCTTGCAATTTTCACTCTAATATTTTCCACACCATGCAGGATGACATGGCTCTGTGCACTGCAATCAAGGTTATGTGAATTAAAAACATGTGAAGACAGACTATGAAACCAAATAAAATGCATGTGCTCCCAAAATCAACAGCTGTTGCCAGTTTAAATACGTTGTTAGAGGCTGGGGAAAACATAAAGCATCCCTTTGGGAACAGACTGCTAGACAGGAATGGGTGAAAAGAGAGGGACACGTCTGGCAAAAGATCTTACCTGAAGAGGCACAATTAGTACCTGAGCAATTGCCCTATGGTGGTTGAGCTCCTGAGCCGGGTAAAGTGGATGACAGTATACCTGAAGGACATGGAGAGTACCAGGGGATTGTGCAGCAGATAATAATTGAGGAAGAATGGAGAAACATCACTAGATGATGACAGGATGGCAGAACATTTATGTAATAGTGGAGACCACTAAGCCATGTTATACAGTTGACCAAGGAAGACTTTTGAGACTTTCCTGTTATTGGCAGGGGCCAGCCACTCTCTTACTTTTCATGCTCTCTGCCATCCCAGACACTGAGTGCTGAGAAGCAGAGATGTCTAGGGTATGTTTCACAATAACATTTATTTTCTAGCAATAGACATCTATTATCAGTTTGACATTAATTCCTCTCATGTAAACAGATACAGATATGGAAATGCAAAAATATCCCCAACAAATCTTTGGATGTAAAATGCTTTGCTGATGGTTAGACCAGCAGGACTAATGACAAGGCACTCAGAAACAGAAAAAGGCCATGTGACCAGAAGGTATAGACTAATATTCTGTTTCATCTTGCAAGGTCAAAAGTACAAGGACTGCCTTTTTTCTGCGACTTGGAGGACTGCCTCCAATGGCATGTGACTGCTACTCTCTAAGAGGTGTAAGAGAATATTTGGTAGTGTATTACTGCTACTCATCAGGGAGTATCAGTGTGCTGCCACTAGTGTATCAATGCTACTTTGGTGGGTTGTATTTTTCCCTCTCACATTTATGGTAGATGTTTTGATCACTAGTGACACTGCCTCAGCTATCCTGCCCTTTTCTAAACATTTGTCTCAATGTGGCAAGGTGATGGAAGTGGTGAGGATTTGGGTGTATTATATGAGATGGCTGTGTGGCTTTATCCTGGAATACACTCACAAAAAACGGTCTTGGGTACAGTCTTTCGAGCAGCAAGGCTTGCGCTAAGGAACTCAAGGTCTTATTTAGATCTTGGCGGTAATGGTCCTGCCATCGACTTTTTGTCAGATTTCCTGCCTGCCTACTAGCTGTTCTGCTCACTCTATTTAGAAGTTGGTGGGTCTATAGATGTGTTACCGAAGCCGAAATGCCATGACCGCCATAAATCTCCACCCACGTCAGAGCCATGAGGAAAAGTGGCTGGTGGCTGGACTCCAGCCACTTTTTCAATTGAGCCAATCATGAAGTGCCTTCCTACTGATGCAACTGTGGTGTGTACACCTCCACACCTGAGTTGGCAGATTGTGAGAGATAAAGGGACAAAACTCACCTTTTCTTTGAGTTTTTTCATTTCCTGCTGTCATGAATCAAGTAATACAAGTCCTGCCATTGCTGCTGCTCCTGGACCAGGATGAACATCAACCCAGTTGTTGCCGGAACAGAAGGTAAGTGTTGGAAATGGCCCTTTTTGCAGGGTTACCCTAAGCCTTTTGCCTTTTTCCTCCTATGTTTTTCAGATCTGTTTTCTTGGTTTTAGGACTCTGGGCACTTTAACACTGCTAACCAGTGCTAACATCATGCAAATGTTCCCCTATGTAAATTGTATTTGTGGTTGTTTTTTTCCATGACTGGCATATGTGATTTACTAGTAAGTCCCCAGTACAGTGCACCAGGTGTGCCCATGGTCTGTAAACCAAATTCTACTAGAGGGTATGCAGCACTGATTGTGCCACCCACGTGAATATCCCTACAAACAAGTCTCAGGCCTGCCACTGCAGTGCCTGTTTGTGCAGTTTTAAACTACCATTTTGACTTGGCAAGTGCACCCACTTGCCAGTCCTAAACCTTCCCTTTTAGTACATGTATGTCACCCCTAATGTAGGCTCAAGGGAGCCCTATAGGCAAGGTCCAGTGTATTTAAAAGGTAGGATATGTACTGGTGTGTTTACATGTCCTGTTAGTGAAATACTGCTAAATTAGTTTTTCACTATTGCAAGGCCTATCTCCCCATAGGGCAGAGTTCTTCAAACTTTTTGATGCCGGGGCCCCCTCTAAAAAAAATGTAGGTGTAAGGACCCCCTCCTGATAAAAATTTCTAGAACCTGGTACTCCTCATCAACAATAATAAACATCCCCATTTCGCACAGCAAATCATTTTTACTGTGAGGAAATAATATTAAACAGTGTTTAGCAAATCAAAGATCGGTGAGTGTGGGGGCATGGTCAAGGGTGTGGCTAAAAACAAAGGTCCTCATTTATTAGGAATTGACATGGGGCAGAGCTGCAAGTCTTCTTGCTACACTTCCACACTCTCAATACAAAAGGGCAGGAATGGACCGTATTTATGAAATACAGTACATTTCTGTCCTTTCCCCCTGCGCTGGCGCACAATTGCTGCCTAGTGCCAACATAGGCAGGATTGTATTTGTGCAGTAAGGGGCACCTTCCTGCACAAAAACAATCCAGAAAGGCATTGTACCTCTTTCTACATGTGTGGCAGATAGCAGCACACATGGAAAGAGAAAAAAACAAGGACAAATTAAAACATTTCTCCTCATTATGCCTGCTCTGGGGAGGCGTAAGGTTTTGGCACTGCCCCAGTTTACGTGATTTTGTAAATCTGGGGCAGTGTCAAAATCCATCTGTGTTGCATAGGAACACCCACCACTACGCCCGTGGAGCGCCTCCTTGATGCAAAGTAAGGCAATGCAGCGACTTGCACTGCCTTGCCTTACTCCATATCAACAAGGCCATTCAATCCGCTCAGGGTGGCTTTGAGTCAGCTCATAGGTACAATTGAGAGGCTTGTGATGCTGGAGCATCACAAAAAAGTGATGCTCCAGCAGCGCAAGCCTCTCATAAATAAACCCAAAATATTCTCTAAATTTTGTTTAAGTCTTTCACCGCCAGGTAGCTACATATAAAATAATAGCCAGCTGAAATGAAAAATAAATAAAATAAAGTTGTTACTCATTGGGAAATGCACTGTAGTGCATTATGAAACCTCTATTAGCTAATGCACTGAAGAGGTCTGTGTTTAACCGGAGAGCAACAGAACTAAATCTTTGTTAGTACAGTTGAGAATAGTGACTTGTGTATTTTTAGTGCCATGAGGTCACAGCCTGTGACAGAAAGCACTGTGAATATATAAAAAGGTATTATCTTATACTTGCATTGCACACAGTATAATATAGGCCACTACAAAAAGGTTTATTATAAAACTGTGCTTCCAAAATGTGGATTTAAGTAATATCAGAGCATATGCAATACCTCTTTGTTTACTAGCTGTCCCTTCAACACCTCCAGGTGAAGTGAGCACTGTTGAAATACAATTACAATTAAAAGCATGCACTTCACAGCTCAGTTGTTAACTCTTCGCACTACCCCTCAAAAAAAATAAATGTTTGTCCTCACAAAGCTTTGATCATTTAAAGCTGCTCCCATGTACCCTTTACATTTGCAGATCAGCTCGTAGAGCACATTTGCTTTTCATTCAGGAAGCAGAAGCCCTGGGCTGAAAGTCTCCTTAGCTGTCTGTGTGGCTTTCACAGCACAGGAGACTCAAATTAAAGTTCAGCTGAGGCATTTTAAGGATCAGCTGGGGGAATGTGCGACCCCCTTTCCAGGTCTCCATGGCCCCCCTGGGGGTCCCGACCCCCAGATTGAAGACCTCTGCCATAGGGTAACAGGGGATTGCCCTGAAATATATTTTAATTGTAATTTCCCATTGGGAGCAGATAGAGATCTGGAATTTAGGATCTCTTAACTCACAATTTAACAATACATCATTTGGTGAAGTTGGTTTTTGAACTGAGAGTTTGCAAATGCCACTTATAGTGGGCATTTTGTTGCTTAACAATTCTGTCCCTCTGCCTGTCTGCTAAATACATGTCTGGGTCAGGATGACAGTTGGGCTGTTTGTGCATTTTCTCCAGACAGTCATACAAAGGGAGCCGAGGTGTGCTCTGCGTTTCCTGTTGGCACATCACCAGGCTGATCTTTCTTCCTAAGCTAGACTGGTGGGAGGAGTTGACACTTGCACCTGAATAGGGGTGTTTCTGTCCTCACACAAAGCAGTCTCCAACCCCCTAGAGTGTGTTTGAGGCCAGGGCAAGGAAAGGCAGGGTATTGTGCACACAACGACTTTTCATTGAAGTTTGTCTACTTCAAGACAGAAATGGGTATAAGTACTTGACCTCTGATACCACATAGTTAAAATCCTTCAGGACTGAGGCAATTCTGCCAGGAAGAAGAGCTGGATGCCTTAGGAGGGACTGCCAGTCTGCCTGTTGCTTTGTAGTGCTGGCCTACATACACCACGTACACCAGGACTGAAGGCACCCACACCATCAACAGACACATGCACAACACACACTGACACTCCCTCTAACTCCCAACCCCAGCCACTACCCAAACACCCTACGGAGGACCAGTTGTTTACCCTGGCCCTGGTCCCTCCCTCCAGCCAGACCACCCTTTCCAAACAAAAGACCACCCCACCCAAACATCTTGCTATCCCTTCCACACCCCAACACACCCCTTCCACATCCCAACCCACCACTTCCAAAGCCAAACCCTCCTCTCCCAAATCTAAACCCCCCCTCGCAAATCTAAACCCACCCCTCACAAACCCAAGGAGCCCCCGTAAGTGACATCATTGAGATGTTGCTCTCTACCCCATAGATGCTCCTCCTTCCAGAGGAGGTTTATTTTTGTAGTGCAACTAGGAGGTAAGTTATGGGCATGCAGCCCAGACTTTGGACTTATGGCCTAGAGCCTTTGCTGTTTTTTTGGATTACAACTCTAAAATAAGAGTGTGTTCTCATTCATATAAAACAATTTAATTTCAGAATACCTTTGTCCTGACTCTGTTTCTGGATTGTTACTAAATGTTTGCTGACAATTTTATTTCTGATAATGTGTGTGCCATGCAGTTACTCTCATTTGTGACAGTGACAAGCACAGGTTGTATATTTTAGTTTTTTTGTTTTTTTTTAAATGCATACATTAGTGTTACACATTTGTGGTGGAAATGTTAATTTTGGAAAAAGCATTCATCACATTACCGGACTCTTATGCCAAAATTATGGCCCTCATTACGACCCTGGCGGTCGGCGATAAAGTGACGGTAATACTACCAACAGGCTGGCGGTAACTACCGCCAAATTATGACCATGGTGGAAAGATCGCTGAAAGACAGCCAATGTACCACACCGACCGCCAGGGCGGAAACAATGGCCACCATGGCGGAAGCCGCCTACAGCCAGGCAGCAGTCAATGTTCCGCCCACCATATTATGACCCTGCAAACTGCCACCTTTTCTGGGGCGGTACCAACGACATCAAAAGCCTGTAGGAAACTGAGCTCAGAATGATGATCTTCTATGTTCTGCTCCACCACGAACACCAATGCCAGTGAAGATGATGGTGAGTACAGCCACCTAGCACACAAGGGAGGGGGGAGTAAATCAAGAGTGACACACACACACACAACACACACCCCACACACACACACCGTACACACAAAAAGATGCATTATAAAAACAATTTTACCCCGTAACTCGGCTGAATATTGCAAGGACAAAACGATTTTGCAAAAGTGAATGTAATGAGATCAACACAGTATGAAAAATAAGTTAGGCAAGATAATAGATATGTACATATGTACAAAAAAAGGAACACAGCCTAGTTCACAATGTTCGTAGGCCACATGGCCATAGACCAAAGTCCACGGGCACACATGTCACCTGCTTCAACACGGAGAGAATACTGCAGGGGCATCAGTTGGTTAATTGGCAGGCACCTCAGGGGAACGGGGGCACCTAGCCGGGAGATGTCATAAGACCACTGGTTCTGGAGGGGGCAACATGCCCTGTGCTTGATCCTGGGGAGTGATAGGCCACAGTCTCTCATGTGGGTGTATTCCCCACTGGTTCTGGAGGGGGCAACATGCCCTCTGCTTGATCCTGGGGAGTGATGGACATGTGGGTGTCTTACCCACTGGTTGTGGAGGGGGCAACATGCCCTGTGCTTGATCCTGGGGAGTGATGGGCTACAGTCTCTCAGGCGGGTGTCATACCCACTGGCTCTGGAGGGGGCAGGCTGCACAGCAGCCCATGGAGGCAGGATTGCATACCGTACGCCACTGGTGACGGCTTCACAGTGGTGGTGCTGCTGGTGGGGGGTGGCTCCTGCCCATCCCCTGCAACCTGGGACGGCTGCACAGTGGTGGTGGTGCTGCTGGTGGGGGGAGGCTCCTGCGCATCCCCTGCAACCTGGGACAGCTGCACAACCATGGCTGGTGGTGGGGGCTCTGTCACAGTTCCTGCCCCATGCCCCTTGGTCTTCCTGCCTGCTGGTGCAGGCTCCTTTCTCTTGAGGCTGCCTGGTGCAGGCTCCTTCACCTTCATGACATGTGGCCTGGATTATTTTCCACCACGAGTGTGTGTGGTTACGACTGGGCCCATGGACTGTGTGGCTGAGATGCTTGGCTGGGTTCTTCCTACCCTGCCCGTACGTGCAGGATGGGGGTGGAGGGGTAGGGAAGAGGTCAATGGTGGACACGTACATTGGGGCGGGAAGAGGGAGAAGGAATGGGAGTGGAGGATGAGGGAGTATTTGTTGGAGGCGTCTGTCTGCTGCTTTTGGTTGCAGGTGCATGGGCTGTATGTTGTTGTGAGATGGATGGCTGTTGGGTGTCTGAGTGCCTGCGTATGTGTACTTTAGGAGGGGGGACAGACAGAGTGGGAGAGGACACAGGGGATGTGTGCATGGCTGTTGTGGAGGTGTCTGCCAGTGAGGTGTGTGTTCTGCTTGGTGTGGTGATGCTGGTAGTGGATGATGATGTGGTGCATGCAGCTGTGAGTGTGGATGGAACTGGGTGGGAGGTGGTGGAAGAGGAGGGGGAGACAGTGGAAATAGTGGATGTTGGTGTGTCTGCTACTGGATGGTGTTTGTGTGGGTGCCTGTGGGATGAAGTGTGATGCTTGTGTTTGCCTGTGACACTCTTGGGTGTTGTCTTCTGTGCATGCTCGTATGCCTGTGTGCTTGGGATGGGTTGGGGTTGAGGAGAATGGGACTGGGCAGTGGAAGTTGGAGGGGGATTGTAAAAACAGGGACAATGGCTGCCATCAGAGAGGAGTCCGGAGCCTGAATGGATCTCTGTTGGGCCCCAATCCAGTGTGAATGCCCTCTAGGAATGCATTAAATTGTTGCATCTGGGCTGCCAGCCCCTGGATGGCATTCACAATGGTTGACTGCCCTACAGAGATGGATCTCAGGAGGTCAATAGCCTCCTCACTCAGGGCAGCAGTGCTATCTGGTGCATGGCCGGAGGTTCCTGGGGCAAAGGAGATGCCCACCCTCCTGGGTGAGCGGGCAACTTGATGAGGGGCTGGTGAGAGGGTGGTGCAGGTACGGGGATGGCTGCTATACCTGTAGCTGGGGTGGTCACAGAAGTGTCTGCCACCACCAGGGAGCTTTCATCGGAGGAGATATCTGTGTCATAACTGTCCCCTCCAGTCTCCGCTGTGTTGCTCCCATCACCCTCCGTCCCACTGGTACCCTCTTCTTTGGTGGACTCTGCCTCCTGTGTCCCCTGGGATGCAGCTCCCTCCGTCGCCAGTGCCTCTGCTCCTCCACCATATGATGCTAATGCACATAAGTACAGGATAACAAAACAAAAATGGGGGGAAGAGACAAAGGTTACACTTGGTTAATGGCTGCACTAACACCACCGTTGGTGTAAACAGCCCCCTCACACACAGGGAACAGGCCTACGCAATATGCCACAGCACTACCAGAGAAATAGTCAGCCGCCAAGGCATGGGGATGGATACACACCGCCAACTGCAGCACACCTGGAACCCACGCAGCCTTGACCAGTAGTGGATGTCTAGGTGCTAGGGAACAGGATTTTCCCTTCTGAACCCTAGCCACCAGGGGACCTATGCTGCAATTTTGGGCCTGGCCTAGGGGCACCCACTGACACACATCCCCCACCTGGATACCAGCCTACCATGCGTAAGTTGTAATGATGGGCACTGTACTCAGCCCCTTGTGGCTGCTGTGATGCCCTCAAACGCCCATCCAGCTCTGGATAGGCCACCGCAAGTATGCGGGGCATCAGGGGGATAAGCTTTCGGTGGGCACCCCTTCCTTGTTGGCAGGCCATCCCCAGCTGGCCTCTGCCATCTTCCGTGCCCAGCATCTCAAGTCCTCCCACTGTTTGCGACAGTGGGTGCTGCGCCTGTCATAGACGTTGGCATGCCATTTACCCTTCTTTTGCTGGGTGCTGACCTGCATAGGCAATAGACACAGGATAATAGATTTAGACAAGCAATCCTGCCTGTTACACATATGGCCCACCATACCAGTTTCCATCACCATTTGCATACACATGGCCCAGCACACAACCTGTGCGCTGCCCAGAGGACATCCACCCACCCCCCTTATACGAGGCCTTCACACACACCACTCCATGCATTCATGCTACATGCATCGTGCCCTCAGTGCACTCACCTGTTGGTCTGGAGGCTCATACAGCAGTCCGTACTGGGGTAGGACCCCATCCACTAGTCTCTCCAACTCCTTTTATGTGAAGGCTGTGGCCCTTTCCCAGGTCATACAGGCCATGGGAGGTTCCAGACACAGGTCACAGCAGCACATGCAGTATGGGTCCTCTCATGTGGAAGGTCAGGTAGCAAGTGAGAAATCAGGTAGAAAATGGCGGTATAGATCACCATTGGCCACTGTAACCCATAGGGCCCAATTATAACCAATGAGGAGTTGCACGGCGGTTCCCATCCGCCTCCCGCAACGGCACACCACGTCAGCGGAATTACCTCACTTCCACCTGTCCCTCCACATAGGACAGGTGGATGCCATTTCAGGGGGGGAGGCCCTAGAAAATGTCTGCATCACTGGTGAAATTAGGACATACTGGACAAATCAAACCGACCCATTACAAGTTAACAGGATGCAAAGTTCTGTTGTAGCTCCATTTTCAGTTTCTGACCGGCTCCTCACTCTTTTGTCCCTTATATTCCTATCACTGTGGCTGAATAGGAGATGGAAACATACCCCTGTGTACATACCCCTGGTAGACTTGGCAACACAGGAGGACAGGCACATTATTCTCACCTATAGACTTGACAGGGCCACAATCACAGAGTTGTGTGCCAAATTAGAGCCTGACCTGATATCTGCTACACGTCACCCCACCGGGATCCCGCCTCTTGTCTGCCCTGATTAAACACATGTGCAGCTACATAGTTTTCCTCCAGATTGAATATTTGGCCACAGTGAAGGCTCATTTCTATGCAATGGAACATATCCACAACATAATTGGGGCGACTGGTGGAACACATATTGCATTTGCCCCCCCGCCAGAATGAACAGGTGTTCAGAAATTGGAAGAGTTTCCACTCTATGAATGTACAGATGGTGTGCTTGGCAGACTAGTACATCTCCCATGTCAATGCTAAGTATCTTGGGTCGGTGGATGATGCCTTTGTCCTGAGGAATAGAAGCATCCCAAATGTGATGGCCCAACTACAGAGGCACAGGGTGTGGCTAATAGGTGAGCCCTGGTTCCCACCCAGTAGATGTTGGTGTATGGGTATGGTGTGGGCCATATGACATAGAGTGTGGCTAAATGTTGTTCCTCAATATTTCAGGTGACTCTGGTTACCCCAAATTATCATGGCTGCTGACCCCTGTGTGGAATACCAGGACAAGGGCTGAAGAACGTTCTGATGAGGCACATGGGCGATCCAAAAGGATAATTGAAAGGACCTTTGGCCTCCTGAAGGCCAGGCTCCGGTGCCTAAATCTGACAGGTGGATCTCTGTGCTCCTTACCGAAGAAGGTCGGCCAGATAGTGGTGGCATGCTGCATGTTATTTAACCTGGCCCTCAGATGCCATGTCCCATTCCTGCTGGAGGAGAAGGAGGCTGGAGATTCCCGTGTGCCAGCATTGGACCCTGTGGACAGTGAGGATGAGGAGACATCTGTGATCAGACAATACTTCCAATGACACACAGGTAGGACAGGTTTACTTCACATTTCAGTTATATTTTTTTGAATTTCTGTGGCACTGGCATGCTGATATTTCCCACGTCTATGCCCACTTACTGTTCCCTCTGGCAATTCATTTTGCAGATGTTGGTGACCTCACATATACTCCTTGTGTGATCACTGCAGCCAGCTACAGGTCATTGATCTATGCTCATTTTCTGTAAAGTTGATTGCAATGTTTGTACTTGTTTCAATTAATACATAATTGATATACATGACATACTCCAAACTTCTTCTTTTTTTTTCAAGGATGTTTATTGAAGTGTTAAAATACAGAGGGGCAAGTGCAATTGGATGGGGTCATGATGGAGGAAAGTCCACGGTATTGTTCCAATCTGTTATAGCACAGGTGCATTGTACAAGGGGACATAGGAAGGGGAGCAATGGCAGTTCAAGGTGGACAGGGTGACTGAGTGAGACACAAGGGTGACAATCAGGAGAGTCTCATTTACTGGAGGGGTCTTGGCAAGTGTCTCTGTCTTCTGTCTGGATCGCAGGGAATGTTTGCGGGTGGTTCTCCTTCTGCAGGGGGAGGGGCACTGGTGGCCTGTGAGTCTTATGGTGGAGCCTCCTGGCCACTAGTGGTAGCGGAGGTGGAAGGCAGTATAGATGTCTTGCTAGTGGCAGGGGCCCGCTGTTTTGTGACTGCCTCCCTCATTTTATTGCCCATGTCTGCCAGCACCCCTGCTATGGAGATCAGGGTGTTGTTGATGGCCTGCAAGTCCTCCCTGATCCCCTGGTACTGTCCCTCCTACAGCCACCTGTTCTCCTGCACATTGTCCAGGATCTGGCCCATCGTGTCCTGGGAATGTTGATAGGCTCACAGGATCTCTGCAAGTGCCTCCTGGAGAGTTGTTTCCCTGGGCCTGTCCTCCCCCTGGTGCACAGCAGTCCTCCCAGTTTCCCTGTTGGCCTGTGCCTCTGTCCCCTGAACCGTGTGCCCACTGCTACTGACCCTAGGTCCCTATCAGTCTTGGGCATGATGTGTGGCCTGGGGTCCCTGTAGAGGTGGACACACTGCTGATTGACGTGTCCTGGGGACAGAGGTGTGGGTACGCTGGGTGGCTGCTGTGGTGGTGTTTCCTGATGGGGAGGCTCTGTAGTGGTGTGGGACTGGGCCTGGGTAACCGGCAGTCCAGAGGTCCCTGATGGGCCAGGTGGGTCATCCAGATCCTGAAGACCAGAGCTGCTGTCATCACTGTGGGCCTCTTCTGTTGGGGGACTGGATATTGCTGGCACCTCCTCTCCGCTGACATTGGCTGGGGTACCTGTGTGGATGTAAATGATGTGTTATGGTTTCTGACATATTGTGTATCCGTGGCTTGCCCTCTTTGGTTGTATTTGCCCTGGCAGCTTTCACTTGTGTACGTTGGTGTGTGGTGGGATGATTACTTTTCTATAATGTTCATGCTTTAGTAATGAGTGCCCAGGCAGGACAGTGAGTGGTGTCCATGCATTGGTAGAGCATGCAGGGCTTGGTATTGGGATGAGTGAGATGTGATGGCAGGGTGTGTGTGAAGTGGTAGAGTGATGAAAGCGAGGGTGAGGGTGGGGGTATGTGATGGCATACAGGTACCAGAGTCCAGTCCTCCTACTCCGGCCAGGCTCTCAGGATGTAGGATTGCCAAGACTTGCTCCTCCCATGCTGTTAGATGTGGGGGAGGAGGTGGGGGTTCACCGCCAGTCCTCTGTACAGTGAGCTGGTGTCTTGCTGCGATGGAACGTACCTTCCTCCATAGGTTGTTCCACCTCTTCCTGATGTCATCCCTGTTACTTGGGTGCTATCCTACGGCGTCGACCCTGTCCACGATTCTCCGCCATAGCTCCATCTTCCTAGCTATCGATATCTGGTGCACCTGTGCTCCAAATAACTGTGGCTCTAACCTTATAATTTCCTCCACCATGACCCTCAGCTCCTCCTTTGTGAAATATGGGTGTCTTTGTGGTGCCATGGGTGTTGTGTGAGGTGTGTAGGTGAGGGTGTGTTGGGTAATATGTTGGAGTGTGTGATGTGGGGTGCGTGAGCGGTGTATAGGTGTGAAAAGTATGTGGCTCTAGTTGTGTCTGTGGTCTGATGTCTCTCTGCTGGCAATGGTTTGGAATGATAAAGGGTTGTGGGTAATGTGGGTGTGTGTTTTGTAGTGGTGTGGGTGTATGGGTGTGGTGTGTGTATGGGTGTCAGATGTATGTAGTTTGAATTGTCCAATGTGGTGTTGTTTTGTATGTGTGTGTCCATTTTGAGCATGGTGGTATGTACCGCCAATGGTTTACCGCCGTTGAATGTCCACTGTGATGATTTGTGGGTCATAATGTGATGGGCGTTGTTCTGTTGCCATAACGGTGTGGGTTTTGATATCGCCAGTTTAACACTGACCTTTGTTGTGGCGGATTTGTGTCTGTGGCTGAATACTGATGGATTGGTGTGTGTGTGTCATAATATGGTAAATGGATATCCGCGGCGGCAAGTTGGCAGCAGTCAGTGTGGCGCTAAGTGGGATTTACCGCCTATATGTATTTCTGTTATTGTGACTGGAGAATGCATGTGTGCTTGTGTTAACATGATGTGTCAGTAATATGCACAGATGCATTACACAGGGACCCTAACACTTTATAGTTAAATGATATCTAATGTTTGTCATAAATTGCTCATACCAAGGGGACATGTGACCTTCATACTTCTCTGTCATATTTGCAGTTTAGAGGTAAGACTGGTTGTACACTCTCTGTACACCCACTTGTAGCATTTTGTAGTGCAATTCCTACATTATCATGGATTAAGTAGGTCCTCTTGGGTATACTGTTTCTGTAAAGGTTATGGTAGTTTAGGGAAAAGTATTGCACACACCTGATTTGACACATTTCTACTTAGGATTGCTGTGAATTTTGGTATTGGTGTCCATTGCAAGAAAAGCAGTTAGTACCAGATTGGTGGGTATTAATAATATCTCAAGGTGTGATTTTAAACAGTTTTATAACTACTTCATTACACACCCACATATGTTTTCAACATCATTGTACTACTGCTTACAAGTATTTGCTAAACATACTCAAGACCAATGTTAATGTACAGTGGCAATTCTCAGATTGACAGGTTAAACAGTGACTTATTTTTACAAATATGTTCTCTAATTGGCAGTGGCCTGCACCCTGTCCAAGTAGGGACCCTCACTCTAGTCAGACTAATGGAGTCTCACATCTAAAATGACCCCTGATCATCCCCTTAGTAGCTTGGCTCAAGCAGTTAGGCTTATCTCTGCTTTGATTTGTGTTTTCTTCTGGGTGTCTGCTGTATGGGTGAGTGTGGATATTTGTGGACAGTATGTGTGTGTGCATAGGTCTGCTGTGGAGGTGGTGTGTGTGGTTGTGCTGGTATGTGTGCATGTCATGGTGGGTGTGGTGTCTGTGGGTGTGGTGGTGGTGGGTGTTGGTGTTGCTGTTGTGATGGGTGTGGTGTCTGTGGGAATAATGGTGGTGAGTGTGGATGTCTGTATTGTGGTGAGTATGGTGTATGTGGGTAAGCTTGTGGTGATAGTGAGGGGAGTGTTGTCTGCATGTGTGTGTGTCTATGTTTCTTAATGTATCTTTGCTGATGTGAGGATGTGCTGCTTGTGTGTGTTTGAGTGTGTGTGTGTAAAGGTGTGCATGTGCTCTGGATAGGGCTGGGAAGAGGGACCTGGGATAGGGAAGGAGTGGGAGTTGGGGCACAAGGTTGGGATGGGTTGGAGGCTGCGGTCAGTGAGAGGCCAGACCCTGGAATGATCTCTGTAGGCCAGCCATGGCACCAGGTAAGGAAGCATCTGGGTCACCTGACCAATAATCACCTGGATGGCATTCAGTAGTGAGGTCTGGCCTATAGCAATAGTCCACAATAGATCTGTAGCCTCCTCATTGAAAGCAGACTGGTGATGCCAATCGTGTAATAAGCAGTATCTTGTACCAACCTGGTTACATTAAACCCTGTCCTTTAGGAAGAATTCAAAAGGGTGAGAAGCCTGAGGTGGAACACAGCATTATTTGATGTATATTTTGCCAACCTCAGTGTTGAAACCCATTTTTCCATATTCTGTTACAGCTGACATTGTATGTCTTTTTCTACGATCTGATTGACTTTCTACATGTTTGTGGAATGTAACTGGAAGATAATTTCCAAACTTTCAGAAAGAAAAGAACTTTGGAAACAATTTGGTGACTGGCCATGAAACATTATTGCAGTTTTCCACCATATGTTTGGTACTTTGAAAGGAACAGGCATGGCAGCAGTTCTTTTCAATGTACAGAGATGATCACTGTGCTGGTGGTCATCTCAAAATTTGGCAGACAGTATCAGGGTAGCAAACGTTAATGTCTTATGCCACCCTGACCAATGGAGTACCACCTGTCAAAGATTGAATTAGTCCTTTAGTCTGCAGTCTGATGGTGGCCTGGCCGCAAGTGTCCCAAGAACCACCAGAGATGATGATCTTATCTGTAAGATAAGCAGAGTGCAGTTGTGATGGTTCTGTAAACGTTGTTGCTGGTTTTAACCATGGTGTGGATGCAAATTAGTTCCATTAGGATGTGCGTGATGTGTTAATATTTCTGAAGGTGCTAGTGGAGACATGATTTGACATGTAGGATGCACTTAAGATAATGTGGGTTGGTAAGGGAAGCCAAGAGAGTTTGATCAGGATGGTGGTGATAGAATTGTATGTCTTCATGCCTTGAATAAGATGTGCTGCAGCATATAGGATGTCCTTAAAGGGGACAGTGTGGATCCTGAGAGCTCAGAGAGTAGGGTGCTACCACTGTTCTGAGTATGAGGATCTGCACAACAATCCTAAAGTGACTTTGTAGAAAAAACAGTTTCATTTTCTCTTTAAGCAAGAGCTGGCACAAACCATTTTTGGTTTTTAGCACTGCATTTCTTGAGGGTCATGGTTGATGTCTAAGGTGAGTGCAAGTGGGTTGGCATTTAATGAAAGTTGGTGATCGAAGCTGACAAGTTTCATGTCATTGAGCCAGGTTTGTTCTGTTGTTTTTTGTTGTTCTTGGAAAATAACAGGAATTCTGTCTCAGTTGGGTTGAGGCACTTTGATATCCAGTTCTGGATGATGCTGAGTGCAGACCGATATGTATGAGACCACCCAAAGTCACTTTGTGTGGGTTTCATGGCCTCGTAGATACGATGTAAGGCAATGCAGCACAAGTCGCTGCATTGCCTTACACTGCATCAGTGGGCGTTCCATTGTGTTGTGGTGGGTTTTCCCTCTCAAAACCCATGGGTTTTGACGCACTCCCGTCTTACAATGCAGTGTAAACCTGGGAATGTGTTTAATGCACTGGATGTCAGAAGCAGAGGAGACATTGACACAATGGTTAATCTTGATGTTGATATCTGTGAGAAGAGAACCTTTGGATCCACGTAGATGTTGAGGATGACATGGGACATTATGGAATCCTGGGGAGCGCTGCAGGTAAAAGAGATCTCTTGAGACCTTGAAATTGTCAGTGTATTCAGGTTCCAGTGTAGTTTTTTTTTAGGAGTGGGTGAATTTGTCTCATTTCTTTATTAATACTTTTGCATTAAGTAAAAAATCTGAACTAATAGCATTGTTTCCCAAGATGTTAGTTAGAATCAAGTATTATAGGTGTACCTATCTACGATACAATACAGACAACAGACATTCTGTTTCTTAAACAAAAGCTGCATTTGCATATTAGTGCTAAACAAAGGCATCACTATCAATATATGAATATCAAAGCATAATAAAAATACCATTAACCTGCAGTCTTTTATAGCATAAACAAAGCACACAATAACATTTATATTATGCTACCCTACTGTAAAACTGTCATTTTTGTTACAAACAAAAGTATTGACAAACCAGGAGACTTAGAATGTCTGATAAGCACTGTAATCAAGTTTCCTTTAATTTGTGCTTTCAGATTTTCATTCCCTTTGTCAGTAAGTACTATTGCATCTTTGGCTAACTGTCACTCAAAATGTCTACTAGGAGGTAAGGTGCTTTTTTGCTTTATCTAATATATGCCTAAATTCTTGATAGGATTTTTGTAAAATGATGTCAAAGTTGGTAAAGTTGGCATGGTGCTCATTCAAGCATGTCCCTGGTTTATTAATCCTTGAGGTGCAAAGCTAGGATCCAACAGCCTATTTGCTCCAATGTACTCAGTGTTATTCTGCTTCAACCAGCAGACCCATATGATACCCAGAAATGAGGGACCACCCTAAACGTCACAGGTAAGGACAGAAGGTTTATTCTGCTGGGCCTGATTATTCCTTGTTATTAATAGCTCAAATTGGTTTAGGCTTTGGTATGATTGAAAGGGTCTATTATAGGCAGAGTATTTACAACAAAGTTGAGAAGGTCAGCGCAGGAAGTAACCTTGCTGTTCTGCCCTGCGCACTGGGAAAGGGCAGAAATGCACGGTATTTGCAAAATACCATGCATTTCTGTCCTCGGAGGCACTTTCCTCTTTCTCTGTGTACTTCAGAATGCAGCAGACATAGAAAGAGGAAGAAATCGAGGAGAAATAAAGATATTTCTGCTTGTTGTGCCTGCCCTGGGCTGGCATAAGATTTTGACACATTCCTAGGTTTACACTGCCTTGTAAGCTGGGAATGCGTGAAAACCCCTGGGTGTTGCGAGGGAAAACCCACTGCAAAACCATTGAACGCCCCCCTGACCCAGTGTAAGGCGATGCAGGGACATGTGCTGCATTGCCTTACACCATATGAGGCCATGAAAACCACACAAAGTGACTTTGAGTGGCGTTGTACATATCGATCTACACTCTACGCAGCCTGAGCATCAAAAAAAGCGATGCACCTGCGGTGCAAGGGACTTGTAAACATGGCCCTTTATTTTTAATCTTCAGATAGGGAGGAGATTCTCAAATAAGGAACTGATTTAGGGTTTGTGGATGGAGTTTAATCTGTTAAAATGGTGGAGGACAATATCTCCGTCATTCTGAGCAGCCAAGCAACCAACACATTTAGAGATGTCTGCCAGCACCATGGACATCTTTTTTCATTAACAGGAACCACCATAACAGTGGTTCCTGTCAATGTAGGAAATGTTTGACAGATTGCACCATCAGCCAAGATGGAAAGCCTGGAAACTTTTCAAAAGATTTTTGTTTTAAAAAAAGAATAAAAAAAAAAATTAATAACCCTTAAACATGAGTAGTTTTTGCCTGCGTTTTTTTTTTCTGTCTTGGTCACGATTAGGAAAAAAAGGCATTACATCGTCTACCATAGATAGGTTGGGTGGTGTACTGCTCTTTATCTGATGTCCCTACTCTGTCAGAATGAAGAGGGGGATTATCCCATTGACAGAGCCAATAGGGGTTAATTTGATGGAATACTGAAGGCCCATTTCAAAATAAGGTGGGGAGAGCTAAGTTTTGGTGGACAGGGCAGTCTGAAGCATTTGCAACGGAGTACTCTGTCTGCAAAACTCTAAATCAGGCCTTAAGTTAGCATACTCTCAGACAATTTTACAATTGGTCTGGCAGAAATATTTTGTCAAATATAGTGAGGTTTAGTCTTTCTTTCCATTTAAATTAAGGAGCAGTAATAAACATGATTGGGAAATAAGGAAACATTTTTTAAAAAATAGAATGCTACATAGATTAGGGGCACTTCTTTTAATACACAGAAAAAGCACACAAGTAGTTCCCCGTTGTCAGATGAAAGCTCATTATGAAGAACTATGTTACACTATCTCTGTGAGGGTTCTACTAACTGTGTGACAAGAGAATGCAGAGATACTTTTGGTTAATAAATTTACTAGTTATCACATACATAGGTGCTTCCCTCTGCAGGTTTCCACCCATATGTATATGTATACTTTCTATATGAGTGAGACAATTGATGGTCTGAATACATTTCCTCTGATTCTCCTTTTACCAGAGCAATTAAAACTCAGCTCAGCATATGCAGTGACTGCAGTGGTGGCAGTGTGACTGTAGTCTAGGGGTAAAGGCTCATTTATTTGTACCTCTGGGATGCCTTGCCTTCATCATGCCTAGGATATTTTTGAAGGATATAGATTGTATGTATGTGTGTGTGATGGTTGTGTGTGATTACGTAGAAAGAGGATTTAATGGAAATGTAATCCCAACGCTGAGAAACCATTTCATCTAAACAGTTTAATGAAAATTTTCAGGATGAATGCCATTTTTCATTTATTAGAAACTAATTCATAGAGAGCATTTTTTTTAAATTGGCTTTTGCATAATTAGGAGCATACTTTCAAGGAACTTGCTTCACCACAGAGTCATTTTTATTTATGCAGCAGCAGTGCATTCAGTGCTTCATATTTACAAAAGTGACACGTTAGGCTTAATGCTTCACTTTTCCCTGTCCTGAGATGTATTTTACCTGCGCTACAACCAGCTGCATCAGGTTACATTAATTATAAGTAAGGTAGGCATTCTCTCTTAAAATCCCATGCAGAACTGATGCATCCATGTTTACAAGTTTTTAGCAAGTGACGCATTATTGGAAATGTCAAAATTCCTATACCTCCTTAACCCAGGTGTAAAGGTGACGCAGTGGCTTTTCAATGGGAATCTCACCATCTGAAGTCACTTTACAACCTGGAATATATCTGTATTTCACATCCCCTCGACTAGTACTGGGTGTACACATGTAACAATCATTTTGTAGGTCTCCTTAACCAAGCTGGGACCATTGCACCTATGATTCCATCATCCTTTGCAGGAAGGCAATGTGATGTTGTGTCTGTTGTGTAAGGGCAGGCAGGATTGTCACTTCTCCATGGAGAAAGAGGTTCCAAAGTCCAGACCTGCGTACAGCAAAGGACAACAGGAAAGCACACACATAAGCTAGGTAATACATGTATTGCCACTTCACATTCCAACACATACTTGTAATCTCTTACATTACACTGTCAATAACTATGTCACACATACTCATGTCTCTCCATACACATAAGTTTACCATTCCCACTGTAATGTGACACATAGACGTACTACATACATTACCTCTTACATCTAGGACCAAAGTAAAATTGTATAAGGTTATATTCCACCACTTTACAGTCTTTCACATTGGTGCTGAAGGATTAGGCTACTAGTGTCATTTAAACCTCACCTCTAACGTTTAGCACATCACTGAAGTTCTGTCAGTTCTGAGGCCAACTTCAGCAACGTGCCACTTTTTAGGCTAATCTGTCACAGCAAAGCTCCCACAGATAATTCAGAATTCTGATGCACCTTGGGTACTTATGACAGGGTGTCCCATATTGTAAATAAGGCTAATCTATTGCATCACAATGAATCTCTGTGCATAAGAAGTATTTTTGACGCATCACTGCTGTAATGCAGCAATGCGTCATTTCTTGTAAATATGCCCATTATTTTTTAAGTTGTAGATCAAACGGTTGCAGGTCTCGCTTTCATAAACATTTTTGTCAAACGCATTTATTTCAATCCTTTATATCAGAGAATATTATTTTCAATTTATATCTTTTAGATTGTGAAGCAATTACTTTGGGTGCTTTTTATTCACTGATCCCTTACCACCCATAAATACAATCCATCTCTGCCTGCTGAAATGCTTCTTCTCCCATAAACTACACCCATCTCTGAACCCTAAAGTCCACCCATGCCTAGACTCCTAAAGACCTTTCTATTTCTAAATCCTACATTCCTTGTAACCTAAAACTCCAACAATACTGCTAAGGTCCATCCATTCTTGAACCCTAAAAACTACTTTCTACACCTAAGTCCTACCCATCCTTGAGCCCTTAAAATCCTCCTCTGTGCCTACACTGCACTCATCCCTGAGCCCTAAAAAAACCCTCACCACCCATGAAAACCTTTCAGTCATGACCCTTAAAGCTACTCACACCCCTAAACCACTGCATCCCTCAACCTAAGAACAACTTTTTACATATAACCCCTGCCTGTCCCTGAACACCAATACATGAAATTCCACACAACCCTAAACTCCACCCTTAAACTCCATTCATCCCTGAATGCTAAAAACCATAAATACCTCCGCATCTCCTCTGAATATTATCCATTCCTGAACCCAAAATAACCTCACTACCCTTAATCTTCACTCAAGTGTGTGATTTTGTAGGTCTCCTTAAAATTATCTTTCATTTAAATGTTTCCTTTAATTTTCAATGTATTTGTGTGTCCCTAAAATTATCTTTCATTAAAACTGGTTTTCCATGATTTGCTTTCCTCCAATGTGGTTTCTCAGTTTTCGTCTTTCCATTAATTCACATACATCATTGTGTGATGTGTGGGTTAAGGGAAGACTGATAAATAGTGGTGTCCATTTGAACTCTATGACTGTGGGTGAAGTACATCATGAAGATCCCAGTGAGCATATACATTTTTCCTGTCTCTCTCTCTCTCTAACAAATATGTACTAGCTAGTAACGTGAGATAACTAGCCTATTTGTTTTATCCAGTGAAAGTTTTGTCATCCCTGGGAGCAACTCACTCATCTTCTATGTCCTGCTTTGTTCTGATTTCACATGGCTCCAAGGTGGACATTCCTGGTTGAGTCTGGGGCCCAACAGATCACATTTTCAGTTGTAAAAAATGTTAGACTATGGATGGTGGGATCAGAAGTCCATGAACTCTTGACAACAGGCACATGATGCTCCTGTGGAGAAAGGATAGCACACAGGCTTTCAAATGCTGCAAGCACTCAGGTAGGCCCGCGTATTCTGACTTGACCACTATAGGGGTATAAGTGATAGACCTCGCACACAGTACTTCCCTTGTCCTTGATAAGCTCCAAGGATAAGGACTGCACATCAGAGTAGGAGAGAAAAATAGCTGAAGGATATCTGCTCTGTTGCTTTCATCCCTCCCAAGTAGGCATAAGTCAGTGAAGCATCTAATAAGCCTTGCTACTGTGATCAGTGGTTAGAAGAAATGTGTTCTGCTTGTTCACATGACAAGCCTGTTTCTGCCAGAGTAGTGGGCCATCTGATTCAGCCAAAGCTGATCAGAAACTCCAATTGGAGAATGAACTGATATAGAATCAATCAGTTTTTTCAAAGTGTGGCTACTCACCCATGTGGTCTCAAGGTGCTGGAGGGGAGGGGAGTGCCCTCATCCGAAGAGCCCCGTCTTGAGGTTCTTCCTGAAGATGGTGAGCGACAGGCTTTGTCTGAGGTGCAGGGGGAGGTTGCTCAATCAATCAATCCAGGAGCCACATGGCCACAGCAGAAGAGCCGGGCTATAGGAAGTATTAAAGAGCATCATTTGGATTATGAAGCTACATCGTCATCAATGTCTTTGGATAGCTGATCTTGCTCAGTCCCCTACTCATCAAGTGCATGTAAAGGACCTGCACGTTTTCTTCCTTCACCATCTGATCCTTCCAAAATAATAGGCTCTTTATCTGCTACTTGGACTTCACTAACTGAAAGTCTGATCCTTGTGATGCCACCTGAACATCACAGAAGCACTTACAATTTTGCTGTACATGGTCATTATTGTCTGGATGGTGGGTTTTTGGTTTCTACATTTTTCTTCTAGGAAATAACTTTCTTGTCTTTTTTTTTAGGGATGTTCACCTTTTATTTCAGTATTGATTCCAGTGTGGTATCCATGTTTAGTCCGGGGCCCAAAAGTGGGGTGCTGCTGGAATCCTGCATCTGTATCCCTTGCCACATTTAGGATCACTTTGCAAGAGTTTCTCTTTTGTTGAAAACTTACAGACAAAGCCCATCCAAGGTTCATCTAGTCACTCCAAACCCAGTATCACAGGATAACAGTGGCCATAGGCCCTCATTCTGACCCTGGCGGTCCTAAACCGCCAGGGCCACGGGCAACGGAAGCACCGCCAACAGGCTGGCGGTGCTTCATTGCCCATTCTGACCGCGGCGGTAAAGCCGCGGTCAGAAAAGGGGATCCGGCGGTTTCCTGCCGGAATACCCCTGGCAGGGCTGAACCTCCATGGCGGCGCTGCTTAGCCTGTTTCTGGTGGTTTTGACCGCCAGGAACAGGATGGCGGGAACGGGTGTCGTGGGATCCCTGGGGGCCCCTACACTGCCCATGCCACTGGCATGGGCAGTGCAGGGGCCCCCTAACAGGGCCCCAGCATGATTTTCACTGTCTGCATAGCAGACAGTGAAAATCGCAACGGTGCAACTGCACCCGTCGCACCCCTGCAACACCGCCGGCTCCATTCGGAGCCGGCCTATGTGTTGCAGGGCCTTTCCGTCTGGGCCGGTGGGCGCTCCTTTGGCGGGCGCCCGCCGGCCCAGCGGGAAAGCCAGAATGGCCTCCGCGGTCTTTTGACCGCGGAGTGGCCAAATGGCGGTGACCGCCTGGCGGGCGGCTACCGCCGCCCGCCGCGGTCAGAATGACCGCCATAGTCACTTTGGTTATTTATGGAATTAACTTATGTTGACCTTTGGCCCAGTGGGCACACCTCATTTGCAATTTGCATCCATTATTGTTGCATACTGTTTTAGGCTTCTCCCACACTATTGCTCCAGACTTTAAACCCATCCTCTTCAAATGTGGCAAATACAAATAAAATAAACCCATCCTCTTCAAATGTGGCAAATACAAATAAAATAATTTGGTGGATGTTTGGTTATTAATAAGGGATTCTATTCAGGAAATCTACAACTTTGTTCAGTGCTCTGGAAAGGTTAAAGTTGGATTTTTCCCTCAGCCATTCCATTTCTGCATCTCTAGGGGCAGAGGAGAGAAGATTATTGAGAGAAATGTAGACAATGTTTTTAGTTACCTTCTTAATATCAACTGTTTGTCATGACCATGAAAAGCTTTTGGTGTGGGACCAAGTTGGCATTGAGTAAAATGATTAGGGAATGATAAGACCAGTCTTATGACTGTATGTTTACATCTAATACCCAAATGCCGAAATAGCAGTAAAATTGTAGTCTGTGATCTTTGTGGATGAGGAATCAATAAATTGGCTATATCCTAGATTGCACAAGTTGTTAGTTATAGTTGCAACATGTTTGTTAGCTGATATGCTGAACTATAAGTTTAATTTGCCCCTAAGGGTAATGGTTAGTGCTAGAGGCAGTGCTCTCCTGCATGAGGTTTCAGTTGAGCCAATGCTTAAGGCAGATTAGAATATGCTAAAGAAAGTGTTTGGGCTGGGTGGATAACACATACTCTGCTGTTGTAGGAGGTGTTTGAAAGATCTATGAATATGTGGGATGTTATGTATTTTGTGTGCACTGCAGCAGCACCACTAGACCTTCCAGGGGCTGTATCATGCATTTTGCCCTAAGGGCACAAATGGCATGTGGGCATGCTTTGTGTGCCCTCAGAGTACAATGGTATTGAAATTAAAAAAGTGGCCACAGATGCTTCTGCATCCGCTTCTGTAATACTGAAAGTGTTGGCACACATGCCAATGCTATCATGAGAGGGTGCTCCCTCATTTGCATGAGGTTCATGGCACCATGCAAATGAGGGAATCTCTTTGTCTCTGCTCCACCACTGTATCATAGATGGTGGAGCAGACGCAATCAGTCCCTTAAAAGGTGTTCTCACAGTTTGCCACAAACAGGTGAAGCACAGTCAGTACCCCTCCTGAAGACAACCCTTTGGAGGGAGGAAAGGGTGACCCCATGGACTGCACCAGCCTGCGGGATCGCTCTTCATTCTTGAAGTACTGGCCTGCACTGTGTAACATGGGGTGGCTTTGAAGCAGCCGCTCCATATTTCAGTGAATGCAGCAGCTCACATTCACGGCTGCCCTGGGTGCAGCCCATTCATTATAATACGGCATTCTTTTCCTGTTTGCACCCTGCACGCCTAGTTGAAGGTGCAACCTGGAGAAAACAGGAACAGTGCACATTTTCCATAATATGGCCCTGGTTTGGGTGTTTATTTGGCTGTCTGGGAGAGTTTGTTAATGACAACAATTACATTTTAACGTTAGTGAAGCTGATTTCCACCAATTTTGTGTAGCTGTTTTTAAATTGGTTCCAACTTCTCCAACTTCAAAAGGTTGGTGATATTTAAAAGTCCTGAATAAAGTTTTAGGGGACAGCCACAAACCTTTTTTTTTGCAGATGAATTTCCCCAAAAAACCCTTTCTCAGGAAATGTTTTCTTCAAAAACGTTATACAAAGCTTTGAAATCTGTTTTGCAATGTTTTAGGGCAGATAAGTTTCATGCCTCCTCCTCCTCCTACATTTTCTTGATCTCAAAGGTGCTCTTAGTGGCTAGGGTGGCAGTGTCAAAGCTAATGTTAACTGCTGCGGGCCATACATGAGTGTTTTTGTTCAGGTGTGAGTTAGGGGAAGGTCCTGATGACTGGCATTTGTTTACAGTTATTTTTATGCAGTGCTTCTGTGTTACCGCAACATGGGAAAGTTGAGGGTTCGGCATGACATATACAATAATTGAATAATAAACAGTTGTAAAGTTAGGCTGCTGTTTGTTCTTGTCTGGATGGAGCTGTCAGGTCTGGTGAACTGAGCTGTTTGTCACATCTTGGAACTGGTTCTCACCATTGTCCAGTTCTCTAGTTGCTATCTATCCTAAAGTTGAGGAGTGCTGCCTCAAATTCAACATTTTCCGTAGCTTACCATTGAATTTTGGCAAAGTATGTATTGTAGAAAGTGAGGAAACTGGTATTGCCTTGTGTAATTTCAAGTGTTAGATTCTGCAATTATTAGGGCTTGTGTATTTTTTTCACATTCAACTACAATTATAATGAAGTTGGGCCCATATTTATACTTGCTTTGTGCTGAATAACGCCATTTGTTTTACACTAATTCAGCGCAAATTTAACTCCATATTTATATTTTGACGCTAGACCCATCTAGCATCAAAATATTGGGGTTTATATCATTTTTTGGATGTGTGAGACCACCTTGCGTCAATGAGATGCAAGGTAGGCGTTCCTGTCCAAAAAATGACTTCAAGCCCCTAGCACCATATTTATCCACCTGTGCAAAAATGACGCACAGGTGGGAGGCGGACTTAAAAAATTATGTTGACCCCGATTTGCATCAACTTTTAATACCTGGGTCAGACCAGGCATTAAAATGAGGCCCACTCACCACTACTTAAGGAAAACACACAGAAGCAATATTACCAACCCATAGGTCAAGATGGAAGTGCTACTGCTCCAGCTTGGGAGATGACACAGAGGACAGCAACAACAACAACAGCAACCACCACTGCAGCCACCACAACCACCATTACGGGCCCCCAAAGGTGATGCAGAAGGCAGGAGAGGATATTCCGGAACAGGACAACCCTTCTTGGCCTCAGGAAACAAGACCATATTAGGACATACTGACTCAACCGGCAAGCCATACTACACCTGGTGCACCACATTGAGCCACAGATCACAGCCAGTCTGCAGACACCACATAATATACCACCTGTCACAAAGCTGCTAGCTGTTTTGCATTTGCTGGCAAGTTGCTCATTTCAGGCAACGGGTGCACTGGTTGCTGGTGTGTCACAGTCGTCTTTCTCGGTCTTCCTGCAGAAGCTATTAGACGCAATAATCTCTCTGACACCCGGCCACATCAGCTTCCCCAACACCCAGCAAATGCAGCAGGAGATAAAACAGTGGTTTTATTAATTTGCTGGCTTTCCACATGTGCTTGGTACACTTGACTGCACCCATGTCCGACTTGTCCCACCTGCAGCAACAGAACGTTTATACAGGAATCGCAAACATACGCATTCTATAAATGTGCAGGCCATAGTGGACAACCGTGGACTAGTTACAAACATTTTTGCCAAGTATCCTGGTAGCAGCCATGACACCTATATAGTCAGGCACAGCAGGATCAACAGACACTTCCAAGATGTTAATAGCCTATTGTGGGTAAGTCAACAAACCTAGCAGCATACACACAACACACCAACCCTGCAGGACACACTAGACCAGAAACATATTGCCTGGGTAACACAGATGTGCAGGTAACAACACATATGCACCATGCTGCAGTACAGCACAATCAGTGCATAGCCCAAACACATACACCCACATGTACGTAACACACCCACAACTTGACAGGCACATCACATGAAGGACAGGTGGAGATATGTACCATTTACTAAAAGTAGATGTACAAAAACCACTACAAGTGCCCACAGGTTTCCTACTATGTACACTTCACACATACATTACATCAAACAAAGAATAGCTCAGCAATGTCAATAGCATACACCATGCTCATGTAACAAAGTCACACATAAGCACAGACCCCTTAACTCGTGCTGTTCAAGTTTCTGCCAGAACAAACACCATATGACGGACAACTGGTGTGAATACCAACTACATCTCATCAACACATACCTGACTTGCCTGTAGTGTGCATAAACCTCTTACTGACACATTGGGTCACACACATAGGAATACAAAATGAACGGCCATCACATGTCATGTGCCAGATCTGTGAGAAGTGGCACCACACCTACTGTAGTGCCACCATACATGCACCACTTACTGATCCACAACACAATCATGTTTGTACCGTAAACAATACAAGGCCCACCATGGGGTAGAGTAACTGTTAGACAGTGCAGATCATGGATACCATAGTGGGACCCTATAGAAGTTTTTAGGACATCACTGACCTTACATGCACTGTGCTAAGGGACACATTTGCTAAGTAGCTACGCTCCATCCTATAGCCTGCATTGTGCATGTGTTGACAGTATAAATGCTGATTCATGCATTGGAAGATAGGAGAGACACTAGTAGTAATGTTGATCATCCTGAAACAATGGGATACACGCCCTTGGACACCTGATGGCAGGCACAAACATCAGCTGCCACTCAAGACCAATAAGGGACATATGTAAGAGCCCCCAGTGCCATTTCCATGGCCTGCACTGTATGTACAAGTTGGTGGATGACCTCTCTTTTGTGACTTGAAGCCATATTGTAAATCGAGCCCCCTCCCACGCAGCACTTAGCATGGAAGGGGTATGCAATGTGTGTTGCCGTGTGTCACCACAAGATATATAGCATGATGACGCTGACTCAGATATAGGTGTCACCTAAAACCTGAGGCAGTGCCAACATAAAACACCTCCCCAGGGATGCCATTTGCATGCTGCATACTGCTGCACACATGGAAAGAGGCAATTGCCCATGAAAACTGAATATGTAAAGGAAGGTGTCCCTTCTTGCACAGATACATCCACCTCCACAAGGCAGCTAGCCAAGCACCCTGGTGCAAGAGTGGAAGTATTGGTGCACAGCTGCATATTAGGTACTAGTGCAGGGGACAGCAAAGGGTTGCCTAGTGACATATTACACATGGTGCATTCCTGCATAGTGAAAATGATGCAGCATAGTGCTGTCAATGTTGGAGCTGTGTTGTGCACTGTCACTTATTCATTAAAATGGACCTAAGTGTTGCACTTCATCTGTAATGACACATATCAAAATGGCTGGGATGTACACACTCTGTAGGGCTATCATATTATCACCACATCTGACCCCATTGTGTTGCAAGGATGTGTCATGTCCCGTCTCGTGATAGCACACTGCTACAAAGCTGCACTGCGCAACACATGGTACATACAGCCTTATCACTAGTATATGACAACTGAAGGACACAATCGATGGACCACAACAAATATTGTATATTCACGTTGCCAACTTGATAATCAATAGCTCATCACACCCAACTACATCATGTCCCAAAAGGATGTACACAATGGGCCCACAGGGTTAGGGATGTTGAAAAATAGAAATTAAATCATGTTGGAACTGAACACTGTCACAACTCAGTGTGAGAGTGGCAATGGCTGCATGCAACATGTGTGACGGGGGGCATCATTGGTAACTATGGTCATCATGACTTGCCCAGGGATATTAACCAATGGAAGAAGTTGAGCCTGTGCAGTCTATCCATGGTAATTTGTCCTGCTACTGCCATGGGGCACAACCTTGACACAGGGTAAACATGACCTCACTCATTGCACTGACATGTCTGTGGTATGCACATTAATGTGGATGAAAACATATGCAGCTAGGGCTGCAGGTCCACCATACAAAAACAACAGCCATTGGTAAGTGCAATGAGTGAAATCCAAAATATGTGATCCTACCATATTCTGGGTGGAATGTAGGCAGAGTGCATCATGCACACTATGTACCAAAGATGTACACGTCATGCAAATATGCGGTCTCCACACAGCTCTTGAAACACTCAAAATACAAAGACGGAGACAGATGTCGGGTCACATTTCCTAGGTAGAAATAGTTTGCCCATCATCAACAAAGCCTGACCTGCATATGCATCTTTAAATAGTATGCTCTGTATGACAACATCACACATCACATAGCAAAACACAATACACAATCAAATTTCAGAACTATTGCATTGTACTGAATGCCAAACATATGTGGATACCCTGTTGTCACACATGCATATATATGCATGACGTGCAAACATTTGCATGCTCTTGACTCTTTAACACACACATTGGTGGAAGGGACCAATGACACTCTTACCACATTGTTTCATGGACTACCACATGTGGCCATACCCAATATGCCACATTGCAGCACAGTCCATGTCATATGTATGTTAAATTAGGGTGCATCTAAGAATAATGCAAAAGAAATGCAATCAGGAAATGAGTGCAAAAATATGACACAAATGCGTCAAAAACATCTGCAAATGCAAAGAAAATGACACGTGGGTCCTTAGTGTGAATTCTGCGATCACACACTTCTTAATGCAGCCTTCTGTGAAATCAACACATAACCGTCATGTGTCAATGTAAACAACGCACGTGAGTTATGCGTCTAAAAAAACTAAGCAACTGTAAAGTGTGTTGAATTTAAACATGCATAACTAAAAAACGTGACGCATGGGGACAGGAAGTGATGTAATAGGAAATTCTGTTTACAAGCATGGTACAGTGATTGTAGTTTTACTTTCTTTTTACAGTCTGTGCCTTTGGGACTGTGTGGTTGTGTTTTGTAGCTGGTGGTAGAGTCTTGGTTGTGTTTTGAAGTTTGTTGTGTCCCTTGTGTCGGGTCTTGTTGCATTTTGTGTGCATTTTGTCCCAGTAGTTGTGGTTTTGTGTAGTTTGTGTCCAGATTTGTATTTGTACTGTAGGGTGTCTGTCTGGGGTTATCAGTCATTTGGGATAGTTGGGATAAGTTACTGGGGTTAGGTTTCTGTTTATTTTTCATTCTTAATATCCTAATATCCGGGCTCAACTCTGACCATTATTCGACATATCTGGAAGGGGAAGCATGACCATAATCTCTGAAGATAAGGTTGGTGGTTTTGTATGGCTGGTATCATGCTACCTGCCTACGATGTTTGAGATGGGTGATCCTTGGATACCGGACCGAGGCCAGGTGGCTGCAGTGGGGCAAGGTGCTCCACTACCTGAAGTGCATCTACATGACCGGCAGGAATGCGCACTAAAGCATCGCTGGGCAGATCTGGTGGCCAAGGAGCAGGATTTGCTCGATCACCTTGGTATCGAGATCGGCAGAAGTGTTGGTGAGTCTCCCATTGGCATACTATTGACTGTTCACTGCTCTTGTATGACAGTAGCAGATGAGGTGGAGTGGTGCATGGAATGCTTGTGGACAGGAGTATCTGCACCAGTCTAGGCCTGTAGTTCACATGTCCAACAATGATACCAATGCAGGTCAGATGTCTGATGAGTCCTGCACAACCACTACGCAGGCACACATTTCAGAGCCCATAGTGTCTCCTTTGCCCTGGCATAGTGTCATGTATGAAACGGCAAGGCACCGCCAACCTACCATATTTTCCCTGGATTGTGTCAACAAAGTGGCACAATGCATGCATTGCACAACTTTGTCAACATTTCACGCACATGGCCACTGGCCCAGCCATTATGTTAGCAAAGGGGGTTTACCCACCTTAGGGGGCAATGAACATGGGTCATTTGATACCATTAGACAACTTTGCCACATCAGTCATGAATTAATCAACGCATGATCATTGCAGAGTCACAACTGAGCCGCATGTCTATCACAAAGTGCCTCTGGGTGACTCACAGGACAGACCTGAGTACCTGAGTTACACGTCTTGCAAAGCTCCAGGGTAGTGTTTTTACACATCTCCCCTTTATACCATGTTGTGCCATCTTCTATAGATGGCCCACACATGGTGTTGTCAGGAATGTGCTAAGGGGCACACATCATGTGGGGCAGCACTAGGGCAGGAATAATGAGAGGATAGCGCTGCCCGTGCATCATTGTGTGATGCATTAGCAGCAGAAATTAAACCTCAAACACAGAAATTGTAAATTAGCTTTGCATATGCATTGGTAAATGATGCAAAGGCGGCGCTCGCTTTTCATTATTCAAGTCCGAGGTGCTGCACCACTGTTGTCCTATTGGCCCCTTTGTTTATTGGGCAAGGCCATGTAAGGGAGACTGAACTTGATTTGGGAAGAGACTACTGGCAGTTCCATGGTCCAGTTCATAATCTGTCAAACGCTTCCTCTACTGCTCCCATACCACACACATGTGCAGAGTCTGTTCCACTAGCCTACAGCTTCTTACAGATAGTATGAGGTATCAGCTCCATCTCTGCCACATCAGTCACTAACCTGCAACTCAAGATGCATCCTCTGACTACAGAGCAAGTGTGTCTGTGTTGAACGCTATGTTTATGCCCATGTAGTTCTTCCTCACTGGATTGACAATAGTGTACAATGGCTAAAGTGGCAGGCCAACCAGTATTTGCAATACATACATGTCACAATGCAGTCAATATGCAGGTAGACAAAGCAACTGCACATGAGCCCACAGACATGCAATTCCTTAAGTGGGTCTGCCTTGTGATGGCACACACATTTAACTCTGTTCATTGCAGGGTTGTAATGCAAATCCCCAAGAGCTTGCAATACCCACACAATCCCAGGGTAGTAGGGTGTCTGTGAGCTATGATGATGATATAGTTGTTACCTGCATCTGTGGTATGCAGAAATGCCATGGATGTGACAAAGGTCCTGCCACTGCTGCAACCATAGCATGGCCCGCAGATGGAACATACATGATCAAACAGTACCAATTGGCAATGGAGGTGTTGTGCCCACAGACAGCTGCATGACAATGCTACATATGGATATTGCAGGGTGTAGTACCTGGCCCAGTGCTAGTGTTCAGATGTGTGGCTCTAACTCATCTGAGTGTGTGTGTCATTGTGTGATTGTAGTGGTGTGTCTGTTGCACTGTTTTCCACTAGGATGATCAGCTCACTCCTCTCAACTAGTTCACGCTGAAATTTGTTGTCCACTTGCAGTGACCATGATTTGACACTCAGCATTGTTTACCATTCATGTCTTACAGATGGACCAGCCCCCTGCACGATTGGTGAAGCGGCGCAATTGGAAGACCCAGATGTATCCAGTAAGTGTAATAATGTGTGTCCTGTGAAGTAGTCCAGAGTTTGGTGTGAGTGAGTCATGTGTGTTGAATTCAATACCAGATGTGATAAGCTGTCCAATGATCAGGTATCCAAGTAGGCTGGATGGTGAAATTATGGCCCATTTAAAGGATCCCCAAGCACCACCAGAGGGTCACGTCTTGTGAGGCTTATGGTGCACAATGATCAGCATTGTGTACACAAGGTGGTGACAAGCCACATGTAGGGCCATATGCGACTAAGCATGACAGAGTGCAACGCTGTGAGAAAATTGGCAGTGGTGCACTCCATCATTCTCACAACACAGGGATGCACCAGATTGAACCCAATTTGGTAAATCCCTGTATTGTCATGAAGATGAGGGACTGGGCTGGCAATTGTCCCCAGCATGGCACTCCGTCTTTTGCACTCCATCTATGTTACACTTTTGTGGAATGTAATTCACTTGAATGGAAATGGGTGTGAAAGGAATAGTTGTGGCAGATCTGGAATTGATGGGTGTCTACACCTGGACACATGAATGTAGATGTGATAGACCTGTGGATACCAGCTTCCTAGTTGGCAGCCCTCCTAACATATGGTCTACTCCTTGACTCCATGTATTAGTGGGCAGGCCTTGGTGGATGATCAGGACAGTTGAGATGATGGATTGCATGGCCACCTCCCCAGGCTCAGGGGAGAGGAATACCAAATTTGTAGATAGATGTTATGTTCACAGCGTAGGTGACAGTCACATTGATCAGGCTTGCATGTGTACCTATCAGCACTGACCCCTTATGGTTACCAACAGCATCCCATCCTCCCAATGACATGTCCAAGTTACTGGTGATGTATGGTTGGAAATAAACACAGATGATGAGGAAGTTTGTTCCTGATCTATTGTAAAGTTAGCGCCGCCTTTGCATCTTTTTTTACGCAAAAGCAATGCACACTTCAAAAAGTTTGGTTCATATTCTAGGTTTACGTCACTTTAGTGTCAAAAATCTGATGCTTAGTCAGCGTTGATGTTACATTTATCAGAGCCATTGTCTTTTCTGGAATGTGAGATGGAGTGAATGTGTAATTAGATGTAGCAGTATAAGCTACTAATCTGTACAGACTCCACACAATGCTGACACTGATGGCTGCCTGTCTCCATTTTATAGCTGCCAACATGACCAATAATGAGCAGCGTGCTTTTTCAGAAGAGAGCAGTGTGGTACCACCATATCCTGGCAATGGAGTCTGGGTTCAGACGAATGGCTCGCCACTACCGTGCAGAGAGGGCAACAGGGGAATGGCGGGCATTCCCACAAGGAGTCCCCACACTGCCTGAGAAGGCTCAGCAGACTTCTGGCTCATCAGCAATGCAGGGGGGCACAGCTGGCACAAAACCCACAACATCAGCTGCAACTGTATCCACATCAGCGCAACAGCCCACACCACCTGCTGCCATGGACACACAATTGCACAGGATCTGCAGAGGGATGTATCCCTCATACTAAAACATTTGGACAGCTTGGAGGAAGAGGTAGCCACTAACACTAAGATGTTTAATTACATTAAAAAAAGGAGAGAAAGAAGGCCAATCTTTGATTCTGCTGGGATCTGCCACCTCCAAATTCTGTCCCCTCCCTTCTGTTTTATTGTGAGTTTTAGGGGGTTAGTCTTAGGTTAGTGTAGGTATGTAGAATAGATAGGATAAGTGGATTGGGTGGTGGCTTTTGTACTCATTATGTGTTAATTAGTCAGGGTCATGTTAGGGTATCTATGTGTTTTCTATAATAAAAATTGTAAAAAAAGAAAAACGCATTATAAAACAATACATAAAATATATATTTGTTTAAGATTAGTTAGTATATGTGTAGTATTAGTATATATTGTCCTGCATGTGTCTTGTAACTTAAGGGGGTGTGGGGCCAATATTTAGAGTGTGGTGTTACATGTGTTAGTAAAATTTAGCTTTGTTTTGATAGCTTTAGTTATTGGATAAGTATAGTTAGAATAGGTTAGTTTAGGATAGGGTAGGTTTATTTATTTTTTAGGTTAGTTAAAATTGTAATAAACATGTTTGCGTACTCCTATACATTTTGTGTTATATGCTTGTGTCTCAGGGTCTTCCCATGAGTGCACAGTGCAAATTATGGGTTGGCCTAGGGATTCCGTCCTGCCTCCGAATACCTCTCTTGACATGTGTATCACCTATTGACAACAACAACACATCTACTTGTCCATGCATCTGCCATCCAGTGTACCCACCACTCAAGGTGACTATGCTTACTTTGTATTGGATAGGTAGGTGTAATACTTCAGCTGCCAGTGTTGGGGTCCTGTGTAGAAATGTCTATGAACTGTGGGACATCTAACAACAGCCAAAATTGCAACTCTATCCAGCAAAACTGACCGGTGGCAATCACTAATGAGGTTAGGTACCTCTGAATCACACCAATGTGTTCGACTGGTACTCCCAGCTGACGATATTGCCCTTGAACAGTTTTACAGCCATTCCTGCCACATGTAGTGAGTGACGCATACATGTATTCTTCATTTGCGACATACTCAGTGAATTGCTGGCAGGGGATGAGACCAGCATTAACATTTGTCATAGTAGGGACCTTGTGTGTAGCTATGTGCCCCCACAGTACTGCACTCTTGTACTGATATTCTGTGACTAATGACATGGATACACACATCATAATTACTAAGCGTAGTTGATGGATCACAATACACAAAAGCATGCTGTTTATGAAGGAGGTGTTTATTTTCAAGTGTTGTGGTGCGATATTTGCAATGTCCAGGTCAGAGACCCCTTTTGTGAAATCCATACAATCATGACACAACAAAAGTCCAGGGTTGAGGGACATGTCATGGGACATGCTTGGGTGAAGTGTCATTAAGTGCGGAGGAACAAGAATTGCCAATTGGTAAGTGAGAGCCAAAGACAGTCCATAGAAGACAGGTCAACAGTGTGTGGGTGAAGAGTCCACATATCCAACTGTGCTAACACTGACATGATCTCAAGCGCAGGACAAAGGAAAACACTGCCCATGTGGCAGAGGCTGGTGCTACCGGGTACTCTTACGAGTGAAGCTGATCTGTTCCACATCTTCATCCTCTGATGTGTGTGGTGTCTCCTCTGCCCTTGATCCCTTGATGGTGGTGGTTGGGAAGCAAAAGGGACCACACACACTTCAGTGGTTGAAGATGTGGCATCCCAATTCCCAGCAGCTGTCATTTGTGAAACAACATGTGGCATCACTGCAGCAAGGAGGAGCTACTGATTGTTCAGGATAGCAGTAACATCCCGGTAGTAGGTAGCCATGTCTGCCCTGAGGGAGGTCAGTTCCCCCCGCATGGAGTCCATCTTTATCTCAATCACGCTGCTGCCAGTTTGGGAGTGCAGTTGATGTGACCTCTCCCTCATGGCAGCAGCTATGTCCCGCATACACTGCTGGACTCCATGCAGTGGGGAGTGTGTGCCTCGTTTGGCTGCTGTATCTTTATTGGCCGTCACAAGGCATGTGTGCATTCCCTCTAGGCTGACTTGCACAGTCTCCTTCCCCCCTCACCTGCTTGGCCAGCTCCTACCACTGTCCTCTCAAAGCTGATCCCTGTGTCCTCGGAGTACTGAGCTGTGTGGGTGCTGGCAGGTTCTACTATTGGGGTGATGGGTGGGGCATCTGGGATGGCTGCTACATTATTTGTCCTCCTTGCAACTGGAGGTGGTTTCTGGAGGAATACCAGGACTTCTTGGAGGGTCTCTTGGCTGATGGTTGTCAGCTGGTCATCCAGGTCATCGGGAAACTCCAGGACAGGCAGATCGGCAGGGGAGCCATCATACTCTGCAATGAGATGGTGTAAATTCAATCTTTCAATGTTGTGGCAGTTGACATGTCACGTCATTGACTTGTTATTGGAGGTATGTTCCCACTTTTCCACCAGCCTTTGTATGGCGATGAAACCCCCATGCAAAAGTTGGTGGTGATGTGTTGTTGTGTGCCCCTAGGTGCCCCTGCCCAATCCATGCACCTGGTATGGGCAGTGCAGGGAGCCCCATTCCCAGCCCCTTGACGCTTTCCACTGCCTGATTTGCAGAGCTAAGAGCAGCATATCCTGTCACATCCAATGCACCCCACAACTGGCACTGACTCTATTTGGTCCATCAACAATGTAGTGGTAACTGGCCCAAACAGCTACCATGATGATACAGATTTTCACCTGCCATCCCAGCATGTAAATCATACTGCCAACCGCAAACAGTGCACTGCACTAGCAGTCTAACCAACACCAGACTTGCCCATGCGTCATCTCCCGTCCGTCAACGTGATATTGTACACCATTATGTTCACAGACGTACAGCATGTGTTGTATTTGTGTGGTTATTTCCCCATTCCTATGTGTGTCACATGGCTGCCTCAGAGTAGTTGTTTGTTTATTTGTTGTTGTGACCTACAGATTGCAATCTATAGTACATATTTTCTCTAGTGGCACAGTTCTGATGAGCATCAAAATGTGTGGCTCCACGCTACACCAGTTTAGTTACACTGGGTAGTGGCATGTTCCCTGTGATACAAGACTACCCTGTTGTTCCCCCAGCGCCTGCCCAGATTACTTTTCCCTGCACCCAGAGAGGCATCCTTACTCCATGATGGAGTAGTGGCTTCCTTATGAGGATGTGTTGTTTATCTGTGGGGTGGTGGTGCTTCCTGCACATGTCTGGGTACTGTTGGGAAAGGTTTCAATGTATTGTGTGCTGTAAGATGCAGCACACATGTGTTTTGGCAATGAGACAAGGCAGTACAGGGTGCTTCTGCAAGGGATACCACCATGACGTAACCCCAGGAATGGTATTGACTGACTTCCTAGTCTCTGATGTCTTGGTCATGCTGGTAGGGTTTGTTTGACTATTTGCAAGGGATGTTGTGATGACACAACCAGAGGCACAGTCATTTCACATGGCTTCCATCCTATGTGCTGCATGTGTACATGAAGGTATTTAGCCCTTCTGATTAACATATGTCCAGGTTGTGAATGTGTTGTGGTGCATGGCACTACCAAGGCTATGTACATGTGTTGCTCACGTTTGAATGGTGCTACTTGATTCATATGCATTGTGTCCCTCTGCGCTCCTTTGACATGCATTGAGTGTGTCCTATGTGCCTCCCCCTTCTTGCACTTGACAATTTTGCATTATTCTCCCCCATGCAACTTACCATGCATTTGTGGTGTTTCCTGGTAGTCTGCGCTGCCTTGTCCTGCGATACCAGTGACCAGTTCCTCATGGATGACTGCTGCAACCATCTCCTCCATCTTGTCCAGGACCTCTTGTGATGCTAGATTTCCACCTCCAGTTTGCAGTCCTGCCTTCCTGTTCCTTGTCATTTTCTCCTTTGTCCTTTGCTTGCAATCATGCCAGTGTTTCTTGCACTCAGTTAATGTTCTCCTCACCTCTTCCACACTGTTGATCTTAGCAACTATCTGCTGCCAGATTGCCTCTCTCCTGCCAAATGGCAATTTGGAGGTGACGTATAATTGTTACTGGTGTTCCGTCACCTCTCTCACAAGGATTTCATGCTCCTCCCCACTAAAACAACACTTTTTGCTTATTCTTCTCCCTCCCCTGGGATTTGTGTGTGCCTTCCTGGCTGGTTCCTGGTTGATTGGGGTCACCCTGTGGTCTCTCCAACTTTCTGTGTCCATTGTGCCTGTCTGTTGTACTGTTTTCTGCTTTAGCATCTGTATTTGACTCTATTGAAGTTAAAAATGGTGCATATCTGTTTTGCGACATGATCACGTTCGCAAAACAGGTTGGAGTCATTTTTGCGGCGTCACCATCATTTTGCCTAAGGACAAGGCGAATTATTAATGTCAAAAATGTTGACTCTAACCAGTTTTTAGCACCGTTGTGCGTCATGGTATAAATATCACACCCATATGGCACTAAATAATGGCGCAAGCCTGGGCTAAACTTTTTGACACAAAACTGCGTTTGCGCAGTTTTGCGTCAGAAAGTATAAATATGCCTCTAGGTGTGTCCTTACGACCAGATCTGTCGACTGTGGAGCCAGTGAATCAGGTTCCAGCCCCAGTACCCTGCGATTCTGGGAATGTCACTTAATCGCCCAGTACTTAAAGCAAAATAGAATCTGACCACTGCTCATGAAAATCGCTCCAATACCCTTGGGCCTAGATTGCGCGATATATAAAACTGCAAAAACAAGTTAAAAACGGTTGACGCTGATATAGGATTGTGATAGTGGTCAACTAAGAATGCCTCAGTGTCGTTTTTCAAAATATAGCTTTTTAATTTCCTTTTCACGGTTCTTAAATTTTCAGTTGTTAGAGAAAATCATTTTGAAGTTATTGGTGTCTTATGGTTTTGTGGATGTTGGAAACGTAGGGGGAGCCCATTTTAATGTTATCACTGTTAGGCTTTGTTTCTGCTGTGGCGTTTGCCCTGGTCTTTCATGGTCTTTTTTGGATCTGAGTAATATGGTGAAATAGGACTCTGAGCTTGCATCTATGGTATTGAGATGGTGTGGTAGCAACTAGTGCAGTACGAGCACGCTGTGCAAGTCCCGGTTTGTGTCTTTTTCTGCTTTTCTGTTTCACAGTGAAATATTTAAAGACTTCTTTTTAAGCGGGACCAATATGTGTCACTTGTACCTTTATTGACGCCTCAATTGTTCGAAATTCTCTAATTTCCAGTTGTCCCACCTCTATATTTTTGTATTTTTCTAATACATTATTTAATTTCACACTTTGTCACGTTGCTGTGTATCAGTCTTGATAATATTACCATTCCAGTGACACACATTTAGCATTTTCTTGCATTTGGCGAACCAGTGGAAAATGTATGGATGTTGATAAAAGTAATTTACCATGTGTTGTAAGTTTGACTGCACCAAATAATTTAAAGACTGTCATTGACAATGATTAACATATTGTAGTACGTGTTCCTATTTTGGTGCATTCAGGACAGCGAGGACGTGTTTGGTAATTGGTTTACATAATTAAATCCCGTGTATTTGTGCTTCATGATTAGGTAATAAACAGAAAGCAATACTCGTTGTGTTTATTTCGCTGTGTGTCGCACAAGAAAGAATTGAAATATTCCACTGTCCAAAGTGACAAGCAGTGGCCTAACATAGGCCCCCGCAGCCCATCACAGTGCTTGCTCCAGGGGGGCCCCTCAGCAGAGAACCCTGGCCTGACAGTCCCTGACTGAGTGTGTGTGTGTGGGGGGGGGGGGGAGGGGTGTATGTACCCTGTAGCGGGACCCCTCATGTTTCACTGTTGACAAGTAATTGATAAACGAGTCCTATAAAGCAAGCAGCTTATCTCTGTTGTTCTGGGCGTAGGGAGCGAATAACTCACTGGAAAATGAGTCATTTTTTCCCAAAGTTACCGAGGAAGAGCTCTCCATCCGATTGTATTTACAATAGGTCTTCAAAGCATTGCTGTGATTTCTGCATTTCAATTTGACAAATGGCTCTAGGTAACAAAATAATAGGCTGTCCCAAGTGGTTAGTTGCTCTTTGCTGATGCGGAATGATTAGCAGGTTATGTTTTCATTCATTCCCATCTGATCTATGGAAAGATTATGAATAAGTAACTAATCCCTGAGGAATGAGTGAATACATTAAAATCAGCACTGCAGACAAGTTTATTGGGCATAGGCCAGGGAAGGTTACTGCAATGAAAGAAGGAGGTGTTTGTGGTGGCTCAATATTGTGTACTGGTACTTCATCATTTTCTGTATTTAACTCAAAATGACAGATGCGAATTATTAGATACGGCAACCTTCTTGGGACGTGTCTTACGTCATCCGTTTTAAATTTCTCTTTTATTGCATAAGTATTCAAATTAAAAGTAAAAAAAGGCTTAATGCCATAAAGCAATTTAAAGCACATAAGAACCAAAAAAAAGCACCAGTACCTCACGTACAGCCACTGGGTAAACAAATGAAAAGAATAGGCAAAATAGTTAACATTGACATGTCAATTGAGCAAAATGTATATAACATATGAACACGTGTTACTTTTTGATATAAACAAATACTTAATGTAATTATGCACACAATAAATTCCAACACTGAATACGCCCATGTAATATGAACACATGAGAACAATTCCAACAGCAAATAATCTACATTGAGCTGTATTCCGAACATGAGTATGTAGTTACTCGTGATTTTTTCTTGTATCCTACCGCTAGTATTCCAATAATGAAATATACATCTCTTCCATGGAAGACGTTTTAGCGGAAGATTCCCATTGAGATCGGAACCCACTCAGCGAGGACTCAGAAGAATCTTTAAGACAAAAACAATTAAGATTTAATTTCACCAGAACTAATTTTAGATTAAGGTTTCCAACTGAAGGTCGGATATTGGTCCGTCCTCTTCACTGACGTGAATATCCTTGCCTCTTCACTTATTTGTACACTGTAATCCCTCCTAGCACTTGAAGTAATCATAAGATAACATGCACCTACATGCAAAACTGGCAATAAATCAATAAACTCATATTGCAATATTCACATGTAGAAATGAGTAAAATGTTCCTTCAGTCAATTTTTGTCGTATGATAATCTAGTAGAAGAGCTCATAACCTAACATTTGCATATTGAGACAGTAAAACGCAAATATACGCATGTTAAATGCACCATTGCTAAATTCTGAAAAGTTTCTCTTGACTTGTGACAATCTTACAATAATCATTTTTTCGGTTTAAGACAGGAACATTAATTTGTGAAACTGTTAAATACTTCTCGGAGAAAGATTTCGTTTTACTCAGGCTATTCCATTCGTAAAATGATCCATAGCCATTACTTGGTTGCAATGATGTGAAAAAAACATCAACTATGCACATTCAATATAATGACTTCCGAAGATACAAGTGTTGCATCTACCTAAATTCTTCAGAGACTACACAAATACAACAATTTCTAATTTCACAATAGCCTTTTAAAATATTGCATCCCTTCCAAATAAATGAGCTGGATCAGGATCAAAGATCTCTCTGAGCCAATTAATATTTCTCAGTCAATAAAGTGGATCATAAATCTGCGTAATTTATGTGCGGACACACATTTGTATGCTGGTTGCTAAAATGAGCACTCAACGAGGAAGACATAGTAAAACAAAGCAGAAAAAATTGCATTGACAAAATGCAACATTGGAAAACGCCCAAAGATGAATCTGTCCTGGGAACATATATAGCAGCATTTAAAGCAAAACATTTAATTTGTTGAAACATGCCACTGTTGGGCACATCTTTCGTAAATGGTCCTTTGTTTCTGAACGTGAACAAACATTTCCCAGTACTTGAAATACTACTACTTAGGTAATCAAATCTTGCGACTATGTTGAATGTATTACTTTCAATTAAAAATAATTTGCACCTCATTGGCATAGGACAAGCACCAAACAGGGATACCAAGAACAAAAGCTCTCAAAGTCAAGAAATACTTGTGATGTTGGGAAACCTATAAATAAGGATAAATCAAAGTGTTTGCCACAGAGAGAATATAACAGGTGTGAGCAAACGGATAAACCTACAGATGGGAACCCTGAAATATAACTATACTCTGTCAGAAATTAGCAGCACATGATTAGTGTAGCTTCTTCTTGTTCTAGACTATGGCATTTTAGGTATGGTTATCAGTACAAACATGTAAATGTGCTGGAATTGATAATTGTTTTGTTTGCTCATTGGTAGGACAACGTAAGCTTATGATGACTGGCTGCATGTTCCTACATATCATTTATATTTACCATCTATCTTTTCACCCCAATGGATAGCACTTGGGTTTGTAAGCACCTTCTAATTCCTTGTTTCAAGCCTTAATGCAGTTCTCTCCTCCTCCTCCATGCATTGAGCAGAGCAATGAGATGGTGGTGAGATCTCGTGAGACTTGTCCCAAGACACAGATGCAATTCTGTCAACATAAGTGCAGGTACCATGCCTTGCTCCTTCTCATTGCTTCTTGATAGTGTTCCAACAGTGGGTTGCAGTAGTGGTATTAGAGTCTTTTGCTTGCTGGTACTTCAAGGCGGCCAGAGATTGGAAGGTCACCACTAGAAGTTGACATGCTGACTATAGTCAAGTTCTTTTGGATTTTTTTCATGGGATTTTGTGTCTAATGAAGGAGTTGGGTTGTTTTCTATGTGCAAAATAACTTATCACATTTGTTGTCCCTTTCCACAGTTTTGAGTTGCTTACAAGTTCAACTCTCCATTTCCTCTGTGAAGTTCTAGCCTCTTCCAGTTTGCATGTTGGACTAATTTTTCAACAAAACTCTTGGTCTCAATAAAGTAGTCTAAAGATATTTCACACTGAAGCTCAGTACAAAACAGTAAAGTAAATGGTTTATTAAAGAATGCTTAAGATATTAAAACTGGTAGTGGAATTAACTGCTGGGAGGTGCTTGAAACATAAAGGCTCAAGAACATTATTTATGATACATCTTTCCAGATATAGAACAGTGAGTGACCCAAAAGTCCTATAGTTACTTGATTTTGGTAATTGCTAACTTTTATAAAACACATTTAGGGGGTCATTCCGATCCTGGCGGTCCATGACCGCCAGGGCCGGGGACCACGGAAGCACCGCCAACAGGCTGGCGGTGCTTCCAGGGCCATTCTGACCGCGGCGGTAAAGCCGCGGTCAGAAAAGGGGAACCAGCGGTTTCCCACCGGTTTTCCCCTGGCCCAGGGCATCCTCCATGGCGGCGCTGCTTGCAGCGCCGCCATGGGGATTCCGACCCCCTTCCCGCCAGCCTGTTTCTGTCAGTTTACACCGCCAGAACCAGGATGGCGGGAACGGGTGTCGTGGGGCCCCTGGGGGCCCCTGCCCTGCCCATGCCACTGGCATGGGCAGTGCAGGGGCCCCCTAACAGGGCCCCATGAAGATTTTCACTGTCTGCTTTCCAGACAGTGAAAATCGCGACGGGTGCTACTGCACCCGTTGCACCCCTGCCACACTGCCGGCTCCATTCGCAGCCGGCTTCTATGTTGCAGGGGCTTTCCCGCTGGGCCGGCGGGCGGCCTTTTGGCGGTCGCCCGCCGGCCCAGCGGGAAAGCCAGAATGGCATCCGCGGTCTCCTGACCGCGGAGCGGCCATTTGGCGGTGACCGCATGGCGGGCGGCGACCGCCGCCCGCCGCGGTCAGAATGACCGCCTTAGTCTAGTCCACATCAATAGGTGCCAAAAATGCAGCCATAGTTACTCATGACATACTACAATGATGCATCAAAAATAACTGTGTGTGAATCACGTCCCACTTTTCAACGTTATAAGTCCCTAATAATGTGCACTATATGTGCCCAGGGCCTGTAGATTAAATGCTACTAGTGGGCCTGCAGCACTGGTTGTGCCACCCACTTGAGTAGCCCCTTTACCTTGTCTCAGGCCTGCCATTGCAAGGCCTGTGTGTGCAGTTTCACTGACACCTCGAATTGGCATTTAAAAGTACCTGCCAAGCCTAAACCTCCCCTTTCTGTACATATAAGTCACCTCTAATGTGTGCCCTAGGTAAGCCTTAGAGCAAGGTGTGGTGTGGGTGAAAGGCAGGACATGCACCTGTGTAGTTCACATGTCCTGGTAGTGTAAAACTCCTAAATTTGTTTTTACACTACTGTGAGGCCTGCTCCCTTCATAGGCTAACATTGGGGCTGCCCTCATACAGTATTGAAATGGTAGCTGCTGATCTGAAAGGAGTAGGAAGGTCATATTTAGTATGGCCAGAATGGTAATACAAAATCCTGCTGACTGGTGAAGTTGGATTTAATATTACTATTCTAGAATTGCCACTTTTAGAAAGTGAGCCTTTCTTTGCACTTAAATCTTCCTCTGCCTTACAATCCACGTCTGGCTGGGTTTAGTTGACAGCTCCTTGTGCATTCACTCAGAAATACCCCAAACACAGGGTACTCAGCCTCACTTGCATACATCTGCATTTTGAATGGGTCTTCCTGGGCTGGGAGGGTGGAGGGCCTGCCCTCACACAAAGGACTGCCACACCCCCTACTGGGACTCTGGCAGACAGGCTTGAGCTGAAAGGGAACTTGGTGCATTTCTTAGAGACTCTTTGAAGTCACCCCCACTTCAAAGGCACAACTTAGTATAAAACAGGGCCTCTGCCCTACCTCATCAGACACTTGCTGGAGAAGAAACCTGAACCAGAAACTACATCCTGCCAAGAAGAACTGCCTGGCTGCTCAAAGGACTCACCTGTCTGCTTTTCTACAAAGGACTGCTGCCTTGCTGTTGGCCTGCTGCCTTGCTGAACTCTTGCCTGGCTGTAAAAGTGCTCTCCAAGGGCTTGGATAGAGCTTGCCTCCTGTTCCCTGAAGTCTCAGGACCAAAAAGACTTCACTCTTCCTCTTGGACGCTCCGTGCGCCGAACTTTTCGACGCACAGCTTGTTCCGCGGCAAGAAAAACGCCGCACACCGACGCTGATCAATGCGACGCCTTCGGGACGACCGAAACTTTGACGCACGGCCTCGCAAGGACAACGCCGCCCGACTTCCCGGGAGAAATCGACGCGACGCCTGCCGTGAGATCAAAACTTTGACGCACGGCCTCGCAAGGACAACGCCGCCCGACTCCGCAGGAGAAATCGACGCGACGCCTGCCGTGAGATCGAAACTTCGACGCGCAGCCCCGCAGAACGACGCGCAGCCGGAAAACAAGCAGGAAAATCCACGCACAGACCCGGGACATCTGGTAATCCCCGCGACCCACAGAAATAGACTGTCCGCGCGCCAGAAAACGACGCCCGACTACCCCGCGTGGAAAATAACGACGCAAGTCCGTGTGTGCTGGGGAGAAATCGACGCACACACCCTTTTTCCACGCACCTCTTCCTTTGTGGCCCTCTGAGGAGATTTTCCACCAGAAACCAGGTACTTTGTGTTTGAAAGAGACTCTGTTTACTTTCTAAAGACTTAAGACACTTTATATCACTTTTCAGTGATATCTTTACAAATTCATATTGCAACTTTGATCGTTTAGACCTGAAGATACCCAGATAAATATTATATATTTTTCTAAATACTGTGTGGTGTATTTTTGTGGTGTTATGCTATGGTGTTGTATGATTTATTGCACAAATGCTTTACACATTGCCTTCTAAGTTAAGCCTGACTGCTCGTGCCAAGCTACCGGAGGGTGAGCACAGGCTGATTTTGGATTGTGTGTGACTTACCCTGACTAGAGTGAGGGTTCTTGCTTGGACAGAGGGCAACCTAACTGCCAACCAAAAACCCAATTTCTAACATTGGTGATCAGCGGTGAGGATAGGACTTGTGTTTGTGCAGTGACATACAGTAGCTAAGTATTTCACTACCTACCCACAGTTGAAGGTCAACTTGATTTTTCATCTTTTTTGGCTCTTGGTTCTCTGATGTCCTCCTGGATATACTATTGATATTTTGGACTTTGGATTTTGGTTTTTGCTGATAAGATCTTATCAAAATGGGATTGTGTACCTACTCATTCTTTGTTCGTACTGACCACCTCACTAAGGCTGACCTAAGGAAGCTTTGCAGACAATGGGGCCTTCCTGTAGCAAGGAGATCTACTAAAGCGGAGATGCTCCATCACTACATAGTCTGGGGGGAGGAAAGATGGGCAGAGAGAGAGGCAGCAAGAAACCAAATGACTAAGTAGCCCTCAGATGAGGAGGAGGACTACGCACATGAGGAGGAAGACTACTCAGATGAGGAGGAAGACTACTCAGAGTTGGACAGTGACCCAGAAATAGATGAATGGCTCCGAAGTCAAAGGCGACAGGACAACAATTAGAGGAGTATCTTGCAGAGGTTGAGGCAAAAAGACTCTTAGCCCTGGAAGAAGAAAAGATTGCAGCTCAAGAGCTGAGCTGTAAAGAGCTGAAACTGGAGGCCGGAAGGGCTGAGTCCAGTTCAGATGGTGGCAGCAAAAATCTTGCATCTAGTACTGCTGAAGAAGGGCACAAGCCCAGAGATGTGGTGCCCAACTTGAAGAAGGGAGTTGACACACCCCAGGCAGTTCAAGGGTATGAGGTAGTTCCCGTTATGCACAGGGTCCCTGAGAAGGATTGGGGAACTGGCACAGGGAGTCATATTCCTACTGGGGGGAGGGACACTTTACTGACTCTAGCAGAGAGTGACAGAGAAAAGGGTTCCCCCCTGGTGGACGTCCTGGATATAGAGTGTAGAGACATCCCAGAAGAGTTTGGGTTGAGTGTCAGGGACAGACAGATACTGTCTCACCAGTCTCAGGAGGGTGAAGTAGAGTGCTTTTCCAAGGTTGAGTTACTGGGTGGTTGGGTGAAGGGTACTGTGGTTAATACATGTGAAGGGCAGAGTGATGTAATTGCTGGAGAGCATATGTCTGGTCCTTATTTTCCAGAGCTACGCCAACACCAGGTGGAGTGTGAGTTCTCTGACCCCAGGGAACTTACAATGGAGGCAGACTTCTGGGTGAGTACCAGAGAGTCTGAAGAGGCATTTGGGGGTGCTCCTGAAGGGAGTGGTCTAGGTGGTTCCCAACCGAGTGTGGTGGGAGAGGATTGTAGTGTCCCAGGTAGGTCCCAGGTCCTAGAGGGTTCCATGAGGGAACACCAGGAGGGAAGCCTAGCCTGTACCGTAGGGCCACCTTTTGACGGAAGCCCCGCAGTGTCAGAAGAACTTGGGGGGGTGACTGTAGCCAGCATCCCAACAGTTCTGGTGTCTGGCAGTACCCCTCCTAGTGAGGGGGTGCAGAAGTCCAGACATAGGGTTGAGAGGGGGTTGCAGACCCCAGTGGAGGACCTTGAGAGTCAGGGGACAGCTCTGAGAGCAGAGCCCCCCAGGAATGACCCAGGTGAAACCGTTTCTGGTTTGGGGGAAACCCAGACTCTGCCGGATGGGAAGAGGTCGGGAGACCTGCGCCAACCAGACTCTTGTGTGGCCCTTGGGGACGGTGTGTCCCTTGTGGGGGGTGAGAGTGCCCCCCAGGAAGTCCTGGCATGCCAGGCAAAGATTCAACCTCAGGGTGGTGACTCTGGGTTGGATACCCAGGTTCAGAGGTTAAACTCTGACCTGGTGGGAGGTAGATGTGCCTCCCAAGAAGTCCTGCGGTGCCAGGCAATTGTCCAACCTCAGGGTGTTGACCCTGGGTTGGGGAACCAGGCTCAGAGGTTAAACTCTGACCTGGTGGGAGGTAGGTGTGCCTCCCTGGAAGTCCTGGCCTGCCAGGCAATGGTTCAACCTCAGGGTGGTGACTCTGGGTTGGCTAACCAGGTTCAGGGGATAAGCTCTGACCTGTTGGGGGGTAGGCGTGCCCCCCAGAAAGTCCTGGTGTACCAGGCAGTGGTCCAACCTCAGAGTGCTGACTCTGGGTTGGATAACCGGGTTTAGAGGTTAAACTCTGACCTGGTGGTGGGTAGGTGTGCCCCCCAGAAAGTCCTGACGTGCCAGGCAATTGTTCAACCTCAGGGTGGTGACTCTGGGTTGGATACCCAGGTTCAGAGGTTAAACTCTGACCTGGTGGGAGGTAGGTGTGCCTCCCAAGAAGCCCTGCTGTGCCAGGCAATTGTCCAACCTCAGGGTGTTGACTCTGGGTTGGATGACCAGGTTCAGAGGTTAAACTCTGACCTGGTGGGGGGTAGGTGTGCCCCCCAGAAAGTCCTGGCGTGCCAGGCAATTGCCCAACCTCAGGGTGGTGACCCTGGGTTGGGGAACCAGGCTCAGAGGTTAAACTCTGACCTGGTGGGAGGTAGGTGTGCCTCCCAGAAAGTCCTGGTGCGCCAGGCAATTGTTCAACTTCAGGGTGGTGACTCTGAGTTGAATGGCCCAGTTCAGAGGTTAAACTCTGACCTGGTGGAGGGTCAGTGTGCCCTCCAGGAAGTCCTGGTGTGCCAGGCAATTGTTCAACTTCAGGGTGATGACTCTGAGTTGAATGGCCAAGTTCAGAGGTTAAACTCTGACCTGGTGGAGGGTCAGTGTGCCCTCCAGGAAGTCCTGGCGTGCCAGGCAATTGTTCAACTTCAGGGTGGTGACTCTGAGTTGAATGGTCAGGTGCAGAGGTTAAACTCTGACCTGGTGGAGGGTCAGTGTGCCCTCCAGGAAGTCCTGGCGTGCCAGGCAATTGTTCAACTTCAGGGTGGTGACTCTGAGTTGAATGGGCAGGTGCAGAGGTTAAACTCTGACCTGGTGGGGTGTAGGTGTGCCTCCCAGGAAGTCCTGGTTTGCCAGGCAGTGATCCAGTCTGAGGGTACAGACCCTGGGCTGGAAGACCAGGTTCAGGGTGTCCCCCCGGACCTGGAGGGAGGGGCTACTGATAACAGTGCCCCTACCATGTTGTCTTCTGAGGAGGCCACTCCTAGTTGGAGGGTGCTGGACCCCAGAAGGGAGGGCAGGGGGAGGAAAGCCTCACCCTGGGCCCTAGTCCAACCTGAAGGTACAGGCCCCAGGTTGGAGGGCCAGTTGCAGGTTAACAGCCCTGCACTGGTGGAGGAATGGTACAGGGTGACTTCTGTAAGCACCCTGACCATGTTGGACTCTGGGGGTACCGCTCCAGGAGGGAGGGTACAAAGCCCCAGAGGGGAGGACCAGGTTCAGGCTGTCATCCCTGACCTGGTGGAAGGGAGAGTGGTTAAAGGGTGCCCAGCACCTGGGGCTACCGCCCCCCACTCTCCACAGCCACAGTGGTTGGAGAGCTTTGAGAGGCCTGGGGCCTGGCTCTCATCCCTGGCAGCTGTCAGTAATCACTGTGGCTTGCTGTCTGGGTGGACAGAGTTATCCCTGGGGAGGGGACAAGTGTCACACCCCAAGGGTAGAGTGGGCAACACCACTGTGTTGGTCATGGTGGTACTATCCTGCTCCTGGGATACATCTGTGAGCAAAGTAAGGTTAGGTGCTGCACAGATGGGATCCGCAGGTAAGGAGAAAGGTTCCCCATGGGTTGGCTTAGTGGGCCCTGAGAGTATGGACAGAGTGATCCAATTGGAGTCAGGAAGGCGAAGAACTGGAGCATGCCCCTGCTGTTGTGGGCCTGGGTCCTTGTTCTGTCGCCTCAAACAGGGAAGTACATCAGGATAGTGATTGTTCTCCCCTGGCTTTAGGCTGGTAGGGGGTCATGTTGGACCTGGCTTTTTGACAGGGACATCCCCAAACTTTTTGCCTCCTTCCTCCTATTTTTTCTGACCTGTTGTTGTTGGCTTTTGACCTCTGGGCACTTTACCACTGCTAACCAGTGCTAAAGTGCATATGCTCTCTGGGTAAATTGTACTACTGATTGGTTTATCCATGATTGACTATTTAATTTACTTGTAAGTCCCTGGTAGAGTGCACTACATGTGCCTAGGGCAGGTAGATTAAATGCTACTATTGGGCCTGCAGCACTGGTTGTGCCACCCACCTCAATAGCCCCTTAACCCTGTCTCAGGCCTGCCATTGCAAGGCCTGTGTGTGCAGTTTCACTGCCACTTCGACTTGGCATTTAAAAGTACTTGCCAAGCCTAGAACTCCCCTTTTACTACATATAAGTCATCCCTAATGTGTGCCCTAGGTAACCCCTAGAGCAGGGTGCGGTGTAGGTAAAAGGCAGGACATGTACCTGTGTAGTTATATGTCCTGGTAGTGTGAAACTCCTAAATTTGTTTTTACACTACTGTGAGGCCTGCTCCTTTCGTAGGCTAACATTGGGGCTGCCCTCATACACTGTTGAAGTGGCAGCTGCTGATCTGAAAGGAGCAGGACGGTCATATTTAGTATGGCCAGAATGGTAATACAAAATCCTGCTGACTGGTGAAGTCGGATTTAATATTACTATTCTAGAAATGCCACTTTTAGAAAGTGAGCATTTCTTTGCACTAAAATCTTGTTGTGCCCTTCAATCCACGTCTGGCTAGGTTTAGTTGACAGCTCCTTGTGCATTCACTCAGACACACCCCAAACACAGGGTACTCAGCCTCACTTGCATACATCTGCATTTTGAATGGGTCTTCCTGGGCTGGGAGGGTGGAGGGCCTGCCCTCACACAAAGGACTGCCACACCCCCTACTGGGACTCTGGCAGACAGGCTTGAGCTGAAAGGGAACTTGGTGCATTTCTTAGAGACTCTTTGAAGTCACCCCCACTTCAAAGGCACAACTTAGTATAAAACAGGGCCTCTGCCCTACCTCATTAGACACTTGCTGGAGAAGAAACCTGAACCAGAAACTACATCCTGCCAAGAAGAACTGCCTGGCTGCTCAAAGGACTCACCTGTCTGCTTTTCTACAAAGGACTGCTGCCTTGCTGTTGGCCTGCTGCCTTGCTGAACTCTTGCCTGGCTGTAAAAGTGCTCTCCAAGGGCTTGGATAGAGCTTGCCTCCTGTTCCCTGAAGTCTCAGAACCAAAAAGACTTCACTCTTCCTCTTGGACGCTCCGTGCGGCGAACCTTTCCACGCACAGCTTGTTCCGCGGCAAGAAAAACGCCGCACACCGACGCTGATCAACGCGACGCCTTCGGGACGACCGAAACTTTGACGCACGGCCTCGCAAGGACAACGCCGCCCGACTTCCCGGGAGAAATCGACGCGACGCCTGCCGTGAGATCAAAACTTTGACACACGGCCTCGCAAGGACAACGCCGCCTGACTCCGCAGGAGAAATCGACGCGACGCCTGCCGTGAGATCAAAACTTTGACGCACGGCCTCGCAAGGACAACGCCGCCCGACTCCGCAGGAGAAATCGACGCGACGCCTGCCGTGAGATCAAAACTTTGACGCACGGCCTCGCAAGGACAACGACGCCCGACTCCGCAGGAGAAATCGACGCGACGCCTGCCGTGAGATCGAAACTTCGACGCGCAGCCCCGCAGAACGACGCGCAGCCGGAAAACAAGCAGGAAAATCCACGCACAGACCCGGGACATCTGGTAATCCCCGCGACCCACAGAAAGAGACTGTCCGCGCGCCAGAAAACGACGCCCGACTACCCCGCGTGGAAAATAACGACGCAAGTCCGTGTGTGCTGGGGAGAAATCGACGCACACACCCTTTTTCCACGCACCTCTTCCTTTGTGGCCCTCTGAGGAGATTTTCCACCAGAAACCAGGTACTTTGTGTTTGAAAGAGACTCTGTTTACTTTCTAAAGACTTAAGACACTTTATATCACTTTTCAGTGATATCTTTACAAATTCATATTGCAACTTTGATCGTTTTGACCTGAAGATACCCAGATAAATATTATATATTTTTCTAAATACTGTGTGGTGTATTTTTGTGGTGTTATGCTATGGTGTTGTATGATTTATTGCACAAATGCTTTACACATTGCCTTCTAAGTTAAGCCTGACTGCTCGTGCCAAGCTACCGGAGGGTGAGCACAGGCTGATTTTGGATTGTGTGTGACTTACCCTGACTAGAGTGAGGGTTCTTGCTTGGACAGAGGGCAACCTAACTGCCAACCAAAAACCCCATTTCTAACAGGGAGGTAGCGGGGTTGGCTCATAAAGGAAAAGAAGAAGTAAACAAAGGGGTCCCATTGAAGCTGTGGACTTTGCCATCACCACTCTTTGGGTCAGGTAGTTCCACCGATCACTCTCCAACATCTGGTGCCTCCACCATTCCAGGAAGTACTGCTGCTCCTGCTTATCCCATCACTCCTTTTGTGAATCACTTGCCTGCTATTCATGAAGTCCAACAACCTCAAATATCATTGGCTGCCCCCAGGAACAATATTATGGGAATCCTAAAAAAAATAGTCATTTTCCTAAACTGCTGTAAACCAGCATCTTTTCAAAGTGAACAGTTGAAAGCATCCTTTGTATTATCCTACTTGGGTGGCAATGCTGCCACTTGGTCAATCCCTTTGCTAGAAAATAATGATCCTATGCTATACAATTGCAGTACTTTCTGCACTAAGATGCAGAAATTATTTGACAAACAAATCCCATGCCTTATGCCTAGATACAGAATTACTAACCTTGAAACAAGGCTCACAAGACTAACGAACAATATTACTGCCTTTAATAGGTTACTTTGGAAACTGAATGACCCCAGAAAAAAAAAGATGTCCCTCTTTTATTGAGGGCTTCAGTGTGGGGGACTAAAATATGTTTTGACACAAGTAGTAAACCTACCCTCAAGCTGTGAGGAATTAATTGAGATGGCAGTGCAGTTGGACCACCGTCTTTCAGAACAAAAGTACTATAAACTGTCAAGGGAGTCTTGAGTTATCATAGTTAGTCCACGTAAACCTCCATGAGAAGAGGTAGGCAAAACAAATGGAGTACAGCCTATGAAAGTAGGTATAGTTCATGGGCTATTAGCATTAGAAGAACGAGACAGGAGAAGGAAGTTAAAACTCTGTATGTACCGCAGCCTCGGTGGGCGCTTTATAAAGGAATGCACAAGCAAGGAAATTACTTTGGAATAAAGGTCAGAAAGCAAAACTCAGGCAGATGTGCTAGCTTATATACCAGAAGCAGAAATGGAGTCAGAAAGCTAATACTCTCAGATTTGTGTGAGGTTCCTTATACAAGAAAACAAGCCACTGTGACATTAGCTTACCTAGCAAACACCCAGCAAAACAGTGTGACTCATATTAACATAATGGTAGCCCTGCTTTTATCAGATTCTGGTGACACATGAAATTGTATTGGCAAGGCATTTGCCCAAGATTTAGGAATCCCATGGTTCAAGGAAAGCATCCCAGAAAGCGTTAAAGTTGTTGATAGCTCTTCCCTCACTACTAGTCTATATGTTACCACATGGAAAAGTTAGTAATAACAATATGTACATCCAACCAAGAACACATTCAATTCAACATTATCGACGCTCCTCAATCATACTCATTTTAGGCGTGCTGTGGCTAACCCTTCACAATCACTTGGTACTGTGGGCAGCATGCTCATTACAGGTAAATTCAGAGTACTGTAAGACACATTGGGGGTCATTCTGACCTCGGCGGTAAAAGGCCCTTACCGCCGGTCAGAAGACCCCCATCATACCGCCGCGGCCGCGGTAAACCGCCACGGTCATTCTGACCTCCAACTGCCAAACCGCCGAAAACCCGACATCCACGGAAGGCCGCCTCATCAGCGGGCAGCGAAAAACTGGAGATGACCAAACCTCCACCGCCACGCCAACACAAACACGCCCATGCCATTACGACCCACGAATCCACGCGGCGGTCTTTCAACCGCGGTATCCCATTGGCGGTACACACCGCCGCGGTCAAAATACACACACCTTTACAAAACACAGCCACATTGGACAATTCGAAATACACACACCTGATACACATACACACACCACTCCCACACACCCAAGACAATATAAAACACACACCCACATCACCCACAAACCCCCACATATTGAAATTCTGAGAGAAGGCGCAATACACAGATAGAGAGCACAGGGAACGCAAACCACAACACACACAGGAACCCAACATCATCAACCACACCACATCTACGCACACATCACCACACACCACCACTCACATCACCACAAACACCACCCCACACCTCATCCACACCACCCCATGGCACCCCAAAGACACCCCAGGTTTTCGGACCAAGAACTCAGGGTCATGGTGGAGGAAATAATAAGGGTAGAGCCCCAACTCTTCGGCACACAGGTGCAGCACACCACAATAGCCAGGAAGGCGGAGCTATGGCAAAGGATCGTCGACAGGGTCAACGCTGTGGGATAGCATCCCAGAAACCGGGAAGACATCCGAAAGCGCTGGAATGACCTACGGGGGAAGGTACGGTCGATGGTCTCAAGACACAACATCGCTGTGCAGAAGACTGGCGGCGGACCACCACCCACTCCACCCGAATTCACAGCATGGGAGCAAGAGGTCTTGAACATCCTGCATCCTGCGGGCCTCGCTGGAGCAGGTGGAGGAATGGACTCTGGTAAGTCTAATCTCAACTACCTTACCCCCCCACACCACCAGCATGGCAACCCACACCCCCACCCTCACCCCCAACCCCCCAGCACACATCCTCCCTGCCAATGTCTCACCAGCACAACCCACCCAACCCAAAACCAAACCCTGAATGCCAACACAAACCATGGACACCCATCACCTATGCATGACCACTGCACATACCCATCCCCCCCAACAAACCACCCTCACAACTCCTCCCACAAGGGAATGCCAGCACTGGGGGACAAGGGCACCCACAAATCGCATGCCATGGAACACACAGAAGCAATAACCATACTATTTTACCCCTGCAGGGCCCGAACGCCAACACACCGGCCAGGAGGGTCCAGATTTGTCCATCCCACCCCCAGAACAGGCCCCCAGTGAGGACAGCAGCTCTGTCGACCTAGAACCTGATGACCAGCCCGGACCATCGGGGACCTCTGGACAGTCGGTTCCCCATACACAGACACAGGCCACAGTAGACCTAACCCCCTCTGGGAATATCAGCTCAGCTCCCACCCAGCGGGCCCATGCCTCTGTCTCCAGGACAGGTCAATCAGCGGTGTGTCCGCCACTACAGGGCACCCAGGCTGACCCAACACCCCAACAACAACAGGGACCTGGGGGCAGTGGTAGTGGGCACACCGTCCAGGGGACAGAGGCCTGGGGAAACAGGGGAACTGGGAGGGCTGCAGTGCGACAGGGGGGGGAGGACAGGCCCAGGGAACCGACTCTCCAAGAGGCCCTCACCACCATCATGGGAGCGTGCCACCACTCCCAGGAGACGATGGCGAAGGTACTGGCCAGGTTCCAGGAGATCCAGGCACAGCAGGAGGAACGGTACATGGGGTTCAGAGAGGAGCTCAGGAACATCGTCCTGGCCCTCAACCAAATAGTCACCACATTGCGGGACCATGTGGCACCCCAAAGGGCCCCTGTCACCAGCCTGGACCAGGAACAGCCTACCACCTCCGCCGGCGCTATTGGACAGGAGGCCCCCACACAACGACAGGCCACCAGAACCCCACCTCCTGCTGAAGATCAACCACCCCGCAAGAGGAACCTGAGATCACAAAGGAAGACAGAGTAGGATGCCAAGACCCCCACCAGCATAAGATACCCCCTGATGTAATTCCACTGTCCCACATTGTCACCCTGTCCAACCTTGAACTGCCCCTGCTCCATCCTTCCACAGGCATATGGACAATGCACCGGTGCGACTGAGAACTGGACTCTGCCATGGACATTACTCCACCCCCACCCATCACCGTTTTACTATCATGGACCTATATGTAGCACTTAAAATAAATCACTAATTGCACTTAAAAAACTCAGGAGTCTGCTTGTATTCTTAACAAATGTATTACACATAACGGTTCAAAAATGTTCAGTTACATTGTGATGACAACATACCAATGTCAATGTGCTTTACTCCATGGGCAAACAAAGCAGAAGTCACGCAGTGGGTCATAGAGCTCTGAAAAGGGAAGGGAAAGTCACAATTCAGTTTAAAGGAACTGGGGGGAAACACAGAAAGTAGAGATGCAGGAGGCCTGAAGTAAATGTAAAATGGCGTGGGGGATTCTTACCTGTGTGCTACTGGAAATACTGTTGTATAACTGTGTCCCTGTTGTCCGTGTCGTCCCCGTCGTCTTCCTCCTCTTCACTCTCCACAGGCTCCACTGCTGCTACAACACCACCATCTGGACCATCCTCCTGCAGGAAAGGCACCTGGCGTCGCAATGCAAGATTGTGAAGCATACAGCAGGCCACGATGATCTGGCACACCTTCTTTGGTGAGTACATTAGGGATCCACCTGTCATATGCAGGCACCTAAACCTGGCCTTCAGGAGGCCGAAGGTCCTTTCTATGATCCTCCTAGATCGCCCATGGGCCTCATTGTACCGTTCCTCTGCCCTGGTCCGGGGAGTCCTCACTGGGGTCAGTAGCCACGGCAGGTTGGGGTAACCAGAGTCACCTATTAGCCACACGCGTTGTCTCTGTAGCTGTTCCATCACAAAGGGGATGCTGCTATTTCGCATAACATACGCGTCATGCACTGACCCAGGGAACTTGGCATTTACATGGGAGATGTACTGGTCAGCCAAACAGACCACCTGCACATTCATAGATTGGTAATTTTTTTCTGTTTCTGTACACCTGCTCATCGTCTTTTGGGGGTACTAAGGCCACATGGGTCCCATCAATGGCACCAATGATGTTGGGGATATGTCCAAGGGCATAGAAATCACCCTTCACAGTGGCCAAATCACCCTCCTCAGTGAAAACAATGTAGCTCCGCATGTATTTCGTCAGGGCAGACAACACTCTGGACAAAATCTTTGAAAACATAGGCTGAGACATCCCTGATGACATGGCCACTGTTGTCTGAAAAGACCCACTTGCCAAAAAATGGAGGACTGACAGAACCTGCACCAGAGGGGGAATTCCTGTGGGTTGGCGGATGGGGACATCAGTGCTGGCTCCAGCTGGGCACTCAGTTCATGTATAGTGGCTCTGTCAAGTCGGTATCGAAGTATTATATGACGTTCCTCCATTGTCGACAGGTCCACCAGCGGTCGGTACACGGGAGGATTCCTCCTTCTCCTCGCAAGTCCCAGCGGACGGTGCCTAGGAAGGACAACATGGAGTACAGAGTCAAGCAACCCACAGGTACGTAACTACAGCTTGCACAGTACACGAATCGCTATGCATTGAATGGCTTGTATGAGTGGCAATGCAAGGCCTAGGCCTGTGTGACGCACTAGAAATTAAGCCATGTGGGCCCTTGAAATGGCAGCTGCCTGACCTGAGAAGTGTGACAGTGGGATGTGAGGTCAATGCGCTGGCGTGGCACACCGTGGCGGTAGGCGGTCGAAGACCGCGGCGCCAAGCTGCATTGGTTAACATTGAACCCTATGGGTTTCAGTAGCCAATGACGAGGTGCGCCGGCGGTCGCGGTACGCACCGCCGCGTATGCACCGCCGCGGCCGTGACCGCCATTTTCTATCTGATCAATCACTCGAGACCTGATCATCCACAGGAGAGGACCTATACTGCAAGTGCTGCTGTGAACTCGGTCTGGAAGAGACAATGGCTGCTGCGACTGGGGAAAGGGCCCCTGCCTTCACTTCAGAAGAGTTGGAGAAACTTGTGGATGGGGTCCTGCCCCAGTATGCGCTACTCTACGGTCCTCCAGACCAACAGGTAAGTACACAGGGAGCACGTTGTATGGGCTATGCCTGGGTTTTGGATGGTGGATGTAAGATGGTGGGGTGGGGAGAGAATGAGGAGTGCAAGGCACGACAGATGAGAGCATGTGCCACATGGCAAGGTTGGGGGGGGGGCAATCAAATCTAACATGCAGAGAATTAATGATATTTACTTTTCCACCCTGTACATGTCAAATAGGTCAGCGCCCATCAGAAAGTCGACATTTGGCGTGCAATCGCCAAGGACGTCCGGGACCTGGGGGTCCACAACAGACGGGGCACCCACTGCCGAAAGAGGTGGGAGGACATCCGCCGCGGGACCAGGAAGACCGCCGAGTCTCTGCTGGGGATGGCCTCCCAACGTAGGAGGGGTGCCAGCAGACAATTGACCCCCCTGATGTCCCGGATCCTGGCGGTGGCCTACCCCGATTTGGATGGGCGCGTGAGGACATCACAGCAGACACAAGGGGGTGAGTACCAGTACATTCAGCTATCTTTACACGCAGTGGAGGCGTCTGGGTGGGGGAGGAGGGCTGTGGGTGACATTAGGCCAGGGCGCTTTCTGTAGTGTAGTCCCCTCCTTTAGGCATGGCCCTGTGCCCCGCCCCCAACCTCTGTAGGGTGCCAAGTACAGCAATCGATGGTCCAGCATTACCCATGTGCGCATTTGTTGTCCATTGACCTGTTGGCCTAGTCACAAGTACTGAGTAGTGTACCCCGATTGCGCGGCGTAGTGCATGAGGCTACTGTATCTGTCCTCTCCGCCAACGGTGTTGACAATGCATGCACTCAACCTGTCTTTATGTCTCCCCCCACCCTTTTTCTTTATCTTCTTGTGCATGTGTGCATTAGCATCATCAGGCGGAGGAGAATTGGCATCGGAGCACGAGGGAGCTGCAACTCACAAGGCCCCGGTGGGCCATGGTACAGACACCGAGGTCACCAGTGATACGGAGGGCGAGGGGAGCTTCACAACGGGGACCCGTGGTGACACCAGCGACACCGACACGTCCTCAGATGGGAGCTCCCTAGCGGTGGCGGCAAAATCCGGGCCCCCCGCCTCAACAGGTACAGCCGCCACCCAGCGTACCTGCTCCGCCCTCCCAGCAGCCCCTCAGCCTTCGCTCCGTGCCCACTCGCCCAAGAAGGCGGGCATCTCCTTCGCCCCAGGCACCTCAGGCCCTGCCCCTGTTACCCCTGCTGCCCTCAGTGAGGAGGTCATTGACCTCCTTCAGACCATCATTGTTGGGCAGTCTACCCTTTTGAATGCCATCCAGGGGGTAGAGAGGGAGGTGCATCGGAGCAATGCATACCTGGAGGGCATTCATTCGGGTCAGGCTGCCCATCAACGATCGTTCACTGCTCTGGCCTCAGCACTGACGGCAGCCATTGTCCCCGTTTCCAGCCTCCCTTTACTAACTGCCTCCACCCTGTCTCTGTCTCCTGTTCCTCAGCCTATCCCATCCACACCATCTCACCAGCCTGCAAACACCTCAACACCCAAGGGCAGCTCATCCAGACATAAGCACCACAGATCCCACAAGCATTCACCCAAGCAACACCCAGATGCAGACATGGCAACAGTCACTACCACCTCTGTGTCCCCCTCCTCCTCGTCTCCCTCCTCCCTCCCTGTGACGTCTCCACTCACACCTGCATGCACACCACCATCAGCCAGTACTTCCACCACCAGCACACCCTCCAGTACAGTCCGCACACATGCAGTCACCACCCCCACTGCCATTTACACGTCCCCTGTGTCCTCTCCCACTGTGTCTGTCACCCCCTCTTCCAAGACACACAAACACAGGCAGCCACCCACCCAACAGCCAACCACCTCACCACAGCCTACGTCACAAGCACCTGCACCCACAGACAGCACACCTGACTCTCCTACAACCACATCCTCTTCCTCCACTCCCATAACCACTTAACCTACCCTTTACCTTGGTCCTAAAAAACTTTACCTCTCCACAGTTAACCTCTTTGCCCCACCTGACCCACCCCCTCCATCTGGGAAAAGTCCCAAGAGCACCTCAGCCACCACCAGCCCTGCTTCAAGTCTCAACATTGTGCATGGGTTTTGGAGTCCACCCTTTCCCAGCACTGACACATCGGCCAGCAGCAAGGGGACAGCCAGCCCCCCCCCCCGGTAAGAGGACCCGTAAAGTCAAGGGCCGCCGCGAGAAGGCTGACACGGCTGCCCCCAAGGAGCAAAGTCCTGGGCCGTCACCTGCCACAACATCCAGGGGAGGCAAGGGCCAGAGAGCCTCATCTAAGGAGGGCAAGGGCAGCAGGGCGGAGAAGTCAGCCAGCAGGGGCGCGGACCAGGAGGGCCCCACAAGCCCCATCCCGGGTGTGACGGAGGACACCCACGGGCCCAGGACTCCGTCACAGAAGGGTCCAGCAACTGGACGGTCGGGGGGCGACTAAGCAGGGAGTCCTGGCCAGGTCAGGCTCCCTTGAAAGACACGACAAGCACCGCTGAAGAGGGCCCGCCGTGCAGAAGGGCACCGCTGAAGAGGGCCCCGCCGTGAAGATAGGCACCGCTGAACAGGGCCCCGCCGTGAAGATAGGCACCGCTGAAGAGGGCCCCGCCGTGAAGATAGGCACCGCTGAACAGGGCCCCGCCGTGCAGAAGGGCACCGCTGAAGAGGGCCCCGCCGTGAAGATAGGCACCGCTGAACAGGGCCCCGCCGTGAAGATAGGCACCGCTGAAGAGGGCCCCGCCGTGCAGAAGGGCACCGCTGAAGAGGGCCCCGCCGTGAAGATAGGCACCGCTGAACAGGGCCCCGCCGTGAAGATAGGCACAGCTGAAGAGGGCCCCGCCGTGAAGATAGGCACCGCTGAACAGGGCCCCGCCGTGCAGAAGGGCACCGCTGAAGAGGGCCCCACCGTGAAGATAGGCACCGCTGAACAGGGCCCCGCCGTGAAGATAGGCACGGCTGAACAGGGCCCCGCCGTGCAGAAGGGCACCGCTGAAGAGGGCCCCGCCGTGAAGATAGGCACCGCTGAACAGGGCCCCGCCGTGAGGAGCACCGCTGAACAGGGCCCCGCCAAGACAGGCACCGCTGAACATGGCCCTGCCGTCTCAAGCACTGCTCCGCTGGGCCCTTCCTGTCAAGCACCGCTCCGCTGGGCCCTTCCTGTCAAGCACCGCTCCGCTGGGCCCTGCCGTCTCAAGCACCGCTCCGCTGGGCCCTTCCTGTCAAGCACCGCTCCGCTGGGCCCTGCCGTCTCAAGCACCGCTCCGCTGGGCCCTTCCTGTCAAGCACCGCTTCGCTGGGCCCCGCCGTCTCAAGCACCGCTCCACTGGGCCCTTCCTGTCAAACACCGCTCCGCTGGGCCCTGCCGTCTCAAGCACCGCTCCGCTGGGCCCTGCCGTCTCAAGCACCGCTCCGCTGGGCCCCGCCGTCTCAAGCACCGCTCCGCTGGGCCCTTCCTGTCAAGCACCGCTCCGCCGGGCCCTGCCGTCTCAAGCACCGCTCCGCTGGGCCCTTCCTGTCAAGCACCGCTCCGCTGGGCCCTGCCGTCTCAAGCACCGCTCCGCTGGGCCCTTCCTGTCAAGCACCGCTTCGCTGGGCCCCGCCGTCTCAAGCACCGCTCCACTGGGCCCTTCCTGTCAAACACCGCTCCGCTGGGCCCTGCCGTCTCAAGCACCGCTCCGCTGGGCCCTGCCGTCTCAAGCACCGCTCCGCTGGGCCCCGCCGTCTCAAGCACCGCTCCGCTGGGCCCTTCCTGTCAAGCACCGCTCCGCCGGGCCCTGCCGTCTCAAGCACCGCTCCGCTGGGCCCTGCCGTCTCAAGCACCGCTCCGCTGGGCCCTTCCTGTCAAGCACCGCTTCGCTGGGCCCCGCCGTCTCAAGCACCGCTCCACTGGGCCCTTCCTGTCAAACACCGCTCCGCTGGGCCCTGCCGTCTCAAGCACCGCTCCGCTGGGCCCTGCCGTCTCAAGCACCGCTCCGCTGGGCCCCGCCGTCTCAAGCACCGCTCCGCTGGGCCCTTCCTGTCAAGCACCGCTCCGCCGGGCCCTGCCGTCTCAAGCACCGCTCCGCTGGGCCCCGCCGTCTCAAGCACCGCTCCGCTGGGCCCCGCTGTCTCAAGCACCGCTCCGCTGGGCCCTTCCTGTCAAGCACCGCTCCGCTGGGCCCCGCCGTCTCAAGCACCGCTCCGCTGGGCCCCGCCGTCTCAAGCACCGCTGGCCCATTGACAGTGCCGGTTCCGTGTCGAGCTAGTGTTCACGCTGCACTCTGGGCACGATGCCTCCTCCAATACCTGTGGAGTCTGTAATCCACCTGATGGCCTATGTGTCTGCACTCCCCAGGATGGCCCAGTGGGCAGCCCACCCACTGTAGAGACTTGTGAGACTGTGGCTTTGCACTCCCCAGGATGGCACAGTGGGCAGCCCACCCACTGTAGAGACTTGTGAGACTGTGGCTTTGCACTCCCCAGGATGGCACAGTGGGCAGCCCACCCACTGTAGAGACTTGAGAGACTGTGGCTTTGCACTCCCCAGGATGGCACAGTGGGCAGCCCACCCACTGTAGAGACTTGAGAGACTGTGGCTTTGCACTCCCCAGGATGGCACAGTGGGCAGCCCACCCACTGTAGAGACTTGTGAGACTGTGGCTTTGCACTCCCCAGGATGGAACAGTGGGCATGGTGGACCCTTCGTGGATCTTGCGTCATGGACTCATGTGGCTGAGGTGACCCCCTTTCCCTTCCCCCTGAGGTGCCTGTAGTTTTGTCATCTGATGCCCCAGCAGTGTTCTCTTCAACGGACTCAGGTCTCCTGTGTGGGCTTTGCCCGTGTGTTGATACACTTTGGCCCACGGACAGTGGAAATTTAAGTGACTGTGCAGGACTTATTGCCTATATTTATCGGGTTCGCAATGTTCTTAATTGATTTTGTCGAATTTCTTTTTGCTATTTTACCATGACGTCAACGAACCTATTTTATAGATAAATTTTGTTTCTCACTTTAATTATGTCTTTGCATTATTCCGGTGGGTTTGGGTGGTGTCACTGTGACTTGGTGCTCTGCATTGGTGTGCAGATAGTTTGGGGGGTCGCATATGTGTGTGCCCGTAACCTTTCGTCCTCCTCCCTCCCCTGTGTCGTAGGTGCAGTACTCACCGTTGTCTTCTGCGCCGGAGTTCGTACTCGTGGTAGATGAGCAGGTAGACAATAGCTGGTAAGATGTTTAATTCGGGTTCCATGCTGTTCTCTGTCCTCGTGGAGTGCATAGAGGTGAGCGTTTTCCCGTTCGTAGTCTGTTTCCGCCGTGTTTTTATCGGCGGGGCTCCCGCCCCGGAAAAGGTGGCGGATTGGTGAGTTGTGATAGGGTGGGCGGTACATTGTCTGCCGCCTGCCTGTTGGCGGTGACCGCCGCGCTGTTTGTCTGTCCCGCCGTGGCGGTCGGAGTGTTAAGTTGGCGGGCTGTGTTGGCGGTTCCCGCCAGGGTCAGAATTCCATTTTTTGGACCGCCAGCCTGTTGGCGGGTTGGCCGCCGCTTTAACACCGACCGCCAGGGTTGGAATGACCCCCATTGTTTTCAGGGTGGACAAAGAGCCATGGAAGTTGATGGGCCTGCTAACCTATGGCAGTATAGATGCACAAATCTGTTGCGTATCATAGAGATAGGCCAACAAAGGCCACACGTTGGACCAGGTTTGGTTGATCAATCTACAGCTATCCAACCCAGCTGTTTCACCCTGCATTTGGTCTGACCACTGTTTTTTTAAAGTCTTCGGCAGTTCACTTGCAAACCCTACATCTGACGCAAATCATGATGCTGATTCCTTTGAAAAAAAGCTTGCTGCCTCGTTCCTCAAAACTAGTAACATTCATGCTCCCTTAGGGAGGTCTAAATAGGTCAATTGTTATGACTCAGCCAAATGGTTTTCTGATGACCTAAAGGCAGCTACGTTGGAATTGCGCCAATGCGAACACAAATGGTGGAAAGATTATTCTCCTGAAAAGAAGGATATCAAAGATTACATAGCCCATCTCTTGCAATCAAAGTCATCCTTTTTACTAAATTATTTGCCCTATAAATAAATCCAAAAGTCCAAGAATATTTTTGAAGTAGTGTCAGAACAATCTAAGCTTGAGAGGCTCACAGTACCTTTTTCCCTTTCCTATAACCTCTGTGATTTACTCGACGCATTTTAATTGACCAGATTAAGATCATAAAAGCTAATATAGCTGCTAGTATGTTTTTAAACTGTTCTATCCGAGGATAGGAACCATTAGACGGTATCTTTCCTCTATTAGTAATGAATATCTAATTGAACTCTTTGCCAAGGTAAAGTCGGGCTCATCCAATGATCCCTGCCCTCCTAAGGTTTTAAAATTGGTTTATTCTACCTTCCCAGGTCTTGCTTTATCCCTGCTTAACTCTTCTCTCCGTCAAGGCCAGGTACCTAGTTCATTTAAGAATGCTGTGATTAGAACACTTCAGAAGAAAGTCGGAGAGGATCCTCTTACACTGAAACATTATTGACCAATATCCTTCCTGCCTTTCCTTGCAAACGTGCTGGAGGCTCATGTGGCACAATGTATTTGTTCCTTTCTTAAAGAATCAAACTTTCTAGAGCCATGCAAATCTGACTTTAGAACCACGAACTCTACCTAATCAGTAATTATCTCAGTAGTAGATGATATGCATTGGGAATGTGATAAAGATTCTACATTAGCTTTAGTTTTACTGAATCTCTCAGCAGCCTTTGACGCGATTGACCACACTCTTCTGGTGGACCAGGTCAAGGCTTTTGAGCTGCACAGATCAGCGCTTGATGGAACAAGTCATTCTTGAAGAAACGTTCACAATCAGTGTGGCTTAGAATCCAGATGGGCAACAGAAGCCCATCTGGATTGTGGAGTACCCCGGGGCTCCTCCCTCATACTGCACCTTTATATTATATACATATGCCCCCTCATTCATGCACTCAAAAACATGAAATTGCTTAATCCATAATTATGTGGATGATTTGGAATTACTTCTTAGGCTTGAAGTCTGTCCTATTCCTAAGGAAAACTTTAAAAAGACCATGATTTTATCTGCAATCGGATGAACAGCAACCAATTAAAAATCAATGTGGACAAAACCGAGATTGTCCTCATGAAAAGCAAAATTTACTATTGTAATTCTCATTTTGGCCCTCCGCAAAGAATCGATAAAAAGCTACAGAGTCATCATCAATCATGATTTATTGCTGAAACTCCAGTTTGGTGTTGTCATTTCATCCTCTTTCCTGTTGCTCCACAGGATTAAAAAAAATGACTTCAGATGCACTTATTTAGGTTATCATTGCCTTGGTCATTTCCTGACTGAACCATTCCAACTCTCCTTATATTCACCTTCCCAGGACCCTTCTTCATGCTCTCAAAGTGGCTCAAAATAAGGCAGCTTGCCTGCTATTTCAGCAGCTTAAACACTGTCATAATACCCAGTTGAAGGACTTCATTTGGCTACCAATGGGGCAAAGGATTATCTTTAAAGTTGGGTACATTATTTTTAGAGCTCTTGATGAGAAGAACCCTGCCTTTCTCTTCTGTTGACTCTTGAAATCATCCCAAATTGAGTTCTGCGTTCTTCCTCTAATAATCTTTTGTTTATATCCAAGCCTAAACAGAAGAAAATGGGTGGTTACATATTTTCTGTCTTGGTCCTCTGCATCTAGAGCACATTTCCTCTAAAGATACGGATGTTCCAAAATTACAAAACATTTAGAGAGGCTCTCAAGACCTGACTTTTTTTCAACAAGCATATAATTAGTGCAGCGTGTCTTTTAGCAGTCTGTTTTGCTATGTCGCCTCTGGCCCAGTGCCATGAAACCATTTGGTGTACATGCAATGAAAAAATATTTTAACATACATAACAAATGTTTTATAAAAAGAAGGCCAGTAAACTTCCCCCACACAAGGCTTATGACTGTTGCATCGATTTGATGCCTGAGGCTACTATCCCTGTAGTGGAATCTAAGCATTGAGTGAAACAGAAATGCAACACCTCAGCACCTATCTGGAGGAAAGTTTAGCCTCAGGGTTTGTTCGACCCTCAAGGTCCCAAACTTCTCCTGTGTTCTTTTTTTGTATCCAAAAAAGGAGGGGAGTTGAGGACCTGAATTATACAGTACCCTGATGTGACCCAGCCCTTAATTCTAGAACCTGATGCCTCTTACTTTTCCATGGGAGCACTCCTATCCAAGAGACAGCCTGAGTCGGGCCACCTCCACCCAGTCGCATCCTAGTCTTGTAAGTTCTCCCTCTGTGAACTAAATTACATTATTGCTGATATGGTACTGCTGGCTATAAAAAGAGCTTTCAAAGAGTGCTGTCACTGTCTTATGAGAGCCAGCCACACAAGCTAAATCTACTCTGACCACAGAAACCTGCTGTTTCTCAAATCAGCACGAGCCTGGACACCTTGGCAGCTACGCTGGTCCCTGCTCTTTTCAGACTTTGATTTCACTATTTCTCATCAACCAGGGGCTCAATATAGGAAAAAGGATTCCCTGTCTAGATCATATCCCCATATAAAAAATCCCTAATATCAGTTCACCTTATATAGACATCGAGATACAATGCTACTGATGACCAAGAGATCTGTTTACTCTCCAAGAATTTGCAAACAGATTTAAAGACACAAATCTCCTCAACAGAGGCAAAGGATTAGACCCAGAGTCGGTCCAATATATATGAGAAGAGCGGATTACTTTATCAAGATCACAACTTGTATGTACCATTTTCTGACCTTCAGAAACAGATCATTCAACTGGCTCATGACTCTACTTTGGCAGGTCATTTAGCAGTGCAAAAAATCCCTCTCCCTCATATTATGATATTTCTGGTGGGCCACTGTCACAACAGATATAGACTACTATATAGCTAATTGCTCCATTTGTGCACAAGTCCAGGGAAATCATAGTAAACCAGCTGTCCTCTTACACACAGTTACAGTTCTACCTTCACCATCCATCTTTTCAATGGAGTTTTTGGTTGAAATGCTCTTTAGTGACAGGCATACTGTAATTCTGGTGGCCATGGATCAACTAACTAAGATGGGACACTTCATAGATCTACCAAAACATCCTAGTACTCCAGAATTGTCTCAAGTGTTTTCTCAACACATTATAAAATTACATGATATTCCTCGAGTCATTAGTACCGATCAGGGCGCACAATTCGCCTCATGCTTCTGGCAACATTTGTGCAAAATCCATCAGATAGATCCTAGACTATCTACTAGTCACCACTCAGAGACAAATGGCATGACTGAGTGGCTAAATCAGACCCTAGCCCAAAATTTATGGTGTCTCACTTTACAACAATGTACAGATTGGTCAAGAAATATTTGTAATGGACAAATTTGTATATGTTAACAACACTGAACATTCCTTATTAGGATATTCCCTTTTTTATTGTCTTAATGGGTTTCATCCCAACATAGTTTTCTCTGAGCTGGCCCAAAAATCCAGAGTACCTTCTGTAGACGAACATCAAAGACATTTAGCTAACATCCTTTGTTTAGCCAAAAAACATATGCAAGAAGCCCAAATAACCACCAAAAATATGTTGATTGGAAAATAACCTTTGTTTCAAGTAGGTGACCAAGTTTGGTTGGCAAAATACGCTGCAAGATTCAGGGAAATCACAAAATAAAGCTTGTTTCATACAACTTTTTTTCTGTTTGTGATTTTACCAATCAAATCACAATTAAACTTAAACTTTCATCTGCAATGTAGATACATCCAGTATTTCATGTATCTCTGCTCAGACTCTGCCATCCAAAGACAAGAATCATCCCACCACCAACACCAGTTAATGACATAGGATGAACAGGAATATGATGTTAAACAGATTCTTGACTCCAAAAGAAAACAAGTCTGCTTAATCTGTCTAGTAGATGTGAAGTGGTATGGTCCAGAGGACCGACCGTGTGAACCAGCAGAACACTTATTGCATGCACCTCAGTTGTTCAAAAAGTTTCATAAAGCAATCCCCATTAAGCCCACACCACAGTGACAGGAGATTTTGAGAGGGTGGTACTGTCATTGCCCAAGGTTTTTCCACCACCCCTATGTTTAGGTCACATTTGGGTTTCCACAGTACAACTTTGGAAAAAAAGATAGGGTTGAGCAACATATATGGGGAGTAAGTGAAATACAACAACACTGAGCATGATTGAATCAAAATCATGCACAGGTAGAAGTCACTCATCTCATTAACTAATGGGCTGTTTTGGAAAGACTTAGAAACTTCTGGTGAAGCTGTGCAAGATTTGCAAAACTCAGCGGGAGTTTAGTTTCATTAAAGTATAAAAGACCATGCCCTGAGCCTCACTTTGCTCAGCAACTGAAAAAGCCTCAGATAAAGATGCATGTGTCTTAAGAGACACTTGCCTCAGGAGCTGGATGTCGAGGAGGGCTCCATGTTCGATTCTTCTTCACCGCCCCACCGCCGTTCATCCTCAGCGATGCATAAAAGCCTATAAAGAAATAAAAGAGAAAGAAATAAGTACGATTTTAGTAACAATGCAAGCTCATACACCGTAGATGATACACAATGTGCACTGACCACATTTGGGAGAGGACATATCTTAGCTCATGTTTTGTGATTTGATCTAGGCACAATATTGATGCAGACAGCACTCTGACACATTAAAAGACTGGGTCTGCTTGCATAAGGAAAAGTGGACAATCTCATGACAAGTGTGCTCCACGCATAAAGAATTAGTGCAGGCTAGTAACTAAGAGACTCTTTTGACCTACGCAAATCGCTGAGCCAAAAAAATACACATATGAAAGTAAATCAAGAGAAGGCTGAAACACCTTTGGTGAAGGAACCAGAGTTTGAATCTGTTGCAAAACCCGAATTCTCAAGGTGAAGAGTTTCAGTGAGAGCGATTAAGTTCCCCGATTAATGGACAGAGACTGCCTCAAATTCCTAGTTAAAACATAAAAGGCAGGCAAACCTATTACTGTGATAACATAGCTGCTACTTTATACAGTGCAACATACATGTACTTACTTCTCTATTCTTGTACACTTCACAGCCACTGTGCCCTTGCAACTCAGAAGGGAAAGACAAATCTTCCAAGAATAGCCATACTACTAGGCAGAGGTGGGCAGTCGAGGTCTCGCAACACCAGCAGGCAACCTTCTATCGCTCACATCCTTTTTCCTCACTTTTCCCTTGGCGATCTTGGTGTAGAGGTTACAACTGCTATTGGGCACTAATGAATTTCTCATCGCTCTTGCAGGGTATGAAGACTGCAGGTGGGTGCAAACTATGATCTTGAGTTGTAACAGAGACTCTGGAACTCACTTCCTACTAGATTACAATATAAGACCTTCACTCACTCAATCCATTCTTAACTTAATACCTATTTAGATTGTCAAACGTTTGTTGTTTAACTAGCTATCGCGGCTATCATTAATTCTTACTGACCGATATATCCATGGGTAATAGCACAAGTTATTAAAGATATTTAACATAAGATAACCCATGAGACAAGCAAAAGAACATTCTGTATGCAGCAACCTCCCACTTCATCAGGACAATCCCAACTATTTATCATACTTTTTTAGCTCATTGTACCTGTCTACATTAACTTCAACAACTGCTGCATGACCTACAAGGCAGTCAGTGATGTCAACCCACCACAGGTTGCAACCAAAATCAAGGTGTCCAGAGGGCTTCACAAGTTGTTAAACAGCAGTATAGTGGACTATTTAGCAAGTGTCAGGTGTTTAAGATCAGATGTCAGACATTTATTCTGGTACATCCCAAGAATATGAAACTCTGTTATTTGTTTAAATCTGCTAGGTGCCATTTCAGCTACCCTTCAGATGAAAGTTCAAGTTCTGCTGCTCAAGAAATACCTCAATAAGTGCAATTACCTGGGTATATCTTAAAACACAATCACTCCCCCAAGCCCCAGTATGGTTCACCCAAGCACCCACTACCTCAACCTCTATGTTACAGCTTTCCCACACCAGTATCTAATGTACCTTCTCTTACATGCTATAACTCTCCTTCCATGTCAATCGTGCCATCTCTTAACTTCTGCGTATGTATAGTATCCTTCACCATTGTTTAGAGAGCTCCTGCTTTGTAGCTATGTTCACATTACACGGATCCACAAACAAACTTACAAAGACATTGTTAAACTACCAGAAAGATATAAGATAAATCTTTGTATATGTGTACTACAATTAAGGAAAAAAAATCAATCAATAGACGTATAACATTTTCTGAAATTAAAAAACAAAACACATTTTGCACTATCTCTGGTACACGAACCATGCTGATTTTATTTCCAGCTTATATTTATCTTCCCGTTTTAAAAATACACATTGGCATAGCCAAAATATCTCACCATTAAAAGGCATTAACTAATATTTTGGCTTTGACAATGAGTGTTTCAAGAAAAGAATGTTAGCTGCAGATGCTAATCAGCATAAACAAAAAATCTGAAATGGCGGTCCACAAAATGATGGCTTATGCGTGTATGCTTTACCCTACATGTATTTGTATGTGTCTTGAGACTGTGGCAGGGTGTCAAGCAGGGTGATTTGAGGCAGCCCCCAAAAATATGGTTTTATTTCTGTTCTCTGTATCAACATGTATTCTTCAAATTAGTGTGGGAAGTACTGGGAAAGTAATAATTTTGTATGCAGTTACATGTAATAGTTCAATAGTCTGAGGGCCTTCTTTGTAATCATCTTTGATACTCCTGCCACATGCCAGAAGACTGGTTGAGCATTAATTTGTTTCAGGACAAGCTGAAATAAAACAACATTCGCGCACAATGGAAAACACACAGAGACAACTTCTTTCACACAAACTAAAGTAACGCTGCCTCACTCAAAATGGAATGAACATAAACACAACTTCTTACACACTAACTAAAGAAATGTAGCCTTCACCCACAGCGGAAATCACAGAGACAACTACCTTGACGCAATCTAAACAAATTATGGCTTCGACCTCAATGGAAATCACACTGAGGCAATGTCTCATATGAACTAAAAAAATGCTACCCTTACCAAAAAATGGAAATGACAGCGAGAGCTTCCCTCACACAACTTAAACAAATTAGGTATTTGCCCTCAATGGAAATCACACTGAGACAACATCTTTCATACAAACTAAAGAAATGCAGCCTTTACCCTCAGTATCAGCTTCCTTCAACCAAACTAGAGAAATTATGTCTTCAACCATAAGGGAAATCACACTGAGACAACGTCTTTCACACACACCAATGTAAAGCAGCCTTCTCCATCAGCGGAAATCACAGAGATACAACTTCCTTCACCTAAATTAAAGACGTGCTGCCTTTGGCCACAATGGAAATCACATAAACACAACTCCCCACGCACACTACAGAAATGCTGCCTTCATTCATAACGCAAATAACACAGCGACAACGTTTTACTCGTGAGGCCAGCTTACTTGTCATGATGCAGAACGTCTGTGCAGGAAAACATAGACATCTTGATTTTACGAGTTCATGGGCCCAGAGAGCTTAGTTAACTCCTTAGTGAAATGTTTTAATGTGCGTCTTAGCCTTTTAGCTGGCATTTCTTTGGCATGTAATTTCATTTGTTTTGGTTTCAGAAGTTTATGTACCACAGTTCCATGGTTAATGGCAAATCATCAACGCTTAACAAGAGTGCCCATTCGAAGTCGCATTACAAGTGGAAACATTACAAAATAAAAGAATAGAGCATACATTCAAACTTTATATCACCTACCTAGGAGCATTTCTGTCTTCAAATCAAAAACAAAAGGGCAACTCCTTACACAGTCCAATGCCCATGATGTGACATAACAGTCCTGGTAGAGCGCTCGTTCACCATGATGATGGGCACTTGGCTTTATCGACTTATAGAGAGTGTTGAATGTTCCCTGTCTCAGTGTCATTAATTTTAATTGACCAGAGAAGAATGAAAGGTTGATAAGATCTTCAGACTTGTAGCTATTGGGGTCATCACATTTAGGTCTATATTTATACTTTTTGATGCAAAACTGCACAAAGGCAGTTTTGTGTCAAAAAGTATAGCGCCAGCTTGTGTCATTCTAAAGCACCAGCTGGGTGTCAAATTTATGGAATCCCGCAAGTCAGCGCAAATGGTGGGCTAATGTCTGGGAAAATGATGTTAGCCGGGTGGGGGTGGTGGTATGGGGAAGGGGGTTTTGCACCCAAAAAATGGCATTAGGCTGGTTAGAGGCAAAAAAAAATGCCTCTACTCAGCCTAGCATCATTTCCTGATGCAAAACCATCCATAACACACCAATGGCCAGCACAGGGGACAAGGGTACCCCGGGCATGGCCATTGCACCCAGTGACGTGTAGGTGGGCCCCGTTAAGGGCTAGCCAATGGCACTTTTTAAAAAAAAGTAAAAAACTTACCTCTACTTACCCTACTTACCTGGGATGGGGTCCCCCATCTTCTGGTGTCATTCTGGTGTGGGTGGGGGTGTTCCTGGGGCTTGGGGTAGACACCCGTGGGCTCTTTCCATGGTTTTTGACCATGGAAATGGGTCCACAGGTCCCCTAACGCCTGTCCTTACCCAGGCGTGAAATAATGGAGCTTATTTAGGCCCGCCTCCTCCTTGTGCACCTTTTTTACACAGGAGGATAAATAAGGTGCTGGGGGCTTTGAGTCATTTTTTTGGATTGGAACGCCTTCCGTGCATCTCATTGACACAAGGTTGTTTCATGCATCCAAAAAATGACTGTAACTCTAATATTTTGGCGCTAGACAAGTCTACAGCCAAAATATAAATATTGAACTGAATTAGCGTAAAAAATGACGCTAATTCATCACAAAGGAAGTATAAATATGCCTGAGCATTAGTCCACTGAGCTACACCAAGCACCAATTCTGACGCATGAAATGGACCTATTTTATTTTTGTGATATTAGTCGAAATCTAAACCTCCTTTTCAGCTGCTTCAAGTTTCATGTCTCCATTTGAGCTATTTTATTTTAGTATTATTTCACTAAAGCAGAACACAGAAGGTGTGATTGTTAGAATACAGTGCTAATCTGGATTAGAAAATCCCGCTGCATGTGTGAATAACCCCATTCATTAAATTTTGACATTTATCAGTCAATTTGGACCTCTTCTCCTATCAAATCCATGAAATAAAGAGTAAATCAAGACAAAATAGAAAAAATATGATGTTAAAAAACTGCTGAATTTGTGGAACTCATGCCCCCGCCCCCCTGTTTGTCTCTTGACGCTATCAATTGATACATATTTTTGGGTGCCAAACTGCACCAGTTTTATAGCAAAGGAAGGGTAAAAGGCTGAGAGGAGCGGTCATTACTCAGCCCTACAAAATCAAGATGGGTCGCTAAATTGGAAGCAGTACTTCACGGAACTACAAATCCTAACGACTGTAACAGCTTATTTATTTTATTGTTCACTGTCACCAGAACCTTGAGTTTCTTTTCGGCTAAGCTAATTTTATTGCGGGCATACGCAGCGCCAGTATGCATCATAGAATTAAAATTTTATTTTATAAACTTTATAAGAATAAACAACACCTGGATTCAGAACATGTGTATATTGAGAAATATGTTTTAAAAGTATTAAAAGAGGAATAGCTAAAGTGTTATACATAACTGTATACAGGCACGCTAATGGCCACCTTACAAGTTCGTGAAGCTATTGTGCCGGCTGCATGAATATCAGAGTTAAATTTTTCCGATATAAGCAGAGGGAAGTTGTAGCAACACTGTCAAAGTAAGTCTGCTCTTTTCCAAGATAATTAGGCATAATGATGTTTTTAAAAAATAATGAATCTATAAAAGAGGCATAGTCTAAAGTGATTTACGCTAAAGATAAATTCAGCAGTCACATTTTGCCTGTTAAAAATAAACACCCAGGAACTGACTCCTGGGCAATAGTGAAACAAGCAATGGTAAAGACAATAGCCTTGGCTATTAGCCTTTTTAGCATTGTCCAAGCTTGTTTTGTTGTATCGTGGTTTTGTAAAATGTTATTTTTGAGGAGCTGCTGGGTCCCCGACCAATATGAAAAATACGCTCAGTCCAAAAATAAAAATATGTTTTTTGGCTTCTCAAAACACACTTTGCCATGGTAGTCCCTGGTGGTGAATGGAAGAACTTTGTATGAATGTGTTAGATGTGAAAGAGCAGAATGTTATCCCTCACTGTGAAACTAGCTACCCGGTGAAGTGAATATACCCACTGCCCCATGATGTAGGCTATAATGAAAGAAGCAAAAATGTGACTGACACGACAATAAACCAATAGATGAAGAGGGTTGGCTGAAAAAACTCTATAAGTACATTTATAATTCTATCAAAATATCTTGGCTAACATAGACCTAACAAATAAACATTAACTGAAATCAAAATGTTTTGGGGCTTCTCAAAGCAGAATTTGCCATGGCAGTGCATGGTAGTGAAGGGAACAACTCTGTGTGGTTATGCTCTTTTTGAAAGAGCAGAAGGCTGTCTCTCACAGTGAGGTTATCCAATGGCTAAAGTAGGCTGTCCCATGCCCCATCAGTGAGAGAAGCAAAATGTGAAGTGAGCCAAACCAATCCCCATGCTATATGTGAGGAGAAAAATGTGAATGACACAGAAATAGATCAATGGATATAGAGAAATGGCTGAAAGCTCCTATAAGTAGGTGTATGATTTACATATCTTTAGTAAACTCCAAGGGGTATATTTACAACAAATGTGTGCCTTGTTTGAATCACAAAAGTGCAGAAAATCAACGCAAAATCTTTTTTTCCTCAATTTACTTTTTAGCCCCCAGCTTGTTTTGCTCTGGGAAATCTCTTAGAAGTAAACATAGTGCTTCTTTGCATTACTAAGCAATAAGAGGGCGTTACATGGGTGGTGCATAGGTGTTCCCATGTATTGGATTAACGCTCAAATTAAAAAAAGATTGTTTATATTGTTTCTTAATAAGAACACAACAAATATGTACTATTTTTATATCTTTTCTTAACATTAAATTATTTTTTTACTGACCCTTGAGTGGTTCATCCAAAAAGGGTGAAGTCGGCCAGATGGAAAGCTTCACAATTATCATGCTCATGTTATGGGTACTTCTTCCTGGAGGCTGCCTCAGCATTGAACCATCACCCTAGACAAAGCCTTAAACTGTGTTAACGAGTTTGGCGGTCAGAAAACCGGGCCACCAGATCCAAGGTGTGGAGACTACCGCAGAACTTGCAGTCTGTCTATCGGCCCCATTACGCGTTTTCCTCTGCGCTGATCAGCGGAACCCAAGGTTCGCACCGGTCAGTCCAGTGGAAAACGTGCTTCGGAATTGAACTCAGCTCCACATGGAGCTGAGTCCAATGCCGTTGCACAGGGTTTCCCCTAGCACCCTCAGAATACGCAGGTCTTTGCAGCAGACAGTATGCATTCTGATAGAGCAGGGGAGGGTGGCCCCCTGGGCCCCCCCTGCACTTGTTCTCCGGCAGCCTTTTCATGGCAGTTGAACCACCATGTAAATCCTGATGGAGAACATGGTTATAATCAGAACGGTGGCACAGAATTCATTGCCGCCATAGCTGATTACAACTACGACCGCCATCATCCCGTTGGGATCAGAGATCCTGGCATAGACATGGTGGTCGTTTGGCAGCACTAACCACCAATCTTGTAATATTGTGGTTGGACCACCACAGCCGTGGTGGTCCGACCTCAACCCTGAGTCTGGCGTTCTTTGGACCGCCAGACTCAAAATCAGGAACTAAGCCTACAGAGGATCCAGTAAATGAAATGTGAAAAGGAACCACTCCAAATTTCATCGCAGGTAACTCTTCTGCCTGAACAGAGCATTGACTAAGATTTTTGTGAAACTTTCCTGAGATTATTTCAACCCACCTAAGAGAACTACCTAGTCAAAACATACAGATTAACCTATGGGTCACAGAACTCAGGAATGCTGCTCCATATCACCATAACGAGCCTGATTCCGTACCTAAATATAACATTTCTATTTTCTGTCTACTAACCTCGTAGCATTTGTGGAAACCCTTCCCTGTATTGCTGCATGATGATGTGTTACACGATTAAAGTACTTTTCTGTTTATTAAGGTAAAAGCATAAGGCCTGACATTAAATTGATGTATTTATTTTAGACTGCTTGAATTATGAATCTTTATACCCAAAACTATCTCCCTGTGATACCCTGGACTGCTTGCCCTTGCTACACATAATCGTATTAAACAGGGGTACTTTTGGTTCACATTGCAGCTCCAAAGTGGATTGAACCCACATTCACCAGAGGCAAAAGATTCCAACCCCCACGGAAGTGGCCAGTAGCCTATGCTTATCCTGTGGATCCCAGAACCAGGTATGACAATTGGAAGCACATCAATAGCTGTACATGGGAATGTCAGATACAAGGATGGTGGGTGTAGACGTTGCCACTCTGTCTTTGATCCATTGAGGGCCCAGGGTTTAAAAAGAGGATGGAGGACCACCAAAAACAAGGATAGAGAGATTGCTCTGATGTATAGTAACAAGCAGTTAGTGAAATAGGGGTATTAGAGAAGATACTGTGATGAACTCTAGACTGGGCACCATGTTAGGAACCAAAAAAAGGAGCATTATGGTGTGAGCTTGCTCAACTGTTTAACACAATTAGTTCCCAAGTAAACCCCTTGTGTGTCAACTCATTGGCCTGGTGTGTTTCCTGGCATAGTCTCCACTCTCAACTTATAATGTACCATGGTCACTGGCATTAGGACCCATCCCCTTAGGTGCTGGGTCCTTTAGAAAGCTATGGCTAAAGAAGATTAAATGGCCATGGAGGAGAAGTGAAGGTGAGCTTGCCAGGAATGGAAATAGGCAGAGAAGACCCAATCGATGGGCCTGGGAGGGAAAGAAAAAAACAGCTGGAGTAGATGGAAAATAAAATAAAATGACAGGAGAAAGAAAAGAAAAGAGAAATAGAAAGATAAGATAGCCATAGAGAAGGAGAAATTCCACCTAAAACTCTGAAGGTTTCAAAAGAGCTTGTTGAAATGTGGAGGAATCTACATTTTGTAACAAAATCTACCCAGGGTTGGAGGAGAATATTCAAATGAAAATTTGACACATTAAAGAAAAGAAAATTATGTAAATGAGAGGACAGTGTAGTTGGAGTGGGAAACGTGGGAACTTGGGGAGCATGGCCAGCCACTATAGTTGCAGGGGGAGAGCTAAAGACAGGGGCTACTCATGTGGTACGGGGCCTGAAGACATGATGGCAATATGGAAATTACCTGCCAGGAAGAAAGTCAGTTGGTTCCATCTAACTCAGCCAGAGGGAGATAAGTGATTCTCGGTAGTAATCGAGGGGTGAGAAAAAGTGACTAAACCAAATCTGGTCAGGAGATAGGTGAAACCCAAACTCCAAACTCAGGGGTAATAAAAATACCTCAGGGGAAAAGTGATCACTTGATGTGGGGTTGTGGGAGGGTGAATAGGGAACTAAATCTATGCAAAATTAACTTACCAGGCTCGGGTATTTAAAAAACATGACAACTCAGTCACCTGGAATGGATTTAACTCCTCTTCTGATCAAAGTAACTCTTTTGACCATTTTTAACTCTTAAAAGAGAACTTTGGTGAAGCCCATTTTCCTACTCACCCAATGAATTGATTTATTCTTCAAGCTTTCCCAAAACTCAACCCAGGCTGGGAAAGAGACAGCACATTCACTAAGACCACAACATAGGGCAAAGCTTCAGGTGGGAGGTCCGAAATTGTTGAGGGACTCCTAGGTATAGTTACAGTCATGGTAGCAATTGGCTTGTTAAAACACAGCATAGAATGTGCCTGGCACAGGTACTGGTGGGCAATACAGTTTCCGTGGAATGGCCCAAAGTGTGACAAGTCTGTTGTGCTCTCCAGCAGGAGGACTCAAATGCTTTTAAGTACTGTGCGGCAAGTGGGTAGGGCGAGGTATGGGATGGTGCCTTCCCTGGTGCAAGTGCTGGGGGGCGATGAAGTCCCTGTGGAATGGCCCAAAGTGCAGCAAGTCTGTTGTTCTCTCTCATGCCACTTGAGGGCTGAAGTGCTTTTAAGCGCTGTGTGGCAAGGGGGAGGGGTAAAACAAGGGATGGTGTCTTTCCTGGCAAAGGTACTGGTGGGCGATGAAGTCCCCATGAAATGGCCCCAAAGTGCCAGAAGTCTGTTGTGTTCTCTTGCTATGTATTGTGTTTACCTACTGAGAAATTCCACAGAAGGGTATTGGGTTGGGTTCACTCTCTTATAATTTCTGTTTGGACAGTCCCTGTGGAATGGCCCAAAGTGCAGCAAGTCTGTTGTTCTCTCTCATGCCACTTGAGGGCTGAAGTGCTTTTAAGCGCTGTGTGGCAAGGGGGAGGGGTAAAACAAGGGATGGTGTCTTTCCTGGCAAAGGTACTGGTGGGCGATGAAGTCCCCATGAAATGGCCCCAAAGTGCCAGAAGTCTGTTGTGTTCTCTTGCTATGTATTGTGTTTACCTACTGAGAAATTCCACAGAAGGGTATTGGGTTGGGTTCACTCTCTTATAATTTCTGTTTGGACACTCAGTGCATGGCCCACTTGCCTTAATAGGAAGAGTGGGAAGGAACTTCGAGTCACCCTAGAAAAATGTAGAGGACTATATGCCTCAGGAAGTTGATGGTGCAATACATAGATCAGGCAAAGAAAAAACATCAGTCCAGCCAGAGCTAAAGAAGGAGTGGAATGACCAGAAAGTGATGTTGGCTGTGTTCTTGGTGGATCATACATTGTTGGTGCTTAATCCAATTTATCGCAGCTCTATGGAGCTTTGGAGGACAAGTGGTGTACAAATTAGTCTAGAACATTTCTGATGTAATTTACCTAGTGGTCAGGGCGAGCACATTCTCCTCAACTGGCTTCTAGCCAGCAGAAAAAGTACAGAGAGTTACAGGGATGATTTTCCTATCTCTTCTCATTAGCCACAGGGTTGAAACCCACCTGTGAACATGACATAGACATGGCGGACAGCTTGCCTGTGAAAGGCAGGATATACAGTAGGTCCAAGATTACACCAAATGGGTTGCTAATTTGTTGGACCTGATAGTGATTCAGAACTTCTGTAGTCAATTGGCTAGCATAGTCTTGCTGATTTCTAAGTATGGGCTATGGAAACTCTGCTTTGCATAGCCTAACAGGCTCTCAATGAGGAGACCAAGACTAATGCACACCCAATCTCTAAGCTGATGGTTATAGACAGGCTGGGTGCTGCCAGTTTCATAAGCTCCTTTAATCAGAACAGTGGCTCTTGGCAGATCTCATTAGTGGTTAGTGCCAAAGAGAAGTCTGCATTCTGAATGGCAGAAGGCCTGTATCAATTTTCATTTTGGGCTCTGAAATGCTCCTGCCACTTGTAGGGTTTGGTGAACCATATTACTTTAGGCCTTGAAGACTTCAGTATGGCATACCTAGTGATATTGATATCTTTAAAAGTTCATGGAGGGCCACTAGAGGCTTAGAAAGCAGGTGTTGGTCAGGATTTGCAGGTGAAACTGATGATCAATGCAACCAAGTACCAGTTGGGTCACATCTTTGTGGTGTACCTTGGGCAGCCAATGGTATAGGAATATTAGCCCACTGAATGTCAAGATCCATGCTGTGATGTAGTGCGAGATCCTCATTATCTCACTGGAGGAAGAGAAGCCTCCTCATTTCTGAAAAAATGTGCCCTGATTAGCTTGGTTCAACAGTGGTCAGTACCTGGACCCCAGCATCAAGGCATGTGATCCGTGTTTGACATAGCCCTGACTGGGACCTAGTCAAAGCTTTCATCCCTGCAGGAGCATAGAAGTCTTTACTGGATCTTCACAATTGTGTTGTGGCTATGGTGGGCTCTGTGGGTCAGTTCCTGGAGCCCAAGGCCTTTGCCTCATGACCCAGGCCTGCCATCCTGTGCTGGAAAATATCTTGGGCCTGTCAGATGTTTGATTGGGACCTGTCTGAGCATTCAACCCTGTAAGAGTGAGGGACCCCTTGCCTGGTCGGCAGAACCTCATCCTGGCTATGGAAGAATGCTTATTTTTACTGGATGAGGCCCAAGAATGGGGGTGCAGCACTTTGCACATGTCTGGAGCTCTTAAACATTTACCTACAGAGCTTGTTGCTGCAAAGAAGTCTGGCAGTCCCCAGGGAGCCTAAAGTCAGTCTAATTGCACCCACTCAAAAGGGAGAAGTAGCTGTTCGGTTCAGAAGTTCCTCTGTACTCCAGTGATATGTGTCTGGGGGAAGGTGACTAGACTTTTACGTAACCTGGGCACACAAGATGACAGAGGAGGGCTTCCAAGAGGAGGTATGCGAACACATGGTGCCATGTCTCTGAGAAAGTTTCAAATCATCAGGATGTTCAGTGGAGGCCAAAATTCTGGTCTTAGTCTCACCATTTGGCTCAATGCCAGATCTGGTCAATGGCCATGTCTTAGTCCCACCCACCAGCATTGGTTCTTTTTGCAAACAAAATAATATCAGTGACATTTGCATGAATAATTCTGCACACCCCTATTAGTGATAAATGTCAGACAGGTGTAAATGTACACTCCCTATTGCTAACCCATAGACAGGTTGTCAGGCTGATCTCTGATCATCTAAAAAATATGCAAGTGTATCAACTGAATTACAGCCACTTGAAAATCTTGTTTTCTTTCCATGATCAAACTACAGTATACTCTCAACATTTGTGACTCAACATGGAACATAAATGCATGCACTCCCTATCTTAGCAATCACTCTGTTTATGCTTTGTTACTCTGGGTGGTGGCCACTGCCTAGTTCTAATTGTATTCCTTCTATAAGTTGAGAAGGATATTCCTACCAGTCTACCAAATTTGCATCAACTGATCCTGTTGCCTTCATTGTTTACTGAGGCATGCATAGTCTCAATTAAAATGGAACAGTAGCAATTCAATACTATAAAAACCCAAACCTGTAATCTTCCTAATTCATATCTCAGGATCATGTCTCAGTCCTGCAACCAAGAGCATTTCAGTTAATTTGGACTAGCTTGATGAGGCAATATAAGGTGTTCTATGACTCAATCAGAGCTTGGGAACACAATAGAGATATTTACTAAGATTCTATATTAAGGGTAAATTATGGATTACCTTATGAAAATATTTAAGGAATACAATTTAATACAGGTAAAACTCAAAGGGAAATAAAGTGTTTGCAGCAGAACCTGTGGCATAGATGCAATATGTTTGTAGGTACTATCAGACAGAGAAATAACCTTTCCCACTAACTTTTTAAAGTTAGATGCTCTTATACCATCAGATATAATAGCAGGGGTTGCATATTCTGAAACTTTACCAAAATCCCAGTTTTACCTTCAAACTTCAGATAGGCATCTACCAACTCATTACATATACCAATACACAATACATTACAAACTAAGATGTTAAAATCATAAAAATGTATACCTCATGCATTGAAGATATGCAGTGGTTCACACCTGACATGGTGGTACATGCAGCTACATAAATGAAGTGTGCTAATTCTTAGGATACTAACCCTGTAATCACACTGAAGAAGAACAACATAAGGCTCTCAGCACTCTGTAGTACAAAGTGACCCTCAGGCTAGCAGGTCTAAGTTACAAATGATCGACATGCCGTATGTCATATTTCTTAGCTATTACTGTAGCTCAGCATAAAGTAACCAGGAATAGTGTGCATATGCCATACATGACCATACCATGAAATACATAGTAATATACAACGTTTATACATTAACAGTGATTAGCAATGAGTCCTCAGCAAAAGATACTGGAATTCAGTCTTTTTCATGGGCGCAGATCTGTGAGGGATTTACTATTTGTATACTAGTATGGATGAATGACTATAGAAAGACCAATACAGTAGTTGCATGTGAACTTTGGGAAATATGAAGCTAGACTTGTACTGGGTTGTCCTTAGTAAATGTGGCAGGTCCTCACACTAACACAACAAAATAGGAGGGCACACTTTGATGAGTTCCATCCCTACATGTGTCCATCTTACAATGCACATTACCATAGCACACACACACATGGAAAGACTTTACTGCTAGAGTGGGGCCTGGACTCGCTAGTTAACACCAATGGCTTATCAGGTCCACATCATCTGGCTTCAGGCTGCTTGGTTTGTCACTAACCATTCACTTAGACTACCAATACAAACTTATCCAAGAACTATGCAATGATACCTAAAGTGGGCCTATTGTGTTCATCCTAAGCACAGAATATCTTCTCCAGAGTTAGTGGATAGGCATTTTCATTGAGACAAAGGCCATGTCATGTATGATTCTTAAGCAAAGTCGTTACTGACCAATAATGGTCTCCATATCAAGCTATAGGTACTGTTTTGTACTGACAGTGTTTATGCTTGGTGGTCATTGACTTGAATGCCTAAGAATCAGTGGGATAATTGAATACACTTCAGTAGCCATAAAGGTTGGTTCACTGCCTGTAATGGGTGCAGTCACAATTCCCTCATCCATCTTCATTGCTGAACTGAAAGAGAGCAACTAGCACTTCTGACTTCCTGCTCTTGATCCCTGACCTCAAGGAAACCTGGTTCAGGACAATTTGCCCAAGAGAGATCTGCCTACCTAAAACCGATAATGACCTTACACCCTAGGCATAACATCCTGCATCCTATGAGACGGCCTCATTCTTGCAGCTGACCAAATAGCCACACAGCCCAGGAATAGGAACAAACATTAGCAAAGCCAATAGGTCACAGACATCCATCAGAGCTTAAGCATAAAGCTTTGCCAATATTTTTACTTTCCCTGGTGGTTGCTTTCCATGCACATGCATGGCAGACCATCTTAGAATAGTTTTTAGAACAGATTAGATGACAAATCCAAGATGATGGCTATCTTAAAATGCCTTTTATATTGGGCCATCCCAGTAAAGCACTGTTTCTACGGTCAAAAGCTCTGTTTATTTAGTGTTGCCCTGTTCAAGTAGGGACCACCATCCTGGTTGGGTAAGTCAGACACACAACCTAAATTAACCTGTGCTCACCCTCTGGTAGCTTGGCACAGAGCAGTAAGTCTTAATTTAAGAGGCAATGTGTAAAGTATGTGTGCAAACCTTAAATTACAGTAACACAGTAAAAACACTATAAAAGTCTCCACACCCGTTTAATAAAATAAAGAATTATTTTATGAGTAAAGGACCAAAACGCCAAAAATCCAATAAGTAGAACTCGAGACGTTCCCTGTTAAAGAATAAACTGCAATATATTGGTTAAAAGTCAATGGCGGTAAAAGGTTGCTCGAGGTCATGCTAGACTGGGGTAAACCCAAAGTTAAGGCCCACCATGATGGACAGCAGGCTGCCTACAGGATCCACGCAGTGCCCACTAAAAAAGTACTTTGAATGGAGGGTTGCTTCAATGTCGCGGTGGCGATGCGTTTGTTCTGATCTGCACAGTTAGGGAATACTTTGTTGTCAGAATGCGGAGTCATCTATGCAATGTCCTCGAGGTATGGTGTTGAACTCTTTGCGAAGAAGACCATGCATCGTTAACAAGCCGCGCAGCTGGCGATGCGAAGGTGAAGCACTGGGGCTGGTGGTGATGTGTCGATCCTGAGCCACGCAGTCAGTGATGCAAAGTACTCATCCTCAGCGGCAGCATCAATGCATCAGCTTCAAGGGGGATGCAGCATTTCTGATCAGCAAAACAGTGACAGTGCATCAATTTGTGTACACAAACAACTGCCAAACCCACTTTCAAGGCCCGGGACTGGATTGGCACTCCTTGGCAGGGCAGAAATCACTGTTGGGAGGGTCCAGCAGCTGAAGCAGGATTGACGGAAGTCTTTGATGGCCCTGAGACTTCAAACCAAGAGACAAGCCAGCAAACCCTTGGAGTCACTTAGGTTCTTGGAGGATATAGAGAGGCAAGTCAAGTCTTTCTCACTCTCAGGCAAGAGGTAGCAGGCAGAAGGCCAACACAGCAAAGAAGTTCAGCAGAGTGGCATTCCCTCCTGGCAGCACAAAAGTCCTTCTTCCTGACAGAATGTCCTCAGATTCAGAACTGTACAGTTTTGGTGGGGTTTAAGGTCCAGTACGTATGCCCAGTTGTGCTTTTGAAGTGGGGGAGACTTCAAAGAGAGGCCCTTGAAGTGCATAAGGTCCCTGCCCTTCTTTCCCTGTCTCCCAACAGTCTACAGGGGGTCTTTCTGTGGGGACACGCACAGCCCTAGTCAGATGCAAGTGTCACTCCCCCCCCCCCAATCTAGCCCAGGAAAGCTCATCAGCATAGTGATGGCCCATAAGGATGTGAAGGTCACACCTCAGCTCCTTTTGTGTGTGACTGTCTAAGGAGAATGCACAAAGTCCAGCTGACACCCACCCCAGACATGTAATAAAAGACAGGAAGAGGCACAGAATGGTTAAAGTGAAAAAAGGCCAACTTTATGTAGTGGCATTTTCAGAATTACAGTTGTGAATTTAAATTGTGAGTCTAGAAACATCATACTCCACATTTCTATCTTTTCCCAATTGGAAAGTACACTTAAAAACTATATCAAAGCAACCCCAATGTTAACATATGGGAGAGATAGGCATTGCAGTAGTGAAAAATGAATGTAATAGTTTTTCACTACCAGGATATGTTACATTTAAAAGTGCATGTCCAACTTTTTAACTTCACTGTACCTGCATCCTGCCCCCAGGGTAGTTAGGACCTACCTTAGGGTTGACTTACATGTACTTAAGAGGATGGTTTGGACTTGGCAAGTGGGTACACTTGTCAGGTCAAAATTACATTTTGAAACTGCACACACAGGCTCTGCAGTGGCAGGCCTGAGCCATGTTTAAAGTGGTACTGTAGTGGGTGGCACAACCAATGCTGTAGACCCATTAGTAGCATTTAATTTACAGGCCCTGAGCACATATAATACATTTTACTAGGGACTTACAATTAAATTAAATATGGCAATTGTAGATAAGCCAATGTTACCATGGTTAGAGTACATAGCATCTGCACTTTAGCACTCGTTAGCAGTGGTAACGTGCACAGAATCCTAAAGCCAGCCAAAATGATGTCAACAAAACACGAGGTCAGGAGGCAAAATGTCCGGGGAAAGCATGCCAAGGATGCTAGGTGTAACATTTAGGAACTCCCATTTCAATAGTAAAACAGTTGTACTATTGAAATGGTGGGTGAGTTAGGATGTAAATGACAGTGTGCGAACCAAGTAAGAGAGTGATTGTCTCATGGTGAGAGAGTATATAATTGTTCTGGTGACAGCATTATTGAGTGTCACAATGAGTGAATAGGTTAATCGGTATGTAAGAGAATGAGCGAGTATCATGGTAAGTGTCTAAGTGACTATGGCCATATGTTTAGGCCCTTTCTCTGCCATTGCCTCACTTTCTGTGATGCAACAATGGTGCAAACCACTAACTCATATTTATGAGGCCATGCAAAGTTACTTTGCATGGCTTTGAATGGCCTCATGAATATGGAGTCAGGCAAGGCAGTGCAAATCACTGCATTGCCTTACTCTGCGCTAGGAAAACGTTCCATGGGCATTGCGGTGGGTGATCCCACACAACTATGGATTTTGACGCATCCCGAGATTCACAAGACCTTGTAAACCTGGGGATGTGCCAAAACCATACACCTCCCCAGGGGAGGTGCAACAAGAAGAACTATCACTATTTCACCTCGTTTTATCCTCTTTCTATCAGTGCTAAATTCTGCAGTGCACAGAGAAAGAGGTAAAAGCCTCCCATGATTGTTTTTGTGCAGGAAGGTGCCCCCCTTGCTGCACAAAAACAATCCTGCATGCAACGCAGGCACCCTTGCACAGTGGTGCAAGGATGCCTGCATTGGCAATAAGCTGCCGAAATGGGACCAGCACAGGGGGGAAGTGCGGGAATGTGCCCTATGCCATAAAGTCGGTGCATTTTTTGCCCTGCAAGGTGCTACAAATCCGTAAATTTGCCCCTAAGTGTGAAGGAGCAGCATCATAGTGTCTACGTGACAGAGTTTGGTGAACGTTTGGTGACAGTCTGAGATAATGGGTGAGGGATGTAAAGTGTATGTCTTGTGACATGAACATAGCTAGTGTATTATTACGGGCAGAGGTAGATCATCTGCTCAGATACCATAGGTTATCATTTGATTTGTCAGCCTGCTCTAACATATTTTGACATATTTCAGCAGGTCATTAAACATTTTCTTGAAAGACGCAGATTACTTCTCTGAAGCAGCAAACATTTGAAAATTAGCAAGGATGTGCAAACACCTAAATATCAGGAGTTTAAATTTTAATCATCTTGTCAAGGAAAAGAGTAAACATGAGAATTGGATGAGATTTACGATCTTTCAATCTTTTCATATGTATATGTGTCTGTGCAGTACAGAAAGTGAGAACGTATTTTGTGTGCAGCTGTAATCCTGATGCTTTGCTCACAAACTATTCCTTATCCGGTGAAACATAAGTCTTGGATTTCTGTCGCAAAACTTCAAAGTTCAAGAAAAAGGCAGATATTTTGAAAAAACCTCACAGAAAGAGGGCAGAATCCTCCATGTTTTTCCGTTAATTTCCCCGAGGTAGTGCAATACCACTTAAAAAATGACGCTTGCAGACAGGCAGCGCATAAACAGGCAATTTGTAAGTCTGAATCACAGTACTTACAGCATCCAATAATTCTTTCATTTGTTCTGTTTGTACCAGCATGTACACAAGAGAATAATAAAGTGGATAAGAAAAAATGGAGGATCCTGCACTTAGCCCTGAATTGAGACTATTATTCAACATGTAACTTCTCCATTCGCCACTGAGGAGCTCCAGTATAAGATCATATTGAAATTGATGGGTACAGGGCTTTTCTGCAGAACAAAAAAGTGCATTATTGCCGTCCACTGTTAAAACAACCGAGACGTCCTCACACTCAGCAATGTAAACAACAGTGTAATGCCCCAAAACAGCAGCTGCTAACTTACATAACTCGCACACCTGAAAAGAGGGAAAATGTAGTCAGCAAATCTCTGTGGTTCACATGAGAAACAGGCACTAGAGGTGAAAGAAAACAGTTTAAGGAGTCATAAATGCAAATCAGGAGACTTCCAAACAATGTCATGGTTTTCCACTCCAATGCGCAACTCTGAAATCTCTGCATAACCCAAAAACCCTCAAGAGTTTACCATGTCACACTTCAAAGAGCACACAATGGCATGCACAAACAGGGCCTCTGCCACATGCACCCACAGTTGAAATTAAATACATAGTACATAAATAAATTAAAAAAGTCAGACAACATATATGCACAGGTGTGTGTGAGAGACAAACTGAGGGCCTGATTAGGACCTTGGCGGATGGGATACTCCATCGCAATTGTGAAGGATATCCTGCCGGCCGTATTACAAGTTCTATTATATCTTTTGTAACTTGTAAAATGGCAGGCGGGATATCCGCCACATTTGTGATGGAGTATCCCATCCGCCAAGGTTGCAATCAGGTCCTTAGTCTCTGCCTGTGTGGGAATCTATTTATATGCGTGTGTTTACTTGTGTTTTCATGTGTGTATGGGGGAGGCAGAAGTTTGGTATTTAGATTTTTTTAGGTTTGCCTGCTCAGCTCATGCACTGTGCTTGCGAAATCTCTTGTAAATAAAAATAAATCTTAAACGCAGGTTAGAGCCCCCCATTACTTACCTTTACTTACCATAGGTTGGTTCCCATATCACTCTTGTTTCCTTGCATCCTAGTGGTTGGTGCCACCTCATTGCCTCCGGCTTTCTCCGGGGCTTTGAGTCTCTGTCCATGCTGTTGAGCTTGGACCAAGCACTTCTTCCTGTGGTTACTGTTTGTTCACTGGCCCCAGGCTCCTGCAGGAACCCTTTTGCTTTATTTGTAGGCCTCGGTGTAGAACTCATCTCCGTCGGTGAAGTTTGCAGAGTTTGAGCGCTTTGTGCTAGGTGAGGTAGTGAGGAGTTCCTGAATTCCATACCCCGTCTTGAAGCGGAGTTGGTTAGTGCTCACGAGATTGGGTTTTTTGATACTCGCTTGCAAGCACTATGATATTCTTGGGCTGCTAGCGAGCGAGCATGAGACTTTGCATTCTCTCACCTTGCTTCCAGCTGTGCCGGCAGGCAAAACGGGCCGCTCATGAGCGCAAAGTCACTTCTGAAGTAGATTTTCTACTCCAGAGCCACTAAATCGAGTCAAAAAGATAATTTTTATAACATTTCCTTCTCTAATAGCCTTTTTTTCAAACAGGAAGGAAGTGTGTCAGAAACTCCTGTTATTCTCTAGCAAGCTCCTCCCAGTACTATGCCCATCCCCTGATCACTTTTCGCTTGGATTTCAAGGTGGAAGGGATACTTGTCTTCTGGATATACCTTCGGATTTAAGGGATTTGTTTTGTGAAATCACATAAATAAGTTCTAGCTATTATTTGGTAAGTATTTCATTGATTTTTCATTTTTTTTAACAAACATTGTTGCACAGTTTAGTACCTTTTGTACATGTTTGTAACATTTGCAATACTATATTAGTATGTGGCATAGATTTCCATCCCAAGCCACTTCTAGTAGTCATCAGGGCATGAAATAAATGGTTCAGTGGTATATGATTTTAAAACTTATTGTAGGGTAGGGATGCCATTGGATTCAATGTAAAATGTTGACTATTATTTGCATTTCATTTTTTTTACAAAAAGTTTATATATTGTGGGGTGATAATATTTGATGGCATAGGAGGATGTTGTTTGACCATGTGCCTGGCAGCCATTTTGTGCATGCAGCCAGTGCACCTTTGCCATAGCATTGCACGTGTTCTTTGTTTGCAATGCCTCTTTGCTCCTTGTTTTTGTTGTTTGACCATCTGGCTGGTTGGCAGCCATTTTGTCCATCCAGCCAGTGTCCCTTGTTATAGGCTTACACGTGTTCTTTATTCCCTATGCTTCCTCCTTGCTGTTGTTGTTTGACCATGTGGCTGATTGGCAGTCATTTTGTGCGTACACTGTACAGCCAGCATGTCTTTGACATAGGCTTACATACAAAGATCATTAATTATCGATCATTTGTTTTTTCAGTTTGTATTTTTATTTTTTCTATTTTAATTTTTCTATTTTTTATTTTTAATTTAGATTTTTAAGACATTTTTCATTTTATTTTTAAAATTTATTTTTTATTAACATTTTTACATTCTCATTTTATTTTTTTATATTTTCTTTACTTTTTTCTTTATTTATTTATTTAGATTTTTAAATGTAATTTTTTTATTTTCTTTATTTTAATTTGTATACTTTACTTTTTATTTTTTAATACTTTTAATTTTATTTTTTTATTTCTTTTCTTTATTTTAATTTGTATACTTTACTTTTTTATTTTTTAATATTTTTAATTTTATTTTTTTATTTCTTTATTTTAATTTTTACATTTTACTTTATTTTTTAAGTACTTTTTTTTTTTTTTTTTTTACTTTCTAATTTCTTTAAATGGTTATATTTTACTTCTTTATATATTTTTAATTTGTATTTTAATTTTTATTTAATTCTGCATTTTGCCTTAATCCATCCATCCACAGCCATCCGATCCATTCCATTCCTCCATCCTTCCATTCACCAAAGACGCACAGCTGCACAACATTCATTTTCTTAGGTGTAATAAAATCCCATTTCCTCCAGGACACTCTGCTGCAGAGCACGGCAGACAAATCAACAGCATAATTCATTTTGTTAATGATTATTCCATTTCCCCTGGACCACTTTGCCGCTATTGGTTATTAAAAGGATTATTCCATTTACCGATGTACCTCTCTTTGACTACCCAAGTTGTCTCCTTTAAAACAGATGGAGATAAAGCAAAGAGCTAGATCTGCCTATTGTGCTGTCTGATTCAAAATGCAATTTTTTATGGTGTGGTGGTGTGGCTTGCCCTTAGAGTGTTTGATTAAATAGTTATATTACTTAAGTAAGTAACTGCAATAAGATTGCATTTCTCTGTACTATTTTCCACCTGCAAAAATGCCATGTTTCACTAACACATTTTTTTTATTGCTTGGTTGTTTTCAGTGCACAAGAGAAGAGACCTCTCATCACTCACAGTACTGACAAAGAGAAGGCCTTACAGTTACTTCGGTCCACAGGCACCAAACTCTTTTGGTTGTGCATCTTAGTGCCACTGTCAGCCTAGTGCTTAAAATGGCCCGATGAAAAATGCTCTAATGCAAGTGGCCAGTGACAAGAAGCAGCTTTTGGCCTGTGGCATGCCAACCGCAACCTTTTTCGGGAGACATGTGCCTGCCACACAGGCCTCTGAGGAGGTACCTTGGTGCCCTCCCACATCAACAGCACCACCCCAACCCAATACCTTGTCTGTCAGCGAGACAGCCACTGAAATCATGGTGATGTCGACGAGCAGTGATGTGGAATTGTATTTGTCCCTTTAACAAAGTAGACCCCAATCATTTCAGGAACAGAGCAAAGTGGACAGCAGCCACAGTCAGATCTTCCTGAAGTTGGAGCGGAATAGGAGGTTGAGCTTTCTGTCAAGCAATAACCTCCTCTTTTAGAATCATGGGCTCCCAGATCTCCAGCAAGGAAAAGGAAGGGTACTACTCTACCATCTTCTCCAAGCGCCACTTCTGATGACAATGATAGGGACATGGAGTGGACCCCAGCAGATTCCGGGAGAGGCCAGGAAAGGCAAGGGAAAATAAAAGTTCTAGAAAACCTTAGAATCATGGAACGAGATGATGAGGATGATAACGACGAGACAGTCACTGTGGAAGCTGTCACAGAGGAGTCCGACATTACTATTCAACCTGTTACAAGGGATGTGCCACAGTCAGCACCACCAGTTCCCATATTAGTAAGGCCCCAGCAGAGATCTGCACCAACCTGTACCTTTATAGAAGTATGCACTCCAGAGAAGCAAGTTACACACCCACGATCAACTATGTCCAGTTCTTCTAAAGGCATTGGCAGTGACGCAATAAGAAAGTACTCCTCCCCAGTTTGGACTTTTTTACGATTAGCAAAGAGGAGGAAACCATTGCCATATGCTCCATTTGCCACATAAGTGATCATCAAGCTAAGCCTGGTTCACTTTATGGCAGTGGAGGCCAGAAGGCCCATGTGAAAAAAACATCATGCAATCCAGTGGGAAAGCACCTTAAACAAACGGCTAAATGTGGTCAAGGAGGTGAAGGTAAGGAGAGCCAGGAAACATCACCTACAACTGGTGAAAACAAGGTGGAAGGTAAGGAAGAAGAGGGTGACATCCTCAGGCACAGCAATCCATAGCAGTGCACCAGAATCTCTGCTTCAGCAACCTCACAATGGCACAGGAAGACTCAGAGTCATGTGGAGACACCACAGCATACGGTGACAGCACCATGACGTGAATTGAGTCGACCACCACCTACATCTCAAAAGTAACCTGCAGCAGTGGCCTCACAAAGAAGAAAATCCAGGCTACAATTATGTTCATGTTTAGACAGGGGGGCCCTACAACCCCACCCACCAAAAGGCATGTTTGTACAATAGGGAGCTGGCAAAAATGTTAGCGCTGGACCTCATCCCTTTCTCTTTTGTGGAAGGAGTGGGATTCTTAGAGTTGGTGGCCGACCTCTGCCTGAAACAGAAGGTTTCAAGCTCGAACCATTTTGCCAGAGTTGTTGTTCCAGCACTGCATCACAATGTGCTGCAATTGGTTGGAAAAGCTTTGCAACAAAGTGTTGTCCACACTACCCACCTGATGACAGACATGTGAACCAGTTGCCAGGTGACAGATTACATGTGCATCACTGCACACTCAATCTCTTTTCTGGGGGTAAAGCAAAAGCTATCAACAGGTCTTGGCCCTGAAGAAATTTTTAAGAGCGTTCGCCAGCATGCAGCAGTAGCCATATTCGCCATGGAGAAATCACACAGCTGCAAAAATTTTAGAGGGAATTAATAGCAAGGTGTCTGAATGGCTGCATCCCAGACTTCTTCGAGTTGGATTTGTTGAAGCAGAAAATGGCAGTATCATAGTCACAGCCATGGCAAACAGTGCTATTTTAGAGTCCTGTGTTTGGTGCATTGCATCAACCTGGTTGTGTAAGACTTTCTGAAAAAAAGAAGACATAGGGGGTCATTACAACATTGGTGGTAAAAGGCGCTTACCGGCGTGCAGAAGACCACCAATACACCGCTGCGGCGGCGGCATTCCGCCACAGCTATTATGACACACATCTTGGAATCCGCCGAAAATCAGACACCCACACAACACCGCCACACCAAAGGTCAGTGATAAACTGGCGGAAACAAATCCTCCACCTCCACGCCAACAGAAACACGCCCATGCTATTACGACCCATGAATCCACACGGCGGTCTTTCAACCGCAGTATTCCATTGGCAGTACACACCGCTGCGCTCAAAATACACACACATCTCCAAAACAACGCCACATTGGACAATTCAAAATACACACACCTGATACACATACACACACCACACCCACACACCCAATACAATATAAAACACACACCCACATCACCCACAAACCCCTACGACCAAAAATCAGAGACGAAGGCGACAGAGAGAGAGCACAGAATAGACAACCCCACCACACAGAGGCACACAACACCATCGCCCACACATCATCCACGCACAAAACACCACACACCACTACACTCACCACACTCATCACCACATACACCACCCCACACATCACCCACACCACCCCATGGCACGCCAAAGACACCCCCGCTTCTCCGAGGAGGAGCTCAGGGTCATTGTGGAGGAAATCGTACGGGTAGAGCCACAGCTATTTGGCTCACAGGTACAGCACACATCCATAGCCAGGAAGATGGAGTTATGGCGCAGAATAGTGGACAGGGTGAACGACGTGGGACAGCACCCAAGAAATCGGGAGGACATCAGGAAGAGGTGGAACGACCTACAGGGGAAGGTGCGTTCAACGGTCTCCAGGCACAACATCGCGGTACAGCGGACTGGCGACGGACCCCAACCTCCTCCCCCACAACTAACAACATGGGAGGAGCAAGTCTTGACCATCTTGCATCCTGAGGGCCTCGCAGGAGTCGGTGGAGGATGGGACACTGGTAAGTCAAATCTTAACTATCATATCCCCCACCCTACCTGCATGCTATCACACACCCCCACCCTCACCCCCTCCCCTATCACTACAACTCCTCACTAATGTACCCATGACACCAACCACCCATCCCAACATCAAGCCCTGCATGACACAACTAAGCATGGACACCCAGCACTAAAGTATGCCCACTGCACATACCCAGTACACCCCCACAACCATCACCATACAAACCCACACACAGGAATGCTTGCACTGGGGTACACAAACACCCACCCATTGCACACCATTACACACACACATGCAATAATCATGCTCTTATGCCCATGCAAGAACACAAAGGACCGTCACCACACCAGAGGGTCCAGTCAACACCACTCCTCCTCCAGAAGAAGCCCACAGTGACAAGAGCAGCTCTGCCCTACTCGATCCTGATGACCCGCCCGGACCATCGTGGGCCTCGGGACAGTTGGTTTCCCTTGCACAGGCACAGCCCAACACCGACCTTCCATCCTCTGGTAACACCAGCACAGCACCCACCCAGCGGGCCCAAACCTCCCTACCCAGGACAGGTCAATCAGCGGTGTGTCCACCACTACAGAGAACCCAGGATAACCCACCACCCCAACAACAACAGGGACCTGGGGGCAGTGGTAGTGGGAACATGGTCCAGGGGACGGAGGCACAGGAACACAGGGGAACTGGGACGGCTGCTGTGCGACAGGGGGCAGACAGGCCAAGGGAACCCACTCTCCACGAGGCCCTCTCCTCCATCATGGGAGCCTACCACCACTCCCAGGAGACGATGGCCACGGCCCTGGACAAGTTGCAGGAGACCCTGCGCCTGCAGGACGGACTGTATTTGGGGTTCAGGGAGGAGCTCAGGACCATCATCTCCGCCCTGGGCACCATCGTAGGGGTGCTGAAGGACATACAGCAGACCTTGAGGGACACCGTGGCACTCCAAGGGGCCCCTGACACTAGCATGGACGATGAACTGCCCACCACCTCCGCCGGCGCTAGTGGACAGGACGCCCCGCCACAGGACCAACACACCAGCACCCCACCCCCTGCAGACAGACAACCACCACGCAAGCAGTCCCTGAGATCCAGGAACAGGACAGAGCAAGATGGCTAAACCCCGACAGGAAATGAGACCACTCTGATTGTCCTCCCACTGTCCCACTTTGTTACCCTGTCCATACTTAAACTGCCCCAGCTCCACTTCCAATGCCCAGATGGGCAGTGCACCTGTGAGACTAATAGACTGGACTCTGCCATGGACATTCCTCCACCATCACCCATCACCATTTTACAACCCCCTCCCATTTCTGAGCACTTCAATAAACACCCTTGAAACACAAAACAATCTGGAGTCAGTCTGTGATTTAGTAAAAATGTATTATCAATGACAGTGTCATAATGGGTGTACCATTGTAAAGCTAACATACCTATGTCACACATCACAAGCCCTTGAAGGATGCAAGCAGTTGACACGTAGGTAACCACACCTGTGAAACCGTAATGGGAGGGTACAACTCAGTTACCAAATAGTGATTGAAATCGAAAAACAGGATAGAGGTAGACGTGTGAAAGTGAATGTAATGCCAAAAATGAAAATGTTCTCACCTGTGTCTCACTGGAAATATTGCTGTATGACTGACTTCCTGTTGTCGTTGTCTTCTTCATCAGCTTCATCTTCATCACTGTCCACAGGCTCCACAGCTGCTACAACACCGTCATCGGGATGATCCTCCTGCAGAAAAGGCACCTGGCGTCGCAAAGCCAAATTATGGAGCATGGAGCAGGCGATGATGATGTCGCACACCTCCTTCGGTGAGTAGAATAGGGATCCACCTGTCTTATGGAGGCACCTGAACCTGGCCTTCAGGAGGCCGAAGGTGCGTTCAATCACCCTCCTAGTCCGCCCATGGGCCTCATTGTAGCGTTCCTCTGCCCTGTCCTGGGATTCCTCATTGGGGTCAATAGCCAGGACAGGTTGGGGTAACCAGGGTCCCCCAATAGCCATGCACGGTGCCTCTGGAGTTGACCCATCATATCAGGGATGCTGCTATTCCGCAGGATATAGGCGTCATGCACTGAGCCAGGGAACATAGCATTAACCTGGGAGATGTACTGGTCTGCCAAACAGACTATCTGGACATTCATGGAATGATAACTCTTCCTGTTCCTGTACACCTGTTCACTCCTGTGGGGGGGGGGACCAGAGCTACATGGGTCCCATCAATAGCACCTATGGCGTTGGGGATATGTCCAAGGGCATAGAAGTCACCTTTAACTGTAGGCAAATCCTCCACCTCAGGGAAAATGATGTATCTCCTTACGTGTTTCAGCAGGGCAGATAACGCTCTGGACAACACGTTGGAAAACATAGGCTGGGACATCCCTGATGCCATGGCCACAGTTGTCTGAAAAGACCCACTTGCAAGGAAATGGAGCACTGACAGCACCTGCACGTCATGGGGGATTCCAGTCGGATGGCGGATTGGTGACATCAGGTCTGGCACCAACTGGGTACATAGTTCCTGGATTGTGGCACGGTCAAACCGGTAGGTTACGATGACATGTCGCTCTTCCATTGTCAACAGGTCCACCAGCGGTCGGTACACCGGAGGATTCCGCCATCTTCTCATATGTCCCAGTAGACGGTGCCTACGAAGGACAACAGCGAAGAACCAGTCATTATTCCTCCATGTATGTACCCACAGTCACACACAAGACTACACCACTCACAAAACCCTTCCTGGATGTGTGTTGAGTGTAGGCCTAGCTATGTGTGACGCAGTAGTAAATGAAGCCATGTGGGCCCCTGAAATGGCGGCTGCCTGACCTCTAAAGTGGGACAATGGGATTGTGGGGTAACTGCGCTGGCGTTGCACACCGTCGCGGTAGGCAGGCATAGACCACGGCGCAATGCTGCATTGGTTAACATTGGACCCTATGGGTCCCAGGAGCCAATGAACAGGTGCGCCAGCGGTGATGATGCGCACCGCCGCGGACGTCACCGGCATTTTCTATCTCTTCAATCACTAGATACCTGACCTTCGACAGGAGAGGACCTACACTGCAAGTGCTGCTGTGACCTCGGTCTGGAAGCGACAATGGCTGCTGCGTCTGGGGAAAGGGCCCCTGCCTTCACTGCACAGGAGTTGGAGAAACTGGTAGACGGAGTCCTCCCCCAGTACACGCTACTCTACGGTCCCCCAGACCAACAGATTAGTACCAAGGGAGCACGTTGTATGTGCTAGGCCTGGGTGGAGAGGGCTGGTTGGAAGAGGGAAGGGGGCAGAGTTCATAGAACATTAATGCATGGGAATGAATGGGCCACATGGCCAGAGTAGGGAGGGGGCAACTCACAACGACGGTGCAGTTGGTAATGACTGTTCCTCTTTCCTTGTGCATGTCATGTAGGTCAGCGCCCACCAGAAGAGGGACATTTGGCGTGCCATCGCCAAGGAGGTCCGGACCCTGGGGGCCCACCAGAGACGGGGCACCCACTGCCATAAGAGATGGGAGGACATTCGCCGCTGCAGCAAGAAGACGGCGGAGGCTCAGCTGGGGATGGCCTCCCAACATGGAAGGGGTGCCCGTCGCACCATGACCCCCCTGATGTTCCGGATCCTGGCGATGGCCTACCCGGAGTTGGATGGGCGCTTGAGGGCATCGCAGCAGACACAAGGGGGTGAGTACAACCTCATTCTGCGGACTTTGCGTGCAGTGGAGGTGTCTGGGTGGGGGAGGAGGGCTGTAGGTGTACCTAGGCCAGGGCGAATTCTGTAGGCTAGGCCAATTCGTAATGTAGGCCATGTGGCACTCTACCCCACCTCAGCAGAGTGCCAAGTCGAGGTATAGTTGCCCCTGTGGCATCCATGCACGCAGATGTCCACCATTGCCATATAGGCCAGATCCCAGAAATTGCATGTGCAGAGGGCAGGAGCACGGCGTAATGCAGGGGGCAGCTGCGTTTGTCTTGTCTGCCAACGGTAGCGGTATGCCATGCACTAAAACCCTCTTTCTTCTGTCTTCCCCCCTTTTTCTGCTCTCCCTGTCCTTTTGTACATCAGCATCAACAGGCGGAGGTACAGTGGCACCGGAGCACGAGGGAGTTGCATCCCACATGGCCATGGAGGGCCACACCATGGACTCTGAATGCACCAGTGGGACGGAGGGCAAGGGGAGCTTCACGTCGGCAACCGGATCACCAAGCAGCGACACGGACTCGTTCGACGATGTGGGCTCCCTTGTGGTGGCGGCACCATCTGTGCCCCCCACCTCTACAGGTACAGCCGCCACCTCCCCTACCAGCACCGCCCTACCAGCAGCCCCTCAGCATTCGCCCCGTGCCCGCTCACCCAGGAGGGTGGCCATCACCTTCGCCCCAGGCACCTCAGGCCCTGCCCCAGTCACCCCTGCTGCCCTCAGTGAGGAGGCCATTGACCTCCTCAGGTCACTCACTGTTGGGCAGTCTACCATTGTGAATGCCATCCAGGGTGTAGAACGAGAGTTGCAACACGGTAATGCATTCCTGGAGGGCATTCATTCTGGTCAGGCTGTCCTTCAGCGAACCCTGCAATCTTTGGCCTCAGCACTGATGGCAGCCATTGTCCCTGTGTCTAGCCTCCCCCCTCCAACTTCCTCCACCCAGACCCAATCTCCTGTACCCCAGCCCATCCCAAGCACACCTACAGACCAGCATGCACACAAGTCAACACACCCAATTAGCTCAAGCAAACATAGGCACCACACACACCACAGGCACTCATGCAAGCCTCAGCCACATACAGACACAACAACATCCACTGCCTCCACTGTGTCCCCCTCCTCCTCTTCTCCCTCCTCCCTCCCAGTCTCGTCTACACACACACCTGCATGCACCACATCTACAGGCACCATGAATCGCACCAGGACACCCAGCACCACAAGCCGCTCACCTGCACTCACCACCTCCACTGCCATTTACACGTCCCCTGTGTCCTCTCCCAGTGTGTCTGTGACGCCCCCTTCCAAAGTACCCAAACGCCGGCAATCACTCACCCAACATCCATCCACCTCACGACAGACAGCCTCCAGTACCTGCACCTGCACCAAAAACAGCTAAAGTGACACCTCCTACAACCACCTCCTCTTCCTCCACTCCCAGACCCCCTCCAACTACCCATCCCAGTGTTCGTCAGAAACTGTCCCTCTGTAAAGTTGACCTTTTTGCCCCCACCCCCCCCCTCCAATTCATCAGTCCCATTGTAGCGCCTCAGCCAAAAAGCCTCCAATACCAGTGGTACCTGTTCAAGGTTTTTGGAGTGCACCGTCCACCAGGGCAGGCAGTAGGACCCGGAGCCAAGGCACTGGCAGCCCACCCCCTGTAAAGGCTCTAAAATTGGAGAGTGGACGACGGGACTGTGTTAAGACTCCTGGTGGGAAAACAACTGACATGGGTTCCAAGGGTATTGGAGAGTCAGCTGTGACTCCACCAAAAGTGGGGAAGGGCCAGAGGAAGTCTCCCCAGCCTGTTGTGAGTGTCACAGCGGAGAAGTGCGCCATCATTTCCGGCGGTCGAGACACAACCGCCAGCACCGTCGTTACTGGTCCAGAGACCACCGCCAGAGTCACAGCCAAGGAGGGTCCAAGTATCGTCACTGGTCAGGAGACCACCGCCAGAGTCACAGCCCAGCAGGGCCCAAGTATCGTCACTGGTCAGGAGACCACCGCCACCACCGGAGTCAGTGCCCAGGAGGGCCCAAGTATCGTCACTGGTCCGGAGACCACCGCCGGAGTCACAGCCCAGGAGGGCCCAAGTATCGTCACTGGTCAGGAGACCACCGCCAGGGTCACAGCCCAGGAGGGCCCAAGTATCGTCACTGGTCAGGAGACCACCGCCGGAGTCAGTGCCCTGGAGGGCCCCGGCTGCCACAGCCCCGCTGGGCAATGATGAAACGTCATGCCACACACCAATGTCCAGTGTAGAGAACGTCATGCCACACACCAATGTCCTTATCAGAACCACCATGCCAAAGCACCGCTGAACAGGGCAAAGACCGCCATGGCAAAGCACCGCTGAACAGGGCAAAGACCGCCATGGCAAAGCACTGCTGAACAGTCCTGAACCGCCATGGCAAAGCACCGCTGAACAGGGCAAAGACCACCATGGCAAAGCACCGCTGAACAGGGCAAAGACCGCCAATGCAAAGCACCGCTGGACAGTCCTGAACCGCCATGGCAAAGCACCGCTGAACAGGGCAAAGACAGCCATGGCAAAGCACCGCTGAACAGGGCAAAGACCGCCATGGCAAAGCACCGCTGAACAGGGCAAAGACCGCCATGGCAAAGAACAGCTGAACAGTCATGAACCGCCATGGCAAAGCACCGCTGAACAGGGCAAAGACCGGCATGGCAAAGCACCGCTGAACAGGGCAATGCACCGGGTAGGAATGAATGGACCGCCACATCAGGCATCCTTATCCCATGTGCAGCTGGGACAGTGACAGGACACGACCTTTCACGGGGAGACTCATCCAGTCTGGGCACCAGTCCCCCCCCAAGACCAGTAGAGACCTGCATCAACTTGAGAGACTGTGGCTTTGCACTCCCCAGGATGGCACAGTGGGCAAACCACCCACTGTAGAGACTTGAGAGACTGTGGCTTTGAACTGCCCAGGATGGCACAGTGGGCAACCCACCCACTGTATAGACTTGAGAGACTGTGGCTTAGCACTCCCCAGGATGGCATAAATGGACATGGAGCCCTGTCGTGGATCTGGCTTTGCAGTCACCCGGCTGAGGTGCCCCCCCTTACCTTCCCCCTGAGGTGCCTGTAGTATTTCTATCTGATGCCCCGGCAGTGTTCTCTCCGATTGTGGTCAGGTATCGTTTGTGGGCCTCGCCCATGCATTTTTGGACTGTTGGTGCACGGACATTGTTATGTACATATCTGCACTACTTCTCACCTTGTATATAATTATGACTGATTTTCAAATATATATCTGTATATTTTTGGATGACATGTATATTGGCACATTACATTGTTTGACCGATTTTCGCTTTGTGTATTCATTCTTCCGGGGGGATTGTGGGTTGTTACTGTGAGTTTTTGTGAATGCATTGGTGTGTATGTTTTAATATGCGAGGGTGGGGGTGTTTGGTGTGTGTCCCCCTAACTTTTGCCTCCCCGCTCCCCCATGTCATAGGTGCAGTACTCACCGTTGTCTGGGGCGCCTACGTAGCTGTTGGTCGTAGAGGAGCAGAAAGACAAGGGCAGGGAGTATTTGGAGTTCCGGCTCCATGGATTCCTCGTTCCTCGTGGGATATGTTAAGGTGAGCGTTTTCCCATAGCAAAAGCTGTTTCCGCCGTGTTTTTATCCATGGTGAATCCGCCCCGGAAAAGGTGGCGGATTGGATGGTTGTAATACTATGGGCGGTACATTGTCTTCCGCCTGTCTGTTGGTGGTGACCGCCGCGCTGCTTGTCTGTACCGCTGTGGTGGGCGAAGTGTTAAAGTGGCTGTCTTTGTTGGCGGTTTCCGCAAGGGTCATAATTACCTTTTTTTGTCCGCCGGCCTGTTTGCGGTATTTCCGCTGCTTTAACGCCGTCCGCCAGGGTTGAAATGACCCCCATGGTCATCAACATACTGATCACCTGCAGATGCATCTGCACTCATTTCAGCCATTCTTCTAGAGCCCGGAAACAGTTGCAGATTATTCAGAGTGATAGAGAACTAAATAAAGCCCTGATACAGGAGGTGCCAACACATTGGAACTCAACCTCTTATATGTTGCAATGTCTGTTTGAGCAGTAAAAACATATCAATGACTATGTCATTCAAAGAGGAGCTGATGCAACTGGGAAAGCTATGACCAAGGAGGCGGACAAATGGGGCCTAGTCAAATACCTCACACAGATGCTGCTCCCTTTTGAGGTTTTCATTTGGGAAGCCAGCCAAGCTATCCCATTGTTACATATGCCACAGGAGCAGCTAAGGAAGGTGTCTGGAAAATTAGCATTTGAGGGTGCAAATGAAAACCCAGAAGGGCATGCCTTCATTGATAGCCTAAGCTATCTCTTGACTTGTAAAGCAAGGCTTTAAAATGACATCATCTCGTCCAAACAGTACATCTGTGCCAGACTACTTGATCCACGCTACAAAAATATTCTTTCCGCTATCATTCCTTTTTCTGATGGGAATGTTTTACAATACATGACATGGATTGTTGCGCAAGTAGGACAACTGGATGAAAAATGGCTGAAACGTACATTTCCATTCTGCAGCTCTGGGGTGCCGCCTTCAACTTCCAGAGAGGGCAGTCATGTCTCACATCCACCAACCCCACCAACAAGAAAACCAGTAACAACAGCAACAGAAGAATCAGACCCAAGCTCTGCATTGGCTTGGTTTCAAGTGACAGGTCTGAAGTCCAGTGTAGAGGCAAAGGAAAAAGTGATCAAGCAGGTGGCAGCACCAGTGACCATTCAAAGGATGTACCTGGACGACCTGAAAGAGGTGTATGTGGATCAAAACACATTGGTGTATTGGTATGAGAAGGTGCACCAATGTTCAGAGCTCAGCAGGCTGGCACTAAAGTTTCTGGCTATTCCTGTAGCCAGTGTGTCTGCTGAATGTGTGTTCAGTGCAGGTGGTACAGTTGTCACAGTGAGAAGGACCAGTCTCTCACCTCAAAACATGGAGATAGTGACCATGATTAAATGAATCAGGATTCTATACCACCTTATTACACCATTCCTTAAACACTACAGGAGGAGGAAGAGGATGATTGGTCAGAATCAAGCATGTAAGCAGACCAACTTCTGGGAGAACCACCAGTGTTTGAGGATTAACTCTACTTTGAACATTGAGTATGCCAGGGCCACCATGGAACTTATTCATTATTTCTCACTCAGCTTCACTTTTTCTTTCTTTGCAAAAATAAGAAAGAAATATGCTAGTGCAACATTATGTTTGTGTCTGATTTATATTGCCCCAGCATTGATTTTGTAGTTGCATACAAGCCCAGACTGGAGTTGGACCCATGTACAGTGAAGAGGCCACCACATACTCTTCAGGAAGTTGGAGATGATGCCTGCCTCCCTCACATGCCATTGCCTATTCTATGTTTACATCACCTAGCAGGGCTGCCCTAAAAGATAATTGATTAAAAGACTGCCAGCGCCAATTCCAATGTGTGAATACCATTAAAGAGGAAGTATTTTGTTCAACCTCTGTGCTTGGATAGGAAGAGGTAACTAACTATTACACCAATGAGTGGTTATATACTGATTGATTGTGATTCTCCACAAATTGTCCAGTATCACCTTTCACCAGTCAGTAGAATAACTTAAGTAAGCACTTCTTGCTGAGATCTGTTTGTGATCTTTAGTTCAAAGGCACAAACATCAATGCAATTATCTTGCTGAGGTTTATAAAATAACTACTGATTAATATTGTGTAATAAATATTGTATTTTATGATTTTGTTGTGTGTTATTTGAAAAACGGGACATGAATATGAGGTTCTATTAGAACTATGTTGGTGTATTGGGCAATGTGTCAATTTCATAGAGTTTATATTTCTCTGCTAGGGTGTTTGGTTTTATTTGTTTTAGTATTAATATTTATGTATTCCTATGCCAGCTGTGGTATCCAGGTCTCCTAGTCACAATATGCCTGTCTGTAGTCAGGTTTTCTCAATCTTGGTATTCTCCTGCCTAGTGATCACATCCTCTTGTCCATCTCTCTAAGTCACTGTCTGTAAAGTCTATTGTCTGTGCCCCTGTATCCATACTTTCATTCCCCATATTCTGCCTCTCTTTCTTAAAGATTTAAAACCATATATGCATCTCTGAGTCGACCTGACCAAGTTTAAGATTATTGTTGGTCCAAAGTCTTGGTATCCCTCTTCTATTACCCTTTTCTTCCTGTCCTGATCAGGGTGTTCTTAAGCTGCTATCCTTTTCTCCCTGTCCAAGTGCTTATAGCTGCTATCCCTAATATCTGTGAAGATATGTCCCATTGACAGTGTCTCTATTTTCATTTGTGTTTTCCTTTCTCCTAGTTATTTTCTGTCATTTTCCCCATGTTCATGCCATGCAGTTCTCTGTTGTGTATATCTCCACATCCCTTGGTCCCTCATTCTTTCCTTCCCTATATCTATTTCTCACTGTGCCCATGACTTTCTTTACAGCTCCCCATATCTATCTCACTGTGCCCATGACTCCTTTTGTCTGTGACTCTCTGTATTAATGAATCTCTCTCTGCTGTCACTTGCAATCCTGCCTCTCTATACTTCTGTTTGCAATTCCCTGATGCCTTCAACTTCCAATGTACTTTCTCGTGGTGCTCTCTTCTCTCTGTCTTTGTGTGTGACCATACCTATCTATTCTTGTGTCCATGCCTCTGTCTCCTCATAACAATGAGTCACTGTCTTCTTTCTCCTGTCAATGTTTCCTATGCCCCCATCTCCCACGTCTTGGTATTTCAGGCCAATCCCTGCTCCAAAGTCATATGGCTGTGTCCCCCTCCATGTGCCCCATTTCCAAAGAAGTATAATGAGGTATAAAATCCAATAATTCAGTATTTAAATCTTTTCTTAATTAATATTGTATTGTCTTGAAAGACTCCAAAAGTTCAGAAAAGTGTTTTATTTTCAATCCACCATTTAACTTAAACTGAAAAATAAGACATAGCAAGCCAACACATGTTTAGTAACTATTACCACAGTGCATCTGCTTCCTCAGGGATAAACTGTTACATTTATCTTTATATGGAAAAGTTTACATTTAAATGTAAAAACAACAATATTCAAAAATGTTTTCAAAGAACAAGAAGCAAAATGTCACCATTATAAAGTCCACAAACAATGCAAAATAGACAATAAGCATCATATGGAAATACAATTATAATAAAAAAGAAAAAAAGAAAAAAATAGCAAGTTAATATGTCCACACAATAAACCAAAACTCAAAAATAAAATATACTTGGGCCTATTAATGAACTGCATTTTGTATTTTTTTAGTACAGCAAAACATGTGTGCATAGATTAATCCTCCACCTCTCCTACCTTTTTCTATATCGAAATCTGTGCTCTGAGTGTGGAGTCTCTGCACACGTATGTATGTGTTTTGTACATTTAGGAGGGGCAAAGGGGAGTGGCTGGAAAAAAATGGAGAATACTTACTACTAATGGGGAGAGAAATAAAGAGGAGAAAGGATGAGTTACTAACAGAAATTGTAGTAGGTTTATCACCACACGTGGCCAACCCGTGGTAGTGCACTAGCCCCTACAAATAGAAGAGAAAGGAACCTTAACCCATAAGAAACCCCAAAACATAGGCCCTCATTATGACATTGGTGGTAAATCCCACTTACCGCCATGCCAACTGCCACCAACATACCACCCCAGATATCCGCCAACCATATTATGACACACACACACCAATCCATCACTATTCAGCCACACACACAAATCCAACAGCCCAAAGGTTAGTGATAAACTGGCAGTAGCAAAACCCACACCATTACGCCAACAGAACTACACCCACAACAGTATGACCCACGAATCACCACGGCGGACATTTAATGGCAGTAAACAATTGGCGGTACATACCGCTGTGCTCAAAATACACATACTCAAACACAACAGCACCAAATTGGACAATTCAAACTACATACACCTGACACACAAACACACACCACACCCACACACCCACACCACTATAAAACACACACCCACACTACCCACAACCCTTTACCATTACAAACCATTGCCACGAGATAGACACCACTACCACAGACAAGACCAGAGCCACACACCACCATCATCTATACACTACCCATGCACCTTACATCACACACCCCAAAACATCATGCTACACACCCTCACACACACCACTAACACTACAACCATGGCACCACAACGATACCCTAGGTTCTCTGAGGAGGAGTTAAGGGTCAGGGTGGAGTAAATCATCCGGGTAGAGCCACAGCTATTTGGATCACAGGTGCAGCAGATATCCATCGCTAGGAAGATGGAGCTATTGCGGAGGATCGTGGACAGGGTCAATGCCATTGCACAGCACCCCAGAACAAGGGATGACATCAGGTAGAGGTGGAACGACCTCGGGGGAAGGTACTTTCCATTGCAGCAAGACACCAGCTCGCAGTACAGAGGACTGGCGGTGGATCCCCACCTCCTCCCCCACAACTAACAACATGGGAGGAGCAAGTCTTGGCAATCATGTATCCTGAGGGCCTGGCAGGAGTAGCTGGAGGACTGGACTCTGGTAAGTCAACTCTTTACCACTATCACCCCCCTACCTGCATGCCCTCACATACCCTCACACTCACTCTCATCACTCCACCACCTCCCAAACACTCTACCATCACAACCCACTCAACCCAATGCCAAGCCCTGCATGCCATACCAATGCATGGACACCACTCACACACCTGCAGAGACACCTATCACTAAAGCATGCACAATAGAGACAATCACCTAGCTCATCAAATAACAACTCACACAAGCCAAAGCTGCCAGGCAATAACAAACATAGAGGACAACCCACCGATGCACAAGATGTCACACGCAGAAACAATAACACTGCATTTACATCCTCACAGGTAACCCAGCCAATGTCACCAGAGAAGGGGCACCAGCAACATCCAGTCCCCCCCACAGTAGAGGCCCACAGTGATGACAGCAGCTCTGGACGCCTGGATCTGGATGACCAACCTGGCCCATCAGGGATCTCTGGACAGTCAGTTACCCAGGCACACTCTCACACATCCACAGAGCCTCCCCCCTTCAGGAAACACCAGCACAACACCCACCCAGCGGGCCCATACCTCTGTCCCCAGGATACATCCATCAGCAGTGTGTCCACCACTACAGGGACCCCAGGACACACCACAAACCCAAGACAATCAGGGACCTGAGGTCAGTGGCACTGGGCACAATGTCCAGGGGACAGAGGCACAGGACAACAGGGAAGCTTGGAGGACTGCTGTGTGACAGGTGGAGGACAGGCCCAGGGATCTGACCCTCCAGGAGGCACTCACCGGAATCCTATGTGCATACCAACATTCCCAGGATACGCTGGGCCAGATTCTGGACAAGATGCAGGAGAACATGCAGGTGCAGGAGGGACAGTACCTGGGGATCAGGGAGGACTTGATGTCCATTAACACCACCCTGGTCTCCATTGCAGAGGTGCTGGCAGACATGGTCAACTGTATGAGGGAGGCAGTGGCACGCCAGTGAGCCCCTGACACTAGCCAGACTACTGAACAGCCCTCCACCTCTGAGGTGGCTAGTGGACAGGAGGCCCCACCACAGGACCAACAGGCCACCAGCACCCCTCCCCTGCAGAAGGAGAACCACCCCGCAAATGTTCCCTGCGATCCAGGCAGAAGCCAGAGATTATTGCCAAGACCCCGCCAGGAAATAAAACTCTCCTGATTGTCAACTTTGTGTCCCACTCTGTCACCCTATACACCTTGAACTGCCATTGCTCCCCTTCCTATGCCCCCTGGACACTGCACCTGTGATACAAATAGACTGGACTCTAACCTGGACTTTCCTCCATCATCACATCAGCCCATTGTACTACCCCCTCATTTTCAGAGCACTGCAATAAACACACTTTGATAAAATATAAGTATGGTGTATGTCATGTGATTTCAAAATGTATTTGTTTAACAAGGTTCAAACATTGCAATTCAAATGTACAATAATTTTTACATTGGATAGACCTGTAGTTGGTTGCACTGATCACACCAGGAGCAATAGTGGGGCACCAACATATGCAAAAAGAGATGCTAAATGGTATAGTGAGTGGCCATAGAAGTAGGAATTCACAGTCTGCCAGATACAATGTCATACATCAAACTGTCAATGAAATGTGAAGTAACCCTGTCTTATCTGCGTGTCATAGGAAGTATTGACGAATGACTGCACTTCTATTGTCCTCATCCTCATCCTTTGCCTCCTCATCTTCACTGTCCACAGGGTCCACTGCTGCCACACAGCCATCTCCAGCCTCCTCCTCCTGCAGAAAAGGCACATGGCGGCGCAAGGCAAGGTTGTGCAACATACAGCATGCCATAATGATCTGGCAGACCTTCTGGGTGAGTAGCACAGGGATCCACCTGTTAGATGGAGACAACGAAACCTGGCCTTCAGGAGGCCGAATGTCCTTTCTATTATCCTTCTTGTTCACCCATGTGCCTCATTGTAACTTTTCCAAGAAATGGAGCACAGATAGGACTTGTACAAGAGGGGGGATCCCGGTGGGGTGACGTATAGCAGATGTTAGGTTAGGCTCCAATTGGGCACACAGCTCCGTGATTGTGGCACTGTCAAGTCTATAGGTGAGGATAATGTGCCTGTCCTCCATTGTATCCAAGTCCACCAGGGGTCTGTACACGGGGGATGTCTCCATCTCCTATTCTTTCACAGGGGTTGCAATCTATGGGGCAAAAGAGTGAGCAGCTGGTCATTATCTGCACATTGTAACCACTACAGTTCAATGCATATTGTGATTGTTACATAATTTTGGTGGGATATGTGCAAAATGCGAATTTGTGTACTGTGACACAGTTAGGATCCATGGCCTGCCCCCCTGAAATAACATCCACCTGTCCAGTATGGAGGGACAGGGGGAAATTAGGTAATTCCACTGACATTGTGTGCCGTTTCGGGAGGTGGTTGAGAACCACCGTGCAACTCCTCATTGGTTATCATTGGGCCATATAGGGTACAGTGGCCAATGGTGATGTACACCGGTGGTGACGGTATGCACAGCCACAGATGTGACTGCCATTTTCTAACTGTTCACTCACTTACTTCCTGACCTTCAACAGAAGAGGACCTACACTGCGTGTGCTGCTGGGACTGTATCTGGAAGCAACCATGGCTCGTGTGACTGGGGAAAGGGCCCCTGCCTTCACCTCAACAGAGTTGGAGTGACTGGTGGATGAGGTCCTACCCCAGTACCAACTGTTGTATGGGCCTCCAGACCAACAGGTGAGTACACTGTGAGTACGATGCATGGGGCATGAATGCATGGAGTGCTGTTTGTGAAGGCCTCATGTAGATGGGGTTGGTGGATGGGCCCTGGGCAGCGTGCAGCATATATGCTGGGCCATGTCTGTGCTAATGGGGATGAGAAGGGGCATGGTGGGCCATAAGTGTAACAGGCAGGACAGTAGGACTAATACCTTTCCCTGTGTGTATTTCCTCTGCAGGTCAGCTCTCATCAAAAGAGGGGTACATGGCATGCCATCGCCAAGGACGTGCAGACCCTGGGGGTCTACGGCAGGCAGATCACCCACTGTTGGAAACAGTGGAAGGACCTGAGACACTGGGCACGGAAGATGGCGGAGGCCCAGCTGGGGATGGCCTCCCAACGAGGAAGGGGTGCCTGTCGAACCCTGACCCTGCTGATGCCCGCATACTGTCGGTGGCCTATATAGAGCTGGATGGGCGCTTGGGGGCATCGCAGCAGCAACAAGGGGGTGAGTACAGTGCCCTTCATTACAACTTACACCTGGTGGGGTGGTATCTGGTTGGGGGATGTGAGCCTTGTGGGTGCCCCAGGCCTGCTATTACAGAGTAGGCCTCATGTTGGGCAGGGTTCTGATGTGAAAGTCCTCCAAGGAAGCTAGTAGCATCCACTACTGGGCAGGCGTATGTGGGTCTCAGGTATGCTGCAATTGGCAGCATGTGTCCCTATCCATGGGCTGGTGACTAGCATTGTAACTGGTAGTGCATTGCCTAGTGCGTAGGGCTGTTCCCTGTGTGTGAGTGTGTTGTGTATGCCAATGGCCAAGTGTATCCTTCGTCCCTTCCTCCCCATTTGTTTTGTCACCCTGTCCTTTTGTGCATTAGCATCATCTGGCGGAGGAGCAGAGGCACTAGTGATGGAAGGAGCTGCATCCCACAGGACCCAGGAGGCCGAATCCACTGGCAATGAGGGCACCAGTGGGACGGAGGGGGAGGGGAGCACCACAGCAGAGACTGGAGGGGACAGTTCAGACAAAGATACCTCCTCCGATGGAAGCTCCCTGGTGGTGGTGGACACCTCTGTGCCCACCCCATCTACAGGTACAGCCACCACCCCATACCAGCAACCGCCCTCCCAGCTGCCCCTCAGTGAGTTTCCCGTGCCTGCTCCCCCACAAGGGTGGGCATCTCCTTCATCCCAGGCACCTCAGGCCCTGCCCCAGTGAGCTCTGTTGCCCTGAGTCAGGAGGCTATTGACCTCCTGCGATCTCTCTCTGTTGGGTAGTCAACCATTGTGCATGCCATCCAGGGACTGGCAGCCCAAATGCAACAGACCAATGCATTTCTGGAAGGCATTCACACTGGTTTGGCAGCCCAACAGAAATCAATCCAGGCTCTGGCCTCCTCTCTGATGGCAGCCATTGTCCCTGTTTCCACCATCCCCTTCCAACTCCCTTCACCCAATCCCATTCCCCTCAACCCCAACCTATCCCATGAACACAGGCAGATGAGCAGGCACCCAGGACAACACCCAAGAGTGTACATGGCAAACACAAGCACCACACTTCATCCCACAGGCACTCACACAAACACCATCCATATGCAGACATACCAACATCCACTGTCTCCGCTGTGGCCCCCTCCTCCTCCTCCACCTCACTCCCAGTTGCGTCTCCACTCACACCTGCATGCACTACACCCTCATCCACTACAACCATCACCAGCACACCTATCAGTACACACCCCTCACTGGCAGTCACCACCCCCACATCCATGCACACGTCCCCTGTGTCATTTCCCACTGTGTCTGTTCACCCTCCCCCCAAAGTACGCAAACACAAGCATTCAGACACCCAACGGCCATCCTCCTCACAACAGCATCCTGCCCATGCACCTACACCCAAACCCAGCAGACTGACACCTCCTACAACCACTCCCTCTTCCTCCACTCCCAAACAATCTCCCTCTTCTCACCCCATTGTCCCTAAGAGGCTTTTCCTCTACACCATTGACCTCTTTCCTACCCTTCCCCCCCATCCTTCACGTCAAGCCAGGGTGGTCATAACCGAGGCAAGCACCTCAGCCACCCAGTCCACAGGCACAGTAGTGTCCCCAGCAACTCAGCTGGGAAAGGATCCTGGCCACCATCCAGCCGGAAGGAAAGGGTGCCTGGCCCAAGTGCTTCAGGAAGGAAGGGCAAGGAGGCAGCCCCAAGTGCTGCAGGAAAGAAGGGCAAGGAGCCATCCCCAAGTGCTGCTGGAAAGAATGGCCGAGGAGGCATCCCAAAATTCTGCTGGAAAGAAGGGCAAGGAGGCATCCCCAAGTGCTGCCGGGAAGAAGCGCAGGAGCCATCCCAAACTGCTGCTGGAAAGAAGGGCAAGGAGCCATCCCCAAGTGCTGCAGGAGGGAAGGGCAAGGAGCCAGCCCCGAGTGCTGCAGGAAGGAGGGCAAGAGACAGCCACAGCTGCTGCCCTGAAGAGCAAGGAGCCATCCCCAGCTGCTGGCAGGAAGGGCAAGGGGTCTGCACCAGCAGGCAGAAAGGACAAGGGGCATGGTGCTGGGACTCAATCAGAGCCCACACCACCAACCATGGTGGTGCAGCTGTCTGAGGCTGCAGGAGATGGGCTGGAGCCTCCCCCCACCACCACCAGCAGGACAGCCACCAGCACCAGCAGGAGCAGCCCCAGTGGGCAGCTGTCCGAGGCTGCAGGGGATGGCTGGGACCTTCCCCCACCACTACCAGCAGCACTGCTACCAGCATCACCACCAGCAGGAGCAGCCCCAGTGGGCAGCCATCCGAGGCTGCAGGGGATGGGCTGGGGCCTTCCCCTACCACTACCAGCAGCACCGCTACCAGCACCACCACCAGCAGGAGCAGCCCCAATGGGCAGCCCTCCAAGGCTGCAGGGGATGGGCTGGAGCCTCCCCCCACCACTACCAGCAGCACCACTACCAGCACCACCACCAGCAGGAGCAGCCCCAGTGGGCAGCCGTCTGAGGCTGCAGGGGATGGGTTGGAGCCTCCCCCCACCACTACCAGCTCCACTAGCAGCAGCACCACTGCCACCACTGAACAGCCATCACCGCCGGCCGACAGTGTGTAGTCCTGAGTCCCGGGGCTATTGTGGGGCCTGGCCTGCAAATCCTGTGGGAATGACACCCACCTGAGAGACTGTGACCTTGAACTCCCCAAGCTCTGCATCACAGGGCACAATGGCCCCTCCAGATCCAGAGGAGAAGCCATCCACTCACCCCATCCTCCCCAGGAAGAAGATCACAGGGCAAGATGCCCCCTCCAGAACCAGTGGAGAAGCCATCCACTCACCCCATCCTCCCCAGGAAGAAGATCACAGGGCACGATGCCCCCTCCAGAACCAGTGGAGAAGCCATCCACTCACCCCATACTCCCCAGGAAAAAGATCACAGGGCATGATGCCCCCTCCAGAACCAGTGGAGAAGCCATCCACTTGTGAGACTGTGGCCTTGCACTCGCCAGGACCAAGCACAGGGCATGTTGCCCCCTACAGAAGCAGTGGACAAGTCACCCACTTGAGAGACTGTGGCCTTACACTCCCCAGGACAAAGCAATGGGCATGTTGCCCCCTCCAGAGCCAGTGGGCAAGTCACCCACTTGAGAGACTGGGGCCTTGCACTCCCCAGGACAGAGTAATGGGCATGTTGCCCCCTCCAGGCCAGTGGCATTGTACCATCTTCCAGCTGCGGTGCCTCCCCAATCCCCGTCCCACTGAGGTGCCTGGCTATTTTCGACCTGATGCCCCTGCAGTATTCTCTCCGTGTTGTTGCAGGAGTGAGGTGGGGCCTTGGTCTTTGTCATGTGGCCCTGTGGCCCACGACCATTGAGGACTGGGCAGTGTCCCTTGATTTGTAAATATGTATATACTTTTTTATTTGGATGCACGTCTTGCTACTAATTTATCTTATTACACTCTTTTTACTCTATTGGTGTTGTCCTTGCATTATTCCTGAGGGGTATGGGGTGAACATGTTGTATTACTGCATCTGCTTGTGTGTATGGTGCTGGGGGTGGGGGTGTTGCGTGTTGCATGTTGCGTGTGTGTGTCACTCTTTTTTAACTCCCTCCCTTCCTGTGTGCTAGGCGGCTGTACTCACCGTGGTCGTCTTCGCCATCGTTGGTGTTCATAGTGGAGCAGGACGTAGAAAATCATGGGGAAGACATGCAGCTCGGGCTCCATGGCGGCATGGTTGTTCCCTGAGTTTCCACAGGTGAGTCCTTTGACTTATGTGCTTTGTTTCCGCCAGGCTTTCAATGTTGTTGGTACCACCCCAGAAAAGGTGGCAGATTGGAGTGTCTTAATACAGTGGGAGGAACGTTGTCTTCCGTCTGACTGTAGGCGGTTACCGCCGTGGTGACTGTTGATTCCACCCTGGCGGTTGGTGTGCTAAAGTGGCTGTCTGTCTGAGCTGTTTCCGCTATGGTCATAATTTGACAGTAATTACCACCGGCCTGTTGGCGGTATTACCTCCACTTTATCACTGACCGCCAGGGTTGTAATGAGGGCCATAGTGAATTTCTCACCTGGCTTTTTTAAGGCTCTTATATTTTTCCATCTCTCCTTAACTTGCTAAAGTGTTGATCCCACATACATTTTACTGCAAGCACTTATGATATATACACAGGACGTAGATAAGACATTCCTAAATTGTGAAAGAATTCCTGCATGTAGAAGTTTGGAAAGAGCATTTGTTGTGACTGACAAATGAGCAAAATACATAGTTGCCACATTTGTGGAATCCATGAATGTCAAAAAAGTGCTCTTTTCCACAGGGGCTGTTCTGTACTTACCAGCATTACTAGGACACAGAATAGTTTGTAAGATACTCTCTCTCTTTAATGTTACTGAAAGCGTTATGATGATACATCTTGACGCTTCTCTGTCTAACAATAATAAATGCCAGTGTTTGAAAAAGATCTTTGAAAACTTCTGTCAATGTCTTTCCAAGTCTTCATCTCCCTATGTCAGTGTTTTCCTATGTGTTGGCTTCTCTTTCTTTATTCTCACCCATGCTTATGTTTTGCACTCCCATTTATTCCCTTTTGTATACTTCTTTCTTCCTGTGTCTTAATGTTTATTACTCCAAGTATCTTTGTCTACCAGAGTTCAAACGCTATCTTAGTACAAGAGGGCTTACATCTCAGCATATTAAAAATAGTATAAAGTAGTAAGTGCTCCATAGACAGGGCCTCTTACTCAAAGTTCTCGGAACATGGAATGTAAAGTTCAACTCTGGTGATGACTGCATAGGAACAAGGTCAGTAATCAGGGTAGCATGTTCAACTGACGATCTGTACACACGTGGCCTCTCCAGGCTTCAAGAACACTAATAATCTATTCACCTAGGATATTCACAAGCATATATAAGTCAAAGACATGGGACAGCTCGCAAGTAGAAAACAATTGTAGGCTAAATACATCTCATGCCACAATACTCATGATGATCAATGGTGTGCACGACAAGAGAGGTTATCATTATGATACTGCATGAGAAGTGCACCTGTCTGTATACAAGCATCAATGTCTGACAGTATGGACTCACTTGGTCATAATATAGGCCATTGTTGTTTGCACACTGAGCTTCAGGAAGGCATCAACCATATGCAAGCCAGTCTCAAAAAACTATAACTAGTATTCTGCTCACCTCAGATTTTCATGGATAATGTAAGTCATTCTTCTATACACAACCAGTAATTCATGCTTGATGTTAGTAAGTTGTGTTTTTCATTTGATTAACAAAACCTTCAAGCACTGATATGTCTTCTTTGGTGAAGATGGTGGAGATGTATAGTTGTAATTGTGCATAACATGATTTGTATATTATGACCCTATTGTTTTTCAAATAATGGTGCTGTGGGCAGTCCGTTTCTCCACTGATATTTGTTTGCTGCCAGTATGATATCAGTAATGATGATTTATTTCATTATCATGAGGGTATAGTAATAATCCAAGCAAAAATATTTACCATGCCAATATTAAGAGGCCTGCTAGGTGTACTATAGCAACTACCACTAACTATAACACACAATACAAACAACACTGAACTTACTGTTGTGGTGGTAAACCATCAATATCTAGCACAGATTGAAAGTAAACATTAAATAGGAGTGCCCAAATTGTAGAGTTCAAAATTCAAGCAAAAGTCAGGATTGCCACAAAGAGATAACTACTCAGAATGCTTCCTGCAAAAACACTAGATTTTACTTATGCCGCCTGCGAGAAGGGGAACATAAAAGACATTTGAAACAGGAAATTAAAGTAATTTCACAAGCTCATGGTTTATGCACTTTTCTACTGAGATTCAGGTACCCATCCATAGTTAACCAAATACTGAACTATAGATTTTCCAGAATAGGTATGTAACAAAGGACACCATTAAAGAATGCCAAAAGGAATCCATTGAGTCTAGACTTGTCAGAAACCCTTAAAATGAGCTCAATCTTGAGAAGAGGTCAATTAAAAAATCTCTAAAATCAAGAATTCCAGAAATCCAGATTTCCTAGAAATCAAACTCCTGCACTAATGCAAGGCTTCCAATCTCAACAGTCAAGTTTTCCGTTTTTATTATGAATAATTCCAGCATCCTCATATCAATTCATAAACAGTAGTGCAGACACAAAAACAGGCACAGTCTCTGTCAGCTCACAAGTGAATACAAAACAAAACCTCTCTTATACTAAATTTATCTTTGGGGCACAAACTTGCATTTCTAAATACATCACCTCAAAACCTGAAAGAATTCCCATTGATATTTCCTAATTTTGACTTCCTGAGACTACTCCAAACCACAACTGATCCTAAATTAAGCACAGAAATATACATTATATGGTTGCCAGATATGAAATTCATCCAAAAGATTAGGCTGCCCAGATACTACCTTATGTCTCTAACCTATATGTGTCACAAAGAAAAAGAACATATACTTCACTTTTCACCAGGTGGTGCTCAACAGCAAGGTCATTTAGGTGGATTTAATGAGAAACAAATGTTTATCTCAAGAGCACTGTTTCCAGAGATACCAAATAAGAAAGGTGGTGTAAATAGCCCATGCAACTGATTAACATGCCTTTTGCTTTACTGGGGGTTCATATGTGAATATCCTTTAACAGAAAATGACTGCTTATCAAGCTTGCATAACATTAGGAGCTATCTACGTGGCCAAGAACTCTTCAAGGAATATCACAGACTTGTAGCCATTTCACTATTAGTTTTCAAGGTGAACCAGTCTCAACAACTAATTTAGAACCTTTTAGTCCACTTCAGGAACAAATACAGTTTGGACCAACATCATTAACAATTTGCAGACCGTATCCATGAGCCTCCCAGCCTACTACATTTCATGAGTTTGCTATAGTACAGGGATGATATGTCTTCAAAAGCCCATGGACCAACCCAAAGAAACAACCAAATACTGCTATGAATCTGCATCAACTCAGTGTAACACACCTCATCATACTATTCCTCTAACCTTCTTTTGATCTGTTGACCTGCCTTGTGAGCATACCCTGATAACTACACTGATGGAATCGTGATGCAGAGTCTTTGGCAAATTAAAGACCATTTACTGTTTATCCTGCTTAGCCAAGTTCTTTGAGATGTTAGTGAACTGTCCACCTTCCATACTAGTGATATTCCACAGGTAACATAACCTCTACAAAACACACTCACCTCATTGAAATAGGCCCATGTGCAGCATGGTCTTTCTTTATCCTTTGAAGACTATTCAACACCATTAACCATAATGGATATTCTGTCCTACTTGCAACAACCTTTGGTCTAGAATCGACCTTCCAATAGTACACAACAATTTGTCTAACAGGACTGACGGGGAGAATGTGGCCACTTATCTCTGAAACAATAATAATATCTAGTCCTAGGCTAAATTTGAACTGTGCCAGCAAACTTTGCATATTTTTTTATATTTTGTGAAATGTTTTTTGTTGCGGTGCTCTGGTCTAAATGCATCATCACATTAAAAAGTGATGTGATGATGCAATCCATGCTAAAATATGGTGCAAAATGAAGGATTTGCATTTTTCATAGTTACACATAATGTTGATTAATTCTGTCTTAATTTTGTGAAATTCCACGAAAGCAAATTATGTAGTTTCACACACCCATATATGTTTTACTTGGTCCTGTGAGGCTCTGAAGTGGTACGTGTTCAATAAACCTGGCAATAGCTGATGAGTTATGGACAGTTCCCATGCTTACAAACCAAGATACACAAAATTTGATTTGAAGTGATGTCTCAAAACTAAGCCCCTGTTACAATCATGCATTATGCATGATGTTGCATCCATTTGACTGGCCATCCTTCAAAAGCTCTTCTCCAATTTTTCTATCCAGGAACCCATCAGTCTCTCCAACTGACAACCTAACACTGATACCGCGCATCAACAATATCATGAGCCTAGCCACTAATATATAACACATAAGCTGCATTATTACTACCTCTGTTCATTTGATGCTTCTGCTTCAAACAATTATCATTGTACCATTAACAGGGATCAATGTTCTGTCAGGCTTCTGCATCAACAGTTACCCAGGTCTACATATCAAGAAAATGTTCCTACTCCAATGAAAATACAATTATGTGGCTCGGCTCACCTTTAGTCTGAAGCATACCCACCACAGATGTTTCATTCAACTCGCTTCTAATCAAACAAAAAGGTTGAATTTAAAAATCCTATGTTTTGTGCCTGGTCATGCATCCTCCAAACTTACCAGACTGGTGGCATCATACCAGTCAGTGAGCCTCTTAAGTTTGCTTCATTTTGTAAATTAGATACAAATGTTGGAGGGTACATATTCTCATTTGAAATACTTCCTTTGTCCCTTAAGTTAGACAACACTTCCTCAGAAAACAACAACCATAAACATTTATTAAAACTCAACTTTTTTAGTAGGCTTCAGGTAATTATATAGTTAACCATTCTGGAGCCATTTATCATTTGCTATATTAAGCAGTGACTGAATTCCTTTTGCATCTACTGTTCTCAAGAGCAGAAAGGAGTTGAGTGCAAGGCTCTCAAGAGATCACATTGTCATCTGTATATGCAATAACTTGTTGTCTCTGTGACTGCCTAGACTTAAACATCACAGCTCAGACACACAGGCATGAATTAACATATGTAACTTCTTAATAATTTACACTCTTTTGTAAATTTACTACTTTTTGGCTATTCACAAAAACTACAAAAATGTGCAAATCTGAAAATTTACCCTGAAAAACTCATGAATTCTCATACATTTTGGTTACCTTTGACTCACAAGCATCTTGGGCTCCTTGCCTGAAACAGAGATATCTAATTGGATAGGCTTTGTCCTTAAAGTGGCTTCCAAAATAAGAAATAAACCTGTAGCTCCCCTCATTGAGATTTATAAAAGGAAGTGAATGCCCATTCTCACCCAAGCCTCTGGCTTGTGGGGGTACAAAACTGTGAACGCTTGCAAGATGAGGAAAACAGAGTATGTAGGTGTATTCTTGGTGTGTTGCGAAGGTCACCAATGTATGTTGTTCAAAAGGAACTTGGATTACCTTATGTAGCTGAGAATATTAATCTGACCCCAATGTGGTTCTGGTGCTCCATCTGGTGAAACTCAGAGCCTTCTCTGAATAAGAAGTTTATGAGGGACTACCTTTCATGTGATAAGGGTCTTCACGTTCCTTGGCTCAAATATATAAGGGACACCTGCACCAAGCTCGGCAGAACAAACATCTTTTCCTTGCCAGCTGATATTACTGTGAGGGACAAAAGCTGGCTTAAATCGAGCCTTAGTGAACTCAGAAGAAGAGGAAGAGAACTGTGTGAGCTGAGGAAGCCTGCCAATAGAGAGTATGTTTTGTTTCAAAACACTCTAGGGATGGAGCAATAACGGGGATTGGCCCCAAAAGCCAACATTAGGCCAATTTTATCCAGATTTAGATTGGGCCAGATTAGATGACAGCTTTCATTTTTTTAGGTCAGTTTAACCTGAAATCTATCCTGATCAGTCCCTGTGATGAGAGCTCCTGCCAAACATTGGCACATTTTATATTTTTTTGTGAAGATATACTACAACGTTTTTAATCCTGCTTTTTAAGGGCACTGTATTCTTTCGACACATTCCAGCACTCATTTTTACAGAGAATTTTCAGACCTGAGGTTTGTATAGGTGTGGTTACGTTTCTTAAACATGCGCTTGGGCGCAGTCATTCATTACTGTTATCGTTGTTTGAACATTTCTGCTATTTTATTGTTCAACTTGAATATGGTTATTGATTTTTAACCACCATAGGTACCCCTTGCTTGATTGTTGCACTCCGTTTCCCACGAAAACACTGTATTTTTACTTTGTTGGTCTGTTGATGTACAGCATCATGCTGCTGACAAATCGGTAATGGATGGAATGAATTATTGCTTGCCTATTTGTCGTGTGGCTTTTGCAACTAACCTTACACTTTGTGGATGGTCCATATTTCTCATGGATTGCCTTCTCTGTTGATGATCGTGATATAATTTTAAATTATCTGTTCTCATAATTTTCAATTTAATTGTGTGTGTCTGTGCTTTTACGGTTTGCTTTTATTAACCAAATAAAGCTATTGAATTGACTGAGTGCTGGGCATGTGAAAAGACTTGGGGGCATATTTAAGAGCCCCTAACACCACCTTAGCGCTGCTATAGCATAATTATTTTAGGCTAACGTTGAGCTAATGTGGCTATTTCCTGCGCCATGTTTATAATCTGGGGCAATGCATGCATTGTCCCACTTTGTAAACCCTTGTACCACAGTATGCCTACGCCTGGCATATATGCAAGGGGGCGTTCCGGCGTTAGGAGGCTTGCAAAAGTGGTGCAGTGAAATTTAACAGGTTTCACAGCGCCATTTTTGGCGTCATTTTTAACGCCTGCTCAGGGCAAGTGTTAAAATTATGCTCCCATAGAAACCTTTGGACCTTCTTGCACTTTGCTACTCTAGCATCAAAAGTTTTGACGCTAGTGTAGCAAAGCACCACAATAGCGTAACATTTTTTGAAGCTATTGACGCTATTGTCCTAACAACCTCCGTGGTGCGCTGTATTATAAATACGGATCAACCATGGTGTCGTTAGGTGCCGGTATGGGGGCACAAAAAACGGGCACATCACCTATGATGCACCAATTTTTTCTTTAATATGAGCCTAAAAGTCACTGCATCTAGAGACCACTGCATTGCGAGCGGATATTGGATTTCCATTTGTTAAGGTGTGGTTACAGTATACTTTTGGCATTCTCATAAGTATTTCAATGAGAGTCACCCAGAGATTGGCCATCATATAGCAGTTAGGTACAATGATACTGGAGGCATGCAGAAAAGTCAATCACCCAGTCCCCGTATACCATATTTATTATCAGGGCGCTGTAGGAGCATAGCTACACAGAACGAACACACACATTGGGAACAAGAGGATCTAATCTTGACATTCTTATTTTGAAGTTCACTTAAAATGTTTAGTCATCTGCACATATATTTTTCAAGTAACAAAAATGTTTAAAATCGTAGTTTTTTGAAACGTAAATGCTGTCTGCAGAAACAAGATAGCAGGCAGGCTGTAAAACTCGTAGTAGTGCTGGGCATTTTTCTGCAGATAATTGCTTAAAGAGCCCGGGAAAGCAAAGGCTGGAGAGAAAGAGTGGATTTAATATTTGCTTATTGACTTCTAACCTTTTTCTCATTAGCTGCTCCCTTAACAGCTATGAACCATCACTTAAATAAATACCGTTTTTACAATTACTGCAGAGCTGCGCATGATGCAGGAAGTTCGACTGACAGAATTATTCATGCATTATTAATAAATATGTTGCTTCCCCCAGTCAGCTTCAAGCTATTTTCAACCAGGAGCTTATAGTTTGAAAGGAATGAACGTCTTGCCCATAAATAGATCCCAGGGCAATTATTGTAACTCTGCACTTTATCAAGGCAAGCGATAGAATGACCTGCTGCTAACAGCCACCACGCACTGATATTAATTATCCGCCGCTACCCATTATATCTTCGCTGTACAGAAAACATGTTTCCTTGATTATATTGTCAGCACAATGAGATGCAATTGATTGAGAGATATTAAACACTGTGAAATGGGAGGCTTTGTAATGACTGCTTTGGATATTACAAAGAATATGGTCAAACAAAGGAATTCAAGCCTTTTTCTGTTCTACGGAATTCCAAAATGGCATACTACCAAAATATCGAAATATGATAAAAATATGAAGCCCGAATATCAACTACCAGCATAGTTTGAAGGTAAGTGAATATAGGTAAATATAGATTTAGTATTCCTCCACATAGATGTACCTTACAGTAGTATATTTAGGATCGAGTCTCCATATACTCTGATTTTTTGTTTTGCTAATAACTTGACGCCATTTGATAAATCTTTTCAACACTTTCCAAAGAAGAAGTTAATTCATCTCATCTACAAATATGAGGTGATCTACCAAGGGGGGCTGAGAAAAGGAGGTCTCAAAACAGGTTTTCCTCATCCAATTTCCCACAGGAATTTAGGAGAATATTTCAGCTAAAACAGCTTAAAGGAATTACACCAAATTCAGCAGAAAGCTGGATCTTTATCCAGAAAGTGTGCTATTTGTGATTTAGTGGAAACCTATTGAGTTGTTTGAGAGAAAGTGAGCTTCAATAATGTATATTTAGGAATGCTGTAATACTGATAGAGTACCTAGGGAGTACACAGGGAAAAAACAACCAATGAAGCACTGTTTGGCTGCTTGTGAGTGACTGCAGTTCCATGGGACTTAGGGCCACATGTAGAATGTTTTTTTTCTCATTGGAAAATGCCCCGATTCACAGAATCAGGCCGTTTGCAATGAGAAAAAAGCATTTTGCAATGTACAGACCAATTTTTGCGATTTGGTAATCTATATCTGGAATCGCAAATAGGGTTTGTGAGTCGCAATTAGGAAAGGGTGTTTCCTTCCTAATTGCGAGTCGCAGTGCGATGTATGATTGTTTTGTGACTGTGATTGCGGTCACAAAACAATCGCAGTTAAGGACCCCTGCCCCTTTGTGAATGGCAATGAAAATATTAGTGAAATATGAAACATCCCATGGACCACTGCCTGCAATAAAAACAATTAAAAGAAAACTTTTCATTTTTGTTTTTGAAATGCATCCCCTTTTCCTTTAAGGAAAACGTGCTTCATTAAAAAAAAATACTTTATTTAAAAGCAGTCACAGACATGGTGGTCTGCTGTGCCCAGCAGGCCACCATCGTTGTGAGTGCTGCCATTCCCAATGGGGTCACAAATTGCAACCTACCTCATGAATATTTATGAGGTATGCCATTTGCGACCTCTTTGGGAATCGCAAACAGTGTCATTGACACTGTTGTACATCAGGTTTTGTGACTCGGAAATTGTGAGTCGATAAGACTCGCAATTTGCGAGTCTCAAAACCTGATAATTGAACATGTGGCCCTTAGTACTTTGACTGGCCTCGCACAACATGAAAAGAAATGTTGTGCCCACCATTTTAGGACTTGGGGGCTGGGTCCCCATGCACAGAAGATTAATGGAAAGCAGTGCATGACAGGGTAGAGTAGGGGTATCCTGACCACCTGGCCCTTGTAGGGTGGTCGTGTCAAAGTGAAAAAAAAAAAATTGCGGGCTTGCAATAATCTTGTATTAATTTATCAGTACTCCAGTGAAAAATCATGTGAATACAGAGGAATTACCACAAGATTATTCTGTAATTACCGTCCGATTACCATGAGGCAAAAAGAAAAGTTGGGTGGGTGCATGGGGGTTGTTGCATGTCTGTGGAGGGATGGCCTGCAAAGGGGGAGTGGGCCGTCAGTACTCTGCTCCATGCCATGCAAAGCAAAAGAACATGTGTGGCGGTCATTGGTCACCCACTGGAGATTGGGCAGCCAGTGCCACGCACAACCAAAGGTAATGAGCATCAAGCAGCTGGGCGCCACAAAAAACAAAGCTTAATTTGATGTTATATTTAGGCATGACGGGAACTTACTTTGCATAAAAAATATTGTAGACATTTTTGGAAAAAAACAAGGGTTAACGTTTAATTATAGTTAGGTACAAATTTCAGTTTAAAATACTATTTTTAGTCAACAAGCACTGGAACTAACCAGTTATAGTTAACTAAAGAAACAAACTATAACTTGCATACGTATACACTGCACTTGACCTCACATATTACATCAATCACGACATGTTCTATGATATAATTTATAGCATAATTGATGGTATCTGAAATTACATCATTAATAACATCACTGTGAATGGCAAGTGCACAAGTTACAGTTACTTCAGGTAAGTGCAACTGGTGAATTTCAGTATTTGTTTTGAGTTTCTGTTAATTTTGACATGTTATAAATGAAGCAATACGGGAGGTCATAAGCAGTGCATGATAGGGGCACAGGTTATGATTTGTTAGCTAAACAATACCTGATATATTTCACTGGTTTTTAGGTTTCTAAATGTTAACTTGTGTCTCTTACCTAACTACAATGTCACTTTAACATTTATTTTTTTCAGTGAATTTCTGGTGTTTTTGATCATATTCTAAATTGAACCAATGGCCAGTCCCTTGCATGCACCCGACCACTGCTGAATCTGCCATTTAGCTATTCACAGCAGGATTTGGCTGTGGGCCTGCTCCCCATCATGTGGCCAACCCCTACTGTGCACAGCCTTTGGCAATGTGCAGTGGAGGTTGGCTGCAGGCCTGGCCTTTGGCAAGGCCCTGCATCCAATCTCTTGCCTGAAGTCAATGCTTGCTGTGCATGACCTTGGGCCAGAATTTGTGCCCAACCCCGGTTCTTTAGACAGCCCCCACTGCACAAGGCCATTGGCCCTCTATGCTCCCCCCACAAGTGCCTGGTGGTCAGGGTACCTATAACCTGCTCCTTTTCACTGTTGCTGTTAAACTTTCTAAAGACATGGGAACCAAGGCCATGAGTCCTGTAATAGCTGTCACAACAGTTGCTGAGATCAGATTGTGCGGTATTGTTATACCATCTCCGGTACTGTGGTACCCCATTGGCAGTAGGTAGAACAGGCTACCTCAGCTAATGTTCTGTATCATGGTACATAGTGGGCCAGATATCACAAACTTTTCTAGGAGAAAATTCCCTTCATGACTACTCTAGGACTTACTTAAATTCAGTTTTCTTAAAAATACCAAACAGGCTTACATCTACTAACAAAACACACGCTTTCTGTGAAAAGCTATAACATTCTGTCAAATTAGATTTCATTTTACTCAGCTATGTGTTTCTCTATCAGAGAGCAACGTTTCCCGTGGGAATTAACATGGGTAATCAATGTTTTGTGACCATCCCTTTATCTTGTCCACCACTTGATGGATTAGCTTAATACTTTCTTTAAAGTGAGTGAATCTTTCTTTTAGAAGGTTTTGTGCAGATTAATTGGCCTGTACCAAAGTTCTTAAAGAAACAAATGTCTTTCACATTGGAAAGTCAGAAGTGGTAAATATTAGTGTTCTTTTGGTTTTCAAACATTTTTATCGTATTTTGACATCTAACTCTAAAATCATGTTAGCTTTTATGTCTTTCAGTGAATTTCTAGGGATTTTTTAACATAAGGTAAGATCTTATTACTATGCCTAACTATAATGTCACTTTAACCCATAATTTTTTAAGTGAACGTCTGGACTTTCTTGGTCATATTCGGACAACTACCCCACTGTGCACAGCACTTGGTCATGCTGCATAAAACCAACCCTTTGGCCATATGCAGCAGGAGTTTGGCAGTAGGACCTGGCCTGTGACCAGGCTCTTTGCCCATACCCTGGTCAGTGGCTAACCCCACACAGGTCCGCTCTGCTGCTCAAAGCCTAAGATTTTTCACAGTGGGGAGTTTGCCACATGGCCTTGACTCTAGCCAAGCCCCCTGCCCATTTCCTCCGTGGACAGCCAACACCCTGATCTGAAGGGCCTTCAACATTGCCCAGTGGGGGGGTTGGCTGCAGGGCTAGGCCAGATGATAGGCCCTTTAGTGAATCTCCAATGAATGTCAATCCTCCACCAGATATCTCACCTACTTTTAATTTTTTTTTATTTCTTTGTGTACCATGGAGCTCCTGCAGTACCCGCTGCACAAAATTCATGGTGCAGAGGTACGGTATAAGCTTGTCTGGTTCTGTTGTACAATGAGGTGAAGCTCGTGCAGCAGCTCAGTGGGAGAACCGTGTCACAGAGCCACACTGGTTCCTGTAGGAATACATCAAGACCCATAGAATCATTTATTTTATTGCTCTTTGGTCTCTGGGGTTAACTCTGCGTCCCCCATCACACATGTCTGGAGTCTAGGGCACCCTTACCCGGCACACTTACAGCTTATGTTTTTTAACAATTTCAGGATACTGTGACCAAATCCCCCAGGTCTCTGATGATGGCTGCGGAATTTCTCTCCAAATTATAGCTAGCCAATCATATCTCTTGTCCAGTGGAACCAAAATGGCTGATGGGGAAAAAAGCTCCCTTGGCCAATCAGAGAGTCCTATTTTTAAACTTTCCGGTACCAATGGACTCTCACAGGGTCAACCATTACTACATTCCAAACTTGTTACCCCTTCAAGCCCAAGACAAGCACCTCTTTAAATGCAAATCTCTCAAAGAACAGTTAAATAGATTTATACCAAATCCCAAAAAAGCATGCTTCATGAGCCACGTTCTAAGCCAGAACAGTGGAAAAAATTTCAAAGAAGGAACTGAGCTGGATAAACTTTTCTTTTGGAAAGTTTCATGCAGAATTATCAGTCACCCGTGACATATTTTGGCAGTCAATATTCTGTATATAGTGTTTTTGCCCCTGATATTCTGGTATCCAACAATCCAAAACAGAACTTGTGTGTATTGTATGCAAAATCAAACTTGTCCTACGCACAGCTGGTAAATGCATTACAACAGATCGTGTAACCTCTGCTGTGTTTATTTATATATTAAAAAAAAAACAAGACAGAAGTTGAAAAACAGAGAATTCGCTACAATACCATGTTTGTACAATAAGGTCCATGCTGAACAACCCTGGACACCTCTAGATTTCATGTTACACATATCCTATGTTTAAGGATTGCTATTCAGTAATGTTAAACCGTTATGTCTCCCCTATGCATTATTGAATTTGCTCCCTGTTTTTTCACGCCACATATTCTGCTAGGATTGTATTACATGAATTCTCTACCTTGCTTGAGACCAATAGTTATTTTATGTGTTTTTAGCTTATCCATAATTCTTTTACTCTTCTCTCCAGTTTAAGGCTGATATCTCCACTGATAACGGTGTTCCTCTTGTTCTGAGTTCATTAACTTTTGGAATTTAAATACCCTTTCCAATCACCATATCTGATTAACCATATGTCTTTTTAGAAGCCATTTTTCAGATGTCCTCTTCAGTCGTTTTTTGGCATATTTCAATTCAAACAATTTCCAATAATTATTTCCTCCTAATGCATTGTCTACCTCACCTGGTAACATGTCTACAATCATTCTGGGTTTTAAAAGCTATATATTTCAAATTTAAGAAACTCCCAAGAGTCACATTTATGGTCCCTCCAACATGCTCTTGCAACAAGGACTGAAATAAAAGCTTCCAGCAGCTATCCTTCATATGCCCATGGCATGCCAAACTGTGACAGGCGATACTGGTCCAACACCTAAAGCATGATGGAATGCTGTATGACAGTGATGTTTTGAGCATGAAATCAGAAGTCTGATGTCTGGCCTTTTTTTCGGGAAATGTCAAAATATAAATGCAAGATCCAAATATAGCAGTGCCTCCCTCTGGGCAGAGTTCAGGCTCCACAGAAAGATGTCTCACTCAATGCATTCTGTCCAGTGAGACCTGTGGCCAAAATCTTTTGAAAGAAATGGCTAATCAACTCAAAGACAACCCCCATATAGGTAAGTGGTACCAAATACTCTCACCCAAAGAACAGTCAAATGATGTTCCTTGAGATGGGTCAGTCCAGAGTAGCAGACGAAAATTCAGTTGGAAAAAGGACGTAACTGCCATGAGTGTTTAGAGCTACAGTAGTGTTTTTACTACTTCAACTGCCATATTTTTTCTATCCCACACACATTCCTCCCTCAATCACATCCATTTTCTTTTTTTAAATAATGTTTTTTAATCTTCTGAAAAGGTGGTAAGTCTGTAGTCGAAAGTTTAAATTGAGTCAAAACAGACTGGCTGAAGTAGCATTCATTCACCTGTTTGAAGGGCAAGGCACACATTTATTCAATAATAACCCAGCAATGCAGGATTATCCGCACAAAAACTACATCAAACGACAAAGACGAACTGTGTTGTTACATGTTTGTGCAGCAATTCTTGGAAGAGATTTTACCATTCCTGTGTGTACAGGTAGTTCCTCTTTTAGTGCCTTTTATTTCTGTGCAAAGAGCAAACAACATTACATATCTGCCTAAAACATTGATTGAGGAATTGATTGGGAACCCAAGAGTGCATATAAAAAGTGAACAAAACATTGCACCACGCTAGTGACCCACTGACACCCGTTATCCAAATCTCATTGAGTGAGAAGCTGGATCGCCTGCACTCTCCTGTTTGCAAAGTGAATGGAAAGGCGAGGGTCAAAACTGTGATAGGTCAGATAGATTGATGACATGCTTTATGATGCACCAAACCCAGTTGATGTGTGGGTTCTGGGTGATTTGCAACATGTGTACTAACTACAGTTTAGCAAAGGCAAACGTAAATATCATTGGCACAGTTTAAGCACACCTTTATTGCTACACTCGTTACACATTTTGTTAAATGTTTTTAATAGAAGCATCGCAGTAAACACAACTGAACTAAGAAGCTGATCAGAGTTTGTAGCTAATACCAGGATGAAAAAATATTTTCACAGATCAATAAACTCTTAAGTTGTCGAAAAGCAGCCTAAAGTTTTATATGAAAAATAGCAAATGGTACCAAGTTCTGCATCTTAGATTACTCGGGAGTCGATGGCTCACCCATCTCTGACTATACATTCTTCTCTAAGCGTCAGCAGCACTTTTCCCAAATAGATTCCATTTTGAGGAGCAGTCGATAGATGTTCATCTAATGATATAAGTATTGGTATGATGATTGAGGACGTTTCCACAGCAAAATAAAAAACATAGGTGGGGTTTGAACGGTGATCAACCCTCCAGAAAACTCCTTGGGGTAAAATATATTCTCAACATACATTCCAAAAATTTGGAACACTTTGAAAGCAATACTCAAGGGAAGATTACCCGTTTCTCGTGAATCCTAACTGAACAACACAATGACACTCTATGTTTGACCGTTCCTAATTTGTAACCTGGAATATGCAATCATTAACACTGAGAACTCTCAGCAGGAAAGAGCAAGACACATGGGTAGTTATTTATTTTAAAAATATTGTAGTGCACATTAGATATGGAAGGGTAATATAATACTTTGGTGCAAACATAGATTTCATTACAAAGTATTGGAGGAGTCAGAGACAAAGATCTGGAAGTAAATAATGACAATGGTAGTAAAAAAACAATAATAGGAAATAGAATGTGTCATTTAATAACAAAAGGAATTAATATCTGATAAAAAAGACTAGGAATCCAAATATATTATCAGTTATCTGGTAGGTAGAAGGATAGAGGGGCTGTAGCAGAAGTATATCAATCGAGTAGCAAAGCCAGAGTTCAAATGGAAGAGGGACAAGACACGGATCTCAGCTTAGACATGGCCTGTTTATGCTCCATATTGATTTCCTAGCTGCAGTAACTCATAGCATCATTTAAGGTGAAGGTTAATAAAAATGCTAAAAAGTAAATATCACAATAAGACATTATGTGCCTCATTACAATACTGGCGGTCAACGACCGCCAGTGTTGAAGTGGCGTTCGTACCGCCAACAGGCTGGCGGTACAAATCACCATATTTTGACCGTGGCGGTTTACCGCCATGGATGTCCCGGTGGTCAGAATCCGCCAGGGTTTTGCTGCTTGCAGCGCTGCCCTGGGGATTTTGACTCCCCTTACCGCCAGCTTGTCCATGGCGGTAGACACCGCCAATGAAAGGCTGGCAGTAAGGGGAGTTGCGTGGCCCCTGGGGGCCCCTGCACTGCCCATGCACTTGGCATGGGCAGTGCAGGGGCCTCAGGCACAGCCCGGTCGCGATTTTCACTGTCTGCCTTGCAGACAGTGAAAAGCGCGACGGGTGCTGCTGCACCCGCCACACCCGCCGCACCGCCACATTGCTGCCGGCTCCATTAGGAGCCGGCTGCAATGTTACGCCCGACATCCCCGCTGGGCCGGAGGGCGGAAATTCTGAACATGAGATTGCAGAACTCCACCCATTCATAAATGAGTTGGAAAGTCAAGTTTGCTGCCTTACTACCAAGGTCCTGGAGCTGGAGGCCCATACAGAGGATTCTGAAGGGTGCTCAAGCTGAAATAACCTTCACATAGTGGGTCTTCCTAAAGTGGTGGAAGGCGATGATCCATAAAGAACTGTCTGACACAGACAGTGGCTCCGGGACAACTGTCTTCCGATTTTCCTATTGAGCATGCCCACCTGGTCCCGGCACGAGGCTAGTGGGTGCTCCCCCCCGACCTATAGTGCCTCGGGTCCTGAACTATAGGGATAAGGACGTCTGTTGCAGGTGGCCCGGATGATTGAGCCACTTCAGTAGGATAATGCACAAGTGTTCATCTTCCTGGATTACTCCATGGCAGTCCAACTCTGCCGGGCCTCTTTGTGGGGGTTGAAATGTAAGCTAAGGCAGGTTGGGCTACGTTACTCATTGTACTTCCCAGCCAGACTCAAAGTGATGGTCAAGAATATTAACTACTTCTTCAGAGAACTAGGGGATGCTTTTTACTGGGTGGAGCAGCGCCGCTATGAGACTCTGTCCTCACCAGTGCAACACCAACCACCACCCAGACCCTCAAGACATAAAAGTCGAAAGTCTTGTGGCTCCTGAACTCCATGGGGCTTCTACTCCAGAGCAGGCCAAGAAAGAACATGCCCAGGCCTTGTTGGCAGTGGTCAAGTTATGGGCTGATCGCAGGTCACCATCTGCCCAACCTTCTGAAAATGGAGTCTCTGAAGGCTGACTCTCTTCACTCTACCAGTTGTGTGAACTTGATTGTTCTTCCAGATGTAACGACACAGAAAGCAAAGTATATTTTGTGAAATCACGCAGGAACAGAGAAGCAACTCCATCCTGAAGGGGCTCCACCTTATTGACTTCCTGTATCTTGCTACACACTGACAATGACGTAATTGGTCTCCCTGTTGCACTTCATACAAGTGCACTTAGCGGTCTGAACATGCTAAGGTTTGACGACGTGCTGGCTACACCCCCTCGTCTGGCTCTTGGACATTGTCAGTGTGCACTAGCGAACACTCAGGAGCACCCCTCTCATGGACCAGTTCTTTCATTGTTTGGGTGATCATGTTCTCTTGGGTTGTCCTAGGTAGGGAGTTATGGGTTCTACAGTTGTTTGTTGAGTCATGTGGCACACTCTCATATTTACTCACATGGGATACCACTCCCATTCCTCAATGTGCAACCACAGTACTATATTATCTCTTTTTTGGAGGGATCTATCTTACTTTTGTGATATCAAGGTGACTAAGATTAATATTATCAAATGGGATGTCTGTGATAGGGTTACTTCTAGGAAAAGCCACGGAGTCCAACAATATCTTAGAAGGAGGGTACAGCAGATCTCTTTTTTTTACATGAGACATAACAGTAGTGGAAGATATCTGCCTGTAAATGCACTGTTGAGGGCAAAGGAGATCGGGGGGTCAGCCTACCATTAGGAGGTTTACCCCCCGGGGCAGGTCGTGAGAGTGCTGCAGCCCATGAGCTGCCACTTTGTAGTTGGGCTATGTTTGTATGCTCCAAATGCGTGAGTAGACATTCCCTCATTAACTGTTTCGAAGCTTGGGGGGGCAGGGAACAAGTCAATGGCAGCAGTAGTTTTCTGGCAACCGAGAGGAGGGACCCAGGGATCTGGTGCAAAAGACTCATACTCTGGTTATGCTTGATAGCATGGAGCACTGGCTGGGTTTCCATGGGCATCAGGAGGAAGCAAAGATAGTCAGTGATGGGTTCAGATGGAGGTTTTGTCTGGGTTACAAAGGCCCATGGGTGTGGAGGTGGGCAGATAACTTGAGGTCTGCAAAAGAACACAAGAGGGTTTTCCAGAACAAAATGGGCAAAGAAACTGCTGAGGGTAGGATGGCGGGCCCTTTTTATGATTGGCCAATAGAAGACTTGATTTTTTCTCCAGTCGGTTTGGTGCGCAAGAAGGAGCAGGGTCAATTTTGCTTGATTCAGTATTTGCCATGGCTAGAGGGGGGTCTGTGAATGATTTTATTGCGGAAGATGTGACTTCAGTATCATATTCTTCCCTTGATGTGGCCATGTCAGTGGTAGTGGTGGCAGGCACAGGGGCACTAATGGCAAAGAGTGATGTGAAGTCAGCTTTCAGCAGCTTCCACTGCATCCAGAAGACTTTCAGCTTTTGGGTATACAATTTGAAGGATGCTGGTACATGGATAAGGCCTTACCTATAGGTTACACTATATTTTGCGCCCTGTTGAATACTTCAGTTCCTTGTTCCATTGGCTCTTTACATGGCAGATGGGCCATCAGTTAGAAGCTCATTACTTGGGCACTTTCGTTTTTGTGGGGTTACCTGGCTCAGCGGACTGCCAATCACTGGGAGGATTCCAAGAGCTCATGGACAACCTTGGGGTGCCTTTCGCTTCTAAAAATACAGTGGGCCACAATTAGTTCCATCTTTTCTGGGCATAGAAATTGACTTTGTTCACATGGAGGTGAGGTTGCCACAGGAGAAAAAAGATAAAATGGCTGTTGGACTGCATGCTTGTGCAGGAGAAGGTGAAAGTTAAGGAGGTACAAGTACTGTTAGGTTACCTGAAATTTACTTGTAGGGTGTTGAGGGCAGGCAGGACCTTTTGTAGAAGACTAGGGCTGGCCCTATTAGACCTCTCATTACCTCATCATCATGTACAGCTCTCAGCAGGAGTCAAGGAGGACCTTCAGATATGGTGTTTTTTCTTGTGTTTGTTTAAAGGGATCCCTCAAGCGTGGCGGCATGATTTGCAATGGGATGTACAGATATTTTCTAACATGGCAGGGGGTGGGATTTGGCTTTTTTTGTAAGGTAGGTGGTGTGCAGAGCTGTGTCTGGAGCAGTAGGCCAATGGGGGCAGAAGCACTGCCTTTTTAGAGTTGTTAACCCTGGTCGTTGCAGTGACATTGTGGGGTGCAGAGCTGGCACAGAGAAGGTGCTATTCAGAATTGATAACATGTCCGTAGTGGAGCTCGGTTAACAAGCAGTCTGCCAGGGGTGCGCAGGCTCTAAAACTACCATGCGTATTTGTTCTAGGTTGCTTGTACCATGGTATTTCTTTTAGAGTGCAACACATACTGGTTGTGGGCAATGACATTGTGGATGATTTGTCTCATTCCCAGTGGGAGAGATTCCGTGGGTTAACCAAGAATGCCACTGGACTCCTGACGCCCATACCAGAGAAGTTATGGTTAGTAGGCAGCACAGTATGATATCATTCTGAGTCCACACGGCGATCATACGGTTGGATGTGGTTGGAGTTCTTGAATTCGGGAGTGCAGTTTATGGGGGAAGGTTGTGGGCAGATGATGTGATTCCGTCCATACTGGTTTTAATAGATAAAAGCCCATCTCTGGTCACGATCACAGGCAAATTGGCAGGGGTGGCGTTCATGGAAAATTGTTGTGGGGAGACGCTCCTTCTGCAGGTGATCTCGGACCCATGATGCTGGAAGGGTGGGCAAAAGAACTGGGGAGGAGAGGGCAGTCCATGTGGCAGTTATTTTGTAGCATCTTGGGGCAGTTGCCAAGGGTCTGTAGTGAGGAGTCGGAATGCTGCTTATTCTCAGCTCTTATGTCATGGATGTTCTATAATGCTTTCCGGGATTTCGAGTTTTTAGGAGGCAGGAGTTGGTGGGGAGTGCTGTGAAAGGATGTCTTTCTGTGGATGAGTAGATGGGAGGTCTGGCTTCAGGGCTCAAAAACTGGCCAAAGAGCGCAGTGTAAGCACACAAAGGAGGTTACATGGAGCAAAGCCTGGTGTCTTGGGGGTGCTTTGGTTTTCAAACACAGTTCTGGGAAGAGAAACTCTGCTTTTGAGCTGCTAGGAGTTTCGCAGACGGCTCTTGTCCGATTCGGTTTACACCCTGCGCATTTTGGAATGCACACCTTCCACATTGGCATTGCTTTGGAAGCAGAAGGATTAGGCTGGTCATGTGAGGATATTATGCACTTAGGACATCGGTCTTCAGTTACAGGTGCTATGTGAGGGTACTCGGGGAGGACAGGAGGATGGGGATCAGCCTCTTTGAAGCCCTTACTGCTGTTGTGTTTCTTTCCAGGTTCAGTGGCAGGTTCAGCGGTGGAAGAGGTGGCCATTTGCGTGGTGGGCCATTCGTTCTTCAAGTGGGCGGAAGTCCAAGCTCATCAGAGAGAATTTGGGAACAATTTTGGGTCTGAGTAAAAAAAAATGTTAATCACTTGGAAAGGAAAAGGGGGAATGCTTTGGAGGGATTTGGTTGAGTGCCTAAATGGTATGATGGTGAGTGGCAGGTGTCCAGATGTGCTGAATATTCACTTAGGAGAGAATGATCTTGTGAAGGAGAAGGGCATAGTTTTAAGGGCCATGAAAAAGGATTTGCTACAAATCAAAGCAAAGTGGTCTGGCTTATCCTGGGGAAGTCTTAGATGGGAGCGAATAAGAGCACGCAAGAAAGTCAAACCGGAAACAGCCTATTTTTGCAGGGAGAGTGGTATCGGTAGAATTTGGAATTCTGATATAAAATTTAAGAAAGAGTTTTTAAAGGGTGATCGGGTTCATCTGTTGCAAGTTGGCATGGACTTTTACCTGTTCGTTCTGAGAGAAATCTTGTCTAGAACTTTGATTGTCAGGTGATGAGGGAGTGTACAAAGGGATCAGAGGGGACTATCAGGCTCTCTTTTTCTGGGTGACGGGGTTCTCAAACGTTTTGCAGGAATTGTCAGAGGTTTGGTTGGCATTGTCAGTTAGTGAACAGGTCCAAAGGGAGGGCAGGCAGTTAGTTCAAGGTTAATTTTAGGATGTTTGGTTGCTTAAGGGTTCATACATGCAGTCGTATATGCTATAAGAGAAATAAAACGTTGTAAATGTTGAAATGCACTACACTTAACTGAGATAGCTGTGGGGTGGGTTTGTGGGGGGTACTGTAGGGATGGGTTGGCGAACATTGATTAGTTACATTTGATGTTTAGCTAGGTTTAGTTTTGTAAGGCGGTTTGCCAGGAAAACATTTGTGATGTTCACCTGTTTCAATAAAGCGTCCTTTTCACACAACAAGATGGTCTGAGATCTGTGCTGCACCCCTCTCTCCCAAAGAGGATTTGGGGGGCATCCAGCCATTGGGAGGTAGCCCCCCCGGACAGTTTGGGAGAGTGTTGCAGCCCATGAGCTGCCATTTGTTATTTGGGCAATGTTTGTAGCCGAAGATAGTCCAGCATATATATTGCAGGGTCTCCTCCACCATTTTGAGTACAGGTAACCTGGTGGCTGTTGGGCAGGAAGTTAGTTAGACTTTTTGCCCTCCTGCCCACCCTTTAATTGGGTTTCCCTGGGTATGATGTTAGGTATTTTTTTTAATCGTTGGCTCCATTGTTGATACCAGGCCACAGGGTTATGAGTTTGTATCAATGTCGCTTGAAACAAGTGCTTGCGGGGGCTCTCAAAATGTTTGCAGGACTTGTCAGAAGTTTGATTGGTATTGCCAGTTGGTGACCAGGTCTAAAGGGAGGGTAGGAAGTTAGTTCAAGATTCATTTTAGGATGTTTGGTTGGTTTTGTTCATACATGCAGTCATAGGCTGTAGGGGAAATGTAAAGTTTTAAATGTTGAAATGCATTACAGTTAAATGAGGTAGCTGCAAGGTGGGTTTGTGTTGGGGACCGTAAAACTGGAAGTGGCAGACATTGGTTTGTTACATTTGATGTTTAGCGTTTTTTGTTTGTACGGTAGTTTGCCAAGAAAATGTTTGTGATGTGTACCTGATTCAATAAAGCTGCTTTTTTCACACAACAGAATGGTCTGTGGTGTGTGCTGCCTATCACAACATACTTTGTACAAAATACTCCGAATTTGCTAGAGGTCCATTGATCTGGGTCCACCCAGGGATTCCATTTCATCCTCTGGGAATGGGGCTAGACCCGGAAGGATGCTCTGTATTGGTTAAGGGACAATTGGACGGCAGGGGAGTCCTCCTGGGAAGCAAATATGCCCCCATTGTCGCACAATCACTATTTTTCTCTTGTTTCTCGATGATCCTAATAAAATGGTCTCACAATCCGTGTATCCTTGGTGGAGACATAAATGCATCCTTGACCTGTTCCTTGATCACTCACACCCACCTTTCTGACTTCCCAGGTAATTACTTCTACAGCGCAACCTACTCATTGGCTGCACCACTGGTCCTTGCTGGACGTTTGAAGATTGCTTCATCCTGACATTCAGGACTTCTCCTACTATTCCCTTCTGCATGATTTACACATCCTTCCTGACATGATTTTCTGTGGCCCGGCTATCAGGTTACTAGTAATAGGCGCTGAGTACTTAAGGAAGACATTCCTGAAGCACCTTGCCCCTTGCAGTGCAGGATAGAGTTTCTTTAGCTAAGATGATTTTGCGTCCCAGTCTGCTTTATTGTTTTCACAATCTCCCTGTCCATATCACTAAATCCACATTCCATGCATTACACTCTGTGCTGGGAGCTTAATTTGGATCAAGGGGAGGCAGCGAGTCGTGCTTCATAAATAGCAACTACCAATAGAAAGGGAGGGCTGGGAGCCCCGAACTTCAAACATTATTATTTGGCAGAGCCGTTGCATTGGCCTTCACATGGCTAGCGGGCTGACTCACTGAAGAACTCAGCCTTCCAGACTCTGCTCACGCACTGAGGCTGATTCAGCAGACTGTCCTATCCCAGGCCAAACTACGCCCCCAACACTAGGGCTGCTGAGGATAGCGAATATTAGCCTTCATCGCAGTCTACAAATGAATGCGCCACATAACCTGATACTCACAGGAGATTCCCCTACGCTCCAATGCTCCCCGCAGCCACATGCTTAGCAGGGCGGGTATAGACAAGTAGAAGGGGGCTGGAGTGAACACGCTTGGCGCATTATTCCAAAATGGATTACTAGAATCCTATGGCAGTTTACAAGATTGGTGTGTGGCTTCCAGTGGGCCATTTATTAGCATATGGCAACTTGATGGCTGTGTTAGAAAACTTGTGGGGCATCACAGACCAGAACATAACCACTACACCTTGTTACAAACACTATTCATAATGGGCAGAGGGCACAGAATCATTACCTGGTTTGTGCATGCCCTAGCTTGCACCACACACGATCCACTTGCAGAGATCCGTAGATTCTGGAAGGCGAATGTGGGCAGAGATCTATACAAAAGGAATGGGAGAGAGTGCTCCACTATCCCAGGAAAGTGTCCCAAAAAGCTAAGTTCCAACATATTCAGCACAATATCCTCCATAGTGCTTTTCTTATCCCAGTGACACTTCATGGTATGTTTGGGTCCCCCTATGAATGTCCCCGGTGGCAACAGCTAGGGGCTGATATAAAAAAACTTGTTTGGGAGATGCCCAGCTGCTGCAGAACTATAAGAAGAGGTTTTGCACACTAACAGACTGAGGTGTGCATAATCTGGAGGGGTCCTTGCTAGGACTCTTTCCCCATCCCAAAACATCCAGAGCCACAAATAGATTTATTGATTTGATACTATTAATTACAATCAGACTCATAGGCATGTATTGGAATGTCACAACATTACCCATCTGGTCTCACTGGTGCAGGGCAGAGCTTAAGTGGGAACAGGAAGAGGCGCTGGCTCTAAGGCGAGAGGAAGCTTGGGAGTTATGGAAGTACCCTATAGCAGCAGACTCAGAAGTTTTCTTAACAAACTTATGAACCTATTGCTAGGGCCAGTCAGACTAATGCAACCACTGGCCTTAGCAAACATTTTATTCCCTTTGTGCCTAGATGGCCACGGCCAGTTGTTCACCGACACACAGTCATTTATAAATCTGTGCTTGCATTGCCCTGTTGCCCCCTCCATGTTGTAGAATGCTTTAACTGACTTCCCCTCACAAGCTGGTATTTTTCTTTACCCTATGCCTAGGTGATATTGTAAAATAGTCTGCTGCTGTATATTCACAAAGTAGACATCATGACAAACCTTGACCAAATTGTTGTAGCTCTGGACTAGACAAGACTCTAACTACTGTTCATAATTATCTTGCCGAGAAGTAGTATTGCCACATGTTCTCATACATATGGTTGGTTATGTTATGATAAGAACCGAGTTTTCCTCTGATTATTATAGGATGTGATTGCATCCCTGTTTATATGATCCACAACTTTATACTGTCCATATACTACAGCAATTTATGGCATTGAATGATATCACTGACAAGATTTATTAAAAAAGGTTAAAAAAAGGCAGAACTGGGCATAAATACTTGATCTCACACACCAACCCTTCAGTGAACTTCTGGACCTTCGGATATTCTGTTAGGAAGAAAGACTGATGTACCGCTGAAAGGACTGGAACTCTGCTGAAATGCTACTCTGAAGGACTACTGCTCTGCTGTGATGACCTACTGGCTGCTTCCCATTTGCCTGTTGAGAAGGACTGGACCTGCAAATGTCCAACCGAGAACCCAGAGTGATTCCAAAGGCTAGCTGTCTGGCCTCCTGATCTGAAGCCTCAGGGATAAAAGGCTTACAGCAACCTTGCACCTCCACTGGGACTCACCCATCCATGAATTTACCCCAGCCTTGACCCTTGTAAGTGGGTGTAAGGTGCTCTGTCAGCATCGGTAGATCACGTGGAGCTAACACATCTCGGATGAGCATCTCAAACTGAAGCAGAACCAACTCATCTCTGCTACTGGGTGGATTGGACCCATTGCAAAGACCTGCACTGCTGCCACAGCCAGCAACACCTTTGGAACTGCCACTGTGCAATACATCCTCAGCATATGCCCTGGCATTCCTTGTGTGGAACCCCAACAGACAACTATGCCTGACTCACAACCTCTTAACTCTGAGTCAAAGGAAAAATGGCAAGATTTTGAAGCCTCAAGCAATATTTACGTTAGCAACTTTTAATCCCAGATTATTTGTTAACCACTCCATGGAAATCATGCTCCATGCTAAATAATATATTTAGAATATTAAATGTACTACTACCCCATTGTCTGAAGGTTATGGTAAGAAGCCATTCCATCAGGCTTCTGAGTCATGTGTACCTCTCTTAGATGTATGGGAATTTGTCTTCAACTTTGCCTGATGTTTCTTACATGTAGTCTCCTAACGTCTTTCATCAATACCCTGATACACTCTTTGTAGGTTGTTTATGTCCACCCTCTTGAAGCGTGTTGACATGGTAGCACTTTCCTAGATGTAAAATTAAATTCAAAATGGAAATGTCAATCTGCGTTCTATGCTGTGAGAATTCTGCTCAGTGGGAATAGAAACTTTCTATTTTTATGGTTTCTAGTTTTGTGGTATTATGATTCAGCCACTTGTATGTTGTGCATAAAACCACCAATTCCACTTTGCAGTATATAGTTGTTACCTAGAACTGAAAAGGGCCAAATCTATGTGCTGCCATTATGAATGTCTCCTTTTGTTGCTTCAAGGTTAATCTCCCCACAATATGAATCCTATTTTTTGGGCCCCACAAGATGTGTTGCCTCAACTCAGATCTCCTGTAGGGGCTCAGTAATGATGATTTTCTGAAATAAGTATGTGGGTAACTCAGTCATGCCAAACCTCTAAATCTTTTGCAATATTATTTGAGTACAGTATCTCTTAGTACAAGATTTTACAAGTTTTCATATTTGTCTACAAATTAATAGTGTTGTCTTGCTTCTTTGTTCTGCCTCCTTACTCTTTGCTCACTTAAGTACCTTTTATGCATCATCCACTCTTAACCCTCTGATCCAATTATTTTTGTATGCCATGGGCTGATTCTGTTATGTTTCATATTATGTGTGTCATTTCATGTTTGATGGCTTCTTTACGTTCTCTCTTGGGTTTTTACTGGTACCACTTTCTTCTGTAAGGCAAATCCACAATCTCAGGTTGTCGCCTGGTTTTTATTAAACACTGGTTTCTTCTTTGGTATCACCTTGACAAGTTATGTAGCTATTTATTTATTTATTATACATATTTTCCTATGTACAATCACCTTCACTTTGTTCTTAAGATCAGAGATCTTGATGGATTGCAGCCATGACCATCTAAAAACTCATTAGACTCTTCCTTGAGGCACAGGTAAACAGGTATGGGGTGTAATTGTCTTTGATTGGACTAATTAAACCAGTCACATTGAGCACCCATTACATTTATATGGAGCCTAATGTCCTCGGATAAGATCGACTTCATCGACCACGGCATCCAAGAATGCTTCAGTTGCACTTAATCAACAGTTGTACAATTTCTTGTTTCTATGTGTTGGAATTGGAGTTCGAGTTTCGTGGATACTGTCCTACATCTCTCTCAACCAGATGGAGTGTCATCAGACAGTGTATATGTGACAAATAAATGTCAGGTGCTATTTGGGTTCTGTAAATTCTCAGGTCCAGTGCAGTCTATTTGTTTTAGTTTTCATTCCTTCTAAACTTTTGCCTTATAGTCAGGTGCATTGGGATGCCCATATTTGATGCCATTTGGTACTAAACTGTAACCCATTGTGTCCTTCCCTTACTTTCTTCAGCTACCCGTCACTGCCATACAACCTCCTTGTAGTGGCCCAGATGGGGGCATATGCAGTGTGCGTTGCAATCACAAATAATAAGGCCACTGACACGCAGTATTACAGTCTGACTGAAAGACCATGTGCCGTTTTCCCCCATTGATTATATGGCCTCTGGCCATGACTGGCCAGGGGATGTCGTGAACTCCTTCCAGTGTGAAGCTCATAGTCAACTAGACCGAAACCCATGGACACATTACATCCCTCCCCAACTTAGTTCAAAATGTTAATTCAGTCAGGGTGAACACAAAGTCCCTGAGCCTTTGGCTTGTTTACAGATTGGGTCGAAGCCACTGTCACCAGGGAGGAAAACTGTAAGATGTCCTCCTGGGTCTCATGGTCATTGTCAGCCCTTTCTGTTTCCGTACTTGGGTCAGGTGCTGGACTCCTAATGCCACTGATGTCCGGCTCTTGTTCTCCGGGGTGCAAATCCCAGATGTCATCCTCAGGCCTCGGGCTTCTTCTGGGACATCTGCGACTGGGACTTTTTGGGACCACAATATGTTCTGAGTCACTTGTTCCATTCCTTTTCTGTCAGTGACCATTGTGCCAGTGACTGAGTCCGTACCCCAGGTTCAAACAGCATCCTGAATTTCCACACTGGATTCCTGTCCTGGATGATTACTGGGTCTCCCGGGTGTAGTTTTCAGGTGGTCGCATGTTGCTTCTTGCTTTGTATTCTTGTCTCTTCGCTTGAGCTGCTCTGAGATTGTATGGCAGCAATTCCCATTCAGGGAGAGTGGGTATGGTGTCACATTTCACCCCCTTTAACATGAGCAAATATGAGGGTTGCTGTGTGTTACATTGTGGCGCTCCTTGGTACTCTCTCAGAAAGTGTTGAAGGCTCGACATGGGGTCAGTGGCCTCCAATGTGGGAAAACTGATGGCTATGTTGAGGGTGCACATGAAGCGCCCGACCTCACCATTTACTTGCGGCCATTGAGGGGTGATATGCCAATGCCTTATCTCACGCTCCTCAAGTAGTTCTTTGAACTCCGCCCCTTGGAAGTGTGGTCTGTTGTCAGTTTTCAGTTCTTCAGGATATCCAAATATTGCAAAAAGTTTCTCCAACACTGGTGGCATGCTTGCAAAAGGCGTGGATTATATTACCTCTACGATCAGGCACTTCGAGTATCCGTCAACCATCACAAGGATGACTCTTCCATCCGGTAAGTTTCAGAAGTCAAGGCTCACCTTGACCAGGGTGTCACATGTTCTTTCGGTAATAAAAGGCACCAGGGCCTCCACGGTGCCCGCCAGCTGGCAGATAGGACATTGCCTCACATGGTCATTCACCAAGGGCTACATGTACAAAAGTTTAGTTTTGCGACTTGCAATTTGCGAGTCGCAAAACCTTATGTTGCGCATTGTCAATGACATTATTTGTGATTCACAAGGGGGTCACAAATGCCCACCTCATGAATATTCATGAGGTAGGTCGCAGCTTGCGACCCCCTTGCGAATGGCCATCCTCACAGGGATGGTGGCCAGCTGGAGACAGCAGACCACCATGTCTGTGACTGCTTTTAAATAAAGCTGTTTTTTTTTTTTTAAATGCAGCCGGTTTTCCTTAAAGGAAAACGAGATGCATTTCAAAAACAAAAAATGAAACGTTTCTCTGAAAACATCTTTTTACTGTCATTCACAAAGGGGAAGGGGTCTTATAGGGACCCCTTCCCATTTGCGAATGGGTTAGCACCAGTGTGACACTGGTGGTAACTGCGATTGTTTTGCAATCGCATTCGTGGTAACAAAGCAATCATACATGGGACTGCGACTCGCAATTAGGAAGGGAACACCCCTTCCTAATTGCAACTCGCAATCCCTTTTGGCGATTCAGTAAATAGTTTACTGCATCGCAAAAATGGGTTTGTACATGCCAAAGTGCATTTTGCACGTCGCAAACAGACCGATTCACTGTTTGCGATGTGCAAAATGCTACATACATGTGGCCCCATGATCTCACGGTAAAGAAACCATACTTTTTCTCTTACCAGTGATTTCATCTTTGCTATGCCTTGGTGTCCTCCATGAGCTAGTGTGGTTACTCGTTGTTGTAGGCTGGCCAGTATTAATAGTCAGTGACCTCTCAGTATGAGACCATCTTGTGTTGTGCTGAGTTTGCTGCAGACTCTCCAAAGTTTTGTGAACCGCTCTTTATCTGCACCGGCACTGTTGGAGTTTCTCTGGAATCCTTCCCAGGATTCATCTGACAGGGCTGCCTTAACCTTTGTCAGCACGGTGTCATCAGCCGTCGCATCAGAAATCTCCTTAGATTGACCGCCTTGGGGCAGGCATGCTGCTCCAGTGTTTGAATGTATTTGTGAGCTGTTTTGTCATTCGGTGAGTTTCCGTCCACATGGTGAGGTGCGTGCCGTGACAGGAAGCCCATTGGGATCTTAGCACCAGGGCGGTAAACAAGCTCTTTCTGATAGTGTTATAGTTGTATGGCCCAACATTCTATGTGTGGTGGGGGTGCGGAGCAGTGGTCTTGAAGAGAGGGACCAGGGGTTGGCGATCTGTAACCACTTTGAAACGCCTCTGAAGAGGTAGAGGAGGAAGTGTCCACAGGCCAACTTGATCACCAAGGCTTCCTGTTCAATCTGCGCATGAGACTTTTTGGTTGGTTGGGGGGCACACCTGCTGGGCTCAACATTTTGGATAAGGACAGCTCCAAGACCTATTGGGCTGGCATCCACTAACAATTCTCTCTTTTGCTTTTGGTCAAAGTACAGCATGGCAGTCTTTTTCAGCAGTGCTTCCTTGAGGTCTTGGAAGGCCTTCTCTCCTTTCTGGCCTCATGACCATAGAGTCTCCACCTTTGTGATGGATCACAGGGGTTCTACAATGATGGCCAGGTTTGGTATAATCCAGTCGCAGTAGGTGGCAACACCCAGGAAGCTGCACAACACAAACACAAGCTTCGGTGCTAGAGCTGAATGTTTGCCAGGACTCCCGTGGGTCAACCTGCAATGCATTCTGGTTGAAGATGTAGCCAAAGTTTGAAAAAATGAATTTTTTTCTCTTTGGATGGTTTGGCCACATTCTACCAAGTGTCGGAGCTTGTCTTGGAGGAGTCGGTGGTGCAGTTGTGGAATAGATGAGAACATCGTTGCTTGCTCCTGGTAGCCCAGAGAGTGTTTCTCGAATAGCATAATGAAATACCTCGGCTGCGGTTGATATCCCAAATTATAGTCTCTTGTGAATCCAGAGACCTAGGTGCGTGGAGAAGGTGGTGATGTATCTACTCTTCTTGACCAATCACAGTTGATGGTATCCAGCTTTGAGGTCCAACTTGGAAAACTATCGGGAGCCTTTCAGGTCTGCAATTATGTTGTCAATGGTCAGTGTTAAGTGCCTTTCCCATTTAATTGCTTGGTTAAGGAGACGCATGTCAATACACAGGCGTATCTTCCCTAGCTGTTTTGGTTTCTCCACAATTACTATGTAGAACACCCATGGTGTGGGCCCGGTTACTTTTCTATGATGTTTTGGTCTTAAAGTTTATTTAGTTCTTGCTCCACTAGTGGCTGGAGGTGGAAGGGCAAACACCTGTGTTGTAGCACAGTGGGTTTGACTGATTTATCGATGTGTGGTGTGATAGTTTGGGCTTTCAAGCACCCCAAACCAGTGAACAGCTCTTGGAATTGATGTGGTAGTTCATTGGCTGGAAGAGTTCTGACACTTTTTGCGAAGGACATGAGTCCTAAGTCCTCAGCCAAGTGGTGGCCAGGCAGTGTGTCTTCTTCATTGTCTCGGATGTGGAAGGTGGCTTGTATTTCTTGTCATCTGACTTTATGCTCACTGTCATTCACCCTTTGAGTGGTGGAGGTGTGTGGCTTCTGTACATGAGGATTTTGGTGTTGGGTGGTACTATCAGAGGGTGAGGTTGAATGTGGCGATATCGCAGGATGCCCATCACTTTGACTGAGGCCACTATGTCGATTAGCACATTCATCTGGGACCCTGCTATCTCGACTACACAAGTGGGTTAAGGTATTCTTTGCCTTTTCATGTCATTCATGAAAGAGATAAAGAAAACCTTTTTTTCACCGGTCAAAGAGTCTTTGGGCAAGTATTGTCACCTCATCCCCTGCCGGTCCCATTCAAGTTCTTCGGGGTAGTCCAACGACAGTCACTGTTCTCGCTATTGGACGCTGTCTTATTGCCCCTCTTCCTCTGCCATCTCAGTGACAGAGAGTTGTGAATTGATTCATTTTCCCACAGTTAGAGCATTGCTGCCCTTACACAGAGCAGTCAATAGGGGCCTGCTCCTCTCATCCACAGTACATGCAGCGCACCCCTTTCCTTGTTGATGTTGTTGCCTTGGGCCTGTTCTTTGTGCGTTGCACTTGTAGTGCATCCGCGCATTCTGTCTTGATGGTGGGGCCTTTGTCGGGGGCTTGAGTTATGGCCGCGTCCATCTTAGTTGCTCTGACTGTCGAAAGGTCATGGCTGATGTTGGGTTTCCTTAGGAGGAGCCCTTTGAAAGTTTTGTTTCACCAGCCTTGGCCTATGATTGTATGACTTTGGGTTGGTCATTGGCCATACAAGTGCAGGCTAATTCCCTCACCCACACATAGAACTGGTCTATGGATACCCCTTCTTGTTGGCGAGCTTCACACCAGAGCTTAAGACCCATGCTTACAGAATGCTAACATTATATCTGTAAATGTCACCATTATGTCAATGCATACAAAGAAAGAGTCACCTTTTTTTTCAGAGAATGGCCTTAATATACTAGGAAATACCACGATATTGCATGGTCAGATTTTCCCTGTTGCTTAGTATTTCTTTCTTCATACATAGATTTGCACTTAATTATTAATTATTCTGACAGCCGGCCTGGGACTGACCATGATTTACACACAACATACTCAGTATTAAAACAGTGCTTGAGTACCGTGTCATTTGAATTATTTATGCACCTTGCATATTCTTCGTTAAAATGAGCGTGAAGAGGGGCGGCGTGGCTAACCCCCCAAGATGGCGGTCATCTAACTGCGGAGCTCCCGGTTCGGGCCCACTAAAAGTAATTAATCTGGCACAGGGACCATCCATGGACAAGGGACAGCTACCTGCCCTCGAGTGATAGCCGAGTACATGCCGGAGCAGTGATGGGCCCCTGATCCGCGCTGTGAGGGCATCGCCGAACTTCGTGCAGAGCTGGGCCTAAAGAGAGAGGAGACGGCTCAGATGCAGCGGCTGTTAAGCGGTGAATCAGAGCGCGGCGGCGGCGCGGCCATGAACGATGCTGGCCGTAGAAGCCTGGGCTGCTACACTGTGACCCCTGCCGCTCCCGATGACAAAGCCCCCGCCCCTCCTATGGCGATGCAATATACGGGAGGAGGTGCGAAGCGGAGGCAGGCAGCGCTGACAAACTTACCCGCTCACGAATACATCAGGAGGACGAGCGAAGAAGAATATTTTAGACTCGGCAAGCGGCGGAAGTTTTATAATTGTGTGACTCAGCGCAGTTTCTAGGCCGGCTGCCATTGTGAGAGAGCTATGAAACTGGAACCAGGTAGTGGCTAACGCCACTACTGTCACCTACCTTGCACCCAGATATCTAATACCGCGGAGGATAGGTGTATAGCTGAGGCGGTGAGGAAAGAAGTCTCCCTTGGTGACAGCCCTTCATTGATTAACTGTGGGGCCTGGTGTGGCAGCTTACTGGCTTGGCTGTAATACATGTGAGCAAAGTCATGGGCCGTACAAAGGGCAAACATGCTGACGGCATCGATGCTCTGGCCTCTGGAGACCCGGCTCCTGCCACAACAATGGATGCCCCAGTGGATGAACTTGATGTCATTTTACAAGAAATCAGGGAATCACGACTGGCGATAGAACAAAGACTGGGTTCTATTACGCTGGAACTAAGTATCCTGAAGGCTGATCTAAAGAAATTAATGGACAGAATGAAGCAGACAGAGACGAGTGTTACCAGTATCCTCCCTGACCATAAGAAACGTAAAAATGCTATTGAACATCTACAACAACCCCTGCAAGAAATAATCTAAGATGTAGAAGGGAGATCTCGACGCAATAATGTCCGCATAGTCGGCCTACCTGAGGGAAAAGAGGGTTGAGACGCCACACAATATGGAGAGGCCTGGTTGAAAACGATAGCAACGGATGGACTATCAACCCACTTCACAATAGAGAGAGCGCATTGAATTCCTGGTAGGAGGACCCCACCAGGAGCACCACTGAGCCCGGGTACTAAACTACAGGGATCATGACACCCTGCTGCAACTGGCGAGAGAAACAGATCCCCTCATAGTGAATAATACTCGTGTCTCCTTGTACCCGGACTACACATTGGCAGTCCAGAGACGTAGAACTTCCTTCCAGTACGTAAAGAGGCAGCTCAGAGCGGAGGGAATATCGTTCGCCCTACTGTTTCCAGCCCAGCTGTGAATTCTTTGAAACACCTGATTTAGTGCTTGACTGGCTGGACTTGACCTTCCCGCACACGAGCCCCAGGGGTCAAAATGAGGCCCTACCACCGAGACAGAAACGCCAACCCCGTAAAGACAAGCAAAATCAACAGCTTTCAACACGAAAAAAAACTGGTCCTACGATGTCGCAGGTGTTGGAGGGTCAGAGAGACGCGATTCTGTCGGCATACTCCATGCATAGAGTAGACTCACTCTCTCCTGGCATTGCCTCATCTGTAGATAGCACTGTCGTGTCCGACTCAGAGGATATCTTGGCACTGTTTCCATCTATTACCCCACAGACAGCGCAGGAACTCTAAAGTATAGCCTGAGTGAGCCCTTAAATGTCTTCCCCAAATGCTAAAGTAAACGAATTATGAATATTTACAGACTGCCCACATAGACCGGGTAACAACTTAAAATGACTAGTTGCAACATGGGTGTTCCACACCCTGGGCAGATCACTGACTGACACAAGTAGATGGGACATGCTGTGATACTCGATCATGATAATATGCGGCTGACATCACACTCGCTCCTTGTTAGCGGATGGATCCTGATATTCTGTGGTGATTTTGTGAATCTCCTTCCTTAGTCGCGGGGCCGGATGGCCGAACTCTGTGATCCCTGTCTTACATAGGGAAACCTATTGACCACAAAGGGTTAATATTGCACCCACAACTTGCACAACCCCCATTGCGTAGGCTTGTTTGATTGTTTACATAATAATGATTATACACCAATTGAGTTTTTATTATGTAAGGGTTTGGCGGAGTCTGTTTTGGCTTTGCCTAGTATTGGGCTCAGTTGGGGGAACTATTTATTATTTCAAAGTTTTGACATCAACAAATGCATTGTAGATAATATACCTGGAGAGAAGCAGATCGGTGTGGGCTGGGGAAAAAAGTAGTCCATTATGGTTTTATAATGCTGTCATTACATACATGATTACAACATTATTACTTGGAATGTACGTGGAATGGGATCTATCCACAAACAACATAGAATATTGGCCCAATTGAATCGCCGTAAAGCACACATAGCATATTTAGAGGAAACGCATCTCACCTCTCATGAGGCAGTGAAACTCCGTAAAAAATGATGAGGACAGTTGCTCAGCACCTCATACTCCGCATTTGCTCAAGGGACGGCTGTATGGATATGGTCTGGGGTCCCCTTTGAAGTACTGGGTACAAGGGTGGATGAGGAAGGCAGGTATCCGTTGGCCAGAGGTAATTTGGATGGGAAGCCTGTGGTATTGGGTAGTATATATGCCCGAAATAGCGGTCAGGATGCTTTCCTAGAACGCCTATCGGTGGTACTCACACAATGGGCACATACCTCCTGGATAATAGGTGGGGACTTCAATGCAGTGCTGTTCACTGCCCTTGACCGCTCCACCCCCCCCTACTGTCAGGCACTAATACGCAAAGACAAGGAGAAGCACTGCAGAACTGGTTACAAGGCTGGACACTCACAGATATATGGCGGGCCAAGAATGTAGGGATGAGAGAATATTCCTTTTACTCCCACCCACATAAGGTACACATGAGACTTGATTGTGGTTTGTGCACCACTTCACTACAGACGCAGATAACTCATGCTACGTACTTAGGGAAAACACTCTCGGGTCATAACCCATTAGAATTGACTATGAGGTGGAGGAGGAGGTCCACACCGATCCAAACATAGCGACTGCAACCATCATTGTTAGAAGATGCAGCATTGAAAGAGGAAATGGCCCGGGTAATAACTAATTTCTTTACCAACAACATTGGTTCGGCGTCCTCTCCCTTAATGGAATGAGAGGCTTTCAAAGAGTTGGTAAGTAGAGCAAGGCTGAGAGCAGTGACAGGGGTACGGATGGTCATACTGATGGAGCTAAAACAGGTAGAGGACAGACTGGGGCCCCTAGAGAAGGGGGCAGTGGTGCAGACCAATCATGCTGAGCAGTTACGGGAAGCCAGGGCTGAACACCCAGAGCTACTCGAATGCCTAAAAAAAGTAGACTATGTAAAGTATAGGGAACGCACGCATAGTGAAGGGGATAGGGAGGGTGCGCTTTTGGCGCCTTATAAAGGACAAGCCATCCCTCACCCCCATTTTGCATATTAATACACCACAACTAGTATAAATACTCAGCTGGAGATCAACAAGGCATTCCGTGGCTACAATATAACTTTATATGCCGCCCCACCAGTGTTAGACCAGGAACACCTTAACGCTTTCCTCTCTGACATTGAACCACCGACACTCACTGATGAAGCCAAGCAAATTCTGGGTGCACAGATAACACAGGGGGAGATACGGGAGGCCATAAGGGATATGGCGCATAATAAATCACCAGGATCAGATGGTCTTCCATCCAAATTTTACTCCCTATATAGTTCAAAATTGGCCCCCCAACTGGAGAGGTTATCCAATGCCTTGTTAGCTGTCGGCCACCTCCCTGATACAACTAAACAAGCAATAGTGACTTCACTATTAAAACCTGGGAAGTCTACGACAGATATGTCATCTTATAGGCCCTTACACAGAATATAAAATATTAGCAAAATTATTAGCGTGGAGACTCCTTCCCTTTATAGGAAACTTGATCCATACTGACCAATGTGGCATTGTACCATCTCGTAACACCTCGTTAAATACACGCCGGTCATATCATGTAATAGATTCTGCCAGAGAGAAATACCCCCAAGCGGGATGTCTTTCTTTGGATGTCTTTCAACTTCCCTATGAGTACATACAATGGGTTTGACTGCTCTATGCTGCTCCTACAGCGAGGGTGCGCACGGGACAGAACATCTCAATCTCCTATAATATTCAGAAGGGTACTAGACAAGGCTGTTGTCTCCCCTGCTGTTTGTCTTGGCGGTAGAAACTTTGGCACACTGACTGCGACAAGACGCTAAATCATTGGGGAATTCACTCGATATCATTATACGCCGGCAACATTATTTTATATGTGAAAAACCTTGGCCACAGCCTGAGTTCTGCTGTGCAGATATTTCATGATTTTGCGCCACTGTCGGGACTAGACATAAATTATGATAAGTCCATAGCATTCCTCTTCTGTGATTTGGATATAGGGACCACAGTGGGCTTTGGTGATTGGCGACTACGGGTAGCTGTAGACACTTTTCGATACCTAGGTATGCAGATTTATCGAGCTCCACTGGACCTACTAGAGGGCAACTTGCGGAGAGCGATGACCTTACTCAAACCACAGATTCAGTTTTGGATACCGTACCACTATCCATAGCGGGGCACCCAGCGTTGGCCAAGATGGTGATGCTGTCCCGCATCCTGTATTATTTTATGAATATACAGGTGAAGGTGCCTGACACCTACTTTAAAGCACTGCATTCTATGTTGCTTGAACTTATCTGGGGAAGGCGCCGGATTGGCTTGGCGAAGTTGCAAATGCCAGTAGACTAGGGGTGCATGAGTGTACCCGACTTTAAGGCCTACTGTGTGGTGAACCAGCTTCAATGGCTCGCATACTGGCTGGCTGGATGAACTTTGCAAGAAATAGAATTCACCCAGGCAATGTTTGATAAGGGTTGTCTCCACTCCCTGATATGTCCCAGGCCCGTCCCACTGAGAAGATGCCATTTTTGCTATGAGTGGCCTTACAGTACTGTAAACTTGTGCTCAAATATGCAGCTGGAGCAGTTCCCTACGCCCCCAACATCCCTCTGGTAGGGCTACCTGTGACTTCTGGACCACCAACCCAAAGCAGAATACAAAGATGGACACAGGAGGGAGTGGACACAATTGGGATGCTATTCAAAGACCGTCTCTTACTTACACATATGGTCTTTGTCCATGAACTCAAACTGCTAACTTCATTATTCTTACTGCATGCAAATATAATACACTTCGTGAAAAATCATTGGGCTCCGGACAGTATAGAACCCCCCCACACGGTTTTATTCATACCATGTATACGGTAGGACATGGGACACATTTAATAAAATGGCTTTACCGCGGACTCAGACTACATCTACTGCAGTCCTTGACGGCAATTAAATCTAAATGGGAAGTGGATGTGGGCAAAGAACTGTCGGATAAAGAGTGGTCTTCAATACTAGAATACCCTAGTTAGGTTTCACCAAACACGAGATTCAAGTTTATACAATTTACCATACTACATGGAGCGTATCTCACGCCGCATAAGCTATATATGCTATACCCTATCCACATGTCCTAGATGCAGGGTAGAGGAGGCTGAACTATTATACATGCTCTGGAGCTGTCCTAATATTTCTAGGCACAGGGAGGAGGTTGGTACCATCTTGGAGAAGGTAACAGGAAGTGGTGTCTGGGAGACAGCAGAGGCATGTTTGCTTAGGTTGTTTCCCCACACGAGAAAAGGAAGGGTGTCCTCACGGTTTGCAGATTTGGCACTCTTATTTACTCTTACTGGTACGAGGTGTTGGACGCTTTTAAAGCAACATGTGAGGCAGAGAGGGCCTAATTGTAGATACAGATATAGCCATACTAGGCCACTATGTTTTAACAAAACCTAGCTACCACTACTGGAAACGTGTTAATAATAGAAATGTGATATTGAGATGATGTCGCTGAGCATGGATATATGGTAAGAGCTCCTCCACACCAGATCTAAATAGTGATCATGAGCTTCCCAATAAACTGCTGAATTATGACATTCCACTGCTATGCTTCTCCTATGAGAATAAGATGTCAAGTTGAAAAGTTGAAAAAGAGGGGAGGGAGGAGCGTTAACTGTTATTCGTTAGGAAATGTTAAATAGAACACAGTTTCACCCTGTGAGCTTTGAGATAACAAACATATCCTATATATCCAAGTATTGACTAAGAATGACCATGAATATGAAATCTGGATATAAGATTATGTAGCTGAGTTATACAATGTAAAACTGTATCGCCGAGAAGATCGTATTATGTATTATATACTATGAAAAATACTGTACTGGAATATACCGTGAATATTATTATATAATCCATAGGGAACATAATAAAAATGTGTTTTAAAAAAAAATGAGCGCCAAGAGTACTATATACTGTGTTGTCTATTGGAGCAGAGAGCTTGCTGGCTGGTAATGAGCTGTGATTAAAGGCTTTTCTGTATAAATGGAGCAACTGTATACAGGGATAGGCCTTGGATGTATAAAGGACGCTGTGCTACAAAGGAACAGGAGGAGGCACTGAGGTAGTTGATGGGGTTGCAGTCCGCTTTACTGTGCAAGGTCATGTTCGGTGTGCTTTTTAAGTATCTAGATTTAATTATGGCTGCCCAGAAGTAGACAGAGCAATATATTCAGGATTCTGTACAAAATGTATTGTCTGTTGGTGTGATTGAAGAGTGGCAGAGTGGCCATGGTGATTCACTACTGTTCTGTATGCTTATTGTGTCTAAGAGAACTCTGATGTAGCCACAGCTTAGTATATCAGTAGTATAAAAAGCACCTAAAAATCCTATCACAAGAGCACAGGAAATATGCAAATGAACCAAATGTGAGTTGCTTCTCTCCACGTCAAGCAAGACTTTGCACTTTTATTATCGCAAAATGTGTCCTTGTTCCAAAAATGTACGCAAGTATACATTTCACAGTAAAAATGTGCGCAAATTGCTGATATTATGTGTAAGTCACAATTTGTGGAATTTCCACAAAGGAAACTATGCAAATTTTGAGAAGGCCTAAAATAAACCTAAAGATGCACCACCTGACGTTGACAGTGTGTACATAATTTTGCCAGTCCCTCTACTTTATGGTTGCACTCTTCACCAGGGTTGGGTCAGTTTTGGTTGAGCTTAATGGGGCAAAACTAGGAGCTTTCTAAAGAAGCACAGTCACAATTAGCAAAGAATAGCACAATCAATTTACACTAAAGCGATACATGGTAGAATGAATTCACGATATACATCAATAAAAATGTCTAGTATTGGCTTTACTTGAGCTTACAGAAAAAATAGAAAAAATTTAAGATGTCCTCCTGTACTGACTAGCAATAGCCAGGATTTGCATGGCTTTCAGATCTAACCTCCTAGCTAAGTTGGCACAAAATTCATCTTTGCAATCAATAACACATCCAGACAGTCTTTATTAGAAAGGATTATATATATATATATATATATATATATATATAATTATTTTACCTAGTGGCGGTCGCCACTAGGTAGTTATTGTTAGGTCCTAGCTTCTATAGAGAAAGCAGTTTTTTTACTTGCCCATATATTTGGCGCTGTTTGACGAATCTTCACCCAATTTTCCAAAAAGATTTTACAGTCACGCCAGCTGCTGTCTGGAAAGTTTTGGTGGTGATCCATCAAGCGGGGCCTGAGAAAAAGGGTTTCCCAAAAAGCTTTTTTCCCAATTCATTTTTTTGTTGGAATTTTGAACAGTAAATGCGCCCGAACCACTGGACGGAATTACATCAAATTTGGCTGAAAGGTAGTTCTTGGTCCAGAAAGCAACCTTTTTCTTCTTTGTTGTAAATCTGTTCAGTAGTTTTTGAGTAATTAAAGAAAATCCAATTTGTATATATAGGGACATGAAGGCTTAGCAAACCCTCCCGATCTCGTGCTGAGATCTAATTGGCTGCCAACACTTCAACAAGGAAGTGGCAGTCATTTTTGGACTCTGCTTCAGCCTAATTCCAGACACAAATATGAAAAAAAACAAAAGGGGCCAGAGTAGGGACACCCTGACCCCTTAGCTCTGGTGCTGGATTTCCAGAAGGACCCCCACAGAGCAAAAAAGCATTTTTTTTTTTTTTTTTGCTGCAGATCAACAAAAAAAAACAAGCGTGCGCTCCGCACTTGTTTTATAAACAGCCCATGGGAGGGTCAGGTCCCAGGGGCATTGCCATTTTATTGTGGGGGAGGTGCCTGGCCCCAGGGACCACCACCTCCTCGGGGCTTTTATCAAATTCAATAAAGAAGGGGACGTGCCCCCCATTCGAGGCCCGGGGACTGTCACCTCTCTGGGCTTTAATCAAATTCAGTGCAGGGGCGTCGCACAGCCCCCCACTGTCCCAGTGACCATCACCCCAGAGGGATTTACCCTAATTTGATGTGGGGGCTGCACAGCTATCCCCCCACAGCCCCAGGGCCCACCACCTCTCCAGGGTTATCCACAAATATACTGCTGGGGACACATGGCCCTCCACAGCCCTAGAGACAGCCACCCCTCCGGGACTTTACATAAATATGATTCAGGGGGCCACAACCCCTTAGAGTCCCAGGGACCACCACCTCCCCAGGACGCTAAGCACAAACTGCAGGGGACCACGCGGCTCCCCAGCAACCCCAGTGACCACCACATCCCCGGGGCACACTTAAAAAAAAAACACTCAGTTTCAGACCCCCAATCACCAGCTACCATCTCCTCATTAGGGCTATTAAAGTTAGAGGGGGGTGTGCACACACATATTCTCACACCCAGAGAGATAGGCCACAGCCAACTCACACTGCACACAGCCAGAGGGCCGTGCGCTGCATGGGGTTAAGTGGTTAGGGGGGTTGGCCACTGGGTCTGGTCACAGACCAGGCCCTTCAGCCAACCTCCGCCACACACAGCCGAAGTCCGTGCACGGCGATGGTTGGATTAACATTTATCATTAGGTAATAGAATTTTAAAAAATCATAGAAATTAACCTAAAAAAAACAAAGGTTACAGGGATGTTATAGTTTTGCTTGCATTTTCAATGTACTGAACCAAAAAAATTCAGTTAGAGTTCTTCCAAGTAACAACAACTCACACCCTCACCATGCACTGCTAATTACCCCACAAATTACGGCACTCATGCCATCTTTGATAACATCATTGATAATAGCAATATAATATTTGCAGTAAAAGTTTTTATGAAAAAACGGTGCATGGGGGGGTACGAGATATAGTTACCTTAAGGCATGAGTTATAGTTACTTGAGATAACTCTAACAGGTGAATTTCTATGGTTTGGTGCATTTAAAATGTGAGCCTAACTATGACGTCCCTGTAACTTAGGCCCATATTTATACTTTTTGACGCACAACTGCGCCAACGCAGTTGTGCGTCAAAACTTTTAACACCGGCTAACGCCATTCCAAAGCGCCATGCGGGCGCCTTATTTATTGAATGACGTTAGCCGGCGCAGCTGACTGGTGTGCGTCAAAAAAAATGATTCACACCAGGCAGCGCCGGCGTAGGGGAAAATGGAGCTTGGGCGTCAAAAAATGGGGCAAGTCAGGTATGAAGCAACATTTTTGCCTCAACCCGATTTGCGCCATTTTTTTTGACGCCCAACCCCCATTGAAATGACTCCTGTGTTAGCAAAGACAGGAGTCATGCCCCCTTGCCCAATGGCCATGCCCAGGGGACTTATGTCCCCTGGGCATGGTCATTGGGCATAGTGGCATGTAGGGGGGGACAAATCAGGCCCCCCTATGCCACAAAAAAAATACGAAAAAAATACTTACCTGAACTTACCTTAACTTCCTTGGGATGGGTCCCTCCATCCTTGGGTGTCCTCCTGGGGTGGGCAAGGGTGGCAGGGGGTGTCCCTGGGGGCGTGGGAGGGCACCTCTGGACTCCTTCTGAGCCCACAGGTCCCTTAACGCCTGCCCTGACCAGGCGTTAAAAAAACGGAGCCCATCAGGCTGGGCGCCGTTTTTTAAGGCCTGCCCCCTCCTGTGCGTCAAAATGACGTCACAGTATAAATAAGCGCACAGGCCTTAAAGTCATTTTTTGGAAGGGAACGCCTACCTTGCATATAATTAACGCAAGGCTGGTTCCCCCTTCTAAAAAATTACGCACATGGTGGAACTTTGACGCCCGTGGGGTCGGACGTCAAAGTATAAATATGGGGCAGTGTTTGCGCCGATTGTGCGTAAAAAATTTTTACGCACATTCGGCGCAAAGAGAGTATAAATATGCCCCTTAGTTTTTTGTAAGTGAGTGAATACACACATAATTATATATATATATATATATATATATATATATATATATATATATATATATATATATAGGCACATGTATATATATTCACTGAAAAAACAAAGGTTGCAGTGATGTTATAGTTAGGAAATAGCATAAAAACATTGAAATTCACTTAAAAAAACAAAGTTTATAGGGACGTTATAGAGAGACACACATTATTTTTCAATAATCCACCAATGTCTGTGCATGCCCTTACGTGCCAGAGGTTGGTTGCAGCAAGCCCCCTATAACCACCCAACCCCGCTTCATGCATGAACTAAGGGCCATGGTGGGGTTGGCTTCAGCAGAAGGTCATAAAAAAAAGAACCCATTCATCACAGTCACTACATAAGATATGGCACTCAAAAAAGTAAAGATGCAAACACCTCCTTGAAGGTTTACAGATAACATTTTCAAAGTGGATATGCAGAGAAAAGAACATTTGTTTTGCCTTGACCATGGGCTAGAAATTTGGCTTATTAGTGTTTTTGCCAGATGATGCTTCAGTTTGAGCACCTGGTTTCTTTGTGAAATAAGCATTGTACATAAATGAATCTTGCTGTGGTTATTTACATTTATTTTGTACAAATGTCTACCCAACTGGAAAACTTTCAACTGGCTAATTAGTGAGTGCTACCTCTTTGGGGAAATGTATAGTGCATCTCAAACACTTTAGCTGCGTAAAGGGCACCAAGGAATTGTCTTCAGTGACCTTCTGTCTGTAACTTTGCCAATGTGATTGATCCTTGATTGTCTTCATCAGATATCTTCACCTATGGAACTGCAGAGAAAACACACTTGCATCAAGTGGTTTTGGGACCGGGAGGGAGCCTCAAGTCCCTGCAGGCTCCTATCTCCTGCAGGAGCTGGCATTGCTCCAGCAATCAGGGAGCTGCTTCAAATAGCAGCTCACTGCTTGTGGGAGCAATGTTTGTATCTCTCTCCCTGCACACATTAGTGTGCAGGGAGAGAGTTGAAAACTCCACTTTCAGCAGACAGGAGCTGTTTGACAACTCCCACTTGCAGAAAACAGAGTTACATTTGCAAACCGCTACCGACTTTGGGTAGGCACCTTTGGAAGTATCAGGAGCTGGCCCTGGGGGGGTGGCAGTCTAGAAGGCCATATATGACTCTAAGAGGAGGACCACAACATGGCCTCCTCCTTGTTTTAAATTTTGCCAAGGGTAGGTGGTGGTCCCCAGGGCTGGGGGTCCATGACAGACCCCTGTCAAAATGATTTTACAGCCCCAGAGAGGTGATGGTTCCCAGGGCATGCGGACCCCCCCTTCTATTTGTTTTGGATCTTGCCCAAGTGAGGTGGTGGTCCCCAGTGAGAGGAGGGCCAGGAGACTCCTTCATATTCATAGCCCTGGGCGAGTGGCAGTCCCTGACGTGGGGGGTCCTCAGAACCACCCCTTATATTTCTTTACTAGTTTGCCTGCGGAGGGGGTGGTCCCCAGGGGTAGGGTTCCCTGCGGCCCGCATATATTATCTACCTAGCCCTAGCGATGTGGCAGTCCTTAGGGCTTTAGTAAGCCCTGGGACAGGGCACCCATGAGCCCCCTCCTTAATACATTTAAAATAGTATGCCCCCAGGACCTGGCCCACCAGGCAGCAAAAAGTTAAAAAGTGCAGGCGACTGTAGTTGCTTTTTTTTTAAATCACAGGAAAAATCATGAATACTAGCAATTTTTACCATAAATTTAAAAATGCTGAAGTCGAGTCCCAAAATGGCTGCCAAAACTTCCTAGTTGAAGTGTTGGCAGCCAATCAGATTGCTGCACTAGATTGAGAGGATTTGCGAAACTTTCGTGCCTCTAGATATACAAATTTGGCTCTCCTGGAATATCTACCAAACTACTGAACAGATTTACACCAAATAACACACTGTATAATCCGTATACCAGAAGCTAGCTTTCTGGAAAATTGGGTGTATTTCCATCCAGTGGTTTGGGCTGTAGTCATGTTCAAAACTCCTATGGGAATTAGCACGGGAAATTCACTTTTTTTGATCTCCACCTTTGCTCAACCCCACTTGAAGAATCACCGCAAAACTTTGTATACACAAAAAGATTCCTGGGCACACTATTTTTTGTAAAGTCAAAAAACACTTTTATATATGCAAATTAGGTCGTAACTATAACTATCTACTTGCAACTGCCAGTATAATATAATATATTATATTATATAATATGATATTATAATATAATATTATATAATATATTATATTATATTATACTATATTATACTCTATATATCTCTGTATACACACACACACACACACAAGCATAGAAAGCACCAATTTAGATGGCATAGAATGTGAGGACGGGGAACCAGAACTTATGCAACTCAAAAGTCTCACCTGCACCAACAGAATTGTATGTGCTTAGACAGCAGTAAGTGCCAATGGTTCAAGTTATGAATTACAAGTGGCTGAGCTCACCGAGAGAACAGATGCAACCTCTGATACACACTGATGGTACCCAGTAATCAATAAAACAAACAGTTCAACAAGTGTCTCTAATACAACAAATAAGCCAGTATTGACACTTTTCCAGAGAATGACCAAGTAAGGGGAGAAAGACAAGTGAGAGATGCACACAACCAATCAGCTTTGAGGTCAATTTAGTAGGGGGGAAATAAGACAACATATGTTGCAATATGTTGGAACAGCAGCATCCATTCTGCTTGTGCTGTGGTTTTAGAAAAAGACACATAGTCAGATTGCACAAAGGAGACGTAGACAGATGGCATAAAGAACACATAGTCAGACGATTGTACCAATGAATATAGGGGTCGGGGGCTAGGCTTTAGTTGCACCATTTAATAAAGGGGTTGGGAAGTTTGGTTTTAGCTGTGTAACGTTGCTCAAATATGCTATATTTGTTTGTTGTTGATCACATGGTTATTCTGATTCAGCAAAAAAACAAAATATAAAGGGATACCTGCTGTAACCAATAAAACCTTTGTACTTTATCGCTTAATTGTTGCTTGTTTTTCTACTTCAATTAAGGTTTCACCAACAAACTGGTGAGCCAGCCAGGAGAGTCCTGGAGGTCATCTGCAATGGCAACCGATGAACAGGAGACTGCCCATTAGGGATAGAATTGCACACTTTTCTGAAAAGGTATGCAGACAGCCTGTTTGTTCAAACGTTTGGTCATTCAAATGGGTAGTTCTCCCCATGAGGTGTTCGTTGTCATAAGGTGAGGCCTACACGGACTCCTCGAATTATAACAATTGAAGTATGAAGTAATAATTTGTGGTAAAGTAGAAATGTTATGGTAAACATGCACAATACATCTAGGGTTTTTGCATAAGTAATCTCCACACCACAGGCTGGTAAGGAAAGCAGATCTGAAATAAGAAATAGGTCTAAGTTGTAGACCAAAACCCCATTGTAGGGTTAGAGAGTCGAACCCATACCAGGTCTAGAAGATCTGAATAGAATGTAAATCTGAAAGAGAAAGTTTATAGAGGTCCCAAAAACTCATGACACTACTGTAGGGATATGGTTCACATCAGATTTAGTTCAGGGTAAATAAGCACGTGCACTGTATAAATAAATGCTCCAAAGTGAACTGAAGTAGTTCAAGAGATAGAAGGATAAACAACCACAAAATATATTTTTTTAAAGTCTAGGTACTCCATAGGTAGAATGCGACAAATAATAAAGTCATACAAGATGGATAGGAGAAAAAATGCTACTGAAGAAGATACACACGTAGAGATTAAAATAGGGTCTCCTTTAGAACATATGTTAAAGACATTTCCAAGTGACAAGAATAGAATAAACAAATACAGTCCAGAATGGCATAAGGGAACAACACAAAAATCATATTCATGGCCAAAAGATGATTCCTTTGACAAAGACAATGTAGCACACATGTTGACATTTAGTAGGGCTAAATATAAAGGAAAGCAATTAAATAAAAGAGAATGCATTCCTAACTTATGGTCTATACTGAGGATCAAGAAGAATTACCAATTAAAAGCCCCCTTGAAGAACAAAATAAGGACACACAGGCAGGCCACATGACATCCTCTGCACCCCCTGCATATGTAGAAATACACCTAAATCTCCTTCCGCCTGTAACAGGATATGAAAATCTACCAGAAGTGTAGAATGCTACAACTATTAAACAAAGCACAAAAGGGGTACTGGTGCATGAAACAGTATTAACACATCCAAAACTGGAAGGTGGAAAACAGGGCACCTTTTATTTAAAATGAGAAAGATGCAGCAAAAAACTGGGTACAGTATGAGGAAAGAGCAGATGTTGCCTCAGAAAGAGAATGAAACACAGAGGAAGAAGAGGAGGAATACCTTATACAAACACCAGCACAATCACACTTTTCCTTACTGCCTGTAACTCCACAACACACAGTAGTAGGAGGAAATAGAGACAATGTAGCACCAAGGATGAGAACCGCAAACTTCAACAGAATAGCAGACAGGCTATGGGCACATTTAGGAGAACAAGCGAGTAGATGAGGAATGATTGCTAGAACTATGAGCTCAGCTGCCAATGCTGCATTGATTGTAAGAAATAAGAATAGAATAAGTAATGATCTAAGTCCAATACAAACAATTTCTGAAAAAGAAGACAATATATGTGAACCCCTTCTATGACTACTTAGCAGGATGGACAGAAGGAGAGGTCCCACAGAGGAGACCATGGCCCAGGGAAGGATCTTTTGATTCAGATCATATGGCAATAGCAGAACGATGCATTAGAGGAGGAGAGGGGGGACCCGGATTGGGATTATGATTATATGACAAAATGTCTAAGTTTGGTAAAAGTATTCAATACGACAGGCTAGAAACCAAATTCAACAAGGGACATGGGGCAGAAAAGGATTAAATGATAACACATCCTATAAAATAAATAGGAGAATAATGTAGTTACCATTAATTCAAAAAGGACTAAAAACTAAGTTATCACCCCTGTCAGATAGGGCAGAGAAGTGAATCAGTAGCTTAGAGAGACATGCTGCAGGAATGACCTTAGCTAGAGGGGGCATAAAAAATCTATCGAGTGGGTTAATTGGGAGTCAAACTGACAACATTTTCAAAACTGTTAAATTTCCAGCAGTAACACTTCCGGAGACTAAGTTTGATGGTGCTTAATTTAACAATTATAGGTCAGAGGTATGGGAAGCACTGAGAAAAACTATCCTAATAAACCGGATATAGGAGGCATGATGGCAGAGACACTGAGACTGGATGAAAATGTAACTAATTATGTCAATAGCATGAAAGAAAGATGGAGTCAAGAGACAGGGAAAACATAGGAAAATGAAGGAAGTAACAATATATTCTTTTGTAACATATTAAAAAGAGGACTACCATTAGACATGCCGAACAGTTTGGAGAATATAGATGGGTTGGAAACAAAGCCCTGGATGGAGATCTTGGCACATATTGTACACTTTTACAAAAAGAAGGAGGAGAAGGAGAAAGAAAAACACATATAAAATGCTGCCGCCAGGATAATAAAACAAAACTTTAAAAAGACACTAACAGAAGGGGCAGTATTAGCTGCAGTGGTGCCTCAAAAGGTAATGTCGCAAACCATAGCAGCAATATTATAGAGGGAAGCAGTCAAGTGGTGGAAGGGGAGGAGGAAGTCTTAGAGGAAATATGGGCAGCCAAAAATCGATGGACTGTTTCTACTGTCATAACATGAGCCATATGGCAAGAGAGTGCAGGCACATGAAAGCAGATATGCAGGCACAAGCAATGTAGATACAGGGGCAAGTATATAATGCACCCAACAAGCCCTGCAATATAACCTGATACAAGGTCAACAAACTCTGAGCCCACCCCAGCAAAACAATTTCCAAGGTTATTAGTATAAAGGTCCACAAATCCAGTGACAACAAGATAACCCCTTAAAACCCTCAAACCAGGAAAGACAAGAAGGTATATTAGTGATGGCTGGAACAAATCCATTCTATGAGACTATGGGAGACAATGGACAACAGCAAACAATGCATACCATGAAGGTGGCCACAGAGGATCCCAATGTGTCCAGTTTTATCTCTAACACACAGATCGGATGACAAACCCACTGCAACAGTTGTCATAAACAAAATACGATATACCTTCCTAGTAGACACAGGGACAACAAAATCATGCATTAAAGAAGGGAAAATCCCCCTATCAAATACAGCTATTGACACACAGGCATTCTCTGGGGCAATAAATAGGGTTCCATTTACAGAACCATTATAGATGGAAATAGGAGCAGCTTTGGGAGATGGAAAACTGTTGTACACATCATCATCTCCAGCTAATTTCTTAGGGAGAGATTTGATGTCAAAACTAAATATGACAATATACTTTGCATCAGGCGGCACAATTGTCTACACAACCCCAGGGATTCCAGAAAAAAAGAGTAATGGCGTTACTTATGAGAATGGAGATCAATAAACAATACTGAGCCAGACCCACTGATAAAAGAGAGATTTTAAGGGCAGTATGTGCTATAATAGCAAATACACCCCAACTGAAAGGAAGGCTAGTAGAAATACAGGAAGAATTCCTGTTTAGATGCCAAGGAATACCCCAATCACAGTACTTGCAGGACACATCACTCTTGATAACCATGTAGGGAATTGAAATAACTCCCATACATGGCATACTATTGGCCACTGATGAGCACTAAACAATGTGGGTGTGTGTAATATTCATGAACCCCGGATTAAGGTTACTAGAATTACTTGCTGAACAACTGTTTGAAGACAACAATTAAGCAACTTCCACTGTAATATTTGAAAATGCAGTAGAGATTTGGCCAGAATTAGAGATAAGAACACCCACACCCAAGCCAAGTCCCAACACCCAAGCAAAGGTACCACCACAGTTGTGGACAACAATACCAATTGATGTAGGTTTGATACAGACAGCAACAACAGTAAAAATAACATAAAGGCAGGAGCACTTTTACCTAGGGTTAAGCAGTACCCATTGTCAAAACAAACAGATGAGGGAATAGCACCCACTATCGCAGTATTAGTGCAGCAAGGGATGATATAACCTGGAGTCACTCCCTATAATACTCCTATATACCCAGTAAACAAATCAAAAGGGGGTACCTGGAGGATGGTTCAAGATCACCACCCACTAAATAATATAGTAATACCAGAGTTCCCATTGGTCCCGGGTCCATCAATAATATTGACAAACATCCCAGCCGATGCAACACACTTCTCAGTGATCAATTTGAAAAATGATTTCTTTAGTGTCCCCTTACACCCCGACAGTCATTGCCTAACAGCAGTCACTTATTGAGGAACCCAGAATTTGTATACATGCCTACTCCAAGGGTACTGTGAGTCCCCTAGTATATTTAACAGGGTATTCAAAAATGACCTTTCAAACTTTCAGAGTGAAAGTGTGCTGCTACAATATGTTGTTGTATCCTGATAAGTAGCAGGTCCAAAGAACAGTGCAGAAAAGATACAACCAATTTGTTAACCATCTTAGTGCAAAGAGCATACAGAGTTGAAAGAGAAAAGTACAATACACAGTTCCTGAAGTGCATTACTTGTGCCAAATAATATCCGCTTCAGGCCAGAGGGTCACACCAGAAAGAGCAGAATGTATTAGGAAAAGACAGAACCCAGAACAGTGAAAGCGCTGCAACAATTCTTGGGCCTTGGGTAATTATGTCTGTCAGTGGCTGTTTGATTACAGCTCTCTGATAGCACCATTGTTTCAGGGAATGAAAGAGGCAAAATGAACAAAAAAAAGAATATATTGAACAGAGGAAATGACAGCTTTGCTCAAGAAACTAAAAGAAGAGATAGGTATCACCTCTGTGCTGGGTACACCAGATTACAAGAAGGCATTTTACCTTTTTTGTATAGTAATGGTATGACAATGACAGCAGTACTAACGAAAAATATACCCTGTAGGCCATAAGGCAATGACCTACGATAGTACATTATTAGACCCAATAGTGAAAGGACACTTTCCATGTGACCAAGCATTTGCAACCACTGCCTTTGCTGTTGAGAAAAGCATGCCTATTGTGATGGGGTCTTCTCTCACATTGTATGAGGAACATGCATTGTTTGCTATCATACAGAAAGCAAAAGACACATTAACCACACAACGGGTTTCAGGCTATGAAATAATATTATCCTTACCATCATTGAAAACCTGAAATTAAGCCACTGAAAAGTCTTAACTGCACTCACTTATAAATGTACGTGCTTAGACAACAGTATGTGTCCAATGGTTCAAGTTAATGAATTACAGATGGCCGAGCTTAGAGAGAGAACAGATGCAACCTTTGATGCACACTGATGGTAGCCAGTAAGCAATAAAACAAACAGACCAATAAGTCTCTCTAGTACAACAAATAAACTAGTATTGACAGTTCTCCAGAAAATGACCGAGTGAGGGAAGGAAGACAAGGGAGCAATGCACACAATTATTTAGTAGCTGCTAAAAGATTTGAAGTCAAAGTTGAACAGTCTCCTTTTCATACCTAGTGAGAAACAGCTTTAGCTGTAAGCTAAATCTAATGTAAATATAGCATAGAGGTGTGCATTGGGCCATCCCCTTCAGTCTTTGTTACCATTTGGTCAGCCTCCTTCAGCCATTTCTTCCTGCCTGGGAGAGTAAATCACATTTTGGGTCAGCTCACACCACAGTCTTTAAGAGTATTTACTGGGCTTCCTAATGTATGTCATTTCACAGATTCTTACTTTGCAGTAGTGATTGGTAAAGGAGTCTGTCCCCTGGATCGTAGCTGATGAGACAGCAATGCACTCTACAGGTCGAAAGACTCCAATTCCCCACTCTTTCAGTCAGGAGCTACAGGGAAGCAGACTCCAATGGTTGCAGTATAGGTGACCTGCTCTTGAAGTAGGACTTGTGATGAAGGGGGCGGTCATCTTCAACCTCTTTTACCATATCAAGATGACCACCACATTCAAGCTCCATACTTCCAGGCGTGTATTCCTTGTATTTTTTTATTCATCCAAGAAACATAGCACATCACTCTGCAGATATAAAATGGGCTCGGCAGGAGATAGGGAGAACAGAACAGGATTCATGGGGAATGGATGAAAAGTGGTTGCAATGCAACTTCTAAAACACTGGTGGGTGTCATGGGACCTGGAAGAATAAAGTAAACTGTCAGGCTGGTGTTTTTTCTAAACTTGAGCATTGAGTTCAAACTAAGAATAGCATCCACACCTAATAATATTCATTTTTTGCAGAGCACACTGTAAGTTGAATTGTCTGTAGGTGCTTGACAGATGATCATTGACACCAAGCTCACAGATGATCTTTTTATTGGTTTGAGAAGTTTCGAAGCCTGGGAAGCCTCTGTCAGTAATCCAACCGCAGTAGATTTACTAGCTCTTGTCAAAAGTAGATCAATTCTTCTCTGCAAATTATCAATAAATGCATTTTATAACAATTAAACAGCCTACTTGTCATTAAGTGCAAATAATGCAAGCAATCCATAACAGGGTTAGAGAAAATATTAGAAACTAAACAGAAGATGGCAGCGTTGGACAGCAACGGTAAATGCAGTCCAAAATTCACCATACTCCTACCAACTCCATCATCGTATGGTTATCGGTCACTTGGTCAAAAGTATTTTTATACAAACATGGCTAAAGATGTGCATGTATTTGGCTTCTACTCTTAAGTCCTGTGTGATTCACTTTTGTAGCAGGCTTACTGTTCCCAGCTCCAGAGAAAACATCCCTTGTTAACTATCTTTAGAATCAGAAGAAACAAACAAAGGAAGAAAATGCAATGTCAACTCCCCACAGTCAAGCTGTCTCCAAATAGAAAAAAGTCTGAAGGAAAATAGCCAGAGTTGGGCACTTCCAAGTGATATCTGACTTGAAATTATGAGATTTCGTTTTGACACATACAAACAAAAAATTACTCAGCATCTTTCAGAAAATGGGAAGATGACAGTTTTAACTGTAGTCAACTGTCAGGGATGAAGCTGTGTGTATGAGTTTTTTAGGGGTAGTGAAATGCATGTGCATCAATGTGTGCATGCATGTTTGTCTGCATTTGTGCATGCATGTAATTCTATAAGACTGTGTAATTCGATATTGTGTGTTTGTGTGCATTCACTATAAAAAAGTCAAATGTATGTTTTTGACATTTGTGTAGCCAAAAAGGCAGCAGAGCTCCATACAGGTCAACAAATTATAGGAGAGGTAGTTGGTCATTGGACTGTTACTGCATTGTAATGTATTCTTCAACTTTTTCCTAGAATGATTGAAGGTGTCATCCCCGCAACACAGGCATCTTTGCACAATGAGTGCATGGGTTCCTGCATTGCAGAGCCGAGTGATTTTGTGCACAAAAGGACACCTTCATGCACAGACACAAACACAAAATGTGTTTTCATCTATCTATGTGTGCTGCATGATACCGCACACATAACAAGAGTGGGCAAGGAGGAGGAATGTGGAGAGTTCTCCTCCTTGCATCACACTCACACCACACTTGGGTTGGCATAGGAATCTGACACATTCCCAAAATCTGTAAATGTGGGAAGGTGTCAGAATGCTACCCCAACTCATGGGGTGGCATTGTAGTGGTGCGACAAACGATACAAACATTTGCAACATATTTTTACATCTTTCGATGTGTGTTGCATTCAGCAACACACATTGGAAGTGGTAGAAGGCCTTCCTGATTGTTCATATTGAAGGATGTGTCCCTTCCTGCACAAGTACAATTATGCCTGCAACACAGCAACCCCTACACCATGGTGCAGGTGTGCGTGTGTTGGCACATGGCAGCAAATTGTGCACCAGTGCAGAGGTAGACAGAAATGCCCAGTATCTTGTGTGTATGATGCATTTGTGCCCTATCCCAATGTTGCAGGGAGGCCTATCCCATCAGTTGCTGCCACATTCTATGCCCCAGGCATCAAACATAATGCCCAATGAGAGTTAAATGTGGACAGATGCTACAGTTGACACAATGAAGGGAGGGGTGATGGTTGTGAACTGGTCTGTGCATATAGTGGGGGGGTCGGTGTGCATTACATGTGTTTGGTGTTTACTCATTTGTGTACCCACATGCAACCCTTTAGCATGCATACAATGCGTTTTATCTCTGAGACCTAGGGGCCTTCCCCTCATGGTATTTGTTAGTTATCACATTGCCCACCGCTTCGACTTACCCTGTGGTTGTTGATGTTCATTGTATGTGGCACTGTCCTGTTCCTGCACTCCTGCCACCAACTCCTCAGGGATGACGGCTGCACCATCTACTCCAGGTCATCTAGCTCTTTTTGGGATGCTGGACTTCTACCATCAGTCTGCAATGCTGCTTTGCAGTTGCTGCCCAGTTTCTCCTTTGTTCTCTACTTGCAATCATGCCAATCAATGACGTTCCTCTTGACCTCTGGCACACTGTTAGCTTTATTCACAATGGACTGCCATATAGCCTCTTTCCTCCCTAATGGCAATTTTGAGGTGACAGAGAGCTGGGGTTGATGCTCTGTCACCTCAATAATCATGATCTGGTTCTTCTACTCACTAAACCTGCACTTCCTCTTCCTCTTCTCCTAAGAGTCTGTCTGGACATCCTGGCTGGTACTGGGGTCATCGGTGTCCTCCTGGGGTCTTTGATGTCCTGAATTCTCAATTTTTTTATGCAATGTCTCCTTTTTATTTTTATGGTGTGTTTCTTTTGCATTTCGCTGGCTTTTGTGGCACTGTTAGGTGCAAAAATCCTGCTAGTATGTCCAGCGTCAAAATGTGTGCCACTAGTCAGGCTAATACCAATTTTGCTGCACTAGCGGAATTTTTTTACGTTTGCCTGTTCCTACGACCATGTGCATCATTTTGTAAATACTGTGCACACATGGCGGTAAGAACTTATTTAGTGCAACGTTGAGTTTTTTGATGCACAACAGCCCTAGCACAGTTGTGCATCTTTTATTGTAAATGAGGCCCCTAGTCTGAAGCTGACCTGGCTGCAGGTGTGCCGAGAACTACCAGAAAGAAGCAAGAGTGCTCTTCCTAATGGCTTTGTAAATGGTGCAGCTGGTTTTGAAGATGATGTAGGCCAACATGGGGTACCAATAAAATTCTATCAGGAGGGGGGTACAATTATATTTCCCGCGGCCCTAGATGAAACGTGCTTTGGTGAGTAGCTTGCCTCGCGTCTTTAGCCTGCTGCCTGCCACCTGAAGCCACTTCTGAGTGCAGCCTCACAGCCACACTGACAGCAAGACATCATGGGGGTCATTACGACCCTGGCAGTTGGTGGTAAAGGGGCAGTAAGACCGCAAACAGGCCAGCGAAAAACAAAATGGAATTATGACCGCAGCGGTTACCGCCACGGTCATCCGCCACTTCACCGTTCCGACCGCCATGACGGTGAAGACCGCTGGGCAGGACCCTGCATACCGCCATGGATCTCGGGTGGTTGGGAACCGCCATGAGATCCATGGCGGTAGGCACTATCAGTGCCAGGGAATTCCTCCCCCACCCTCCACTGCCCCCCACGAATCCTCCTCCCTCAACTCCCTCAACTTACCTTGTCCGTTGATCCTCCAGGAGGGGACGGGATCCATGGGGGCAGCTCCGCCACCAGAACACCGTCACCAGAACACCGCCACACCGAATCATGGGATGTGATTCAGTGGGCGGTGTTCTGTTGACGTGGCGGTGGAGGTTGAGCAACCTCCACTTTCCCGCCGTCTGCCAGTATGGCTGCTGGCGGCTTTCCGTAAAAAAAAGGACGGCGGCCTGCCAGCGGTCATAATACGCGGCGCAGAAGACCGCCACCACTCAGGCGGTCTTCAGCACGGTGGTACCTTGGCGGTCTTGCGAAAAGACCACCGAGGTCTTAATGACCCCCCATGTCTGCCTTCCTATGCTGTTCCTGCCTTGCCCGTTTCATTTCTGAGATCATCTGCAAGGTACAGTAAAGGCAGGGCACCTCATTGCCAAGAGACTCACATGGATACGCTCTGACTGCAGCCTGCAGCTCTGATCTGTATCCAGCCCTCATCGCCAATAGAGGAGCCTGTAAAGGAAAGAAAGAAAAAATTAAAGACTTCAGACTTATGGTACAAAAGCTAAAATAATCAAAGACTAATTTTCTGAAGTTATTCTAGAGGCACTATACATATTAACCCACTGATATTGATGTAAGGAAAATCGAGCAAGGACAGTGCACAACACTTAATATGAGGAAAATTTAAGAGCTCCTTGAACAGCAATTACAGAACTGTGCCAGTTATTTCATAGCCAAATCTATGCTGCTGTCCCGAATGCAAGTCAGAGCTCATGTTTTGTCATACTGAATGTACAATGTCTTATATGATGTTTTTGTTCCCTAAGCACTAGATCAGAATACTTATGCTGGCGATCAGTCGCTACAAGACCCTTACGTCGTTCATTCTTTCTCCGGCACATCTCATATATTCAGGTGTTGCAGCAACCTACCCTGGTTCACTTACATACAAGTTGACTCTCAGGTATTCAGGGACTACTTGGGGAATGGTTGAGATGGATGAAAGGAAGAGCGAGTGTAACGATCAGAGTAGGAACATAGCTTATGTCCCATTTAATGTCCTGTGTCACTTGCAGGTCGACAACTCGTCAGTGGACCAACACACCAACCCTCAAGGGCCCATCTCCCCTCTTTTGATCAGGTCACTAGTTGTAAATCTCTAGCCTAACTGGTAGGTACGTCCAGGAGGAGGGATTTGTTCCATATCGTCTCCACAAGGCCTTCTTATCTGTCAAGGTAAGCAACTGAAACTACAGCCTGACACTTGGTTAGGTTGAGCTTTGAATAGGAGCTGGACATCCTTGTATGGGTGAGGTGCTGGCAATGTTTGAGCGACTGGATGTCTGGAGCAGAGTGGACTTTCAGGTAGGGTTGAGTATTATTGATATATTAGTGAATCTTGATTCTGTTATAAGTGAGTAGAGGTGGAAAATAACAAGAGACAGTATGGAACCCTGGGATACTATATGGCTGATAGGGATCTTTTGATACCAGAAGGTGCATGAACTGGTATTGATAGGAAAGGTAGGACAAGAACCAGTTAAGAACATTTCCAGTGAATCCCATGCGAGACTGTCAAAGGCAGCTGAGAGGCACAGCAATTTCAGAAGGCAGGGGTCATCTTCTTCTATAGTCTGGAGGGCATTGTAGACATGCAGCACAAAAAGGTGAGCAGAGGAATTATTGCAGTTTTTCTAACCATGGCAATCACTTGGATAGCTTCCCAATCCATCATTGTGTTGCTTACGATGCCGCCTCAGTTTGGAACCAGCTATGCACAAGTCAGACTTGACCCTGTTTCTTATAACAGTCTAGCACAAACTGCCAGGTCCGGTCTTTACCGAACCAGAACACAAGGAGAGGAATTATTGCAGTTTTTCTAACCAATGGCAATCACTTGGATAGTTTCCCAATCCATCATTCTTTTGCTTACGATGCCACCTCAGTTTGGAACCAGCTATGCACAAGTCAGATTTGACCCTGTTTCTTATAACAGTCTAGCACAAACTGCCAGGCCTGGTCTTTACCGAACCAGAACACAAGCAGCCTAGACCAGTTTAGCCCTGATAAATCATCATAAAGGTATAGCTTGGTTCGAGTGGCACTGTAAGCACCGGGCTCACATCAGGGCATAACTTTGCCACTTAGGGCAATACATTAAATGGACTAAATGTGATGGGAGGAGTGCCTACAATTTGTCTAACCACTGGCAATCACTCGTAGGAGTATCCCAACCCATCAATCTTTTGCTCACCATGTCACTTTACTTTGAGCCCAGCCATATGCAAATCAGCCTTGACCCTCCTCCTCATGGGAACAATACAGCCCGATTAGAACCTGGCTTTACATTTTGGGTCACAATGTTCCCAAATATATATGCATAAATGAATATAATAATAAATGTCATTAAACTATAACTAAATTACTTTTAATTCTATACATCACTTTTAATAACTATCAGTGCATTATAAAAAATATTTTTTTAATTTAAACTTCAGAAAAGTAAGTTTAATTTTATGTAATATATTTAAATCCACTAACAAATAAATTCAAAATTAAGTTACTATTGCTCAGGAATGTTGTTTTAATAGTGCTGTGGAATGTCCTTTTGTTCTACACCAAAAATGAATATGTATATAGACAATAAAAATATTTAAACAAAAAATATCTCTACAAATTTTTTCAATTCTTGTACTTTACAACAGGGAGACCCCACAGAGAAAGTGCAAATCTTTCCATGGTAAAATATAAGGAAATGTAAAAAGGTTTATAAAGCTGAGTTTAATCTTTTTAGAAATTAATTGCTGTCAGCCATTACAGACCTTGGGGACATACCCCCCTGTCCTGAAGTTGTAAAAAAAGATGAATGGAGGCAGGGTAGGGATACCTTGACCCCTAGCCACATGGACCTCTCCTGTGGCCAAAAAATAAAAATAAATGGCAAAAAATGCCACATTTCCTCAAGACTCTCAAAGAATAAAAAGGAATGGCAGCTGGGCCACATTTACTTATTATAAGCATGGGGAGCCTACTCCTGGGGCCAAAAACTATTTTTTATTGGCAGGGGAGATGCACAGCCTGTGTCCTTGAGCCATTAAAGGCACCAGGGTGCCTACTCCCAGGCGTGATGCCTTTAAAGGAAGAGGACCACACAACCACTCTCCCTGAGCCGTTCATGCACTCGGGGAGCCACCCCCGGGGCCAGCTGAGCAGCTTGGTCCCAGGGTGCCTAACACAGTGTCATAGTGGTTTCCCTGCCTGGAACGGTGCAGGCAGGGAAACCTGTGTTTGCTCTCTCATGGTGGGAGCATTTTCAAATCTTTGCCAAGCAGGAGCAAACACCAAGCCAACTCCCAGATGGCTGGAGCTTTAAAAATGCTCTCACCCACTGGGAGCAGACAGTAGATCTGTTTCCCTGCCCACACTGCAGTAAACCTGCTTGAAGCAGCATTATCAGCTACTCCTTGTGGGTGAGAGCAATGCCAGCTCCAGCTTGACTCGGAAAGCCTCTCTCTTTTCAGTCTCCAACAAGGATATGGTGGGTGCTTTGGGTGGGCACCAGGGCCCCACCTGATGTGGTCTCCTGGGGTGAAATCAGCCCTGGGATGGGGTCTGTGTGCCTCCTCCCCTTTCAATATGGTGCTGCGCCCTGAAGAGTAGTGCCCCTAGTGCCAAAATTGGCCCAGGAATGGTGCTGTGTGCTCTTCTTATATAAAAATGACTTGGACCTTGGGATACGAGATCCCTGATGCTGAAATCAGCCCAAGGAGGGGGGCATACCTCCTTCCCATGAAAATTGCACTTGGCCCAGGGGGATGGAGTCCCCGGGGCCAAAATCAGTCAAAGAGTCCACTCCCTAAACAAGCATTCTGACCACAGGGGCTCATCCCTGGGGCTGCAATTGGGTCATGGGGGTTGTCACCCCCAACAAGCACATCAGGCCCTGGAGATTGAGATAAAAAGTGGTCCTTGGGGATGGGCTCCCTGGGGTCTAACAAAGTCTTGGAGGCCACACACACCCATCTCCCTTTATTTATATAAATGGCACTGGGGTATGGGGTCCCCAGGGCTGACAACAGCTCAAGGAGGAGGGCCACATACCCCTCCCATTTAATTAAAAAATAACAGCACTGGGTGATGGAGTCCCCAGGGCTAGGGCCTATAGCCAACCCCCACTGTGCATAGCCGTAATGTGTGAACAGCCTGAGGTTGGCTGTATGGAAGGGTGTTGGTTGCAAGGTTCAGCAATAGATTAGGCCGTGTACAACAGGGGTTGCATTTGCAGATGGCAATTAAGTATTACTTTACATTAAAAAAGCCCTAGAGGGTTACTGAAAAAAACTAAGGATAAATAATGTTCTAATTAAGTGTGATAAAAGGATTCTTTTTTTTTTTTTTTTAGAGGAACCTCAGAAATTTACTAAGAAAAATCAAAGATTAAAGCAACGTTATAGTTAGGTGAATTTACCAGTGACAACATTAACGTTTTGAACAAAAAAAAAACAGAAATTCACCAGTTATAGGGTAATTTGTGCCCCACCATACACTGCTCATGATCTCACAAGTGACATCACTCATGACATGTTTTATGATATAAATTATAATATCAATGATAACATCTCACCAACACCACCATAGTGTCATTGGAGTCTGCAGGGAAGTCACAAGACCCAATTGGCCTCAGCCAGCTGGCTGAACTACACACCTGTGACTGGCTGCCAACATTTCAATCAGGAAGTGTTGGCAGTCATGTTGGAACTCGGCTTCAGCCGAGTCACTGAAAAAAGTAAAAAAAAAAGAAAAGGGGCCAGGGTAGGAATATCCTGACCCACCAGCCTTGTTCTTGAGGGGCCACAGCAAGGTAAAAAAAGCATTTTTAAAAATGTTTGCAGTGAATTCATGAAATTGTCCCCAGGTGGGACAGGTCTCAGAGGCATATGAAAAAATGAGCAGGGGGCCCACAGGGGACTGTCACCTCCCTGGGGAGGAATATATGAACAAATGTGGGGGGGGGCACCTAGCCCCCCTGCAGTCCTAGGGACCTCCACCTCCCAGGGCTATTCATTTAAATTATGGGGGGTGTTTATTTGTTTGTTTTAAAGCCCCAGGTGGGCCAGGTCCCAGTGGCATAGTACAAAATGAGGAGGGGGTTCACGGGGAACCCCTCCTGGGCTTATTGCTTCCCTAGGGCAGCCACCTCCCAGGGCACAATATGTAAACAAATGCGGGGGTTGCCCAGTCCCCCTGCAGCCCCGGGAACCGCAACCTCCCCAGGGCAGAATAGGTTAACAAATGCAGGGGACTGCCCACCCACCCATAGCCCCAGGGACAGATAGCTCCCCAGGGCAGAGTATGTAAACATAAGCGGGGGCTTGACCCATTCAGACACCTGGGAACACCACCTACCCAGGGCAGAATAGTAAATGATGCAGGGGTTTGTGGAGCTCCCCCACAACCCCCAACATAATCAAGGGGGTCCGCCAGGGCTAAAATGACGGGGGCACCGCCAACAGGCTGGCGGTGCCCCGCAGGGCATTCTGACCGTGGCGGTTCGGCCGCGGTCTCCCGCCGGTTTTCCGCTGCCCTTCTGAATCCTCCATGGATTCAGACACCCCATACCGCCATCCTGTTCCTGGCGGTTCGCCGATGGCATGGGCACTGCAGGGGCCCCCGTAAGAGGGCCCCACAATGAATTTCACTGTCTGCATTGCAGACAGTGAAATTCGCGACGGGTGCCACTGCACCCGTCGCACCTTCCCACTCCGCCGGCTCCATTCGGAGCCGGCGTCCTCGTGGGAAGGTTGTTTTACACTGGGCTGGCGGGCGGCCTTTTGGCGGTCGCCCGCCAGCCCAGTGTAAAACCCAGAATACCCGCAGCGGTCTAATGACCGCGGTGCGGTATTCTGGAGGGGGGAACTCTGGCGGGCGGCCTCCGCCGCCCGCCAGGGTGAGAATCACCCCCACAGTCTTGTCCCCTAAAAAATGTAATGTTTGGGTAGGGCCCTGGGGGGGTGGGGTCCCCAGGACTGAGATTGGCCTGCAGAACGGGACCACAGGGCCCCCTCCCTCCAAACCCCCCCCCAAAAAATGTTTAGGCTGGGCCCCAGGGGATGCAGGTCCCTGGGACCAAGATATGCCCAGAAAGGGGGGATGTGGGCCCTCCTAACCCCCAATAAAATTTAGAAGGGAAGGCCCCAGGGAGATAGGGTCCCCAGAGCCAAAAGCAGCCCAAGGAGGGAGGCCACGTGGCCCCATTATCCCACCAAAAAAATATTAATGCCAGACCCTGGGGGATGGGGACCCCGGGGCCAAATTCGGCCAGTGGAGTGGACTGCGGCCAGCTACATCTGTACATGGTCAAAGGCTATGCGCAGTGCGGGGTTAGGTGGTTGGGGGGGTTTGGACACAGGGTCTGCCCCTTCCCCCCAAAAAGTCAAATTTAGAAGGCTGGATCCCTGGGGATGGGGTCCCCAGGGCTGAAATTGGCCATGGGAGGGGGGGGCACATGGACCTGCGTCCAGCTTCAGCTGCACATATAGGGGGTTGGCCACAGGGTCCACTTGCAAATCTGGCCCTGCGGCCGACTGCCACCACAAACTGCCAAAGGCTGTGCATAGCAGTGGCTGGATTACCGTATAGTAATGAAAATTGCTAAAAAAAAAATTTACAGGGACTTTCCATTTAGGGAATGTAATTTCTTTTTAAAAAACAAGAAAATTCACTTTAGAATCAAAGATGACAGGGACGTTTTATCTAAGCTTACATTTTAAACATGCAAAACCATAGAAATTCACCTGTTAGAGTTATCTCAAGTAACTATAACACGTTTCTAAGGTGTCTGTAACTTGCGCCCTCACCATGCACTTCTAATTACTGCACAAATTACCACAGTCATGACATTTTTGATAATATCTTTGATAATATCACTGTAATATTTGCAGCAAAGTTTTTGACAAAAAAAACTGTGTCTGGTGAGGGTGTGAGGTACAGTTACCCTTGGGAACTAGTTATAGGTATTTGAGCTAACTCTAACTATAACTGGTGAATTACTATGGCTTTGAACGTTTGAAAATGAGCCTAACTATAACGCCCCTGTAACATTTGTTTTTTTAAACTGAGGCAATCCACTATAAGCCCCCACCTTGCACATTGCATGGCCTTCACCTGTGCGCAGCTGAGGTTGCCTGCAAGACCTGGCCTGCAGCCAGACACTGTGGTCAACCCCACTATCCACCCAACCCCATGCTGTGCACAACCCTTTGGCCGTGGGTGGCAGAAGTTGGTTGCAGACTCTCTGAGTGTCATAATAGGTGTGCGGGAATCTATCTAGAGGTGAGAGTGGCTGTGACAGTGTCTGTCTGGGTGTGAGAGTGCATCCATCAGTGTTTTAGTGGGTGTGTCAGTGTGTGCATGGATCTGTGGGTGGGTGCATGAGGATATCAGTGGGTCTATTAGTGGGTGTGGTAGAGTCTTAGTGCGTCTGTGAGTAACTGTCTTAGTGGGTCTGTGACTATGTGCTGGAGGGTCTGACTGCGGCTGTGAGTGGGTGCACAAGGCTCTGAGTGGGTCTGTGAGTGGGTGCCTGAGTGTCTGAGTGGGTCTGTGAGTGGGTGTGTAAGAGAGAAATAGAAAGAAAGTGAGAGGGAGAGGGAGGGAGATAGAGAGTTTTTTAGGCTTTGATGTATGATATACCTAGAATGAGATATTTCTGAACTATTTTTGTATCTGTCATTAAAAAAAATTAAAATAATTTGAACTTAAAAAGAAAAGAAAAAAAAATAGGGAAGCCGGTCCGGCTGGACTTGAAACCTGAGTTCTCAGTGTGAAGGTCTATGACCTTCACACTGAGCTATTGCTGGCATTTTATTATTATTATTTTTGTAGCCATTTATGGGCTATCTAGGACTGCAAGGGAGCCCTCAAGAGCTCCCCTGCAATCCCTACATATGTATTTATTTATATTTTATTTTTTATTTTTCAAAAGGCCCTTTATGGGCTATCTGGCACCATGGGGCAAGCCTCAAGGCCCCCCCATGGTGCAAGTGCTGAAGCTTCGGTTTTTGACAGCTGTACCTGTTTGACAGGTCCTGCTGTCAATAATCAAAGTGTTTGCTGTGGCTTGGCTGCAACTGCAAAGCTGCAACCAAGCCACAGTAAACAGCTATGTCCCGGGGCTGGCCACCCCAGGACATAGCAGGAGCCGACACTGGGGGGTGGTGGTCCACAGGGCCATCAGTGGCTCCTTGAGGGGGCTGTGCAGCCCCTCTCCAATGTGTTGCAAACCCCAGGGAGGTGGTGACCCCCCCTTTCTTTTCTTAACTATTTGCCCCAGGGAGGTGGTTGTCGCTGAGGCAGTGGGAGTACGCCTGGCATAACTATTAACAGCCCCGAGGAGGTGGGGATCCCTGGGGCAGTGGGGGGCTCGCGGTCCCCCACATATTATTTATAAGCCCCAGGGAGATGGCAGTCCCTTGGTCAGTAGGAGGGGGCTTGGAGGCCCCCTGCATTATTCTACAATTGCCCCCCAGATTTTTACACACCCGGAGGCTTTAAAATTGCAAAGCGCAGGAGTCTGCACTTTTTTGTTTTAAAATTTTTGCTGCAGATATTTGACCCCCATTGAGACTCAGCGGCCAAAAATTTAAAAAAATGTTTTTTAGCCCTGGGGGTCCCTTTGGGACCCAGCACCAGCGCTAAGGGGTCTGGGTTTTCGTACCCTGTCCCCATTTCTTTATTTTTTATCTTTTTTCTGGGACTCAGCTAAAGCTGAGTCCCAACATGGCTCACAACACTTCAACTACCTCCTTGTTGGAGTGTTGTCAGCCAATCAGATCTCAGCACGAGATCGAGAGGGACTGAGAATCCTTTGAGTCCCTATATATACAAATGTGTTTTCCCCTGAATTTCTCAAAAACTACTGAACAAATTTACATCAAAACAAAAAGGTCGCTTTCCAGACCAGGACCTACCTTTCTGCCAGATTTGGTGTAATTCCGTCCAGTAGTTTCTGCGCTATCTCTGTTCAAAATCCCTATGGAAGAATAAATGTGGACAACATGTTTTGGAGCCCTCCTTTTTCTCAGCCTGCCCTGAACAGGATTACCCTGAAACTTTCCAGACTGGAGGTGATGTGACTGGCAAATTTTTTGGGAAAGATTTGTGGTGATTCGGCAAGTGGCACCAAAGGTATAGGCAAGTAAAAAATGTTTTTTTATATGGAAAATAGGTCCTAACTATCACTACCTAGTGGTGACCACCACTGGGTAATACATATATGTATTTCACTGAAAAAAACAGCGGTTACAGGAACATTATAGTTAGGAAATAGAATTAAAAATACCTTAGAAATTCACTGAAAAACAAAGGTTACAGGGACATTATAGTTACGTGCTGAATTTAATCGTACAAAGCCATAGAAATTCAGCAGCTATTGTTAGATTTCTTTTAAGTAACTATAACTCCCAGCCTAAGGTAACTATAATTTTCACCCTCGGAATGTCTACACTTTTTTAACATATAGGGGGTCATTCTGACCTCGGCGGTAAAATGCCCTTACTGCCGGTCATAAGACCGCCATAACACCGCCGCGGCCGCGGTCAACCGCCACGGTCATTCTGACCCACAACGGCCAAACCTCCAAAAATCTGTCCTCCACTGCAGCCCGCCACATCGGCGGGCAGCGATAAACTGGAGATGACCAAACCTCCACCGTCACGCCAACAGAAATACGCCCATGCCATTATGACCCACGAATCCACACGGCGGTCATTCAAACGCGGTATTTCATTGGCGGTACACACCGCCGCGGTCAGAATACACACACATCACCAAAACACAGCCACATTGGACAATTTGAAATACACACACCTGATACACATACACACACCACTCCCACACAATCAACCAACTATAAAACACACACCCACATCACCCACAAACCCCTGCGACCCTAATTACTGAGAGAATGAGAGAGAGACACAGCAGACAATCCATAGCAAGACACACTGAGGCACACTACACCATCACACACACCACATAGTAGCACAAAGCACCACTCACCAACACACTCCTCATCACATACACCACCCCACACCTCACCCACACCACCCCATGGCACCCCAAAGGCACCCACGCTTTTCGGACCAAGAACTCCGGGTCATGGTGGAGGAAATCCTAAGAGTGGAACTACAGCTCTTCGGCTCGCAGGTGCAGCACACCAGTATAGCCAGGAAGGCGGAGCTATGGCAGCGGATCGTGGACAGGGTCAACGCGGTGGGACAGCATCCCAGGAATAGGGAGGACATCCGCAAAAGATGGAACGACCTACGGGGGAAGGTCCGATCGATGGTCTCCAGGCACAACATCGCGGTCCAGAAGACTGGCGGCGGACCCCCACCCACCCCTCCCGAATTTACATCGTGGGAGCAAGAGGTCTTGACCATCCTGCATCCTCAGGGCCTCGCAGGAGTAGCCGGAGGAATGGACTCTGGTAAGTCCAATCTCAACTACTATATCCCCCCCACCCCACCAGCATGCCAACCCACACCCCCACCCTCACCCCCAACCCCCCAGCACACATCCTCCCTGACAATGTCTCACCAGCACAACCCACCCATCCCAACACCAACTCCTGCATGCCAACACAAATCATGGGCACCCATCACCTAAGCATGACCACTGCACTAACCCCTCCCCCCCACTAAATACCCTCACAACACCTCCCTCCAGGGAATGCCTGCACTGGGGGACAAGGGCACCCACAACACGCATGCTATTGCACACACAGAAATAATAACCAAACTCTCTTACCCCATGCAGGACCCGAACGACAACACACCAGCCAGGAGGGTCCAGAAGTGTCCATCCCACCACCGGAACAGGCCCACACTGAGGATAGCAGGTCTGTCGACAGTGAACCTGATGACCAGCCCGGACCATCGGGGACCTCTGGGCAGTCGGTTCCCCTCAGGCAGCCACAGGCCACACCAGACCCGACCCCCTCTGCCGACACCAGCACAGCTCCCACCCAGCGGGCCCATGCCTCTGTCTCTAGGACAGCTCAATCAGCGGTGTGTCTGCTACTACAGGGCACCCAGGCTAACCCAACACCCCAACAACAACAGGGACCTGGGGGCAGTGGTGGCGGGCACACCGTCCAGGGGACAGAGGCCGGGGGAAACCGGGCAGCTCGGAGGGCTGCTGTGCGACAGGGGGGGGAGGAGAGGCCCAGGGAACCCACTCTCCAAGAGGCCCTCACCACCATCATGGGGGCATACCACCACTCCCAAGAAACGATGGCGACGATACTGGCCAGGTTCACTGAGATCCAGGCACAGCAGGAGGAACGCTACATGGGTTTCAGGGAGGAGCTGAGAATCATCGGGACCGCAATGGGGACCATCGTCCTGGCCCTCCACAGGATAGAGGACGCGTTGCGGGACCATGGTGCACCACACAGGGCCCCTGTCACTAGCCCGGACCAGGAACAGCCTACCACCTCCACCGGCGCTAGTGGACAGGAGGTCCCAACACCTCGACAGCCCCCCAGAACCCCACCTCCTGCTGAAGAACAACCACCCCGTAAGAGGAGCCTGAGACCAAAGAAAAAGACAGAGTAGGATGTCAAGACCCCCGCCTGCAGGACATACCCCCTCAAGTCTTCCCACTGTCCCACATTGCCACCCTGTCCAACCATGAACTGCCTATGCTCCATCCTTCCACAGGCAAAAGGACAATGCACCTGTGAGACTGAGAACTGGACTCTGCCATGGATATTCCTCCACCCCCACCCATCACCCTAAGAATCACATGTACCGATATCTAGCACTGTAAATAAATCACATTTTGCACACAAATCTGTTTTGAGTCATGCTGTATTATTGACAAATGTATTACATATTACTGTTCGATTTCTGTTCTATCAATTAGTCATGACAACATACCAATGTCAATACGCTGTATTTCATGGGCGAACCAAGCAGAAGTCAGGTACTGAGTCAGACAGCACTGAGAAGGGAAGGGAAAGGCAAAAATCAATGACAAACATCTGTGGGGAACTACAGAAAGTACAGATGCAGGAGGCTATAAGCAATTGTGAAATGGCGTGGGTGATTCTTACCTGGGTGTTACTGGAAATACTGTTGTATCACTCTGTCCCTATTGTCTGTGTCGTCCTCTGAGTCTTCCTCCTCTTCACTCTCCACAGGCTCCACGGCTTCTACAACACCACCATCTGGACCATCCTCCTGCAGGAAAGGCACCTGGCGTCGCAAAGCCAGGTTGTGAAGCATACAGCACGCCACGATGATATGGCACACCTTCTTTGGTGAGTACATTAGGGATCCACCTGTCATATGCAGGCACCTAAACCTGGCCTTCAGGAGGCCAAAGGTTCGCTCAATCACCCTCCTAGTACGCCCATGGGCCTCATTGTAGCGTTCCTCTGCCCTTGTCCGGGGATTCCTTACTGGGGTCAGTAGCCACGGCAGGTTGGGGTAACCAGAGTCACCTATTAGCCACACACGTTGTCTCTGTAGCTGCTCCATCACATAGGGGATGCTGCTATTTCGCATCACATACGCGTCATGCACTGACCCTGGGAACTTGGCATTTACATGGGAGATGTACTGGTCAGCCAAACAGACCACCTGGACATTCATCGAGTGATAATTTTTTCTGTTTCGGTACACCTGCTCATCGTCTTTTGGGGGTACCAAAGCCACATGGGTCCCATCAATGGCACCAATGATGTTGGGGATATGTCCAAGGGCATAGAAATCACCCTTCACTGTAGGCAAGTCACCCTCCTCGGGGAAAATGATGTAGCTCCGCATGAGTTTCATCAGGGCAGACAACACTCTGCTCAAAATCTTAGAAAACATAGGCTGAGACATTCCAGATGACATGGCCACTGTGGTCTGGAATGACCCACTGGCCAAAAAATGGAGGACTGACAAAACCTGCACCAGAGGGGGAATCCCTGTGGGTTGGCGGATGGGGGACATCAGGGCTGGCTCCAGCTGGGCACACAGTTCATGGATAGTGGCACGGTCAAGTCTGTATCGAAGTATTATATGGCATTCTTCCATTGTCGACAGGTCCACCAGCGGTCGGTACACGCGAGGATTCCTCCTTCTCATCGCAAGTCCCAGCGGACGGTGCCTAGGAAGGACAACATGGAGCACAGAGTCAGGCAAACCACAGGTACGTACAGACAGCTTGCACAGTTAAAGAATGGCAATGGGTTGAAAGACGTGTATGTGTGGCAATGCAAGGCCTAGGCCTGTGTGTCGCAGTCAAAATTAAGCCATGTGGGCCCTTGAAATGGCGGCTGCCTGACCTGTGAAGTGGGACAATGGGATGTGAGGTCAATGCGCTGGCGGGGCACACCGTGGCGGTAGGCGGTCGAAGACCGCGGCGCAAAGCCGCATTGGTTAACATTGAAGCCTATGGGTTTCAGGAGCCAATGACGAAGTGCGCCGGCGGTCGCGGTACGCACCGCCGCGGTACGCACCGCCGCGGGCGTGACCGCCATTTTCTATCTGCTTAATCACTCGAGACCTGATCATCCACAGGAGAGGACCTATACTGCAAGTGCTGCTGTGACCTCGGTCTGGAAGATACAATGGCTGCTGCGACTGGGGAAAGGGCCCCTGCCTTCACGTCTGAAGAGTTGGAGAAGCTCGTGGATGGGGTCCTCCCCCAGTATGCGCTACTCTACGGTCCTCCAGACCAACAAGTGAGTACACCGGGTGCTAATGGAATGGGCTATGCCTGTGTGGATTGGGGTGGATGTAAGTTGGTGGGGTGGGGGGCGAATGAGGAGTGCAACGCCCGACAGATGAGAGCATGTGCCATATGGCAAAGTGGGTGGGTGGGGGCCAATTACATCTAACATGCAGGTCATTGATGATTTCCTCCTTTCCACCCTGTACATGTCTAATAGGTCAGCGCCCATCAGAAGATCGAGATTTGGCGTGCCATCGGCAAGGAAGTCTGGACCTTGGGGGTCCACAACAGACGGGGCACCCACTGCCGCAAGAGGTGGGAGGACATCCGCCGCGGAACAAGGAAGACCGCAGAAACACTGCTGGGGATGGCCTCCCAACCTAGGAGGGGTGCCAGTCGCACCATGACCCCCCTGATGTCCCGGATCCTGGCGGTGGCCTACCCTGAATTGGATGGGAGCTTTAAGACATCACAGCAGACACAAGGGGGTGAGTATCAGCACATTCTCCTATCTTTCTGCGCAGTGGAGGCGTCTGGGAGGGGGAGGAGGGCTGTGGGTGACATTAGGCCAGGGCGCTTTCTGTAGTGTAGTCCTCTCCCTTAGGCATGGCCCTGTGCCCCCGGCCCCCACCTCTGTAGGGTGACAAGTACAGCCATTGAAGGTCCAGCATCTCCCATGTGCGCGTTTGACGTCTCTTGGCCTGTTGTCTTAGTCAGTAGTACTGAGTAGTGTACCCCGAATGCGCGGCTTAGTGCATTAGGCACCAGTGTCTGTCCTCTCCGCCAACGGTGTTGACATTGCATGCACTCAACCTGGTCTTCTTTTTTCTCCCCCCACCCTTTCTCTTCATCTTCTTGTGCATGTGTCCATTAGCATCATCAGGCAGAGGAGATATGGCATCGGAGCACGAGGGAGCTGCAGGACACAAGGCCCCGGTGGGCCCAGGAACAGACACCGAGGGCACCAGTGATCCGGAGGGCGAGGGGAGCACCACGACGGGGACCGCTGGTGAGAGCAGCGAAAGCGACACGTCCTCGGATGGGAGCTCCCTCAGTCTTCGCTCCGTGCCGGTTCGCCCAGGAAGGCGCGCGTCTCCTTCGCCCCAGGCACCTCAGCCCCTGCCCCTGTTGCCCCTGCCGCCCTCAGTGCGGAGCTCATTGACCTGGTAAGGACGCTCATTGTTGGGCAGACGACCCTTTTGAATGCCATCCAGGGTGTGCAAAGGGAGGTGCAACAGAGCAATGCGTACCTGGAGGGCATTCATTCGGGTCAGGCTGCCCATCAACGAGCGTTCACTGCTCTGGCCTCAGCACTGACGGCAGCCTTTGTCCCTGTTTCCAGCCTCCCTCTTCTGACTGCCTCCAGCCTGTCTCTGTCTCCTGTTCCTCAGCCTATCCCATCCAAACCATCAGACCAGCCTGCACACACCTCAACACCCAAGAGCAGCTCATCCAAACACAAGCACCACAGATCCCGCAAACACTCACCCGAGCAACACCCAGATGCAGACATGCCAACAGCCACTGCCACCCCTGTGTCCCCCTCCTCCTCGTCTCCCTCCTCCCTCCCTGTGACGTCTACACTCACACCTGCATGCACCCCAACATCAGCCAGTGCTTCCATCACCACCTCACCCTCCAGTACAGTCCACACTCGTGCAGTCACCACCCCCACTGCCATGTACACGTCCCCTGTGTCCTCTCCCACTGTGTCTGTCACCCCCTCTTCCAAGACACACAAACGCAGGCAGCCACCCACCCAACAGCCATCCACCTCACGACAGCCTACAGCACCAGCACCTTCACCCAATGACAGCACACCTGACTCTCCTACAACCACCTCCTCTACCTCCACTTCCATCTCCACTTCTCCTACCCTTTACCTTGGCCCTAAAAAACTTTTCCTGGCTAACCTTAACCTCTTTCCCCCCGATGACCTCCCCCATCCATCTTCAAAGAGTCCCAAGAGCACCGCAGCCACCACCAGCCCAGCTTCGGGTGTCACTGTTGTGCCTGGGTTCTGGAGCCCACCCTTTGCCAGCAGTGACACATCGATCAGCAGCAAGGACACGTCCAGCCCCCCCCCCGGCAAGAGGACCCGCAAAACCAAGGACCGCCGTGCGAGGACCGACAGGGCTGCCCCCAAGGAGCAATGTGCGGCCACTTCACCCCCGACACCATCTAGGGGAAGCAAGGGCCCGAGAGCCCCATCAAAGGAGCGGAAGGCCAGCAGGAGCGCGGAGAAGGTGGACCCCACATGCCACATCCCAGCTGGGAAGGAGGACACTAAGGAGGCCAGGAGTCCGTCCCCGAAGGGTCCAGAAACGTCACGGTCCGAGGGCGACTGAGCAGGGAGTCGAGGCCAGGTCTGGCTACCTTGACCTGCTGGATGAGCACCGCTGAACAGGGCCCCGCCGTGGAGAAGAGCACCGCTGAACAGGGCCCGCGGTGCAGAAGAGCGCCGCTGAACAGGGCCCCGCCGTGGAGATAGGCACCGCTGAACAGGGCCCGCGGTGCAGAAGAGCACCGCTGAACAGGGCCCGCCGTGGAGAAGAGCACCGCTGAACAGGGCCCGTGGTGCAGAAGAGCGCCGCTGAACAGGGCCCCGCCGTGGAGATAGGCACCGCTGAACAGGGCCCGCGGTGCAGAAGAGCACCGCTGAACAGGGCCCCGCCGTGGAGAAGAGCACCGCTGAACAGGGCCGGCGGTGCAGAAGAGCACCGCTGAACAGGGCCCCGCCGTGGAGAAGAGCACCGCTGAACAGGGCCCGCGGTGCAGAAGAGAACAGCTGAACAGGGCCCCGCCATGGAGATAGGCACCGCTGAACAGGGCCCCGCCGTGGAGAAGAGCACCGCTGAACAGGGCCCCGCAGTCTCAAGCCCCGCTCCGCTGGGCCCTTCCTCCCAAGCACCGCTCCGCTGGGCCCTTCCTCTCAAGCACCGCTCCGCTGGGCCCCGCCGTCTCAAGCACCGCTCCGCTGGGCCCCGCCGTCTCAAGCACCGCTCCGCTGGGCCCTTCCTCTCAAGCACCGCTCCGCTGGGCCCTTCCTCTGAGGCACCGCTCCGCTGGGCCCTTCCTCTCAAGCACCGCTCCGCTGGGCCCTTCCTCTCAAGCACCGCTCCGCTGGGCCCTTCCTCTCAAGCACCGCTCCGCTGGGCCCTTCCTCTCAAGCACCGCTCCGCTGGGCCCTTCCTCTGAGGCACCGCTCCGCTGGGCCCTTCCTCTCAAGCACCGCTCCGCTGGGCCCTTCCTCTGAGGCACCGCTCCGCTGGGCCCTTCCTCTCAAGCACCGCTCCGCTGGGCCCTTCCTCTCAAGCACCGCTCCGCTGGGCCCTTCCTCTCAAGCACCGCTCCGCTGGGCCCTTCCTCTGAGGCACCGCTCCGCTGGGCCCTTCCTCTCAAGCACCGCTCCGCTGGGCCCCGCCGTCTCAAGCACCGCTCCGCTGGGCCCTTCCTCTCAAGCACCGCTCCGCTGGGCCCCGCCGTCTCAAGCACCGCTCCGCTGGGCCCTTCCTCTCAAGCACCGCTCCGCTGGGCCCTTCCTCTCAAGCACCGCTCCGCTGGGCCCTTCCTCTGAGGCACCGCTCCGCTGGGCCCTTCCTCTCAAGCACCGCTCCGCTGGGCCCCGCCGTCTCAAGCACCGCTCCGCTGGGCCCTTCCTCTCAAGCACCGCTCCGCTGGGCCCTTCCTCTCAAGCACCGCTCCGCTGGGCCCTTCCTCTGAGGCACCGCTCCGCTGGGCCCTTCCTCTCAAGCACCGCTCCGCTGGGCCCTTCCTCTCAAGCACCGCTCCGCTGGGCCCTTCCTCTCAAGCACCGCTCCGCTGGGCCCTTCCTCTGAGGCCCCGCTCCGCTGGGCCCTTCCTCTCAAGCACCGCTCCGCTGGGCCCCGCCGTCTCAAGCACCGCTCAGCTGGGCCATTCCTCTCAAGCACCGCTCCGCTGGGCCCTTCCTCTCAAGCACCGCTCCGCTGGGCCCTTCCTCTCAAGCACCGCTCCGCTGGGCCCTTCCTCTGAGGCACCGCTCCGCTGGGCCCTTCCTCTCAAGCACCGCTCTGCTGGGCCCTTCCTCTCAAGCACCGCTCCGCTGGGCCCCGCCGTCTCAAGCACCGCTCCGCTGGGCCGTTCCTCTCAAGCACCGCTCCGCTGGGCCCTTCCTCTCAAGCACCGCTCCGCTGGGCCCCGCCGTCTCAAGCACCGCTCCGCTGGGCCCTTCCTCTCAAGCATCGCTCCGCTGGGCCCCGCCGTCTCAAGCACCGCTCCGCTGGGCCCTTCCTCTCAAGCACCGCTCCGCTGGGCCCTTCCTCTCAAGCACCGCTCCGCTGGACCCCGCCGTCTGAAGCACTGCTCCGCTGGGCCCTTCCTCTCAAGCACCGCTCCGCTGGGCCCTTCCTCTCAAGCACCGCTCCGCTGGGCCCTTCCTCTCGAGCACCGCTCCGCTGGGCCCCGCCGTCTCAAGCACCGCTCCGCTGGGCCCTTCCTCTCAAGCACCTTTCCGCTGGGCCCCGCCATCTCAAGCACCGCTCCGCTGGGCCCTTCCTCTCAAGCACCGCTCCGCTGGGCCCTTCCTCTCAAGCACCGCTCCGCTGGACCCCGCCGTCTCAAGCACTGCTCCGCTGGGCCTTTCCTCTCAAGCACCGCTCCGCTGGGCCCTTCCTCTCAAGCACCGCTCCGCTGGGCCCTTCCTCTCAAGCACCGCTCCGCTGGGCCCTTCCTCTCAAGCACCGCTCCTCTGGGCCCTTCCTCTCAAGCACCGCTCCGCTGGGCCCTTCCTCTGAGGCACCGCTCCGCTGGGCCCTTCCTCTCAAGCACCGCTCCGCTGGGCCCTTCCTCTCAAGCACCGCTCTGCTGGGCCCCGCCGTCTCAAGCACCGCTCCGCTGGGCCCCGCCATCTCAAGCACCGCTCCGCTGGGCCCTTCCTCTCAAGCACCGCTCCGCTGGGCCCTTCCTCTCAAGCACCGCTCCGCTGGGCCCTTCCTCTGAGGCACCGCTCCGCTGGGCCCCGCCGTCTCAAGCACCGCTCCGCTGGGCCCTTCCTCTCAAGCACCGCTCCGCTGGGCCCTTCCTCTCAAGCACCGCTCCGCTGGGCCCTTCCTCTCAAGCACCGCTCCGCTGGGCACCGCCGTCTCAAGCACCGCTCCGCTGGGCACCGCCGTCTCAAGCACCGTTTATGGTTCACTGTGCCCACCATGCCTCCTCCTTGACCAGTGGAGACTGTCATCCACCTGATGGACTGTGGCTTTGAACTCCCCAGGATGGTCCAGTGGGCAGCCCACCCACTGTAGAGACTTGAGAGACTGTGGCTTTGCACTCCCCAGGATGGTCCAGTGGGCAGCCCACCCACTGTAGAGACATTGAGAGACTGTGGCTTTGCACTCCCCAGGATGGTCCAGTGGGCAGCCCACCCACTGTAGAGACATTGAGAGACTGTGGCTTTGCACTCCCCAGGATGGTCCAGTGGGCAGCCCACCCACTGTAGAGACATTGAGAGACTGTGGCTTTGCACTCCCCAGGATGGTCCAGTGGGCAGCCCACCCACTGTAGAGACTTGAGAGACTGTGGCTTTGCACTCCCCAGGATGGTCCAGTGGGCAGCCCACCCACTGTAGAGACATTGAGAGACTGTGGCTTTGCACTCCCCAGGATGGTCCAGTGGGCAGCCCACCCACTGTAGAGACATTGAGAGACTGTGGCTTTGCACTCCCCAGGATGGTCCAGTGGGCATGGTGGCTCCTCGTGGATCTGGCGTCGTGGACTAATGTGGCTGTGGTGCCCCCCCCTTCCCTTCCCCCTGAGGTGCCTGTAGTTTTTACATCTGATGCCCCTGCAGTGTTCTCTCCAAAGGACTCAGGTCTCCTGTGTGGGCTTTGCCCTTGTTTCTCAAGACTTAGGCCCACGGACATGCTGAATTCGTAGGATGTGCAGGACTTGTTACTTCAGTTATACACTGATGTGTATGTCATTAGTTTTGTTGTGGATATCTTTCATGGTTGTACTCTAATTTTCTGGAGCTTTTTGGTACATAAATATTTATTCCAAATATGATTACGTCCTGGCATTTTTCAGGGGTGTTTGGGTGGTGTCACTGTGACTTGGTGCTCTGCATTGGTGAGTACATAGTTGGGGGGGGGGGTCGCATATGTGTGTGCCCGTGACCTTTCGTCCTCCCCCTCCCGTGTGTCGTAGGTGCAGTACTCACCGTTGTCGTCTGCGCCGGACTTCATACTCGTGGTAGATGAGAAGGTAGACGAGAGCAGGTAGGATGTTTAATTCGGGTTCCATGCTGTCCTCCTTCCTCCTGGAGTGCGTAGTGGTGAGCGTTTTCCCGTCCGTAGTCTGTTTCCGCCGTGTTTTTATCGGCGGTGCTCCCGCCCCGGAAAAGGTGGCGGATTGGTGAGTTGGAATAGTGTGGGCGGTACATTGTCTCCCGCCTGTCTGTTGGCGGTGACCGCCGCGCTGTTTGTTTGTACCGCCGTGGCGGTCGGAGTGTTAAGGTGGCTGTCTGTGTTGGCGGTTCCCGCCAGGCTCAGAATCCCATTTTTTTTACCGCCAGCCTGTTGGCGGGTTGGCCGCCGCTTTAACACCGACCGCCAGGGTTAGAATCACCCCCATAGTAACTTTTATTAATATACGTTAATCCAACCACCACCATGCACCTCCTTTGGCCAAACCCTGTGGGCAACCCCTATAACAACCCAAGCCAGTGCTGCGCATTGTTTTTGACCGTGCACAGTGAGAGTTGGCCGCAGGGCCTAGCTCATGGCCAGGCCATGTGGCCAGCCCCTTTAACAACCCATCCCTGCATATCCCCTCCCCAGGTCGATATCATCCCTGTAGTACCCATCCCTTAAATTTTTTGGGGGAAAGGGGGCAATTTAAGAAATGCCCGATGGAGGTGGTGGTCCCTGGGGCTGTGGGGGACCAGAGGCCCCCTTTGCATCAAAATGTAAATGCCCCTGGGACCTGGCCCACTCCAGGTCCTCAGAGAAACAAGTGCAGGACGCAGTACTTGTTTTTTTCAATTTTTTTGCAGTGAATCCACAGCAAAATAAATAGATACATAAAAAATGCTTATTAGCCCTGGGGGTAGTCCCTCTGGGACCCACCAGCAGAGCTAAGGGATCAGAATGTCCCTAACCAGACCCCTGTCCCTTTTTTTCACATTTTTTAGTGGTACTCAGCTGAAGCCCAGTTCCAAGATGGCTGTCAACACTTCATGGTTTGAAGTGCTGGCAGTCAATCAGAGCTCTGCATTGTCATGCAGAAGCTCTTAACATTCACAAAGATATACAAATTTGTTTTTCTTTTTAATATCTCAAAAACTACTAAACAAATCTACACCAAAAAAGTGAAAGCGTAATCTGAGAACTAAAAGCTAACTTTCTGCCAAATTCGGTGGAATTCTATCCAGTGGTTCGGGCTATAGTCATGTCTAAAGGACTTATGAGAAGGAACATAGAAAATGCAACTTTTTTTAACTCCCTTTTCCTCGGCCCCCAATTGACGGATCACCCCAAATCTTTCCATGTGCAACAAGAATTAATGGGGCACCTTTTTGGAAATTAAAATGCTTAAAGGAATTCATTTGAGTTACTGACTTTGTTATTTCTCTATTTTCACCTGTTGGGACTGCGCTTTCACTGAGGACACTTTTGTTTGCAATAAATAACTGGCTTGTCCAGCCGGGAAAGCAGCACCACTGCATTCTGAGCAGGTCGGTGTTACTAAAATGTATTGTCACACTTTGAGCAGCAGGTTGGGACATTCACAGTTTATTTGGAAATTCACTTCGGATTCGCCTACTGAGGTTATGTACTTTTCTAATTATTTTGTTTGGCTCCAGCAACCCACTTATGGCATAATATAAATGTGCAGGACTACCGTAACAAGCGTGCACTTGAGCTGGTATAAACAGATTGATCAGGTGACTGCAATTGAATTAGATGAATGAGCCATGTATGTGGGCTTTAAAAAAGGAAAGAGATGTCTGGAACACTTCCAGCAATGAATGCACCTACTAGGGTGATATATTTTCTTAGTTTTTCTCTGCTGATGAAGGGATTAACCCAGAAACACGTGTCCATAGATGATTTTTTGAGATAAGGCCTGGAATAATGAAAATGCTTAAAGGAATTAATTGTGAGTTATGACTTCGTTATTTCCCTATTTTAACCTGTTGGGAGTGTGCTTTCACTGAGGACACTTTTGTTGTTTGTAAAATATATATATATATATATATATATACAGAAGGCATTAATACATAATTCACAATCCAACAGCATTTCTACCCCCTGTTATTCCTAGTGCTCATTTAATTCTTCAGTTCTCAGTTATGTGCAAGCCCTTTGGAGCCTTGGTCTCTAAATCAATAATATGCCATGATTCTCTCTTGCATAATCGCAGGATCCTGTTCCCAACTCTGTGGTGTTGATCAATTCTTTCAATGCCAAAGTACCTTAAGTCCTTCCAATCGCTAAAGTGGAACTGCTAAAAGTGACTGGCAATGGGGTAGTGTGAGTCTCTGTTAGCAATGGCACAAATATCAGAACATAAACCACACAAGTTGTAGCACATAGGACAAATTGTAATATCTGTCTCATTAGGTTAGTTCCTGTGCTGAATTCTTGACAATTTTGAGAATCCATGCATGTCTTGCATTTACCTCAGATTAGGAAGCCTTTCAAAGATTAGAATTTTGTTGGTTTATAGATCCTGCACTGGTGATATCCCCATGCATTATAAATTCTGTCAGTGATTTACTTATTATGTAAAAATTGAAGGCTTGTCATTGATATTGTTCCCAATAACAGGTCACATTTCAATATGTTCCAATTTCTGGTCATTAGCGTCTTAACACTATCACTATCCAATTTAAAAGTGGTAATCAAACATGAAGTGCTTTCATCAGCCTGGTCCAGTTTCTTGGAGGCAAACAGGATCTCATCCTTACTCCTGTTTCTGATTCTCCCTTATGCTTTCCTGAGGAGTTATTCTTGATATCCTTGTTCCCTGGACTGCATAACCTTCAACTCTCTCTCAAAGTCACTGCTGTGACTGTAATGAGCACTGATACATATAAGTGCCTATTATTACCACCACATGTGATGGACACATTGCCTCACTGTTTCTCTCAGAGTTATCATTCTACAGCAGTAAAGGCAGGTGGCATTTCTCAGTGTGCAGTCTCACGTTTCTTTCACATAAAGGTCACAGTTACCAACATTACAACTTGCTCAGTACACACATTTTTAACAGATATTTTAGTTCAATTTAAAAAAAAGTTCTGACTCAGCGATGCAGAACCATGTGGTTAGTCGGGTTAGCATAATCCCACACTGGACAAAACTACATAAATTAGGACATGGCAAACTTCAATCCTGATAATATAAGACATTTTGTTAATGAAAAATCAGGTTCAAAGCATGCTATAGGTATACCAGTGATGCCTATCATATTTGGCCAATCATTATTAGATCCGTGTAACAACTGAGACACCAACGGGCAGATTTACAAGAAAGTGGCGCATAAGCATTGATGCACCGCTTTTCTTGCACCCCACAAACAGCACCATGGGTGCACCGTATTTACAATACGATGCACCATGGCACATGCAATGTTTTTGATGCTACTGCAGGACTTTGCTGCACGAGCACCAACATTTTTGACACTAGTCCAGCAAAGCACAGGAAGGCCCATAGGAGATTATGAATGTGTCATTTTAATGCCTGCCCTGAGCAGACGTTAAAAATAGCTCCAAAAGTGGTGCAGTGAAATCTAGTAATTTTCACTGCGCCATTTGTTGGGCCTCCCTGCGTGGGAATGTCCCCTTGCATACATTATGCCTGGCACAGGAATAATATGGCACAAGGTATTGCAAAGTGGCGCAATGCATGCATTGGGCCACTTTGTAAACATGGCATGGAGAAATTGCCTCCTTAACGGCACATTAGCGTAAAATAAAATGACACTAGTGTGGCGGAAGGAGGCACAAGGGATTTGTAAATATGCCCCCCACTTCCTAACACCATATGAAGGGGAAGGCGGGTTGGGAGCACACTGCCTCACATCCCAGTCGAGTTCGCCCCTTTGCATCCTGGTAAATGCAGTTCAAATTTAATGCTTATTTGAAAGTGTCCATAGTTTTTCACTAAAGTTAGTGCAGTCATTGCTGTTCATCTCTATACACGTGTTTCAGGGTAATTGCCCCTCATCAGTAGAGAGTAGAAAGCATCCAAAAATATCTGGGGTTGCTGGAAATGCTGCCAAAATCGTCTCAGGTCTAGTACCACTCACAGGCTCACAGGTGCGTCTCCAGAGCTCGTCAGCTCAATGGCTCAAGGGAGGCTTTTAACAGGAAGACGGATTTGGGAGCACACTGCCTCACATCCCAGTCGAGTTCGCCCCTTTGCATCCTGGTAAATGCAGTTCAAATTGAATGCTTATTTGAAAGTGTCCGTAGTTTTTCACTAAAGTTAGTGCAGTCATTGCTGTTCATCTCTATACACGTGTTTCAGGGTAATTGCCCCTCATCAGTAGAGAGTAGAAAGCATCCAAAAATATCTGGGGTTGCTGGAAATGCTGCCAAAATCGTCTCAGGTCTAGTACCACTAACAGGCTCACAGGTGCGTCTCCAGAGCTCGTCAGCTCAATGGCTCAAGGGAGCCTTTTAACAGGAAGGCGGGTGGGGAGCACACTGCCTCACATCCCAGTCGAGTTCGCCCCTTTGCATCCTGGTAAATGCAATTCAAATTTAATGCTTATTTGAAAGTGTCCGTAGTTTTTCACTAAAGTTAGTGCAGTCATTGCTCTTCATCTCTATACACGTGTTTCAGGGTAATTGCCCCTCATCAGTAGAGAATAGAAAGCATCAAAAAATATCTGGGGTGGCTGGAAATGCTGCCAAAATCGTCTCAGGTCTAGTACGACTCACAGGCTCACAGGTGCGTCTCCAGAGCTCGTCAGCTCAATGGCTCAAGGGAGCCTTTTAACAGGAAGGCGGGTTGGGAGCACACTGCCTCACATCCCAGTCGAGTTCGCCCCTTTGCATCCTGGTAAATGCAGTTCAAATTTAATGCTTATTTGAAAGTGTCCGTAGTTTTTCACTAAAGTTAGTGCAGTCATTGCTGTTCATCTCTATACACGCGTTTCAGGGTAATTGCCCCTCATCAGTAGAGAGTAGAAAGCATCCAAAAATATCTGGGGTTGCTGGAAATGCTGCCAAAATCGTCTCAGGTCTAGTACCACTCACAAGCTCACAGGTGCGTCTCCAGAACTCGTCAGCTCAATGGCTCAAGGGGCAGTGTGCTCCCAACCCGCCTTCCTGTTAAAAGGCTCCCTTGAGCCATTGAGCTGACGAGTTCTGGAGACGCACCTGTGAGCCTGTGAGTGGTACTAGACCTGAGACGATTTTGGCAGCATTTCCAGCAACCCCAGATATTTTTTGATGCTTTCTACTCTCTACTGATGAAGGGCAACTACCCTGAAACACGTGTATAGAGATGAACAGCAATGACTGCACTAACTTTAGTGAAAAACTACGGACACTTTCAAGTAAGCGTTAAATTTGAACTGCATTTACCAGGATGCAAAGGGGCAAACTCGACTGGGATGTGAGGCAGTGTGCTCCCAACCCGCCTTCCTGTTAAAAGGCTCCCTTGAGCCATTGAGCTGACGAGCTCTGGAGACGCACCTGTGAGCCTGTGAGTGGTACTAGACCTGAGACGATTTTGGCAGCATTTCCAGCAACCCCAGATATTTTTTGTTGCTTTCTACTCTCTACTGATGAAGGGCAACTACCCTGTAACACGTGTATAGAGATGAACAGCAATGACTGCACTAACTTTAGTGAAAAACTACGGACACTTTCAAGTAAGCGTTAAATTTGAACTGCATTTACCAGGATGCAAAGGGGCGAACTCGACTGGGATGTGAGGCAGTGTGCTCCCAACCCGCCTTCCTGTTAAAAGGCTCCCTTGAGCCATTGAGCTGACGAGTTCTGGAGACGCACCTGTGAGCCTGTGAGTGGTACTAGACCTGAGACGATTTTGGCAGCATTTCCAGCAACCCCAGATATTTTTTGATGCTTTCTACTCTCTACTGATGAAGGGCAACTACCCTGAAACACGTGTATAGAGATGAACAGCAATGACTGCACTAACTTTAGTGAAAAACTACGGACACTTTCAAGTAAGCATTAAATTTGAACTGCATTTACCAGGATGCAAAGGGGTGAACTCGACTGGGATGTGAGGCAGTGTGCTCCCAACCCGCCTTCCTGTTAAAAGGCTCCCTTGAGCCATTGAGCTGACGAGTTCTGGAGATGCACCTGTGAGCCTGTGAGTGGTACTAGACCTGAGACGATTTTGGCAGCATTTCCAGCAACCCCAGATATTTTTTGATGCTTTCTACTCTCTACTGATGAAGGGCAACTACCCTGAAACACGTGTATAGAGATGAACAGCAATGACTGCACTAACTTTAGTGAAAAACTACGGACACTTTCAAGTAAGCGTTAAATTTGAACTGCATTTACCAGGATGCAAAGGGGCAAACTCGACTGGGATGTGAGGCAGTGTGCTCCCAACCCGCCTTCCTGTTAAAAGGCTCCCTTGAGCCATTGAGCTGACGAGCTCTGGAGACGCACCTGTGAGCCTGTGAGTGGTACTAGACCTGAGACGATTTTGGCAGCATTTCCAGCAACCCCAGATATTTTTTGATGCTTTCTACTCTCTACTGATGAAGGGCAACTACCCTGAAACACGTGTATAGAGATGAAGAGCAATGACTGCACTAACTTCAGTGTAAAACTACGGACACTTTCAAGTAAGCGTTAAATTTGAACTGCATTTACCAGGATGCAAAGGGGCGAACTCGACTGGGATGTGAGGCAGTGTGCTCCCAACCCGCCTTCCTGTTAAAAGGCTCCCTTGAGCCATTGAGCTGACGAGCTCTGGAGACGCACCTGTGAGCCTGTGAGTGGTACTAGACCTGAGACGATTTTGGCAGCATTTCCAGCAACCCCAGATATTTTTTGATGCTTTCTACTCTCTACTGATGAAGGGCAACTACCCTGAAACACGTGTATAGAGATGAACAGCAATGACTGCACTAACTTTAGTGAAAAACTACGGACACTTTCAAGTAAGCGTTAAATTTGAACTGCATTTACCAGGATGCAAAGGGGCGATCTCGACTGGGATGTGAGGCAGTGTGCTCCCAACCCGCCTTCCTGTTAAAAGGCTCCCTTGAGCCATTGAGCTGACGAGCTCTGGAGACGCACCTGTGAGCCTGTGAGTGGTACTAGACCTGAGACGATTTCGGCAGCATTTCCAGCAACCCCAGATATTTTTTGATGCTTTCTACTCTCTACTGATGAAGGGCAACTACCCTGAAACACGTGTATAGAGATGAACAGCAATGACTGCACTAACTTTAGTGAAAAACTACGGACACTTTCAAGTAAGCGTTAAATTTGAACTGCATTTACCAGGATGCAAAGGGGCGAACTCGACTGGGATGTGAGGCAGTGTGCTCCCAACCCGCCTTCCTCATAAAAGGCTCCCTTGAGCCATTGAGCTGACGAGCTCTGGAGACGCACCTGTGAGCCTGTGAGTGGTACTAGACCTGAGACGATTTTGGCAGCATTTCCAGCAACCCCAGATATTTGTTGATGCTTTCTACTCTCTACTGATGAAGGGCAACTACCCTGAAACACGTGTATTGAGATGAACAGCAATGACTGCACTAACTTTAGTGAAAAACTACGGACACTTTCAAGTAAGCGTTAAATTTGAACTGCATTTACCAGGATGCAAAGGGGCAAACTCGACTGGGATGTGAGGCAGTGTGCTCCCAACCCGTCTTCCTGTTAAAAGGCTCCCTTGAGCCATTGAGCTGACGAGCTCTGGAGACGCACCTGTGAGCCTGTGAGTGGTACTAGACCTGAGACGATTTTGGCAGCATTTCCAGCAACCCCATATATCTTTTGATGCTTTCTACTCTCTACTGATGAAGGGCAACTACCCTGAAACACGTGTATAGAGATGAACAGCAATGACTGCACTAACTTTAGTGAAAAACTACGGACACTTTAAAGTAAGCGTTAAATTTGAACTGCATTTACCAGGATGCAAAGGGGCGAACTCGACTGGGATGTGAGGCAGTGTGCTCCCAACCCGCCTTCCTGTTAAAAGGCTCCCTTGAGCCATTGAGCTGACGAGCTCTGGAGACGCACCTGTGAGCCTGTGAGTGGTACTAGACCTGAGACGATTTTGGCAGCATTTCCAGCAACCCCAGATATTTTTTGATGCTTTCTACTCTCTACTGGTGAAGGGCAACTACCCTGAAACACGTGTATAGAGATGAACAGCAATGACTGCACTAACTTTAGTGAAAAACTACGGACACTTTCAAGTAAGCATTAAATTTGAACTGCATTTACCAGGATGCAAAGGGGCGAACTCGACTGGGATGTGAGGCAGTGTGCTCCCAACCCGCCTTCCTGTTAAAAGGCTCCCTTGAGCCATTGAGCTGACGAGCTCTGGAGACGCACCTGTGAGCCTGTGAGTGGTACTAGACCTGAGACGATTTTGGCAGCAGTTCCAGCAACCCCAGATATTTTTTGATGCTTTCTACTCTCTACTGATGAAGGGCAACTACCCTGAAACACGTGTATAGAGATGAACAGCAATGACTGCACTAACTTTAGTGAAAAACTACGGACACTTTCAAGTAAGTGTTAAATTTGAACTGCATTTACCAGGATGCAAAGGTGCGAACTCGACTGGGATGTGAGGCAGTGTGCTCCCAACCCGCCTTCCTGTTAAAAGGCTCCCTTGAGCCATTGAGCTGACGAGCTCTGGAGACGCACCTGTGAGCCTATGAGTGGTACTAGACCTGAGACGATTTTGGCAGCATTTCCAGCAACCCCAGATATTTTTTGATGCTTTCTACTCTCTACTGATGAAGGGCAACTACCCTGAAACACGTGTATAGGGATGAACAGCAATGACTGCACTAACTTTAGTGAAAAACTACGGACACTTTCAAGTAAGCATTAACTTTGAACTGCATTTACCAGGATGCAAAGGGGCGAACTCGACTGGGATGTGAGGCAGTGTGCTCCCAACCCGCCTTCCTGTTAAAAGGCTCCCTTGAGCCATTGAGCTGACGAGCTCTGGAGACGCACCTGTGAGCCTGTGAGTGGTACTAGACCTGAGACGATTTTGGCAGCATTTCCAGCAACCCCAGATATTTTTTTATGCTTTCTACTCTCTACTGATGAAGGGCAACTACCCTGTAACACGTGTATAGAGATGAACAGCAATGACTGCACTAACTTTAGTGAAAAACTACGGACACTTTCAAGTAAGCGTTAAATTTGAACTGCATTTACCAGGATGCAAAGGGGCAAACTCGACTGGGATGTGAGGCAGTGTGCTCCCAACCCGCCTTCCTGTTAAAAGGCTCCCTTGAGCCATTGAGCTGACGAGCTCTGGAGACGCACCTGTGAGCCTATGAGTGGTACTAGACCTGAGACGATTTTGGCAGCATTTCCAGCAACCCCAGATATTTTTTGATGCTTTCTACTCTCTACTGATGAAGGGCAACTACCCTGAAACACGTGTATAGGGATGAACAGCAATGACTGCACTAACTTTAGTGAAAAACTACGGACTCTTTCAAGTAAGCATTAACTTTGAACTGCATTTACCAGGATGCAAAGGGGCGACCTCGACTGGGATGTGAGGCAGTGTGCTCCCAACCCGCCTTCCTGTTAAAAGGCTCCCTTGAGCTGACGAGCTCTGGAGACGCACCTGTGAGCCTGTGAGTGGTACTAGACCTGAGACGATTTTGGCAGCATTTCCAGCAACCCCAGATATTTTTTTATGCTTTCTACTCTCTACTGATGAAGGGCAACTACCCTGTAACACGTGTATAGAGATGAACAGCAATGACTGCACTAACTTTAGTGAAAAACTACGGACACTTTCAAGTAAGCGTTAAATTTGAACTGCATTTACCAGGATGCAAAGGGGCAAACTCGACTGGGATGTGAGGCAGTGTGCTCCCAACCCGCCTTCCTGTTAAAAGGCTCCCTTGAGCCATTGAGCTGACGAGCTCTGGAGACGCTCCTGTGAGCCTGTGAGTGGTACTAGACCTGAGACGATTTTGGCAGCATTTCCAGCAACCCCAGATATTTTTTGATGCTTTCTACTCTCTACTGATGAAGGGCAACTACCCTGAAACACGTGTATAGAGATGAACAGCAATGACTGCACTAACTTTAGTGAAAAACTACGGACACTTTCAAGTAAGCGTTAAATTTGAACTGCATTTACCAGGATGCAAAGGGGCGAACTCGACTGGGATGTGAGGCAGTGTGCTCCCAACCCGCCTTCCTGTTAAAAGGCTCCCTTGAGCCATTGAGCTGACGAGCTCTGGAGACGCGCCTGTGAGCCTGTGAGTGGTACTAGACCTGAGACGATTTTGGCAGCATTTCCAGCAACCCCAGATATTTTTTGATGCTTTCTACTCTCTACTGATGAAGGGCAACTACCCTGAAACACCTGTATAGAGATGAACAGCAATGACTGCACTAACTTTAGTGAAAAACTACGGACACTTTCAAGTAAGCGTTAAATTTGAACTGCATTTACCAGGATGCAAAGGGGCGAACTCGACTGGGATGTGAGGCAGTGTGCTCCCAACCCGCCTACCATATGAAGGGGGGCATTTTAGTTGTGAACTACTTGTACACACGTCAGAATCTCGATATCTGTGTCATAGATGTGGGGTCACTGACCAGGGCTGTCCGCATGTTTTTTAGACTATCTACACTGTCTAAACTGCATACGTTTTACTAAAAAGCAGTTAGAATTGGTGGATAAACTGGAGACAGTAATCAACGGATGCCTCTCCCTATTTCCAAAGCTGTGCTATCTGCAGCTCCTACGCCAGTTAAGTGAATTTCCGAGTTAAATGAATGTGCAAGGACTTAGAAACAGGAGCACAGTTATGACCTGCGTCAGGGTACATTCGTGAAAGGACACATAGACACACATTCCCTTCTGTGCCTGAACTAAGATTTGCACCGGAGTTATAACGAAGCCCAATATGTAACAAGTGTTAATCATTGCAACTCAATGTCCCCTTAGCGTTGGCAATATGCTCATATATGCTAACGGACTAAAGTGGGCAAACCGGTGTTCTGAAACAGTTCACTTCAGCCGAGCTCAGCATACAGCGGAATCTGGCAGAACAATAAACCCGTTCTTTCACCAAACAGCAGTTTTCAACATCTTGGCATTTAATCTTGAGATAGGCAATTCCGTTAAAAGTTTCTGATAAAACTTCGAAACGTCTTTTTTGATCGACTCAAGCAATCGATATTTATCTACTGAAAATGCAAGTGAAAGATGAACAATGAGAAATAGGACTGTGGAGAGGTTGTACACTTCAGTTTAAATGTAGCCATGGTCGAAATGCAAATCTTCTCAAGTTGCAAGTGATCTTTGCATTGGGCCCTGGGCAGACCGCCTAGCTGCAATTGATCATTTTAAATAAAAGAGGACTGTGGATATCTCTAGTGGCTCAGCTCAGGCTGGCAGGAGGAGAAGATGCTTGTACCCCAAATCTGCTCTCAGAGTGGTGTTGCACTAGGAATTTCAATTCTCCTCCCTTTCTCTCCGCCGTTCTTCAAAGACATGTCCAAGCAAAAGACTCTGGAAACACTGGCAGCAAGCGTGTGTTTTTAATTTTAAAGTAGCACTTCGCCGTCTTTGTTCTTCTGTAAAAGTTTTAGAGATGAAACGGAATATGGTCTGCCGTGATTAAATGCGAGGTGCAGTTAAACATTATATTCAATATGCTTGATGTTTTCTCATAAGTTAAAAAATACTACAAGTTTTTGAGATGTGTGTTTTTTCCTCCTTGGATGGTTCTTTATTGACTTGCCCTTTGGTGTGGAGTAGGTAAATAAGCATATGCCAGGTAAATGTGTACTTGCTCTCAAAGTATGATATGTCTGAGATTGCTGATCAATCAATCAATCAGTATTTATAGAGCGCAGCTTGTCAACCCAGGGGGTATCTAGGCGTTGGGGGGTGACACTGCATACTGACTGCCTCTCATCCAAGAGCCAGGTCTTGAGCTTCTCCCTGAAGTAGTGGTGGGGGAGGTAGTTCCAGGCCTTGGCGACAAGGTCGGAGAAGGAATCACCTTCGCAGCGGCTACAGTGGATGCATGGGATGTGTGAGAGGGTGAGGAAGGTTGATTGGAGTTCTCTGATGGTTGGTGGAAGGTCAGATGGTGCTTAATGTGTTTGGGTCCAATGTTGTGGAGGGCTTTGTAGACGATGGTCAGAACCTTGACTTTGCATCTCTTATGTACGGGCAGCCAGTGGAGGCTTCTGAGGGGAGAGTTGATGCTAGAATGGTTGTGGATGTTTAAGATTAGTCTGGCTATGGAGTTCTGTATAATTTGGAGGCGGTTGAGTAGTTGGGTGGTGATTCTGACATAAAGTGCATTTCTGTAGTCTAGTCTGCTGGTAATGATGGCTTTGGTTACCGTTCTTCTGGTGTTGACGGGGATCCATCTAAAAATCTTTCATAGCATGCAGAGGAGGAGAAAGCAACTGTGTTTATCAGTAGGGCGAAGGTGAGTTTGCTGTAAGTGATGATGCTGAGGTTACAGAAGTGGTCTGTCGGAGATTGCACGAAAGTGGTGGACCACCAGATGTCATCCCAGGGGGAGGTGTTGTTTCTGAAAATGATCACTTCCGTCCATGTTCATTTTCAAGCAGTTAGATCTCAGCCACTCTGCAACAATGGTCATGGCATTGTTGAAGTTGGTTCTGGGGGTGGCGTGGTCCTCCGAGAGTGAGAGGAAGATTTGCATGTCATCAGCATATGAGATAATGTTGAGTCTGTGAGTGCAGACGATGTCTGCCAGTGGCATCATGTAGGTTTTGGAAAGGGTGGGGCTGAGTGAGGACCCCTGGGAAACACTTCAAACTATGTTCTTGGGTTCTGAGGTAAAAGGAGGTAGATGGATTCTTTGGGTGCATCCTGTGAGAAAGGAGTGGATAGGTGTGGATCACCTTCAGGGCATTGCTCTGGACTCCGATGTGGTGAAGTCTAGTTATGCGGGAGATGGTGTCGAAGGGCGCTGGAGGCCGAGGAGGGTTAGGGCTACTTTTTCATCACTATCGAGGATGGCTCTGATGTCATCTGTTGCAGCAAGCAGGGCGGTCTCGGGGCTGTGGTTGGTGCGGACACAGGTTTGGCAGACGTCCAGTAGATGGCATTCTTCAAGGTGTTTGGACAGTTGTCGGTTGATGGCTCTTTCTAGAACTTTAGTGGGGAAAGGTAACAGCAAGATTGGGTGGTAGTTCTTGAGTTCACTGTGGACAGTTTCTTCAGGAGTGGTTTTACCTCTGAGTGCTTCACGGCGTCTTTAATAGTGGCTCTTGTGATGGAGACATTAAGGATGGGGGTGAGGGTGCTGCTGATCTTCCTCTGCCCCAGGTTGAAGATGTAGTGGAGGTACAGGTCATTGGGTGGTCCGTAGTGGGTTGAGGTCATGCTGGCTGATGTCTCCTGAGCCATTAGCATCTTCCAGTCGGTGATCAGATAGCTGTAGGTTCTGTCTGTCCAAGTTAGAAGGTGGTCAAGGCTGGTGATTTGAGGAGTAAAGTTGCTGTATATGGCTGTTATTTTGTTGTGGAAATAGTCTGCTAGTGAGTCACAGAAGGCCTGGGATGGTTGGATTGTGTTCTCTGTGGCTGCAGGGTGGGATAACTCTCTCACAATGATGGTAAGCTCCTTGGAGTGATTGCTGCTCCTTTTAATGTGGTTGATCAGGGCATCCTTTGTTGCTTCCCTTTGGTGGTAATGATATTTGCTGAGGGCAGATTTAAAGATGGCATGCTCCAATATATTTTTATTAGTGCACTATCATCTTTCTAGTCAGTTGCATTCTCTCTTCAGTGGGCGGAGTTCAGGTGTGAACCAGCCAGCAGGCTTGCTGGATCTTCTGGTGTTGGAATTTCTTGTTTGGGTGATTTCATTGGTGCAGTTGTGGATCCAGTTGGAGAAATTGCAAGTGTCTTGCTCGAGGCTGCTGGTGGAGTTGGTGGACTTGTTGGTGGCCCATTGGGTCTCAGTGATTTTTCCCCACCTGTGGTGGGGAAGGGCGGGGCTGCAAAGGAGGGTTCAGGTGTGCTTGTTAAAGTAAAGTACATGATGTGGTGGTTGATCCATGTTAGGTCCATCGTGTGGGAGACTTTAATGCTGTTTCTGGCAGAGAAAATTAGGTCCATAGTATGCCCTCCAATATGCGTGGAGCTGGTGACCAGTTGTTTGAGTCGGATGTTGCTTAGTTTGTCCAGGAGGTTGGTGGAGTTGCAGTTGTTGGGGTCATCGAGATGGAAATTGAGGCCACCCAGGAGGATGTAGTGTTTGGAGTTGATGGCTGGAGGGGGTGAAATCTGTAATAGTCTTGCAGAAGACGGGGCTGGGGGTCAGTATGCGAGGGTTCATCTGACGGTGGTTATGGTGTTGGTTCTGATTTGTAAATTAAGATGTTCCAAGACGAGGCATGTGTCATCCTCAATTGTGGATTATGGTGATGCCTCCTCTATGTTTGTTGTGGCAGTCTCTGTGGATCAGTTTGTAGCCTTGAGGGGTAGCACAAGTGATGTTGGGAGCTGATGCAGGGGTGAGCCAGGTTTCTGTGATGAAGATCAGGTCCGGTTTGAGAGTGATTATTATGTCCCAGTTTTCTGTGGCATGTTTGCAGTGGGATCTAACGATGAGTAGAAGGCAGTGGAGTTGTTTCTCACAATGAGTGGTTGGCAGTGTAGCTTCAGTGTTGCAGGTGAAGCGGCATCGGTGGCAGGCGAAAGGACCAACTGTGGTGCGGGGAGATGCACTGCAGCAGTTGTTGTCTCGATTCCTGGAGGCCAGGTCTGCAGTACGGAGGCTGAGTAATGGCAGGTGGTAGGAGAACCAGTGTTCTTGGTTCTAGGCGTGCCCTAGGCATGGATGTTCACAGACAGACTTACCTTTGGTGCGCCTTTGGCGAGCAGTGCTATGGCCTCCATTTAGAATATCCTGGGAAGGGAGGGGTGCTCAGTGGCGATGGGTGGGCTGGCAGCAGAGTGGGGAAAAAAGGTGTGAAACAGCAGGGGCGATGCATGGGCAAACAAGCAAAGCTAAATGTCTAAGACAACAAAAAAAACAAAAAACTAAACACCACAATACGGCTGGAACAACTACAACTACCAGTTACCAAGATACCAAAAGGCTATCAAAGTGGGCTTACCAAAAAGGCAAGAGCGCTCTCAGTAACAGTACTGGTGTGCTCTACCAGTGCTTCATGACGCTTGAAGGAGGAAGTCAGACAGCGTGGGAGAGCTTGCAAAGGGAGATGGCATACATTGATGCTCAGTTAAGGTACGGTATGAGATTATTTTTTTTGTTTGATAAAGGAGATATGTATTGCTGGACCTTAGTTCACTATCAAGTTTAATATTGACAGGTTCACCAGAGCCAGCTGCTGGATAGCTGATAAGTAAAGGTAGATGTGTTCTGCATTCTGTGGAGGGCAACTTCCTTTAAACAAAGCCAGTGTTTTAAATATTAAAGGCTGACTCTTGATTTCACTAAACCTAGTGCATTGCTCTCAGCAGATGTCTCTTGAAACATATTAACTTTTATTTGCCATATATTAAAACAGATTTGAACAGAACACCCGAGCCTAACTATCTTGAATGTTTTACAGAGAAAATAACAAACTCTAGTTTGTGAATTTAATTTAGCTGTCCCGCGGATCTTCATGTATTTTTCATGCAAATGAGCCTTTTTTGAAAAACAACACGGCTTAATACAATAAATAATTCTGTTATTGGAACGGTTTGAGAAAAATACATCGCAATTAGGTTAATTAATTTGTTCTGAAAACCCTATCTTCGTAGCTCCGATCATTAATATTGAGAATTTATGTAACTGGTTTCTGCCTCAGGAAACCTTTGTAAAATGTAATTTAAATTGGCAATTGCCAGAGGCAGCCTCAATTACAAGCAGGGCCTCTGACAACATTTTCCTCTCCCCATCCCTTAACGCTTAACAATTCTATGATGTTTTAACCCTTAATTGATATAAACCTATAGAAAGTACACATGCTAATGTGTTCTCAATACATTGTTTCACATGTTGAACCAGCAAGGCCTACACTGTATATCACCTTGCAAAATCTCCAGCAATCGATTTTCCTTCTACCACTCCAAAAATATATCACACATTGGGCTATTTTTGATTAAGTGAAAATACACAAACATTTTGGCCCGAACTTAAGAAAAATGGTGCTGCATCAAAAGCAGTGCCACTTTTCTTACACCCCTTAGCACCTCCCTACCACCATCATGTGTGCGCCATATTTAATATATGGTGCACCATGGTGCAGGGTAGGGGCAATAGCGTCAACATTTTTGATGCTATTGTTGTATTGTGCAGGATTTGCTCCAACCTTTTGGGGCTCCTTGAAAACAATGGTATCCCCCCTTATAATGCCTGCTCTGTGCAGGCATTAAAAATAGCTCCTATAAAAGGCGCGGTGGAATCTCTTAGATTCCATTGCAGTTTTTTTTCGTTCCCCCAAACGGAGGAATGCCCCCTTCCATACATTATGTCTGGCACAGGCATAATGTGGCTCAAAGGGTTACAAAGTGACGCAATGCATGCATTGCACCACTTTGTGAATATGGCGCAATAAATTTGGCCTTGTTGGGCCACATTAGCATCATAAAAAAGGACAGTAATGTGGCACAAGGAGGCACTAGGCCCTCTTAAATCTGGCTCTTTGCTTTAAATGATCTCCTCTGTGAGAGAGAAGTGCTCAATCACCAGAAAACATCTGAACATCACATGACAATTTCAACTGCAAACTTTCCTATTTTCATGTGTCTTGGATCAATAGAACCTGAGTCCCTGCAGGTCATTGAAGAATTTATGTGCTTTTTATCGTCCTAGCTAAGGATGACTTGTCTCTACAGAGCAATGGGAATAGGACACAAGGGATTTTTTTTAAAATAATGTTAGTCTGATCTCTGTCCATATAGTTAACAGGCTATTTTCTAATGTAGAAGACAGAAATAAGAGTACTGTAGACAGAGCACGATTTACTAAACAAGAAGTAAATCTGCCATCGTAGTAGTACTCATACAAAATGGTGCAGTTTCACTGCATCTTGGAATTCAACAACATTCCCAGCAATCCTTCTAGAAAACCACACCTTGTGCAAGTTTCCAGGCACACAACTGGGAATGTCAGGTGACATTCACCAGGCTCTCATTTCCGCAATGCACATTTGTACATTGGTTACATATCCACACTGGGAAAATGCAGTGCAAGGTCCAATTGCAAATTTTGTTCTTTGTTCTTTTCGATTTTTATCCACATTTTCACTGTGGAGAAACCTATTTTTCGACACCCACTCAAAATCTGAAATTAATACGTCCTCTTTCCCACCCTTAAATTGCACTATCTCCAGGGTGTGGAAGGTTTGGATTGGAATTTGTGAATCTCATCAATCATACAGGTTTACCGGTATTCACAAACTTCTAATGTATTACCAGTCCCCACCCTTTGAATCACCTACTGCACATTTCTCTGCACACTTGGAAGTCAAATCCACAGTAGTAATGAAGCCTTTTCTGAATTCCCAACTGGAGTAGGTAAAGCCGGTTTTTGCTATAAACTCACATCTACTGTCAGAAATGGCTTAATGGCAAAGGCCGACAGTATTCAGACTGTATCTCAGCCTGATGAGATCGTCAGGAGATGAGGGAGCAAGAATGCGAGGAGGCAATTTAAGTGGCAGAAGATGGGCTGCTACATGTTCTTAGGGGAATATTTATACTTGCTTTGTGCTGAATTAGTGTCATTGTTTACGCCAATTCAGCGCAAACATAACATCATATTTATATTTTGATGCTCGACCCGTCTAGCGTCAAACTTTTGGTGTTAACACCATTTTTCTGATGCGTGAAACCTCCTTGTGTCAATGAGATGCAAGGTAAGCATTCCTGTACAAAAAATGACTCAAATGACTCAAACACATGGGAAAAAAAGACGCGCGGTTGGGAGGCAGACCCAAAAAATGACATTAACTCAGATTTACATCAAAATTTTACATCTGGGTCAGGGCAGGCGTTAAAATGAGGCAAGCATACCACTACTGCTACTAGGAGAATACACAAAAGCAACATTACAACCCCAGGAGAAGATGGAGGTGATACTGACACAGATTGCTAGACGGCTCAGAGGACAGCAACAACTCCTGCACTCACCACCATGACAACGCAGCCCACAAAGGCAATGCAGAGGGCAGGAGAGGGTCTTCAGAACCAGGACAACCCTCCTTGGCCTCAGGGACCTGGACATTTTTAGGACATACAGACTCAACTGGCAAGCCATACTACACCTACTGAACCACATTGAGGCACAAAATTGCAGCCAGCCTGCAGACCCCACACAACATACCACCCATGAGAAAGCTGCTTGCTGTTCTGCACATGCTGGCAAGTGGTTCCTTCCAAACAATGGTTGCACAGGTTGCTAGTGTGTCACAGCCATCGTTCTCTGCATTACTGTCAAAGGTGTTAGATGCTATCATCTCCCTGACACCCTGTCACATCAGCTTCCCCAACACCCAGCAAAAGCAGCAGGAGAACAAACAGGGGTTCTATCAAATCCATGGCTTTCCGCATGTGCTAGGTGCAATTGACTACACCCATGTCCTGCTTGTGCTACCCGCACCAACAGAGCACTTATACCAGAATTGCAAGCACACGCATTCCATTAATGTGTGGGGCATAGTGGTCCACCGCAGAATATTCATAAACATTTTGGCCAAGTATCCTGGGCGTGTCCATGATGCCTACATATTCCGGGACAGCAGGATCAATGAACAATTCCAGGATGGACAATTTAGAAATTGCCTACTTGTTGATAAGTCAACAAATCTAGTAATATGCACACAACACACCAATCCTGTCGGACACACAAGACGCAACACTACAGTAACATATGGCCAGGGTAACAGGGTGCAGGTGATTACACATATGCACCATGCTGCAGTACAGCACAATCAGTGCACAAAACTAATAGATACACCCACATGTACGTAACACACCCACAACTTGCATAGTTGAAATGTTGAAGGATAGTGCAGCCAGTTTTAGAGACATGTAGTGCATTCTCACTAACCAATTTCAAAGGCTCTAAGTGTTACACCTCATCTGCAATGGCACATGTCAAAGGGATGGGATGTTCAGGCTCTGTAGTGCTACCATGTTGCCACCACATCTGACCCCATTGTGTGAAATCCAAATCATATTTTTGAGGTCCTTGAGCCAAACACAAGATTGTCATGTTCAACAACCTAGTGCTAACGAAACATTACACAAGGATAGGAACGCACACCAAACCACAAATACATATGAACCACAACCAGCTTTTAATATCAACTGCAATGATAGATGACATACATGTTGCAAGCCCTAACAACAAATTACTCCTTTAATCTTTTTCAGGGGATCAGGGTTATGGCATACAGTCATGGATAATGACCCCATTTCCCAACCCAAGCACAGCACCAGCATATAAGGAGGAACATCAGACGACACGCACTATTGTGGAGAGGACATTTGGCATCCTTGGTCACTCGGGGAAGTAAGGGCCAGATGTACGAAATTCCTGAATTGCGACCCGCAATTCAGTATGCAGGATGGTGTCCCTGACACCATCTGCGACTCGCAATGGGGTCACAAAGGCCCACCTCATTAAAATTAATGAAGTGGGTCGCAATTTGCGAATCCCTTGCGACTCGCAGCACTCACAGGGATGGTGGCCTGCTGGAGACAGCAGACCACCATGTCTGTGACTGCTTTTAAATAAAGCAGTTTTTTTTGTTGTAATGCAGCCCGTTTTCCTTAAAGGAAAACGAGATGCATTACAAAATGAAAAAATTAAACGTTTTAGTTTCATTTCTTCAGAGCAGGCAGTCCATAGGACCACTGCCTGCTCTGAATTTTTTTTTTCCATGCCATTCACAAAGGGGAATGGTTCCCATGGGGACCCCTTCCCTTTTGCGAATGGGTTACCACCAGTGTGACACTGGTGGTAACTGCGATTGCTTTGCAACCACGTTCGCGGTCACAAAGCAATGCAGCATCATGATGCGACTCGCAATTAGGAAGGGGAACACTCCTTCCAAATTGCGAGTCGCAGTCCCGTTTTTTGAGTCGGTAACCAGGTTACCGACTCGCAAAGCAGGGATTGGGCATCGCAATGTGGTTTTTGCACGTCACAAACAGCGAAATTCACTGTTTGCGACGTGCAAAAACTATGCTACATCTGGCCCTAAATGCCTAAACTTCCATGGCATTTATAAATATATAGAGACTACTTGTATCTAGATATAAGATCCGTAAAACAGTTCATATCTCTTTTATTTCTTTTAACCGCAATTTCTTTTTATCTTTAACCAAGTTTGTATTCATTATTTAATGACCCAGGTCTAAGGGTTATTTGGGTTTGCCTCATTGGGTGGAATGATGGATATCACAGGAGGCAGCCTCCTCGGTGCCCCACACATCATCTGCAAGATAATCATGACGTGCCGTCCTGCACAACATATGTGTGCAGATGAACGTCCCCTTATATGAGCAGGTAAATGACCTGCCTGAGAAAAAGGAGGAGGATGGTGGAGAAGAAAATGAGGGGGAACAGCACAACAAAGCTTCTGGGATACGCCACGGACTACACATTGTTGATAACTTCTTCACTCAATAATCACATAACTTACATTGTAGATTTTGTCAATAAACACCTCACTTATTCGCACAATCGGGCTTTGGTGTCTTCAGTCTCTTAAACATATACCTTAGGGTTCTGAGTCTAACTTCAGGGAGCATGTCACAAACACTCATCTGAAGAGTACTGTAACAACATCAAATGTGAAGGGTAAGAGTGAACTGCTACCATCACACACATCACAATTAGCCTCATCACTTGAATGTGACAACTGCAGGACATAGTCTATGGACCACAACATACTCATTACATCCTCGTTCCCAACTTGTACAAAAATAGCTCATCACACACAACAACAACATGTCCAAATAGGAGGTAAACAAGGGGGCCACACATGAGGCACTGGATGTCAAAATATGACGAGACTAATTTTGAACAGACCACTAACACAACTCAGTGTGAGAGTTGCAATGGCTGCATTGAACATGTGGGACAAGGGGGGCATCATTGGTGGCAATGCTCAACATGATTAGCCCAGGTATGACAAGTAATGGGAGAAATGGATCCTGCACAGTACATCCATGGAAATCACTCCTGCCACTGCCATGGGGCCCAATCCTGTCACAGGGTACACATGACCTCACCCTTTGGATGGACACATCTGTGGAATGCACATCAGAATGGGTGAGAATATATGCAGCTAGGAATGCAGGTTGACCACAAAATCATTTTTGTTACTATGCAAAATGTTATGATTTTCAACTGTCTATTGTGTTCAATACATTATATGGTTGGAATGTAGGCAGAGTGTGTAACAAATATGTACACATGTCCAACATATGTGTAGCCCACACACAAGTCATCCATATAGTCAAGAGCAACATATGGAGACATTTGTCGGGTAACATTTGCCAGATTGCATTCATCAGCCATCATCAACAATGCCTGAGCTGAAATGTGATGCTTTGTAAGACAACTACACAAAGCACATAAGTGAACACAATTCACAATCACATACCATGACACTTGTGCATAGTACTGACTGCCATACATATGTGGATACACTGTTGTCACACATACATACATATGCATGACATGTATACATTTGCATGCTGTTGATTCTGTAACACACACATTGGTGTAACAGACCAATCACACACATATCACATTGTTCAATGGACTACCACATGTGGCCATACACAGAATTAAAAACTGCAGCCCATCCCATTCAATTATGATGTTGATACAGGATGCATTCATTAAGACAAAATCACACAATCAGGAATTGAGTAAAAAAAAAAAATGATGCGAATGAGTTCAAAACATCTGCAAATGCTAAGTACATGACCCATGAGCTCTTAGCGTGATTTACACCTTTGCACGCATCGCAATGCTAATTTACTGTAAAATCGACGCAAAAGGGTAATGCGTCAATATAAAAAGATGCACACAAGTAATGTGTCAGAAAAAACTCACTCAAATATCAGATGCATCTAAAAAATATAAGCATAACAGAAAATGTGATGCGAGAGCACAGGAAGTGATGTAATAGAATATCCTGTTTACAGACATGGTACAGTGGGTGTACTTTCACTTTCTCTTTACAGTCTGTGCCTCTTTAGACTATGTGGTTGTGTCTTGGAGTTGGTGGTGTCTTCTTGCTCTTTTTTTAATCTTGTGGTGTACCTCCTGTTGTGTTTTCTGTTGCATTTCATTGTTATTTGTACCAGTGTCTGTGAATTTGTGTATCAACTTGTATTTTACCTTGTACCTGTCCTGTGGGGTGTCTGTCTGGGTTAGTTGTATAGGTGTGTTAGTTATTTTGGGGGTTTTAAGTTTCCTTTCCTTACTTCTGTTTATTTCAACTACATTTTGTTTCAACCTGTACCCCAGTGCAATGTTTGGTAGGTGGAGGCAGACCAGAATGGGGGAGGAGGAGCTGGGAGGCTTTATGTGGCTGGTAGCCCACTACCTCCCATTGATGTTGGAGATGGGTGGCCGTGTGATCCAGGGCTACCGGACGGAGGCAAGGCGGCTGCGGTGGGGCAAGGTTCTCCACCACCTGAAGAGGGTGTACCACAGCAGTTGCAACGATCATCAGCTCAAGCTTTGCTGGGTTGAATTGGTGGCCAGGGAGCAGGATCCTCTGGACCATCTTGGTGTGGTGATTGGTGGCCCTGTTGGTGAGTCCCCCATTGGCAAACTAATTACTGTTCACCGCACTTGAATGACAGTCTCAGATCTGTTGCTGTGCTGCATGCAGTGCTTGTCGACAGGTTGCATACAACCAGAATGAAGTGTCACTGTGCCAGTACAGACATGGACTTCACATATCCTACCATTTTACCAATGCAAATCAGATGTTAGGTGAGTCATGCACATCCATCACTAAGTCACACATTTCAGGGGCCATGGCAACATTTGTGACCCAGCATTGTGTCATGTATGATAACCCAAGACACCGCCAGTATACCATATGTAGGTGGATTGTTATAACAAAGTATGGCAATCCATGTATAGTGCAACATTGTCAGATTTACACTTACATCATCCCCACCATCATGTTTACAAAGGGGACATACCTCCCTTAGGGAGCACTGGCAAGGGGACATTTGATGCCATCAGCCAACTGTAACACATCAGTCATGGATTACTCAATGCATGAAAATTGCTGATTAAAAATGTAGCCGCTTGTCCTCCACAAAGTGCCTCTGTGTGCCTTGCAGGACAAGCCAGAATACCTGAACCAGTTGTTTTGCAGAGCTCAAGGGTAGTGTCATGTATCTGTCACCCACCTCCCCCTCATTCCATGGAGTTCCATCTTCTGCAGATTGGCCAAAAATGGTTGTTGTAGGGTGTAGCACTACATGAGTCTTGTGCCCAGTGTAAATGTGCAGATGTGTGGGTCTCACTCACCTGAGTGTCAGTCTCATAGTGAATTTGCAGTGGTGTGTCTGTTACACTGTCCACAATCTGGATAATTACTTCTCTCCTCTGAAATAGCACACACTACTATATGTTGTCCACTAATTGACAGTGATATGATACTAACCATGGTTTTCCATCCATATATTTCATGTGGACCTGCCCCTTACACCATAGGCAAAGTGACAAGATTTGAGGACCCAGATGTATCCAGTAAGTGTGATTTTGTCTGTCCTGTGTAGCGATTAAGGCCCTCATTATGACCCTGGTAATGGTAATAACCACCAAATTATGACCATGGAGGTGATATTTCCGATAAACAACCAATGTATCAAACCAACCGCCAGGGCGGAAACAACAGTCACCAAGGTGGTAGCCGCCAACAGCCAGGTGGAAGTCAAAGTTCAGCCCACCATATTAACACCCTGCAAACCATCACCTTCTCCGGGGCGGAACCAATGCCAACAAAAGCCTGGAGGAAACAGAGCTCAAAAGTGAAATGACTCACCATTGATACACAGGGAAGAACCACGCCGCCATGGAACCTGAACAGCAAGTCTTCCCGATGACCTTCTATGTTATGCTCCACCTGGAACACCAACGCCAATGCAGACGATGACGATGAGTACAGACACCTAGCACACAAGGGCGGGAGGGAGGAAAACAAGATTGACACACACACACACATGACACACACCCGACACACACACCATACACACAGCTGCACAAGAAAAACAATTTGTCCTCGAAAATCGGCAGAATAATGCAAGGACAACAGGAATTGACTAAAATGATTGTAATCAGATCAACAACAAAATTAATAATTTGATTTGGTAATGAAAGAGATATGTACACATGTATAAAGAGGGACACTGCCCAATCCAAAGTTCAAAGGGCCCACATGGCCACAGGGCACAGTCTAAGGCCCAGCTCAAATCCAGATATAACACTGCAGGGGCATGAGTTTGCAAATAGGCAGGCACCCCATGGGGTTGGGGGGTCACCTCAACCGGATTAAGGAACATGCCCACTGGTTCTGGAGGAGGCATCATGACCAGTGTATTGTCCTGGGGAGTGCAAGGACACAGTCTCTGGAGTGGGTGTCTTCTCCACTGGTTCTGGAGGGTGCAGCATGCACAGTGCTTTGTCCTGGGGAGTGCAAGGCCACAGTCTCTCGAGTGGGTGTCTTCCCCACTGGTTCTGGAGGGGGCAACATGCCCAGTGCTTTGTCCTGAGGAGTGCAAGGCCACAGTCTCTCGAGTGGGTGTCTTCCCCACTGGTTTTGGAGGGGGCAACATGCCCAGTGCTTTGTCCTGGGGAGTGCAAGGCCACAGACTCTCAAGTGGGTGTCTTCCCTACTGGTTCTGGAGGGGCAGCCCGCACAGAGGCCCCTGGAGGGTGGAATACATGGCGTCTGCCGCCGGTGATGGCTGAATGGTGTTGGTCGTTGGGGAAAGCTCCTTGCCAACCCCTGTACTCACTGATGGCTGCATGGTTGCGTTGTTTGGGGGAGTCTCCTGGGCAGCCCCTTGACTCAGTGATGGCTGCACATCTACAGCTGGTGGTGGTGGCCCCGTGATAGCTGGTGGTGGAGGCGGTGTTAGCCTGACAGCTTCTGCTGGCATAGAGTGCCTCTTCTCCTCCTGTTCATGGTTCAGAGATCCCTTTCCCTTCCTTGCAGGGGTGGACGGGCTATTCCCCTCTCTGTCTGGTGGTGCAGGCTCCTTCCCCTTCCTCACAGCTGGTGCAGGTGCCTTCCCCTTCCTCACAGCTAGTTCAGGCTCTTTCCCCTTCCTCACAGCTGGTGCAGGCCCCTTCCCATTCCTCACTGCTGGTGCAGGACTCTTCCCTTTCATCCCTGGTGATGCTGGCTTCTTCCCCTTCGGTGTTGTAGGTCTGGTATCCTTACCACCATGAATAGGTGGTGCTACCACTGTCCCTGTGGACTGTTTGGATGATGTGCTGGGCTTGTCCTTGGTACCCTGCTCATACGTGCTGGATGGGGGTAGGGAAGAGGTCAGGTTGGGCAAGGAAAAGCCTTTTAGGGAAGTTAGGGCGGGAGGAGGGAGAAGTAATGGGAGTGGAGGATGAGGAAGTGGTTGTCGGAGGTGTATGTCTGCTGGATTTGGGTGCAGGTGCATGGGTTGTATGCTGATGTGAGGTGGATGGCTGTTGGGTGTCTGAGTTCTTGCGTTTGTGTCCTTTAAGAAAGGGGGGACAGTCACAGTGGTAGAGGACACAGGGGATGCGTGCATGAATGTTGTGGAGGTGTCTGCCAATGAGGTGTGTGTTCTGCTTGGTGTGGTGCTGCTGGTGGTGGATGTTGATGTAGTGCATGCTGGTGTGAGCATGGACGTAACTGGGAGGGGGGGTTGAGAGGAGGGGCAGACAGTGGAGGCTGTGGATGTTGATGTGTCTGCAATGGTATGTTGTTTGTGTGAGTGCCTGTGGGATGAAGTGTGGTACTTGTGTTTGCCCCTGCCACTCTTGGGTGTTGACTTGTGTGCATGCATGTCTGTTTGTGTGCTTGGGATGGGTTGGGATTGAGGAGAATGGGACTGGGAAGTGGTAGTTGGAGGGAGGACAGTTGAACCAGGGACAATGGCTGCCATCAGAGAGGAGGCCAGAGCCTGCATTGATCTCTGTTGGGCCGCCAAAACACTATGAATGCCCTCCAGGAATGCATTGCATTCCTGCATCTGGGATGCCAGGCCCTGGATGGCATTCACAATGGTTGACTGCCCTAAAGAGATGGATCCCAGGAGGTCAATAGCCTCCTTACTCAGGGCAGCAGGTCTCACTGGGGCAGGGCCTGGGGTGCCTGTGGCAAAGGAGATGCCCACCCTCCTGTGTGAACAGGCACGGGCAACTCGCTGAGGGGCTACTGGAAGGGCAGTGCTGGTATGGGGGGTAGCGGCTGTACCTGCAGCTGGGGTAGTCACAGAGGTGTCCGCCACCACAAGGGAGCTCCCATCAGAGGCGGATATCAGAGTCTGTGTCGTCCCCTCCAGTCTCTGCTGTAGTGCTCCCCTCGCACTCCTTCCCACTGGTTCCCTCGGTGTCAGGTGACTCTGCCTCCAGGGTCCTGTGGGAAGCAGCTCCCTCTGTCGCTGGTGCCTCTGCTCCTCCACCAGATGATGATAATGCACACAAAGACAGGATGACAAAACAAGAAAGGGGGAAGAGAGACAAAGGATACACTGGGTAAATGACTGCACCAAAACAACTGTTGGCGTACACAGCACCCTCACACACAGGGAACAGGCCTACACACTAAGCATTGCACTACCAGTGATAGGGCTAGCTACCAAGGCAGGAGGAAGAGCACACATCGCCAACTACAGCACACCAGGGACACACTCAGACCTGTCTAAAACGGAATACTAACAAGATAGGTTACCTTTATTTGCCATGCAACCCTTACCCTTCAGAGGACCTATGCTGCTATCTCTGCTCTGGCCTTAGGGGCACCCACTAACACACAGCTACCACCCAATACCACCCCACTAGCCATAAATTGTAATGATACCCACTGTACTCACCACCACCATGTGGCTGCTGTGATGCCCTCAAGCGCCCATCCAGCTTTGGGTAGGCCACCGCCTGTATACGGGCCATCAGGGGGGTCAGGGTCCGATGGGCACCCCTTCCTTGTTGGGAGGCCATCAACAGCTGGGACTCTGCGGTCTTCCATGCCTAGCTTCTCAGGTCCTCCCATCGTTTCCGACAGTGGGTTCTCCGCCTGCCATAGAACACCAGGGTCCGCACGTTCTTGGCGATGGCACGCCATAATCCCTTCTTTTGATGGGCGCTGACCTGCAGAGGTAATACATACAGGAGAACTCCATTAAATGAACAGTCCAGCCTGTCATACACATGGCCCACCATGCCTGATCCTATCAAAATTGCAAAACACATAGGGCAGCTCACAACATGTACACTGCCAAGAGAAAATCCCCCCACCCTCCACCACCCATACACGATCCTTTACACACATCTCCATGCATTCATGCCACATGCATCGTGCCCTCAGTGTACTCACCTGTTGGTCTGGAGGCCCATACAGCAGTCTGTACTTGGGTAGGGCCCCATCTACCAGTCTCTCCAACTCTTCAGAAGTGAAGGCTGGGGCCCTTTCCCCAGTCACACGGGACATGGTAGGTTCCAGACACAGGTCACAGCAGCACAAGCAGTGTAGGTCTTCTCCTGTGGAAGGTCAGGAAACAAGTGAGGAATCAGATTAAAAATGGCGGTCACGTCCGCGGCGGTGTACAGCGTCACCGTCAGCGTACATCCCCATTGGCCACTGTACTCCATAGTGCCCAATATTAACCAATGAGAAATTGCAAGGCGGTGCACGACCAACAACCGCCACAACCCCCAACGTCGGCGGAATCCCCTCACTTCCTCCACACAGGACAGGCAGTTGCCATTTCAGTGGGGCTAAACAGGCCTATCAAGAATTGCTGCGTCACAGGTAAATAGGCACGTACTTCGAAATTTACACTGTCCCAATACATAAGTGCACGATGTGGACTGCTGTTGTGGTTGAGTTATTCAAATTGTGATAGCCTACTCCCTCTTGTGTCCCTTAGATACCTACCCTTACAGATGAATAGGAGATGTAGACATACCCCCGTGTACAGACCCCTGGTGGACTTATCTACACTGGAGGACAGGCACATTATACTCACCTATAGACTGGACAGGGCCACAATCACAGAGCTGTGAGCCCAGTTGGAGCCAGACCTGATCCCATCTATCCGTCATCCCACTGTGATCCCCCCTCTTGTGCAAGTGCTATAAGTTCTCCATTTCCTGGCAACTGCTTCTTTCCAAGTGACAGTGGGCTTGGGCAATGTTCTCAATCGTGCTGGCAAGAGTGTTGTCTGCCCTGGTAAAACACATGTGCAGCTACATAGCTGTCCCCCAGGTGGAAGATCTGGCCACTGTGAAGACCAGATTCTATGCAATGGGACATAGCCCCAATATTATTGGTGCGATTGATGGGACACATATTACATTTGTTCCCCCGCCAGAATGAACATGTATACAGGAATCGTAAGAGTTTCCACCCCACAAATGTGAAGATGGTGTGCCTGGCGGACCAGCACATCTCCCACGTCAATGCTAAATATCATAGGTCGGGTCATGATGGCTTTGTCCTGAGGAATAGCAGCATCCCAAATGTGATGGCCCAACTACAGAGGCACAGGATGTGGCTTATAGGTGAGCCTTGGTCCCCACCCGGTGTATGTTAGTGTATGCCTCTGATGTTAACCTCAGAGGGAGTGGAAGAGAAAGAGACAAAACACTGCCACGTCTTGCCGGTCCAGCCAGGCACCCTGTATCTTCGGGGGGCAGGTTGTTGTTGACAGAGTGATAGTAGAGTTAGTGCACTCAGCTTCCTTGAAACTAATTCTCTCTTTCTGATATGGGCACGGGAGTGATAGAAGAACACCAGGATGCTCCAGCACTTTTCTTGGATAATAATAACTGTTGGCACAATTACTAACACTGCATTACCAAAAAACCCAAACTGAGTACCATAACAATAAATACTGCGACACTAGGACTGGCTTCACAGAGATTCACTGTTGCACACTACAATTAGAACTGTGGTTGCACTTATCATGCACAAGAAAGACAAACAAGGGCATTAATTATATCACATATAATTTTCCTGCATGCATAGGGTTAAACTAAAAGGAACAAAAACCATCCAAGAAATACAAATGTTCACTCTGAGTTCAAACAGTTAGGGTGGCACAGTTTGGTTTGGTTTCACTGTGTGTGTGAAAAACCCTTCAAAAAGCAAATAACTCAAACCGGAAACACAGGCATGAATGACACAATTTAAATCCAAGAGTTATGCTATTGGAGAAAGGAAAGTCATGTAAATGCTCTTTTAAAATTGCACTGTCACTTTTTGTTGTACTTGAGCTCAAGCAGATTTCCTGAAGCACATTTAGGCAAGTAACTACAATAATAATGTAGAATGTTCAAAAATGCATTTGTCTCTTTAAGATAAGCACTCTGCCAAAATACGAGGTCTGAAATACACCAGCTGTTCTAGGAAAGGGCGGCGCTCACAGATCCAACTCCCTGGAGAATACTAGTCACTTAGCTGCAGTCTTTTCCAGAGTGCTGGAGGAATTCCTGGTGTCAGCTGGTACAGGAACGAAGAAAAGAATTGCCTCAAAAGTCCTGAATACGAGGATGACAGCAGGGGCTGGACTGCCAAGTCAGGTGCTGATATCAGGAAGCAAAACAAAGTCAAGCAGGGAGGCATGCTTCACTCTGCTATTTATAGCCAATCAGGAAAGCAGCTGAATTTCCACATGGAAGATGAGTCACCACACCCAATTAGAAGCACATATCTACACCTGCTCACATTAGCAAACAAGCATTGGTAAAACAAGCATTGATAAAGGGAAACACTCGGAACAACGACTCAGAATCAACAAAGTTGTGAAAAACGAAAGCGAAACAACACTTTCGTTTTTCACGACTTCCTGGTTTTGGTACCTTAGCCACGCATGTCTGATCCACGTACATGTGTGGTTAGGGTACAGCAGAATGGAGTCGGAGTCGACGCAGTGAAGGAGGAGGTAAGTTGGGCTGGGACAAGGGCTGTTTTTTTTGGGGGGGTGCGTGGCTTGGGGTGATTAGGGTTTAGGGGGGAGGGGTTTAGGTTTAAGGAGTGGGTTGGGGTGTTTATGTTTTCGGATCGGGGTGGGGACTCTGGGTATTTTTAGTTTTTGGGGTGGGTGGCTGGGGGTGATTAGGGTTTGGGGTGGGGGTTCAGGGTTTAGGTTTAAGGGGTGGGTTGGGTTGGGGGTTGGGGTGTTTAGGTTTTAGGGGCAGGGGTGAGGACTCAAGGTATTTTTAGTTTTTGGGGTGGGGTGGGGGCTGGGGTGATTAGGGTTTAGGGGAGGAGGGGTCAGGGTTTATGTTTAAGGGGTGGATTGGGGTGTTTAGGTTTTAGGGGCGGGGTGGGGAATCAGGGTATTTTGAGTTTTTGGGGTGGGGTGGGGGGCTGGGGTGATTATGGTTTGGGGGTAATGGGGGTCAGGGTTTAGGTTTAAGGGGTGGGTTCGAGTGGTTTAGGTTTTAGGGGAGGGGGGTTGGGGTTCTGGCAATTTTTTGGGTGTGGGGGGTTGGGGTAGTTGTGAGGATGGGGGTTGTGGTAATTTTTGGGGGTGGGTTGGCTTGGGGGAAGCATGCTGGAACTGTGCATGCTGATCGCTAATGCCTTTACAAGGCAAGTGTTTACAATGGTAAAATCGTTGTAAACGTATTCGTGGTTAAGGCATTAGTGGTTAGAACGAGGTCGTTGTTCCGACCTCGTTGTTGAGCAACGGGTGCTTAAAGCACCTGTGGTTCTGACATATAACCATTGATAAAACCAATTGTGTAACACAGCACATTATATTTACTTAGAAACATGAAGGTTTAACCAAAAACAGAGATATGATTTAACCCTAATCCCTGAGGATGCTGACAGATAACGCACCTTGGGGATTCCTAACAGACAGGTGGTTGCCATTTGGGGGGGGGGATGGGGAACAGGCCTATCGATACTTGCTGCGTCACAGGATAAAAAGAACATACTTTTCAATTCCACTGTCCCAAAACATGCTTTCACGATGTGGACTACAGCAGTAGTATAGTTGTTCAAATTGTGACAGCCTACTCACTCTTGAGTCCGTTAGATACCTACAGCTGTGGATGAATAGGCGATGAAGACATACCCCGTGTACAGTCCCCTTGTAGAATTAACTATACTGGAGGACAGGCACATCATACTCACCTATAGACTGGACAGGGCCACAATCACAGAGCTGTTTGCCCAGTTGTAGCTTGACCTGATATCAGCTATCCTTCATCCCACTGAGAACCCCATCTTGTGCAAGTTTTATCAGTGCTCCATTTCCTGGCAACTGGTTCCTTCCAAGTGACAGTGGGCTTGGCAGCAGGAATGTCAGAGACAATGTTCTCAATAGTGCTGGCAAGAGTCTTGTCCGCCCTGATAAAACACATGTGCAGTTACATAGCTTTTCCCCAGGCTGATGATTTTGCTACTGTGAAGGTTTATGCAATGGGACATATCCCCAATATAATTGGGGCGATTGACGGGACACATATTGCGTTTGTTCCTTTGGCCAGAATGAACATGTATACAGGAATAGTAAGAGTTTTCACTCCATGAATGTGCAGATGGTGTACCTGGTGGACCAGTACAACTCCCACGTCAATGCAAAGTATCCTGGGTCGGTGCATGATGCCTTTGTCCTGAGGAATAGCAGCATCCCAAATGTGATGGCCCAACAACAGAGGCACAGGGTGTGGCTAGTAGGTGAGCCTTGGTTCCCATTCAGTGTATGTTGGTGTATGCCTATGGTGTTGGCCAAATAGGATAGTGGTTGGTTAAATGTTGTCCCTCAATATTTGCAGGTGACTCAGGCTACCGAAACCTATTGTGGCTGCTGACCCCTGTGACGAATGCCAGGACAAGGGCTGACCAGAAGGATAATTGAGAGAACCTTCGGCCTCCTGAAGGCCAGGTTCAGATACCTCCATCTGACAGGTGGATGCCTGTGCTGCTCACCGGAGAAGGTCTTCCAGATAGTAGTGGCATGCTGCATGTTGCACAACCTGGCCCTCAGACACCATGTACCTTTTCTGCAGGAGGAGGAGACTGGAGTCAGCGTGGACCCTGAGGACAATGAGGATGAGGAGGCCGAGGATGAGGATGTAGACAACAGTTAGTGATCCGTCAGTACTCCCAATGACACACTGGTGAGACAGTGAAACTTCACATTTCTATAACTATTGTTGTATTCTGTGTGGCATTGGCATGCTGGCATTACCCACTTGTTTCCTCTACTTACTGTTACCTATTTATTGTCATTTTACAGATGTTGGTGATATGACAACAATGTTCTGATGTGATCACAACAGCCAGAAACAGGTCATGTATTCTATGCTCTCACTATGTACAGGTAATTTGCAATGGATGTAGCTGTTTCAATCAATAAAAATGTTCAATACATGAAATACTAGTAGTCACAGTTTGTCCTAGGGTGTTTATTGTAGTGCTAATGAATTGAGGGTAAAGAGCAATTGAATGGGGTGATGATGGAGGAAATTCCAGGGTATTGTTCCAGTCTGTTTGTAGCACAGGTGCAGTGTCCAAGGGGGACATAGGAAGGGGAGCTATAGCAGTTCAAAGTGGTCAAGGTGACAGTGTGGGACACAAGTGGGACAATCAGGAAAGTCTCATTTTCTGGTGGTGGTCTTGGCAAGTGTCTCTGGCTTCTGTCTGGTTTGCAGGGAATGTTTGTGGGGTGGTTCACCTTCTGCAGGGGGACTCTGGATCCTGTGGCGAGACCTCCTGCCCACTAGCGGAGGTGGAGGGCTTATCAATGGACTGGCTAGTGGTAGGGGACTGCTGGTGTGCTGTTGCCTCCCTCTTGATGTTGGCCATGTCTGCCAGCCCCCCGGCTATGGAGATCAGGGTGCTGTTAATGGCCTGCAAATCCTACCTGATCCCCTGATACTGTACCTCCTGCAGCTGCTTGTTCTCCAGCACGTTGTCTAGGATCTGGCCCATCGTGTCCTGGGAATGTTGGTAGGCTCCCAGGATCTCAGAGAGTGCCTCCTGGAGAGTCAGTTCCCTGGTCCTGTCCTCCCCCTGGCGCGCAGAAGTCGTCCCAGTGTCCTGTGGGCCTGTGCCTCTGTCACCTAAATGGTGTGCCCACTGCCACTGACCCTAGGTCCCTGATTGTCTTGTGTGCGAGGTGTGGCCTAGGGTCCCTGTACAGGTGGGCACACAGCTGATTGACGTGTCCTGGAGACAGAGGTGTGGGTACCCTGGGTGGGTGCTATGCTGTTGGATCCTGATGGGGAGGCTCTGTGGTGGTCTGGAAGCGGGCTTGGGTGACCCACTGTCCAGTGGTCCCTGATGGGCCAGGTTGTTGATCCAGTTCCTGAAGTCCAGAGTTACTGTCATCACTGGGGGTGTCTTCTGTTGGGGGACTGGATAGTCAAGGCACCTCCTCCCCACTGACATTGGCTGGGGTACCTGCGTGGATGTAAATGATGTATTACGCTTCATGTGTCTGATATTTGTACTTCCCTAGCTTCGCCTAATGGTTGGTGTTAACCTGCCAGCTTTTGCTTGTGTATGGTGATGTATTGTGCGTATGTTAGTTTTCCTATGCTGTGCATGCTTTAGTGATGGGTGTCCATGCAGGACTGAGAGGGGTGTCCATGCATTGGTATGGCATGCAGGGCTTGGCATTGGGGTTAGTCAGAAGTGAGGGAGCAGTGTGTGGGATGGAGTGGAGTGATGGCGGTGAGGGTGTGGGTGTGAGATGGCATGGAGTTATTGGGGGGGTGATAGTAAATATTGACTTACCTGTGTCCAGTCCTCCAGCAACTCCAGCAAGTCCCTCAGGATGCAGTATTGCCAGTACCTGCTCCTCCCATGCTGTGAGCTGTGGGGGAGGAGGTGAGGGTCCACCGCCAGTCCTGTGTATGGCAAGCTGGTGTCTTGCTGCAATAGAATGCACCTTCCCCCGTAGGTCATTCCACCTCTTCCTGATGTCACCCCTAGTTCTTGGGTGCTGTCCCCCAGCATTGACCCTGTCCATGATTCTCCGCCATAGCTCCATCTTCCTTGCAATGGCTATCTGCTTGTAGCAGGGTCGGCGCTACCTTGTTTCGTTCCGATTCCCCAGGGAACTTAGAACAATGCCCCGGGGGCGCATTGCAGATCACAGATGTGGTGTCAGCCGACGTCAACCCGGAAGTTAAAAAGAAAGATGGGAGTTCGGGGGGGCGGCGGCTTCTTGGGAGGAGAAGGTGAACAAACCTGAAAAGGAGGAAAATGAGTGCGGAACACCGGTGGTAACGAGGACGGAAGAAACAACGTCCAGGAAGACTCGAGGTGAACCTTTGTCTCTGAGAGACCGGACAGGCACCAGAGCCAGCCACGTCCCTGGGGGGAGAAGGCTCACGCAGGTAAGTGTTTGCTTGCTGAATCCCTCGGGATATTATTAGTAGAGGGGTTGCTAGGATCTATTTTTTTTCTTTTTCTTTTGGTTTTAGTTTCTTTAATTACTTGGGAGTAATTGTTTTTGTTATCAGATAGGACGGGCTCCACAAGCTAGAACGTTTTGGAGCACAGTTCACTTAAACCTCTGAAACGCTTACCTGATCTGGGACCCTGGCTGGCTTTTCCACAGAACGTTCGTCTCTCGCACAAATCACTTGTTTCATTGAGAACAAGAACAGTCACCTGATTTTAGTTTACACAAGCGTGTTGGTGTATCCCTGCACTCCCAGTCCTCTACTGATAAAGGAAAAGACAAGTCCACTCACCTGTGTTTTCGATTTTCTGTTTCTCCTTGGGGTCCCACAATGGGGAGACGCTCCAGCCAAGGACACCTACAAACAAAGAGAAAAGAAAACCTTAAAGGGATACCCCGACCCAGAAAGAAGCAGGAAAAGAGAAAAGAAAAGAAGAAGAAGAAGAGGGGGAGAGTGATTAGACAGAAAGAAATGAGACAGATATTTATAAAGTGAACACCAATGATTATATAGACAGAGAATATTGAATAAACAATATTATAAATATCAACAAGATTTGGTGTCTTCCATTTCCGCGGAAAAGAACCCCTATACCGCTGTACCTGTGCTCCAAATAGCTTTGGCTCTAACCTGACAATTTTCTCCATCATGACCCTTAACTCCTCCTCAGTGAAACGGGGATGCCTTTGTGGCGCCATGGGTGTTGTGTGATGTGTGTTGGTGAGAGTGTTTTGGGTAATGTGGTAGCATGTGTGATGTGGAGTGCATGAGGGGTGTCTGGGTGTAAGTGGTGTGTGTGTCTAATTGTCTCTGTGCTCTTCTTCTTAGTCTCTTTGGCGGCAATTGTTGTTTGTAAAGGCTTGTGGGTAATGTGGGTGGGTGTTTTATAGTGGTGTGGGTGTGTGGGTGTGGTGTGTGTATGGGTGTCAGGTGTGTGTTTTTGGTATTGGCCAATGTAGTGTTGTTTTGTATGTTGGTGTCCATTCTGAACACCGCGGTATGCACCGCCAATAGTTTGAATGTCCGCCGTGGTGATTCGTGGATTCGTGGATCATAATGTGGTGGGCATTGTTCTGTTGGAGTACTTTATTACTTTATTACTGACCTTTGGTCTGGCGGATTTGTGTATGTGGCTTTATTTGGTCAGATTGGTGTGTGTGTCATAATATGGTGAACGGATATCCGCCGCCGTGGTGGTAAGTTGGGGGCCGTCAGCGTGGCGGTATGCAGGATTTACCACCAATGTCATAATGAGGGCCTACGTTTTTTGTGTGAGTGAGTCATGAGTGTTGCACCCAATGCTAGAAGTGATGAGTTGTAAAATGCTCAGAAATCAAAGTAGGCTGGATGGTGACAATGGCCCTCATTCCGACCCTGGCGGTTTCAAACCGCCAGGGTGGAGGGCAGAGGAAGCACCGCCAACAGGCTGGCGGTGCTTCTCGGGCCATTCTGACCGCAGCGGTAAAGCTGCGGTCAGAAAAGGGGATCCGGAGGTTTCTCCCGCCGGTTTTCCCCTGGCCCAGGGAATCCTCCATGGCGGCGCTGCTTGCAGCGCTGCCATGGGGATTCCGACCCCCTTCCCGCCAGCATGTTCCTGGCGGTTTACACCGCCAGGAAGAGGCTGGCGGGAACGGGTGTCTTGGGGCCCCTGGGGGCCCCTGCACTGCCCATGCCACTGGCATGGGCAGTGCAGGGGCCCCCTAACAGGGCCCCACAAGGATTTTCAGTGTCTGCTTTGCAGACACTGAAAATCGCGACGGGTGCCACTGCACCCGTCGCACCCATGCAAATCCGCCGGCTCCATCCGGAGCCGGCTTCGTCTTTGCAGGGGCTTTCCCGCTGGAAAGTTGTAATGACCCCCGCGGTCATTTGACCGCGGTGCGGTCTTTTGGAGGTTTCCGCCCGGCGGGCAGGTCGGAATGACCCCCAATGTGTCACATTTAAGTGGTTCCCCATGCATGGGCAGAGTGTCATATCTTGTGAGGCTGGTGGCGCTCAATAGGCAGCATTGTGTAAACAAGGTGATGACAAGCCACATGTTGGCCCATATGTGACTTAGATGTGCACCGTTGTGTAAATAATGGCACTGGAACACACGGTCATTCTCACTACACAGTGATGCACCATTTTGTATACATATTGCACATGTAGGACTGGGTGGGCAATTGTCCCCTAGCATGGTGCCACTAAATGTGTACTCTACTTACTTAACACTTATATGGAAAGTAAAGCATGCAGGTCAAGTCCAATTGCGTGCTGGCATGGTTATGGGTGTGTGAGGAATGGTATTGGCTGATCAGATATTGATGGGTGTCTACACCTGAACACATGACTGTACAAGTGATTGACCTATGGATACCAGCTTCATGTGTGTCATCACCTAACATATGGCCGACTCCCTGGCTCCATGTATGAGTGGGCATGCATTGGTGGATGACCTGAACAGTTGAGATAATGATCTGCATGGCCATACCCCCTGAGGCACAGGGGGTGGGAACAACACATTTGTAGGTAGATGTGATGCTCACACTGTAAGTGACAGTCACTTTCATCAGGCTTGCATGTGTAACTAAACCATTATGGTTACCAACAACGTCCCATGCTCCCAATAACAGATGCAAGTTTCCGGTGATGTGTGTTTGAAAATTTGACACAGATGAGGAGGAATAGTGGCCTTGATCAATGTGAAGTTGACCCTGCCTTTGCATTGTCACACATGGTACAAAATCCATGCATATCTAATTTGGTTTGTTTCATTATCTTGTTGTGGGTGGCTATGGTGTCAAGGAAATGGTGCTAAGGCAGCATTGTTGTTTTATCCATCAGGGTCATTGTATCATCCGGAATGTGAGTAGGAGTGCATGTGCAAATTGATGTAGATAGTAAGCTAATTTTATGTACATACTCCACACAATGCTGACACTGACGGTTGCTTGTCTCATTTTAACAGCTGCCAACATGAATAACGATAAACTCTGTGCCTTTCAGAAGAGGGCAGTGTGCTATAGGCACATATTGGCAGTGGAATATGGGTTCAGGAGGATGGCATGCTGCTATCGCTCAGAGCGATGCACTGGTGAGTGGGGGGCATTCAGCAAAGGGGGACCCACACTGCCCACACAGGCTAGACCAAGCACAACAGCTATGCAGTGGCCCACAGCTGCCAACATAATTATTTCTCCAGCTGCTGTACCCTCTACTTCCTTCCCACAGCCAACCACACCTGCTGCCATGGACATGAGTGCCATCACAGATTTACAGGGGAATGTAAAGAAGGACCTCTAAAAGTTGGACTTCATAGAAAAGGAGGAGGCAAAGAACACCAAGACCCTCAAGAACATTAAGAGGAAACTGAAAAGTGCCTACCTCTGAATGGCATGATGTCACTCCTCCCAAGTTCACTCCCCTCTCTCCTCTTTTGTTCTATTTTTTGTGTGGGTATTAGGGGGTTAGTTGTAGGTTAGAATAGGTTAGTAGGTTAGTTAGGATAAGTAGGTTTGAGAGTGGGTTTTCTACTTTTTATGTTTAACTATGTGGGTGGGTGGGTGACTGGGGGTGATGTTGGGGCTTTTATGTGTTTATAAATGAAAAACATAAAAAAACACCTAAAAATTAAATATGTGTTTAGTTATAGTTAGTAAATGTGTAGTTTGGTGTATGTGGTCCTGCATGTGTCCTGTGATATAAGGGGCATGGCGGGAGAATGTTTAGAGTGTGCCATTAAATGTGTTAGGTAAGTGCAGCATAGAGTAGTTAGGGTCTGTTATGGGTTGTGTATAGTAAGGATCATTTAGGTTAGGATAGGTGTTAATAATTTTTTATTAGTTATTTTATTATCACAATAAATAATATTGGGTACTCCCTTACTTCATGTGCCATATGCTTGGGTCTCAGAGTCTTCCCATGGGTGTACATGAAAATTGTGTGTTGTCCTAGGGACTCTGTCCTTCATCCAGATCCCTCTTTTGACATGTACATCACCGCCTTATGGCTGAGCTGTCACATTGGCAGCTACAACGCATCTACCTATCTGTGCATCTCCCATACAGTGTACCCACCACTCAAGGTGACTATGTTGACCATGTATAGGATAGGTAGGTGTGGCAATTCAGCTGTCATTGTATGGGTTTTGTTTCGGAATTTTCGGCACTGTGGGACATTTTGACAACAGCCTACACTTAATTCCAATCCTACTAAACTGACTAGTGGCACTAATAGATGAGGTTGAGTCCCTCTGTTTCACGACAATGTATTCTACTGGTACTCCCAGCTGACGATATTGCCCGATAACTGTTCCACAGCCATTCCTGCAGAATGTAGTGGGTGTAGCATACATGTGTTCAACATGTGTCACATATTCAGTGACTTGCTTGTAGGGGATGAAACCAGTATCAACATACCTCAAGTAGGTACCATGTGCACAGATATGTGCGCACATATTCATGCCCTCTTGTACTGACATCACACACATCACAAATCCTAGGCATAGTAGATGTGTCAGAACGCACAAAAACATGCTGGTTGTATAGGTGGTGTTTAATAACAAGTATATTAGTGCAATATTTACAATGTCCAGGTCTGTGACCCCATTCATGGAATCCATTCAATTGTGACACAACACAAGTCCAGGGTTGAGGGACATGTCATGGGACATGTTTGGGTAAAGTGTCTTTCAGTGCAGGGGAACATAAATTACCAATTGAAAAGTTAGAGACAATTGCAGTCCATAGCAGAAAGGTGAGAAGTGTGTTGAAGAAAAGTGCACATCTGCAACAGTGCTAACACTGGCATGATGTCAAGCACAGGACAAAGGATAACAATGCCCATGTGGTATGGGATGGTGCTATCAGGTACTCCTACGGGTGAAGATGATCTGTTCCACATCTTCATCCTCCGATGTGTGTGGTGCCTCCTCTACCCTTGATGGTGGTAGTGGGGAGGTGGAAGGGGCCACAGACACTGCAGTGGTTGCAGATGTGGACTCCCAATTCCCGGCAGCTGCCATCTGTGGCACTACATATGCCATCACTGCAGCAAGTAGGAGCTGCTGATTTTGAAATGTAACTGCAACATCCCTGTGGTAGGCAGCAATGTCTGCGCTGAGGGAGACCCTTTCCTGGTGCATCGAGTCCATTTTGTCCTCAAGCACGTGGATGCCAGTTTGAGAGGGCAGTTATGGCCTCTCCCTCATGGCAGCAGCTATGTCCCTCAGACACTCCTGGACTCCACGCATTGAGGAGTGTGTGCGTTGGTTGGCTGCAGTCTGTTCTGTTGCCGTGACCATGCACATTTGCATCCCCTCAAGGCTGGCTGCCATAGTTTGTATCCCCACCTGCAACTCCTCGGCCAGCTCCTGCTGGACTCCTACCACTGTCCTCTCAAACCTGGTGCCTGGGTCTTCGGAGTCCTCTGCTGTGTCCGTGCTGGCAGGTCATACTATTGGGGTGCTAAGTGGGGCCTGTGGGATGTCTGCTACTTCAATACTCCTCCTTGTGACTGGAGGTGGTGCCTGGAGGTTCACAAGGACTTCTTAGAGGGTCTCTTGGCTGATAGTTGCCAGCTGGTCATCCAGGTCATCAGGGTACTCCAGGACAGGCAGATCCACATCAGAGCTATTATCCTCTGCAATGAGATGGTATAAAATCAGTCTATCTGTGTTGTGGCAGGTGACAAGTCATGTCACTGACTTGATATTTGAGGCTCATTTCATATCAGGGCCATATTTATATAAAAGTGGTTCAGCAGGGTGCTGTGCACAAATAGCGCTGTCCTGCCCCACTTTGATAACACAAGGATGCGCTATTTGTAAGTGAATAGGGGGAACCCCTGTGTTGTCCCCCACACTGGTGCAAGATTCAGCTGCCAGCGTCAACGCTGGCATCGTTGCACTTTCGTGCAAGGATGTATGCATTGACGGGTGTGACTGTTCATGTATGTGAAGGTGTCCCTTCCTGCACATTAACAATCACTAATGGCGCTTTGCACTTCTGTGTGAGCTGAAGAATGCAACACACAGAGAACAGCCAAATTGTCATTTACATATGATTGTTTATGTGCAGGAAGGAACACCTTTACACTCATAAAGAATAATTTCTGGCATTTTGCCCTTCCCATGCATGTTGCAGAATGCAGCACATATTGGAAAAGCAGAAAAGGAGGAGGTATAAATGTATTCCTTCTTGTTGCACCCTGCTAATGCCACCCCTTGGGCTGGCATTAGAATTTTGGCCCTACCTCAAGTTGACAATATTTCAGTTATCTGAGGCAACAGAAAAATGTAATGGGTGTTGCTGTGGCACGCCCACAGCAACACCCATTGCACCACCTTTGACACGCAGTGTTGATCAGGAGGGTCCGTATTTAAAAGGTGACATTAATCCACAAAAAGTGGCTTAACGCTACCTTGTCAATATGGCGCAGTGCTTAGCACCCCCGGAAACATCAGTGAAAGTGACACTCCTGTGGTGCTAGGGGCCTATGATACACCCCTTAATTCCAAAGGTTGTTCCGGTACCATCAGAGCTGTAGTCTACAGCCCTATGCCTCACCTGCATGTCACATGAATGAAGCCCAGTTGGAAACATTGGCTGGGTCATATCTTGTAAGTGTGGTGTCTATCCTTATTGTGGCTTGACGCTGTCTTTTCATGTTCTACCCTCCCTTTGCATCCATATGCATGGTGAGGCCTTCAATTGGTGTTGCTGTGCTCATGCCACATCACCACACATGGTATTTTTTACCAGTCACAGTCTTACATGTTTCACGTACACCCATGCTGTGCTGAGACCTTGCACCACCCCAGGGATGGCATTGCCGGGACACTGTGCTCTTGTTGCCATTGATGGCTCCTCATGTTGTCGTTTCTGTTTGTGTGCTACATTGCATAGCACTCATGGACCTGGCAGAGTTCAGTTTAAACTCCTGCCTGTGTAGGCTGTTTGCCTTACTAGACACCTATATCCCCCCTCAATGCAGCCCTCCTTGCACTATGAGTGCCGCATGGTGACAGTACAGCCATCTGACACAAGCACAGGGTTGAACCCAGGGATAGGCAGTATGGGTATGACATTTCTGCTGTGTATATCATTCTGTATGTGACAGTGCATAATGGTAAATGTGTCCATGGACATAGCCATTTCACAGGAGTTGTACTTAGGTCAGGGCCTGAAGCAAGTTCAAATTTCATGTGCATCAGTCCAAGGGGCATCTGACTGCCACTGTGTAATTGACCACCCCCAACAGCACAGGTTCCAATGGCAACTGTTGTCACATGGCAGTTTAGCAGCAGCGTGCAGGCTGACTATGGCATCTGTCCTGTGACACCAGGCTAGTGATCCATTCAATACTACCCTTCAGGTCTGTTTCCACATTTCTACCAGCCTTTGCATGGCAGTGTAACCCCATGAAATGGTTTTTGGTGATGTAGTGTGGTGTGCCCCTTGGTGCCCCTGCAGAGCCCATAAACTTGGCATGGACAGTGCAGGGGGTCCAATGCCTTGGCCCTTTGCCCTTTCCACTGTCTGATTTGCAAGGCTGAGTGCAGCTTGTCCTGTTACACTCAATGCAGGCCAAAACTGGCACTGACTCAATTTGATCCATCAAAAATGTTTACTAAGTGCCCCACAGAGCTACCATGTGCAGACAGATTTCCAGTCACCATCCCAACGTGTGACTCATGCTGCCAAGTGCAAAGGGTACACTGCACTGGCAGTCTCACCAATACCAGGCTTGCCCATGACCATCCCCCACCCGTTGATGTGGAATTATCTGCCATTATATTCACAGGCATACCCCATGTGTTGCATGTGTGTGTTTATTTTCCCATTCCCATGTGTCTGACATGGTTGTGTCAGAATAGTTGTGGGCTCAGCATGTGACTATTGTGACCTACTCTTTGCTACCTGTGGTGCATATTTTCTGTAGTGGCACATTTCAGTTCAGCATCAATATGTGTGACTGAACACAACTTCAGTTTAGTTGGTCCGGTTAGCGGCATGTTACCAATGATACCAGTCCAGCCAGCTAGTTCCCCAGCACCTGTTGAGTTACTTGTTGAATGCACCCAGGGGACACCCTGCCTGCATGATGTAGGGATGGCTGCTTCATGGGAATGTGTTGTATATGTACGGTGTGGTGGTGCTACCGGCACATGCCTGGGTACTGCTGGGACAGTTGCAATGATTTGTGTGCTGTGAGATGCAGCACACATGTGTTTGGGCAATGAGGCAAGGCAGTTGCAAGGTGTTACTGAAAGCGAAACCACTATGAAGTAACTCCAGGAATGGTGTTGACTAACCAACTGGTCTCTGAGGTCTTGGTCGTGTTAGTGGTGTTGATGTGACTACATGCAGGGAATATTGTGATGTCACAACCAGTAGCACAGTGATTATACATGCCATCCATCCCATGTGCTGCATTTGTACATGTAGGTATTTAGGCATGGTGTTCCAAATATGTCCAGGTTGTGTATGTGCCAATGGTGCATGGCACTACCAAGTCATAGATACATGTGTAGCTTACGTCGGCATGGAACAACTTGTTTAATGTGCATTGCATCCCTCTGTGTTCCTTTGACATGCATTGTGTGAGTCCTATGTGACTCCCCTTTCTTGCACTTGACATTTAACATATATTTCCCCCTTCATCTTACCTGCGTTTGTGGTGTTTCCTGGTATTCTGCGCTGTCCTGTCCTTGTATTCCTGTGACGATTTCCTCTGGGATGACTGCTGCAAACATCTACTCCATCTCGTCCAAGTCCTCTTGCGGTGCTGGACTCCCACCTCCAGTTTGCAGTGCTGCCTTCCTGTTCTGTGCCATTCTTTCCTTTGTCCTTCTCTTGCAGTCATGCCAGCATTTCTTGCATTCAGTCACAGTTCTCCTGACCTCTGCTAAACTGTTGATCTTATCCACAATCTGTTGCCAGATTCCCTCTCTCTTTCCAATTGGCAATTATTTAGAGGTGATGAAGAGTTGATTTTGGTGCTCCATCACCTCTCTCACCAGTATTTCATGCTCCTCTGCACTGAAACAACACTTCCTCTTTTTCTTCTCCATCTCCTGGGTCTTGCCTGTGTCCTCCTGACTGGTTCCTGGTTAAATGGGGTCTCTCCTGGCTTCCTAGATCCATTTTGGGGCTCCTTTGCACTGTTCTCTCTGTTAGCATTTGTTTTTGACACTATTGCAGACTAAAATGGTGCATTTCCGTTTTGCGACGTGTTTACATGTCGTAAACCGGATAAGAGCAATTTTTCTTCCGTTAACATCATTTTGCCTTACAACAAGGTGCAATGGTTAACGCGGGAAAAACTGACTCTAAACATTTTTTAAGCTACCCAGGGTCATAGGAGAAATTTGACGCCAGAGTGGCGTTAAAAAATTGCGCTAGTCAGCGCTAACTTTTTTGAGGCAAAACTTCATTAGCGCAGTTTTGCATCAAAAAGTACAAATCTGGCCCTCACTGTCCTGGAATTCCCTCTACTCATCTGAAGGTCTCTTAAACACAATTCTGCAGTTTCATGGTGTTTCTTCAGCCGCAAACCCACTATATTTTCCACCACTCTGAAATCCTTCATCAAAGATCAATCTAGAAAAAATCCACTTGTAATCCACTCAATAACTTTTAGTAAATAAAATGAATTCAGTTGATTTTGGGGGTCATCCCAGCAGTAGGTGAGAATGTGGTGGTAGTACCGCCAACAGGCTGGTGGTACATACCGCCACATTATGACACTTTACCGTTCCTACTGCCATGGCGGTAGCAGCCACAGTACCAGAGATATCAATCTCCAGTCCGGCGGCTGCTATTGTACCACACGCAGCATTTTAAGCCTCCCTACCGCATTGGTTTTCATGGCGTTCGCAACACCACGAAAACTATGGCAGTAGACCCTACCAATGACAGGGAATTCCTTCCCTGTAACTGGTAGGAGGTTCACCCCCAAACACTCCCCAGACGCCCCACACTCCCCTCCATCCTCCTGCCCCTTCCAATTCCCCACCCTCCATACACGCACATACTCGCAGACATGCTCCACGCATGCACACACTCACTCATACTGGCATACACGCATTCATTCTTGCATGCACTGATTTATTCTCACACACATCTATACACACATTCACACTGACATGCAGATAAGCATTCACATTTCCATTTGTACATGCATTCTCACATATGCATACACCCACGCAAACAACACTACTCACACAGTCGCAGTCATGCCCACACTCACACATTCATGCACACAACCCCTCCCACACAAACCCACACAACACCCCCCACCCCAGTCCCCTGTCAGAAGCCCAACTTACCTGCATCCATGGAGCTTCTGGCAGGAACGGGATGGGGCGCTGAGGCCACCAGCAGCACCCACCAGCAGAACACCGCCAGGCCGTATCATGTGTCATGATACGGCTGGCGGCGGTCTACTGGCGTGCCGCTGCTGTTGGTAGCAGCACCACCTTACCACCATCCACCACTATGGCCATACCTGGATTTCCGCCCCTTGAGGGCCTATGTGTCCAATCTTGAAACGTCAGGATATTCAGGTATGTAATTTTCATACTTAAAACATTTTGAACAATAATTTCGTTTTTTATGAATAAATGGGCAATACATTAAAATTTGGGCAATTATTTTGCTTGTTGAATCTTGAAATTTATAAATTATTTATCTCAAATTAAACAAATAACTGTTATTTGTTTGTAATGCGTACAGTATTTGGAAATAGACCTTTGTAAAGGAAAGTTGTGTTCTATTTAGTGAAAATAGCCCTGCATCCTTGCTGTTTCCTACAGTACAAAATCCTGCATCTTCTACTTACACAATCCCTAATGTTAGTCAATTCTCTTTTTAATTTGCATTCATTGGTATTTCCATTCTTTATATCAAACATTTTGGAGCATGTCTGGTATGAACAGGTCCCTAGCATTACAGCCTGATCATGAGAATGGTATCTGCAACACAATATCAAGTTGTGAGAAACTGAACTTTTGGTTGACTGGGGTGTAAGCCCCAGTCAAGCCGGAACCGCAATGCTTGTCAGGATAAAGCACAGCACATCCCAAATTAACCTGTGCTCAACCCTCTGGTAGCTTGGCACAGAGCAGTCAGGCTTAACTTAATGGCAATAGGTAAAGTATGTATGCAACACTTCAAACTGTAACACAGTTAAAATATGCCACAAAAGGAGCACACAACAGAGTTACACACATGGTGTGAATGTATTCAACAAAGCAAGACCAAAACTACAAACATCTCATAAGTAGAACTGAAGATATTGAATTTTAAAGTTTTTAAAGAAAATAGTGCCAAAAGGCATAAATCACAAGATAGCTGGTCGTGCAGAATCAGGACAAATTCACAAGTTCAGGCTGGCTGCAATGGAGTGTGGATCCAGTCAGGGCCACCGAAAAAAAGTACCTTCAATCCTGGTTTGCAGAGCATTGTGTCAATCCCCATCAAAGATACATGGTGCAGCCAAGGTGAAGCATTGATTCTGAGATGCAGTGAGGCTGGAGTATGATGCCCTCTTCCGTCTACATCAAGGATCCCAACGATGGGGCTTGCCATGCGAAATCCGATGTCAGGTATGCGATGCGCAGTCAGGGCGATGCTTCGGTTCCAAAGAGCTGTGAGGTTGTGATGCAGAGTCTGCCATTGTTGTTGAGGCTGCTGTTAATGAGAGATACAAGGAACTGTGCCGACGATACGTTGTGCAGTGACAGTTCCGAAGGCAATATGAGCTGCAGTGGTAAGGCAAATCTTTGCAATGAGTCTAACCATTGGTTCTGCTTGAGTTGCTACTGTGCAGCAGAGCAGATGCATTGGTTCTGCTCGAGTTGCTACTGTGCAGCAGAGGACATGCATTGTTTAACTGCATCCTCAGGCTGGCAGTGTACCTTAGGCCCACTTCCAGGTTTAGATGCAAGGGAGTTGGAAGCCTGTTGTGTCCCTGAGGTTTCAGATCAGGAGGCCAGCGAACTAGCCCTTGGAGTCACTCTGGGTTCTTGGTTCAAGAGATGCAGGCTCAGTCTTTCTTACTCAGTCAGGAGGGCAGCACCAAGCAGGGGTCAAGCAACTTACAGCTCAGCAGGGTGGCAGTCCTTCAGCAGTATCTACAGGTGCAGGAGAGTACTTAAGTTGTTGTGTCTAAGATCCAACGTTTGGAAAATCAAGGAGTGAAGCAAGCAGCCCCTCTCCTGAGCCTCAAAAATCCCTAGGGACATCTTCTGGGCCCCAAATTATTTAAAAGGGGAGGGAGGTGCACAGCCTCCCTCCCCTAGCTTCATAGGGACTTGGGAACCCCATCCTGTGTGGCTGCTATTTTAAACCACAGAGGGGGAAGTGCGCCTCTCCTCCCTATGCCTTGAAGGGCCTTAGGGGCCCTATTCACTGTGGTCCTCTCCATTAAAGGGACACAGTTTCCCTGCCTGCAAGAGCACAGACAAGTAAAAAAATGTGTATTCCTACGAAGTAGAATCTGTAAAAATGCTCCTAATGCGTGGGAACACATTTTTATTTCCCCTTCAGCACTCTTGTCAGCAGGAAAACAGGTTATTGCCCCTGTCCGGAAGGAGCAGAGAAAATAACGGCTCCCTCCAGTTGGGAGAGAGCCTGCCACCTGCTAAACAGAGAATGGGGGCATGCCCTGGGGTTTTTCACCCCAGCCCCCCACATTGTGTGTTGTCGGTACCTCAATTGGTCACCAAGACACCGACATTAAATCACGGGCATTGGGATCTTTAAGGCTTGTAAAGGCTTGGGAAAGGGGCCCGCACACCCCTCCACATACAAATGAGTATGGTCCAAGGATGGCATCCCTTGGGCCTGCAAAAGCTCAGGAAGGGGGGTTATGTGCCCCTCTCCCCAGCAAAATTAATACAGTCCCAGTGGATGGGATCAACACAAGAGACAGGTATTAAGAATAAAAAACAAATATGAATAATACATCGACAACAGGAGACGCCCATTTATTATTCACTACTCCTTGCAAAGAGTGCCCCATAATGTCCTTAAAAGGGCTTCATAATCATAATTCTTCCTAGTCTAGTGGTGTCTCTACAAGGGGACGGGCACCACCAATCATTTTCTTTTAATGTAGTGGGGGGCTGCAGAGAGTGCAGTAGCACCCCAATGACATTATAAAAAATAGAAAATCTGCTGGGTCATTAAATACATGACCCAATGAGAGCTTACCACATCTTTTCAAAGCATTCATAGCAGAAGCTCTATGCAGGAGCCACTAACTTATTATCCACTGTTACTTGCAAATAACAACTCTAATGCCCTCCAGGGGCTTTTTGGTCATGCTTTTTAAAAGGTCTAGTGATGTCCCTGGAAGGGGAGATGCACCACCAAAAATTTTCTTTCGATCTAGATGTAAGTCTTCTGGGATATTAAATCCATGGCCCCAGGTGAGCTTACCATATTTTTTTCAAAGCACTCATAGCTGAAGCTTTAAGCAGGAGCACCTCATTTATTATTCACTGCTCCTTGCAAAGAGCAGCCCATAATTCCCTGCTAGGACTATTTAATCATATATTTTCAGGTCTAGTGGTGTCCCTAGAAGGGGAAGGGCACCACCAAGCATTTTTGATTAATTTAGAGGGAGGGAGATTGCTGCAGGGAGTTCAGTAGCCCCCCAACAGCAATATATAAAAACAAACAGCCAGTCTCCTATGTCATTAAACCCTTGGCCCCAGGAGAGCTTCCCAGCTTTTTAAAGCACTCCTAGCTGAAGCCCTATGCTCTTCAGTTGGAGTGCATATTTGCCTTGTGGTTGCTTCTATGGCTACACTTTTTATCTTGAGAAATGGACATAAAAGACTCCAAGACGTGTTGATTAAAAGCTTCATTGCTTTTTTTAATGACTCACTTTTTTTTAACATTGAACTGTGTGAATTAATGAATTATACATTTCAATGTAATTATTAGACATTTTTTGACAAAGACACAACCTGTGTTTTATATATGTTGTTGTCCTGACCCCTCATAAATACAGTAGTCCACTTTTTTTATTTTGGTGTTCTGACCCTCTCACAAAATCAGTAGCTCTGCCTTACGTAAAGTGACAAAACCACTGAAATTCACCAGATATAGTTATCTTGAGGGACTATGGCCCAGATGTATGAAATTACAATTTTGCAACTTGCAAATAGTGACTCTATAGAAATCGCTATTTGCGTGTCACAAATTGGTATGTATGAAGTTAGCAATTTCCTAATAGCAATTTCTACAGGGTAGAAATCGCAATTAGGAAATCGGCATTTAAGAAATCGCTGAATTGTGATTTCTTTATACGAAATTGCAAATTATGTAATGACACCCAAAGTGCACCTGAAAACTGTTTGATGATGTCACAGTCTGGGTGGAAGTCAGTTACAGGGTGTGGTCACCATCGAGAGGCCCAACACACCTAGTGGAAGCAGGGAGTGGCCATGATACATTTCTGCAGGCACAGGAAAGCCACACCATGGCTTCAGAGGAGGCAGCAGGAAAAGAAAGCAAATGTTTACTGAAAGGAAGCTGGAAGTGCTCACTGAAGAATGCATCGCAAAAATGGACCAGGGATTTGACAAGACCTCCTTTCCTATTTCTGAGGCCCAGAAAACTCAAATTTGGCAGAAGATACTGGAGAAAGCAAACTCCTTGGGGGTGACACAGAGGATAATCCCTGAACTGAGGAAGCAATGGTAGGACTGGCGCTCCAGGACCAAAGATAAGCTGGCCATCAGGATGGCTGAGGGGCATGGGACAGAAGGAAGACCATCTACAACACCCCCTAACTGCCATGGAGTGCCTGATTGAGGGCACCCTTAAACCAGTGAGTGTCACTGGTGTTGAATACATCAATACCTCCCTCCCTGCAGGCACCAGCCAGGGTAAGTCATTTACCTTATGTTCTATCCAGGTCATGATGTTAAGCAAACCACGTCACATACATCCAGCATGAAATACTCCATTGAGGTGTTTGCCCCACCCAGCCAATGCATCATGGGAGTTGTGCACTCCAGCAGCCTGCTGTACTGAGTGCTGTACAATTGCACAAAAATTAGACATATCTCAAACAAGTCAAGCACACATGTAGCAATGCTACAACATTGTAGTGCCCAAAGCAAAGACAATTATTTATAACTATTTTGTACAGATATTTCTCACGGATCCCAGCCCAGATGTCTCTGCACCTGCTACTGGGAGTGATGTTCATTTGGAGCACCACCATCACCTCCACCATGCTCATCAACCCCAACAGGCAGGGGATTGAGGACATCACCACTGCCCACATTTTCCAACAGTGATGGTGACCAGTCCACCACAATGAAGCCCACCAAAGCTTGAGTCCAGGCCTGTCAGCATGTACACTGAGCCCATGTCAGGAGTGGCTACAACACCAACCATCCATGGTGGACATGAAAGAGGCACAGGACACAGCACCTGCAAAATGAAAAAAATAAATGGTGTTATTAGGGAGCTGCAGCACCTGACCAAGGCAGTGCAGAAGGGGCAAGAGCTTTGTCATACAGGCAATGGAGGGAGAGTACAGAGTGCTGTGTATGCTCCATAGGCAATATATTGGGTACATTGACACCTTAACCTGGGCAATTAACCACCTGGCAAATGCAACATAAAGCTTGGCAAGGTGTATTTTTAACTTCCAACAGAGATATACCACTGCTGACAGGATGTTAAACGTGGCCTGGTACAGGTCAAAACTGCACTCAAGAACAATCAGACACACAACCTATGTTAACCCCCATCCCACTGCCACCTGAGAGCGAATGGTGTATCTACTCATGAGGCTTACCCCAAGATCTCTCTGGGTCTGAGACAGGATCATGCCCAGGACACACTGCAGCTGAAAAGCGAGGCGCAACAAAGATACTGAAAAGGTGACTCCATCTGCACTCTTTTTTTATCTTACTCTGTCAGTCCAATATGTACCACATACACATGTGCATGATTTCTTTTTTATTTGCCTGATCCACCTAAATAAAAAGTGGTCACAGAATTGTGCACAAAGCACTACCCTCTTTGTAATGTTTCATTACTACTATGTCATGTCTTACCTCAGAAATAGTGACATCTGTGCCTCTTGCCCGCCCCTCAGATGCATGGGTTCTGTCCTGTTGTCCCTGTACTGGCTGTTAGACATCATCAGAATCATCATCAGAACCTGGATCAGTGGTGACATCGTGTAGTTCCCTCCACATCGCAATGTTGTGCAGGATGGCACAGGTTACTTTTATTTTGCAGCATGCATGTTGCCTGTAGAGAAGTGCTCCCTGGTCTTGTGGATGATCTTGAAGCAGTCTTGAGTATGCCATATGTTCACTCAATGATTGAGTGTGATGACTTGTGTGCCTGTTGTAACATCTCTCACTTGGTGTCCTGGAGGTCAGGTAAGACTTGAGGATCCAGGGGCATAAGGCATATGCCCTATCACCTTCAGAGCATGTCATGGAAACCATAAGGTCATATAACACATACACTCCTGGCCAGTGCATTCAATGTATTTGAGATCCGCTTACCTAGCAGGAACCTATCTCCAAATCCCCCCTGTGTGAGTCAGTTGTATATTATACTGTGCTGGAACATGAACGAGTCATGTGTGCTGCCTGGGTACCTGGCCGTAAGGTCAATGATGACAGAGGAGGCATCACACACCAACTGCACATTCATGGAGTGTGAGCTCTTCCAGGTCCTGTAAATATATTCTTATGCTGACGGGGGACATATGGCAATATGTGTGCCATCCACACAATAAATAACATTGGGAAACTGTGGCACCCTATAGAAATTAAGGCTGTCATTGTGAACATGGAGGTCCAGACCGCCATGCAGGCGGTGGCGGTAATTACTGCCATCGGCATGGCGGTCCAGACCGCCATATTATGTTTATGGCATGACCGCCACAGGCATAACTCCGCCACCGCCAGGCTACCGGCGCCAGGCAGCCTGGCGATGGTGGAGTTGTATATCCGACAAGACAGCACTGCAAGCAGCGCCGCCCACCGGATAATGTACCTGTACTTGGCATGGGCAGTGCAGGGGCCCCCGTGCACAGTCGTGTCGCTCATGTCACTGACAGTGATATGCGCGATGGGTGCTGCTGCACCCGCCGCACTGCTACATTGCCACCGGCTCCATGTGGAGCTGGCATCAATGAACAGGCCTTGCATTCCACTAGGCCGTCTGGCAGAAACTCTGTTTCCGCCAGCCGGCCCAGCGGAATGTTAGTAATGTGGCCGGCGGGGTCTTCAACGCACTGGCGGTCTTTTTTATTCCGCCAGTGCTAAACTCAGCGGGTTTTCCCACCGAGTTTGTAATGACCCCCTAAGTTTTGTCTTCTGCAATGTATGTGGGGTATTTGGAAAATAGGTGTATTGGTTCAGCTTACCAACCATTACATCAGGAACATGTGCAAGAACCTTGATAGTGCGCTCTGTGATTCCCCCTGCAACTGCTATGACTGACTGGTGACTCCCTGATGCTAGGAGATGTAGGCAACACAATACCTGCACATGGGGAGGTATGGCATTGCTTTTTAGTGTAAGGGCCTGTATCTGGGGTTGTATATCAGCTGTCAGGTCAAGAGAGACCTGGCTAGTCAATCTGTACCTGTTTATCATCTCCTCCCCCGTGAGGTTGAAGAGGGTGACCCTCGCCCTAAATATCCTCTCCTGTCTCTTCCTCCTCCTCTACCTCATAGCCTGAATACTTATCCTTCTTGCCAGGATGTATAATGCAGCCATTAGAAAAGAGCCAGATGTATTTTTGGGCTCTTTTTATAGATTGCACAGGGTTACCACCTGTATCAAGTCAGTGGTAATTGCATTTCTTAAAAGCCCATTTTTTCTCTAGTCACAAATAGGAAATTCTTAGTGCAAGAGGTTGTGATTTTTAAATAAGAAATCGCTAATAACGATTCCATATTTTAGTGATTTCTAAAATGCAATTCCTAGAGCATAGAAATCGCATTTTGCAACTGTGTATTTGGCATTCAAACATGCCAAGTTAGCATTTTGCTTTTCTTAAAGGCCTGAAGTAGTGATTCAGTCTGTTAAGAAATGCAAAATTGATTTGTACATCTGATCCCATCTCTTATGCCCTAAAGTAACTATATCTCATGCCTCACTATGCGCTGCTAATTACATCACATATGACATCACTCACTTTTATGAAAACATTGACAATATGATTACAGCATTTGAAATGACATCATTGATGACAATAATTCCACACTCAGACACAGGAATAATATTTGCTTGAGGGAATATGTGGTTAATCATTTCTGAGACATATTGGTTTATCACGGTGGACACCACTGTCTGCAAAAAGATTAATTGCAGACCTTTCACATGGAAGCATTCCAGTGACAAACCATTTTTAACCTAGTCGTGTCTAACTGCACGATATGCCTACTGCCAGTAAAATATGAGTTTTTGCAGCTATGTTGATTTTCAGCATAATTAGAGATTTGCCACATTTGCTACATAATCCATCATCTGATGCATAACCTGCAGAGTTCAACCAAAAATGTTTCTAGCTCAAACAGTTTTATTAAAAACACAGCAACATGTGTTTCAGAGCAGTGAAAGGCCCTTTGCAAAGGTTGACTGGTCACCTTTCTGTTGCATAATTCTATATTTGGGTGGCAAAGTGGTACTAATTAGGTGAAACCGTTACCTAAAAAGTGGGCAGAATGGGTCACCATGTGTAAAGACATCAGAATGATTATGTAACACTAACACAAAACGTGCCATATAATTTGCTCTTATTGTTGCATAATTTTGCCAATACTGTTACATAATTTGGTCCTCCCCTGCTGCTGTAATCCAGTGTCCCTGGCTATTACAGTGCTGCTGTAAACTGTGTTCAACTGGCAAAGGAGTCCTTCTGAGTTCTGTCTCTTTCTTGAAAGGACCGTATTCAAATATTTGATGATTTTGCTTGCCTAGCCAAAACCCTAGACACAAATGACTTTTCAAACACATTTCTCAGCAAAACATGCCAAAGGTAGAGCTATTTAGGGGTGTTATGGCTCAAACAAAACAAAAGGGGATTGCAGAATGTCAGAGGCTATGATATTCACTTGATCTTAGGGAATGCATCTGTGAAGAAAAATACCTTTTGCAAGATCATAGGGAGAGAAATCACCACCGGTTGTAGTGGAGTAATTTGAGAGAATGTATAGAGTAAGAGATACACGTCTAGTTGGAAATATGATCTACATTGTTTGAGTTTTGCAGGAGTAGAGCAAAGTATGAAAGGAGTTTCTATTACAATCATTAAACACAAACCTAACAAAAAAGGTATAATTGTGTTTGAATCCAATGAAAGTGATTTCCTAGTTGAATGATACCCTTCTTCTATTCCATCTTCTGCCTGCCTTTGTTCCTCTGAGTGTACCCTACTCTATCATATGGCTGCTGCCTTACTTTCTATTATGCTTCAATAAACGAACTATACCACCACCTTTACAAATCATAAACTCACATTCTAACCATCACAGCAATACCTAGCCTTTTTCTAAATTATCTATTCATTCCACTCCTATAAATCACAATCTCTTTACATCAGGCTGAATTATGGGAAACATTGATTGACATTTTTAACAAGAGACTCAGACTCATACTTGCATATGTCCCAGCTCACATCTCAAGGACTGTGTCCCTATGATTACTCAAAGGTCCAAATTCCTTACTATCTACTTGGTTTGTGCAGGAAGCACCAGCAGTGGCTGAAGTTTCCTATGTGAAATTAGACTCTAAAGAGTCAATATCCACCAGAGTACCATAGTTGGTTTTGCTCCAGTATATATCTTGGAAGGTAATTTTTTGCCTCATGTATTGAGGGGGGTTTGAAGCAGGCATGTGATATTTTTGGGAAAGACCATTTTCTTCCTCAAATAATTGGTGGTGTTCCCCTACTCCATATTGCCAGCTAAGGGTCTGTAATGTTCCTAATCCCATTATAAATCTGCTTTACAGATACAGAATATCCTGCCACAATAATCATTTAAAGTTTAATAATTCCCTCAGCTCTTCTTTTGTGAGAATCTAGGGGATTTCTGCTTTTTCAAATTGACACAATATGATCATTTATAGACTTTGTGATTCACTCAAGGTTTCCCTACTACTCTTATCCACCACATCTCTTATCCCTAGTGCTTTTGTTGTACAGGATAATCCTCACCAACATCATCAGGTTACCCAATCAGGGGCACTGCTTGATTCCTTTGTGGGTAATGTGTCCAAAACATAACTAGCTCATTTGTCCCCATCTTATGCCAATTCACGCATTGTCACTGATGTTTTCTGTCGTTAGTTAATAGCCCAGAGATTTTCCACACATATAAATATGTTTTATCCAAACATTCACACCAACTATGGTAATGTTTTTGCTGTCCTTGTCACCTAAAAATTTAGAAAGAGTAGTTTGTGATCAACCTTCATTTTTCCTTCAATGATCAGGTTGTCGTCATCAAGCTAAAGCTGTTTCTTTGGTCAACACCTGATATTGATCTCAGCCCAAAATTATCTATCTGCAATATTGAATGTTGGAGGTACTATGGCCCATATTTATACTTTTTGACGCTAAACTGCGCTAACGCAGTTTAGCGTCAAAAAGTTTTGCGCCGTCTAACGCCATTCTGAAGCGCCATGCGGGTGCCGTATTTATGGAATGGCGTTAGACGGCGCAATCAGACCGGCGCTGCCTGGTTTGCGTGGGAAAAAACCACGTAGACCAGACAGCGCCGGCGTAGGGGGAAAATGGCGCATGGGCGTCTTAAAATGGGGCAAGTCAGGTTACGTCGAAAAAATCGTCTTAACCCGACTTGCGCCATTTTTTAACGACGCCCATCCCCCATCAACATGACTCCTATCATTGTAAAGATAGGAGTCATGCCCCCTTGCCCAATGGCCATGCCCAGGGGACTTCTGTCCCCTGGGCATGGTCATTGGGCATAGTGGCATGTAGGGGGGCACAAATCAGGCCCCCCTATGCCACAAAATATTATTAAAAAAAAAAAAAAAAAAACTTACCTGAACTTACCTGAATGTCCCTGGGGTGGGTCCCTCCAGCCTTGGGTGTCCTCCTGGGGTGGGCAAGGGTGGCAGGGGGGGTCCCTGGGGGCAGGGGAGGGCACCTGTGGGCTCATTTTGAGCCCACAGGCCCCTTAACGCCTGCCCTGAGCAGGCGTTAAAAAGTGGCGCAAATGCGCCGTTTTTTGCCACGCCAACTCCCGGGCGTCACTTTTGCCCGGGAGTATAAATACCACGTAAAGGCCTGGGAGTCATTTTTTAGACGGGAACGCCTCCCTTGCATATCATTAACGCAAGGAAGGGGTTCACGCTAAAAAATGACGCACATTCCGGGAACTTTGGCGCTATTCGCCTCTAACGCCATAGTATAAATATGGCGTTAGTTGGCGTTAGTTTTGCGTCGAAATTGCGTCAAAAAAAACGACGCAATTTCGGCGCAAACGGAGTATAAATATGGCCCTATAACTCTTCTTTATTTAGAGGTCTGCGTTGCATCTGGATTTCCACTGTTTACTTCTATCCCAACCTCACAGACAGAATATGAGGCATTTGTTTCAATGTTTTATGTTAGAGTGCTGTCAGAAAGTTATTATGCCCCATTTTGGCCCTACATCCCATCTCATATGCTCTACCATGTGTAATGCCTACATGGCACATTTGGCATCTTTGCTTTGATCTTTTGGCTTTAAGGTTTACTTATACACCATTGACAATCAAGTTTTAATATGTTTGATTGATAATATGGGGTAAACCTGTTGTAATAGCCTTCTGCCTGATATCTTAATGAAAGAATATAACCTAAAGACAAGGACAAAACTGAGGTATTTCAGGTAGACCAAAACAGACTGGACAAAAACAGCCACAACAGCAGAGAACTCTTCAGCATCGTCAAGGAGTTCTCCAACCCCAGCGCCAACGCCAACGCCGCCACGCCCTCACAGGATCTGTGCGAATCCCTCGCCACTTTCTTCCATCGCAAGATCAGCGACCTCCACGACAGCTTTGGACACCAGACCCAACCAAACACCACAGAACCCACATCCCCGACCATCACCCTCAACAACTGGACCAACATCAGCACGGAAGAAACCAAATCCATCATGAACTCTATCCACTCCGGCGCCCCTTCGGACCCCTGCCCGCACTTCATCTTTAACAAAGCCGACGACATCATCGCCCCGCACCTCCAGACCGTCATCAACTCTTCTTTTTCTTCTGCTACCTTCCCCGAATGCTGGAAACACGCCGAAGTCAATGCCCTACTAAAGAAACCTACGGCTGACCCGAGCGACCTGAAAAACTTCCGCCCCATCTCCCTTCTGCCTTTCCCAGCCAAAGTAATAGAGAAGACCGTCAACAAACAGCTGACCACCTTCCTGGAAGACAACAACCTGCTCGACCCCTCACAGACCGGATTCCGAACCAACCACAGCACTAAAACCGCCCTCATCTCAGTCACGGACGACATCAGAACCCTGATGGACAACGGTGAAACAGTCGCCCTCATGCTTCTCGACCTCTCGGCTGCCTTTGACACCGTCTGTCACCGCACCCTAATCACCCGCCTCTGCTCCACCGGGATCCAAGACCAGGCCCTGGACTGGATTGCCTCCTTCCTCGCAAACCGCTCCCAAAGAGTCTACCTCCCTCCGTTTCGCTCAGAACCCACTGAGATCATCTGCGGCGTACCTCAAGGCTCATCACTCAGCCCGACACTCTTCAATGTCTACATGAGCCCCCTCGCCAACATCGTACGCAAGCACGACATCATCATCACCTCCTACGCCGACGACACCCAACTTATACTCTCCCTCACCAAGGACCCCGCCAGCGCCAAGACCAACCTACAAGAGGGTATGAAGGACGTCGCAGATTGGATGAGGCTCAGCCGCCTAAAGCTGAACTCTGAAAAAACTGAAGTCCTCATCCTCTGCAACACCCCGTCCGCCTGGGACGACTCCTGGTGGCCCACGGCCCTCGGCACCGCACCGACCCCCGCAGACCACGCCCGCAACCTCGGCTTCATCTTGGACCCTCTTCTCACCATGACCAAGCAAGTCAACACTGAGTCCTCCGCCTGCTTCCTCACCCTCCGCATGCTCCGCAAGATCTTCCGCTGGATCCCCGCCGACACCAGAAAAACCGTGACCCACGCCCTCGTCACGAGCCGCCTGGACTACGGCAACACCCTCTACGCTGGGACCACAGCCAAACTCCAAAATCGCCTACAACGCATTCAAAACGCCTCGGCCCGCCTCATCCTCGACGTACCCCGCAGCAGCCACATCTCCGCACACCTGAGACACCTGCATTGGCTCCCAGTCAGCAAAAGGATCACCTTCCGACTTCTCACCCACGCACACAAAGCCCTCCACGACAAGGGACCGGAATACCTCAACAGACGCCTCACCTTCTACGTCCCCACCCGCCCCCTCCGCTCCTCTGGCCTCGCACTCGCCGCCGTCCCTCGCATCCGACGCTCCACGGCGGGTGGGAGATCTTTCTCCTTCCTGGCGGCCAAGACCTGGAACTCCCTCCCCACCAGCCTCAGGACCACCCAGGACCACTCCGCTTTCCGGAGACTCCTAAAGACCTGGCTGTTCGAGCAGCGATAACCACCCCCTTTGTCCCTAGCGCCTTGAGACCCGCACGGGTGAGTAGCGCGCTTTATAAATGCTAATGATTTGATTTGATTTAGACCCCTGTCACTCTGGCCCAACCATTGGTTGCCTGCTGTTCTGGTCTTTCCACAGTGAATATTATTGCCCCAAATATGGGGATATGGTTTAGTATCAATTTTAATAATTGGTAATAATTTTCTTTTATGCTCAGATCACATGTTGATGTCTACCTGTTTTTGTATGTGACCAGTGAGAAAAATCAATCTATTTCTCTCTCCTGATGGTCTGAAGATGATGATCCAGGCCATCATCTCCTACAGACTGAATTATAGCAACACCAAGTATCTGAGACAGACTAGCTTATCTCTGAGATGCAAGCCACCCTACTTTCTGCAGTTTGCCTTCCTCTTTGCTGAGCTCACGTTCATCTGTATCTCCAGCTCTTTCTTTATGTCACTGAATTATGATTCAGACGATATAGTATAGGCCGCACTGACAAGTGGCAGGACACCCTTTTTCGGGAAACAGAGCCCTGCATAAATAAATAAATAAGTCAATCAAATCCATTAATTAATTATCAAATCATAGGACTCCCTGCACACATTTATCCCTAAAAGGGGGACTTTTGTTTCCTGGGGTCTATGGTATTTTATGCAATTCTACCAGTGTTTCACACAGCTCAGGGCAGCAAGCTGCTGTGCTGTGTTGTGTGAAAGGAAGATAGCAGAAATGTTCCATATTTGCAATGATATGCAGCATTTCTTTTCTCTTCTTGTGTGGGTGCATTGTGTGTAGCCTAGTGCTAACACAGGGACCCTTACACCATAGTGCAAGGGTGCCTGCATTACAGCCTTCATTGCAGGCAGGATTGTATTTTTGGAGGAAGGGACACCTTCCTGCACAAAACCAATCCTTAGAGACATTTTCCTTCTTTTATCTGTGCTTCAGAATTCAGAACACCTGGAAACAGTAAATAACAAGGAGAAATAACATGTCTCGGAATGCACCAAAATCCATGGGTGGATGCATGGAAATGCCCTTGCCTAAACATGGAACACCTCTCAGCTTGAAATGTAATGTAAATGCAGCTGTCTTTGTACATATTACTGAAGCCTTCAAGTTGTCCTGGGCCTTGAAGTTTATCTTATAAAGAGAAAGAATATGGGCCTATTTCTGGAGAGGGTCATATGCTATTTCTGCCTCACATATTTGTAATAGAAATTATTCAAAAGTTTGCCCCTTGGCCAAATCTAGCCTGTTCACAGTGCCAAACTGTTTTAACCAGCTTCTGAAACATGCAAGAAATACATCTTCCTCAGTTTAGTCTAGGACCTTCCCCCAAAATATGAATTATGGCAGGATTCTGACTACCGCATGCTGTCCAGCTGCCATTATTGGTTCAGATGTATTGCCTGTCTGCAAGTTTAATAGTGACTGTCATCTATCAGCACAATTGTGGTCTACCATGAACATAGCCAGTGTGCCTCACACTGAGAACTCTCTCCACAACAGGGTTTCCAAGTCACAAATCCATCTCTAACTTGGCAAAACTAGATCTTGGAAGGGAAATACTTGCGCAGATCCACCAAGTGCACAAATGCACCACACAAGTAATGTGTGATTGCAGGGAAGGCTTTGGAGCGAGAGGAGTCTGTGACCCAAATATAATGAACAAATAACAAATGCCAACACACAGCTTCTCTTTGGGTGAACTTTAAAACAGGTACTGTGTAAGTGTCATGTATCAACCATCCACAACTGTCATGTATGACATCTCTTGTCCCAATATGTCCCGCAACGTGTTGTACAACCTTTGTTATGAACCTAACACAAGTACCCTATAACCAGAAGACTCAGTTCATTGGGTTTGTAACATAGACATAACACAAATCAGCTGCATTGTACAACTCCACACATTTATTAGTAGATTGGCAATCAGTAGATAGAGTAGTACTGCTGGTGACTTCAGAATGTCAGCTTAGGTGTCATACTCTAGTAACCCACAGGATACAGACATTAGGGATATGTCAGTTTTTCTACAAGACAGGAGGCAAACAGATTTGTCATTTGTATCACCAGGTAAAGCCTTATTCCATACCTGCTCCTTAGCTACCCTAATAATCACACCTCATGATACAGACAGAGATCAGTACCGAAGTCCCCAATCCTGGAACCTTTCACTTACCATGGTCAGGTACCTGTAAGCTAGGCACTCACTTATGTCAGTCCTCAGAGACATGCACACTTATCTGCATAGTAATAACGCACTGACAGCTATGTACAAGGTAGTTCACAACAGAAACCATTATGATAGTAGAGGCTCTGGTTCAACATTTTCACATGTGTCAGACACGTACGGACACACACTTAGCAGCATTTGACCACCTCCAGTACCAAACAAGTATTCTTGTAGGAAAAACACTCTTCCATCCCAGTGTCCTGACAGCGTGGCCATATAAATGACACTCCACATACTCATGTTAATCAGTACCTGGTTTTATCCATGTCCACTTCTCATGTCTGCCTGCAAATCCCATCTGCCACTGACACTGTCTGTGATTTGCCTTGAGGATGAGCCAAACAGAAACTTAGCAAATCAATCAATGTCATTGATAAGGGATAGGGCATAAATGTGAACATACATCTATTCTGACAAGTTATTTGGACAAGTGTGACTTTGCTTCTGCAGTAACAAATCATGACACTGTATACCACATTTTTCAGTACACAAGATCAACTAACAATCAGTATGCATACTTGAATCATTGGCTTTGGAGCAACCTAAGACTTCACAAATGATGGTAAATAGGATGTGACATGCCAGGCATTACTTATAGACTAAAAAATGGAATCTCACTTTTAAGAACACATCACATAATTTTATAGTTGGTGGAAGTACTGATTTATGATATCTGCCCTGATGTCTCCAGCTTCATCTTCATCAGGCTCATCCTCACTTGCCAAATCTGCATTTCCAGGCACAGGTTCTACTGGCTCTCCCTCATCATGTATGAATGATGTATGACATCTCCGAGCAAGGTTGTTGAGTATGCATCAGGCAACAATAATTTTAAATACCTTTTTGGGTGAGTAGAGGAGGGCTTCTCCAGGCTGCAAAATTTTGACTTCAGGAGCCCAAAAGTCCACTCCACAACATGCCTGTCCTTCCGTGGACCTCACTGAAGCGGACTCCTCCTGGCGTATTTGAGTACCTCACTAGTGTCAATAACCAAGGAAGGTTTGGATAGCCTGAGTCACCTGTAAGGAATAGGAATAACAGCACAAAAATGTATCTTGGGTATGCACATTTGTGATAGCAGGAAAGTACTTTGCAGACACACATGTCATATGTGACTTACCAAATAGTTAGGCCCTCTCTGTGTAGAGTCATTTCATCAGCAGGGGGATGTTACTGTTCTGCATGATGAAGGAATCATGGACTGATCCAGGATACTTTGCACATACTTGTGAAATGTATTGGTTTGCCAATCATTGATACAGTGGTAGTTTTTCCTGTTCCTGCATACCTGTTAATTGGCACTGGGGGGAACCAAGGCTACATGGGTGCCATCTATGGCTCCAACCACATGTGGAATGTGCCCCAAAGCATAATACTCTGCCTTCCCATACGCCAAATCTGCATGTTGTAGAAACGTGATATTGCTGTCCAGGTGTTTCAACAATGCAGATAGTACAGCCTTCACAACCAGAATGAACATGGGCTGAGACATCCCTGCAGTTAGGTCCACTGTATTCTGAAAGGGCCCAGTGGCCAGGAAGTGTAGCACTGACATGACTTGAACGATAGGAGGTATACTATTCGGACTACGAATGGCAGGAATCAGATCTGGCTCCAACTGATGACATAGATCCATGATTGTATGCCTATTCAGGCAATACATTTGTCTCTCCTCCATTGTGTTCAGGTCTGCTAGGGGGCGGTACACTGGAGGTTGTTTTCCTTTCCTCATGCCAGGGTACCAGAATAGAAACAGATTGGAGTTGAATTTTACAATGTACACATAATGAATATGTTCATGTACAAGTCACACATTTCTCCATGTGATGTCAGATGAAACATATGACATCTGATGTGCAGCATATTGCTATGCATTCTTTGTCAGTTCCCTTTGATGCACATTCCCTCAACCCTCAGATGTACTTTACATGCATATATATGTGATAGTCTAACCTAGTTTACTTTGAGACATCTTTATTGCATTTATACTGCATTGATGACGCAAATATACTGTTGCGTATAGATTTTCATTTCCATTACCAGCTATTCCTCTTTTACACAGCTTCACTACGTACATGAACATTGAGACTAGTAAACTTGAAAGCAGCACTTATAATGTGTAGTACAATATAGCTTATAGTAAATGACGCACCTTCCTTTACTATCCCAAGCACATAGGGCCATATTTATACTCCGTTTGCGCCGAAATTGCGTCGTTTTTTTTGACGCAATTTCGACGCAAAACTAACGCCAACTAACGCCATATTTATACTATGGCGTTAGAGGCGAATAGCGCCAAAGTTCCCGGAATGTGCGTCATTTTTTAGCGTGAACCCCTTCCTTGCGTTAATGATATGCAAGGGAGGCGTTCCCGTCTAAAAAATGACTCCCAGGCCTTTACGTGGTATTTATACTCCCGGGCAAAAGAGACGCCCGGGAGTTGGCGTGGCTAAAAACGGCGCATTTGCGCCACTTTTTAACGCCTGCTCAGGGCAGGCGTTAAGGGGCCTGTGGGCTCAAAATGAGCCCACAGGTGCCCTCCCATGCCCCCAGGGACCCCCCCTGCCACCCTTGCCCACCCCAGGAGGACCCCCAAGGATGGAGGGACCCACCCCAGGGACATTCAGGTAAGTTCAGGTAAGTATAATTTTTTTTTTTTTATATATTTTTTTGGTGGCATAGGGGGGCCTGGTTTGTGCCCCCCTACATGCCACTATGCCCAATGACCATGCCCAGGGGACAGAAGTCCCCTGGGCATGGCCATTGGGCAAGGGGGCATGACTCCTATCTTTACAATGATAGGAGTCATGTTGATGGGGGATGGGCGTCGAAAATAAATGGCGCAAGTCGGGTTAAGACGATTTTTTCGACGTAACCTGACTTGCCCCATTTTAAGACGCCCATGCGCCATTTTCCCCCTACGCCGGCGCTGTCTGGTCTACGTGGTTTTTTCCCACGCAAACCAGGCAGCGCCGGTCTGATTGCGCCGTCTAACGCCATTCCATAAATACGGCGCCCGCATGGCGCTTCAGAATGGCGTTAGACGGCGCAAAACTTTTTGACGCTAAACTGCGTTAGCGCAGTTTAGCGTCAAAAAGTATAAATATGGGCCATAATTGCCTCATAATGGCAGCTGCCTGACCTACTGTACTGGACATCAGGAAGTGACATAAGTGGCTGGCGGATGTAGTCATGGTGGTAGGTGGTCACAACCGTGGTGGACATTGCCGTTGGAACACATTGCTGCCTTTTACAGACTCAGGCCAATGGCGCCGGCTATGGTGGTGACGGTCATTTACATGGTGGAAGTGACTGCCATCTTCCGCAGAATCCCTCACTTGAGCCCTGACACTGCTACCAGCAAGAACTCCACTACCTGAGCTGCTGTATACTGCCTCTGGTAGCTATCATGCCACATCCTGCAGGTGATAGGGCCCCAGCCTTCACTCCAGAAGAGCTGGACAAGCTTGTGGATGTGGTTCTACTCCTGTGTGAACAGCTATATGGTGCACCAGAGGAGAGGGTGAGTCCAATGGTATACCAATGTGTGTAAGGTAGAGTGTATGATAGTGTACATGAAATGTGCACTAGTAAAGGATTGGGCAAGCATGTGTGGGTGTATGGACATGTGTACATGTGCATAGGAAGACATACAGGAGTGATACGATAGATAGTGTGTAATATGCCTGCCTCTATACACAACACAGATTACAGCATGTCTGTGTCATCCATGCAGGTCAATGCCCATCAAAAAAGGGACTCTGGCGTGCCATCGCCAATCAAGTGAGAACCTTGGGTGTCCACAGCTGTTAGAGCACCCACTGCAGGAAGCGGTGAAAAGACCTAAGATGCTAGGCCTAGAAGACCGCAGAGGCCAAGCTGGGGATGTCCTCCCAACGAGGGCCTGCATTTTGCCATTGGCCTACCCTGAGGTGGATGGGTATTTGAGAGCAGCACAGCAGCCACAAAGGGGTAAGTACTGACTACACACATGTACATCCCTCTGCTTGTTCAGTGTATAATATGTGTGTATTTAAGCTGTGGCAATGTGGTAAGTGCTAAAGGCAAAGGGATCCCTAGGAACACCTAGGTGTACAGTTAATTACATTGATGTACAGGTGTGGACATTCTATTGTGTATAGGGGCATAAAACTCACCTATGTTAGCCATATTGTAGCAAAGCATGTGGTGATGCATATGTGACTGTGTCATATGTGTACCACTATACTGCCCTATATGTAACCTGCTGGGTCATCCTTCTGACCTTCTGATCCATGCTCCAAATATCCTGTTAGTAGGTTGTCCAGGTCTTTGATCTCTTCCCATTTGATGTCTGCCCACACTGACCTCGTCAATGAACTGCTCTGCCACCTCACTCCTTTTTTCACACCGTTTTACTCTCCCATCCTGCTGTCCTCTCCTCCCCCCTCCCTACTTAATGGCGGCCACTCCACCGTAGGACGAGCAACCATACTGACCTAGTCAGTTAACAGCTCTGCCACCTCGTAGCTCCACCGGCAAGAAAGCCCTTCTGTTCCTCTGAACTCTGACCTTTGTCAAGAGATTAAGGCCCTCCTCCACCCACAGGCTTCTTCTGCGCCTCATCCCTGATGTCTAGTAGGAGAGCTCTGCTCTTCTATTAGGCTGCCCTCTGCCTCTTTTCCCCCTTTTTCCTCTTTTGCCTCTGTTTCACTATTTGTGTGCTTTTACTTACGTGTTCTGTCTCTTTTGTGTTCCTTTTGTCTTTCGCTTTCTGTGTTTCACTCTCTCCTCCCCATTTTTCTCTCCTCACTCTGCTCTCTCTCTCTCACTCTCGCTCTCCCCCCCTCTCTCCCCTGCTGCCCCTACGTCACCACCCCCCTCCTCTGTCTTGTGCTCTATCCCCGCCACTGCTGCCCCCCAGCCCACCCCCTTTTTTTGTGTCGGTTTCCACTCCCGCCTCCCTGCTGTCCTCTCCTCCCCCCTCCCTACTTAATGGGGGCCGCTGCATGGTAGGACGAGCAACCACACTGACCTAGTCAATGACTGCTCTGACACCTTGTAGCTCCACTGGCAAGTAAGTCCTCCTGTTCCTCTGAACTCTGACCTCTGTCAAGAGTTCGAGGCCATCCTCCACCCACAGGCTTCTGCCTGTGCTTCATCCCTGGTATCTAGTGGGAATGCTCTGCTCTTCTACTAGGCTGCCCTCTGCCTCTTTTCTCCTTTTTTCCTCTTTTGCCCATGTTTCACACTTTGTGCGCTTTTCCTTCCATGTTCTGTCCCTTTTGTGTTCCTTTTGTCTTTTGCTTTCTGCTTTTCACTCTCTCCTCCCTGTTTTTCTCCTCTCACCCCGCTCTCTCTCTCACTCTCGCTCCCTCCCTCTCTCTCTCCCCTGCCGCTGCAGCCCCCGTGGCCGCACCCCCTTTTTTCATGCCATTTTCCGCTCCCGTTCCCACTCCCACCTTCCTGTTGTCCTCTCCTCCCCTCTTCCCTATTTAATGGTGGCCGCTACTTAAGGCAAGCCTGTCTGCGCCCGTCTGTGACCCGAACACGACCAGTGCCAGGACCCCTGGTTCTGCCACCGCTGCTTATTTACAGCAGATGAACTCATCGCACTCAACCCAGGACGCAACAACAACTGCAAGCAAGCAGCTCCAGGCAACACACATGGTCCATTCAGCTGCCTCTGCTGCCGTTAAACCTGGACCACCACCAAGACCCGGGATCCAGCACAACCTACCCGCAACAACTCCCCGAACCCAAAACCCCTGAAGCGCATCCTCCTCAAAGTCCTCTCCCTCAATAAACATGCCACAGAATCTGGGACTTCCTCAACAGCATCACCCGGACATCACATTCCTCACAGAGACCTGGACCAACAACATCTCAGGCGTGGACATCACTATCGCTATCCCCCATGAGCACAAGATCTCCCAGAAAGATCGCCCGAGCCGCAAGGGGGGGATCCCCATCATCCACATGTCCAACCTCTGCCTGAACACACACTCCAAAGCCTCCATAGAAGCCACTAACCTGATGGAACACCTCGACTTCACGCTACACACCAGCCCGACATCCACCTTCATGGGACCCATCATCTACCGCCCTCCTGAACCCCGCACACCTTTCACAACTCTGTCACGGACTTCATCTCCACACAAGCCATCGCATCACCTACTACACCCTGCTGGGAGACCTCAACTTCCAGCTCGAGAAACCAGAAGACCCCAACACCGCATCCCTCCTAGACAACCTCCACAACATAGAACTTCAACAGATTGTGACAGAGCCAACACACTCAGCAGGACACACCCTTGGTCCCATCTTCACTACAGGAACCGCCGCTACATTCAGCTACACCATGGACAGATCACCGATGAATCCACTTCACCTTCAATTCACCCGCCATCACCAGACCCCAACCCCAGCCATCGCAAAGAAACTGGACAAGAATAACTGATGATCAGCTCACCGCCACCCTCTCCATCGCCTCACCCACCATCGCACACAACGAGGACCCAAACACTGTTGCACGCACCTTCCAGAAGTGGGTCTGACTGCGCCAACACCATAGCCCCCCTCAAAAAAAAAAACAACACCCACGCAAAGAGAGCCACCTGGTTCACCCCCGAACTCCAGGAATCAAGACGAACCTGTCACCGCCTTGAGAAAATCTGTAGAAACACTAAATCCCAAGAAGCCTACAGCAACTTCAAAGCCCCCACCACTGCATACCACCAACTCATCAGAAACACCACCAGAAAGAAGGCTATCCAAAACAGGATCTTCTCACCAGCACACAACAGCAAGGAACTCTTCAACATCATCAAGGAGTTCACCCAACCCAACAGCGAGACAATCCAACAGCGAGACAACGGACATCCCACCCTCACAGGACCTATGCAACAGACTCCACACCTACATCCACCTCAAAATCTAGACCATCTATGACAGCTTCAACAAGGATAACCCACGTGCTGAACCCCTCCATCGAACCACCAACACCAACAAACCCACAATCTCTACCTGGACACCACTCTCCACCAAAGATACATTGAAAACCATGAAGTTCATACACTCTGGGACCCCCATGGACCCATGCCCCCATCACGTCTTCAACAGAGCTGCAGACACCATTGCCCGCAAGCTCTGCATCACCATCAACTGCTCACTAGCTGCTGCCACCTTCCCCAATGACTGGAAACACGCCAAGATCAAACACCTCCTCAAGAAAGCATCAGCTGACCTCACCGACCTCAAAAACTTCAGGCCCATCTCCCTACTTCCATTTCCTGAGAAAGTCATAGAAAAAGTAGTCAACAGCCAACTCACCACGTTTTTAGAAAGCCACAACATCCTCAACATCTCTCAATCTGGATTCAGTTCAAACCACAGCACCGAAATGGCCCTCGTGTCCTCAACAGAAGACATCCGCTCCCTACTGGGCAAGGGAGAGATGGCGGCACGCATCAGCAGCGTTCAACACAGTCTCCCTTCACACACTGATAATAAGACTCCATGAAGCAGGCATTAGAGACAAGGTCCTCGACTGGATCCAATCCTCCCTCTCCGGCAGAACGCAATGAGTGAGACTTGCCCCCTTCCTCGCAGAACCCACCAGCTGCGGAGTTCCCCAAGGATCCTCCCTCAGCCCCACGCTGTTCAACGTCTACATGGCCCCGCTAGCCACCATCGTCAGAAGATACTGAATAAACATCATCTTCTACGCTGATGACACCCAACTCATCATCTCCCTCTCCACCAAACCAGACAAGGCCACATACAGCTTCCACAAGGGCATGAAAGCAGTCGCCAACTGGATGAGAGATAGCTGCCTTCAACTCAACACAAACAAGACAGAGGTACTCATCCTGGGACCCCAACCCAATGCATGAAGCAACTCCTGGTGGCCACCCACCCTCGGGAACCCACCCACCCCCGCCAGCCATGCACACAAACTCGGAATCATCCTGGACCCCGACCTCAGCATGAACCATCAGATCAATGCAGTCACCTGCTTCTGCATCCTCTGCCTCCTACGCAAGACCTTCAAATGGACCCCCCTCGACCATAGAAAGACCATCAGACACGCCCTCATCACCAGCAGACTGGACTACGGCAACACACTGTACGCAGGAAGCAACAAAAAACTCACCCGCAAATTGCAAAACATCCAGAACGCCAATGCCAGATCGATTCTCCACCTACCCCCACACTACCACATCTCACAACACCTATGCACACTGCACTGGCTCCCCATTGAGAAAAGAATCACTTTCAAAATCCTCACCTACGCACACAAAGCCCTCCACAACACCGGACCTGCCTACCTTAACTAGCGACTCAACTTCTACGTACCCCACAGGACCCTCCACTCAGCCCAGCTCTCTCTCGCAGAAGTACCCCGCAACAGGAAAACCAGAACAGGAGGACGCTCCTTCTCCTACCTTGCCGCCACCACCTGGAATGCCCTACCCATCCACATCAGACAAACCACCTTCCTCCCCTGCTTCACGAAGGAACTGAAGACATGGCTTTTTTAATCTACCTCCGGTACACGCTATGACCCCCGCTCCATGAGACCCTAATGGGTGAGTAGCTGCGCTATATAAACTCTGATTGATTGATTGATTGATTCCTAGTCCACTGGATCTACCTCTATGTGCAGTTTAGAGACTAACAGGTGAGAAATGGGCTAATTATCAATGATTTCTGAACTAGATGTGAAGTTCATGTGAGTGTGTGATCTCAGTCTGAAAATTCACTGGGCATACTTGTTGCACTTAGTCAGAGGTGTGAGGAGGTGTCCCCATTGTTAATTGTGGCCTGTACATTGTCAAATGTGATATTAAATCAGGACGGACATCCTACATGAAAAAAGCATGGTGGTAATTCTACATCCCTAGTGTAAGAACATTTATTGACATGTGAGTTTAGACTATGGCCCCTCATTATGACCCTGGTGGTGAGTGATAAAGTGGTGGTAATACCGCCAACATCCTGGCCGTAAGTTCTGCCAAATTATGACCATGGCAGTGATAACTCCCATAGACAGCCAATGTACCACACCAACCACCATGGCGGAAACAACAGTCACCACGGCGGTAGTCAACAGCCAGGTGGGAGACAAAGTACCGCCCAACATATTATGACACAGGAAACCACCACCTTTTCCGTGGTGGTACCAATGCCAACAAAAGCCTGGAGGAAACAGAGCTCAGAAGTGAAATGACTCACCATTGGAGACACAGGGAAGAACCACGCCACCATAGAACCCGAACTGCAAGTCTTCCCTATGATCTTCTATGTCATGCTCCATCTGGAACACCAACGCTGACGACGGCAGTGAGTACAGCCATCCTCACACACAAGGGAGGGTGGGAGGAAAACGAGAGTGACACACACACGCACAACACACAACCAACACACACACACTATACACACAACCAGCTGCACACGTAAACCAATGGCACACAGCATAATGAAACATGGGCCACAATGCTGGGGTACCAACAATGTCATAGCATAGCAAAACCCACCACATGAACCTAATATATACAAAGGGCCAATGCCCAGTCCAAAGTCATAAGGGCTCACAAGGCTACAGGGCACAGTCCAAGGCCCAACCTGTATCCTGACACATCTGGAGAAAACACTGCAGGGGCATCAAGTGGGAAGGCACCACAGAGGGATTGGGGGCACCTCAGCTGAATACGAGAATGTCCCTACTGGTTCTGGATGGGCCTCGATTCCCATTGCTTTGCTCTGGGGAGTGCAAGGCCACCGTCTCTGAAGTGGGTGACTTGCCCACTGGTTCTGGAGGGGGCTTCATGCCCATTGCTTTGTCCTGGGGAGTGCAAGGCTACAGTCTCTCAAGTGGGTGACTTGTCCACTGGTTCTGTAGAGGGCAACATGCCCTGTGCGCTGTCCTGGGGAGTGCAAGGCCACAGTCTCTCGAGTGGGTGTCTTCCCCACTGTCAGTGTAACTTTACTACAAAGATGGTGCAATGTATGTATATGTAAAGAATGTGATGACCCTACCTCTCTCTCTGTTTTTCAGCATTAGCATTGGCAGATGAAGGAGACAGGGCACAGCCGAGTGGGGAAGATGCTGGCCATGGGGCCCGAAGTCATGATACCACCAACATCGAGGGACCCAGTGGCCTTGAGGGCGAGGGGGGTGCCATGGGGGGACAGGATCCAGTTCTTCATCTTTGGAATCCTCTTCCAATGGACATTCCCTGGTGGTGGCAGACCCATCTGAGACCACCCATGCACTATCTAAGTCCTCCACTTCCCTTACTACCACAGCCCCACCCTGTAGCTCCCCATCCAGTTGGCTGTGCCCGCTCACCCAACAGGGTAGGCATCTCATTTGCCACAGGCACTTCTGCCCCTGTCCCTGTCATTCCTGCTGCCCTCAGTGAGGAGGCTATAGACCTCCTGAGGTCTATCTCCTTGGGTCAGTCGACCATTGTCAATGCCATCCAGGGAATTGTAACTCAGATCCAACAGAGCAATGCCATCCTGGAGGGCATTCTCTGTGCATTGGCTCACTTACAGAGATCATTTTAGGCTCTGGCCTCTACAGTGGCTGCATCCACCTCAACATCCAAGGTTATCTCAGACAAACATAAGCACCATAAGACACACCACCAGCAAGCACACAAGCAACATTCAGATGCACACACAACAGTCACAACCTGTCCTGACACCCCCTCACCCCGAGCATCACTGACAGCAGACCTGACACACCTGCAGAAACCACACCAACAATCACAGATCCAGCCACTACACCACTCCTACCCACAGACAGCACCACAGCATACCATCAGACATCCACCCCAGTCACCATATCTGCAGACACCACAACCACTGACACACCTACATGCATCACATCTACCAAACCTGCAGTCACCACCCAGTATCACTCACCCACCCACCCACTACGACATCCCCCAGCAACTCCACCCCGCTAATCCCAAGACACATAACCACCCTCACTCACCCGCCCAACAGACACCCACCACAAACAAACATACCTAGCACAAACATGCATCCATGACATCCATACCAACACCTCAAACAACCACTCCCTTTTCCTCCACACCCAAACCCTTTTACTATGACTGTCCCTGTTTGTCTATAAAAGCTTTCCTTTCTGGGTTTGCCTATTCCCTACTCCTTTCCCACCCTGTGATACCCCTACATGTTCAGTGTCCCTCCCCAAGTCCAGCCTTTCCACCTCCAAGACCTCCCCTGCCCCTTGCAAGTACCCATGACCCTCTTCCTGCTAAGAAGTCTGCCCCTCCCCCAAAAAACAGCCCTCCTCTAAACCTAAAAAAAAAGCCAACCCCCTCCCAAGCCACATCACAAAATCCCCCCTTCAAGACCTAAACCCAAACTCCTCTCTCCAACTCCCCCCCAGATAACCCCAGATATGCCTGCCTGCCCCTTGATTTCCCTACCTGTGGCGGTTACATGTCAGTCAGGAGTCAAGATGATTATATTTTAGACAGGCCTATGGCCTCTGTGTTGCACATTTCTTATGTCTTAATATATTAGAACCAACCTGTTGTTGGTTTGTTTACAAAGCAATTATTTGTCATGCATTTCTTTCCCTAGGATGGAGTTGTTCCTGCCTGACATTTGTCTGTACTTGTGTGTGTGTGGAGCTTGTGCCACCTGTGTTGTTTAGCCAGTATATAAGGTTCTGTGCAATGCTTTTGTCTGACAGTGCTACAGGTGTATGTTGTGTGATGGACGTTTGTGTGTTTGAGACATTTTATTGTCTTAATTTTGAGTAGTGTTTGTGTTGACATGTGTTTCTTGGTGTGTTGTGTGGCTTTGTGTGCTTTGACTGTGTGTGTGTGGGTGTTTTGTGCATGGTATATTAGGTTCGATGTTGATTGGTAAGTAGCATGGTTGTGTAATTGTGGGTGTTTTTTGTTGGTGGTACGTTGTGATGTATGTGTGATGTGTCCCTGGGTAGTTTCTAATGTGGATTCCTGCCAGGAGATTGGAGATTATGCGGTCGTGTTCTAGTTGTGACGTGTTGTGGTTTTGTGTGGTCCTGTGGGGGGGGTGCGCCTGTGCAGTGTTTCCTTGCATCCCTTTGTGTGTTTGTGATGTGTGTATGTGTGTGTGTGGTGGCCATAGCGTGTTGTTGTGTGTGTTTGGTTGTGTGTGTGGCTATACGTGAGTGTGCATGTCAGTGTGCTGTTACGTGTGAGTGTCGCCCTCGCACCTCCTTCCCGAACATATGTTGTGTAAGTGTACAAAGATTGACAATATAAAACAGAGTCAAGTAAGTGTGTGTACTTATGGTTGCTATTGTCATCGCAGATTCCAAAGTCTTTGGGCAAGCAGGAGCAGCAGGATGATGTGAAGCTCTGTTTCCATATTGGCTCCTGACAAGTATGGCTTCCTGAAGGTGAGTGTCTTCTTTTATGCAGTTCATTTCCACCTGGGTTTCTGTGGTAGTACGAACGTGGTGGAGACCTTGGTGGTGTGCAACCTCGTAATGTGTCAGGCAGAAACTTGGTCTCCACTGGCCTGCAGGTGACTATTCTCATCTTGGGCAGCCAGACCGCAGTGGCGATGCCAGCAGTGCTTGGCTGTACGAATATCGCCATGGTCATAATTTGGAGGTCTTCTCCACCAGCCTATTGGTGATACGACTGCTACCCCCAACATAGTCGTAATGAGGCCTTTAGTCGAAGTTGAAAATCTCCAGCAGGACGAGGCAGGAGGCTGTAGTCGATGAGAGTTCTAGGAGGTCAGACATCCCTTTGGTGAAGGATCAATGAACAGGATTTGATGCTGTAGAGAAAATACAGCAAGACCTACTGTGATGTCAGGCCGTCCTGCAATGTACCTCTGGCAGATCATTGAGCAAGTTTTTCTCAGTCTCCCCTTGGTTTTCAGAGCATTTTTTAGTCAAAACTTTTTTAAGTCCCAAGGTTTGTTATTTTGTCTATCTAAGTACCTTTAACACAATCACCAAAGGTCCGGGGCTGGAGGAGCAACCCTTGCTCAGGTTGACTCCAGGTGCAGGTTCAAGATGGTGGGAGCCTGCTATGCCCCTGTGGCTCTGAGAAGGAGAAGGAGGCCAGCAAACTAGCCCTTGGAGTCATTCTGGTAGTCCTGGGGTCCGGTGAAGAAGCAGGGCCCAAGCAGCAGGGGAGGCCTTTGAGAGTTCAAGGCAGGCTCCAGGCAAAAAGTCAGTCTTTCCAGGTGGAGAAAAGCACTCTTGTGGAGTATAAGGCAGGCCACAGCAGCAGGCAGTCCTCTGACAGTCCTTCTACAGGTCCAGAAAGTGGCCCTATTTTCATACCTGGTGACGTCTTTGATGTGGGAGAAGTTTTGAGAGGTTTCTCTTTGACATGTTTTGAATTTCCTGACTCCCCCAGCATTGCTTCAAGCTGGCTGCAGAGAAATTGCAGCGGTGACAAGCCCTTTGTGTGAAGGCAGAACCAAACCGATTCATTTGAAAGTGGGGCTGTGTCCAGCTCTGCCTCCCCAATCCTGCGAAAAGATAACCCATGTAGGAACACCTAATCCCTCAAATGTGTGCCCATTTGGAAGGAATTCACAAAGTTCTAGCTGACAACTACACCCAGTCATGTGACCAAGGAAGGTCTGTAAGCACCACAAGGAATATATCAGGAAAATGCCAACTTTCTAAAAGTGGCATTTTCAAACTTGTAAGTTAAAATCTGACTTTACAATTAAAGACGAATTGATTTTCAATGACAATTTCATAGATATATATTTCAAATGCTTCTCTGTCTCTAATCAAAATTATCACTTTTTAAATATAATAAAGCAACTCTACACTAGGTTATCCTAAGGGACAAGTGAGTCTCATAGTAGTGAAAAACTAATTTGAGTTTTTCATTACTAGTACATGTAAAACGTAAATGTGTATGTCCAACCTCATAAGTTAATAAAGGGGTGATTAAAGCACGGCAAGGGGTATATATTGCCAAGGCAAATTGGCAGTTTAAAATGGCGTTCAGGCTCCAGTGGTAGGCCTGGGACATGTCTAAATGGGCGACTTAATTCAGTTGCATAATAAGTGCTGCAGGCCGACTGGTAGTACTTAATTCACAAGCCTTTGGTAAATGGTATATTACTTTACAAGGAACATATACATAAATTCAATATGATGGTTAGCAGTGGTAAATGCACAGAGTCCAAAGGCCAAATAAATGAATTTCAGCAAAAAATGAAGGGAAACTAGCAAAATGTTTGGAGGAAGACCACCCTAAGGCTGACAGTTCTAACATTCGCTAATAAGTAGGAGTTATTGAAAACATGATTCTTAAGGTAAAGTCTGGAAAATTCTGTAGGATGGTGGCACCTATGTAGCAACACATCAGCATTCTTTATTCATAAAATTGGCAATCAAGACAATAACGATCTATACTATATGTATCTTTATGTTTAATTGGAGAATAGTAATTAAAATTACTTTCCGGTGCTCCATGCGATTTCTTGCCAGATTTGTCTATTGTTTCCCTTTCTGAACATAGTCTAGCCCACTCTACTTGAAGTGTTAATAATCAGGGCCAATAGAACAGAAGTGTTTTGCTGTTGTGTTATCTTGGCAAATGGACGTATACTATACAATAAGAATATACCATAAGACTATGCCTTCTTTAGCTGGGGTGCCAGACAGGTTCTTAAGATTAAGTTTATGACTCTTCTTAACTATGAACTGTGAATTCAGAAGTCACAAGGCAGAAGCTGATAAATAAACCTCAAAGAAATAGAAAGTGATGGGCAAATGTAGTGACAGTGAGTACAGGGAGGAAATACAAATGCAAAGCTGGAAAGAAAGAAATAAGGAAAAAGGGAGGGATGTAAGTTTTAAGGAATTAAAGGAAACTGAAATGAAGGAGAAGGAAAGAAAAATAGAAAGGAGAAAAGATAAAGGAAGTAGGAAAGAAAAAAAACGTTCCTTGGAGGAGCAACTCCCGGGGAACTTCCTTCGAATGATCTGAATCACACACTTCAGTGGCAAGCATGTAGTTCGGGGGAACATTTTATTTTGTTTGTAGCTACCCCCTTGTGTTGGTCTCAATGTTGAATTATCATTTTGTGTTCCCTTAGTGGCCTCATTTCTCCAGAATTTCTTTGCATTTAATTCTTCTGTTGTTTTTATTAAATCATCTCTTACAATATGTTCATTCTAACTCTGTTATCATGTAATTTTAGTAATACCTATCCTTTAGCTCACATGGGTCACATTCTGTGAATGTATTTTTGAACAATATTCTTGTCACGATATTCTGTTCCATCAATATTCTGCCTGTGACATTCACAACCTATACCCTTTTTGTGCATTATGTTATGACCTACAGGTTATAACTCCACATTCTTCTCTCTTGAAGGTTGATTTGTCAGTGGCTTTATTATGCAGAACTTTACTTTGCTTGAATTACTTCATAAGGTCTGTTTCATAAGATGGGATTTCACTCTTAAAACTGACCACCTATACTAGACTCTTTAATGAATGTGACCGCTATGTCTCCAAATACCAGTGAGGTTTCTACCATTTCCTTGCGAAATGTAGCATAGCAGATGAATCTTGGTCTGCTCTTGTTGAAGGTTATATGTTTGCCACAGTAGTGTATCCATCCTGTTGTGCCTGTGCATGGGTAATACAATAAATATGATTGCTGTTGCTATGACTTTCTGTATGGGGTCCTCAATATGTCCAGTTTTTTTGTCTTGTGATCTTGTATTAATTTTATTTTTTTATTTTTAAATGTTTATTTCAGTTGTAATGTAAATACATAAACCAACAAAGGTGACACAGTCATGTACTTCATACATTATTTTCCTTATATAGCTGCCAGCAGTATTCAGTGTTGCCCTAGAATTCTTATCACGCTTCTTCGGACTCACAGGCACTCCATACATAGAAGTTACTGCACTGTAAACAATAGGGGGCAGCCTTGTAGCAATTACCTGTGACTGATAGTCTGGCCTGATGTTGTAGCCAGGTCTCCCTCTAGGGACCCCAGCCCATAGTGGGTTCTCCACCATCCTCCATATGTTATCAAACTTGGGGGGACAACCTTTACCTCTATATGTCACCTTTTCTGCCGCCATATAGAGGTCCATCCCCACTGCCATTCTTGTATGGAGGGTGCGTCCAATGCTCCCCAATTCTTGCCACCATCCCTCTTGGCCACCTCCAAAGCCAATGAACTAAAGAGCAATTTGAAACGTGGGACATCTACATCACTTGGGATCTCCAGCAAAAGAAATTGTGGTTCAAGCAGAAGCTTAGCCTCTAAGATGGCAGAGAGTTCCCTGAGGATTTCTTTCCAGTATAGTTTTATGCAGGGACACTCCAAAATCAAAGTCATATGTATAAAGGTCCCTGCAGCTTCTTCACAAAGAAAGCAGCTGAGAGCAGATGCCCCTCCAATGATGTGTAGCTTACTTAGTAGGAATCGCTATTAGGAAATCGGTATCTTCGTTACATAGCATTTTGCATTTGCTAAATAGCGATTTCTATGAAGTTGCTATTTAGGAAATGTTAAATTGCATCTCCTTACATCTGTCCCAGTATGTTTTCTACATTTATTTGTCATTCAAAAGGAAATATATAAAATAAAATGGTAGCTGAATTGCAACATGGATCCGAGACAACTGTCACCTTCTTCTCATTAGAGTTTTTTAAATAAAGAGTTAGAAATTAAAAGGCAGATTAAGGAGCCCCTTGTGCCATAATATCTTCACATAAGCATCACCTTTTTAAGCTCATGTGGCAATGTTATGGCAAAAATGACACTCCAGATTTACAAAGTGGTGCAACGTATGCATTGTGCCACTTTGTAACCCCTTGCGCACATTATGCCTGTGCCAGGGATAATGTATGCAAGGCAGGTGTTCCTCCGCTAGGTGGGGGGGTGGGGTGGGGTGAAAAAATGCGCAATTTTTTGGGGCATTTTTAATGCTCAGTGCAGGGGTTAAAAGGGGGCACACCATTATTTATAATGGGCCCCTATGAACTGTTCAGGGTTGGAAATGGCCCTTTTTGCAGGGTTATACCCAAACCTTTGGCTTCTGATCTCCTGTTTTTAAATCCTGTGCTGGCTTTAAGACTCTGGGTACTTTACCACTGCTGACCAGTGCTAAAGTGCAATTGTTATCTGTCTAAATTATCTTGGTAATTAATTTACCCATGATTGGTATATTTGATTTACTAGTAAGTCCTAGACAAGTGCATTGTGTATGTCCAGGGCCTGCGAATCAAGTGCTACTAGTAGGCCTGCAGCACTAATTGTGCCACCTACATGTGAAGCCTTTAATCATGTCTCAGACCTGCTACTGCAGTGTCTGTGTGGGCAGTCTGGAACTGCCAGTTCCACCTGGCAAGTGTATCTTCTTGCCAGGCCCACACCTTCCCTTTTACTTCATGTAAGTCACCTATAAGGTAGGCTCTAAGCAGCCTCATGGCCAGGGTGAAGTGTATTTAAAAGATAGGACATGTATCAGTGTGTTTTACATGTCCTGATGGCAAAATACTGCTAAATGTGTTTTTTACCATTACAAGGCCTATCTGTTCCATAGGTTAACATGGTGATTGCCTTGAAATATCTTTTAATTATAATTTTCCATTGGGAGCAGATAGAGATAAGGAGTTGGGGGTCTCTGAACTCACAATTCAAACATACATCTTTTGGTGAAGTCGTTTTTTAAATTCTAAGGGGCATATTTATACTCCGTTTGCGCCGAATTTGCGTCGTTTTTTTCGACGCAAATTCGACGCAAAACTAACTCCATATTTATACTTTGGCGTTAGACGCGTCTAGCACCAAAGTTCATGGAGTTAGCGTCATTTTTTTGCGTGGACACCTTCCTTGCGTTAATGATATGCAAGGTAGGCGTTCCCGTCTTAAAAAATGACTCCGATGCATATGCGTCGGATTTATACTCCCGGGCAAAAATGACGCCCGGGAGTGGGCGGGACTAAAAAACCCGCATTTGCGCCGGATTTTAGCGCCTGGGTCAGGGCAGGCGTTAAGGGACCTGTGGGCTCAGAATGAGCCCAGAGGTGCCCTCCCAAGCCCCCAGGGACACCCCCTGCCACCCTTGCCCACCCCAGGAGGACACCCAAGGCTGGAGGGACCCATCACAGGAAAGAAAAGGTAAGTTGTGGTAAGTTTTATTTGTAAACATTTTTTTGTGGCATAGGGGGGCCTGATTTGTGCCCCCCTACATGCCACTATGCCCAATGACCATGCCCAGGGGACAGAAGTCCCCTGGGCATGGCCATTGGGCAAGGGGGCATGACTCCTGTCTTTGCTAAGACAGGAGTCATGTTAATGGCATCTGGGCGCCCAAAAAAAATGGCTCAAATCGGGTTAAGACGATTTTTTTGCCTCAGCCTGACTTGCCCCATTTTTGGACGCCCAAACGCCATTTTTCCCTACGCCGGCGCTGCCTGGTGTACGGGTTTTTTTTTTCACGCACACCAGGCAGCGCCGGTCGGCTAACGCCGGCTAATGCCATTCAATAAATACGGCGCCCGCATGGCGCTTCAGAATGGCGTTAGCCGGCGCTAATTTTTTTGGCGCAAAACTGCGTTAGCGCAGTTTTGCGTCAAAAAGTATAAATATGGCCCTAAGTTTGAGAATATTACTTTCATAAAGTGGGCATTTTCTTGCTTAACCATTCTGTGTCTCTGTCCGGCTGTGGAATACACGTCTGGGTCAAGATGACAGTTTGGCTTTTTGTGGCCTCACTCCAGACAGTTACACAAAGGGAGCTGAGGTGTGCCCTGCATAACCTGATGGATCTTCCTGGGCTAAAGTGGAAGGAGGAGCTGACACTTGCACCTGAATAGGGCTGTGCCTGTTCTTACACAAAGCAGTCTCCAACCCCCTAGAGTGTGTCTGGGGCCGGGGCAGCATCTTGTGCACTACAAAGACTTTTCTTTGAAGTTTGCCTACTTCAAAGACAATAATTAGTATACATATTGGGCCTCTGAGTCCACAACTTCATAACACTTCTGGACTCAGGACATTCTTCCATAAAGAAGATTTGGATGCTGTAGAAGGAACTACCACTCTGCCTGTTTTCGTGCTGACCTGCTGCTTGCTGCTTCTGTCCTGGGAGTGAAAAGACCAGAATTTGCTTTCTACAGCCTGCTTTCCAAGGACTTGAATTGAGCTTGCTTCCTGTTAAGAACTTTCAAGGACATCAAAGACTTCATCTGCCGGTGCCTGGACTCTTCTACTGAGAGTCCTGACTTGCCAAGTGGTGCCAAATCCAGTCCTAGGGCCCTTGGAAGTGGAAACTGGTGTCCTGAGGAAGAAAATCCAGGTATCAGATTTCTAGGGCTGAGAACTGATGCATCGCCTGGACTGAGGTGGAAGAATCAATGCAGCGCCTGCCTTGTGGCTCAAGAATCAATGCAGTACCTGCTGTTCGGTGGAAGAATCGACGCAGTGTCTGTATGACCATCGTAGCACCTGTTCCACCATGGGTCTCTCATCACAGCACATCTAGATTTTTCCCACACATCATCCCTGGGTGTTGTTTTCTTCATTGAAGCTGCACCGCAGTAAGGATCCCACGCATTGCCTCTCATACAAGGAAAATAATTGATGCATCGCAAACCCAGTGAAAAAGAATCAATGCATCGCCCATCCAGGAGGAAAATAATTGATGCACTGCTTGCTCTTCTGAAGCATAACCACCTTTGAAGCCCACTTAGTCTTAGTTTTTGACGCATGCAAGGCACTGTGTGTTATAAGGATACAACCATTGACTCTTTAGGATTAAGACATCTCTAAGTGTGTATGTTGGATTTTTGTCCTTTTGGTCTTGTTCAACTCAAATACATGTTTATTTTTCTAAACTTTTGAGGAGTGCTTTCATGGTGTTTTCACTGCATTACTGTATGTGTGTACAAATACTTTACACATTGCCTCTGACATAAGCCTGACTGCTTGAGCCAAGCTACCAAGGAGGTCTGCCATAAGGTAACTATAACTTGGGCCCTCGCCATGCACTGCTAATTACGTCAGATATTACATCACTCATCTCATCTTCTATGACATCATTGATAATATCACTGTAACATTTGCAGTAAAAGAACTTTAAATATAACAGCTTAATTTAAATGGTTCTGTGCGGGTAAAATCTGTACCTAAGTACAGCATCCCTGTAACCTTTGTTTTTTTAGTTAATTTCTCTCTCTCTTTCTTTCTCTCTCTCTCTCTATTTCTCTCTCTCTCTCTATATATATATATATATAAAATAAGAAGGAGCACAAGACAGGAAAGAATTATATGTTACACAGCAAGAGAAAGTGAAGGATGTACCAAGTAAGCCTCTAAAGGAGGAGAATTTGATTGTGAATTCATCAAGTTATCAACTAACAAAGATTAAAGAAAGTGTATTATAGAAGGGTTTAAGCTTCTGCCCAGAAAACATCATGATTTTGTACAAACGAGGATTGATTTATACAAATTTGTACAGAAGTTGAAACTGGCAAGATATTTTTCAAATGTAAGGAATACGAATACAACAAGAGAAATCGAAGAGAGTTGGAAATTGGATATGACAATAGATCAAAAGTCTGAGTTAAAAACGGCATATGACCTAATGCATTATTTAGAAGATGAGACTCTGACGTAAACACCAGTATTATCCACATTGGGGATCGATACGGAACAACGGGACAATACGAAGTTTAAACCCAAATCAAAATTCTGTCCAGTATTAACCGCAGGAAATAAGATCGATCTATTTCATGATTTAGTTGTCATGGATTTGGAAAAAATTAAACATAATGGAAACAAAAAAGAACAAGAGAACTTGACGAAAGAACAACGTGAAGTGTTGAAAGAATTGATGGCGAATCACAATATAGTGATAAAACCGGCAGATAGAGGAGGGAATATTGTGATTTGGAACAAAAATGATTATTTGGAAGAGGCTTACAAGCAACTCCGTGTGGAAACAAACTATTGCAAACTGAGTAAAAATCCAATAAACAACTTGGTACTGGATTTAAACCAGAAATTGGAAAGGTGGTTTGCAGATGGATTGATTAGTATGGATGAATTGAACTTTATGAGAAATGGCAATCCAATTTTGCCTACCCTGTATTTCTTACCAAAAATCCAGAAGATGCTAAAGAAGCCCCCAGGGAGACCTATTATCCCCAGTTGTGGTTCGTTATATGAAAGAGTATCTGAATATGTGGATTATGTTTTGGCACCGATGGTAAGAGATCTCAATTCATTTATAAAAGACTCAGGAGACTTCCTAAGGCTTTTGGAAGGAATAACATGGCAGGCGGACTACATTCTAATTACAATAGATGTTGTGTCCCTGTATACATCAATATTTCATGATCTGGGAATGAAAGCGGTTAAATATTTTTTACAACAGAGAAATATTCACTTTCTAAAACATTTGGAAATGTTAGCTGAAATGGTGCAACTATGTTTGCGAAACAATGTATTTATCTTTAATCATGACATCTATCAACAAATTTGTGGGACTGCTATGGGAGTTTCATTTTCTCCAAGCTATGCGAATCTGGCCATGGGATAGTGGGAGAAGCACATAGCTTGGGGGAAAGAAAATTAACATTACATGGAGAAAGTTCTGGTCTGGTTGAGGTATATAGATGACCTATTTTTGATCTGGAATGTCACTGAAGACCTGTTTGTGGAGTTCCTTAACAAATTAAACAGTATTAACATAGGACTTTAATTCATAATACAAAATAAGTAAAGTTTCTATAGAGTTTTTAGATGTTATGGTGTATATAGAAGATAACACATTGCAAACAACACTGTATTGTAAACCAACAGCCACTGATAGTATCCTATATGGATCAAGCTTTCAACCCAAATCACTTCTAAAAAGTATTCCATATGGAGAATTTATCAGGATAAAAATAAATTGTTCCAATGTAGAGGATATGGAAAAGAAGTTTGAAGAGATGGAACTAAGGTTTTTGGCAAGAGAATATAAGACTGGAGATGTAAAACAAGGTATACAGAAAGCAAGACAAAAACCTAGAAAAGAGACTTTGGTTAAATCAATAGATCAGAAATCAGTGGAGGAAGATGATAGGATACGATTGATTTTGGACTATAGTAAGGAAAATGCACACATTTTGAATGTCTTAAATAGACACTGGCATCTGATCAAAAAGGATATGGACGTTGGTCCAAAAGTGGGAGAATGACCATATGTAACAGATAGGAAAGTACCATCTCTGAAAGACAAGCTAGTGAAAAGTCACTTTGAGGTACCATCCGTATCCAATTGACTAACAACTTAACAAAAAGGTTTCTTCTGTTGTAATAAATGCAAAGCGTGTAAGATTGGTAACAACAGAAAGAAAATAGAAGACTCCAAGGGCCGAGACTTTGTAATTGATGAAAGGATTACATGTGACACTACATTTGTAGTATATATTATAGAATGTCTCTGTGGTATGTGGTATGTGGGTAGTACTATATGTTCTTTAAAAAACGAATCTTAGAACACATCAGGGCAGTACAAAATGGTGACAGTAATTATGCAATGACTAAACATTTGAAAAATCATGAGGGAGCTGACTGGCTGCATATGAGATTCTTTGGTACAGCTGTGGTTAAAAAATAAGAAAGAGGAGGTGACAGAATACAACAGTTGAGGCGGTTAGAATCTAGGATTATTATAAGATTAAAAACTAAGACCCCATATGGGATTAATCGGGATGAAGAACTGTATTGTCATCTCTAATGTCTAAAAAACTAAAAACTCAAGTCTTGGGTCTTGGGAAAAAAATAAAAAATGTGAAAAGTTTAAATTTTGAGCTTTGAATAGTTAGACCTGATTTTTAAATATCTATATTGGGTGTCTAGCATATATGGAATCATGAGGTATCATTACTTTGATAAAAATGGATAATACCATAGTAAATATAAAGATAGTTCAGTCAGTAAAAGAATGGACAGGCTTACGAAGATAAATCTGTTCTGTTAATGCTAAATTGGTAGAAGACTATCTGAACTGTATATTTGAGAAACAGCTCTAAAGTTGTATATAAGCTGTGCCCCTTTTCTCTCTCTCTCTCCCTCCTTCTTTTCCATAATCAATAATGTGCAAGTTTCTAAAATTCGAAATTGGTGTTCACAATGAGAGCAGGTCAAAAAATTGGTGTTTCACTGTTTTTATGTCTTGTATATATTTAGGTTTGTTTATTTATGGAGTTGTGATAAGTTATTTACTATGTTGTGTTATAATTTCAATTTGATGTGACTACAGATCCCATAATGCCTCATAATGGCATGTAATAGGAGAAACCATAAACTATGTGTGGATGGATCACTTAATCACCATGAGCAAGACCTTTGTTGGTTGAAACGCGTTGGTGGTGTTTGGGTTTCGCATTTCTGGTGTAAGAATAAAATTCAAACAAAAGGATTCCTGTGAGTGCCGTGTATGACATTGTGTCAGTTGGTGGATAAATAATTACAGGGTTGGCCCGTCCCTGACACGATCACCGACTCAATGGAGCGCGGCCAGACAGGGTCCATTTGGAGAACGGAGATATATCTATATATATATATATATATATATATATATATATATATACTCACAGAAAAAAACAAAGGTTACAGGGACGTTATAGTTAGGCTCACATTTTAAATGTCCAAAACCTTAGAAATTCACCAGTTATAGTTAGAGTTATTTCAAGTAACTATAACTCATGCCTTAAGGTAACGACAACATGTGCCCTCACCATGCACTGCTAATTACCTACAAATTATACCACTCATGACATCTTTGATGACGTCATCGATAATATCAGTGTAATATTTGCAGAATTTTTTTTGCCAAATAATGCCCTGTAACGTTATTTTTTCAGTGAATTTCTATGTTTTTTTAACGTATAGTAACTTTCATTACTATACATTAATCCTACAACCACTGCACACGGCCTTCGGCCCTGTGGCCAACCCCCTACAACCACCCAACCTTACACTGTGCACGGCCTTCATCCATGTGCAGCAGAGGTTGCCAGCAAGACTAGGCCTGCAGCAAGACCCTGCAGCCAACCTCCATAACTACTCAACACCATGCTGCTCATTGCCCTTTGGCCCTACTCTTCAGGAGTTGTCAGAGGCCTCTCTGGGTGCGAGAATAGGTGTGTGAGGGTGTATCTGGGGGTGAGAGTGGGTGTCAGGTTGTCTGTGTGTGAGAGTGCGTACATCAGTGTTTTAGTGTCAGTGTGTGTGTGGGTCTCTGAGTTGGTCCATGAGGGTGTCACTGGGTCTGCAAGTGGGTGTATGACAGTCTGAATGGTGTGTAAGTAGGTGGGTAACTGAGTGGGTCTGTGAGTGGTGTAGCAGTATCTCAGTGGGTCTGTGAGAAGGTGCATAAGTGTTTGAGTGGGTGTGTGAGTGGGAGAAATTGATTGAAATAGAGACTGAAAAAGAGAAAGAGAGTGGGGGAGAGAGAGAATTTTTTAGGATTTGATGTCTGGTATACTTGGAATGAGATATTTGTGTAAAATTAAAAATCAAAAAATCTATTTGTTATTTGTTTATTTTTTTAAAAAGAGTCTAGCTGAACTCGAACCCCCAATGCTCACTGCGCCATTTTTTTTATTATTTGTTATTCTTTTGTTGTTTAGCCCCGTATGGGCTAAAATATTTATTTTTTATTGAAATAAAATATATTTCTATATATATATATTTTTTTGTATATCTGGCTGGGCAGGGGAAGCCCTAAGGCTTTAAGTAGCAGCTCCCTGCTTGCTGAAGCAAGCAGGGGACAGAGATGGAGGTGGACGTCCCCAGGGCTTTGGTGGTGGCCAATGGGCCTCCGCCATTTACTGAATAGCATTTTTGCTCAGGAGTGGTGGTCCCAAGGACACGGGGTGCCACATCCTCTTGCTCAAAGTTGCACATTTGCCCCATGGAGGTGGTGGTCCCTGGGGCTTATTAATGTCCGAGGAGGTGGGCCCGGTGAGCCCCTCTCCTCTATGATGCCCTCTGGACCTGGCCCATCCAGGGGCAAATTTTAAAAAAGCATGGGAGAATGCTTTTTAAAAAACTAATCTTGGAAAAACCAACTGGTTAATACGCAGATTTTTCCACTGTTTCTTTTTTTTTTTTTTATGCTTTTTGTCCCTGGTGGTGTCCCTCAGGTGCCCACACACACATCCATTGTCAGAGACAGGCGTAGTGGCCAACCTGCACTGCACACGACCACAGACCATACTTGGAGTTCGGTGGTTATAAGGGCTTGGCTGCAAGGCCTGGCTGTAAGGTCAGGCATGGGGAGACCAACAGTAGCCAGCAGGGTTTGGAATAACGTATAGTAATTAAAATTACTTTACATTAAAAAAACATAGAAATTCAGTGGAAAAGCCAAAGGTTACAGGCACATTATAGTTACAGGCCATGCCTTGCCACCAACCCTAGCCATGCACAGCCAAAGAACATCATAGTTACCTTCTGAATTTACTTGTACAAAACCATAGAAATTCATCAGTTACAGTTAGAGTTCTTTCAAGTAAATATAACTCGCAACCTAAGGGTGCGAGTTATATTTATTTATTTGAAAGAATTCTAACTATAACTACCAAATTTCAATGGTTTTGTATGAGTAAATTCAGAACCTAACTATAACATCCCTGTAAACTTTGGTTTTTGCAGTGAAAATATATATATATATACATAAATGTCCACCAAAAATGCCCGAAATATCGAGGCTCCAACGTAGCGGTCTTGACATGGGAACGGGAATCCCATAACCATGCTGCACGTATTTTCTTATCCAATATAAAGAAAAGTCCAGACACAAATGAACAGTTGCAAAATGTATTGACAAAACAGAAATGTCAATACATTTTGCAACTGTTCGTTTGTGTCTTGACTTTTCTTTATATTGGATAAGAAAATTCGTGCAGCATATATATATATATATATATATATATATATATATATATATATATATATACACACATATTACCTACTAGCGGTTTACAGTAGGTAGTTATAGTTAGGACCATAGTTCCATGGAAAAAGCATGTTTTCTGAGTTGCCCATATCTTTTGTGCCATTTGACAGATCTTTGCGAAATTTACCAAAAAAATGTGTACCAGTAATTCTTGTTGCACAGGGAAAGTTTCGTATGATCCGTCAAGTGGGGAGAAAAAAAAGGGAGGGGCTAAAAAAAAAGTGTGTTTTCTATGTTAATTCCCGTAGAAGTTTTGAACATGACTACAGTCCAAACTAGGCAGAAAGCTGGATTTGGTTCCGTAGATTGCGCTTTGTGTTATATAGTGTAAATTTATTCAGTAGCTTGTTGAGAAATTTAGGGAAATTCAAGTTTGTATTTCTAACCACTCAAATCCTCCCAATGACTTTGGGAAGAATAACAAAATGCTGAGCTCTGTTTGGGTGCCAACACTTCAACCAGGAAGTGTTGACAGCCATCTTGAGACTCGGCTTCAGCATCCAGAAAAGTGAAAAAAGAGAAGGGGGCAGGGTAGTAATTCTTTGACCCCCAAGCCTTGTTCTTGCCCAGCCGGGCAAAAAAGCATTTTTTAAAAAGTTTTGGCAGGAAATTCACAAAATTTGCAAATTTGCTGAACATTAAAAAAAAAACAAGCATGATCTCCTGTGTTTGTTTTTAATTAAGCCCCAAGGTGGGCCAGGTCATTCCTCCTTTATTAAATTAAAGGATGGGGCTCATGTGCCCCCCTCCATTGGCATTTTTATGCCCCAGGGACCACCCATGGAGTTTTTATTAATTATACTCAGGGGCTCAGAGACACCTGGACCCTGGGGACCACCACCCACACTTGGTCACAATGTAAGAAATACATAGGGGGTGCATGGAACCCCCACCCACCCTAGGTCCCTGGGACCACCACCTCCCCACATGTCCTACTTTTCCTAGTTCTGCATAGAAAGATTTGTCAAGCGGGGGCTGAGAAAAAGCAGGGTCTAAAAACACTTTTTTCCCATTCTTTATCAATGGGGATTTTGCATTCTTTAGACAGGGCTACAGCCTGGACCGCTGAAAGGAATTACACCAAATAATTAGTGTACTAGATCTTCATCCACAGATTATGCTTTTTGTGATTTGGTATAAATCCGTTCACTAGATTCCGTGTTATTTTAGATTTAAAAATATAGATATATTGGGACATGGATCCTCTACGGATCCACCTGTGGTGGATCCGCAGATCCAGGGGTAAAACAAGGCCCTGATTGGTTGGTTACAACCTGACAGAAAAGTTGCGGGTGCCATTTTGTTTGTTACATCAGCTGGGGGTTGGAAAACAAGAGTGCAAAAACACATAAGGGGTATCCTGACCCCATAGGACACATAGAAGGGTTCCTTAGGGACACCTCATGTGCAAGAATTTGGCCAATTTTTTTTCATCTGCTCCGTGGATCTGCAAATCCACAGCAGGGCCTCCTGTGTAAATATGCAGTGCATCCGCAGATCAAGAGATCAAAAGAACAATGGAAAAAAACACCCACTGCATCCAACCCCATGCTGCGCATCAGCAAAGGCCATGTGCATCTTAGGTTTGGATACACGACAGAGGGTTGGCCACAGGGCCTGGCTGTAACTCAGCACTAGTTATAGTAACATGTGTCCAAAAAACCATAGATATTTACCAAAAAATCACCAGATTAGATGGACGTTGTAGTTGGGTAAAGATTTTACACACACAAAACCATACAAATTCAACAGTTAAACTTTTCTCCAGACACTAAAATTCATTCTCCAAGAGAACTATAGCTCGTGCCCCTCCCATGCACAGTTTTCTTTTGAGACCATAAGCAGTGCATGGCAAGGGTGCAGTGATAGTTAATTTTGGTCACCATATAGAATAATGAATAGTAAACTAAATACTTGGCTTGAGCACGCTGTCGTAGTTGTGTGATTAGTTGTGAAGCGCATTTGTGCTTTGTCTCTTTCTGCAGAGAAGACCTTTCATTTATTTTCACACTGTTAAAAAGAAGTGCTTGATAAGGTGTGTTTCATGGAGCAGAGAATGTGTGGCAGATTATGTTGACTTGTAACACTGAATATGTTCTCATTTCACAGAAAAATATATTTTTACTTAAGGTAAATTTGCTTATATAGCTTACTTCCCTGTTATGTTTATGTGTGTTTTCTAACATGTTTAGAAATTATTCTCTGAAAAATATATGTATTTCTCAAGTTAATGTAAATATTTAATTAAACATTATGATACATTTAAATTGTATTTATCATACAATTCAGATCTGTGATCAGTAAATATGGCATACTCTAATTTAAAATGCACCTTAACAAAAACTTGTTATTTGAAATAAAAAGTATTTATCAGACAATTATTTCAGTGTATATAAAATATGCATTTCCTATACTTAACGCAATATTTTTAAAAATACATAAACTTCGTGGACAGTTTTACTACTCCACACTCTCTATAGGTATACGTGCGGTGTTCTCCACACCTAGAGACTCACAGTCGGGGTGGAGAACTCCTCATATAGTTTGTGAATTGCATTTTGTAGTACTACAAAACGTTCTGCTAATTCCAGTCTGAGAATCAAGCACATAGGGGGTCATTCTGACCCTGGCGGTCATTGACCGCCAGGGCCAACGACCACGGAAGCACCGCCAACAGGCTGGCGGTGCTTCCTGGCCAATTCTGACCGCGGCGGTAAAGCCGCGGTCAGAAAAGGGAAACCGGCGGTTTCCCGCCAGTTTTCCCCTGGCCAAAGGAATCCTCCATGGCGGCGCTGCAAGCAGCGCCGCCATTGGGATTCCGACCCCCTTCCCGCCAGCCTGTTCCTGGCAGTTTGCACTGCCAGGAAGAGGCTGGCGGGAACGGGTGTCGTGGGGCCCCTGGGGGCCCCTGCACTGCCCATGCCACTGGCATGGGCAGTGCAGGGGCCCCCTAACAGGGCCCCAGCAAGATTTTCAGTGTCTGCTTGGCGGACACTGAAAATCGCGACGGGTGCCACGGACACTGAAAATCGAGACGGGTGCCACTGCACCCGTCGCACCTCAGCAAATCCGCCGGCTCCATTCGGAGCCGGCTTCATCTTTGCTGGGGCTTTCCCGCTGGGCCGGCGGGCGGCCTTTTGGCGGTCGCCCGCCGGCCCAGCGGGAAAGTCAGAATGACCGCCGCGGTCATTTGACCGCAGTGCGGTCTTTTGGCGGTCTCCGCCCAGCGGGCGCCGCCCGCCGCCCGCCGGGGTCGGAATGACCCCCATAATCTTTAAACAGCATATAGATAATTTAACGATCATGGTAGATCTAGATTATGAGTCCCCAGCTGTCTGCGTGTATGTGTGTTTCCTATATAGGTAACCAACTGTTGGAGTGTCCAAATGCGTTGGTTCCAGGTAATTATTGATTAATTCTGCTGTCTCTTAATTATAATGTCTCATTATGGAGGGTGATTGTATAAACGTTAACTTAAAATAATATGTGTAATGACTTTGTCTCCAATACAACTTGACAACTTTACATTTGGAAAAACATTGCCAATATTTGATATTTGAATTAACTTATCTTAGGCTATCCTGTCTTTCGTGCCAACAGTCTTAAATCCTTCAATCCTACCTACTATATAGCACTCAAACATTATTGCAAATTGCTTCTTTGTAAGAGTCACAATCAGGCCCACCCTCCGTTGCCATAGCAGCAGGCCTTTCCGTTGTGTCTTTTATAATCATGCCAGTTATTTTTTTTTTCTGTAGGTATCCTCTGCCCTTCGTGTAGGAGACACTGCATTTATTCTGCGTTTCTTTGATGCTGGAAGTCTGGTCCCTTGGATATTTGTATTGGATGCTATTCGGGCACGAACCTAATCTTCATATTCCTAACTTCCTCCTGTGCGGTCAGTGGGTTTGTATGCTGGGTTCCCTGCTGAGCACCTCTCTGGAATGCTCCGAGAGCCATCGGCTGAGCTGCATGCTCAGGTCCCTGCTGGGGTTTTCCGGCCTTCTCCTGTCTATCACTTTGTTCTTCTCTTCTCTCCAATGCTTGCCGTGTTTTTGCATTGGTTTACATGCATTTTTGTACCTGTGCTTTACACTTTACACATTGACTCTTTTTATGATGCAAACCCTGGTCTCATCGATATACTTTAAGCTTTGTTTCTGACGCAGCGCAACTTTAATATATCTGTCCTTTCCTTAGTTATTAGTACTTAGTCAATAGGAATCCGTGTTTTAAAATTAGTATTTCTCTAACTGGTTTCTGTTTCTATAAATTTCACTCTTACTGGCCCACTCTGCGGTGTGGGGTTAAAAACTCCACAGACTTTCCTCAAACTGTCCTTTCATCCATGGGCGCCATCATTTTCTGAATGTTATCCGTATGGTTTGGTTTGGCTTTTTTTGTTTTTTGAAGATTCAAATAAATATACATTGCATACTGGACGGGCCGCTATGTCTTTCTGGGCTAGCTCTTGCAGCATCATACCAAATAACTTACAGAGCTTCTTGCCTTGTTCTTATATTTTTCCACTGAAATGATTGAACCCCTTGCTACTTCGGTGTTTCTTATTAGGAGATCATTGTGCATGATGTTAAGTGATATGTTTGCTCCCTTCTCACTTTGACTCTAAAACTGTTCCATGACTTCACAATAAAAGTGTCATCTTTTCCTACACCTAATCATTTGATATTTATATTTATTGCCATGTCTTTTCCATCTTTTATCCAGTAATCCATGTTTGGCTTTACAAAAAGGCATGCCATTGTTCAATCATTCCGTCTTGAACCATACTGGATAGCTGTGAGTTTGAATTGGCAGTTTAAACCTGCACACACAGACATTGCAGTAGCATATCTGAGACATATTTACAGGGCCACTCGTGTGGGTGGCACAATCAGTGCTGTAGGCCCACTAGTAGCATTTGAATTACGGGCCCTGGGCACACAAAGTGCATTTTATTAGGGACTTACTAGTAAATCAGGTATGCCAATCATGGGTAAAACAATCACCAATGCAATTTGTACAAGGAGCACTTGCACTTTATCATGAGTCAACAGAGATAAAGTGCCCAGAGTCCTAAAACTGGCAAAAAATGAAATGCATCACACAGTCAAAAACAGGAGGTCAGAGGCAAAATGTTTGGGGATAACCCTGCAAAAAGGGCCATTTCCAACAAGGAGGTACGAGATGAGGAAACTAAACTGAGTGTTGAAGATAGCAATGGTATAGAATTGACATTTTATACGTTTTTCCAGGAACTATACTCAAAAGATTTAGTTATAGACGGTGCAGACACAGACAGCTGGCTGAAGGATAAGCAGCTACCCAAGCTCACTTTGGAACAGTAGCAATATCTAAATCATGAAGTAACAGGGAATGAAGTTTGATGCCAGTTAAGAAAAGTGCAAGAGGGAAAGCTGCAGGACCAGATGGGATTCCAAATGAGCTTTGTATTCTAATGGCAGAAATGGTTATTCCTGTTTGGATTAAGTTGTTCAATCTCATATTACCCGTACAAGGGTCTTGGAATGAGGTTATAATATAATTGATTTTGAAATGTGGTAAGAACCCTGCACAGTGTGTTGTACTGGCGTGACTACAAGTTATTTTACATAGTTCTAGCTACACGTTTAAGCAAAGTAGTGGGCAGTTTGATAAAAGAGGATCAGAAGGGCTTCCTGTCTGGGAGACATTTGCAGGAGCTGACACAGACAGCTAGCAGGTTCAATAGACATAAAAAGGGCTTTAGAGGCCCCACTGACAATTATAACACTGGATGTGACTAAAGTATTGAATAGGGTCAATTGGAACTATCTAAGGATTTTTCTAAATCATTTTAGGATAGGGGACCTGTTTTTGGGTCTAGTGGGTCAGATTCACAGCTCACGGAGTGCCCGGGTACTGGTCAATGGTAATCTCATCATACCAGTAAGAAAAGAACAGGGGACCAGAAAGGGATGCCCTCTCTCCTCTATTCTTTTTGATCTGTACATCGAGCTTTTAGCTCACAGTCTGAGATTGAATAGGAAAATAAAGCCTTTCACAGAAGGCATGTTTTCTATGAAAATAGCACTGTATGCTGACAATTAATTGGTTTATACCTCTGACACTGCAAGCCCTGTGCCACAGTTAACATGAGATGTGAGGCATTTTAGTGGCCTATCAGGCTATAAGCTTAATGAGACAAAAACTGAGGTTATGACATGGAATCAGAGCTGTGATGGTTCATGAAGTGGGGTGAGATAAGATACCCGGCAATAAAAATAATGTAAGATCTAGAAAAAAATCCCAAAAGTAATTCCGGATAGAGTCAGTAATGAGGTGGACAAGGCAACGAAGAGATGGCCTTCACCATACACAACCGGAAAAAAATAGTCAAAATATCAAGTCTATCTAGATTTGCTTACCTGTTCAACGATATTTTGCTAAATTGTGACAAGAAAGAGCTTACTAAAATACAATGAAAAATTACATTTATATGGGCGAGTAAAGGCAGAAGATTGTCCTGGAAAAAGCTGAGGAAAGTGGAGAAAGGAGATTTAGGACTCCCAGATATTCAACTGAACTGTTGGGCCTTTCAGTTCAAAAATAACAGGATGCTGCTTCTCCACCTGCATGAGTCACTTGGGGAAGACTAAGGAGGCAAGATCTACCATGATTATTTCCAGTTTGGTGCAACAGGAGGCGGGAGAGGTGATTTTGTCACAAAGCAACTGAAGTTGATCTTTCACTTGATCCTTCTGGCAAGGAGAAAGATTTATACAAAGTGGCATCAATCTTCAGCCCCAACCTGGTGCGAATGGTGGAGATCAGTGCAATATTTTAAGGCGCTGGATTAGAAGACCCTGACTGGGAAAGAGGAAGAATGGTTCTGGATTTTACGTCTTTAGTTAGTAATGGCTTCGGATGGAAAGATATGGAGCCACAACATAGACAACTGACTGAATTTGAGCCTGATAGAGAGCCCAAGGAGCAGTCAAATGTATGTAGTGTGCTCATCAGAGGTGATTTGAGGATATTAATATTTATAAAGAAAATGCTGTCCAGTCATATGCCCCTCATTTCCATTTAAAATAGTTCTCCTTATTCGAAATGTGAAGCTTAGAATTGCCCAATCATGTTTGCTCCATGAGGACAGGACGACAGATAGGCTTCTACTTAGTTCTATGTCCGGCTGTTTCATTAACATGTTTCACATGCTAAACACTTTTACTTCCAGGGCCTCTAGGCAGTGACCTTTCTTCACTATCTATTTTCCACATTTGCCACTTGCTCCTGGCTCTGCATGCTCTCCAAAGATGGCTCAATCAGAATGTTTTTCTTTGACTACTCAGAATAGAAATATCTATTTAGCAAATATCTTGAAACGTTTGTGGTCAGGGTCTCAGGCAGGACCAACGTTTCTTTTACTTATCAATTTTATTCATCATTTTTTGATTGTTCATGTGAACTCTCCTCTGCCCTTTTCTGTCTGTTCTTTTTGGACCTTCCTTCTCCTATACTCATAAACTGTGTGGTTTTTAGCAAAAGAATTGTATTTTGTGGTTCCCCTAACTTGCTGTAGTACTCACATCATTTACAATGGATGCCTTTGGGAATTTGTGTTATTATGTTTTGTTCAAATCAGACAATTTAACTGGTTGTACAGAGCACTATGGAAACTTCTTCTTTTATCATTTGAGGCCAATGTTGTTAAAGTTCACATTTATGTTGCTACATTACTTTTATTTTATTATTCACCTGGTCCTAGACTAGGCATGGCACACAGACTGCAAAAACTGCAAAAAGTTTAACTTTCTGCACGGTAAGTGATACATGCTTTTCCTTTTTTACAGCTGGCAGAACCCACTAAGGAGCTTTGCCTGCTGTCCATCTTTCCCTTTTGCAGTTACTGATCTGAATGGACTTCAAGCCTTTCCAAGTACTTCACTCTTGCCCATTTTCGACCTTTACAGTAGTCTGGGCCTTCTACCTTCATATATTCTACTCAGTGTACATTTTGTACTCCTACCCTCCTTGGAGAACCATCCACGTTTGCACACTGCTGTTGTGCTTCTCCGTAAACAAATCTTCATTAGATTTACAAAATTAGAACAATGCAGCTCAGCTGTTGTGAACTAGGGAGAAAGCAGCACATAGACATATTTACTAAATATTGTCTGCTGGTGCTCCCTTCCTGGATGCAGGTGCTCTTTAAGGATGGCTAACTCCATACACGCACCTTTTCACCACGTGTGTGTGTGTGTGTTGTTCAGCATAGGTTTTGTACTGGAAGGGTAGTCTTTCAGAGCAAACTCCTATTCCTAGACATTTTTCAAACATTTTACACATTGGGTATGTGCTGTTTAGTGTAGCACACATGAAATGTTTAAAATGTAAGGAGAAAATAAAGTATTTCTTCAACTTTGTGTGGCCTCAAGTAGGTGTTATTTCTTTACATAAAGCCCAGTCTAACAGTTTATAGTAGATATGACTCTGTGTTAAAGACAATGGGCGATTGCCCTGGAACGCCCCAGTATATCCCATGAAATGCCCCTTGACACTATGTACCACAGAGCAGCTCAGAGCACAGTTTGAGCTTCAAAAACAGCACATTTGCATCAGACAAAACTTTTGAGCTGTAAAGTAAATATCATATCAAAACTTTGAACTGCATTGCATCAATTTGCATGACCTTGCAGAAACTCAGTCTTGATACATTGGACAATATGGCTAATGATCACAAGTACTTGGAACCCACCCAGAAACCTTAGCCATCGGAAAGGCCCAATACCAACTGAGGGAAATACAGTGGAACATGAAACAAGCATTCCTTCTGGATATGGCTGTATCTGTCGGTTTCACTTGCTTTGTACTTATTAATATGCACATGCATACTCCAAACCAGTCACGACTCACTCTACAAGACCTGCTGAGCTAAATTAATGTGCCAATTTATTGGTTAAAAATCGTAAAAGGTTGCATTTCAAAATACAAAATTAGCCACAGCAATTGCAGTAGTGTTGGATCCAGATGACCATTATGCTCCAATCTTGTCCTGAAAGAGGATTGTTGCAGATGCTTCAATGTGAGTAGAGGAGTTAACAATAGCCTATTTGAGTCAGATTTCAGGGCAGGATACTACACACCATCAGAGAAAGGAGAGTTTACAGAACAGGTCAGGGTGAAGGACACCATGACCATGACATTATCAGTGATCAGAAAAAGAGATGCTCCAGTAGATCATCAATGGTAGCATCACTATATGTGAACATTTTCAGTAAGCAATACAGCAACCAGAGCACGGTTGACTTAGGGAAGCCATTGTTCCGTGGGAATTTTCATGGTGGAAACACTACAATCAAGCAGTCAGTGTTTTTAGGTGTCAAGTATGGTTGTTGATGTTAAGGATTTTTGTGCATATATATTCTATGCATCATCAACAACATACAAAATATATTTTCACACTTAATTACACATGTACACACTGATATAGTTCTGTTGCCTCTGATATGTAAAGATGTGTTTTTCTAACCCTTGTCAACTAGGCCTCAACTTTGAACTAATTGCCATTGTATTCAAGATGAATGTCACCCTGGTCACCCTTGATCTTTTCCTTTCCCCTGTATATCTCACTTCCTGTCTTTTCTGTAGCTCACACTTAAGGGAAGTATCATTAGTTTATTTCCATTTTCATTGTTCATGCTATCTTCAATGACTTTCCCAGGCTCAGTCATGAAACTGCTACTCTTTTTTTTTTTTTTTTACTTTTTTTACTTGGAGAGTGCAAACACTCATGCCCAGAGGGACATCATGGTGATATATTGCTGCAGGCTCTAAGAAATTGGGCACTAGGCTTAATCCAGGAAGAGGCAGGTTTTTATATTATTTCTGAACCTAATATGGTCAGAGGTTAGATAGAGATCCATGGGCATTCGGTTCTAGTGGGCAGCTGCCAGACGGGTGAATGAGAGAACGTCCATTCTCACTTTTTTAATACAGTTGGCTTTAGAAAGTGCTAAGCTTGATGAGTGCAGATTTGACACAAGTTTATAGAATTCCACCTTTGAACGTAGAAAGGCAGGGCCAATGTCATAGAGTGCCTAGGCATGGGCATGACATGGCATAGGGGTGTAAATTTGGTGCTCTCATGTATTGGCAGCCAATGAGAAGGTTTTAAGCAGGGGATGCGGAGCTGTACATGTCTGTGTTACAAACACGTTTGGCTGCCGCATTTTGCATCAGCTGAAATTGTGGAAAGAGAAAGTCTACCATGCCCACATAAAGGGCATTTAAAAAGTCCAGTCTGCTTGTAATTAGTGCTTTAACTACTGTACTACACCAATCCATGGTGATCCAGCAGAAAAGTTGACCTGCTCCTGCATGGAGAGAGATTCGTCTATCAAGACATCAAGGGTCTTTGCCACTTTCTTGGGTTCTGATGTGGAGCACAGTGAAGATGGCCACCAGGAGGACACTCAGTTCTGGTGAGCACCACCAAAGAGTAGGATCTCGGTTTTATCTGCATTCAGTTTAAGGCAATGTGCCATTATCTAATTTGCTCACTCTGATAGACAGCCCATGAGATTTTTCCTAGTTTTAAGATGTCTCTGGCTCATCAAGATAACCAGGTGTAGGAAAGTACCATCTTGCCTGGCATGTTACCCCCATATTTCACTGTATATATGTTGTTTTAGTTGTATGTGTCACTGGGACCCTGCCAGCCAGGGCCCCAGTGCTCATAAGTGTGCCCTGTATGTGTTACCTGTGTTATGACTAACTGTCTCACTGAGGCTCTGCTAATCAGAACCTCAGTGGTTATGCTCTCGCATTTCTTTCAAATTGTCACTAACAGGCTAGTGACCAATTTTACCAATTTACATTGGCATACTGTAACACCCTTATAATTCCCTAGTATATGGTGCTGAGGTACCCAGGGTATTGGGGTTCCAGGAGATCCCTATGGGCTGCAGCATTTCTTTTGCCACCCATAGGGAGCTCTGACAATTCTTACACAGGCCTGCCACTGCAGCCTGAGTGAAATAACGTCCACGTTATTTCACAGCCATTTTACACTGCACTTAAGTAACTTATAAGTCACCTATATGTCTAACCTTTACCTGGTAAAGGTTGGGTGCTAAGTTACTTAGTGTGTGGGCACCCTGGCACTAGCCAAGGTGCCCCCACATTGTTCAGGGCCAATTCCCCGGACTTTGTGAGTGCGGGGACACCATTACATGCGTGCACTACATATAGGTCACTACCTATGTGTAGCTTCACAATGGTAACTCCGAATATGGCCATGTAACATGTCTAAGATCATGGAATTGCCCCCTCTATGCCATCCTGGCATTGTTGGCACAATCCCATGATCCCACGGGTCTGTAGCACAGACCTGGGTACTGCCAAACTGCCTTTTCAGGGGTTTCACTGCAGCTGCTGCTGCTGCCAACCCCTCAGACAGGTTTCTGCCTTCCTGGGGTCCAGCCAGGCTTGGCCCAGGAAGGCAGAACAAAGGACTTCCTCAGAGAGAGGGTGTTACACCCTCTCCCTTTGGAAAATGGTGTGAAGGCAGGGGAGGAGTAGCCTCCCCCAGCCTCTGGAAATGCTTTCATGGGCACACATGGTGCCCATTTTTGCATAAGCCAGTCTACACCGGTTCTGGCACGAAACTGGACAAAGGAAAGGGGAGTTACCACTCCCCTGACCTGCAGAGCCCAGAGCTCCTCCAGTGTGCTCCAGACCTCTGCCATCTTGGAAACAGAGGTGCTGCTGGCACACTGGACTGCTCTGAGTGGCCAGTGCCAGCAGGTGACGTCAGAGACTCCTTCTGATAGGCTCCTTCAGGTGTTGCTAGCCTATCCTCTCTCCTAGGTAGCCAAACCCTCATTTCTGGCTATTTAGGGTCTCTGCTTTGGGGACTTCCTTAGATAACGAATGCAAGAGCTCATCAGAGTTCCTCTGCGTCTCTCTCTTCACCTTCTGCCAAGGAATCGACTGCTGACCGCGCTGGAAGCCTGCAAAACTGCAACAAAGTAGCGAAGACGACTACTACAACTCTGTAACGCTGATCCTGCCGCCTTCTCAACTGTTTTCCTGGTGGTACATGCTGTGGGGGTAGTCTGCCTCCTCTCTGCACTAGAAGCTCCGAAGAAATCTCCCGTGGGTCGACGGAATCTTCCCTCTGCTACCGCAGGCACCAAAGAACTGCATCACCGGTCCCCTGGGTCTCCTCTCAGCATAACGAGCGAGGTCCCTTGAATCCAGCAACTTTGTCCAAGTGACTCCCACAGTCCAGTGACTCTTCAGTCCAAGTTTGGTGGAGGTAAGTCCTTGCCTCCCCACGCCAGACTGCATTGCTGTGAATCGCGTCTTTTGCAGCCACTCCGGCCTCTGTGCACTTTCGGTGGAAATCCTTTGTGCACAGCCAAGCCTGGGTCCACAGCACTCTAACCTGCATTGCACGACCTCCTGAGTTGTCCTCCGGCGACGTGGGACTCCTTTGTGTAACTTCGGGTGAGCACCGTTTCACTCCTCTTAGTAGTGCCTGTTCCGGCACTTCTGCGGGTGCTGCCTGCTTCTGAGAGGACTCCTCGTCTTGCTAGGTGCCTCCTCTGTCTCCTGACGCAATTGGCAACATCCTGGTCCCTCCTGGGCCACAGCAGCATCCAAAAACCCTAACTGCATGACTTGCAGATAGCAAGGCTTGTTTGCAGTCTTTCTTCAAGAAAACACATCTGCACAACTTTCCACGGCGTGGGGCATCCATCCTCCAAAGGGGAAGTCTCTAGCCCTTGTTGTTCCTGCAGAATCCTCAGCTTCTACTGTCCAGTAGCAGCTTCTTTGCACCCACAGCTGGCATTTCCTGGGCATCTGCCCATCTCCGACTTGTTTGTGACTTTTGGACTTGGTCCCCTTGTTCCACAGATACCCTCATTTGGAAATCCATCGTTGTTGCATTGCTGATTTGTGTCTTTCCTGCAGAATTCCCCTATCACGACTTCTGTGCTCTTTGGGGAACTTTAGTGCACTTTGCACTCACTTTTCAGGGTCTTGGGGTGGGCTATTTTTCTAACCCTCACTGTTTTCTTACAGTCTCAGCGACCCTCTACAAGGTCACATAGGTTTGGGGTCCATTCCTGGTTCTCATTCCACTTTTGGAGTATATGGTTTGTGTTGCCCCTATCCTTATGTGCCCCATTGCATCCTATTGTAACTATACATTGTTTGCACTGTTTTCTAATACTATACTGCATATTTTTGGTATTGTGTACATATATCTTGTGTATATTTGCTATCCTCATACTGAGGGTACTCACTGAGATACTTTTGGCATATTGTCATAAAAATAAAATACCTTTATTTTTAGTATATCTGTGTATTGTGTTTTCTTATGATATTGTGCATATGACACTAGTGGTACTGTAGGAGCTTCACTCGTCTCCTAGTTCAGCCTAAGCTGCTCTGCTAAGCTACCATTATCTATCAACCTAAGCTGCTAGACACCCCTATACACTAATAAGGGATACCTGGGCCTGGTGCAAGGTGTAAGTACCCCTTGGTACTCACTACAAGCCAGTCCAGCCTTCTACATTGGTTGTGCAGCGGTGGGATAAGTGCTTTGTAACTACTTACCACTTTTGTCATTGTACTTTTCATAAGAGAAAAATATACAAAACAAGTTCAGTGTATGTACACCTAACCAAAAAGTTTTGCATTTCTTTTCTCACCTCTTTTCTAAAGTGCTGAAAAGTACCTCTAACTTTCTAAAAAGTTCTTAAAAAGTTTTAAAAGTTTTTTTTCTGTCTTTCCAAAAGTTCTGAAAAACGTTTTCTTCACTTTTTCTGTAACTTAAACACTGTCTAAAATGTCTGGCACAGGCCAAACTGTTGATCTGTCCAAACTTGCTTATGATAACCTTAGCTGGAAAGAAGCAAGGAGTCTCTGCATAGATAGAAGTTTAAGTGTAAGGAAGAACCCTTCTAGAGAACTGTTGGTAAATATGCTTGTTGAACAGGATAAGGCCAGAGCTGGCACCCCTGTTGAAAAGTTAGCTGATGGTTCCCACTCTGATTCTGGGGCACCCCTAGCAAAAGAGGTGGGAGGGAAACTTCCAAGCCTGCCCCCTAGCAAGCCACCTAGCATAGCTGGTACTGATGTAGAGTCACACCATACTGATAGTGTGGTCTCACATCACAGTAAGAGTATCCCTTCTCATCATAGTAGAAGTGCTGTTTCTGTTAGTCAAGCTATTAGAGTGCCTTCTGTTAGGGCCAGGTCTCCTTCTGTTCTATCTCAGCATACTTCTGTCTCTGGACATGCCTCACCCACCCACCCTGATGACAGAGTGTTAGAAAGAGAGCTCAATAGATTGAGAGTGAAACAAACCAGACTGAAGCTCAAGAAGCAACAGCTGGATTTGGATAGGCAGTCTTTAGAAGTGGAAAGAGAAAGACAGAAATTGGGTTTAGAAACCCATGGTGGCAGCAGCAGTATTCCCCATAGTCATCCTGCAAAAGAGCATGATTCCAGGAATCTGCACAAGATAGTTCCCCCTTATAAGGAGGGGGATGACATTAACAAGTGGTTTGCTGCACTTGAGAGGGCCTGTGTTGTACAGGATGTCCCTCAAAGGCAGTGGGCTGCTATCCTATGGCTATCATTTAGTGGAAAGGGTAGGGATAGGCTCCTTACTGTGAAAGAAAGTGATGCCAATAATTTTGCAGTTCTTAAGAATGCACTCCTAGATGGTTATGGCTTAACCACTGAACAGTACAGGATGAAGTTCAGAGAAACCAAAAAGAGTCTTCACAAGACTGGGTAGACTTTGTTGACCATTCAGTGAAGGCCCTGGAGGGGTGGTTACATGGCAGTAAAGTTACTGATTATGAAAGCCTGTATAACTTAATCCTGAGAGAGCATATACTTAATAACTGTGTGTCTGATTTGTTGAATCAGTACCTGGTGGACTCTGATCTGACCTCTCCCCAGGAATTGGGAAAGAAGGCAGACAAATGGGTCAGAACAAGGGTGAACAGAAAAGTTCATACAGGGGGTGACAAAGATGGCAACAAGAAGAAGGATGGTAAGTCTTCTGACAAGGGTGGGGACAAATCTAAAAATGAGTCTTCATCAGGCCCACAAAAACACTCTGGTGGGGATGATGGGTCCAAATCCTCTTCAAATCAAAACAAAGAAAAGAAACCATGGTGCTATTTATGTAAAATAAAAGGCCATTGGACAACAGATCCCAGTTGTCCAAAGAAAAGCACCAAGCCTCCTACCACTACAACCCCTACTGCTACACCTAGTGTCCCTACTAATAGCAGTGGTGGTGGGAGCAAACCTACTAATAGCCAATCCAAGGGAGTAGCTGGGCTCACTTTTCGTAACTTAGTTGGGGTTGGCCTTGTTAGGGAGACCACAGAGGCTGTGTTAGTCTCTGAGGGGGCTATTGATTTAGCCACCTTAGTTGCTTGTCCCCTTAACATGGATAAGTACAAGCAACTACCCCTAATAAATGATGTTGAGGTTCAGGCCTACAGGGACACTGGTGCCAGTGTTACAATGGTAATAGAGAAACTGGTCCACCCTGAACAACACCTACTTGGTCACCAGTACCAAGTAACCGATGCTCACAACAACACACTTAGCCACCCCATGGCTGTTGTAAATCTCAACTGGGGTGGGGTTACTGGTCCAAAGAAAGTTGTGGTTGCCTCAGATTTACCTGTAGACTGTCTACTTGGAAATGATTTAGAGACATCAGCTTGGTCAGATGTGGAGTTGGAGGCTCATGCAGCAATGCTGGGCATTCCAGGGCATATTTTTGCTTCGACAAGGGCTCAGGCCAAAAGGCAAAAAGGACAGGGTGACTTGGATCCTGGAAGAATGGACCAAGTGCTCCCTAAAGCTAGGGCTAGTAGAAGTAAAGCACTACCTACTATCCCTCCCTCTACAGTGGATTCTTCTTCTGAGGAAGAAAAATTTCCACCCTGTGCAGAACCTACACCAGAGGATCTGGAAGCAGACACTGCTGAGCTTTTGGGTGAAGGGGGGCCTGCCAGGGAGGAGCTGAGTGTGGCACAGCAAACCTGTCCCACACTAGAGGGTCTAAGACAGCAAGCTGTCAAACAAGCTAATGGGGATGTCAGTGACTCTCACAGAGTTTACTGGGAGGACAACCTCTTGTACACTGAAGCAAAGGATCCAAAACCTGGAGCTGCCAGGAGATTGGTGATTCCTTAGGAGTACAGAAAGGTCCTCCTAACTCTAGCCCACGACATTCCCCTAGCTGGACATTTGGGGTAAATGAAAACTTGGGACAGGCTTGTTCCCTTGTTTCATTGGCCTAGAATGTCAGAGGACACAAAGGAATTTTGTAAGTCCTGTGAAACCTGTCAAGCCAGTGGCAAGACAGGTGGCACCCCAAAGGCACCCCTTATCCCACTGCCTGTGGTTGGGGTTCCCTTTGAAAGGGTAGGGGTTGACATAGTTGGCCCCTTTGACCCTCCTACTGCTTCAGGCAATAGGTTTATCTTGGTGGTAGTGGACCATGCCACCAGATATCCTGAAGCAATTCCTCTAACGACCACTACAGCTCCTGCAGTGGCAAAGGCCCTCCTAGGAATCTTTTCTAGGGTGGGCTTCCCAAAAAAGGTGGTATCAGACAGGGGAAGCAATTTCATGTCTGCTTACTTAAAGACCATGTGGAAGGAGTGTGGTGTTACATACAAGTTCACCACACCCTATCATCCACAAACAAATGGACTGGTGGAGAGATTTAACAAAACTCTCAAAGGCATGATTATGGGACTCCCTGAAAAACTCCGCAGGAGATGGGATATCCTTTTACCATGCCTCCTTTTTGCTTACAGGGAGGTACCCCAGAAAGGAGTGGGCTTCAGCCCCTTTGAACTCCTATTTGGACACCCTGTGAGAGGTCCTCTAACACTTGTTAAGGAGGGTTGGGAACAACCTTTAAAAGCTCCAAAGCAAGACATAGTGGACTATGTACTTGGCCTCAGATCAAGGATGGCTGAGTACATGAAAAAGGCCAGTAAAAACCTTCAGGCCAGCCAAGAGCTCCAAAAGCAATGTCATGACCAGAAGGCTGTTTTGGTTCAGTACCAACCAGGGCAGAAAGTGGGGGTCTTGGAGCCTGTGGCCCCAAGAGCACTCCAAGATAAATGGAGTGGACCCCACACAATTGTTGAGAAAAAGGGTGAAGTCACCTACTTAGTTGACTTAGGCACTGCCAGGAGTCCCCTTAGGGTGCTCCATGTCAATCGCCTGAAACCCTACTATGACAGGGCTGATCTCACCCTGCTCATGGCAACAGATGAGGGACAGGAAGAAGAGAGTGACCCTCTCCCTGATCTCTTCTCTTCCACAGAACAAGATGCTCTGGTGGAAGGGGTTGTACTGGCAGATTGTCGTACTGCTGAGCAGAAAGACCACTGCATAAATCTCCTGGGTCAGTTTTCTGAACTCTTTTCTACTATGCCAGGCACCACTTCTTGGTGTGAGCACACTATAGATACTGGAGACAGCTTGCCTGTCAAAAGTAAGATCTATAGGCAGCCTGACCATGTCAGAGACTGCATAAAACAAGAGGTGCAGAAAATGTTAGAACTGGGAGTGGTTGAGCACTCTGAAAGTCCATGGGCCTCTCCTGTGGTACTTGTACCAAAACCTCATTCCAAGGATGGAAAGAAGGAAATGCGATTTTGTGTAGACTATAGAGGTCTCAACCAAGTAACCAAAACTGATGCTCACCCTATACCCAGGGCAGATGAGCTCATAGATACACTGGCATCTGCCAAGTATCTAAGCACTTTTGACTTGACTGCAGGGTATTGGCAGATCAAATTTTCAGAAGATGCAAAAGCAAAAACTGCATTTTCAACCATTGGAGGCCATTACCAATTCACAGTAATTCCTTTTGGATTGAAAAATGCACCTGCCACTTTTCAAAGGTTGGTGAATACAGTCCTGCAAGGGCTGGAGGCTTTTAGTGCAGCATATCTGGACGATATAGCTGTCTTTAGCTCCAGTTGGGATGATCACCTGGTCCACCTATGGAAAGTTTTGGAGGCCCTGCAAAAGGCAGACCTCACTATCAAGGCTTCAAAGTGCCAGATAGGGCAGGGGAAGGTGGTTTATCTGGGACACCTGGTAGGTGGAGAACAGATTGCACCACTTCAGGGGAAAATCCAAACTATTATAGATTGGGTTCCCCCTACTACTTGTTAGATTCTTAGCATTATTGGCAGGTAATCTTCTGAGGAAATCGGCGTCAGGAGAGCACTAAAATAAACACACCACACGCATTATAAATCTGTGTCAAACTGCCGTTCTAGCGCGAGCACTAGAAGCTTTATTACACGGCTCCATGACGTCATGAAACAAACAATCGAAACCAAACATTGAGAGGGGTTTCTACGCGACCGCATACCAGCGGCTCGTGTAGATTACACCTAACAAAATAAACCCATCGGTAGCAAACATAACATTCCTCCTCCACTCAAAATAAAAATAACAAATTAACAAAAAAAAAAAAACACTGCATTCATTTCAAAAATTCCTGAATACTCTAATTGCACACATACAGTAGTCTTTCATTTTAACAGGAGCTGATATTCGGGAACGCAAAGTATATCTATCCCTGCCTCTTCTCGTCACAGTGCCAATCGGGGAAGAACTGTCTAAAGACTTGCTAGTAGGCTTCTCTGTAACAACAACATCATCTGATGATTCAGTCTCATCCAGGGGCAAACACAGGTCCTCAGCAGGGAGCCTGTCCTGTGCTGGAGAACCCTGAGTCATACATTCCTTCGGCAGGATAACAGGTGTACCCAAAACTGGCTCCAGAGAATCATGTATGGGCAAATAATAGGGTTTAAAGAAAGATACATTCCTAGTCACCATCTCCTTATCTCGTTGGGCAGTGACCATCGTGCCTTTCACATTCACAACTGTCCAAGGGCTAGCTTCAAACGGGAGCTTGAACTTGCCTCCTGCATGTCTATTTTTTACTAACACCCAGTCTCCCACTCTCAAACGTCGCACCCGGGCTCGCCTCTTCTGAGACATCCGATCATTCAGCACCTGACGACTTCGCAAACAACTAGAAACTTGATCATGAAAACCACTCGAGGTATTCACTTGGGGCAACGTATCTCTCACACCCTGTACACGACACACTTCGCTGGGAATAGCACCAGTGGTGCCATGGGGAGTCAGGCGGTACTCCCTTAGAAACTCAAACAGAGCACATTCCACATCCTTTTCCTGAGAAACCGCAATTCTCAGCACCTTATTTAAAGTTCTCATAAATCGTTCAACTTCCCCATTAGCTTGGGGCCAGCGAGGGGTGATTTTTCGATGATAAATATCATGTGACGCTAGATATTCTGCAAACTCATTGCTCGAAAAAGGGGGTCCATTATCTGTTCTCAGATCTTTGAATATGCCATGGGTGGCCATGATTTTTTCTAAACATGGCACAACTCGATCAGTAGTAGTAGAGGTCAAGACCTCCACCTCTGGGTATTTGGAGAAATCGTCTATGGCAACCAACATATGGCACCCATCAGGAAGACTGCCTAAATCCACACTCACTCGATGCCATGGAGTGGGGGGAATTGGTTCTGTCATGATCGGAGCGGGCAAATCAGCAGGTCTGAGGATTTGACATGTGTGGCAATGTTGGATCGTCTGTTCTACCCTGGCGTCCATGCCAGGAAACCATACTTTACTTCTCAGTCTCGCTTTGGTCTTTACGATCCCCTGATGGGAGATGGGAGCTAAATCAATCGTTTGTTGCTGCAATGCTTCAGGAATTACCAAACGATGACCTCGCAGTAAGCACTCTTCCGGTGACACCACCGACTCTTGGCGAATATTATGCAGGGAAGACAAAGTTACTTTGGCTTGTGTCGTTCTACGACCCATGTCTTGTTTTAGTAAATGCCACTTTCCATCACGAACACACGATATGGCTAACTGCAGCACTTCATCTGCTTGGGTGGCCTCTTGAATTTCCTGGACTGAAATGGGACGTGGTCTTGACCATTCCACCACCAATCTTACGTACTCTTCCACATCCTCCGATTCCTTTTCCTCCTGAGTAGTGAGGGGTCTGGTGTGTCTAGACAGATAATCTGCCGGGTTTTGGGCTCCTGGTCGATACAGCACCACAAATTGATATTCCTGGAGCTGGAGGATCCATTTTTCTATCCTGGGTGGGGGTTGGGATGTTGACTTATTGAACAGGGGTATCAAAGGCTTGTGATCAGTATTTACTGTGAACGGATGGCCATAGATATACAAATGAAAATGACGACAGCCCCAATGGACCGCCAGCGCCTCTTTTTCTATGTAAGAGTAGCGTTGTTCTGTGGTCGTCAAAGCTCTACTCGCATAGGCTACCGGGGCCCATTCACCATCTGTTCGTTTTTGAGATAAAACTGCTCCCAGACCTACGGGACTGGCATCCACAGATATCTCGGTGTCTTTAGAAGAGTCAAAATACACCAACGTGGTGTCTGCCGACAACGCCCGTTTAGTCGCTTGAAAAACATCATCCTGGCGAGCCGTCCACTCCCACGGAGTGTGAGTTTTCGTGAGTTCTCTTAACGGCGCCGTGAGAGACGTCAGATTAGGAATAAATCTTCTGCAGTAGGTCACCATTCCTAGAAAACTGCGAACACCTGTGACGGAGGTAGGAGGACGTGCCACCTGTATGTCAGCCACTTTTCCTGGATCAGGCCGGACCCCTTGTGTCGAGAAATGATAGCCAAAGAATGCGATATCTTGTTTCAGGAATTCGCATTTCTCCCTGTGTAGCGTCAGTCCGTTTTGTCTCAGTCTGTGGAAGGTAGAGCGGAGTCTCTTGAGATGCCCTTCCACAGTGGGGGCATGCACAAGAATATCATCACTCACGTTGATGACCCCTTCGAGCCCAGCTAACACACCACGAATCGTGTCCTGAAACACTTCTGCGGCGCTGGCAATGCCAAAACTGAGACGCTTGTACCGCCTCAGCCCCACATGAGTTGAAAATGTGGTTATGGCCCTTGATTCAGGAGCAAGCAACAGTTGGTGATATCTGGCCCGAAGGTCCATTTTAGAGAACCACCGTGACCCACTTACCTCTGCCACAATGTCATCCACCGTTGGTGTGAGGTGCCGCTCCCTCCGAATGGCCACATTCGGCAACCTCATATCCACGCATATGCGCACCTCACCTGGTTGTTTTGGCTTTCGAGTGACAACTATGGGTGACACCCATGGTGTCGGCCCCTCAACTTTTTCAATAATGCCACCTTTTTCCAATTTGGCCAATTCCTCTTCCACCTTTGGCCTCAGGTGAAATGCTATTCGTCGATGTTTCAGGGCTACAGGTTCAATCGTTTTGTCGATGTGTAGTTTCACTTGTCGTTCCTTCAAACAACCAATGCCTTGGAAGATATCTGCATATTCTTCTTCCAGACTTTCTACGGCACCCACATGAACACTGAAAGCAAAAGTGACTAGTTCCAGTTCCTCAGCCGTGCGACAGCTCAGTAACATCCCTGTTCCAGTTTTCGTGACATACACCTTTGCTCTGGTAGCAGTGTGCTCATGTACAATGTCTGTTGTGAACACACCTGCCAAAGGAATTGGGGTTGCCGACCCAAATGCATATACCTGCACGGTGGTGGGCCGAAGTTGGGGACGAGTTGGAAGCTGCCGGAATACCGACTGTGCCAGTATGTTTATCGAGGCCCCAGTGTCAATGAGAGCAGGCACTTGATGACTATCAATTTTCACTGTGCACCTTGGAATTCTCTTCGCCCTACCATTGCCTGGTTGAGTGGTGTGAATAATATACACTGTGCCTTCCGGTTCGTCATCATCATCCATGTCTAGAACCCCATTCTGTTGTTGGATGGTTTGAGCTTCATGTATCATTTTCCGTCCCCCTGACTTAGGCTTCTTAGCCGACCTGCAGACTTTCGCAAAATGTTTGAGACATTGACAATTTGTACATTGCTTCCCCATTGTTGGACATTTTCCTTGGTGCGGATACACTCCTCCACACATGTAGCAGGTGCGACCCCCTCCCTCAGATTTATTCTTTTCTTTTTTCTTTATAGGTGTCGCCGCCACCTCTGCGTTTACAGGTTCTGTCTTTATAGGTTTTACAAGTGCTGACTCCATATGTGCCGCCCTTACACGCGATAATTCCTTGGAGCGCCCCATTGTAAGTATGTCCACCATTGACATGCCTGGGACTTGTAAGATATGTTCCCTGAGCTTGGTAGAGTGACAGCCTTCAATAAACTGCGCACGAATCTCGTCAGCCGTATCAGGTAATGTACATGTGCTCGCTAACTCCCTGAGTCGAGCATAGAAGACATCTACAGACTCTTCCGGAAGTTGCCTGGCTTGCCTGAGAAGGAAAAACTCATAGTCTGGATTCGCCAATGGCTCGAAATATGCTGTGATTGCACGTTTCATAGTTTGATATGTGAATGGGGGACCATCTTCTACCACCGATTTGCTAACCTTGTGGACCGCAGGCCTTCCCAAATGTAAAAGCATCGGCCTTCTTTCAGGGTGTATTGCTGCTGCCTCAAAATAGTTCTCCAAACGCTCCACCCATGTTCTCCATTTGGCAGTATGTGCTGATGGAGGACCATCAATTAGGAACGGTTCCAACGCCGGGAAAGAATTCATGTTGCTGACAGGGTGTGCTTGCCAATAGGGGCCACTTGCAACTGACATTGACGTCCACTCAGTAATCTAAAGTGTCCCAAGTACTCTGTGTTGTGTGCACAGGCACCTAGTTATTTTTTTCACCCATCAAATGTGCAGTCCTACTGCCACGCCATGAAAACCTTTAAGATAGGTTTATTTTTCCATTTCCTCACCTGCACTGCCTCAATGTTGTGTCTTCTCCCTGCTCCTGTCACTCACCAAGAGTCCAGTGGCTGCAGCCTCTGCCTGAATTTCTTGAATAGCTCTCCCCCACGCACTTTCCTCTAATCTCCTGATGGGGGCGTGGTTGTTTTCTTCTTCCTTTCTCTTCTTTTTTTTTTTTTAACGACGATTCTCCTCATGAGTTGAACGCACGTCAGCTCCTTCTGCCGCTGAGCGATTTAGAAATACGGCCGATGCCCGTGCTTCTACAGAGTCTACTGCTTGGGAGACTCACCGCCGGAGTTCCTGCTCAGCAAACACATCGAACGATGTCAATCAGCCGCGCACCCGCCTGTTACACCAGCACCGCAGGCCACTTGAGGTGAGAAACAAAACTAAACTGGCAGTGATTGGGGTGCGAGGGTCGTCTCCCAGTCTCGTCGCCAATTTGTTAGATTCTTAGCATTATTGGCAGGTAATCTTGTGAGGAAATCGGCGTCAGGAGAGCACTAAAATAAACACACCACACGCATTATAAATCTGTGTCAAACTGCCGTTCTAGCGCGAGCACTAGAACCTTTATTACACGGCTCCATGACGTCATGAAACAAACAATCGAAACCAAACATTGAGAGGGGTTTCTACGCAACCGCATACAAGCGGCTCGTGTAGATTACACCTAACAAAATAAACCCATCGGTAGCAAACATAACACTACTCAGACCCAGGTGAGAGCCTTCCTAGGCCTCATTGGGTATTACAGGAGGTTCATTAAGAACTATGGCTCCATTGCAGCCCCTCTTAATGATCTCACATCCAAGAAAATGCCTAAAAAGGTATTGTGGACAGCTAGCTGTTAGAAAGCTTTTGAGGAGCTGAAGCAGGCCATGTGCTCTGCACCTGTCCTGAAAAGCCCCTGTTACTCCAAGAAATTCATTGTCCAAACTGATGCATCTGAATTAGGGGTGGGGGCAGTCCTTTCACAACTTAATTCTGAGGGCCAGGATCAACCTGTTGCTTTTATCAGCAGGAGGTTGACCCCTAGAGAAAAGCGTTGGTCTGCCATAGAGAGGGAGGCCTTTGCTGTGGTCTGGGCACTGAAGAAGTTGAGGCCATACCTGTTTGGCACTCACTTCATTGTTCAGACAGACCACAAACCTCTACTTTGGCTAAAACAAATGAAAGGTGAAAATCCTAAATTGTTGAGGTGGTCTATATCCCTACAGGGAATGGACTATACAGTGGAACATAGACCTGGGAGTACCCACTCCAATGCAGATGGACTCTCCAGATATTTCCACTTAGACAATGAAGACTCATCAGGTCATGGCTAGTCTTATTGTCCTTCGTTTGGGGGGGGGGGGTTGTGTAGGAAAGTACCATCTTGCCTGGCATGTTACCCCCATATTTCACTGTATATATGTTGTTTTAGTTGTATGTGTCACTGGGACCCTGCCAGCCAGGGCCCCAGTGCTCATAAGTGTGCCCTGTATGTGTTACCTGTGTTATGACTAACTGTCTCACTGAGGCTCTGCTAATCAGAACCTCAGTGGTTATGCTCTCTCATTTCTTTCAAATTGTCACTAACAGGCTAGTGACCAATTTTACCAATTTACATTGGCATACTGGAACACCCTTATAATTCCCTAGTATATGGTACTGAGGTACCCAGGGTATTGGGGTTCCAGGAGATCCCTATGGGCTGCAGCATTTCTTTTGCCACCCATAGGGAGCTCTGACAATTCTTACACAGGCCTGCCACTGCAGCCTGAGTGAAATAACGTCCACGTTATTTCACAGCCATTTTACACTGCACTTAAGTAACTTATAAGTCACATGTCTAACCTTTACCTGGTAAAGGTTGGGTGCTAAGTTACTTAGTGTGTGGGCACCCTGGCACTAGCCAAGGTGCCCCTACATTGTTCAGGGCCAATTCCCCGGACTTTGTGAGTGCGGGGACACCATTACACGCGTGCACTACATATAGGTCACTACCTATGTGTAGCTTCACAATGGTAACTCCGAATATGGCCATGTAACATGTCTAAGATCATGGAATTGCCCCCTCTATGCCATCCTGGCATTGTTGGCACAATCCCATGATCCCACGGGTCTGTAGCACAGACCCGGGTACTGCCAAACTGCTTTTTCAGGGGTTTCACTGCAGCTGCTGCTGCTGCCAACCCCTCAGACAGGTTTCTGCCCTCCTGGGGTCCAGCCAGGCTTGGCCCAGGAAGGCAGAACAAAGGACTTCCTCAGAGAGAGGGTGTTACACCCTCTCCCTTTGGAAAATGGTGTGAAGGCAGGGGAGGAGTAGCCTCCCCCAGCCTCTGGAAATGCTTTCATGGGCACACATGGTGCCCATTTCTGCATAAGCCAGTCTACACCGGCTCATGGACCCCTCAGCCCTGCTCTGGTGCGAAACTGGACAATGGAAAGGGGAGTGACCACTCCCCTGACCTGCACCTCCCCTGGGAGGTGCCCAGAGCTCCTCCAGTGTGCTCCAGACCTCTGCCATCTTGGAAACAGAGCTGCTGCTTGCACACTGGACTGCTCTGAGTGGCCAGTGCCAGCAGGTGACGTCAGAGACTCCTTCTGATAGGCTCCTTCAGGGGTTGCTAGCCTATTCTCTCTCCTAGGTAGCCAAACCCTCTTTTCGGGCTATTTAGGGTCTCTGCTTTGGGGAATTCCTTAGATAACGAATGCAAGAGCTCATCAGAGTTCCTCTGCATCTCTCTCTTCACCTTCTGCCAAGGAATCGACTGCTGACTGCGCTGGAAGCCTGCAAAACTGCAACAAAGTAGCGAAGACGACTACTGCAACTCTGTAACGCTGATCCTGCCGCCTTCTCGACTGTTTTCCTGGTGGTGCATGCTGTGGGGGTAGTCTGCCTCCTCTCTGCACTAGAAGCTCCGAAGAAATCTCCAGTGGGTCGACGGAATCTTCCCTCTGCTACCGAAGGCACCACGAACTGCATCACCGGTCCCCTGGGTCTCCTCTCAGCACAACGAGCGAGGTCCCTTGAATCCAGCAACTTTGTCCAAGTGACTCCCACAGTCCAGTGACTCTTCAGTCCAAGTTTGGTGGAGGTAAGTCCTTGCCTTCCCACGCCAGACTGCATTGCTGGGAACCGCGTCTTTTGCAGCCACTCCGGCGTCTGTGCACTTGCGGCAGAAATCCTTTGTGCACAGCCAAGCCTGGGTCCACGGCACTCTAACCTGCATTGCACGACCTCCTGAGTTGTCCTTCGGCGATGTGGGACTCCTTTGTGTAACTTCGGGTGAGCACCGTTTCACTCCTCTTTGTAGTGCCTGTTCTGGCACTTCTGCGGGTGCTGCCTGCTTCTGAGAGGGCTCCTCGTCCTGCTGGGCGCTCCCTCTGTCCCCTGACGCAATTGGCGACATCCTCGTCCCTCCTGGGCCACAGCAGCATCCAAAAACCCTAACTGCACGACTTGCAGCTAGCAAGGCTTGTTTGCAGTCTTTCTTCAGGAAAATACTTCTGCACAACTGTCCACGGCGTGGGGCATCCGTCTTTTAAAGGGGAAGTCTCTAGCCCTTGTCGTTCCTGCAGAATCCTCAGCTTCTACTGTCCAGTAGCAGCTTCTTTGCACCCACAGCTGGCATTTCCTGGGCATCTGCCCATCTCCGACTTGCTTGTGACTTTTGGACTTGGTCCCCTTGTTCCGCAGGTACCCTCGTTTGGAAATCCATCATTGTTGCATTGCTGATTTGTTTCTTTCCTGCAGAATTCCCCTATCACGACTTCTGTGCTCTTTGGGGAACTTTAGTGCACTTTGCACTCACTTTTCAGGGTCTTGGGGTGGGCTATTTTTCTAACCCTCACTGTTTTCTTACAGTCCCAGCGACCCTCTACAAGGTCACATAGGTTTGGGGTCCATTCGTGGTTCGCATTCCACTTTTGGAGTATATGGCTTGTGTTGCCCCTATCCCTATGTGTCCCCATTGCATCCTATTGTAACTATACATTGTTTGCACTGTTTTCTAATACTATACTGCATATTTTTGGTATTGTGTACATATATCTTGTGTATATTTGCTATCCTCATACTGAGGGTACTCACTGAGATACTTTTGGCATAGTGTCATAAAAATAAAGTACCTTTATTTTTAGTATATCTGTGTATTGGGTTTTCTTATGATATTGTGCATATGACACTAGTGGTACTGTAGGAGCTTCACTCGTCTCCTAGTTCAGCCTAAGCTGCTCTGCTAAGCTACCATTATCTATCAGCCTAAGCTGCTAGACACCCCTATACACTAATAAGGGATACCTGGGCCTGGTGCAAGGTGTAAGTACCCCTTGGTACTCACTACAAGCCAGTCCAGCCTCCTACACCAGGTGGGTATCATCTTTCTTTAAGGTATTTCTGCTAAATCATTGTGTCCATTTGAGTCATATAATACACTGGTGTTTATGTAAAATGTTTGTTCTAACATCTCTGGATAACATTAACTTAAAAGGGATAGAATAAGTATTAATTTAGTAGGATAGTGCTTAGGAGCTAAGGCAACATGATGTTTAATTTCACTCTGCTCTGATTTGCTGATACATTTGTTCACACTTCAGTGATTTTGCAGTTAATTTGATATGTGAAAATAATATATAAAACCCCTTGATATGGAGGGTGATCCAGAAGACTTTCCTGATCTACTAGAGATGCTGTCTCTCCTAATTGAGTGAGGGTTGAAGCCCAGGCCCTGGGTGTAGACCCAGCACCACCAGGGCATAGTGGGCCAGCATCCCGCGGCATCCAGTGGCAGGAAGCTAGGTGGGGAGACAATGGCGGACCAATGACCCATGGTATGGCTGGGATGAGGGGACTCCATGAGGGGGCAGGCTTTGGAACCATCTAAGGACACAGCTGAATCATCCACAGCAAGGAAGGAGACCAAGGTCACCTCAAAGGCATCCAGGTTGACATTGAGTTTATAGGTCATACTTTCATGAGCAGCTGTTTGGTGTAGTTCTATGCTCCATTCATTGGGGTTGGGTGCAGGCGGCTGATGCCAATGCCAAAGAATACAAACCTTCACCACATCAAGCAGGACAGCAGCCCACTGGTGCTCATGGGAAGTAAGGTCTGGAATGACCGAGGTGTCGTGCAGGAGAGCGAGGTGAGATGAGGAGTGAACATGGAAGGAACAATGACAGCAGACCTGAGTCCACAGGCTTGCCCACTAGGCCGTAAGAGACGGACATGTCCAGAGGATGTGGAACAAATTACAGTGGTCTGTGGCACACCGCCACCATCAATCATGGAAAAGCAACTTAGCCCTTTCCATGGCGACCAGTACCAATCGTGCAACACTTTAAAGTACAGGAACTTGAGCCAGCCATGAGGGATGCTCACACCTCTGGCGAGTAGGCCTTGCCGCAAAGTGGCTGCCATAAAAGTCATATCACATCACTTGAGGGACCAGAGTGCAGTGACTTGATAAGGACCACATGAAGGCCCAAAACCAGACTACAGTAGCAGGCGATAGCGTGGCTATATTGTAAGACAGACAAGATGGAAAGGTCTGTTGGTGCCAGACCCAGGGCCTATGTCATTCGTCATACAGAGTGTAGGCAAGAGATACAAGCCACTGCAACATCTGCACACAACGAAGTGTATATATTAAGTACTAATGTAAAGGAGTTTCTGTATGGATGCCAAAAAGAAACCATACGCACTTCAAGAGGTTTTATGAGCGGTGGCAATCAGAAAAAGAACCAGAAGGGGATGGATGCCAGCTATGAGTTCATTGAGATAATAATAGCGGCATACGAGAGAAGCAGGCAATTAAACAAGTAGAGCAAGACGGTTAAGAGTATGAAAGTAAAAATTAGGACGCAGAGATTCCTTGGTGGATGGTAACCATCAATTCAATATGAGTCTGCAAAGTAGAAGAAAGAAGGCATGAAAGCGAAGTGAGACGGCATTAGATGTCAGCATACATATTCAGGAAAGCAGGTGTTGGGGTGTTATAGTGGAGAAGGTTCTATAGAAAGAGAGAAAGAGTGAAAGGGTACACGCTGACATGCACAACAGACAGGTCAATATTAGCCACAATGTAGTTTTTTTAAATGTTAAATAAGAGGTTTGAAATTTGAAAATAAACGGAAAACGTTCCCTAATGAGTATTGTGCCTTATCAGAAACTCAAATAAAAAACACTGGACTTTCCTGTACTACTGATGATTTACTACTGACTTTACAAGCATCACTGCATCAATATCCGCAGAGACGTATATTAATTGGTCTAAACGACGGTTCCACCAAACAAAGAAATACATATATTTTCTTTTGCTATGGATGAAAACCTATTTATCTGGAGACACGTTCGTAAACAGCTTGACGTTAGAAAAATCAACACTTCCAGGTATGCAGTAAATATGTTAATTGGTCTAAGATATTTTCTCGTAAATTAGTCATCTGTGGAACACCATCCCAGTGCCTACCCTTGAAATACAGTAGTTTATGGTAGCCACATTTAATGGCAAATCTGGACTTTATTAAACTGACAGATTATTTTGCAGCACAGTAACACACTGACATGACCTAATGGCGATTGGTTGTTTTTAAGCACCCGTTAATGCATAATTGAATGTCATTCCTAACTTACACTTTCATTTAAAAATGCAATAGAAATCATTCAAGAAAATAATAGCTTAAGGCAAGTAACTCATTATGCAAAAACATGCTACAGTACATTGCAATCAATCTCATAAACAATTTGATTAGGTAGCAACTAAAACGTGAAGAACTTTTTGGTGAATTTGTGTGTAAAAATGCTTTTGTATAGAGCAAATATTTTCCACGCCAGGGACAAGAATTTAAATAAAACACTTCAACATTTATGATCAGATATAAGCAAATATCAAGAATTAGGCCCTCATTCTGACCTTGGCGGTCTTTTCGCAAGACCGCCGAGTTACCGCCGCGGTGAAGACCGCCGACCGCGGCGGTATGCCGCTGTGCGCATTCTGACCGCTGGGAGCGTTCCGCCGGAAAACCGCCAGCAGCCACACTGGCGGTCGGCGGGAAAGTGGAGACTTGTCAACCTCCACCGCCACGCCAGCAGAACACCGCCCACAGAATTACGACCCACATTTCTGTGTGGCGGTCTTCTGTTGGCGGTCTTCTGTTGGCGGTCACCTCCCCATGGCTCCCGTCGCCTCCCGGAGGACCAACGCACAAGGTAAGTTGACCGTCCGTGAGGGGAGGGGGTGGGGGGGTGTTGTGTGATGTGGGCGTGCATGGGGGTGTGCGTGTGAGTGTGTAGAGGGGGTGTGTGAGTGCGTGTATGCGGGCGGGGGGTGCTGCTGTGTCTATGGGTAATGTGTGCTGTTCGGCAGGTGCGCATGTCTGCATGTATGTGTGCGGGTATGTGTCCCCGTTGTGTATGTGTGTGTAGGGGGTGTGTATATGTGCATGTTGGGGGTGTGTGCATGTCGGGGTGCATGTATGTGCATGTCGGGGTGGGGAGGGGGTTCGTACCACCTCTGGGGGGTGGCAGGGGGGTGGAGGGTGTGGGGGGAGGACTCGGGTGGGTAGTGGGGGGTGGGGGAGACCCCTATCAGTGCCAGGGAAGGAATTCCCTGGCCCCGATAGTGCCTACCGCCATGGTTCGCACGGCGGTTCCCGCCCGCAAGAAACCGCGGCGGTAGGCAGGGTCATAATACCCTTGGCGGTCTTGGGACGACCGCCGGGCCGGAGTGCGCAAACTCCAGCCCGGCGGTCATGACCGCCGTGGCGGTCGGAGTGGAGAAGTGGCGGTCGGTCGCGGCGGGGACCGCCGCGGTCAGAATGCCATTTTTAATACCGCCGGTCTGTTCGCGGTCCGACCGCCGTCTCTCCGCCGACCGCCAGGGTCAGAATGAGGGCCTTAGTGTCTTATTTAATTAGTATTAATTTAAGCAGGTTTACAAACAGAGGTTCCTGCATTGGACATTACACAGGTCTGCTACTCACGTATAATTCTGTATTGCTGTAATTCGTAGGGTTTTTTGATCTGTGCAAGCATTCAGAAAATGCTACAGACTTATATGTGCTAAGACTGCTCTGAAGTCGGCTTGTGAATGAGATGCCCTCATCTCACATACTTTCTTATTCAGAATTCGTTTGAACTTGAACAGCTGATCACCCCAAAGACGACGGAAAAACGTGCTCATGTTTTAAATCAATCCCGAGAATTCTCAGTGGCTTTTTTTCTTTCCATCTTGTTTCATGAGCTAGTTCAAGTGGTATTCTCCAGATGAATTGTAATGAGGCAGCTCACGTCTAGGCAGCGAGCCGCAGTCGCAGCGGCAGCAGTCAGGTTATAGAAATGTGCTAATTAAAAATAGGAGCATGCCACAAACCTAGTCATTACTATTCATGGAGAGTGTACGGCAACTCATTTAGCTGTTTGCTTTAAAACAGAAAACCGGCCTTTATCTGCATTGCTTAGCGGCCCGTTCATGGGGTAAGACTTCTACTAAATCATGACATTGAAAGGACATTGCCTCCAAGAAGGCGAAGATGCTTTGTAAAATATAATGCCATGTTTTTCCAACCCTTCAGCTCTTGCATTGTATTTTATCAGAGCACGCTCTCTACTAGCAGAAAGATAAATCAAACTGAATTTTGGATTAATTTCCATCTACATGAAAAGACTGTGGCAGCCGAACTGCAAGGGATAAAGACCTTGATTATTGCATTAACAAGTTATCTGAAGCTCACTCGGCATTTACACATGCATGATTGTACATAGGTAAGTACCAGCAATGCTACCGGAAGCGTCCCAATTAACATTTTAGCCAAGCATAGGTGATTTCGAGTGAGATATTAGGTAATCAGCAGTAGAAAAACCATTGTTTATGGTGAGGGTTCTGAATGACAACATAGATAATGAGTGGTAGAAAAAAGCAATGCTTCTAGTAGAGTCCAACGGCTTCTGAATAACATCATATATAATGAGCGAAAAATACTGCTTAAGGAAGGAGTCCTATTGGGTTCGAAATCACAGACTATAAAATGTGGTTGTGAGTGACATCATAGACAATGTGAGGTGGAACACAATCACTGCAGATCGAGGAAGTGTGAAGTTTTCTCAGCGGCATCTTAGGCAACCACAGGTGAAAAACGTCAGCTTGTTTTGGTGTCCACATATACAGATCCCTCACATTTCATCCTCATAATCTTGAACTATCGTCATGCACAAGCAGAATAAGAAATATGAATAGATGTTCTGGGGCTGTCAAAAGCACACAGTGAAACCGGTGACTGCACCTGCATCCACTGGGATATCAAAATAGTTGATCAGACTGAGTTTCATCTGCTGCGATTTACAAGGCCCATTACATTTTAATAAAGTTTAGGGGGAACTGTAATTTATTCTAAAAGGTACTTTGATACAGTGATCTACACACACACGCACATATATATATATATATATATATATATATATATATATATATATATATATAACCTAGTGATCGTTGCCACTAAGTGGTTATAGTTATGAACGAGTTGCTATGCAAAAGGCGTTTTTGTTTTGCTAATAACTTTGGCACAGTTTGATGAATCTTCACAAAATTTCCCAAAAAGAAACCTACGCTCACTTCTGCATCTGTCTGGAAAGTTTGGGGTGATCCATCAAGCGGGGGCCGAGAACAATGGGGATTCCCAAAACACCTTTTCCACATGCATTTTTCAAAAGGGATTTTGAACAGTGATAGTGCCTGAATCACTCAACAGAATTACACCAAATTTGGCAAAAAGGTAGCTCTTGGTTCAGAAAGAGCACTTTTTGGTATTTGGTGTAAATCCTTCAGTAGGTTTTGAGAAACTTAAGAAAATCAAAATGTGTACATATAGGGGCACAAAGGCTCCCAGAACCTTCCTGATCTTGTGCTGAAATCTGGTTGGCTACCAATACTTCAACAAGGAAGTGTTGGTAGCCATCTTGGGGCTCGGCTCCAGCCGAGTCCCAGACAAAAAGATGTACAAAAATAAAAGGGGCCAGTGTAGGACACCCTGACCCCTTAGCTCTAGTGCTGGGGTCCCAGAGGGACGTCTCCAAAGCAAAAAAGCATTTTTTTTTAATTTTGCTGCTTTGCAGAAGATCACTGGATCCAGCAAAAATTAAAACAAAAAACAAAAGAACAAGTCCAGGCTCCCGAGTTTGCTTTACCTGCAGCCCCTGGGTGGGTCAGGTCCCGGGAGCATTCATATTTTTAATGTGGGGGGCATCCGGTCCCCTTGTAGCCCAAGGCAGCACGTCTTCCCCAGGGTTAATGACAAAGTAAATACAGGGGGCCACCTGGACATGCCCACTGCCCTGGGGACTGCCACCTCTCTGGGGCTAATGACAAAGTAAATGTGGGTGGGACGCCTGGCCCCCACAATCCCGGAGGCCGCGGCTAATAACAAAGTAAATGAGGGGGGTCGCCTGGCACCCCCACAGTCCAGACGACTGCAACCTCCCCAGGGCTTCAAATAAATGTAATGCGGGGAGCCTGGCCATCTCACAGCCCCAGGGGCCGCTACCTCCCTGGGGCTAATGACAAAGTAAATGGGGGGCTACCTAGTCCTCCTGCAGCCCTGGAGACCACCACCTCTCCTGGGCTAATAGCAAAGTTAATGTGGGTTTTTCACCCCCCTCCATTCGCCCCCACAGCCCTGGACACAGCCACCTCCCTGGGGTAGAAATTCAAATTTAATGCGATGTCGTACACCCCCCCGGGGACCACCATCTACTGTTCTAATAACCATTGTTTTTTTAAGTGAATGTATATATATATATACACATCATTCATTATTTTCCAGTTCCCCTGTTCAGGGAGTATCCATGATATTTAACTTACACAGTTTTTTCCCAAAACATGCACTTTGAAACTAATGGGGGCCAACTCACACTAGGTGTGTGTTGCACCTGGAAGGAGGTAATAATATATACAGTTGTCCATTACACAATATTGACAAAACAAGATACATTCAGGATGAATGTGCATTTGGGAATTTTTCTGTGTGCAGTATATTTGGAGTACATTCAACTCATGAGCACATGATGTGCATATCAGCCTTCACTTACATTCATGAGTGTTCCAATAGTGCCAGAAGAGTGATTAGGGGAATCCAATTCAAATGTGATGTACACTTGCATAGTGATATACAGGTGGGCATTCACAAATATGTTGCAATGCATTTTCCACATGTTTCCAAAAACTGGTACCTTTTGTGCAACATCAAACCAATTATGTATGAACACCTTATGTATCCACAGCAAATATGCTTATTCCATCTGTGTTTTAGATTAGGTGAGCAACCCCTTAGGGGTAGAAAATCCAATAAATCAACATGGGTCTTTGTTCTTGCAGCCATGTACTTACATAGCAGGTATGACATGAATATTCTCTTGTCTTTTACAAAGGAAGGTGAGGAGTAAAATGTTACTCACAGTATTTAGCAGGTACACTAGCAACCAGGTAACAGACACATTCCATTTCTACCACTCTACAAATTTCCCTGCAATTATTTATTCAGTTGTAAAATATTCACATTCAGTTTGGTTAGTTGCCTCAATGGTTTAGTTATTAATGCTGCAGTCCTGCAGAGGAAAACACTGCAGCCTTTATCTACCAAAGTTAAACAGAATTCCAGATTATGTGAAAAAGTACTGATGAGATGTTAAAGTGGATTATCATGGGTTAGCACGGGGCTTTCTTCAGAGAGGCGTTTTCATTTACTGAATTGTTTGGAATTGTTCAGTTATGAGTACTATCTATCAATCACTTAAGGAATCTGAAAGAAGAAATTTGGGATGTACAAAGCCTAAATTGTGAATCTGCAATTTAAATTTGGGATTCGGTATTAGGATGGGGTGTGTTAAGGGCGTCCCTTCCTAATGCCAAGTCTAAAAGGTATGTATGAATGTTTTGCAACCAAAGTAGGGTTGCAAAACATTTGTAATTTGCTACAAGTGAAAAGATGGTGGTAGCCTATTCACCCATGGGAAGGGGTCCCCAGGGAACCCCTTCCCTTTTGTGAATGGTTTGGAAAATATTTTTTAAGAGCAGGCAGTGGTCCCACAGACCACTGTCTACTCTTAAAAAAATGAAAGTCAATGTTTAATTTTTGTAATTTTATACACATCCTATTTTCCTGTCAGGAAAACGAGCTATGTTGAAAAAAAGATTGCTTTATTTAAAAGCAGTCACAGACATGGCGGTCTGCTGACCACAGCAGGCCACCATCCGTGTGATTTTTGCAATTGTAATGGGTTGTAAATTGCAACCTACCTCATTAATATTCGTGAGGCAGGTCTATTTGTGACCCATTGGGAATCGCAAAAGAAACTCAATAGATTTTCTTTTATTTGGAATTGTGATTTCCTAATTGTGATTCTCATGGAATCGCAATTAGGAAATCGCAAATTCTAACATATGTACATAAGGGTCAAAGTGAATCCATTTCTAAAAAATTAGTTATTAGCAAAACTTTTTATGAATGTGTGATGGAGGAATAAACCCTTCATCTTAGTTGCAATGTAAGGGATTGCAATTATAGAATATTATCCAAATACAAGAGAAAAGTAGAAACGTTTTAAGTGCAAATGGAATTTTGAGTTCCATTACTAGTGTGTAAATATAAACATTTCACTTCTATCTTCATACAGAAACACCTATGCATCTGACAGTCAAAGAGAACCACGTGTACAGTTGAAATTGTTTATTAATTTGTAACAATCAGATATTTGCTCCAACTAATAGTGAGCCAACTGGAGCAAATTTCTGAACAATTTTCAAAGGTTTACTGAAACACCCAATGTGTTCTAAATACTTAAAGCATCCCATCAGAGAGCATTGAGAAATCCAATACAAATAATAACCAATTGACAATGAAGGGTTTTAGGAATTCAACAAGAAATACTATGCTCAAAAGTCAAATTCCTTGAGTGCTTGAAAAGCAAAAGTGTGAATGTAGACATGGATTTCAGTTGGGTGTTTTATACTATAGTCTCCGTCAACATAATTCATAAACTTGCTGCAATGCATTCACAGTTGTATTTTCTTGACACTGGCCTGCACGTTTAGTTCATAAAGATACATTTAGGCCATGCAAGCCAGACATGAGCTACGTGTATGCAAAACCTACATGCAGTTTGCATACATTTGTACCTGGATTATTATAGTTGTATCCAAGTAGTTTCAGAGAGTAGGCCAGAAACATTGAATACAAAATATATTTTTTTAATGTTGTAATAAATACACTTATTTGGACCCTTTGCTCACAAGTAAAGACCCCAAAACTAGTCTACAAAACATTTGAGAGAGTGCACAAACCTGTCAATTCAGATTCTACATGAAATGTCTAAGAAGTGTGTTGTTTCTTTAGTATGCATATATGTTGCAGGAAACTATTGCTTTAAAAAATATAATGTAATAATTTAGCTTACCCTTATCCAGTGGTATATATGCACTTCTTAGACATTCTCATGTAAATCTGGACCTTATGCTTGAATTACAAAGGAATGCACATTAATAGTCGAAAAGAAGTAAACTGCTCACCCCTTGTTGATTAAACGTTTCCCATTTAAATAACACAGCTTGATCAAATCACACCACTTCCTTCAGCAACAGTAAACGGTTTATGTAAATATGTATTTATTGGGCTTTTTAGTCTAGCACATAAAAGGTCTAAAAGCATCAGAGCAGTTTTATGTAAATTATTAAGATGTATGTACAGAGATGACAGCGATTCAGCAACAAAAAACTTTTGTGCAGTAGCCTTGCAAATATTTAAGCTGATATGTCTTTAATAGAGAGCCATTATTCTGAACTGAGTAGAAGAATAATGAGGTGCGACCAGCAAATCTTATAGATCAAAAGCTCTGAAGCTTGAACTAAAACTATTTTTGGGGGTGGGTTGCTTAATTTGTAGGGGTGTAGATTTGGAATTATTTTGAATATTGTGTTTCCATATTTGTATTTTTCAATTTGATTGGATTATTATATATGTAAGTTATTACAAGGTTTTTTTTGTTGAGCATTTTGTGAATATTTTTTGTTTTTTTTTAAACTGTAACTTTTTTATTATTTTCTAGTTTATGCTTTAAGTATATTTTGTTTATGTTTATTATGTTTGAAACATTTCATTAGTTACATTTTTACATTTTTATAACATTTATATTGCATTGTATTTGCATGAAAGTAGGATTGTTAGTTCATATACATGTATTTTTATTCATTTTACAATGTACTTAATTGGTCAAGTTGTTTATTCAATTCAAGAATTATCTCTTTAAACGTTTTATGTTGTCTCTATTTTTGTTTATTTGGTTTCCATTTCTAATTTATTTGTAGGTAGCATTTTTACCATAAAGCTTATTTTTGTTTTATGTTATTTATTATTTTATATTTCTTTATTTTTTTTAATTGTTTTTATTGATTTCTGTTTTATTATTTTGTATGCTTTAAATGCAAGTGGTAATTTCCATTATTCTTAATGAATTACTATTTTCAGATAATTAAGGTATTGGATTTGATATTACTACTACTTGTGAATAGTAAATGTGATTTTTCTAAAGTCCTTCAATTTTTCTAATGCAGGTTAGGTTGAATCAGGTTGGATTCAGAATAATAAGTATCATCCCTTCAAAGTTCAACCGTTCCCTACTGTCGCTCAATATGTACTGGAAATAGTAACTTTAATCTCTTCAATGTCCTTACACTTTCCCTACTAATGTTCAGTTTACAGTGGAAATAGTAAATATGACCCCTCCAAATGTCCAACACATTCCCTACTATTGCTCATATTACATTCTTTAAAGGGTCACATTTTCCTGGTGCCCATCGACATTCAATAGATGCCATATTTCATGTGAACTGCGTTCAGTATTTCATGGTTGAGTAAAATGAAGTAACTAAATTTTAAATAGGTATGATTTGACTAGCTCAGTATGCAGTACTTGATTGGAGCTGCTGTACCAGCCTAAGAAAGCATAAGCAGTTGCTGAAGCAAGGACTGAGAACTGAGGGCAATAACTGACAAATAACATGCGGAGGCTGCCAACCATAATAATAAATCTTCTTATACTGATAGTGGATAGTGCCGGTGAGATGTTTTCTGCTTTGCTGTGTGCTGCGTTGAAAGCCCATGCGCACCAATGCAAGTACCTGTCCTAATTTCTATGGACATAATGGTAAGTTGTGAGAGTTTTGAAACAATCAAAGACTTCAGGCTTCTGCCATGCTTCAGATGATAAAGGTAGTCAATAGTGATTAACTAGTTGACACTGGTTTAAGCAATTTTTCTTTTGTCCTTGTATGGGAAACAAAAGGACAGATAACAGTTCCTACTGCTGATTTTATTAACACTATACATGAAACACATTCATTCATTTTGATTAATGGTAGTAACTCCCCTATCTAATTGAAATAAATCACTGTGACATAAATGTGTAGCATTCAAAAGTGAAAAGGCTCTGTCTCAATGAAGAAAGTTGTCATAATTTCAACAGTGATTCATTTCTACCTATACTTGTGCCCACAATAGTCTTAGAAGCTCCAAGCTCTGCTATCTGTAGCCCTACCACATTGAAAAAGACTTTAGTTACTAATCATTCAGCAGCAGAAGAAGATGCCAGTTATGAAATAGCAAGTAGAATATTTACCATTTTGTCACCTTCCCCGTACTGTTGTGTGTGTGGCACCTCCAGGCATATCAGCACATCAGCACTATCCCTTTGCCTTCCCCAATAATCCCTCACCCACCTTGTCCCACCCCCCCACCCCATTGGAATATAACACAAAATTCAAAAATATTTTCTAAAGGGTGTGCAGGCAGTCTCCGATCATTGACTGAACATGCAAGCTTTACATCCATTTCTTTTTGCAAATGGCTTTAAAGCACAGTTGATGTGCTGCTGGCTCCAGCCCCAAGAGGAGCCCCATCCTGCACCTGAACCAGCCCTCAATGTTCCAGCTTCCTGGGTAAAAGCCCAGTGTCCTAACATAAGTCTCTTCATGTCCGAGTTGCGGGGGTCCCCCGAGCTCCAGGGCCCCCCTCAGCAAAAGTGGTAGGTGGGAGGTGCTCCATATACTTTTGTAGGGAGCGGGGTTTAAGTTTCGTTACGCCACTGCAAAAGCCCAGTGCTTGAAAGGGCCATTTTCGGCCTAGATGTTGAAGTTTATCCGTTCCATACGGGAACAGCTCACATGGTACAGGTATTTTCTCTTTGCTTTGGAATGCCTGTGGTCCCAAATTCACAACCTGGTAAAGAAACATAGGTGCTCATTATGACAACAGTAGTCTTTTGCCACGACTGCCGTGCATAATGTCACCACCATACCACCAGTGTAGGCAGTACAGTGACCGCAGTTTTTGGTGTCACTTACCAATTTCCACCCATTCACAGGTGGAAATCGGACACTGTTGGCGTGACCAATGGTGGGCGAGAGGCAGTTCCACTGCAAAGCATCACCACGCCGCAAGAACTCCGCCACCCTTATTACGATGCGTAATACGGCACAGCAGACCCTGCACGGTGGTGCAGGCTGGCAGTGGAACAGCCGATACCCATCCTCTCCCAGAGGATCACCTCGCCCAGACAGGTAGGTGAGCCGACCAAAAGGTGTAGGTATGTGTGGTGTGTGCATGCATGTGTAATGGAATGGGCATGCATGGAGGGGATTGGGTTGTGTATGGATGTGGAGTGGGGGTGGGAGTGTGTATGGATGCAGAGTGGGGGTGTGCATGGATGCAGAGTGGCGGTGTGTATGGATGCAGAGTGGGTGGTGGGGTTGCATGGATTCGGAATGTGTGTGTGTGTGTGGATGCAGAGTTGGGGTGGAGATGTGTGTTGATGCGGAATGGGGGTGAGTATGGATGGAGAGTGGGGGTATGTATGGATGGGGAGTGGGAGTGTGTATGGATGCGGAGTGGGGGTGCATGTGTGATTGTGTGTGGGCGTGTGGGGGTCTTTGTTCATATGCGTGCGGTTTGGTGGGGGTGTATGTTAGGTTGTGTGTGAGTGAGAGGGGGGTGTATGCAAGTGTGGATGTCTGTGGGGGTGTGTGCCAGTGACAGGAATGGTGATTCCTCTCACTGGGTGAGTTACCACCAGGGTTTTCATGGGGGGGCAGTTTTCAGCCTCGAAATATGACTGGCGGCATTAGACATGCCGCTGGCACGGAGGGGCTCACCGCCAGCCACACCGGTCCGACCGCACCGGCGGAACACATGGTGTTATAGCGGTGTGGCTTTGGTCAAACTGCTGAACATGTAATTTGGCCTCGAGTGTGGCGGCCATAAGAGTCTTTATGAGATACGTGGGTATGAAGTCAAAAAATCTAAGAGCTCTGGAATGTTAAGCCGTCATTATAATCAACATTGCTGCTTTGTTTTCAAATTACAACGCAATATTTCATGAAGTCCTAATTTCTAGTAATGTAATTACTTGTACGATTTATGTATTACTAGGACAACACCAAACTTCATTTTAAAGGAGCAAATTATTGTTTGGAGAAAGAGTAGTTGCCTGGCTGTCACAAGGGCTGTGTGTCTAAGAGGACAATGACACCTTAAATGGAATTATCTAAAAGGTGGTGATAAATAAATTAGCTACCTCGTGCTGCGCATGCTGCTTTCGGACTCTACAGTTCCATTCTCTAAATTCTGTTTGTTCTTGTCCCCAGAAATGCAGAAGGAAAGTGTTGGAGCAGATATGTTAATTAAGAAATTTCTAATGACTTATATGTGTGTATACTAATGAGAAAATGCATAGAGAAATGAATAGCAGAAAATAATGTGCGTGTTTATAAATGTGCCCTCGGGGAGTGATCACCACATGTACTAAAGTGACTAAGCGTGCGAAATAATGAAAACATATAAGAAAAATGTACTAATATATCATAATGAGATGTATATCCTATGTTTTTTATTAATTCAATAGTTTTAAGTTAGCCGTACCAGAGGACTAGTTTCACTGGGCCTTGCTCGCTCTGAACATGGAAAATTCGAATGCCTTGTAAAGGACTGGTAACCGGGGAGTGCAGCCTTGAACCGCTCAGAGTTCAAGTCGCTTAGCTAGAACATTCTGCAAATGGACAGACGGACAGGAGATGGTGAAGACAATTTGAAACAATCATGTGTAGTGTAGGCTAAATGTACTTTCCCAGGACGTGAACAATGGAAGCACTGACTAGAGAACCATGTGCAACAATTTTGATACCTGAAGGAAGAGCCGGATGATGTCCTCATCGGAAGAAGAACCAAGCAGCGTTTTGTGAAATCTAAGAATATGATTTGGTAAATAAAAACTATAGGTTAGAGTCATATCTTCCGACTGAGTGACCAATTAGCAATTAGTGGGATGGACAGGGAGACCCTAATAAAAAGTCATGACAAGGGGTGAGGAATTAGAACTGCGAGGAGAAAGTTGATGACGTCAGGAGACGCTGTCCGAGGTGCTGATATTGGGCACATACTCTGTGAGCCTGATCTGTAGCTGACTATTGATGACCTGAAGACAAATACTGACTTGTTGCTAATCCATCCTAGATAGGTAGCTATGAAAATGTGACTGACGATTTTGTGCCTTTTCTTCTAGGTACCAACTGTGCTGTTTTACAGAGATTCACTCTTAGGTAGACTTTTCCAAATTAATGTTTTCTCTAAATTGTTTTTGCATGAAGACCCCCATGCTAATACTAATTTTGGTTAGGTAGGCTGTTAGGGGTGATGTTGACAGTGACAAACGACTGACAAACTTAATTGCTGTGTTACATTATTAATGCTGATATTCATAGCTTATGGTGTTGCTTTGTCGCATATGTTTTCTTCCAGAGATAACGTTTTTAACTGATGAATTAATAAAGAGTTGATTTGAATAAAACTTTGAACTAACGGATGACTTAGAATTGTAAGCAATAGGGAATTAAACTTGTTAACCCTTTTCCTGAGTATTGGTCGTTTCTGATTAGTACGGTTTATATTGTGGTTTCATAAAGTGTTTATCTTGTTTATTGATGTTGATTATTGGTTCAGTGGTCACTGCATGACTAGGATACTCCATGCGATTCAAAAGGTTCCTCAACCTATACGTGTCCCCTTCTAAGTTTACCTACTAAGGACCGGGATCACTAGCAGTTTTTAGTAGCAGCCTGATGGTTAGTTTTCTTGGAGAACTAGTTATGTGGTGATTACTGGTTATGGTACCAGTCTAAGCTAGAGTTAGTTGTTCATATTTTATGATATTTTAATTAAAAATTTTCTGAAATGGCAATTGTAGAGAAGATGATGTCCCCTTAAGCCCAGATCCTGGATCCCGCTAGTAAAGATGGGTGTGTTCTCGGCATTTTTGTGATAGTGAGGAAGGGGTAGGTTGCGCTTGCACAGGCTTAAGCAAATCGCAGGTGAATTGCAATGTATGTGAGATAAGTAGAGAGTCTGCGTACTCCAGTTAAAGTTAGTAGGAGTGTGCGTACTCTGTGGTATGAGAGTAGGGGAGTCGTCGAACTTCATATGTGTGTGGCGCTTTGTGGTAAAAAATTATCCACATGGTTGTTGGTGATGTATGGACCCTGCATGGTCTAAGACTCCGGAGTAAATTGACAAGTGTAGGAGACACTTGGTTATATGTCGTAATCTGTCTGGTTTAGTAGGTTGATCAGGTGTGGTCAACAAATCGGTGTGTGTGAGAACAGAGTAATAGATAATTTGACAGAGATTTGGCGAGTTCTATGTACACCAGGACAGACCCATTGATCAGTTGAGAGTAAAAAGTTGTGGGTCGAATTTTGCTTGCGAATGTGGGAGACTGAGAAAGAGAAATAGCTATATAAGCCAAGAGAGCCATTGTTGAAAATCCATAAGGTCTCTGAAGCGATTGTGTCCCTTCCTGTAGTAAACCAGCAGGTTTGTTTTAGTTATTGGTGTGCCACGCTGGGATAGGTCAGTTAGTGAGAAGAGCCGCGAGCGGATTGGCAGCCGTCTGTAAGAGGCAATTGGTTGAGTAAGTGGGTGAAGGGAATCTTGGGAGTAAAGGTCATCTCATTATTGAATCAAGGTAAACAAAGCAGGCAAAATGAAGTTTTTTGAGGCATTTAAGAGTGGGATGAAGGGTGATACTTACATTAAAGCGTCAGTGGGGGAGCCGACCCAACCGAAAAATACTCTGGCTTACATTGTGATGGAGGAGCGAGGTGTAGCACCGTGTTGGTTGAAGCAATGGTGTAAGCTAACAAAAAAACAAGGGTCTTTAGCGTTTCCGGAGCATGGAATGTTTAATTTGAGAATTTTGGATCAATTACGAATGTCATTGCATGACATGAAGCCATCACCAAGACCAGCACAGTTTGAAGCTTTAGCGGTTTGGGAGCTAGTGGCCAGACAACAAGAGATGAAGTTCAAAAGGAGGATGAAGCGAGTAGAAAAATCATTAGCTGAAGCTAGATGGGATTGGGAACAAAAGAGTTGGAGAGCAGTCACATTACAGGATGTCAAATTGTTTCCTGCAATTACGGAGGGAGATGAGGCAGAGAAGGAAAATAATGCTAAAAAGGATGAGAGTGCAAGAAGAAAGAAAAAGAGAAAGTCTTATGTGACTGATAACGATTCTGATGTTGAGGATCTCATTACGCAGTTGTTAAGTGATCGACCTCCACCTTTAATGCCCTATTCAGGGGGTCCAGGCACTAGTACCACTGCCACTACAGCTGCTCTGGCACAAGCCCAGGGAGCCAAGGGAGCTGTACAGGCAGAAGGCAGACAAATACCAGGGGTAGTACAGAGTACACCTAATGCAGGAACTACTACAGTAGTTCAAGTGCAGATACATCCACCTTCGGTGCAGAGAATTTATCCAGATGTGCCAGTTCTTGAGACAGTTTTGAGCATAATGGTGCCAAGGGAGCAAGTGCTTCCGAAGCCAATGCTGGTTCAGACAGACCCGACACCAATGTTATTGCCTTCAGCACAAGCGCAGGTTTTGCCGAAGTTTACACCACTGACAGGAACGCAATCAGATATTACACCAGTCATGAATCAGGCAATGGGGGTAACATTCCTGGAAGATATAAGTGTTAGGGCAGCTCCAGATGCAATCTCGCTATCAATTACTGTTGGTCCAATGGTACCCTTATTTGCCAGAAGAAATCAGATGCAGGGGAACAGAATGACTTATCACAGAGTCTCATGAGGAGGGGAGAGAGTAATCCAGTGCAGATGATGTCATCTGCAGGACAGACTTTAAATGTATCTTGACCTTTAATGGATCTTAGTCCACTTGTAGCACTTCCAAATGCAGTGAATGGCCCAAATGTGAATCAGAGTTTGAAACCTTGGCCCGCAAACTTTAGGGACAGTGGTGCAACAGCCACCAGTGCCAAATGTGAGTAATATTTCATTACAGGGATTGTCAGCTCAGCAGCTGAGTGAATGGTTAGATAGTTTAAATACACCTCAAAATGCATCTAAGGGGAGGAACATATAAATCATGTGAGATTGAATATAGAAGCAACTGAATTAGCTGAGGGAACAATGGGTGTGAAGCGATTGGAAGCTCACACCGAAGAAGAGCTGAGGTACTTATACCCAAAGATTACAAGAGAAGTGAGTAAAATACATCAGAAATTGGCAGAGCTAGCAGAGAAGCATGATATTCAGATTGAGAAAACAAAGCATTCAAAACGCAGTTACAGATTAGATTTTGAGGCAAAGGATTTTGAACACAAGAGATCAGCAGGAACGGAGGCACACTTGAAAGAAATACTGCAGAGTGCACAGATTTGGGGAGCATTAGAAAAGTGGGAAGGTAGATGGACAAAGAAAAAAGAAAAACAAAAACGAGATTCACAAGAAGGGTCTGAAGGTGTCGACCAGGAAGAATCAATTAAAATGCTTCCAATGAGAAAAATTCCAGGAGGGCAGTCTGTTTATGTTCCATGGCACAGGAGTGATATATTGTCATTTACAAACGATCATCCAAAATTGAGAGAGAAGCCGGTTGAGTGGTGTCAACAGACAGAGAGATTTGTGAAGCTTGCCAAATGTTTGTGGGAAGACTTGAACATGCCATTGGAGATAGTGGTACCAGCAGATTTGTGGGTTGAGTGTAAGAGAGCAGTAGACTGGCTGTCAAGTGAAATGGAAAGGGATAAGGTAACAGGTGCACCATCACCTGAGGTAATGAAAAGTTATTACAAGGTGATTTAGTTTCTGAAGACAAGGATTTTTCCCAAAAATATTAATTGGCATCGAATTAATAGAACGGTCCAAGAGTCTAAAGAGTCAATATAACTACTATGAAAGATTGTTGAAAGCATTTACGGAGTACAGTGGTAAAGAAGCAATGGAGCCGAAAGACATGTTGCATTTTGTGTTCAGGTTCGTCGAAGGTTTGAGACTAGAGGTAGGGCAGATGATTAATAATCATTTGATTTGCTGGCAGGCGAAACCGATTGATGAGGTGTTGCAGTATGCAAAATTCTGTAGTGATGAGATTGAATTCAAGCAGAAAAAGTTGAAAGAAGAGGTAATGGTGATGCAAATAAAAGCAGCCCAGACAGGAGTGCAAGGAGCTCTAGTACCACCTATGCCGCTGCAGCAGAGAGCTGTTATGTTTACGCCACAAATGAGAGGTAGAGGACGTGGAATTGACATGATGCGTGGTCCGAACTTAGGGACTGTGGTTTTTCTGAATGACAGGCAGGGAATAAAAAGGATGTTATCGTGTCATTTGTATGGAAACGTGGGACACTGGAAGTGGGAGTGTCCGTTGATGGCGCAGTATGGTGGTGTTCAGCAAGGTGACGTCAGTACATTTCAAACTGTGAAAGTCCCAAGAATGAAAGGATTAATTCCTAAAGTTCAGAATCGAGGACAGAATTTCTTACCAGTGCAGCAAATGCTGGTGCCATGCGCACAATTTACCCAATTACAATCAGTACAGCAGCAGGTCCCTATGGTACCTAGACAGCAAATGCAGATACCTCAAGCCCCGATGGAGCAGCAACAGGTGATGCTTACTCACCTTACCCCTCTTTTGTGAAGGGGAAAGTGATGGCTACAAGGTCTCATTCTTAGTGGATACAGGAGCTACGCCCTCTACAGTAAGAAGGATAGAAGTCCCAAATCTACCTCTTTCAGGCAGGACAGTTCAAGTTGTGGGTGTGGAAAACAGACAGTTGACAAATCCAATCACAGAACCAGTGCAGGTTAAAATTGGAAATTAGCAAGGATTGCATAGATTTGTGGTGTGCGATTCAAGTCCCGTATCTCTATTGGGAAGAGACTTACTGTATAAGACAAAATGTTCCATTAATTGTTCAGACACTGGGATAGAGGTCCAGACAAATAGTGATGATGAAGAGGAACAGGCAACTGAAATTATGGTTAACAATGCCTATTTAGAATACCGATTGATTGAATTTTTCCCAAGTATTTACTGTGAAAGAATGGCATGCAGACTTGCAGGGAACAGTGAAGGAAGAGGTCTGGGATTTGACAGGGAAAGAAGTAGGTCTGATTAAGGCAGTGGAGCTGATTAAAATCACTCTGAAGCCCAATGCAGTGTTCCCGCAGCTACCACAGTATAACATGGCACAAGATATTTTAATGAAGGTGGCACAAATAATTGGGGACTTTTTAAAACAAGGAGTTTTGAAAGAAGTGCTGAGCAACCCATGTAATTCACCGATAATAGGTTTGAAAAAGCCATGTGAGAAAGTGCGAGTTGTGCAAGACTTGCGAAAAGTGAATGACATGGTGGTCAAATGTTGTCCGGTAGTGCTCAATCCAGCAGTGATACTGTTTCAGATTCCTTGCAATGCAGAGTGGTTCACAGTGGTAGATCTGTCACAAGCTTTCTTTTCTGTGCCTCTTCATAAAGATAATCAGTTTCTTTTTAGTTTCAAATTCCTAGACAGAGTCTACAGCTGGTGCAGGCTTCCACAAGGGTATACAGAGTCACCATCTCTGTTTAATCAGATTTAAAAAAAGAACCTGGAGTCATTAGAATTGCCATATCAATCAACCCTAGTGCAGTACATTGATGATTTGTTGATCGCATCCAGAACAAGGGACGAGTGTAAACATGACTCGATTGCCCTGTTGAATCATTTGGGAGAATTTGGACATAAGGTCTCACCTGTGAAATTGCAGTATTGCCAAAAGGCAGTTAAATACTTGGGACACCAGATTGAGAAAGGATTGAGGAGAATCTCCAGGGAGAGGATTACCATGATTCTGCAGAGAAGTCCACCAAACTTCTCAGAGAGATGTCAGGATGTTTCTGGGAATGGTGGGGTAATGCAGACAGTAGATTCCGAATTTTGCTGAGATTGTTATACCTTTGCAGCAATTGACACATTGGGAAGTTACAGATCCCATTACCTTAGATGAAGATCAGAAGAAAGCATTCACTGAGTTGAGAGAGAGTTTGTGCAGAGCTCCAGCGTTGGGAATGCCTGATTACACAAAGCCTTTCACATTGTTTTGTCATGGACATAATGCTTGTTCTTTGTCTGTTTTGACACAGGTCCATGGAGGTGCTTATCGCCCAGTAGCCTATTTTTCAGCAACCTTGGACACAGTCACAGCAGCTTTACCAGGTTGTCTACGCGCAGTAGCCGCAGTTGGTCACAGTCTTTCTCAATGTGTAGGGAATAGGGATAGGATACCCTTTGATGGTAATGGTACCACAGTCTGTTGAGATTTTACTGACAAGGATGAAAACCCAATATTTGATGGGTGCAAGACTGACAAGGTATGAGACAAGCATATTGGGTGCTCCAAATGTAACATTGAAAAGATGTCCAGTGTTGAATCCAGCAACTTTGCTTCCAAGTGACACAGCTGAAATTAAAAAAGAGGAAGATATTGGACATGATTGTCTTGAGGTAACTGAGCTGTGTACGAAACCAAGGCCTGATATTAGAGACATGCGTTTAGAAGAAAATGTCCAAATTGTCTTTGTTGATGGTTCGTGTCTCAGAGATGGAGCAGGCACACTGAGAGCAGGATATGCTGTGTGCACAATTACAGGCACATTAGAAGCTTCATGGCTTCCAGGTGTATATTCTGCACAAGTAGCAGAATTAGTAGCTCTTACAAGAGCATGCTATGTTTCTGCAAGATTAAGAGTCACAATCTATACTGACAGTCAATATGGATTTGGAATTGTTCATGATTTTGGCCAGTTGTGGTCGCAGCGAGGATTTTATGACCTCTACTGGAACTCCAGTGAGAAATGGCGACCACATAAAAGAGTTGTTGTACGCAATCCAGTTACCTGAAGAAATTGCTGTAGTAAAATGCAGTGTACACCAAAAGACACAGGATTACATTTAATTGGGAAATGGATTTGCGAATCAAGATGCAAGGTTTTGCTCATTGAACTCTATATCACTTAAGGACAAGTGGGAACTAATGCCTGAAGAAAAAAATAACTGTGCAAGTTTTGCTTTGAAAATAATTGATACACTAGAAGAATTAAAAACATTACAAGAAATGCAGACCAGGATGAGAAAAGGCTTTGGGTAAAATTCAAGTGTGTTCAAAGACCTGATGAAATTTGGGTTTCTAAGGAGGGTCAGATGGTGCTGCCAAACAGTTTGTTGACTCAGATGGCCAGGTATTATCATGGGCAAGCACATATTGGAAGAGATGCCATGGTTAGGCTATTTAAGGTTGATTGGTTTAATCCAAAATTCAGACAAGCAGCAGAGGCAGTATGTCATCGATGTGTAATCTGTCAGCAACTAGATGTGGGGAAAGGGACAGTGGTGAATTTGAGCAGGAGGACCATTCAGCAGAATGCAGCTAGATTTCATTGAGATGCCTGCATGTGGTGGGTTGAAATATGTGTTGGTGATTGTGTGCGTCTTTAGTCACTGGATTGAAGCATATCCTACCCCAAGGAATGATAGTCTCATGGTAGAAAAGCTGTTGCTTAGAGAGTTAATACCACGGTTCGGATTTCCTCTCTCTTCAGAATCAGATAGGGGAGCACACTCCAATAATGAAGTGATTAAACTCTTCGGTGCAGCATTAAACATTGAGCAGAAGTTGCTTTGCAGTTACCGCCCAGAAGCATCAGGACTTGTAGAGCAAATGAATGGTACACTGAAATTGCCAAAATGGGTGCAGCAACAAATCTAAAATGGCCAGCCGCATTACCTTTGGTACTGATGTCAATGCGAAATATCCCTGACAGGAAGACAGGACTATCGCCCCATGAGATTTTCATAGGCAGAGCAATAAGCTTACCAGCAATTCCAGCTAATGCTCTTGTCAATATTACAGATGAAATGGTGTTGGACTACTGTAAGGGTCTGGCTGATGTGGTTCGATCTTTCTCTCAGCAGGTGCAGGCCGTTACCCTGCCACCCATCCATGACCCAGGCCACAATCTGAGAGCAGGAGATTGGGTCGTCATCAAAAAGCGTGTACGAAAGACTTGTTTAGAGCCACGTTGGAAGGGTCCATACCAGGTGGTGCTGACAACTACGACAGCTGTGAAGTGTGCAGGACTGACGAATTGGATACATGCAAGCCACACAAAAAGAGTGGTGACTCCGCAAGAGCATGAAGAAGTGTTGTTGAGAGCACCAACAGCAGCGAAACAGGTGGCTGTACCTGAACTGGAACAAGAGCAGATTGAACCTGAGATTGATCCTGAACTGGTGGAAGATGGGTCAAACACCCCTGTAAGAGACGAAAGTGAAGAATTACAGGGGGTGAGGAAGAGTCTAATAACTTGACGGATACATCAGGAGAACCGAGCACAGAAGGGGTTCTCCCAGAAGCAGACAGTGCTTAAAGGCAAGCAGGGAAAGTGCTAGATCAAGAGGGTGAAAGAGTTGAGACGGATCAAAGTCAAAGTGGTCCTACTCCTCCTGAACCAGTTGCAGGTCCATCAAGAGAAAACACCATAGAAAGAGGAAAAGAGAAGAGTCCAATTCTGAAGAGAATATTGACAGAAGGAACAAGAAAAGGAGACAATTGGCCTGAATTGCAATTTTGAAAGAAGAAAGAATTGGGTATAAATGAACCAATAGCGGAAGAAGTGGATGCTACGAGAAAAGACAAATTTAGTGGAGGAGAATTAGGTGGAGAATGAAGGTTGAAAAGAAAAAGAGTAGCAAGTCGAAGATGCGCAGGACATGAGTGGGCATATGCAGCAACAAGTGAATGGCAAAACAAGTTTATCTCCTTTTGATTTTACAGAGAAGTTCTGAATCAGTACTTTGATGCAACCTGAAGGGAATCAATAGACTGAGTTGTTGAGCTAATCTGAAGAAAAATCTAAAGAGAGACTGTTAGAAAGAAAACCCTAAAATACATTTTTTTTCCTGTTGCACTTAATTAAGATTTATTTCTGCTTTCTGATTCTTTACAGATCATGTCTAAATTAAATAATCATGTTGGAAATATTAGATATTGTAGGTATTTGAGTGTGAGAGTGGCAATTATGTGTGAAATAATGTTCATAATAATGATTGTGGGTATGTCTGTTCATGAGATGAAGGAGGCTACTATTGCTTCTGTTCCCGAAACTACTACATTAATAGCTTTAGAGAGGATTAAGTTAAATGAAAAATACTTGCATGATTATACTAATGTGCAAGGAGAGCTTTTTTCTAACGTGTTTTATCGGTTGTTGACTGAGTATGTGGAGACGAAGGATGCAAGGAATTGTCTTCTGTGTACGCAATTTCCTTCTTCTGTGGAAGAAGGGGTTACGTACCATATCTTGCCTTTAACTTATGGCATAACTTGTAGTCTGCTACTAACCAGATTCTATAACCAAGAGTATATTCAATATTTTTATTCCAATCACGATGTAGTGTTCTCCTTTATTCCTATTATTAGGTATTTGATTAAAGTAGCTAAGGAGCATGATATATTATTAATTAGAGGATTCTTTGAGCCAACACTAACATTTGGTACTGCTTATGCACAACGCAACAACCTAACTTGCTTATTAACCCCATTAGAAAAGAGCTTTATAGGCCATACTGATGACAGAAGGAAAGCATTGAAGGAAAAGTTAGAGAAAGGTTTGGAGAAAATAACTTATAAGAATGATTATGCTTATACCTCTATTAAAACACAAGGGAGATTAGCTTTAGATGCATTTCATATAGGGAAACTTTGTATATATAGACCAAAGTCATGCACTGACACCTTATTTGTGGGAACAATGTAGGCATGTGTTCTTGTTTCAGAGTAAATGGACTTTTGAGCTGAATGGTCAGGACCCTGTGATTCCTGGGAGCTACTATATTTGTGGACTTAATGCTTATTACCGTCTTCCTAGAGGATGGTATGGGACATGTTATTTGGGGATAGTTTGCCCTAAAATCTATCAGATAGATGATTTAAAGAAAATTCCGAAAGTGACTGAATTACACCATGAGCGACAGAGGAGGGAAAACTCTTCTGCACTTGTGGGAGATATTTTTGGTGCAATAATTCCTTCTGTAGGGGTTATTCTGAATGCAATTAAAATACGAAAGTTGTCTACTATTGTGGATAATATGCTGACAAACTTTAAAGGGGCAATATTCCTGTTAAACACTGAATTGGCTGTGGATAGAGCTATGACGCTTCAAAATAGACTTGCTTTAGACATAATTTTGCCAAAGATGGCGGAGTCTGTCAAATGATTAATGCCAGGCATTGTTGCTCATATATTCCAGAGAATGATAAGGAGATAAGAGATACTTACTAACTTAACTAATTCATGCAATGATTTAAAGGATTTGAAGGAACCAGGGGTTTGGGAAAAAGTTGGAAATTGATTTGCCTCTGTGGGAAATTGGTTTAGTCAAATTTGGAATGGGGTATTATGTAAAATTGCCCAGGGAATATTAATTGTGATTGTTTCCATATTGGGATTATGGGGTACATGCAAATTATGGCAAAAGATAAAATTAAGGAAATCTAAGAATGATCAGAGGAGGGAAGAACCACCTAGGAGACACATTTATAGGGAACTCAAGAAGAAGGCAAAATACATTTGAGACAGAATTGTAAAGTGTGATAAAGAAGGTGTGATGACATATTTAGTCATCAGAGGAGGGACTGTTGGAGCAGATATGTTAATTAAGACATTTCTAATGACCTATATGTGTGTATACTAATGAGAAAATGCATAGAGAAATTAATAGCAGAAAATAATGTGCATGTTTAGAAATGTGCCCTCGGGGAGTGATCACCACATGAACTAAAGTGACTAAACGTGCAAAATAATGAAAACATATGAGAAAAATGTACTAATATATCATAATGAGATGTATAACCTGTGTTTTGTATTAATTCAATAGCTTTAAGTTAGCCGTACCAGAGGCCTAGTTTCACTGGGCCTTGCTCGCTCTGAATATGGAAAATTTAAACGCCTTGCAAAGGACTGGTAACCGGGGACTGCAACCTTGAACCCCTCAGAGTTCAAGTCGCTTAGCTAGAACATTCTGCAAATGTACCGACGGACAGGAGATGGTGAAGACAATTTGAAACAGTTATGTGTAGTGTAGGCTAAATGTACTTTCCCAGAACGTGAACAATGGAAGCACTGACTAGAGAACCATGTGCAACAATTTTGATACCTGAAGAGCCGTAAGATGTCCTCATCACAAGAAGAACCAAGCAACATTTTGTGAAATATAAGAATATGATTTGGTAAATAAAAACTATAGGTTAGAGTCATATCTTTCGACTGAGTGACCAATTAGCAATTAGTGGGATAGACTGGGAGACCATAATAAAAAGTCATGACAATGGGTGAGGAATTAGAACTGCGAGGAGAAAGTTGATGACGTCAGGAATGCTGTCCAAGGTGCTGATATTGGGCTCATACTCTGTGAGCCTGATCGGTAGCTGACTATTGATGACCTGAAGATGAAGACTGACTTGTTGCTGATCCATCCTAGATAGGTAGCTATGAAAATGTGACTGATGATTGTGTGCCTTTTCTTCTAGGTACCAACTGCGCTGTTTTACAGAGATTCACTCTTAGGTAGATTTTTCCAAATGAATGTTTTCTCTAAATTGTTTTTGCATGAAGATCCCCATGCTAATGCTAATTTTGGTTAGGTAGGCTGTTAGGGGTGAACTTGACAGTGACAAATGACTGACAAACTTTGTTGCTGAATTACATTATTAATGCTGATATTCATAGCTTATGGTGTTGCTTTTTCGCATTTTTTTCTTCAAGAGATAATGTTTTTAACTGCTGAATTAATGAAGAGTTGATTTGAATAAAACTTTGAACTAACAGATGACTTGTTAACCCTTTTACTGAGTATTGGTCATTTCTGATTAGTATGGTTATATTGTGGTTTCATAAAGTGTTCATCGACATATGCGCGTCCCCTTGTAAGTTTACTTAATAAGCACCGGCCGTGCTAGAAAAAGAAAAGCAAAAACTGTATGGAAGGCACTGGGTAGACATAATTGATGTCCTGACACAGTGATGTTGAGGTGACTGAGGTTCCTGGAATATTTTTTCCCTGCTAAGAATATTGAGCTGATGTGTTTTACTTGTCTACAGTGATAAACTGTTCATGGTTCATTTTTTAAATTCGTCAAAGCAATCCTTTCAGGCTAATGAGCGGTATCTGGAGCTGCTGTTTTTTGTAAAGATTATCTAAAATAAAGGGATTGAAAAAATGCTGTATATTGCATTCCCAAAACGTCCTTGCTAAATTACATATGTGGTACAGAACGACAGAAAACATTTCTTGCAAAGCCATACGCATAGGTTTATTACTCTTTGATAACCTTTCCTTGATGTCTTTCTACAAGTCAGCATTTTTGCTGCATGAATATTTTTGCAGAAGCCTCGTTCAACTTTAGAGACTCCCTTGACTATTTGCCATATAGTTAGGACATTCAACTCGCACCGAGATAGAATGCATATTATGTGACACCAACATCTTTTTTTTTTAAAAGCCATTATCAAAGATAGTGGGTCTGCATTTTTGTGGGTTAATGTTTAATCATTTATTAGTGCATTTGAGTGTGTTTGTGTAACTACATCAGCGAATGGATGTATGAGGGAGTGTGTTCGATGAATGCATAGTACTGTGAATAACTCATGCATCCTCTCATACAATCAAGCATCCAAGTAGAGTTCAATCCGTTTACCCATCTCACCCATTTATGTAACCATCCGGACGAGCACTCGCTAATCCATTCATCCATTCATGCACTCAGTTCCTAATCACTCATCCATGCACTCATTCCTTTGTGGCAGCTCATGTCAGTAAGGACTAGGCACAGGAAAGCCAGAATGGCGTTATTCAATACAACTCCGATATGTTTCATTTAATCTGCCTAAAACACATTCATTGCTGGTGTTATGATCAAACTGCTTCTTTTTCTCACTGGACTATTATCCTTCATTCCACCACAAATATTAACTACATTTCTACGTAACTACCGTAGGAGAAAGGTGCAGTGTCTTCTCTACCTATACAATTATAAGCAAAAACACATAGGGGGTTATTCTAACTTTGGAGGAGTGTTAATCCGTCCCAAAAGTGACGGTAAAGTGACGGATATACCACCAGCCGCATTACGAGTTCCATAGGATATAATGGACTCGTAATACGGCTGGTGGTAAATCCGTCACTTTTCCGTCACTTTTGGGACGGATTAACACCTCCTCCAAAGTTAGAATAACCCCCATAATCTGGACAATAAATTCGTGTGGATTTGAAGATGATTAACTGAAGTGTTTATCATCAACTTGTTTCTTCCTCTTAAGATATTATGTGGTCCTTAAGGCACAATTGTCCCAAGGCATTGTATGAGCTGCATGAGCTGTGTACTCGGTCATGCAGGCAGGATGACTGTGCATTCGGAGGAACTGCCAATCCATTTTTTTGCGGCTCGAGGTGTAGATCGGCCTGGCTGAGCACGTGTCCCAATATCTGTGGTTCAGACATGGCTTCATGGCACCCACCGGAAGACAAACAGTAAACACTGGTAAAATAATCCACATAACCAGGAAAGTGAAAAAGCATTCCCTTCTGTAAAGGCTGCAGTGCTTTTGATCAGAGTGTGTCAACTGTGTTTTGTATTACAGGTTTTCAATTGATTTGCTCTCATCACTTGCGGCCTGCGATTCACACAACATACATTCCTATGATGACCTTCAACAAATCCATTCAGTAGAACATGGGGCCATATTTATACTTTTTGACGCAAAACTGCGCTAACGCAGTTTTGCGTCAAAAAAATTAGCGCCGGCTAACGCCATTCTGAAGCGCCATGCGGGCGCCGTATTTATTCAATGACGTTAGCCGGCGTTAGCCGGCAGTGCTGTGTGGTGTGCGTTAAAAAAAATGACGTACACCAGGCAGCGCCGGCGTAGGGGAAAATGGAGCTTGGGCGCCAAAAAATGGGGCAAGTCAGGCTGAGGCAAAATTTGCGCCGCAACACGATTTGCGCCATTTTCTTTTTGACTCCCAACCCCCATTGACATGACTCCTGCCTTAGCAAAGACAGGAGTCATGCCCCCTTGCCCAATGGCCATGCCCAGGGGACTTCTGTCCCCTGGGCATGGTCATTGGGCATAGTGGCATGTAGGGGGGCACGAATCAGGCCCCCCTATGCCACAAAAAAAATAAAAAATACTTACCTGAACTTACCTGAATGTCCCAGGGGTGGGTCCCTCCATCCTTGGGTGTCCTCCTGGGGTGGTCAAGGGTGGCAGGGGGTGTCCCTGGGGGCATGGGAGGGCACCTCTGGGCTCCTTCCGAGCCCACAGGTCCCTTAACGCCTGCCCTGACCAGGCGCTAAAAAACGGCGCAAAAGCGCCTGTACGTCATTTTTTTTGACCCACCCACTCCCGGGCGTCATTTTTGCCTGGGAGTATAAATACAACACACATGCCTTGGAGTCAGTTTTTTAGACGGGAACGCCTACCTTGCATATCATTAACGCAAGGAAGGTGTCCACGCTAAAAAATTACGGAAACTCCAAGATCTTTGGCGCTAGACGGGTCAAACGCCAAAGTATAAATATGGAGTTAGTTTTGCCCCATGGTGTCTATTCTGTGGATCCTGGTGCTCTTCATGTGGGCGGAGGGACAGCACCTACTGAAATAGGTAGTGAATAGATGAAATAAACATGCACGAAATGTACTAATGATGACTGCTGTCTTATGTTGGTCAAGTGTTTGCAACAGAGTAAGTTGGTGGATGTTTATAAAACAAGTTTATTTTATATTTGTAGTTTATGTATGGTGTGGAATAATTTGCATAAATTGTAACAATATTTATTAGTATTGAAAATATTGCAGTAGCTGTTGTAATAGGGGTCTTTCTGGGTTTTCAAGTAGTGGAGTAGTAGTGTGTTATAATTACTGGTACTGAATTTGTTTAACTGTTCCACTGTTTGAAGGTTGTTCATAAAGAGGCTTTAAAAGCACTAGGCTCGCTTTTTGCAGCGCTTAAGTATCTACCACCAATTTAAAAGTGAATTGTCTTTACAAAGACTGTCAAAGCCATATTCCTGTTTAAAGCAGAATTTAAAACAGGTTGCATGCCATCGCAAATAATCTCCACCTGCTATATTCCCTAAAATTGTGCATGAAGAATTGACCTTAATTTCCCCTTCCTTTATACCTTATGTATACCTCTTCTGTATAGACACTACACTAAATCTCATGCGTGTCAATATTTTTGTTTCAAACCGTATCCCTGCATCCTAACAATAGCTATTAATTCCAGTTAGCATTTGCTTCTCACATAGACCCGTCTAATGGTCCCATCTGAGTCATGAATGTACCACTGGGAAACTGGAGTAAATGCATGGAATGGTTTCCTTTAGCATACAAGACTAACACCACTAGACAAAGGACTGACCACTAACGCTGGGCTACTGAGTAACGTTATACTCTCTGTAAAATGCTTTAACGCTTCGTTAGGGATAATAAGCACTATTTGAGTGCAAATGCAATGGTGCACACATTTACAGTAAAAAAAAAAATACCAATAATAATACTGGATGTCACAGTCCTGTGTCGTCCTTTGATTCACCTTAAATGGAGCAATCTGGTGCATTATGTGAACTCACTGTACAATGTTGCCGTCACGTGCAACAGCTTAATAACATTGTATGAACAGACATTACCCAATACATCTCAACATCAAGATTGCTCACAAAAGTAGAGTCCTGAAATGAGCATCAGCAAACCCTCAACCCAGTCTTAAATCGGCATGACATAGGTTGGGTATATGTAAAAGGCCTGTGGCATGGGCTTTACTTCCTCCACCACACCCAAGATCTGCAGAAAGACACATTCCATAAATATATATCACTCAGAATAAGAAAATGATGCCATTCCTATGCATATTCATTTATCAGCACCATTTCATCTATCATCAGGAATGAATATTACTTATTAGTGGTGGAACTCATAGCTGTTTGGGTTTAATGCATATTTCTTTTCAGCAAAAGGTGTTTTACATACTCACATAACTTTGATAAAGACAATAGACAAGGACAAGAATGGGTACATTACAGCTTTACTAGCTACAATGGGTACAATAAGTTGTCAGGTTACTGTGGACTAATTGCAGAGGTTGAGGGTTACATCCCATGCCCATTGAAGATATAAATCGAAAGCAAGCCCCACAATTTGAAACATCAAAGAAAAATTATTTTAATATGAGAGAAAAAAAGAGCATATATAGCAGTGAGAGTCACCCCTAACATGTAACACCCCACGTTACGTACCGCACTGAAGAGTGTGCCTTGCCCAGCCCCGTTAAAGTGAACAACCAAGCAAAGACAATCCAACCATGCAGGGAGTCCTCAGCAGCCAGCATAACTGCACCCTCTGGAGTGGTGGCAGATGCAAAAAGCAGGCATGCCAGCAGGCATGGTGAAGTAGGATATGGTTGGTCTGCACCTCCCTACTGTAGAAGGAGGCTTGAAAGGAGAGATACCTAGACATGGTGAGAGGGCACTATGCATTATGTTGGCACTGGGTAGTGAACTCTCATTTAAAGTTGAAGCTTCCAATCTGCCTTCCAGCTATAATGACCACAGCTGGCCGATCATATTTTTCTTGAATGCAGACTAATCACCACCTCTTCCTGGCCACAAGAGAAAACAATAAACAAAACAAAGCACAGCCCGGAGCAACAGATAGAAGCATCACACTATGCTTTTCTGCTTAGCCTCTGCGCTGTTTTCGTAGTTCCCCTGCATGAAAACAGAAAATTGAGACATGAATAAGATTGCATTTACTACAAAGTCAATGGAGGAAATTGATTATTTGTTCATTAAACATGCATAAGCACTGTGGAGAAGGGGGTGTTCGTCTTGCAGGTACATCTCTCCCAGCCATTCAGTCAAAGCTTGGACAAAGCATCTGGTGGCTTAGCTTCAGTGTAGCACTGCGGCCAAGAGTCCATGTTGACTAACTCAAATGCTGCTCATTCAAATATTAAGCTGTTGTAAAGAACATAATTAACAAATGGGCTGACCCAAAGGCAATGTTTGTGCACTCTGTTTTCTCTTCAATTTTTGGCAATGAAATGTACTCAGACAGTTAAAGGTGACTATCTAGACTAGGCTTTTACAGAAGGTGAGGATTTTTTTATAAATAGGATTTAGGAACTGCCTGGTGAAGAGAGCAACTGCTTAAAGTATCTGCTGCGCCATTGAGCAACCTGCTTTAAACTTGAATCTATCTTTAAACTTCACAGTGACAAAAACAAATTAGAAGAGGTGGGGATAGGGAAGTATCACTTTGTCCTAAAATGTCGAAGCCCTTGATCTTCTGATTCATCCATGTACACTGTGGCCCTGTGATCAAAGGGGTGTAGTGGCATTTGTGAGCTATAAAAACAACAATCATCCAAGAATAGCTGCATAAAATTCTTCTTAGCTATCTTTGCAGTACCAGGAACTAACTATCCCCCAACTAAACATGATCATTCCTACACAGAATGTAGAACCTGCATGAATGAACATTTGTCAACATCATTTGACATCACATCACCACACCATCTTCCCCCCTTAAATACACTTTTACATTGCTCTAAGAGTTTGCAACACAAATAAATAAAAACATATGCCCCACAAGAAATATACAAACTCCCCTATGCAGAATAGAAATCAATAACTCTGCCATCTTCATAATAGAAATTATGCACTAACTGTGAAATTATGTACTAAACATGACCTTAGGTAAGGAATCTCACTGGTTTTCCTGTAACCTTTTCTCTTTGGTACTGCCTTGATGAACGTCTGACTGCTTTAGGGATTCAGTGCTATGGTTATGCTTATCTTGTCAAAAAACCCTTAATTATATCTGCCTCACCTTCTTTGCTATCTTTCACTACACGACACAGGTTCCACTATTCAAGCCCTTTTACTCTGACCGCACAACCTTTGACTGCATCCACCATAATGGACTCTCTGAATTTGGATGAACCCCTTGGCACATAATTTGGCTTTTTTATGCAAACCCAATCCCACACCTGGATCCTATTGTCAGCTCTACTGACTTCATCTTTGCTATCAACATAATGTTTGTTTCATTCTCATCTGGGAAACGTTTACCTTAAGATGAATTTCCATATCTGTGATGCATTCATGCTCTGACCTATACCTCCACCTCTTCAACCAAGGTAGACACATCACACTTGCTGGCATGTCTCCTCATGATTTTAAATGGCGTCTTGTCCACAACGTATTAAGAACTGTGCAATGGGACAACAACATGCTGTCCACTGTTTTGCTTGTGTCAGCATTGTTTCTAATTGACCACTGCAGACATTCCAATAATGTACAGTTTATGTTCTCCACCAAACCATTCTCCAGTGGGTGATATCGAGCCACATGTTTGTTAGTAATGCAACATTTTGTCAAAAATTATTTAATTTCAATTGCCAAGAGCTGCACATCATTTTCTGATACAAGTTCCTTGGATAGCCCCTCTCCAAGAAAATTCTTCTGAAGAAAAGTGATAACAGACTTGGGGGGTTATTCTAACTTTGGAGGAGGTGTTAATCCGTCCCAAAAGTGACGGAAAAGTGACGGATTTACCACCAGCCGTATTACGAGTCCATTATATCCTATGGAACTCGTAATACGGCTGGTGGTATATCCGTCACTTTACCGTCACTTTTGGGACGGATTAACACTCCTCCAAAGTTAGAATAACCCCCTTGGTGTTCGGTTTGTGAACAAATTCAACTTACCACCAATTACTGTAGTAATCAACCACAACCACTGCAAATTTTAAATTTTGGAGAATCACAGTAAACAATCCAATAAAAGTTATAACAGATTTTGACCATGGTCTCTGTGGTAACTCCACAGGATGGACCAGAGGTATACCCGTTTTCAAAGACTTATCACTATTTGAACAGAGTAGACATTCCCTGACTGCTTGAGTTATCTTAGTATCCATGCTGGGCCACCAATATATTCATTATATTTTCCTCTTGGTCCTTCTCTGACCCAAACGTCCCTAATGTCCAGCACGTATATTTCTGACACTTAATAAACTAGGAGGTAGAAATGTATCACCTCTTGTTACCATGTTCCCTTTTCCAACAATAGTTCAACAGCCACCTTAAAATGAGTATGGACCCTTACATGGAGTGATTTTTCTTTTGGTTAACCTGCCACAAACTTTTGAACCAGCTTCAAATCTTCATAATATTTTTAACACTCATACCACTCATTTTCCTCAAAACAACCATCCGTATATACATCAATTGCAGCAATAAGGCCCTCTTCATCATCCTTCTCTTCAGGTGAACACAATGGGCCTTATTGTGGCCCTGGTGGTCCAATGACCATCAGGGTCAAGGTAGTGGTCGGACCGCCACATTACAACCGCGGCTGTAGTGCTTTGTTAGGACCCCCTACATGCCACTTTTCATCCACATGATGATGTGGCAGTGCTGGCGGTCCTAATGAAAACTCCCTTCTCTGCCAATGGTTGCATGGCGGTGGTGCCGCCATGTACTGATGGCGGAGATGGGGTGTAGCGTGCCCCGGGTGGCCCTGCACTGCCTGTGCACTTGGCATGGGTAGTGCAGGGGCAGGCGGTGCTGGGGCACCCTACGCACTACAGCATTGCGCCAGCTCTGTTACGAGCTGGAGATAATGCTGTAGGCTGTTTGCTGCTGGGCCAGTGGGCAGAAACCCTGTTTCCTCCTGCTGACGTAGCAGGAAACTCATAATAGAGCTGGTGGGGAGGTGGCTGCACTGTCAGCATCCTACCTGTCAGGACTTCAGTGGAAGTGATTTTCCATCCGCTGAAGTTGTTATGATCCCCATTGTGTCTACATGCTGGGTTGCCCTTGACAGATAATCTGCCTTAATGTTTCTTCCTCCTGGAATGTGTTGGACATTTAAATGGTACTGCAACAACTTAGAACTAAATCTAGAAATGATGTGTGTATGATCCTTAATGATACATCCATTCTGATTATTAAACAACGGTTTGTGATCTGTTAAGAATGATGAATGAACACTGAATGAACACTTACACCCCCACACAAAACTCCTAAACCATTCTATTGTCCAACATCACTCTCCAAACTCTTTTTCAATGTCAAGGAGTGCTCTAGATGCAAAACCCACTGTTCTTTCCCCTTTGTTGCCGTGCGGAACCCACTGTTGCTGAAATCCGCGATAATCAAACCTTGCGGATGAGGACCAAAAGGTGCAAGGATCTTAGCAGAACCAATCTCTTTTTTCAATATCTCAAATTCTGATCTAGCATTTTCACTTTACACAAACACTGTTTTACTAGAAAAATATCTTATGCACTTTGCATAAAACTCAGAAAGCCCTAGAAAAGAAGACGCCTGGTCCTTGTTTTCAGCAATGGGAGCATTTGTGAGTGCATTCACCAGTCCTGGTTGAGGTTTCACCCCTTTCTATGATATTACATGGCCTAAACATTCCATGGTTGGCCTGGCAAACTAACATTTCATAATATTTGCAACAGTCCCTGCCTGTTAAAGTTTTTCTAAAACTCCCTGTAATATTTCATCATGCTCTTGAATATTCCTTGCCGCTATAAGTATGTTGTCTTGAAATGTGACTACACCCTTAATAACATGTAAAACTGTTTCCATTATGCACTACAAAAACGATGCAGCAGAAGCCAAACCAAAAGGCATTCTCTTCAACCGAAGCATACCAGCTTAGACACAGAAGCCTTAAGGTGTCTGCAAGACTGGTCTAATTCAGCCTTGTGATAAACTGATGCTGAATCGATCTTACTAAATACCCATGCCTCTAAATAATTTATGACAATATCATCAATACACGGCAAGGGGTAAGAGTCAATAAAAATTACCTTGTTTAGGCTCTTTAAATCAACACAGACTCTCAGCTCTCCAATTTTCTTATTGCAGTTACCAACAAGGACATCCATAAAGATGACTCTACGGATTCAGTCACCACTCTCACTGAGATTTTCCTTACCATTTCAATCTTTTTTAGTTCTGAATGGCATATTCCTCATCTAATGCTTGGCAGGTATTACTCCCTCTTCTATGCAAATTTTGTGCTTGAATCCTTTGATTTTTCCTAGACCACCATTAAACACATTTTAAAATGTTTCCATCCACACACTGCTACTATTGGCAATGCATTCAGAAGACATTTGATTGTAATCATTCACAAATTACACTTATACTTTCCTTCCAGGTCTCAACAAACTTTGGAGGTACCATCCCAAAATATTCAGTTTCTTCTTAGGGACATAAACCTTCCCAAATATGCTTTTATCCTTAAATTGTAACAAACTTTCAAAATACCCTACATAATCCATTTTCTTCCATTCAAATGGCACAGGGCAGCTGTCTGGTGGTAAACACTCTTTATTCACCCACTTACTTGAAAACAATTCACCAGTAATGAAAGTCATTTTTGTATCAGAGACAACAAGTCAATTTAGAATGTTGCCATACACAACAATCTCAGTATAAGGATGCCAACTCATCTCTCCCACTCACGACCAATGCTAAATCCCTTGCTTGCTCTCTAACTTCAACCAACTTCTCATCACTACCATTCTCAGCAAGCACATTCACTCTATTTTTTTTGCTCTGACCTACTTTAGAGAAATGTCCCACTTTGTCACAATTTTGACATGTAGCATTTTTTGCTAGACAAGGGAAACCCATAAGTTCATGATTGGGAAAACCACATCTAAAACAAACATTGATTTTCTTTAAAACTTATTTTTTTCTCTCCTAAAAACATCTTGCTTCTTCCTCTGAAACGCTGCTTTCAATGTATTTTGAACTTTTCTTATATGTTCTGACATCGTATTAACGTGCATGTTCTCTTTTTTGACCAATTGTTTTGATGCTTTGTGGGAGATTTTAATACTCTAAACTATTTCAGTCACTTCTGACAGTGATGGATTCTTCAACATGAGCAACTTCTCTTGGACATTTTTTGTCCCAACATCTGACAACAATTTGATCTCTTATCAATTGGATGGTAATGTCTAAAATTCACAACAAGAGGCCAATAAACGTAGAGGTGATACGTATGAATCTAATGACTCTTCTTGGTGCTGTTTGCCAGGGAATTTTTTTTGTTTGTTAACAAATAAACTTAGTTGAATGTCAGATTGTTTCTTCCCCTTTTTTACTGCTTCTTGTTACTCGAAGAGCAATACCTATTTTCCCAATGGCCCTCAAATACTTTGTGGAAGCTCTAAACCAGGTTTCCCAATTCATCCGAGGATCACCTGGCACTTGCAAAAATGGTGGAGGTTCATTTACAGTTTGCATGGTGGTTGACTCTAGTGATGCGCGGTAAATTCACATCAACCGGCAGAGTTTTGCCACTCTGCGCGCCATGCAGTGTTTGGCAAACTCCTCAAATTGCTGCATAGCTGAATTAACAGGCTCCCAGCCCTTGGGGCTTCTCTAGTCAGCAGATTCAGCATTGAGTCAATTTGGGGAGGGACAGTAGAGTTTTAACTTTGCAGGTAATCATCATCGTTACATGCCTTTGATTTTTCCCTGAAGTCAGAAGAGCTTCTCTTCGCTATATTTCATTAGTTGGGCTTCTTTTTCATGAACACGCTTTATTTCCACCACTTGGACCATTAAAAAAACTATTAAGAAAAATCCCACTGATAGTGGTTCTGCAGGAAGTCTATACCTTTCTTGTCGACTGCTATTTTTATCTCCATGCTTTACCGTTCCTCCTTGCATTGACTTGTCAGAGTACCTGTAGAGCATTAAAAATGGGTAAGTGAGCATCAGACCTACAAAAAACAACCAGATTGCTGTGCCACATATCCTGACATCATGTCGCACTTTAGATTTCGCACTTTTGCTCTTGGCTGTTGAGACGAATTTTAAGTGTCAGTAACCTGCCATTTCAGGAAGGCTGAACTGGTGTAGTAGGTTTGCTAAAATGTGGGAGCATTATATTTGTTTTGGTGTAATTCAAAGCTTATCTACCTCTTACCCTTGCTCCAACACAAAAGTTCAGTTTGTTTACGTATCCCTGTTAATACTTTGCTTTTTCATGCAAGCAAGTACTGTCTGAAAGACCTGAATGTTATGGAAACTACAGACACTTTAACACTGATATAATTTAATAGCTAAATAAATGAACAGCTCTAGCACTGTCAGCTGTTAAAAGTATTTATTGTTAGGTTGCGTAAAGGGCTCAGAAAAGAAAGGTCAGCTGGAGATCCTTCATTGCTGTGCACATCCTTTAGGTGAGTGACTTACTTAGGTGACAGTAGCTGCACACTGTTGGTATTTTCAAACATCAGACTTTGTTTTACTTTAGAAGCATGAGGTGCTGTGTGGTGTGGTGCTGAAGTTTTGTTTCAGGATGTGTGTATGTTGAACTCAAGGTTATGGCACCATCAGCATCAAGCATCACCAGCCCTCTAATCCCCCACCATCCTCAAGTCCCTGGGCCCTCGGAACTGCCTGCATACCCCAAAACTGAGATAACTCCCTGTCTGGCTGTGAACAGAAATGTTCTGAGAAGCTGGCCCTTGTCTGGTTTCCAAGGAGACCCACATACCACAGCACTGACCCTGAGAATTCTCTGCAGCAGGGTTGCAACTGTTACATAGTCAATGAGAGCTTCGGTGCTAGATAGAAAATAGAAATCCCCTCCACAGCTAAATACCTACCTGTTGCACAAGTCCCAAGTGCAGGGATGCTGCGGGGAAAGCATTAAGCAGGGGAAAGAGGTAATGTATATCATCAAACAATTGGAATGCCTACTTGTACACAATTATAATTAACGAGTCAGCCCGCATGAGGATCTCTGTGGAATTTGATGGTGTTTTTTGGTAACTCTGTAGAATTCCATTGAGTGAAACTCCGTGATCTTCGCCTAGGCCAAGTTGGCTCTAAGTTCATATGTCCGCCCCCTACTAAATTTACTGATTCCACCTTTACACACAAAGCTTCCTGTTGTGAAGCAATAACGTTCACAGTACAATTCCCAAATATGAACTGCAAAAATTGGGCCTTTCACTGAATGTTTATCTTGGTTTCCAACATGAACAGTAGAAATGTGAATATAACTGAACACGTGACACACCGTGTACCTTTAACAGTGTACGTATCATTGTGCTTCAACATGTTAATTTTGCCCCAATGCTGTACACCATCAAGTGTGCACATCAATGCTCTGCACTAATGCAGTTACTGAAATTTATGTGCTGAAAAATGTGTGTGTCACTATTATACTGTAAAGCTGACTAGTGGGTTCATCATTTATATCTTATAGATATATAATGGCAACCGTGTGGCTTCGACAAATATGCGTTTTTATGTGCGCATGGTCCAATTTTCCCCTTCAAAGATAACACGTGTTGTACTGCTACACTGCTTTACAGAAAACTGTGCACATCACTGTCTTTCATAATTGTGAAGCAAACCTTGTGTTGTGAATCCCCCATGACAATCCAGTCCCTGCCATCAAGATGATAATGGCGGCACAGGTACCTTGACCATGAGGTACTCCAAGCATGAGGACTCTTAGTGAGATTCATTAGCGTGGCTGCCGACAGGATGGGATAGGCACATGGTATGGGGTGGTAAGTACCAAGTAAGGGTTATTGGTACACAATATTGGCTCAGCCACAAATGTCTACTAAAGCATCTAACACCACCGCCTATGTACCCACAATTCTCAGTGGAAACCTACTACAGACTGGCCAACAACTTCATTGTCACAAATTCACATCACAAGATTGTTGAATCAGTGAAACCATGATTCCCAAATAGTGCTTGAATATAACAGGTAACATACCTCAGAACAATGTTTTTTTTTGGATAAAGATTACCTCAATCACACGTACACCGCTTGTGTTAAAAAATAGCTCCCTCCTTCCACTTAGATTATTCCTTCCAACATGTCCTTTAGTTTGTTATGTGGCTGCTGGGTCAGATGATAATCATCACCAAAATTGTGGAAGATATGCTTCAACTTGATCACGGTATCAGCTGAGATTTATTTATGTCTTTATCTTTACCAGGAACCAACTGTCCCTTCAACCAAACATGAACATTCTAACACAGAACCTAGACCTTATACGAATGAACATTCTTCAACTATATTTGAGATCCCATCACCACAAGATGGGGACAGGGAGGGTTCGCTTTGTCCTTAAAAGTCAAAGCCCTTGATACGTGGTCTTCTGATTCATCCATGTTAACTACGGCTATGTGATAAATAGGGGTGTAGTGGCGTTTGTATGCCACGAAAACATCAATCATCCAAGAAGAGCCCTGTAAAATTCTTCTTAGTCACATTTAAAAAATATTTGAACTAATGCAGAAATGGATCATTTACAACAGAGAAAAACATAAATGAAGTACAACATAAATACATTTTCCTAGATTCTGAGATTATATTCAGTTGAAATTTGAGACTAACTAATTGGAAATTAATGTTTACTTTTGAGAAAATGTCAAAATAGAAAAGGCACACATTAGGATATCAAAATGTATTATAATACATCTAGACACTTACTACAACCACATCAATAAAGCAAAGAATAAAAAAATAAAGTGAGATCATGTGAATATTAGATTAGGAGCAATAGGTTAAAGCGTAAATGCAATATCCTACTGTTATGCTGCAATAAGCATTGACATCCACAAACTTACATTTTGTTCGATTCATTTCAGTGGCAGAGATTTGATGCAAATTCTCCATTGTACCAAAGATGCAGTTGAATTTGATGTGAGATCTTAATCGCTCAAACTCCAAACAGTTGATACATATAACATCCATTGTCTAAAATCGAGGACGGGGGTGTCCATTAATACATTGTTTGGCTATGCACAACCATGCTGTAGTAATTCCCATGAAATTAATAACTATTTGGGTCTTAGGAATTAGAGCAGCATTTCTTAAGATGATACAAGAAATACAATCCCAATGACCACATAGTAATAACTTTCTGTTCATCCAAAAGGAGTTGTGTAACAGAAAAAATATCCATCTTTAACCCTTCCACCTTTTTGAACAAGAATTTTTTGGTTTTTAGATATTTGGAAATACCCCTTTTGGGTTTAGAGTATGAAGAACCAGTCATAGCAAGCACATTTTACAGTCACAAACACTCAGGTTAGCTTTTGTGCCCATAAAAATGTTTTTTCAGCTATAGTAGCCTGATTTTAGAAGTCAGAAAAGCCTTTCCCATTACAAATGAATAACAATTTTGTGATTGGAGGGGGCATGTTGTAGGTGGCCCTTCCAAATAACTAATCAATATTTTCTGCAATATTTTTTTCAGGCTGAAAACCAGTCACAAACATTGAAAGATAACCTCTAAGAAGATGGTAAGCAATGCTCGTAAGGGAAGAAGCATACATACGGCCCCTTCACCTTTGTTGAAAAAAAACATGTTTGGGAAATCGGTGGTGACCTATTGGACAATTGCCAACTCTCAAACAAATGCTTTTCTTTTTTTTCCTTTAAGGAAAACAGACCCCATTAAAAAATGTTTGCTTTATTTAAAAGCAATCACATTATATCATGGTCTGTTCATTCGAGCAGGTCACCATCCACGTATTTGCCTCCAATCTTAGTGAGTCGCCATTTGCAACTTACCTGATGAAATTCATGAGGTAGGTTGGTTAACAACCCACTACAATTTGGATTTTATGAACCAAGCCAATAATACATAGGTTGCTTCATGAAATGTTTCTGGTGGCAAATATACTGGTCACAAATGCCAAACCAGTATTTTGTGACATGTAATTTTTACATGAAACCCTCAGTCTAAATCAGTGCACATGAGCAAAATATAAAATTACCAAATTACTACTGAATGTGACATAGCCAAGATAACAACCATAGCCTGCATTCCATATTCTTGAAAATACTAGGCAAAGATGATTCACCTCATTAAAATTTTAAAAAGCAGTAACATATCTTCAGTCATAACTGCTTGTCAAAACTCAACTCAGAAAAACTCAAATGTCATTCATCCATAAAACATAATGACAATTGGAATATTGTTGGTATCTCAGCAAATGCAGGAGTGAGCACAAGATGCAGAATGAGAGGCTAGAGCTTCCTATTCTGCAGTGGAAGACTGTTGAACTTCCACCTGTGTTATACGATGCATCGTCCAGCTTAAACGTCAGATCAAAACATAAATTAGATCACTGGTAGTGCACCACATCCAACAATATTTGAATGTCCAGTTCTTTAGTGTAGTGTTATTCAATACTTCTCTTTATTCTTTTTTCTTTTTAGGAGCGCACATATTCATAACAGCAACAGTCAATGCGTTTCGTCCTTAACAAAGGACTTCTTCAGGGCAAATCATTTGACTTCAAGACACCCTGAAGATATGACCAGGTCAGGGAGTCAAAAGCCTTCTCAATGTCCAGGGAAAACAACCCCTGCCAAGGGTATAGTACTCTGTTAGTCCATAATATGAAACAATCATCTGAGGTTTAGGAATGTGTTCCTCCCTGGTATGAAGCTGCTCTGATCAGGATGGACCAGAACAGTCATGTAAGGGAGGTGGCGATTGGCAATGACCTTCCTCAAAATCTTGCAACCAATATTGCACAGCAAGAGGTTCCAGTACCTCCAATGGATCCTTGTCAGGTTTCGGTAGTATCACTAAAAATGCCTCTCTCATTTATGCGGGAAGAATTCCCACTGTTCTCGCTACCTGAAATATGGTTAATAGTCACAGGGCAAATATGAATCGGTATGTGGAACAAAACACCATGGGGAGACCACCTGTTACCGAGGTCTTGGTGCGGGCCATCTGGTCTAGTACTAACTGGATCTCGTGGACCGTCAGAGGGAAATCCAGTGACTGCCTATGATGAGAATCCAGACTGGGGATCGGAAGGGCATACAGATACTCCTCAAGCCCACGTCTGGTTAGCCTATCGGCCGGCTTTTAGAGGGCCTTATGCTTGATGGCCAGCTGCGAAGTGATTGTCTAACCTGTAGGCAACCAGACATCTGTTACCCTAGGCCTTTAGTGTGAGTGATGCAATAACCATGCACTGACACCATCCCTTGTTGCCCTCTGCGTACCGCTTCATGGTGTACTCTGCACAGTCCAACTGAACTAGCTTATCCTGTAAAGCTCTATATTCTGTCCAGAGTCTTATGATATCTACTCTATGTTTCCCTCCCTGTTGTTAATGTGTCTCTAACATGCGGATCGTCACCTCCAGCACTGTCATCTAACGATGCAATGACACTTTGACTACATAGTTGGCTTTTATACAGCAGCCTTTATGATCACCTTTAAGGTGTCCTGCTTAGACCCTGGACCCAATGCCGGCCACACTTCTGCTCAAATATTCTAATAACTGTGCCCCGATTGATTCCCAAAACACCATGTCCTGTAGAGCATTGATGGGAATTGGACTTTGACACCTGCCCCAACTCAAGGTGGCCAGAAGGGGACAATGATCTGATAGTGTTCAACCCAGATATTCCAGTGTCTTCATATTAGGGAGCAGACTAGGTTACCAAATGTAGATCAATTCTAGTGTGGAGCTGGTGGATCAGTGAAAAATATGAATATTCAAGATTGTGGGGGGGCATGGAGGCCCAAACGTCATGCAGGCCACTGTGGGTAAGCCAATTTGCTAGTGAATGGGTTTCCATTTCTTTCTACTGAGAAGAAAGTAGCTTGTTGACCAATTAGGACTGTGTGGAGCAGCCAGTCCTGTAAAAAGAGGCCTATGTTGGGGTCCTCCGCACCCTCCAGTAGGCCTATCAACTGGATGTAATTGTGTCATGATCTGCCTAATGCATCATTTGCAAGTGCTCACAGTAATGCTACATCTGCCTGAAGTGTCTGTAATTGATTCTGTGTGCCATATACAGTAGGTGCAGGCCAGCTAGGGCAGTTTAATTGGATTACATGCAGTATTTGAGCTTGTAGGAGGCTCATCTAGACAGTGACAGTATCCAGTTTAGGGTCTACTGTGCCCTTTATATCTCTAATTGCCCCTAGGAGTTGATCAAATCTGTTAATGGCGCTGGAACCTGCATAGCTGTTGGAACGCTCTCTGCCCTCTGGTACCCCTCATCCTGCTGGGGTATTGCAGTTCCCCTATCTTGTTCAGGGCTGCCTCTAGTGCCCTGCTGCTTGACCATGTTGGTGGCAGTAAAATCCAGGGGCTGCTCCAGCCCTGACTCTAGTATCAGAGGTCCGCATGGGAAAAGTGTCATAGAACCTCAGCACAGGGCCACCGGCTTGAACAGTATCGGTCCCTCAGGGATGAAGTGATGCAAAGTTGATGACCGTCCACGGAGGTGGAATGCAACAGTGGAGAGAGTTATCGTAAACAGCAAAGATTTGCAAATGCAAAGGAGTGAGCACCATTGTAGGAGGAACAAGGTGAATCTGAGAGCTGGCTGTTCAGGCAATGCACAACATTCAAAGGGCAGCATTCCCCAGGACCCGCTTACTCGTGTTGCATAGTGTTCTGTGAACCTTAGCTGTCAGTATTCCTGGGGGTGAAATCACACCGATCCCCAAAGTCTGCCAGCACTCCGCCATAAGATTTGCTACCCCAGTGCAGCCCAGGTTGCAAAGATAAACAGATGACTGGAGGGGAGAGAAAGAGAGATGGACGAAACCCCTCTTGTCAGTTATGACCCCCAATGAAGTTCTTCCACACCTGGAGGGCACAGCACTGCCCAGTAAACTAACAGTCAGCCTCCAGCAGAGACAGAGAGTGCAATTCAATAGAGGCCTTGAGGGCAATGGTGGGCCCCGTCCTCACCTCAGTAGCCAGTTCAGGCAATAGCCAATGTTGGTGTTCATCCGTGTTGCCATCCGGGGGGTGAGCAGTGATAATCCAGTAGGAGTTGTTGGCTTCACACATGGGGCCTTTGGAAAGTCAGTGTGCAACACATGGCCTTCTGTGGCACCAATGAGGCCTCAGCTGGTGCAACTGAGCTGCTGGATGCAAGAATCCCTCCACTACTGTGTCTTACATCAGTGGGGTGCAGGCATGAGCCACCCCATAGACTTCTGCCGGAGCAACCAACAATGATGAGGGCTGCCAGGTGTCTGATCGCAGGCCTCGGTTGCGATCAGCCTTGCTGCCACTCTCAATACTGTACACACCGGTACTCTGCTCACTAAGCCCAGGACTTGGGCGACTCTCAGTACAACATGCCCTGATGCAGGGCTGGCTTGGTTCAGGCCCCCGATGAGGCAGGATTTCTGTAGACAGGTGCGACTCAGGGAGTTCAATTACTGTGCGTCCTTCTCCACGGCCATCTTGACCTCGCCCCTCTGCATACACCCTTAATGAAGAGACATAAAACACAGTGACAGGTTTCTTAATATGTGATGTTATCTTTACTGAGTAAGAAACCATATTTCCAAGGCGATACTTATTTGGTGACTACCTTTCTCAGATGGATTGCGAAAGTTTTCAAATAAAATGTATTGCCTACTTTGATTACAGAAATCTGCAGGAAATTCACACATTCCTCCTCTCGTTTGTTTCCAAAACTCAGGAACTGACAAACCCTGCCTAGTACTGTCAATTACTTCTATCAAACCTGGCGCTACAAGATTGCAGAAAGTGTTTTAACATTCCATGGGTTTAAAAAAAAAAACATTGGTTATGTTGTCCACTACTAACCCTAATAGAGTCTCCTCAATTAAGGAACTGCTTAAGCAATTTTCTGAGCACCAGCCATTATTGCTCCTGTACTGTAGGTCTCCGTTCTTCTACTCGTTATCTTTCAGGATGACCGAAAAAATCATCTGTTCAGATTGTAGCCTCTGGTTTGACTTGTTTCCCCTTCTTCTTCATCCTCTTCTCTTTGGAGTTGTTCTGCCCTAGCTTTTAAGTGTAGCTCTCAGTTGCTACCCCATAATAATTAAATAACTATTCACTTAAATCAATAACTACTTAACCCAAATCCAAGGTAAAAATGTACATCCTTCGAGGATGTTGAAACCTTTTACCATTCAGGTCGCAGGCTGTTTTATATTGGTGTTATAGCAACAGGGATTTTCTTAGCACATTCAGTAGCTGTCATTCTGTAATGTTAATCGCATTTATTTACAATCTTTACATACTGCAGCATGAGGCGCTCTACACAAGAAAGTTATTAGTAGTTCATAATCCTCACGCTCATCTACACAGAGGCAGCAATCTGCAACATAGCAGTGAGTTAAAAGCATTGCATATCGGTCGTCTTCACTGGGAAAAAGGCACAAAGTGCAATTAAATCGTTAAAGCATTTAACTCGATCTAGTTGACACCTCAATGCTGGAAATCGGCTCATTTTAGCGTTTAATGCTATCATGAAAGGTCAAGGCCATCAGTGACTGGACAGTAAATTCATCTAGAACCTTAAAATATTTTTTTCCTAAGAAAATCCGTTTTAAGCTTTGTGAACTAGAAGCAAATACATTGTCAAATTCTCTGCAAAAATGATTTCATAAAACGAGTTCCATATTTTGTGCACATCTCTAGGTAGTTGATTTCTCTTTTGGGGCAAAAAAACATATTTTATAAAATTATATTCTTCCAGCACCCATTTCAGCTGACTTAAAAATCCATTTTGTGCAAAACAATGACCATACATCAGATGAAAGTGTTTGCACAGTAGTTATTTAGCCTGGCAAATTGCAGAAAAATGTCAGTTGAAATGAAAGACACACAGCCTTGGGCTTATCAGGGAAAGTGCAGATGATTCATGTAACATCATAAATAAGTAATAAAGACTTTATGTTCACTGGCTTTCTGGAGAGTTTCTTTTACTATCTCTAGTGTGTTTCAAAGCAGCAGCAAGAGGAGCTGTAGTTGTTGACAGCAGCATCCAGCAAGATAAGGAATTCTATCTTTAACACTCATATTTCAAGGTCACCGCTTGTTCCATTCAGAGGCAAAGAAGAATAAACGTCCTCAGATAATAGCGGGAAGTTTATGGATCAAGAAGGAGCCATTATGATGGACAAAAAGGCAACTAAAAGTAACCTAGCACTGTAGCTTCAATGACATAAACTAACAGAAGCATTTCAGCTGTGGAAAGTACGATTCAAGAAAATCCCACCTAGTCAAATAGCTAATAAAAAAAGATAGTGTTATTTGTATGAAAAGAAATATATCCGCTCCATCTGACGTGTGAAATAGGTCTTACGTTTTTATTTTGTAAAACATGTTTGAGTTTAGCAATTTAAATCCTAGATGTGCAATTATTCTGTGCGCAACATTGTATTAATATCTATTTTGTCAGCATGTATTCAGACAACATAGACTGAGAATGACTGTTTTGGGAAATTATGTGTCATCTTCTCAGTCTCATTCCCACACATCGAAAATCTAAAAGGCACCATTTTTCACACATCACCATCCAATACATGTACTGATTACTTTTCACTTGCACTAAGTATCACATAGAAAGTATATCAGGCTCTGTTTTATTTTTGTAGTAATCCTATATTCCTGGAGTAAGCTAATTTCAATCAAGGGAATCTACTACAATAATGAATAAGCCAGGAGTTCTACAACAGTAAGTCACCCTTGTTTATACAACAATCTTTTTGAATCAGGGCAATTAAATGCAAATGCTGACAGACTATAAAAAGCATTGAATAGGACCATTATTACAGCTATCAAAAAGACACGTGGCCCAAAAATAGCAAAACGTGTTTCCTAGCACACCACAAGACAGCAAGAAAAGAGTGAAGAATTGAAATATACACATAACGCCAGTAGATCAGACAACACCATAAACAACAACACACAATGCACACAAATGATATGCAGAATGAAAGTAATGTGATATATACTTTGGAGGATGAAGTGATATTTTCTCATGGTCGCCTGCAAAAAGATTGTTCGACTAGTTAGGGTATTAATTTGTTATGTATATCACATCCGATCAAGACGCCTTCAAGGAGAACCAAATCCTAAATCCCCCGTTCCCCTCACCACACACCAGTCACAGACCTTTTTCAGGCTTAGGAAGCAGGGTTAATTAGATCACCATTGTTCATCTGTGAGTGACGCATCCTCATCTATTTTCTACAAATCATCTTCAGTTCTCAGCCATCATGAATGCCCGACATAATTGGCTTGTGAGAAGGATTAAATGGAAATAAAGAGCCAGTGTTGTTGAGCGCTGAGCAACTGGGGAGCAACAGCTGAAAACATCAATCGGAAAAATAGATGGAGCTGAAACGCATGGCCCAATAACTAATCGTGAGTGCATTGGATTTCAGCCAGGTTTTTCCAAGGCTAGTAAGACAGATGGATTTTAAACAATGGGGTGGTTCATCTGGGATTTATGACTCACTGGTATTTTATTGCAGAAAGACGATTTTCCTGTTAGTTCTCTGCTCATAATCCGAGTCAAATATTTTGCTAAGGTGATGAGTGTTGGCATAAACTTCGTTTGTGATTGTAGTAATTATTATGTGGTCCAGTTAAAACTAGGGCCTTCTGTTTCCATTACCTGGTATAAAAAGGCGTTTCTGAGTGAAAGTTTAATCTTCAGTGGATGAGGTTTTGTGTATAAACCAAACGGAGACAATGCAAAACTGTTTTGGAAATTAATAGCCATCCTAAATTCTAATTGTACACAGAAGATTCATATCTGGAAACTGAGACAATCCGTATTACTGCCACAATCACATACATTTTACTTGTCTTCGTAGCAGCTGCTTTTGAAAATCACACGTTTTCATAAAGAACTGGAGTGCGGACCTATTCCTCAGAATATATCAGAACTGAGGACAAGCTGCTTGAGAAGACAGCGTCAGAACACTTCACTTTCCTGTGCAGCAAGCTGAATCCATTAAGGAGAACGGATACCATCTCTGCTTTTACATGGCCAAGAACTGACAAAGCCGAAAAATCCCTTTAGCTTTGCATGCGTCTCTTTTATGTATTTAATGTGTTTTCACTATGTAAAGATTTTTAACCAGAAATCTATTACAATGTTCACTGTTTTCTTTTTTTTTTTTTTAAATAGTTGTCTCATTATTTAGATAAAATTGGAAGAGGTTGTGGTCATAAAAGATTGACGATTTACTCTTTGCTCTATTAAGCAGTATTCCCATGGTTTGTCTACGTGTGTTTTGGAGTAGAAAAGTAGCAGTATTTAAATTGATAACCATGTACTTGCAATGTTTTCAAGACAGAAAACCCTTTAGTATTCAACAACCAGAAAAAAAAAGAAAAAAAATGTTTGTTTATATGTAGGTAGGTCTTTGTGTAGTCAGCATCGTATTGTGACGTGCAAATGAGTAGCACAACACTAACTAAAATTCAACTTACAGTGGTACAAACATCACCGCTGACGGTACAATGTACTAGCAAAATTGCAGAAGAAAGAGTGAGGGTCATTCTGGTGACTTGCATAATAGGATAATTATTTTTGATACACTTTTATGTCGGATTTTATATTTCCAAAGATATGCATATTTTTTCTGTGGCCCAAACGTGCAGCAAATTGTTTTGCTGCATGATTAAATTATGGTATATATATACAGATTCATTTTATGGATAACAAATGAGCAATAAATGTATCTTCTTTAAATAGGTTAATCGAATTTCTCACATTTCACTCTCAATAAAATGATTTAGAAGCCACTTCACTTTCTTGGATGGAGATGCAGAAAAGGTACTGAAAAAGAAAATGTGTGTCACAATCATTGCCACTCACAACAGACAAATCACAGTTTACAGGGCTGACTAAAAGGAAATGTCAATTGAATATTGTTATTTATGATGGCCGTTTATTCTCTTAACTGCATTTCGTTATTCAGCCTTCGTTTTTATCTTAATCAGGACAAGAAGTCAACATTTGCCCCTCTTGCATGATGTGGAATCTGAAAGCAAAAATATTATATTGAAGAAGGAGATTACAGAATTGGAACTATGTCATCTAATCTACTAACATCATATGTGGGAGCATCTGGTCTTAGGAAGAAACTGTGGCTCTCCTAGAGCTTAATTTAAAATGTAGAAGATCAGTCGGAGTTTTTGAGAAAGATTGCTTGTTTGGATAAAACATAATTTGGAGCAGGGGACTACGTCTTCTCATTATTTAAAATACTGGATTTGAAAGATAAGGAATTATTTAAACTAGTGTGAACAGATTTTTCAGACCAAAAAATGATGTGGCGCATTCCTGTCATTTCCTAGCGCTGGCACACTTTTGGCTGCCTAGCGCCAATGCAGACAGCCATGGCCCATCGTGAAAGGTGCCTGCATTGTAAGCAGGATTGCTTTTTTTGCAGTAAAGGGCACCTTCCTGCACAAAACATTCCTCAGAGGCATTTCTCTTTCTACTGCACTGAATAATGCAGCACATATAGAAAGAGGAAAAATGAGGAGAAATAAAGATATTTCTCCTGTTATGCCTCACCTGGGAAGGTGTAGCCTTTTGATGCAATTCCAGGTCTACCTCTAATGGTAAATCTGAGAATGCACCAAAATCCATAGGTGGACGCTTAGGAACACACACTCTCCAACCATGGAATGTCTCCCTGGGGCAAAGTAACGCAAGATAGCAATTTGTGCTGCCTTGAATTACTCTAAATGTATCAAGTAATGCAGGTCCATGCAAGGTGGCCTTGCATGGTTTGACAAATCTCACTTAGGTTTTCCATTGCTCTTGCACCCCCTTGTGTGGTGCAAGGACGATTCATAAACCTTAATAAATTTGGTTCACTATATATATATATATATATATATATATATATAACCCATAGCTGGTTCCCTGATTTGCCTGTACACTTGCCTGTCATTTTAAAAACATAAAAACAATTGTCATCAATTGAGGTATTTTGTGATAGATTCAATACCCTCAAATAGAAGAGGTGGCAACAGGGAAAGCCAAGTGAGAAGATTAGAATCCCATTAAATATTGGATTTAGATATAAAAACACCAGATGGCCTGAATACTGAAAAGGAACTGAATACACACATTTAACCTCCCTGCCCTTCTTGAGTCAATAGAGCTAAAAGATTATTTAAACCATTATTTCCCTCGCTCACTGACTGATATAAGTATAATTGAAATTCCTTTTGTTTAATGACTTAACAAATTATTATTTTTGTAATGAATTTCATCTTATCCCACACATAAATTAGGTACCTATTACCCAACTAATGTTTATCTGATAACAGATTAAACAACTTGATGATGATGTGTTATACAGAGGGCAACAAAATAAAAAGTGCAGATGATGGATGGAATGGTGAACAATGTAAACATTCATCCCCATTCACAAAGATCTGGGTTTAATCCATTGTCTTTCCCCATGGGAACAATTCAGCCCAAACTGCCAGGCCAGGTCCTCCCTGGACCAGAATCAAGCATCCTGGGACCAGTTTCGGGGTATCACCTCTCATTAGCCAGACTAGCATGAATCCTATGGTGCAGTGAGCACGGGAGTTATGTCTTGCTATACTCTTCCCACTTAGGGTGACAAAAGAGGGAGCACGAGATTTCCACGGGCTGCTATACCTTCACTTTTTGCAATATAACAGCCAAATAATGAATTGTGATGGTGTATCAAAATGAGCGCTTTAGAAGGTATACCATTGGCTAGACGCACAACACTGTTCATACTTTATTATTTTGAATTTATGTACGTTGATTACTGTATCTTTAACAAGGGCATTCATCACGGTAATTACAGAATATTTTCTATGTCAAGCACAAACTAATTCTTATGAATGGCTAAACTTGTGATTGGTGGGATGATAATTCAATATTAATTTTGGTATTACTTGTGAATAATTATGATGTTGATTTCAATGTGCACTTAATATCAACAGTGATTAATTTAACTGAAGTATTTCTCTGCTGTGAAGTATGTGAATCATGTGACTGTTTAAAAACATTGCTGAAGAACGCATTGGTTGTGTGATCAAGGCCATTGTACCGGCCAAATCACTTTATGGTGGCAAGAAGAAAGCCCACTCAGGATCAAAGCTTTTTTTCATGAGGCAATTGTGTCTCATATAATACTTAAAGAGTGGATGAGTAGGTAATGGAGGTGAGGCAGGGTTGCTCTACGGGGTGTGGGAGGGGGCCATTGAGGGGGAACTGCTACTGCCTCAGTGAACCTGTACTTTGTTAACCTGGCTCCCAAGAAGGATATACGGGTGTCTTGGCCTGAGTATTTCAATCCATGGAATGATCTTATGTGCATTGGTTGAATCGAAGAGCTCAGCAGATGTAACAATTACACAGTGCTGTGGCCAAAAGGTATGTAAAATGAAAATGATGAGGACCATCAAATGCTAAACAATATGACACCATACTAATTTAAATGGTCCGACTGAATTGAAATACTGAATGTGCGAAACTACAGGATTGAAGGAGTTGAAGTATAATATCAGTGCAATCCTGTGGTTACCCCTTTCAATACAATGATACAACATGGAAGGAGAGAGAGAAAAAAAAATGTATAGTTAAATATGGCAGAAAGACATGGCTGATGGGAAGCAGCAGAAAAAGATGTTTTCGACAAAAACATAGTGAGCAAGGAGAGGCAAGTGGGGTAGAATATGGAGAAACACACACCTGCATGAATAATTAAGGAATTGGAAACGGTGAGAATCTCTGAGTCTAAATAGTGGTGAAAGATTATCTCCATATGCAAATACATGGAATGTGGCTGAGTGCCCATGGTTTGACAACATCTTTGTTACCTACACATGGGGATATGGCTATGGATCTGCTGAATGAATAGAGATCACAAACAAAAAGAATGTTCTATGAAACAAAAGGTACTCTCATTAAACATGCCAAGCGTGAAATGGATTTGCAGACAGCAAAGATTGTAGAACTAGTGAAAGAAATCGAATGAATAAAAGAACAGGAGTAAAGATGTTATTGATGAACACGGAAGAGAAGATAAAGAAACATAAAGAGGTAACTTGTTTGAGGAAAGCGCAAAGATCAACAGAGATAAATTAAACTACCAGTATGAGCAGATATGTACATTTGCAAAAAATTGAACCACAAAGGGCCAAAGAGAAGATACATCAAGCAGCATCTGTGGATGTGGTAATGAGTGAGACAGAGATGAGCTTGGATCTAGGCTTTTCTGCAGGTGAGGGCCCGACAGTAAAAAAATATTTTTATGGGAAGATGAGACTATTCCATCTACCATGGCTCAATGAGGGAACAGAAGAGGAAGGGGACGTGGACACACAAATGCAGGATGTGGAGGGGCATGAGGAAGGGCAAGCAGTATGTAAATTGAGACCATAAGGAAAATGAAGAAACAAGTGAGAAACCTTTGTTCATTAACATATTGAGTGTAAAGTTAACATCTTCACAGGAGCAGATCTTGAAAAATGCATTAAGCTTTTTCCCCATATCTGGCCCTGATTTTGTGGATCTCATAACAGAGTCATATAAGCTTGAAAGGAAATTAAAGTTATGTAAATTTATGCTATGAGAACTTATAATGCACAAGGCAACAATCATTGATCCAAGATGCAGCAATCAAAGTTGCGTATTAGAGATATTCCTGAAATGTTGCTTATAGTTGAATTAAGAATGGCAAATGAGCAGCTGGTTAACACCATACAGAGGGAAAATATCACAGAAGCTGAACAATTGGAAAATATCAGATTTACAATGGATTCAGATATTGAAAGTGGCCTAAGTTCTCAAAGCAAGTTCTGACCTTATTTACAATTGGTAATTAGACAGATATATTCTCTGAAATGGCTGTAGATGACAATAAAGGAATGAGAAGGCAGCCGAAAAAACACCAGAAAAATAACCTTTCATAGTAGGAGTGGCATGAATAGAATGAACTATGGAAGAACAGATCTATTTTTATCAAACCTTCTCATAAGAGAGAAATATATAAAGGAAGTACAGAGGCAACTGTCCATGAGAGATTATTATGCGAGCCCAAGGACCAATCACGCTAGGGAATACCAATGTGTATATCATGGGATGTTGAAGAACTGACATGACTCTGGGCCCTTTAGCCATGAGGAATATCTGTATTTGAGATTAGATCACCCTAGGAGTTCTATCATTTATGTTCCATCAAAGATCAACAAAGACAAAAACAATCCCCTGCTAGACCTATTATGAGTACGATTGGACCTTTACTAGAGAACACCTCAAGATATCTTGATTAATTCTTATTTGAGTATGTTACCAACCTTCAATCATATATAAGGGATACAAATGATTTCTTGAGCAAAGTGAGCAACACCCCATGGAAATCCACTTATGTTATGGAAACAATGGATGTGACATAATTGTAAAATTCAATCATACATGATTTGGGAATGAATGCATGCCTGTATTTCTTGAGAACTCAGCTGCTCAATCTTTTACAACACACTCAGATGCTTACTGCTTTACCTACAACTTTTTTTTATCTTTGACAACAAGATATATTTATAAAAATAAGGCACCACTATGGAGACATTATTTGCTCTCACTTACACCAATTTATTTATTGGGTGGTAAACAAAAGAGATAACATGGTCTGAAGAATATACTATCTACATGAAGAAAATAGTACTATGGGTGCATTTCATTGATGAACTGTGAAATCAGGGATGGAGAGGAATCAATGTTGAAGGAATTCATTGGTAAATGGAATGGAAATTAAGTAAACATTCAATTAACTGCAACTGGGAGCACAGCAAGGATTGACTTTCTTGATGTAGCTATGCAAACCGATTAAAATTCAGCAGTTATAGTTATATTTATAATCATAATAATAATAATTATGTTAAGAAACTATAAACTTGTTCCCAAAGTTAATTTGCGGCATGAGTTTTAGTGTGTTCAGATAAATATAACTATAAGCATAATTTTAACTTATGAAATTCTATGATTTTATATAGGTGAAAGGTCAACCTAACTACAACCTCCCTGTAAAATGTGTTTTTTCAGCAGATTCTATGTTTTTTTATAGCGCAAACGTTAATATTTCTGTCAGGGTGCGGCCAGCCAATCAGGGCATTGCTTTTCCCCTGGATTCAAAGAGGGTCCAAGAAGGATCCAATCATTGCCTAAAAAAAGGGACATTTTTTGCCCATGAAAGTTCCCTAAGGGATCTCCCCATGTGTCCAATGTGGTCAGAGTACCTATATCATGACCCCTTATATGTTTTTAAACTATTTTTTCCCTCCTCCCAGGCAATGTTAAAAACAAAATGGTGGCTGCAACTTTTCTGTTAGGTTGCGGCCTGCCAATCAGGGCCTTGCTTTTCCTCTGAATCCAAGGAGGTTCCAAGGTCGATCCGCATCACTATATATACAAATTTGGTTTTAATTTAATAACTAGAAAACTACTGAACGGATTTACAAAAATCACAAAAAGGACGCTTTTTGGACCAAGATTTAGTTTTGTGCCTAATTCTGTGTAAACCTGTCCAGCGGTTCAGGCTGTAGTCATTTTCAAAATCCCTACAGAAATTAACATGGGGAAAACACATTTTCTCTCCCCCAGGCTTGACGGTTCTGCCTGAAACTTTCCAAACAGCAGCTGAAGTGAACGTCAAATTGTTTTGGAACATATTAACGTAGGCAAGTCTACAAAAAAAAATTCAATGGAAACTAGGTCCAAACTGTAACCACCTACTACTATAGGATATATAAATATATATATATATATATATATATATATATATATATATATATATATATATATATATATATGTGTGTGTGTGTTTGTGTGTATATGTATATATGTGTATGCTTATGTGTGTGTATATATATGTGTATATGTATACAGATATATATAAATGTATGTATCTGTATATATTCAATGAAAAAGACAGAGGTTACAGGGACGTTATGGTTAGGAAATAGAATTTTAAAAAGCCCATAGTAATTCACTCAAAAAAACAAAGGTTACAGGGACATGATAGTTAGGTTCTAAATTTACTTGTACAAAAACCTTGGAAAATCTGCAGTTATAGTTAGAGTTATTTCAAGTAAGTATAACTCGAACCCTAAGGTAACTATAACTGTGCCCCGCCATGCACAGTTTTTTCTCTATTAATTTCAGTGCTAATGCTTAGTTAATATCTTTAACGACGTTATAAAACTTGTCATGATTACTGTAATATCTGGGGTAATTAGCAGTAGATGGAAAGGACACAAGTTATAGCTACCTTAGGGAGCAAGTTAGAATTACTTGAAATACCTTTATCTATGACTGCTGAACTTCTTAAGTTTTGTACGAGTAAATTCAGAACCTACCTATAATGTTCCTGTAACCTTTGTTTTTTTAACTGAATTTCTATGGATTTTTTATTCTATTTCCTAACTATAATGTCCCAGTAACATTTTTTTTTTTTTTAGTCAAATTCGAAGGCTTTTTTAATACAAAGTCATTTAAAATACTATACATTAATTCAACCACTGCAGCACCCTACCCAACTCCACACCACTCACGACCTTTGGCAGTGTGCAGCGTGAGTTGGGCGCAGGGCCTGGCCTGCAGCAATACACAGTCAACCCTCTGTGACACCCAAACCCGCATCACGTACGGCCTCAAGCCATGCTGGTGGGGGTTGGCCACGGGTCTTGGCCTACAGCCAGGCCTCTGACCAGCCCCTCGCAACCACCCAACCTCTGCCATGCATGGCCAAAGGATCTGTCTATCTGGGTGTGAGAATAGGTGTGAGAGGGTGTCTCTGGGTGTGAGAGTGCCTGTCTGGGTGTGAGAGTGGGTGTGCGAGGGTTTGAGTGGTTCTGTGAGTGGATGTGTGAGTGTCTGAGTGGGTCTGTGAGTGGGTACATGAGTGTCTGAGTGGGTCTGTGAGTGGGTGCATGAGTGCATGAGTGGGTCTGTGAGTGGGTGCATGAGTGTCTGAGTGAGTCTGCGAGTGGGTGTATGAGTGTCTGACTGGGTCTGAGAGTGGATGTGTGAGGGTCTGAGTGGGTGTGTGAGGGTTTGAGTGGGTCTGTGAGTGGATGAATGATGTCTGAGTGAGATTGTGAGTGTCAATGTCTGAGTGGGTCTGTGAGTGGATACATCAGAGTCTGAGTGATTCTGTGAGTCAGTGCATCAGCGTTTGAGTGGGTCTGTGAGTGGGTGCGTACGGGTCAGAGTGGGTGTGTCAGTTTGTGCATGATTGTCTGTGTGGGTCTGTTAGTAGGTGTTTGAGTGTCTCAGTGGCTCTGTCAGTAGCTGCATGAGTGTCTGATTGCTACTATGAGTAAATGAATCAGTGTATGAATGAGTCTGTGAATATTTTTTTTTTACATTTTTTGGCCAATATTTGTGAATTACAGACTACACGGTGGCCATGCTGAATGTCATGACATAGTGAACAAAATACCTTTAAGGATCTAATTTCACCCTCAAAGACCCATATATCTTAGCCCCAGGGTCAGTGTACCTCCACCCTGACCCCTTTATGACACTTTTCATTTTATTTTTCAGCCCCGGGAACCATATCCCATTACCTAAAATGGTGGCAACAATTTTCTGGTCAGGTTGCAGCCAGCCAATCACATAATTCCTGTGTGCGCACACATTCGTGAACTCACTGAGATAATTATGACAACATCATGACAGATTTGCACTCCTATATTTACAAATTTATGTTCCCTTTAAAATTTCAAAAACTACTGAACGGATGTATACCAAGGCTCTGATTATGACACTGGTGTTCTTTAGACCACCAGGACTGTGGTGGCGTCTGACTGCTGCCAAAGCGCTGGTCTGTCCACTTGGCAGACCACTTTGGAAGAACCCAGCCATGGACAGCAGGGGTTGGCCGAAGGGCCTGGCCTGCATGCAGGCCCTGCAGCCAACCCCTATAGCAACACAACCCTGTGCTGTGTAGGATGGGCATTTGCTGTTGGTCCTGGCTTGTGGCCAAGTCCTGTGGCCAACCCCTATACCAACCCAACCCTGCATAGTCCCCCCTCCCCAGGCCGATCTCAGACTGCCACATTGTTAGCATGGCGGTTCGGCCACAGTCAGACCGCATTGCCAGTTTCTCTCCACTGTTGGGACTGGTGGTCCTAATCCGCCAGGGCAGTGCTGTATGCAGTGCCGTCCTGGGGATTAAGACCCCCCTGTCTATCAGCTTTCACATGGCTGTTGCACCGCCATGTAAAAGCTGGTGGAGACGGGGTGCAGGGGGCCCCATGGACAGCCCAATTGCACTTTTCACTGTTTCCTCTGCAGTGAAAAGCACAACGGGTGCTGTTGCACACTATGCACCGCAACTTTGCCATTGGCTCAAATATGAGCCAGGATGGCATTAATGTTGTGGTCTTTCCCTGCTGGGCCAGAAGGCAGAAACACAATTTCCACGCGTAATCTGCATACCAAGATACTATATGTTAATCCAAACACCACCATGCATAGCCTTCAGCTGTGTGCAGAGGCGGTTGGCTGTGAAGTCTGACCTTCAGGCAGGCCCTGCAGCCAACCCCTATCAGAACCCAGCAATGGACAGCAGGGGTTGTCCGAAGGGCCTGGCCTGCATGCAGGTCCTGCAGCCAACCCCTATAGCAACACAACCCTGTGCTGTGTAGGATGGGCATTTGCTGTTGGTCCTGGCTTGTGGCCAAGTCCTGTGGCCAACCCCTATACCAACCCAACCCTGCAGAGTCCCCCCTCCCCAGGCCGATCTCAGGCCAAGGGGCACCATCCCCTGGGCCCCAGCCTAAATAGGTAATTTTTTTGTGTGGAGGGCTGTGTGACCCCGCTCCCCAGGCTGATCTCAGCCCCAGGGACCTCATCATCAGGGCCCAGCCATGTGACCTGGGTGCCCCCCACAGCATCCAGTCACAATGTTGGAAACTATGAGGGGAGCCTGAAGGCTCCCACTGTCACAGCTGACTCCCCACCTCCTGAGGGAGCCAGCATTTCTGCCACATAGAGGAAGCTGCTAAAGTAGCTCCCTCTCTGTGAAAGCAATTGTTTATTTTGTCTTCCTGCCTGCATCTCCGCGGGCAGGGAGACAGAGGAAACCTCTGCTCGCAGCGAGGGAGAGATGTTTGACAGCTCTCCCTCACTGTGAGTGGAATCTTTGCTGTGGCTTGGCAACAGCTGTAAAGCTGCAGCTAAGGCATAGCAAACAGCTATGTGCTAGAGGTGTGCAACCTGGGACATAGGAGGTGGCCCTGAGGGGTGGCAATCCCCAGGGACATCATTGGATCCTTTAGGGGGGCTGCGCTGCCCCCTCCAATGAATAGCCCCAGTGAGGTGGTGGTCCCTGGGGCTGTGGGGGTCCAAAATGGGACCCATTTTTTTTTAAATATTTGCCCTGGGGAGGTGGTGTTCCCTGGGGCTGTTGGGGTGCTGCTCACATCCCTGCATAAAATTACTAGTTTGCCCCTGGGAGGTGGTGGTCCCTGGGGTGGGGGGGCATGCAGACCACCTGCACATCATTTTCTTTTGTGGCCTGGGGAAGTGGTGGTCCCTGAGGATGTGGGGCTGTGTACCGTGTGCCCCCCCCCCCACGTGGCAATACATTAATGCCCCAGGGGTCTGTGGGGGTGCCATGCAGCCCCCACGCATGCCAGTTTATTTCCTGCCCCTGGGATGTGGTGGTCCCTAGGATTGTGGGGGCATGTGTGGCCCCCCAGCATACAATTACTGGTTGGCCCCGGGGAGATGGTGGATCCTGGGGCTGCAGAGGGGCCTTGTGGCCCCCCTGCATACCATAACATGAATGCTGCAGAAAGGTCGTGGTCCCTTGGACTGTGAGGGGACTGTGCAGCCCTCCTGCATGTCATTTTAGTTACTGCCCCAGGGATGGTGGTCCCCGGAGCTGTGGGGGCTTGCGGCACCCCACATATAATTAGAAGTTTGCCCAGGGGAGATGATGGTCCTCGGGGCTGCAGGATGGCCACAAGGCCCCCCCATAACATTACATGAATGCCCAGGGGAGGTGGTGGTCCCTGGGACTGAGGGGGGCCACACGGCTGCCAGTATACCATTACAAAAATGCCTTGGGGAGGTGGCAGTCCCAGGGGCTGCAGGGGCGGGTTCCGTGCACCCCATGCTTACCATTACATAAATGCCCCAGGGAGGTGGCAGTCCCCAGGGCTGTCCAAAGCCCAGGAGGGGGGCCCCAGGCACCCCTTCCTTGTTTATCACATGCCCCTGGGACCTGGCCCACCCGGGGGCATTCAAACAACAAGCATTACTTGAAATACCTCTATCTATGACTGCTGAACTTCTTAAGTTTTGTACGAGTAAATTCAGAACCTACCTATAATGTTCCTGTAACCTTTGTTTTTTTAACTGAATAATTAGAAATATTTAAAAATACTTTTTTGGCCTGGCGGGGTCCCTCTGAGACCCCAACACCAGAGCTAACGGGTCAGAGTGTCACTACGCTGACTTCCTTTCTTTTTTTAATACTATTTTTTGAGGGACTCAGCTGAAGTTGAGTCACAAGATGGCTGCCAACACTTCTTGGTTGAAGTGATGGCAGCCAATCAGAGCCGTGTATTTCCCTGCCCAAGCTCATCATTATTCGCGAAGGCTTCGCGGCTAGAGATATATCAATTTGGATTTCCTTAAATTTCTCAAAAAGTACTGAACGGATTTACAACAAATAAGCAAAAGCATAATCTGCATCCCGAAAGCAAGATTTCTGCTAAGTGTAGTGTAATTCCAACCAGTGGTTCAGGCTTTAGCCTTGTTCAAAGGTCCTACGGGAATTAACATGAAAGGTGCAACTTTATTGATCCCCACCTTTTTCTCCATCTCCACTTGACCGATCACCCCGAATCTTTCTGTGTGCAACAAAAATCAACAGTGCACCTTTTGTGGCAACAGTTTAGGAAGATTTGTGAAATGGTGCCAAAGATTTAGGCAAGTAAAAAACACTTTTTCCAAAGGTTGCAGGGAAGTTATAGTTAAGAAAAACTATTTTAAAAACATAGAAATTCACTTAAAAAAAGGTTACAGGGATGTTATAATTAGGCTCACATTTTAAACAAACAAAACCATAGTACTTTAAGGTAACTATAACTCACGTCCCCAAAATGCACAGTTTTTCATCAAGAATTTTATTGCAAATATTACACTGATATGATCAATGATGTTAGCAAAGATGTCATGAGTGCCGTAATTTGTGAGTAATTAGCAGTGCATGGTGAGAGTGTGAGTTATAGTTACCTTAGGGCACAAGTTACAGTTACTTGAGATAACTTTAACTATAACTGGTGAATTTGTACATTTAAAACGTGAGCCTAAATATAATGTCCCACTATGCTTTGTTTTTTGAATGAATTTCTATGAGTTTTTTACAATTCTATTTCCTAACTATAAGGTCCCTGTAACCTTTGCCTTTTTTCAGTTAATTTCTATGGTTTTTCAAAGTAAAGTAATTTTAATTACTATACGTTAATCCAACCACCACCGCGCACAGCCGCAGCAGCTGGCCACAGGGTCTGGCCTGTGGCCAAGACCTGAGGCCAGCCCTCTATATGCACCTAACCTTTCACCGAGCACGGCCTTCGCCCCAACACAGCAGGGGTTGCCCACAAGGGCTGGCCTGCAGCTGGTCCTTGTTGCCAACCCCCGTAACCACCGAACCTCATGCTGTGCACTGCCCTTTGGCCATGCAAAGTGTAAGTTGACCACCATGTGGGTGTCAGAATAGGTGTGAGAGGGTATATCTGGGGGTGAGAGTGGCTGTTAGTGTGTCTGTCTTGGTGTGAGAGTATGTACATCAGTGTTTTAGTGGGTGCGTCAGTATCTGCGTGGGTACGTAAGTGGGTGCATCAGGGTGTCAGTGGGTGTGTCAGTGGGTGTGTGACGGTCTGAGTGGGTGTGTGAGTGAGTGCATAACTGTCTGAGTGGGTCTGAGTGGGTGCATGAGGGTCTGACTGGGGCTGTGAGTCAGTGGATAGGGTCTGAGTGGGTCTGTGAGTGGTTGCGTGAGTGTCTGAGTGGGCGTGTCAGCGGGAGAATTGTTGCAAGAGAGAAAGAAAGTGAGAGGGAGAGAGATAGAGTTTTAAAGGCTTTGAAGTCGGATATACCTAAAATTAGTTATTTGTCTCCAATTTAAAATAAATAAATAAAATGTTTAAAAAAAAACAAAACATTTTTTTTATTAATAAAAAATGGAACGGAGGCTGCCTGGACTCGAACCCTCATAGCTCAGTGTGAAGGTTTGTGACCTTCACACTGAGCTATGGGGATTAATTTTTGTTGTTCTAGCTCTGTATTGGTTTCATAATAATTTTGTGAAATAAAATTAAAAAAATAATTAAAAGCCCTTTATGGGCTAGCTGGCCCGCGGGGGAAGCCTTATGGCTTCCCTCACAGTGCCATTGCTTCACCAAGTACAGAGCTGCTTTGACAGCTTGCTTGTGTGCAGAGGACTGAGATGAAACTTTGTATTTTGGCAGTGGGTCCTGCTGTAAAGGTCCCAGTGTGAAAACCTATAGTGTGTGCTTTGGCTTAGCTGCAGCTGCATCCCCCGGACATAGCAGGAGCCGGCCCCTGGATGGTGGTGGTCCCCAAGGCCATCAGAGGCTCCTCGGGGGGGCGCACACCCCTTTCCAATGTTTACATAGCCCCCAGGGAGGTGGTGGTCCCTGGGACCCAGAGGGTCCCATCGGGCCCCCTTTTTTTTTTACACTGTGCTCTGGTTGGTGGTGGTCCATGGGGTGCACGGGGGGATACGGGCACCCATATTTTTAAGGGGATGCCACAGGGAGGTGGTTGTCCCAGGAGCACAGGGGTGACGGGCCCCCCTGTATTTATTAAATTTTAAACCCTGGGGAGGTGGCAGTCCCCAGGGCACTGGTGGCCATGGGCCCTCTTCCTAGGTAAAAATGTATGCCACGTGGAGGTGATGGTCCCAGGGCCCTGAGGGGGCCACAGGCTCCCATATGTATTAAATTGAAAGCTTAAGGAGGTGGTGGTCCCCAGGGCAGTGGGGGGCACGGGCTCCCCTGCAAATTAAACAAGAAATGCTCCATGGAGGTGGTGGTCCCCAGAGCTGTGGGCGGCCGGGAGGCACCCCCAAATTAAATTTTTAATCCCCTCAGCACTAACCCACCCGGGGGCATATAAAAAAAAAAGACAAGAGCAGGAGCCCATGCCTGTTTTTTAAAATTTTCTTTCCATAAATTTGTGAATCTTGTGAACTTGCGGCAAAAAAATAATAAAAAAATAGTTTTTTTGCTCTGGTGGGTCTTTCTGGGACCCCCCCCACAAGTGCTAAGGGGTCAGGGTGTATCTACTCTGGCACCTTCTTTTATTTTATGTTTACTTTTTTTCTGGGACTCGTCTCAAACCAAGGGCCTGATTTATACTTTTTTAGCACCGCATTTGAGTCATTTTTTTACACAAAAGCAACACAAGCTTACAAAATATAACTGAGTTGTGCTGCTTTTGCATCAACAAATTACGCAAATGTGGCGCTAAAAAAGTATAAATCAGACACCAAGTCCCAAGATGGCTGCCAACACTTCCTGGTTTGAAGTGTTGGCAACAGTGCATTTCCCAGCACAAGCATGTTTTTATTCACGAATACTTTGCAGCCAGAGATATACAAATTTGAATTTCCCTAAATTTCTCAAAAACTAGTGAACAGATTTACTCCAAATAACCAAGGGCATGATCTGGTTACCCAGAGCTGGCTTTCAGCCAAATTTGGTTTAATTCCGTCCAGTGGTTCGGTCTGTAGTTGTGTCTACAAAAATCCTATGGAAATTAACATGGCAAATGCAACTCTTTTTCAGCCCCCTTTTTCTCGGTCCCTGCTTGACGGATCACCTGGAAACTTTCCACGAGCAACAAGAATCACTGTGACACTTTTTTGGAAAATTTCTGTAAGATTCGTCAAACCGTGCCAAAGATATACGCAAGTCAAAAAGCTCTTTTCCTATGGAAACTATGTCCTAGCTATAATTATATATATATATATATATATATATATATATATATATATATATATATATATGTATATGTCAACGCAATTGGTCTAAAAGCGACACACTCACACTGCTGTTGCCAGTAATAGGGTTAAGACCACAACCCACGTTATTTGTAATCCACGAAGAAACAGCTGCACTCCCAGAGCTCGTACGATTAACTTTATTTATTTGTTCAAACAGCATACAAGGACACGTTTCGACATTCCATCTTCTTTAAAGTGGTTTCAGCTGTCATTCTCCATTCATTGCTGCCATCATGGTTTATATATGCATTGAGGCATTATAGTATTAGTAGTTCGTTCTTTTACACACTTCCAGATTTTATTTAATAATTCTGTGCATTTACTTCCCAGTCCATTTCAATTCATCAAAGGATTCTGTTTATTAGCATGGCTCTCGAATCCCAATTGCCTCTGAGTAATACTTCCGTTTCAGGGCCGAATCAGCATTGTGTACACCCACCAGGCATGGAGTCACACCAGGCGTTTTTGAAGTACAGACCTCCGGTCAATTCCATCTTCAAGTGTTGAGTATACATGCAGAAACATAGTATTGCCTTGTCCACTCTGTGATTTCATATGAATTTGTAACCGATGCCAGGTGCCATTGCTAAAATTAATGTCAATGCAATTGGTCTAAAAGCAACGCACTCATGCTGCTGGTGCCAGTGATAGTGTTAGGACCACAACCCTCATTTTTTGTAATCCAAGAAAAAAACCGCTGGACTCCCAGAGCTTGTATGATTAACTCCATTTATTTGTTTGAAACAGTACACCATGATGCGTTTTGATATGCCTCAATGCATATATAAACCATCTTGGCAACAGTGAATGGAGAATGATAGCTGAAACCACTTTGAAGAAGATGGAATGTTGAAACGTGGTATGCTGTTTCATTTATATACATATATAAATAATCTGCTAGTGGTTGTCAGTAGGTAATTATAGTTAGGCCTGTTTTTCTATAGACCAAGCAGATTTTGGTTTGCTAATAACTTCGGTCCGTTTGCCGAATTATCACAAAACTTTAGAAAAAAAAGTTAATTCACCTCAGCTCCTTTCTGGTAGGTTTCGGAATGATCTGTCAAGGATGGGGCTGAGAAAAAAAGCTGGTCCTAAAATGTAAATACCAATGCATTTTCTACAGATTTCTTCAGACATGGCTTCTACAAAAACTGATGAATGGAATTACTGCAACATTAGCATCATATTGAATTATGCCAATGTGGACTCAAGCCGCCCATTCCTCTTGTGCTCCCTTAACCAAGTCACAAAATGCATGCATAGATCCACTTTGTACATCTTTGCACCACACTATGCCTGTGCCATATATGATATACGCAACAAAAATTTTCTTACGCAGAGAAGGAAGAACAAATGGGGCAGACTTTCCATGAAGAATGCACTGTGCTATCTATAAATCTAATTTGTGAGGCCTGCCAAAGGAATATGTGAAAGTGATGCAGGCATTTTTAGCAATGGGCCTCCCTATGCTTTGCTGCACTAGTGACATCATATACGATGCCAATGCAGTAAATCACCACAATAGTGAGAAAAATCATGAGGCAACTGGGGAAGTGTCCACCATGGTGATCAGTAATGTAAATATGGTGGTTCTAGGGCAAGGGTGCTTCTAGGAAAATGGTAGTCTGCAATCAATGTACCAAATAGACAGAAAGTTTGCCCTATGAATGATGCAAAATGCAACACCCAATCTTTAGAAATACAAACTTGTCACCCACCCACTTGTCACTCACACACCACCCTTAAGTTCCTGGACGACACTGAACCTAATACAGATGCACAATATTTGTAAAGGCATCAGAATCTGGGTGGGTCACACATGTGTGGCATGGGAATAACCAAAATATATACATGGAATTCCTACTACATGCAGTGTCAGGTGTGAGAGAGAGACATGAGGTTTAGAAAAGGATAAGGTATGGAAGTTGCCTTACCTTGGCATGGTACTTATGTGCTACTAGTATCCATCACACAAGTTTACATCTGAGTGATGAAAATGGGTGGGCTTTCCACATGCATTGCCCTAGCCACTTTGAGTCATGTTTTCAGCATCCTGCACCACACAACATAACGATGGACCACCACATGTGTATGTGTACAAACAGGAAAGTCTACCTTCCAGCAAATCAACACTAATTTCAGAGATACACATGTAACACAGACAAATCAATAAAAGTGGAACATGTGCAGAAGACCGTGATAAGGCAATCAAGGGGGGTAACACACTGGGAATGTGGACTGGCTGATTGTGCCAATGGTGACTCCATTGGAATGATGCACAGGTGGCACAGTGTGTCATTAGGGGTTCATAAATGTGTGCCTTGGTGTCTGGGTCTGTACCATGTCACAAAGCCACCAGTAGCAAGTAAATGACGACTCATGTCAACAGCCACCACAGTCCAACATTGACCTTTCATTATCCCATTGCAGAGGATGATGCCTTATAACCTGCGCAGCTGCCTGTCCTGAATTGTTCTGATGATCTGGATGACCAGCTGCCGACCATCAATGCTGATACTCTCTAGACAGTCTTGGGTTCATTCCAGACACTATATCCAGTCACAGGGAGGACACACCATGTTGCAGGGTCTCCACATGAACCACCCAACAATCAACACACTGCACCAACCAGTCCAGCCACAGCCCTGGACTCAGACATTACCCTTTCAGAGTACCGCATTTGGATGGCAGCGTGAGCTGGCACAGCAGGTTTGGGTGGGGATAGAGACCATGGTGGATAGCCTAGAGGGAGTGCAGAGGTGCCTCTGTCCAAATGAGGACAACTCTGCTGCCATCAGAGGCACCCACTCTACGCTACGTTGTCTCCAGCTGTCCCTGGCTGACATAACTGCTATCTTGAGGTAGAGGATGGAAAAACTGCCCTCCCAAAGTGGCAGCAGCATGATTAACAACAGGTTGGGGGCCATCCAGAATGTCCTGGAGTCCCTGAAGCAGAATCTGGCCTCCCGCATTGAAAACATGGCTGCCTAACACTGTAATGTATCTGTTGTGTAGCCATTTATGCGCAAATATCTATTCCTCAAATGAGGTGGAGTGCAATGGGCAAACCTTTTAAGAATGAATTTTACAAAATAGCACAAACAATAGATGTTGCATGATTACCTGTGTTAAAATTTATATCCATACACAATTCGAGTGCTGGGAACTGTGCTGAAAAGTGTATTGAGTAGCTGATGTCATACAGCTGCCAATCAGACAGGTCTTTGGACATAGGGGATACACATAGTTGCACATGTACATCAATACTGAATGCATACCCAGCGACATTTGTCGAACATGGCCAGTGCAGATATGAAAACATCCAGACAGTCAATCATCATGGACGCCATTTTGTAGAACACTAGCAAGATTTAATATTTCTAAGAAACAGTGGCCCTCATTCTGACCCTGGCGGATACAATCCGCCAGGGCCAACGGGCGCGGGAGCACCGCCGACAGGCCGGCGGTGCCCCTAAGGGCATTCTGACCGCGGCGCTAACGCCGCGGTCAGACAGGGAAAACTGGCGGTCTCCCGCCAGTTTCCCGCTGCCCTGGGGAATCCTCCATGGCGGCGCAGCATGCTGCGCCGCCATGGGGATTCCGACCCCCTTCCCGCCGGCCTGGCTCTGGCGGTTCTTACCGCCAGAACCTGGCCGGCGGGAACGGGCGTCTTGGGGCCCCTGGGGGCCCCTGCAGTGCCCATGCCCATGGCATGGGCACTGCAGGGGCCCCCTAACAGGGCCCAACTAGGCCTTTCAGTGTCTGCGATGCAGACACTGAAAAGCGCGACGGGTGCTGCTGCACCCGTCGCACGCCTTCCACTCCGCCGGCTCGATTCCGAGCCGGCTTCCTTGTGGAAGGCGCTTTCCCGCTGGGCCGGCGGGCGATCTGAATCAGATCGCCCGCCGGCCCAGCGGGAAAGTCAGAATACCCCTCGCGGTCTATTGACCGCGGGGCGGTATTCAGGCGGCTTCCGACGGGCGGGCGGCAACCGCCGCCCGCCTAGGTCGGAATGACCACCAGTACCTATAAAAAACCTATACTACACACTAATCTCCGCTGACCTAACCTACTATCTTATCTTATACACATAACGCCCCACAATAAACATTGCCCTCCTCACTCCCCTTAAGAGATAATAGACAAGTAGGACAAAATGAACTAAAGCTAAACAAAGAATAACTAAACCTATTGCCTAAACAATTTTTTTTTTTGTTTATATTTTTTAATTTTTTTATTATTTTTAAAAAAAAACATATACTCCTATACATAACCCCCAACACCCCAAATGAAAAGGATTCCTAAATCCCACCCACCAACTATACTAACTAAGTCCTACAGCCTTCCTACTCTATGCTGCCTAACCTATGCCTAACCACCTATAACCCACTAAAACTATTTACCATGGGCACTAGGAGAAGGGAAGAAGGTACTAGTAAGAGGAAACTGTTCAAACTTAAAGCTTCTTCAGCTTCTTCTCAATGTATTTCAACAATTTGTATTTCCTTGCATTATCTTCTTCCAGTTTGTCTAAACCTTGCTTTCACCTCTGCCATGTCCTTCCGCATATCTGCTTCAAAGGTTGAGCCACTGGCAGCTGGTGGTGGCTGTTGCTGGGATGCTGCGGTATATGGGCTGTGGATATGGAGGTGGCAGGACTTGCTGTGGCACCTCTGACCCTCTGTGTTGAGGTCACACTCTTCATGAAAATTGTTGCATGCAGTTTTTCTAGTCCCCTCTTGGAAATTCCTGCCACGACCCCGATTTTCTCTCCCTTCTGTACCTTTTGGCCATCCTGCGGTACCCTCTCTGCACTTTGCAGATATGCCTGTATCACTCTGCCCTCTTTTCAAAGGTGCGTGCCGAAGTGCTGGAGTTATTGTGGCCGCTCAAACATGAGGAGAACATGTCATTGAAAATTGAGTTGGATAGAGGAAGAACAAGCATGCAATGGAACCAGCATCTTCAGATGACACATGTTGTCCACCAGACATCCTAAAACATTGTCAAGACCCATATCTGTACCAATCTGCCTCCCGAGCATCTACAGTATATTGTTCATGTCGCAGGGATAACGGCTATCCAATGTTGCACGCTATTTGTGCACAGGCTTGATAAATCTCCTAAGCACCAGGTAAACACTCATCATGCACATTTCATACACACGTGATTTGACCATGCTCACTCACAATCATCATGATGGGTAGATCATGTAGGTTCTTCTGAACACATCTTGTTTGCTACAAGACATGGACATGTCCCACATTCATCTGGAGAAGAGCTAAAATATCTATGTGTATTCAACTGAATGTTGGCCTTTTCAAAAAGCTCCTTGCACGGCTGGTGCCTCACTTCATTTCTGAAGAGTTGTGAAGCACCGGTGGGGCAGGTGTTCCCATGGCTAAGTATCTTTTGTTACCTTTGGGGTTGTTGATGTCAGGCTTTGCCCAATTACATACTGGGGACATGTCTCATCATTTGCTATGGCATCACATGACTTGGCATACGTAGGTGAGGTTTTTCCTATAATGATTGGTTAGGTCATTGATAGATTGTTGAACTGGTGATGTCTTTAGACCCAGGGTGCAAATATTGGCATTTGTCACTAGCTCCTGCCACACTTGTTTGTCCTAGAAAAGCACATAGCTGTAGTTGTTGCCTATGTGACTGGAATATGCACTGACCTACACATTTTCTGTGAATATGGGGGTCATTCTGACTCTGGCGGCCGGTGACCGCCAGGGTCACCGACCACGGGAGCACCGCCAACAGGCTGGCGGTGCTCCCGAGGGCATTCTGACCGCGGCGGTTCAGCCGCGGTCAGAAAGGGTAAACCGGCGGTCTCCCGCCGGTTTACCACTGCCCCATTGAATCCTCCATGGCGGCGGAGCGCGCTCCGCCGCCATGGGGATTCAGACACCCCCTACCGCCATCCTGTTCATGGCGGGAAACCCGCCATGAACAGGATGGCGGTAGGGGGTGCCGCGGGGCCCCTGGGGGCCCCTGCAGTGCCCATGCCAATGGCATGGGCACTGCAGGGGCCCCCGTAAGAGGGCCCCGCAAAGTATTTCAGTGTCTGCTTTGCAGACACTGAAATACGCGACGGGTGCAACTGCACCCGTCGCACCCCTGCAACTACGCCGGCTCAATTCTGAGCCGGCGTCCTCGTTGCAGGGGCATTTCTGCTGGGCCGGCGGGCGCTCTTTCGGAGAGCGCCCGCCGGCCCAGCGGAAATGTTTAAATGGCCGCCGCGGTCTTTTGACCGCGGTGCGGTCATTTCACGGCGGTACCTTGGCGGACGGCCTCCGCCGTCCGCCAAGGTTAAAATCACCCCCTATGTGTCTGGTGTTATATGGAAACATTTTTGCATTGTACAGTGAGTATTAGTCTATGTGTGTTTTTTCACACACATTGGCGGCATATTTGGTCATTTATAGTTTTAGTTCAACATTGCTGGCATAATTTCTGATGATTACCCATAGTACCCATCTTCGTCATCAACATTGCCCCTTCATTCATGCACAGCATAATAAGTCACACTTGTGTACTTTGTAGATGGACACAGCTTCTTCTACAGGCTACGCAATAGTATCCCTCCCATTTCCAAGCTTTGACCACATTACATAACACCAGCCACAGCACGTGTGCAGTGTCTCAGTGACCTCCACATACTGGATCTCAAAGTGACCTAATAGGGTCTCTCAGCTGTCCTTCTACATCATTTATTCAACATGGACACACACTCACATCTGCATTCCGCTACCTATGTCACATTCACCATGAGTGTATTTTGTAAGTGTGAGTACTCATGCCAGCTATGAGTAGAGGTGATGCGACATTCAACCCATCTGTCTCCATCACACGTACAATTTGGCAAGGGTCTGTAATTTGTTTGGACACTGCTTGACTTACATGCACATACGAAACTGGATTGAGTGAGAGAGACCTAGACATTTAGGAGTTTTGGTCCATGTATGTCACCCTCTCTTGGTCAAACATGTGAATGCTGATGAGGAGTATGTTTTTAGTTGTCACGTGTGATTGTGTCATTCAGACATTGCTTGATTACCTAGCAGACACAAACCTGCCAATGTGGGTAATTGCTACCCTTTTCCTACCTAGGCCATACATCTGTATAGCAGTCTTCATGTGTATTTACAGGACTGCTGCAGATATATGTCAAGCCAACATACTTGTGTGATATGTGTGTGATAATGTCAATTGTAAGCGCCCACACACATTCACGTGGTAGTGCTTTGTTCTATTTTTTTTTATTCCAGACTATTGGGCAAATTTAAGAAAAGTGGCACTTCACCCAGTGCAGCACCAGTTTTCTTGGGCCCCTTAGTGCCCCCCTATTGCCACCATGTTTGCACCGTTTTGAAAATAAGGAGCACCATGGGGCAAGATAGGGGGCAATAGAGTCAAAATATTTGACACTATTGATAGATACTGTTCAGGTTTAGCGGCCACATTTTTTGCCCTAACCCTGAACAGTATATAAGGGCCTATTGTAACCAATGGTGTGCCCCCTTTTATTGACTGCTCTGAGCAGGCATTAAAAGTAGCCACAAAAAATGATGCAGTAGAATCTCTTTGATTCCACTTGGCCAATTTTGCGCCCCCTGTAAAGGCGGTACACCCCCCCTTGCATACATTATGCCTGGCACAGGCATAATGTGGAGCAAGGGGTTATAAAGTGGTGCAATGCATACATTGCTCCACTTCGTAAATCTGGTGCATTGATTTTGGCCTCTTTGGACCACATTAGCATCAAAAACAAATTATGCTAATGTTGCACAAGGAGGCGCTATGCCCTCTTAAATATGGGCCTATGTTCCAAAGTTATTTACAACTGTTATGGTGTAGTCATGCTCTTTGAGATATTGGCAAGTTAAAAATGGTATGTGATGGTGATGATGAGTACGCCATGAGAAATCAGAGCTAAAGTGAATTTATTTAAATGGTGATTCTTGGAGTACAGTCATGAGAAAACATTCTGCTCAATTTGTTCTCTTCTGGGTGCTCCAGCAGCAGAGTTTGGCTGTTCTTCCTCTTCCTGTCGTGCATCATTGTCATCATCCTCCTCATTCGGGACATCTACTTGTTCATCTCAGGGGACTTTGGTGCGTACACAAATGTTCTGCGAGATAACACACACAAGAATCATTTTGCAGACAAGGGGTGGTGCATATACAGGCTTCCTCCTGTAGGAGCTAGGCACCTGTACCTGGAATTTAGGAGGCCAAATGTCCTCTACACCACATTCCTGATTCTTCGGGGGCCTTCATTGTAAGCCCGCTCAGCATCAGTAGTTGGATTTCTAAAAGGGGTCATGACCCATGTCTGGATGCCATAACCTTGGTCGCTGTAAAGGAATGTAAGAAAATGTGTCAGACATGCATATTTGTTATTTGCCATGGCACATATTTGTTTTATGTCGAGTAGTGATTCAGACTTGCATCTGGTATTATGTGTGTTCCTGTTTGGATGGATGGTTGTATTGGTGTGTTGTGGTGCACTTTTCTGATCTGACAATTCACTCATGCCGAATATGTTTGGGGTTATCTATATATAACCACGAGGACCAAATTTAGGATGACCTGGTGCCGCCTTGTACCATATTAGTGTCATTTTGATTGACGGTAATGTGGCCTAAAAAGGCCAAAATCACAGCTCCATGTTTACAAAGTGGCATTACACATACAGTACAACACTTTGTAAGCACTTGATCCACATTATGCCAGGCATCATGTATGCAAGGCGGGTGTTTCCCAGTTTAGGGGACTGCAAAAATGGTGCAAAGGAATCTAAGAGGTTCCAATGCATCATTTTTAGTGGTTACTTCTAATGTCTGTACAGAGCAGGCGTTAAAAGGGGACACACCATTGCTTTCAATGAGCCCCTATGTACTGTGCAGGATTTGTACCAACATTTTTGCACTAATCCTACACAGTCCATCAATAGCATTGACACTATTGTACCTACTCTGTGCCAAGGTTGTGATATAGATCGAATATGGCGCACACATGGTGGCTGTAGGGGGAGCTAAGGGGTGCAAGAAAAGTGGCTCTGCTTTGGATGCTGCACCACCTTTGGGACATGTGGACCTTAGTCCCTTCACTTCAGACACGCAGAAAATTGATATTAGGTACATTTGTATCTATTTTGTGTGTTGTGTGCCACGAAACAGCTGTTGTGCCCTGGGTGTTGCATGTAAATCCCAACAATTTGCCCTTGAAATGCCCCCCTTGCACAAAGTGTTACTGTTGCCAATTGCTGGCTGGCATGCCTATGTGCATGAGGTTCATATGCACAGTGTGGCACAGTTGTAGGGGATGTAGTGTGATATATGGAACAGTTTGCAGACACCTGTGGGACAGGAAAAGGCATGATGTGCTTTTCTGCACTGCCCTGCATCACCAGTCCAGCCCTGCTAAGTCCCACGTCTCCTCATTCACATGCATTTCTGGCATTTACCACTATATTGGCAGTAGTTCAGCTGCTGCAGTCCACTGTTGGTATCATGGTCAAGAGATGTGGGATGTACGGCTACTAATGTTGGTGTGCTCTGAGATATCCATTCCTGCATATGATCTTTCAATGATGGTGATGTTGTATTTCAATGTGTGCTGCACTATGCATCACACTAGGGAAAGGTGAACACAATGAGTATAACAGGTTTAGTTTGGTGATATGTAGATGGTGATGGCACCACTTGGGTGGCATTAAATATCTGTGCTGCCTCATGTTTCTAAAGCATGGTAAATGTGCGGCAGTGCCAATATGTGAGTTGTTTGACGGTGGCATGGCCAATGCAATACACATGGCTGAGCAATTCCTTGGTAAGTGTTATGTGTGAAGGATCTGTATTTTATTGTTAACCTGTGGACACATGTAGTGGTTTGACTCCAGCTTTTGTATGCAAAGGGGACATCGCTCCACCTGTCCGTCCTATAAAGTGTCAGTCAGGTGGTGCAAAGAACTTCTACGTATGGACGTATGTGAGGGTGATTTGAATTGAATGGGGTGTAGTGTGGCATATGAGTTGTTGTCGAAACATCTGTGTTTCTCTGTCCATGTGTGTTTAGTTTAGAGTGTGCATTGTTTGTTTCACAAGTTTGGTGTGTCTGTGTTATGAATTGTATGCTGACTTACCTACGAGTAGGCCCTTGCCATATTGTCCATCTAAGAATCGTTAGTTGAAAGTTGAGTGTCTGCAGATGTAGACATCATGGGTGCTGCAGAGATATTTTGCAAGGATGTTGGAGAATATTCCATGGTGGTCGACAATGGCCTGCACATTGAAAGAGAGTGTATGTTTGCAGCTCCTGTAGAGCTGTTCCTTTGCAGCAGGAGGGACAAGTTGGACATGGGTGCAGTCCATTGTACCCAGCACATGCAGGAACCCAGCAATTTAATAGAATCCTTGGTTGGTCTCCTACTGCGGTTGCTGGCTATTGGGGAATCAGATGTTTAGGGGTCTGAGGTAAATTATGGCATCCAGGACCATAGGAAGGAAGACAGAAAGGGATGGTTGGGAGATATCACCTACTTGTGCAGCAGTGGTCTGGAATGATCCTGAGGCCAGAATGTGTAGGACAGCCAGGAGTCTGGTCATGGGTGGTATGGTTGTGTTTCTTTCCACTCTTGCTGTAATGTCAGCCGCAATGTGGTTGAGGAGCCATACAATGGACTCCTGCTTCAGACAATAGAGTCTGATCACCTCTTCTTCCCTGAGCCCAAGGATGGATGCGTGTTGGTGAAATATCCTCTCCCTTTTTCTGTGCTGCGTTTGTGGCTGCTGTGGTGGTGGTTGAGGTTGCTGCTGTGGTGATGGTGGCACTTAGCGTCATCGCTGTCATCTTCTCCGAATACTGAGCTGCGGCAATAAGCGGTCCATGTTGTCCATTTGCTTGCCAGTGTTCCTTCTGTGTGTTTCACGTATGTAGTTGTGGATTGGCCTCTTTTTAATGAATGGCCTGACCAGGTGTTAAAATTGTGATGCTAATTGGAGCTAGTGTAACTTTTTAGACCCAGTCCAATGCGTACGTCAATTTTCCATTGGCTTGTAAATATGGCACTTGGGAAGAAACACCTACATTGCAAATTATTGTCGTTATATGGCGCAAGGTGAGGTGGCGTTCTGAAAAAATTACGCTAAGTAAGGAATTTTGGCACTAGACTGCTCTAGCTACAAAATATAAATATTGCGCAAAGGCTGCGCTAACTTTTCTTAAATCTGGGCCTTAGTCGAGAGGCAATCTCTTTCCTTACCCCCTCCTATGCAAACCCATCATCTGAGAAAGAGGTCTGGAAGGAGATCGCATTCCATGTACACACCTTTCTACACACTCCTGCTATCTGAGAAAGAGGTGTAGAAAGGGAGGACAGTCCATGCCCACCTTTAATTTTTTGGGTAATTACTCTTTAAAGCAGAAATAAATAATAATTGTTGTTTAGTTTTTGTATAGGGTTTCCAGTCTGACCAAAATGCCAACAAAGCAATAGAAGAAAAAGAAGTGAATACAACAGTAATGCTAAAAACTCACCAAACATGAAGCAGATGCAGAGAAAGAAAGTGATGGTAAAGGAAATTTCACATCTAGGAAGAATAACAAATGTTTTTTTTTTTAAATAGTATTAACATCATGTAAACTTTCTTACACAGGTGTGAGTAGAATGCAAACTGTGTCAAAATCTAACAAACAATTGTATCATTCTTCAAAAAAGATAATGCCACAAAAAAGATCACAGCCAGACAGGTTTAAGAAAGAGCAAATAAAGACCTTTATCAAAAGTTCTTTCATAGAAGAGTAGTGTGTAATATTCTGAGAAGCATGAAAACAGTAAAAAACAAAACCAGAAAAATTGTGTTGAGTATCTAGTTGAAAAGGCTTTACTATTAAAAAGAAAGCTACTTTTTTAATCTGAAAGAGAATGAGATATTTAGATAAACTGATTAATTCACTGAAGAAAAAATTTAATCCGAAGGTTCAAGTAGTAGAACAAACATCTGCAGCATTTTCCAGAGAGAGTGGAAACACACCTACAGTACTGAGTTTTTTTTTTAATGAGTAGTTAGTTACAAAAAACTTAGGCCCTCATTATGACATTGACATTAAATCCTGCTTACCGCCACAGTGACGGCCGCCAACATACTGCTGCGGTGGCGAATATCCGTTTGCCATATTATGACACACACACCAATCTGACAGAATACTGCTACATACACAAATCCGCCAGCCCAAAGGTCAGTGTACAAGTGTCGTTACCAACACCCATACCGTTACGCCAACAAAACAACGGCCAGTACATCATGACCCACGAATCACCACAGCAGACATTAAACAGCGGTAAACCATTGGCAGTACGCACTGGCGCGAATCAGAATGGACATCCAAATACTAAACTGCACAACATTGGCCAATACCAAAAACACACACCTGCCACTCATACACACAGCGCACCCACCCACCCACAGCACTATGAAACCACTGTGACAACTAGACACACAGACCACATACACTCATACATCCCTCTCGCACCCCAAAAGGCACACCTAACCTCAGTACCCAACACCCACACACTTACACACACCACACAACCCCCATGTCCCCACAAAGGCACCACAGTTTCACAGACGAGGAGTTGAGGGTCATGGTGGAGAAAATAGTCTGAGAAGAGCCACAGCTTTTTGGAGCACAGATACAACAAATATCCATTGCCAGGAAGATGGAGCTATGGCGGAGAATCGTGGACAGGGTGAACGCCGTGGGACAGCATTCTAGAACAAGGGACGACATCAGGAAGAGGTGGAACAACTTACGGGGGAAGTTACGTTTCATAGCAGCAAGGAACCAGCTCACCATACAGAAGACTGGCAGTGGTCCCCGCCCTCCTCCCCCACAGCTCACAGCAAGGGAGGATCAAGTCTTGGCAATATTGCATCCTGAGAGACTCACATGCATGGATACCCATCACTAAAGCATGCACAGCATAGGGGAACTAACAATACCACAATACATCAACATACACAAACCAAGGTGGCAGGGCAACAGCAATGATAGAGGGGAAGCTAGGCATGAAGCATAATACATCACTTACATCCAATGTCAGCGGAGAGGAGGTACCATGACAAACCAGTCGCCCAACAGAAGATACCCGCCAGTGATGACAGTAACTCTGGACTTCAGGATTTGGATTAACAACCTGGCCCATCAGGGACCACTGGACAGTCGGTCACCCCAGCCCACTCACAGTCCACCATAGACCCTCCCCCATCAGTATCCAACACCACAGCACCCACCCAGCGTCCCCACACTTCTGTACCTAGGACACGTCAAGCAGCAGTGTGCCCACCTGTACAGGGACCCCAGTCCACACCTCACACCCAAGACAATCGGGCACCTGGGATCAGTGGCAGTGGGCACACCATTCAGGGGCAGAGGCACAGGGGAACAGGGACACTGGGAGGACTGCTGTGTGCCAGGGGGAGAACAGGCCCAGGGAACTGACTCTCCAGGAGCCACTCACAAAGATTCTTGGTGCCTACCAACAATCGCAGGACATGATGGGCCAGATCCTTGAAAACATGCAGGAGAACAAGTGGCTGCAGGAGGAACACCATCAGGAGATTAAGGAGGACTTGTTGGCTTTCAACACCACCATGATCTCCATAGCAGGGGTGCTAATGGCCAACATCATGAGGAAATCGACAGCACACCAGCGGGCCCCTACCTCTAGCCAGTCTATTGACCAGCCCACCACTTCTGCTACAGCTAGTGGCCAGTAGGCCCCGCCACAGGACCCTCAGGCCACCAGCACCCCTCCCCCTACAGAAGGTGAACCACCCTGTATATGTTCCCTGCGACCCAGACAGAAGCCAGAGACACTTGCCAAGAACAAGACCACCGTCACAAAATGAGACTCTCCTGATTGTCCCACCCTGTCACCTTGTACACTTTGAACTGCCTTTGCTCCCCTTCCTATGTTCCCTTAGACACTGGACCTGTGCTACAAACAGACTGGAAAAATACCCTGGACTTTCCTCTACCATCACCCTATTCCATTGCACTTTGCCCTTAATTTTATAGCACTACAATAAATACCCTTGACCACAACCTGACTGATGTTATGTGTTGAGAATGTGCATTTAGGGGAACAGTCACATCTGGTGCAAATGATATGAACTCTGTGATAGCATACAATTAATGACCTGTAACTGTCTGTAGTAATCCCATCAGGACACTGTTGTCATATCACCAACATCTGTAAAATGACAAGCCATGGGTGACAGTAAGTTGAGATGCAAAGGACGCGAATGCCATCATGCTACAGTCACACAGATGAAAGCAATCATCAGAACAATGATCAGTTCCACTGTCCCACCTGTGTCATTGGAAGTATTGACGTATAACTGATGTTCTGTTGTCCACATCCTCATCCTTTGCGTCCTCACCCTCACTGTCCTCAGGGTCCACCGCTGCTACAGTGGCATCTCCAGTCTCCTCCTCCTGCAGAAAAGGCACATGTCATCTGAAGGACAGGTTGTGCAACATGCAGCATATCACTACTATCTGGCACACCTTTCCGGGTGAGTGGCACAGGGATCCACCTGTTAGATGGAGGCACCTGAACCTGGCCTTCAAAAGGCCAAAGGTCATTTTGATTATTCTTCTGGTTCACCCATGTTTCTCATTATAACGGTTTTCAGACCCTGTCCTGGTATTCCTCACAGGGGTCAGAAGCCACAATAGGTTTGGGTAGCCAGAGTCACCTGCAAGTATTGAGGGACAAACATTAGCCTAAAACAATGCTATGGGGATAACACCTGAAGGCAGACATTGACATACAGTGGGTTGGGACTCTGGCTCACCTATTAACCACACCTTGTGCCTCTGTAGTTGTGCCATCACATTTGGGATGCTGCTATATCTCAGGACAAAGGCATCATGCATGACCCAGGATACTTGGCAGTGACTTGGGAGAAGTACTGGTCCGCCAGGCACACCATTTGCACATTAATTGAGTGGAAACTCTTCCAATTCCTGAACACATGTTCATTCTGGCAGGGGGACGACGACGAACGCAATATATGTACAGTCAATCGCTCCAGTAATATTGGGGATATGCCCCATTGTGTAGAATCCTGTCTTGACAGTGGCTAAATCTTCCACCTGGGGGAAAACAATGTAGCTGCACATGTGTTTCACCAGGGCAGACAAAACCCTTGCCAGCACGATGGACAACATTGGCTGTGACAGTCCTGCTGCCAAGTCCACTGTCACTTGGAAAGAATCAGGAAATTGGAGCACTGATAGCACTTGCACAAGAGGGGGGATCCCAGTGGGATGACGGATGGCTGATATCAGGTCAGGCTCCAATTGGGCACACAGCTCTGTGGTTGTGGCCCTGTCCAGTCTATAAGCGAGTATAATGTGCCTGTCCTCCAGTGAAGCCAAGTCCACAATGGGTCTGTACACGGGGGTTGTGTCCTCCTCCTATTCATCCGCAGCAGTAGGTATGTAAGGCACACAAAAGTGAGTAGGCTGTCACATTTTGAACAATGGAACCACAACCTCAGTGTACATACAGCATCAATGTGGTGAGACAGTTGGAATGGCAAAGTATGTGCAATTTTAGGCAATGACGCAGTTACAGTTTATCTGATCATTGTCCACCACCATGAAATGGCGACTGTCTGTCCTGTATCTTGGGACAGGTGGAAGAGAGGTAACTCTGCCAACGTTGGGCGTTGTGGCAGAAGGCAGTCTTGCACCGCCATGCAATTTCTCATTGGCTAATATGGGGCTGGATCAGCGCCAGTGGTGATGGTGTAATTCGCCGCAGACGTGACCGCCATTTTCTATCTAAATCCTCACTTGTTTCCTGACTTTCCAGAGGACAACACCTACACTGTGTATGCTGGTGTGACCTGTGTCTGGAACCTACCAGGGCCCATGTGACCAGGGAAAGGGCCCCTGCCTTCACTTCTGAGGAGTCAGAACGACTGGTGTATGGGGTCTACCCCAGTGTAGACTTCTGTATTGGCCTCCAGAACAACAGATGAGTACACCATGGGCACAATGCATGTGAGAAAGATGCATGGAGATGTATGTGCAAGCATAGTGTCATTGGGGGAAGGTCTGGTGGTAGAGTACATGGTGGGCACTTGATGATGTGTGTGCCAATGATGATGGAAACAGAATTGTTGGGCCATATGTGTGACAGGCTGGATTGTATGTGTAATGGTGTCCTCCTGTCTGCATTCACTCTGCAGGACAGCACCCATCAAAAGAAGGGATTGTGGCATGCCATCGCCAAGGACTCCTCAGCGAGTTGCCCATGCCCGCTAACCTAGGAGGGGTGGGCATCTCCTTCGCCCCAGGCACCTCAGGCCATGCCCCAGTGAGCCCTGCTGCCCTGAGTGAGGAGGCTATTGACCTCCTGAGATCCACCTCTGTAGGGCAGCCTTCCATTGTGAATGCCATCCAGGGGCTGGCTTCCCAGATGCAGCAATGTAATGCATTCCTGAAGGGCATCCACGGTGGATTGGCAGCCCAAAAGAGATCGATTCAGGCTCTGGCCTCCTCTCTGATGGCAGCCATAGCCTCTGTTCCTACCATCCCCCCTCCAACTACCCCTTCCCAGTCCCAGTCTCCTCAACCCCAACCCATCCCATGCACACACACAGATGAGCATGCACACACAACCACATCCACTTCCACTGCCTCCACTGTGTCCCCCTCCTCCTCCCCACCTCCCTAACAGTCACGTCCACACTCACACCTGCATGCACTGCTTCAGCAGCCACCACCAGCATCACCACACCAAGCAGCACACACACCTCACTAGCAGACACCTCCACAACATCCATCCACCCGTCCCCTGTGTCCTCTCCCACCCTGTCTGACCCCCCCTCCTAAAGGATACAAAAGCAGGCATTCAGACACCCAACAGCCATCCACCACACATCAGCAAACTGCCCATGCACCTGCACCAAGTCCAGCAGATATATTCCTCCAACATCCACTCCCTCAACCTCCACTCCTATCCCTCCTCTCTCATCCTGCCCCCACCGTACCTAAGCTTTTGCTTGCCCAACTTGTCTTCTTCCCCCCTCCCTCACCCCTGTCTGCACGTATGAGCAAGGTCCCACCGACCCAGCCCAGCACCTCAGCCAAACAGTCCACGGGGACAGTGGAGGCCCCACCTAGTTGTGGAGGCAAGACAGTGAAGGATTCCACTCCACCAGCCAGGAAGGGGAAGGATCCCATTCCACCAGCCAGGCAGGAGAAGGATCTCACTACACCAGCCAGGAAGGGGAAGGAACCCTCACCTCCTGCCAGGAAAAGGAAGAAGCCCTCAGATCCTGCCATGAAAGGGAAGACGCTCTCACCTCCTGCCATGAAAGGGAAGGAACCCTCACCTCCTGCCATGAAAGGGAAGAAGCCCTCACCTCCTGCCATGAAAGGTAGGAAGCCCTCACCTCCTGCCAAGAAAGGGAAGAAGCCTTCACCTCCTGCCATGAAAAGGAAAAAGCCCTTACCTCCTGTCATGAAAGGGAAAATTCCCTCACCTCCTGCTATGAAAGGGAAGAAGCTGAGACACAGCAGCCCTTGTTTCCAACAGAGGCTGCCCAGGAGGCCCCTGCTGAGCCACAGTAGTCCTCACCTCCTGAAGAGGCTGGCAGGGTGCCAACACCACCACCACCAGTGGGCACGGGCCCTCATCCTCTGCTGAGACACAGCAGCCCTAACCTCCTGCAGAGGCTGCCCAAGAGGTACCTTCCTGACCAGGGACACAGCAGCCCTCACCTCTTGCAGAGGCTGCCCAAGAGGCACCTTCAACAGCTGAAACACTGCAGCCCTGACCTCCAGCGGAGGCTGGGAAGGTACCCACACCACCCCCAGTGGTCACAGAGCCCTAACCTCCTGCTGAGATGGTGCAGCCCTCACCTCCAGCAGCAGGCATCTAGGCCACCCTCCAGGGACTGCTGTACCAGGAGCACCCTCCAGAAGCAGTGGGCAAGTCCCAAACCTCAGAGACTGTGACCTTGCACTCCCCAGCATTGGGAAATGGGTATGGATCCCGCTCCAGAAGCAGTGGGCAAGTCCCCCACCTCAGAGACTGTGACCTTGCACTCCCCAACATTGGGAAATGGGCATGGAGCCCCCTCCAGAACCAGTGAGCAAGTCCCTCACCTCAGAGACTGTGACCTTGCACTCCCCAGCATTGGGCATGGTGCCCCCTCCAGAAGCAGGGGGCAAGTCCCCCACCTCAGACACTGTGATCTTGCACTCCCCAGCATTGGGAAATGGGCATGGAGCACTCTCCAGAAGCAGAGGGAAGGTTCCCGACTTTGCCTAAGGTGCCTCCCACACCCTTCCCCTGAGGTGCCTGCCCACTTCAAAAGTGATGCCCTGGCACAGTTCTGTGCGGGTGTTGTCAGAAAACAAGTTGGCCTTGGACTGTGCCCTATGGCCATGTGAGCCCTTAGTACTCTGGACTGGGCATTGGCCCTTTGTGGACAATTGTACATATCTCTTTGTTTTCCAATTGGTTCATATGATGGCTTTTGCCTTGCAAATAAATTTTCAGTACTTCTGAACTCTAGTCCTTGTATTATTCTGCCATGTGTCATGTGCCATTGTTTTTCATCTCCAGCTGGTTGTGTGTATGGTGTGTGTGTGTGAATGTGTGTGTTGTGCGTGTGTGTCACTTTCCTTTTCCTCCCTCCTTCCCTTGTGTGCTAGCCGGCTGTACTCACCATTGTCATCTTCGTTGGCATTGCTTTCCCAGGTGGAGCATGGCATAGAAGAGCATCGGGAAGACATGCAGTTCTGGTTCCATGGCGGCATTGTTCTTCTCTGTGTCTCTGATGGTGAGTCTTGGGTCTTCTGTGCAGTGTTTCCTCCAGGCTTTTGATGACGTTGGTTCCGCCCAAGAAATCATTGCGTATTGCAATGTCATGATATGTTGGGATGTACCTTGTCTTCCGCCTGGTTGTTGATGGCTACCGCCATGGTGCGTGGTGTTAATGCCCTAGCGGATGGTGTGATACATTGGCTGTCTATGGAAGTTACCACCACCATGGTCTTCATCTGACGGTAATTACTGCCAGCCTGTTGGCGGTATTTCCGCCAGTTTATCACTCACCACCAATGTCATAATGGCCACCTTAGTGTTTGCAATTAACAGAGATGGTTGTGCAGTGTTTAATTTTTGTGTTTTGCTTCCGGTGCAGGGCACTTATTTTTCTGCCTCAAGCATTTACTGCGAGCAAAAGACACATATGAGAAAAATGGAGGAAGAGAAAAATAACAAAGCGTCACAATGGGAGAAAGCAGAAAGCTGAAAGAGTGAGGTGAAGGGGCAGAGAGTGGCTGTAAATGGATTGAAGAGGCCCGAGATGGCTTCAGGATTATGCTTCCTTAGTATTCTGTGTTCACACAGTTAATTACAGCAGCCACATGGTTAAGAGGAGGGCTTTGGGCACCGGCACAATTTCCTTTACAAAATTAAGCACTGTGGTCATGGATAACAAATCATTGAAGGTACACTGATTGAAAAAGACAAAATAGTGTCTAGAATTGTAGAAGAAGAGGTAAATAATAAAGTATTGGGTAAAGTCCTCAAAATTCCATTTTTGAGTGGAAATGTCAAAGTGTATCCAACATAAGGAAACAATCCATTAGCAAATGTAGACTGCTTTTAAATAAATACAGCAAAGGAACTGTGAATCAAAAAATGAAACTACTCCAAAGTCTTGATTCTTGCTGTGCAAGGTTACAAACCTTCAAGGACATTCATCGGCTTGCTTATCACAGCAGATCTTTGACAGTACTTTCCATCACATATAGATGTTATCTGTGCACCACAGTATATTGCATAATCTAGTAAGAAGAATGTATTTTGTGAAAACTCAAGCTCTGCAGCTTCAGAATGTAAATGATATGGTAATAACAAGTACTTATTTGTGAGTCAGATCTGTAATAGATCACATTTAGGTGAAATACTTTGGGCCTGAAAGGCCAAGTGAAAAGACATGAGGCATGGTTCACTAAGGTAAACTTAGAACAAAAGTCTAAGTTTATGGCTTGTGGTATTCACAAAGGTAAGTTATGAGTAATATCTTTATGTCCTCTCTCAGGCTGGAATCTCCACACTCAGGGAAAAGTTTCTGCACTCAGGGTGGAATCTCCACACTCAGGGTAGAATCTCCACACTCGGGGAAGAGTAATTGTAATTTCATATGCCTGCAGACAATTAATACTACCTGCAACTCTGCACTACAAATCACATAAAAGCAGCACACATTCAAGGCCCAAAACTATGCCTGTCTGGCTTTGAAAACTATCATCATGCTACATTTGAAGAGGGAGAGGGAGAGGAACTACACAGAGGAGGAGAGTAACATGATAGATTTTTGTTTGAGAAACAGAGAGAGAGCACCTCTGAACCTGTGCACCTGGTACATATGTGTAAGAATTATATGGCAGCTGTTGTAACACAGAGTGGTGGAAGGAGTAGGTGTGATGACGGTGGTGGGGTATATGTTTGGAGGATGGGTAAGGTCTGTTTGCTTCATCTGTAGATCTGTATTCCTAGGGCATTCTTCACACATCCCTATATATTTATTTCCATGCATACAATGGATGGTTGTCAGCGCTAGAGCACATTGCCGGGAGGAGGGGGGCACAGGTGTCAGATGCAGGATTCTTGTGCCGCTGTGTCCACTGCAAAATCACACTGCTGAACTAAGTTACGGATTATGGAATGTGTCAGCCACTTGGTATAGCTTTGCATGTGAGCCATATGACTTCTGAATGCTTCCTGAGAGGAAATAGGCTCTTCCAACACTGCATGGGTCATTCAAGATGCACCCATGCAAGTCAAGAGTAGATGTGCCATCCTGCCCAATGCGGGTACAATGAATCCAAATGGTTTTCTTGGCCTTCCAGTATATCTTTTCACATTTGGTGTACTTTCTTGTGTTTCATGTGCTTTGATACACCCTGGTGTGATTGCAAGATGGCAAGTGGGCACTCCATCAACAAATAAAATGTGAAATCTATACATGTGCTGTGAGATAGGGGTAGGTGCTGGTAAACTCTGCCATGCGGTGGTTGGCAGAGTTTTTATAAAACTCCAAGTGGAGCACAGAGTGACAAAACTCCATGAACTCTGGCAGCCACCCCTAACTGAGGTCACTGATGTACCCTGATCAAAGAAGTGTGAGCAATGGGTCACACACACTACCACTTCAGGTGGGTGCTGGCCGCACTTCTCTGCCGCTCCAGCCTCCATCAGACACTCCCTCGCCTTTAATATTGATGGCAAGTAAGAGCCACAGCTACAGACCAAGGCCTAGCAGACCAGGGACAGGTGCCACTCTGTCCTGTGGCAAGTGACTATACCATCCCTGACAGTGGGGTTAGGACACATAGCTAGTCCAGCAGTCTCAGTAATATGGGTTGACACCCCAACAAACATATACAGCTAAGGCAGGCAAAGCAAGGTTCCACACGAGAAGGACACCGCTGGTACCTATCACCGCTGATCCCACTGCTCCTCCAGATCAGACCCTTAGCGCGACTTCTGTGTGGTGTGCATCCCAAAGAGCACCCCTTTGCTGCTTCCAATGAGACCCATATGCATCAGTGCCTCAGCCCAGACCATCCTCCTTTATTGGCGTAGCCCACTACAGAAGTCACGGTCTCTGTCCTTGAGTCCAAGGAAGTCCAAATGGCCCAGGGACCAAAAGATCAGGGGGTAGGGAGGAGCAGCAACAAAGCACTCAACCTTCCACCAGGCCACTGCCCACATCAGTAGTCACCACCATCTACATGCGGCCTCCAAGGCATTGTCACTGCAGGTCTCCCAGGTCTTGCATGGAGCACATAGTGTGGACAACAGGAAGAAATATCTCCAATGGCTGTGCGGCCAAGCTGCAGCAGCAGGTCTTCTCCTCTTGGCAGTACAGCAGGCCCTCAAGGCATCCCAGGGGGCTCTGGAGGCCACAGCAGTAAATGCTGCCTCCAGAAAACCTGGAAGCTCATTTGTAGCAGCAGGATGGTGAAAAATGTTAATTCAAAGTTGGGGTTCTTCTATAATGCTGGTGGTTGGCCATCTTGCGTAGCCACACCCCGTCTTTTAAACATATTTTGGAAGGGTGATTATAGTTGGGTGTTCTCTTTTGGCACATTTGGCATTTTTGAATTTTATTTGAATCTTTTCTCACTGTTTCCATGATATTGTTTTGTTGAATTTCTTCTTGCTGCTTTACTGGTGGTGTACTAGGCCCACAGATAGACCCAGTCACATTTTGGGAATATAGTTGTGCAATCATCTACCTGCAAGGTTTTGTTGATGGAGGGTGAGGAAAGTGCTCCAGCAAGGGTAGTGTAGGAAAATTCACTTTTGGGTCATCAGCCCCAGTGCTCTTCATGCTTTTGGTTAGGGCTCTGAAGTGCACTTGAGCATGCTAACCAGGCCCCAGTGCCAGTGCTCTCTCCCTAAATTGGCACATGTAATTTGGTATCCCCAATTGGCAAGTACTTTAATCCCCATTCTAAGTCCCTAGTTTATGGTACCAGTAGCATCCAGGGCATGGCTGTTAAAGGTGGTCACCAGGGCCTAAGGTACTGTTTGTGCTACCATGAGTGACCACGTAAACTGCTGGCAGCAGGCCTACCATTGCAGACTGCAGGAGCAGTATAAGAAGCTTGAACTTGACTGTGCCAACACCAAGAGTGGCACAGTGCCAGCTACATTTTTAATATGTGTCAGTGACCCCTATGGTAGGCCTCCTGAGCCCAGAAGGCAGGGTGCATGATATTTAAAGTAGAGACATGGTAAAGCATCTATCTCAGTCATCCCAAAAGCCCAGTATAGACCCCGTTCTGTGCGGGTCCTGCAGGTCTATCTTGCTTCTCAACATTGACACAGAATGTTTTTCCCATCATATTGGTACTATGCCTCAACCCCCTTATGCAGGGCCTTGTTGGCCCTGACCAGGTGAGGTTCATACCCAACTGCCAATGTGGAGATAATACGTATTGTCCATCTAGTGGACAAGGTCAGCTGCTGCCATAAGGATGCTATCTTTCTCCCCATCGATGCTGAGAAGGTGTTTGATAGGGTCTATTGGTCCTATTTTTTTGAGACTCTGAAACAATTTGTCATTTGGTAAGATTCTGATGCTGGATCACCAGTTTCTACAGCACCCTTAGGGCATCAGTAAGAGTCAACGGCATGCTGTCCAAACTCTTCCCCATAAAGAGAGACACCCAGCAGGGATGTCCTCTCTCCCCTCTCTTCTTTCCCTGTATTGGAGACTTTCGCTTATAGAATTAGAGACAAACCGGCCGTCCAAGGCATCCCTTTTGGTGGAGACTGCCACCTCATTAGGCTATATGCGGATGACATGATCCTCACTCTCACTACTCAAAACAAATCTCTGCAGGCTCTTGTGGCAGAGTTTCAAGCTTTTGGGGAGTCATTAGGGTTTAAGGTAAACATGCAGAAAACACAGGTCCTGAATTTATCAGGGGCACATTCCCAGAAGAGCCACCTCGACTTCCTATTTCCTTTTGAGTAGGCAAGGAAGTTGAAACCCTATCTCGGCATTACGCTAGCCCGCTCAGTAGCCAGGACGATATTGAACTATACTGCCTTCACTGCTCAGGTCATGTCTTATTTGGCTATTTAGCTCACTTACAACTCTCCTGGCTAGGCAGGATTGTGTCTATTAAAATGACCCCCACTGGATTCTTTACATCTTACAGGCCCTCCCGCTGGCTTCCCCAAACATCTCCTTCACTCACTACAACTTGGAATCAACACGTTCATCTGGGATGGGAAGAAACCATGTCCCCATAGTCACATACTCTATCGCACATCATGCGGTGGAGGGCTCAGAGTACCCCTGGTGGCTCGTTACTACTTCAGTAACTGCGCTCTAGTGTTCAGTGCCAAGCACAGCCAGGGCACCTCTACACCCAGGCCCCCATGAGCCATATAAAATTGATCTGATTGTCGAAACTTTGTCCTGGGACTCGCACAACCTTAACTACCAGTGGGTTCCTCTAAACTCACCACATAAGTGACTGAATGTTACCAGTGATTTTTTTTCAATTGACCCCAATGGTAAAGTTTAACAGCTTGTAAATATACTGATTTTATTTCCACTCTAAGATCCAGAACTCCAGTTATACACAACTGATTCACTTAATTAAATAAAAAAGTCTTTAGTTTTATAAATTGGTGTCTGATTTCTTTTGAGGAGTGTCAATTATTTATTGTCTATTTTGGTACTCTAAAATGCTTAACGCATGGTCCTTTATTAAAGCCTGACTGCTCTTTGCAACACTACCAGGATTGAGCTAAGGATTTATTAGTGTGAAACCAAAGGAAGGGCCAGCTTTGTAGGACTGTGAGAGTATTACATAGTGAAGCCTAACCAGCCTCACTGCATAATAATCCACTTTCTTTGAGGTAGAGAAGCCAGTTTCTCTTTTTTCCCAAGCCTCCTTATTTACTGACTGCCAATATGTAGATCCAGTGAGCATGTGTCATAGATTGTAATTTTTTCTTTTTTCTCTATATCGTCCTGTTTGCTGGTCATGCAGCAACTGCCTACTAGTGGAGCTGGTATAAGTCATAGGAAGCAATTTTGTCTTTGTTCTCCATGCTTCTTTCTGATGGCCATGCAGCGACAACGTTTTTGCGTGATTATTTCACATACATACATTTTGTCTTTATTCTCCATCTCTCCTTTCTTCCTGGCCAGTGCCATGTAATGAGTGACCATCATTTTGTGGAGACAGTTAATATTTCTGATTGCTTTCAAATGTAATTTTCTAGGAGCATTGATATTAGAAGTAGCCCAGGCCTCTTTTGTTATTTTTTTGTGTTTTTCCTAATGTATTTTGAAGTTGTATTTATTTATACTTGTGGCTGTATCAGGTAGTCTACAGCACACAGCTGTTGATTTAGATTTTTTTTCTACTTTTGCCAGCGTAATGACCGGAAATTTGACACACGGCCTACTGGATCAATGCACAGTCGAGCCGGAACGACACAGCCCAACTTGCAGTGAGAAATTGATTCAGCTCCTGCCGTGAAGTAGAAATTTCCACTCAATGCCCACCGGATTGATGTAGCCCCTGTGACTTTGTCCTGTCAGTGCTGGAAATTCACACCAATCGACGCACAGCCATCCCTGCATGACAACTAAATGACGCATCGCCATGTGCGGCTTGAGAAATCAATGCACACTTGTTTTCCACACATCTCCTCCTCTGTGGTTCTTGTATTTGTGCAGTGACATACAATAGATAAGTGTTCACTACCTGCCCACAGTTGAAGGTCAACTTGCTTTTTATCTTTTTTTCTGCAATTTCATTTTTCTACTTGATATTGTTTAACTAAATCCTCATTCAACATGTCTCTGGCTGGGTCTCAAGTTGGAGATGAGAATTTTGACCTAGCGATGCTGGAGACATATAGGCCCTCATTACAACCCTGGCGGTCGGTGATAAAGAATTGGTAATAGCGCCAACAGGCTGGCGGCAATTTGTTTTTTATCACGTCCATGGCAGAAACCGCCAACACAGATAGCCACTTTAACACTCCGACCGACACGGCGGTAGCAACAAACACCGCAGCTGGAACCACCAACAGACAGGCAGAAAACAATGTACCGCCCACACTATTACAGGGCACCAATCCGCCAGCTTTTCTGGGGCGGTACCAATGCCATCAAAAGCACAGTGGAAACATTCTTTGGAATGGAAACCACTCACCTCACGACACCCAACAAGGAAGCAGGACGCCATGGAGCCCGAGTTACAGGTCCTGACCATGTTGGTTTACCTTCTCATCTACCAGGAACATCAAAGACGCCAGCGACGACCACGGTGAGTACTGCACCTAGCACAAAGGGGAGGGGGTAGGAAAAAGAGAGTGACATACACACACAACACGCAACACCCCCACCCACAACAACATACACACTAACACGTCCAAGGACATCACAGATACACCCCGTCACCCCCTGGAAGAAGGCAGGAACCAAATAAAATGAGTTCAACGAGTGTAATAATTGAAAATTCAGATAGGCCAAGATAACTTTAAATCATCAATATATACAAATATTCACAGTACACAAGTCCTTATACTGACCCATTAAATGTCCGTGGACCAGTGGTCCTAAAAAGCATGGCTAAGCCCACACATGACACCTTCCTCAAAATGAAGAGAACACTGCAGGGGCATCAGGACGAAAAAAGGGAGTGGATGCTGTTCTCCACTGGTTCTGAAGGGGGCATGGTGCCCAGAGTGCTTCATCCTGCCAAGGACTGGGGGAGTGGATGCTGTTCTCCACTGGTTCTGGAGAGGGCATGGTGCACAGTGACGCTGCACCAGTGGTGTGGCAGTTCCCATTCCCTCACATGGGAGTCTGAGCCACGAGATTTACCGGTAACAGGTAGCCTGATACTCCATGGAGGCAGAGCCACACTCCTCCTTGCGACAACTAAGGCTGCAAACTGCTGGTAGTGCCAGTGCTGGTGGTGGTGCCTCATGTAGTGTGTGCAGGGTCCAGGATGTCTCCTGCAGCCTCAGAAGCCTGCACACTGGGGATGCTGCTGATGTCCACTGTAGTGGCACTGGCTGGGCACGTCGCGGGGCGGGTGACGGTGGTTGCGGCCGTGTCTGCAGTGGTGTCTGTGGTGGAGATGCTGCCGGTGGTGCAGGTGTCTGTGGTGTGAGACCAGGCCATCTCCTGCAGCCTCGGAAGGCTGCCCACTGGGGATGATGCTGGTGACTGTAGTGGAGGCAGCAGACGTGCAGGTGGTGGTGCAGATGGCGGTGAAGGTGGTGGTGCAGGTTGCAGCCGTTGCAGCTGTGGCTACTGCCGTACAAGTTGCTGGTCTGTCTTGCAAAAGGGGTGACACCAGTCCCTCACCCGGAGGCTCCCTGCCCTGAGCTGACTTCCCTTTGCCCTTGTGTCCCTTCCGCACCTTGGAGGTCGCTGCTGGGACCTTGGCACTGTCCTCTTTGGTTCTGGAAGAGGCCTTGCTGGGTGGTTGGTGTGGCTTTTCTCTTTGGCAAGCTGGACCCTTCTTTACCTTGGCAGGTGGCAGAATAGGGTGGTCCTTGGCTTCACCAGGTGGCACACTGGCAGCCCTGATGGGTGCCACCTTCCATGTTCCCAAACTTGCAGGGACCACACTGGACAAGGATTTGGTGGCTGAGGTGCTGGGCTGGGATCTAGACATCCTGGCCCTAGGGGAAGGACGGGGGAAGGTGTAGGGAAGAGGTAAATGGCAGCTAGGAAAGGTTTTTTAGATACACTGGGACAGGAAGATGGAGGGGGTTTGGGAGTGGAGGAAGAGGTAGTGGTTGTAGGAGGTGTACGTCTGCTGAGTTTGGGTGAAGGTGCATGAGCTGGAGGCTGTTGTGAGGTGGATGGCTGTTGAGTGGGTGTGTGCCAGAGTTTGTGTACTTTGGGAGGAGGGCTCACAGACACACTGGGAGAGGACACAGGGGACGTGTGCATGGTAGGGGGGTGGTGATTGCACGCGAGCAGTGTGTGGTGATGGGCGTGCTGGTGATGGAGGTAGTGGCTTAGGATGTAATGCATGCAGGTGTGAGTGGAGACGAGACTGGGAGGGAGGTGGACGAAGAGGAGGAGGGGGAGACAGTGGAGGCAGTGGATGTTGGTGTGTCTGCATGGGTATGGTGCTTGTGTGAGTGCCTGTGGGATGTGTGGTGCTTATGTTTGCCTGAGCCACTTCTGTGTTTTGATGTGTGTGCATGCTGGTCTGATGGTGTGCTTGGGATAGGCTGAGATAGAGGGGATTGGGTCGGGGTAGTGGAGTTTGGAGGGGGGAGACTAGACACAGAGACAATGTCTGCCATCAGTGCTGAGGCCAGAGCCTCAAATGCTCTCTGTTGGGCCACCACGCCAGAAACAATGCCCTCCAGGTATGCATTGTTTGCTGCAAATGCCTCTCTACACCCTTAATGGCATTCAAAGTGGTTGACTGCCCAACAGTGAGGGAACTCAGGACGTCAATAGCCTCCTCACTGAGGGCAGCAGGGCTGACTGGGGTAGGGCCTGAGGTGCCTGGGGCGAAGGAGATGCCCACCCTCCTGGGTGAGTGCTCACAAGCTGAGGGGCTCCTGGGAGGGCGGGGCTGGTAGGGGAGGTGGCGGCTGTACCTGTTGTTGCGGTGGGAATAGATGTGCACGCCACCTTAAAGAAGCTCCCATCAGAGGAGGAATTGCTGTCGCTGGTGTCCCCTCCTGTCCCAGTCGTGGAGCTCCCCTCACTCTCCGTCCCACTGGTGCCTTCAGACTCCGTACATTCACCCTCTTGGGCCATGTGGATTGCAGCTCCCTCCTGCTCTGGTGCCACTGATCCTCCGCTAGATGATGCTAATGCACACAAGGACAGGGTGACAAAACAAAAAGGGGGGAAAGACAGAGGAGACACATGGTCAATGCCAGCAACACCACTACCGTTGGCAGACACAACACACAGGGAGCAGCCCTATGCACTAGCCCATGCACTAGCAGTTAGTGGGAAAAACACCTGGCCATGGGGGACTATGCCTAAGCCCATTTGCTGCACCCTTGGAACCCACAGGAGCCTGATTAGTTCTAGATGGCCACTACCACTATTGGGGTTGGAGTGCCACAGAGCCTGCCTAACAAGGGACCTACCCTAGCAAGTTTGCCCGGGCCTAGAGGAACCCACATCCCCCACCCAGACACCACGTAAAGCGTGCAGAGTTTGCTGAATGAGACTGTACTCACCCCCTTGTGCTTGCTATGATGCCCTCAAGCGCCCATCCAACTCCGGATTTGCCACCACCAGGATCCGGAACATCAGGGGGGTCATGGTGTGACAGGCACCCCTTCCCCGTTGGGAGGCCATCCCCAAATGGGCCTTCGCCGTCTTCTTGCTTCAGCGGCGCAGGTCCTCCCGTCTCTTGCAGCAGTGGGTGCTCTGTCTGTGATAGACCCCCAGGGTCCGCACTTCCTTGGCGATGGAACGCCAAATACCCTTCTTCTGGTGGTTGCTGACCTACAGGAAAGGTAAAGTAAGAATAGATGTTACTCCCCCATCTGGTTCTTCTTACTCATTGGCCCCAACTTCCCAACCATGCCCTGAAACACATACACTGACCATCCTCACATGCAGGACACAGACCCCCATGTATCTTCCATCCAGGCCACTCCATGCATTAGTGTCCCATCCACAATGCACACAGTGTACTCACCTGTTTGTCTGGAGTACCGTAGAGTAGCGTGTACTGGGGGAGGACCCCATCCACCAGGTTGTCCAACTCCTCCGTGGTGAAGGCAGGGGCCCTTTCCCCAGACACTGTAGCCATTGTTGCTTCCAGACTCAGGTCACAGCAGCACTTGCAGTGTAGGTCCTCTCCTGTTGAAGGTCAGGTATCAAGTGAGAGCACAGATAGAAAATAGCGATCACGTCTATAGCGATGTGTACCGTCACCACCGGCGTACATCGTCATTTGCTCATGGAACCCATAGGGCCCAATGATAACCAATGCTGAATTGCGCAGCGGTCTTCGTCCGCCTACCGCGACGCTGCACAGCGCCAGCACAGTTACCTCATTTCCCCTTGTCCCTCCTTACAGGTCAGGCAGCCCCCATTTAAGGGGGGGCACATGGCAGGGCACCTAACTGCGTCACAGCACTTTTGGGCAGGAATACAGACAGACAGCGCCACACACCGATGAAATCACAATAGTGCAACACACCCTTGTGCAACCTATGTGGTATATGACCCTCTGCTCACCATTCTCCTTCATAGGGCACATCCGCTGGGGCAGATGATGAGTTGGCGTCATCCTCCGGTGTACAGACCCCTGGTGGACCTGTCGACAATAGAAGACAGACACATCATTATCACCTACAGACTTGTTTGTGCCACAATCCATGAACAGTGGGCCCGGTTGGAGCCTGACCTGATGTCAGCTATTCGTCATCCCACAGGAATCCCCCCCTCTACTGCGGGTACTGTCAGTGCTCCATTTCCTGGCCACTGGTTCCTTTCAAACAACAGTAGCCATGGCATCAGGGATGTCTCAGGCAATGTTCTCTAACGTGTTGCCCAGAGTGTTGTCTGCCCTGCTGAAACACATGCGCATCTATATCATTTTCCCCCCGGTGGAGGATTTGCCCACAGTGAAAGGTGACTTCTATGCCCTGGGATATATCCCCAACATCATTGGTGCCATTGATGGTACACATGTGGCATTTGTCCCCCCCGCAGGAATGAACCAAGTATCCTGGCTCAGTGCATGACGCTAACATTTTGAGGAATAGAAGCATCCCTGATGTGATGGGCCAACTCCAGAGGCACCGTGTGTGGCTAATAGGTGAGCCCAAAGTCCACACACAGTTTGAATAGGTGTCTAGGTATGGGAGAGTCCCTAAGGGTTTGTGTATGTCTAACAGTTACCCCTCGATATTTGCAGGTGACTCTGGTTACCCCAACCTGTCATGGCTACTGACCCCATTGAGGAATCCCAGGACAAGGGCAGAGGAACGCTACAATGAGGCACGTTGGCGAACTAGGAGGATTATAGAACAGACTTTCGGCCTCCTGAAGGCCAGGTTCCGGTGCCTCCATCTGACAGGTGGCTCCATATACTACTCACTGAAGAAGGTGTGCCAGATAATCGTCGCATGCTGTATGTTGAACAGCCTGGCATTGTGACGCCAGATGCCTTTTCTGCAGGAAGATGGGCCTGATGGTCTTGTGGCAGCTGTGGAGCCTGTGGACAGTAAAGAAGAGGAGGCAGAAGAAGAAGATATTGACAACCAAAACAACATCATCATGCAATGCTTCCAGTGAGACACAGGTAAGAGCCTGACACTGCTCCTCTCATATTAGACTACTGTAGGAAATTGCATGAGTCTGCCTTTTTACCTCTGTGTATGGACCCTGACAGTTCACTTTGCCTTTCCTTTTCACAGAGCTGGGTACCACATTCTTCCTTCTGCTATGTTCACTGCTGCCCAACAACTGTCATACACTGGTATGTGCAAATGAACATTGCCATTGATATTTGTCAGAGAGGTTGTAATAACCCATTTGTGAAAGTACAGACTGACTCCAGATTGTTTTGTGATTCAAGGGTGTTTATTTAAGTGCTAATCAATGGAGGGGGATGTGCAATGGGCTGGGGTCATGGTGGAGTAATATCCATGGTAGAGTCCAGTCTCTTTGTATCACAGGTGCATTGTCCAAGGGGGCATAGGAAGTAGAGCAATGGCAGTTCAAGGTGGTCAGGGTGACATAGTGGGACAGAAGGGTGACAATCAGGAGAGTCGTATTTCCTGGCTGGGGTCTTGGCAATGTTCTCTGTCTTGTGCCTGGATCGCAGGGACCGTTTGCGGGGTGGTTCTCCTTCTGCAGGGGGTGGGGTGTTGGTGGCCTGTTGGTCCTGTGGCAGGACCTCCTGTCCACTATCGCCGGCGGACATGGAGGGCTGTTCATCGTTCAGGCTAGTGTCAGAGGTCCGTTGGTGTGCCACTGTCTCCCTCATGGTGGAGGCCATGTTTGCCAGCACCCCTGCAATCAATCAATCAATCTAAAAATTTATAGAGCGCGCTACTCACCCATAAGGGTCTCAAGGCGCTGGGGGAAGGGGGGAAGAAGAGGGGGAGGCTGATTATTATTCAAAAAGCCATGTCTTGCTGTGTTTTATGAAGAGCAGGAGGTTCTGAGTCTTGTGGAGGTTGGTGGGGAGGGATTTCCAGGTTTTGGGGGTGAGGTAGGAGAAGGATCTGCCTCCGGTGGTGGCGCGTCAAATATGGGGGACTGTGGCGAGTGTGAGGTCAGCGGAGCGGAGGTGGCAAGTGGGAGTGTGGAAGTTCACTCTTTCATAGAGGTAGGTTGGTCCAGTGTTGTGGAGGGATTTGTGTGCGTGGATGAGGATTTTGAAGGTGATCCTCTTGTCGATCGGAAGCCAGTGAAGGGATCTGAGGTGGGAGGAGATGTTTTCATGGCGTGGGAGGTTCAGGATGAGGGGGGCGGCTGCCTTCTGGATCCTCTGGAGTTTTTGCTTGAGCTTGAGTGTGGTGTGGTGCCGGCGTAGAGAGCGTTTCCGTAGTCTAGCCAGTGGCTGATGAGTGCATGGGTGACAGTCTTTCTGGTCTCTATGGGAATCCATTTGAAGGTTTTTCACAGCATGCGAAGGGTGTAGAAACAGGAGTTGGTGATGGCATTGATTTGCTGGGTCATGAAGAGGGAAGGGTCCAGGATGATGCAGAGGTTGCGTGCGTGGTTTGCGGGCGTTGGTGGGGATCCTAGGGCGGTGGGCCACCAGGAGTCATCCCATATAGTTTTGTTGGGGCCGAAGATGATGATTTCGGTTTTGTTGGAGTTTGCTTGAGGTGGTTTGCTGTCATCCATTTAGTGGTGTTAAGGAGTCCAGCGCAGAGGTTGGTTTTGACGGTGGTAGGGTTTCGGGTGAGGGAGATGACGAGCTGGGTGTCGTCTGCGTAGGATATGATGGTGATTCCGTGTGGTCGGAGGATGTTGGCGAGCGGGACCATGTAAATGTTGAAAAGGGTGGGGCTGATGGAGGACCCTTGGGGGATTCCGCAGATGATCTTGGTGGCTGTGGAGTGGAAGGGACAGAGACAGACTTTCTGGGTTCTTTCGGTGAGGAAGGAGGCAAGCCAGTCTAAGACCTTGTGTTGAATTCCTGTGTTGTGGAGGTGTGTTGGGAGTATTTGGTGGCAGACAGTATCAAAGGAAGTGGAGAGGTCCAGGAGGATGAGTGTGACGGTCTCGCCCTTGTCGACTCTGGTTCTGATGTTGACAGTACATGCGATGAGGGCGGTCTCAGTGCTATGGTTCTTGCAGAATCCAGACTGGGTGGCGTTGAATGCGTTGCTTTCCTCTAGGAAGTGAGACACGTGGGTGTTCACTAGTTTTTCAGCGACCTTGGCGGGGAAGGGGAGAAACAAAATTGGGCAGTAGTTGGTGAGATCATCAGGGTCTGCTTTGGGCTTTTTCAGAAGTCCGGTGACCTCTGCGTGCTTCCAGGAGTCTGGGAAGTTGGCAGCGTCGAAAGAACTGTTGATTACGGCGCAAAGCTTGGGTGCGATGGTTGGGCTGGCTTTGTTGAAAATGCGGTGGGGGCAGGGATCTGAGGGGGAGCAACAGTGGATGGAATTAATAGTTTATTTGCTTTCTTCATCGTTGGTAGGGGCCCAGGTGAGTAGTAGGTTGGGAGGGTGAGTTGTTGCTGATCGTGTCAGTGGTGGGGGTGGCGAGTGCCTGTGGTGTGAAGCTGTGTATGTCTAAGATTTTGAGGTGGAAGTGGTTGGAGAGGGAGTCGCAGAGGTGTTGTGTGTGAGTGGGGTTGATGTTGCTGGCTTTGGGCTTGGAGAGCTCTTTGATGATGGTAAAGAGTTCCTTGCTGTTGTGTGAGTTACTGTCTATGCGTTCCTTGTAGTATGCCCTTTTGGTGGTGCGTATGAGTTGGTGATGTTTGCGTATGGTGGTTTTGAGGGTGGAGAAGTTGGTGGTTGAGGGTTCCTGTCACCAAGCTTTCTTTGTTTTGCAGCATTCACGCTTGGAGGCTTGGAGTTCAGTGGGGAACCAGGGGGCGTTCTTGATGTTGCAGGTGGTGATGTTTCTTCTAAGAGGGGCGAGTGAGTCTGTGCAGGTTGTGATCCATTGTGTGAGGTTATGGACAGCAATGTTGGGGTCGTTGGTGTTGGGGGGTTGCAATGGTTGCAATGGTGACCAGGGTGGTGTTAATGGACTTCAAGTCCTCCCTGATCCCCAAGTACTGTTTCTCCTGCAGCTGCTGGGTCTCCTGCAACTTGGCCAGTACCGTGCCCATGGTCTCCTGGGAATGGTGGTATGCTCCCATGATGTTGGAGAGTGCCTCGTGGAGAGTGGGTTCCCTGGGCCTGTCCTCCCCCTGTCGCACAGCAGTCCTCCCAGCCTCCCTGTTGTCCTGTGCCTATGTCCCCTGAACCGTGTGCCCACTGCCACTGACCCCAGGTCCCTGATCGTCCTGTGTTAGTGGGTTTCCCTGGGGTCCCTGTAGTGGTGGACACACTGCTGATTGACGTGTCCTGGCAACAGTGGCATGGGCCTGCTGGGTGGGTGCTGTGGTGGAGGTTCAGTGGTGTTTTTGGACTGTGGCAGGGGAACTGACTGTCCAGAGGTTCCTGATGGGCCAGGCTGGTCATCTTGATCCAGGCGTGCAGAGGTGCTGTTGTCACTGTGGGCCTCTTCTGTGGGGGGACTGGATATGGCTAGCACCTCCTGTCCGGTGACGTTGGGTAGGGGTCCTGTTGGGGTGTAAATGCATAGTTATTGTATCTGTGTGTGCCATCTTGTGCAATGGGTGAGTTTCACTCTACACCTGTGCTTGCATTATTGCCTTGGCCCTTGTGTGAGTGGTGATTTTGTGGCCTGGGTGAGTCTCTCTACTGGACATGCTTTGGTGATGGGTGTCCATGCAGGTCTGTAATGGGTGTCCAAGCATTGGTGTTACATGCAGGGGTTGGTATTGGGATGTGATAGTAGGGTATCTGTGAGGTGTTGGGGTGATGGGTGTGAGGGTAGGGGTTGGAGTGTGTGATGGCATGCAGGTCGGGTGGGGGGGCTATAATAGTAAAGATTGGACTTACCAAAGACCAGTCCTCCTGTTACTCCTGTGGTGCCCTCAGGATGCATGATCACCAAGACTTGCTCCTCCCATGTTGTTAGTTGTGGGGGAGGAGGTGGGGGTCCACCGCCAGTCCTCAGTACGGCTACTGGTGGCTGGATACCACCACGGAACGCACCTTCCCCCGTAGGCCGTTCAACCTCTTCCTGATGTCATCCCGTGTTCTTAGATGCTGTCCCACTGCGTTGACCCTGTCGACAATTCTCCGCCATAGCTCCATCTTCCTTGCAATGGATGTCTGCTGCACCTGTGATCCGAATAGCTGTGGCTCTACCCGGATGATTTCCTCCACCATGACCCTGAGCTCCTCCTCAGAAAACCTGGGATGTCTTTGAGGTGCCATGATGTGGTGTGGGTGATGTGTGAGGTGATGTTTGTTGTGATGTGTGATGTGATGTGTTGGGGTGTGTTCTTTGAAGTGTGTGGATGTTGTATGAGTGATGGTGTTGTGTGCTTCTGGATGCTGGTGTTGTCTTTGCTATTCTCTCTCTCTCTGCTTCTTCCAAAACTGTCATTGTATTGGTTGTGGGTAATGTGGGTGTGTGTTTTATATTGGTGTGAGTGTGTGGTTGTGGTGTGTGTATTTGTGTCAGGTGTGTGTATTTTGAATTGTCCAATGTGGTTGTGTTTTGTAAATGTGTGTATATTTTGGGCGTTGATTCGTGGGTCGTGTTACTGTGGGCGTATTCCTGTTGGCATGATGGTGTAGGTTTTGCTATCGCCAGTTTATCACTGACCATTGGTGTAGTGGACTTGTGTGGGTGTCTGTATTGTAGCGCATTACGAGATGTGGGTCACAATACCTGTAGCGGATTTCCGCTGTGGCAATGGTAAGCGGGATGTACCGCCAGGGTTGTAATGAGGGCCATAGTTTCAAACAGCTGAAGGGGTTCTGTAGGGATATGGGAGTACCTACCCAGAAGGCCTCCAGATAGGAGGAATTCCAAAAGGCGCTGGTGCCTGGGCAGAAGCCCATTCTGAGGAAAATATTGAGGTGGAGGGGCCAGAGGATTCTTTGCCAGTAGTAGGGGGTGTTCCCCCTGGAATTGTGCCTCCTGGTAAACCAGGGAGAAGTGTCTCTGACCGTGGCCTCACCGCAGAGGAAAGGAGGGAGGAGAGAGAATTTCAACTGTAAATGGCAAAGTTATACATAGAAGCAGCAGAAAGGAAAGCTCAAAGAGTGGCAGAAGAGAGGAGAGCTGAGGCTGCAACTGAAAGAACCTTGGCTGAAAAGAAACTTTTGTTGGCTCGTGAACTGAGTCTCAAAGAGCTGGATCTTAAGGCAAAGCACTCTGAGTCCAACAGTAAGGGTGGCAGCATACATGCAGAGCCTGCTGGAGAAAGGAAGGTTTGTATACCTAAAAATGTTGTGCCCCGTTATGTGGTGGGGGATGACATTGATAAGTGGCTGGCTGCTTACGAAGTTGCGCTAAGGGCTCATAGGGTTTCTGTAGAGCAATGGGGTGGCCTTGTGATGGTATGCACCAGCTGTGGGGAGGGACACACTTCGTAAACTGGATCCTAGGGATCAAAACACACATGCACCCATGAAAGCTGTTTACTTGCCAAGTTTGGTCTGACTCCTGAGAAATACCATCAGAGGTTCAGGGGCAGCACCAAACTCTCCCACATACTTGGGTAGACTGTTCTGATTTCTCCAATAAGGCATTGAATGGATTGGTGCGGGCAGCAAAGTAGATGATTACACAGGGTTATTCAGTGTAATTCTGAGAGAGCATATGCTCAGTCTTTGTTCTACAGAGTTGCGCCAGATATTAGTTGACAGTAAGCTGACTGATCCTAGGAAGCTTGCTGAGGAGGCGGACCTCTGGACTGCTTTGAGTGTTCTCAGAGTGTCCAAAAGGGTACCTCTGAGTGACCCCAAGAAGGGTGGTTCCAGTTCCCCCAACACAGTGAGGGGGAGGTTAGAGATGACCCAGACAAGACCCAGAGTAAGGGGGAGGAAAGGGTTCCCATGCCCCATCTTAAAAACAGGGTGGTGGTTCTGGTGGGTGGTGGCCCAAAGCATCCCATTCCCAAACCCACTGCTTTGAGTGTTCCCAGCTAGGACAAAGAAATCATCCCTTGGTGGGACCTCTACAGGGGTGGCCAATATGGCCTTAGAGGAAAGTAGTTCCCAGGGGCAGGTCGTAGACCATGCCTTTATCTCCTTTATTTGAGAAGTGGACTCAGAGGGGAAACTGGTGATCCCTGAGGGTGGGAGTCGACACTTCCACCAGGTGGAAGTGAATGGGGTCCCAGTCACCGCTCTGAGAGACACAGGGGCTAGTATTACCATGATGGTGGAGAGACTAGTGTCACCAGAGCAGTACACCAGCCAGGTGTGTAGAGTGACTCCAGCGATTGGGGAGGATTTCTTCCACCCAATGACGCTGGTGTGCCTAGAGTGGGCGTGGAGGTGACCCAGAGGCGAGTCATAGTTAGTTCCCAGATTCCCATTGACTGCATTCTGGGGAATGAGTTACCCCTAGTGTCGGGAGAACTGAGAGGGTTGACCTCTAAGGGCGCCCTGACAGTTCAGCTGTCTGGCAGTACCACTCCTCAGAGGAGGGTATGTGAGCCCAGATGTGGAGGCAAGGTGAGGAAGGACTCACCCTTTTCCTCTGTTCAGCCTCAGGGTACAGACCCCTGGGCTGAGTGACCAGTATCAGGGACGCAGAACTAAACTGGTGAGAGTGGAGAAGGGGTGCAAGACCCCTGGGGCTACTGTCCTCTATTCTGAGATGCTTCAGGAGCCCCTGGGGAGCTCCTTACCAGCCGCCCAGCTGGAGGACAAGCTCATCCAAAGGCCCCACTCAGGGGATGGACGGGGCCTGGCTCTTGGCACTGACAGCTGTCAGTGACGTCTGTTGGATTCTGTCCTTGTGGACAGAGTTTTTCCTGGGTTGGTGACAGAAGTGAGACCCAAGAAATGGAACAGGCAACATCACTTTGTTGGCCATGGTGGTTAAGTCTGCATACTGGGATGCATCTGTGAACAAATTAAAGTTAGGAGGTTCACATATGGAGTCCTCAGGTGATGAGAAGGGTTCCCCATAGGTCAGTTCAGTGGCCCCAGAAAGTATATACAGAGGAACCTCACTGAGTCAGAAAGGCGTAGAACTGGCAAGTGCCCCTGCAATAGTGGGCCATTGCCCATGTTCTATCTTCTTAAGCAGGGAAGTCCATCAGAGTGTTGATTAGCCTACCTTGGCTTTTGGCTGGGAGGGGGATATATTGGAAATGGCCTTTCTGCAGAGTCACCCCAAACATTTTGACTTCCTCCTTCTCTTTTTCTGCAGCCCACTTCGACATGTCACTTAACCCCTTGTTTGCCACGGACGTAATGGTTACGTCCGTAGCTGCGCCTCTCAGGCGCCACAGACATAACCATTACGTCCATGTACCGGCCCTCGAGGCCACCCCCCAGGTCAGGGCTGGAAGGGGAATCACTTCTCCTTCCACCCCCAAACCCCCTGACCCGCCCACAGTGATATCTGATGATGTCAGCACACGATCGCGAGCTGACCTAATCAGAGGTCACCTCCCATTGCGCTGCGGAAGAGAAATGCAAAAGCATTTCTCTTCAGCTCGGGAGGAGGGGGCTGGCAGAGGCATGAAGGGAAAGGAAAGGCCTTTCCTTTCATGTCTCTGCAAGCATTTTTGCTGCCTGATCGCGATGCGATTGTGCAGCACAAATGCCCACAAGACACCATGTTTTTTTGTTGTTTTTGTAATTGACATGGGGGGAGCTGCCCTTTAGGCAAGGGCCACTCCCCAGAGGGTCAAATTAGTTTTTGGCCATTACTGCCCCCATGCCTAATATAATTAGGCCGATCTGCCCCCAAGGGGGCAGAAAATCCTTAGACACCAGGGATACATTTTTTGTTTTTGTTTATTTTTTTCTTTTATGTGTGGGGAGCGACCCCTTAGGCAAGGGTTGCTCCCCGGGCGGCCAAATTATTTTTAGGCCATTTCTGCCCCCGGGGTGGGGGGGAATCACGAGACACCAGGGAATTTATTTTTTCATACTTACACATAAGGGGAGCAGCCCCTTGAGCAAGGGCTGTTCCCCAAGGGGCCAAATTATTTTTAGGCCATTTCTGCCCCCCCCAGGGGCAGTTTGGCCTAATATAATTAGGCCAATCTGCCCCCAGGGAGGGCAGAAAACCCTTAGACACAAGGGATAATTGTTTTTTTGTTTATTTATTTTTTATATGTGGGAGCGACCCCTTAGGCAAGGTTCGCTCCCCGGGGCCCAAATTAGTTTTAGGCCATTTCTAAACCACTAGACACCATGGATTTTTTTTTTCATACTTACGCATGAGGGGAGCGGCCCCTTGGGCAAGGGCAGCTCCCCAGTGGGGGCAAATTATTTTTAGGCCATTTCAGATGACCCATAGACACCTGGGATAATTTTTTTTTTTTGTTATATGTGGGGAGCAACCCCTTAGGCAAGGGTCACTCCCCGGGGCACCAAATTAGTTTTAGGCCAGGGGGGGCAGATCGGCCTAATATAATTAGGCCGCTCTGCCCCCAGTGGAGACAGAAGCCACTAGACACCAGGGAAGTTGAATTTTTTTTGTACTTACGCATTAGGGTAGCAGCCCCTTGGGCAAGGGTCACTCCCCAGGGGGCCAAATTATTTTTAGGCAATTTCTGCCCCCCCCGGGGGCAGATCCGCTTAATATAATTAGGCTAGGGGGCAGAAACCACTAGACAACAGGTATTTTTTAATATACTTACACACAGACAGACACCATGGATTTTTTTTTTCATACTTACACATAAGGGGAGCCGCCCCTTGGGCAAGGGTCACACCCCATGGGGGCACATTACTGTTGGCCATATCTTGGAAGGAGCATCTGCCCCTAAGGGGGACAGTAAGCCCACCAGAGACCAGGGAAGTTTTTTTTTCAAAATACGAGAGTGGGGGTATGGCCATATTCCCACCCTAAATAAATGGGGCCAAAGTTGTTCTGCCCACCAGTAGGCAGATTGGGCAATTACCTCCGATCCACACCCCAGGGTACAGAAAGTCTACTAGATGCCAGGGAATTTAAAAAAACAAGAAATAGTGGGGTGGTGGCTACCAACCAGTATGGGCCTGGTTATGCCCCCACCCCAACTGAAGGGGTAACAGTCTTTCAGCTCTCCCCTGCACACTAAAACATCTTATCCCACGGCGAGCAAGAGGACATTTGATTATTTGGGGTTTTGGTTTTACATTTGGGCCATGAGAGCTTGGTATCTATTAAAATCATCGTACTTGGAATGGAGGGGGCTGCACTTTTTGGACTTTGGGACTCTTGTATATAGAAAAATCCACAAGACCTAGACACATCTGAAAATTAAACATCTGGTTGATTCCAGGGTGGTGTGCTTCACATGCACCCCCCACCATTTTCTTACCCACAATGCCCTGCAAACCTCCAACTTTGCTAGAAATCACACATTTTCACACATTTTTTCCGACATTTTTGTGATGGAACCTTCCGGAATCTACAGGAATCCACAAAATTCCTACCACCCAACATTGTCTCATCTATACCAATAAAAATTATTCTGCACTAAAAATATTTTTTTTCAAACTGCCCTGTTGGACCCACTTTGGTTCCCCCTCAATTTCAACATGTTTTTGGCTCTTCCCTGTCACAGGCACTTTGCCCACCTGCACAAGTGAGGTATTATTTTTACCTGGAGACTGAGGGGAACATTGGGAGGTAGGAAATTTCTCCGGTGGGTGGTTACCCCACACAGAAATGTTGGAAAAATGTGATTTTTTAAATCTAAATTTGAGGTTTGCTGAGGATTCTGGGTAAGAAAACATTGGGGGATCCACGCAAGTCACACCTCCCTGGACTCCATCGGGTGTCTAGTTTTCAGAAATGTCTGGGTTTGGTAGGTTTCCCTAGATGGCTGCTGAGCCCGTGACCAAAAACACAGGTGACCCTCCCATTCCGCAAAAACAGGTAGTTTTGTATTTGATAATTTTGATGTATCCAGATAGTGTTTTGGGGCATTTCCTGTCGCAAGCACTAGGCCTACCCACACAAGTGAAGTACCATTTTTATCGAAAGACTAGGGGGAACACTGGGTGGAAAGACATTTTTGGCTCCTATCAGATTTCAGAACTTTCTGTCACCGAAATGTGAGGAAAAAGGGTTTTTTTGGTCACATTTTGAGGTTTGCAAAGGATTCTGGGTAACAGAACCTTGTGAGAGTCCCACAAGTCACCCCATCTTGGATTCCTCTAGGTGTCTTGTTATCAAAAATGCACAGGTTTGTGAGGTTTCCCCAGGTGCCGGCTGAGCTAGAGGCCAACATCCAAAGCTAGGCACTTTGCAAAAAAAAGCTGTTTTCTTTGGGAGAATGTGGTGTTCACGGCATTTCCTGTTGCGGGTGCTAGGCTTACCCACACATGTGAGGTACCATTTCTATCGGGAGACTTGGGGGAATGCTGTATGGAAGGAAATTTGTGGCTCCTCTCAGATTCCAGAACGTTCTGTCACCGAAATGTGAGGAAAAAGTGATTTTATGGCCAAATGTTGAGGTTTGCAAAGGATTCTGGGTAAAAGAACCTGGTGAGATCCCCACAAGTCACCCCATCTTGGATTCCTCTAGGTGTCTAGTTATCAAAAATAAACAGGTTTGGTAGGATTCCCTAGGTGCCAGCTGAGCTGGAGGCCAAAATCCAAAGCTAGGCACTTTGCAAAAAAAACAGCTCTGTTTTCTTTGGGAAAATGTGATGTGTCCACGTTGTGTTTTGGGGTACATCCTGTTGTGGCCGCTAGGCCTACCCACACACATGAGGTACCATTTTTTATCTGGAGACTTGAGGGGAACGTTGGGTGTAAGGAAATTTGTGGCACCTCTCAGATTCCAGAACTTTTTGTCACTGAAATGTGAGGAAAAAGTGTTTTTGGCCAAATTGTGAGGTTCGCAAAGGATTCCGGGTAACAGAACCTGGTGAGAGCCCCACAAGTCACCCCATCTTGAATTCCCATAGGTATCTAGTTGTCAAAAATGCACAGGTTTGGTAGGTTTCCCTAGGTGCCGGCTGAGCTAGAGGCCAAAATACACAGCTATGCACTTTGCAAAAAACAGCTCTATTTTCTTTGGGAAAATGTGATGTGTCCATGTTGTGTTTTGTGGCATTTCTTGTCGCGGGCGCTAGGCCTAGCTGTACATGTGAGGTTCCATTTTTATCAAGAGACTGGGGGTAACGCTGGGTGGAAGGATATTTGTGGCTCCTCTCAGATTCCAGAACTTTCTTTCACCGAAATGTGAGGAAGAATTGTTTTGGGCCAAATTTTGAGGTTCGCAAGGGAGTCTGGGTAACGGAACCTGGTGAGAGCCCCACAAGTCACCTCTTCTTGGATTCCCCTAGGTATCTAGTTTAAAAAAATGCACAGGTTTGGTAGGTTTCCCAAGGTGCCAGCTGAGCTAGAGGCCAAAATCTACAGCTAGGGACTTTGCAAAACACAGCTCTGTTTTCTTTGGAAAAATTAGAAATGTCCACATTGTGTTTTGGGGAATTTCTTGTCGTAGGCGCTAGGCCTACCGACACAACTGAGGTTCCCTTTTTATCAGGAGACTGGGGGGACACAGAATAGCGAAACAAGTGTTATTGCCCCTTGTCTTTCTCTACAGTTTTCCTTCCAAATGTAAGACAGTGTGTAAGAAAGATGTCTATATGAGAAATGCCCTGTAATTCACATGCTAGTATGGGAACCCGGAATTCAGAGATGTGCAAATAACCACTGCTTCTCAACACCTTATCTTGTGCCCATTTTAGAAATTCAAAGGTTTTCTTGATACCTATTATTCACTCTTTATATTTCAGCAAATGAATTGCTGTAAACCCGGTATAGAATGAAAACCCACTGCAAGGTGCAGCTCATTTATTTTCTCTGGGTACCAGGGTTCTTGATGAACCTACAAGCATTATATATCCCCGCAACCAGAAGAGTCCAGCAGACGTAAAGGTATATTACTTTAAAAAATCTGACATCGCAGGAAAAAGTTAAAACGTGGAGAAAATTGCAATTTTTTCTCCTCAATTTCAATATTATTTTATTTCAGCTGTTATTTTCTGTAGGAAACCCTTGTAGGAGCTACACAAGTTACCCCTTGTTGAATTCAGAATTTTGTCTACTTTTCAGAAATGTAGGTTGAAAGCACAACAAATAGTAAAAATGGGTTATATACCAGTAAAATGCCAAAATTGTGTTGGAAAATGGGGTTTTATGATTTAAGTCTGCCTGTTCCTGAAAGCTGGGAAGAAGGTGATTTTTGCACCGCAAACCCTTTGTTGATGCCATTTTGAGGGAAAAACCACAATCCTTCTTCTGCAGGCCTTTTTTCCAATTTTTTTGAAAAATTGAATTTTAGCTGTATTTTGGCTAATATCTTGGTCTCCTTCAGGGGAACCCACAAAGACTGGGTACCTCTAGAATCTCTAGGATGGTGGAAAATAAGGATGCAAATTTGGCGTTGGTAGCTTATGTGGACAAAAAGTTATGAGGGCTTAAGTGCGAACTGCCCTAAATAGCCAGAAAAAGGCTTGGCACCTGAGGGGGAAAAGGCCTGGCAGCAAAGGGGTTAAGACTACTTGCCAAGCCTTAAACGTCCCTTTTTTTACATATAAGTTACCCCTAAGGTAGGCCTTAGGTACTCCATAGGGAAAGGTGCTATGTAGGTAAAAGGCAGGACATGCACATGTGTGTTCTATATGTCCTGGTAGTGTAAAACTCCTAAATTTGTTTTTACACTGCTGTGAGGCCTGCTCCTTTCATAGAATGGCATTGGGGCTACCCTCACATTGTTATGACTCTGTCATCCCATTTCTTTGGGGCACTGTAAAAGGACTGTCGGTAGCCTGGGAATCACCTTGAACACTTATCTGGAGTCCCCTGCTGACTCCTGGTTGTTTCTCTTTTCTCTATGGTATGCTTTTGTAGTATCACATTTGCTTCCTGGGACTTCAAATCCCATAATGCACAGCCTGGTAGTCAGGAAAGCCTGGATTCTGTTATACATTGTTTCTATGGAAGAAGTCCAGTTGCTCCGTTTCATCGTATCCTCTCCTCCAGGACTTGTGAGTATCTGAAACTATACACACCTCAGACCTCTCCTGTGCAGCCCAGTCATGTGATTCCACCTGGGCTTTGCTGCAGCCTGGAACTGCTTATAAGCAGCAATTTCCTCAAGATCCTTGTCATGCATTGGAGTTCGATTCCTTTGTGTTACAGACCCCTTATCGGATGGTGTTCCAGTCTTGTTCCTGTTCTGTTTCAGCTTGATCCTGTTACCTGTTTCTCTGCCCTGTTCCTGCTTGTTCCAGCCAGAGTCTGCTCTCTATCTCTTAGCCTTGTTCATGCTTGTTTCTTCCAGAGCCTGCTCTCTGTTTTCCAGTCCTGTTTTCTGCCTATTCCTACTCCCTGTATTCCAGCCCTGACTTTGCTTGTTCCAGTCAGAGCCTGCTCTCTGTTTCCCATTCCTGTCTCTGTTTGCTCCAGCCAGAAGTTTGTGCCCTGTTTTCCAGTCCTATTCCTGCCTTTGCTTCAGCCTGAGCCTGTTCCCAGTTCCTGCCTCTGCCTCTTAGTTTGTTCCTTCTGTTACCATTTCCTCTTGGGTATTTGTGTCTGGTAAGTGTTCTATCAGTCCTCACAAGTGTATAAGTGTTTTCCTTTGTTCTGGGATTGGCTCCTGGGTTCCAGGAGGCAATTCCAGCCCCCATCCTTTGTCTAGTGTTGTACGTTGTCTTTAGTGCCTAACAGTGACAGTGTGCTATTGCTGTTTTTTCAGGAATTGCTACTGTGTTTCCAGCTGGACCACAAGGGCTTGTCTTGTACATGTAAGTACCTTCCTTGTTTGTGCTCTAAGGGTCCAGAGACAGAATCACTTCTGCTGCCTCGTTTCTATGCAGTTTGTGGGGTGACTATCTGTAAGAGCAATTTACACAGAGGCATTGACATTCCCTGTTGCTGTGGGAAGTTCTGAGTCCAACCTTAGTGGCAACCCCAGTGTGTTTGTCCATTAGTAATCTGTTTCCTGTTTTTTAACACTAACGTTGATCTGCTTTTACTTTCCTGTTTCCTGTGCCTGCCTATAGCTGTCCTTTCCCCTGTATGCCTTTAGCTGCTCTTCGGCCCCAGTACACTACCTCTTCGGGATTTTCTGTGACCTCAAGGAGTTCCCCAACCAGAGTCCTGATCAGACCTGCCCGAAACCGTGACACGTGTACTGTTCAAGTGGCAGATCCTGATCTGAAATGAGTAGCCATTTCATATTTAGTATGGCCAGAATGGTGATCCAAAATCCTGCTAAAAGGTGAAATTGGATTTTATATTACTATTTTAGAAATGCTACTTTTTGAAACTGAGTATTTCTCTACACTTAAATCCTTCTGTGCCTTCCAATCCACATCTGGTTAGGATTAGTTAACAGCTCCCTTGTGCATTCACGCAGACAACCCCAAACACAGGACGCTCAGTCATCCTTGAACACATCTGCATATTGAATCGGTCTTCCTGGGCTGGGAGGGTGGAGGGCCTGACACTTACATGTCAAAGGACAGTAGCCTGCCCTCACACAAAGGTCTGCCACACCCCCTTCTGGAACCCTGGCAGACAGGATGGAACTGAAAGGGGACCTTGTGCACTCCGAAGCCACTCTTTGAAGTCTCCCCCACTTCGAAGGCACATTTGGGTATTTAAACACGGCCTCTGCCCCTACCAACTAAGACACTTCCTGGAGAAGAGAACCTGAACCAGAAACTGCATCCTGCCAAGATGAACTGCCTGGCTGCCCAGAGGACTCACCTGACTGCTATCTATGAAGGACTGCTGCCTTGCTTTTGCCCGCTGCCTTGCTGTTATCTGGCTGTGGTGAGAAGTGCTCTCCAAGGGCTTGGATTCATCTGTACAAGAAGGACTCCTTGTGCAGCAAAAATCGACGCACAGCCTGCCAGAAACGATGCACAGCCTGCATTGTGGGGAAAAATTGACCAGATGCCGAACCAGAATGATGCAGCCTGACTTCGCAACGAGAAGATCCATGCAGCACAAGGAAATTCGACGCATGTCCCACTGTATCAATGCACAGCTCAGCCGGAACGACGCAGCCTGACTTCTCGAGAGGAATCGATGCAGTACCTGCTGTGCGGTAGAAATTTCTACACAACGCCCATTGGATCAACACAGCCCCTGTGACGTTGTGCTGTCAGCTCCAGAAATCCACTCATTGTCCCCTGGGCATCCAAAAACCCCACAACCCGAAGAGGATCCACGACCAAGTGCCGGAAATCGAAGCACAGCCGTCCCTGCATGAAAACTAAATGACACATCACCATGTGTGGCATGAGAAATCACTGCACACCCCCTTGTTTTCCACACATCTCCTCCTCTGCGGTTCTTTGCAGAGATTTTGAACACAAACCAGGTACTTTGTGCTTGAAAGAGACATTGATTGCTTTTAACAGACTGAAGACAGTTTATATCACTTTTACAGAGATGTCTCAACATATACTTATTGCATTTTAATCGTTTTTGACCTGCATTTTACCAGATACATATTATATATTTTTCTAAACACTGTGAGGTGTATTTTTGTGTTACTATACTTTTTATTGTATGATTTATTGCACAAATACTTTACACATTGCCTTCTAAGTTAAGCCTGACTGCTCAGTGCCAAGCTACCAGAGGGTGGGCACAGGATAATTTGGATTGTGTATGACTTACCCTGACTAGAGTGAGGCCCTTGCTTGGACAGGGGGTAACCTGCCTCCAACCAAAGACCCGAAAAGATGTCCACAATAGTTGGCAAGTACACCATTAAAACCCACTTATATGGACTCATCATTGCATCTATTTGATTAATACATTTCCAATTCTTCTCAAAACGTACTGTTGACGCGTTTCAGCCTTTATTGCTTCAAAGCCTCTTCAGGACATAGGGAGACATGGACACCTGAATATAAAATCACACACATGTGTATTTGTCTAATCAAGAAGGTGACATTTCCGCCTGGGTCACATGTCATCCTGTTCACCCAGACATATCTATACAATTCAAGCACCCTGTGACACAATTACTAAACTTTTTTACTGAAACGTTTTTAGTATTGTGTTGTTAGTGCCTATTGTTTTGTTTTTTGATTCATGATTTGTTGATGTTGAATAGAGATGAGGGACCAGGTTTACATATAAATTGTTATATGAATCATGGGAGAACGGGCAATGGAAATAAAATAAAAAGGTTTATAATAAGTACAGTGTAATAGAATAAGGTGTGTTCAGGTGAACAATTCATGCGTCACTTTGGAAATAATAAGTAGATATTTATCCCTACTATGTATGTATGATATTGATAGTGTGCTACCCAGTCTAGATATAGTAGGGTTACAAGGACTGGCCTCTTTATTGTTTTTACCCAGTTGTTGCTCATCTATTTAGATGTAAGGTGTTTCATTTTGTAAAAAAATACGATATTTAGAAATAGAATTGTTGTGGTGTGGGATCTCACCACTAAAAGAGATTGCCCTATTCTCTTATACAAGTGGATATTGAGATGTCAAAATCAAGTACAGTAAGTAATACAGAAGCACAGAATATTAGACTCTTAGAGCACCCTTCTTTTTTGAGCGGAGACAGAGTGGTTCAGGTCGTCTCTAATATAGATAAAATAGAGAAATTAAAACAACTGAAGGAGAAGAACATACAGACCCAATTACATGCACAAGTATTTTTAGAGTATCTAAAGAATAACACCATTCCAGCGGGTCCCCAAATAAGAAATATTCTGGATATATTTGTTGAAGACAGAGTATATCTAACACAGTTTAGCGGTATAGGTATGAAAAGCTCTAGAGACTGGCTGGCATTGCCATAGAAACAGTATTACGAAGAAGTGAAGAAGAGTTGAAAGAGATTATGGGTCTAGAACAGGATATAGCCCATGACCAAACAATACAAAATTCTAATCAATTTCTAGAGTCTGTTGAAAAAACGTTATCAGAATTTAAAACTAGGACCATTAATAAAAAGATGACTAAAGTATTGAGAGATATAAAGAACTTCAAGATAGACTAAGTATATCCCTTCCTTAAAGAGGATCTCTATAAAAACAACAATCCTAGCAATGTGAATTTGCAGTATCAAACAAGGTCCTATAGAAAATGTATCATTTTTTCAGAGACCTCATCGCGAATCAGATCAAGAATCCACACCACAATCTTTCCCCAATCCAAATACCCTGAGGCCCAACCTTTTTTCTACGGAGGGCGGTGGAGGGGGAGAGGGGGTGGGTTACCCGGGAGAGAACAATACCTGGAACAAGGGAGAACCCAGTCCCTAGAACGTGGAGAACTTCTAACACGGAGAAAGACATACAGGCGGTGACAAGCCCGACTTGTACCAAACAAGATCTAGGGCCACATGTAGCAACCCGTTTGCGAGTCGCAAATGGCGAAATTCGCCGTTTGCGAGTCGCAAACGTGGGTTTGGCATGCAGAAATGCATATTGCGAGTCGTTACTGACTCGCAATATGCATTTGCGACTCGCAAATAGGAAGGGGTGTTCCCTTCCTATTTGCGAGTCGCTGTGGGATGCAATACCATTTGCGACCGCGTACGCGGTCGCAAATGACATCGCAGTTACCATCCACTTCAAGTGGATGGTAACCCACTCGCAAATTGGAAGGGGTCCCCATGGGACCCCTTCCAGTTTGTGACTGGACCCCAAAATATTTTTTCAGGGCAGGGAGTGGTCCAAGTGACCACTCCCTGCCCTGAAAAAATACCGAAACAAAAGGTTTCGTTTTTTTTGCAGTGCAGCTCGTTTTCCTGTCAGGAAAACGGGCTACACTTAAAAAAAAAAAACTGCTTTATTTAAAAGCAGGTCGCGAACATGGAGGTCTGCTGACGTCAGCAGGCCTCCATGTTAGCGAGTGCCTATACTCGCAATGGGGCCGCAATTTGCGACCCACCTCATGAATATTCATGAGGTGGGTCATTGCGACCCCATTGCGAGTCGCAGTCGGTGTCTGAGACACCGTACTGCATAGCAAATTGCGACTTGCAATTTGCGAGTCGGATGGACTCGCAAATTGCAAGTCGCAATTTTGCTTTTTGCTACATCTGGCCCCTAGTTCCCATCTATAATTTATCAGAATATTCACTCTCTGAATTTGAAAATCAGATTTTGAGTAAAAGCCTATCTTTTGTTCCTACTAAATACCTGGATCGAGTGGAATGTAAGGGTATTTTTTTAAAAACCAGGAACGGGTTGGAGATAAAATAGAGAAGGAGAATATCAGTGGATTAAGACCGAAATCCACATTTTGTCCAGAGAATAAGACTGTGCCTCCGGAAGTATTAATTTTTGAGAAAATAGTCTTGGAATAGTTTGATAAATTGAACAATACATTTTTTTATTGCAAATATAATTGTTCACAAGAAGAAATGACGGCATTACAATCTCTGCCCCAAAATAATAAAATTGTGATTAAACCAGCTAACAAGGGAGGTGCCATAGTAGGGTTAGATAAGGACAGATTGATAACTAAGTCCTGCACAACTAAAAGTGGGAGAACATTACAGACAAATTGTTGAAGACCCTACTTCAAAATTACAAAATACTATTCTTGGCATATCTAAAAAAGCATTGGAAGAAGGTTGGATATGCAAAAAAAAATTGAATTTCTAAACAAGAGTGTAATCCATACACCAAGAATATATATCCTTCCTAAAATTCATAAGAATCCCATAGTCCTCCGGGGAGACCAATAATTGCAGCATGTAGTTCTGTTCTTGAACCACTAGCCCAATATGTAGATACTTTCTTGAAACCATTTGTGGTGGAAATTCAGGCATTTGTACGAGACACTACAGCTATGATTAATACATTGGTGGGTACAAGCTTCAGTGAACAGACACAATTTTTGGTGACGTTTGACATTGAAGCCTTATATACCAATATTCTACAGGATGAAGAAATAGAAGTGATGAGACATACTTTAGATTCTAAGCCCCTTCCTCACAAAGTTCCTACAGAGTTCATAGTGTCCTTGGCAACCTTATGTTTGAAAAGCAATTTTTTTCCTTTTGGTGATGATCTTACCTCCAAATAAAAGGAGTAGCAATGGGATATAGCTTTTCCCCTGAAATCGCTAATTTGGTAATGGATTATTTTGAAAACAAATATATCTATGGAAGTGCCAATCCTTTTGGAGCACAAATCATTAACTGGCTAAGGTACATCGATGATATCTTTATGATCTGGAAAGGAAGTAAAAAGTCTTTGGTTGTCTTCCAGAATTGGTTGAATCAACGTACTGTTGATTTACGGTTCACTATGAACTTGGACACTAAAAGGATTAATTTTTAGATCTATGGATAGAATGAAGGGATGGAGTAATTTAAGTGAATTTATATACAAAACCTACTGACAGGAACACATTATTACATTTTTCTAGCAGCCATCCACGAGGTCTCAGAGAAAGTCTCCCATATGGGCACTTCCTCCATATCCGAAGGAACTGTACCTACAAGACAGATTATTTTAATAATGCTGAGAATTTAATAGCCAGGCTTGTACAAAGAGGATATCGGAGAAAACTAGTCAAAAATGCGTGTAAGCGGGCATGGTATACACCTAGAGAGTAATTACTCACCCTCAAGAAAAGAACGAGTGATACCCAACTGACATGTGTGATAACATATCATCCAAAAGAAAACAAGATACGCTCAATCATAGAGAGGAATTGGAAAGTCTTAGCCTCTATGAACGTACCCAAATCATTGTTCTCTTTTGAAAGAGGATGCAATATAAAAGATTCTCTGGTTCATGCTTCATCCGAAATCACAAAGAAAAAGGATATAAGAGAAATGTTCACACTTCTGCCCGTGATCGGCCATTTTAGGTGCAATATGTTTGCTGCTTGTGGATTCACTACTTATCATAGAAGTGTGGATCTTAAAGGCAAAACACATAAACAGCACATGTTTTCTAACTGAAATACAAGAAATGTCATGTATAGTATAAAGTGTCCTTGTAAACTAACATATATAGGTCCAACCACACAACCAGTGAAATATTGCATATTGCAACACCGCTCAAGGATTAAGGGCCATATGTACGAAAGCTTTTTCCCATAGACACAGAATGGGTAAAATCCTTTCATACATCTGGCCCTAAATGTAAAGTGCATGGGGCCCCACTGGTAGATCACTTCACTAAAGAGAAACATAGTGAAAATGATATCTACTGAACAGTACTATTTGTGGCTGAAACAAAGGGTGCTGAAGCTAAACAATTGCTGGATAGAATGAAAGCCAGGGCGATTGAAAGATATGGCATGGCATGTAATGGTTTGAATGACATTAACGAGATGTGGTCGTTGATTAGACATAGATGAGGAAATTTCTATGCCATGCCTATATTAGCTGTGATTTTGGAAGTAGTTCTGTTATACAGACCCCCAGTTAATGTTACAAATTAAGCCGGTTTTGAATATCAAAAGGGTTTAAATATAAACCACTGTTTGTGGTTCTGTGTTTCTGTGCCATTCTTGTATAAACTGTGATGTTAAAAGTAGCCTTGTTATAAAAATCTCGGTTAAGGTTATAAACCAAGCCGTTTTTAATTATCCATAAAAAAAACGACTGTTTGCATTTTAATTGTAATAACATTGCATGCTTGTACATATGGAAAGCCCTGGGATGCTGTTGTTGATAATGTTTGGACACTCTATTTAATAATGGCTGCCATTGCATAGGCTCATTACATCTTAAATATCAAAGAATTCACGTAACACGGTTGGTTACCTTGGCTACCACGCAATAAGTCAAACTGCAAGCGCTCGCTGGTGAAACAGTGATTCACCCTGGTGCCGAGCGCAATGAAATGTAACAAGGCAGGGAAACGAAGACAATGGTTTTACCCGCTTTAACGTAAATAAGGTTTGCATGTTAGAGGGTGATTAAGATGTATGCGAAACATCAGATAATATCTATTAAACCACTCTGTACCATATTTGTTTGTCTAGCTTTGCCACCTTCTCAGAAAGAAATCTTACCTAGCGTGACTTATTTTGAAGCCAAAAAAGTATGAAAGCTGGAAAGGCTTCCGTAGAAAAGCATAAACCTCGACCTCCAAATATAAAACTGGGGGCCAGAATTTACAAGATTTGTGCTATTTGGTTGTTGTAGACCACATGAGAGAAAGAAAATCTCTATTGGTACCACATAATTCACTTTATTACTTTATTATACTTCAGGCACTTAACATCATGAGTTGTATGTGACACACAATAGTACTTGTATTATTGTTTAAATATGCATGAAGGCTCATATAGGGATAAACATAGTAATAATGTCACAGGGTGCTTGAATTGTATAGATTTGTATGGGCGAACTGTGACATGTGGCCCTGGCTGAAATGTCACCTTCTTGATTAGACAAATACACATGTGTGTGCTTTTTATATTCAGGTATCCACGTCTTCCTATGTCCTGAAGAGGCTTTGAAGTAATTAAGGCCGAAATGCGTTGGCAGAAAGTTTTGAGGAGAACTGGAAATGTATGAATCGAAGAGAAGCAATGATTCATCCATATACATGGGTCTTAATAGTGTAATTGCCAACTGTTGTGGACATCTTATTCGACTGCCTCAAAGGAAATGACTTTTGTTTGGAATCACATATAGCAGCTTGCTGTGAACAATTGAGAAGCATAATACCCTGAAACTTTTTTTGTATTGTGTTGTTAGTGCATTTTGTTTTGTTTTTGATATGTGATTTGTTGATGTTGAATAGACTGTTGAATCCACTCTGATATTGCTTCCTGGGGAATCAGCACTAAACAATCTCACAATGCATCTGTCTGCCCAAATCAACGATGTCAGAATCTTTCCTCCCCTAGGCAGATCTATGAGCACACCCATGAGGTGAAACAGTATAATATGCCATCTGTACTGGGAAACGAGTTCTACATGGGCTTTCCTCCTCTGGAGGAGATGCCAGCCTGTCTTCCTACACAAAGTAGAGGACAAGTTAGGGTATACCTGCATTTGCCTATCAGAGGTAGCTGCCCTGTGGCCATCCTGTCAGGAGGTGGCCTCCTTCCACCAACATGCCTTTTGTTCCCCTTTCCTGAGAATGCAGAAAGGAAACAGTCTGTCTCAGGGGAAAACTGGTTTAGTTAATCAGAAAATGGCTGTAAGACATTTTGAGCAAGAAAATGTTGACTTTCTAACGTCACCTTTTTATTAATAGTTACTTTAAATCTGACTTAAGTTCTATGTTGGTAAATAATGTAACAGTTAGTTTGATAGCTTCAAGTACTATATTTAGTGGCCCCACCTGGAAGTTAGCTCTTAGAGGTTGTGCTAGAGTAACCTCATGTTAGCCAATAGGATTACTAACCATGCTACAGAGAAGACTACAATTGTGAGTTCTTACTGTCAGGACATGTAAACATAAATTAAACAAGTCCTTCAGAAATTGAATTGTCCCAGAAGCAAATGGATTCTACACAAGAAAGTGAACAGCAAACTCAGTTTGCTACATTTTAACTTCTGTAGGTAGAAGCATAGCAGGGAATTGAGCTTGCGGCTGAGCAAGATATTGTTGTGACTGCTCTTCCATTTGACACATTAGCTTCATGATCTCCAGCAAGAAATAGAGTGCTCTTCCATCATTTCAACACCCCAGATGATCTTGGCATGGATTGAACCTGGCCAATTCACCTCAAAGAGCTAAGAGAAAAGGATCCTGAAAGCCTAGAAAGTGAGGCAGATAATGAAGTAGTTATTGTTCAGTTGGATAGTGGCACAAAGAATGTGCACATAACCTCTATTCAACCTGCTCTGAGTCACTGTCAAGGGTACATAAAGTGAGTATGTAAAACAAAATGTCTAGCCTGTGTTTCATTGGTCCAGTCAGAGCAATTCACCTGGTTTTGCCACCTATGCCTCTAGTGCTCTCTGGAGTGAGGGGAAGGTCCACTTTCTCCAAGATGACAATAAGGGGAGGGATAGAAATGAGAGAAGACTAGAGACACATCATGTTACATCACACTTGTTTGGCCTTTAAATCTGCTATCAGATCCAGGGTCACTCTCACTTCAGTTTGCTAGTCTCTTTTGGCCCATCTGTAACCTTCCAGGAAAGGAATATGTAGTGCCCAGCAGGTTTTGCATCAAAGAACTCAAGGTGGTGCAGACTAGGTTCATGCAATAAGATTAGGGCTCAAAAGACTTATCTCAACAACAGATTCTAGGGTCTTGTGCCTGAGATTAATTTTAGTCATGCGGGGTAGTTGCTTTTGAGGAACAATGTTACAAGTATATAATAGTCTTGGCCTCTGCCTCCCTCAGTCATGCGCTTGCAAACTGAGGGAGCAGTTTCATCAAGGAGCAACTGCCGAGTTCAAAACACTGCACTATCATGCTTTAATTAGGGCATTCCAGATTAGATGGTGCTTGTGCTCATTAACCCATGGCCCATTAACATATCACTGCTTGATGGATGAGTTACTGGCTGTACATGTATTTATTTAGTTTTGATTATATGGGTTTCAGGGGGAACTAGTGTGTGTGTGTGGACATGCTGGTGACCAGATAACTTTGTCTGAACACCTCCTTCATGCCTAAATCTCTCCAGACCAGACTGGGGACAAAACCAATGTTAGGCTTTTATGGGACACCCTGCTAACCCCAGAGATTCCAACTTCCTGTTTCTGTTCAGCAGTCTCCACCCAGTGCTTTGCCCATCTCCTGGTCACTTTTCACTTGGATTTCAAGGTGGAAGGATTATTCTCTTTGTCTCCTGGATATATCGCTTTGGATTTAAGAACTTTGTTTTTGTGATATCACACAAGTAAGTTCCAAAACTATTGGTTAAGGGTGTTGTTCGCTTGCTTGGGCATGCAACAGTATTTCTTTGTACTTTGATTTTTAAATGTTATTGCGGTGGGTGGCCTGAAGGTTAATTGGTACTAGTCATCAGTGCATGATATAAATGTTTCTGTGGTTTATGGTTTTTAATCTTCATTTAGGGAAGGGGTGGCATTGGATTAAATAAAAAATGTTGGCCATTGTTTGCATTTCATTTTGTTGCAAAAAATCTATATGATGTGGGGCAATATTTGATGGCATAGGGGGAAGTGTGTTGTGAATTTGTTATAGCTCAGTAATTTTTCATGTTTTGCATTGTTGTATTACGTTAGTGTTTTCTTCACTGTCACCACTATGTCTCCTTATGTGTGTATGTGTGTGTGTTTGTAATCATCCACAGTTTGTTTTGTTCTCCATGCTGTGTGGCCAGGGGCCATTCTGTGTAGTCTATGTCTAACGGCTTGCATGTGTCTTTGATTGCAGTTGTTGTTTGACCATGTGGTTGGAGCCATTTTGGGCATGCAGCCAAAATGTCTTTGCCATAGCCTTGCATGTGTTCTTTGTTACCCAGGCCTCCTTCCTGCTTGTTGTTGTTTCACCATGTGACTGGAGGCTATTTTGTGCATCCAGACAATGTGCCTTTGCCTTAGGCTTGCATGGATTGATGTGATACCAGTTGATATGCTTGGGGATCATTGTAGTATATTTATACTAAAATATTATGATGATGAACATTGCTTATATTAATTCCTTCCTTTTTTACATTTTTCATTTTGCACCTCCTTTGTCCTTTCTTTACAATAGGTTTCTTTCTACTTGTCCCCCCATACATTCATCGGAAATTGATGATCTTTTGTTTAATTTAAGTTGATATTTTAAGTTTTTATTCTAATTTTTTATTTCAATTTTTTAAATTGAATTTCTTGTTTTATTATTTTAATTTCAATTTATAAAGTTTTTGTTTTCAATTTGTTTTTTTATTCTTTCAGTTTATTTAATTCTGCATTTTGCCTTGATCCATCCAGTCATCCATCCATCTTCCCATCCATATCTCCATCCATCCATTCATCACAGGCGCACAGCCGCAAACATCATTTGGTTTCTTTAGGTGTATAATGATTCCATTTCCTCCTGGACATGCTGACTGTGGTGTACTTTAGGCGTTTCAGCAGAATAAATATATTTTTATTGATTATTCCATTTCTCTGGACCACCCTTCCACCATAGGCTTTTTAAGGATAGTTCAATTTATCCATGCACGTCTCTCAGACTACCACAGGTGTCACCTTTAAAGCAAATTAAGATAAAGCAAAAAGCTATATTGCCATGTTGTGTTGCCTGATTTGAAATGAAATTTTGTGGTGTGTTGATGTGGTTTGACTTTACAGTGTTTGATTAGATTGGCATTTATTACACACATAACCAATCAGACAAATATTGTATTTGTCTATACGATTTCAACCTACAATAATGCCACGTTTCACTAACTACATTTTTTTCTTGCCTCGTTGTCACATCACCAGAAGTACTGCCAAAGAGAAGGCCTGTCCAGTTATTTCAGTACTCCAATCTCTTCTGCTTGTGAAGCTTAGTGCCACTGCCAAAGGAGAGCCTTAAAATGGCCCCAAAGTAAGTTGCTCTCATGAAAGTGATCAGTGAGAATAAGCAACTTTCCACCAGTGATAAACACAATGTGAGGTCCCCCCTCGTTCTTCTTTCTGTCAAAATTCAAGTGAGTAGAGTTCAAGTGAACGCAATCATAGATATCACACCAGTCTTTATAAAGTCCAAAGATCTCAGATTTTTCCCACATATGATGACCTGGACATGGATTTGCTAGTTATGTGGGATAATGAGCTAACTACTAGCTCAATGAAATTGATGGATATTGTAATCATTAATGCAGAGAGGAAAGTGACGCAGCTACAAAGAGACATTGGGACTCTAGAAAAGGAAATTGTTAACTTAAATCTTAAAGAAGCAACTGATAAGAATTATAAAATCCTGGAGGAAATCTTGCTTAAGTACCAGGAAGAGATCACGCAGAGAAAAGCCCGGAAACTGAAACGGGATGAAAAGGACTACTTGACAGGGAGGATCTTCACTTTCTCAAGTAAATATGATCACTTAGTACACACCAATTTAGCCCCCAGAAGGGCGAGCACGTCCAACATTTCAGACTCAACATCGATTAGCACCTCAGTCACTAGTGAAAGTGAAGGGGAAAGCGGTCCAAGTACATCGGCCCATAATAGGGATATCGTTGAGGGTAGAACTTTTTTACGGGAGCTAATGAGAATGAAACAGGGCAAATTTATCCAGAACAAAGGAACACCTCATACAAAAAGACGAGAAGGGGCAACCGAGGATCAGGGAGTCAAAACAAAGGAACAGGAAGGGATCATAACAAGATCTCGGGACAAAAAGAATTAGATGGGGAGGGAGATTCAATCATTAATGTGATCAATTTGTCAAAAATAGAATTAACATCAGGAGATATTAGTCTTTTGGCTAAAGGAGTAAACTTCTGCCCAAAGACCTTTGGGGACCTTTGTAAATCTAAAATTGACCTTTTTAGATTTATCCGCAAACTTAAAATTAAAAGATATTTCCAAATGAATCAAATGGAAAACAGAGCTCCAGATGAAACGATTTCTCCACTTAGTACTCTGTCAATTGAGGAAGTACAGGATACAGCACTTATACTCTCTCTAGCAGAGCAGGATGAGGATCCAGACATGTTTTCTAGGATTTTAAATGACTTAGAGGTTGATTTCAACAAAAGTACTTCCAGTGGTTTGAAAAATAAATCTTGTTGGACTCCAAAATCATGTGGCATGGGTATTTTTTACAAGTTTTTTGACCTGGTCTGTCAAGACTTTGACAAACACATGGCCAAAAATAAATTTAGACATTTCTCACAAAACCTAACTCCTGATGAATTGATTGCACTGGAAAAACTTAGACAAGAAAAATAAGTCATTATTAGGCAAGCTGACAAGGGTGGGAATGTTGTTCTTCTGAATAAGGTGGATTATGACAATGAAATCTTGTCACAACTAAATGACTTGGCATGTTATGAGATTGTCACAGGTAACCCCATCCCCCACTTAGTGGATATGATAAATAGAAAATTGTGTGTATGGCAGCAGGAAGGGCTACTAAGTAAAGATGAATACTTATACTTGAAGGTGACGCATCCAAGATATCCATGTCTTTACACACTACCTAAGGTTCATAAAGGACTGCCCTTTCCACCTGGAAGACCGATTGGGTCAGGTATACAAGGACCAATGGAAAGACTTTCGGAATTTGTTGATTGTTTTTTACAACCGTTAGTATGTAATCTTCCATCTTTTATCAAAGACACTACCCATATCCTGAGTATCTTCAATGATATTGAATGGGATAGCAACATGTTGTTAGTAACACTGGATGTAGTATCCCTCTACACTTGTATTGAACATGAATTGGGACTAGAAGCCACTCGTTTTTTTCTAACCAAAAGATCAGCAAGCCTCTGGCAACATACTGTGATGGTATTGGAAATGATTCACTTGATTCTTGACAACAACTTTTTCCTGTTTAATAATGGTTGGTACAGACAAAAACGAGGTGTTGCAATGGGCTCCAAATTCTCTCCCTCCTACGCAAATTTATTCATGGGGTGGTTCGAGCATAAATGGGTTTGGGGCTCTGAATCTATTGAATGGCAAACAGACATTCTATATTGGGGCAGATTTATAGATGACTGCTTCCTGATTTGGACTGGAGGAGAACATAAGTTATTGGAATTTTGTACTTTCCTAAACTCCAACACCATGAATGTGGAATTTACGTATCAATACAGTGCGGAAAAAATTGTTTTCTTGGACGTTGAGGTGTTCATTACAGATAATAAGATTCAGAGTAGATTCTATAGGAAGACTACGGCTTGTAATTGAATTTTACATGCGGGGAGCGCACACCCACGACATCAAATTGCGTCTATTCCTTATGGTGAAATGGTAAGGGCACGACGAAATTGTAGTCTCGACAATGAATTTCTGTTTCAGGTCAATGACATGGGTAAAAGATTTAGAGCACGGGGTTACTCCAATAAAGTGATTAAAAAGGCACAATTAAGAAGCAAAAAAATCAATAGGGAAGACACCCTAAAAACTAAAGACTCCAAGAAATTGGTAGATGAATCTAACAAGGTGCGTTTAATAACAGATTTCAATGATGCATCTCTAATTATGGGAAAGATTGTTGCCAAACATTGGCACTTGTTAACACATGATGAATCAATCAGTAAACTAGTACCAGCAAGAGTGCCCACCACTTACCGAAGAGGTATTACTTTACGGAACATGTTGAGTCCTAGCTTTACTACTGTGCCTCCTGTTAAAACCTGGCTATCTGCAAAGATCATTGGTTTCTTTAAATGCAGCAACTGTGGAGTTTGTCGGTGGGCTCGCCATAAGATCAAAGAATTCTCCTTTGAAGGGAAAGTCTACAAGATTTGTACTATGATAAACTGTAACACTACTCATGTCATTTACGTAATACAATGCAAATGTGCTCGCATCTATGTGGGGAGTACAATACGCCCATTAAAGGCAAGGATTGGAGAACATATTTGTTTGCTCAAAAATGGGGATGTAAGATATCCATTAGTTGCTCATATTTTATCATGCAATTCACAATCAGTGTATAAGAACTTTGAATTTTTTGGACTGGAACATATTCCCCGTGACCCAAGGGGGGGGTAATCGTGAACTAATGCTACGTAGAAAAGAGGCAATGTGGATAATGAGGCTAAAGGCTGTTGAAGAAGGCCTCAACTCTGACAGAGAGTTAGAGTTCTTTTTGGGAGATTACTGAGAAGTGAACATGTCAATCATTGATGATACTGAAGACACGTAGATTTGTGTATAGTTCTAAATCTATTGATGTTTAGCTTGTCACTATAAACCATGTTTCCCACACCATTATTTCTCTATTAGATAAGTTATGGTAAATTTTAGGACTATAATGTCAAAGATTTTTTGATTCTTTTTACTGTTTCAACATTTTCTCATGTTTAATTATGTTACTTCAAACCAAAATTCTCATACCATTGTTTCTATAGTGTGAAAGTTTTGATAAACCTCTGGTTATAATCAATTCGTTAATTAAATAATCTGTCTCTTTCTTTTCTTTATATCTTATACATCATCATATTATCTCTACTATTCCTCTTCTATATGTGGACAGGTATTTTAAAAATAAGTTCCATTCACGAACCTGGACGTGTGCTTAAAGTGCAACTTTAATAGCAAATTAAGTTATGTTTGTGATTCAGCCTTTATATGCATGAATTTGTATTGTGGCCCCTGCGATTTGTTTAAATCTTTGATTTCTGCAGTTTTTGACGCTTGGATACGTTTGAAATACTTGATTGCTAACATCGTTATTGTTTTCCACGTAGTTTCAAGCATTAGCTTTTAGTCCGTTTTCGATGATAACATGCGCGTTGAACTCGCGCTCCGGAAACACTTCGCATTACGTCGGACATGAGACGCGCATTCGCGTACTCGGGCCGTAACGTACTCTATTTTTGATACAACGTTTCGGATTCGTTCATCAACAATAACGCCGTTAATGTATTTAAACGGCTGTTGAAGCAGGACGCGTCCTTGAGCACTCGCTGGAAAGCGTTCCCTTAATATGGGAACAACTTGTTTGTTCTGTGTACGATTGTAGTAGGTAAGGACTCTGCAGAGATTTTATCTGGACTATTTCAATTGGAAATCATGAACTTGGATTAATGGTTGTTTTTTTATTCTTAGGGAGCACAATAATCAAATACCTATATTACTTTTTAGCCTTGAAATATACGGCCATCAAAAAATTCATGAACTATTAAGATTCGAGGATAGTAAATGTAAGACTCAAGTTTTGAACTATATTTGGATTTTTAATTCGGGCTTTTGTGCACTTATATAGTCATGTTGGTTGTTGTTTTTTGATTTAATAGGTATACCTTTCTGATGTACTACATAGTCAAAATAAGGACACTTTAAAATAACTCAAGATTATTTGAGATTGTAAGTATATATGGTTTAATTAACTTTACTATACATTGAATAATAGGATACACCTTTGTCAAATACCCATAAATATCTTACTTGTAGAATTTTAATTATACTGCACATATATTGATTATTCTGTGTGAGTAATTAGAAGTGGTTCTTGACATTGTATACATTGGTTCTCCTTTTGTTTCTATTGTATGTTTTAACTTTTACTGGTGATTGATAGCACTGTGACCATTGTCATAGGTTGACCTGTTAGAGCACCAATGAGGGTGTGCGTTAGGTGATGTTTTTTGTTATTTGGCATGGGGTTTTAAGGCTTGATATTTAGGTGAATCACTATTCCTCTCACACCATTTGGTGTACACTGTCTTTCTTTTTTCTATAAAGGACATTTTAAATTTGAAGCTAAGTTTTATATGGTTTGAGCATTTTGGTTTCTAATACAAACTATGTATTTATAATTTAGAGCCCTGAAGAAGTCGTTGGGGACAAAAGGATTATCCCAAGACGAAACACGTGTTGGAACAATGTGTATGGCTCAAGATGTATCTTCATGAAATTTATTGATTATCAGAAGATGTGATCCAATAAATCCTGGATGGATTTGGACTTTATAAAGACTGGTGTGATATCTATGATTGCGTTCACTTGAACTCTACTCACTTGAATTTTGACAGAAAGAAGAATGAGGGGGGACGTCACATTGTGTTTATCATTGTTGGGTTTCTTAGAACCTTTAAGGGAGGGGTGTTTTCCCTTGTGTAGGTAACCCCAAATGAGATTTGTGGCCAATTAGTTTCCTGAGCGCCATCAGTCCCCTTTTTTTACACCCAAATTCTCTTCTCAACTTTCCACCAGTGGCATGCCTCTGAAGAGGAACCTGCGTGCAGCACTCCAGCATCTAAAGCACCACCCAACCTAAGCCCAAGACCACATATGTCAGTGAGGCAGCCACTGCAATCATAGTACTGCTGACGAGCAGCGACATTGAATTGGATTTGTCCCTTTTGCAAAGTAGTACCCAGTCATTTCAGGGCAGAGAGCAAAGTAGACAGCAGCCACAGCCAGCAATAGTAGATCTTCCCAAAGCTGGAGCAGAACGTGGGGTCAAGCTTCCTGCCGAGCAAGATCTCCTCTTTTAGAATCAATGGCTCCCACATCTCCAGCATGAAAAAGGAAGGGTACTACTCTGTCATCTTCTCCAAGCACTTCTACTGATGGTGTTGATAGGGGCATGGAGTGGACCCTGGCAGAATCAGGAAGACACCAGGAGAGGCAAGGCAAAAGAAAAGCTCCAGAAAGCCTTAGAATCATGGAAGTGAATGATAAGGCGTATGATGAGCCAGTCATCGTGGTAGGTGGCACAGAGGAGTCCGACATTACTATTTAACGTGCTCTGAGGGATGTGGCACAGGAACCACCACCAGCTCCCATATTTATAAAGCCCCAGCAGAGACCTCTACCAACCCCTACCTCAGTAGAAATATGCAGTGCAGAGAGGCAATCTATGACATGCCCATCCACCTCCAGGTCTTCTCTAGGCATTGGCGCACAAGAAAGTACTCCTCCCTGGTTGGGCCTTTTTTACGCTTAGCAAACTGGAGGAGAACATTGCAATATGCTCAATTTGCCACACAACTGTTCGGTGGATGGAACACCTAAAAGAAGTTGGAATAATACAAGGGAATATATGCGGTTGAGAACTTGCAGGTGGAGTAATGGGAAACTTCAACCTTCTGCACATACAAAAATAGTGATGCCCTGAGGAAGTTCACAGGTGGTGAATGAAACACGTTTGCTGTTGTGTGTTATATTGAAGAGAATAAAAGATCCCATTGGAGCAACACATTTGGATGATTTCTACCAGGTTGTTGAATAGTTTCTCAAAAAAGAGGACATAGTCAGCAACTTTCTGACCACCTGCAGATGAATTTGCAGTCATTTCTGCAATTCTTTTGAAGCCTGGAAGCAGTTGCATACTATCCAGTGTACCTGTTAAAGTCCTGATATAGGATGTGCCAGCATGTTGGAACTCAACCTATTATATTTTGCAACATCTGTTTGAGCAGTACAGAAAGATCAATGACTATATCATTCAGAGGAGGGGTTGCAACTGGAAAGGCTATGTCCATGGAAGCAGACAAAAGGGGCCTGCTTTTGAGATGTTGCTCCCGTTTGAGGCTTTCATTTGGGAAGTGAGCAAGAAGGAAAGTACAATGGGCCAAGACATCCCGCTATGGCATCTCCTACAGGACCAGCAAAAGAAGGTGTCTGAAAGGTTTGCACTCAGAGGTGTGAGTGAAAACCCAGAAGTGCATGCCTTGGTTGAGAACCTGAGCTAGCACTTCACTTGCACTGCAAGGGTGCAAAATGAAATTATGTCATCGAAAGAGTACATCTGTGCCACCCTACTTGATCCATGCTACAAAAAAGTTCTTCCCACTTTCATTCCTTTTTCTGGAGGGGATGTTTCAAAATACAAGAGGTGGATTGTTGAGCAAGGCGGAGAACTGGAAGAAGAACAACTGGAACTTAGAGCCCCACTCCTCAGTTCTGAGGTTTCGCCTTCAACTTTCAAAGAGGGAAGTCTTGCTTGACAGTAGGCAACACCAGCAACAAGAACACCGCCAACAACAGCAACTGAAGAATCCGACCCAACCTCTGCATTGGCTTGGCTTCAAGTGGCACGTCTTAAGTCCAATGCAGAGACAAAGGCAAAAGAGGTCGAGCAATTGGCAGCACAAATAACTATTCAGAGGAGAAGTGTATGTGGATCAAAATCCATTGGAGTTTTGGTTTGGGACAATGTGCCAATGACCAGAGCTCAACAGACTGGAAATAAAGTATCTGGCTTGTCCTGCAGCCAGCATGTCTGCTGAACGTGTGTTTAGTGCAGCTGGTGGTGATGTTTCAGTGAGAAGGACCAGTATCTTGCCTCAAAACATGGAGAGATTGACCATGATTAAAATGAAGCAATATTTTATACTACCTGATCATACCGTTCCCAAAACACCACAGAATGGTTGGTCAGAATCAAATGAATTAGCTGACTAATTTCTGGGTGTGCCACCATATAACCTTTTAATTGTTTCTTGTTGAACTTCTTTCTCATTGAATGTAGCTAGTGGAACAGCATGCTTGTGTCAGATTTATGCTGCCCCACCATTTTTTTGTCAAATATATGGCCGGTGTGCAGTTGGGCCAAAGTGCAGTGAAAAAGCCCCCACAATACCTTTATGACTTTCGAGACAATGCCAGCCTCCCTTGCATGCCTATCCTTTTTTGCATCACTTAGCAGGGCTGCCTCAGAAGATTGTTGATTAACAAGAGTGCCAATACCAAATTCCAATGTGTTACCTGCATCAAAGACACAATTGAGTACCTACTACCTAACCTACCTGTGTTTGGATTGGAAGAGCTTACTACAACTATTGCAACAATGAGTGTATAATTGTAAGTGATGATTGTTGCTTCATGTGGTGGCAGAGAGTGAAGGAGGGTGTTTAACTGCAATTTGTAAACTTGATTTAGATGGTTTGCAATGTTTGAGGCCTGAATGATGGGTTATCATTTTTCCTGTAGTCGTGTAGGTGATTGGCTTTCCACACTTAGCGAGATTTTCTTTGAAGGGTTCACTCCTTTTTTCTGGTTCATCAGAGACCAGACCAGTCACTTTAGCTAACAAATAAAAACCTATACAAAATGCTGCAATTTTGTTTCTCTACTTGTTTTTCAACAGCAGTGCACTACATGTCTATCATGCTTGGGTCAGGACTGAAATAGTTTTACTTGGAGTAGGAGGAGGATGGAAGAACTCAGAGCTGGACTATTTCATCAACAGCTAGAAGAAATAAGTTATCAACTTGAGGGAAAACATGACTCTGAACCTAGTACTCAGCTATGTGGAATGGAACATGACTCTGAACCTAGTACTCAGCTATGTGGAATGGAGAGAGGTGTGTTAATTTGGGAAATGCTGCTTAGCGTGTGTATTGTACTGGTGGTAAAAGTGAATCTGAGGCTTCTTGGTACACTCCTCATGAAGCTTGCCTTTCTTCTGCCCTTCTTTTTGACTCTACAATACAGTTTCTGGTTTATAATCTGCAGGCCTTCTTGTCTCCTGCACGAACAAAAGGAGAAAGTTGACCTCAACACTCCTGCTTACCTACTGGACTGGTCCAGACTGACACCCAAGAGTGAAAGAAATTCCTGAAGAGAGTGCAGTTGCATCACCCAATTGTGCAATACAGTATCATTTATCTTTTCACAATCATTTTTAGAACTTGGTGGGTTCACGTCCCCATAGTTTGATTTTGTCAAACCTAGATGGCAGAACATTTTGATATCTGATAACTTGAGTCCCTAGGGCAGAAGGGCTCTTTGCAATGCATTTAACTGTAATGTGTCATGCTCATTCCTTTGTATTTTTCCTTCCATAATAGATTGATGACGATGACGTGCTGCTCATCGCTCAGATGAATGGTGTCTTTGTGTAGTGTTTGTCTTTGTCACACCTTCCTCCACATCCCCTTACATATCCATTCATCAAACCCCCAACCCTCAATCCCTGGGCTATGAGATTTATTGAGTGATGACTTAATTTACACCATAAATGGATCACACACTTGGTGGGGCGGAAATATTGAAAGCGACACCAACTCATTGCAGGATCTTCTATTGCCTAAGCAAAAGCCTACACTGGCCCCTTTTACCCACCCATGGATAAAAGTGAAATACACTTTGGATAAAGAAGAGCATAAGTCGTCAGCATCATCATTCAGACCTTGTGTTGCATTAACGCTTAACCTTGTTCACTCCAGACGTTGAGTCTACTTTTCATGACTCGAGTATTTTGTAACTTTAGTTATAATTAAATATTAGCTCCCCATTGTTCAGAAGAAGTTACTATTGCTATTTATTGTTATTTTATCACTAACAGGTATTCTATGCTGTGTCATGTAGTAGTCTGGTCTTGATTCTTTGTAAAGCTTTGATACAACCCACTAACTCAGTATTTTAATTTCCATTAAGTTGCCTGAAATGGATAATCCTTCTAATTAATCCTCCAGTTGGATCTCACCTGGGTGGGAGTGGGACCTTGCCTGTGAAGTTTTGATGCCTTCCCTGTTATTGCTTCATCTACTTTCAGGTAAGAGACGTATGGAGTGAAGTGAACAAGTTAAGTTAGTAAGTTCTTAGTAAGTAAGCAACTAACTGCTACTGCAGATAAGTAATTGTTTATCTACATTATTGTAGGCAATATAGGTCATGGCGGCATCCCCACCAGTGATCAAGATAGTTACAGAGGGTAATTAGACAAGGGCATGTAATTAACTATAACTAACCAGTATACACTTTTATAAACACAGTTAAAAAATGGGGTTCACTAAACGGCAGCAGTGCAAAGTAAAAGTAAAACAAAAATAAACTACTTCAGGCATAAAGTGTGGTAAAATAATTTTCAACTTTAATAGTTTGCAACAACAAAATAGAACACCTTCTCCACACAGAACTAGGCCAGGGCATAGTTCACGGAGTCATTCTACATGGAAGTTTGTGAAATGGTTAAAAAAATGTCTGCTGTTCTATGCAGAGTTCCGTGGGTGGATGGAGTTTCTCATCGTGCAGTCCGCATAGCGTTTTATGTTAAATGAAATGCAGAGTATGTTCTTGCACTCAAAATTGCGGGCGAACGGCACCACGTGGCTCGCATGGACACGGCCATCTTTTTGCTTACTCTGTTGATGCCGCCGGGTCTGTTTTTGCATCCCTCCCTCATCTTTTCAATCCTCCACCCTCATTTTTATTTATTGTATTGGTCTGTGTTATTGTGTCTGTGTATTTTTACATTTTCCCTTTGTTTCCATACTTATTTCCTATTTCCTTTCTTCTCCAGTTTTTTTCTTCATTCCACCCAGTGCCATGCCAGAGAAGGGCGGCAAACAGGGGAGTGGCGGTGCCAGATCCCCCTGAACAACCAGCAACAGTCACCTACATTGCGGTCAGCACCACCACCAAATGGTACAGGCCCAGCCCATCTTTTGTGAAGTAGAGATGGCAGCACTGAGGTTTTAGGTGCAGCGCCACCTCCCCTCCATGCTGGCAGAAGGTTGTAGGCCTGGCAGGCCTGGCAGCGGGTACCCCCTGCGGGAGTGTCAGATGTATTAGGGGAGGGTGTGCATGTTTGTGCAGTGCACCAGCTGGTCCAGTACACAACAAATCTGCTGACACAACCTTGGGCAGATATCCTCGTCTAAAAGCAGTACCTGCTCAACCCTCTAGGCATCAAGATTCCGGTGTTCGGTGAGTATTACTATATTATTTTTGTGTTTGTGTTCTACAATGCTATTTTTTCTGAATAGCATGCTGCTCACATTCAGAGGTAAGTTATGTTTGGTTTACGTTAAGAATATTAGTATGCAATCAAGTTTGAGTGAGGCAGGTGCATTGTAATCGTCAGCACTCACTTTGTCTGTTTATTTAAGAAGCCACTACAATGCAGACTCCTCTGTCCTCCTGTCACCATAGTGAATTAGTGATATCAGCGAGTTACCTTTCTCTGTGACTTTCTCTATGTAGTTTGTACAGTTCCAGGCAATTTCACAGTGATGGGTAGTACTAGTATGCATCTATGCATTGCAAAAAAAGGAAGACTGGTTGGCCGATCAAGGGGTTTGCGGAATGTGAATACAATAAAAGATCATTCATTGCAATGCATTAGTTCCAAATGTAGTTTTTGTTAAGAAAATTTTGAATAGGGAGTTTAGGATAAGTATAGCCAACTCAATAATAGTCGAGACCAGTACCATAGGCGATCTGATTCAGATAAGTACAATGTTACTGCGTTTGCTTGTTATAATATTTTTATGAAGATTAACTGTATACTAATCTATTTTTGTAATCTTCTTTATTTCTTACATCAGCACCCAAGGGCAAGAAGAGGGGCAGTGCACAGTCAGATCGGGGTAGAGCTGGGGAGGAGGAGGCACTGACCACCAGTGCCACTGCTGGGAGCTCTGCTTACCCCATAAATCCTATAATTTAATTCTTATTAGTATTTCCCTACTTTTTGCCTCTGTCCACTATTATACTTCTTTTAATTTTGCCTTTTTTATTTTTATTATACTGTCTCCTTTTTTCCAACTCCCCTGTCCAATTGTTATTTAATTCCTGTTATCCCTGTATTATCTTTTTTTTCCTTATTTCATGCTTTTCTTTTTTGGTAGCTGGCTTATTCCATCCCCTTCATTGCATTTCAAAGATGCAGAGTCATCATCATCACAGGTTGTAGCCGTGCCCCTCCATTATGAAAAGGTTTTGGTTTGTTTGACTACCTGGCTTTTGTAACATTGTGAACCAACAAAATGCCCACTGTGATATTTTTGAAAGAAGATACTGCAGTGATAACCAAACTGTAGTGATGTATTGCAGTTGTAATTTTTTAATTAAAACAATTAAGGGGAGGAGAATATGGCACCTGGAAACGTATAATGTGTTTCTAGCCACACAGAGTACTATTGGCTCAAGTGCCACTGCAGGGGTAGAAGCGGTGGCAGGGACAATTACTATAATACTCACTAGCTACAAGGGCATCACTGTGACTCATGATCGTAAATACCCTGCTTTACCAACTACAGTAGTGGTTGAGTTATAGCCTCTTCTATCTGCAATTCAGCAAAAGCTCACATAATGTATGCTAAAATTAAGGCTTGATGGAAATGGGAAAGAACAGAAGGTTAAAATAAAGGATGGGTGAAATGAGTGAAAGGAAAGGATGCGTGGGTTAATGAAAGGATGCATGAGAGAGTGTTGGGTAAATGGATGGATGGGTAAAAGAAAGATGATTGAAAGAAAGGGTTGATAATGAATAGGTCGGTAATGGATTGGAAATTTTGGTGAAAGACTGGATGAGAGAAAGTAAAGCTTAAATCATAGTGACTATGGGTGAAAATATTTAGGAAGAATGAAAGGATGATTTAATAATTGCTTGGATGTATAAACAAGGGAGCTCTTCTAGAGAGGGGCATGCTGCCCTTTACTTCACTTACTTTGTTTTATGGTTATCAAAGCTAGGGTTTAAAGCATTTTCTACAGCAACAAACCTCTCTCCAGCACACAGAGCTGAGTGAATACTAGGCCTCAGAGTCTTCACCATCATCATGGTTTCTCTTTGAAGTCGAAAACTTTCTCCTTCTAGCTGTTGAGGGCATTCTTCCCTGAGTCCTTCCATCCTTCTCCTCCTTCTCCTGATTCTGAGCAACTCCGTTCTAGTCCAGAACAGAGCAAGATAGACCTGTGAAGTGCACTGCTGTTGAAGAACAAATGGAGAAACAGAATTGGAGTATTGTGTGTACATTTGTGTTTGGTAACTAAAGTGATTGGTCAGATCTCAGAGGAACTACGAACAAGCATTTGCAATGCAATATGTCTCGCATTTCTCCAGTTAGATCTAGTAGTGTTGTAAATTCCTAACTGAACTTTTCTTGCCATATATATTGAAAATGGTTCTCCTCCTATCCTTCTCCATTTGGGCATGTTTTGGCTCGCATCTGTAGCTGATTTTGCAGAATGCTGCTCTCAGTACGATTAAATTGCAGTGTCCACTCGGGCCATGCCTAACCCTTTCAGTTAAAGTTAACAAGGAGGCACAGGCGACAGATTCTCTGCTCCAAAATTGTGCAACCTTTTTGACCATATCATGTAAGAATGATTACATGACATGCCAATCCTGGGCCACCGTCACTACAGGTATCACCCCTTCACAGAGAAATATGAGTAAATGTCCTCAGGTCAAGAGTCTATTTCGCAGAGTTGTTCCTGGTTCAAGTGAAGTCTTTCAAGGTAGGTTATCAAACAACCAAGCAAGTGAAGGCAAAATGTGCAAGTTACATTTCAAGTCCCCCCACGAGGGTTTGGAAAACTCCACGTTTCACTATGCGGCGCTTGTGATCTCTGTTTACTTAGCGGCTAGAGGCTGTACACTGTGTGCTGTATATGCTGCATTACGTTTTGTTTGTTCTTCAATTAAGTCAAAGGCTTTCATTTCACACAACACTGTCTGTCAGGCTGACTTTTATCTGAGGTAATGAACAGGAATGTCTCAGTTCGGAGTCAGTTGGTGCAGTGTCTGCATTAACTGTTTTCATACCGAAGAAACGTTCATTTGTAGCTCGCCGTGTTACTAAGCACTATTTTCTGACAACTCGAAGCGCTTTCAAACAACGGATGTTTTTCTAAAACGTGAAGTTATTTACAAGTTAATACTCACCACTACATTGATTGGAACTGCTACAGGGGCAGGGAGGGGATATTCAACTAACACAGCGAAATTTTATGGGCAGCATTTGTAATTACACTTCAAACTCAATTACTATTCGTAGGGCATCTTTACAAACCATGCAAGCACTTTGAGACCTGGGAACGTTCGAGCACACTTAAAAAAAAGAGTAAGGAAAGCCATGCATTCCCGTGGAGTGCTGAAGAAAAGGTTAAACAAATGTTCCCTCGTGTTAGCAGCATGAGGTTACAACTCACTGAATCAAAGCACGATGAGACCGTAATGCTTCTTTAGGCCGAACAAAAACGTGAATATACAGGCGTGCCATCTCACAAACACACAGCTCCAAGCCAATGAAGTCAGGCACTGGGAAAGCAACCACGGACTCACATTTCATCGAGTTATAGAGAGCAAGGTGGTTTCAAGGGACTCCTTAAAGAGGCAATGCCAGTTATAGCCTTGTGTATGTGTTTTTCTGCCTGTTTCTTATTTTTTTCCAATGTATTTAGTTTGTTTACATAAACTCTAAGTTGCATATTTGCTTTATTTAAATGCAGGCTGGTGGGATCATGCTCATGCAAACATCATGGCTGCAGTCACTAATCAGCAGAGCACTCCCTTTTAAGTAGCACTGGAGCACTGCAGCTGGTCTTTTCCAGCTGTGGCCCGACAACAAGGAAATGAAAGCTCTCATTCCAAGCATGAGAGCTAAGATAAAGGAGGGTGAGCTGGCCCTTGAAAAGCACCCCCCTTGATGTTGGTTTGATGTTTCAGAGGAAGCTGTGAGAGAGGAGGGACTTGCCTGAGATGGCTGCTCTGGAACACACACCCAGAGTGTAAGATGAGCAGCCAAAAAGTAGAAACAAAAGTCCCTTACAGAAGAGATAAACAGGACGTAGCATAATTATACAGTAATTTCTGCTGCTCCCAAAGTGAAAAAGGCAGGACAAAGAGACAGAACTGACCACTATCAAGCAAGGATTTTTGAAGGGCACTGGAACCAAAAAATGAAATTGCTTGAATTGGGTTGAACCCATCTTATAAGTGTACTTATAAGTATGCAACACAGCGAACGCTACGCTCGGCCTAAAAAGGAGTGGACCCTGCAGATAAATTTCACTAAGTTTGAAAGGCCAGTCACTTTTAGGAAAGAAAATACCACCCATCAGCCCCTCAAACATTGCAAATCATCAAAATCAAGTTTACACATTTGTTGAACTCCATCCCTCACTGTCAGCCACCACATAGATCATCAATCATCACTCACAAGCACTCAATATATCATCAATCGGTGCAATAGTTAATAGTTACCTCTTCTAATCCAAGAATGGTGGTTGATAGAAAATATTATCGCCTCTCTGATGGTAACAACACATTACAATTTGGCTTTGGCACTGGCAGTTTTTAATCAATGATCTTCTGCGGCAGCTCTTTTAGATGATTTAAACATAAAAAAGACAGGCAGTGGCATGTGAGGGAGGCAGGCCTTCTCTCCAATGTCCTGAAGGGAATGTAGGGTCTTCTTCACTGTACACTGGTCCAACTCCAATCTGGCCATGTCTGTGACAAAAAGATGGGGCAGCATAAATCTGGCACAAGCAATCTTCCACTAGCTTTATTTTTTTGTTTTTGCAAAAAAGAGAAAGAAGTTCAAAGAGAAATAATTAAAAAGTTTTATGGTGGCACTGGCATACTCAGTCTAGGAAATAGAGTTTGTCCTCAAACACCTGCAGTTCTCCCAGACGTTGGTCAGCAAACACACCTGATTCTGACAAATCCTCCTCGTCCTCCTCCCCCTCCTGTGGTATTTCTGGAACAGTGTAATCAGGTGGTATAAAATGCTGATTCATTTTGATAATGGTTATTCTTTTCAAATTTTGGCCCTCATTCTGACCCTGGCGGTTACAAACCGCCAGGGCAGAGGGCAGAGGAAGCATCGCCAACAGGCTGGCGGTGCTTCCGGGGCAATTCTGACCGCGGGAACCGGCGGTTTCCCGCGAGTTTTCCCCTGCCCCAGGGAATCCTCCATGGCGGCGCTGCATGCAGTGCCGCCATGGGGATTACGACCCCCTTCCCGCCAGCCTGTTCAAGGCTGGCGGGAACGGGTGTCGTGGGGCCCCTGGGGGCCCCATACAGATTTTCAGTGTCTGCAAAGCAGACACTGAAAATCACGACGGGTACCACTGCACCCGTCGCACCCCAGCAAATCCGCCGGCTCCATTCGGAGCCGGCTTCATCTTTGCTGGGGCTTTCCCGCTGGGCCGGCGGGCGATCTGCTTGAGATCGCCCGCCGGCCCAGCGGGAAAGTTGTGATCACCGCTGCGGTCATTTGACCGCGGTGCGGTGTTTGGGCGGTTTCCGCCCGGCGGGCGCGCCCGCCGGAGTCGGAATGACCCCCTTTGTGTTGAGAGACTGGTCCTTCTCACTGTAACAACTGTGCCACTGCATTGAACACATGTTCAACAGACATGCTGGCTGCAGGATAAGCCAGATACCTTATAGACAGTCTGCCGAGCTCTGGCAATTGGATAATCTTCCCATACCAACACACCAATGGATTTTGATCCACACATACATCTTTTGGGTCATGCAGATACTCCTGAAACATCCTCTAAAGTGTCACTTGTGCCGCCACTTGCTTGATTTCTTTTGCCTTCACCTCTGCACTGTACTTAAGACCTTCGACTTGAAACCAAACCAATGCAGAGATTGGGTCCTATTCCTCTGATGCTGTTGTTGCCAGAGTTCTTGTTGCTGATGTTGGCTGCTGTGAGACAAGAGTACCCTCTCTGGAAGTGGAAAGAATTGTTTTGTAGTGTAAATCAAGTAGGGTGTCACCGATTTGGTTGAGATAATGTAGTTCTGCAGCCTTGCATTACAAGTCAAAACAATAGCTTAGGCTCTCAACTAAGGCATATGCTTCTGAGTTTTGTTTCACACCTTCTTTAGCTCCTCCCATAGCAGATGCAACAAGAGGATAGCTTGGCCCATCGCACAGTCCTCCTTACTAACTTTCTGCGTGAAAACCTCAGAAGGGAGCAGCATCTGTGTAAGGAAATTGACTAGGCCCCATTTGTCTACATCTATGGTCCTAGCTTTCCCGATTGCAACCCCACCACTTTCAATGGCATAGTCATTGAGCTGTCTGTACTGCTCAAACAGATATTGCAACATTTAATAGGTTGAGTTCCAATGTATTGGCACCTCCTGTATAAGAGCTTTAACTAGTACTCTGTTAAAACACTGAATAATCCTCAACTGCTACTGGGCTTTAGAAGAATGGCTGAAATGAGTACACACTCATCTGCAGGTGGTCAGTATGTTGCTGACTATGTCTTCTTTTTTAGAAAGTCTTGCTCTTCCTGGGTGATGCAGTGCACCAAACACAGGGTCCATAGATAGCCAGCATCTGCCATTATCCATGGAAACAAATCTAGTTCAGAGACCTCTGGATCACCGTCATTCAGACACCTTGCTGTTAAATTTGTCTAAGATGCTTGCAGCTGTATGTGATTTTGCCTTAGAAAACATGGCTATTGTTGCATGCTGCTGAATGCTCTTAAAAGTTTCATCTGGGCCAAGACCTGTGGATAGCTTTAGTTTTACCCCTGCAACAGAGATCCAGTGTACAGTGTTGCACATGTAATCAGTAGCCTGATATCTGGTCCACATGTCTGTCATCTGATGGATAGTGTGGACAACACTTTGCTACAAAGCTTGTCAAGCCAATTGCAGCACATCATGATGAAATGCTGGAACAGCAACTCTGGTAAAATTGGTCACACATGCAACCTTCCATTTTGGGCAGATGGCTGCCACAAACTCTAAGAATCCCACTCCTCCCACAAAAGAAAAAGGTCCAGTGCTAACATTTTTGACAGCAGTGGGGCCCCTGATGCAGGTGACTTTTGAGAGGTAGGTGGTGGTAGACTCAATGTGCGTTGTAGTGAGGTCAAGTATGCTGTGGTGTCTCCATCTCACGCTGTGTCTTCCTGTGCCATTTTGAGGTCGCTGATCTGAGTGTTTCTGGCTCACTGCTGGGAACAGGGCTACTTTGTGTGAGGATGTCACCCTCTTCTTCCTCACCTTCCAACATAATTTGACCAGTTGTAGCTGATGTTTCCAAGCTCTCCTCACCTTCACCACCGTGACCACCGTCACCACGTTCAGCAGTTTTTTAAGGTGCTCCTCCCACCTGATTGCATGTTTTTCCATAAGGGTCGCCTGGCCTCCAGTATCATAATTTGAACCAGACTCACCTCGACAAACACTTTCAAGGCAAATTGAGCATATTGTAATCTTTTCCTCCTGTTTTTAATCATAGAAAAGTCCCTAACTGGGGAGAAGTACTTTCTTACTGGGCCAGTGCCAATGCCTGAAGAATAACTGGAGGTAGATGGGTGTGATTGCCTCTCTGCAGCACATATTTCTACAGAGGTAGGGGTTGGTGCAGGTATTAGCTTAGGCATTGCAAATACAGGTGCTGGTGGTGCTGCCTGTTTCACATCCCTTGGAGAAGGTTGGATAGTAATGTCGGACTCCTCTTTGCCAACTTCCACAATGACTGGTTCATCATCGTCATCCTCCTTATCATCATCCTCTTCCTTGATTCTAAGGCTTTCTGGAACTTTTCTTTTCCCTTCCCACTACTGGTGTTTCCTGAACTCTTCCAGAGTCTGCTTCATGTCCCTATCATCATCATCATCATCAGACGTGGTGCTAGGAGAAGAAGGAGGAGGAGTACCCTTCATTATTTTTGCTGGTGATCTGGGAGCCATTTATTCTAAAAGAGGAGGTTCCTGCTTGGCAGGAAGCTTGACATCCTGTTCTGATCCAACTTTAGGAAAATCAATTATTGCTGGCTGTGACTGCTCTTCACTTTGCTCTCTTTCCTGAAACTTATTGGGTACTACCTTGCAAAAGGAAAAACCCAATTAAACGTCACTGCTCGTTGGTGTTACCATAATTGCAGTGATTGCCTCTCTGACAGACATGGTCTTGGGCTTAAGCTGGGATGGTGCTGTTGATGTAGGATTGCTGCTCCCAGGTTCCTCCCCAGAGGCCTGTGTGGTAGGCACACTTTTCCTGAAAAAGACTGCAATCGGCACACCACAGGTGGAAAGCTGCTTCTTCTCACAGACCACTTACATGGGAGTACATTTCTTTGTGGCCATCTTAAAACTCTCAGTTGGCAGTGACACAAGCTGCACAAGCGGAACAGATTGGTGGACTGAAATAAGTCCATAGGCCTTCTATCTGGCAGTGCTGTAGGTAATATGACTTCTCTTCTCTTGTGCACCTAAAAGCAACCAAGCAAGAAAAACATATAGTTAGTGAAACATGGTATTGTTGCAAGTTGAAATAGTACAGACAAATGCAATATTAGTCCGGTTGGTTACTTATGTAGTAAATACCAAATCAATCAAACATTGTAAAGTCAAACCACACCACCACATCATAGAATTTCATTTCAAATCATGCAGCATGACATGCAGAAATAGCTCTGTGCTTTACCTCCATTTGATTTAAAGGAGACATCTGTGGTACTCTGAGAGAGGTGCACGGGTAAAGAGAATAATCCTTAAAGACCTATGGCAGAAAGGTGGTCTAGGGGAAATGGAATAATCATTATAACATTATTTATGTTGCTGATGTGCCTGCAGTCCACCACAGCCAGAGTGTCCCGGAGGAAACTGAATTATTATACACCTAAAGAAACTGAATGGTGTAGTGCAGCAGTGCGCCTTTGGTGGACTTTTGGATAGATGGATGGATGGATGAATGGATGGATGGATGGAGGAATGGATGGATGGATCGCTAGATGGATGGATCAAGCATAAATGCTGAATTGAAAAATGAAATAATTTTTTTTAAAAAAGAAAATAAATTCAAAAACTAAAAAAGTAAAATAAAAAACAGGAAATTAGAAAAAAATGAGATTAAAACTCAAAATGAAAACTAGAAATTACAATAAAAAAATTAAAATACATCTAAAATAAAAAATAAAAAATAAAAAATATAATCTTAAAATAACCAAATTATCAATAATTGCTGGTGTTTGTATGCAAGCCTATGGCAAAGCACACTGGTTACATGCACAAAATGGCTGTCAGCCCATGTTCAACAACAATAACAAGGTGCAAAGAAGAATGGCAAAGAAAGAACACATGCAAGCACATAGCAAAGGGATATGGACTGGATGCAAAAAATGGCTGCCAGAAACATAGTCAAATAACAGGGAGGAAGGAGATATGGTGAACAAAGACACACTAGCTAAATGCACAAAATGACTGTCTGCCACATGCTCAAGCAGCAACAATGAGCAAGGAGACAAGGCAAACAAAGATCACATGCATTTCTATGGTAACGGGATACTGTCTGGATGCACAAAATGGGCACTAGCTACATGGTCAAACTACAACAAGGAGGCATGAAGACAAAGAACACATTCAAGCCTATAGCAAAGTGACACTGGCTGGATGCAAAAAATGGTTGCCAGACAAATGGTCAAACAACAACAATGAGCAAGGAGGCATGGCAAACAACAAACACATACAAGTCTATGCAAAGGGACACTGGCTGAATGCAAAAAATGGCTACTCACCACATGGTCAAAAAACAACAACAAGGAGCAAGGAGGCATGGGGAACAAAGAACACATGTGAGCCTATGGCAAAGAGACACTATCTCAATGCAGAAAATGGCCACCCGCCACATGGTCAAACAACAACAATAAGGAATAAGGAGACATGGGAAATAAAGAACACATGCAAGTCTATGGCAAAGACACACTGACTAGATGCACAAAATGACTGCCTGCCACATGGTCAAACAACAACAACAACAATGAGCAAGAAGACTTGGGAAACAAAGAACACATGCAACCCTATGGCAAAGGCACACTCACTGGTTGCACAAAATAGCTGCCAGCCACATGGTTCATAAACAACAAGAAGGAGCAAGGAGAACAAAAGAACACATGCAAGCCTATTAACATAGATTCCACGAAATGGCCACTGGCCACACAGCATGGAGAACAAAGAACAATGGTGGACGATAATACAAACACACACTGACACTGTCAATACATACCCTCCTATGCCATCAAATATTAACCCACAACTTATACACTTTTTGGAAAAAATGAAATGCAAGCAATAGGAAACATTTTTAATTTAATTCAATGCCATCCCTGCCCTAAATGAAGTTTTAAAAATATATATCACTGAAAGTGTATTTCATGTGCTGATGTCTACTAGTAATGGCCTGTTGACTAGATGGCCCTTTGAAAATCTACGCCACATAGTAAAATAACATTGCACATGATACAAACATGTAGAAGTAGTACTGAGCTGTGCAGCAATTTTCCTTTACAAAAGATGACAATCAATGAAATGCAAAATAAATAATAACTAGGCCCATATTTAAACTCCAGGCCACGCACCACTAAAATTGTAAAATCAAATTAAATTACAAAGAATTACTGGTGCATGCCCAAGCAAACAAACAATACCCTTATACAATAGGTTTTTAACTTACTTGTGTGCTTAAATCCCAAGGTATGTCCTAGAGAGTAATCCTTCTACCTTGAAATCCAAGTGAAAATTGACCTGAAGATGATCAAAGCCTTGGTAGGAGCCTGCTAGGCAGGAACGGGAAGATAGAGTCTCTGGGGCACTTCCTTCCTGTTTGCAAAAAAAGAAACAAGGCTTCTCTCACTAAAAAACAACTTGAAGGGTTCATTGGAGATAAAAATCTACTCAAAAACCTCATTTTGACTAGACTTTTTCACTTTGATTTAGTCGCATCTCGAGTTGACAATCAACTCCAGGTGCAACCCTGTGAGCCAGACTGTTTTTACCACCTTGGTGGCTGGAAGCAGGGTGAGTGAGTGTGAAGTCTTGTGCGGCCGGAAGCAGCACGAGTTAACGCAAAGTATTGCATGTGGTTTCTAGCAGCTCAAGATCATCATGAAAACCAAATCTTGTGTGCGTGAGCAAACTCTGCTTCATGCTGGATTGAGGAATCCATTAACTCCACGCTACACCACGTAGAGTGAAGTACCTGAGTTCTGCAAAGTCCACTGGTTGAGCGGAGTTCTATACCCGGGCCAACCCACAACAGCCCCACCTATTTCCAAAACAAATTGTCCCATCTGCAACCAATTCCCAAGTAAATGTCCAAGAAAGAAAACACCCAGTCCCAACTCCCTCCCTCCCTCTGCAAAAATATACTAAAAAAGTGCTTAGAAGAGGGTATTGGCCATATGGGTCTGAAGCTGGTCCAGGCTCTGCTCTATGCTCCTTAGCTGGCTTTCAATGCGGTTGAGAAGTTGCAAGAAGCAAACCTGAAATATCCTCTATGAGCGGAGGGGGTGGAAGCAATTGTAGTTAGGGCCTCTGACAGCTAGCGGTGGTTCTGGCGTTGTAAGAGCCACGAACCTGGAGGCTGGGCCTGGCTTGCTGAACTGTGTCCCAGATTAGAGGCAGCTACTTTCATCTCTGTATTCTCCAGGGCCATCAGCCGCTGGTTTCAGACTGAATAGTCTCCAGTCTCTGCCACTGCAGTTGGGCCGCTATCTCCTGCCTGGTGGGTGGTGCTGGTGGACCAACAGGAACAGCTATATTGGGAAAATAAAAAATAAAAAAGAGAAACTGTAAACAATGCTCCATGCAAGCACTGGTTTAAAATTAAGTAGTGGGTGGCATAGTAGCAGTACATCGCTGGTCTTGTAGGGCCACAGGGATTTGATTTAATTATGATTAGGAGAGTTTAGTTTAGTTTAATGAATTTTTAGAGCACGCGGCTACCCAAAGGCTTCCCAGCACTAAAAGTAGACCGCCAAAGTAAGGGATGCCTATGCTGTGAATAGAAATGTCTTCAGTTTCTTACGAAAGGAAGATTCCAACTGCTCTTGTCGGAGTTCCAAAGGGAGTGTGTTCCAAAGGTATGCAGCTTTGACAGAAAAAGAACTGCCTCCCCATATTGCTTTCCTGAACCGTGGAGTGTTGATCAATGAGACGGTGGAAGATCAAAGTGCCCTCTGAGGGGTATAAGGTGTTATACATTGCCTGAGAAACAGCGGACCCTTATTATGGAGGGCTTTATATGTCATGCAAAGAGCCTTAGAGTTAATACGTTGTTCTATGGGAATCCAGTGAAGCGAAGCCAGTTCTGGTTTGGCAGAGAGGTGTCTGGGTGTGTTCATAAGCAGATGTGCAGTGGCATTTTGCACGACCTGCAATCTCTTTTTTACATAGTCAGGAGAGCCAAGGAAAAGAGAGTTACTATAATCTAAACAAGATAATATAAGGGCCTGAATGATGAGTCTTCTAGCAGAGAAAGGTAGAACTTTAAGAATTTTTCTGATGGTTCTTAATGGGCCGAAACCAGTTGCTGCCAACTTTTTAGATTGGCAGTCCATTGAGAGATGGGAGTCTAGCCTGAAGCCTGAAACTTTTTGTGTTTTCTTTAGGTGGAGGAAAGTCTTTAAGATCTTCCAATACCAGGACTGGAGACTTAAGGAGAGAGCAGCTCCCTACTATCATTACTTCCAATTTATCATAATTCAGTTTGAGTTTAAAATTAGCCATCCATCTAGCTACATCTGCGAGACAGGAAGATAGATTGGTTTGTACAACATTACTAGTACTGGATAGAGAAACTACCACCTAAGTATCGCCAGCATATGATACCAGGGAAAGACCGTAAGGTTCAACAATTTTAGCTAAGGGGGACAGATAGATGTTAAAAAGAGTGGGGCTTAGCGAGGAGCCTTGAGGGACCCCACAAGTGAGGGGAAATGTGCTGAGAAGAAGGAACGATCAAGGACTTGGAAAGTTATGTCTCTCAGAAGGGGGGAAATCACTCAAATGAGGTGCCTTCAATTCCTATTGAAAATAGTCTTTGAAGTAGTATACTGTAATCTACAGTATCAAATGCGGCACTGAGGTCCAATAGAATAATGGCTGCGTGTCCACCTAAATCCAGTTGTTGGCGAGTTTCTTCCATAAAGGCTAACAGAGCCGATTCTGTGCTATGTTGTAGTTCTGTGCTTCATTTGTGAAAGATGGAGGAGTTTCTGACCTTCAAGAAAGCATGGAAGTTGAATGTTGACATGTTTTTCAATTATCGTTGATGCAAAAGGAAGGAGAGCAATAGATCTGTCGTTACTAAGGAGGGTCACATCAAGTTTAGGTATTTTTAATAGAGACTTAACAACTGCATGTTTCCAATGCTGGGATACAAGGCCAGATGTTAAGGAATGGTTCAATATATATGTTAGTATGGGCGAGATTATGTTCGAGCCCAAGGCTAAAACATGAGTGGGGGCGGGATCTAAAGGGGATCCATATTTACTGTATGCAGGTATTTAGTAACTAAAGCTTCTGTTATAGGTTGAAAAAAAGAAAGTGTAGCTCTTGACGATTGAGAGTTGTCATGTGGTTGCCAGTCTATCTTTTGAGGGAAATCAGAGGGGAAAGTTGAGCGAATTATCTAAGATTTTCTTTAGGAAGTAGCCTGCCAGGCTATTACTATGGGTGATGGAGGCCTTCACCGGGGTTGTCCACAGAGGGGTCCATGGTCATTTCTTTAAAAATCGCAAAGATCTCTTTGGGAGATTTTGCAGACTATTCAATTCTAGATGTGTAGAAAGCTGCTTCTGCTAATTTAATTTCCACATGAAATTATCTAAGTGCCTTCCTATATTCTGTCTTAAAGGTACCATCGTAGTCCTTCCTCCACCTCCTTTCAAGCTGCTTACACTTCTTTTTTAGTTGAAGCAGTTGAGGTGTAAACCATGGTCTAATCTTGCAACCAATCGTTCTGGTAGCAGTCTTGGTTGGTAGTATGATATCTGAAGAAGTGGAAATCCACCTATTGAAATTCTCTATCGGGCACGATCCAGACTCATCACAGGTAGAGTGAGAGAGATGTAATGTGTCCAGCCAATCTCCGTCGTTCTATTTTGACCATTGACGAGAGGTCGACTTTATGGGTATTTGATGGGAGGGAAGAGAGGAGCAAGGAAACATGAGTAGGAGTAAATAATGATCAGACCAGATCAGGGGGAGAGGAGCATGAAAGGATAGGTTAGGAATGTTGCTGAACACCAGATCGATAGTATGTCCTTTAATATGAGTGGGTCCCTTTATCAGCTGTGTCAGACCTAATGAGGCCAAATCAGAGAGTAAAGATTTGGTAGATGTGCAATATTCATCATCTGCATGGATGTTAAAGTCACCGAGGATGGTAAAGTTGGGAGTTTTACAGGACATGTCTGCCACTAGATCAGGTAAGGCTTGTAGAAATCTCCCATAAGGGCCCAGAGGGCGATGGATGAGTAGTCCAGAGACAGTGAAGGTAGCATTTACGGCTAATGAAAAAGACAGGCTTTCGCAATCAGGAATAGCAAAAGGTGTAGTGAAGCATTTGATTGAATTCCTGTAGATGATGGCAATCCCCCCACCTTTGGAGTGAGGTCTGTCTAGCTGGTGAATTGAATAGTTCTGGGGTAGTGCCACCACTACTTCCGGAGAGGAGTCTTCACTAAGCCAGGTTTCAGTTAGAAACAGGGCATCTGGAATATATTCTTCTAGCAGTGAAAACATTTGTAGATTGTGGGCTGGCAGAGAGTGACAGTTGACCAATATAAATTTACAAAATGACCCTTTAGTTTTACTAGGAGGGGAAGGTAGGGCGAGTTGTGGGGTCCAGGTCCAGGGGTCTCAGGCCTTGTTGGGAAAATCAGGGAGTGTAATGAGGTGGGCCGTATTCAGGGTATGGCTGTCAAGAGCTCGCAGTTGTTGTCCTGAGTACACTAATCTTTTTGGGTCCATTTGAGCAGCATATCTGGCCTCTGGTCTCTGCCCAGCGTGGACGGGAGCAGACGGGCTTGCCTTTGGCATGCCAGTAGCACCCCAGCGGTACACCCGCTGCATGCGTCCGCTGCGCATACGGTGCATGGAGCCCTTTATAATGGGCAGAGGGTAGTTAGTCAACCAAGTATACCGCCTCCCAAAATGGCAGAGAAATTAGGTCATGGTAAGGGTAAAAAGTAGTGACTAAATTGACCTTAGAGCATATTATGCACACAGAAGACGGAAGAACACAGCGCGATTGACACAAAACAAGCAATCTGTTTAAAAGGTAATCAAAGAGCTATTTTTATTTTTGACCCACACATGCCTCACATAAAAAGCACTGATTGTCTGGAAGAAAATAATCAAAGCAGAAAAAAGCACAAACACAAGAAATAATTAATACTCACCAAGCCCCGGAATCTTGACACCGAGCAGGTTGAGCAGGTCCTGCTCCCGGTCTAGGATATCCACCCAGCGGTGCGGGACAGTACACCGAACTTGGCTGGTGCACTGCACGCATGGCACACCCTTCCCCAGTGCAGCTGACTCTCCAACATTGGGTAACCACTACTGGGCCTGCCACCTCTTACCAGCACGGAGGGGGAGGTGGCGCTGCATGAGAAAAAACAGTGCTTCTTTGTCCGCCTCACAAAAAATAGCCCAGAGCTGCACACATTTGAAAGACCACCATCCACAAGGTAGGCAGCTGCTTGGGAGGTTGGCTCTGTCGCTCCGATATTTGTCCTGCTCTGACATTGCACTGGGAGGGAGAAAAGAAAGAAAAATGGGAACGAAGGAAGAAAATATGGAAGGAAGGAAGTAACAAAAGAAATTAAAATAAACACAAAGGAAGTAAAGGAAAAATACAAAAGTATAAAAAGTCATGAAAAACACATACCATTTTTTTTAAAACCCAAAATACAAAGACACAAAAACACACACCAATATAATAAATACAAATTAGGGGTAGATTAATTAGGAGGGCAGAGGATTGAAAGGATTAAAAAGGGATTAAAAAATAGGCCCAGCACCATGAGCAGAACAGAGAAAACAAGATGACAGTGCCCATGAGAACCACGCAGCGCCATTCACGTGCGATTTCCAATGCAAGGATGCACTCTGCATTGCGCTTGACATGAAATACAGCAAGAACTGGTGTAGTGCACCAGTTTTTTTTGGCCACTCCGCACAGTTCTGTGTAGCGTGACTTACAGAACTCCATCCAGGCATCATCTAACCTCAATGGCTTACCTCAAACTCAATAAGTTTGTCAGGCAATGGCTTGATAGAAAATCTCTCCTCCCTACATTGAGACTTCTTAACACTTATGCTACATGAGAAGCACATCGCAGAAAGCTCACTTTGGTGTGCCAGGTGGTCAGTGAGCTGCCAGATGCAAATTCGTCAATCTGAAAAATCAACATGAAAAAGAAGATAGCTGCTGATGAGAGAGGAGAAGAGATTTGGACTATTAGAAGGAGGTGGTATTAAGGAAGATGTCGTGCTAAGCAGCCCTGTGACTGTCGATCATAATGTGCAGTCACAACCCAGAGTAACATCGATATGGCAAAGGGAAAAGAGGGATATAGTCACCCCAAAAACATCCAAGCACCTTACTGGCTAGATGCAGCTACCTTGTGAATCTATGCTCACAAATAAAATAGTCATGACAACCCACTATCATGTTTATATTCAGCAAGGACTCACCATACCACCAAGCCAGTGAAAATGTCTATTTATACAATAGCAAGCCAACCAAAATGTTAACGATTGGCCTTTTTCTTTGGTGGAAGGGGATGAGCTTCTGAAGTTTATAGAGTTTCTCTGCCCAAAATGAAATATTCCAAGCCAGACCTATTTTTCCACTTTTGCTGTGCCAGCACAGCACCATTAAGTGCTACAATTGGTTGCTGAAGCAACAGAGAGCACTACCCAGTGCATTCAACTCACAATCAATCAATCAAGGTTCTTGTAGAGCAATGCTAATCAGCCTTTAAGGTCTCAAGATGCTGGGGAGGAATTGCAGCTCAGTTCAAGCACCAGTTGGACAGTTCAGTCAAAGAGCCAGGTCTTGAGGTCCTTCCTGAATTGAGGCAGAGAAGGAGATTGCCTGAGATGAAGAAAAAGACAGTTCCAGGTCTTCGTCGTGAGGTGGGAGATGGATTTTCCTCTTGCTGTGGTCTTGTGGATCCATGGGATGGTGGCCAGGGCAGGTGAGCGGAACGGAGTTGTCTGGTGGCCGTTTGAAAGGTGAGGTGGTGGTTGAGGTATGCAGGTCAGAAGTTATAGAGGGCATTGCAGGCGTGCTTGAGGAGCTTGAAGGTGATTCTTTTGTTGATACAGAGCTAGTCTAGGTCTCTCCGGTGCCTGAGATGTGGCTCTAGCGACGGTGTTCTGGATTCTTTGCATCTTCTTTTGGAGCTTCTGAGTTGAGCAGGTCCCAAATGTCTACCGTGTATTTCTTGAGGGAGCATGTGTTGAGCAGGATGCAGCTGAGGTGGTTGTGTCTGGTCTTTGGGGGCTGTGTGGCTGGTGTGCGGTAGCAGGAGAAGGTGCATTTGCGGCAAGTGAAGGGTCTTTGGGTGTCACTTGGTGATGCATGGGGGCAGGCACTTTTTCGTTCAGTGTTGAGGGCATTGAAGAAGCTGGCATCATAGCAGTGAGGGGTGCAGGGGGCAGGGCCCCTGGTGCTGGGGGTGGTCCAGGTGCAATTGGGCACAGACAGGATTGTCTTTGGTGTGCCTTCAGGACGCCAGTTGCGCGCCGCACAGCAGCTACCATTAAGTAGTGGTGGGGAGGAGGGAGGGGCTGGACAGCTGTGAGGCGAGAGGTGGGAAGCAGAGCTGGGAGGGGGCGAGCCACAGGGGCAGGCAACGGCAATGGCGGGAAGTGTGACAAAACACGAAGGGGACCAGAAAAAGCAGATAAGACAAATACAGAAAGAGAAGTGCACGAAAAACATAAAAACAGGAAAAAGACAGGAAAAATGCAGACAGAGACAGACCATTCTCAGCACTGGCCCACCAGGAATGAGGCGCAGTCAGGATCCTTCCCATGGAGGAGGGCCTTGAACACAGCATCTAGAGTGCAGAGGGGCACACAGCTACCAGGTGGAGTTACACAGTGGGGGAGCGACACACACTGACGACGTCAGTGAGGTTGCACATTTACCACACAGCGGCCACCAGTAAATAGTGGTGGGGAGGAGGGAGGTGCTGGACAGCTGGGAGGTGGGAAGCTGCATTAGGAAGAGGCAGGCCACAGAGGCAGGCAGCGACAAGTGTGGGAAGTGCAATGGGACATGAAGGGGCACAAAAAAAAAGCAGATAAGCCAAATACAGAATGAGAAATACAGTTAAAAGATAAACAGGAAAAAACAGAGAGAGACAGGAAAAACTGAGACACAGACAGACAGGTCTCACCACTAAACCACCTGGGATGAGGTGCAGGCAGGAACCTTATGGGAGGAGGTGGGCCTCGAACACAGCAGCTACAGTACAGGGGACACACAGCTACCAGGTTGAGCTGTCCAGTGGGTGAGCAACACACACTGATGAGGTCAGTGAAGTTGCACCTTCACCATGCAGTGGCTGCTATTATGTAGTGATGGGAGAGAGGGAGGTGCTCGACAGCTAGGATGTGGGAAGCAACACAGGGAGAGGGTGGGGCCACAGAGGCAGGCAGTGGCGAGGCTGGAAGAGCAACTGGACATGAAGCGACATAGAAAGAAGCATATAAGTAAAATACAGAAATAGACATACAGTAAAAGGTAAACAAAGGAAAAAGACAGAAAGGAAAAACGGACACAGAGACAGACAATAATCACCACTGGACCACCAGGATTAGGTGCAGGCAGGAGTATGCAGGTGGAGGAGGGGCTTGAACACAGCAAATAGGGTCCAGGGGGGCACACAGCTACCAGGTGGAGGCGCGTGGCGGGGGAGCGATACATGCTGATGAGGTCAGTGACGTTGCATCTTCCCCATGCAGCGGCTGCCATGAAGTAGTGGTGGGGAGGCGGAAGGTGTGGAAAAGCTGGGAGGCATGAAGCAGCACTGGGAGGGTGCAGGGCTGTAGGGACAGGCAATGTAGAGGGCGGGAAGCACAACGGGACACGAAGTGACACAGAAAAACACAGACAAGAGAAATACAAAAAGAGAAATACAGTAAAACGATAAACACAGGAAAAAGTTAGGAAGACAGAGAAAATGGAGACAGACAATACTCACTGTTAGACCAGTTGGGATGAGGTGCCGGCAGGAACCTGTGGATGGAGGGCCTTGAACACAGCACCTAGAGCGCAGGGGGGCACATAGCTAACAGGTGTAGCTGCACTGCAAAGTATCAACACATGCTGACAACGTCAGTGAGGTCTTACAATAGACATGTTAACCAGCTGTCAAGCAACAGACTGCATTTGCATCACTGCACACTGTGTGTCCCAGAGGTTGCAGCATTGGATTTGTTGCCACTGGCAGTAATATTGTCAAAGGTCAGCACCAAGAATATATAACTTCCCTTTTTAGTATGCCCACTTGCATTACGGCTGACCACCATCAGGTCTACCATAGGTAGGTATCAAATACACACATCACAAACCTACTAGCTGCCCACCTCTTGGATGCTCCCCTTCTCTTTAGCCCTGAATGTATCTTGTGTGCCATGTGTCTCATTCTTTTCTGTAATGAATAACACATTACCTTTCCTGACCATCCATACCACCCCCTCTTACCCATCCTTCTACCATCCATCACCTTTCTACCCCCCTCATTCCTCTCACCTCTTCCATCCTATCCTGCTTGGTTCCTTCCCCCTGACACCCTCAGAACACCTAGTCCCCACAGCTAAGTCATACTTTTCTCCACAAGTAATTGGTGTGTTGGTTTGGCACCTGAGGCAGCTTCAGCACATGGGGCCATTACAAATACCTTGACTGTTACCCATTCTGTCATCTAGCCTAAATAAGAGAGATATTTTACTGCTTCCTGTACTTAATACAAATTCTGAAATCTCCCTGACCAAGGGGATTTTTAACTCAGCTGGTTGGACAATTTGGGCTTGCACACCCTTGGCCTTAAATTAATTAATCATATGATTAAACTCCCACAGTCTACCAGAAGTTTCAAAGGACACAACAGGAAAGTTTTGAAACAAAATGTCCTTCTCCATATTTATAGTTATTCTTTGTGTAACCTTTTGCAGGACTCTCACCTACATTCGTAAATCCTGAAAGTGCCCCAATACTGTCAGAGGCTTTTTCTGCTCCTTTAGCAGCATTCTTGGGGGCACTCAATGGGCTCTTGCTATTGATAGGTCTGACAGTGGTTCTTTGAACACTTGAGTAGAAATCAATTTACATTCAGCCTCAGTCATTCCCAAATCTCTTTACCATCTTTCAGGAATTCCTATCAAATGCAAGATGGACCTGCATGATCAGCTCTCTAAATCCTCAAGTCCATTCATACTTCCCATTTCTTTTTGTATTTGCTGAGCCATTTTGGTCTGGTTAGTAATTATATCCATTAATATGGATACTCTGCTTCACTTCTGTCTGGAGGGTATTCAGGTCCATGATTTTTATCTCCATAACCTCCAATTTAGTTTCCAATTTACTAGCCATAACTGTTTTGATTTCTTGCATTCCTTTAAAAGGAGCTGAAACATTGCATATGTTTTGTCCCCTGGGTCTGACACAGTAGGAATCAATGTAGGGGGCATGCTTTGTTCCACCAGAAACTCTAACATTGTTGATTGCTCTCCAGTAGGTTCCGAGCTAATGGGTGGGGTGTCAGCAGCCTTCCATGACCTGCTCCTGCTTCCTCCCTGAGTCAAAGCCTTGGATAGCTACCTGGCTGACCCTGATGGGGCACTGCCCCCTCTTCCATTTTTACCTATGATTTCTCACCCAGGGTTGGGTCCAGCAGTCCCTTTTCTATGTAAGCCTCCTGTAAAGGTTGTGCCCATGTACCTATTCCTAACACTCTGGAAGATGGGTAATTCGTTCTATTATGAGGAGTCCTCCTGGATGGAATAAGGGCCACCTTTGGGTGAGGGAGGAGGGGGCTAAACCTCTCCTGTTGGCCTTACTAGGCTCTCATCTGTTACCTGATGTTCATTATCACCCCCTTTCTGAGCTTCTTTTCTAAGCTATGACAGGCCCATATTTTTCAGCTGCCATAAATCTGAACTCCCCCCCCCCACTCATTTGTAGTGTTGTCTATTTCTGTTGCAAGATAGGGGACTCTTGGGCCTCTCAAATCTCTCCTACTTTTTCAAGATGTCATCTAGTTTTCCCCTTTCTGCATGGCCATGGATCTGTAGATTTCTTGAAGCGATTCATTGAGGCATTCACTAAGGAAATGGGACCTAGCTTACCTAATTGGCTTAGCTTTGTGAGGGAATCGCCTTAATAGGGTTTTAATTTCTCCATCAAGGATTTACTTTTTAGTATGCCTCCATCTACGAGTGCAGACAAATTAACAACAGTAATCTGTCCAAATCTATTCTACAGCTGTTTTACAGCCCAAAGACCAATTAGCTCATTATTGTATTAAAAGCAAATCCACCTAAAGCTTTTTATGTATTCCTCAATCTGCTGTAACGTGATCCGCACACCTTCGTAAAGAGTTTAGATGCTTTATTAGAACTTTTGGATTCCGCTCCAGAAACCTATGGGAAATGGTTAAAGTCTTGACTGATCTGGAGATCTGTAGATCAAGATCATGAAGAAATGAACACTAAGAAGACTGGGCTGTGAACAAAGAAATCTGTGCAAGTAGCAAATATCAAGTATTTCAAATGATCATTCATGCAGGGGATTCCACAGGTGAATGAACACAATGGGGGAGCTCTTATATTATTAATTAATATCCATGGCATGACAAGAAGCTAAAGACTATAGTTCCCTATGACAAACAGACACCAAGAAAATAAACTTTTCAAAAGGATGACACTTGATACTTTGGTTGGCTCTTACAATTTCCTGTAACACCATTATGGGGGTCATTACAACATTGGCGGTAAAAGCCGCTTACTGCCGCGCAGAAGAGCGCCAATACACCGCCGCGGCCGTGGAAATCCGCCACAGCTATTATGACACACATCTCGGAATCCGCCGAAATTCAGACACCCACACAAGTCCGCCACACCAAAGGTCAGTGATAAACTGGCAAAAACAAAACCTCCACCGTCACGCCAACAGAAACACGCCCATGCTATCACGACCCATGAATCCACGTGGCGGTCTTTCAACCGCGGTATTCCATTGGCGGTACACATTGCTGCGCTCAAAATACACACACATCTCCAAAACACCGCCATATTGGACAATTCCAAATACACACACCTGATACACATACAAGCACCACTCCCACACAATCAATACAATATAAAACACACACCCACATCACCCACAAACCCCTACGACCAAAAATTTTGACAAAGGCTAGAGAGACAGCACAGCATAGACAACCCCACCACACAGAGGCACACAACACCATCACCCACACTACATCCACGCACAAAAAAATACACACCACTACATATCACCACACTTATCACCACATACACCACCCCACACATCACCTACACAACCCCATGGCACGGCAAAGACACCCCAGGTTTTCGGAGGAGGAGCTCAGGGTCATGGTGGAGGAAATCGTACGGGTAGAGCCACAGCTATTTGGATCACAGGTGCAGCACACCTCCATAGCTAGGAAGATGGAGCTATGGCGAAGAATAGTCGACAGGGTCAACGCAGTGGGACAGTACCCAAGAAATCGGGACGACATCAGGAAGAGGTGGAACGACCTACGGGGGAAGGTGTGTTCCATGGTCTCCAGGCACAAAATCACGGTACAGCGGACTGGCGGCGGACCCCCACCTCCTCCCCCACAACTAACAACATGGGAGGAGCAGGTCTTGACCATTATGCATCCTGAGGGCCTCGGAGGAGTCGGTGGAGGAATGGACTCTGGTAAGTCAAATCTTAACTATCATATCCCCCTCCCTACCAGCATGCTATCACAGACCCCCACCCTCACCCTGTCCCCTATCACTCCAACTCCTCACATATGTACTACTAACACAAACCACCCATCCCAACACCAAGCCCTGCATGACACAACAAAGCATGGACACCCATCACTAAAGCATGCCCACTGAACATACCAATAAACCCCCCCCAACCATCATCACACAAGTCCCCACAGGAATGCTACCACTGGGGTACACGGTCACCCACCCATTGCACACCATGACACACACAGATGCAATAATCATGCTTTTACACCCCTGCAGGACCACTACCCAACGTCACCAGACAGGAGGGTCCAGACATCTCCACCCCACCAACAGAAGAGGCCCACAGTGAAGACAGCAGCTCTGGCCAACTGGATCTAGATGGCCAGCCTGGACCATCGTGGGCCTCGGGACAGTCGTTTCCCCACACCCAGTCACAGGCCACCACAGACCTTCCACCCTCCGGTAACACCAGCACAGCACCCACCCAGCGGGCCCATACCTCCGTACCCAGGACACGTCAATCAGCTGTGTGTCCACCACTAGAGGGAACCCAGGATAACGAACCACCCCATCAACAACAGGGACCTGGGGGCAGTGGTTGTGGGCACACGGTCCAGCGGACGGAGGCCCAGGAACACAGGGGAACTGGAAGGGCTGCTTTGCGACAGGGGGCGGCCAGGCCAAGGGAACCCACTCTCCACGAGGCCCTCTCCTCCATCATGGGAGCCTACCACCACTCCAAGGAGACGATGGCGACAGTCCTGGCTAAGTTTCAGGAGACCCAGTGCCTGCAGGAGGAACAGTATTTGGGGTTCAGGGAGGAACTCAGAACCATCAGCTCCGCCCTGGGCACCATCGTAGGGGTGCTGAAGGAGATACTGAACACCAGGAGGGACACCGTGGCACTCCAAGGGGCCCCTGACACTAGCCAGGATGATGAGCTGCCCACCACCTCCGCCGGCGCTAGTGGACAGGACTCCCCGCCACAGGACCACCACACCAGCACCCCACCCCCTGCAGACGGAGAACCACCCTGCAAGCGGTTCCTGAGATCCAGGAACAGGACAGAGCACAATGGCAAGACCCCCGCCAAGAAATGAGACCACCCTGATTGTCATCCCACAGCCCCACTTTGTAACCCTGTCCATATTGGAACTGCCCCAGTTCCACTTCCTATGCCCATATGGGCAGTGCACCTGTGAGACTAATAGACTGGACTCTGCCATGGACATTCCTCCACCATCACCCCTCACCATTTTACCAACCCCCTCCAATATTTAGCACTGCAATAAACACCCTTGAAGCACAAAACAATCTGGAGTCAGTCTGTGATTTTGAAAATGTGTATTAGCAATGACAGTGACAAAATCCGTTCTCAAATGTAATGGCAACATACCTATGTCACACATCTCAACTCCATGAGGAATTTAAGCAGATGACACACGTTGGTAACCACACCTGTGAAACCATAAGGGAAATGTACAACTCAGTTACCATATACAGGTTGAAATTGACATACAGGATAGAGGTAGAAGTGGGAAAGTACTTATAGTAGGCAGGAAGGTGTTCTCACCTGTGTGTCATTGGAAATATTGCTGGATAACTGAGTCCCTGTTGTCAATGTCTTCTTCCTCTGCTTCCTCCTCATCACTGTCCACAGGCTCCACAGCTGCCACAACACCGTCATCTGGACCCTCCTCCTGCAGAAAAGGCACCTGGCGTCGCAAAGCCAGATTGTGAAGCATATTGCAGGCGATGATGATCTGGCACAACTTCCTTGGTGAGTAGAATAGGGAACCACCTGTCATATGGAGGCACCTGAACCAGGCTTTCAGGAGGCCGAAGGTGCGTTCGATCACCCTCCTAGTCTGCCCATGGGCCTCATTGTAGCATTCCTCTGCCCTGGTCCTGGGATTCCTCACTGGGGTCAGTAGCCATGACAGGTTGGGTAACCAGAGTCCCCTAATAGCCACACCCCGTGCCTCTGGAGTTGACCCATCACATAAGGGATGCTGCTATTCCGCAGGATGTAGGCGTCATGCACAGAGCCAGGGAACATAGCATTTACCTGGGAGATGTACTGATCTGCCAAACATACCATCTGTACATTCATCGAATGATAACTCTTCCGGTTCCTGTACACCTGTTCACTCCTGTGGGGGGGGACCAGAGCTACATGGGTCCCATCAATGCACCTATGATGTTAGGGATATGTCCAAGGGTATAGAAGTCACCTTTCACTGTAGCCAAATCCTCCAACTGAGGGAAAACGATGTAGCTCCGCATGTGTTTCAGCAGGGCAGACAACACTCTAGACAACACGTTGGAAAACATAGGTTGGGACATCCCTGATGCCATGGCCACTGTTGTTTGAAAAGACCCACTTGCAAGGAAATGGAACACTGATAGCACCTGCACTTGAGGGGGGATCCCTGTGGGATGGCGGATAGCTGAAATCAGGTCAGACTTCAACTGGGTACACAGTTCCTGGATAGTGGCACGGTCAGACCTGTAGGTGATGATTAAATGTCGCTCCTCCATTATCAACAGGTTCACCAGCGGTCGGTACACCGGAGGATTCCGCCATCTTCTCACATGTCCCAGCGGACGGTGCCTAGGAAGGACAACAGCGTCCACAGAGTCAAACAACTCAGAGGTATGTACCCACAGTCTACACAGAACACGAAAATTAATCCAAAAAGTTGTCTGTATGTATGTTGCGTCCAGGCCTAGGTATGTGTGACGCAGTTGAAAATGATGCCATGTGGGCACCTGAAATGGTGGCTGCCTGACCTCTAAACTGGGACCATGGGATGTAAGGTAACTGCGCTGGCATTGTACACCGTTGCGGTAGGTGGACGAAGACCGGGGCGCAATGCTGCAATGGTTAACATTGGACCCTATGGGTCCCAGGAGCCAATGACGAAGTGCGCCGGCGGTGATGATACGCACCGCCACGGACGTCACCGCTGCAGACGTGACCACCATTTTCTATCTGTTCAATCACTCGATACCAGATCTTGGACAGGAGAGGACCTACACTGCAGGTGCTGCTGTGACCTCGGACTGAAAGAGACAATGGCTCGTGCATCTGGGGAAAGGGCCCCTGCCTTCACTGCACAGGAGTTGGAGAAACTCGTGGACTGGGTCCTCCCCCAGTACACGCTACTCTACGGTCCTCCAGACCAACAGGTGAGTACACAGGGAGCTAGTTTTATGGGCTATGCCTGTGTGGAGAGGGCTGGTTGTAAGAAGGAAGGGGCCACAGTTCTGCGTGCATGAAGGACTGTGAATGCATGTGCCACATGGCAAGGGTAGGGATGTGGGCCACTCACTTTGACGGTGCAGTTGGTAATGACCTCTCTTCTTCCCCTGTACATGTCATGTAGGTCAGCGCCCACCAGAAGAAGGGTATTTGGTGTGCCATCGCCAAGGACGTCCGGACCCTGGGGGTCCACCAGAGACGGAGCACCTACTGCCGTAAAAGATGTGAGGACATTCGCCGCTGGAGCAAGAAGACGGCAGAGGCTGAGCTGGGATGGCCTCCCAACGAGGGAGGGGTGCCCGTCGCACCATGACCCCCCTGATGGTCAGGATCCTGGCGGTGGCCTAACCTGAGTTGGATGTGCGCTTGAGGGCATCACAGCAGACAACATCATTGTGCGGACTATGCGCGCAGTGAAGGTGTCTGGGTGGGGGAGGAGGGCTGTTGGTTTCCCTAGGCCAGGGCGAGTTCCGTAGGCCAGGCCCCTCCGTAATGCAGGCCATGTGGCACTCCACCCCACCTCTGTAGACTGCCAAGTACAGGTATACATGCCCCTGTCATCTATGTGTGCTGATGTCCACCATAGCCATGTAGGCCATATCCCAGGAACTGCATCTGTAGAGGCCAACAGCGCGGCGTAGTGCAGGGGACTGCTGTGTCTGTATTGTCCGCCAACGGTAGCGGTAAGCCATGCACTTAACCTGTCTTTCTTCTCTCGTCCCCCCCCTTTTTGTGCTCTCCCTGTTTTTGTGTGCATCAGCATCATCAGGCGGAGGTACAGTGGCACCGGAGCACGAGGGAGCTGCATCCCACATGGCCATGGAGGGCCACACCACGGACTCTGAATACACCAGTGGGACGGAAGGCGAGGGGAGCTCCACAGCGGTCACAGGATCAGCAACCAGCGACACAGACTCGTCCTCCAATGGGAGCTTCCTTGTGGTGGCAGCAAAATTTGTGCCCCCCACTTCTACAGGTACAGCTGCCACCCCCCCCTACCAGCACCGCCCTCCCAGCAGCCCCTCAGCCTTTGCCCCGTGCCCGCTCACCCAGGAGGGTGGGCATCACCTTCGCCCAGGCACCTCAGCCCCTGCCCATGTCACCTCTGCTGCCCTCAGTGAGGAGGCCACTGACCGCCTCAGGTCACTCACTGTTGGGCAGTCTACCATTTTGAATGCCATCCAGGGTGTAGAAAGGGAACTGCAACACACAAATGCATTCCTGGAGGGCATTCATTCTGGCCAGGCTGCCCTTCATTGAACCCTGCAATCTCTGGCCTCAGCACTGATGGCAGCCATTGTTCCTGTGTCTAGCCTCCCCCTTCCAACTTCCTCCACCCAGACCCAATCCCCTGTACCCCAGCCTATCCCAAGCACACCTTCAGACCAGCCTGCCCATACGTCAACACACAAGGGAAGCTCAGGCAAACATAAGCACCGCACATCCCACAGGCACTCACGCAAGCATCACACACATACAGACATACCAACATCCACTGCCTCCACTGTGTCCCCCTCCTCGTCGTCTCCCTCCTCCCTCCCAGTGTCGTCTACACTCTCACCTGCATGCACTTCCACTACAGCCACTAGGTCCCGCACCAGCACACCCACCACCACACCCCGCTCACCTGCACTCTCCACCCCCACTACCATTTACACATCCCCTGTTTCCTCTCCCAGTGTGTCTGTGACGCCCCCTTCCAAAGTACACAAACGCAGGCACACACCCACCCAACAGCCATCCACCTCACAACAGCCTCCAGCGCATGCACCTGCACCCAAAGCCACAAAGGTTACACCTCCTACAACTACCTCCTCTTCCTCCACTCCCAGACCCCCTCCAGCTACCCGTCCCAGTGTTCCTAAGAAACTTTTCCTGAGCAAGCTTGACCTCTTTCCCACCCCCCCCCTCCAATTCATAGGTCCCGTACTAGCACCACAGCCAAAAAATCGCCGGTACCAGTGGTGCCTGTTAGAGGTATGTGGAGTGCACCGGGCACCAGGGCAGCCAGTGTGACACGGAGCCACAGCACAGCCAGTCCCCCCCCCTGTGAAGCACCAGAAGTTGAACAGTGCCCGGCGGGAGTGAGGGAAGGCTCCAGCCGACAAAGCTGCTCACAAGGGCCCAGGGGGCAATGTCCACTCAGCTGTGACTCCTCCCAAGGTGGGGAAGGGGCCGAAGAAATCGCCAAAGTCTGGGAAGAGCAGCACGGCGGAGAAGACCGCCATCATCCCTGCTGCCCAGGAGGCCACCGGCAGCCCCATCGTCACTGGCCAGGAGGCCACCGCCAGAGTCAGTGCCCAGGAGGGCAGCACCATCGTCACTGGCCAGGAGGCCACCGCCAGAGTCAGTGCCCAGGAGAGCAGCCCCATCGTCACTGGCCAGGAGGCCACCGCCAGATCACTGGCCAGGAGGCCACCGCCAGAGTCAGTGCCCAGGAGGGCAGCCCCATCGTCACTGGCCAGGAGGCCACCGCCAGAGTCAGTAACCAGGATGGCAGCCCCATCGTCACTGGCCAGGAGGCCACCGCCAGAGTCAGTGCCCAGTAGGGCAGCCCCATCGTCACTGGCCAGGAGGGCACCACCAGAGTCAGTGCCCAGGAGGGCCCCTGCAGCCACAGCCCCGCTGGGCAATGAAGGACCGCCAGCCCCAGCCCCGCTGGGCAATGAAGGACCGCCAGCCCTAGCCCAGCTGGGCAATGAAGGACCGCCATGGCAAGCACCGCTGAACAGGGCAAAGACTGCCATGGCAAGCACCGCTGAACAGGGCAAAGACCGCTGAACAGGGCAAACACCTCTGAATGTGGGCAAACCAACCACTGTGGAGACTTGAGAGACTGTGGCTTTGCACTCCCCAGGATATGGCAGTGGGCAAACCAACCACTGTAGAGACTTGAGAGACTGTGGCTTTGCACTCCCCAGGATGCATCAATGGGCATGGAGCCCCCTCTTGGATCTGGCGTGGTGCACTCATCCGGCTGAGGTCGCCCCCCTTCACTTCCCCCTGAGGTGCCTGTTGTATTTCTATCTGATGCCCCAGCAGTGTTCTCTCCGTTTTGATCAGGTATCTGATGTGGGCCTCGCCCATGCATTTTGGGCCCAGTGGTCCACGGACATTGAATGGTGCATTACCTGCACTACTAATCGTGATGTATATTTTGTTGACTATGTATATTTATCTGTATATATTTGGTTACTGTCTTTTGATATATTACATTGGTTGCACTCATTTCGTTTTGTCTTTGCATTCTTCCGGGGGATTTGGGGGTTGTTACTGTAATGTTTGGATATGCATTGGTGTGTGTGTTGTAGTGGGTGAGGGTCGGGATGGGGGTGGGGGTGTTGGGTGTGTGTGGGTCCCTGACTTTTGCCTCCCCCTCCCCTATGTCGTAGGTGCAGTACTCACCGTTGTCTTCGGCGCCGGCATTGATGATGGTCGTACAGGAGCAGGAAGACTATAGCAGGGAGTATTTGGAGTTCCGGTTCCATGGTGTCGTCGTTCCTCGTGGAGTGTATAGAGGTGAGCGTTTTCCCTTTGAAATGGCTGTTTCCGCTGTGTTTTTATCCACGGTGAATCCGCCTCGGAAAAGGTGGCGGATTGGTAGGTTGTGATACTGTGGCCGGTACTTTGTCTTCTGCCTGTCTGTTGGCAGTGACCGCTGCGCTGTTTGTCTGTACCGCTGTGGCGGTCGGGGTGTTAAAGTGGCTGTCTTTGTTGGCGGTTTCCGCCATGGTCATAATTCCCATTTTTTTTCCGCCGGCCTGTTTGCAGTCTTACCGCCGCTTTAACACCGACCGCCAGGGTTGTAATGACCCGCTAAGTATTTTTTCAATGCATTAAGGGGGTTATTACAACTTTGGAGGAGGTGTTAATCCGTCCCAAATGTGACAGATATACCACCAGCCGTATTACGAGTTCCATATGATATAATAGACTCGTAATACGGCTGGTGGTATATCCGTCACTTTACCGTCACTTTTGGGACGGATTAACACCTCCTCCAAAGTTGTAATAATCCCCAAAGCCCCCTCCAGAACCAGTGGAGATATGCATCCACTCACCCTATTGTTGGCAGGATGAAGCACACTGGGCACAAAGCCCCCTCCAGAACCAGTGGAGATATGCATCCACTCACCTCCTCCTTGGCAGGATGAAGCACACTGGGCACAAAGCCCCCTCCAGAACCAGTGGAGATATGCATCCACTCACCCTATACTTGACAGAATGAAGCAGACTGGGCACAAAGCCCCCTCCAGAACCAGTGGAGATATGCATCCACTCACCCTATCCTTGGCAGTATGAAGCACACTGGGCACAAAGTCCCCTCCAGAACCAGTGGAGATATACATCCACTCACCTCTTCCTTGGCAGGATGAAGCAGACTGGGCACAAAGCCCCCTCCAGAACCAGTGGAGATATGCATCCACTCACCTCCTCCTTGGCAGGATGAAGCACATTGGCCACAACGCCCCCTCCAGAACCAGTTTAGATATGCATCCACTCACCCTATCCTTGGTAGGATGAAGCACACTGGGCACAAAGCCCCCTCCAGAACCAGTGGAGATATGCATCCACTCACCCTATCCTTTACAGGATGAAGCAGCCTGGGCGCAAAGCCCCCTCCAGGACCAGTGGAGAAAGGCATCCACTCACCCTATCCTTGGCAGGATGAAGCAGACTGGGCACAAAGCCCCCTCCAAGACCAGTGGAAGAAACCATCTACTTGAGAGACTGTGGCCTTGCACTCCCCAGGAACAAGCAGTGGGCAAACCACCCACTTGAGAGACTCTGGCCTTGCACCCCCAAGAGCAAGCAGTGGGCAAACCACCCACTTGAGAGACTTTGGCCTTGCACTCCCCAGGACCAAGCAGTGGGCAAACCACCCACTTAAGAGGCTGTGGCCTTGCACTTCCCAGGGCCAAGCAGTAGGCAAACCATCCAATTAAGAGACTGTGGCCTTGCACTCCCCAGGACCAAACAGTGGGCAAACCACCCACTTAAGAGATTGTGGCCTTGCACTCCCTAGGACCAAGCAGTGGTCAAACCACCCACTTGAGAGACTGTGGCCTTGCACTCCCCAGGACATCGCTGTGGGCAGGGAGCCCCCTCGAGGAACGGTGGCATAGTACCATCTTCCAGCTGAGGTGCCCCCCCTTTCCCGTCCCTCTGAGGTGCCAGTGTTTTTTCGAACTGATGCCCCTGCAGTGTTCTCTCCATATTGAGACAGGAGTCAAGTGTGGGCTTGGCCCATGATTTTTTTGGCCCAGTGGGCCACGGACATTTGCAAAGGACAGTGTACGGCCTTCTGTACATATTGAAAATATTTGTACATACTGTTTTTCTATTCGTTAAGTCTATTTCTAATATATCACTGATTTAACTCAATTCCTTTTGTCCCTGCGTTCTTCTAGGGGTAACAGGGTGTAAATGTAATGTTGGGGCATGTGTTTGTGTGTATGGTGTTGTGGGTGGGGTTGTTGCGTGTTGCATGTGTGTGTCACTCTCTTTTTCCTCCCTCCTCCTATGTGTGCTAGGAGCAGTACTCACCATGGTCACCTCAGCCACCTCCTTTGATATTCCACGTGTATGAGGAGGTAGACCAGCATCGGCAGGATCTGCAGCTTGGGCTCCATGGCGTCCTGGTTCTTCATTGATTGTCGGTAGGTAAGTGGTTTCCCTTCCGCCCTGGAAAAGCTGGCATATTGGCGGGTTGTAATAGTGTGGGCAGTACATTGTCTTCCGCCTGTCTGTTGGCGGTGACAGCCTCAGTGTTTGTTGCTACCGCCGTGGCGGTCAGAGTGTTAAAGTGGCTGTTTGTGTTGGCGGCTTCCGCCGTTGTCGTGATCCCATTTTTTTACTGCTGGCCTGTTGGCGGTATTACCGCCGCTTTAACACCGACCGCAGGGTTATAATGAGGGCCATAGTGACAAACCCTTAGGACATGACCTGTTAAGTAGCACCTACACCTCAGTTTAAGAAAACAGGAATCAGTAGGCTAAGCCATTTTGAAATTTTACTGTAATAATCATCCGAGAGCCTTTCTCGAGGCAGTAATGGTGGAGGACATTGCGAGAGCTGCTACATCTTACAGATGTGCCCTGCCTCAGTAATAATGACATCTGCGCTAGAGTTTATTTATATAGGGCTGTGTGTGAACCTAGTTTCTCTTCTCTAGTTAGAAAAGCAGGACCGGTGAAATAAAGTGATAATTATATGGCACAGCATGAAGGTGGGGGGTAGGGTGCATGAATATATATGGGGCACCCAGTTAAAAAAAAAAGTTAAGAAAGAAAAGTATGCATAACGTAGCCGTGCAACATAAAAGTAAAGACAGTTGCACACAATTGAAAAATAAAGTATTACAATCCTCGGAGCTTAAAGGCACATGTATATTTTGCCTGTTTTTTTCTACGCCTCCGAGTTTATTGTAGCTACTAAGTAATAAAGTTATGTGAGAAGAAGTGCATGCGTCAACATAGCCCTGAACAGTAAATGTAACACAAAATAGAAGTATAATTGCAAACAAATTATGCAGAATTGCAAAAATATTGTCCTTGTATCAGCCAGAGGGTTCTCTTTGCGCAACATTCACACACCCATTTGACTGGCCTCTGCTGTGTACTCCGATGCCTTCTCCCTCCGCATGGACTGACCGAGCTGTGCTCCTCAGTTACAGGGCCCTCAGCTATATGTAGCATGAGCCTTCATCTCTGTTTACTTTGACTATTAGTCAAGAAACACTAGCGCAGTCCTAGAACAACCTGGGAAGAAATATAAGGGGAAATCACATTTAAATATGTTCCAGAGCTGCTTTAATACTCTGTGGCTAGTAGTTAAAGTAAACAAAGACAGAAAAATAATGTAAAACGACTCGAGAAAAAGATAAGCCTTTGAGTTCCAAGGCCTAGGCACAATATTGGACCACACATACAAAACTCTGATCCTAAATGAAAGGACCCCGAGTTCTGTAAAATAACCATAATAGCGAGTATTTGCTAATAAGCCATGTTTGGCGTAAGGCATTCTCTCTCCTGCAGAATGCCACTGAGTGACTTCCCCACCTCCATAATAACAGAGCAAGTGGCGTATGTAGGAGCCCCTTGCTCTGAACTCTGTGGCCATGCTGAAAACAAAAACCCCCTAGAAAAAGTTCACTAATCTTTGCAATTGCATTGGGTACCCTTCAGTGGTGATCTGCTCCACTCCACTGGCCTCCTATTGAACTGACGCTGCTCATCCTGCTCTGCTGCATTTCGTGCTGATTGTGTTTCAAACGCAGCACTGGTGAATGGGTTCATGCTCTCCATTGAAGCAGGCAGTGAGCTGGTAATGACATGTGCCTAGAACTAGTGTCTGAGCGCTAGGAAAAGGCAGATGCACACACATGCACACCCTACAGGGTAGACTGGTCACAACATGTCCTACTAGCCACCCCTGTATGCCAACCCTCACATCAAAATCAAAGTAAGTTAGCACGATTGGAGTAATGCACATGATCACCTTCACAGCCATGTCTGCATGCACATCATGCCCTGGCTGAAGTGCAAATGACTATCTGAATCCTGATCATACCTCTCCATACTCCTATCACCTACTGGAAAAGCAGATGACTGTATAAAACACATCAGGTATGTACTGTAAGTACACCTGATCAGTCCATGTCCATTTGTAATGTCCCTTGATAGCGAAGACTACTCCAATCACAGACCACAGAGCACCTGCCTGCAACCTATCACTCTGTACAGAACTGTCAATATTGATCAAATAATTGATGTATCCACTACAAGTTGGACCTCCATACAGGTGACATCTGATGTGTAGAATACAAGTCTGGGGTACAGGCATGTGATTAGTCTGGCCCTATCACAGAAGAAGATCTGCAGACATCAAACACAAATATACCACAACTGTTGATACATCTAAGTGCATCTTCAATGGCCTACTTAGCATACATACATAGTCAATCACTGAGTGCAGTGTCACAACTAATGAACTTTAGGAAGCCACATATACTATCATAGGCCACATACCAATCCACCTGATAGCTTACACCATTCCAGACATTTGATTACCTGTACCTAAATCCTGACAACACACATGTACTCATACTGCACACATGAACCTCCACGACTACCATTGCACTGACAACATGTCCAAGTACTATATAGGGCCGCTTCAGGAATGATGATACAACTAAAAGTTTACATTACCATCTCATAAGTCATTCAAAACCTTATCTGGTCCAAATTACACACATCAGCTAGGATAAGGGTAGCAGTCATTGTCCCACTACCTCAGATGTGCCCCCAAGTGACCATTGAGACATCATTTAGGCAGCAACTAAGCTAAGCTGTGCTGTTATTTGAAGGGTATTTGGGACACATGGCATTTACATTGCAAATTGTCAAAGACTAGATCTGCCTAGGTACTTACCACCTCTAGAACAGTCCGATTGGGTTGAAAGTAATACCCCCACAAGTCAAGCATGTGGAAATGCATGGTGAGTCCAATTTAACCAAATCAGGCACCCAAATCATATCGTCCCACTGTTGCTATTTTCACATACCCCATTGATTGAAGATGAACAGACAATGGGGATACAACAACCAAGCCATAAGCACAATCCTACACAGGCCATATCTGTGGTGTAAATGAAAAAGCTCCCTCACATGGAGTCTATACCTGTACCAGTACTAGATGTCTATAGTCCCTGTACCAAAAATGAGTCAGCCAGTTGAAAATACAGGTGATTAATACAGATGGGAGTGGACAGACACCTTAGAGCCACTAATGCTGATGGATGGACCAGGTCATACTCAATGGGTAGGTGATACACAAACTCTCATCCATAGAATAGACAGTATGGAATCACACATATGGCATAGTCATTTGCCCATCTCCACATGCAGACATGGAGATGGTATGACACAGGAGATGTAAATCTACTGATAGCAACCCATGAAGCCACATCTACATTTAATACTCAGACAAGGTGAAAACTATACATGTCCACTAGTTTACATCCATGCTGCAATTACTACATTATCACAGAAGGTAGAGTGAGGCAGCAAATACCATACAACCAGAGCCAATTACCAGGATGCAGTCAGTACTCTTCCCCTTGTTGCTGCTGTGCTGCCCTCAAGTGCCCATCCACCTCAGGGTAGGCCACCGGCGGGATGTCAGGGTCTGACGGGCACCCCTCCCTCATTGGGAGGACATCCCCAGCTGGGCCTCAGTGGTCTTCGGGGCGCAGCATCTCAGGTCCTCCCATCACATGCAATAATGGGTGCTGTGGACCCCCATGATATGCCCTTGTTTGGCAATAGCATGTCAGATCACTTTCTCCTGATTGGCGTCAACCTGTATGGATGACACAGACAGAAGGAGAAAGTCATGTACACATGCACCATACCAACAGGAGTGGACAGGAGTGGAAGGGGCCTGATGGTGGGTAGAGGAAGCACGCAGGGTGGTGTTGATGTCCCTCACACCCCTGCGTTGGAGGCCATGGTGACATTGTGGGCCTGTAACTGCTGCATGGCCTCCTGGTGGTATTCCCTCTGCAGCCTTTGGTTTTCCCCTAACAGGGTGATAATCTGGCCCATCCTGTCCTGGGACTGTTGGTATGCTCCCAGGACTTGGGAGATTGTTTCCTGGTCAGTGAAGTCCGTTGGTGGCCCCATATTCTGGCTCACAGCTTCCCTCCCATGCCCTCTTCCCCCAGGTGACTGTGCCCCTGGCATGGTATGCCCATTCCTAGTATTAGCAGGACCTCTATTCTCTGGAGTGTGAGGGGTCGACTCAGGTTCCTGTACTGTGGGACACAATAGTTTGAACAGTCCTTAGGGCACAGGTTTGGGGACAAAGGGTTGGCTGTGAAGATGTAGCTACAGGGTTGGGAGGGGATAGATATGGGCAGGGTGAGGCAGAGTGAGACAGGGAGTCATAGACTGACCAGGTGTCCCAGATGGGCCAGGCAGGTCATTAGTGTCCCGACATCAGCCATGTTGTCCTCACTGGGGCCTTCATCCTGAGGAGGGATGGCAGTCTCTAGTATCCTCTCCATTGTGGCACTGGCAGGGGTAGCTTTAGATGGAGTGAGATACAGAGTTAATTTTTGAATGTGTGTTTGGTTATCTCTTTGTCAGATGCATACAGTGGCTTAACATGAATCCCAGCTACGATACTGACAGATGCTGCACAGCATACCATTGGGTGTACATAGTAGTCTGTGACATGTGTTCCGTGCTCCATTTTGGGTGCTGTCATTCAGGTTTGGCACATATAGCACTGCTGATGGGTTCAGAAACCGTCTGATAGTTCACATGACTGTTCAGCACTGTTACCTGGTGAATAGTCAGGCTTGCTAGTAGTGACACAAAATGGCTGGACATTGCATCATGGTGTCCCAGTGGGAGGACAGTATGTGAGTATGCAAGGTTACATTCTATCTGTGCATGTTGTGCATGTTCATATAGTCTGCCATCTTACTTTCCATTGAGTCCATTTCAGCATCCAAGATCTAGATGAGTTGCCATTTGGATTAGTCACAGAGCTGTAGCTGTGTTTAGTCTTGGTTGGCACGTTGTGTGCATTACATTGCTGTCATTGCAATGTAATGGTCCGCAGTCATACCATCTAGTTGGTGTAGCTCGTACAATAGTCATACATGCAAGAGATGTGACGTGATGTGCTATCCATGCCTTTGGCAAGTGTTGTGTGGGCAGTTAGGCTGGGTGAAGGTGTGGCATAGAGGAGAGGAGCATTAGGTGAATAGGTGGGAGGTGTAGTGGGGCATATAGTGAATTGGGGACTATTTGGGTGGTGAGGAAGCATGCAGGACATGACAATTGTGTGACATGGAAGATGTGGGTACTTATCAGAGTCCAGTCCCCCACGTACTCCAATCAGGCCCTCAGGATGCAGAATGCAGAATGTCTAAGACCTTCTCCTCCCAAGATGTGAACTCTAGGGGAGGAGGTGGGGGCAACCGCCATGCTTTTGCACAGTGATCTGGTGTCGTGATGCCATGGAACGTACCTTCCCCCGTAGGTGGTTCCACCTCTTCCTGATGTCCTCCCTTGTGAGTGGATGATTGCCTACTGAGTCTACCTTGTCGACTATTCTTTGCCACAACTGACAATTTCATACACCATGACCCTCAACTTGTCGTCTGTGAACTATGGGTGCTTTGTGGGGACATGGTTGTGCTTCTGTTGACGGGGGTGTTGTGTGTGTATAAGGGTATAGTGATTTGTGTGTGCTTGTATTGTGTGCTGTGTGTTAGTTGTCCTGGTGTGTGATGTGTGTGGTGTGTGTGAGTGTGTGTGTGTGTGTGTGTGTGTGTGTACCTATGGTGTTAGGGCACTCTCTCTATGATTGCCTGCTCTCTGTGTAGTTGTATGTCGTTTTAGTTGCAAAGGATTGTGGGTTGTGTGGGGGTGTGGTATATAGTGCAGTGATTAGGTGTGTCTGGTGTGTGGACGTGTGTCAGGTGCGGGGTATTCAAACTGTCCAATGTGGTGTTGTGTTCTGACAGGTGTTGTGTTCTTGACCACGACAGTTCACACCGCTAATGGTTTACCCCCATGAAAGAACCACTGTGCTGATTTGTGGCTTGTACTCTGGTGGGGGATTTATGTTGGCCTGGCGGTGTTGGTGGTAGAACAGTTTTTTTCCCGCCCTCCTGTTTCATGGCGGTGTCATATTTTTGGCTGTCTTCACAGTGTGTCTCTTAATACGGTGGTCAGATAACCGCCACCACGGCGGTCTTTGCAAAAGACCGCCAAAGTCGTAATGAGGCACAGAGGGGGTCATTACAACCTTGGCGGTCTTTTCACAAGATCGCTGAGGGACCGCCGTGCTGAAGAACGCCAGTGGCGGCGGTTTTCCGCTCGGCGTATTATGACTGTTGGCAACTCTACGTCGTTTTTCCGACGGAGACCCGCCAACAGCCATAGTGACGGGCGGCGGGGAAGTGGAGGTTGCTCCACCGCCACGCCAACAGACCACCGCCCAGCAAATCACGTCCTGTGATTCGCCGTGGCGGTGTTCTGTTGGCGGTGTGGTGTCGGCAGAGCTGCCCCCATGGCTCCCGGAGGATCGCCGGAACAGGTAAGTCGATCGTACGTTAGGGGAGGGGGTGGAGGGGTGTTGTGTGGGTGCATGGGGGTGTGCGTGGGTGTATGTGGAGGGGGTGTGTGACTGCGTGTATGCTTGCGGGGGTGTTGTGTGATTGGGAATGAGTGCGTGTATGTCTGTAGGTATGTCTGTATGGATGTGCGCGTATATGTTTGAATGTGGGTGTGCGTGTCTGACTCTGTGTGTGGATGTTGGCATGTATGTTGGTGTGTGTGCGTGGATGTGTGTTGGTGGTGCCTGCGTGTGTGTCGGGTGTGTATGTGTAAGGCAATGTCGGGGGTCGGGGTGGGGAGGGGGTTCCTGCCACCTTTGGGGGGCAGCAGGAGTGGTGGGGGGTGTAGGGGAGGCAGTCGGGGTGGGGGTGGTCGGTGGTGGAGACCCCTATCAGTGCCAGTGAAGGAATTCCCTGGCACTGATAGTGCTTACTGCCATGGGTTTCATGGCGGTTCCTACCGCTGGAAATCCACAGCGGTAAGCTGGGTCAAAATACCGGCGGCGGTATTGTCACGCCCGCCGGGCTGGAGACCCAGGTCTCCATCCCAGCGGTCGTCTCCGCCCTGGCGGGCGGAATGGAGAAGCGGCAGATGGCCATGGTCATAATCCTCAAAATCCGCTGCTTTAACACCGTCCGCCAGGGTTGTAATGACCCCCTTTGTGCCCAGTGATGCTGCTCTTGGGGTGTGGCAGTTCACATTCCCTCACCTGGGTATCTGAGGCAAGATATTTGCATGGAACGGGTAGCATGATGCTCCATGGAGGGAGGGTTAAACTCCATCCTGTGGCGACTAAGGCTGCACACTGGTGGTAGTGCCGGTGCTGATGGGGGTGCTTCCAGTGGTGGTGGGAGGCTCCAGGCCATCTTCTGCTGCCTCAGACGGCTGCCCACTGGGGATGCTGCTGCTGACAGTTGTTGTGGCAGTGGCGGTGCAGGTGGCGGTGCATGTGGTGTTGCCTGAGACGGGGATGCTGGCGGTGCTGTCCGTGGTGCAGGTGCTGGTAGTGGTGGAGGGAGGCACCAGCCCGTCTCCTGTAGCCTCGGACTGCTGCCCACTGGGGATGCTGCCTCTGACAGCTGATGTGGCAGCTGCGGGGCAGGTGGCGGTGCAGGTGGCGGTGCTTGCTGCGGTGCTTGTGGTGGTGCTTGTTGCAGTACAGGTGGCGGGGCTGTCGGTTCTGATGGTGGGCAGCAGGCCCTCACCTGGAGCCTCCGAGGCCTTATGTGCATTGCCTTGGCTTTTCAGCCCCTTCCTCACCTTGGCAGATGCTGCTGGGACCTTGGCAGATGCAGTTTGGAGGCCTTGCTGGGTGGGTCGTGCTCCTTGGCCGTGCTGCATGTTGTCCCCTTCTTCACCTTGGCAGGTGGTGGAATAGGTTGGTCTTTTGCAGCGGTCAGTGGCACATTGCCTGGCCTGACGGGTGCCCTCTTTGATCATCCGGGAGTTGCAGGTACCACAGCGGACACCGACTTGGTGGCTGAGGTGCTGGTCTGGGATCTGGACACCCTGGTCCGAGGGGAAGGACAGGGAGGAGGGGTAGGGAAGAGGTCAACGTTAACCAGGAAAAGTTTTTTAGACACACTGAGTCGGGAAGATGGAGAGGGTTTGGAAGTGGAGGAAGAGGGAGTGGTTGTAGGAGGTGTCTGTCTGCTGAGTTTGGGTGAAGGTGCATGGGCTGGATACTGTTGTGAGGTGGATGCCTGTTGGGTGGGTGGGTGCTTGCGTTTGTGTACTTCGGGAGGAGGGGTCACAGAAACCCTGGGAGAGGACACTGGGGGCGTGTGAATGGTTGTGGGGGTGGTGACTGCCAGTGAGGGGTGTGTTGTGATGGGCGTGCTGGTGATGGAGGTAGTGGATGAGGATATAGTGCATGCAGGTGTGAATGGAGACGATACTGGGAGGGAGGTGGACGATGAGGACCGGGGGATACAGTGGAGGCAGTGGATGTTGGTGTATTTGCATGGGCATGGTGCTTGTGTGAGTGCCTGTGAGATGAAGTGTGGTGCTTATGTTTGCCAGAGCCACTTTTGTGTGTTGATTTGGGTGAATGCTGGTCTGAAGGTGTGCTTGGGATAGGCTGAGGTTGAGGGGATTGGGACAGGGTAGAGGAAGTTGGAGGGGGGAGACTAAACACAGGGACAATGGCTTCCATCAATGCTGGGGACAGAGCCTGAAAAGCTCTCTGTTGGGCTGCCACGCCAGAGTGAATGCCCTCCAGTTATGCATTTGTCTGCTGCAAATGCCTCTCGACACCCTGGATGGCATTCAGAATCGTTGACTGCCCAACAGTGAGGGATCTCAGGAGGTCAATAGCCTCCTCACTAAGGGCAGCAGGGCTGACTGGGGCAGGGCCTGAGGTGCCTGGGGCAAAGGAGATGCCCTCCCTCCTGGGTGAGCGGGCTGGAGAAACATGCAGAGGGGCTGCCGGGAGGGCAATGCTGGTACGGGGGGTGACGGCTGAACCTGTTGTTGGGATGGGCACAGAGGTGTCCACCACCACCAGGGAGCTCCCATCGGAGGAGGAGTTGCTGTCTGTAGTCTCCCCTTCTGTCTACGTCATGGTGCTCCGCTCGCCCTCCTTCCTACTGGTGCCTTCAACCTGGGTGGATTCGGCCTCCAGGCCCACGTGAGATGCAGCTCCCTCCATCGGCGGTGCCTCTGCTTCTCCGCTAGATGATTCTAATGCACACAAGGACAAGGTGACAAAACAAAAAGGGCGGGGAGACAGAGGATACACTTGGTCAATGTCAGCAACAACACCACCGTTGGCATGCATTACACACAGGGAGCAGCCCTATGCACTAGACTATGCCCAACCATTTACTAAGACAGTCACCAGCCCATGGGGTATAATGCCTAACGCCAGCATCTGCACACCAGAAACCCACAGGACCCTGCCCAGTAGTAGATGGCTACTTACACTATTGGGGCAGGAGTGCTCCAGAGCCTGCCCAACAAGGTACCTACCCTGCCATGTTCGCCCTGGCCTTGGGGCACCCACAGCCCACATTCCCCACCCAGGTAACATCTTAACACATGCCAAGTCATGATTCTGACTCTACTCACCCCCTTGTGCCTGCTGTGATGCCCTCAAGTGCCCATCCAACTCCGGATAGGCCTCCACCAGGATACGGAACATTAGGGGGGGTCATGGTGCAAGGGACACCCCTTCCACGTTGGGAGGCCAGCCCCAGCTGGGCCTTCACCGTCTTCTTTGACCAGCAGCGCAGGTCCTCCCATCTCATGCGGCAGTGGGTGCTCCGCCTGTGAAAGACCCCCAGGGTCCGCACCTCCTTGGCAATGGCACACCAAATACCCTTTTTCTGGTGGGCATTGACCTGGAGGGAAAAGACAGCAGAAAAGGAAATTACTCACCCGTCCAGACCGTCTTACTAATTGCCCACCAGTTCCCACCCATGTCCTGATGCACATACACTTGGTCAATGTCAGCAACAACACCACCGTTGGCATGCACTACACACAGGGAGCAGCCCTATGCACTAGGCCATGCCCAACCATTTACTAAGGCAGTCACCAGCCCATGGGGTATAATGCCTAATGCCAGCATCTGCACACCAGAAACCCACAGGACCCTGCCCAGTAGTAGATGGCCACTTACACTATTGGGGCAGGAGTGCTCCAGAGCCTGCCCAACAAGGTACCTACCCTGCCATGTTCGCCCTGGCCTTGGGGCACCCACAGCCCACATTCCCCACCCAGGTAACATCTTAACACATGCCAATTCATGATTCTGACTCTACTCACCCCCTTGTGCCTGCTGTGATGCACTCAAGCGCCCATCCAACTCCAGATAGGCCTCCACCAGGATACAGAACATTAGGGGGGTCATGGTGCAAGGGACACCCTTTCCACGTTGGGAGGCCAGCCCCAGCTGGGCCTCTGCTGTCTTCTTTGACCAGCAGCGCAGGTCCTCCCATCTCATGCGGCAGTGGGTGCTCCGCCTGTGAAAGACCACCAGGGTCCGCACCTCCTTGGCAATGGCACGCCAAATACCCTTTTTCTGGTGGGCATTGACCTGGAGGGAAAAGACAGCAGAAAAGGAAATTACTCACCCGTCCAGACTGTCTTACTAATTGCCCACCAGTTCCCACCCATGTCCTGATGCACATACACAGACCACCTTACATGCCGCACTCTGGCCAGGACGCCTCAGCACCCCCCAACATGTGGCTTACATCCACAGCACACCATACATTCATGGCCCACACATCATGCTCACAGTGTACTCACCTGTTTGTCTGGAGGACCGTAGAGTAATGTGTACTGGGGTAGGACCCCATCCACCAGTTTCTCCAACTCCTCCGCAGAGAAGGCAGGGACCCTTTTCCCAGACACATAAACCATTGTCCCTTCCAGACACAGGTCACAGCAGCACCTGCAGTGTAGGTCCTCTCCTGTTGAAGGTAAGGTAGCAAGTGAGTGAATAGTTAGAAAATGGCGGTCACGTCCACAGTGGTGTGTACAGTCACCGCCAGCGTACATCGCTATTGGCTCCTGGAACCCATAGGGCCCAGTAATAACCAATGCGAAATTGCGCGATAGTCATTGACCGCCTACCGCGACAGCACACAACACCAGTGCAATTACCTCATTTCCACTTGTCCCTCCTCACAGGTCAGGCTGCTTCCATTTCAGGGGGGCACAGGGCATGGCACCTAACTGTGTCACAGCAGACATTGGCACAGCAACTGATTCTCAAGTTCACATACTGCTTCTTTAAAGTAAATTTTTCAACATTAGTGCAAAAGATGTGGAAATATGACCCTCTGCTCACCGTTCTCTTCCATAGGCTTCAACAGCTGAGGTAGCATATGAGTTGGCGGCATTCTCTGGTGTACAGACCCCTGTTGCACCTAGCGACAATGGAGGACAGACACATTCTCATCACATACAGACTTGATCGTGCCATAATCCAAGAACTGTGTGCCCAATTGGAGCCAGATCTGATGTCAGCTATCCACCAGACCACAGGAATCCCCCCTCTAGTGCAGGTTCTGTCAGTGCTCCATTTCCTGTAAGTGGTTCCTTCCAAACAATAGTGGCCATGGCATCAGGGATGTCTCAGCCAATGTTCTCTAACGTGTTGACCAGAGTGTTGTCTGCCCTGCTGAAACACATGCGCAGCTACATCGTGTTCCCCCAGATGGAGGATTTGGCCACAGTGAAGGCCAACTTTTATAACCTGGGACATATCCCCAACATCATTGGTGCCATTGATGGTACACATGTAGCATTTGTCTCCCACGGAGAAATGAACAGGTTTACAGGAATAGAAAAAGCTATCACTCGATGAATGTTCAGATGGTGTGTTTGGCGGACCAGTACATCTCCCATGTGAATGCCAAATATCCTGGCTCTGTGCATGATGCCTTTATTTTGAGGAATAGCAGCATCCCATATGTGATGGGCCAACTCCACAGGCACCGGGTGTGGCTAATAGGTGAGCCAAAGGTCCCCACCCAGTATATGTTGATGTCTGGGATTGGGGTTGCTCCTAAGGGTTAGTGTGTGTCTAACAGTTGTCATCCTATATGTACAGGTGGCTCTGGTTACCTGTTGTGGATTAGTCTTCCATGTGAAGTAATAAATTCCACAGTGAAACGAACACATCCATAAACAAAGTTTATTTCCATTAAAGAATAAAAGAGCCCGCAACTAGTGCTGCCGTAGTCCTCAGGACCTTGTCTCAACTGATTTCTCAGAGGACGACGACACCACGATTCAGTTTCAAACACTTTCAAAGATAGACATTACACGTGCCCCTTTAAACATTATACATACACGAGGCACCCTTTTGAACATAAATAAAATGACATAAACTTAACTCGAGCACATTCGAAACCGAACGCTCGGGCACAAAACTAATTACATCATAAAGACTCGCACTACAACACCTTCCCCCTTTTAAAATAATAAAACACCTTCCCATTAATGGATTAAAAATAAATAATATATATATAAATATATATATATAAATAAATAAATAAATTACAAACAAAAAACTCAAGAAACATAGTAGTCCTTAAACTTGATAGGCATTCCTACATTGCGTTTCTCACTAACAGAGTTGGGCAAATCAATTGCAGAATTTGCTTGATGTAGCAGCTGACCACAATCTGCAGGAACAGATGACACTGCTTCATGCTCCGAAACATCTGCAAAATCAGACATATCAGAATTGCAATTACCACAACTAGTTTGTAGGTCCTCAATAAATGTAAAACTTGACAAAGCATCAACATCCTTGGCTGCTAAAATTTTACTTGCTTGAAGGGGAGTGATTTTGATAATATCTCTTTTACTCCACCAACCTTTATTCTTCAACAACACTGAACCTTTTGACACTTTCTCAACCTGAACAGGAGACATGAATTTTGAATGACCTTTCCTCACTCTCGTAGGAACTTTGATAAGTACCCAATCGGCCACCATAAAATTAACAACCTTAATTCTGTGTTTCTTAACAAATAATTCCTCAGACCGAACTTGATTCTTCAACACTGTTGCCTTTAGTTCAGATAAATCTTCCAACCTGTCCTTGTTGAACTTCCTCATCCAGTCTGGACAAATGGCACACCTTGGAAACCTTCTGCGTAAAAGCACGAATGGACACACCCCTGTAGTACTTTGGAGAGTAATCAAATATGACCAAATTTTCTGTTTTAAAAAGGTTTTAACATCAACCCCAATTGCCAAAGCAGTCTGAACTCCCTCTTTAAGAAATGTGTTCATTCGTTCCACCAAACCATTAGCAGAAGGAGAATATAATGCAACCCTAATATGTTTCATCTGGTGTTTCTCAATAAACTCCTTCATTTTGTGGGAAACAAAATGTGTGCCATTGTCGGTTACTATTTCCTTAGGTGCTCCTTCTACTGAGAACATTTTAGATAAAAATGTTATAATAGAATCTGTGTTAGGAATAGAAGTAAAACCTACATATACACATATTGAAAAATAGTCAACCAAAACCATCATGTACCTCTGTGAAACTGAAAGAGTTACAAAAGGTCCTGCAAAATCCTAAGCTACCTTCTGCCAAGCTTCTTGTGGCAAAGGAACAGTGAAAAGGGGAGTGGCCAGAGGTTTCCAATGCTTATCTGAAACCAGACAAGTTGTACATCCATCAACAAATTTAGCTATCTGAGATTCCAAACCTGGCACCCAATAAAACTGCTTGAGAGTCTTGCAAGTACTGTTAACACCTAAATGTCCCTTAAGTGCCTCCCAATGAGAACATCCCTCAATGACACTGGGGGAATACATGATCTCCACTTAATAATACCCCATCAACAAAGGATAACTCATCAGAAACTTGCACATAAGGACGCAAACTAGCATCAACATTCCTTTCTTTCGGCCAGCCTTTATCTAAGAAAGCCTTAACCTCTACCAAAATGTTATCTTCTTGTGCAGCTGTGACCCAAACTTCATGTGATATTGGGCCAGAGTCATGTACAATGTCGTGCACCAAAGCAACAACACAATCACTCTCATCCTGACTGTCAACATTTGCCTCAAACAGCATTGGCAATCTGGACAGACAATCTGCACAGACATTCCTGCCACCTGGAATATACTTCAGAACAAAGTCAAACTCCTGCAACTTGAAAAGTAATCTCACTGAGCGAGAAGATGCTCTACTAGAACCATTACCATTAAGAAGATGAAGTAATGGCTTATGATCAGTGAATAAGTCAAACTTCACACCCCAAATAAAGTTTTTAAACCTTTCTACTGCCCATGAACATGCTAATGCTTCACGCTCAATGGTGCTGTAATGTGATTCAGCCCTGGAAAGGGAACGTGAAGCAAAAGCAATAGTGCTTTCAATACCTTGATCAAACTGTGACAATACTGCTTGTAGCCCAATCTGACTGGCATCCACAGTGATAATACACTTTTTGCCTGCAACAAAAGGAGATAATGCTGGTGCAGTCACTATCATGTTCTTCAGTGTAATGAACGATTCATCCAAATCTTTAGTCCAAACATACTTAGACCCTTTTTTGAGTACATTTCTCAATGGTTGCGCTCATACCCCTTAACAAAGCGTGAATAATATTCACTTAAACCTAAAAACGACCTCAGTGTATCTTTATCTCTGGGAGGTTGTGCATCCTGAATGGCCTTAATAAGTGAGAACCTTGGAGAAATACCTTCTGGACTAATGCTATGCCCCAAGTAGTCAAAGTTTTGAAAATTAAATCTACATTTGTCAGCACAAAGAGTAATATCAAACTGTCTGAATCTATGAAACACTTTAGCTAAAATGTTGTTATGTTCAGATGCACTATTTGCAAACATAAAAATATCATCCTGGAAAGCCTGAGCTCCAACAATACCATCTAACACTGTATCCATCAACCTCTGAAAGACACTGGCCGCTGAAGCTAATCCAAAAGGTAGTCTAGTAAATTTAAAACTTCCAAAAGGAATGACAAATGTAGTTAAATCTTGAGATATGTCATCAAGAGGAATCTGATGATAAGCAGACATGAGATCCAATAACGAAAAATGTTTAGCAGTACCAATATTTGCTTACAGTTCCTATATTTTAGGCAAAGGGTGTGATTCACAGATAATGTTTTTGTTGAGGCTACGAAGGTCAGCACAGAGCCTAATGCTATTGTCCATGTATTGCTATGTCTTTCAATTCATCTCTGATACTTAATGGAGCAGGGCGCAACTTATGCGCAATGGGAACCGATTTGCTCTTAAGCTTTAACAGAAAGAATATAGTTTTTTATACAACCAATGCTATCAGTGAGTAACTCAGGATAAGATTTCAATATACTTTCCTGAGAAGATAAACTTGAGCACTGTACCGAAGAGACAGAAACATCAGAAATTTAGACAGGGGAATCAGACCCTGGGACCAGCATAAGACCTAATTTTGCTAGGTCTCTTCACCCAATAATATGCCGACCTTTAACTGCTACATAAACCTTTGTTATTGCTTGCCGACCTAAACAAGCAATTTGTTGTTCAAAATATCCCACCATATCAATGTCTTGGTCACCATATGCCTTAGGATGTACATCAGATTCTCTCAATGTCACAGAATCTTTCCAGTGTAAATTGAACAAAGTATCAGAAATGATGGTGATAGGGGCACCGGAGTCACACATCATTTAAACAGTAATAACATTCCCCAAATTCACCAAACAAACAGGGTCCTTGATCTTGCCATCCAATTCACTATCAACATCCATAGTTAGGACTAAATTGGACAAATCACAAAGCACCTCTTCAACTGGCACCTCAACACTATGAACTTTCATTACACTGTTGCCCATCCTACATACAGCACAAAAATGTCCTATTTTCTTGCATTTTGTGCCACGCTTACCCATAGCTGGACAAAGCTGAAAATTACCCAGATGTGACTTTGAACCACACCTGTAACAAAAATAATTATTTTTCATCGGGTAACTTTTAACATTTCTATTAAGCTTGAGGTGAACTGAATCAACCTGATCATTAAGTGAATTAACAGCCATAGAAGACATTGCAGAGCTATCCATTGCCATTGCACTTGTAGAAACAATAGAACGTTCTATACTTTTTGCCAAATCTAAGACTTCATTTAAAGTTGGATCTCTACATGTAAGCAACCTTTCTTGAACTTTTTCCCCAAAATTACATGTGGAAGCTAAATGTCTCAAGGTGGAAACAAATTATTCAACAGATTTATCTGCAGCTTGATTCCTTTTAAAGAAATGAAACCTTTCCAGAAGAATACTGGGTTCTTCCGAAAACATTTTTTGCAGACGTGCAATTGCCTCCGCAAACTCATCCCAATCACCAGCAGCATCTGGACAATGAGGAAAAATGGGCAAATTATCAAACACTTGTTGCCCTTCTTGGCCCAAATGACTGTACAGAATGGCAGCTTTGCATTTCGGTTCAAAGTCATCTGTGCCAACAGCAATTAAATATTTCCTGAAAGAACATAACCAAAAGCACCACTTGACTGCTGGCTTGCCAGGATGTGGCAAGAAAGCATTTATGTTGGCAAAATTTGAATTGGCCATGCTGAAAATTTGCTGAGCAACTTGTCTATAACGAAGGAGAAAGTACCTCAATGTAAAATCCTGAAGATGTGCCTGTCACCACTACATACAGTAAACAGAGAACAGTAAACAGGCTAGAATAACTGAACCGGTGTGCCTGTCACCGGAGAACAGACAAAATCCAGCGTTGAAATCCATAAAATGCTTGATGTATAAATACTGTACTAGGCATGCACTGAAATGCAGTGTTGAAATCGACCGTGGAAATCCTGGAAGTAAGCTGGGTAAAACCTCAACACGTAGAAACTGGAACAGCAATCAAGGAATAAGAAAGAAAACACCCAGCAGCAGTAAATTAATCCATCACCTTACCCATCGAGATCGGAAATAAAACAATCCAGGAGCAGGACAAACTGGAGAAGGAACTCTACATCAGCTCCGTGAGTAACGATCACACAGGATACAATAAAAAGCACTAAAATGTAGTTGCAGGATCAAAACAACTTGTCGCCAAATATGTTGTGGATTAGTCTTCCATGTGAAGTAATAAATTCCACAGTGAAATGAACACATCCATAAACAAAGTTTATTTCCATTGAAGAATAAAAGAGCCCGCAACTAGTGCTGCCGTAGTCCTCAGGACCTACTCGCAACTGATTTCTCAGAGGACGACAACACCACGATTCAGGTTCAAACACTTTCAAAGATAAACATTACATGTGCCCCTTTAAACATTATACATACACAAGGCACCCTTTTGAACATAAATAAAATTACATAAACTTACCTCGAGCACATTTGAAACTGAACTCGCTCGGGCACAGAACTAATTACATCATAAAGACTCACACTACAACATTAACCCAACCTCTCATGGCTACTGACCCCAGTGAGGAATGCCAGGACAAGGGTAGAGGAACATTACAATGAGGCACATGGGCGTACAAGGAGGATTATAGAAAGAACCTTTGGCCTCCTGAAGGCCAGGTTCCGGTGCCTTCATGTGACTAGTGGATCCCTTTACTACGCACCCAAGAAGGTGTGGCAGATCATCGTTGCATGCTGCATGTTGCACAACCTGGCCTTGAGACGCCAGGGCCCGTATTTAGGCCCGTATTTATACTCCGTTTGCGCCGAATTTGCGTCGTTTTTTTCGACGCAAATTCGGCGCAAAACTAACGCCATATTTATACTTTGGCGTTAGACGCGTCTAGCGCCAAAGTATGAAGAAAGAGCGTCATTTTTTTGCGTGAACGCCTTTCTTGCGTTAATGAGATGCAAGGAAGGCGTTCCCGTCTAAAAAAATGACGGCGACGCAAATGCGTCGTATTTATACTCCCGGGCAAAAATCACGCCCGGGAGGTGGCGGGTCAAAAAAACCCGCATTTGCGCCTGAATTTAACGCCTGGGTCAGGGTAGGCGTTAAGGGACCTGTGGGCTCAGTATGAGCCCACAGGTGCCCTCCCCTGCCCCCAGGGACATCCCCTGCCACCCCTGCCCACCCCAGGAGGACACCCAAGGATGGAGGGACCCATCCCAGTGAAGTACAGGTAAGTTCAGGTAAGTATAACTTTTTTATTTTTTTTATTTTTTTTGTGGCATAGGGGGGCCTTATTTGTGCCCCCCTACATGCCACTATGCCCAATGACCATGCCCAGGGGACACAAGTCCCCTGGGCATGGCCATTGGGCAAGGGGGCATGACTCCTGTCTTTACTAAGACAGGAGTCATGAAATGGCATCTGGGCGTCGAAAAAATGGCGCAAAAGGGGTTAAGACGATTTTTTAGCGTCAACCTGACTTGCGCCATTTTAAGACGCCCTAACGTCATTTTTTCCCAACGCCGGCGCTGCCTGGTCTACGTGGTTTTTTTCCACGCACACCAGGCAGCGCCGGTCTGATTGCGCCGTCTAACGCCATTCCATAAATACGGCGCCCGCATGGCGCTTCAGAATGGCGTTAGACGGCGCTAAATTTTTTGACGCTAAACTGCGTTAGCGCAGTTTAGCGTCAAAAAGTATAAATATGGGCCCAGGTGCCTTTTCTGCAGGAGGATGTGCCTGGAGATGGTCTTGTGGCAGCGGGGGAGCCTGTGGACAGTGAGGAAGAGGAGGCAGAGGAAGAAGATGTTGACAACAGAACAAATATAATACAGCAGTACTTCCAGTGACACACTGGTAAGACACTGTAACTCCACTTAGCATTTAAGTATCTGTTGGACATTGTACAAGGCAGCCTCTTACCCTATGTCTATGGCCACTGACTGTTCCCTTTGGATTCTCTATTTTCAGATCTCTGTGTCCCATTCTGGCTCCTCCTATATGTACTGCTGCCCACCAAAGGTCATCCTGTAGTATATTTTACTGTACATATAGGTTGTAATACTCTGATAATGTTGTACTAATACATTTGAAAATCATTAGACTGACTACAGATTGGTATTTTTTTCAAGAGTGTTTATTTAAGTGCTCATAAGTATAGGTGTATATGTAAGGGGCTGGGGTTATGGTGGAGGAAAGTCCAAGGTAGAGTCCAGTCTCTTGGTATCACAGGTGCATTGTCCAAGGGGGCATAGGAAGGGGAGAAATGGCAGTTCAAGGTGGACAGGGTAACAGAGTGGGGCAGAAGGGTGACTATCAGGAGAGTCATATTTCCTAGCAGGGGTCTTGGCACTGTTCTCTGCCTTCTGCCTGGATCGCAGGGACCGTTTGCGTGTGGTTCTCCTTCTGCATGGGGTGGGGTGCTGGTGGCCTGTTGGTCCTGTGGCGGGGCCTCCTGTCCACTAGCACCAGCAGAGGTGGAAGGCTGTTCCTCAGCTTGGCTAGTGTCTGGCGCACTTTGTTGTGCCACTGCTCCCTCATGGTCTTGCCCATGTCAGCCAGCACCCCTGCAATGGTGACCAGGATGGTGTATATTTTTGTTAGGTCACCCTGATCCCCAGGTATTGCCCCTCCTGCAGCCGCTGGGTCTACTGCAACTTGGCCAGTATCTGGCCCATGGTCTCCTGGGAATGGTGGTATGCTCCCCTAAACCGTGTGCCCACTCCCACTGACCCCAGGTCCCTGATTGTCCTGTGTTTGTGGGGTTACCTGAGGTCCCTGTAGTGGTGGACACACTGCTGATTGACGTGTCCTGGGACAATGGCTTGAGCCCGCTGGGCGGGTTCTATGCTGGTGTTTCCTGAGGGGGAAGGATCTGTGGTAGGTTGGGACTGTGGCAAAGGAACCGACTGTCCAGAGGCCCAGCATGGGCTAGGTTGGTCATCCTGATCCAGGCGTGCAGAGCTGCTGTCGTCACTGTGGACCTCTTCAGGGGTGGGGGGGGACTGGATGTAGCTGGCACCTCCTTTCTGGTGATGTTGAGTAGGGGTCCTGAGGGGATGCAAATGCATTATTAATGTATCTGCATCGGCCATATTGTGCAAGGTTGTGTTTCCATCTATGATTGTGATTTCCCTGTCGGCTTTCCCTTGTGTGAGTGGTTATTTTGTGGGCTTGGGTGAGTCTCTCTACTGCGCATGCTGTGGTGATGGGTGTCAATGCAGGACTGTGATGGGGGTCCATGCATTGGTGTGGCATGCAGGGCTTGGTATTGGGATGGGTGGGTTGTGATAGTGGGGTATATGTGAGGTGTTGGAGTGATGGGGGTGAGGGTAGGGGTAGGGGTTTGTGATGGCATGCAGGTAGGGTGGGGGGATGAAGTAGTAAAGATTTGACTTACCCAAGTCCAGTCCTCCTGCTACTCCTGCGCGGCCCTCAGGATGCATGGTCGCCAAGATTTGCTCCTCCCATGTTGTTAGTTGTGGGAGGTGGGGCGGGGGTCCTCCGCCAGCCCTCTGTACAGCAATCTGGTGTCTTGCTACCACGGAACGCACTTTACCCCGTAGGTCATTCCACCTCTTCCTGATGTCATCACTGGTTCTTCGGTGCTGTCCCACGGTGTTGACCCTGTCCATTATTCTCCGCCATAGGTCCATCTTTCTTGCAATGGACATCTGCTGCACCTGTGATCCGAATAGCTGTTGCTCTACCAGGATGATTTCCTCCACCATGAACCTTAGCTCCTACTCAGAAAACCTGGGGTGTCTTTGGGGTGCCATGGATGTGGTGCGAGTGATATGTGTAAGGATGTATGGGGTGATGTGTGGGGTGATGTGTTGTGGTGTATGCTGTGATGTGCATGAATGGTGTATGGGCGATGGTGTTCTGTGCCTCTGATTGAGTGGGTGCTCCTTGCTTGTCTCTCTCTGCTTGCTATCTTTTCTTTCGCTGTAAGGGGTTGTGGGTAATGTGGGTGTGTGTTTTATATCGGGTTGGGTGTGTGGGTGTGGTGTGTGTATGTGTGTCAGGTGTGTGTATTTTGAATTGTCCAACATGGTGGTGTTTTGTGAACGTGTGTGTATTTTGAGCGCGGCGGTGTGTACCGCCAATGGTTTACTGCAGTTGAAAGAGCGCCACAGTGATTTGTGGGTAATGATACTGTGGGTGTATTCCTGTTGGCGTGATGGTGTGGGTTTTGCTATGCCAGTTTATCACTGACCTTTGGTCTGGCGGACTTTTGTGGGTGTCTGAATAATGGATGATTTCTATGTGTGGGTCATAAAAAACGGGGTCACGGTATGTTGGCAGCCGTCAGCACGGCGGTAGGTGGCATTTACCACCAGGGTTGTAATGAGGGCCTATGTCACAAAACTGGCTTAATTATTTAGTGCATGGAGCTATGTTTGAAAATACCAATTTTTTGCTCTAGTTTTCAAATAAAAGTTTAGAATGGCAAATGCTACTGATTGTGGTAGCTTAACTCTGCATTGATGTAAATGGTAATTGTATTGCTGCACATACCTTGGCTTCAATGCACGGTGACCTTACACTACTGCACATAATGGAAAAACATTACAGGGACATTAGTTGTGGCATGAGCCAGGATATGTGTTTTGCCACCAGAGATAGCCTAGACAGGAGATGTTTACGTACAGATGTGCATGTTTACATGTGTGTATGTGAGAAATATGTTAGCCCTCTCTCTCCCACTCATTCCCTCTCCCTCCCTCTCTTTATTTGCATCGGCTGCTACCAGCGACAATTAGGAACCCAGTGCATGGAGGGCTAGGGGAGTGCTATAGGGGAGACTGGTTCTTCAACATCATCTTTGGAATCCTCCTCCAGCGGACACTCCCTGGTGGTTGCCGAACCTTCTGGGACCACCCAAGCACCATCTAAGTCTGCCAACCTCCCCACTACCACCTTCCTCCCTTTAACTCCCCACCCAATTGTCCGTGCCCGCTCACCCCACAGGGTGGGTGTCTCCTTCGCTGCATGACCCTCTGCCCCTGCCCCAGTCAGCCCTGCTGCCCTCAGTGAGGAGGCTATTGACCTCCTGAGATCAATCTCTGTGGGTCAGTCAACCATTGTGAATGCCATCCAGGGACTAGCAACTCCAGTCCAATAGAGTAATGCGTTACTATAGGGCATTCACTTTGCACTGGCTGGCCTGCAGAGATCCTTTCCAGCTCCGGCCTCCACACTGACGGCAGCCAGTCACCCTTTGTCTTCTCTCCCCCCTCTACCCACCTCTTCCCAATCCCAGATCCCTCTTCCCCATCCCAGCCAAAGCACACAGACAGAGAAGCATGCACCCACCATGAACCCACCTCAACATCCAAGGATACAGCTGACAGACACAATCACCACAAGACCCACCACCTGCATGCACACAAACAACACCCACCTGTAGACACACCAACATCCACTACCTGCACAGACTCCCTGACCACCCCTATCTTCACAGACACCATGCCAGACACACCTGCAGTCACCATACCAACATTCACCGATACAGCCACCTCTCCAATTCTACCCATAATCAGCACAATAGCAGATCTGCAGACATCCAACCCAGTCACCACATCCGCAGATGCCACAACCACCGAAACACCCACATGCAGCACATCATCCAAACCTGCAGACACCACCCCAACAGACAGTCACCCATCCACATGGCATCTCCCAGCACCTCATCATCCCTTCCTCCTAAGACACAAACACCCACGCTTACCCACCCAACACACACCCAGCACCCACAAGCATATCTCGCACAAACATGCACCCAAGACATCCACCATGATACCCCCTACAACCACTCCCTCTACCTCAACTCTCAAACTCTTTTCCCATGACCATCAACGTGTCTAAAACGGTGTTCCACTCAGAGGTTTCCCTCTTCCCATCTCCTCTCTCACCCCGAGATAGCCCCAAATGATCTGTGTCCCTTGCCAAGTCCAGCCCTTACACCTCCAAGTTCTCCCCTGCCACCGCTAGTACCCATGTCCCTCCCCTGCCAAGAAGTTGACCCCTCCCAAGTGTTCCCACCCCTTCCCTAAACCTCGCCCTAAGCCCACCTCCCAAGCCCAAGTCCAAAGACCCCGCTCCCAAACTGAAGCTCAAACCCCTCTCCCCCCATTCCCTGAAGTGCTTGTCTGCCCCCTTGATGCCCCTACCCTATTGAGGTCATTCAGCAGTCAGGAGTCATGTAGGGGCACACAGATGTGTCATATGTGCATGGAGTACATTGTTGTTTGGACTAGCCTATGGCCTTTCATATTCTACATAATTATTTATTTAGTTGGATATTTATTTTCCAATATGTCTCGATCAACCAGTTGTTGGTTCCATGGTCACATATTTGTCCTGCCCATCTTTCCACACAGCTGTTTTGGTCTTGCCTGCTTTGGTTTGTGTTTCAGTGACTTTTGTGATGTGTTGGTTGTGCTGGCAGTTGTGTCTAGGCAGCATGTGTGGGTGTGGCCCCAGCATTGCTATGGTTGTGTACTGTGTGTTGGACTGGTTTGTGTGTGGTAAATGCACGTATGATGCTATTGTGTCTATTGTTTGTATTCACATGTGTTATTGGTAGTGTTGTGTGCCCTTGCGAGGTTGTACTGTGTGCATGCATGTGTGTGGTGATTGGTTTATCAAAACCGTAATGTGGTGTGTTTGCGTGGTCTGACATATGCTTCATTGTATGGCTGTGTGAGTGTGTGAGTGTGTGTATTGGTTGTCAGGCGTTGTTATGTGCAGTGGGAGTACAAGCAGTTCAGGTTCCATGGCGGTTCCAGACAGGTATGTGTCCCAGAAGGTGGGCGTCTCCTTTCATAGAGTTGATTTCCACCAGGGTTTCCGTGGTGGTGCAACTGCAGCAGAAACCTTAGAGGTGCACAGCCTCATAATGTGTCCGGCCGGAGCATGGTGTCCACTGGCCTGAAGGTGGCTACCTGGCGAGCTGACAGCAATGGTGGTGCTGACGGTTGTTTGGCTGTATTCTGTAATGAATACCACCATGGTCATAATTTGGCAGTCTTCTCCACCGGCCAGTTGGTGGTACAACAGCCAAGGCCAACATGGCGGTCCTGAGACTGCCAGACTCGTAATGACCCCCTCTGTGTTTCTCTTGAATATTGGAGTTAGCCCAAATTCCTCCAATTTGCACATATTGATTTTTTTCAACAAGCCTCTAGAAATGGACACTGGCACGTGCAAGTAAAATTTTAGCATTCCCCATGCGTGATTTTCTAGCGCTGGCGGTGGTAAACCTTCACTATCCGAGGGCTGCTTCTGGAGCAGATTTGCCGCAGCTCGAGAAGAATTCTACCCGAGCAGCATTGAAATCAACCTAGAGTAGCGGCACACTCTTGTGCATTGCATGATGCAGTTCTTGCTGATTTTTAAGCACTAATCTCGCTATGGATGCTAAATTACAGTGCAAGCAGTGCACCCCATGTTGATTTATGCCGGTTTTTGATTTTTCACTCTTTCTGTTTTTTTTTCTTTGTATTTAATTTTGAAAAATGAGCATTCTTCTTTGCTTGTTTGTCTGCTCCATATTAAATAAGAAAAACCTTGTTTTTCCTGTGATGTTTTCCCTGTTTACGGATGTTAGGGTTCCAGGAGATATCCTTTATGGGACAACACCTGCATCAACAGCCAGTTTCAGGGGCCTTGGCACATAATATATTTCTGCTCAGGTAACAACTTGAAGAAGGAAGTGGTTGGGTTCACTGTTGAACAGGATTTCACAGTATGCTTAAAATAGATAAACAATTGAATGTTGCAGTATTCCTCCCTGGGGTTAGTGATGACGTTTGGGCCCAATTCAAAAGGGTAAGCTTTGACCAGAAGTCTAAGTTTAGACCTAAAGTCTAACTTTAGTAGAAGACTTTTGGTCTAAGTTTAGACTTTTGGTCTAAATTCAGACCAACAATATAACTTTGAATGAATTAATTAATAAACGTTGCTTGTATACTGCACACTATTCAAACTGAGGCTCTCATTTTGAGTCTGGTGGTCCTTGGGCCACTGGGCTGGTGGTTTATTGAGCCATATTCCGACTTCTGCAGTTTGGCTGAAGCCAAACTGTTGGCACGCTGCCTGTGCCGCCAGGGCTGTGGGATCGCCAGGCCAGAGTTGAGCACCTCCTGCCCGGTGGTAGCTGCAATACCGCCATCAGTATTACGACTCAGCAGACCGCCAGCATTTTCATGACGGTCGCACCGCCACGAAAATGCTGGTGGTCATGCACCTAGTGACAGGAATGGACAGACCCCCACACGACCACACACCTATATTCATGCACCCCCATTCACCCACACATTCACTTACAAACACCCCCACACACTCGCACCCAAACACCCACTCAGATACACTAATTCACTCCTACACATGCACTCGAACACACAAATCCACCTGTGTATGCACTCAGACATACACATTCATGTCCTCAAACAAACACCCACTTCCCCCCTCATTCACACAAACATACATGCATCCACACACACAAACAATACCCCCTCAGCATATAGGCACTTACACACACACAGACACTCCCCTCTGCATACACGTACTTACACACACACACAGACACTGCCATCCCCCCTCAGCATACACACACTGTTACACACACACAGACACCCCCTTCCCCTTCGGCATACACACATTTACGCACACACACACTGACACTCCCCTCCCCCTCGGCGTACATACACTAATACACACATACACAGAGTCCACCCTCCCCCCTTGGCATACACGCACTTACACACACAGACACCCCCCCACATTTATACACACACACAGACACCACTCATATTCACACAACACCCCCTCCTTTCAGACAATCAACTTACTTGCTTCGGCGAAGTGTCCGCCCAGGAGGGGATGGGTTCCTGTGTTTTTCACCATCAGCACCGCACCGCTGTGTAGGACACCGCAGCACCCTATTACAGGGCAGAATACAGCGGGCAGAGTCCTGTTGGGTTGACCGTGCCAGTGGTGAAAAACACCCCTATTACGATGTCGGCCAGGCTGACTGTATCAGATTTCCACCCGAAATCAGGTGGAAATCGACACAACTTCGGAATATGGCAATCTTCCGACCACCAGCATTGGCGGGCTTTTGGCAGCCACTGATTCGGCAGTCTAACGTAAAGGCCGTTGAATTCAAAATGACCAGCTGAATGTCCTGGTGCTTAAAGTACTGAAATGGGGCAAAACAAAGGTAACCAAGGCCCCCTCCTTTATCCCTTGACAAGAATGTTTTCAGTTCTTTTTTAAATATATATGTGGCTGTGATGGTCCTTAGATGTGTAGGAAGCTGGTTCCACAGCTTGGCAGCCATCACCGTAAAAGAAGAGCCTCCATTGCTCTGCCTATTAATGCTAGGGACCGCAATTAGGCCTGCACCGCTGGACTGAAGTGGGGGTAATGGAAGATATTCCATCACCCAGTAAGTTAAGTATTTTGGCCCCTTATTGTGGAAAGCTTGGTGGAACATTATTAGGGCTTTGAAGATTATTTGTTGCTTCACTGACAGCCAATGCAATTTTTCAAAAAATGGGGACACAGCAGCAAATTTGGGAATTTTAAGCAAAAGGTGAGCTGCCATATTCTGTATCACTTCTAATCATTTGGTTAAGTAGTCTGGCAGCCCTAAGTAGAGAGCATTGTATAATCCAGCATTGAAATGATCAATGCCCTGACCACTGTAAACTGGGCAGGCAAAATGTGGAAGGAACTGGAGAATTTTTTTCAGTGTACAAATAATCCAATAGTGAGATTTAATTACAGCTGCCACCTGAGCCCAAATGAAAGTTGAGTGTCAAATATGACCCCCAGATTACGAGCCACTAATGCAGGAAAAGGAGAGGCAGGGGCAATTTTGGGCCATGCTCCAGTCCAGCAAGGAAGAGGGTTTTGATCAAATAATAAAACGTCAGTTTTGTCAGGGTTGCATTATATCTTATTATCTCTCAACCAAACCAGCACAGCTGACACGCAATGAACAAAAGCAGCTTTGGCCTCAGAAGACTCCTCCTCATACATGAGCCGAAGTTGAGTGTCATTCACATACAAGATTACTTTAATATTAAAAGACTCCACCTAGAAGGCCAGTGGTGCCATACAGTTACTAAAATGTATAGAGCTGAGGGAGGAACTTTGTGGTACTCCCCACCTCAGTAGGCTTCACCCAAACTACTTGCTCACGTTGAAACAGAAAGGAACTCAACCAGTCCAGGGCCGATCCAGTCACACTCAGGTGCTCTAGTCTGTGCAGCAAGTTATGATTAATTATGTTGAATGCTGTTGACAGGTCTAGAAGTACCAAGGTGACATTGAGGCTCACCTCTAAACTACATCTAAAGGACTCTACAATGACATGCTCTAAACCCCGATTGGGAAAGGTCAAGCAAGTGATTCTCATCCTAAAAGGTGATAAATTGTTGGTTCACCAATCCTTATAGGAACTTTGCCACAGTGGAAGCAGGGACCCTTGTCTAAAGTGGCCAGAGATTGGCTTTTTTTTTAAGGAGATTACATTAGCTCAATTCCACTTCTTGGGGAGTATCCCCACCTGAAGGAAAGAGTTAAACAAATCATGGCAGATGGGCCTACTGGCTTCAGCATGTGGTGAGGGATGGGGTCAGAGTACAATCATGATTTACATTTAGAAAAGGCAGACACAACGTCCTCCGCAGGAGGAAGTATAAACAACGACAGATTGAGATCACCAGGGAAGAGATCTGCCATTTCAAATTCTAAAGTTCCAGACAGATGTTTTGTCCCAGATATTGTAGACTGGATATTGATGATCTTATCCTCAAAAAAGATCATTCAGGCAGGTGCATAACACATGACTCTGCACTAATGGGGGGAAGAAGTTTTAGGATCAGTAAACATAGTAACAATTTAAAAAAATCTCTTTACTGTCATTGTCAGCTCCTTCAGTGCATTGCTTGTGAAAAAATGTATTTGGGTTCTTTTGATATTTTGGTGATACCTAAGTAAGGTCCCTTTATAAATGGCCTTATCCTGTTCCAAACAATGCCTCCCCACACTCTCCAATTTCTTACAAGCAGCTCTCTCCTGGGCTAATTCCATAGAAAACCAGCGGGCTGAACAGGGTTTACCAGTCTGCTTATTACTTCTTCTAGGGGCTATCAAATCAGCTGCTTTCACGAGCCACCTCTTAACTGCCCTGTCCTTCTCTTTAACGGTCCCTGACAGTACCAGTTTGAGTTCTAACTGCGTAGTTCTGAAGTCCTCCAAAGCTTCCCTGCTCTAAGCTCTATCCTCACTCCTGTTGACATGGGAATGGGAGATAACAAAATAATGTGACCATGGCACAGGAAACAGGATCTCCCCGGTCAGAGGGATTTCAAAAGTACCCCTTAAAAAGCATGACCAGCTCTATGTGTGGGACCCATGGAGACTAAGACCAAGTTAAAGTACGACAGGACTTCCAACAAATGGGTCACAAAATGGTCCTCTATCTTGTCTAAATCAATACTTCAGTCACCAAGTATGGTAAAATTTACATGTGAAACACATTTGGGAGCCAGAGTGGGGTCAAGAGAGGCTAAAAGGTCTCCAAGGTGCCATGGACGATATAGATAAGAGGACCCAAAAAGGGGCAATGTTCACCAAACAGCAGGCTGAAACCCAAAGCTTCTGTTCCCAACAACTCGTCCAATTTAAAACTATTACTTCTGAAAATCTTCTTGTATATGATGGCTGCATCTCCACCCCTTTTCTCGAAGCTATCTAGATAACCTCATGTATATGCCTCTGGAACGGCAATATGCAGGTCTGGAAAGGAGGTCTCATTCAACCAATTCTCCGTTAAAAAGAGCAAATCAATACACTCATTATTCAACAAATCAAAAATATCAAGAGCATGTTTCTGCAAGATGCGAACATTCACTAGAATCGCCTTCAGCTCACTCAAGTGCTTATTCCTACCAAATTTCTCCATTTGGTAGATGATACATAGGCTTGAAACTCACCCTGCATGTAAGATAGGAGCTGTGTCCCACACTATCCATAATAAAGGGGCTACACATCATAGTGTCTTCCCCTCCCCTCATACCTTTTAAGTCCTTAGTAGAATAGGACCTTGAGACTGCTCCCTCAATCCCATAACTACTATATTGACTGGTGCTGGCCACATTCGGGCCGCGGATGGTGCAGATAGGCTTGCCTTAAACACACTTTTGGAGTGCCTGCTGCACACATCTGCTGTGCGTCCGCACTGCAGCCATATTTTTAAATCAGACAAGCCTAAGTGACCCACAGAACATCAGAGCACAGCCAACCATAAGATGGTGGCGTGCTGTGTTCCAGCTTCCCCGCCACCCGGAAGCAACTTCTCCCAGTCTGACCCCTTTGCTATCCGAGTACACCTACAGGTAGCAAAGCAGGAAGAGGACAAAATACCCCTTCAATCTTGTACAATGACCATGTAAAAACAAACAAACCCCTATTCTACTTCACCAATAAAACAATTTCTGCCTCCCACATGAGCATTAACTTTAAAATATCTTCAAATATAAACGTGTTTTATAACCTAAGCGCCTTGTACCAAGTGCTAAAAAAAGCAGAAGACAATACCAGAAAATAGCAACAAAACCAATAAAAGTAAATAAGACAGCCTAAGCACCAAGCACTCAGCCCCTTATTGTACCTTCAATGAGTAGTGAAGTTAGACTTTTGATCTAAGTTTAGACTTTTAGTCTAAACTTAGACCAAAATTCTAACTTTACTACTAGTAACTTTAGACTTTAGGTCTGAAATTAAACTTCAGGTCTAAACTTAGACCTTTTGTCTAAGTTTACCTTGGTGAATTGTGTCCTTGGTGTGGCGGGAAGAGCAGTACACATACACTACTAATACGTAGTGATAGAAGCATAGGCTCTCTGGTGACATCAATTCATGATGGGGACGAGCAGGGTAACTGTTAGAAATGGGCTCTCTAGGTGACAGAGGTATACACCCTTGTCCAAATAGGGACCACAATCCTAGTCAGGGCATGTCACACACAATTCAAATTATCCTGTGCCCAGCCTCTGGTAGCTTGGCAATGAGCAGTCAGGCTTAACTAAGAAGGCAATGTGTAAAGTATTTGTGCAATAAATCATACAGTAACACAATGAACACACCACAAAAATACACCACACAGGTTTCGACAAATATAAGATATTTATTTAGTTAATTCACGGTCAAAACAATAAAGATTCAATCAGCACAAGTTGAGATATTACGTTTGCAAATTTAAAAAGAGTCTTAAATCTTAGAAATCAACAATTGTCTCTTGTTTGCCCAAAGTACATGGTTTGCGTCAAAATTACCATGCACAGAGACAGAGGAGGAGAAGATGCGTGGAAAAATAAGGTGTGAGTTGGATTTTCCAGTGCGGCACAGACGATGTGTCATTTCTTTCCACGCTGCAAGGGGCTTTGCATCGATTTCCAGTGCACAGTCTTGGTTTCTCACTGCGATGGGGGGATCTTTTAGCACCCAGGGATGATGCAAGGAAAATCCTGGGCATAAGGGAAGAAGTCACAGGCGTTGTGTCGATACGGTAGGTGTTGCGCAGGAGTTTCGGTCGCACAGGCGCTGCCTCGATTCTTTACTCAGGAAGTTGGGCTGTGTTGTAATGGCTTGGCTGTGCATCAATCCAGTAGGGCCGTGTGTTGAATTTCAGGTCGCAATGCAGGCGATCTTCAGTCGGGAAGTCAGGCTGCATCATTCTGGTTTGGCTGTGCTGCAATTGTCTCATCTCAGGGCAGGCTGTGCATTGTTTCCGGCAGGCTGTGCGTCAATTTTTGGTGCACAAGGAATTTCCTTGAAGAGATTAAGCCGGTCATTACAACATTGGCTGTAAAAGCCACTTACATCTGTGCAGAAGACCGCCAACACACCGCCGCGGCCGCGGAATTCCGCCACAGCTATTATGACCCACATTTCGGACTCTGCCAAAATCCAGACACCCACACAAGACCGCCACACCAAAGGTCAGTGATAAACTGGCAAAAACAAAACCGACACCGTCCCGCCAACAGGAATACGCCCACACTATCACAACACACTAATCCACGTGGCGGTCTTTCAACCACGGTATTCCATTGGCGGTACACACCACTGCGCTCAAAATACACACACACATACAAAACACTACCACATTGGAGAATTCGAAATACACACACCTGATACACATACACACACACCACTCCCACACACCCATTGCAATATAAAACACACACCCACACCACCCACAAACCCCCATGACAAAAAATTCCGAAAGAAGGCCAGAGAGAGACAGCACCAGCAAGAACAACAGCATCCACAGGCACACAACACCATCACCCACAGAACTTCCACGCACCTCACACAATGCACCACTACATATCAGCACACTTATCACCACACACTCCACCCCACACATCACCTACACCACCCCATGGCACGGCAAAGACACCCCAGGTTCTCGGAGGAGGAGCTCAGGGTCATGGTGGAGGAAATCGTCCGGGTAGAGCCACAGCTATTCAGATCACAGGTGCAGCGCACCTCCATAGCTAGGAAGATGGAGCTATGGCGCAGAATCGTGGACAGGGTCAACGCAGTGGGACGGCACCCTAGAAATAGGGATGACATCAGGAAGAGGTGGAACGACCTACGGGGAAGGTGTGTTCTGTGGTCTCAAGACACCACCTTGCGGTTCAGCGGACTGGCGGCAGACCCCCACCGCCTCCTCCACAATTAACAACATGGGAGGAGCAGGTCTTGGGGATTCTGCATCCTGAGGGCCTCGCAGGAGTAGATGGAGGAATGAATGAGGTAAGTCAAATCTTAACTATTACATCCCCCACCCTACCTGCATGCCATCACATACCCCCACCCTCACCCTCACCACTCCTACTCCTCACAAATGTTCCACTATCACAACCCACACATCCCAACACCAAGCCCAGCATGCAACAACAAAGCATGGACACCCATCACAAAAGCATGGCCACTGCACATACCCATACACCCCCCTAAACCATCATCACACAGGGTCCTACACAGGAATGCAAGCACTGGGGTACACGGACACCCACTCATTCCACACCATGGCACACACAGATGTAATAAACATCCTTTTATACCCCTGCAGGACCCCTACCCAACGTCACCGGACAGGAGGGTCCACATCACCAACAGAAGAGGCCCACAGTGATGACAGCAGCTCTGTCCAACTGGATCTAGATGACCACCCCGGCCCATCGGGACCTCTGGACAGTTGGTTCCCCTGACACAGTCACAGGCCACCACAGAGCTTCCCGCCTCTGGAAACACCAGCACAGCACCCACCCAGCGGGCCCATACCTCTGTCCCCAGGACCTGTCAAGCAGCAGTGTGTCCACCACTACAGGGAACCCAGGCTAACCCACCACCCCAACAACAACAGGGACCTGGGGGCAGTGGTAGTGGGCACACAGTCCAGGGGACGGAGGCCCAGGAACACAGGGGAACAGGGAGGGCTGCTGTATGACAGGGGGAGGACAGGCCCAGGGAATCCAATCTCCACAAGGCCCTCTCCTCCATCATGGGAGCCTACCACCACTCCCAGGAGACTATGGCAACAGTACTGGCCAAGTTTCAGGAGACCCAGCGCCTGCAGGAGGAACAGTATTTGGGCTTCAGGGAGGAACTCAGAGCCATCAATCCCACCCTGGGCACCATCGTAGGGGTGCTGAAGGTAGTACTCAACACCAGGAGGGACACTGTGGCACAACAAGGGGCCCCTGACACTAGCATGGACAATGAACTGCCCACCACCTCCGCCGGCGATAATGGAGAGGAGTCACCGCCACAGGACCACCACACCAGCACCCCACCCCCTGCAGATGGAGAACCATCCCGCAAATGGTCCCTGAGATCCAGGACAAAGACAGAGAACAATGCCAAGACCCCGGCCAAGAAATGAGACCACCCTGAATGTCATCCTTCTGTCCCACTTTGTCACCCTGTCCATCCCTAAACTGCCCCAGCTCTACTTCCTATGGCCATTTGGGCAATGCACCTGCGAGACTAATAGACTGGACTCTGCCATGGACATTCCTCCAGCATCACCCCTCACCATTTTACAACCCCCTCCAATATTGAGCACTTAAATAAACACCCTTGAAGCACAAAACAATCTGGAGTCAGTGTGTGATTTCGGAATAGTGTATTAGCAATTACTGTGGCAAAATGCTCTTTCATTTGTAATGTCAACATACCTATGTCACACAGCTCTAGTCCATGAGTTATCAAAGCAGATGTCACACAGTGGGACCCACATCTGTGAAATTGTAAGGGAAAGTGACAACTCAGTGACCATACACTGGGTGAAAACGATAGACAGTAGAGAGGTAGTAGTGTTAAAGTACATGTAGTAGGCAGGTTTGTATTCTTTGTCTCACTGGAAATATTGCAGGATCACAGAGTTCCTGTTGTCCATGTCCTCTTCTTCTGCTTCCTCGTCTTCAATGTCCACAGGCTCCACAGCTGCAACAACACCGCTATCTGGACCATCCTCCTGCAGAAAAGGCACATGTCGTCGCAAAGCTAAGTTATGAAGCATACAGCAGGCTACGATGATCTGGCACACCTTCTTTGGTGAGCAGAATAGGGATCCACCTGTCATATGGAGGCACCTGAACCTGGCCTTCAGGAGGCCGAAGGTCCGCTCTATTATCCGCCATGTTAGCCCATGGGCCTCATTGTAGCGTTTCTTTGCCCTTGTCCTTGGATTCCTCACTGGGGTCAGTAGCCATGACAGGTTGGGGTAACCAGAGTCACCTACAAATGGCGAGGGACAACTGTTAGACACACACTAACCTGGAGTGATATCCCTAGACCCAGACAACCATTCCCACTGACTTCCTTCCAGGTGCTCACCTAGTAGCCACACACGGTGTCTCTGGAGTTGACCAATCACATAAGGGATGCTGCTATTCTGCAGGATGTAAGCGTCATGCACTGAGCCAGGGAACTTGGCATTCACATGGGAGATGTACTGGTCTGCCAAACACACTATCTGCACATTCATGGAATGATAACTCTTCCGGTTTCTGTACACCTGTTCACTCCTGCGGGGGGACCAAAGCCACATGTGTCCCATCAATGGCACCTATGATGTGGGGGATATGTCCCAGGGCATAGAAGTCTCCTTTCACTGTAGGCAAATCCTCCACCTGAGGGAAAACGATGAAGCTCTGCATGTGTTTCAGCAGGGCAGACAACACTCTGGACAATACGTTGGAAAACATAGGCTGGGACATCCCTGATACTATGGCCACTGTTGTTTGAAATTACCCACTTGCAAGGAAATGGAGTACTGACAGCACCTGCACTTGAGGGGGGATTCCTGTGGGATGGCGGATAGCTGACATCAGGTCTGGCTCCAACTGGGCACACAGTTCCTGGATTGTGGCACGCTCAAGCCTGTATGTGATGATCACATGTCTTTCCTCCATTGTCGACAGGTCCACCAGCGGTCTGTACACCGGAGGATGCAGCCATCTCCTCACATGTCCCAGCGGACGGTGCCTATGAAGGACAACAGCGAGCATAGAGTCAAACAACTCAGAGGTACGTAAACACAGCTTACACAGAACACGAATCATAATCCAATATTTGGCCTGTATGTGTGTTGAGACTAGGCCTAGGTATGTGTGACGCAGTTAAAAATTAAGCCATGTGGGCCCCTGAAATGGCGGCTGCCTGACCTGTAAAGTGGGATAATGGGATGTGAGGTAACTGCTCTGGCGTTGTACACCGTCGCGGTAGGCAGTCGAAGACCGCGGCGCAATGCTGCATTGGTTAACATTGGACCCTATGGGTCCAAGGAGCCAATGACGATGTACGCCGGCGGTGACGGTACCCACCGCCGCGGACGTGACCGCCATTTTCTATCTGTTCAATCACTCGATACCTGATCATCGACAGGAGAGGACCTACACTGCAAGTGCTGCTGTGACCTCGGTCTCGAAGAGAAAATGGCTTGTGCGACTGGGGAAAGGGCCCCTGCCTTCACATCGGAGGAGTTGGAGAAACTCGTGGATGGGGTCCTTCCCCAGTACACGCTACTCTACGGTCCTCCAGACAAACAGGTAAATACACTGGGAGCATGCTGTATGTGCTATGCCTATGTGGAGTGGGGTGGATGAAAGATTGGGGGGAGATTGAGGCGTGCATGAAGCAACGGTGAGTGCATGTGCATCATGGCAAGGGTAGGGATGGGGGCCAATGACTGTGACGGTGCATTTGGTAATAACTTTTCTTTTCCCCCTGTACAATTCATGTAGGTCAGCGCCCACCAGAAAAAAGATATTTGGTGTGCCATCGCCAAGGACTTCCGGACCCTGGGGGTCTACCACTGACGGAGCACCCACTGCTGTAAAAGATGGGAGGACATTTGCCGCTGGAGCAAGAAGACGGCAGAGGCCCAGCAGGGGATGGCCTCCCAACGTGGGAGAAGTGCCCGTCGCACCATGACCCCCCTGATGTTCAGGATCCTGGCGGTGGCATACCCAGAGTTGGATGGGCGCTTGGGGGCATCACAGCAGCCACAAGGGGGTGAGTACAATCTCATTCTGCTGATTTTGCGCGCAGTGGAGGTGTCTGGGTGGGGGAGGTGGGCTGTGGGTTTCCCTAAGCCAGGGCGAGTATAGGAGGCAAGGTACCCTTGTGCTGGCAGAGCCTGTGGCACCCCACCCCACCTGTGTACAGTGCCAAGTACACCTAGTCAGGCTCCTGTGAAATCGATGTGCACAGATGTCGTCCATAGCCTTGTAGGCCATGTCCAAGGGATTGAACAGTGGAGGCCAAGTGCGCTGCGTAGTGCAGGGGGCTTCTGTGTCTGTCGTGTCCGCCAATGGTAGCGGTAATGCATGCACTCAACATGTCTTTCTTCTGTCAGCCTCCCCCTTTTTGTGGTCTCCCTGTTCTTGTGTGCATTAGCATCATCAGGCGGAGGAGCAGTGGCAACGGAGCAGGAGGGAGCTGCATCCCACATGGCCCTGGAGGGCGAGACTACGGAGTCAGAGTACACCAGTGGGACGGAGGGCGAGGGGAGCTACACGGCCGGGACAGGAGCTGACACCAGTGATACGGACTCATCCTCTGATGGGAGCTCCCTTGTGGTGGAGGCAGCATCTGTGCCCCCGCATCTGCAGGTACAGCTGCCACCCCCCTACCAGCACCGCCCTCCCAGCAGCCCCTCAGACTTTGCCCCGTGCCCGCTCACCCAAGAGGGTGGGCATCACCTTCGCCCCAGACACCTCAGGCCCTGCCCCAGTCACCCCTGCTGCCCTCAGTGAGGAGGCCATTGACCTCCTCAGGTCCCTCACTGTTGGGCAGTCTACCATTTTGAATGCCATCCAGGGTGTAGAAAGGCAGTTGCAACAAACAAATGCATTCCTGGAGGGCAATCATTCTGGTCAGACAGTCCTTCAGCGAGCTTTTCAGACTCTGGCCTCAGCACTGATGGCAGCCATTGTCCTTGTGTCTAGCCTCCACCCTCCAACTTCCTCCACCCAGACCCAATCCCCTGTACCTCAGCCTATCCCAAGCACACCTTTCGACCAGCATGCACACAAGTCAACACACAAGGGAAGCTCAGGCAAAAATAAGCACTACACATCCCACAGGCACTCACACAAGAATCACACACATGCAGACACACCAACATCCACTGCCTCCACTGTGTCCCCCTCCTCCTCATCTCCCTCCTCCCTCCCATTCTCGTCTCCACTCACACCTGCATGCACTACATCTACAGCCACTACTACCATCATCAGCACACACGCCAACGCACCCCGCTCACGTGCAGTCACCACCCCCACCGCCATTCACACTTTCTCTGTGTCCTCTCCCAGTGTGTCTGTGACGCCACCTCCCAAGATACACAAACGCAGGCACACACCCACCCAACACGCATCCACCTCACAACAGCCTCCAGCGCATGCACCTTCACCCAAAGTCACCAAACGAACACCTCCTACAACAACAACCTCTTCCTCCACTCTCAAACTCCCTCCAGCTACCCGTCCCAGTGTTTCCCAAAAACGTTTCCTTTCCAACCTTGACCTCTTTCCCACACCTCCCCCACCCCGTCCGCCTCCTAGGGCCCGTCTCTCCAGGTCCTAACCTAGCACCTCAGCCTCAACATCTCCGGCACCAGTGGTGCCTGTAGTCACCGGAATCTGGAGTGCACCATCCACCAGGGCAGCCATTGTGGCACTGAGCCACAGCACAGACAGTCCCCCACCTGTGAAGCATCAAATGTTTGCCAGTGCCAAGCAGGAGAGGGGGAAGACTCCAGCCACCAAAGCCGCTCCCAGAGGAACAGGTGGGAGTGTGGAGTCAGCTGCGACACCTTCCAAGGTGGGGAAGGGCCACAAGAAAGTCAGCAGGTCTGGGAAGAGCAGCACAGCGGAGAAGACCGCCATCATCCCCGCTGCCCAGGAGCCCACTGCCAGCACCTGCCCTGCTGCCCAAGAGCCCACTGCCAGCACCTGCCCTGCTGCCCAGGAGGCCACCGCCAGCACCTGCCCTGCTGCCCAAGAGCCCACTGCCAGCACCCGCCCTGCTGCCCAAGAGGCCACTGCCAGCACCCGCCCTGCTGCCCAAGAGGCCACCGCCAGTACCTGCCCTGCTGCCCAAGAGGCCACCGCTAGCACCAGCCCCACTGGGCCAGAAAGAACCGCAAGCACCAGCCCCGCTGGGCAAGAGAGGACCGCCAGCAGCAGCCCCGCTGGGCCAGACATGGACGCCAGCAAATTAGTCACTCCAAAGGACACTGCCGCCACAAGCACCGCTGAACAGGGCACCGCCGCCACAAGCACCGCTGGCCCATGAGCGCCAAGGGCACTGACGCTACTGAGTCTGTCACAAGCAGGATGAAGCACTCTGGGCACCATGTCCCATCCAGAACCAGTGGAGAGATGCATCCACTACCTCAGTCCTTAGCAGGATGAAGCACTCTGGGCACCATGCCCCTTCCAGAACCAGTGGAGAGATGCATCCACTACCTCAGTCCTTAGCAGGATGAAGCACTCTGGGCACCATGCCCCCTCCAGAACCAGTGGAGACTGTCATCCACTTGAGAGACTGCGGCTTTGCACTCCCCAGGATGGTACAGTGGGCAACCCACCCACTGTAGAGACTTGTGAGACTGTGGCTTTGCACTCCCGAGGATGGAACAGTGGGCAACCCACCCACTGTAGAGACTTGAGAGACTGTGGCTTTGCACTCCCTAGGATGGAACAGTGGGCAACTCACCCACTGTAGAGACTTGTGAGACTGTGGCTTTGCACTCCCCAGGATGGAACAGTGGGCAACCCACCCACTGTAGAGACTTGAGAGACTGTGGCTTTGCACTCCCCAGGATGGAACAGTGGGCAACCCACCCACTGTAGAGACTTGAGAGACTGTGGCTTTGCACTCCCCAGGATGGAACAGTGGGCAACCCACCCACTGTAGAGACTTGTGAGATTATGGCTTTGCACTCCCCAGGATGGAACAGTGGGCATGTGGCCCTCTCGTGGATTTGGCGTTGAGCACTCAACCGGCTAAGGTGCCCCCCCTTTCCCTCCCCCTGAGGTGCCTGTTTTCTTGCTATCTGATGCCCCTGAAGTGTTCTCTCCGTCATGGTCGGGGAGCTTGTGTAGGCCTCGCCCATACCGTGTGGGCCCAGTGTTCCACGGACTTCATTGGAGCACTACCTGGACGACTAAGCTTGGTGTATATTGTGTTTATAGTGTATATATATATTTTTGCGTACTTGATTTTAATATATTACAATGGTTACACTCATTTTCTTTTGTCTTTGCATTCTTCCGGGGGGGTTGGGGGTGTAACTATAATGTATCATGCTGTATTAGTGTGTGTGTTGTCGTGGGTGAGGGTGAGGGTGGGGGTGTTGCGTGTTGCGTGTGTGTGTGTCCCTGTTTTTTCCCTCCCTCTCCCCTGTGTCGTAGATGCAGTACTCACCGTTGTCTTCGCCGCTGGCATTCATGCTCCTGGTTGAGGAGCAAGAAGATAAGGGCTGGCAGGATCTGTAACTCTGGTTTCATGGCGTCCGGGTTCCTCGTGGGGTGTGTAGAGGTGAGCGTTTTCCCTTCAAAGTCCTTTTTCCGACGTGTTTTTGTCTGCGGTGAATCCGCCCCAGAAAAGGTGGCGGATTGGTAGGTTGTGATACTGTGGGCGGTACTTTGTCCTCCGCCTGTCTGTTGGTTTGTTTGTACCGCCGTGGCGTTCGGAGTGTTAAAGTGGCTATCTTTGTTGGCGGTTTCAACCACGGTCGTAATTCCAATTTTTTTTTTTATTGCCGGCCTGTTGGCGGTCTTACCGCCGCTTTAACACCTTCCGCCAGGGTTGTAATGACCACCATAATATTCCAACTCCAGTCTCTGCAACAGTATGGGAAGCGTTAGACTCAGGTAGGGTAACATTTACTACACCCACTCCAGTCTGTGCAACAGTAGGGAAAGCATTGGACTCAGGAGGAATAGAATTTACTATACCCATTCCAGTCTGTGCAATAGTAGGGAAAATGTTGGGCTCAGGAGGGGTACAATTTACCTTTCGATCTCGTCTGTGTAACAGTAGGGAACAGTAGGGAAAAGCATTGCACTCAGAAGGGGTGAAATGTACTATTGCCACTCCAGTCTGTGCAACAGTACGGAAAGTACTTCACTTCACACAAAAATCCTATTTTGTTACAAGTATTAACTTCATAAAATTATAAAACTATTAACATAAAATTTAATTCATGCATTAAAAAATGAAAAAATAAAAGTATTGCCATTTTTAATAGTCAATGTAATATATTTTTTTTTTATTTAAGAATTATTTCAGTAAATTCCGGCACTATATTAGCACATTAAACATATATCTAAATTTAAAAATGATAATAACTACGCAATTAACATAATTATTTAATAGTTAATTAATTATAAATAAATAATGTATAATTAATCAATTATTTTATTAATTTCCCACTCTATACCACTACAAATCCAACAATCCTCATCTGAAATTCACATCTAAAATGTAAATAAAATTTAAAAAAAATTACACAAATTACATAATTAACAATTAATTAATAATTTATAAATAATTAATTCTTTGTTTCTTATTATTAATGTCCCACCCCAGACTCCTACAAAGTGAACAACCTGCACCTAAAATGTTACTTAGAAAATACTATTTGCACTATATACATACAACAAATAAATAATTAATATTCTTTAAAAATACGTAAATTAATTATACTTAATGCACCCCTACAAACCTCGCAGTCCGCTATGACACTTTAAATTACTATTTTACAATTAAATTAAAAACATAAATAACTTAAAATGACAAACTATATTTAAAAACATTAACAATTATGCAAACAATATAAAACATAGACAAGTACTGCCTTCAGGTGGGGGCACTGTTTTTGTAGGTATATTATGGCATTAGAAGCACCTGCTGCAGCATTGCTTGCCTCAACAATTTTCAGGCAACAATAAATATGTCAAGTTAGCTCTGGTGATTAATGGTCTGCCTGGGGGGAGAGCTGAGTTTTTTCTAGTGGAAGTTTTAAGGTAGAGCAGAGGGTTAATATGCCTGCTGCAAAGAACATGTATCTTGCAGATCACAAAGTGCATATAAAGCAAATAGTTGAGTATGCTTCTACTTATGTCAGAGAGGTCCTTTTGTTACTTGCAGTTTATAAGTTAAAATCCTAATGTAGAACAGTCAGCTATTAGCTGTTGTCAAAGAACTGCATAAATACAGCAATGTATAGATCAGAACATTATGATTTATTCCCCTGTCTTTCATTATCTTCATGTTGCAAAAAGGGTTCATTTGGTTAGAAATCATTTATTATTATTAAAGAGAACCTCCATCCATGGTGTTACATGTTAAATTCTGAGTTTGTGCTTCTCCAGACCAAGCACCCTTAAAGTATACAGTCTTCCAGTATGGACGACATGTGCCTCATCTACTGTGCAGTCCTCTGTCTTATGTAACATTTCCTATACACTGTTGTACACATATGATTAATTGTCTCTGTGTGAAGTGTGTGTAATATAAAGTACTCTGAAACCTCCACACTTTTATGAAGGGTGTTATAAAACTAATAAAAGCATCTGAGAGAGAGTGACTATGGAGGCTTGAGGGGCACGGTTAAAGGGTAGTAGTGAGGGAATATGTGGTGGAGGTGGTCATTTGAGGACACCAACAAACATTGTTGCACAGGGCGCCAACAGGATAAGGCTGGCTCTGCATGGCATTCAACACATACCAAACCTGTAGGTTTATGTTATCTGAATGGAATGGGTCATACAAGTTTGTGAAATTGCATCACAATTCTAAGCAAATAAAAGCTAAGCTTTCAATGGAAACATAGACCTAACCAGAACCACAGAATCAATATGACTTTGAAGGGAGCAGGTTCATCTCATAAATTTACTTCCTTGGTCAGTCTCCATCTTTGAATCCGAAATGAGAAAACAAAGTCATATTGCAAACCTCTGCTACTACAAGGGGTAGGAAGGTTATGAAGGGGATAGCCCTAGGGTACACTTTGGTAAGATGAAAATATTTTACTTCCTGTCTGAGGTTTTGGAGGGCCAAGATAACCATCAACTAAAGGAAAAATCCTTGCTGTAAATCAGACTCTTTGTTCATCATTATGAGCTGTCCAGAGAGGTAGGCAAGTAGGTTAACTACAAATTTCCCAGTCTGTCTGGCCCCAGAACTATTGGGCCTACAAACAATGGACCTGATAATTGCTTCCCTGGAGATACCAGAACCTATATTTGTAACTGGAGGACTGCAGGCATCTGGTGTACCTAGCCCATGTCTGGCAGCTTGAGATGAGCAGAAAACTCTCCCATAACTGGAAGTTAAAACTCTTTGCTCACTTCCCACCCAACTGGAAGAAAAGGTCAGCCACCCTTTAACTACCTGCTCCTGTGTGGTAAGTTGGTCCCATTTATACCCCTGGAAGGTGAAAAATGTGTGAGATTGAACGCAGTATTTCCAGGTCCATGTGTTATTCTGCATGCATAGGGGAATATCTTGGAATATCTGGAATCCCTGGAAATAAGTGCAGCAATGCCAGACAGAATCAGAAATCCCAGCTTTCTGGTATACTCAACCAATAATCTAGTTAAATTGTAATAAGACTGCGTGTGTTCGCGCATGTGTGGTGGGGGAGCTTGTGCGTGTGGGTCTCCCTCTATATATAGATCAATTTAAAAATTAAGTATATGTAGCTCATGCATAAACATTTTACAGTTTTTATACATTTGTTTATCACTAATCCGTGGTGTTCATACTTATGGTTACATGAATGAATATATGAATGAACGAACAACAGGTGCTTCAGCGTTTACATATTTTCCTTTTGTAAATCGACCATGGTTTGTTAAACATTCCTCTACATTGCACAATTGTACATTATATAATTGTGATTGTTTCTGACATAAGATTAGAGTTTAATTGATTGTCATTTAGTGGTCACAGAAATCTTGTATTTCTATCTTTAGACTCCTAACTTTTCACTATCCATACTCAGGAACACATCCAGTGATGAAATTAAAATTCTATTTGATGTGGGGAAAGTGAAATGTGGAAAAGCAGTTGTTTTACTTACAATACCAAAAGTAAAAGGTGTTTTAGCAATGGAAATTATACATTTCCATCACATTTTGTATACTACCAGCGTGTTTTTTAAGTGATGGTGAGTTTTCAAATTGATTCCAAAAGAAACTGTTTAATCTGCTTCTGAAAATATTGTGCACCACAACATGCTAAATCCATAAAACAGCCTAAATTAATGTATGTAAAGAAAACCTAGATTTTGGAAATATTTACATTATAATCTTTAAAAAAAGAAAACTTAGAATTGTCATAAACAAATACAAAATGAATTCGGCAAGCAATAATAATGTGTCCCCTCACAGAGCCCTCCCTATACTCCTTTCAACCCATTATCTAATGCATCCAGCATTCATGAACAGTAAGTGAATATGTCTACCCGCTTCCTATAAGAGATTACAGTTTTTTCATTTAACAAATATTATCCTACCAAGCTCTTTTGTAGTAACAATAATAGATAAAATACAACATAGCTGTGATGTGCTGCTATAAGGCAGCGTTCTGATGCATGTTCAAAGATGCATACACAATCTGAGATATTTAACACTGGAAAAAGAGTAGGGATTGAACAATTGGCACATATTTTCACTTTTTATATTTCATTACACAGGCCACTCCTTGGCACTGAAGATAAAATCCAGGGATGAAGTATTTAACAGTGCACATTCTGTCGCCAAGTATTACATAATAAACCCCACAGTGACATAGAAGTATTGCAGTGCAATGTTTATTGCTTTGATACCAAACCATCTGTTGCAATTCCAGTCCATTTCAAGGAGAAGTACATGTCAAGGGAAGATATTTGTTTTCATCATTTGTAGAGACTAAAACACCTCCAATCTCCACTGTGTAAATGGGGCATACTCAATATTTTTTATGAAGTTGAAGAATATAATTTTATTATGATGAAAGTCTTGAACATTATATCGTTATTTATTTTGCCTCAAGTATATTATGTTCTATCTCAACAGCAAGAGGTTGTGACACCAACAGTACTTAAGAAGTAAAGTGATTGTGGTATTTTATTTCTAGGAAACAATAGAGAGCTGCAAAATCCAGTGTGCCCATTATAAAGTCACTGTATGATATTTAAAAAACTCTCAACATTTTTTAATGAAAAATTATGGGCTTCATTATGAGTTTGGCAGTCTTTTGGCAAGACTGCTACGGTGGCGACTGCCAAAAGACTGCCATGTTGGCGGTCATCCGACCACTGTATTAAAAGTCACACAGCTCAGTCCACAAAAAACAGCCAAATTGCTGAAACTACCAGGACTCTTGAGGATGGAAATGAGGCAGTTCGACTACCAGCACCGCAAGCCCACCAAAAAGCTTCTGATCAAATTCCAATCCACAAATCATGAGAGCGGTTCTTCCATGGTGGAAAACCATTGCCTGTGGGAACCACGGTGGTCTAAAGTCACATCAATCAGAACAGCACACAACATTGGATAGTTTGAATACCCCACAACTGACACACATCCACACACCTGACACACCTACACGCTGCACTATGAGATACCCCTGCACAACACACAATCCTTTGCAACCCGAATGCCACAACCAGCCAGAGAAAAGCCAAAATTTAAAGATGCAACAAAACTAACAATAAGCACCACTACACATTTCACTCATCCCACACCTGCATAACATACACAACACACAATTTAGTACCCCACACAACACACAACAACCATCACCCACTCACATCACAGCATCCACACCTCATCACTAAAATGTTATTTCCCCATTTTTCATTACCTCACCATCTCTTCCACCACTACCATGTCCCCACAACAACATCCACGTTTCACTGATGATGAGTTGAGGGTCATGGTGGACGAAATTGTCAGAGTAGAGCAACACCTTTATGGCGTACAGGTCCAGCAAACATAAATTGCAGGAAAATTTAATTGTGGCAAAGGATAGTCGACAGGGTGAATTCTGTAGGCAGTTACCAATGCGCAAAGGAAGACATCAGGAAAAGGTGGAACGACCTCAGGGGGAAGGTCCCTTCAATGGCTGCCAGGCACCAGCTGGCGGTCCACAAGACTGGCAGTGGACCCCCTCCTCATCTCCTTCTTTCACATAATGGGAGGAGAAGGTCTTGGATAGCCTGCATCCTGAGGGCCTGACAGGAATACCTGTGGGAGCAGACTCTGGTAAGCCACTACACCATTCATGTCTCCAAAATGTTTTGTCTTGCATGCTCTCTAATCACCTTTCCCCACCTCAATGACTAAACCACCCACCACCCCAGTGTTCAAATGTCTAAATACCCCTTTCTGGCATGCCACATGTCAGCTTAACTCACCTGGGCCACAGTGTTTGTGTATGACATATGAAATACAGGGACAGACAGCACTGCAACTCTCAGCAGGCGCTGTTCTACCATTAAGAAAACCAGAACATTTTAAAATGTTGTGCATGTGAAACTTACTATCAATGTGACCCCTCCTGAATGCACCACTGTTTAACAGTCCATGGCAATAACACCAATGCTAAGGCCTACTACCAGTATTATTACAAGCAAAACACAGCTGCAGGTGTGTTCCCTACCACACTGGCCTTTGAGAAAACCTTCTTAACAATGTCATATACTCACCTGGGGTGGGGACAATATGAGAAACTGGATGTACATGTAATACATCCATACAGAGGCCCAGTTAAAATGGGAACTCCCATACATATTGTTTGCCAGCTCTGTCACCATTGTGCAATGTCCAGCTGTTAGCTGAATCAGTGATGCCATACACCCTACTGGGAGATGAATGTACAAGGTCATATTTGTACTCAGACAAAATATGAGGGTGTCAGCAGTCATCTAAACATCACCATACTCCAATAGCATGGAGCATGGTGTATAGAATTGATAATCCCTGTGTCCCACATTGCTCTAACCCAGATTCGGAAGCAGCTGTCATTGTCATATCAGGGGATCATGTAAAGGCAATATGCACGTGTCACATAGCATGTCTGGATGTCAAAGTCAAACATCACTTGTTGCATTACTTACAGCAACTGTGTGTTCCACTTCTCCTACAGGTAATCTTGCCTTTCTCAACATGGAGAGGACACCAGACACTGCCATTACCCCCCTATATGAAGGACCCAGGGAGGAAAACACCCCTGGATGTTTGGACACTGAGGACAAAGCTGGCCCATCAGGGACACCTGGTCAGTCAACAACTGTGAACCTCACCTTGCCCACATAGACTCTTCCCAGCCCTGTTGCATCCACATCACAGGCAACCATTTGCCCCCAAACCTGTATCCTCAGAACAGTGTCTTCCATTGTGTGCCGCCCGTACAGGTACCTGAGTCTCCCATTGTCACTCCTGACAATGATGGTCCTGCCACCAGTGGGAGTGGGCACACTGTGCCAGGGGCACAGGTATGTGTGGGTAGGGTATGTGGGAGGGATGGTGTGGGCTAGAAGATGGGGGCTCCAAGGGACACAGTTGACCAGGACGCCATCTCCCAAGTCTTGGGAGCCTACCACCATTCCCAAGGCGTGGTGGGCCAGATACTGACCATGATGGAGGAGATCCAACAGCCACAGAGGAACAACTACCAGGAACCTATGCAGCAGTAGCAGGCCCAAAATGCCATCTTGGCTTCCACTGCTGGGGTGATGAGGGACAATAATACCATCCTGAGTAGGTTGTGTACCCAACATCAGACCTCTTCCACTAACAATTAAACATCAGGCCCTTCTACATCCGTGGGTTCTAATGGAATGGAGGCCATGCCAGGGAAAGTGAATGTCTCAGACACCCTACCAAAACATACAGGAGGAGCTGATGCCAAGACCAAACCCACTGCCAGGAAGTGAACCTCTGCTGATTGGTTCCCCTTGTGTGCCACACAAACAACCTGTTGACTGTCCTGACACCTATCTCCATTTTCCTATGGTACAAGGACACTAGACTTGTCTTTCCAAATGGTGTAGCAGCTACCCTGACGATTTCACCCACCATGACGGAACCCTTCACTGTTTACTTTTAGTTTTTTTTGTTTCTTATCACTCATTTTCCTGTGCACTTCATAATAAATACCACGTAGCTACGGAACATGTGTTATTATGATTTATCAACCAAATACAACTGTCTTGTAAAGAAGTTAAGGGACATGTCAGTCTTTCAGTATCACAGGAGGCAAACAGATAAGTTCAATGTATCATCTGCTAAAGCCTGATCACACACCCATGCCATAGCTCCCCAATGACCATACCCCATAAAATAGACAGAGGTCCCTACTAATGCCCCAGTCATGGACCCTTTCACTTACCATGGTCAGGTATCTGTAGACTTGCCACTCACCTATGTTAGTCTTCAGACACATGCACATTGGTCTGCAAAGTGGAAACAGAAAGACAGCTAAGTTAGTTCACATACAACATAAACCATCTTGATGTTAGAGGGTCTGAATACCATAATATTACATGTGTCAGAGACAAAAGAACATACACTTTGCACCATTTGCCCCACCTCCAATACCAAACAGGTCTTTAGTGTGGAAATAGAAGCTACCATCCCACTGTCTTGACAGTCTAAGCATGGAACTCACACACCACAAATCTCATGCCAGACACTTTCTGGTTTAATCGATGTTCACTTCACATGTCAGTCTACAAATCCCATCTGCCCATGACACCGTTAGATATTGCCAAATAAGGATGAGCTAATCTCTCAATCTGCAATCTATTAATGACAAACATAGGGTATAGGCCACATTGATACATGTACAGTACACTTCCAAATCATATGTTCAAATGAGACTTTGATTGTGCATTGTGAACACATTAGACTATGTACATAACAGTTCTGTACACACCTCCAAGCAAAAATCTGCATGCTTATCAGAGTCATGGGTTTTGGAGATACTTATGACCTATCTAAGAGTCATAATAGGAACTTAATAAGAACCTTATCTGGCATTCCTCAATACCCCAGTGAATCAATTGTATTACATCACATCACATGCACTGAGTCATTTGAAGTACTGATTGATGAGATCAGCACTGATTTCTTCAGCTTCATCCTCATCATGCTCATCCTCACTTGGCAAATCTGCATTTCCACCCACAGAATCTGCTGGCTCCCCCTCAACTAGTATGAATGGTATCTAACGTCTCAGGGTGAGGTTGTGGAGCATGCAGCAGGCCACTATAATTTGACAAACCTTGTTGAATGAGTAGAGGAGAGCTCCTCCAGATCTTATCAATGCTGCAATATCTTGCCTTCAGGAGCTGAAAAGTCTGTTCCATGACACGCCTTGTCCTTCTGTGTGCCTCATTGAAGCGGACTTCCCCTGGCGTGGTTGGGTACATCACTGGTTGTCAACAAACAAGGGCAGGTTGGGTAGCCAGAGTCCACTGTAAGATATAGTTACAACAATCGAAACATTAATCTTGGACATCCACATATACGATAGCAGATAAAAGGTACATACACACATGATATATTTGTCTTACCAACAAGCCAGTCCCTCTCTGTGTATAGTCATGTCATTAGAGGTGGAATATTGCTGTTCGCATGATGAAGGAATCATGGAGTGACCCAGGAAACTTTGCACAAACTTGTGAAATGTAGAGATCAACCAGACCACTTGGATGTTGAGAGTGTGGAAGCCTTTCCTGTTCCTATATACCTTTTCATTGGCACTTTGGGGAACAAAGGCTACATGGGTGTCATCTATGGCTCCAACCACATGTGGAATGTGCCCAAAAGTATAAAATTCACCCTTTATATCGGTCACATCCTCACTTTGAGGAAATCTGATGTAGGGGTCCTGGTGTTTCAACAATGCAGAATACAGATTTCAAAACCAGACTGAACATGAGCTGAGGCATCCCTGGAGTTAGGGCTACTGCATTGTAAAAGGACCCAGTGGCCAGGAACTGTAGCACTGACATGACTTGGACAATGGGAAGTATGCTATTGGGGTTATGAATGTCAGGCATCAGTTCTGGCTCCTACTGACGACAGAGATACATGATTGTCTGCCTATCCATGTGGTATATTTGGAGGACATGTCGCTTCTCCATTGTGTGCAGGTCTGCTAGTGGACGGTACACTGGAGGTTGGCTTGCTCTTCTCATGCCAGGATACGTATGTGGGACAACACCAGAATGTATGTGTATGACTCAATCTATACAGCATAAATATGACAACACCTATGTCACAGATGAAGCTTCATTACGTCAATTGAAACAGTGAAAAAGTTGTACTCAGCACAAACCTCAGCAACATTTGCCTAAATACTGCAATCAGATCTCCTAACTCCTTGCATGTTCTTTAAATGGAGAAACATGTCACTGACAGTAAAAGTGACCACTTAGTTTGCATGTGAAACATACTTGGAACACCTATACTATGTTCAGATTGTCATTATTTTGCTGACAATACTGTTTCATGTACATGACTCAGGATACATCATTTTCACATCCACTACATATTACATGCACGTTGCTACATGTTTGCATAAAGCCAGCAGTTGACACATTATACTAAATACGATTCTTAGTCAATGACGTACCTTTCATAACTGTAATGTACATATATGAGCCTTAAAATGACCGCTGAATATCCTACTGTACTGGGCATCAGGAAGTAAAGTAACTCCACTGGCGGATGTCGTCATGGCAGTAGGCAGTAACAACCATGGTGGGCATTGCTATTGGAACACATTGCTGCCTTTTGCAGACTTGGGCCAATGGCAACGTGACCATCATCTCATACTTCATCCCTAACTTGACTCCTAACACTGCTGCCAGCAAGATCTCAATGACCTGAGCTGCTGCATACTCACTCTGGGAGAAATCATGCCACATCCTACAGGTGATAGGGTCCCTGCCTCCTCACCTGATGAGCTGGACAAGCTTGTGGGGGAGGTCATACCCATGTGTGGTCAGCTCTATGTAGCACCAGAGGAGCAGGTAAGTGCAATGCAATACCAATGTTTAAAATGTTGATGAAATGTGGTCAAATGAAGGATTGGGATACTATGTGTGGATGGTTGGACATGTACACATATGCTTTGATAGTTATGAGCTCTGATACATAGTAGGAAGTGCTTGATGTATGTCCTCTGACTCACCTAAAAACTGTTTAGCATTATAATTGAAGGTGGTGTTTGAAATTATTGTATACTTTTAACGTGTTTCAAGATCTGCTTGTGGTCTGGTCATATGTTTCTAGCCAACACCTGGTACTGGATATGCATGTTGAACGCCTGTCTCCTCTTAACACATGGCCTGACTGCAGGTGATCATTCCACATAGAAAGGGATGTTGGTGGAAGTCTATAGATGTATACCTGCAATAACTTTTGTTTTGCCTTTTTTTTTGTGGTAAGTTGCATGTGGACAGGACTTTCTCCTCTTGTCTGTGTTATCCATGCAGGTCAAATCCCATCAGAAAAAGGGGATCTGGCATGGCATCACCAAGAAAGTACAGACCCTAGGGGTCCACAGCTAGTGGAGCATCTACTGTAGGAAGTGATAGGATGACCTGAGACGCTGGGCCCGTCTGACCGCAGAGACCGAGCTGGGGATGTAATCCCAAGGAAGAAGGGGTGCCCGTTGGACCGTGACCGCCCAATGGCCCGCATGTTGATGGTGGCCTACCCTGAGTTGGATGGCATTTGAAGCAGCACAGCAGCCGCAAGGGGGTAAATACTGACTTAACACATTTTCATCCGTATGCCAGGTCAGTGTAAAAAGTGAAAGAATCTAAGCTGTGACAATGTGGTAAGTGCAAAGGGTCAAATGTCTCTAAGGAACATAGATGTACAGTACTCAACTTTGTTGCACAGTTGTGCACAATCTATTGTGTATATGGACATATTACTCTCCAATGTTATCCCTTCTGTAGAAAAGCATATGATGATGCACATGTGACTGTGTCATATGTATAGCACTACACTGCTTAATGCACCCTGCTGGTTGTTCCTTGACACCTACACATCCATGCTCTCAATATCATGATGGTAAGTTGTTCAGGTCTTTGCCCTCTGTCCATACCAATGCCCCTTGATCCATGTCTATGTGCAACATAGAGTCTGACAAGTGTAAGTCATTCCTACTTTTCATGAGGTATCTGAAGAGTGATAACTTCATGTGAGGCTGTGTTGTCCATATGACATTGCACATGCCATACTTGCTAAACTTACTCCGAGCTGTTAGGAGGTGAACCCATTTGATAAGTCAGGGCTGTACATTGGCTCCTGTAATCTCTCACCTAAGTGGACATCCTACATGTTGGAAACCATGGAGGTGTTGCTAGACTACTATTGTAACACAAACATTGATATCACGGCTCTGAATGTTAGTACCATGTACATGTTCTTTGGATGGTAAGTGGCTACACAGCTATGTCCTTAACCATTGTTGTTGACATGCTAAATAGGCCAAGACTTCTTATTGACAGTTACATTCTTCACTTGTTGTTGCCAACATCATGTGCACATTGTAAGGTTCTGTCATAAATTAACATTGTAATGTATCATTAACATACTTTCTTTTGCTATTTTGGATATGTTGTGAATGCTTTTGGTATAAAAACCAATTGTTTGCACTGACTCCACTTTGGTGCAGGTGCGGTAGTTCACATTCACATATAGGTGGAGTGGTATGTGGAGTCAATCATTTGGCTTGCCTCAAGGTGTATGTCTGTATCAGGGTATCCTCAGATGTGGTTTGTGTCATTGACATTTTCCTATACAAATGTAAGACTACTCATGTCTGAAGTGTGGATAGTGATGTTGCCACTCAAACATTGGCTATTGATGTTGCCACTCATCATGATACATTGAACTGTATGTGGCCTTCATGCACATGACAGGTGTCCATTGCATATAAGGAGTAGTTATGCTACCTGTGGTTGTCTGTGGATAAATGTTATGCTATGAGTGTGAAAGACTTTGTTAACAGGTAGAGAATGAGTAAGATGATTAGGTCAACAAAGTATGTATCATCCTTTCCTACATCACTATTGGTACCTTTGTTGGTGACATGTGTTTAGACTCTATCATACTCCAAATGTGGATATGCCAAATATAGTTTATGGGTGCATGTTTGCAAATTTCAGTTGTGAAGGTTGTGAACTAAGTGATATGAAAATGTTCAGGCTTGTATACAACATGCTATCTTGTATTTAGCATTTTATAGGGTTCCTTTCCTGGTATATGAGATCAGGTAATATTGTAAGCATGTGTAGATTTTGTGTATGTGATATGTGGAAATTAATGTTACCACTATTTCCCATGGCAAGGTTGTTGGTTGACTATATTGCTGGGGGTAGGGACCCAGAATCATGTTGCTAAGTTAACTTGTCATAGAATGGTTAGTGTTATATCTCTACTTATATGATGGTATTATAGGTGTGAGATAGGTGGCTTATCTGGTGTCTGACATTGTTGTTATATAGGGGTATAGATTGTATCTTATTGTGACCTGATGGCACTAACCTGGTTCTACCTGGTTCTATCTAAGGTGTAGTACAACTAGATGTGATGTAAATGATGTGTACAGTGTGATGTTGGTGTATTAAAAGAATGTGATGACCCTACCTCTAGTTTTGTTTTCAAGCATCATCATCAGTAGGCGAAGGAGATGGGGCACAGCTGAGTGGGGAAGCTGCTGGCCACAGGACCCCAAGTCATAATACCACTGACACCAAGGGACCCAGTGGAACAGAAGGTGAGGGAGTGCCACAGGGGAGACGGGATCCACCTCATCATCTTTGGAATCCTCCTCCAGTGGACACTCCCTGGTGGTGGCAGACCCATCTGGGACTACCCCAACACCATCTCTTTCTGTCACCCCCCTTTCTACTATCACACTTTCTGTAGGTCCCCACCCAGTTGGCTGTGCCCGCTCACCCAAGAGGGTGGGCATCTGCTTTGCAGCAGGCGCCTCTACACCAGCCCCTGTTAGCCCTGCTGCCCTCAATGAGGAGGCTTTTGATCTCCTGAGGTCTACCTCTGTGGGTCAGCCGACCATTGTGAATGCCATCCAGGTACTGGCAACTCAAATCCAACAGAGAAGTGTGTTCTTGGAGGGCCTTCACAGTGCACTGGCTAGTATACAGAGATCCTTTCAGGCTCTGGCCTCCACACTGATGGCAGCCAGTCACCCTTTGTCTACCGTCCCAGCTCCACCTTCCTCTTTCCAATCCAAAATCCCTCTTCCCCGGCCCATCCAAAGCACACAAATATACAGGCATGCATCCACCTCAACATCAAAGGGTAGCTCAGGCAAACCGAAGCACCACAGGACATAACACCAGCATCACAGACAGCACATCTGACACACCTGCAGACACCACACAAACTTTCACAGATCCAGCCACTACATCTATTCTGCCCACATACAGCATCACAGCAGACCCTCAGACATCCACCCCAGTGACTACACCTGCAGACACTGCAGCCACTGACACTTCTACATGCAGCACATCCACCAGACCTTTAGTCACCACCCCAACAGACAGCAACTTAGCCACCACAGCATCACCCAGCACCTCCACCCCCTCAGCCCAAAACACATAAACATCCCCACTCACCCCCCCAGCAGACACCCACCATCCACAAGCATACCTCCCACAAACATGTACCCAAGACATCATAACAACTGCTCCCTCTCCCGCCATACCCAAACCCTTCTGCTATTACCATCCCCGTGTGTGTAAAAAAAAAAAAAATTCTGGGTTTGTCCCTTTCCCTACCCATCTCCCCTGTGAAACCTCTAAATGTGCCCTTCCACCTCCAAGGCCACCCCTGCCCCTCCTGCAAGCACCCATGCCCCTTCCCCTGCCAAGACGTTTATTCCTCTCCAGAAGACTCAACCCTCGTCAAGCCTTAACCTCTCCCAAGCCAAATCCCAAAGTCCCCCTCCCAAACCTAAGCCCCACCCCCTCCTCCACCACCACCCCTCCCATGTAATTCCTGAAGTGCCTGTCTGCCCTCTTAATGCCTCTTCCAGAGAAGGTTACATGGTAGTTAGGAGTGAAATTTGTGGAACCAATATGTGCCTTTGGTGCACATTTATTGAACAATGGACCGGCCTTTAGCCTTTGACTTAATTTAATTGTTATTTCTTGTTAAAATATATTCAGACCAAACATTTGTTGGTTTCCTGGTTACATTTTTGTCCTGCATTCCTTTACTAGGTTTGAGGTGTTCCTGGCTGACAATGGTTGTGTTATATAATTGTCTACAAATTATATTTGTATAGTGCTTACTATCCCTAACGAGCAGCTGAAGCACTTTGCGGTGAGTAGGGGTCAGTCAAATGTTTCTTGGGGTTAGTTTTGCATGCTTATTCCATGCATCCTGTGGTGAGGTTTGATAAAGATGTGACCATTAGAGGGGGCTAGGTGAGACACAATTTGTAGCTCGAATTAATAGATATTGTTACATTTTCCAAAGAGCTTTAAGGCAGATAGGCATGGCATTTTTAGAGTGATTTGTATGCAGAAGAGGGAGACAGAAGGTAGAAAGGAGCAGAGGGTGATTTAAAAAAAATAAGTGATGGAAGGCCAATTTTTCATGCAGGACTTTAAGGGTTATAACAGGTTGAGAAATTTTTGAAGGCCAATTGTGGATGTAAACCTGTTGAAAGAAACAGTTTCAATGATGTTATTAGTTTATGCAAATCATATGCACCAGAAACAATATTATAGAAAATGTTATGTAAACACCCCACCAACTTAAAAACATAACAAGGCATTTAATATAGGCACATTGCAGTAACCCTTAGCATATTCAGTGCCATGTTTGTCATCAATACAATGTCTGCTTTGGAAGATGCTGTCCCCTTCATCTGTCCCAAGAGCCCACAGAAAAGACACCAGGTCCAGCAGAATGCATGTGTCTGGAGCCACCTTCTGCTTCCTGCATCCACATTGCCTCGTAGTCATTATTTGTGTTTACGAGGTGCTTTTGCTTCCTATATTGTCTGACCATTATGTGATGGTGTGTGCAGTGCTTTTGTCTCCCAGGGAGAGGGTGTGTTGTGTGATGCAACATCACAAAACAAAATACAATAATGGACGGAGTGTTGAAACTTTTTAAACACTCAACCCCACTCACAGATCTGGGTTTAATCCATTGTTGTTTTGCTCACCACATCACCGCAGGTTGAACTCAGCCATATGGAAAAAAATATTGACCCTGTTCACCATAGGTACAGTCCAGCTCCAACTGCCAGGCCAGGTCCTCCCTGGGCAGGAAACAAGCATCCTGGACCAGTTTCAGGGTATCACCCTTCATCCGCCAGGCTAGCTTGAATCCAGTGGCGCAGCAAGCAGGGGACCCACGTCTCGGCGTACCCCTTCCACTTAGGTTGCACAAAGCAACATCACAAAAAATCTGTGATGGGCATGTGTATGTAGTAGATATGTTGTTGTCATGGTATTGTGTGGTATCTGTGTTGACATGTGTGTGTTGCTGTGTTGTGTGGCTTTGTTTGCTTTGACTGTTGAGTGTGCTTGTTTGCTGCATGGTATGATAGGTACAATGTGCTATGTATGTGTTGATTGGTAATTTGTATGATTGTGTAATTATTTGTGTTCGTTCTCTGTTGGCTGTACATTCTGTTGTATGTGTGATGTGTCCCCTGAGTAGTGTCTATTGTGAGTGCTTGCAAATGTGTTGACAATGGTGCAGTTGTGGTGTTGTTGTGACATGTTGTGGTGTTGTGTGCTATTGTGCGAGGCTGTACCTGTGCTGTGTTTCCATGTGTAAGTGTGTATTTTTAATGAGTGTGCTGGCTGTAGTGCATGCATGGCGTATGTGGGGTAGTCTGTGTGGCTTTATATGAGAGTGTGTGTCAGTGTACAGTTACGTGTGAGTGTCGCCCTTGCACCCCTTCCCCCACGGTATGTTGTGTAAGTATACACAACTTAACAACATAGAACAGTAACAGTTAAGTGTGAGTACTTGTGGTTGTTGTTGTCGTCTGTGAAGATTCTGAAGTCTTTTGTTGAGTAGCAGCAATGGGATGATGTCTAGTTCAATGGTGGCTCAGGATGAATATGGCTTCCTGAAGGTGAGTGTCTCCTTTTATAGAGTTTGTTTTTGCCTGGGTTTCCGTGGTGGTACAACCATGGCGGAAATCTTGGTAGTGTGCAGCCTCATAATATGCCCAGTAGAAACCTGGTCTCCGCCGGCCTGCAGGGGCCTTCAGTCGTCCATAGTGATCTGACCACAGTGGCGGTGCCAGTGGTGCTGTGGCTGTATTCCATAGGATATACTGCCATAATCATAATTAGGCGGTCTTCTCCGCTAGCCTGTTGAGCGGTATGACTTCCACTGCCAACATGGCAGTTTGGGACCACCAAACTCATAATGAGGCCCTATATGAATCTGTGTGTCTGTGTGTGCATGAAACAAACAGGTTGAATGCAGGGACTGAGCTGATAACATCCAATATAGAAGAGTACTTCTTGGCTCTGGAGGACTTGGCTTGAAAAATGTCAGACTCATCGAAAGGTAGGGGAATTGCTCAACAATTAATTACTAAAACAAATAATCAGTCTCACTGTACTCAGGTGACTAGTGCTCAGCTAGAAGAAATGGAAAGAACTATGGTACAAATCACAGCAGAAGTTAACACTGATAATGAAAGAGACATTTGAGATTTTTAACAAGAAATGATGGAGGCAATGGAATCAATAAAAGCCTGTCTATTTAGTGGACAACCAACTGATATAAAATATGCTCAAGCAGACCACTTCCTTGAGAAACATAAAAGGATTCAAGATATTAAAAATACAGATGAGACGGTGCAAGGGCTAAAATTCATAAAGTAATGTTAAGCTCACAATTTTACAAATTCTCACTTTAGATTTGAAGATATATCTTTATTATCTGGAGCGGAGGGCAGCACGTCTGTGTCACACTCAGCCCACCGTCTCCACTAATCCAGAGTTCCATGTGGAATCTTGAACATCCAAACCCCTTTCAAATATACACTCTATATTGCTGGTAACCTTAGAACAGTAGAACACAACACATTCCTTCAAGTTAATACAATAAAAAAGATCTAAAACAAAAATAATACAATTTGAGTGGTAATACTTATAACACAATTTAATTCTCATAACACAATGTAGTATTTCTGTTGCAATATACAATAAATTGTAATTTTAAAAATAATCATGACCATGCATACTAATCAAACCATTTTCTTCTCTTCATACATATAATCCTTCAAACATCTAGGAGGTATCCTTATTCTTCCACCTTTCTTGCTCTCCACAACAGAGCTTTCCTTCTCCTAACTTCTATTGCCTCAATTTACATCATCCCACAATTCTCCTCCATTTATCTCTTCATTGCCACACATCACTTCCTCATTGTGATTTGTTTCTCCATCTCCTCCCTCAAACACACTTGAATCGGTATCCAATTCCAGCCAATGGAATTTATTCACTGAAAGATGGTAAACTCCTTTCCACAGTCTCTTTGGATGTGTGTGCCACTCTTTTCAGATTCCATATCTTCCCTCCTCTCATCCTGAGTGAATTATTTAACACCTCTATCACTTATTCAGGATCGTAGAATTCACTTTGACCTTTTTTAACCTTACTGGGTTTCTTGATTCTGGTGCATTCTCCTACTTAAATTTCCACAGGTTTACCTCCATGTTTGTCATCATACGAAACCTTCATTTTATTGTGTTCATCTACCATTCTACTCTGCACTTACTCGAGAGACCATTGCTCAACTGCAGAATGGTGTAACCAATATGGATTGAAATATGATCTTGGTTTCAGCCCTCTCATTATCACAAACGACGACAACCCTGTGACATCATGCTTTGCAATCCTGTATGCCAAATTGCCTTGTACAATTGAGTTTCCCAGTCAGAATAGTTAGCCACCGCAGATTAAATAACTCCCTTCACAACCTTGTTAAACTGTTCAACCATGCCGTTTCCACTCAAGTTGTAAATTGAAGTGGTTTTGTGTTGGATTCCTGCTCCCTTGACGTATTCCTTAGAAGCATTCGACACAAATTGCACTCCATTATCACTCAACACAGTCACAGGCAACCTTTCTGACACGAACACCCTATCAGTGTCAGCTTTTCCAACAATTTCAACCACTGGCCATCCCATTAAAATAAATCAATAAGTACAAATATATATTTTTGTTCCTCGCCAACTGAACCCACAAAATCCATGGCTACTATCTCCCAGGGTTGGTTAGGAGCAACATTTTCACACATTGGTGGTCCTAAGGGTTGTAAAGATTTGTCAGCACAAGCGCAACTGGAACAGAGTCTCACAAAACTCTACTTCAATGTCCATACCTGGCCACCAAAATAAATTCCTAACAAACCCTTTTGATATCAGAATACCAAAATGGCCTTCATGACAAATTAATAATTAATTTCCTTAACCCTTTCGGTGTTGCACTTCTTTCTTCCCTCAAAACAGTTCCACTGTCCACACTTAACTGTGACCTAACCTCCTAAAATGGTAAAATTGCTCAATCAACTTTTTATAGGCCAGTCCTTTCAAATAAACTATTTAACCCGTGTTAGTACCTCATCTTTTTCATACTTCAAAACCCATTCCACAGCATTCATACCACTCCCATGCACAAAGGCTACTTAAAAATTGTTCCAAACTTGATCCTTACATTCATCTAACTTAGCAGGTATCCTGGACAAAGAGTCCACTACTACGTTATCCCTACCTGGCAAATGCAGACATTTATTTATAAATATAATCTTGCATTCATATAGACAGTCTGGCAACTGTTGCTGAAGCATTGACAGTTCCTTCAGTAGTTAGAAGTTTCACCAAAGGTCTGTGGCCGCAGAATATCATAACTGGTTACCCCATATGAAGGCTCCGTAATGATCCAGTGCCTATGCACAGGCTAAGGCTTCCCTCTCTATTATTGGGTATTTTACCTCAGTAGGTGAAAGGGCTTCTGGAAGCAAATCTAAGGGTGGATCAAAACATTCCAATGCTTGAATTGCTTTAATTTTTTTAATAAGTGATTCAAATTCCTCTGACAATCTGACATCCACTCAAACTTGGATTTGTTTTTCAGCAGGTGCCTGATATAATAACTTTTCTCTGCAAAACGTGGAATAAACTTTGAACAATACTCCACAAGTCCTAGAAAAGACCAAACTTCTTCCTTGCTATTAGGAGATGGAGCTTCTTTAATGCCATTGATTAGGGATGCCTTTGGTTTTATTCCTTCTGCACCAATTTCGTGCTACCTTTTCCTCTACAAATGTGCCGTTTGTGAATTCCACAGTTAGACCAATATTTTTTAATATCTCTAACACTTTCAGAAGTCTTGTGTCAAGAGCCTCCTTGTTTTCTCCAAAAATCAATATGTCATCTTGGAAAAATGCAATTCCCCGTTCTTTCCCTAACAGATTATGCATAAGCCTTTGGAACACAGCAGCGACAGACGCTAAGCCCAAAAAGCATTCTTTTAAATTGAAAACACCGAAATGTGTGATAAAGGCAGTATAATTCATAAAATCGGGTATTAGGAAAATTAGGTGGTACTCAGCTAATAAGTCTATGGTTGCGAATATATCTTGGCACCTTTGAGGAAAATTACCATTTTGTTAATATTAGACAATGGAAGGTGATTGATTTCAGTATTTTCATTCAAGTGTCTCGAATCCACACACAAACGAATCTTCCCATTGCTGCACCTGGCTACCACTAACAGAGATATCCACTTAGAGGCTTATATAGATTCTATTACTGAAATTGCTACTAGTTTGTCTAATTCATTAGATACTTTATCTTGTATAAAAATAGGAATATTCCTGAATTTATGTACCTTAGGAACAGCGTTGGCTTTTAGAATTAAATGATACTCAAATCCCTACAGATTTCCTAAATCCGTGCTGAAAACGTTAGGAAATTTGCATAACATATCTTGAGCCACAGTGGTACCTTTGTCAATCATCTTCACATGATCCATTTTCCTTGGTCAACCCACCCTAGAACTGGGGGACCCTTCTATTCCCATATGCAATTTTGTTGCTAGACATGTCTAGCGCCAACATATAAATATGGAGTTAAGTTTGCGCCGGATTAGCGTAAAAAAATGACGCAAATCCGGTGAAAACAGAGTAGAAATATACCCCTAACTCTTTTGCACACCTGCCTGAGATTTCAGCATTGCGTAATATATCAATAACCTCCTCTAGTAGTGAATCTCCATTCATCCATAAGTGGTCTTGTATGACATGGTTGTTAACTTGCATCACTAACTTATCTCTGATCAATTCATCCTGTAAATTGCCAAATTTGCAATCCATGGCTAGTTCTTTAAGTTCTGGTATGAAGTTGTCTACTGACTTTCCTATCTCTTGCCTAAGCTCGAAGAATTTGTATTGAGTGATTCCTATACACACCTTGGTGTAAAGTAAATATCAGTAAATGTCAAGATCTTTTAAAGCTGCCTCAAAAACATTAACATCTCTTACTGTGGGTGTTTTCAGCATTAGATTGCAAACTTTCAATCCATACAGTCCCAAAGAATGTAAGAGAATCCTTTTCTTTTGTCTGCTGATATCCTTCCTGCATCATCAATTGTAGCAATAGAATTTATAAAATATTCTTTCCATACCATACATTTAAGACTGGGTTCATCAGCAGAAGGCATGTGGTGGACAAATGCTGAAATTCTGTGTCATGGTTGACACAAATTGAACTATTAATAATGCCACAAAATTGTAGTTGTGACTTCAAAGGTTTACCTTCTTAAGCAGTATGTATGGCTGTAATGTCCTCTCCAGCCTTTTCACATTAACTTGTCACACAGACAAGAAGAAAAATATCAGCATGAAAATAATGCCTTATTTAATATATATATATATATATATATATATATATATATATATATGTTTTTACTGTATTATTGTGGCTGGTACGATGTGATGCATATTTCTGGGACAACGGTTATAAACCGAAAAGTTGCTGGTAAGCTTGTCTATTCTTTACTTAGAAGCTTTCTAAAATGGCACCTATGTAGGTCATGTTATGTGACCTTGGTGCGTATGAGGTTAGTGTGCTAGCACAGCAATGTTCTGAGTGTGCATGTTCTTTCTATGTCTTTATGTCCTTGGCATGGCACTTTCTCACGCAAACAGCACTGTTGGAGTGTACTGACTGCTGTCATTTTGTGCTTTATCCTGTTCACAGTTAAGGTAAAATAATTACCTTTTTCTAAGTAATAAATGCAGGTCACAATCTTCTTAATGTGCCTCCTTTCAATTCAATATTATTCCGTATGCAATCCTGTTTCCTTTTTGCCTCTGCTGTACATTTACGCTGAATTTCCTTAATAACTTCTTTTCTTCTTTTTTTTTCTGAATGCCACATTATGTGGGTCCAGGCTTCAGTCACTCGTCACAACGTTGTTAAGTTCACAATTATAGAAATTCTCACTATAGATTTGAAGATACAGCTTTATCATCTGGAGCTGAGGGCAGCACATCCTTGTCCCATTTAGCACTCCATCTACACCCACCGCAAGTTCCATGTGGAATCTCGAACGTCCACCCCCCTTTCAAATATACACACTATACACCTTGACAACCTTAGAACATTGGAACATAACAGGTAAACAAATTAGAATGATGGTTCATAAGGAACTTTGAAGACAAAAGGGAAGAAAGACTAAAACACCACCAAAGAGAGTTTCCAAGGGAGATCACAATCTATATCTAATATAAAATCACATGCTAGAAAAAGCAGTCTCCAAAAGAACTATGTGGAATCAGTGCCCACTGGCATGTGCAATAGTATTAATAAGGATAGTGGTTGACAACCTCTACATGTAATGTAATTTGTACAGTGTAATTATAAAAGAAGGCTGTAATGACAATAGGCATGTCAAAAATCAAAAGCTTGGGCCCCAGTGAACAAACGTATGGCAGCTCTGTAGCTGCTCATAAAAAACAGGAGCCTACCCTGACTGAAATATATCAGTCAATGCAAATGGGACAATTGCTCATTACACTACAGTCAAACAAGAACAGTCAAAGACATAAAAATGTGTTCAAACCATATCTGAAAAGATAGGGGATATTTTAGGTTGTATGACAGTTAGAACAGTGAATGGCTGAAAAGGAAGTATCCAATGCAGGAATTCATGAGCTGCTCTCTGAGCAAGACAGTACACTGCAAGATTTTAAAATAGAATAGTGGACTTGGAGAAATTGCAATGACAGAATAACTTATGCATTCTTAGTATTAAAGAGGGATTGAAAAGAAAAGATGCACAGTAGTTCATTGTTGAACTCTTCCGTAAGGCCTTACTCAACCTTTTTGACAGGGATTTTGATGCTCAAATACAGCTTTCATACTGCTTACCATTCAGGTGAACATACGAATAGCTTGGAGTGCTGCTGTTCTATATAGTAAACTTAATCCTTCAGCAAGAAATATGTTTACACCTAAGCCCGCTGCCCTTTCTACAAGAGGGTTATAACATTGTTACATGGTCTGATTTCAGTAGTCTAACCTTGGCGTGTACCTGGAAGCTGGAAAAAGTTATAACACCTATGTAGGATTTAGAGGCAGTAGTTTAGTTGTAAGGAAAACAAGTCAGTGATACATGATAAAGGTTTGAGTGATATTGAATAGATCTGAATAAGAACACAGTTCAAGGATGTGGGAATTTAATTCATGCAGAACAGAAGTATGCTAATATATAACTCAGGAAAAATTTATTGGAGGACTTTTATGGGCTAAAAGGGGCAGATACTTGATGTAAGAGATAGATAGTGCTATGAACAAGAGGTTATTAGCATTTCAAACACATATATTGAATATTTCAGGCTTTAGTCTAATTAAGTTCAGAGGGATGAGGCTGGGTTTAGTGCCATTCTTCTATGGATAACTGCAGCAGAAATATTTATTTCCCTCACAAAGTTCATAGAGTATATTAGGGACATGGATAAGGAAGGTCTGGTTTGTGATGGTGTGCTCTGAGTGCATATGTTAAAGCTGGAGAAAAATTAATAGAAAAAAGCCATATTTTGATTAATGACATGAATATGTATATCAAGGTTGATATGCAGCTAAAAGCAACAGGCAGATATGCTACAAATGAGAATAAAAATAAATTAGAGATGAAGAATTCAGAAAACTGTTTAAGTGTTGTCAACTGGAATGCTTGTCATTTGAATAGTGCTTGTAAATACAGGCAGATATGACAAAGTATAGCTACATATGCAACTGATATTAATTGCCTAACTGAAACACACTTAGGGACTGACTGCAAGTGGATTGGTGTATTACGACCTGTGCATAAACCATTGTTCATTCACAGGTCAGAATTATGAGTTTGAAAGGATTTAACATAACTGACGATTATCAGATGCACTAAATATAACAACTTTCCTTTACATTGAGCTGGTCAAGCCTGCTAAATTTTAACAAAGGAAATGTGTATGTTATTTACAGTGCCATATGGATTTGCTGCGTTAAGCACCAAAATTCTCATCTTCTTCCCTAGAAACTCATAATAGGTGCTATTTATTGCACCCGATAAATAACATACCCCATGCTATTATTATTTTTCAGGTTTGATAAATGGCTCCTATACTCATGATCAAAGCCATAGCTTATAAAAATGTATTCTGGCTTAAACAGTTCAGAGACTATTTATACTTCTTAACAAATATCTATCCAGAGGAAGCTAGAGATATGGATCAATATATTGAAGACCAAAGAAGATTCACAAGGCAAGTGGGCTATAGTGCAATACACACATGCATTAATTTAGTAACTATTTGTGCTGTTTAGAGCCAAAATACTGATCATCCAAAATATTCTGATTATTTGTTCCTGGAGTTAATGGAATGACAGTGAGAGATGGCATTACTAGGGCATTGTATTGTGTAGTATGTATCAAAAAATAGATACTATGAATTTCAGGGTGCAGTGGTGTATGATCAAAGTTAGGAACACTATAAAAAATAATTTACCAAGTATTGACAAAGTAGATGTTTGAAGATTTGTTAATCCATAGGAATTGAGCCTTACATATGACTTCAAAGTATATATGATACATTGTCACATTGACATTGGACTTTTGATATATTACTACTGACACATGGCATTTCAAGGGTATATATCTAGATTTATCATTGAATTTCTAGATCTAACATTTGATACTGCCTGTTTAAATATTACATGCAAAACATTAGAGGAGTATATTATGTCAATACCATTCAATTTGTGGCAGATGAAAGTAAAATAATGGAAAAAGCAATACAACAAATCTGAATAGTTTTATATTTCTTGAAAGAAAGCACTCCGCAGCTTTCCAATCTTCTGCAGGCAATCAGACTATAATTTACAGACTCTTGCTGGATGTGAAGACAGATGAGAAATAAGGAAGATAGCAGCAGGCTTCTTCTTAGTAATAAAGGAAAATAATTAAAGTCCAGCGAATCTTGAGATGTCTTGTAGCATATGAGAGAAGGGAAAAATGTATTAATGATGATAACAGTTAAGGATGAATTAAGAGTTTTGATGAGAGATCTTCATAATATTTTGGCGAATTTAAGAGATTTTATGAGAAATTATATATGGAAGATAAGAAGAATATTCAAAATGTGGTTAATTTGTATATACAAAATAGCAACTTATCCAAACTTTTACTGCAATTTCAGTGCTTAGGAGCAGGAAAAGCAATGGGGAGAATTGTATTCCTGTTCACTTTTATTAAGCAATCTGTCACACATTAGTTTATACTAACTGAAGATGTGAATTAAGAACAGAGAATACCACTGTTTTGGAATGCTATCAATACAGCAGTCTTTTAAAGAAAAAGAAACTGATGAATAAGTGTTAGAAATGGGGTTTCTGGTTGGTTAGTGTATGCCTCTCAGCCCTGCAGAATCCAGCCCTCTTCCCAGGGCGAGTAGGTTACACACCAAAGATAACCTGTGCTCATCTCAGTAGCTTGTATGCCTGGGCAGAGATCACTGAGATCCACTCCATGGAATTCCGCAGAGTTGATATGAAACTCAGTGGAATTCCGAGGAGTCCTGTTAACCACAGAGCAGCACCCTCTCCTGAATGCGCCCAATCTCTGAAGCCCTAAGCAGGGTCCAGATCGGACCGAGATCAGATGCATTTAGGAGAAGGCCATAGGAAGTGAAAGCTGCAGTTTCAGGCCTCTTCTGCACATGTGTGCACAAACAAAAAAATAAAAAACAAGGATTCACCTGAAACCTCATTGCCAGGGGCCTGGCACTCTGTCTCCCCTTGCTCCCTGCCCCCGGGCTGCTGCTGGAGGGGGGCCTGATCACCTAATGCTCTAATTCTTAAGGTAGCTTGGTCGAACAGTTAGGCCAATTTTGGAGAAGTGAAAAGCATTTATTGTACTCACAGTATCAATAATGCAACTCAAACATTCGAATTCATAAAAAAAAATATATAATTTTTAAGACCAAAATTATAAAAATTGGCTAAGTACTTTTTGAGATATGGATTTTTGAAATGTAATAAAAATAGTCTTTTGTGCGTAATTACGCATCATATAAATTAACGGAAAGTCACCTTTAAAAATACATATAAAATCACATGGTTGCTTTACCAAGTTCTTCTTTTGCACGTTGGTCGAGGTCAATGGTGGGCATCTTGTGCCAGCTGGAGAAGTTTGAGCAGCTCTCGGTTCCAGTGGGAAAAGTGGTAAAATGTCTCTGGAGCTGGTGCAGGACCACTGCGGGGATCACTTGGAAAAGGTCTGTGCAGGTAAGTTTAGAGGTGTTTCCTTGGGGTCCCCGTGGAATGTTGAGGTTGCAAGGGGGGAGGGATCCTTAGGGCTGAGCAGGCTCTTCATTGCACGGCACAGGGCGGCCGGGTGCAAAGCAAATCAGTGAGCCAGGAGCTGTGTGCAAAGATGCACTTTGTATCTGGAGGTAAGTCACTTCAAGGGTAGTTCGCAGAACAACGGGGGCACTTTGGTAGGAAGTCTAGGGTGTTCCTTAAGTCCCTTCACTGGGGCTTACTCCCGGTCATTTTTCTGCCCCAGGTGGACTAGTTTTCCTGGTATCTAACATAAGCTGGCCAGTACTCAGGGAATTGGTATGCTTCTGCCACTGAAGGGTGCAGTGCCACCAAGCTTGGCACACTTGCAGGAGTTGTCCTCCTAGTTGTTGGTGTGTTGTCGGTTCTGGCTGCAACTTCCGGTTCAGGAGTTAGCAGCTGGTCAATGAAGTGACTCTCACTATGTTCCTGGTTTCTTCTGTGTTGCAGAGTGGTACCTCCACTCTGGAGGGAATTCTTAGGTGATTGGCAAAGCCTGGAGGTCTTCTGGGGTTCTTTTTTTTGTGTTGTAATTATTTTATTATTGGTAATGCAAAATAATACAAAACAAAGTAGAGGGAACAGAGAACATAGTCCCCACAGCAGTTTGGAGATCGTACAAACTGCTATTTATGGGTAATAGGCTGGGCCAGACTTTGTCAACTGTAGTCTCATACACTCTAATGGGACAGCAATATCTGATGAACGGGAAAAAATTGGTAAGGGATAGGAAGAAGGAGATGGAGGAAAAAGAAGGAAGGCAACAAGAAAGGGGAAGGGGAGGGAACGGGCTGAGGGACAAGACTTTAAGGCGCAACATAGGTCAGTGAGTGTGGGGATGGAGTGGTGGTGCAACTGAATGGCGGTACCCGAGGAATATGTGTTAAAGGGATATGTATGAAAGACTTCTGCAACTGGGCAGCTAAACAACAAAATGCTCAGTCGTGGTGGGAGAGAGACAATAGAGGAGGATAGGTATGGGGACAGGAGGGATGGGTTGGAAGGGGTAGAGAGTAGAAGCTAGACGCTAGGGACTAGAAGCTGGTGTCTATAGGACAGAGACTGAGACAAGGAGGGGCGGGGAGGACAGGGTGGAAGGGGGAAGGTGAGGGGGAGGGGGAAGGTGAGGCATGAGGGGGTGGGGCAGGAGGGATGTGAGGGAGGGGTAGGAAAATGAAGGACAGATGTGTAATAGTAAATGTTAGTGGAGGGGGAGGTGAGGATGGAGAAAATGTCATTAGGGGATGAATAGAATAAGGACGGCGAGGGCAGATGGCTGAGGAAGCTAGCAGTGGGTCGGGGTGGTAGATGGTCTGCAAGAAAAGGAGCCCACACCTGGTGAAACAGGGCAGCTTGGTCTTGAAGATTATAAATGATTCTCTCATGTGTGGCTATGCAGGTCATTGTCACTATCCACTTTTCTGGAGTGGGAGGATTCACCGATCTCCAGTGGCAGAGGATACAAATGTTTGCGATGGCTAATGCCGTGTGCAGCAGTCTTTGGAGAGGCCGTGATAGAGCTGTGATGATATCCATATCATGCAAAATGACAAGAGATGGAGGCAGTGGTATTGGAAGGGGCACTGAGGTAGAGAGAGTGAGTCCTACGGCTTCCCACAGGGGCTGTACTGATGGGCATCCTATGAGAATGTGGAGTAAATCGCAGTGTGTCTTTGGGCAGCACCATGTCGCGTGCAGGAAGAGTCCTTTCCTATGCAGCCTCACCAGGGTCCAGTACCACTCGTGGATGATCTTGTAGAGGCAGAATTTTGAACAAGCTTCACGGGTGCCCCTGTCTAATTCTTCCAGTAAGTCTATCCAGTTTTCTTCATCAAAAGGTCTGTCACAGATGGACTTGCCATTGCAGGCGTAGGTTCTCCAGGAGAGGCTGTGAGTATTTATGACGTGTGATGACATGATAGAGACTTGCCACAACCCCTTTGTGCTTCCCCCATGTATGAAGATAGGTCACCACGGGCGAAGGCGGTAGACCCCAGCGAATGATGTCCGCATTGTGCTGTAGGCAGAGCTTGAGTTGTAAGTATCACCATTCCTGCCGTGGTTGGAGATGGAATTCCTCCTGCAGTGTGGCGAAGGATTTAATCGCTCCATCTTTTAGGATCTGGGCCAATTGGACGATACCAACGTCCTTCCAATGTGGCCAATTAAAAACCCTTCCCCCTATATGCAAGCTATCATTGTTACATAACGGAGCCTGGATGTGCAGGAAAGGGTGAACTCCAAAGAGGCGGTGAGCCCTCTTCCATGCCGCAGATGTCGCCTTCAAGATCAGATTCATGGCTCAGGGGCATGAGGAGATAGTGCAGTATAGTCCACCAAGGCCTCCACCGTGTGAGAGCATCGCTCTCTCCGTTGTTACCCATTGTGGCAATTCCATCGGTCCGGGCAGTAGGCTGGCCAGTTGTGACAGTTGCAAAGCCAGGGCATAGTGTTCCACTGAGGGGAGTCCCATTCCCCCATAAGAGATGCGCGCCATTAGCTTAGCTGGTGCTAGGAGTGGGCGCATAGAGCCCCACACAAAGGTTCTGATTGCTGCGTCTATGGATCATAATGTGGTAAGAGGCACTTGGAGGGGTAGGAGGCCAAATATGTGGGTAAAGCGTGGCACCGTGACCATTCTCAACACCTGTACCTTTCCCCAAATAGAAAGGTTGAGGTGGGACCACTTGTCAAAATCCAGCTTCATTTGCGTAATAAGAGGGCAAGGTTGTCTCTCATCATGTGGTCCAGGCCTCGGTTGACCAGCATTCCCAGGTATTTCAGGTGCTTTGGAGTCCATCGGAATGGAAAACTATGGAGAGCAGCCTTCGTTGTCACCTTCGAGAGGGGGAGGGACTCACTCTTCTCCCATTTTACTGAGTACCGGATAGAGGTGCAAAGCCATCAATGATTCCCAGCAGAGCAGGTAGAGAAGGTTCGAGATCAGTTACACTGATGAGAACATCATCAGCGTAGAGATAGATTTTGAAGGTCAGGTGCGGTAGGGTGAAACCCCGTATCGAGGGAGAGTAGCGGATAGAGGCTACAAGAGACTCAGAAGCCAGTAAGAACAAAAGAGGCAATAGGGGCATCCCCGTCGGGTCCCTCTCTGAATGGGGAAAGTGTCTGCGAGGAATCCCCCCGCAGTTAACTCGTGCTGTGTTGTGGTCGTATAGGAGGTGGACCTTAGAAATAAACTGGTCTCCCAGGCCGAATTTCTCCGGTGTTGCAAATAAATATGCGGTCAAATGCTTTCTCAGCATCCAGGGATAGGGCCAATGCAGCTTCTGGCTTGTTTCTAGCCTCCCATAGGGTCTGAAAGAGGGTACGTAGATGATTTCTGGAGGTGCAGCCCGGCACAAACCCCACCTGAGTATGGTGTATAAGGGAAGGTATGACTTTGCGCAGTCGGTTCGCTAGGACACTGGCTAGAATCTTGATATCCCCGTTCAGGATGGAGATGGGTCGGTAACTACTGCAGAGACGGGGGTCTTGGCCTGGCTTCAGGATGACTGCTATTGTAGCGGTGTTAGAGATCGCGCCCAGGAAACCTGTCCGGCAGGCCTCATCCAGCGCTCCATGGAGGACATCGACTATCTCCTCTCCTGCCCATTTATAAAATTCCGCAGTGTGAGAATATCCTGACTATCTGTCCTTTGGTGTGTTGTTTTACTAGATGGGTTGTCCATATAGGATGAATATATTAAATTGATATTTATGTATAAGTAAATAAATGAATATATATATTTATATGAATAAATAGTTTTTTTGTTTTCACCTATGTTGTTTTATGATACATAATTAATTTGTCGATCTTTCCCCGTTAGGGCATTGTTGTATGTAATGATTATCTTCTACCCAGCCCGATCGGGTTTTTGGGTTACCCTCTGTGGTTTATAAGTACATAGACCAAGAAAGACAGAATAAATGTATGAACAGTATTCATCTGTCCATTGGTACGGTGGAGAGTTCGTTATAACATGCGTAGGATACCGGTGTTGCCAGTGGTAGTGTTTTTGTCACTCATCAGATGCCTCCGCCTTCAAGTGGGAGCCGTGGAGGGTTTGAGAGGAGAACAAGATTTGTCCCTGTCTGCCACTTGTGTGTGCATTGCCACCGTGTGTAGCACTTGCCACTGCGTGTCATCGTAATTCTTCACGAGTCTCTCTAGGGCTCTCCCTCTGGGTAGAGAGTCTGTGGTGTATCGTTCTGGCCTCTCGAGGGCAGCGTCCTGTGGTGAGCGGGTTGCACTCACCATAGACAAGCTCTGGGGTTGGAGCAGTGTGGCAGTATCCATGGAGCGGGTCTGTAGGCTGTCGAGAAAAAGGTGCAGATCTTCTGGATCACAGAAGTCCTTGGACACATTGTTTTTGGTGATCCAGATGCTCGCTGGTTCAAACAGGCCAAACTTCACTTCTAGCTGGTGTAGACGGGGTCAAAGGGCCAAGAATGCTTTCCTGCGCTCACTGGTTTCTTTGGAGAAGTCAGCAGTCACCCAGATCGTTTGTTCATTCATCCGGAATGGTCCATGCGTGTGGGCTATTTGCAGGAGTTGGCGAGTCTGCGTGTGTTGCAGGAGGCAGACTGATTGGTCGGGGGCAGCTGGCTTAATCTCGGCTCTTGGAACCAAGTCTGTGGGCTCTTTGAATTTCCAGGGGGGGTCGAATGTCAGGCCAATGAGCGTGGGTAAGGTCTCTCTCAGGAAGGAATGGACGTGTGTCCCTTTAATGTTTTCTGGAAATACAAGAAAACGGACATTGTCTCTGCAGCTCTTGTCCTCCAGGTCGATCAACTTACAGTGGAGATATAGGCGTTCTTGTTCGCTGTCCGGGGAGAAGGCCTGTGCTTCCACTGTCGTCACACGTTGCTCCAGGCTTGTCATCCGTGATTAGAAGCCTTTGATGTCCAGACACATCAACTTTGTTTCCTCCGTCAGAGAGGCCATCATGCTGTCCATCCCTTCCAGAATGCGGCCACTGCCGAGATCTCCTGGAGGATGCGGTCCATGGTTGTTTCCTGCGTTTGGTCTGTCCTGGCGCAGGACTGCCCAGGTGGGTGTACTTCAGCTGCGGAAGACAGAGTCCGGGAATGTTGTAGGGCTTCAGAGAAGAGCAGTTGTCTCGCTGGTTTGCCTGAGTGCTTGCTTGATGACCTGCCTCCTGGCATCGCAGGTGTCAAGGTGCAGATAGAGCTTGGCAGACTGTGGATCTAGGCAAGATGTGATCCTCTGTATTGAGACCTGACAAAACCAGTGGGCCACCCTTCCCCCTGATGTTGAGCACGTGAGGAAGCAGGGGTGTATGAGGGGAGAGAAAAGGCTCTCTGTTTCTGGGGCTGAAGGCTGAGGCACCGGGGAACGGTGAACCGGCTACATGGTATCCCTGCTCTCGTGGTCTAATGGCCGTGCCCCACCAGAAGTCCAAAGTCGGGGGGGTCACTGGAGCAGAGGGATCCTGTCTATCCTCAGAGCGTGGATGTGCGCAACGCTTCCAAACCATGTTCCAGACACTCCCGCCACACTGCAGCGTCTGATGGGAGAACAAGGGTAGGCAGTGGTGCCTTGTAGTCAGACAGAAGGCTCCGGAAAGGTCCTCCTGGCAGGGCGTGCTCTGCTCCTAAAATCATCCAGGGTATTTTTGTCCCCCTAGGTGTTTTGAGGTTCCAAGGTGTGGGGGGTCCATGGATCGAAGCAGTGTAAGAGGTTGTCACCTCTTCTGTGAAGCGCGATTCAAGTGGGTTCTGTCAGTCAACCATCTCCCCAAGGTATGAGCAGCCAGCTGGGATGATAGCTTTCACGCTGTACAATGCGCGTGACCTCCAAGAGTCGCATCCCCCAGAGAAGCTCTGTCTGAGGGGGAAGGTGGGGGGGGGAGTGTGCTGAGATGTCAAAGGAGGAGGGAGAGGGGAGAGTAAGCCTCTACCCGGATGATTTCCTCCACCATGACCCTTAGCTCCTCCTCTGAAAACCTGGGGTGTCTTTGGGGTACCATGGATGTGGTGTGAGTGGCAGGTGTGAGGATGTGTGGAGTGATGTGTGGGGTGTTGTGTTGTGGTGTGTGGTTTGAGGTGTGTGGATGGTGTATGGGTGATGGTGTTCTGTGCCTCTGATTAAGTGGGTGCTCCTGCCTTGTCTTTCTCTCAGTTGTCAAATCCTTGGGGTCATAAAGGGTTGTGTGTAATGTGGGTGTGTGTTTTATAGTGGTGTGAGTGTTGGGGTGTGGTGTGTGTATATGTGTCAGGTGTGTGTATTTGGAATTGTCCAATGTGGAGTAGTTTTGGAAGTGTGTGTGTATTTTGAGCGTGGCGGTGTGTACCGCCAATGGTTTACCGTGGTTGAAAGACTGCAGCGGTGATTCGTGGGTCATGATACTGTGGGCGTGTTCCTATTGGCGTAACGGTGTGGGTTTTGGTACCGCCAGTTTATTACTGACCTTTGGTGTGGTGGACTTGTGTAGGTGTCTATATAGTGGTGGATTTTTCTGTGTGGGTCATAATACCCATAGCGGATTTCCACCGCGGTCACAGTATGTTGGCGGCAGTCAGCACGGTGGTAGGCGGCATTTACCACCACGGTTGTAATGAGGACCTTAGTGTATCTTTGTTGTGTCAAACTGTCGAATTTTTAGAGGTGTCGCAGGCACCTTTGTCTCAACTCTGTCGCCTCTGCAACAATTGCCATTAATAAGAGCTGACATGCTCTATATGGAGAGATGTCAGGGCACTCATGAAAAAGAGTTCAGTCCTCCATGTGTGTCAATATTTGGTAAGCCATCAAATGTGAGTCGTACCACGATAGTAGGCCAAAAATACAGTATAATCTTGAAATTTAAAGTCCATTAAAGCAACAAAAAACGTCCTTGAAACCATTCTCCAGCCAACAAGTGTTTTGTCCTATGAGATAAGTATTCTCAAAGACTTCATCAGGGCTGTAAGAAATATAAATGGTAACCATGATTACAGTCGAGCTCATCCCACTGAGCATCCAGTATCATTGTCCCCGTGACTTTAGTGAGAAAACCTATCAAAATATGTGACTTTGTGTGACATACAATAATAATAATATAATAATAAGAACATTAAGATACAAAGAAGACCACCATAATATAAGCTAATAGTCCATACCAGAGCAAAATAACATAAAATCATATCATGTAACTACGGTTAACAAGGAGAGTGACATCTATCATTTAGTAAAAGAAGAAGAAAAGAGCAGGAAAAAATAGGGGGGAAAAAAGACAAATTAGAGAGTTCAGTAGCATCAAAATAGTCATGACACCCGTGTGCACGGTGAATATAGAAAAATGTGTCCCAAGACTCCACAGCTCCTCATAGTGCCAAAATAATGATATGCTATGAGAAATATGAGGCATACCTTCCATAATAATTAAAGGGACTACCGAACGGTAAGCTCAAAGAATGCTTCTGGAATCCCCATCACCAGCAAACTGTACTCAGGTGTCTACAATACAGCAATATCTCAAAGTAAGCCCAACTTGATGGCAAAAAATAACACGCAAATAACTGCTCATTTAATAATGAACTCCAATAATGCAAACAGGATTTTTACCTACCCCGTATGTCATCGTCCAAAATTTACGTCATGCCGCTTATTATATTAAGTAGACAATCCACTGCAAGTAAGTAATTGAGGTATTCAAGTTAATTTCAACCCAAGTCAGAATTATCAGCTATATAGTAGTCATAAATCCCCTTTGACAGTCCACTCGCTCACCTTTAAATCATATCGGTGGAAAATCACGTTGCCGTCCTCCCGCGGCGTTCCTAATCATAATGCCATGAGAAGCACCGGCACTCGGGGAGAACCCATGATTTATAGCGTCCTTTATAAGCTCAGACGTGATGAATTAGACTATTAGAACGGTAGGATATTCACATTCTCTCACAAATATGATCACCTAGTGAAAAGGACTGAGCATGTACAAACTCAGGATGTTGGTACCTCATCCACCCTAAATAGCATTTCGACTAGCAACAGTGAGATGAGTGGGATATCTAACATATCTAGACAGGATGTTACAACACAACATAGCACTCCCACTTTTTTAGCGGAGGTTCAAAGGATGAGACAAGGCCAATGGGAAACAAACCAACACAAGATAGACCCCGGAAAACAAGGAGGGGCAGGAGAGGAGGAACTCACAGAGGGAAGAAAGAGAATGAAGACCAGATCATGGAACAAGGAGAAATAGGTAATAGGAGCAATGATTCAATAAACATTATCAACCTCTCTAGTATGGAACTTACAACACATGACTTTACATTACTGAGCAGAGGTCTTGGTTTCTGTCCAGGTGACTTCGGTGACTTTCAAAAGACAAAAATTTACTTTTTAAAATTTATCAGACGCTTAAAACTTAAAAAGCACTTTGCCCACCATATTGATAGTAGAGAGACTAGTATCCTCTCTGATAGCAATAAGGATCATTACTCTCTGTCCATTAAGGATATTTATGACACAGCCACCTTATTGTCAATTACAGATTGCGAACAAGATCCCACCACAATATCTCAAATTCTAGCAGACCTTGATGTCCCATCAGACACACAGTATAGTGGTTTAAGGTCCAAATCGAGGTGGACACCCACCCTCGCTAGTGGCAATTGTATTGACACATTCTTTAAGTTAGTTTGGCGCGATTTAAATGCTCTAGAATCTAAGAAAAATATGCAGCAACACATTGGTTATGACAATTTGAGCTATGAAGAACGCTGTAATTTAAGGCAATTGCAGACACGTACAGACATAATGATCAGGGAGGCTGATAAAGGTGGCAATATCGTGATCATGAATACTCCTGATTACGAACAAGACATTTATAGACAACTTGATGATGCCACATGTTATGAGAAGATTGATGTAGACCCCATTCCTGTACTTGCAAATAGGATTAATAAATTTTTGCAAGAATGCTTGGGTCAATCATTATTAAGAGAGGATGAATACATGTACCTTCGTGTTCTCAAGCCTAGGAATCCTTGCATCTATACATTACCAAAAATACACAAAAACCCTATTTTTCCACCTGGTAGGCCTATTGTCTCAGGTATAGGTGGCCCCACAGAGATACTCTCGGAGTATGTGGATATCTTCTTGCAGCCATTTGTGGTGAACCTGCCCTCTTATATTAAGGATACCAAACCCATATTGAGTATACTGGCAGACATTACTTGGGTACCAGGTATGACTTTAGTGACATTAGATGTTACTTCTCTCTACAGGAGCATAAATCATGAGCTGGGAATGATAGCTTTGCGTCATTTCCTTCATAAGAGACCAGCGAATCTGTATGATCATACTGACATGTTACTGAAAATGGTGGCGCTGATTCTAAATAACAATGTTTTTTTGTTTAAGAAAGATTGGTACCGCCAAAAACAGGGTGTGGCCATGGGATCCAGATTCTCATCAGCCTATGCTAATCTCTTTATGGGATTTTTTGAACAAAATGATATTTGGAGCAATGAGGGAAATACATGGAACACTGATATACTTTTTTCGGGCAGATACATAGATGATTGTTTGATGATTTGGACGGGTGACACACAGAAACTTAATGACTTTATAACTAATCTGAACACCAATGACTTTAATATTCGATTTACCTCTGTACACAGCACGACCAGTATTGCATTCCTAGATGTGGAACTTTTTATCCATGACAATAAAGTTGAGAGTCGTCTCTATAGAAAGAGGACGGCATGTAATTCCATTCTACATGCGCAAAGTGCACATCAAACACATCAGATAAACTTGATACCATATGGGGAAATGGTACGGTCGAGAAGGAACTGCAGTTTAGAGAGCGATTTTGTACAATGCATAGAGGACATGGGAACTAGATTTAAATCACTGGGTTATCCTCCTCATATCATTAATAGAGCACGTGATAGAGTCATGCACCTAAAAAGGACTGACACACTCAACCATTAATCTAGACCGGGAGACAGTAATATCCGTTGCATAGTGAATTACATGAAAACAGCTACACTACTACGTAAGTGTATGAATAGACATTGGCATGTACTAACAGCAGATCCTACTCTCAAGGGAATGATCCCTGATACTCGTGCATTTACATTTCGTAGAGGTAGGACCCTGAAGAACATGTTATGCCCCAGTTATCGCACCAGACACCAACAGGACAATTGGCTTACGTGCCGTAATAAAGGCTTTTATAAATGTGGTTACTGCGGTATGTGTAGATGGGCTAAATCAGGCATTTCGACATTTACGAGTTCTACCGGTGACCATTTTGACATTAGATACAACATCACATGTGACAGTCATTTTGTCATTTACATGATCACCTGCAAATGTGGTCGTTACTATGTAGGCAGCACCATTTGGTCGCTCAGGATCAGAGTGAGTGAACACTTTAGGGCCTTAAGACAGGAGGATGATCAATACCCCATAGTGAGTCATATGAGGCATTGTTCTAAACAAGGTCAGACACAAGGGTTTGAATTTTTTGGATTTGACCATGTATCTAAGAATCCCAGAGGAGGTAATAGAGAACTGGCCCTCAGAAAACGTGAGTGCTATTGGATCCTGAAACTCAGAGCCGTACAAGAGGGTCTCAACACAAACTTCGAAATGGAATACTACTTAGGGGATTAAGGTGACAATTAGACTATCCGTTTAACATGATCCATGATAGATCTATGGATGGATCAATAATGACTATCAAAGGATCATTGATCTAATGTTGCATCAGAGTTCAGAAATAGGGGTAACAAATATACCATTTGTGTCTATTATAATTATGAGGTAGGAAAGCTACTCACAGTTATTGACTGTAATTAGATGGATTAGATATTCTTTCGTTTATTTCACATCTATGTACTGTGTGTTTATCGATTGTTAACTTTAATTATGAATGTCACACATAAATAATATTTTTTTTTTCCTTGTGGGTTGTCAGATGACAATGATACATGTGTGAATTGTCCTCATTGTAGCTACATCACAGCTTCTTATCTTCTTCATCTTCTTCTTCTTTTTCTTCCCCCTGTCTTTTCTAATGTGACCCTAGTAATAAGTTTGGCATTGCCTTTGTTACAGTTTAGGTGCTTATTTTGACCTTTTATTGCTGTGTTTTTTTACATTTAATATGGCACCCGTTTTTTCTAGATAGGCATTGATATAATGTGATTATGGCATTCTAAATACATCTACGTATTTCCTTAGGGGGTAATGCCTGATTGTAGATAGGTATACTCTGTCCCTCTAATTTGTGTTACTTTTATTATCTTTATGATGATATGTGGCTCTGGGATATGCTATAGCCCGTGTTTGGGCACACCAGCGAGTAATCACCAACTGCGATGTAGAATCCCTTTTTCCTATCGAAGATGGCGCCCGCGCCGAGGACATTAGTCCTCTTTCACTGTGCGAGCGTCGGGAAGGACGCTATAAATCATGGGTTCTCCCCGAGTGCCGGTGCTTCTCGTGGCATTATGATTAGGAACGCCGCGGGAGGACGGCAACGTGATTTTCCGCCGATATGATTTAAAGATGAGCGAGTGGACTGTCAAAGGGGATTTTTGACTACTATATAGCTGATAATTGTGACTTGGGTTGAAATTAACTTGAATACCTCAATTACTTACTTGCAGTGGATTGTCTACTTAATATAATAAGTGGCATGACGTAAATTTTGGACGATGACATACGGGGTACGTAGAAATCCTGTTGCAATTATTGGAGTTCATTATTAAATGAGCAGTTATTTGCATGTTAGTTTTTGCCATCAAGTTGGGCTTACTTTGAGATATTGCTGTATTGTAGACACCTGAGTACAGTTTGCTTGTGATGGGGATTCTAGAAGCGTTCTTTGAGCTTACCGTTCGGTTGTCCCTTTAATTATTATGGAAGGTATGTGTAACCGTGCGGGTGTGGAGGAACCACTCTAGACTGCGTTATAGTCTTAAAAAGAGGAATTTTATTGATGATAATGGATGTGGCATAAAGCAGGTGAGTTTGTTTCAGTATTGGGTTGCTGGGTTTTGGGTGGTGGGATGCTCTTGAGGTTTTGGTCTTCACTCTTCTCTTTCCGTCTCTCTTGTTCACAGGTCATTCCCCGGGAAGCGCATGTGGAGAGAAGAGAATAATAGCCGTAAGTGACCGTGATACTTGTATCTCTTTTGTTTCCTTATACTTTCTTTGTTGTCCCTGTCTTACTGTTCTTGTCAAGATTACATTTCTCACATTAGTTCAGGTTAGTACGTGCTTTTTCCATCTGTTTCTTAGTGGTCTAATTCCTATTCTTTCTGTCTTTGTATTTTCCTTCCAGCGCTCAACCGTTCCTGCGCTCGGGTCTTGGCTGGCCTATTTAAGGTGACGGTGTTCTATGGTGCCCGAAGGTAAGTCTTTTTATCTCTCCCTCTAGGTTCTCTCCCTTGTCCTTGTCCGTTTCTCTCTCTCACCCCTTCCCTTTTCCCCAGTGCTCGTGCGTTTATGTTTTCCCGGTTTTTGTCCTTCCCCCTCCCTTCTCCCTGTGTTACCTTTTTCCCCTTCCCCCCCTCACTCCGCTCTTTTATCTCTTTTATTTTCACTCATTCAGGGACGTAGTCCCACGCACCTGAATGGCCACGCTTCTCCTGAAGCGTGGCGGGATGCTGCGTTTTGTCCTCCCGGTCCCCTGGAACAGGGTCGTCTGTCAATCGTCTTCCTCTTTCTCCTCCGATACCCGGACGGTACCGCTGGCGCTGGTACTCAGGTGGGCTCCGCTCCTCGTCTTCCTCCGATGGCTGGATCTCCGTGCTTGTCTTGTCACCCGCTTTCTCCTTCCAACCTCTGCATGCTGCAAGTGCTGACAGCGGCACATTTGACCTTCTGGCGTCCCGCCACTGCGGATCTACCGACCAATCACGGGCAGAGTGACCAGGAAGCTTCGGAGTAACAGGGGCAGTGTCAGCACAAGTGAGAGCCATGTGCGGGCTAACTGGTTCCAGCCCGTCACCGTATGCCTCATATTTCTCATAGCATATCATTATTTTGGCACTAGGAGGAGCTGTCAATGATAGGATTTCCTTTAATTCTTTTTTGATTCCTGTTGAATCTTGGGACACATTTTTCTATATTCACCGTGCACACAGGTGTCAAGACCACTTTGATGCTATTGACCTCTCTAATTTGTCTTTTTTTCCCCCTATTTTTTCTTGCTCTTTTCTTCTTCTTTTACTAAATGATAGATGTCACTCTCCTTGTTAACCGTAGTTACATGATATGATTTCATGTTATTTTGCTCTGGTATGGACTATTAGCTTATATTATGGTGGCCTTCTTTGTAACTTAATGTTCTTATTATTATATTATTATTATTGTATGTCACACAAAGTCACATATTTTGATAGGTTTTCTCACAAAAGTCACGGGGACAATGATACTGGATGCTCAGTTGGATGAGCTCGACTGTAATCATGGTTACCATTTATATTTCTTACAGCCCTGATGAAGTCTTTGAGAATACTTATCTCATAGGACAAAACACGTGTTGGCTGTTGTTGCATTATGGAGAAAGATTAAACTGTACTTTTGCCTACTATCCTGGTCCGACTCACATTTGATGGCTTACCAAATCTTGACACACATGGAGGACTGAACTCTTATTCATGAGTGCCATGACATCTGTTTGCCACAGCTTGGTTTCCTTTGGAAACATTGGAGGAGTGAGGAAGATCCTCCTGCCAGGAGCACTGTGCATCTAAGAAATGTATTAAGTTTGATGTAGTAACTGACTGTGAGCGATGTTTCCTATGTTTTCTTCCTTTTTGCTAATCTTATGCTCTATATGGAGATTTACTGCATAGTTTGTGATGGATGTCCTCTCTCCCCAAGATTGATGCTGTGGACGTGACAAAAACTGACCACCCCAAACCCTTTCGTTAAACTACTATGTGAGGACTCCTCAACAAGATAAATCTCATCTGCATAAATTATTTAAGAGTTGAACTAAGCTACCTATGTTTTGCAACATTCAGTGTTTCAGGATTAAGCAGCAGGTAGGTGGCTCTATGGTACATTTCCTCTGAACATAAAAAAAATGCAAAATGAAAATGTAATAAGAGGTGCAGTTATATCTGTAATTTGCAGCAGTTTTATATCAGCCGTCTTTAAACTTCTGACCTTCTTTAAATTGTTCATCAGAATTATCAGTTATTTGGGTTAGCATTTAAGTGAACACTTCACAATATACATCAATGTAATATGTGTATACCCGATTATGTTGAAGAATTTAACTGACTGATTGGCAGTTGATTCAGTTAAAAATGTAACATGGGTAGATTTTGTTGGGTTGATGTTGAGTCTTAATCATACATTTTTTCAAAGCTTACATTAAAATAAGTGGTTGAAACTGTCATTCTCCAATGTTCTGGAGAAATAGGTGGTCATTATGAACATGGCAGTAAACACCCCACTGCCGGCGGTGGTGGTAACTACCGCCAACAGGCTGGTGGTCCAGACTGCCAAATAATGAAGCATATGAAAAACAAGTAGCGGTCCCAACTAAGGATGGAGGAGGCCGCCCACAGGCCGGCGGGAAGGTCCTACCTGCCCAACAAATAATGAAACACCAGACCACCATAAGTTCCAAGGTGGAAACCTTTGGCAGGCGAAGTGTGGCGGAAATGAACAATATAAAAGGAAACACTCACCTGAGGCACACAGAAAACGCCGATGCAAAAATGGAGCAAGAGTTGGAAATAATCCCAGTGCTGCTCCTTGCCATATTCCTTCAAGATGACAACGGTATGTACTGTAGCCTAGTACACATGGGAAGAAAGGGCATAGTTACACACCTACCCTACCCACCCTGCAACACACTCCCAACCCCTCCGACATCCCAAGCCCAACATACTGTAACAAAATGTACTTACCAGACACAAGCCAACAAAGACCTGCACCAAAGTACAAACATGTGCACCTCCATAGTGAAACACTGAACAACGTGACTATATTGTGCCAACAGCACTACTGGGCACTGAAATTTATTTAAATGGAAGAAACGTAATGTCCAAATAAGGCCATTGGCCAGAACATTCTAAAATCCCAGAAGGGCCAATATAAGCCGAACTTGACTCCCACATGTGCAAAAGGTACTGCACTCGGAAGGGGCATCAATGGGGCAGCCAGGCACCTCAGGGAGCAGGGGTAGAAGGTGGCGGGGTGGGGACATACATCTGGAAGGGGGGTTTGGGCTTAGGATTGGGAGGTGGAGGGGGTTTTGGCTTGCCCTTGGAAGGAGGGGGAGTGGGCTTGGACCAGGGGTGGCAGAGGTGGCAGAGGGACTTGGGGAAACACTGGGCCTCTTCCTCCCTAGGGAAGGGGCTCAAGAATGGGAAGGGGAATGGCTGACTGGGCGAACTTGGACGAGGAAGGAGTGGACTGGGCAAGGACAAAACAGGGTGGGCCAAGACAGGGTGGGCCAGTGGATTCAAACAGGTCAACATGGGATAGTAAAAGCTTCTTAGGTGCAGCTGGAGGGGATATGGAGGCAGGTCTGGGAGTGGAGGTTGAGGGAGTGCTTGTATCAGGTGTAGGTGTGCTGGATGTAGATGCTGGTGCCTGTAAAGTATGCTTATGTGTGGTGGATGTGTGTGGCATGGATGTGTGCAAATGTTTGAGTGTTTTGGGATGGTGGGGGTAGACACAGTGGGATAACACAGGCTGCCAGTGTACATGGATGTTGTCTGGGTGTCTGCAGGTCTGGTGAGTGTGCTGCAAGTGTCTGTCAATGTAGTTCAAGTGAGTGCAGGTGTGGTGCCTGGGGTGCATGTCTGGATGTCAGATGTTGTGGTTACTGCATGAATGGGGGCAGCAGCTGTGACTGAGGGTGCAGTGCATGTGGGTGTGCATGATGAGGTGACAGACAGGGTGGCGGGGTAGGTGGACACACTGGTGGAAGCGGATGTTGATGTATGTGCTTTTGTATGTTGGGTATGTGCATGCCTGTGGTGGGAAGTGTGGTGCTTGTGTTTTTCAGTGTGCTTCTTGTGTGTTGATCTGAGTGCATGGCTGTCTGTATGTGTGCTTGGGATGGGTGAAAGGAGTGGGGTGCTGGAAGGGGTAGAGGTGGTGGGAGGGGGGACGGAAAGACCAGGGACACTGGCTACCCTCAAAGAGGAGGCCAGAGCCTGAAAATATCTTTGTAGGCCAGACATGGCACCGTGAATGCCTTCCAGGTATGTATTGCATTGCTGCATCTGGTATGCTAGCCTTTGGATGGCATTCACAATGGTTGTCTGCCCTACAGAGATGGTTCTCAGGAGGTCAATAGCCTTCTCCGTGAGGGCAGCAGGGCTGACTGGGGTAGGGGATGAGGTGCCTGGGGCAAAGGAGAAGCCCACCCTCCTGGGTGAGTGGGCACAGGTAGCTCGGTGGGGAGCAACTGGGATGGCGGTGATGGTGTGGGGGGTGGTGGAAGATGGCAAAGAATGGGTGGGCCCAGTAGGGTTTGCCACCACCAGGGAGCTGCCATCGCAGGAGGTATCAGAGTCACTACCTCCAGTGGTAGTTGCCTCCCCAATGGTACTCCCCTCTCCCTCCAACCCACTGGTCCCCTTGCCGTCACTCGACTCTGCCTCCTTGAAACCAAGGGCTGCTGCATCCCCACTCACTGGTGCCTCAGCTCCCTCACCAGATGATGCTAATGTACACAAAGGACACAAGAGCACAGGGGTGGGGAAACAAAACAAGTGAGAACTATGTCAAATCCTAAATATGTGTACATATGGGCTCACACACACTCCCATCCCGATCACGCACACACGTACCCTCAGCACAGACAACATTCGTAGTTAATGTGCCCCTGAGTAGTGGGCAGGACCCTAGACCACATAACCATCATGAAACACCAACCTGATACACTGTGTGGAGTACACCCATGAGAGACCATGCCTAGCCAATGCACTTACAAGTCCAGAAGGCCACAATGAATACCAGTTGATAGAAAGGGGAACCCTCATAGGCCTCTAGAGACTGTCAAAACTAGCCCGTACACCATCCCAAGGACTTGGAGGTGGCAGGACTGCAGGAACACACCTGTCCAAGTGCCTGGCACTACAATGCATACATGCCACAGCACCCAAATACATCCATCAAGGCGGTATCACAACAGTGTTGCTACTCACCCCCTTGTGGCTGCTGTGCTGCGTTCAAGTGCCCATCAAGATCCGTATAGGCCACCACCAGAATGCGGGCCAATGGGGGGGCAGGGTCTGACGGGCACCCCTTCCTCGTTGGGAGGCCTTCCCCATCTGGACCTCTCCGGTCTTCCTGGCCCAGTGCCTCAGGTCCTCCCACCACTTCCTGCAGTGGGTGCTCCGCCGGTTATAGACACCCAGGGCCCGCACCTCCTTGGCGATGGTTTGTCACAGGCCTTTCTTTTGATGGGCGCTGACCTGCATGGGACACACAGAGCAACTAAACAGATGTCAGTATGTGTGCACTGAATACAAATGCCATCTCATTCCATATGGAACGGCCATTTTTGACAGGCATGTTTTCAACTCACAGGTAGAATGTGCTAGACAATCTACGGCTGGGCAGTCACACATCGAACCCAGATGCATACAGGCATCCACCACAATCACACACATCTAAGGATGACAAATGCCAACTCACCTGCTCCTCTGTTGGCCCATACAACTTTGCATACAGGGGTAGGACCCAGTCCACCAGCTTCTCCAGCTCCTCTGCTGTGAAGGCCGGGACCTGTTCCCCTGTAACCCGCACCATCTCAGTGACCAGAGTCAGGACACAGCAGCACATGCAGTGGAGTACTACCTTTCATGGGAATCAGGAGTAAAGGGTCTGACAAAATGTCGTAGGAAGCAGGGCAGCGTGCCCTGTAACCTCTGGCGGCGATAATGATTGGCCCAGGCTCCGCATTGACAACCATGTAATCCAATGATCAGGTGCACGGCGGTGAACACTGCCTTCTGCCATGACGACTAAAGCCAGCAGAATTAAGTCACTTTCAACCTATCTTACCTGGATGGCAGGAGGCTGCTATTTTGCTACCAGCATGTCTCCATGGCCTGGCCCGTGGCCTCATCCAGGGCCCCAATCTATCTCCTCTTCATTGCTTGCTGACATGATTCTATAATCCTCACATGTACCCATCTTTGGAAGTGTGTCTACACTATGATGCCATTATGATATGGTTAACTCAGCACACATTTGCCTGATGGTGTACCTCATACTTTCTGTTTGTGTGTGTTACCTACGTGTCGCATTTTAAAAAATACAGTGACATCATGGGATGCAAGTGTAAGTTGACACTCATAATGTGTTCTTTCCTCCCCCATAGGTACAGACCCATGTGGCAAGGGAGGGCCCCATCTGTATACAGACCCCTGGTAGATCTGGAAACTATGGAGAATCATCATTATCACTTACAGACTCAATAGAGCTACAATCCATGACCTCTGTGCATTAATGGATCCTGTTCTGAAACTGGCAAATCGAAATCCGCATGCCATCCCTACAACTGTGCAAGTGCTATCCGTGCTCCATTTTTTGGCTAAGGGCTCATTTCAGGTGACAGTGGGCATGGGTGCAGGGATCTCACAGCCAATGTTCAGCCAAATCCTGTCCAAATTCCTGGATGCCTACATTCAACACTTGAAAACATATGTCCAGTTTCCCCAAAAGGCTGAACTTCCCGCCATCAAATTGCTAATATCCCCATGTGATAGGTGCCATTGATAAAACTCACATAGCTCTCATACCCCCAAGAGTGAATGAACAGGTGTATAGGAATTGTAAGAACTATTACTCCATGAATGTACAATTGGTGTGTATTGCTGATCAGTACATATCACATGTCAATGTCAGGTTCCCAGGCACAGTCCATGATTAATTTGTCCTGAGAAACAGTAGTGTGCCACACATGATGGAACAACTACAAGGGGACAGAGGATGGCTCATAGGTGAGTGTGTATGGCACTGATCAGTACATAGCTGACAGGCAGGCTGTATGGAAGTAAAGGAAGTTTGTTCAAGTCCTCTTTTGCCCACTTTTGCAGGTGATTCTGGCTACCCCAACTTGCAATGGCTCCTGACACATGTGAGGAATCCCAGGACAGATGCAGAGAGGAATTATAATGAGGCCCATGGACGTACTAGGCGGGTGATTGAGCGCACTATAGGTTTCCTGAAGGCTAGATTTCATTGCCTCTATTTCTCTGGGGGATCCCTGTGCTATATCCCTGACAAGGTCAAATCAAATCAAATCAAAAACATTTATAAATCGCGCTACTCACCCGTGAGGGTCTCAAGGCACTAGGGGGAGGGGGTTACTGCTGCTCGAAGAGCCAGGTCTTGAGTTGTCTCCGGAATGCGAGGTGGTCCTGGGTGGTCCTGAGGTTGGTGGGGAGGGAATTCCATGTCTTGGCCGCCAGGTAGAAGAAGGATTTCCCACCTGCCGTGGTGCGGCGGATGCGAGGGACGGCGGCGATTGCGAGGTTGGCAGAGCGAAGTTGACGGGTGGGCATGTAGAAACTGAGGCGACGGTTGAGGTATTCGGGTCCCTTGTTGTGGAGGGCTTTGTGTGCGTGGGTGGGAATCCGGAAGGTGATCCTTTTGTTGACGGGAAGCCAGTGCAGGTGTCTCAGGTGGGCGGAGATGTGGCTGTTGCAGGTTATGTCGAGGACGAGGCGGGTGGAGGCGTTTTGTATTCGCTGCAGACGTTTCTGAAGTTTAGCGGTGGTTCCTGCATATAGGGTGTTACCGTAGTCCAGGCGGCTCGTGACGAGGGCGTGGGTCACAGTCTTTCTGGTGTTGGCGGGGATCCAGCGGAAGATCTTTCGGAGCATGCGGAGGGTGAGGAAGCAGGAAGATGATATGGCGTTGACTTGTTTGGTCATGGTGAGGAGTGGGTCCAGGATGAATCCGAGGTTGCGTGCGTGGTCTGAGGGGGTTGGTGCGGTGCCAAGGGCCGGGGGCCACCAGGAGTCATCCTAAGCAGACGGGGTGATTCCGAGGATGAGGACTTCCGTTTTGTCTGAGCTCAGTTTCAGACGGCTGAGTTTCATCCATTCTGCGACGTCTTTCATTCCATCTTGCAGGTTGGTCTTGGCGCTGGTGGTGTCCTTGGTGAGGGAAAGTATCAGCTGAGTGTTGTCGGCGTTGGAGGTGATGTTGATGTTGTGTTTGCATACAATGTCGGCGAGGGGGCTCATGTAGACATTGAAGAGAGTCGGGCTGAGCGAGGAGCCTTGTGGGACGCCGTAGATGATCTCGGTGGGGTCTGAGTGGAACGGTGGGAGCGGTTGAAGAGGAAAGAGGTGATCCAGTCCAGGGCCTGTCCTTGGATACCGGTGGAGGGGAGGCGGGATATTAGGGTTCGGTGGCAGACGGTGTCGAAGGCAGCCGAGAGGTCGAGGAGGATGAGGGCGACTGTTTCTCCGTTGTCCATCAGAGTTCTGATGTCGTCTGTGACTGAGATGAGGGTGGTTTCTGTGCTGTGATTGGCTCGGAATCCGGACTGAGAGGGGTCGAGTAGGTTGTTGTCTTCAAGGAAGTTGGTAAGTTTCTTGTTGACGGTCTTCTCTATGACTTTGGCAGGGAAGGGGAGGAGCGAGATGGGGCGGAAGTTCTTCAGGTCGCTGGGGTCCGCCGTAGGTTTCTTCAGTAGGGCGTTGACTTCTGCGTGTTTCCAGCTCTCGGGGAAGGTGGCAGAAGCAAACGAGCTGTTGATGATGGTCTGGAGATGCTGGGCGATGATGTCATCGGCTTTGTTGAAGATGAAGTGTGGGCAGGGGTCCGAGGGGGCACCGGAGTGGATGGAGTTCATGGTAGCTTTGGTCTCTTCCGTGCTGATGTGAGTCCAGGCGTTGAGGGTGATGGCTGGGGTTGTAGGTTCTGTGGTGGTTGGCTGGTTCTGGTGTCCGAAGCTGTCGTGTAGGTCGGTGATCTTATGATGGAGGAGGGTGGCGAGGGAGTTGCAGAGGTCTTGTGAGGGCGTGATGGCGTTGGTGTTGGCGTTAGGATTGGAGAGCTCTTTGACAATGTTGAAGAGTTCTTTGCTGTTGTGAGTGTTCTTGTCCAGTCTGTCTGTGAAGGAAGTTCTTTTGGTGGCGCGGATCCGTTGGTGGTGTTCATGGGTGGCGTTTTTGAGGGCAGACATGTTTTCTACGGTGTGGTCCTTGCGCCAGGCTTTCTCGAGGGTGAGGCATTTTTTTTTAGATTCCTTGAGGGTGTCTGTGAACCAAAGAGGTTTCCTGGTGTTGGTCTGTCTTGGGAGGCGTCTGATGGGTGCAAGGTTGTCCGCGCAGTTGGTGATCCAATGCGTGAGGCTGAGGGCTGCGTCATTGAAGTCGGTGGAGAAGGTGGGTTGGTTGTCGCTGAGAGTGGAGAGAAGCTGTTCCGTGGGGATTTTGTTCCAATGTCTGCGTGGGATGGGTTGTGTGCGGAGGTGGAGAGTCTCGCGTCGGAAGGTGAAGTGGACACATCTGTGGTCGGTCCAGTGTATTACGGAGGAGTGGCTGAAGGATACGTGGTTGCTGGCGGAGAAGATGGGGTCGAGCGTGTTTCCGGCGATGTGGGTGGGGGTGTTCACCAGTTGCTTGAGACCGAAGTTGGCGAGGTTGGCGAGCAGGGCGGTGGTGTTGGGGTGGTTGTTCTGTTCCAGGTGGAAGTTGAGGTCACCTAGATGGATGTAGTCCGGCGAAGCAAGGGCGTGTGGGGAGATGAAGTCAGTGATAGAGTCGCTGAAGAGGGCGCGTGGTCCAGGGGGTCCACTGGAAGTAGGCTGAGAGCACAGAAAAAAGGAATACTAGATGGGTTCCCTATTTAAAAAATGCCAAAACAGTGGTAAAAACATAGGGCCTCATTACAAATGTGGTATTTTGAGGACAGCCACACTCACGTTGACAGTCGGATGGTCACACTGTGGGCAATCTTACCGCCCAATTACAATCCTAGTGGGCGGACCTTCCAGGAGACCGCTGTCCCTGCCAGTAACATGGTTCCTGACAGCATGATACTGGTCACAGTTGTACTCAGCAGGGTGACGCTGAACTCACAGCTGCCTAGTTGATTACAACACCCCTCACTGTCAGCCTTTGAATGGCCGGTCTGACTGGTGGGAGCATTGTAATAGGGGAGGGGTGGACACCACTGCCATGACGGTGGTGTCCTCCCTGTGAGATTGGCGGTCCCGCTGTGGGCCATTAGTTTTTTTAATTCATCTCTGCATGTTCCTGACAACTGAGAAGATGGTGACTTTAGAACCACAAAGTATTTGTTGATGCCATTTTTAGGAACTAAAACTGACTCTTTTATACGGAGCAATTTTTTCCTATTTTTCTAAAAAAAACTAAAAAGTTAGCTATGTTATGCCTATTTTCTCAGTCCACTCTAGGGGAATCCACAAACCCTATGTACCGTTGGGATCCCCAGGATGTTTGAAAAAAGTACTCAAATACTTACCTTAGGTGGAAAACGTTATGGAGCCCAAATAGCCAAAAAGGGCTTGCCACCAAGGGAGTAGGGGAGAAGGGCCAGCAGTTTTATGTGTTAATAGTGGTGCAGCATGTTTTTTTTCTTGTACATTATCATAATTTAATATTTATTTTTGAGTTAAAATAAGTTTTTATTTTTTTCCATGCTTTAATCGCTGCCCTGACTGTGAAATCTGACTGTGAAATCTCCACATGGTGAAGTATTGTGAAAATGTAATAAAAATATATTGAACTTTACTTATTGCAAACATTTTAAATTACACTAACATTTTATTTTTGAAGATTCAAATAAGAAATACATTCTGACCTACCGATTAATTTGTTTTAATGTTCTTTAATAAATATGAAAAGTGCTGATTAGAATTAATTACAATTATCATTTTTAAATATAACTTGTTGTTACACTACTTTTATAATTCAAATAGGTTATTACAATATTTTATAGATAAATTATAAAGATCTACAATTGTTATAAATTGTTTTTAATATTATTTTATAGTTATTTATATTTTTGCATGTTTAACTATTTTAAATATTATATTTAATTTAACATTATTTACTATAGGGTTTTATTTTAATCTTTGTTGATAATCCTTAGGTACTATTGGATCCAAAGTTTTTTTTTAATACGATACAATTCTTACTCCAATCTGGTTTTATGATGCCAGATTAGAAGGAGGAATTCACAGGTGAGACAATGGCACACTGATGTTAGAAGACATTAGGTGGAATATGCTTGCTGGACAGGGTTCATTCAAGGAGCCAGACTTTATAAATGGTATCTTGTGAACTAATAATTTTGAAGTAACAACATTTAATTCAAATAAACATTGTAATCTATGTTGTCTTCTAGGTAAGAGATGTCTGTTCTGGCAATTGTATGTAAAGTTTGATAGATTGCCCAAATTGTATTGTCATATAGATTAGAGAGTGATTCACAAAGCTCTTGAAAATGTTCTATGTAAGTGGAAGCAGAATTAGTGTTCAAAAACTCTCTAACAATTTAAAAACATTTCAAGAGGAATTATTGTTATCTAAAATGCCAGTGGGGCAGGAATCCCATCAGGCTTACCACAAAAGGACTCTAAAGTTTCTTACATCTTTTTAAAGTTATATTTTCTGTCAACCTTATCATGCTTCTGTCACTTTCTTACTATATATCAGATAGACATGCTTATCTTAACCTAGTTCCCTGCTACACCAAGGGGCACAGGGTGATCTACAAGTTGAAACAACTAAAGAACAGGTGCCCCTGCATATAGTCCCAATGTTGTCAAAGCAATGAAATTGATGTTACTATCTAGAACAATATGGATGAAGCTTGATGGAAGCTTCTGAAGTGCTGACCTGATTTTAGGTAGAGATAGGTTTATTCATTTTTATATTGGTTTCAACATAATATCTTTCACTAGAGCCAGCATTTTCTGTTTACTTTAAAATAAAATGTTCCTAAATCATTTTTGAACATGTATTTTATAACATGTTTAACTTAAATTACTTTACATCCATTTTTACAGTTCAGATAAAACATTCTAGTACACATATATCTAAATATAATAAAACTACATTCATAAAATTACTTTGCTGTGCGGATGTTTTTAAAACATCTACACTGTCTTTAGTTAATGTTTAATAGCAATTTTAAATGGTTATATGTTTCTTTCTAAATTAGGCAAAACGATAAGGATGGGATCTAGATCAGTTAGAATAGTTATCATTCATATTGCACCTTTAAGTTATAATCTTTCAGTGAAACTATTTATTTGAAGAAGTCAAACACAGCATCTCATACATACTCACTGTTCCATGATTTCACTCAGTGCCTTTGCTTTGTCCCTTCACATCCTACACCATTCCACAACCATCAATAAATTCAGCACACTGCATGGTGCATCACCTACCATACATTGAGGCTCCGAGCAAGAGGGAAGCATCTCATTGCTCTCCTGTTGGTATTACTCCATAAGCAGGTACAGAAAAGTTAAAGTTGCTGCTTGAAGGGCATGAGCATGTCACATTATAGTTTGTCTTATTTTGAGTTTCAAGTTGAATTAATTATTGATGATTGGAGACACATAAGTCATTTTTTCATTGTTATTTGAGCCACTGTATTTGTGTCCTATAATCTAACTTTCAGAGTATTTCATTCCAATCTCATTATCAGGTAAGGTCAGATCAAACACAGCATATTTAATGCATAAATATTTATATGAGTACCCCTGCATTGCAGTGAGCACAGATAGTTTTAGAAAGTTAACAGAGATGATGCCTTATTGGATAGCTGCTCTGCAGGCCTCAACTCACATAACAGTGGAAAGCTATGAGGCAGATCCTCATACAGATCAGAAAATGGAAGAGATTTCTACTTTGTTGGCATTTCCTCAGATATTAACTCACATTCTAGTGAATTAGGAAAACATGTTAATGGCTATCTTGATGTTCCTTCACAATAACAGTCTGTGTAACTAAGGGATGGTGGCAATGTATTAAAATGTTGAGAACAGACAGGTACCAGCCAGAGCACATTAAGAATGCTCAACTTACCGCCTATTGAATATTTAAATAAATAAGTAACCACATTTGCTGTACATGTTAGATTTAAGTTCAATACTGCAATTTTGATAACATTCACTACTTCTATTTTATTTTAGGTGATGTGCTCCTTGAGGCTATTGTTTACTATTAGACTTCCATTCACTTTGAGGAAGATCATGAGTTCACACTGGCGCATCATTTTACAATACACCATTGGTCTACGCTGCAGAAGTAATTTTTTAGTATACTTGTATTGTTAATAGAAATTGTGGACAAAACAATTGCACGATTTTGCCATCAGCCAGCTTGTCAATGAAATTGGACAGAGGTATTTCTTTTGATTGTGCATCATATGTTGCATTTCATTGATAAACCTGATGCATTGCAACAGAACCATCCAGAACATTTGAAGAAGTTTAAAAATACATAAATACATACATATTCATAAGCATGGATACGCACATAAATACATATATACAAACATACAAGGCATCAGGCCGTACACATTGTTGTAGAGCTCCTCTGGTTATGTATACAGCCTGAAATTATATACAGGAAAGAACTCCAGCACAAATTCTACAGGTTGTCCTTACACATTAGAAGCTATTGAAATTGTTACATGTTGAATACAACTTTACAAGGAAGGTGGGTGTATATGTTCAGTAAATCTTTTTGACTTAAATGATAGGATTGAAGACATAATTTCCCAAAATATAAATTTGTTTAATACATTATAAACTTTTTTTTTGGATATAAATATTTTGAAATATAAGACCATTGTATCACAATGTTTTAAGTATGCAATAAAAACAGTAACAAGAACGATTAACTGTGTTCCTTTTCATACTTTCAATAACAATAAATTATTAATCATGTAGCTGTCCAAAAATAAAACCCCACAAGACAATACATCTCTTTTTGTTTCTATAAGAGTACAATAGAATACAAAATAACATGCAGAGGAATATCATTACAACAATGGCTTGAGAACAAAGGAGAAATCATAATAAAAATTCACTAATATTTTTTTTTTACATTGTGGGGTACAATATTAAAATCCTTGGCTTCATCTGCTAGTGTCCCCTCCTGCTCCTTGATGTTTTTGGGTCGTGCAGATACAAGTGTAGGTGTCTGCACAAAGGAGACATGAGAGGTTCACAGTGTAGGCAGTATGCCCTCTAAGAAAGTTTTAGAACTCTTTCTAAAAGTTATCAACTTCAGCCCTGCAGTGCCTTCTGTGATTGGTCAGGCTCTAGCTGCCTCAACCAGGCTGCCTTGATGAGGTGTGAAGTGGCCTGGGCTGAAACAAAAGAAGCATCTGGTGGGAGGAGATCTACCTCAGCAGATGGTCGAACAGGATTGGGGGAGAGCATCCAAACTGAACTTCAAAGGAGGGTAGAATATTTGAGACAGCAACTGTACCTCCCCCATTTCCTGTAGCCCTAGACAAGCAGGTGCCCTCAGATTAGATTAGAAAAGGGTTGGAAAGGGGTGTTGTAAGGTAAACATAGCCACACCAGTGGGTGAACTCAGCTAGATCCAAACTCTAAGACTGAATTTTTGCCATCTTAGGTTTTGGAGGAATGCTGTTCCCTGCAACTGATTTTTGCTACTCTTCCAGAAAGTGGTCACTCAAGAGGGTGGTGGCCTGTAAATTATTGAACAAGAGTACCCCCTGCTTGCCACCCCAAAAGCAAGGATAAATTTGGCAGAGTTGCACCACACTTCAGATCGCTACTGGAACAAGACAAGAAGATAAAGGACTGTCCTGCCGTACCCCTGGCCTGCACCTGGACACTGCACTCTGAAGGACTGCACCAGCTGCACACTTTGAGTTTTACCAAGAAAATGAATTTGCCTGACTTCTACTACTCTAAGAAGAGACTCCCTGTAGGCTACAGGTCGACCAGAGTCCCCTGCATCAAGTTCTGCAAACATTGACCAGCTCACTAGTGGTCATATAAGGATTTGAACCAGGTGCATTTTGAGATTTGGATTCTTAACCCCCAAGGAGCAACTTAGAGCTTATGGAACCTTGGGGTGAGTTGTGGACACCTAACAGACCTTAAAAGTACTTCTGGAAGAAGATCCAGACTTTTGGAGAAATTTGGAGCAACTGTGGAAAAAAGCTCCATAAGGGGACCGACCCGAAGTCGTGGGTCAAGCCAGCCAATGTGGACCATGACCCGTCCTGACTTGCAGGTTCGTCCCGCTGAAAAGCTCCAGAGCCCCAGACTTCCAATATTTCACTGGGGGTTCCAACGATGTTGCATCAAAATTGGCTTTCTGAGGAGTGTCATCCTACGTCAGGAAAAAAAAGCTCCAGAAAATTCTGGAGTGCGACCAGATGTCCAGAGTGGCACTTTTGATATCTGAGCACTAGAAAACATTAATGGCCTGATTAGAAGTTCGGCGGACAGTGAAAACCGTCCGGGGAACTTCTGACAGTAAGGTTGCCACCACAAGGGCTACCTCCCAGCCAGACGCAATAGGAGTTTCCTGCTAGGCTGGCGGGCAGAAACCTAGGTTTCCACCTGCCAGCCTAGTAGGAAACCGACTACAGCATTGCCTCCAGCTCGTAATTGAGCCAGTGGCAATGCTGTAGCCAGCATTGTGCACCAGCACACTTGCAATGTTTATTGTCTACAAAGCAGACAGTGAACATTGGGACAGTGCTGGCAGAGGGACCCCTGCACTGCCCATGCCAAATGCATAGACAGTGCAGGGGCCCTCCCGTGGCTTCCTGCACTTGTTCTCCGCCAGCCTTTTCATGGCAGTGTTACCCCTATAAAAAGGCTGGCAGAAAAAAAGGTTGTAATCTGCTGGGCAGCACTGCATGCAGTGCTTCCCTGGTGGACTAGGATCTCCACCACCACCAAACCGCTGGGATCCAAGATCCTGGTAAAGTTGGCGGTTCTCTGGTGGTCAGACCACCAGGGTTGTTATGTGGAAGTTGGACCGCCACACTTGTAATGAGCCCCCTTTTTGTCAGTTTTAGTGTCATTTTAAAGATAATTATATAATGTACTTGTATAATTTGGTGTTGGATTTTAATTGTGTTTTGTGTTTTACATATTTGCTGTTTTGTTGATATTAAATGCTTTACACACCTGTCTCCTAAGTTATTTAGATACTTGCTTTTTTATGCAGTCTCTCAAGCTTTTTTAGCTTAGTACGCACGTCCACATTTGTCTCCACACTTCTCATTGTCATCCCCATATCAACCCTGTCTGGGGTGTCACTTGTTTCATCAAACAGCACTTGTGCTGCCTCCTCTCTCTCTCCAGTCACTGGCCATCGCGTTATCAGAAAATGTAGTGAGCTTATCCCCTCCCAGCTGCACTAATGCTGCAGAGGGCTCTCCCAGAAAACAACAAAATATTTGTGTCTTTTGTTGCAGGGATGTGAGTTATAGTTACTTTAGGGCACAAGTTAGAGCTACTTGAAATAACTCTAACTAAAACTGCTGAATTTCTCTGGTTTTGTGCGTTCAAATTCAGATGATACTCTAACCTTTTTTTTTTTAGTGAATTTCTAAGTTTTTAAATTCTATTTACTAAGTATAACGCCCCTATAACCTTTAGGTTTTTTTGTGAATTTCTGTGGTTTTTTTTAAGTAAAGTAATTTTCAGCATTCAGCCATGTGTGGTGGCAATTGGCTGCAGGGTCTAGCTTCAGGCCAGGCTCTGCAGCTAGCCCCTATAACCACCAACCCCCCATATAACCACCCAATCCTGCTATGCTATTCGGCAGTGCACAGCGGAGGTTGGCCACAGGGCAAATCCCTATAACCACCCAGCTGTGCGCATCAGGGTTCCTACAGCAACTCAACACCACCTGGCCCCCTCCCCAGGCTGATTTCAGACCGAAGGACCTCATCCGCCGGGTCACTGTCTAAATATATATTTTTTTTTGGGATGGGGGGCTGTGCACCCCCTCCTCACCCAGGACAACATATTCTGGGGCACAGCATCAATATATATTTTTTTTTGTGGGGCCACATGGCTTCACCTTCCCCAGGCTGATATTGGCCCCAGGGACCCCATATGCCAGCCTAATTTGTTTCCTAGCTGCATCTCTGTGGGCAGGGAAACAGAGGAAACCTCTGCTTGCATGAAGTGATAGCTGTTTGAAAGATCTACCTTCATCCAAGCGAAGTGTTTGCTGTGACTTGGCGGGAGTTGTCAGCTCCCGCCAAGTCATAGAAAGCAGCAATGTCCCGAGGGTGGGCACCCAGGAACATAGCAGGAGCCAGCCCCGGGGGTGGCGGTCCTCAGGGCCAGTGGCTCCACGACAGAGGCCACCTGACTCCCCTCCAACATTTTAAGTAGCCTCAAGGAGGTGATGGTCCCCATGGCAGGGAGTCCGCAATGGACCAGTTTCCTATTTAAATTCAGCCCCAGGGAGGTGGCAGTCCCAGGGGCTATGAGGGCCGTGCGGCCCTCCAGTATTACATTTATTTAAAACCCCAGGAGGTGGCGGTCCCTGGGGCTGTAGGGGGGTGGATGACACCCCCTGCAATAGTTTAGTTTAAAGCCCAGGTAGGTGGTGTCTCTGGGACTGTGGGGGGGCATGCGGACACCCCACATTAATTTACTTTGAAGCCATGGGGAGGTGACAGTCCCAGGATTGTGAAAGAGCTGTGAGGACTCCCTGCATTACTTTTGAAAGCCCTGGAGAACTGGCGGTCCCTGGGGCTTTGGGGGCTCCAGGTGATCCACTGCATTAATTAAGTTTAAAGCTCTGGGAGGTGGCAGTACCCCGGGCTGCGGGGGCGGCCCCCTGCATTCATTTACTGAAAGTCCCAGGGATGTGGCGGTCCCCAGGTCTGTGAGGGGGCAGACACCCCCCATCACACATATTTGAAGCCTCAAGGAGGTGATGGTCCCCAGGGCTGTGAGGGTGGGCGACCCCCTTCATTAATTCATTTTTATACCCTAGGGATGTGGCAGTCCTTGGGGCTGTGGGGAGTTCATGTGGCCCCCCACTTTAATTTAGCTTAAAGCCCCGGGAGGTGGTGGTCCCAGGCGCTGCAGGGGAAGCCACACAGCACCCACACGTTAATTTACTTTAAAGCCCCAGGGAGGTGGCATTCCTTGGGGCTACAGGGGAACACCAGGCAGCCCTGTATTTATTGAAAGTTTAGCCCCAGAGAGGTTGCTGTCCCTGAGGCTGCTGGAAGAGCCAGATGGCCCCTGCATTAACAATAACAATGCCTCTGGTACTTGGCCCACCCGGGGACTTCAAAATTAACAAGAGCTTATTTTCATTTTTTGTGTCAAATCAGTAGAGAATTTGCAGCAAAAACGTTTTTATGTGTTGTTTTGCCTTGGGAGCATCCTTCTGGGACCCTACACCAGAGCTAAGGGGTCAAGGTGTCCCTAACTTGGCTTGTCTTATTTTTTAACTTTGCTTATGGGACTCAGTTGAAGTCGAGTACCAAGATGGCTACCAACACTTTTGGGTTGAAGTATTAGCAGCCAGTCAGAGAGAGAGAGAGAGAAAGAGATTTCTCTGTCTAGATATATAGGTATATAAATAGAGTTTCTCTCTCTCTCTCGCTCTCTCACTCTCTCTTCTCTCTCTCCCTTTCTCTCTCTCTCTCTCTATATATATATAGATAGATAGATAGATAGATAGATAGATAGATAGATAGATAGATAGATAGATAGATAGATATGTGTATATATATATGTATATAATCAGCAAACGCATTCCAAATGTACTGAATACAACACACAAGCCCATGTTTCCAGTGCAGGTGATTTATTCAAGCTGTGGTTTAGAGAAATCCCAACGCATTCTGGGGATCAAGTTGCTCACAGGATGCCGATTGTTACACAATTAATTTTAATTAATTTTTCCTATGTGTAGGTATTATTTAACAACACTGAGTCCTGATGATGGTCTGATGGACGTCTGACTGCCACTAAAGGCCGAAATGTCAACATTACCTTCTCATTTGACCAGCTGAATTGAAAGTCCATGATATCCCTTGAACTGTGACTGAAAACCAGGCACTTATTATTCAGAACTGTGTCATGAGGAGGGTTATAACCTCTTCCTGGATCAGTAGTTGGGATTCAATCTTATGATGTAGAGGGGTTATATAGAGTGTTGTTGTTTATGAAATGGACATTCGTTGGAATTTTTTTTCATTTTTTTGAACTTCCTGAATCATATTGAGTAATATATTGGATTTTAACAGTACGGAGTTGTCTTATTCATTAATTGAAGACTGGACAATATGTCCCCATACTATATCTAAATAATCCCTCTAGGAGCATTTTTAAGTGAGAGATTGTTACACGCCAGCACTAAATTCAACTATTTACAAAGGTCATTATAGTGAATGCAATCAAAGGACTACTGCCTAAAATGCCATGAATTAGGAGAATAAATTTCAGCCATCTTCCCTTTGGAAACCACTCATAATATTGTTGCTTGCGGCTAATGTGTTACAAACATTTCCATTAATTAATTCTCCTGATGCTAAAATGGTACTACATTCTTATAAATGCAACCAATGTCCTATACACTCAAAGCAGGATCATCATTCTAAAATGAAACTGATCTTATATCATTTACAATTAAATTCATTTTGACATTGTGCTACGCTCTCTTTAATTGTTCAACTCTCTGAACAGCACTTTGGATTGTTCTAGAGTTGTACTCACTTTCACTAAATCTCTCAATCGTCATCCTTGTTTCTTCCTCAAATAATTCCGATGTGCTGCAAATTCTTTTTGCCCATAGTAGCTTACCATATGGGATGCTTTGCGTTAATTTATGAGGATGGTGACTACAGGCATGTAGCAAACTGTTGACTGTGTTTCCTACCTGTGAAGTTTAGTATGTAACTTCCCTCCCTGAGCCTCCATTACGGTGTCCAAATATGTTAAAGGAGTACCATTGATCTCAAATGTGAACAATAGGTTTTGATTGTTATTATTCAAGATCCTTACAAAGTCTTTTACTGTTTCCATGGACCCATTCCAGATGACAAATATATCATCAATACATCCAGCCCAGAGCACCACATGGTGATTCAATAGGTCGATGTCATGGACCACCTGCTCCTTTCACCACCCAAGGTGAAAACATGCATAGGTGGGGGAAAAGCACGTCCCCATTGTGATGCCCTTGGTCTGCCAATATATCTTTCCATCAAAGAGAAAAAAAATATTTGTTAGAGAGTAGTAAATCATAGCCAAAATCATATTACTACGAAACAGGAATGATAAAGATCTTGCTTTCAAAAAATGATGGACTGCCTTTTCTCCCAAATCATGGGGAATAGATGTGTATAAATTGTTAACTTCAAGGGTCATAAGGAAAAGGTTCTCCTCTAGATTGATATAATCTATTCTTTTCAAAAATTCCCTGGTATCTTTTATAAATGAAGGAAGGTACTCCACAAATAGTTTTAGGAATAAATCCACATATTGAGAGGTATTCTCTAGTAGAATAACTTTTGATTAAACTATTGGCCTACCATGTGGATTGTTGGGGGTTTTATGCAATTTAGGCAGAAAGTATAATACAGGTAATTTTGGATACAAACATTTCGGAAATTAGTACTCATCCCATTCAACCAAACCCATTTCTTGCCACTCCATCAATTTAGCATAGTGCACCAGATTAGCATGTTGCATATCTTTTTTGTCACACTGTTCATAACATGTGACATCACCCAATTGGCAGTACCCTACAGATAAATACTGTTGTCTGGATAGCACAACTAAATATCCCCCCTTATCGGATGCTTTAATAACTACACAGGAATTATTATCCAGTTCTTTTAGTGCTAAATAATGATACTCGAATAAATGTAGGGGCCCAGTCCATCTCGGATATCTTAATTTTTTCAGATCTTTCAATACTGCTTTCTCTAATACATCAATAGGATCACGTGCTAAGGATGGAAGGAACACCGATTTAGGTTTAAGCCTACTAGGAGGATTAAGGTTACGAGTAATAGCACAGTTTACCAAGTTTAAGATCGGATCCTGATGTACATCAACAGTATCCTCATCCAACTCACCCCTGGTATGTAGCAGTTCTATATCACTGATGGTTAGACTATTCAGGCTCACAATAATAGGTTGTCCATTTCCCCCTCTTTATTTCTGCTTGTATCATTTTTTAAGTTTGAGTTTACGTGTAAACTTAAATAGATCCATGCAACAATCAGTAAAATCAAAATCTGCCCTGGGACAAAAGGACAGACCTAATGACAGAGCATCTTGCTGTAATTCATTTAAAGGTACATCAAAGAGATATACCACTCATTTAAAAAAGTTTTTTTTGCTCCAGTTGGATCTGAGCTTACCCATGCATCACTTTCATTTGAACTGCTCTCAGTGTTCACTTCCCTTTCTCTTCTCACTTGTGTTTGTTCCACTGTGGTATTCACCACTCCCAAATCCACTGTTTAAAATCATTGCACTTGTCTCAAATGATCAAACTTTTTCACAATGGTCAGAATTTGCCCATTCTGATAATCCTTAAAGTCACAATAGAACTTACGTTGTTTTTTCAATTTGATCTCTTCTTCAAGTTTGTCCAATTTTGCCTCTATTCTTGCCATTTCTTGATCAAATTCCTGTGCAGACATTATTTCCTCATGTTATTTGTCAGATCAGCAATCATAGCCAAAAGCTATTCCATGTCCTTCCGTGCATATTTTATCAGTATGCATAACATCACCATTGAACAGGAATGTGAGTTCATTGCCCACTCCTCTAGCATAGTGGGATATGGATCTTGGTATGTAGGTACTGTAAAAATTCTCAAACCCCTTGCGATCTGATCAGCATCTACGTATTTCAGCAGCGAGATGGCCTCCCACCATTTTATCTGTTGCTTAATAAATGTTTTCTACAACCTGTCCAACAAATATTTGTTATTATTAATGCTCTCCTCCAATTGATCACTTTCTTGGTTAGACAATGAGGGGATATTAATTGAAAGGTGAGATAAAATCTTATCCGCCGGCTCGCAGCACTTTGTTTCCCTCATCATAGCCATCTTGGAACACCTTCAATGCAATATCAGTCGTGTTGTACAATATCGGTCAATCCTGATCCACGGGCTTGAGGTGCCTTGATCCTGCACCCTTCTAATCTCCACTTTGTCCTTGCACTTATAATTTTAACCTAATTCCCCCCTACTGTGTATGGTCACCCGCCGACTTCAAATGCGATAACCCATTCCTCTCATTTTCACCCTGTTATTGGATTGTTCATGTGGGTTAATGATGCACTTACTTCAAATGTTCAGTGGTGGGACAGGTTTACAGACTTCAACTCTGTCAACTCCAGTGCGGGCGGGCCCGGGGAGTTTAATCCTTATAAACACAAAACCATATCCACTCCTCCTTCAGGCCAAACTGTGTTCAAGCTGCTATTTAGAGACAGCTCAATGCAATTCGGGGAACGAGTCTCCTTGTTCATGGAATACCAAATGTTACGCAGCAGCACCTAATTCAACTATTTACAAAGTGCTATATAGTGAACACAATCAAGGGACAACCATCCAAAATGCCATGAATTAGGGGAATACATTTTAGTCATCTTATTATTCCCTTGGGAAACCACACATAATCACATTGTTTATGAGTATAAACTACTAATGTGTTAAAAAGTTATCGATTCATAAATTTTCCTGATGCTAAAATGGTATTACATTCTTATACATGCCACCAATGTCCTGAACACACAAAATGCGATCGCCATTCTAAAAATAAAACTGAGCTCATAACATTTACATTGAATTCATTTTATCATTGTGCTGTGCTTACATCATCCATCTTGCGTGCACACTACTGAATATTCTATGGTTGCCATCTCACAAATGGGCATTGTTATAACTCAGTAGACCAAGGTCTGCTTATACTACTTTAATGCTTCATAATTTTGTAATCAAGCCCAAGTGGGCAATAACTTCCATGCACATTTCCGGGAACTAAGAAGCTATTTTGGATGCAAAACTATCTTACATTTTCACCATTTTAACTTTTTCCATAGGTTTCTTTCTGAATTTTTGGATAGGTAGTTTGGGAGAATTCAATTACAATTACAATTGAAAAATATGTAACAGACTGTACCAATCTGGTGAAGCTAAAAGACAAGGACAATATTTTCAATTTAGGGTGTGCTTTTTCAAGTTGATTTATCACTGAGTAGTGTTAAAAGACTTTCAATAATTTTGTCATGGTGGTTTCAGCCCTGGTACACCATCATCAATCACACAAAGACCAGAGCACCAGCTACTACTTGTTTTTGTATATTAGCATCTATGCCACTAACAAGGGCAAGGAAACAAAACATAGGGCCTAATTACGAGTTTAGAGGTCTTTCAACTGCCAAACCCACAGTGGCAGTCAGACCGCCCGGGGATGACCGTCTGCACCAGGATCATAGATTCCTACATGTTGGCGGCAGACGGAGTCATGATCAACCATGGTGGCGCTGAGTTCAGCTGCTGAAAAGGCTGGCAGAAAGGCAGTGCCACGGGCCACAGGGGGGCCTCTGCACTGCCCATGCCCCTCTGCCAGCACCCTCAGAATGCACACTCTGCACTCCAGACAGTGTGCATTCCGAGGGTGCTGTTGTGCATCGACATTGGCCTCGGCTCCCTTGAGGGAGCCAAGGCCAATGCAGTGGCACTGTTTCCACTGGTTTGACTGGCGGAAACATCATATTTTGATGTTTCCATTGGTCAGTCTGGTGGAAACATCCCAAAATGATGGGCGGGAGGCCACCGACATAACAGCTGCCTCTTCCTCGAAGCTTTGGCAGTTGGCTGGTCCGACCACCCAAGTTGTAATGAGGCCCATATTCTTTCCTCATTCCATCGTCAACCTTAATTCGTTTTTTAACTGTTGCTTAAACCAAAAAAAGTTTGAATTTATTGCCATGAAATGTTAGTTTTTGCTTGCAGCATGCCGTTGAAATGCTGAGGCAAAAGTAGGCATGCCAAGTTTAATAGAATGAGCAAGGGAAGCGACTAAGCTTTACTTTTCATATGTGATTTGTGTTATGTTCCCCAGGAAGAAAATATAAACATGGTGCCACAATAACATGCAAATGTTGTTTCAAAGGATCTTCTATAATTTTTCAGGATTTATGAAGCTTATTTTTTACCTACTATCTTCCACAGCCTTCCCTTTAGCCATTCTACCTCATTCACGTAGACTCTCAATCATGTATCATGAATAGCAATTTACTATGCCAATGCGGCTCTCTTTAGCATTCTCACAACTTTGCTACAGAAGAACCTCCTTATGTTGTTCCGCTCAATTAAACACCACCCATGGGTTCAATGTTGGTTAAAACGGTTATGTTCTTTTGTTTATAGTATATTAGCATTGACTCTAAAGGTACCCAATGGCACTGGTATGTAGCACCTAGCATAAGAATGTGATCATTATTATGATACAGCATACTGTGTTTTGCCTTGCTCTTTGACTCTTTTTTGTAACTGCAAGAGTCTGCTACGTCAGTATTGATTTTGAAACTGTCAACAATTGACAGATTGCAAAAAACTGAATTATGATTTGCTTGGAAAGAGCACAGACAAAATGTGAAAAAAAATCAGAATGTCATAATATCTACAATCAAAGAACAGGCCTACACCCCTGGCTCAAAAGACCTTGCAGGTTCAAACACTCAGGCAATAAACATATTGAAAATGTTACACCAGCCCCTGCCCTCAGACCACAGAAGTTATGATAATGCCATGCAAAATGTGTAACATATTGCAGCATGAAATGAATAGATGTTAGTTTTGCAATACCAGCAGATGTTTGGAACCAAGGAAATTACACTAGTAAGGAACCCCAGTTCAGAATGAATTATCACTGAACTAGTGGTATATTATGGAGAGCAATCAATTTTTACTCTAAAAAAACAGCTTGATATTTAATTACAAGGCTTAAATTTTGTGCCCTAATTTCCACTTTTTTATTTCGAGTATGTACATTTAAATTCCCCAAATACATCTGCCTGTACATTACAATAGAATTACATGGATTGCCATCATATGCCAGTAGTAGCTGGGTCTGTCAACAACTCCGTGCGGATTTCCACAAGCGGCCAAGTGCATTAGTTCCTGCCATTCACACTGATTTTTATCACCAGGGGTTTGCCCCACACTTGAAAATCAGCATGGATGGCACCACGTGCAGCTCAAGAGAGCACAGCTTCTTTTCTGCCACTTGAGTAGATTTTCTACTGGATCGGCACATTCCTCAAGGCGAAAGGAAGGTTTCACAATATGATTGGTAGCGTCCATCCGCGACTGCCCACGTTGATAAATCTCACTGTGAGGTGGTCTGAGTAAGATTTTCCTCACTCGCACTCACCAACTTACCATTGGCGAGTGCAAATGAAGACAACTCTGCTTTACTCCGCTCCATAGAATTTTTTAGAACTCCGCACTCGAAGCAGAGCATGAAGTGGGAAAATCTCTGCAAACTCTGCAAGCAGAGCGGAGTGCACACCCACCCCTAGTAGTAGCCACCAAATGTCAGAGGTGTCCTAATGTCATCAATATCCATTAAAAGCTCACCATATGCTTGCATTATGTGTTAGCATTAAGCAACAACTCACCTACAGTTGCGGTGGGCTTGCAGGTTTGGATGATGTCCCCAGAAGCAGGGGCAAATGTATGTTTGCTTGTTTTCACACCATTGACCTGGCAAATGAGTGGAAATAGCAGAGAAGTCAATAATTTTCAATCATTTTCTACCATGAAGGTAAACACTGTTTCAGTCTTATTGCTGATTGAAAAATAAACACTGTAAAAGTCAGGAGTTTCCTTATGTAGATTATTCTGTTGGTAGAGAATCAAACATTCTCATCCTTAAATCACTCAAACATCTCTGCATTGTATGGGCAGGACTTAAGAGTGGTGCTCCTTCATAATGAAAATACCTTTTCATTACGGTCATGAACAGACGGGCATTGGACAGAATATTCCTTAGCTAGGAAAGCCTAGCTGAGAATTAACATCCACATGCATACATATGTTCATATACACTGTCCTTGTAGGATCAAAGTGTCCAGGAATGTCACAAGTGTTTACATATCATCCTCCCTTTTGTCCTGCATAGAGGAGAGTGGGGAAGAGAGTGAGTCCAGTCCTAGGACCACCAAACATTTGAGGTGGGCAGGTGTGTGTTGGGGTTAAATAGCACAAGTTCCTTCTGCCCAAATAGGGTAACTGTTTTTTTTTTTTTTTTTTTGTGCAGGATGCCCTGATAAGACTTTGCCCCTGCATTGCTTCTGTGTAGTGAGGAATAGGGCACAGCTAAAGGGACTCAATTACTGTGGCTTAGGGCTGGTGCAGAGACTGTACAACCCTAGGCAAAGAGATGTTATGGTCATATTTTGCACCATTTCCCATCCCTTGGCAATTAAGGGTATCATTTAATACTTTTAGCAGTAACTTTACACCTTTTTGCCAGTAGCCCTAGGAGGTTGTCCAATATTGCCTTTATATAGCAAAGTTCTTGCTCTGGCTGAAAGAGAAAAATATGAGACCATGCAATATCAGCCAAAGCTACCCACTTTTTATAGGTGCACAATCTAGACCACTATGACCTACATATTTGCAAAAACATTGCAGCTATTTATTTCCCACCAGAAACATGAGGCCAACACAGTCACTTTTTCCATGTCAAGATAAACACATAGAGCCAGATCTACAAGGCCCTAGCGCCTCTTAGCGCCACACTAGTGTCATTGTTTTTACGCTAATTACGGCATTTAGGAGGCCATTCTTCTTTGCCATATTTACAAAGTGCAACCCCTTGCACCACATTTTGCCTGCCTGTCATAATGTATGCAAGAGGGGAGTTCCCATGCAGGGAGGCCTGTAAAAATGGCACAGTGAAATTTACTTTTCACTGTCCCATTTTTAGCACCATTTTAATGCCTGCTCAGAGCATGCAGTAAATTGACATGCACATTGCTTTCAATGGGCCTCCCTTTACTTTGCAGGATTAGTGCCACAATTTATGGCGCTAATCATGCAAAATACCACAATAGCGTCATAAATTCTGATGGTATCATCTTAACATGTGCCATGGTGCGCTGTATTGTAAATATGGTGCCGTTAGGGGGGTGCAGGGGAACACAAGAAAAGTGGCACATCACAGCTGATGCGGCACTTTCCTGTAAATCTGGCCCATAAAGAAACAACAGATATCCAAGGAACCCAATCTGCTGAACTCTACCCTAAGTCTACAAGCAGGCATCCAACAGCATGGTCCACCAAACAGAAAATCCCATTACCTGCCCCTCACCACTGTTATTCCTGTCTCATTCACTGCCTAGCCTTACTAGGCTAGGAGATCTGCCCGAGTGCGGACCTAAAGATAGTACTTGTAAAAGCCCTCTGTGAATTCCCAAATTTGTAAACTTGTGTGAATCCAGGCCCATGTGGTCAATGCAAAACTGACTGAATGACAGCAGTGGTGTATTAGGTGAAAAGAAACAGTTTGAAGCTAAACAAAAACAAGGCAGAGGTCTGATCTTCGCCAAGCTTTCCTTGACTTGGTATTTGGACATGTATTTCACTCTAAATATACTATAATGGGATTGTATTATAGCGGACAGGATATCTGTCATGTTTGTGATGGAATAACCGTCTCTGCCGAACTTTAAATCAGTCCCTTTGTCATTTGTGAACCATATCAGCAAAGTGGCAGGAACCTGTTTTGCACTCCTGAAATGTCTCCTTAATGTCTTCACTCTGATACTGATATCTGCACATAAAACAGCTGTGCAAGCCTCTGTATCCTAAAGACATAAGTATTCAAACTTTATATAGCTTGGGTGTTCCAGGCACAGTCTAAACGCTTTTCAAATGATTCAAACTCCTGCCTCATGATTGAGCCTAAACATCTGCAAAACTATAGCTGCTACTTCCTCTCTAGCTGCATTTAATTGTCTTCCAGTGAGAAAGCATATCATGCTCAAATCTTTAAATGCTGCCTGCAGTTCTCTTCATACCAAAACTGTTGGCTATATAAATCACAACTTCATTAGACACATCTCTTCATTCATCCACAGTTAATAGCTCTTCAGTAATGGGGTGCAATTTTGCATCTGGATAATATAGGTTCACAGGTTGAAAGAAAGCATTGTTAATTATTATTGGAAGGGCTTTTCAGAGAGGTAAATTGAGGTAGTTAATAGTAGGCTCTCAAAAACTTCATTCACTTGAACAAAGACACTCACACACAGACACATATAAGCATGCACAAAAAGACACAGAAGTGATCACACAAATACATCTGGGTACATACACACACACGCTCATTAAGACACACACAGACATACACTTCTGATGCACACACTGAGGCTCTTTAACTACCCGGACCTGAACATTCCTTTTAATAACAGCAATACTACAAGGATCCTTTGGTTCTGTTACTGGGTGAGGCCCTCGTATGAGACTTGCAGCAACAGTATAGCAATTTAGACAGGAAGATGCAGTGACTCAATTTAGACAGCAAACTAGACTGGCAGATAGAGTGACACACTTCTGCATGTTGCATTCACGTCCCTGACCTTTCTGATTATGACTGAGATTACTCTATTGTGTCAGTAAATGCCAGCTCATAAACAGAGGAAGTGGGTTTCTGTACCAGGTCTTTCTTGTTGCGATGGAGCTCAGGTATGATTCAGGGACCAGGTTTGTCCCATACAGGAGATTGCCTTCTCAAAGTCCATGTCCACGCAAGAAGCATCAGAAGGAACTGCACATTGGTGGGGGTCAAAAGGTGGTTATCGCTAGTGCAAGGTGAAGGGTTGCCATTGTATGTTCACGTTGGCAGTTCACATGGGTCATCACAGTTTGCCGCCAAGAGTAAGTCGTCACTGGACCTTTGAATTGTAGGGAGGTGCAGCTGTCATTACTGATGGGAATGGTTGCCTGTGTCGCGAAGAGCAGGTCGTCACTGAAGCTTTGTGTTGGAGAGCACTGCAGACGATGCAAAGAGTCCGCCCACAGTTGCAAGGAGCTACAAACCTCTGTATTGTCACCTGGAGTTTAGGAGGAGTATACTTTGATGCCAGCTAAGTGTCCAAGACCTAAGCTGCACCTCTTATCAATCAGGAATCACTACAGCAGAGGCCAGCAGCAGTGTTTGGGCAGGTCTAGGTGGTATTGGTTAGCTGATTAGTTGCAAGAAGACCTCCAGAAGTTTGTTGTGTTGTTGTAGCTCAAACAGCAGGTCAGCCAACTGACCTTTGGAATCACTTCTGGGGAACCTGGGTTCAAGCAAACAGGTGCAGGCTTCCTTCTTCAGACAGCATTCTGAATCTTCCACAGGTCCAGGAGTGTTCTGATGAGAGGTTCTGAAGGTCACACGTGTATACCTAGTGCCAGCCTTTGTATAGAGGAAATCTCTGTCTTACTGTCAAACAGGGTTTGGTCAGTTCTTCCCCTTCCCCTGGGCTCCAAACCACTTAGGGTGACAAAGGCAAGGAAAATATTAGTGCTGGGTTCCTTTGTGTATGCTGCATGCAGGGTTCTTGAAGTGTAGCAAGGGCAGGTCGAAGTTCTTCCTCAGACACCCAGAAAGACCCATTCCTTCTAAAGCCAGGACCCTTTTGTCCCCATGTCTGGAAGAAATATGCAAAACACCACAGAAGAGCCATTAACAGTCACATGACACTGGACACTGGCAGAAAAGCACATTTGGTTCAGGCAAAAAAAGGCCAACTTCCAAAAAGTGTAACTTAAAATCCTACTTTATCACTAAAGAGGATTTTACATTTCAATTCAGATGATTGGAGGATGTATATGTTTATCTGTTCCCAAATTGAAGTTATCACTTATTAAGTGTTAGAATGTAACCCCGTATTAGACAAGGGGAGAGATAGCCTTACAATAGTGAAAAAAGACTTTAAGAGCTTTCTACAGCCGGGACATGTACAACTTAAGTGTGTATGCCCTATGGAAATGTACAACTTAAGGGTGCATGTCCTATTGTTTATTTTTTTAAACATCAAGCACCCTTCCTTAGGAGTGATTAGGACCTACCTTAGGGGTGTCCCATAAGTACTAAAAAGGAAGGTATGGGCTGGACAAAAGGTTTATTTTGTCAAGTCGAAATGACAATTGAAATCTGCACCAAAGGCTGCAGTGGTAAGCCTATTTCAATGGGCTGTTTTAGAGGGTTACACAATGAGTGCTGCAGCTCACTAGTAGCATTTCATGTACAGGCCCTGGGTACATGTGTACCATATACTGTGGACATATACGTGAATTAAATGGTCCAATTGGGAGTATGACAACTTTTAGATTGTTTCAAGGGAGAACACAAACACTTTCCTACTGATTAGCAAGCCAAACGTGTACAGTGACGTAGAAGCCAACAAAAACAGGCTCAGCAAAGGGAGGAACAAATCCAGGGTCACCCAGCAGAAAGAGTCAGGTCCAGCAAAGTCTACTTCCTTTATGAGTGGTGGCTGAAAAGTGATGGGGTGATGTCCACCACGCCCTAATTGTCAGTCACCCCCAGTTCACATTAACACATTTAAGAATGGATCAATTCCAGTATTAACTTGTGGAGTCGTGGGTAGATATCCTTAATGAAAGCTACCTATAAATGTAAAACACTTGGAAGAGTGGGGCTTTCATTTAGTATGAATGCAATTTTGGTAGTATCAGTATGAGTAGAGTTCTGATCTTGACTCTTAACTACTACTGGCTGCGATGTAGGACTAATTTCCCAAATTGTTTGCAATCTCATTCAACAAAAATATACTAATGTGGTGTCATGTTTAGCCCCTTGTGCAGTCACCCATAACATACAAAAGTTTAGCCCTTTGTGACTTGATTTACATCTAAAAGAATATTGCTCTTGAAACTTGTATTTTGATACATTAGGTCATCCAATTGCAAAATATGTGTAATCTGTCTATATCTTTCACACATTTCAAATGCCCAACTATCAAATAATCCACAGACAGTGCTTGACAAGCATTAACTGTACTACAAACTGCAAGGAATCCACTGATTAGTATTAAAGGAGCTAGGGTGAAGGCATCAAATGTGATTTCCTATCATTACAAATGTATCTGTTTAAAGACAGACATGACCCATGTCCCTCTAAGATTCCCCTTGCACATTGTTTTGGTATCTCTTCCTATTTGTAATCTTGATCCTACAGAAGACAATTCGATTGAAACATTCCTGAATTCAAATTCAAAAACCATGATGGGGGTAAGTAGTATGTAAAAACGAACTTCAAAATATTGTGAGTTATGATTGACACTGTTCTTGACAAAGTATTGTATGGTAGTTGCCCAATTCGAATCAAATGTAAATTCAATGTGTGTATACAAAACAATGTCTATATTTAGCAGATTTAATTAGAAAAACATTTGGAAAATGGTTAATAGCCATGCTCAGACTTTACAAGTCATACTATCCAACTGCAATTGCGGCAACTTACTCAGCTGCAACCAGGTCACAGACGAAATTCTCGCATGTTTATAAAGTCCATTGCCAGGGTGGGGGTTCTCTTCCAAATAGCTGATTGCTGAATTCTTCATCAGAAGTGCCACCTGGACAGTGAAACCACTAGGAAACAAATCTGTTCATGCTCATGTAACATGATGGAAATTTCTCCATTAAAAGTAGGTACTAAAAACCTATCTCTATAGTAAAGATACATAGTCAGTGATCTCCGAAATATTCTCTCTAACATGCTGGTGGGTGTTTCAAATCATGGTTGGGAAAATTATCTGGCTTTTACATTGGCATCTGCCACACAACCCATGATGGATTTGCACAGAGGAAAAACCCCACACAATGGTAGTGAATCAGCCAGTTAAGCGCCTATGGATAATCTGCCATAATTTCAGGAGACAGCACCTTTGCACAGTGGCAGATCTAATGACGGAATTGTACAGAATTTATCCCTGCAAGCTGTCAAGCATCTTTGTGACTCTGTAGAGGGTAGTTATGCTGCTAGAACATTCTGCCACAAGTAAACTCTAAGTGTATGCCAAATTTCTACAATGTTTGCCCACGCTGCTATACCAGTTCATAAACATCCGTAATCCACTGTCACGATATATGGGCAGAGGCACAAATCAGATTGAGATGGGAAATAATGACTGCTTTTTGAGCAAGAAGGTTTGCCATGCCAGATGCAGAAAAGCAATAGTTTGTTGCAAGAAGCACTATGCTAATATATGAGTAACTTGCCCCTCCACTAAAGCCATATACAAAAGACAAAAAATAATAGAAAATGGCACAATGCTGCCCAATGTATTCACATACAGGTGATACCCCGTGGTTTACAGGGACACTCTTCTCCACAAACAAGGCTTGGCAGGCACAGAAACGACAGTCAAGCCTCTAGCAACTACACTTACCTGTGGCTCTACTGCTAGATAATCTGGTACTGCAGCTGACTGTTGGTAAATCAGTAAATGAAAGGCTGTGGAGACACAACATGACTGAAATGCAATACACATATCAGAATAACAAATTCATCACCCAAGAGCAGTTTAAAAGTTTAGAAAACAAAGGGCAAAAGGGTATCAAACTTATTGGTCATACTCATTTAGAACCTGACAAACCATCAAAGCACTATACTTTGGGTTTCCAAATGAGCCAAAAGAGTTCACATTATTAACTAACCACTAAAGCAATCAATGTAGAATACAGTAAAGGTTGGATTTCCCAACTTCACAAGTTGGAACATGTACTATAACAGATCTAAATATTCTGACCTTGACAAAATGGGAAAAAGATTTGGAAGATGAAAGGTTGATGGATATTTGGACACATTGCTGCACAAAATTATACACCATGTGGCTGAACTTTGCACTATAGAACTATAATAGTACCACTAATATATTGCAAAATGCTATTGACAAATCTACATGTGGAGGTCTCCACCTCTACCTTTCCTATCTTTTAAGTACAGAGACCCCCAACCTGACTGTGGAGGTCTCTGACCATTTAGGTTTGCATTTCAGAGTGGCAGAAAATGGGGAATGGTTATTAACAAAAGTTCGGATTTTAGGGGCTAGTAAGAAGGTGCAAATAAATAAATATGTCCTCACCCATAAAACAGTAAGCCCATTACAAATTGCACTTCTATCATTATTGCAGCCAAAAATAACCCAAAACAGTTGCAAATGTACTCCAGCTCAGACCTGGAATAAGCCTAACCCAAAACAGATCAATCACTGTTACTGTTAACTCTCCCATAGTACATAATGGAGGAACAAACTTACAGTAAAAGCCATAGGAGCTAATGTTAAAATATGTTCAATGACCCAAAGATGTTTAGAGTTTAAGGATTTATTGGGATTTGAATCCTTTCTAGATCAGTTACAGCCATTGCTGCCATGAAAACTATTAGTGCAATTTAGGCATGGTTTTCTGCCCCTGTGTATGCTGACAACAAGTGGAGGAACGGTGTTAATGCCTGAGCACAATTCGTCCTGCTTACGGCATAGCGAAGGAGTCTGAGGCCCACATTTTTCTCTTTTGCAAAATCTTAGAGCTTCCAAGAAGAAAGTGGCAGCTTCCCATATGCAGGCACTTGGGCACTAGGCAGCATGTGAAGGCCCTTAGAATTCTAAAATCTAATTCTTTGCAACAAATTGTTTTCTCAGTATCAAGTTTTTTAATTATGCTATGGTGTGTTCGCAAAAGGTATGTGTAATTGATTCATTCTGATTAGTGATCAGAGACTCATATAGTATTGTATTTTTCTGATGCATATGCGTAGTTTTATATAGAATTGCATTTAGTTTAACATCGTTTTTTTATAAAATGTGCTCATCACTTTTTAAAATTTTAACACTAATGTTACAAATGTTCTAAAAAAATAAGTTAATAATGCCGTACTATTTTTTATTTTTGTTCTACATTTAAAAAAAGTATTTTCAATTAATTTACATGGACATAAAAAAATTGTTTTTCATAATTTATGTTTCAATTTAATACATTTATAAACCTTTTCCTTTACTTTTCCATTGGTAGATCTGGGTCCCAGTGATGGAGACCTCCAGCTACATGTTGAATGTTACAGGTAGTAAGGCCCTGATTTATACTTTTTCACGCTAAACTATACCACCAGCTAATACCATTCCAAGACGCCGGCCGGGCATCATAATTATGGTATGACCGTAGCCGGCGGTCAGGCCCGGATAGCGTCATAAAAAAGGACGTTAACCGGGTGGGGGAGGCGTAGGGGAAACAGGAGGTTGTGCATCAAAGGATGACGCTAGTATGGGCAGTTCACTATGCATGCTGACAGCAAAAGGATAAATTTCCTAGATCTATGGATTATTTCGAAAGAAGGATATTTACAAGTAAGTTTGTATAAAAAACAAACGGACCGCAATACTTTTTTGCACTTCACGAGTGACCATCCGAGAACTTTGAAAGAAAATCTTCCTTAAAGGCAATTCCTCCGAATACGAAGGAACTGTAGTAGTAAAGATGACTATTTTAGTAATGCATCAGAGTTCGTATCTAAATTAATAAACAGGGAATACCCTAAAAAATGAGTGAAAGCAGCACTAAAAAGAGCATGGTATACCCCTAGGGAAACCCTTTTGCTCCCTAAACAATGACAAAAAGAGAATCCACTAACCTGTGTCATCACTTACAGTCCGAAGGCAAACAAGGTATGGTCTACTACAGAGAAAAATTGGAGATTCCTGGCAGGATTAGAAATAGAAAAACCTTTGTTTGTGTTTAAAAGAGCCCGCCACTTAAGGGAACACTGGGTCAAGGCCACATATCCGACTAAAAACAAAAAAGATCTTAGAGATGTGTTACAATTACCCCCCTAACAGGGCCACTATAAATGTAAGAACTGTGTAGCATGCCAATTCACGAGTGAATTGAAGGAGGTAATTTTGAACAGATTGGTACATCGACAAGTGAATTTCTCAAATTGTAACACAAACATTTTAATTTATTGTATTAAATGCCTGTGTGAGCAGATTTATATAGGGCAGACATTGCAACCTGTTAAAACAAGGATACATCAACACCGTTCTAGAATTAAATGTGCCATTTTGAACGCACCATTGGTGGAACACTACTATGAACTGAACCATTCATCGGACGATATATGGTGGACTGTACAGTACTGGAGGTGGTTCAACCTAAAGGAGATGGAAGATCAATGTCGCAACATTTGATTAGAATGGAAGCGCGACTTATTGAGAAGTTTGGTACAGCGAGAAACGGTTTGAATGATCAAGATGAAATTTGGGCATTGCTATAGCTTATCTTGAACTTTGTTTCAATTTCTAAATTCAAAATAGAGAAGAAGATAGTTTGGTCCCTTATTTATCAGAATGTTTTAAGAGGTATAGGTATTACATTCAAATCTTGAATCATAAAAAAGAGAAGTAAGTATTTCAATCAAAAATAATCACAGGCTTACCCTTCACTATTTATGCCAATTAAGTTGACGTATTAGATCAGCCTTTAAAGATTCTCTCTCTAAAGAGCCTATCTGGGAGTAGAAACATACCCTTGTAGATACTTTTTTTTCTTTGTTCCAAAATCTTGTTGTTTCAAATAATAATAAAAAAGGTGCTATTGGTTGTATTACTTATTCTACAACACAGAATAAGGCTAACGGACACATCTCCAAGATGGCCGCCAAAGAAGATGTAGAGTAAATGCTAAGATGGCCGCCAGTAGCAATAACGAGTATGGCTAAGTACATCTTCGTTGTTTTCTTTTTCCCTGCTATTTTTCTATTTTACCAGTAATAAAATTGAGGCAGATTTAGCTTTAAGCACACTTGAGGGGTTCACCCCATTTCTATAAGATTATGGGGGTCATTCTGACCCCGGCGGTCTAAGACCGCCGGGGCCAGGGTTGGCGGGAGCACCGCCGACAGGCCGGCGGTGCTCCGCAGGGCATTCTGACCGCGGTGGTTCGGCCGCGGTCAGAAGAGGCAAACCGGCAGTCTCCCGCCGGTTTACCGCTGCCCTTAGAATCCCCCATGGCGGCGCAGCTTGCTGCGCCGCCATGGGGGATTCTGGCACCCCCTACCGCCATCCTGTTCCTGGCGGTTCGCCCGCCAGGAACAGGATGGCGGTAGGGGGTGCCGCGGGGCCCCTGGGGGTCCCTGCCGTGCCCATGCCAATGGCATGGGCACGGCAGGGGCCCCCGTAAGAGGGCCCCGAAAAGTATTTCAGTGTCTGCTAAGCAGACACTGAAATACGCGACGGGTGCAACTGCACCCGTCGCACCCCTGCAACTACGCCGGCTCAATTCTGAGCCGGCGTCCTCGTTGCAGGGGCATTTTCTCTGGGCCGGCGGGCGCTCTTTTGGAGAGCACCCGCCGGCCCAGAGGAAATGTCTGAATGGCCGCCGCGGTCTTTTGACCGCGGTGCGGTCATTCAGCGGCGGTACCCTGGCGGACGGCCTCCGCCGTCCGCCAGGGTCAGAATGAGGCCCTATGTGTTGCTTCAGGCTGATATCGGTCATATTTTCAAGATGGCCGTTGATTTCTGGTTTCCTTTAAAGTGCAGCCAAGTGATTTTCTGTTTGGCCTTTCATACTTTTTCTTTACTTTTATTACTTTTTTCACCATTTGTTCGAGCTATTCAATATTTGGAATGGCTGCAGATCTGATTTTTCCAATAGATGTTAAATAAATAGTCTCAGGCTGACATTGAAAATACTTCAAGATTACTTCCATTCAGGTTTAAAAAGGCCCATCGTGGGAGTAGCCGGCATTCCGGCACTCAAATTCATGGGAGATCGATCGTACCAGGTCCCACCGGTTCAGCTGCATCGCTTCTGGATAAAAAACACCAGCATTTAGGAGAATACTTTTGGGACAAGTAAGTAGGTTTTCTATGAGGAGATTTAATGGTGAGGTTCCATAGGAAACTCTTGTCAATTTTTGCCTTTTTTCTTTGTTTTTTTCAATTGAATCCCATGGCTCTGTATCTTTTTCAGTTTACCTAAGTGATGCAGGAATCTATACACATCAACCAACTTTTAACCCAATTGTAGGGTAAGTCTAACAAGTTTGGGTCATTTTGTCACTCGAAACATAAAGATTTAAATCTTGACATGTGACACAAGGGTGTTCTATATAGACCTGTAGGGCACACCAATAGAAATAAGATTCTTATTACATAAATAGCATGCTCTAACATTAAACACATGATTATGGGTAGTTCTGATGTTTTATTTGGTATTATTTTCCTTATCTATTGTTGTTTCACTTGTATATAAACTTGCACATGTCTTGGTGTTTAGGTGGCACTAGGTTAGATTCTAGTGATGTATAGTTATGTAGCTTACACCTATGTTTATATTCACTAGGTGTGGTTCTCTCCACTAGTCCTGAGGAGGCCCAGAGATGTAGGGGCCGAAACGCATCGACAGTATACCATTTGGGAGGTTGCAACCAATTTAGAATTTTTTCTGTAAAGAACTTCATACCACAGGCCCTTCCATTTTTCCCTTTGAAAATGACGTTGTAGGTCTGGGATTTATTTTGCAACCATCTCTTACATGTGGATATTCAATATATCTTTATGGACACCACATGGCTCCTTGAATAAGGAGAGGACTATCTGATTGAATCATTGTTGTGTTATATTGATTGTTCATTGTTTTAGATGTTAATTAGTTTCTATATGAGAGACTCTCACTAGAAAGTCTTGAAAGGCGTATTCTTGTTGATGTATATTTTAATAAAAAAGACTTTTATTAGAAAGTCCTGAAGGGTGTATTTTCGTTGATGTATGTAAAAATGACTGCTGCAGTTTGAAAAGTTGTCTTAGTTGGTAGGATGGGGTAAGATGTTTCAATTAAAAAGCAATTAAATTGCATGCCCAATGATTGATTTATTGCATCATTGATGGAATTTATGCGTTTATTTTTTTCCTACTATTTGACCACTCCATTTCTAGATAGTCTAACCAGACTAGCGTCATCCTTTGAAACGCAAGGAAAAGACAGGAGTCATGCCCACCACCCCAATGGCCATGCCATTATGCCCAGTGCCATGTAGGCGGGCCCTAGGTAGGCCCCACTATGGTACTTCTTAAAAAAATATATATACTTACCTGTACTTCCCTTACTCGCCAGAGGATGGGGCATCCCCATCCTCTGGCGTACCTCTGGTGTGGGTGGGGGTTTCCCTGGGGCTAGGGAAGGGCACCCGTGGGCCCATTCCATGGTCTCTGACCATGGAATTAGGCCCACAGGTCCCCTAACACCTGCCCTGACCTGACCCAGGAAATTATAGCGCTATTATTTAAGGCCCCCTTCATCCGTGCTTGATTTTAGCGGGGTAGATATGGCACTAAGGCCTTATCGTAATTGTTTGCCCGGGAACGCTTACCTTGCATCTCATTGATGCAAGGTAGTTTCCCGGAGGCAAAAAATGACTTTAACTCCAAAACTTTGGAGCTAGACAGGTCTAGCACCAAAGCATAAATTTGAAGTTAGGTTTGCGCCAAATTTACGTAAAAAATAATGCAAATTTGGCGCAAATGGGGTAAAAATATGCCCCTAAATTTGGTAAATTTAAACTCATAAATTAGGCTTCACCACAGAATTCAGGGGGTATGGACAAGTAAGTCAACATTTGTGAGTAATTTCACACTGGCAAATGATGCATAATGAAAAGTAATAAAGATAGTGGGACGGGGGTTTGAGGTAAGTGGGCTAGCCAGAAGATTGTGCACCACCATCTTTGGTTGGTTGCGCTCTAGTGTTCTGTGTGGAAAGCAAAAAGAACAGATGATGGGCAGAATGCTGAACAATTCAAACACTCACCCCCAGTCACAGAGATCTCGGTTTACTCCATAGTTTTTTTTGCCCCCCATTCCATCCCAGTTTGCACCCAGCCATATGCAAATCAGTCCTGACCCTGCTCCCCATGAGAACAGTCCAGCCCGAACTGCCAAGCCAGGTCCTCCTGGACAGGAAACAAGCATCCTGGGACTGGTTTCGAGGTATCACCCCACATCAGCCAGGCTAGCTTGAATCCATGGGCACAGTGAGCACGGGACCCATGTCTGGGCATACCTTTCTCACTTAGGGTGACAAAAGCCAAAAGAAGAGATGATGGACGAGCTACTCTTCCACGTAGCGTGGACATGCCCAGCTGGCACCCCATTGGTGTGCAGAAAGCACGCCTAAGGCAAGCCCATCTGCGCCCATCTGTGTCCCGTACGTTGCCAGCGCCAGTCACTATGGAGGTTTACAAACTGAGAGAGAAGTAAGAAGGTGTTACTTGGCTGCTGTTTTAAAAGATATGAGAGGTGGGGAAGACATTACAGGAGAGTGTCCTTTTATGACAGATGGCTGGACCCTAGCGCATGTTATAAATGTGAGTTCAGTTTCTTTTCCCTAGGTCCACCTGTAGTTGGGAAGCATGGCTTGATGGTGCAGATGAGGGAGCTGAAGGCGATCTTAGTGAACGTTCACTCTTTGCAGAAGCATGCTCTTTATATATTTGATCTACTAAAGGATGAGAGTATTGATTTGCTTTTCTTATGGAAACTTGGTTGAATGAGGCATCATTCCCAGATCAGTGTATTGCCCAACCAGAGACATATACATGTGTTCACTTAGATAGGACAGAAAAAAGAAAAGGGGCGGAGGAGTAGCCATTATTTTTAGGAAGATTTTGAGGTACAATAGTTTTAAAACGGATGAGTTGCAGGGAGCAATAGCTTTGAACTTCAACCTTTCGATCAGTGGACAATGCTCTTTCTTGGGGGCACTTTTGTACCACCCTTCAGAGCACCCAGGAATTTTTTTATTTTCCCTGGTCCAAGCCTTGGTGCCTCAGTGTGTCTCTTATGGTAATTTCACTCTAATTGGTGACTTTACTAGTGACTTAGATAAATCTGACGACACTTTGGTAACACATTTTATAGAAACCTTGGCATCTTTTAATTTGGCTTGGGTTGCTCCAGGTCCCACACATAGAGTTGGTTATGCCATTGATGGGATTTTATTGAATATTCCTTTGACCTGGGAAACCCCGTACCCTGTGTCTTTGTCATAGCATTATGTTCTGCCTTTTTCAGCGCATTGCATTCAAGCTTTGCCCGTCTGTTCCTATGAGTGAGGACAGGGTGTGGGGCAAAGTATCTCCGGTGGACTTTAGGAACTTGCTGATGTAATTCAAACTGGATCTGTCAGGCTCTGTTATGGAGAAGGATTTGACTATTAAGAGGTGACTTGAGAAAGTAGCTGATCTAGTAGTCCCTATAAGAAGACTGAAGAAGCGCTCTACTTCTCTGTCTCTGCTCGCTGGTTTTCTGTAGAGTTAGTTCGAGAAAGGGCTGCTTGCAAGAAACTAGAAAGAGTTTGGCGGAGGCAGTATTTGGAACAAGATATGGCCAATTATGCAACTATCACAAAAACATTAAGAGAGCCCACTGCATGTTCTTCACTCAATGTATTGAGGAAGCGGATGATGATAGCAAGGGGATTTTTTAAATTATGACAAGGTTCACAGATCCAAAAGAGTCTTCTACCCTTCAGAGCCTAGCCAGGTTATTTGTGCCTACCTCAGTGATTTGTTTGAGGACAAGATCCTCAAAATCAAGGCTAACATTTCTGTGTCTCAACTTTTTTCTGGAGCTCCAAAACCGAACAAGGTTGATGTTAGTCTTTGATGACCTAAATTATCATTGTTTTTGGTTTCCCCTGTAGATGATGTGGTTTCTGCTTTCTCTAATTGTATTCCCATCACATGCTAAATGTAGTGGCAGACAATATGGGCCCGGTGTACCATCAGTTGTTTAGTTTTTTCTGCAGGAAGTGATACTTCTGAAGGAGTGGAAATGAGCTAATGCACCCCCTTCTCAAAAAGGCCAATGCAGACCCAGACTCTCTGGAGAATTTTAGACCTGTCTCCCTACTCCCAACAGTGGCTAAGGTCCTTGAAAAGCTCCACTTTCTTGGATGACAACAATCTGCTTCACCCCTCTAAATTGTGTTTTAGAATCCAACACAGCACAGAGGTAGCCTTTCCGGAGTCCATGAGATTCTGTCTGGACTTGGGCCTCAGTGTTGCCCTGGTGCTACTAGACCTTTCAGCAGCATTTGACATGATTGATCATAATATCTTGCTGCACAGGCTTGAGCACCTGGGTGTGACTGATGTTGGCTGGCTGAGCTCCTTTCTGTCTCAGCGGGAGAAGGTAGTCTGGATGAAGCCATTTGCATCTGATGTGAAGGGCCTGAGTTGGGGAGCACCACAGGACTCATCCCTCAGCCCTACTCTTTCGTATATCTATATGGTGCCCTTGGCATTGTTCGTGGAATCCTATATTTTCAGAATCAACTCATATGCAGATGACATTCAACTCTTGCTCACGTATGATGGAGACTCTGTAGAGAATAAACATGCTTTCGCAGTCTGTATGGTGGCTGTGTTGGATTGGCTGAAAGTTAATAAACTGCAATGCCATCCAGATAGGACTGAATTTCTTCTATTTGGTCTTGACCCATCTCCAGGATGGACTGGAGCCTGGCCTACGATTGCTCCTCCCCCACCTCCACCCACGATGGTAGCTAGAAATTTAGGGATCATCTTTGATTCCCAACTCTCATATATGGGCTCAGGTTTCAGCTATAGTTAAGTCTTGCTGCTAGCTTTTGTGCTTGTTGAAAGAATTCTTACACTATCTCCCACATTCAGCCCATGTGACTGTGGTGATATCACTGATTCTTGCTAGGTAGGACTATGCCAATTCCCTCTATTTGGAGCTTCCAGATGACCTGGTGAAACATTTACAAGTGATTCAGAATATGGCGGTTTGCCTGTCCTTTAAAATCCCTTAGCATTTCAGATTGTCTCCTTTTCAAGAAAAACTGCATTGGTTGCATTGTCTGTAATGCTTTGAAATTGGTCCACCAAGGTCTTAGGGGGCCAAGCTATCTCAATGAGAGAATGATTGAATATCGTCCGGCATGACCACTTTGGTCCAGTACTGACAGTCTAATGGTGGTCCCCTGTTTCAAAAACAGGCCCCCAAAGAGTATCTTTCTTCACTGTTGTAGCCACCAGGGAATGAAATCAGCTTCCCATTCATATCAATGCAATTGATAAATTTAGGAAAGAAATGAAGACATTTTTGTTTAAACATTAGCAGGTAGGCCTTGGTTGATCTAGCTTCTTCCCTTTGCTAGTACCTCAGTACTGGGACACTCTTCTGAGTAGCTGTGTGCTATATAAAAAAACCTCACTCATTCGTTAAATTATACACATGCAGATTTACCTATGTGTAAATTTACCTTCGTGATTAGCTCCCTGACTCTATGAATTAGCGACACAAGCTGCTGCATTTTACATTGATGATACTACACCCCTGAGAAACTAAAAAAGATAGCTGTAGCTATAGCACACACTTGTAGACAATGCCATGCACCCCAGGTAGATTTCATGCTCTTAACATGGCACTGTTTTCTCATATAAGCATAGTGAGGGACAGTAGTACCAGAGATTTCTAAAACAATTAAGTGGAATGTTGTTTTACTGCCACACTTTCACTTCTAGGCTATGTGACAGATGCACTGAATAATAGGCTTTTGACTGCTATCCTGTTGTTACATCTAAAAGAGAGCTATTGATATACTAGATGCAGAGCCCAAGCCCAACATGTGAAGCATAGACAAACAGTGCATTTTGATACAACCTGTCAGCCGAGACCTATTCTGAACTGTTATTGACTGGCATGTACAAGTAGTAAATTTGCACTCATTAAATTAGGCTCCACCCCTGGAATTCAGGGAGTAGGGACAAGTAAATCTACACTTTTGAGTAATTTTACACTGATAAGTGAAGCAGAATCAAAAGTAATAATGATAGTCAATGTATAAGAGTAAACCAACACATGCAGACTTATTTATGTGTGTATTTACTGTTAGAAATGGGGTCTCTGGTTGGCGGTCAGTTTGCACTCTGTCCAAGCAGGGATCCTCACTCTAGTCAGGGTAGGGAGATCCACACCTAGGATAACCCCTGCTCAACCCCTAGGTAGCTTGGCACAAGCAGTCAAACTTATCTCAGAGGCAATGTGTAAAGTATTTACAACAACACATACAGTAACACAGTGAAGACACCACAAAAGGACTTCACACAAGTTTAGAAAAATAGCCAATATTTATTTCAATCAAACAAGATCAAAATGACTAAAATACAACATACACAAGCAAAGATATGATTTTTTTAAAGTAAAAAGAGTCTTAATCCATAGAAATCAATGGATGCATTGTTTTAGCACAAAGCACCTGGTGTGCGTCAAAAATAAAGCCACACAGGCGAGCGTGCATTGGAAAAGCAAGCGATGCGTCAATTCATTACTCGCAAGTGAGGGTGTGCGTTTATTCTTTCTCCACAAGGCAAGCGATGCATCAACTCTTTCCTCACAGGGAAGAGATGCATGGATTTCCAGACAAGCCGCCTGAGGTCTGCGTGGTGATGTTGCAGGTTTTGACGCCCAGGGATGATGCGTGGAAAGTCTGGATGCATGGCAGCAATGAATCTGCGATGGGCTGGTGATGTGTCAATTTTACTGGTAATGCATAGATTTTCAGCCGTGGTTTAGGTGCCGCATTGATTTTTCTGCCGCTCGACTCTGGTGCAATGGATTTTCACCTTGGGTTCACCAGCTTCTCCTTTCAAAGGTTCACAGACTGGATGTGGAACAACTTGGCAGGGTAGGGGTCTCAGCAAAGATTCCAGGTGCTTGCAGATGAAGTCTTCGATGGTCCTGAGACTTTAGAACAGTGGGAAAGCTCAGTTCAAGCCCTTGGAGAATCTTTACAAGCAGGATAAACAGCAAAGTTCAGACTGTCCTCTTTAATGCAGGAGCAGCAACTGTAGGCCAACCCAGCAAAGCACACACAGCAAAGGGGCAGTACTCCTCCTCCAACTCGTCTGCTCTTCTCCTTGGCAGAGGTTCTTCTTGATCCAGAAGTATTCTAAAAGTCTGGGGATTTGTGTCCACTATTTGTACTAATTTCTGCCTTTGAAGTAGGCAAATTTCAAAGGAAAGTCTCTGTTGTTCACAAGATCCTACCTTTCCCAGGCATGGCCCCAGACACACTCCAGGGGGTTGGAGACTGCATTGTGTGAGGACAGGCACAGCCCTTTCAGGTGTAAGTGCCAGCACCTCCCTCCCCACTGTAGCCCAGGAGACTCATCAGGATATGCAGGCCACTCCTTTGCTCCCTTTGTGTCACTGTCTAGACAAAATTCACAAACAGCCCAACTATCAGACTGACCCAGATGTGGATTCCACAGGCAGGCAGAGGCAGAGAAGGGTTAAGCAAGAAAATGTCCATTATCTAAAAGTGGTATTTTCAAACAGACAATCTAAAAAACAACTCTACTAAAAGATTTAGTTTTAAATTGCGAGTTTAGAGACCCCAAAATCCACATCTTTATCTGCTCCCAATGGAAAACTGCACTTAAAAGATATTTAAAGGCAGTCCCCATGTCAACCTATGGGAGAGATAGGCCTTGTAAAAGTGAAAAACAAATTTGGCAGTATTTCACTATCAGGACATGTAAAACACACCAGTACATGTCCTACCTTTTAAATACACTGCACCCTGCTCATGGAGCTACCTAGGGCCTACCTTAGGGGTGACTTACATGTAGTAAAAAGGAAGGTTTGGGCCTGGCAAGGGGGTACACTTGCCAGGTAGAATTGTCAGTGCAAGACTGCACACACAGACACTGCAGTGGCAGGTCTGAGACATGTTTATAGGGCTACTCATGTGGGTGGTACAATCAGTACTGCAGGCTCACTAATAGCATTTGATTCACAGGCCCTGGGCACCGCTAGTGCATTTTACTAGGGACTTACTAGTAAATCAAATATGCCAGTTATGGCTAAACCAATCACCAATACAATTTAGACAGAGAGCATATGCAATTTAGCACTGGTTAGCAGTGGTGAAGTGCCCAGAGTCCTAAAGCCAACAAAAATGGGTCAGAAAAAATAGGAGGAAGAAGGCCAAAAAGTTTGGGCATGACCCTGCAAAAAGGGTTAGGACCAACATTTACCTTTGTAAATAGCCCCCCCGAAACTATGAATTAGTAACACAAACAGATGCATTTTACATTACCACATAGATTATACCATACCCCTGAGAAGCTACAAATTAGGTGCAGCTACAGCTGCAACTTGTAGATGATGGCATGTCCCCCAGGTAGATTTCCTGCATATGACATGGAACTGTGTACACATAGAAGCATAGTAAGGGACAGTACTAACAGACATTTCTTATATTATTTAAGTGGAATTTTCTTTTGTCGCTACACTTGCACTGCTAGGCTGTGTGGCAGATGTACTGAAGAATAGGCACTGCTATTGAATGCTATCCTGTTCCTACAGCTAAAAGAGAGCTATTGATACATGCAAAACCTCAGCCTAATATGTGACATATGAATACAGAGTGAATTTTGATGAAACCTGTCTGCAGAGACCTGTGCTGAACTGTTATTGACTGGTGGTAGACTGAAAGACATAATTTAAAACTTGCCTGACATGAATGGAGGAATCGTAACTCTCATAAGTGAACTGTGGGGTACATAGAGCATCAAAAGTAATTTTTCTTCCTTTCCAGGTGGCATCGAAACAAGTAGTAATGTGAAGTGGGCAGGATCTTCTAGCATATCATACATGTTGAAATGGAAGTGTTGGTTTTGTTGTTGTTTATAATTGTTTGAGAGTTGTACCTGTTACTGCCTATACTAGATAAAATAAATAACTAAGGGGGTTATTACAACTTTGGAGGAGGTGTTAATCCGTCCCAAAAGTGACGGATATACCACCAGCCGTATTACGAGTTCCATAGGATATAATGGACTTGTAATACGGCTGGTGGTATATCCGTCACTTTACCGTCACTTTTGGGACAGATTAACACCTCCTCCAAAGTTGTAATAACCCCCTAAATGTTTTATTTTAAAAAAAGTGGGTTCTGAAATTTGTATACTATGGGTCTCATTATGAGTTCCTTTGTGCAGACCCAGTCAAGCTTGCCCCAGAATTAACTCTAGAGAAGGAAATTCCCCTGAGTTAAATGTGGTTCCCAGAGGATACCCTAAATAATGTTAATTTATTGGCCAAATCTCATCCAAGTGTCCCTGGTTATTGCTCTTTAAAACCCTCTAATGAAGTACATCATTTTTGTGGTGCTCCACCCATTATGTTTTACAATCTCATTGTTGTTGGCTTAGGGTTATGTGATGCATACCTATGCCAAAAACTGGCAAATGACATGTTTCTTTCCTCTAAAACATGTACTGTACAATGGCTTCACCTAATTGGCTTTTTAACATTCCTGTTAGGCTATATTAAGTTGTGCTAGAAATTCACATGTGTTGTGGAACTTAAATATCATATGTGGGCTGAAGTGCGTATTTACACTACCCTCATATATGACAAAAATAAATGACTTGATAGAGCACCATGGTGCTCTACACTGAAATAAGGCAAGAAATGTGCCTCACTATGCAGGGACATCTAATTTAGGGTTGGGAGTTTAAGATTTAGGAATGTGACATATCATATACAGGGAATAGTATGCCCTCAAGGTGAACAATTTCCAAAAACTGTTTCAGTATGTAGATAAAGTTATATTTTTGAGGAACAGACTTACTTCTAAATGAAGTTATTACTTTATGTCTCTCTATGGGAAAATTGGAGAGAATGATAAAAATCTATGTTTCATGCAGCTCAAAAATCTAATTCAAGTGTGTGAGCAGATTTTTGATAACTTTATTAGAGAAAGCAACTTTAAGACACTGCACCACTGCTATACTACCCTCCACATGCTTGCAGAAAGTGCCTCACTACCACACTCAGCAAACACACTACCACCTTATAGCACCACATCAACACTCTACAACCACAACACTGCACAACTACAATATCAAACTAATTATGCTAATTCCACTCCCCCACCACTAGACGACATGTATTGATGAGGTCCACACCACAGATATGATCTTCTTTTTTTTTTTTTTTTATTTAGAACACACAGCGGGTTACATGTTTGCAACATAAAAGAAGAGAAACAAAAATAATGATTAAAAAAAAGGTCGTAAGTACATCAATGTTGTCATACAGGGGAAACATGCATTCTATTCTAAATCAATAGTCATAGTTTCTGCTTTTAAAGATCTCATATAAGATTACTTATTTAATTAACATATTCTCGAGGCCCCGAGATCCATGCAGAAAAGGGTGCCCAAACTCTAGTGAGTCTTTTACCGTCCTCTGCTCCTTTTAGTTCATACAGGCTATTCTCCAAGTGATACATAGATAAAAGTCGTGAAAACCATTGATTAAATCGTGGGGGTCTACATCACGCCACAGAGATGCTATGCAGCTGCGAAATACCGACATTGCTATGAACAGAAAATATCTATCTCGACTATTACAGACTGCATGATCAACTCCCAGCAAAACCATTTGAGGTATCAGATAGATAGTCTGTTTCAAGATTTTCTTCAATATATCGGATATCCCGGTAATCAGACTTTCCAGTTTTACACATTGAAAAAACATATGACAGAGATCTGCATTCGGGCAACCACATCGTGGACACATGATTCCCATCGTTTTACCCCAGCTCGCAATCTTAGCAGGTGTATAATATAAATTATACAATACCATAAAATGTTGAGCTTGCGGGCTCGCAGACAATAAAACAGTCCGTGCCATTTCCATAGATTCACAAACCTCTATCTCTTTAGCTCCAACCCGTCCTTCCCATCTTTTAACAAGTAAAACCCGGTCGTCCAATATAGCAATTAAAAGCAGCGGATACAGGTTTTTAATGCCACAGCTAGTGGGGTGACGTGAAACTTCCATTAGTTTAATCTTGTCTATGTGCCAGCCTTGGGTCATACTAGTTAGTAGAAAAGCTCTAATCTGTAAAAATTTTAAAAAGTCTGTTTTTTCCAGCGCAAATTCCACACTCAGTTCCTCAAATGATTTGAAGTGGCTGCCAGAATGAAAAAGGTCCCCGACTTTATGAATACCCCGGTTACTCCACCTCAAACAATAGTGGTCTTTAAATATCACCGGAAACGTGGGAGTATTCCACAAGGGAGTGTAGTAGCTGATTCGTCCTATACCTATCTTGCGCTCAACCTTGGTCCATGCCTTAAATGCAGCGTAGATTACCTTAAATTTAACCTTTTTGTAGTAGCTGGGTTCCAGAATCCGCAGAAAGACGCATCTGCTTCTTTGCCCAAAATCAGGGTATATATCGAAGGGAGAGCATCTTGCCCGGATCTATCTGTGACATAAAGTGTCTGTGCATACTGAAGCACTGCTGCCAGATAATAAAGTTTAAAGTTGGGAAGTGCCCACCCCCCTTTCTCTCTAGGAAGAGTCATATAGTGGAAAGCCCGGCGCGGCTTTGTATAGGACCAAATAAAGCTATTAACCAATCCCTCTATTAGTTTGAACCAGTCTTGCCCAATCTCTAGGGGGATTGTTCTAAAGAGATAGAGTATTTTGGGTAGAAAGACCATTTTTATCACGTTGCAACGTCCCATAAGTGACAAATGTAGATTGTTAATGCGAGCAAGATCTTTCCTAGTCTTTGTTAAAATCGGGCCCATGTTTATTTTCACAACTTCGTCAAGGTTTACTGTGAGTTTAACACCTAAATATTGTACCTGTGTCAGCACCTGCTCATCCTTAAAATCTATTGAGTCATTCACCAACATTTGGCATTTACTTTTGTTCAGCAAGTAGCCAGATCTTTTCCCAAACTGCAGGGCTTCCTGCTCTATTTCCAATATAGCAGTCCTGGGGTCCGTGGTCACCACCGCAATATCATCTGCATATGCTAAAATCTTAGTACACCCTCCTTTCAATGAGACTGGAATGATCCGATCATTCCTGATCATTCTCCTGATCAAGGGGTCAATATATAGCGCAAAAAGCATTGGTGAACACGGGCACCCTTGTCGCGTACCTCTCTGGATGCTGATTGAGGTCGACTTTAGCCCGGCAACTTGTATCGTAGCCGTTGGTTTGTGGTAAAGTTGTTGAATTGCTTTAACAAACCCGGGACCGATGTTATTTTTACGCAAGACAGACCATAAAAAGGTCCAGTGAACCCGATCGAAAGCTTTTTCCGCATCTAGCAAGATTACTGCCATGGGAAGCTTGGCTGTTGCACTAACATCAAGTAGCGTGATGACTCGTCTTATATGGTCTGCCGTTTTCTTCCCCGGGATGAAGCCATGCTGCCATGGAGATACTAAACCTGAGATTACCAAACTCAGGCGACTGGCAAGTATTTTAGCATAAATTTTGGCATCACTGTTAATTAGAGAAATTGGGCGATATGAACCAGGCTGCGTGGGTTCCTTATCCTTTTTCAAAAAGACTGCTATCTTAGCCTCCCCCCAGGAGGCCGGTTGAGGAGCCCCTGCTTATACTTCAATAAATAAATTAAGCAACTGTTTACATATCTCCACAAAAAAAACTTTGTAGAATTCCAGTGGAATTAAATCCCCCCCTGCCGCCTTCCCGCTTGCCAAGGCGCGAGTTGCTATCTCCAGTTCTTCCAATGTCATAGGTACTTCTAAAGCTGCCTTATCTTCCTCTCTTAACTGATCTGATATCTCATTGCCCATAGCATTGATCCCTTCCTCTTCTTGGGGCTGTTCTTCCTGGGTATATAATTTTTGATAGAATCGTCTAAAAACGTCCATAATCTCTGGACCGTTGTGTACCATCCGCCCCTCTTCATTCACTAAACTTTTAATGTTCCCAAATACCTGCTTTTGTCTTATTCTTAAGGCCAGCTGTTGGCCCACTTTCCCGCTATACTCATAGCATTTTTGGCGATATACTAAAAATTTTGCAGCAGCCTTATCCATAAAAATCTTAGTGGCTTCTGCCTTAATGATATTCCCCTCACACAGAATGTCTGCGATCTCTACTCCGCTGCGGATCACTTCCCCTAGTCGCTGCTCTGCTTTAACCAGCTTTGTCTGAACTAATTTTAACTGATCCATGCGTATTTTCTCCTTTCTTAACCCATAGCTCAGGGTTTCTCCTCTGACAGCAGCTTTGAATGTATCCCAAACTGTCTGGCAAGAAGCGGAGTCCTGATTTATCTTAAAGAATTCCGGGATCCATTCCTTCATTTTTTGGATATACCCTGGATCGGCTAATAGTGCCCTATCAAATATCCAAGATCTAGGCTGCGGGCCCTTTCTCCCAATCTCTAAAGCCAAAACCAATGGGTTGTGGTCTGTTATGATTCTAGGACGTCTGTTGATCCTTATTTGGTTTTGTAGAAAGGCTGTCACAAAAAAGTAGTCTAACCTGACTAATTTCTTATGCGGGGCAGAGAAAAAGGTGAACCCTGAGTCCTGCGGGCAACACAGCTGCCAGACGTCGATCAAGCCATGATTAATGGCCAATGATTGAAGTGCCCTAAAAACTTTATTCTTTTTACCCAGGTAGAGTGTTTGTTCCTGAATGGGTTCTTTATTATCTAAATGTATATTGAAATCTCCACACATTATGATAGGTGTTGCCCAGGTCGCAAGTTCTAAATTAAGCCAATCCAGTATCTCTGGATCATCTGTGTTGGATCCATAAATAGAACATAGAGTGAACCTTAGCCCCTTAGCCGAACATTCCAACAGAACCAGCCTGCCGAGTTTATCAGCAAATTGTTTATGTATAACCAAAGTACTGATCCGAGTTAATATCGCGACCCCTCTAGTGGTTGTGTGTTGTCGTGTAAAAACCGCTAGCTTCCAGCCATAAAACTCCATTAGTTGCTTTTGTGTAACTGGGATATGTGTTTCCTGCATAAAAATAATATCGACATTCCATGACTTGAAAACCTCTCCTACAAGCTGCCGTTTTTTGTTATTATTGAGCCCACAAACATTCACTGTGGCAATACGTATTTCACTTAACTGTCCTATTTTCATGGATGTTGGTCCTTCTGGCTCCCCTGTATGCCCCATTCAAATTTGCTGCTTTCACACCCTGTCCCTTTTTCCACTGATGAGAGCTATCCCCACTCCCCCTGCTTTGTGTCCCATTATCCTTTTTGTCCCTGTGACCCCCCACCCTCCTTTAACCCACCCCCCGACCCTTACCCCTACAAATGGAATCGCCAGGCTCCTGAGCCTGTAAGATGGTATTTGCCAGTCCCGCTCCTTTTAGCCCACCCATCCGATCGAAACCCTTGACCAATAAACAATTCAAAGAGAAAAAGAAAAGAAAAGGCCAAAAAGAGATAAATGAAAAGAAAAAAAATATATGGGAGAGTAGAGAGCGGAGTGCGGGGGGAGTTTACCTACCCTCAATCAGTATCACATACATTTACATACATTTATATATAAACGGCTATTTACGGCAAACCCTCCCCCCCCTTCTCCCGTACCCCCTGGACTTGACCAGTTTTCAGTTGCTGTACATATTCCCCTGCTTTAATTTCTGAGAGAAAAAATCTTATAGTTGTTTTATAGACAACTTGTAGACGTGCAGGGCTTAACAAGTAGGCTTCCGCCCCCAACTCTTGGAATTGAGCAATCATCTGCCTGAGTCGCCACCGTCTCTCTACAGTGGCATGTGCAAAGTCTGGCCTACTAAAGAATGATACACCCTCCACCATCACCTTTGAATTGGGGCGAGCTTTTTCAAACACAGCCTGTCTCAGTAAAAAATTACCAAAATACACTATAATAGCCCGTGGATAGCTCTGGTCTCTACCGGCAGAGGTCAAGGCTTGTTTTTTCCTCATTAACGGAAAACAGTGTGCTCTCTGAATCTCCTTTTCCCAATCCCACCCAATCAGGTCTCGGAATGCTTTCTTAAAAAGTAAAGCTATGTAGGCCCTAGTATCCTGCCCCTCAAGGTCCTCTGCTATACCCAAAATCCTCAAGTTATTCCGCCGCTGGCGTTTTTCCGCATCTTCCAGTTTCCATTGAATATCCGATATCTGCTGTCCTTGTGTGGTCATCTGTGCTGTTGCTGCTTTAACTTTGATTTCCAGTCTCCATGGTGGCGATGCGTGCACCAATGTCCTGGCAAGATTTGCCCACTTTTTTAATGGATAATTGTAACTGTCTGTTTGCTGCCTTCATTTTCCTGCTCTCCCTCTGTGCCTGTTCATGATTCTGAACCATTGTCCTGTAGATAAGATCCAACGAGGGAGGCTCTGCAGGGCCACCCATGGAAGGGGGCACTAGATTACTGCAGGCCAAATCACTTTTCGAAAAAGCCTGTTGGGTGGCCGTATAGTCCCACTGCATTTCACCATCCTCCTCTTGAGGCTTAAGCGGGTCTCTCCTAAGCTTGGCCCCTGAACTACTCCTGACATCAGTTTGCTTGACTGATTTTCTTCTACATGTTGAGTAATTGGATACCCAGATACTTGCTGCAGAGCTACTCTCAATATCTGAGTCTGTTAAAGGGATTTCTTCATCTAAGTCTGAATCTCTAGACTGATCGGAGAGAGAAAAAAAGTTTTCTGCTGCATCTAATGGCCCCTGATCAATGTTTGCTGGTTTCGCCTCTTTCCCCCTCTGGACTGGAGCTGGGGGGGTAGTCTCATATGTCGTTGGGGACTTGCCATACCCTCAGCTTGTTGCGAGTTTAACTTGCAGCTTAACGTACAAGGTTGTTTTTCACATTTCTCTGGATTAGATTCCTGAGGCCCCTGATTTGAATCTTTGAGTTCCTGCTCAGATAATTTCTCACACCCCATGGGGGGGGGGGCACCACCTCCCCGCTCTTTCCTGGACTTGTACTATCAGTCTCTCGACTGGGTGGCTCCCTCCCCCCTGCATTGCATATAGGAGTGAGTACTTCAAGAAATGTAGATGCAACAGGTACCTGATCATCATTGACTCCTGGCACGTTAGATTGCGAATCACATACTGCCTTTTCCGTGGACATTTGCTTAAGCCGCATCACGCTAGTAAACATTGTTGGAACAGAGTACCTGGTGTCTTTTTCCATGTCGGTTGTTTTATGTAGGCCCCCTTTCACTTGAGGATTGCTGCGCTCCTTCAATCCGGGGACCGGTAGCTTTTTGTCCTTTCTGGTTCCTCCTGGATCTTGGTTCAGCCGTGCCCGTAAGGAGCGAGGGGTCCTGCTTAACTTCGGCGCCATCAGAGCATCCCACACACCCCACAAGCCAGCCAATGTTGCCAAGAAATGTCGGGGGTCACGCTCGGTCGAGAGGAACAGGAGCGCGGGTCTAGGGCGAGCGCCGCGCTCGCATCTTCTTGCGGGGCCCTCCGGTGCTTGCCGACGCGGCCCCGATCCTTGCAGGGGCCGCCAGAAAGCCGTGAAGCGCCCGCAGCGGTCCGTGCTGCAGGCTCACAGCGTCCGCGGCATCCACGGCTTTCGCGGGTGAATGGGAGCCGCGTGTGATCTGAAGGTGGGCTAGAGAGGTAGTGGCGATCAGCCGGGAAATCCGGCCGCCATCTTGGATTCCTCAATGGCCTCTGACTAGATATGATCTTCAATGAGTAATTTATTATAAGGTATGGAATAGGTAAGACCCAATGTTACCAGGAGCTCATCTGCAACTGTGCCACAACTAGACATAAACTGTATAAATTCCACCCTTGAATGTTAAACTTTCCAATCAGCTGTGAGAACTATATGGCACAACAAATGGCACGTCTGCATGTTTATATAGAAACTAGATTTGCCACACATCTCAACAATACCACACTTGCACAAACCATTACCAACAACACCACACATTCAACCGCTAGCGGAATGCTAAAATCACTGCCACATAATTATTCAACCACCTTACACCACCATGAGTTCACCCCTCACCACCGCAAGATAATTTAAAATTTCTGCTCTGGGTCTGGCCACAACTGTGCTACTATCTAACAGGCCTCAGTACTACCTTCATCACCACACTGCCACACACTTTCGCCATAGAACCACTTCCCACTAGTACACTTCAACCCCCACCAAAGCACTACCACTAAAAACACATAATCAACTCCTACTAACAAACTGCACCCATCGTCTCCAAATTACTCCTTTTACTACTGCATAACTAAGTCATAACTCAAAATTGCCCCAACATGCTCTAACACCCCTAAACCACACTATGACCCCCCCCCTTAACAGTTCTAGCAGCCCAAATTATGGATGGGCTACAAGTGACGTCTTGCAATGCCAAAATGCAACTAAGGCATTTTGCATTACACAACAAAACAAGAGCAGAACAATAACATACAGCCCAGTGCAACTACACAGCCAACATCAAAGCAAGATAACACAACAACCACTTAACACAAAAAATAACACAACAGAGCACATCATAAAACATGAAAAATACAATTGGACCTCTGTACACCTGTAAATAAATCACAAAGGATTCCTGATGAGCAAAGAAAAAGTGTCAACCACTTTGGATTTGTCTCCCACGAGGATGGAGAAATCAAAAACTGCAGTAGCTAAGAGGCATTCAGTCATAATCCCACAGATGGGAGCTTTGCCCCATTGGCTCCTCAGCTACGCACATACACCAAGTGTCTGAAACTGTGGTTCCTCTCATACTGAGCAGGATTACTACTGCAACAACACATCATTAGTAGGGTAGAATTAACCATTAGGTCATCTATGAATGATTTAGCACTGGGTGCTCCATGAACATGCAATGCACTAAGGGCGATGGAGGCGGCCCCCTTCTGTCCGCGCTCTGGTCCCCAAACGAGTGGCTCTACACATTGGCCAGCTATCCCAGGCCAACTGAGGCTCCACAGCACTGGGGTATCATTACGATTTAGGGGGATTCTGACTTAGAGGCTTTCAGTCATAATCCCACAGATGGCCCATTGGCTCCTCAGCCAAGCACATACACCAAAAGTCTGACCCTGCAGTAATAAATCCCACAAAAGAGGAGGGAAGACTGCTGAAATGGATTCAGCATCACAGCGAATCGACAGGAGGTGCCAATGCAACATAATATGAACACCAACAGATGCAATGCTTCTTGTTTTAATTACAAGAATAAATGATTGCATGCATAAAGTATATAATATGAAGGATGTTTTTTGTTGTTGAGACCCAGGGAAAGATGCTGTGAGAAACTGGTCCTGCTGCAAATGCCCAGTTGTTTGTTTCAGTTAGGTAAACCACTTAAAATGATTGCAAAATTGGCTAATCCCTTGTATCTTCGCCAGAATGAAAAATGCATGCTGGATAAGTCTGTATTGGTTAGGTACATTAAGAAATGGAGAAAGTCCATTTTCACACCATGTTGAAACAGAAACATAGAAATGTAGATTGAAAACTAAAGGAATAGGAAAACAATAACAGTGTTAAGATTCTAGAGGCCTCTTGTACTACTCAAGATAAGAAATTGTAAGGTGCAATTAATAACAATTTTAATTTGTGATTTTTTATTTATGTATTTGGTAGAAGTGGTTGAAATGTTTGCACCAGCTTCTACTAAATGGGTTAGTATTTTGAAAAACAACTTATGCTTTAATACTTTGGTTCACAAAATACCAAATTTTAGTGGGTTGCCATTTGACTTACCTCATTAATATTCATTATGTCAGACAAAAACTGTTACTCACTACAAATTACTAGAGTCACAGGCATGATGGCATGGCCACCATTTCTGTGATTCCTTTTAAACAAAGCAATCTACCTTTGTTCAATGCAGCCCATTTTTCTAAAAGGAAAATGGGATATGTTTAAAAAAAAATGAAAACTTTTACTATCCTCAGGGAACATTCCCGCTCCTAAAAAAGATTTTTGTTTACATTCACAAAGAGGAAAAGTTCACTTGGGGACCCTTTCATATTTGCAAATGTTTACTACCTCCTTTGACTTGGTAGTAAAATATTAATGCTATGTGACCAGATTTTGGTTGTAAGACATTACTAAATAACATTTCTAAATAACATAAGAAAATGGCATTAGGAAGACATGTCCTTGACACACTCCTTCCAAATACCAATTTGATGTTTACTCCCAAACCCAAATTGCGATTTGGTAACCTGTCACAAATCACAATTCAGGTTTTGTCATTTTAAAAATTCCATTTTGCGGTCACAAAGGCTCTGATTTGAGCTTTACAACAATAAATTGCTTTGTACGTGAGGCCTTAAGTGACCTCCAGATAGATGACTATGATCTAGCAACTTACTATAGCTGATTATCAAGGCATTGCCATTGGTTACAAGAAGGCTGTTTGTACATACCATAGAAATAATATGATTATAAATCTTGTGTAACTAACTCAAATAGTGTAGACAGCTCGTCTGAAAAGCACCTAGTAATGTGGTATAGTGACTGAATGAATGAATACATATTGTGTTGTTTAATTAATTAAAACCATGTGATGTAATCACAAATTAAATAAAACCCCTGTAAAAGAGTATGTGGACCTTGAGCCTCCAAACAAAATTTAAAAGTGTTAGTCACAGGTCCAACAACTAAAATGTTGTTTGTTGGAAAGTAGTTTATTAGGAAGGACAGGTACGTTCCTACACTTAGTAATAAGGCCACAATCAAAAAATAAGGTCCAGTCAGGGTCTCAATAAATTAATCCTCGCTCAACCCTTGGTTGCTTGGCCGACTAGCAGTTAAGCTTAACTTGGGAGACAGGTATTTGGGCCACATGTACGAAGCATCTTACATGTCGCAAACGGAGAATCGGGCCGTTTGTGATGTGCAAAATGCAATTTGGGATGTACAGAGCCATTTTTGTGATTCGGTAAACTATTTACTGAATCGCAAAAAAGGTTCGCAAGTCGCAATTAGGAAGTGGTGTTCCCTTCCTAATTGCAGATCGCAGTCCCATGTATGATTGTTTTGTGACCACGAATGTGGTCGCAAAACAATCACAGTTAGCACCAGTTTCAAACTGGTGCTAACCCATTCGCAAACGGGAAGGGGTCCCTATGGGACCCCTTCCCCTTTGTGAATGGCAGCGGAAAAAAAAATTGGTTTTGAAATGCATCTCGTTTTCCTTTAAAGAATAAGGGCTGCATGGAAAAAAAACCTGCTTTATTTAAAAGCAGTCACAGACATGTTGGTCTGCTGTCTCCAGCAGGCCACCATCCCTTTGAGGGCGGCCATTCCCAATAGGGCCGCAAATTGCGACCTACCTCATGAATGTTCATGAGGTGGGTCATTTGCGATGCCCTTGCGAATCGCAAACAGTGTCATTGACACTGTTAAACATAAGGTGTTGTGACTCACAAATTGCAAGTCACTCTGACTTTCAATTTGCGAGTCGCAAAACCTATATTTCGTACATGTGGCCCTTAATATCAATAAAACAGTAAATGAGAAAGAAACAACAATACAAATAGGAAATATCTTTTTATATCTAAAATTACACCAAAATAAATGAAATACAATGTAGGGAACCGGCGAGATGAATTTTTAATGATAAAATCAAAAAATTTGTTTTCTACTGCTTAACAGCAAAATGTGCCAACTGCGGCCATCTGGTCGTGCCTGCCCAGGTCAAAGTCAAAGTTTGAGGTAGACTGTGATGGAATCCTAGTGGGATACACTGAGCGGTGGGCCTCAGTCAAAATTTTACCTTTGAACTTAGGGGCATATTTATACTCTGTTTGCGCCGGAATTGCGTCGTTTTTTTTGACGCAATTCTGACGCCAAACTAACTCCATATTTATACTTTGCCGTTAGACGCATCTAGCGCCAAAGTCCATGGAGTTTGCGTCATTTTTTAGCGTGGACACCTACTTTGCGTTAATGATATGCAAGGTAGGCGTTCCCGTCTAAAAAATTGACTCCGAGGCATGTGCGCCGTATTTACACTCCCGGGCAAAATTCACGCCCGGGAGTGGGCGGGTCCCAAAAAATGACGTACGTCCGCTTTTGCACCGTTTTTTAGCGCCTGGAAAAGGCAGGCGTTAAGGGACCTGTGGGCTCGGAAGGAGCCCAGAGGTGCCCTCCCATGCCCCCAGGGACACCCCATGTCACCCTTGCCCACCCCAGGAGGACACCCAAGGATGGAGGGACCCATCCCAGGGACATTAAGGTAAGTTCAGGTAAGTTTAAAAAAAAAAAAAAATGTGTGGCATAGGGGGGCCTGATTAGTGCCCCCCTACATGCCACTATGCCCAATGACCATGCCCAGGGGACAGAAGTCCCCTGGGCATGGCCATTGGGCAAGGGGGCATGACTCCTGTCTTTCCTAAGACAGGAGTCATGTCAATGGGGGTTGGGAGTAAAAAAAAAATGGCGCAAAGCGGGTTGCGGCGCAAATTTGACCTCAGCCTGACTTGCCCCATTTTTTGGGGCCCAAGCTCCATTTTCCCCTACGCCGGCGCTGCCTGGTGTACGTCATTTTTTTTAACGCACACCAGACAGCACCGGCGGCTAACGCTGGCTAACGTCATTAAATAAATACGGCGCCCGCATGGCGCTTCAGAATGGCGTTAGCCGGCGCTAATTTTTTTTACGCAAAACTGCGTTAGCGCAGTTTTGCGTCAAAAAGTATAAATATGGCCCTTAGTCTTTTTTTTTAGCTTTTTCTCCTCAACATCGTGCAGGTCTCCTCCTCAGGCCAGCTTGTGGTTCAACAACAGCGACTTAGCTCACTGCAATGCCTTGGTCAACTCCTGGAAGTTTTGTCGATGATGAAAAGCTCCTGATCCTCAGTGAGGCGAACCTAAAATTCAGACAGGGTTACACTTTGACATCTCCAGCTTGGCTCTCGACTACGGGTCAGTCACCTTGTGGAGCTTATTTCCAAACATCCTTAAAATGTCTCCAAACTTCTGGATCTTCTTTCAGAAGTCCTTTTGGGGGTCTTGAAGGGTTTGCAACACCAGCCAAGGATCCAGAAGCTCTGAGTTGCTCCTTGGAGATTTGGGACTATAATTCTCACAATGCACATGGGCAAATCCTTACAGGTCCATTGGATGCGGGTCAACTGGGCTCTTCTTTCAGGACTTGATGCAGGGAACTCTTGGTAGCTCCTTTTTACCTGTTCCTTACAGGGAGTTCACTCCTAACTCTTGAGAAGCAAGGCAAAGTCCCTTTTGTGGTGAAGCCCATAGTGTGCAACATGTGCAAGCCTTCTTGGTACAGATCAAGGGCTCAGCAGGGCAGTCCTTCTTCTTCTGAATTCTTCCAGCAGAGATCTGAGTTGATGGGCAGCTCTTCCCTATTTGTCCAGGTTTCTGGGCTGGCAAGCAGGGGGCACCCCTGACTAAGGGGATTCAGGGTGCTACCCTCAATGGTGACCAATTCCTGCGAAGTGCAGCACATTTCTGTCCCAGAAAGCACTGTTTCTCAAAAATTCAGGATAGAGAAAACCTTTCCTGAAGGTATGTGTCTGGGTAAGCCCACCCACATGTGCTGCTAACTTTTTCCTACACTCCTTCCAGCCCTCTCCTAATCTAATTACAAAGGCTTCCATCTGGATGGGGGTGCAGGAAATGTGGGAAGTCTAGTTTCTGTTTTAAGTGTCTTTCTCTCCTTTGAAGTCCAGTTTGGCTACCTAGCCTGCTCTGGCATCTTCTGCTGCAGCTCTTGTCCTATCACGTGGTTCATTTGTCTCAGACCACGTCACTTCTCACCTCATTGGCGTAGCTTGGCTCAGTCTGTCAAAGGCTGACCAATCATGAAAGGCTACTACAGGGGTAACTTTAGGAAAGAGTTCTAAAACTCTTTCCCTATGATAGGTATAATAAACCCATCATTGACAAGTTGTTGGATTTATTCTAATTAATAATTTGACACCTTTAATGATATTTTAGCTCACTCCTAGCAAATGTTGGACTTTATTAATGAAGCCTTCCCAAGTTAGCCTATGGAGCTAACACACTACAATGGGAAAAACAAAATTAGCAGTTTTTTGTCTCACCAGGCCTATAAAACAACTTTTATAATGTCCCTGCTTATGATTACACTGTGCCCTACCCTTGAGGCACTAGGGTAGACCTTAGGGGTGGCTTATAGGTAACAAATAAGGAAGTTTAATACTTTAGAAGTGCCTTTAGTTCCAGAGTTGATGTTGAGCCTCATTCCACTTTAAAAGCTGCAAGCAAGGCAGGGCTGCATTTAAAATTATATCTGACACCACAGAAGTGTGGCCATAAGTCCCTTAACTCCACTGGGATCCCTAAACCAACATGCCCTACCGTATACCAGGGACTTACAGGTGGGTTGTCAGAGCCAATTATAATTACATCTATTTACCATATGTTTTCAAACAGAGCACTGACCTGGGCCTGGTTAACAGAGCCCAGGGCACAGTCAGAGTCAATAACCACCAGTATCTGTCAAACAAATGGGGGTGATCAGGGCCAAAAGGATACCTTTTGTCATATATCTTCACTAAAATCACTTAAAGAAGATTAAAAGCCTCCATATCAATTATACAAATATTTATAATATAATTTAAGAATAAATCTGTAATGGTTAGGCATATATTCCCTACAAAGGGTGCAGTTCACAGCCTAATGAAAAATTATTTAATCAGTCTGAAACTTGGGCTGTCTGCTAGTATTATTCAACATTAGCTTTAATAACAGTTCTTCTGCTCCTTTCTAAAGTAGTACATATGCGTGGTATATGTAATACATTCTCTTTGGACATACAGACAACAAAGTCCCAATAGTTCCTTATAAGTGTCCCATGAACCTCTACGTTTATAAATATTGATCAACAAAAATTCCAAGTGCTGAACATTTTGGCATATACCACATGGCAATGCAGCAATATTAGCAGGTGCAATATTTGTGTGGTTCTTCAGTACTAATATATGAGTTAAACTTGGCTCCAGTACGGGAGAAGGAGTACACATGAGGGAAAGTGTGTTCATGAGTTGTACTGCTTCCTCTTATTTAAACCATTTCCAATCATGTGATTGAAAGGTGGTGAAATGGTAAAAAGTGTGCACTACTGGACTTGAAGCACAGAAAAATGTGAGATAATTATGTGATTTACTATTTTTTTTTTACTTTTGCCCCCAACTCTCCATTTATACATTCTCCATTTCATCACATGAGGGGAGAGGAATGTATTTCCTTTGTAGAGGATGTGATTTTATTAATGTAGTTGCATAATGTGAACAACACTTTTTTTTGTGAATAAACATTCTTGAAACATTAGACCACTGCTGGTAGTATTGTTGTAGATGTACTTTTCACTGTCGTCCTTTGGCTTATTTTTGTTGATAAAGGCCACTTCACTGCTTATGTACTTTACAGAGTGACATTTGTGACATAGTGTGAAACTATAGCTCATGCCCTAAGGTAACTATAACTTGCGCCCGAAGCACATTGGTCTCAGCAATACTTTTATTGCAAATGTTGCAGTGATATTATCAACAATGTCATAGAAAAAGTCATGACTGATGTAATATGAGGGGTAATTAGCATTGCATGGCAAGGGCGTGAGTTATAGTTACCTACAGGCATGAGTCACAGTTTCTTGAGATAAGTATAACTACAACTGCTCAATTTCTATGGTTTTGTGTGCTAAAATTCTCATCCCATCTATAATGTCCCTGTAACCTTTGTATTTTCAGTGAATTTCTAGAGTTTTTTTACGTTAAGTAATATTTAATTACTATGTTATAATAGAACCACCACCACACATGACCTTGAGTGGTGTGAAGAGGGGGTTTGCAGTAGCGGCCCTTACATGCAGTCAACCCCATGCTGCACACAGCGTTTGACCATGCACTGTGGGAGGCTGGCTGCAGGCTCTGGCTTGTGGCCAGGCCCTGTGCCTAACCCCCCACATGCAGGCAACCCCATGCTGTGGTTCTGTGAGTGGGTGTGTGAGGAGCTGTAGTGGTGTGTGATTGGGTGTGTGGTTGAGTAGGTGTGTAAGTGGATGAGGGGGTGTTTGAGTGCTTTTGTGAGCAGCTGTGTAAGTCAGTCAGTGGGTGTGTGTGTAGGTTTGTGAGTGGGTGTGTAAGTGGCTGTATGCGTGTGTGATAGGATGTGTGAGTGGTTGTCTGAGTGTGTCAGTGGGTGTATGAGTGCTTGAGTGGGTGTGTGCGGCAGTGTGGGTTTGTGAGTGGGTGTGGTAGTGGTTTTGTGGGTCTGTGAGCTGGTATGTGAGAGTGTGAATGGGTTTATGTGTGAGTGTAGGAGTGGGTCTGTGAGTAGGTGTTTTTTTTTTACCTGGTCTGCAGATTCACACCACAGGGGGCATACTGAGCACCACATAGGATCCGTGAGTCCTTGTGTGGCCCCAAAAAACAATTTTGGGAACGGTCTTGCCCATGAGGGGTACCTGAAATACACCTTCATGAGCTCCATAGGGTTAGGGCATCTCTAACCTAACCCCTCCTATCATTTTAAAATGATATCTCCCCCCAAGGAACCAGGTTCCAATACCCAAAATGGCAGCTGCAACTTTTCTCTCAGGTTGCAGCCAGCCAACCACGGCCTGCATTGAACTCCATTTAAACTTCAAACCCTGCACCATGCAAGCTGAAGGGGTTTGGGGCTTAAATGGTGTATTATTAAATAAATATATTTAGGGAGGCTGCAGGGAGCCCCCGTTCCCTGGAGACCACCACCTCCACAGGGTTATTTTAACATTATTTATTGGGGGTTGTGCAGACCCCCCGGGACCCAGGGACCACCACCTTACTGGGGCTACAATTTAAAACAATTAGAGGGTGTCAGTGCTGTTCCACTGGACCCGGGGAACAACTTCCAGGGGCAATTTTTTTTAGGGGAGATGCATGGATCCCCCTGGCCCCAGGGACATGCACCTCCCCGGGGCCAAATACTACATTTATAAAGGGGGGGGGCATGTGGCCCCCCCAGGCTGTTTTCGGCCCCAGGGACCCCGTCTTCCAAGGCCTGGCCACATTTTAATGGGTGCCCTGGCCCCACCCAGGGCACCCTGTAAATAGCTATGACGATTGTGGGGGAGCCTCAGGGCACCCGCAGTCCCACTGGCTTCTGTCTCCTGCGGGAGCCGGCATTACATCCGTACACATGGAGCTTCTACAAATAGTAGCTCCCTGCATGCAGGAGCAAAATTTTCATCTCTTTCCCTGCATGCATGCTAGCGTGCAGGGAAAGAGATGAAAACTCCACTTTTAGCCTGCAGGAGCTGTTTGACAGCTCCCCCTTGCTGACAGTGAAGTGCTTGCTTTTTCTTGGTGGCAGCTGTCACAGCTTCTGCAAAGCAAAAGAAAACACCTACTTCTGGAGGGTAGGCACCTCTGGAGGTAGAAGGAGCTGGCCCTGGCGGTTGGCTGTCCCCAGGGCCATATATGGCACCAGGAGGTGGTCCCTTCTGGTTGAATTGTTGGCAGGCAATCACATCTCTGCACGAGTTTAGGAGAATCAACGAAGACTTTGTACCTCTAGATATACAAATTTGGTTTTCTTGTAATTTCTCTTAAATTACTGAATGGATTTACCCCAGACAGCAAAAAGGGTAATTTGCATACCAAAAGCTACCTTTCTGCTGAATTTGGTGTAATTGTGTCCAGTGGTTCTGGCTGTGTTCGTGTTCAAGACTTATATGCAAATTTACTCTTACCCTAAGGTAACTATAACGTGCGCCCCTTGCCATGCACAGTTTTCTTATCAATAATTTGGTTGCACATGTTGCAGTGATAATACCAAAGATGGCATTGAAGATGTCATCAGTAATAAAACATGTCGAGTAGCTGTGCATTGCGAAGGCGCGTAGTATAGTTACCTTAGGGCATTAGTTATAATTACTTGAAATAACTCTAACTATAACTGCTGAATTTCTCTGGTTTTGTAGAAGTAAGTTCAGAACCTTACTATAACATCCCTGAAACCTTTGTTTTTTCAGCGAATTTCTATGTTTTTTTAACATAACATAAAGTAATTTTAATTAATATGCGTTAATCCAACCACCGGCCTTCACCCGTGTGTGGTGCGGGATGCCACAGGGCCCGCGCTGCAGGGGTTGGCCACTGAGCCTGTCTCTATTAGTGGATCTGTGAGGGGGTGCATGAGTCTATGAGTGGGTCTGAGTGAATGCATGATTGTCTGAGTGGGTGTGTGAGTGGGTGCATGAGTCTCTGAGTATGTGTATGAGTGGATTAATTAGTCTATGAATGAGTCTGTTAATGTTTCTTTATTTTTTTTTCACATCTTTTGAGGATATTCGTGAATAACTTGCACAGTGAACAGAAATCCTTTAAAACCCATAATTTCACCTTAAAACACCTCTACGTCACACCCTTAGGGCCAGGGAACCTTCACCCTGACCCCTTATTCCAATTTCACTTTGGATTTTCAGCCCTGGGGACCATGTCTTATGAAATAAACCGCAGCTGCCACTTTCTAGTCAGGTTGAGGCCACTCAATTACAGGGCTTCTACTCATGTGCACATTCGCAAAAAATCACACATTTTCACAATTGATTTGTAAAGGATCCACATGTCTAGATATACAAATTTATTTTCCCTTTAATATCTCAAAAAACTACTGAATGGATTTATACAAATGTGTGGTCTGCATAGTGAAAGCTAGCTTTCTGTCAAATTTGGTATAATTCCATCCAGTCGTATTCAAAGGTCCTATGGTAATTGACATGGGAAACTCAACTATTTTGATTCCCACCCGTTTTCTTGGCCCCCACTTGAAGGATCACCCCAAAACTTTCCTTGCGCAACTAGAATCACCTGAGGGACTTTTTAAGGAAAGTTTTGGGAAAATTTATCAAGCGGTGCCAAAGAAATTTCCAAGTCAAAAATTCTTTTTTCCATGAAAACATAGTCCTAACTATAACTGCCCACTGAAGACAGAGAGAGAGAGAGAGAGAGAGAGATAGAGGGAGCAACAGTGTTTGAGAGAACAAAGATGCACTCTCAGACTGCTCTTAATGCTGCAATGTATATATATATATATATATATATATATATATATATATTGGCAAAAAATGAGTTTGGACCAAAAAACAGTCTTGCATAAACAGGTTAGTCTGTTTTCAGTTGGCAGAAAGGCATTGTGAGCCAATCTATATCTATGTCCATATCTATATCTATGTCCATATCTATATCTATATCTATATTTCTAGCTAATATAAATATATATATATATAAAGATATATAGATATTGATTATATATAGATATTTATACATCTATCTATCTCTCTATCTATCTATAAGATCTAGATATAGATATATTACCTATCAGCTAGTTATAGTTAGGACCTAATTGGCAAAGGCAAGAGTTTTTTTGCCAATACTTTTGGCACCGTTTGAGGAATGCTCACAAAATTTGAAAAACTTGTTCACTTGCTGTCTTGAAAGTTTCAGTGTGAACTGTCAAGCAGGGGCTGAGAAAAAAGGGGTTCCTAAATTGTATTTTCCGAATGCAGTTTCCCATAGGGATTTTGAACATGACTACAGCCCGGAGTGCAGAACGGAATTATAGCAACTTTGGCAGAAAGGTAAAACTTGGTCCAGGAAGATCGTTTTTCATTCTTTAATTTTTTAGATATTTAAAGAAAGAAATCGAGCAATCTAGGGACGCATACCCTCCATGATCCTGACAGATCTCATGCTGAGATCAGACTTCAGCCAGGAAATGTTGTCAACCTTTTTGGGACTCTGAGTGAGTCAAGTCCCAAAACAAAAGTTACAAAAGTAGAGAGAAGCGCAGGGTAGTATCTCCCTGATGCCCTAAGCCTGGTGGTAAGGTTCCCCAGGAATCCTGCTGGGGCCAAAAAGCATTTTTTTTTTTAAACATTTGCAGCAAATTCCGTAGAGAAACTGTGAACTGCCAAGAAAAAACACAGTCTCCTGTGCTTGTTTAAACGGGGTCCCAGGATGGGTCATGTCCCGGGGACAATTATAAAATAGTATTTTGGGAGGGGCACCACTCCCTATGGGCAATCTTGGCCCTGGAGACCACCACCTCTCTGGGACAGCCCAAAAACATATGTGCCAGAGGAGGGGCCATGTGGCCCCCTCCAAATGCTGGTTTCGGCCCTGGGACTGCAAAAAACAGAGACTTGGCCATAAAACTTAAAGTGGGCTGGGTTGACCACCCTCATGTGCACAAGAGTATTGTGGGGACCGTCACATCCCTGGGGCAATGGAAATATTTCTTAAGTGCCGGTATATTCGGCCCTGGGGACAATCTCCTCCCTGGGACTTTGCACATTTGGTAAATAGGAGAGGGCCATATGGTCCCCCTCCTGGGTTGCCTTCGACCCCGGTGATCACCACCTTCCTGGGGCCCTAAAAGTGCAATGGAGGGGACTGTGTTGCCCTCAACCTGGAGCCATCAATGACCCTGGGGACCGCCACCTCCAGTGCTGGATCACTATGTCCCAAGGTGCCCAGCCTCAGGACACAGTAGTTTGCTGTCACTTGGTTGGAGCAATGACAGCTTCCAACAATTGAAAGCAAGCTGTAGGTCTGCTTTAAGCAGGCTGGAGAAGGAAAACTGCTCCTGCTCACTGGGAGCAGACACTTAATCTGTTTTCCTGCCCACTGTAAATTGCTCCCAGACACAGGGAACAGCATTTCTTACTGTTCCCTGTGTGCAGCAGCAATGGGACCGCGGGAAACTGAGGCTCCCCCCGCTTTCCGCAAAATTGCATAAAGGGTGCCCTGAGAGTGGCCAGAGCACCAACGAACAAGTGGGTGGGCCCTGAGGGATGGGGTCCTCAGCAGCCAAAATCGCCCTAGGTAGAGGACTATGTGCCCCCTCCCCTTCCAGTGACTGTCCAGGCCCTGGGAGATGGGGTATCTGGGGCCAAAATTGGCCCGGGGAGGAGGGGCTTGTGGTCCCCTCCTTTTCTTTTTTTAATTGGCCAGGTCCAAGGGATGGATGCCTGGGGCCAGGTGTGGCCCAGAGAGGGAAACAACATGGCCCCCCTCCCATTTTATAAATTTGCTGAGCCCCAGAGGATGGGATCCCTTAGGCCAAAATTGGCCTGGGAGTCCAAGCAGCCTCCCTCCCCATCCAATAATTGGCCAGGACCCAGCTGATAGGGTCCCTGGGGCCAAAATCGAGTCAAGGGTGGGCCATGCAGCACCCTCTCCTCTTTCACTAATCGAGTACAAAGAGCACATGCCTGTTTAGCCAGCCCAACATGGCCGGCCAAACAGACATGCGCACTTATTGTGCACTCCATTCCACCCTCTAGCTCTTCTCCCTTTCCCCTCCAGCCCAGCCCCACTGCGCTCTAACCCAGCACTCAGGAAAAAAACAATGATAATAACTCTTTGTTATCATCATTTTATTTTTTGTTCCCCTTTTGCTTAAAAGAATTGGGGCGATGCTCCTCTGCCTTAAAAAAAATTGGCCCTTGGAGGAGGTCCACAGGGTCCACTCCATTTCAAAAATTGGCTGGGCCCCAGCAGATGGGATTCCCGGGGACAATATCAGTCCCTGGAGGGGGGCCACATGGTCTCCTCCCCTGTTAGTGATGTGGAGTTGGGATACTATGGAGGGTTAGCCACAGAGCTTCGCCGCAGGCCAGGCCATGCTTCCAACCCCCACTGCACATGGCCAAATGCTTTGTGTGGAGCAGTTTTGGGTGCCTACCAGATGTTGGCTGCAGGGCCTGGCTGAAGCAAGGCCCTGTGGCTAACTCCTATCACAGATGGCTGAAAACAGTGCATGGCATGTGGTTGGGGTTCTATGGGGTATTGGCTGCAGGGCCTGGACCTTTTTGTAATTTTGTGTAAATCCGTTCCGTAGTTTGGGAGTTATAAAAGAAATTAAAATATAGAGATCTAAGGATGCCTATCGGGGCAAAAAGCAAGGCCCTGATTGGCTGGCCACAACCTTACAGTTATCTTTTGATTCTTTCCTACTTTGACAGACAGTCTTTCATGAGCAAAGAAGAATCAGAGAAGTGTTCACTTCAAAAGAAGCAGAACCCACACACAAAACTTTAAAGACTCAGACCCTAAATTACATTTTGGTGTCTGGAAATCGACTATAAGAATAGGAGGTTGAAATCCAAAATGTTATAATCTGCCAAGCAACCAGATGGGCTGTGTGAGAAGGGGAAACTCTGCAGGACTTATGCCTTTGACCAGGACTGGGGGCTAGGGCCTACTATTCTCCTTGCTGACTTAGGGGATATCACCCAAGACAACATTATCACCTGTCCTGGAGCACCAGTGCATGCCTGCCTGCGAAAACCAGTGTGCCCTGTCAGGGAGAGTTGAGCAAGATCATTTGGGGAAACCTGGAAGAGGATTCCATAAGCGAGGTGTGAGTCTGCGCACCTATCGAGTTGATGACCATGTGGAGTGTCGGCTCAGCAACCCCCGTATGACAGGAGAGGCTTATCAGAGACTAAGCTATGAATTATGTGCTGTGCAGGACTGGACAAACCTGTACTGCTGTGCTGCGGTGACCCCGAATGCCAGAAGGGGTCACCGGTAAGATTATTATTTCTAGAAGCACCAAGACTTGCAACCGTCTTGGCTTGGGTGCCTGCACCGAGATAGTCTATGCCCGTGCATTCAAGTACTATAGCAACCCTGTATGCCAGTAGGGGCTGCTGGCACCAACATTGCTGAGCGATTCTGGTTGCTGCACAAGAAGAGACTGAGACTTTGTTTGGCGGGTTGGACCCGTACTGTGAGGGAACAGCTCTGGCGAACCACTGAGGACTGCTGAGGACACCATGAACAATGTTGCGCCCTCGCTGGGTTCCAGTCAGAAGCTAAAGGAAGTATTTCCTCCTGGTGAGTAAAGACAGCTTACTACATCTTTGCAAGATTAGAGGTCCTCTGACAACTGAGAAGAACTCTGGCTGCACTGCTCAGGGGAGAGAGACTGCACCACCAGGAGTTGTAGTGTGGCCTGTGAACAGCCCAACTTCTCTTAGTAGAGCCAGACATGCAGGTACTCAAGCTAAAGGCACCCCTTCATTGCTAAACTCTTCTGGGCTGTGAGACCGGGTAAGATGTGAACAGGGCCAGTTGAGCCCTAGGAGACTCACTGCTAACTGTGCCATAGACACTTTTGACTTAAACCTAAAAAGTCAGAGGGGAACTCTTGAGTGCGGCCTAACAGGGAGCGATCTCTGCATGTGGCCTCCAGTAAATGGGGAATAACCACAAACATGATACATGAAGGAGGGTGGGACAAAGATTTGCCTGACACCTACTAGAGCCCGACCTCAAGGGGGATTTGTATTGTTGTTTCTCAATGTTGTATACCTTTGCATGTGTTGAGCTAGAATTGAAATACTTCTTTTTTGTACAAAAGCAAGTAGCTGACTGGACATTGATTTTTATTCATACTGTTTGCATTTGAGTTATGAGTTGTATTTACTGACTTGTATCTACATTCCCGATTCCCCCGCACCCTGTGGGAACCTTGACTGCTTGACCACAGCTACTATTGGAAGTCAAGTACCAAAGGGGCACTTAGCCCAGTTGCTCAAGATTAATAATAGGTCGATCCCCGGGACCTCTGACGTAAAAGGCCTCAACCATCAGGGTTGGGCTCAGTAGCCCCTGTATGCCCATTGGCCCTCTAAAAGGGGTTTTGACAAAAAGCCTGTTTTAAAGTTTGGGGATGGATACTCCATCTAAAACATGTCTGGCATAGGTTATAATGAACTTTAAATAAGATCTATATGTTATATATGTCACGTTTGTGACAGAGGAACCACTCTGCCATACTCTAAATTGAGCTCTAGGGGCAGATGTATGAAAAAAGCCATTTGTGATTCGGATATAGCGATTTTTAGGAAATCGCAATTTCTGAGTCTCAAAATGCTATGTAACAAATTTGCGAGTCAGAAATAGCGATTTCTTAAAAATCGCTAATGCAATTTGCGAGGTCCAAATACTGAATCACAAAACGTTTTGCGATTCGGTATTTGAAAATCGCAAGCTGCGAAAACGGTCACCTGGCACAGCCTGATGACATCAAAAGCAGGAAGTGAGTCAGCCCTTGCTGGTTCCAGGTACCCCACCCACAGGAGCAGTCAGAGAGTCACAGACCAGCCCCAGGGAGCAAGTTTGTGAGCAAGTCAGGACCTGACATCAACATGGCCAATGCTGGTAATGGGAAGGAGAAGGGAGAGAGGAAGAGGAAGCTGAAATTCAGTGAGCAACAATTGGAGGTGCTCACTGAGGAGATTGTCAGGAGCCATGACCGGCTATTTGGGAAGAGCTCACTCTAAGCACCAGAGAGTGAGAAGCGAAAAATTTGGGCTGACATCCAGACCAAAATCTGCGCAGTTGGGGTTGCGCAGCGCTCAGTGGACGAGATACGCAAGAGGTGGTACGACCTGCATTCCCGTGCCAAGGAGAGGGTGGCCAGTAGGCTAAAGGAGGCAAGGAGCACAGGAGGCGGACCATCCACCCAGGCACCCTCCACCCCCATGGAAGACCTGGTGGAGTCCACACTGCTTCCAGAAGCTGTCAGTGGGGTCACTGACATTGACACTTCCGGCACACCCAGCACCAGTAAAGGTAAGTGCAAAAATGATATGTAACCCCATATGTGCATGTACAAATGCCCCTTAGGAAATAGCAAGTAGTGCAAACCATTGTGATAAGTAGTCCATTCCACATCTTACATGCGGCACAACAATGCCTTATGGGAGTGGTAGTCCACAACCCAGAGCTGTAACTAGCACATAGAATGCAATTAAGTAGAGCGACACCCAGAAGAACAAAACATCCAGTTCATAGTGATACGATGTAAGTGTACATTTATTACCATTGTGCCACATTTGGTGATACATACATAAATGACATGCTGCACATTGCAGAAACACAGCCTCTGTCCGACTCCAACACCAGCGAGTCATTCTGTATAGCACCAATCAGATGCAGGGCAAGGGTGTTACCTCTCCACGATTTGAACCTGGACTCCGACGAAATGCCGGATGAAGGCCACACACCACCCCCAGAAGCTAGATCCACAGGAAGGCAGCAGTCCCTGCCCCAGCGTCACTCAACTCCCCGCAGGAGGCCTCACGATGCAGGCACACAGCACACAGACAGAAGTGAGGGCCCACCATTCTTTGGTGGCCTTGAAGCGTCCATGCTCAAAGTGCAGCGCCTGCAAAACAAAAACATGAAGGCAATGCACAGGCAGATGCAGTCACACAATGCCAATATGGGGGGGCTGCACAAGCAGTTGGAGTGTCTGAATGCTAACATCTGCAAGCTGCATGAGGGACAGCAAACAGCTGTGGAGAACACCAAGGAACTGACAAATTCCATTAAGGAACTCTGTACTGAGATCAGGCATGAGCGAGTTAGCCACAGCAGGCACGAAAGACAATTTATGGGAATGTTCAATGGCTTTTGCAGATCTGTAAATCGTCTTGCTACATCTACTGCCCTGATATCACGGCTTGCTGTGGCCGCACAGGTGGAGGCAGCACATAGCAGTCGGGATGTTGTCCATGGATTGGTGCAAATTACCAACATTCTGGATGCTATACTGACAGCACGCAGTGCTACACCCAGCGAACTGGGAGTTGGGGATACTGAGGAGTCATCTAGCCTCAGCAGTCTAGCAGTGCCCGTGATGGATCCTAGGCGTCGCAGTGCCAGGCAGAGTACTGCCTGTGAGCCTGATTCAAGAGGTGCCGGCGAGGCCACTGCGCACTCAAGTGGAATGCGTGGTAGTAAGAAGTGACATTGAGGGCCAAAGGGGACTACCTTCACATGTGGCAATATAGTAAACTATGATGACAATAGTGCAACACTGTTAATGGCTCATGTCTGACTCATGTGTATTGCTTTGTCCTAGTGACAGTGACACGTATGGTCCCTGAAGTCAAGGTAATAAAGGTGCTAACTACTGGAATACATGTCAGTGAGGTTCTGTTGTCATAACTTACATCTGAAATGGTTGTGCGTGATGTCAGCACGCCTTTGCCTGCCCTCTGCTGCACTGGTCCTGTCTGCTGGCTGTAGGGGGTGGTATGAGATCATCATCCTCATCTGAGTCTGGCTCCGGTATTTCCACAGCTATGCCCCTGGTGGTAGCTATATTGTGCAAGACGCGCATGTGGCCACTATTCTACAGGTTGTGTCCGGGCTTTACTGTAGTGCCCCTCCACTTTTGTGGATGCATCGGAAGCAACTCTTCAGCAGGCCAATGGTGCGCTCCACAACATTGCGGGTTGCCTTGTGTGCTGAATTGTATCTCTGCTCTGCTGGTGTTGCAGGATTTAGGTAGGGAGTCATCATGTAGGTGTGCACTGCGTAGCCACTGTCTCCTGGAAGGAACAGAGGGTATAATGAGTAGCTGTGCCAACTGACGTCACACTACCATCAATGCATCATTGTAAAGAGGGAAATTACTTAGTAGATATCCTTCACCAAATTCCCCAGCTAGCAGTCTTGTGTGACGCCCGCTGTGGCGAAAGATGTACGAATCATGTGTGCTCCCTGGGTACATGGCCACGAGATCAGTTATGATGTAGGAGGCATTGCATATCACCTGTATGTTCATTGAATGTTGGTATTTACAGTTGCGGTTGCGGTACACATACTCTGTGGCCGATGGTGGACAGATTGCAACATGTGTCTCATCTATGGCACCTAGGACGTGGGGGAACTGTGCTATCTGGTAGAAATCTATTTTTGTCTGCTGTATTTCCTGTAGGGTGTGGGGGAATCTGATGTACTGGTGTATCCTGTTCAACATGGCATTTAGAAATGCATTGAAAAATCTAGAGAGGGCACTCTGTGATACCCCTCCAGCTGCTGCTATGACCCCTTGATAGCTCCCTGAGGCAAGTAGGTGCAGGTAGCATAATACCTGCACATGGGTGGGTAGGCTATTGGTCCTGTGTGTTGTGCGCTGCAGTATGGGTTGTAGCTCAGCTATCAGGTTAAGTATCATGGCTGAGCTCAACCGGTACTTCTCAAATATTTCCTCCTCAGTCTGGTCAAAAAGGGTAATGCGCACTCTGAAAATTCGCTCCTGTCTCCTCCTCCCTCTCCGCAAAGATCCTCATTATCCTTGCCATGACGTAGAGTGCAGCCATTGTGGAAAAGAGGCTGAGGCATTCTGGGCCTCTTTATATAGGTTACGTCTGGTTACCACCTGGTTTCAATCTGTGGTAATTTGCATGTGCAAAAGGCCATTCTGCGAAAATTTGCAATTTGCAAATTTTTGATGCATCGAATTGCGACGTGTCGCAATGTGCGTATTGCAAGTTGCAGCGAGAAATACCGACTCTGTATTTGCAAGTTGTTATTCGGACTCGCAATTTGCGATATGCAAATAGCTATTCAGTATTTCTAGTCGCAAAATGCGCTACGCACATTGCGACACGCAAAACCATGTTGCTTCGCAAAAAATCAAAAAATTTCCGATTCCTTGTTTTTGGCCTGCGAATGCCTTTCACACATCGCAAATCACGTTTTTGCATTCGCAAACACCCGATTTCTGCGAATCGCACCGTTTGCGAATGGAAAAACGTTTGATACATCTGGCCCTATGTCTGTTAAAATGTATTTCTCTTAGAAATCCTGAAATAAGAACGTAATAAAAACTTTTCTTAATAACTTGAAATACTCACTTTTATAAAAATGTATTATGGAAAAAGCCATGAGAGAATGTGTCTCTTCAATGGGCAATAGTTAAAATTTTTGTAACCCAGTCGAGTTTGGAAAAAGAGAAAAGTTGTTAGATATATTAGCGTCAAATGTATTAACATATTGTGGATATTATGGTATGCACTGCGTTTTATAACTTAGAGAAAAGCATATGAATTGAAAGTCTTATGAATTTTAGCAAATATATTTCTTACGAAACTACAAAATAGTATGGCACTTGCTCCAGTAGGTGACATTTAACACCACACTAGCACGTCTTCTACCTAACACGTGTCAAGTGTTAAAAAAGACACCATTAATGCTGTGATGTAAAATATGAGAAAGAAATTCTAATCTCGTGGATGAATTAATCAATCTGAATCTACTAAAACAAGGATAAACTCTGGTTTCCCTACTAGACCAAAGTGTGTCATCTATATTAGAAGGTGAATGTCTGCTAATAAATGAAGGTGCTTTAGAGGTTGTCGATCTTTATTAATACTCAAAACGAAAAACAAGGTTTTTTTGTTTTAAGAATTTGAACTTCTGAACCACAAAAGCAGTAACCCTCAAAGCTATCCACAGAACAAGCACATTTGTGATCTTCATGATGCACCTTGTGTTTCGCAGCAGGCACAATAACACACTGTGCCTCTTTATTTTATTAACACAATTTATATTTTACATTACTCATAATAATATTGTTTTAATGCTTTCTTACATTCTATTTTTTTTTGCTGTAATTATTTAGAGAGCTTTACATCACACACGCATGATACCGAGACAATGAATGAAATGCGTGTGAATATCAACGTACAAGAAATATTTATTGAAAAAATTAGGATTACACAATATCGAAGCCTCATGTCATCAACTACGTTATGAACTTTACATTAAGAATTATCGGTATGGTTTTGAAACAAAAAGCCGTGGCAGTTGTTGATTTTAAAAACAATACTACACAACTATTCAAAGGAAGGAATAAAGAAAGATCATCAGCTGTTTCTGAGCTGAATCTGAATCTAGAGTCCAGCCAACACCAACCAATAATTTGATTAAGTTGGCTACTATGACTATAAGAATATCAGATATTTATTTAATAGCAATTACTAGTGAGTTATTATAACCATCCAATGAACCATTTTTTTTTTTTGTAAAATTGGCATAGCAAATCATTGAAAGTAACAGTAAGAATATAGACGTATGCTTTGCTGTTTGATCGCACCTACGTGATGCCTGTTCATAAGTCAATAAACTGCAATAAAAAGAGTAAAACTTGTGTCACACCAGGTTTCTGCAACAGAGGCCGTAGCCCAATGAACTGGCTGCATAAAACCGGTCTGTGACCTCTATGCTGTGGTTTGCAACAAACATATTAACCCTATATTTGATTTTATAATGAGTTCATAGTTGTGATGTGATCACATATCGCCAACTGTTATACACATAACTTGCTAGATACACAGCGATTTCTGCAGCAAATGCCTTACCTACATATAATGCTATTTTAAAATGCAGCTTGTTTGTGACAGTAGTCCAGAGAAGATATATTATCATATTTGTCCTTCTTGCTAATATTGTTGCAGTAATTATGTTACAAGATAAAGTGTAATTTGACAGTTTGATGCCAATTCTTATGTCCGCCATTCTCCCCCAATTCGTTGTTTCCTGAGTAGATTTTTTTTCAATTCCAAGTCACCTTCTGAAGCACTGGGGCCCATATTTATACTTTTTGCCGCAAAACTGCGCTAACGCAGTTTTGCGTAAAAAAAATTTGCGCCGGCTAACGCCATTCTGAAGCGCCATGCGGGCGCCGTATTTATTGAATGACATTAGCTGGCGTTAGCCGCCGGCGCCGTCTGGTGTGCGTTAAAAAAAAACGACGTACACCAGGCAGCGCCGGCGTAGGGGAAAATGGAGCTTGGGCGTCAAGAAATGGGGCAAGTCAGGTTGAGGCAATTTTTGCGCCTCAACCCGATTTGCGCCATTTTTTTTTCACTCCCAACCCCCATAGAAATTACTCCTGTCTTAGCAAAGACAGGAGTCATGCCCCCTTGCCCAATGGCCATGCCCAGGGGACTTCTGTCCCCTGGGCATGGTCATTGGGCATAGTGGCATGTAGGGGGGCACAAATCAGGCCCCCCCATGCCACAAAAAAAAATATAAAAAAATACTTACCTGAACTTACCTTAATGTCCCTGGGATGGGTCCCTCCAGCCTTGGGTATCCTCCTGGGGTGGGCAAGGGTGACAGGGGGGTCCCTGGGGGCATGGGAGGGCACCTCTGGGCTCCTTCAGAGCCCACAGGTCCCTTAACGCCTGCCTTTTGCAGGCGCTAAAAAACAGCACAAAAGCGGCCGTACGTCATTTTTTTTGACCCGCCCACTCCCGGGCGTGATTTTTGCCCGGGAGTATAAATCCGACGCACATGCCTCGGAGTCGATTTTTTAGACGGGAACGCCTACCTTGCATCTCATTAACGCAAAGTAGGTGTCCACGCTAAAAAATGATGCATACTCCATGGACTTTGGCGCTAGACGCGTCTAACGCCAAAGGTTAAATATAGAGTTAGTTTTGCGTCGAAATTGCATCGCAATTCCGGCGCAAACGGAGTATAAATATGCCCCTGGATGTCACTATGGCATGAGGCCTAAAAAAAGAGTGTGATAGCGAAAGGACAGGAATGTGCCTTATTTTATATTATACTGCACATTCCTGTCTTGCATGATGCCAGCGATTCAGACAGGCTTGTTGTTGTGCTTGAAGAGACACCTTCCTACACAGAAACAATTCTATGAGGTGCTTGCGTCTTTCTATGTGTGCTGCACCATGCAGCACACATAGAAAGGTGAAAAAACGAGACGAAATAAGAAATAAACATATTTCTCACTATTATGCCTCCCTTGTGGAAGTGTAGCATTCTGACGCATTCCCATGTCTACCAGTAAAGGTAAATCTGGGAATGCGTCATAATTCATGGGTGGATCCGTGTGAAAACCCAGGATTCACCTAAGGAACACCACCCTGGGACATATTAACGCAACATAGAAAACTGCATTTAAAAAAAGATTCGTTTTCTGTTGCTAGTACGCAAACACAGCACCCCCAGACATGGAGACAATCGAGGAAGGTAGTGGGGAGTAATGAGGCCTGTCAAGCAGTTTTCATTAAACTGCATCATTAGCTGTTTGTTCCAATGCAGTGAAAGGTTAATGGTAACCCTAGAGGGCAACTTTTAAAACAAATCACTGCACATTGCTTGTCACATATATCTATGTTTACTAAATGCGGCTTCAAAGAGATGGTATTTACTAACAAACATGTAACACTTGTTGTTGGGTTTTATGGAGGATAAAAGACTGATGAGCAGGAAAGGCACCAATGTAAAAAAATATTTAAAAGCATTGGCAAAGCCAATAGGTCTCGCCCCTGGGATTTTTAAGTTTTGTCAATGCCTTTAGGTGACGCTGTACAACACAGTGGAGATACTGTGCAGAATAGTCAAACAAAATATTAAGAAAGGCGCAAAGATAAAGCTGTATCATTTTGTAGCCGCATGCATGTGTGATAACACAAGTTACACATGTGCACCTATACTGTGGGTATCATTTTTCTTTCATTTATCGATCTTAGATGGTGCAGCAAATTAAAAGATACAAAGAAGTAGCTCACAAGGGTTTTTTTAGGATGGTTTGTGGCAGCAACTTACAACCTGGTTCTCTCCGCCTCAAAAAAATGAATACAACTTTTTTTTTTTAAAGTCTCTGGACGTTGGGGGCAAGCGGGAGCAGGATGGACAGCCTATCCAAACAATGGCAAAGCATGAAAACCAATAAAAAGCCAACGGTTGAAGGGGCCGTCAAAAAGCGTACCCTCTCTATGAAGTTCCTACTATATACTTTTTAAATAAACAATGACTTGAGGTCTTCAGCCAGACAAAAGAGGACATTTGTCATACAGTATAAATCAGAACAGCAGGATCACCCGAGAAACAGCCTGGCCATTTCCTTGACCATTCAGTTGACACTGGAGCATGCAGTGAGCTCAATGAGTGTAAAATGTATTTCCATGTAGAATAGGCAAGTGTAAGGTTAGACAAGCAGTACACACTCAACAACACTGACAAAGTAGTATGCTTTTTGTAGCAGGCGTTTGTAATGTGGCTGGTAGATAGTGTTGACAGGGATTGGCATGCGAGCATGCCCAGGTAGTCAGACAGAAAGGAAAGCACAAACCTTCATGGCAGAAGTGAATCCAAAATATGTTCACGGAGGCAACAGTACCAATCATTTACCAAGAGCAATACAACAACCGCATACAACCAGCGGACACAACCCCAGTAAATGCCTTATAACACATGTAACCAGACCAATGCCCCTGCCTTAAGCACATACTAAACTGGAAAACTTATCCACGTTGCCACCTCGTGTCTTCTTGATGCCTCTTTGTGGAACTCCAAAGTCAGTGCATTATGCACCATCCATCTGTATAAACCAATGTTTGCTTTAGTACATAGCACATGAACCTCACTTTGCAATGCATCACTAAAAGCGGTCAGAATGCCCTTATGAGTTGAATGCTCACCACTGATGAATGCGGGTTCTGGTGACATGAGTTTGAATCTGGATAAGGCAGACTCAGCCTTCCGTCGATCTGCGGGTCAGTGAATGGAATGCCTTCTACTGGGCAATTGTGAAAACTATGATTTACAGAGTTTAGAAATAGCAGATATGCGATATAAAGCGCCATACAAAAAGTAAGCCATTAAAATAAAATGAAAGTAGAGCTCAAAGGTACACACCTGCTATGATCGTCAAGGCACTATAACTCCAAACACCACAGCCATAGCGACAAGCAGACATAGGAATCATGTTCCCATATGACAACATAGCATCCTGTGGTCAGGTGGCACATCCCAGCTGTCTATCCGACTGTGCCGTGGGGCACTGCAAAGATGACTGACCAAATGTATACTTGTTTCTTCATAACTTCTTTATTGTATGCATTGTGTGTTCAAACACTCCTTGTTCGGAAAGTTCTCTCTTTTTCTTTGTGGTTTTTTCACTCTGCATTTCTTAACCTCGTTTCACACATCAATGCATTTGGAAACTCTGAGGCAGTGACAACATAGTAAATGCTGTGCTTAGGGTAAGAAAAGAAGCACAAAGACGATTTTGGGGGCTGAGAACAATTCGCTAATGTGCAAAGCCGTGCACTTAAGGCTGTGGCCTTTCAGAAAGATTAAATGCAATGTAGATGTAACTTTGTCAATTGTAAGTGTCCGGTAAATTAGTGTTTTTTTAAATCATTGTAGTAGAAAGGACTTCATTTTAAACTTGTCATTATTAACACAAATTGTGAATTTACCTACATGTTACAGGATTCCCATAAATTGCATTAGATTGTTGTATTACAGTCTTTGCTGTAGAGAGCCTCCTGACAAAGAACCACTTAGGTTTGAGATCCATTTAGACAGCAGCAAAACACAAGTTTCATGGGGAGTTCTGTGAAATTGAAACGAGGTTAACATAGGTAGCGAGAAAAATACATCGAGGAAAACAAAGGAATCAACATTCACTTAAACATCAAACCCCCAAAGTGTGAATGAAAGAGCAATTGTAAACAACAGCAATGGGTGGAGAGCAAATGAATTATGTGAGAAAAAAAGTTTCCTAATAACTGTAGAGGATGTGGCGTAAGGGCCGGAGCTGCTGACTTTGTAACTGGGGAACTGGGTTTGAGTCTCGGCATTGGCTTAACATCCTTTGATTCCAAGCAAATCACTTCATCTCCCTGTGCCTACAAAAAATGAATATTTTCTTGTGTAATGTAACCTGTGCTCCTGTAAGGGCTCCAATACCTTCGGGTCGAGATCAAGCCACATAAAAACTGCAATACAAAAGTGGAGGCACACTAATTACATCTAATTGATCTGTACTTGGTCTGTGCGCCTCAGAGAGAGAGGAAGTGCTGCATAGCAGTGCTGCCCAGTGAAAAAGCACCAAAGAACAGCGACATTGTTGCCAATGAATGGTGAGCTATGGGTGGGTTTCAAGCCCATTATTAGATAGAAGAGTCTCGCTAATGAGAGTGCATGCTCTCACAGGCTTGACCTAAAACATGAGAGTTAGTTGGGCTTTTCAATTGCAAATGTGGTTGGCAAGTCTTGAAGAAGAGGGAGAAAATAAGCCATTGCACATTTATTTTACCTTTTTAGGAAAGGCACCAGTAAAACTACGCTGATTTATTAATAGTCCCCTTTAAACAACTCCATCTTTGAAAGAAACATTGACATGATATATTTAAGTATTGTATTACATAATTCATTATAAAATATAGCTCCCCAGTCTTTCCTTCATTTGAAACCATGGCCCGTATTTATACTTTTTGACGCTAAACTGCGCTAACGCAGTTTAGCGTCAAAAAATTTTGCGCCGGCTAACGCCATTCTGAAGCACCATGCGGGCGCCGTATTTATTGAATGGCGTTAGCCGGCGCTAGCAGACCGGCGCTGCCTGGTGTGCGTGGAAAAAAAACACGTACACCAGGCAGCGCCGGCGTTGGGGAAAATGGCGTTAGGGCGTCTTAAAATGGTGCAAGTCAGGTTGACGCAAAAAAATCGCCTCCACCCGATTTGCGCCATTTTTAACGACGCCCAGGCGCCATTTACATGACTCCTGTCTTAGTAAAGACAGGAGTCATGCCCCCTTGCCCAATGGCCATGTCCCCTGGGCATGGTCATTGGGCATTGAGGCATGTAGGGGGGCACAAATCAGGCCCCCCTATGCCAAAAAAATATATAAAAAAATAAAAAATTATACTTACCTGAACTTACCTGAATGTCGCTGGGATGGGTCCCTCCATCCTTGGGTGTCCTCCTGGGGTGGGCAAGGGTGGCAGGGGGTGTCCCTGGGGGCTTGGGAGGGAACCTCTGGGCTCATTTTGAGCCCACAGGTCCCTTAACGCCTGCCCTGACCCAGGCGTTAAAAAGAGGCGCAAATGCGGGGTTTTTTGCCCCGCCCACTCCCGGGCGTGATTTTTGCCCGGGAGTATAAATACGACGCATTTGTGTCGCAGTAATTTTTTTGGACGGGAACGCCTACCTTGCATCTCATTAACGCAAGAAAGGCATTCACGCAAAAAATGTCGCTCATTCCTCATAGTTTGGCACTAGACGCGTCTAATGCCAAAGTATAAATATGGCGTTAGTTTTGCGCCGAATTTGCGTCGAAAAAAACGACGCAAATTTGGCGCAAACGGAGTATAAATATGCCCCCATGTCTCTGAATGCAGTGTTGTGTAACTCCTAATAATAGGAGAAAAAAAATCAACATTTTTTTCCAGAGCATGTTTCTTTACACCTCATCAAGGCACTGGGGTAACGAAACTTGAGAAGGCCCCACCTGTAAAGTACATAGAGGAGCCCCCGCCAGATTCACTCAGGAGCTCTCATGTCAGGTTACTGTGCTGAGGAGGGCCCCTGGGGCCGAGTGTCCCCTGCATCAAGCGCCATGCTAGTGGCTATACAGGGCAGAGAGAGAAGTTTTCTTTCTATGAGCATTGCACACCCTGTTGGAAGAGTAGTTGAACTCCACCTAATGAGGAGCAAGCGTGTTTTTTTTTTATCTTGAGTTGAAACTCATGCAATAATTATTAGGTATAGAATTTTGTTTCTATGTGCAATATAACTATTAAATAATGTCTCACTGGAAGATTTGCATCACCCATAGCAGGGTGGATCTCTTCCAGTTCTCCCCTATATTTCCTGATGTGACACATTACACAAATAGCCACTATAACCATTGCCCCTAGAAGTGCTGGTCATCTTGCAACTGGTAATCCATTACTGCCCTGTGTACTTTTCTGTGCATTGCATTTACCCATTTACCTGCTCTGGATTCGGTTAAATCTAGTCGAACTCTCAGATTTTTTAGCCTAACCATATTTAAACATATAGGGGCATATTTATACTCTGTTTGCGCCGGAATTGCATCGTTTTTTTTGACGCAATTCCGACGCAAAACTAACTCCATATTTATACGTTGGCGTTAGACGCGTCTAGTGCCAAAGTCCATGGAGTTTGCGTCATTTTTTTGCGTGGACACCTACTTTGCGTTAATGAGATGCAAGGTAGGCGTTCCCGACTAAAAAATTGACTCCGAGGCATGTGCGCCGTATTTACACTCCCGGGCAAAATTCACGCCCGGGAGTGGGCTGGTCAAAAAAAATGACGTACGGCCGCTTTTGCGAAATTTTTTAGCGCCTGGAAAAGGCAGGCGTTAAGGGACCTGTGGGCTCGGAAGGAGCCCAGAGGTGCCCTCCCATGCCCCCAGGGACACCCCCTGTCACCCTTGCCCAACCCAGGAGGACAACCAAGGCTGGAGGGACCCATCCCAGGGACATTAAGGTAAGTTCCGGTAAGTATTTTTTTTTTTTTTTTTTTGTGGCATAGGGGGGCCTGATTTGTGCCCCCCTACATGCCACTATGCCCAATGACCATGCCCAGGGGACAGAAGTCCCCTGGGCATGGCCATTGGGCAAGGGGGCATGACTCCTGTCTTTGCTAAGACAGGAGTCATTTCTATGGGGGTTGGGAGTTGAAAAAAATGGCGCAAATCGGGTTGAGGCGCAAAAATTGCCGCAGCCTGACTTGCCCCATTTTTTGGCGCCCAAGCTCCATATCCCCCTACGCCGGCGCTGCCTGGTGTACGTTGTTTTTTTCCACGCACACCAGGCAGCGCCGGCGGCTAACGCCGGCTAACGTCATTGATTAAATACGGCGCCCGCATGGCGCTTCAGAATGGCGTTAGCCGGCGCTAATTTTTTTGACGCAAAACTGCATTAGCGCAGTTTTGCGTCAAAAAGTATAAATATGGCCCATAAAGCTTCAACAAGTCTTTCAAATCAATGCTTCAAACCATAGACCTCTACCCTATGGACTGCTCTTGAACGATATCGCTGACAAGAGCCCTGAATATACAGACATCCCCTCTTTTACAGTTCTAACATATGTGTGTCCATAGTTCATCAAAGTGCTCCCATTTGTTATTTGCGAACGTTTTTCATACCTCCCCTTCAAACATCTATACATAATAGCATCGATTATCTCATGCTTTTCCACCAACATATAAAGCTCTATAAACTATGACTTTCCTGACTAAAGGCTTTGTGTGCCAGATTATTTTAAGTGTTAATAGAATGTCTCAAGTGCATGTGGCTGGTTTCAAGAAGTGGGTTTGTCACAATTTTTTTCCATTGGAAATTACAAGAGTTTTTGTTGCTCAAATACTTTGCGCACCTTGAGCTGGAAGTTGTCACCTACCTAGGCGGCCTTGAAGCACAATATGTTCTGCTGAGCTTTGTGGAAGATTTACGAATTATATCAGTAGGCCAGCTCGTTCCTAAAATTGGACTGGTTACTTCAAGTCTGCGCCAGATTAAAATGGATGTTCCTCGTTCGAAATTTAAAAATGCTGAAATTGGGTCAGTATTCACCAGAAACTATAGGTGCCGGTCTTCAGTGATGCAGGTATGCACTTTCGTATCAGCCCTACTGAAACCAAAAGCACCTATAAAGAGAACAGTAGAACAGCAATCTGGAGATACCCCATCAGTGAAAAGAAACTAGGGGAACAGGCCTTAGCACATTTTCATGAACGAGGCAAGTAAAGACATGAGTTCTACCCTCTTTTCCTGCCCTTTGTCAAGTGAAACATTTGAACAGCAAGCAGCAGCCTGTCTCCCAGCAGGGAAATTAGAATATGCTAAATACCAGTAGCATTTGTTGACGTTAAAGCAAACAACAGAACATACCAATAATATGCCCAAACACCACAAAGCAGTCAAATATTACCATTTAAACATAACTGGCACAATACGTCAAAACAGAACACAGCAACTCAGAACAACTCAACACCATCACATTATAAAAATGTAGCACAAACACAGCAGAATACAAAACAGCAGAACACTACCAAACAAAATGCATATGAAAAATAAGCACACCCATTCTTGTCACAAATTACCACTCCCAAAAACCTGTTGTGAAAATACGCCAGTAAAAAGTGTTTTCACCAGCACTTGCCTCATTTTACCACCAAAGCCAGGGGTTAGCAGCAGTCAAAATGCTTAGGGGCATATTTATACTCCGTTTGCGCCAGAATTGCGTCGTTTTTTTTGGCGCAATTTTGACGCAAAACTAACTCCATATTTATACTTTGGCGTTAGACGCGTCTAGCGCCAAAGTCCATGGAGTTAGCGTAATTTTTTTGCGTGGACACCTACTTTGCGTTAATGAGATGCAAGGTAGGCGTTCCCGTCTAAAAAATCGACTCCGAGGCATGTGCGTCGGATTTATACTCCCGGGCAAAAATCACGCCCGGGAGTGGGCGGGTCAAAAAAAATGACGTACGGCCGCTTTTGTGCTGTTTTTTAGCGCCTGCAAAAGGCAGGCGTTAAGGGACCTTTGGGCTCTGAAGGAGCCCAGAGGTGCCCTCCCATGCCCCCAGGGACTCCCCCTGTCACCCTTGCCCACCCCAGGAGGACACCCAAGGCTGGAGGGACCCATCCCAGGGACATTAAGGTAAGTTCAGGTAAGTATTTTTTTTTTTTTTTTTTGTGGCATAGGGGGGCCTGATTTGTGCCCCCCTACATGCCACTATGCCCAATGACCATGCCCAGGGGACAGAAGTCCCCTGGGCATGGCCATTGGGCAAGGGGGAATGACTCCTGTCTTTGCTAAGACAGGAGTCATTTCTATGGGGGTTGGGAGTGAAAATAAAATGGCGCAAATCGGGTTGAGGCGCAAAAATTGCCTCAACCTGACTTGCCCCATTTCTTGACGCCCAAGCTCCATTTTCCCCTACGCCGGCGCTGCCTGGTGTACGTCGTTTTTTTAACGCACACCAGACGGCGCCGGCGGCTAACGCCGGCTAACGTCATTCAATAAATAAGGCGCCCGCATGGCGCTTCAGAATGGCGTTAGCCGGCGCTAATTTTTTTGACGCAAAACTGCGTTAGCGCAGTTTTGCGTCAAAAAGTATAAATATGGGCCTTAGTGATTCGGCCCTTTGACTACGGATATAAATCTGGCCAGATTTATCTCCCTCACCACTTGTGTAGTTTTGAAGAGCTCTGTTTGCCACCCAGGCATTCCTCGCATACATAAGTATTTTAAGTGATGTCTCAATTGCTGAATCTTGTTCGGAGAGCTCATTTTGCAATGAGTAATCCTCCTGCTGTTATTATTCAATGTGCTTTCGTGACTAAAGCACGAGAATAAACCAGAACGAAGCGGTTCATAATAGAAGCCCGCCCGCACCAGCCTGCAGAGATATCTGAAAGCGTCGCACACAAAGACAGACAATCTGACAAAGAGACTGGAGGCTCGAAATGTAATCCTAGCTTTCTCAGTCTTTGTGAGACATATTACAGCAACAGTCTTGACAATTATAACAACTCAGAGGCAAGTTACACATATTCCACTCAAGTTCAAGTGCTACCTGTTGGTTTGTAAAATGAGGTTGAATGGGAAACTGCCAAAGGGCATTTTCCTTGTCGCTTGAAAAGGTTTAACTTGCAGCGCCATGGCAACCGTGGAAACAAAGGACAGTTCATCCATTCAGTGTGTTCACGCAATGTTGAACTGGCGCTTGTCAGTGCGCGTTGGATTAATTAATTGCTGGCCGAACTGTGACGTGATTCATGTCTGTTAACATATTTGAAGATATGATCGCACTAAGAAGGAAATTACATTGACTCTGTGGCAAATGTGCTGTTAACTGCCTGCATATTTGCTGCGACAACAAACCATCTGCCAAAACAAATGCTTAAGAACGTGAAGTCAGAATGTAGAGCACTATATCTTGGTCGTTAAATAGAATTTGGGTCCAGTCGACAGGATGTAGATTACTAATTAAATCAATCGTTACGTAGAGGAACAAGCTTCATTCCAAAATCCTAGCACTCCGAAGCATGTATGAGTTACTTATTTATTTAGAGGGGTTTATGATGCGCTTCCCCGTGTAGCCTGTACGCCTCAAAGATGCATCAGAGAGCTAAAAAACAGGACAGCTAAGAATAGTTGAATCAGACGCGCAAACCGGGCCTGCATTTGATTTTCTTCAGTGGTTCCCTTATTGAGATCTGATATAGAACATTTCTTACATTTTGCTAGACAGTGCTTGAAATGGGAAAATAGAAGTTTTTGAGAAGTGCCGGTACTCACCAATGAAAAGTACTACGTTTTTCTTGAAAGGTGTAGGTACTCTCCCTCGCAAAATAAAAAAGTGCCGGTACATTTAAAGCACTGATGCTAGGACTTATTATATATTACAATTAATATTTTATTGTGATATGGAATTAATACGTGTCATCATATTGCTGTTATGTTCATAGAGGTTGCATTAAAACACCCTGGATATGGAGATTCAGATCTGCAGCTGAGAGAGTTCTATTTCTCTTTCCTCTGGATCTCTCTGGCACACATATGAAATACCAACGCAATATTTCGGCTACACATTCAGATGTTACTACCTTTTAAAACAATGAACCTGATTCACAAAGGTAAACGTACACTTTTATGCAAGCGTACTATAATTTGTATTCGCAAAAACGAGTTTTATTTTAATAATTTTACCACTGCGGAGAGTCTACTGTTGAGAAAGAATTCCACACAAATAAAGATAGGACAGGCTTATCTTTTTATGTGCGGGTGTCCGCCCCGTGGGCAGTCTTTCCATAGCCATAAACTAACTATTTGTAAAATGAAACTTGTTTGTGAATACCAAAAAAAAATAGTCAACTTACACAAAAGTTTTAGTTTGCCTTTGTGAATCACGCACATTGTGTATTCCCCTGATGCATCTTCTTTGAAAAAGAGACTGATGCATCTATGCATTTGAACCCAGCGCTGTGAGGTTTCAATACGATCAGAAGTAATCCATGCCATTGCGGGGTTATGCTGCAGTAAGATCATGTTGCTGGAACACAATTGGGGCAACTAATGGCATTTATGAAAATCAAGAGGAAATTGAAATTATAAGCAAAACGGTGGATGATATTGAAACTGGAAAGAACTAATTGAATACTGGATTGTACAGTATATCATAGAACAGCGAATTCATTACTTCTGATCCTATAGAAACCCTCGAGAAGGAATGTTTTCCTCAAAACATGTACTGCCTGCAGTTTGTGGATAGATATTCAAATAAAAAAATCTGTATGAAACAAAGCAGGGAGCCCCCCCTGCAGTAGGTCCGAGTATTTATTTTCCCTCTATGGCCAGCACACCAAACATCATTGCAGAGACTCAACACAATAAAATAAAATTCTAGCATTCGCACTAAGAATTTTTCAATTCTATTAAGGACACAGAGGCGAGGATTATGCTTCTCTTTCCATGCTTTATTTTAATAGCAGCCAATGAAAATCATGGAAAGTAAAAACTACATGTCCCAACACTTACAATATCACGTGATGACCATAGAGGAGGAAGCCTATAAAGTGTTGCACCACACTCAACCACTCCTCTTTCTTTGTCCAAAAACTCACAACAGATAAGTCAAAGTCTTAACATGAAACTTGAAAACGAAATCCTGAAAAAACAGAAGAACTGGAATCCAACTTGACTGTAAGTAGAGCGAAGCTGGAACGAGCCAAAACTAGTTCTCGTCATTTCCTAGGAAAAAGGAAAAATTCAGGCCATAAAAACTGAATACCATAAAGAGATACTTATATTACTACTAAGTAGGGTGGCGTAGCACTGAAATACAGTAACTTGTACATGAACTTAAATAAATAATATGTACCACAATAAAACATATACAACAGTGCGGCAGGATAATCCTCGCCTCCGTGCCCTAATAGAATTGAAAAATTCTTAGCGCGAATGCTAGAATTCTTTTTATTCTATGTCAGGACCGGAGGCTCAGATTATGCTTGTTCATAGCTGATTCACGACCACCGATGCAATATCCACAATAGGTTTACAATAAAAAGTTTTAAAAGTCGAAGGGGAAGACCAGTCTGCTGCCTTTCAAATGTTCTCTAAACGAGAACCCAAAGCCAAAGACTTTGAAGCTATAGCGCCTCTTGCAGAATGAGCACCAAATCTAGAAATAACAATGCCTGCTTCATTCAGCAACCATCGCATCCATCTAGCGAGGGTGGCTGAAGATACAGGATGATAAGGCTTAACTAAAGAAATGAGTAATTGACTCCCCATATCAGAACGAAACTCTTCTGTACTCACCTCGTAAGCTCTAAGGCACTGCGCCACACATAGTTTGGGGTTGTCCACAAAACAGGGATAAGACACTTCCTTCCGACTGCATTTAGTTCTACGTGAAATAGAAAAAGAAACCCCCTCCGGGGAAAAAACTCTCCCGGCCAAATCCAGAGCTCTAACATCTGAAACTCTCTTACAGGAAATTAAACATAACAACATAGTGAGTTTAGCTGACAGCTGTTTCCTAGACAAAAATCTATTGGAAGGCCAAGATTCTAAAAAACGAAGGACAATATTTACATCCCAAAGGGAAGAATAGCGAGGATGAGGGGGATTAGCCAATCTGATACCCCTCATTAACTTACAAACAATTGGAGACTCCCCGATGGGTTTACCCTCCACTGGTAAATGGCCTGCCGAAATAGCAGACCGATAATTATTGATAGAGCGAGAGAGGATAGGAAATTTAGGACCAGACAGCAACCTGCTGAAGAAGGATCCGCACTCCTAGAACTACACCAATAACTCCATTGCTTCCAAGCCGAAGCGTATCTCTTGTGAGTAATGGAGGACCAGGAACCTGCAATGAACTCAGAAGACTCTTGTGAAAGACCTGGGATGCTCCATCTTTCCCTGAAAGACGCCAAGCCACCAGGGATAGCTGACCCGACAGGATCAATGGATGCAACAAACCCAGAGGGTCCTGGAGAAGATTCTCCCGGAAGGGAAGAAGGATCGGATGATCGCAGCTCAACTCCATTGCCAACGGGAACCATGCCTGAGATCTCCAAATAGGAGTCACCAGGACCAACTCCGCTTGCTGACGTCTGATCTGAGCCAAGACCCTGGGTATCATCAAGAAAGGAGGAAAAGCGTAACTCTGTTCTTGAGACCAGTCCTGAAGAAAAGCATCCGTCTTTGACGCTTACGGATCTGGTCTCCAATTGAAAAAACATTTTATCTGCCGGTTGAGGCGAGAAGCAAACAGGTCGATTGAAAAAGGACCCCACCGCGCAGAAAGAGTTCGGAAAACCCTGGGATGTAACCTCCAATCGCTGAAGTGTCTCAGATGATGAGAGTTCCAGTCCGCTACCCAGTTGTTGGTCCCAGGAAGGTACTCTGCCACAACTGAAATCCTGTGCTGAAGGCAAAAGTGCCAAAACTCCTTGGCTATCTCCGCTAGAATGCGGGAGCGAGTTCCCCCCAACTTGTTGACATATCTCACTGCCGAGATATTGTCCATGCGAAGGAGGAAACAACAGTTCGCTCTGATGGGAGAGAAACTCTTGATTGCAAATGAGCCGGCTAGGAGTTCCAAACAATTGATGTGGAGGTTCAACTCCGTGCTGGACCATCTGCCCCCCGTGGACACTGATCCGCACTGGGCTGCCCAGCCCCAACGACTGGCGTCGGACTCTATCACTACGTCTGGGTAAGAGCTGAAGATGGCTCTGCCGTTCCAGGCTTCCATATGATCCAACCACCAATTCACCTCTGCACGAGACTCCTCTGATAGGGGAACCTGATCCGCATAACTGAGGCCTTTCTGAAGATGAGATATCTTCAAATGTTGAAGGGCTCGGTAATGCAAGGGACCCAGAAAAATTGCCTGAATCGAAGAAGAAAGCAGGCCCACCATGCGGGCAATCGCCCTCAATGATACAGTCTGTTTGGATAATAGAGACCTCAACTCTCTCTTGATCGAATTAATCTTCCCAGGGGGAAGAATCAATAGAGACTGCATCGAATCTATCTGGAAACCCAGAAAATCTATCCGTTGAGAGGGAACCAGAATGGATTTTTGGGCATTGATTATAAAACCCAGACTCTGAAGCAGAGACACTGAACATTCCAGATGAGACAACAGCAGGCCTCGATCCTGGGCCATGATCAGAATGTCTTCTAGATAAATAATTAACCTGACCCCTTGGGAGCGAAGGAATTCCACGACTAAACGCATTACCTTCGTGAAACACCAAGGGGCAGAAGACAGACCAAAGGGGAGAACTCTGTACTCGTAATATTCGGTCTCCCATCAGAACTGGAGAAATCTCCGATGCGGAGGAAAAATAGGAATGGTCAGGTAAGCATCCTTTAGATCTAAGCGGACCAACCAGTCTCCTTCTTGGAGAACGTCTCTCAGCAAAGTGATGCCCTCCATCTTGAAATGACGATATAGCAAAAAAACATTGAAGTCTTTTAAGTTCAGCACCAGGCGAGAGCCTCCACCTTTCTTGTCTACTAGAAACACTGGGCTGACCAAACCTGAAGGGTGACGAGGAACCCTGACAATGGCGCCCTTCTTTACTAGAGCTGAAATTTCTGTGGAAATGAGACTGACTTCTTGAAGGGAAAAATATACCTGCCTGGGAAGGCACTGTTGATACGGGGACTCGTAAAATTCTAGCTTGCACCCCTGCACGGTCTCTAAGACCCAAGCATCTGAGGAAATCAGGTGCCAAGCCTCCAAAAAACTCTGAGTTCTGCCCCCCAACATGACCTCTGAACTTACAATCAAGCTCACCTGTGGCTCCCGACTCCTGGGAGAAAGATTGCTGGCCTTTGGATCTCCCCCTGCGGAATCTGCCCCAACCATATCTCGGTCTCGACGGGTAGAAGGTAGAAGAGGAGGAGTCGTACTCCTGAAAACCTCCTCTTCCTTGCTGGTAGAAGCCACGTTGAGGGCCTTGTTGATTGAAGCGGCCGAAGGCACGCCCTCTGTAGCGTCCTTCCCCTCTAAAAAGTGGACGTAGCACTCTCCGGATGGATCCTTGTGCCTTGTCCAAACTGGCGTAAGTGGAAACGAACTTGGAAAGTTCCTTCATAAAGCGGGACCCAAACAGCAAACCCTGGGCCACGGGGCCTGATTCAGATGCAGCGAGGTCCGCCAATTTGGGGTCTAGCTTCATCAACACAGATCTGCGGCATTCAGAAGATATGGTGCAATTGGCATTGCCCAAGAAGCAAAGAGCTCTCTGAGCCCAACCTACTAGAATGTCCGGGTTGATAGGCTCACCGACTCCTTGGCCTGAAAGGCCAATTCTAAAATCTTAGTTAAAGGACCGGAAATGTCCAACAGCTTATCCTGGCTTCCGTGCCAGGCACAATCTATACCCTTCTTCGGGTCTTTTGCGGATTTCTTGAGGAAAGTGACCACAGTAGGATCTAATTTGGGGGTCTCGGTAACTTTGGAGGGAAAATCTGGTCTGGGGCACTCAGACCTCAGCCTAGAGCGAATATCCTTATTGAAGCTGTGTCTAATGTGGGCTTCCACATAATCCGCCACCTCAGGGGGTGGTAACCACAATGAAGATCTGGGGTGCACTTTGTCCTCTGGTTCGAAAGTCAGAACCTTAGGGGTAGGAGCCTCCTGGTGATGAGCCTTCTTCTTGCGCCTACGAGGGGGGACGTCACCCTGCTCGGAGGAGTGCTCAGAGGAAGAAGAAGAAGCTGGGTCACTAACAGCTTTCTTTTGCGATCTTGCATTATAGTCATGCTCCCTTGCCATGTTTCTTATAAGGGATTCAAAGTCCGCAGCATGCAGGTAAGTAACCTGCTTAGAAGCCTGAGTGCTCGTTGAAAGGGAAGATTTCCCAATGGGTTGGGTGCTCGCCGGGGCTACGCAGCCCTGTTGCTCCACCAAACCCAAGAGATGGTGTTTGATGTGTTGAATGGCTTGAGCTAAAGCCTGATTGACCGAGTGACGCACTCCTGCGTCAAGAGCATACACCAAATCTTGGTGAAAAGACCCAGCTGTATCATCCAGATAGTACAATTCTTCGGCTTGGTCCTCATAGCCAGCCATACTGTAGAACAGCAGAAAGGGCTCCAAAGGAGCAGTAAAAACAGTTTAAAGAAGCAGGGCAGAAAAAACAATCAGGTAGGATGTGGAGGGAGCTGCCCTGTGAAGAGGTTAATTAAACCCTTGAAAGCAGGCCCAGCCTGAATAATAATTATTTCAACCCCAGTGTCCAGGCACTGGGGCGTAGGTGGGGAGCTGAGCCAGTGAGGACAAGCAATTAACAGCGCAGCTGCGCTTGTTCCTGATAGAGGCAGCACCTCTGTAGAAGCGCTCAAACAAGCATGAAAAAACGGCCTTGAAAGGCTAAAAGCTAATAAACTACGCGCTCCGGCACGATCGCTACATGAAAGGAGACCCCCTGGGGCAAAGGAAACAAAAGACTCGGCCTGGCTAACATGCACTCGGAACTCGAGTAAATTCACGGGCCCCCCGGGGCAGATCAATAACACGCGGTTTCTCGCTGGAGTACAAAGCAGAATAAGCTCCGGAGAAGCGTGCACAAGGGCAGCATCGGTCCAGCTAACGTGCTCACGTAGAGCGTGTGTAATAAAATTATATAAGTAATAAAACTTTTTACACCGGCAACAAAGAGAGGACTGCGCGGGAATGCGTGAGTCCTCGCTCCCCTGCTCCCAATCCACAATTAAAAAAGCGATCCAAAAGGACGCTTTAGAACGAGGGAAAAACCACTCCGATACACATTAATATTTAAACAAACAGTATAAGAGGAAAAACGGGGAAAATCACTTAAATGGCTGCGAAGCAGCCAAGAAAGAGGAGTGGCTGGGTGTGGTTCAACATTTTATAGGCTTCCTCCTCTATGGTCATCATGTGATATTGCAAGTGTTGGGACATGTAGTTTTTTACTTTCCATGATTTTCATTGGCTGCTGTTAAAATAAAGCATGGAAAGAGAAGCATAATCTGAGCCTCCGGTCCTGACATAGAATTCTTTGTAACTACACTGAGGGAACAAATACAATATTTTTGAAAACATATATTTAGCCTTGTTTCGTGATTTTACATTTTTGGCAGTTTTCTTAGAATTCCTCTTGATTTATGACACCATGGGGCATATTTCTCCTCTGCCTGCGCCGAATTAGCGTGAATTTTTTTTAAGCAAATTCGGCGCAAACCCTACACCCTATTTATACTTTGACGCCCGACCCTGCGAATGACAAAATTCCACCTTGTGCGTCATTTTCTGGATGCGTGAAACCGCCTTGCGTTGATGACATGCAAGGTAGGCGTTCCCGTCCCAAAATTGACTTAAACACCTGTGTGCCATATTTATCCTACCGCGCAAAAGTCCAGCACGGCTGGGAGGCGGAGGCGGAAAATGATGGACAGCCTGATTTGCGTAAAAAAAATAATGCCTGGGTCAGGGCAGGCGTTAAAATGGGGCAAACACATCACTACTTAAAGAAAACACACAGAAGCAACAGCAGAGCTCAAAAAGGAAGACATGGAGGTGCTATTCATCCAGCATGCACGAAGACGAAGAGCACAGGACCAACACCAGCAGCTTCCACCACACCAGCAGGGACCCCAAAAGCAACGCAGAAGGCAGGATAGGATATTCAGGACCAGGACAACCGTTCTGGGACTCAGACAACAAGACATCATCCAGAGGTACAGACTCAACTGGCAAGCCATTCAGCAGCTGCTGTGCCACATTGAGCCACATTTGGCACCCAGCTTGCAGACGCCCCACATCGTTCCACCAGAGACCAAGCTGCTAGCTGTCCTCCACATGTTGGCAAGTGGCTCGTTTCAAACCACTGGTGCCCTGGATGCCGGGATCTCACAGCCCTCATTCTCTGCCTTCCTACCCAAGATATCAGATGCCATCATCTCCCTCATACCCCGCCACATCAGCTTCCCCAATACACAGCAGAAGCAGCAGGAGACCAAACAGGGCTTCTACCAAATCAATGGCTTCCCGCACATGCTTGGTGCCATTGACTGCACACATGCATGGATTGTGCCACCTACTGCAACAGGAAGCATACATACTCCATCAATCTGCAGGCCATTGTCGATCACCGTGGATTGATCACCAGCATCATGGCAAAATATCCTGGGAGTTTACATGATTCATTCATCTTCCGCCACTGCATCATCAATCAACACTTCCAGGATGGACGATATGGCCTGCTTGTTGGTAAGTACAGAAACCTACTTATATACACACAGCACAGCAACCCTGCAGAACACATAATACATACACCACTACATTGACACGTGGCCAGGACGACACTGAGGTGTGACACTGCTAGTCATGTGTGATATCCTGACCCAATGGGAGACACACCTATGGACAAATGACAGATGCAAATAACAACAGATGCCACTCCAGAGCCACAAGGGACCAATTTAAAACCACACAGTGACAATACCATGGCCTTTACTGCCAGTACAACTTGGAAGATTAATCTTACAATATCACATCAATAACACTCAATCACACACCGTAGCAAACAATATGTACAGTGTAAGGGGTATGCAGTGTGTTTCGCTGCAGGTATAACACCATGACACACATAGCATGATGATGATGATGAATCTAATGAATGGGACATGGAATCATTGAGGCTGTACCAACATCTCATCTCACTCCTGGTCTGACATTGCCCACTACCAATAAGCAAGTGGACTGTGCTAAGAACACATATTGATGTGACAATATTGCAAAGTGCACATTCCTACACATACGGTTTGAGACAATTACACATATAAACAACAGATGTACTGGAATATGGACCTTCTGACACTTAAGCTGTCAACCCCTCAACAAAGTTAGCCAGCTGATCTGGACCAGGTTCAGTAGTGTAGGTACATGTTTGAACATGAGTCAACTCGGTAAGGGCAGATAAATAGGTCTGCAGAGAACTTGTCACACATGGTATATTTGTGCATTATCAATTGTCAACACGTCAGTGCTGCCAACTTATGGAGATGTGTTGTACATTGTCACATAGCCAAATCAAAGGGCCTCACTGATATTTAACAAATTCTATTGCATATGTTAAATTGAATGGGATGTCCAGGCCATATAGATGCAACCGTGTTACCACCACTGTGGAATTGATTCTTTGTATGTAAGTATCATGTCACCCACAGTTAAGACACATGGACACCTCTTTCACATGACATAATGGATGGGGGTGCACAATGTACTACAAGTCTACAAAAATACCGCTGACATCCGGTCAATCAGCCAAACACCAGTTCAGATAATGAACCATCCCAATACCGATGGTACATCCTAGAAGCCTAGGACTCCACACAATAACCCAAACACAGATAAGTCACAGAAAGCACAAGATAACAACTACCATGCAAAGTAATAATCATGGGGCAAGCTCCATCAAAATTTTTCACTCATTTTCTCTTTCAGCTGATCAGGGGTATGGGATCCAGCCATAGATCATGACCCCATTTGCAAACTCAAGCACAGCATCAGAGTGTGCCTATAATGATGCACATCAGAGGACACGCGCCATAGTAGAAAGGACCTTTGGCATCCTGAAGTCAAGATTCAGGTGCCTCAACATCACCGGATGCAGCCTCCTATGCTCACCTGAAATGGTCCGCAAGATCATTTTGACCTGTGCCATCCTGAGCAACATTTGTGGAAGGAGGAACATTTCCCTCTATGAACCAGACCCACAAGTGCCTGAAGAGGAGGAAGAGGAAGATGTTGTCCATCAACATGAGGGGGGCATTCTAAACACTGCAGCAGGATTGCGTCGGAGACAACACATTGTACAAAACTTCTTTTAATTCATAATCAGAGTTTAGCCTCATGGAGTATTGCAGATATCACAATTAGGATCCTGAAAAATCCACATCACGTTTGATGGGTATGAATGTACAGCCAACTTCACACACAGTGTAAATGACATATATCCTGTCCATTTCACATTTGAAGGTCAATATCAGAGGACCACAGCTATGGCACACACACATGTTGGCAACATGGTTCATTGCAGCATATGGAATACAACTTTGACACCATCATTCATAAGGTAATAAACTGCTTCATACATCAGGTAGTGGATGTGGTATTGCATTGGTAACAGGAATGTATGACCAGACCCTTGACAGCAGTAAGTGTGACATCAGCTATCTCTGCAAGGAGTATGTGTGACAAGAAGTCCATGTAAGCTGCAAATAAATAGCATGAGTGCCCCAGGTATGACAAGCATTGCTCACAAGACATGCCCTGTGCAGTCCATCCCAGGTCATAAGTCCTGCCACTGCCATGTTTTCAGTCTCTTCCCACCCTTCTCTAGGGGGCCCTGGAAAATGACTATTTGTAACCAGATAATTCTTCATCTAAACACATCCAGACTCACATTCTGACTCCAGTGTGCTTCCCTCTTTAGTATGGCATGCCATAGTCATAGTTCATCTGTCTGCATGGACTTCAGGTCAGATAATGCACTGCCTGGTAGTCTGTAGGACCTGTAATCACCTGCCCATTGCTTCCCATGTGAAAGTACTGTTGGCCCTTTGAACTTGAACACATGCATACCCTAAAGGTCGCATGTCTTGGGATCATTTGAAAATGTGCATGTCTTATTCAGTTCTGAAGTTACGTTGATTGATTCTTGGCATGTGTGTGTTGCATTTAGCTGTTGGGATAGGTAGACTTCTTTTTGATGATTATGTACATATTCTTTCTTTCTGTACCTGTTAGGGATTAGTGATTTAACTTCTCAGAACAAGAAACGGCTACACCTGAGATGGAATTTCCCATGCAAAAGGATGATTTTGGATTAAGTCTGTTGACGAACGGTGTTCATATCTGTTAAATAATTGGAAGGTTGGTGTAAGTTTTGGATTGGTTATAGGCCATTCAGATATAAAAGATATTGGAGAAGTGTGCAGTCAGATAATTTTGGTTTTCTTTTACAGACTATCAGTGTTATTGTATAAGAAAACGGATCATTAACTACATCAAGAGGTACATCCAAATATTAGGAATTATATTTGGAAGCACAGGGGACAACATCTCTTTATAGACTATTTTGTTGTTTGTTGCACCACTTGGACCAATTCATCACTGGCTTCTTAATGGGGTCTATTGCATGGTTTTTATGTTGTAGTTTGCTTAATCTTACTTTTTCATTAGTCACTTTTTCTTAAGAGGAGAAAAAGTTAATTCATTTTCTTGGTGATTTGGTGTTGGATTAAAGTAGTTTGTAATCAATCACATGGTCTTTTCTTTAAGGGTATGTGTTTTAGAGTAGATTAATATATATGTTGATTTATTTTTAACCTATGTACATATATTTCTTCACGCTAAAAGCCTTGAGAAAGTCCTATAACAGGACGAAACACGTGTCGGCTGAATCCTGTCAACTCTATCCATTGGCTGAATCCTGTTAACATCTGTGAAGATTGCTTTTAGCTGAATCTCCTACATTTTTTGGTCATATTTGGTGACTGTTTGATTGAATTTGGCCAAAATATTTGTATATTATTCAATATTATTTTTGGATGGTAAGATAGTTATTGTATTTTGGTATGGATTTACGTTTTGTGTTTAATAAATTATGTATTTGATTCAAGTTGTCACATACCCTATTCTACTTTTGTATAAAAATATTTTATGAGTGGATAACTAGTTTGTAGAGATAGCCAGTTGAATACTGTTTTTGGTTACAACTTATGGAACTTAGTGCTCCACTAACTGTTTTTTTCAGCATACGAATAACTGGTTTAAATGTGTTTTATTCCAGTATATGTACTTTGGCAACAGGTACGTGTTTAGTGTCTGAGCACCGTATTTTTAGACATTCACAATAACAGGAATGTGCAGCTAAATAACAGTCATTGTTGCCTTAATATTTACTGTTCTTGAATAACAGCTTGCACTTCTTGAGTAATTAACATATTGCTGACTATTGATATCTAGAACAATAGGAGAAGAGATATTTGTTGCGACGGATCCCTTTGGAGATAATAGAGACAAAATGTTTTTGGAAATGTTTTCACAACAACCAGGAGAGGTTTCTAGAGTAACGTCAGGTATAAATCATTCAGAAGGAATGAAGAAAAAATACATTAGGTTGGAGAAACTTCGAAAACAGGAATTATCCCGATGCTGGAATGCAACAGTATTGAAAAAATACATTCCAGACAGAAAAGTGCCTAGGGGATTAAGAATAATAATTTTTCCCTCATTTGATGACTTATCGTCTAAACACTTGCAGGATTGGGAACAACTGCTCTTTGAAGCATCCAAGGGAATGATGCTAATTATGATAGAACATGCTCAACTGAAAAGGGAAAGTTTATTGATGGAGATACAAGAGTTAGAAAAGGAGATATTAACCTTAAACTTACCAGAAGTTAAGGAGAAAAATTATAAAATATTGAGAGATGTATTAGAAAAACATCAAATGTACATAAAAAATAAAAAAATGATCAAAATACAAAGAGATGATAGGGATTATAGGAATGGGCGAGTATATACCTTTGCCAAAATATTTGATGGTTTACCCATCAAACCTTCAAATAAGGATATGACTGAGATCAGATACAAATCTGAAAGTGAATCAGAAGTTTCAATCACATCAGGTGAACAGGAGAGAGAAGAATTGAGTGATAATACAAGTATAGCTTCTAACTCAGACTTAGGAACCTCTTCAAGTTTTTTACAAGAGGCCAGAAGATACCGATTAGGCAACAGAAGAAATTTTCCACAACAAATACAATAAAAAAAAAGAGACGAACACGTCGAGGAAAAAGGCAAAGAAATTTGCGGGGTTAACAACGTAATTGGGGTACAAACCAGAGCTGCCAAAACCAGGCACCAGAACAATTGATAGCAATATGTTCTCATGAAGGAAATGTAACTTTCAACGATGTTCGTAAAGATGATATCTCTATTGTTAATTTATCAAATTGTACACTAACAGAGGAACAAATAAATGTGTTAAGCAAAGGATTAGGTTTTTCACTCTCCAACTACTGTAACATGACTCAGGTACATATTGATTTTTTCAAATTTGTACGACAACTGAAACTTAAAAAATACTTTCTTGATAAAAGTAAAAGGTCTAACATTGATATTGCATGTAACAATCCTAGCACACAGACGATTAAGGACATTGGAGATATCCAGACTTTGCTTTCTTTAAATAACACAAGTGGTGAACAAATCGATATACAACAAGTATTGGATGATTTAGCAATTGAACGGAATTTATCATTGAATAGCGGTTTAAACCAAAATCCAACTTTACACCGATATCGTCTGCTGACAATATAATAGACATTTTTGAAAGATTGGTCAAAGCTGATTTGGATATTTTAGACATTAAAATCAAAGAGGATAAAATACATATATCACATAATATAACACAAAAGGAGAGATTAGCTTTACAAAGTCTGTGTGACAATCAAATGTTGGTCATCAAAGAGGCAGACAAAGGAGGAAATATAGTCCTTCTAAATAGATCAGACTATATAAATGAGATCAATAGACAATTGGAGGATGACTTATCTTATCTCAAATTGAAGGATAATCCGCTATCTCAAATAGTTGGTGAATTGAGTGAACTTCTAAAAATGTGGGTGGATAAATGTCTTATTTCAGATTTGGAATATAGATACATGCTTAACACACATCCAAGGGCACCTTGTATGTACATGTTACCAAAAATACACAAGCCTGGAAGACCGCCTGGAAGACCGCCTGGAAGACCTATTATATCGTGCATAGGTTCCCCCACTGAAGACTTTCAGAATACATTGACAGCTATTTACAGCCGATTGTAAAAAATTTACCATCAAATTTACAGAATACAAGGGATGTTATAATGAAGTTGGAGGAGATCACATGGTCGCCAGACATGTTATGGGTAACCATGGATGTTAGCTCCATATATACATGTATTCCGAAAAACAAGGGCTTAGAAGCAGTGTGGCATTTTCTTCAAAATCGATCGGCATTATATTTGGAACATACAGACATGTTGCTAGTTATGATTGATTTCATTTTGGATAATAATGTATTCAATCATGAAGGAGATTGGTACAAACAGACCAAGGGGTGGCTATGGGTTGTAAATTTTCACCATCATATGCTAACTTATATATGGGCCTGTTTGAGAAAACACACATTTGGTGTAATGGACCCCCCTTTCTAACTGAACATATCTTTTTTTGGGGTCAATACATAGATGATGTCCTTATTATCTGGACAGGAAGTGAATCATTATTGACAAAATTTGTCAATTATATTAACACCAATGATTTTAATATCAAAATGACACATGAATACAGTAGAGATCGGATAACATTTCTAGATTTGGAAATCTTTACTGAGAATGACACAGTCCATACTTCAACATATCGCAAGCCAATGGCTTGCAATGGGGAACTGCATGCAAATAGCTCACATCCGTGAACACAGATTAATGCTATACCCTTTGGGTAAATGATCAGGATAAAAAGGAATTGCAGTAGTCCGGATTTATGTGAGAGAGAATTGGAACATTTGGAGGAGAGATTTATTAAAGGAGGTTATTCTAAGCAGCACATAAAAAAAGCTAGAGGTAAAATCAATAAGGTATCGAGATCCTCGCTTTTAAAAAAACGCATAAAATCTAAAAACCCACCAGCTGAAAATCCAATATGGTTCTGTACAGCTTTCAGTCATAATACTCAGGACATATATAAAATTCTACTCAAACATAGGAACATATTGCACACGGATCAAACCTTAAAGCAATTGTTGCCGCGTGAGCCAAAAATGATCCACAAAAGGGGCACTACCATTAGGGACTTGGCCTGTAAAAGCTTTTTACCTCCAATCAAGCCTAATTAGAACACATGGCTGCCGGCAAAACCAAGTGGTTTTTACAAATGTGGTAACTGTAGCATGTGACATATAGCATTACACAACACCTTGGATTTTAAGTTTAATGACAGTAAATCCTACAAGATTCAATCTTTCATAAATTGCAATACAAAATATGTTGTGTACATATTGTTATGTGACTGTGACAAAATGTATGTAGGTAGCACTATGAGGTCTCTGAAAGAGAGGGTACAGGAACATATGCGTTCCTTAAGAAACAGCAAGACTTCATCACCTGTTGTTAGACACATGAATAAAGAACATACAACTGCAGAAATTCCAGTGATTAAATATATGGGCATCAGTCAGACACCCCTACACCCCAGAGGGGGGAATCGAGAAAATGAACTTCGAAAAAATGAGGCTAGGTGGATAATCAGATTCAAAAGCATGGAATTGGTGATGAATTTAGATCATGAAATGCACCATTTTTTATAAGATCGATACACATCATTTTGATTTAAAAAACAATTGAGGTTAATATTTGTTATAAATGTTACAAACAGTTGAATGAGAAAATGGTAATATAACAACAGTCAACAATGCCCTTCTATATATCTCATTTAACCACCTAGGATATGTTACTCACACTTTCAGCTGTTCTTACAATGATCCATATACATTGTCTTTATTCTTCTTCCTGTATTACTGTCTGTTTTGAACTAACATCACTATGGTTGGGTTTGTGAATGCTATCCTTATGAAATGTTGACCAACTTTCCAATTGGCTATAGGGCAATACATATGCATAGAAGTGATATACAGCTATTCCTTTCGCAAATTTATTTAGTTGAGTTTTCCATCTGGATTAATTTGCAATATGGCAGTTAGCGTTGAAATACATAATCTGCAAGGTTAGTGTATTAGCTTTATATACATATCTGCTCAATGTGGTCAAGTATGTGGATTTGGTATGTTAGTGGGGTGATAAATATATTTGTTAATTTTTTTTTGGTATTTTTATTTTGATTAATATTCAAATTTACCTACTGAGAACAATACACTAATACGTATCATTTGTTACCAGCATGACTATAACACGGCCTGTTCATTTTTGTAATTACAATATGGCGGTTATTTTGTGATTAATATTCATGTGAGGTGAGTGTATTGTCATAATGTTCATATTGGATTGATTTGGGTACATTTGTGAATATTATAAGATAGTGTGCTTCTTTGTGGTCTTATTTGTTTCATTTGCAAATGGTCACTAGTTTTGAAGCGACATGGTTATTATTTTTTGTGGTTTGTTTATTTCTAAGTGGGTTTTTGTTTTCTATTAGAGAAGCTCACTTGCCACTCTTCCTTCTCGTAATTTCATTGCAAATTAAATTTTTACTAACTTTATGTTAAATAAAACACGTAAATGTGGAATTTAAACATGGCGACCACCGTAACACTAACACGGCTGATTTGCTTTTGGATGATGTCAACAGACGCGTCCAATCAGAGTTGTCTGTTCCACATTAAGGCGGAACAGGACACGTTCAGCTCTCTTGGCGTCCTAATGGACACGACGCGTCTATGAGGTTCGGTCGTGACTTTGTCAAACACTAAGGTAATTGAATGCCTTTACATGTTACTTACTTCTATTGAGAATACCTATAGCAAAACATTTTGACCACTGTAAAGAATTACAAGAAATAAACCCTTTGGGGAGATCGCGTGCATACGCTAAAGGTTGCATGTCTTGGGATCATTTGAAAATCTGTATGTGTTATCCAGTTCTGAAGTTAAGTTGATTGATTCTTGGCATTTGTGTGTTGCATTTAGCTGTTGGGATAGATAGACTTCTTTTTGATGATTATGTACATATTCTTTCTTTCTGTACTCATTAAGGACTAGTGATTTAACTTCTCAGAACAAGAAACGGCTACACCTGAGATGGAATTTCCCATGCAAAAGGATGATTTTGGATTAAGTCTGTTGACGAACGGTGTTCATATCTGTTAAATAATTGGAAGGTTGGTGTAAGTTTTGGATTGGCTATAGGCCATTCAGATATAAAAGATATTGGAGAAGTGTGCAGTCAGATAATTTTGGTTTTCTTTTACAGACTATCAGTACTATTGTATAAGAAAATGGGTCATTAACCACATCAAGAGGTACATCCAAATATTAGGAATTGCATTTGGAAGCACAGGGGACAACATCTCTGTATAGACTATTTTGTTGTTTGTTGCACCGCTTGGACTAATTCATCACTGGCTTCTTAAAGGGGTCTATTGCATAGTTTTTATGTTGTAGTTTGCTTAATCTTACTTTCTCATTAATCACTTTTTCTTAAGAGGAGAAAAAAATAATTTCTTTTCTTGGTGATTTGGTGTTGCATTAAAGTAGTTTGTAATCAATCACATGGTCTTTTCTTTAAGGGTATGTGTTTTAGAGTAGATTAATATATATGTTGATTTATTTTTAACCTATGTACATATATTTCTTCACGCTAAAAGCCTTGAGAAAATCCTATAACAAGTCAAAACACGTGTCAGCTGAATCCTGTCAACTCTATCCATTGGCTGAATCCTGTTAACATCTGTGAAGATTGCTTTTAGCTAAATCTCTTACATTTTTTGGTCATATTTGGTGACTGTTTGATTGAATTTGGCCAACGTATTTGTATATTTTTCAATATTATTTTTGGATTGTAAGATATTTATTGTATTTTGGTATGGATTACATTTTGTGTTTAATAAATTATGTATTTGATTCAAGTTGTCACATACCCTATTCTACTTTTGTATAAAAATATTTTATAAGTGGATAACTAGTTTGTAGAGATAGCCAGTTGAATATTGTTTTTGGTTACAACTTATGGAACTTACATATATAAGTGTTCCACTATCTGTTTTTTCCAGTATACGAATAACTGGTTTAAATGTGTTTTATTCCAGTATATGTACTTTTGCCACAGGTACGTGTTTAGTGTCTGAGCACCGGATTTTTAGACATTCAAAATAATAGGAATGTGCAGCTAAATAACGGTCATTGTTGCCTTAATCTTTATTGTATTGCAGCCCTGTAGGCATGGCCATGTGAAGAGAGTGACATTTGTTTTGGAAATTTTTATAAAGAAAAATTAGCAGAGGGCCATATTCATGATTTAGTCAGCAAGTCAGACCCTGAATCTCACAGAATAGAGATGACAAAGTCTTACCCACAGACTTGACCCTCCCTGTTCACTAATGAACATGTTCGACTGTATGTTTTACTTCCTAGCAGCATGTAACTCCACATGTTGTGCCATGTGTATGTGGCACTTGAGTACAATCTCATAGGTGTGCATGCAGCTCATGCCCAGATGTGTTTGCATCTATCTGCTTGTTGTAGGACAGGTATTAGTGGTATCAAATAATGTTGACAATTGTCTGCAATTGCAAACATAAATGTGGATGGGATTGTCCAAGGTTTGTGTCTATCCTAGTTGGACGCCCTCCTTACCTGTGGTGGACTGGCTAAACCCATGTACAGCTGTCCAAAGCTGCCTGGGTGTCCTTGATGTTTGAAAGTATGTGTTGCTTGTCCACCTCCACCCCGAGGCGTAGGCTTATGGTTATGAAATGTGTACCTAGGTGTGATGATCCAAGTTTAGTAGACAGAAATGTAAATCTGTAAATCACTTGTCCAAAACTAGGGTACCCACTCTTGATTATCAACTGCATACCATCCTTGCAAATCCATTTACAAATCACAGAACTTGTGGCCATTGATTGTCATCCAGAAGATAGTCATTAGTTGGCCTGTCACATGTGGAGGACTTGCAGCAATTTTTACATGACTAGTGGCTGAACAATGATGCATAGGTCATTTAAGTTGGTACACATCTTTTAGAGTATTGCTGTGCTGTTAGATAGGACATGTGTAGGCTGCGTTGGCATGTACTTCCTCGGGGAGAATCTGTGATCTGTATGGTGATATGGCCTGTTTCAGGTACATTAGATGTACTGTCTGATTCTCATCAGTAGCTATATCACACAATGAAGTACCTAATGTTTGGCTTTATCTTTTTTAACAGCAGCCAATATGGATGCCAGCCAGATCTGTGAATTTCAGCGGCGGGCAATGCGTTACCGCCACATTCTGGATGTGGAGTCTGGGTTCCGCCACATGGCACGGCGTTATCGCCATGAAAGAGCCTCAGGGGTGTGAAGGGCATTTGCCCAAGGGAGCCCTTCGTTGTCCACAACAGCCGCCACCACCAGCACCACCACTACGACCCAGGTGGCACCAACGATGACAGCCACCACTGCAGGACCATCGACTTCCTCAGCTCCAGGACCATTGACAGCAGCATCTGCACCTCCCCCTCCAAGCATGACACCACTAACCGGGCAACCCTCAACAACTGGCACTCAGACCACCCCTTCTGCAGTCATTGACCCTGCTGATTTTCGAGCTATGCAACGTGACATGCAACAGATGTTGTGCAGACTAGACAGGCTGCAGCAGGAGGTGTCACAAATAAATAAGAGGGTGCGTGCCATTAAGAAGACCCTGCAGAGGGCAAACTTGTAAATCGGATACCCTCACCCATGATTCCCTCACCTCCCTCCTCTTTCCTGGTTCTTTTAATTAGTGGGTTTAGGGAGCTTAGTGTTAGGTTAGAATAGGCTGTTAATTTAGTTAGTAGTAGTGGGTTGGGGGTGGGGGTATGATATTTTTATATGTTTTTTTTACGTGGGTGGGTGGGATGTTTGATGATGTTGGGGTTTTTGTGGTTTAAAAAAAATAACAAAACAAAAAATGAAAAAAGAAAAAATCCCAAAACTATATATATTTGTTTAACATAAGATAGTATGGGGGTCATTCCGACCCTGGCGGTCCATGACCGCCAGGGCTGGGGACCACAGAAGCACCGCCAACAGGCTGGCGGTGCTTCCAGGGCCATTCTGACTGCGGCGGTAAAGCCGCGGTCAGAAAAGGGGAACCGGCGGTTTCACGCCGGTTTTCCCCTGGCCCAGGGAATCCTCCATGGCGGCGCTGCTTACAGCGCCGCCATGGGGATTCCGACCCCCTTCCCGCCACCCTGTTTCTGGCGGTTCTTACCGCCAGGAACAGGATGGCGGGAACGGTTGTCGTGGGGCCCCTGGGGGCCCCTGGGGGCCCCTGCACTGCCCATGCCACTGGCATGGGCAGTGCAGGGGCCCCCTTACAGGGCCCCATGAAGATTTTCACTGTCTGCTTTGCAGACAGTGAAAATCGCGACGGGTGCAACTGCACCCGTCGCACCCCTGCAACTCCGTCGGCTCCATTCGGAGCCGGCTTCCTCGTTGCAGGGCCTTTCCCGCTGGGCCGGCGGGTGCCCTTTTGGCGGTCGCCCACCGGCCCAGCGGGAAAGCCAGAACGGCATCCGCGGTCAGAATGACTCCTATGTGTTTAGGTTAGTATATTTTGTCCTCTATGTGTCCCGACATATAAGGGGGTTGAGGGTTGATGTTTAGAGTGTTTAGTTAAATGTGATAAGTAAGTTTAGCTTAGGTTAGTTAGGGCCAGTTGTGGGTAATGTGTAGTTAGGACAGGTTAGGTTAGTTAAGGTGTTTCCCCTAGTTTTAGTATCTGTTTTGTACTGTTAAATAAATATTTAGATACTCCTTTACTGTATGTGTCATATGCTTGGGGATCAGGGCCTTGGCATGGGTGAACGGTGTCAATTTAGTGTTTGCATTTGTGTTCCATCCTGCATCCAAATCCCAATTGAGCTGTCACATTGGCAGCTACACCAAAGCTACTTCTCTATGCATCTGCCATCCATTGCACCCACCACTCAAGGTTACCATGGATCCCAATGTGTTGTTAAGTTTGGATGTATGTTTTCAATCTGACATACCTTGAGACCAGATTTGGTATCGAGGACACTGTGTTACGTCTGCCTGCAGCCTGATGTTCATGTGAACCCTGATGAGGTAAGTGATGGTATAATCTCATGTAGTATAGTATGCATAACTCACACCTATCATTTGTTACATTGTACAGCCAGGTTACTTATTTGTACGTACACTCATACACATCCATTCCAGCTGTATGGCGTGTGTGAGGCAAAATTTGTGACAAATGTAACATACGTAAAGATTGTCTGGGAGAAAAATTAGAGGACAATATTTTTCTGCTTAGACATCCCTTGAAGAGGACTTACTCCGTCCAACACAGCATTATACTGTATAGTTTCTAGTTACCTCAGAATTAACCCTCAGGAAGGGTAGATCATGGTACAATCCAGACCACAGTGCATAGTTATCAGCCCACATTCTTTCAGGCCAGTTGTATTGACATTCTATAGGCATTGACATGAGGCAAACATCACTAATCTCCTTCAAGTTTGATGTGTCACATTACACAGAGATAAAGTGGTTGTGTAAGTGCTATTTATTTTAAAGTGTTGTAGTGCTATTTTACATAGTCCAGGGTTGTGAGTCCATTAGTGTGTCCCCTTCCATTGTGATCCTACACAAGTGCAAAAGGACATGTCATTGGACATGCTGGGGTGAACTGTCATACAGTGCAGAGGGACATGAATTGCCAATGAGGTAGTGTGTCAGGAATAAGGCTGTGCGCCTTCCAGGACCCACCCTGACCTCTGCTTAGCATCTTTGCGGCACGTCATGCGCGCCGCTTGTCATCCCCGCTTGCTCCAGAAGAAGTCATCAGCATCGCCTGCCCTGTGGTAAAGCTCAAGTAGCTGCAGGGTAAGGACATTGGTTGGCAAGATGCACTTATCAATGCCATTCTATAAATGGACTACAACTCCCAAGTTTTTAGAGGCAGCGGCCATCTTGGGGTGTGGCAGGCCTATAAAGCCCATCCACACCTAAGCACATTGCTCACTATTTTAAAGACTTTGGTGCAGTCGGACCTGATGGGGAGTTCCTCTGAAGAAAGCGGATTTCCTGCATGGCAGAGTGGCAGCACGTCAGAGAAGCACCCTTGGCACGACAATCGAAGCGCTTCAGGCTACACGAGTAAAGCACCCTTGACACGACAATCAAAGCGCTTCAGGCCACATGAGGAAAGCGCCCTTGGCATGACAATCAAAGCGCTTCAGACCACACAAGTAAAGCGCCCTTGGCACGCCAATCAAAGCGCTTCAGGCAAAACAAGTAGAAGCGCCCCTGGCATAATGAGTAAAGCACTTCATGCATGACGATCAAAGCGCTTCAAGTTCAATTAGTAAAACTTTTCAGGCCTCAGTTGCAAATGTGAAAGCGCTTGAGAAAAGCAAGCTGTAGTTTCATTGTTTTTTGGGAAGTACAATATGTGAGATACATATTTAAATCTTTGTGCATTTCTAGGCTGAGATCAAATGTTTATGTTATGAAAGCGTAATTGTTACATGGTTAATATTCAGAGTATGATCATAGTCCAAAGCTTTTGCCATCTTTAGGTACAGAGATTGCAGTTCGTTCTTGTTCCATGATTCAAAGAAGGGGCTATGCCCAGTTCACAAAGGGTCTCAATCCGATATCACGGAGACGCCTATGTTCCAGAGTCTCTTGGTGAGTTTATACTGTTATGAAAGAGTATATGCATATTTGTCCTAACCATTTTATTTTCAGATCTCTCTCCCTGCAGTTCCCTACCCTTATTCCCTCCCCCCCCCGGCTTCATCAAAACTTTGCGCTCTGATAGCTTTCTGAGTTGGTGACGCCGGGTGGAGGGCCTTTTGGTCAGCACCGTGCAGATCCCGAGGAAAGGGCACAGTGACATAGTGAGAGACAATCACAGGGCAGAGTGACAAGGTAAACAGTGGGCTGGAGAACAGTGCTTGTGAGCAGCTATTGCAAGACTGGCATGTTACAAAGCACAGGACCCTGGTTATAAGTGGCCATGTGGCATGGACTTGTGCTACCGGGTACTCTTAGGGGTGAAGGTGATCTGTTCCACGTCTTCATCTTCTGATGTGTGTGTCGTCTCCCCTGCCCTTGGTGGTGGAGGGTTTGAAGGGGCAACACACAGTTCAGTGTTTGAAGACGTGGAGTCAGAAATCCAGGTAGCTGCCAACTGTGGGGCTATTAAGGGCAGTACTGCAGCATGTAGGAGCTGCTGGTTCTTAAGGATAGCAGCTACATCACTGTGGTAGGCTGCCAGGTCGGCCCTGAGGGGGTCAATATTGCATTTGTGCACACGTTGAAAGGTTTGTTGTGTCAACTCCCTTACTGCTGTGCTGATTTCCTTCACACTTTGTTGCAGTTCTTGCAAGATAGATGTTCGACCTTGCATGGCTGCTGCCTGTTCTGCAGTTGTCATCATGCACAAACGCACCCCCTCTAGGCTGGCTGCCATATTTTGTATTCTCGCCCGCACCTCCATGGCCAGATCCCGCTGTATTCCAACTACAGTTCTCTCAAAGCTGGTGCCAGTGTCGTCAGAGTCCTCAGCTGGGTTGGAGCTGGCAGGTCATACTAATGGAGTGGTGGGTGGCTCCTCTGTGATGGCTGCTGTATATGTGCTCCTCCTTGCGACTGAAGGTGGGGTCTGGAGGGTTCTGAGGACATATTGGAGGGTCTGCTGGCTGATGTTTGTCAGCTCATCATCCATGTCATCAGGGAAGTCCAGGACAGGCATATCCCCAGGAGAGCCATCGTCCTCTGCAATGAGATATGGTATAATTATTGTGTCTGTGTTGTGGCATTTGTAATGTGATGTGCCTGACTTCCTAATAGTTGCACATTGTGATATTGGTTCCTGTTCATTGTTCCTGTCATTAATATTAGCATTCTCCCAGGTCTATGCCCCACCTGCATGTCACATGTAGTGTGGGCAGTTTGGGGCAATGTCAGCGTCATATCCTCTGGGAGTAGGTTCAGCCTAAATTGTATGTTGCCACCTTCTTGTCCTACTCAACCCTCCATCTACTTCCATTCTCATGTTGTGGCCTTGCACCGGCTGTGGTTGTTCTGATGGCACTTGCACCACACTTAACAATGTGGAACTGCCCCAGTCTCAGATATTTCACATCCAGCTATATGTTTCTGAGACCTAGCATATACTATGTATAGCACTCGCATGGCACACTAGAGATGTCAGCATTGGTGGTGTGTAATGTTGATGTTAGGGAATGTGCGCTACATTGAATTGCACTGATGGTCCTAGCAGTGTTGCAATTCCTCCTCTGACTGTGCAGGTGTTTTTCACTAGCCAGTTACATATGTCCTCCCCCTCAATGCTGTTGTCTGAGCAGTATGACAGTTGGCATGTTGCATGGTGTCATTGCAGCTATTGTGACCCAGGCACAGGGTGGACCCTGACATATGCAGCATGGGTATGACATTACTGCTGTGTACTTCATAATGTTTATGACAATGGCTGATGTTTGTGGCAACTATAGAGATTCACATTTGACTGGTTTAGCACATTTTTATTTATTTCAGGGGATTGATAACGTTGTCATCCTGAACCCTCTAATTTGGGTGTGTTTGATCCATGGGCACGTAACTGCCATTAGCTACTTGAACTGCACACACAGCAGAGGTGGTAGGGGCAACTGTTGTCAATGTTAAATTCCACTTGCGGATATGGCCTGAGACTGTTAATTGAGCACTAGTTCATTTAGCGACAATACCAGCTGTCATGTGGCAGCAGGCAAGTTTTACATTGTACCCTACCCTCCTGGACTGGCTTTACCTTTTCATCATCCTTGGCATGGCAGCATACCCCCATGCAAAGGTTGTTGAAGTGTAGTACTGTGCCCCAGGTTTCCTCTGAACAGCCCATGCCCCTGTGCCATGGCCCTTTGCCCATTCCACTCCCTGAATATCACGATTTTCATGCATTGTGTAGTAGGTAGGTCCCCCCCTGCTTACAGTTTACAAATAGCCATTTTTGTTTCCCATGCGACTTACCCTGTATCTCTGTTGTCTCCTGGTAGTCTGCACTGTCCTGTCCTTGAATCCCTGTGAAGATCTCCTCAGGGATGACGGCTGCCACCATCTCCTCCATGTGGTCCAGGGCCTCCTGCGGTGCTGGACTCCAACCTCCAGTCTGCAGTGCTGCCTTCCTGTTCCTGGCAAGCTTTTACTTGGTCCTGCGCTTGCAGTCATGCCAGCGTTTCTTGCACTCGATGACTGTTCTCCATACTTCTGCCACACTGTTTATCTTGTCAACAATTTGTTGCCAAATTGCCTCTCTCCTACCAATTGGCAATTTAGAGGTGACAAAAGTTGGTGCTGGTGTTCCGTCACCTCTCTGACCAGTATTTCCTACTCCTCTGCACTGAACTGACACTTCCGTTTCTTCTTCTCCCTCTCCTTGGTCTTGTGTGGGTCCTCCTGGCTGGTTCCTGGTCTGTTGTCATCTTCCTGGGGTCTCTAAAAGCTTCTGGGATCTATTTTGGCTCTCCTTTGCACATTTTGCAGTGTTTGCGCCGCTTTTTGACTCAATTGCGTCAAAAAAAGGCATGTATCTGGTTTGAGACAATAGTAATCCAGTGTGCTTCACCCTTTCCTATGGTATGCCATTGTCATAATACATCTGACTGCATGGACGTCAGGTCAATTAATACACTGGCTTTTAGTTTCTAAGCCCTGTTATACTGTTGGCCATTTTAACTCAAATCTTACCTACAGGACTTGTGATAAACTGATGCAGCACACACCTCCATGCAGACCATCCATTTGAACATGAACTGCCCTTGCAGATGCTTGGAACAGCATAGAAGTTGCCATTTTGTCGATTACACTGTTATGCATTGCTAGAAAATAAGCTGTGTAACACAGCCCTTGGGTTTATGTGTCACCTTCCAAAACACAGGACAAACACAGTCTTCCATGTCAACTGTCTTGTTCTTCCTTCAACCGGTGTAAGTCAGACCGACCACTGAGTATGTACCTTGTGAAATTGCTGGATCCTGATTGACCCTGCATCCTGTCAGCCTGACTGGCACCTGTCTGTGCGTTACCCTAAAGGTTCCTTATGGCTACATATGTACCACACTTGCTTTCCCAAACCTCACATTCCTCAGGGGGTATTTTTACAGGTGCTTCCTCAATGCATACTCAAATACATTGTATAGCATGATCTGCTTTTTAATTGTACCATAATTGTAAAATTGTCTTTGAATACCAAAATCATGGCCTATCCCTTGTCTGGGTCTCATGTATGAATGAATGACAAAGTGTGACAGTGTACCAGGGCCGTATGCAGGGCTTGGGTATGGTGCCTCCAGCAGAACCAGCAACCTCTGATAATGTGCATGAAAATTCCACACGTTAGGACCCTGACATTCACACGCTGAATCAGATTGCTCACAACATATTGATGGCCTGTGCGTGCTGAATAGCTGCAAGATTAATCAACACAGAGGCTATGATGTTCCCATATGCAGTTGGAACTTTACAGGCCAACCTGTGTACAAATGTTGTAATGACACCTGCCGGAACATGACTCCTGAGATATGATCTCACTCAGCACACCAAGGTTGCCCTGTTGACAGTCTCATAACACGTCTGCAGTGACAGGGTGGGACCATCCCGATGTAGGTTCTCATGTCCTCATCAACTTTACTTCCATTGATCTCTGAAGGATACTCAGTAGATACAGGAATAGCAGCCACTGACTCATGATGAGACCTGGAAGTAACTGTGACAACATAGACCCCTAAAAATATACAGGATCAACATTGGACCACACACATGAACCAGACACCTCTGTGCAATTGATCACTGGAAATATGTGGCCACGTGCTGCCTCGTCTGCTGGTCCACCACTTCCACAGGAGAGTTGTGGCTCAGTCATATGACCACAACTGTGGGGTGAAATTACAGTTGTGGGTCACCTTTGGCTTTCCGTGACAATAACATGGTACCCACTTAGTCTGTACATGTGCCTGACTCACGTTGGGTTCACTAACAAGTGCCTAGGAAGCAGTTTTCAAATTTCCAGGACATGTCATGGGCAACTTTTGGACCATTGACATGAACAAGTGTCTGCCATCTATCCGGTTCATGCTTTGTAATTTGTGGTGTCTACCTTACCCTAACTCTTGGAAGTGCACACAACAGATGTTGCTACATGTATGACTAACACATGTCCTCGTTCATTTCCACACTGACTTGCATCTAAGGTTTGGACACATTGACTTCACATTCATACAAGCATATTTTCAATAATGCATCTTGTGATGCACACACACTGGGTCAACAACTACATTAGTAGCCAATGCACACACATTGAGCCATAGGCATTGAGGTATTGTACTTATGTGCGTCACCTTGCTATCCTCTCCTGACGCCAAACATGCCCAATTTGTGCAATACATATATGTAGGCCACACATATGGTCATCTAGTGCGTCAGCCAAGAGTGAAAATCATGTTAAGGAAGTAGCGGATCATGGTCCGCAGCAGTATGATGTCTCACATGTGCCCATACACTGTCAAGACCAAAGTGGGTGCAATCAGCCTATCTCAGTTGTGTCACAAATGTAACATTACATTAAAATGGTCAAATGACCCAAACCCAGATAATGCCCTGAAATTTTGATGCATGTGCGTAAAAAAATGACGCACAAGCGTAAAAAATTGACACTTATGCCAGAAAAATGACTCATTATGCCGCCCTGAAAATTGGTTTAGTGTTAGACTATTTCCAAATATATGGTGCAGGCTCTTTTTTACTCCTGTGTGTCAAAACAAATTACGCCCAGACTATATGCGTCAAAATATTTTTACGCATAATGATAAAAACGGCCGCAATTTTATGCAGGAATTGATGTAATAGGATATCCTGTTCACAGATTATGTACAGTGGGTGTACTTTCACTTTCACTTTGCAGTCTGTGATTCTTCTAGACTGTGTGGCTGTGTTCAGAGTTTTGTCTAGTCAAATTGTGCTTTTGTCTCCTGTGTGGTCCATTACGTGTCATTTTGTGAGTAAAATATTGTTGTTGTATCCTGTCTGAGTGGTTATTGTGTACTATTGTCTAGTATTGTATTGTCTTTGTTGTTTTTGGGAGTCTGTTGTGGGTAGTGATAGTTTGGGGATAGTTGGGCTGTTTTAGTTGTTTAGTTTACGTTTTTCTTATTCTACTTTCCCCCTATTCTCATTTGTTCTCCTTTATCCCCTATTACCCTTTTTTCTGACTAAGATGTTGGGTAGGCCACGTCTTGGCAAGATGGGTGAGGAGGAGCTTGGAGGTTTCATATGGCTGGTGTGCCATTTCCTCCCCCTTATGATTGAGGCAGGCGGGCGGGTGATACAAGGGTATCAAACCGAGGCACAGAGGCTCCGATGGGGAAAGGTATTGCATCATTTGCAATGCGTCTATCGGGCCCCAAGGAATGACCACCAGCTGAAGCACTGCTGGGCTGACCTCATCTCCAGGGAGCAAGATCTGCTGGACCACCTTGTAATTGTGATTGGTGGCCCTGTGGGTGAGTAGAAATCATGTAAATGTGCACGATTAAATGCTCTGTAGTGACATCAGATGATTTGTACAATATCTGCCGGCAATGTTGTTGAGTGTGTGGAATGCTTAGAAAACATACAGGGTCATTGATGGACTATGTTAAGGACCACAATTGCTAGCTGTCAGGAAGCAAGTGCTCTGCAAACTTACTGAATACTTTTGCTTAATGTAAGTTGGTGACGCCTTTGTGTCAAACAGCAACACAAATCAGGAGGTAATTATGTATATACAAAGGTCACATTTGCCTGTGAGGTATAGATTTTCAAAATCATTACCAACATTTGTTGACGCAACAGCTAGACTGACTTTCGAAACACTACATGATGCTGAAAAGGAGTGCAGTCTTCACGTCAATTGATGATAGCAATGTGGCCCAAACATATGTCTCATGTGTGTCTGGTGAGTGTGTAAGGCAAGTGATCAAGGAAGTTCTATAAATCTTAGGGATTATTGTGGTCCTTTGTCATTTCTGATACATGTCAGATCTGGATTTGGAGACATAGGGAAAAAGTGCAAGGTGCCCTCAGCTAACATCTTAGACTGGTATTTGGTGTTGTTCCACCTTTCATTTACAGATGGCTGGCCAAAGGTACGCACATATCTCTATGGTTGGTGCAACTCATCATAGCTGGGCCTCATCAAATAAAGAAACTGTAACAACATGAGGGCTTCCAACTGTCCCTGCCCCTCTGTACATTGTACCTGTGTGTCATAAATTTGTCATGGCCACAATGGCTGGTTGAATGGTAATGCACTCCTCAAGGAAAGTGGCTTTGGATGTCTCTCTTGGATACACATGATGAGACAAATACACTCCATTATTATGTCTGCTCACTACTGAAGGAGCATGTTTGCCACCACATGATAGTTAGGGCCACTGCATGTGTGTAGATATGTGTGTAAATTTCACAGGAGACCCATGGTATGTACATGTTAGCCGTGCTATATCGGATGCAGTATCATCATTTCTGAGTGGCTTTACTTACTTATGTAATCTTACACATAGTATTTGTCTTTGGAATTGTTGGGCATTGCACAGAATTTGAGCACATTTCTCCCTTCCATGCCTTACAGGTGGACCAGCAACCTACACTGTGGGCGAGGTGGCTTCATTCCAGGACCCAGACATCTCCAGTAAGTGTTGATATGTCTGTTATGTGTTGTGTTTGCTGGTGATGTTTGATGGACTCCTGTGTGTTGAACACATGGCAAGGTGTGATGTGCTGGCCCATCATTTGTCTTGTTCCATAAGTGGGATTTCATTTTATCACCATTTTAGAGTTGGCCAATGCTTATCCTATTGTCTTATTTAGGGATTCTAGGTCAGTCCTGTAGGCCAGCAAAGTGAATGGGGATGAGTCATGTGAATAACACTTGTATCAGCAAGAGTCGCACTGGACCGAATATGTGATTTAGTCAGCCAGTCAGACCCACATTCTCCCAGAATGGGGCTGCAAAACGCTTACCCACAGACTTATGCTTCCCTATTCACTAATGTACTGATTAAACTGTAGGTTGAACTTCCTAGCAGCATGTAGCTCCACATTTAGTACTACGAGTATGTGGAACTTGAGTGCAATGGCCTAGGTGTGCATGCAACTCATGGCCAGGGGTGTTCTTGCATCTCTGTGTTAGTTGTAAGTCATGGCTTACTGGAAGTATATAATGTGGACAAAGGTCTGCATTTCCAGACAGGTGTGGTGCTGGGATTGGTCAAGGGTTTGCTGTCTCCTATTTGTAGATACACATTACCTGTGGTGTGTGTGTAGAGCCAAACACATGTCCAGCTTTCATAAGCTACCTAGGTGTCCATGTTGTTTGAAATTGTTAGTTGTTTCTCCACCCCCCCACCCTCAAACACAGGCATGGGTTTGTGAATAGTGTACCTAGGACTGATGATACAAGTTTGGTACACAGACATGTAAATCAGTGAATCTTTTGTCTGAACCTAGTATACGCACATGAGTACTATACTAGCAAGTCCATTTACAACTTGCAGATCATGTGGCCCTAGATTTCCATCCCGTACAATGACATTTGTAGCCCTGGCATTGGCGGAGGATATGCTGCATGATTGTTAGCTGACAACTGGCAGAACTCTGATGCCAAAACATGCCAGTTGTTACCCATCTTGTAGGGTTTGGATGTGCTATGTGTGATACGGCCTTTGTAGGCTGGCCTGCCATGTACTTCCTCAGGGACATTCAATGATCTGTATGATGATATGAGCTGTTAGAAGTACAGTAGATATATTGTCTGATTTACGTCTTGTGCCATTTCACACAATGAAGTTCCTAATGTTATTTTTTTCATTTTTCTTCACAGCTGCAAATATGACACCCATCCAGGTGCGGGAATTCCAAAGGCGGGCAATGAGGTACCAGCATATACTGCAGGTAGAGTCGGGGTACCGAAGAATGGCCCGCAGATACCGAAATGAACGGGCCTCCGGAGCTTGGAGGGCATACCCATAGGGCGGCCCTTTTTTGCCCACCACAGCCACCACCAGCACCACCACCACTACCACCCAGGTGACACCACCAACAGCTGGAACCGTTGTGGCAACAACACCAGCAAGTGCTCCAGGCCCTAACACAGCCCCACCTGCAGGGCAGCCCACAGACATTGACCCTACACGGCCCCACACTTCCTCAGCTGGCACACAGACCACCCCAGCTGCAGCTATTGACCCTGCTGCTTTTGTGGAGATGCAGCGTAAAATGGACCGTGTCCTGCGAAAAATGAGTCGACTGCGGCAGGATGTTCGCCATATCAACCGGCGGGTGCGGTCCATTAAGCGGACCCTCCGGAGGGCCAACCTATAGACATTTTGATGGACATGATTCCCTCCCCTCCCTCCTCTTTCCTTATTCTTATACTTTGTGGGTTTAGGGGGCTTAGTGTTAGGTTAGTATAGGCTGTTAGTTTAGTTAGTATTACTGGGTGCGGGGTCCTGATTATTTCTACTGTTTCTTTTTGAGTGTGTGATGGCAATGTTGGGGTTCTTGTGTGTTTTGAAAAAAAAATTAATAATAATTATAAAAAATATAAAAACAAAAAATAACAAAAAAATATATATGTGTTTAGTATAGGATAGTAAGTGTTTAGGTTAGTATCTGTTGTCCTCCATGTGTCCCGTCTCATAAGGGGGGTTGATGTTTAGAACGTTTCGTTACATGTGATAAGTAAGTTTAGCTTAGGTTAGTTAGGGACAGTTGTGGGTAATGAGTAGTTAGGGTAGATTAGGGTAGGTAAGGCTTTTCCCCGTGTTTTCTCTTCTGTTTTTACAGTTTAATAAATATGTAGTAAACCCTTTACAGTATGTGTGAAATGCTTGTAGATCAGGGCCGTGGCATGAGTGTACATGATTTATTTTGCATTACAATTTGTGTCCTATGCTACAAAAAAATCCCAAATTAGCTGAAACATTGGCAGCTACCACAAAACTACCTTGCAAAGATTAGACCATTCATTGCAACCACCAATCACAGTTACGATGGATCCCAACGTGTTTTTTTTCAATAGGTATGTTTTCAATGTCACATACAGTGCTTCCAGATTTGGTATTGGGGACACTGTGTTATGACTGACTGCAGTGTGATGTTCAAGGAAACCCTTATAAGCTGAGTGGTAGTAAGCACTCTTGTAGTATTGTGTTCATGACTCACATAGATCATTTGTGACACTGTTCAGCATGATTGCTTATTTGGATGTAAACTCAGACACCTTCATTCATGCAGTTTGTTTACTGTTTGCTTAGAATTGTGGGCAATGTTATATGTGTTAGTTTTGCATGGAGGCAACATTTTGCTGGCACTATTTAATGGCTTAGATATCCCTTGAGGAAACATTATTCTGTCCAACACAGCATTATGGTGTATGGTTTCTCTTTTCATCAGATATTACCCTCAGAAAGGGCAGAGTATGATAGAATCCAGGCCACTGCGCATAGTTATCAGACTACATTATTTCAGGACAGTTGTTTTGACAAGCTATGTAATTTGATAGGAGGCAAAATTCAGTGGTCTACTGCATGGTTGATGTGTCACATTACACAGAGACAAAGTGGTTGTGGAAGTGCTATTTATTGAAAAGTGCTGTAGTGCTATATGTAAATTGTCCATGAATGTGAGCCCATTATAGTGACATCTTCCATTGTGATCCTACACAAGTGCTAAAGGAAAATGCATTTGACATGCTGGGGTGATGTGTCAGACAGTGCAGAGGGACAGGATTTGCCAATGAGTAAGTGAGAGACAATCACAAGGCAGTCTGACAAGATATACAGTGGTTTGCAGAACAGTAATTGAGTACAGTTGTTGCAAGACTGGCATGTTACAAAGCGCAGGACCTTGGAAATATGTGGCCATGTGGCAGGGACTAGTGCTTCCGGGTACTTTTACGTGTTAAATTGATCTGTTCCATGTCTTATTCTTCTGATGTGTGTGTTGCCTCCTCTGTCCTTGGTGGTGGTGGTTGTGAAGGGGCAACACACACCTCAGTGTTTGAAGACGTGGAGTCAGACAACCCGGTTGCTGCTACCTGTGAGGGTCTTAAGGGCAGTACTGCTGCAAGGAGGATCTGCTGGTTCTTAAGAATAGCAGCCACATCACAATGGTAGGCAGCCAGGTCGGCCCTGAGGGGGTCATGATTGCATTTGTGCATGTAGTGGAAGGTTTGGGGTGCGAGGTGTTGTGGAACTCCCTTACTGCAGTGGTGAATTCCATTACAGTTTGCTGTAGTCCTTGCAGGATGGATGTTAGCGCTTGCATGGCTGCTGTCTGATCTGCAGATGACATCATGCACAAACGCACCCCCTCTAGGCTGGCTGCCATAGTTTGCATCCCCACCCACACCTCCTTGGCCAGCTCTTGCTGTACTCTGACTACAGTTCTTTCAAAGCTGGTGCCAGTGTCATCTGAGTCCTCAGCTGTATTGGAGCTGGCAGGTCTTACAATTGGGGTGGTGGGTGGGTCCTCTGTGATGGCTGCTTGTTCTGTGCTCCTCCTTGTAACTGAAGGTGGAGTCTGGAGGGTTTCAAGGACATCTTGGAGTGTCTGGTGGCTGATGTTTGTCAGCTCGTCATCCATGTCATCAGGGTAGCCCTGGACAGGCATATTCGCAGGAGATCCATCGCCGTCTGCAATGAAATAGGGTACAATTAGTGTGTCTGTGTTATGGCATTGGTGATGTGACATGCCTGACTTGTGATGATTTCACATTGTGATCTTGTTTCCTGTTCATTGCTCCAGTCTTTCGGATGGTCATTCTCCCAGGCCTATGCCCCACCTGCACGTCACATGTATTGTGGTAAGTTTTTTTTACTTGTCGGCATCGTCTCCTCTAGGTGTTGGTTTAGGCCAAATAGTGATTTGCCACCTTCTTGTCCTACTCAACCCTCCGTCTACATCCATTCTCATGGTGAGACCTTTCACTGGCTGTAGGTGCTCTAATGGCGCTAGCAGCACACTTAACAATCTGGACCTGCCCCAGTCTCTGATCTTTCACATCCACTTATATGTAGTTGAAATAAAGTGTATACTATGCATAGCATTGCTTTGGCATGATATGGATGTTAGCATTGGTAATATGTGCAGCTGATGTTGGGGAATGTGTGGACATTGGATTGCCCTGATAGTCGTAGCAGTGTCCTATTTCCTCCTCTGACTGTGCAGGTGTATTTTGGTGACCAGTTACATGTGTCCTCCCCCTCAATGCTGTTGTCTGAGCAGTATGACATTTGGGATGTTGCATTGTGACCCAGGCACAGGATGTACCCTGGCATATGCTGTATGGGTGGGACCTTAGGGCCAGATGAAGAAAGATTCCAAATTGCGATTTGCAATTTGCGGGTCCCTGCGACTCGCAAATTGCAAGTCGCAATTTGGAATGCAGAAAGGTGTCTCAGACACCTTCTGCAACTCGCTATGGGGTCGCAAAGACCCACCTCATAAATATTTATGAGGTGGGTCGCAGTTTACGACCCCATAGCGAGTCTAGGCATTCACGGGGATGGTGGCCTGCTGGAGACAGCAGACCACTATCTCCGTGACTGCTTTTAAATAAAGCAGTTTTTTTTTTTCTCTTTGCAGCCCGTTTTCCTTAAAGGAAAACGAGCTGCAAATAGAAAAAAATACCGAAACCTTTTGTTTCGGTTTTTTTCAGAGTAGGCAGTGGTCCATAGGACCACTGCCTGCTCTGAAAAAATAATTTTGTGAGCATTCACAAAGGGGAAGGGGTCCCGTGGGGACCCCTTCCCCTTTGCGAATGAGTTACCATCCACTTCAAGTGGATGGTAACTGCGAGTTGATTTGCGACCGCTTTCGCGGTCACAAATCAACTTAAATCGCGGTGCGAGTCGCAAATAGGAAGGGAACACCCCTTCCTATTTGCGAGTCGGAAACACATTTTGCGAGTCGGTTCCGACTCGCAAAATGTGTTTCTGCATCGCTTGAGGGCTTTTGCACCTCGCAAACAGCGTTTTTCGCCGTTTGCGAGGTGCAAAAGCCTACCTACATCTGGCCCTTAGTGCTGTGTAGCTCCTAATGTTTATGACATTGGCTGATGTTTGCAGCAACTATGGGCAGTCACAATTGACAGGACTGGAACATTTGTCTTGTTTCAGGGGATTGTTACAGTTGTCATCCTCAACCCACTAATTTAGGTGTGTATGATCCATGGGGACGTTACTGCCATTGGCTACTTCAGCTGCACGCACAGCGGAGGTGGTAGTGGCAACTGTTGTCACTGTTACATTCCAGTTGGCGGTATGGCTAGAGGTTGTTAATTGGGCCCTAGTTAATGTAGGGGGTATAGTGGCTGACGTGTGACAGGATGTCAGTTTGACGTTGTGCTCTTCCCTCCTGGCGTGGCTTTACCTTTGCTACATCGTTGCCATGGCAACATACCCCCATGGAACTGTTGTTAGTGTTGTGTTATGGTGTGCCCCAGCTTTTCTCTGTACAAGCCATGCCCCCATGCCGTACCCCTTTACCCATGCCACTCCATGTATAAGATGACTTCCATGCATTTTGTAGTCGTTATACCCCCCGCTGGCAGTTAACATTAATTAATTTTAATTCTCAATGCGACGTACCCTGCATGTGTGCTGTCTCCTGGTAGGCTGCGCTGTCCTGTCCTTGAATCCCTGTAACAATCTCCTCAGGGATGACGGCTGCCACCATCTCCTCCATGTGGTCCAGGGCCTCCTGGTGTGCTGGACTCCCACCTCCAGTCTGCAGTGCTGCCTTCCTGTTCCTGGCTATCTTTTCCTGCGCTTGCAGTCATGCCAGCTTTTCTTGCACTCGAAGACTGTTCTACGTACTTCTGCCACACTGTTAATCTTGTCAACAATTTGTTGCCATATTGCCTCTCTCCTACTGATTGGCAACTTTGAGGTGAGAAACAGTTGTTGCTGGTGTTCCGTTACCTCTTTTACCAGGATTTCCTGCTCCTCTGCACTGAAGCAACACTTTCTTTTCTTCTTCTCCCTGTCCTGGTTCTTGTGTGGGCCCCCCTGGCTGGTTCCTGGTCTGTTATCATCTTCCTGGGGTCTGCACAGGCATCTGGACTACATTTTGGCTCTCCTCTGCTGAAATGGCTGTGTTTGCGGGGAAATTTGCCGCTATTGTGTAAAAAAACGCTGCATATCCGGTTTGTGGTGTCATAAATCAGCCCAAAGTCATTTCCGCTGCGTTAACGTCATTTTCCTTTACGACGTGACGCTGCGGTGTGCGTAAAAAAAATACTTACAACTGTGGTTTGCGCCGCTGTGTGTCAAAGTATAAATTTGACGCCTGCACGGAGCACCGAAATGGCGTTAGCCGGTGGTAATATTTTGGCCTTAGTGTGATCTAGGCATGAGCTTTGCATGAAAAGGCAGCTTTGCCTTCCACTAGCGAAAGGAGCTTTACTGATTTCCATACTGTTTTTAAAAAAGTTGTATGGGTGGTGGCTGCTTCCCAGAGCTGGGACAGCCTGGTGTTAGTCAGGGAGTCCTGTAGATAGGTTCAAGCGGGCAACTTGTCCCTTTGTTGCAACTCCTGCCACAAGTAGTAATTTAGAGTGTTGAGGGCTGCTTTCCTAATTTTGCCACCGCAGGTCATGTATGCTCCTTGCCTAGCCAAGGATAGTCTTTGCAGACCGAACTCCAGTAGGATCTGTGCTGCTGAGGTACAGTTTGGCAGGCTAACGATAATTCTATAAGCTTTAACTAGGTACAGTATTTTGGCGTCCGTACCTCTCAGGAGTTTGCTGCCATATGTTATAGTTGGTAAAAGCTTGGCTTGCACTATCTGGAGCAGGGAGGGCAGCGTAGGCCTTGTCTGTATTGATTTAAAATTCTTAAGCATCACTGCCAGTGCAAGCTCTTTCATTTTAGTTGCTTCTTTCTGAGGCACAAATAGGCCATCTACATCTAAAATTATCCCTAAATATTTATATTCAGATGCTGTCTGGATTCGTGTGTTGCCCCAGTGCAAGTCCACAGTCCTTTTCCTGTTGTATTGATTGTCATTGTGCGTGTCTTGTCAAAGTTAACGTTCAAGCCATTCTCCGCAGAGCATTCCTGGATGGTGTTGAGAAGGTGTTGTAGGCCCAGCTGAGTGGGAATAACCATGACCACATTGTTGACGCACAGGAAACCAGACAGTGCAAAGTCTTCTAGCCTAGGGGCAGGCATTGAGGGGCATATTTAAGGGCGATGCTTCGGTGGCGCTAAGCACTGCTCCATATTTACAAGGAGGTGTAACAACACTTTTTGGTGGGGTTACACCTCCTTTTAAGTATGGGCCCCTCCTATGCATCAGAGGGGATGCAATGGGTGTTCCACTGCAACACCCATTGCTTTTGACGCTGCCTCAGATTTACTATTTGTTGTAAACCTGAGGCAGCACCAAAAACTAACTCCACCCCAGGGGTGCATTAGCATGGCAAAAAGAGGAGGAATGCTTTTATTGCTCCTCATTTATTGCTTTTTCTATATGTGCTGCATTCCCAGCGGAAATGTGAGAATGGCCGCCGCGGTCTTTTGACCGCGGTGCGGTCATTTGTCGGCGGGACTGTGGCGGGCGGCCTCCGCCGCCCGCCACAGTCAGAATCAGCCCCAAAGTCTTTTTGGCCCTGAGACTTCAGAAAACAGGAAGCAAGCTCAATCCAAACCCTTGGAGAGTACTTTTGGGGAAGACAGAGTCCTTCTCAGCAAAGTCAGAGGCCAGGTGGGCAGCAGGCCAACAGCAGGGCAGCAGTCCTTCTCAGCAAAGCAGTCAAGATGAATGCATGTATAGGTCCAGAAGTGTCTGAGTTGGTGGGGGCAGAGACCCAGTTTATATTCCCAAAAATGCATTTGAAGTGAGAGAGACTTCAAAGAGTGGTTTTGAAGTGCACAAGTTCCCCTTTCAGTCCAGTCCTGCCTGCCAGAGTTTTAGTGGGGAGTTGAGCAGTCTATTGTGTGAGGGCAGGCCACTTGCCTGTGTAATGTGTCAGGCCCTCCACCCTTCCAGCCCAGGAAGACCCATTTAATATCCAGCACAGACCAGACATTGATTGGGGACAGGCTGTAAGGCACAGATGGCTTTAAGTACAGAGAAAGGCTCACTTTCTACAAATGGCATTTCTAAAATAGTAATATAAAATCCAACCTCACCAATATTCAGGATTTTCTATTACCATTCTGGCCATATTAAATATGACCTGGGTGCCCCTTTTAGATCAGACTCTACCACTCCAAAAGTATATGAGGGCAGTCCCAATGCTAGTCTATGAAAGGAGGAGGTCACACAGCAGTGGTAAATGAATTTAGGAGTTCTCCACTACCCGAGACATATAAAACACATGGGTACATGTCCTGCCTTTATCTACATAGCACCCTGCCCTATGGGTTACCTAGGGCCTACCTTAGGGGTGTCTTATATGTAGAAAAAGGAGAGTTTAAGGCTTGGCAAGTACTTTTAAATGCCAAGTCGAAGTCACAGAGAAACTGCACACACAGGCCTTGCAATGGCAGACCTGAGACATGATTAGGGGGATGCTTATGTGGGTGGCACAATCAGTGCTGCAGGCCCACTAGTAGCATTTAAGTTACAAGACTTGGACTTATGTAGTGCTCTTTGCTAGGGACTTAAAAGTAAATCAAATATGCCAATTGGTGATGAACCAATGTTACCATGTTTAAGGGAGAGGGCATGTGCACTTTAGCCCTGGTTAGCAGTGGGAAAGTGTGCAGAGTCCTAAAACCAGCAAAAACAGTGTCCGAAAAGTGGCAAGCAAAAAGTCAGAGGATGACACCCTAAGGCTGTCAGGTCTAACTGTGAGATAGGTTGGATTCTCACCCATAACTTTCAGAATTTTATTAACTAATCCAGTAGCACAACAGTCGGTCCTTAATTATTTTTATTTGTCGCCAAAATACAGGTTGCAAATCACAACCAGTGACTTGTGACCAATAAGTAGTACATATGGTATTTTTCCTCTTCCACATTCGTAGTTAATGCAGCCAACTGCCTGGAGAGCTCTGAGGCATATATTCTATTGAAAAAAGCCTAGTCTCACTCATACCAAGTAACAGGTAAAGGAACTGGGAGACATGTTACCTTCATAGAAAGGGATTTCACATTGTGCTATTTCAGTTTATGATTTCAAACAAATATAATCAGACTGTTTGCTTTTTATGTGAACTGGAAGTTTTATTGCACTGATCATATAAAATGAATGAGGTATTGATAATTTATAGTGTTCATCCAAAGACCTTATTAACTATAAAAATATTTTAAGTAATTGACATACTTTATCATAATTTAGGCTGGAAGCCCTATCATAATGATGTGGCTTTGTGTGGCTATGGGTGAAATGTGTAAGCACTGCCAGTTTAAAAATACACCCAATAAATAACATTGCATACATAAACATTTCATTGCTTACTATTATAAAGACGCTCTAATGCTTGTTCCAATGGAATATTGCACATATTTCTCATAGACATTTGCTTGCTTTTATGTAGTTTTCCACTGTTTAATATTCTTCTCACTCTGTAGAGCACAAATGCATTCTTATGACATAAACATATTAGGCTACGTGGCAGCAGAGGAACTCAAACTTCGGAGTATGGGGGAAACTTGATGGGTGTATTGCCTTGAACATACACATAGGGGCTTACAAGTCCCTTGCGCTGCAAGTGCCTCATTTTCTATAACGCTCTGGCGGTGCAGAGTGCAGGCTGTTGGAAAGTGGATTATTGGTACCTACACTTAGCAATAGGCCACAAACCCCCACTAGGTCCAGTAAAGGTCTCAGTAAATTAATCTTTGCTACATCCTCAGAAGCTTGGCCACGGGCAGTTAGGCTTAACTTAGTAGACAGGTGTGCAAAGCATTTAGAGGGTCATTACAACGCTGGCGGACGGTGTTAAAGCTGCGGTAATACCGCAAACAGGCCGGCGGACCAAAAACAGGAATTTTGACCCTGGCGGAAACCGCCAACAAAGACAGCCACTTTAATACGGCGGTACAGATAAGCAGCGCGGCAGTCACCGCCAACAGACAGGCGGAAGACAATGTACCGCCCATAGTATCACAACCCGCCAATTCGCCACCTTTTCCGGGGCGGATTCACTGTGGATAAGAACACGGCGGAAACAGCTTTTGCAATGGGAAAACGCTCACTTGAACACATCCCACGAGGAACGAGGACTCCATGGACCCGGAACTCCAAATACTCCCTGCCCTTGTGTTTCTGCTCCTCTACGACCAACAGCTACGTAGGCGCCAAAGACAACAGTGAGTACTGCACCTACGACACGGGGGAGGGTGGAAGCAAAAGTTAGGGGGACACACACGAAACACCCCCACCCCCACCCTCGCATATTACAACATACACACCAATGCATTCACAAAAATCACAGTAACAACCCACAATCCCCCCGAAAGAATGAAAAGACAAAGCGAAATTCGGTCAAACATTGTAATGTGCCAATATACATGTAATACAAAAATATACAGATATATATGAAAATCAGTCATAATTATATACAATACGAGAAGTAGCGCAGATATGTACATAACAATGTCCGTGCACCAACAGTCCAAAAATGCATGGGCGAGGCCCACAAAGGATACCTGACCACAATCGGAGAGAACACTGCCGGGCATCAGATAGAAAGACTACAGGCACCTCAGGGGGAAGGGAAGGGGGGGGCACCTCAGCTGGAGGAGTGCAAAGCCAGATTCACGACGGTGCTCCATGCCCATTGATGTATCCTGGGGAGTGCAAAGCCACAGTCTCTCAAGTCTCTACAGTGGGTGGGTTGCCCACGGTGCCATCCTGGGGAGTGCAAAGCCACAGTCTCTCAAGTCTCTACAGTGGGTGGGTTGCCCACGGTGCCATCCTGGGGAGTGCAAAGCCACAGTCTCTCAAGTCTCTACAGTGGGTGGGTTGCCCACAGTGCCATCCTGGGGAGTGCAAAGCCACAGTCTCTCAAGTCTCTACAGTGGGTGGGTTGCCCACTGTGCCATCCTGGGGAGTGCAAAGCCACAGTCTCTCAAGTAGATGCAGGTCTCCACTGGTACTGGGGGGGACTGGTGCCCAGACTGGATGAGTCTCCCTGTGAAAGTTCCTGTCCTGTCACTGTCCCAGCTGCACATGGGATAAGGATGCCTGATGTGGCGGTCCATTCATTCCTACCCGGTGCTTGCCCTGTTCAGCGGTGTTTTGCCATGGCGGTCTTTGCCCTGTTCAGCGGTGTTTTGCCATGGCGGTCTTTGCCCTGTTCAGCGGTGTTTTGCCATGGCGGTCTTTGCCCTGTTCAGCGGTGCTTTGCCATGGCGGTCTTTGCCCTGTTCAGCGGTGCTTTGACATGGCGGTCTTTGCCCTGTTCAGCGGTGCTTTGCCATGGCGGACTTTGCCCTGTTCAGCGGTGCTTTGACATGGCGGTTCAGGACTGTTCAGCGGTGCTTTGACATGGCGGTTCTGGACTGTTCAACTGTGCTTTGACATGGCGGTTCTGGTACTGACATTGGTGTGTGGCATGAGGTTCTCTACACTGGGCATTGGTGTGTGGCATGACGTTCCATCATTGCCCAGCGGGGCTGTGGCAACTGGGGCCCTCCAGGGCACTGACTCTGGCGGTGGCGGTGGTCTCCTGACCAGTGACGATACTTGTGCCCTCCTGTGCTGTGACTCTGGCGGTGGTCTCTGGACCAGTGACGATACTTGGGCCCTCCTGGGCTGTGACTCTGGCGGTGGTCTCTGGACCAGTAACAATACTTGGGCCCTCCTGGGCTGTGACTCCGGCGGTGGGCTCTGGACCAGTGACGATACTTGGGCCCTCCTGGGCTGTAACTCCGGCTGTGGGCTCTGAACCAGTGATGGTACTTGGGGCCTCCTGGCCTGTGACTCCGGCGGTGGTCTCTGGACCAGTGACGATACTTGGGCCCTCCTGGGTTGTGACTCCGGCGGTGGTCTCTGGACCAGTGACGATACTTGGGCCCTCCTGGGCTGTGACTCCGGCGGTGGTCTCCTGACCAGTGACGATACTTGGGCCCTCCTGGGCAATGACTCTGGCGGTGGTCTCTGGACCAGTGACGACTTTGCTGGCGGTTGTGTCTCGACCGCCGGAAATGATGGCGCACTTCTCCGCCGTGACACTCACAACAGGCTGGGCAGACTTCCTCTGGCCCTTCCCCACCTTTGGTGGAGTCACAGCTGACTCTCCAATCCCCTTGGAACCCATGTGAGTTGTTTTCCCACCAGGAGGCTTCACACGGTCCCGTCATCCACTCTCCAATTTTAGAGCTTTTACAGGGGGTGGGCTAACAGTGCCTTGGCTCCAGGTCATACTGCCTGCCCTAGTGGCCGGTGCACTCCACAAACCTTGAACAGGCACCACTGGTATTGGAGGCTTTTTGGCTGAGGCGCTACGACGGGACTGATGAATTGGAGTGGGGGGAGTTGGGGCAAAAAGGTCAATTTGACAGAGGGACAGTTTCTGACGAACACTGGGATGGGTAGTTGGAGGGGGCCTGGGAGTGGAGGAAGAGGAGGTGGTTGTAGGAGGTGTCACTTTAGCTGTTTTGGGTGCAGGTGCAGGTACTGGAGGCTGTCGTGAGGTGGATGGATGTTGGGTGAGTGATTGCCGGCGTTTGTGTACTTTGGAAGGGGGCATCACAGACACACTGGGAGAGGACACAGGGGACGTGTAAATGGCAGTGGAGGTGGTGAGTGCAGGTGAGCGGCTTGTGGTGCTGGGTCTCCTTGTGCGATTCATGGTGCCTGTAGATGTGGTGCATGCAGGTGTGTGTGTAGACGAGACTGGGAGGGAGGAGGGAGAAGAGGAGGACGGGACACAGTGGAGGAAGTGGATGTTGCTGTGTCTGTACGTGGGTGAGGCTTGCGTGAGTGCCTGTGGTGTGTGTGGTGCCTATGTGTGCTTGAGCTACTTGTGTGTGCTGACTTGTGTGCATGCTGGTCTGTAGGTGTGCTTGGGATGGGCTGGGGTACAGGAGATTGGGTCTGGGTGGAGGAAGTTGGAGGGGGGAGGCTAGACACAGGGACAATGGCTGCCATCAGTGCTGAGGACAGAGATTGCAGGGTTCGCTGAAGGACAGCCTGACCAAAATGAATGCCCTCCAGGAATGCATTAACTTGTTGCAACTCTCGTTCTACACCCTGGATGGCATTCACAATGGTAGACTGCCCAACAGTGAGTGACCTGAGGAGGTCAATGGCCTCCTCACTGAGGGCAGCAGGGGTGACTGGGGCAGGGCCTGAGGTGCCTGGGGCGAAGGTGATGCCCACCCTCCTGGGTGAGCGGGCACGGGGTGAACGCTGAGGGGCTGCTGGGAGGGCGCTGCTGGTAGGGGAGGTGGCGGCTGTACCTGTAGAGGTGGGGGGCACAGATGGTGCCGTCACCACAAGGGAGCCCCCATCGGCAAACGAGTCCGTGTCGCTGCTTGGTGACCCGGTGGCCGACGTGAAGCTCCCCTCGCCCTCCGTCCCACTGGTGCATTCTGAGTCCGTGGTGTGGCCCTCCATGGCCATGTGGGATTCAGCTCCCTCATGCTCCGGTGCCACTGTACCTCCGCCTGATGATGCTGATGTACAAAAGGACAGGGAGAGCAGAAAAAGGGGGGAGACAGAAGAAAGAGAGTTTTAGTGCATGGCATACCGCTACCGTGTGAACAAGACAGACACAGCAGCCCCCTGCATTACGCCGTGCTCCTGCCCTCTGCACATGCAATTTCTGGGATGTGGCCTACATGGCAATGGTGGACATCTGCGCACATGGATGCCACAGGGACAACTGTACCTCGACTTGGCACTCTGCTGAGGTGGGGTAGAGTGCCACATGGCCTACATTACGGAGGGTCCTTGCCTACCGAACTCGCCCTGGCCTAGGGACACCCACAGCCCACCTCCCCCACCCAGACACCTCCACTGCACGCAAAGTCCGCAGAATGAGAGTGTACTCACCTCCTTGTGTCTGCTGTGATGCCCTCAAGCGCCCATCCAACTCCGGGTAGGCCACCGCCAGGAACCGGAACATCAGGGGGGTCATGGTGCGACGAGCACCCCTCCCACATTGGGAGGCCATCCCCAGCTGAGCCTCCGCCGTCTTCCTGCTGCAGCGGCAAATGCTCTCCCATCTCTTACGGCAGTGGGTGCCCCGTCTCTGGTGGGCCCCCAGGCTCCGGACCTCCTTGGCGATGGTACGCCAAATGTCCCTCTTCTGGTGGGCGTTGACCTACATGACATGCACAAGGAAAGAGGAACAGTCATTACCAACTACACCATCGTTGTGAGTGGCCCCCTCCCTACTCTGGCCAAGTGGCCCATTCATTCCCATACATTAATGTTCTATGAACTCTGCCCCCTTCCCTCTTCCAAACAGCCCTCTCCACCCAGGCCTAACCCATACAACGTGCTCCCTGTGTACTAACCTGTTGGTCTGGAGGACCGTAGAGTAGCGTGTACTGGGGGAGGACCCCGTCTACCAGTTTCTCCAACTCCTGTGCAGTGAAGGCAGGGGCCCTTTCCCCAGACGCAGCAGCCATCGTCGCTTCCAGACCGAGGTCACAGCAGCACTTGCAGTGTAGGTCCTCTCCTGTCGAAGGTCAGGTATCTAGTGAGTGAACAGATAGAAAATGGCGGTGACGTCCGCTGCGGTGACGTCTGCGGCGGTGACGTCTGCGGCGGTGCGCATCACAACCGCGGGCGCACCTGTTCGTTGGCTCCTGGGACCCATAGGGTCCAATGTTAACCAATGCAGCATTGCACCGCTGTCTACGACCACCTACCGCGACGGTGTGCAACGCCAGCGCAGTTACCCCACAATCTCATTGTCCCAGTTTAGAGGTCAGACAGCCGCCATTTCTGGGGCCCACATGGCTTAATTTACCTCTGCGTCACACATAGCTAGGCCTACACTCCACACACATACAGGAAGGGTTTTGTGAGTGGTGTAGTCTTGTGTGTAACTGTGGGTACATAACTGGAGGAATAATGACTGATTCTTCGCTATTGTCCTTCGTAGGCACCGTCAGCTGGGACATGTGAGAAGATGGCGGAATCCTCCGGTGTACCGACCGCTGGTGGACCTGTTGACAATGGAAGAGAGACATGTCATCGTCACCTACCGGTTTGACCGTGCCACAAACCAGGAACTATGTTCCCAGTTGGAGCCAGACCTGATGTCACCAATCCGCCATCCGACTGGAATCCTCTCTGACGTGCAGGTGCTATCAGTGCTCCATTTCCTTGCAAGTGGGTCTTTTCAGACAACAGTGGCCATGGCATCAGGGATGTCCCAGCCTATGTTTTCCAACGTCTTGTCCAGAGTGTTGTCTGCCCTGCTGAAACACGTAAGGAGATACATCATTTTCCCTGAGGTGGCAGATTTGCCTACAGTGAAAGGTGACTTCTATGCCCTTGGACATATCCCCAACGTCATAGGTGCCATTGATGGGACCCATGTAGCTCTGGTCCCACCCCACAGGAGTGAACAGGTGTACAGGAACAGGAAGAGTTATCATTCAATGAATGTCCAGATGGTCTGTTTGGAAGACCAGTACATCTCGCAGGTAAATGCTATGTTCCCTGGCTCTGTGCATGACGCCTACATCCTGCACAATAGCAGCATCCCTGATATGATGGGTCAACTCCAGAGGCACTGTGTATGGCTATTGGGGGACTCTGGTTACCCCAACCTTTCCTGGCTATTGACCCCAGTGAGGAATCCCAGGACCAGGGCAGAGGAACGGTACAATGAGGCCCATGGGCAGACTAGGAGGGTGATCGAACGCACCTTCGGCCTCCTGAAGGCCAGGTTCAGGTGCCTCCATATGACAGGTGGATCCCTATTCTACTCACCGAAGAAGGTGTGCGAGATCATCATCGCCTGCTCCATGCTCCATAATTTGGCTTTGTGACGCCAGGTGCCTTTTCTGCAGGAGGATGATCCAGATGACGGTGTTGTAGCAGCTGTGGAGTCTGTGGAGCCTGTGGACAGTGATGAGGAGGAAGCTGAGGAAGAAGACAACGACAACAGGGAGTCAGTCATACAGCAATATTTCCAGTGACACACAGGTGAGGACATTTTCATTTTTAACATTACATTAACTTTCACACGTCTACCTCTATCCTGTTTGTCGAATTCAATCACTATTTGGTAACTGAGTTGTACCCTTCCATTACGGTTTCACAGGTATGGTTACCAACGTGTCATCTGCTTGCATCCTTCAAGGACTTGTGATGTGTGACATAGGTATGTTAGCCTTACAATGGGATACCCATTGTGGCACTGTCATTGATAATACATATTTACTAAATCACAGACTGACTCCAGATTGTTTTGTGGTTCAAGGGTGTTTATTGAAGTGCTCAGAAATGTGAGGGGTTTGTAAAATGGTGAGGGGTGATGGCGGAGGAATGTCCATGGCAGAGTCCAATCTATTAGTCTCACAGGTGCACTGCCCATCTGGGCATAGGAAGTGGAGCTGGGGCAGTTTAAGTATGGACAGGGTAACAATGTGGTACATTGGGAGGACAAACAGGGTGGTCTCATTTCCTGGCGGGGGTCTTGCCATCTTGCTCTGTCCTGTTCCTGGATCTGAGGGACCGCTTGCGTGGTGGTTGTCCGTCTGCAGGGGGTGGGGTGCTGGTGTGGTGGTCCTGTGGCGGGGCGTCCTGTCCACTAGTGCCGGCGGAGGTGGTGGGCAGTTCATCATCCTGGCTAGTGTCAGGGGCCCCTTGGAGTGCCACGGTGTCCCTCATGGTGTGCTGTATGTCATTTAGCACCCCTACGATGGTGCCCAAGGCGGAGGTGATGGTCCTAAGCTCCTCCCTGAACCCCAAATACTGTTCCTCCTGCAGGCGCAGGGTCTCCTGCAACTTGCCCAGGACCATCGTCATCGTCTTCTGGGAGTGGTGGTATGCTCCCATGATGGAGGATAGGGCCTCGTGGAGAGTGGGTTCCCTTGGCCTGTCCGCCCCCTGTCGCACAGCAGCCCTCCCAGTTCCCCTGTGTTCCTGTGCCTCCGTCCCCTGGACCGTGTGCCCACTACCACTACCCCCAGGTCCCTGTTGTTGTTGGGGTGGTGGGTTCTCCTGGGTTCCCTGTAGTGGTGGACACACCGCTGATTGACCTGTCCTGGGTAGGGAGGTTTGGGTCCGATGGGTGGGTGCTGTGCTGGTGTTACCAGAGGGTGGAAGGTCGGTGTTGGGCTGTGCCTGTGCAAGGGGAACCGACTGTCCCGAGGCCCACGATGGTCCGGGCTGGTCATCAGGATCCAGTAGGGCAGAGCTGCTGTCGTCACTGTGGGCCTCTTCTGGGGGCAGAGTGGTGTTGTCTGGACCCTCTGGTGTGGTGACGGTCCTTTGTGTTCCTGCAGGGGCATAAGAGCATGATTATTGCATGTGTGTGTGTAATGGTGTGCAATGGGTGGGTGTTTGTGTACCCCAGTGCAAGCATTCCTGTGTGTGGGTTTGTGTGATGATGGTTGGGGGGGTGTTCTTGGTATGTGCAGTGAGCATGCTTTGGTGAGGGCTGACCATGCTTAGTTGTGTCATGCAGGGCTTGGTGTTGGGATGTGTGGTTTGTGTTATGGGTACATTAGTGAGGATTTGGAGTGATAGGGGAGGGTGTGAGGGTGGGGGGGTGTGGGAGCATGCAGGTAGGGTGGGGGATATGATAGTTAAGATTTGACTTACCAGTGTTCCATCCTCCACCGACTCCTCTGAGGCCCTCAGGATGCATGATGGTCAAGACTTGCTCCTCCCATGTTGTTAGTTGTGGGGGAGGAGGTGGGGTTCCGCTGCCAGTCCGCTGCACCGCGATGTTGTGCCTGGAGACCGTTGAACGCACCTTCCCCCGTAGGTCGTTCCACCTCTTCCTGATGTCCTCCCTATTTCTTGGGTGCTGTCCCACGGCGTTCACCCTGTCCACTATTCTGCGCCATAACTCCATCTTCCTGGCTATTGATGTGTGCTGTACCTGTGAGCCAAATAGCTGTGGCTCTACCCGGATTATTTCCTCCACCATGACCCTGAGCTCCTCCTCGGAGAAGCGGGGTGTCTTCGGCGTGACATGGGGTGGTGTGTGTGATGTGTGGGGTGGTGTATGTGGTGATGAGTGTGGTGATGTGTAGTGGTGTGTGGTGTTTTGTGCGTGGATGTTGTGTGGGTGATGGTGTCGTGTGCCTCTGTGTGATGGGGTTGTCTATTCTGTGCTCTTTCTCTGGCCTTCTCTCTGTAATTGTGGTCGTAAGGGTTTGTGGGTGATGTCGGTGTGTGTTTTATATTGAATTGGGTGTGTGGGAGTGGTGTGTGTACGTGTATCATTTGTGTGTATTTGTAATTGTCCAATGTGGCGGTGTTTTGGAGTTGTGTGTGTATTTTGAGCACGGCGGTGTGTACCACCAATGGAATACCGCGGTTGAAAGACCGCCGCGTGGATTCGTGGGTCGTAATAGCATGGGCGTGTTTCTGTTTGCGTGGAGGTGGAGGTTTTGTTATCGCCAGTTTATCACTGACCTTTGGTGTGGCGGAGTTGTTTGGGTGTCTGGATTTCGGCGGATTCCGAGATGTGGGTCATAATAGCTGTGGCGGACTACCACCGCCGCCGCGGTGTATTGGTGGTCTTCTGCTCGGCAGTAAGCGCCTTTTACCGCCAATGTTGTAATGACCCCCTTAATATCAACAAAACAGTGAATAAGTAAAACACAAATCACAATAAAAATCCAACACCAACTTACAAAAATAGATTATGGGGGGTCATTACGACCTTGGCGGGCGGCATCAGCTGCCCGCCAAGATCTGACCACCATGCAGCCGCCAATGCGGCCGCACCCCCGCCGCGGCCATTTGGAGATCCCCGCTGGGCCGGGAGGCGGAAACCTGGTTTCCGCCCGCCGGCCCAGCGGGGATCACGGCCGCAACATAGGAGCCGGCTCCAAATTGAGACAGTGCAAAGCTGCATGGGGCCCTGTCGGGGGGCCCTTGCACTGCCCATGCCAGTTGCATGGGCAGTGCAGGGGCCCCCAGGGGCCCCACGACTCCCGTACCACCAGCCTTTTCCTGGCGGTTCAGACCGCCAGAAAAAGACTGGCGGTCAGGGAGTCATAATCCCCTGGGCAGCACCTCAGGCAGCGCTGCCCTGGCGGATTACATCCGCCGGGCCATTGTGGCGGTAAACCGCCGGCCCCGGCGGTGCGACCACGGCGCAACCGCCGCGGTCATAATACGCCGGGAGGCACCGCCAGCCTGTTGGCGGTGCTCCGGTCGTTTTGGCCCTGCGGTTGTAATACCGCCAGGGTCATAATGACCACCTATACTGTATGTTTATCTTTAAGATGACACCAAAACAAAAAAAATCCAATATATGGAACCAGAGCTAGGAATTTTTTAAGATTAAGGGGGTTATTACAACTTTGGAGGAGGTGTTAATCCGTCCCAAAAGTGACGGTAAAGTGATGGATATACCACCAGCCGTATTACGAGTCCATTATATCCTATGGAACTCGTAATACGGCTGGTGGTTTATCCGTCACTTTACCGTCACTTTTGGGATGGATTAACACCTCCTCCAAAGTTGTAATAACCCCCTATATGTTTTCTCGCATCTAGAAATCAAATGGACCACTTGGCACATCTGGACGCACTTGACCCGGGCAAAGTCAAACGTTTGTGGCTGACTGCAGTGGAGCCCTGCTCGGCTATTACGAGCGGGAGACCTCGGTTAAAGTTTTACCTTCATACTTAAACGTTTTCTTGAAGATTTTTCTTTGACCAGGATGAAGTCACAAGTTGAGGCCAACCCTGCTGGAGCCCTCTTCAGATAAAGGTGCATGTGAGGCCTCGGTCAGGTTTTCTACATTCAGACTCAGAAACATTTTCGGGATGGAATTATTTGTCTGAGACCATGTTGAAAGTTGAAGCTGACCTCACTGGAGCCCACCTCAGATACACTATGCAGGAGGCCTCTGTGAAACTTTTACCTTCAGACTTAGACACTTTTCTGGAGCTTTTCTTCCCCAACATCAGACAACCATCCTCAGCATGCCGATTTTGATGCAACATAGGCAGATTGCCTTTCCGTGAGTGCCTGGTCAAATCCTGGAAGTTTGAGGCTCTGGAGCTTTTGCAGCAGGATGAACCTGAAAGTCAGGCCAGGTCGACAGCTTTACCAGCTTGACTCACAACATTGGGTCAGTCCACTTATGGAGATTATTTCCAAAGTTATCCCAAACTTCTCCAAACTTCTGGATCTTCTTCCTAAAGTAGTTTTAAGGTCCTTCAAGTGTCCACGACTCACCCCCAAGGTTCCAGAAGCTCTGACTCCCTCTTTGGGGTTTCTGACTGCAATTCCCAGAATGCACCTGGTTCAAACCCTTAAATAGCCACTGGTCAGCTGGGCTATTTTTGCAGGATGTGTTGCAGGCGACTCTGTCAGGCTCCTTTCAATCTGTAGTTTAGAGGTAGCCATTTCCTGGGGTTGTAGAAATAAGGCAAAGTCCTTTTCTTGATGAAGCCCAAAGTGTGCAGCTGGTGCAGTCCTTCTTGGAGCAGGGACCAGGGGGTGGCCAGGGGTCCAGCAGGGCAGTCCTTCTACTTCTTGTATTATTCCAGTAGGGAGCTGAAGTGTGAGGAAGCTCTCCCGTTTTTATTTTTGCTCCTGGGGTGGCAATCAGTCTAATTATGTGCAGGCCACCACCCTTTTGAGTGATCACTTCCTGGAGGGATCACTTCCTGGAAAGTGTGGCAAAACCAATCCCAGGGAGCACCATTACTTCAAAGTCCAAGATGGCAAAAAATATATCCTAGAGTTTACATTTGGCTGAGTCCACTAACTGGTATGGCTAGATTTCCCCTAACACACCACTTTCTAGTCCTCTCTTAATCTAATCTGGGGGCTGTCTGGGGCTGAAGGAAATGGGGGAGGTCCAGTAGCTGTCTCAATTTTGAAGTACAGTTTGGCTGTTCTCCCCCCATTCTGTTCTACCATCTGCTGAGGCAGATCTCCTCCAAGCAAATGCTTCTTTGTTTCAGCCCAGGTCACTTTACATCTCATCAAAGCAGCTTGGCTTAGGCTGCCAGAGGCTGAACAATCAGAGAAGGGCATGATAGGGTGTAAGTTGGTAACTTCTCTTTCCATGTCCAAGTCATATTAAATTCAAGAGTGGCACGTTTTTGGATTTATTATAACTTTTAATTTGATACCAAAAATGCCATGTTTAGCTTCTTCCTATGGAAAATAAGACTTTATTATTTTAAAACAAAGTCTCTCCATGTTAGACTATGGATCCGAATCACTACTATGGGTAAAAATGAACTTGGCTATCTTTTATAAAGTCCCTGCTTATAGTCACAGACCAAACGTCTGGGTTCGGCACTTCTTCATATTGGGATAGGACTCTGTCTCATCCTTCCCTATGTTCAGGAGCCTATCTCTCCCAGATACTGGGATAAGCTCCCATAGGAGTAAACCCCAGGACTGAGGTCTAACTCTCCTCTTCCTGAGAGCCCTCTCAGAGGCTGTCAGCTACTTTTCTATATCATCACTCTCCTGGTAGTTAGGAACAACCCTCTTGGGAAGTCTGAGGCACAACCCCCCACCCCTGGATACCTCACCCTCTATGTCGCTACCACCATCTCTTTGTTCACCCTTTACCCACTTCTTCTCTAGAGCCAACTTCTCTGTCTCTTACACGAGGAGGCCATCTAGGCCTCAAGTTTCCTCTCCCTGATGGCCAGTTCTGCTTATTCTTGGGCATATACCACAAACCTTTCCTTCTCACTAGATCTGGATGGGGCCCTAACCTCGGAAGTAAAGGACAGGTGATCATCATCCTCCTCTTGGAGGTTGGGGAAGACATCTCCTTCCCCTTTACTATCTCTGAGGCTTTCTCTGTCTCCACTTGAACTACCCAGGCTTCAAGGTACTGAATCATCACAGTCTTCCTAAGGTTGTTAGCAGCAGGCAATCCCCTCTTTCTGCACAACACCCTAAGCTCAGCTGCAGTGAGTGTGGGTAGGCTAGCCAGTTAAAGCTCCGTGGTATCCCTAGTTTTGAGTCACTAAACACTTTGGCACCAATTGATCAGAACAATTTAGAAAAATCAAAAATGAAGTAATTAAAAATAATTAGTACAAATTTGAAAAATCAAAAATAATTTTGCTCTAGGTAAATTTAAAGGATTTTTAATTGTATTCATTTAAAGCTGTATTGTGATATTAAACACAAGTATTGGATCCCACCACTGCACACCAACAATGTTGGAAAGTAGGTTATTAGTAAGGGCAGTTAAGTACCTATACTTAGCAATAGGCCACAAATCCCTAATAGGTCCAGTCAGGGTCTCAATAAATACATTTCAGCTAACCCTTTGTAGCTTGGCAATGAGCAGTTAGGCTTAATTTAGGGGACAGGTGTGCAAAGCATTTAAAAATCACAAAAACAGTAAATAAGTAAAACACAAAACACAATAAAAATCCAACACCAATTTATAAAATTAGATTATGGGGGTAATTTTGACCTCGGCGGTCTTTTCTAAAGACCGCCGAGGGACCGCCGTGCGGAAGACCCCAGTGTTGGCGTTTTGCCGCTTGGCCTATTATGACCGTTGGCAGCTCTCCGTCCTTTTACGAACGGAGAGCCGCCAACAGCCATACTGGCGGGAGGCGGGGAAGTGAAGGTTGCTCCACCTCCACCGCCACGCCAACAGAACACCGCCCAGCGAATGACGTCCTGTGATTCGCCGTTGCGGTGTTCTGTTGGCGGTGTGGTGTCGGCGGAGCTGCCCCCCATGGCTCCCGTACCCTCCCGGAGGATCGTCAGACCAGGCAAGTCGATTGTCCGTGAGGGGAGGGGGTGTGGGGGTGTTGTGTGTTGTGTGGGTGCATGGGTGTGTGCGTGTGTGTACATAGAGGGGGTGTGTGAGTGCGTGTATGCTTGCGGGGGTATTGTGTGTATGGGAATGAGTGTGTGTATGTCTGTGGGTATGTCTGTATGGATGTGTGCATGTATGTTTGAATGTGGGTGTGCGTGTCTGACTATATGTGTGGATGTAGGCGTGTGTGCGTGTAAGTGTTAGTGTGTAGGTGGTGCCTGCGTGCGTGTTGTGTGGGTATGGGTGATGTGATGTTGGGGGTCGGGGTGGGGAGGGGGGCCCTGCCACCTTTGGGGGGTGGCAGGGGTGGTGGGGGGTAGGGGAGGGATTCAGGGTGGGGGAGACCCCTATCAGTGCCAGGGAAGGAATTCCCTGGCACTGATAGTGCTTACCGCCATGGATTTCATGGCGGTTCAAACCGCTGGAAATCCACGGCGGTAAGCCGGGTCAAAATACCACCGGTGGTATAGTGACGGCCGCCGGGCTGGAGACCCAGGTCTCCAGCCCAGCGGTCGTCTCCGCCCTGGTGGGCGGAACGGAGAACCGTCGGATGACCATGGTGGTAACCGCCATGGTCATAATTCCACCAAGTAAGACCGCCAGCCTGTTGGCGGTCTTACCGCTGGTTCTCCACCTTCCGCCAGGGTCATAATGACCCCCTATATGTTTTATCTTTACAATTACACTAAAGTGACAAAAATCAAATAAGAGGAATCGAAGATATTAATTTTTACAGAATAAATGTTTTCTAGCTCACAGAAACTAAAAGCCCCAATCTGGACATCTGGTCGCACTCGACTGAGGCAAAGTCAAAACTTGAGGGGGACTGCGATGGAGCCCTGCTTGACTGCAGTGAGCAGGGGGGCCTCGGTTAAAGTTTTACCTTTGGATTTAGTCTTTTTCTTGAAGATTTTCTGGACTTGGACAAAGTCACAAGTTGAATATGACCCCCTGTAGACCTCTTTGGATCCACAGCACGGGAAACCTCAGTCAACATTTTACGTTCAGACTTAGAAACTTTCTTGAAACTTTTTCTCTCCGACATTGGACAACCCTCCACAGCCAGCCAATTTCAAGTTGACGTGGTTGGAATGCCTTTCCACAAGCACCTGGTAAAATCCTGGAAGACTGGGTCTCCAGAGCTTTTCAGTGGGACGAACCTGCAAGTCAGGCGGCTTGGCTCACAACGTTGGGTCAGTCCACTTATGGAGCTTATTTCCAAAGTTGCTCTGAACTTTTCCAAACTTCTGGATCTTCTTCCAGAAGTTCCTCCAAGGTTCATTAGGAGTCCATAACTCACCCCAAGGTTCCGGAAGCTCTGAGTTCTTCCTCGAGGGTTAGGACTCCAACTCTCAGAACACACTTGGCTAAAATCCAAAAATGACCACTAGTCAGCTGGTCAGTTTCTTCAGGGCTTGATGCAGGGGGCTCTGGACAGCTATTTTCTACCTGTAGCAAACAGGAAGTCCCTTCTTAAAGCAGTAGAAGTGAGGCAAAGTCCTTTTTGAGGTGAAAACCAAGTGTGCAGCTGGTGAAGTCCTTCTGAGTGCACTGTCCAGGTGCATACTAGGGGTCTAGCAGGGTAGTCCTTCTTCTTCTTGTGTTGTTCCTGTAGGGATCTGAGGTGGGGTGCAGCTCTGCTGGTTTTATCCTTGCTCCTGGGGTGGAAAGCAGTTGGGGGGGCTCTGTCTAATCATGTGCAGGACACTTCCCTCTTGAGTGACCACTTCCTAGGAAGTGTGGCAAGAATCAATCCCAGGACCAACATTCTCCAAAAATCCAAGATGGCAAAAATTAAATCTCAGAGGTTAGGTCTGTGGGTGAGTCCACTGACTGGTGTGGCTAAGTTTCCCATGGCACACCCACCTATTTCAAGCCCTCTTTTAATCTAATCAGGGGGCATCTTGCTCTCTGGGTTTGCAGGAAATGGGGGAGGTACAGTTGCTGTCCCAAATATCCTTCCTGCCTTTGAAGACCAGTTTGGCTGCTATCATTTTAAAATAAGGCCCTTATTTTAAAATAAAGTCACTCCATGTTAGCCTATGGAACCCATTCACTGCAATGGGGAAAATTAATTTCACTATTGTTCCCGCACCAGGGCTTATAAAACATCTTTTATAAGTCCCTGCTTATAGTTGCACTGTACCCAACACTGGGGATACCTAGGGCACACCTTAGGGGTGACATAATTGTGAAAATAAGGTAGCTTAGGAATGTTGAAGTACTTTTAATTCCAAAGTCACATTTGGGGTTAATTGTAACTTAAAATCAGCCAGCAAGGCAGGCCTGCCTTCAAAATGACACTAGGCGCCACAGTAGTGCCCCTATGGAATGCACTACTTATGCTGGGGTCCCTAAATCTACATGCCGTACCATATACCAGGGACTTATAGGTAGGTTGATACAGCCAATTACAATTAGCCTAATTTTCACAATCCATTTTACACAGAGCACCGGCCCTGGGCCATCATAATTTTTCTGGGAGAGGACTGCTCCTATCCCCATTTCAGAAGCATCTGTTTGGACTGTGAATTGACTGGAATAGTCTGGTGCTTGTAGGACTGGAGCAGAGCACATAGCATTCATCAGAGTGTAAAAGGCCCTTTGACAACTCACTGTCCAATTAACCTTTTTGGGCATTTTCTTGGAGGTTAGTTATGTGAGGGGGTAACTATAGTGCCATAATCCTTCACAAATCTCCTAGTACCCAAAGTATCCAGTCAAGCCAAGCAATGCCCTGACTTGTGTCTGGATTGTGGGAGCTTCCCAAGACAGAATAGTCTGAATCTTGGGTTGGAGGGGTTGTACTTGGCCTCCACCAACCAGGTGACCCAAGTGAACAATGTTTCCCTTCCCTATCTGGCACTTTCTCGCCTTGATAGTGAGGCCTGTCCTCTGCAGAGCCTCAAGGACCTTCCCTAGACGGATCAGGTGATCCTGCTAGGTGGAACTATAAACAGCTATGTCATACAGATCATCCTTCCCTGACAAGACTTAGTGGTCCCCTAATAGGGTACCCAAACAAAAGTTCAAATGGAGAGAACCCTACTCCCTTTTGTGGCACTTCCCTGTAGGCAAATAGCAGACAAGTAAGCAGGACATCCCATCTCCTGAGCTTTTCAGGGAGTCAAACAATCATGCCTTTTAGGGTCTGTATAAATCTCTCAAACAGCCCATTTGTTTGAGGATGCTATGGCGTGGTAAAATTATAGGCCACCCCACATTCCTTCCTCATGTGTTTTAAGTATGCAGACATGAAGTTGGAACCTCTATCTAATACTACCTCCTGAGGGAACCCTACCCTGGTGACGATACCCAGCAGGGCTTTGGCAACTGCAAGTAGAGTAATGGTCCCAAGGGCTATAGCCTCAGGATACTGAGTGGCATGATCCACTACCACTAGTATGAAACTGTGTCCTGATGCTATTTGAGGGTCAAGGGGCAAACAATGTCAACCCTGACCCATTCAAAGGGTACCCCAAGCACAGGTAGAGGCATTAAGGGGCTAACACATGGGGGGTCAGAAGAAGCAACAAGCTACACAGGAACAGTTATGGAATGTCAGTGGTACCCACAGGGGACATTGGGAGGAGGGGCTCCTGTACATTGAGACCAGATACCTCAAATCTGGTGCAACCAGGAGGATGGTAGTGCTCCAGCAGTTCAGAGAATGTCTCCTCACTCTAGCTCACGACATTCCCCTAACTGGGCTTCTGGGCTTTATTGAAACTTGGAGTAGGTTAGTTAACCACTTTTAACACCAGGAATTCCCCCAAAATTGATGGACTTTTGTCAGTCCTGCCCCAGCTGCCAAGCCAGTGGCAAAGCAGGTAGGCACTTACAGCCCCCCTTAATGCCAATGTCAACACAATCAAATGCATGGCACACCAACTGAATTTGGCCTAAAACATTGTGATTCACGACTGTAAACCAAATGTATCCCTTCCACTCCAAAAGTACTGGGGATCTCTAAGAAATGAATGAGGTGGGCTCACTCACATAATGTGACATGCTTCATCATTGGCCAACTCATCTGGTAAGATGACACTACCAGGGAGGACTCAACCTCAGGTAGGGCTATCCTAAGGGCGTTCTTTAAAAATGTCTAGCTGGACAAGGAACTCAGGTAGGATATTGTTAAAAATATCTAAGAATAAACCACAGACAGTATCCTGTTTTAATAGGGTGGTATCCATGATTATTAAAAATTCCTACCAAAAGGAATTCCCATTGCGGTTCATTGAGGGTATTATGGCCACGCACTGTCCCTATCTATATTGCCTGCTGACACATTTCTGCCCGTGTAAATTGTAGCCTAATAAGGGTCTTGGGCATTCATCAGGGCTATAATCACCACCTAACCTACTTAAAGAATAAGAAGGTGAGATACATGTAAAAAGTGAACCTACCTTGCATGTTCTGCTATTCTAATGGTAGTGGACCCCTAAAACCAATACAAAAAAATATTTTTTAGTTTATTTGCCTCATGGTCTGTTCTGAGGAGGCACCTCCTGTAGTCACACTCTAAATTAAAGGACATCGATCAGCTAAAGAGAATATTATCAAGGGATAGAACTTTCACAGTTTTTTGCAAGTCGTAACCCTCCTAGCGAAGCCTCTTATTTCCCATTAGTCAAGTACTTACTACTCAAAGGAGGAACGCATGTGAGTTACATACCCCACCTCGTCGAACAGCTGGAATGGTCTCCTCAATCGCGGTGACTGCCCATTTTCAAATTCAAATCTAAATTAGCTTTATTCATTTTTTTTTTAAATCATAAAAGCACCCATAAAAGACAGTAAAAGAATATTTAAAAAGAAAACAACAAGTCTCACACAGCTAAAATATTAAATCCACCTCTCAGTTATTGATAAAATGTATTGACTTCCTTTGTCTATAAATGGCCCATAAAAATGTAGACGTGATATTACAGATATCTATGGTTGGCAGAGACTGAAAAAACACATAAGCGGGTCTACATTGCACTAAGTCCATATATCTCATTAATGGCAGCAAAAATGTCTTTCTTGGCAAGTTATACAGTGTACTGAGTGTAATATTATAAAAAGTACTTTGATCAGTAACCTAGTTGGACGGCCATTTAGCCATAGGCCTCGACCAATCATTTGTGGTTGGAAAAATCACCAAATGTTGAAAGAGGCTAGCCTAAACCTGGTTAAAACAAATCTATGCTGTTCATTGCTCACCTCCTTAAGATATAGTTGCATGCTGAGTGAGGTTAGGAACAACTGATTTTTAACAACACTTGGCTTGAGCAGCTCAGCATATAGACTTCGGCCCTCATTTCAACCCTGGCAGTCGGTTTTAAAGTGGCGGTAATACCGCCAATAGGCCAGCGTTAAAAAAATGGGATCACGACCAAGGCAGAAACCACCAAAACATAAAGCCACATTAACACTCCGACTGCCACGGCGGGAGCAACAAACACCGCGGGGGTAACCACCATCAGCCAGGCGGAAGACAATGTCCCTCCCACCCTATCACAACCCGCCCATCCACCAGCTTTCCCGGGGTGGCACCAACGCCATCAAAAGCATGGCAGAAACAGTACACAGAAGGGAAACCACTCACCTCTCAACACTCAACGAAGAACCAGGATGCCATGGAGCCTGAGCTGCAGGTCCTCCCCATGTTGGTCTACCTCCTCATCTACCAGGAGTACCAATGGCGGCGGCGATGACCACAGTGAGTACTGCACCTAGGAGACAGGGGAGGGGGGGTGGAAAAAGAGAGTGACACAAACACACACAACACGCCCCCCCACCCCCACTCACAACACCATACACACAAACATGTGCAACAACATTACATTTACACCCCATAACATGCTGGAAGAATGCAAGGACAAAAGGAATAGAGTCAAATCAGTGAGATATTAGAAATAGTCAGATATACTTAAGAATTTCTAAAACAGTATTTACAAAAATATACAATATGTACATAAGGCAGTACATTGTCCACTCAAAATGTCCGTGGACCGCTGGGCCAAAACTCATATGCCAAGCCCACACTTGACTCCTGCCTCAATACAGAGAGAACACTGCAGGGGCATCAGGTCGGAAACACACAGGCACCTCAGGGGTAGGGTGAAGGGGGCGCACCACAGCTGGAAGATGGGACAATGCCACTGCTCCTGGAGGGAGCTTCATGCCCACAGTGATGTCCTGGGGAGTGCAAGGCCACAGTCTCTCAAGTGGGTGGTTTGCCCACTGCTTGCTCCTGAGGAGTGCAAGGCCACAGTCTCTCAAGTGGGTGGTTTGCCCACTGCTTCGTCCTGGGGAGTGCAAAGCCACAGACTCTCAAGTGGGTGGCTTGCCCACTGCTCGCTCCTGGGAAGTGCAAAGCCACAGTCTCTCAAGTGGGTGGTTTGCCCACTGCTTGCTCCTGGGGAGTTCAAGGTCACAGTCTCTCAAGTGGGTGGTTTGCCCACTGCTTTGTCCTGGGGAGTGCAAGGCCACAGTCTCTCAATTGGGTGGTTTGCCCACTGCTTTCTCCTGGGGAGTGCAAAGCCAGTCTCTGAAGTGAGTGTTTTGCCCCCTGCTTGGTCCTGGGGAGTGCAAAGCCACAGTCTCTCTAGTGGGTGGTTTGCCCACTGCTTGGTCCTGGGCAGTGCAAGGCTACAGTCTCTCAAGTGGGTGGTTTGCTCACTGCTTGCTCCTGGTGAGTGCAAGGCCACAGTCTCTCGAGTGGATGCCTTCTTTCACTGGTTCTGGAGGGGGCTTTGTGCCCAGTGTGCTTCATCCTGCCAAGGAAGGGGTGAGTGAATGCATATCTCCACTGGTTCTGGAGGGTGCTTTGTGACCAGTGTGCTTCATCCTGCCAAGGATAGGGTGAGTGGATGCCTTCTTCCACTGGTTCTGGAGGGGGCTTTATGCCCAGTGTGCTTCATCCTGCCAAGGATAGGGTGAGTGGATGCCTTCTTTCACTGGTTCTGGAGGGGGCTTTGCTCCCAGTGTGCTTCATCCTGCCAAGGAGGGGGTGAGTGGATGCATATCTCCACTGGTTCTGGATGGGGCTTTGTGCCCAGTGTGCTTCATCCTGCAAAGGATAGGGTGAGTTGATGCCTTCTTCTACTGGTTCTGGAGGGGGCTTTGTGCCCAGTGTGCTTCATCCTGCGAGGGATAGTGTGAGTGGATGCCTTCTTCCACTGGTTCTGGAGGGGGCTTTGTGCCCAGTGTGCTTCATCCTGCCAGGGATAGGGCGAGTAGATGCCTTCTTCCACTGGTCCTGGAGGGGGCTTTGTACCCAGTGTGCTTCATCCTGCCAAGGATAGGGTGAGTGGATGCCTTCTTCCACTGGTTCTGGAGGGGGCTTTGTGCCCAGTGTGCTTCATTCAGCCAAGGAGGGGGTGAGTGGATGCATATCTCCACTGGTGCTGGAGGGGGCTTTGTGCCCAGTGATGCAACACTTGTGGTGTGGCAGTTCACAGTCCCTCACCTGGGTGTCTGAGGCACGAGATTTGCAGGGACCAGGTTGCATGATAGTCCATGAAGGCAGGGCTAGACTCCATCCAGCAACGGCTACGGATGTAAACTGGTGGTAGCGCCGGGGCTGGTGGGGGTGCTGCCAGTGGTGGAGGGAGGCTGCAGCCCTTCTCCTGCAGCCTCGGACGGCTGCCCACTGGGGCTGCTGCTGCTGCCAGTGGTGCTACTGTCAGTGGTGAATTTGGCGGTGGTTGCGGCAGGGCCTGTGGCAGTGCTAGCAGCAGTGCAGGTGGTGGTGCTGGCCATGGTGCAGGTGCTGCCAGAGGTGGAGGGAGGCTCCAGCCCTTCTCCTGCAGCCTCTGACGGCTGCCCACTGGGGCTTCTGCTGCTGACAGTAGTGGTGCTTGTGATGGTGCTAGCAGCGGTGCTGCTAGCGGTGCTGGCCGCAGTGCAGGTGGCGGTGCTGGTGGTTGTGCTGGTACACACCAAGCCTTCACCTGCAGCCTTGGATGGCTGAAGTGCCTTGGCTGTTTTTTTCTGCCCATTCCTCACCTTGGCAGATGGTGGTGTGACCTTGGGTCTGGCAGATGGAGTCTTTGAGGTGGCCTTGCTGGGTGGTTGTGGCTCCTTCCCCTTGCGGGTTCCTGTCCCCCTATTCACCTTGCCAGGTGTCAGAATGGCTTTGGCCTTGGCAGGGGTTGGTGGCACACTGGCTGTGCTGACGGGTGCCCCCTTTGAGGCTTTGATAGCTGCAGGAACCACAGCGGATGATGACTTGGTGGATGAGGTGCTGGGCTGGGTTCTGGCCAACCTGGCCTGAGGGGAAGGACAGGGGGAAGGGGTAGGGAATAGGTCAATGTTAGCCAGGAAAAGCTTCTTAGGGACACTGGGGCGGAAAGAGGGAGGGGGTTTGGGAGTGGAGGAAGAGGAAGTGGTTGTGGGAGATGGAAGTCTGCTGAGTGTTGGTGCAGGTGCTTGGGCTGGATGCTGTTGTGAGGTGGATGGCTGTTGGGTGGGTGGGTGCTTGCGTTTGTGTACTTTGGGAGGAGGGGTAACAGACACACTGGGAGAGGACACAGGGGATGTGTGCATGGATGTGGGGGTGGTGACTGCCAGTGAGGGGTGTGTGGTGATGGGCGTGCTGGTGATGGAGGTAGTGGATGAGGATGTAGTGGATGGAGGTGTGAGTGGAGACGCTACTGAGAGGGAGGTGGATGATGAGGAGGAGGGGGACACAGTGGAGACAGTGGACGTTGGTGTGTCTGCATGGGATGGTGCGTGTGTGAGTGCCTGTGAGATGAAGTGTGGTGATTGTGTTTGCCTGAGCCACTTTTGTGTGGTGATTTGGGTGAATGCTGGTCTGAAGGTGTTTTTGGGATAGGTTGAGGGGATTGGGACTAGGTAGAGGAAGTTGGAGGGGGAGGCTAGAGACAGGGACAATGGCTGCCATCAGTGCTGAGGCCAGAGCCTGAAATGCTCTCTGTTGGGCCGCCACACCAGAGTGAATGCCCTCCAGGTATGCATTTGTTTGTTGCAAATGCCTCTCGACCCCCTGGGTGGCATTCAGAATGGTAGATTTCCCAACAGTGAGGGATCTCAGGAGGTCTATAGCCTCCTCAATGAGGGCAACTGGGCTGACTGGGGCAGGGCCTGAGGTGCCTGGGGCGAAGGAGATGCCCACCCTCCTGGGTGAGCAGGGACAGGAAACAGGCTGCGAAGCTGCTGGTAGGGCAGTGCTGGTAGGTGTGATGGTGGCTGTACCTGTTGTTGGGGTGGGCACAGAGGTGTACACCACCGCCAGGAAGCTTCCATCGGATGAGGAGTCGCTGTCTGTGGTGTCCCCTCCTGTCCCCGTCGTGGTGCTCCCCTCACCCTCCGTCCCAATGGTGCCCTCACAGTTGGTGGATTCGGCCTCCAGGCCCATGTGGGATGCAGCTCCCTCCGTCGCGGTGCCTCTGCTCCTCTGCCAGATGATGCTAATACACACAAGGACAGGATGACTGTTAGGGTTTGTACACAGCAAAGAGCATGTCCCCTCTCACTGCACTAGTGGGTTCTGTAATAGCTCCCTTTTAAACTTACTATTGAAAGCCTTTCTTGTTATGTCACCTTCCCCCCCCCTGGGCTTCTGTGTATGTTGTTTAATGTGCTGTTTTGTTTACACATTGGGCCTTGCTTTTACCAAGGCTTCTTTAAAACACTCCTCCCTAGGCCATGTGTTAATCCAACTCATTTGCATAATAACTGAAACTCTGCACACCTTTCAAGAACATGTGCAGCATGTGAGGACCACACCCAGCTCTTCAAACCACACCCAGCTCTGCACACCTTCCAAGAACATGTGCAGCATGTGAGGACCACACCCAGCCCTTCAAACCACACCCAGCCCTGTCTATAAAAGGCATCCCCCGAGCCTCACCCAGTGCTTGTGCTCGTCTACCTCCCGCTTACCTGAGAACAGATCCCTCGGCGCTGGCACTCCTGCTCTTTACAGACTTTCATTGACTTCAATGGGCGCAGCTTCTGGCTCTTCCTTCTTCTGGTTTCCGGTTCCTCCTTGCTTCAGCCTCTCTCCTATGAGTAACCTGCAAAAGAGAAAGAAGACAAGGTTAGACTGATCAGTATCTCTTGCCAGCACCAAGTAAGTGCAAAACCTTTTATTACCTGAAAGAACTTTGACAACAATTTCTGGATTCGTGTATAGACAATTTGAAACGAAATACCTTCCACGAACATTGTGATTCAAACTCTTTGTTACAAGAATATTTTGCAGAACTTTGTGAAGCAAACATTGTTTTTTCTCATGGAACTTTTAAGAATCGAACAGAGGAAACCATTAACAGCAAGGCAAACAGTAAATCAAGGACTTGCACAAATTACATGCTGTAATTTGATGTAAAAGTACAGTATTTGTTTTATAAAAGATTCTGGAAATATGGGAAAAGTGAGTCTGCTATTGGGAATTTAGGCTTTAGTTATATTATGATGAATGTTTGATATTGGTAATTCTGATAACGGTATTTGTTTAATGTTTTAGAAGCTTTACAGCAATAGAAAACACATCCCAGAGCAGTAACACATTCCAAACCTGGAAACTAGAGACCAGGATCCAAGAGGTATTTTTAGAAGAGAATTTCTAATAAATAAAGGGATAGTCAGGAACCCATTTAGGAATAGGTTGCACTTATCTGTTCTTTGTTTATGTTTCATTAGGCACCAGTTTCTACAGAAGTCAGAAAGGGTCGCAGATTTGTGCAGCACTTCAACAGTGGAAACGCAAGAACGGTGTTGTCTCTTTTTTTTATTTTATCCACTTCCCCCCTTCCCTTGAGCTTCTGTTCTTAGTGCACTGTTTTAAAAACTAGTGTGCTGGAACAAGCAGTTTCAGGGTGGGGTCGGATTGTCTTCAACCTCCATCAGAACTGAACAAGAACTCAGGTGAGCTGGGCTTTGACAGAAGCACAAGCCTTAAAAAATTTCAGTTCTGGTGGACGATGAATACCGGGGAAGAAATAGAGGACATTGACGTCACGGATATGGCGCAGGCCCTAAATGAGGACTTGGCTCATAATGAATCAGTGTCTGGCATCTTGCAACATATGCAAGAGGAAATAGAGAGATTAAAGATGGAGAATACCTCTTTAAAACAGGATTTAAGCAGGTATAAATTTAGGGGATCTCAGTGGAACACAGCTTATACGCCTTTGTTTAAAACCTCCTCAGAGACAGGGGCGCCATCAAAACATACAACTTTGCCTTCCCCAGTTGAGGTTACTGTTGATGTTCCTAATGTTGTGCCCTTAGCAGCACCTGAACGTTTTCATGGAGATAGTAACAAATTCCATGTTTTTATCAATCAATGTCAATTACACTTCATTTGTAAGCCACAACAGTTCCCTACTGATGATACGAAAGTGGCATTCGTCTTGTCTTATTTGGGTGGCACAGCAGCCAATTGGTCAATTCCTTTCGTCGATAGAGATGATCCCATCCTCCATAATTGGAATCAATTTAAACGTACCATGACCAGCCTTTTTGCAAAACACACTTTCATGCAGGCAAGTGATAATGAGCTTTTAAATCTTAAACAAGGTAACAAGGATTTATTGACCTATCTCACTAGTTTTAATCGTTTACTCACTGAGACACAGTGGCCAGAAGAAAAGCGTGTCTCCCTTTTTTATAAAGGTTTGAGAGACGAGTTAAAAGACGCGTTGGCTCATATCGTTGATTTGCCAAAAGACTATTCGGACTTTGTAGATTTAGTTGTGAAATTAGAACATAGACTAGGAGAAAGAAAGGGAGATAAATACAAACTGGAATCACGGTTAACTTTTATTAGACACGAGAAGAAAGACACAGATAATAAACTCCCTGAACCAGAGCCTATGCAAATAGGGACACTCAGAGGTCCACTCACATCAGAGGAAAAAGAAAGAAGGAGAAAATTTCAATTATGTTTATATTGTGGCAGGGCAGGTCACTTTGCCAGAGAATGTCCAGTAAAGCCTAAAACTCCACGAAAGGGTGCTGTTTCCTCCACCTCCTCAACTGAATCGGGAAACGATTAAGCTCGACAAGGGGAGAGGTTACTTGTTCGAGAAAACATCTTAATCAAACCTCTAATGATGCAGCCTTCAGGGTACCGCACATACCTAGACATTTCATAATTCAGGTCGTTTTAATTGTTACTACCCAAGTGAGGCATTCTCTCCCTGTCCTACTGGACTCAGGCGCGACAGGAAATTTTGTGGATAATAAGTTAGCTGAAATCTTAGGACTTCCTATGTGCCTAAAGCCTTGTCCAGAAGCAGTATGTGCAGTGGATGGGTCAGAATTGACCTCTGGATTAATCACAAAACAAACAAGTCCACTTGTTATGGTCTGTCAGAACGGGCACACAGAGGTGATTAGCTTTGATCTGATAGATACTCCTAATTTTGGTTTGATTCTCGGGGTACCCTGGTTAACAACTCATAACCCAAAAATTGATTGGGTGAATAGAACTGTTACTTTGGATTCCTCTTTCTGTAGAACCAATTGCTATCAAGAAGCAGGTACAGAACAGAGCACAGTATTACACTGTGCTAGTGTTACACAAGATGAACCAAGTCTCCCTCCTGAATATTCTGACTTTAAAGACGTCTTTGATCCAGTAAAGGCTAGTGTGCTGCCCCCACATCGGTCTTATGACTGCCGTATAGATCTTATCCCAGGGGCCCCTTCACCTAATAACAGAGTATATGCTTTGACTGACGAAGAAACCAAATACTTAAGAACCTACCTAGATGACCTACTACAGTCTGGGTTCATCCGTCATTCCACATCTCCGGTGTCATCTCCACTCTTTTTTATCCCGAAGCCGGATAAATCCCTGCACGCGTGTATCGATTATAGAGGACTAAATAAGGCTACAATAAAGAATAAATATCCTCTTCCTCTAATACCTGTGTTGTTGGATCAATTAAGACATTCTACTGTATACACTAAACTAGATCTGCGGGGAGCTTACCACCTGGTCCGAGTAAAAGAGGGGGATGAGTGGAAGACAGCTTTCAAGACAAAGTTTGGTTTATTTGAGTACACAGTAATGCCCTTTGGGTTATGTAATGCCCCTGAGGCCTTTCAGTTCTTTATAAATGAGGTCCTACACGAATTCCTGGACGTTTGTGTCATAGTATACATAGACGACATCCTCATTTACTCTAAGAACTCAGAACATACCCAACATGTTTGTGCAGTATTATCAAAGTTAAAAGAAAATCATCTTTTTGCTAAGTTAGAAAAGTGTACTTTTAATGTTAACAAGGTGGACTTTTTAGGATACTGCCTGTCACCTCAAGGAATAACTATGGATGTAAAGAAAATCAGTGCTATTGCTGATTGGCCAGAACCATCCTCTGTAAAAGATATTCAGAAATTTCTGGGTTTCGCCAATTTTTATAGGAGGTTTATTGCACATTTTGCAGACATTGCGGCCCCAATAACTACCTTGTTGCGGAAAGGGCAACGATTTCTTTGGACTGATGAGGCAGCACACGCCTTTCAACTCCTAAAACAAAAGTTCACTTCAGCCCCAATTCTGAAACATCCTGATCCTGACTTGCCCTTTTTTGTTGAAGCGGATGCTTCCCAAGTAGCTTTAGGAGGAGTTCTCTCTCAACGAGATGCAGTAGATGGCCAGTTACATCCTATAGCCTTCTATTCCAAAAAGTTATTGCCAGCTGAACAAAATTACACTGTGGCTGAAAGGGAACTACTAGCTATTAAAATAGCCTTTTCAGAATGGAGGCACCATTTAATGGGAGCCAAGTACCCAGTTACAATCTTTTCTGACCATAAGAATCTACAGTTTTTTGGATCACTTAAAGCACTAACACCACGTCAGATGCGCTGGTTAAATTTTTTTAGCACATTTGACTTTGTTATAACCTATAGACCAGGTGCACAACAAATTCAATCTGATGTGTTATCTAGATACGGACATACCTCAGACATGAAACAAGATAAAACAGGAGAACCCATTATTCCTCCCCAAAAGTTGTTGGCACCAGTACAACAGAAGGATTTCATCACAGATCCATATAATGCACACATGCAAATAGCACCTCAGGATTGGTTAAAGGATTCCCATAACACAATACAACGAGGTTTATTGTATCACGACAACATGCTGTTAGTGCCCACCTCTGAATTACAAACACAGGTGATAATTTGGCATCACGCCTCACCGTTGGCAGGTCATCCTGGTTGGGTAAAAACCCTGGAAAATGTGCAAAAACACTTTTGGTGGGACACTATAAGAAAGGACATTAAGCAATTTGTCACTACCTGTCCAATTTGTGCAAGACATAAATCTTCTCATAAGGCTCCTGACGGCTTGTTAATACCAATGCCAACACCCAAACAACCTTGGCACACTGTGAGCGTAGACTTTATTGTAGGTTTACCACCTGTAAAATCCTTCACAACAGTGTTGGTTATAGTGGATTTTTTATCTAAAATGGCACATTTTGTACCATTACGGATATTACCCACGGCAGCAGAATTTGCCGATATTTTTATAAAGGAAATTGTGCGTTTACATGGTTTGCCAAGCAAAGTGGCGTCAGACCGAGGGAGCCAGTTCAACTCCAGATTTTGGAAAAAATTATGTGAAAAACTGAAAATAGATGTGGCCTTATCCACTGCTTTCCACCCAGAGACAGATGGACAGACTGAACGACTGAACCAAACCTTACTTCAAACGCTACGTTGTTTATTGGCTGATTATTCTAGTGAATGGTTGGAAGCTCTCCCTGTAGCAGAGTTTGTTTATAATAATACTGAGCATTCAGCTCTACTTTGCTCACCATTCTATTTCTTGCAGGGGTATCATCCAAGAGCTATACCCATTTTTTTAGAAGATTCCCTGTTGCCTACAGTAACGTATAGACTAACGAGGTTAGGTGACATACAAGACAAAGCCAGGAAACATTTATTAAAGTACAAGGAAAGCATGAAAAGACAAGCAGACAAACACAGGTCTGAGGCCCCAATGTATAAAATTGGTGACAAGGTATGGCTCTCCACAAAGAACCTAAACATAGAGGGATCCCGAAAGCTGCAACCACGTTTCATTGGACCCTTTAGTATAACTGCCATAGTAAACCCGGTAACAGTAAAATTAGATTTACCAAAAGAATATCCAGTACATACTACATTCCATGTGTCCTTGCTTAAGCCATACAACTCAAAAACCCGACCTGAACCACCACCTCCACCCATATCAATTAAGGGAAATCTGGAATATGAAGTGAAAAGCATAAAAGACTCAAAAAGAATTAGTGGACGTCTGTTTTATTTAGTAGAATGGAAAGGATATGATGAATCTGAGAATTCATGGGAACCAGCATCATATGTACATGCCCCACAGCTGATTAGACGGTTTTATTTAAAAAATCCAGGAAAACCCCGTCATGTAGGAGGGCCTTTGAGGGGGGCAACTGTTAGGGTTTGTACACAGCAAAGAGCATGTCCCCTCTCACTGCACTAGTGGGTTCTGTAATAGTTCCCTTTTAAACTTACTATTGAAAGCCTTTCTTGTTATCTCACCTTCCCCCCCCCCCAGGCTTCTGTGTATGTTGTTTAATGTGCTGTTTTGTTTACACATTGGGCCTTGCTTTTACCAAGGCTTCTTTAAAACACTCCTCCCTAGGCCATGTGTTAATCCAACTCATTTGCATAATAACTGAAACTCTGCACACCTTTCAAGAACATGTGCAGCATGTGAGGACCACACCCAGCTCTTCAAACCACACCCAGCTCTGCACACCTTCCAAGAACATGTGCAGCATGTGAGGACCACACCCAGCCCTTCAAACCACACCCAGCCCTGTCTATAAAAGGCATCCCCCGAGCCTCACCCAGTGCTTGTGCTCGTCTACCTCCCGCTTACCTGAGAACAGATCCCTCGGCGCTGGCACTCCTGCTCTTTACAGACTTTCATTGACTTCAATGGGCGCAGCTTCTGGCTCTTCCTTCTTCTGGTTTCCGGTTCCTCCTTGCTTCAGCCTCTCTCCTATGAGTAACCTGCAAAAGAGAAAGAAGACAAGGTTAGACTGATCAGTATCTCTTGCCAGCAACAAGTAAGTGCAAAACCTTTTATTACCTGAAAGAACTTTGACAACAATTTCTGGATTCGTGTATAGACAATTTGAAACTAAATACCTTCCACGAACATTGTGATTCAAACTCTTTGTTACAAGAATATTTTGCAGAACTTTGTGAAGCAAACATTGTTTTTTCTCATGGAACTTTTAAGAATCGAACAGAGGAAACCATTAACAGCAAGGCAAACAGTAAATCAAGGACTTGCACAAATTACATGCTGTATTTTGATGTAAAAGTACAGTATTTGTTTTATAAAATATTCTGGAAATATGGGAAAAGTGAGTCTGCTATTGGGAATTTAGGCTTTAGTTATATTATGATGAATGTTTGATATTGGTAATTCTGATAACGGTATTTGTTTAATGTTTTAGAAGCTTTACAGTAATAGAAAACACATCCCAGAGCAGTAACACATTCCAAACCTGGAAACTAGAGACCAGGATCCAAGAGGTATTTTTAGAAGAGAATTTCTAATAAATAAAGGGATAGTCAGGAACCCATTTAGGAATAGGTTGCACTTATCTGTTCTTTGTTTATGTTTCATTAGGCACCAGTTTCTACAGAAGTCAGAAAGGGCCGCAGATTTGTGCAGCACTTCAACAGTGGAAACGCAAGAACGGTGTTGTCTCTTTTTTTTATTTTATCCACTTCCCCCCTTCCCTTGAGCTTCTGTTCTTAGTGCACTGTTTTAAAAACTAGTGTGCTGGAACAAGCAGTTTCAGGGTGGGGTCGGATTGTCTTCAACCTCCATCAGAACTGAACAAGAACTCAGGTGAGCTGGGCTTTGACAATGACAAACCAAAAAGGTGGGGGAGAGACAGAGGATACACTTGGTCAATGCCAGCAACAACACTACTGTTGATGTACACAACTCACAGGGAGCAGCCCTATGCACTAGGCCATGCACTACCAGTTACTAAGATAGTCACCAGCCCATGGGGCACAATGCCTAACGCCATAAGCTGCACACCTGAAACCCACAGGACCCTGCCCAATAGTAGATGCCCACTAACACTATTGGGGGGCAGTGCTTCAGAGCCTGCCCAACCAGGGACTTATCCTTCCATGTTCACCCTGGCCTAGGGCACCCACAGCCCACATCCCCCACACAGGTAAACCTTAACGCATGCACAGTCATTAATCTGAATCTGTACTCACCCTCTTGTGGCTGCTGTGATGCCTTCAAGCGCCCATCCAACTCCGCATAGGCCACCGCCAGGATGTGGAACATTAGGGGCATCAGGTTACGATGGGCACCCCTTCCTCATTGAGAGGCCAGCCCCAGCTGGGCCTCCACCACATTCCTTGCCCAGTGGCGCAGGTCCTCCCACCATTTGTGGTAGTGGGTGCTCTGCCTGTCAAATACTCCCAGGGTCTGCACCTCCTTGGTGATGGCACGTCAAATACCCTTTTTCTGATGGGCGCTGACCTGCATGGAAAAGACAGCAGAAAAGGGCATTAGTTAACCGTTCAGACTGTCAGACTCATGGCCCACCAGACCCCTCCCATCCTCTGACACACATACATTGACCACCATACATACATCACCTTGGTCAGGACGCCTCAGCCCCCCCCCTACATGTGGCTTACACACACAGCAATCCATACATTCATACCCCACGCATCATGCTCACATTTTTCTCACCTGTTTGTCTGGAGGACCGTAGAGTAACGTGTACTGGGGTAGGACCCCATCCACCATTTCTCCAACTCTTCCAAAGTGAAGGCAGGGGCCCATTCCACAGACACATGAGCCATTGTTACTTCCAGACACAGGTCACAGCAGCACTTGCAATGTAGGTCCTCTCCTGTTGAAGGTCAGGTAGCAAGTGAGTGAAGAGATAGAAAATGGCGGTCACGTCCACAGCGCTGCGTGCCGTCACCGCCTGCGTACATCACCATTGCCTCCTGGAACCCATAGGGCCCAATGATAACCAATACGAAGTTGCACGGCAGTCATTGACCGCCTACCGTAACAGTCGCACAGTGCCAGTGGAATTACCTCATTTCCACTTGGCCACCATTTCAGGGGGGCACAGGCCATGGCATCTAACTGCGTCACAGCAGACATTGGCACAGCAACTGACTCTCAGATTCACATACAGGTTCCGTAAAATAAAAGATGCATCATTATTTCAATTGATATGTGAATGAGACCCTCTGCTCACTGTTTTCCTCCATAGGCTTCTGCCGTTGAGGATGAATGTGAGATAGCGACATCCTCCGGTGTACAGACCCCTGGTGGACCTTGCGACTATGACGGACAGACACAATATCCTAACCTACAGAATTGATCGGGCCACAATCCAAGAACTGTGTGCCCAATAGGAGCCAAACCTGATTTCAGATATCTGCCAGCCCACAGGTATCCCCCTCTAGTGCAGGTCCTGTCAGTGCTCCATTTTCTGGCAAGTGGTTCCTTCCAAACAACAGTGGCCATGGCATCATGGATGTCTCAGCCAATGTTCTAAAACGTGTTGACCAGAGTGTTGTCAGCCCTGCTGAAACACATGCGCAGCTACATTGTATTCCCCCAGGATTTGGCCACAGTGAAAGCTGACTTTTATGCCCTGGGACATATCCCCAGCACCATTGGTGCCATAGATGGTACACATGTAGCATTTATCCCACCCCGGAGAACTGAACAAGTGTTCAGGAATAGAAAAAACTATCACTCTATGAATGTGCAGATGGTGTGTTTGAAGGACCAGTACATCTCCCATGTGAATGCCAACTTTCCTGGCTCTGTGCATGTCGGCTTTATCTTGAGCAATAGCAGCATCCCATATGTGATCGGCCAACTCCACAGGCGCTGGGTGTGGCTAATAGGTGAGCCCAAGGTCACCGCCCAGTATAAGTTGGTGTCTGGGTATGTGGTTGTCCCTAAGGGTTAGTGTGTGTCTAACAGGTATCCCTCGATATTTGCAGGTGACTCTGGTTACCCCAACCTCTCATGGCTACTGACCCCTGTGCGGAATGCCAGGACAAGGGCAGAGAAACTTTAAAATGAGGCACATGGGCAAACAAGGAGGATCATTGAAAGAATCTTTGGCTTCCTGAAGGCCAGGTTCCGGTACCTCCATCTGACAGGTGGATCCCTGTACTACTCACCCAAGAAGGTGTGTCAGATCATCGTTGCATGTTGAATGTTGCACAACCTGGCCTTGAGACGCCAGGTGCCTTTTCTGCAGGAGGATGAGCCTGGAGATGGTCTTGTGGCAGCGGTGGAGCCTGTGAACAGTGAGGAAGAGGAGGCAGAGGAAGAAGATGTGGACAAATGAAGTAATGTAATTCAGCAGTACTTCCAGTGAAACACAGGTAAGACACTGTAACTTCACTTTACATTTCAGTTTTCTGTTGGACATTGTACATGGCAGCCTGATTTCCCTATGTCTATGGTCACTTACTTTACCCTTTGGCAGCTCTATTTTCAGATCTCTGTGGCCCACTCTGGCTCCTGGTATGTTTACTGCTTTCCACTGAAGGTCTTACCAATGTATAAATGACTGTTTATATGACTTGCAATGTTTTCAGAATGTTGTACTAATACACGATTCAATCATATGACAGACTCAAGATTAGTATTTGTTCCAAGGGTGTTTATTTAAGTACTGATACGTAGAGGGGGATGTGCAATGGGCTGGGGTGATGGTGGAGAAAAGTCCAGGATGGAGTCCAGTCTCTTTGTATCACAGGTGCATTGTACAATGGGGCATAGGAAGGGGAGTAATGGCAGTTCAAGGTGGACAGGGTGACAGAGTGGGACAGAAAGGTGACTATCAGGAGAGTCTTATTTCCTGTCGGGGTCTTGGCAATGTTCTCTGGCTTCTGCCTGGATCGCAGGGACCGTTTGCGGGGTGGTTTTCCTTCTGCAGGGGGTGGGGTGCTGGTGGCCTGTTGATCCTGTGGCGGGGCCTCCTGTCCACTAGCGCCGGCGGAGGTGGAGGGCTGTTCTTCGGTATGGCTAGAGTCAGGGACCCATTGGTGTGCCACAGCTTCCCTCATGGTATTGTCCATGTCTGCCAGCACCCCTGCAATGGTGACCAGGATGGTGTAGGTGTGTTTGAGGTCCTCGCTGATCCCCTGGTACTGTGCCCTCTGCAGCCCCTGGGTCTCCTGCAACTTGTACAGTATCTGGCCCATGGTCTCCTGGGGATGGTGGTATGCTCCAAGGATGTTGGAGAGTGCCTCCTGGAGAGTGGGTTCCCTGGGCCTGTCCTCCCCATCACACAGCAGCCCTCCCAGCTTCTCTGTTGTCCTGTGCCTCTGTCCCCTGAACCGTGTGCCCACTGACATCAGGTCCCTGATCGTGCTGTGTTTGTGGGCTTGCCTGGGGTCCCTGTAGTGGTGGACACACTGCTGATTGACATGTCCTGGGGACAGTGGCATGGGTCTGCTGGGTGGTTGCTGTGCTGGTGTTCCCTGATGAGGGAGGCTCTGTGGTGGGTTGGGACTGTGGCAGGGTAACCGACTGTTCAGAGGTCCCTGATGGGCCAGGTTGGTCATCCTGATCCAGGCGTGCAGAGCTCCTGTCATCACTGTGGGCCTCCTCTGAGGGGGACTGGATGTTGGTGGCAACTCCTCTCCGGTGACGTTGAGTAGGAGTCCTGTGGGGATGAAAATGCGGTGTTATTATATCTGCGTGTGCCATTTTGTGCATCGGTTTGTTTCCCTGTGTGGTTGTGATTGTCCTGTCAGCTTTGCCTTGTGTGAATGGTGAATTTGTGGGTTTGGTGATTCTCTCTAATGGGCATGCTGTGGTGATGGGTGTCCATGTAGGTCTGTTATGGGGGTCCATGGATTGGTGTTACATGCAGGGCTTGTTATTGGGATGGATGGGTTATGATGGTGGGGTATATGTGAGGTGGTGGAATGATGGGGATGAGGTTAGGGGTAGAAGTTTGTGATGGCATGCAGGTAGGGTGGGGGATATAGTAGTAAATATTTGACTTACCAGAGTCCAGTCCTCCTGCTACTCCTGCGATGCCCTCAGGATGCATTATTACCAAGACTTGCTCCGTCCATGTTGTTAGTTGTGGGGGAGGAGGTGGGAGTCCACCGCCAGTCCTCTGTACGGCTACCTGGTGTCTTGCAACCACGGAACGCACCTTCCCCCATAGGTCATTCCACCTCTTCCTGATGTCATTCCTTGTTCTTGGGTGCTGTCCCACAGCATTGACCCTGTCCACGATTCTCTGCCATGGCTCTATCTTCATAGCAATGGACGTCTGCTGTACCTGTGATCTGAATAGCTTTGGCTCTACCCAGATGATTTCCTCCACCATGACCCTTAGCTCCCCCTCTGAAAACATGGGGTGTCTTTGGAGTGCCATGGCAGTGGTGTGAGTGACATGAGTGAGGATGTGTGGGGTGATGTATGAGGTGATGAGTTGTGGTGTATGGTGTGAAGTGCGTGGATGGTGTATGGGTGATGGTGTAATGTGGCTCAGAATGTGCGGGTGCTCCTGGCTTGTGTCTCTCTCTGTTCACAAAAAATGTTTTTGTTGAAAGGGTTGTGGGTAATGTGGGTATGTGTTTTATTGTGGTATGAGTGTGTGGGTGTGGTGTGTGTATGTGTGTCAGGTGTGTGTAGTTTTAATTGTCCAATGTGGTATAGTTTTGTAAGTGTGTGTGTATTTTGCATGCGGCGGTGTGTACCGCCAATGGTTTACCGCGGTTGAAAGACCGCTGCAGTTATTCGTGGGTCCTGATACTGTGGGCATATTACTGTTGGCGTAACGGTGTGGGTTTTGGTACCTCCAATTTATCACTGACCTTTGGTCTGGCGGACTTGTGTGGGTGTCTCTATAGTGGCGAATTCTCAGTGTGGGTCATAAAACCCGTAGCGGAATACCACCGCGGTCACAATATGTTGGCGGCCGTCAGCACGGTGGTAGGCGGCATTTATCACCAGGGTTGTAATGAGGGCCTTAGTTCTTCTAAGTGTGCCAGTCACTCTTTTTTCAAGGTTTTTCTTGTAACAGTTCATACAGTTTATAATAATAATCTTGAAGCCTCAGATCACTCATAAAATATTTTTCATATCCTAACCATTGTACTCTTCCTGTATGGGAGGACCTAAGACAGTCCCCTATAATCTCTTGGTTCAGCTTGGTGTACTCGGAGGTCCATATCTTGTGCCATAGTAGGATCAGTTGTATTTTAACTAGGTTTGAGATGGGTGGGACCCCTAGTACGGAATGACATACCTGTGATGGACTACTCTGTGGGAGTGAGAGAAGATACTTCAAGAAGGCATTCTCTGTAAGCTGTAGGGAGTCGTGGTTTACATGCCTCCTATGGCCTGCTCCATACAGGGCCGTTGACATACATTCGGCCTTTTCTACTGTTAGTATCTCTCTAAGGGGTTTCTTTCCAACCTTACACGTAAAATTGCACAGGGCAGTAACAGTTCTATGAAAGTGTAGCTTTCTAGTTGTAGTTGCCATCTGCCAACTCCCTTTTGAATCGAACATGATCCCCAGGTAGGAGAAGGATGTGACCTATTCAATTCTAGTGTCTGTTATCATGAGGCTGTTTTTTTTTTCGATATCACTTTTCCACACCTCAAAGCAAATGTCTTAGTTTTTTTAACTAATAAGCCCAGTTCCTCCATAGAGTACATGAAGCACGTTAGTAACTGTTGTAGTGTGAGGAGAGTTTGTGCCATAAGAACAGTGTCATCAGTATACAGTAGGGCACAAATGGGCCTGGACCCCAATTGGGGCAGGTTGTTACAGTCAGCAGATAGTACATTGCCCAAGCTATTAATGTAGAAGGAGAAAAGGAAGGGTGCCAGAACACAACCCTGCCTTACTCCCCTCTCTATGCTAACTGGTTGGGTACATTCGCCTATTAAACCATGTTGCACTCTGGCCCTGCACTCAAAATATGTTTGCCTGAGAAACAGTACAATCGGTGGATCCACCACCATGTTCCCCATAATATTCCACAATTTATTATGGATTACACAATCAAATACATCAGTTAAATCAACAGCCTCCCTTGCTTGACAGTGGAATATTTCTCTATCAACATACTTAGGTTCAGGCCCTGCTCCATGGTCCCTACTCCCTCCCAGAACCCCTACTGTAGGTCTGTTAGCATGTTCTTCCACTCGGCCCATTCTTGCAATCTGTTCAAGATAACACGACCTGCCACTTTCTGCATTGAATGTAGGACAGAGATAGGATGGTAACGGGTAGGGCTATGTCTGTCTCCCTTTTAAAAAATTGCAACAATAATTGATTCCCTCCAAGACCTCAATAGGCCAACTTGACAACATGCATTTAGTACTTAAGTAAGCAGTGGCCCCCATAAGGTCGTGTTGGCATTGAACAGATCTACAGGGATGAAATCTGGACTGGGCGCCTTGCCGGCTTTACTTGCGTTTAGGGCAGTAGTGAAATCATCCAGGGTAAATGTAAGCTTGATTGGGAAGTTAACAGGGGAAAGAAAGTCGCTGTCAGGCATCTCATCTTCTGTCTGGCTTAGCCTATCAGTAGGATTGGAATAAATGGTTTAGAAGTTGGAGATCTAGTCTTCCTATCTGATGGCCATTTCAAGGCATTGTCTGGTGTCTGACTGGAGATAGAGTGAATTAATTACCCTCCAGAAAGCTGCATAATCCTTACTGTTGCTAGCTTCTTGCAATATGTCCCATAATTCCTCTTTCAATACTGATTTCCTCTGCATTAAAACGTACTTATAGTTTTTTTCTGGCAGCCCTGACTTCATTTACAGAGCATGGATGATTCTCTACAGCTAGTTTCAGCAAGATAAGGGCCTTGGTACAAGATTCATCAAACCATCCCATCATCCTGTTATTGCCACTACCCCTAGCTGTAATCACCAGTCCCTCTTTAATGTCCCCAGCAATATTTTGAAAACTCTCAATGATATCCACGGGATTAGTACCCCAGTTTAGACAATTTTCAAAAGCATGCCTACATCCACAGATCAGCCTTTTTAGGAACTTTTGGGAATCAATGTTTGACCAACGCAAGGTATACCCGTTAAGCCTGTTAATGTCCATCTCACCCACCGTGCAATATTTGGGAAGTGGTGCCTGGGGTAAGGAATGCCTTGATGCCACATCCAAATCTATACTCAGTGGGTAGTGGTCACTGCATGAAATTGTATGGGTGAAAAAAGTTCCAACTCTTGCGGCGTATCTGTTTGTGATCAGTATGTAGTCTATCACAGAGATTTTTCCTGGACCATTGGATGTGGTTTCAAACGGGATAGGTGGACAACAGATCTCGTTGCAGTATGCAATCTTAGTACTAAATATAAGCTCATTCAATTGCTCCCCAAGGATTGAGCGTGTAAAATGTGAGTGCCCAAGATTCCCCCTTTCACTTCGACAACAGATCTTCTCTGAACCCCTAGTACATAGTTCAGTATTGAAGTCTCCCCCCATAGGAATACCAAATCCTGGTATTTCCTATTCCTGAGAGCTTTGACATCCTCTTTTAATAAGGTCAAGGCTATTTTCACATCAGCTTTTGGGATGTTATTGTAAAACTTGATGGCTGAGATTTCAGCGACAATCTGATGGTAGGGTTGTGTTGCCAGCATAGTTATTCTAGATGCCCTCAGGGTATTAGATACAAAGGTACAGATTCTCCCCTTTGATCTCCCTGAGTTAGATGGTACCGCTGGAGTATGATAGGTTCTAAAGCAATTTAGGTGGATTGGGATTTCTGCCCATGATTCTTGAACACAGGCTACAGTAGAGCTATTAACAAAGTTACACCATTCTGCTATTACCACTTTAGACAGTAGGCCTGCCATGTTCCAGAATGCTATCCTTATCTTCCTCCCAGGAACAATATTTTCACAATTGGCCAGTTGGTCCTGAGTGATTCGATGGAGTCCGCCCAAGAGAGGGGAGAGGGTATTTTTAGAGTCAGCAGTAAAAGGAACACCCAAACCCAGGATAGTTATATCATTTGGGTGGTGTGGTAGAGCAACAAGGGTTTCAGGCAGAACTCCGAGTCAGTTGTTCTCATTTAAGATGGATAGGTTGGCTGGTGGGTAGTTGGTAAACCTGGCCCCATGGCATGGGGGAAGCCTGGGATATTTAAACTGAATGCAGGAGTACACTGGGGCGCTTGTTCTTCCATCTACGGCCACCAGATTATCGATCAAGCTCCTATCTCTTACTGTCAGTTCAATCCTATCATAGCATGTGTCCGGGTCTGGCCTTCTAACTGCATCTATTATGTCCTCGTGTATTATGGAATAACCGCCCCTCACATGGCGGATCCAATGGATCATCCTTCCCTTTGGATCATTAGATGTAATTTAGGGATGTTGACCATTATGACAGTGTTAGAGTTGGACAGGTTGGCAACAAACTGTCCAACATGTTTTGGAGCATTTTCTTTCATTGGTCTAGAAAGTTGGTGGTGAGGTCTTGGTTTTTTCGCCCAGATGTAAACTATTATGTATGGGAGGCTGACAAGGGTTCTCAGTCCTACCGCCTACTAGAAGGTAGTTAGCACAGGGCACCAGACTGGCATTAACAGGGGAAAGGGTGCAATTGATGTTCTTATTACCAGAGTTCAAAGGCAGTTTTGGCAATCGTGTTGGGGGACCTGGGAGATTAAGCATGAAACTACAGTTGCGGTCCATTATCAACGTCGCCTCTATAGATGTTAACTGTTTATCCATTGCAATTACAAATTGACCATGGTTTAAGCTCAGACACCTCATTCTATAGATCGTGTATACAAGAGATGAACTGAGCATTAGGTAGGTCTGGATTTACGTTTGTGTCTACTGTGTCTACTATCCCACCCATCAGGGCACTTAGGTCAGGATCATCGTGTAGGCCTGATAAATTGTTTAGAGGACCGAAGCAATTGGTGCATTGAAGAACATCACGATCAGCAGGTGGTAGCTCATTCGCTGATGTGGATGAAATGTGAATAATAGTGTTTCTGGCTTCTCCCTGTCCTGTAGGAACTAGAACCTGTGTCACGCATTCATGTCTGGAATTTTCTTATGGCCTTACCTTTGCCTAGCTGGGGAGCGCTCACTCCGGATACTTTTAGAGGCTCTATCCGGATAGGAAGTTAGGATGTGCTCACAATCAACCAGGAGATTGGCAATCCTATCCAATGCACAGTTGCTTCCTGCATGCTTCTGCCTTTTGTGTTTTTTCATGTGTGCCATTCCCACCCTCAGTCACTTTCTTCTTGCCCATCACAAATGGTTTGACACACTGGTGGTCCCTTAAAGATGAGATTAATCAATAGAGCTGTCCACAGAGGCTGCAATAATACAGACGCACCAACGAAGACTACTTGATAATAGATGTTAGGGAGGAGACCCAGCCCAGCCTCCTTCGGGCTCCGACGGGCAGGGTAAGGCCTGCCCTTGGCCTGGGCTTTGCCCGGGCGCACCCCCGTGCACGTCCCACACTGTGGTGTGCCCCATCGTGCTTTATATTGCTGGTTGGAATGGCAAGAGGAAGCAGGTGATGCAGTAAATGGCTGCCTCTTGGGGCCAAAATACAGCCTGGGATATGTAGTCCCTCTTGTCAAAGTTAGCGCTTCCCCACAAATACCGTGCTTCTTTTCGTTTAGTGAAAATGTGTTTATTAGTTTTTAATAAATGAAGGTTTAAAATATATGGCTATCTGGACAGTTGGGTACACAGGATACTGCATGCTTACGGCTTCAAATCACAGAGAGATTTAGTTGGCTCTTGGGGCTTTGTCTGTCAGCCACTGTTGGAGTGAGAAGCTGACTCCAGATCCGAGAGAGTTTGTACCTTGATTGAGTGGCCACAGCATGAAGTGAAGTTTTGCAGCTGTCATTACAGGACAAAGGCACTCTGTCAGACAGATGATTGGTCACAACAAGGACAATGGGAGGTAACGGAGGTTCTCCACGTGCTAGGACATCAATGTGTCCTTTTCCACCAGGCCAGCATCAAGACCTTCGTCACCCTGTTACCTGCTGGGTGCTGGAGGTATCTATTCCACAAAGACAAAGGAAGCCGAAAGTTCAGACTGGGGTCGGTATTTGAGGTGAAACCCTTAGTGCGGTCATAAAACGTACTACGGGAGAGAACAGAACGCACAAAGATAACACTAAGCTCACTCGTCACTATGCAGAAGTAGGTCATACAGCAGATGACATCACATGGACTGTGATAGAGAAATTGGAACATAGGCATAGAGACATGAGTAAGGCCCTCCTCAAATATGAACAAAGATGGTTGTTTGGATTAAAAACAAATACACATGGGCTCAACAATGACATTCCGTGGGGGACCTTCAACCATTGAACTTCTGGAGGGTTGAGGAACCATGAACATCGAACAGGGTAAGAGACCCAGTGTAAAAGAGCCCATTAATTTTCTTGTCGTATGAGTTGCAGTGTACTCAAGTGAAGAATTGGGTAACCAAAAAAGACTTATCGAATAGGAGTACAGACCCACTATAAAAATGACCATTAATTATCTTGTTGTATGAGTTGCAGTGTACTCAAGCAAGGAATTGGGTAACCAAAGAAGAGTCCCAATACCGTACCCCCCAGGGGGCACAATGATTACTGAATCATAAGTCATGGGGGGATATTAGAGAGGGTATACAAGAGCATCTTGAGAGAATGAGTGATGAATAGGTGAATGTAGAATGGAAATAATTTTCCCATGCAGACTATGAGCAGGAGGACTACATGTCCCACAGTATATGGTGGTCTGTTGGCTGTGCCCTGGCTGGAAATATGTGGGGGAGGTGTACGCAATACAAATATGTTGATCACTCACTAGATGGAGAGATGACAATGTATTGGGAATAACTAGCCTAATTGTCTATTTGGAGGAGGGAAGAATCCTTGTGCCTCGTTGCATGTCAGCATCATTTTGTATAATTAAAATGTTTTCCTTTCTGACTTCCTGACATATGCCATGCCCCGTGTACACATGCACTTGGGAGGCGTTGCAATGCCTGGCGGGCATAGGCATTCCCTCTCCGTGTGTAAGGTCTTACGCTGTACTGGTGTCCTTGAGGTGTGAGCTGCATAGTTATGTTATACGATGAGCCACATAGGGTTGCATTCACCTCGTGACAATCACCTGTATGACGAGACAATTAATGCAAAATGAGGGGCTACAATATAAAATGGGTCAGTCACCGCCATTGAGGAGATCAGGTTGGCTGTTTGACAAGGTGGGGTATGTGACTCACAGGCATTCCTCCTTTGAGTGGTAAGTACTTAACTAATGGGAGATAAGAGGCTTCTCCAGGAGGGTTACGACTTGCAAAAACTGTGAAAGTTCTATCCCTTGATAATATTCTCTTTTGCTAATCGACGACCTTTCATTTAGAATGTGACTACAGTAGGAGCCTCCGCAAAACAGACCATGAGGCTAATAGACCAGAAAATATGGGTAATTTACATTTCAGTAATTTTATTGAAAAGTAAAAGTTGATCTTTTGGGTTAATCACATGTGTCTTCGTGGTATAAACACGTCTGGCATGCTGTCACATGCTTGTTGCAGGTGTGTGCCTCACTCCAACATGAGTGCCATGCAGTGGGTTTTGTATAATTCCTGTTTTTCAAAAAGAACCAAGAGTCATAGATAGTTTCATATACCTCCCATGGAAACGTAGGGCCAAATAGTGTGACCAATTTGGGCGTGATATATGTAACTCAATGAAGTAATGTACCCTTCTTCTTTTTTGAATTGTTGTATTGGTTTGAGGGGTCCACTACCATTAGAATAGCAGAACAGGCAAGATAGGTTCACTTTTTACATTTATCTCACCTTCCTCTTCTTTAAGTAGGTTAGGTGGTGACTGAATCCCTGATGAATGCCAAGACCTTTATTAGGCTACAATTTATATGGGCAGAAACATGTTGACAGGCAATATAGATAGGGGCTGCGAGTGGGCATAATACCCACTATGAACCCCAATGAGAATTCCTCTTTAGAGGAATTTTAAATTATGTCAAGGATACCACCCTAATAAAATAGGATACTGAGCATACCTCATTCATTTCTTCAAAATCCCCAGTACTGTTGGGGTGGAAGGGATACATTTGGTTAAAAGTTGTGTATCACAATGTTGTAGGCCAAATTCAGTTGGCATGCCATGCATTTGATTGCGTTGACATTGGCATTAAGGGGGCTTTTAAGTGACCACCTGCTTTGCCACTGGCTTGGCAGCTGGGGCAAGACTGACAAAAGTCCCTTTTTAAATTTTTGGGACATTCCTGGTGTTAAAAGTGGTTAACTAACCTACTCCAAGTTTTATTTTGGTCCAGGTGGCCAGCTGGGGGAATGTCATGGGCTAGAATGAGGAGAAATTCTCTGAACTGCTGGAGCACTACCATCCTCCTGGTTGCACCAGATTTGAGGTCTCTGGCCTCAGTGTACTGGAGCCCTTCCTCCCAATATACCCTGTGGGTACCACTGACATTCCATAACTATTCCTGTGTAGCCCCTGGCAGAGATCTTCAAAGGATGGTCTCCCTGGGCCAAGACCTCTGGATGGTAAGGCCCAGGCTCTTCAGGCTCTTCAGGCTCAGTTCTCTCCAAGAAGGTTGACTTCTCCTCTTGAGAAGAGGGATCCTGATTTGGGATCTGTTTTGAAGCTTGTCCCCCAGTCTTCTTGCCTTTTCCCTTGGGAGGCTGGTCCACTATTTCAAGATCCAGCTCTCCTTTTTCTCTATGACGTTTGCTTTGTTCCCTTGTCTTGACACATGCCCACTCAGGGATCACTAGCATTGCTGCATAGGTATTTTGCTCTACATCAGCCCAGAGGGAATGTTCCAGGTAATTTCCATGCAGGCAATCTACTGTGGTGGATGAGGACACAACCACTCTTTTTTTGCCCTACTACTCCCCCCAATCAAAGGTTACTATAGTCATGGGGTGGAACTTTTCCTCATTGTCAGCATTGGTGACAGGATAAGACTTTCCTACCAGGAACTGATTTGAGTGACCCAAGTGCTGAATTACCATGGTTGCACTAGCTACTCTGTCCCTCAGTGCTTCCACTTTCTCCCCATTAATCAAAGTGTGCTATATTTGCATATTACTTGGCCAGGCAGCACAGAATAATTCTACTCAACCTTCAGTGACTAATGCTGCCTTTGTGGGGTCACTGACATGGCCAGGCCACACATCTGATCCCATCTGGAGATTAGCAACTGCAGTTACTGCAGGTTGACTAGAGGTATTCATTTTGTTTTCACAGCTAGAGTCTCTAATGTGGTGCCCTTTATTTTTGCATCATGGCACCAAGCCTTGCTGGGATCACGATGTCTACCTTTGAACCCACCCCTAGACTGTGAGAAGTCTCTGGGCCCACCCTCCTGTGCAGGTTTTTGGGGGCCTTGGGAAGACTCTTTGTTATTTTTGCCGGGGCTCCCATCCTTCCTTTGGGGGGCTTTTTGGACTCTTTCTTTTAGTCTCCCACACCAGTCGTAGTTTTGGTCACCCTTGTCTTGACCCAATGGTCTGCCTTCTTCCCCAATTCTTGAGGGGAAAGTGGACTCAGGTCTGCCAGATGTAGATGTAGCCTATCATTGAAACAATTACTCAGCAGATGCTCTTTCATGAACCGGTTACACAACCCATCATAATCTTGTACCTTGTTTCCAGCTAACCCACCACCCATCATTCTTACTGAATAGTCCACAAAGTCTACCCAAGTTTGGCTCTGGGTTTTCGAGCCTCCCTGAACTTTATTCTGTACTCTTCAGTTGTACATCCAAAGCCCTCAATCAGGGTACCTTTCAAGAGATCACAGGATTTGGAATCTGCCTCATTCAGTGTCAAGAGCCTATCCCTGCACTTTCCTGAGAATAACTCCCACAACAGTGTGTCCCAATGCTTATTTTCAATTTTCCCCTCAATACAAGCTCTTTCAAAGGCAGAAAAAAACATTTGTCTGCATCATCCCCTTCAGTAAAGGGAGGGACAACTCTTTTTGGGAGTTAGATGTTGAACGATTTCTCCCTCAACACTTGTATGCTGCCACCAGAGATGGGACCTAGGCCCAACTCTTTTCTCTGTTTCTCTATTTCCAAGAGCTGACACTCTAAGGCCAGTCTCTTGGTCACCCTGGCAATGTCCAGGTCTGTTTCTGTGGGTGCTCTAGAGCTTCTGGTAGAAGAGGAACCACCCTCATCCCCATTATCCACAGGGTCTTCTTCACCCACCACAGATGCATCATCTTCTTCTTCATCTGGGGGATTATCTTTTTCATGCTGGGCCACCAAATATCCTAATTTTCTCTGTACTTAGGTTTTTTTCCAGTACGAATTTGGTACAACCTGCAGAGTCTCCTTAATTGGCCATGGCTATATGCCTCATGACATTCCAGGTCAAACTCCTGGGTCTTGGTCACTGTACCGGTCATTTTTACTTCACTAAAGTTGGGACCTTTTTAAGAATTTGGAATCCCCTTTTTGGATAGGCCAGCTTAAGTAATGACTTTTTAAAGCTTTTGACTAAAGTTGTAGGGACCTAACCAGTGCCCTAACAAATATAAACAAAAATTGCAAAAAATGTTTAGTCAATAAAAAACTAAAAAAAAAAACTAAAGGCAATTTGGAGGGTTATTCATGTGCTCACAAAATTGACAAGGTGGTATCAGCATATGCAAAGCTTTTATCCCACCGCTAATCCAACAAATATATGATGCTGACCCTTTATGTATTGTGCAAAGCTAGGCACACTGTGCAGGGAGTCCAGGCAGTCACATGTTGGTTTACCGTGGTGAAAACTAGATCACCTAATGCTCTAATTTTTAGGTTATCTTGGTCGAGCAGTTAGGCCAATCTTGGAGAAGTACAAAGCATTTGTTGTACTCACAGTATCAATCTTGCAACTCACACACTCAAAGGAATAACTAAAGACCAATTTATAAAAAAAATACTTCAGATTTTTATGTAATTTTCAAGAGCAAGATTATCAAAATTGGTTAAATTCTTTTTGAGATATGAAATTCTGAAGTTTAATAAAAACAGTATTTTTGTGCGTAACTACGCACCTTAGGAATCAATGGAAGATCACCTTTAAAAATACATATAAAGTCGTACAGTTGGTTTACCAAGTTCTTCTTTTATAGGTTGGTCAAGGCCCTTGTTGGGCACATTGTGCCAGCTGGAGAAGTTCGTGGGACTCCCGGTTCTGGTGGGAGCAGCAGGAGAATGTATCTAGAGCTGGTGCAGGGCCACTGTTCAGGACCACTTGGAAAAGCACTGCACAGGCAAGTTTAAAGATGGTTCCTTGGGGTCCTGTTGGAGTGTCAAGGCTGCAAGGGATGGGGGATCCTTAAGGAACGGCAGGTTCTTCATTGCAGGGCACAGGACAGCCAGGCCCAGGACGAATCGGTGGACAAGGAGCTGTGTGCAAGGATGCCTTCTGGAGCAGGAAATAAGTTGATTCAAGGGTCGTTTGCATTACAACGGGGGCACTCTGGTAGGACGTCCAGTGTTTTCCTGAAGTCCCTTGACTAAGGCTTCCTCCTGATCCTTTTTCAACCCAGGCAGGCTGGTATTCTTGGTGTCCAACATTAGCTGACCAATACCCAGAGTATCGGTACGGTTTGATCACTGGGGGGTGCATTGTGACCAAACCTGGCACACTTGCAGGGTTTGTCCTCACAGTTGTCGGTGTATTGTTGGGTCCAGCTGTGACTTCCGGTTCTGGAGTAAGCGGCTGATCAGTGAAGTGACCTTCACTGGCTTGCTGGATTCTTGCTGTGGTACCTCCATGCTTGAGGGAGTCCCAAGGTGATTTTTGAAGCCTGGAGATCCTCGCCTTTTCTTTGTTACATCACGTTCACAGTTCTCCTGCCTGGATCTCCTTGGTGCTGGTCTATTTTTGTCCATTAAATCTGATTTCCTGTTCTAGGGGTGCCCACTAAATACTGCATTTAGTGGCCGTTTTACCTGATAGAGCCCAATGGGTCGCTTACCTTTCGGTGGCTACACACACTATAGTGACCACTTCCTGTCGGAAGGGTCACTTCCCTATCCCTGATTGGCTATTTTCTTTCCATCCACAATGGAAGAAAATTAAATGGAGTGCCCTCCTCTCAGGTAACACTGGTGCATGCCAGGTGGGGCCCTCCTCCTACTGCTTGTATGAGTTTCCCACCTTTGTTCCTGCCAAAAGTGGTGGTTTTCATGGGGGTTATCATCTGCTGCTAGCCGCAGGCTTGGGGGTCTAGTTTCAAAGATGGTTAGCCACTTTATTCTTGCCGCCAGATCAGTGCACATTCCTGAAGGAGGGGGTGTTGGCACCTCCATCCAGGAAGGGCTTTGTTCTACAAACTAGAGGGATGGATCTCTCCCCCAAGGTTTGTATATTTGGTGCCTGGAGGTGGCAGGTTGGATAGAACCATTCAGCAACAATGCCAGGGTTGTCAGCTTTTGCAGGGGGCACCTCTAAGGTGACCCCTGAGTACATTTAGGGATAAATCAAATACTAGTACCAATTTGGAATTATCACTCTGAGTTGTTTGATACCAGACACCCAGGGTTCAGAGTGCCCACCATGTAGCTGGGAATCTCGTATTGGCCAGTGTCCAGCACATGTATTATAATGGCTGCTCTGTACACTCACTATGTCCTAGGTTTGCCAAGGACATAGAGGGGGCTTATTGCACATGTAGCTATGCCCTAACATATGATATGGTGCACCCTGCCTTAGCACTGGAAGGCCTGCCAGAGGGGTGTCTTACCCATAGTATATGCAGTGTATGATGGACAGGGTACATAGGCAGAGTGTCATGTCAAGTTTGTGTTTTATGCTTGCACCAGGACACCCAGCCTGCAATGGCAGTGCTGGGGGCATCTGGATGCAAGGCCCTAGATGGAGGCACAATCAGTGCTGCAGCCCTCAGGGGCCTACCCTTAGTACCCCATGCTGTGGGTACCTAAGCATATTTTACTCGGGACTTATGGGGGTAGCTAAAGGTGTATCCAACTATGCCAATGCATCACAACAGTTTTAGGGAAAGAGCTTTGATCAACGTAACCTGGTTAGCAGGGGCCCTGGCCACTACAATTTATAGGCTACATCATAAATCAGGCAAAAGGTTGGGGCTAACCATGTCAAAAAGAGGCCTTTTCTCACAATCCCACTGTGGGGAAATGGACCACAAACACAAAGAGTGTGGGGTTCAGTTATATTGTGGAGCCGCTGGCAAAAGATTTCACCTAGGGCTCCTCAACCACACACTATGAGTTGCCGTGTTGGGTGCTGTGGGGGGTTGTGTGGTAGGGGGAGTTTCCTTTACGGACTAGGTGGTCTCACAAACTATACAGTGTAATGCTTCATCATATGACCACCTAGCCCCACCCAGGTAGGACAGTGCCACCTGCACGGACCTAACCTCACTGTTAAAAGAACAGGAGGGAGTGCGTTAATTCAATTTGTCTGGAAAAATATGGGATCCAGCTATACGAGGGTAGAAGTAAAAACACCTAGTCAGTCCCCTGTGTAATAGTACACTTTCATTAGTGGTGTCTGTTGGTGTGATTAAGAGCAAGGATGGGACACCTCTGTGAGAACAAGGACTGGGACACCTATCTAAAAGTTACTGGCCAACATGTTTTTGCCCACTGCTAAGAGCCAAGGAAGGTCTGGGGGCATTCTTCAGGGCCTAGGATCCCTCATAGTCATGCATTGCAACCAATAAGCCACTCCGCTAAATGGGAGTGCAGGTAATGTAATATAAAAAATAGGGGGTCTACCTGTGGGAAAATACCTTATGAAGGCCGGAAGGAAATAAAAGCAAGAAATATTGGCATATACGTGACACACAACACTGCACAGCAAAGCAAAGCACATGCAAAAGTGACACAGCAAGCAAAAAGTCATGCAATGTATACGTGGGTAACACGTGTCTAAAGTGAAGTATAGTTATCTTACCCTACACCTGAAGGCTACTTGCCCCAGGTCACAAGAAGGGGGAGTGTCCCCTTATAGTCACACACTAAAGATAGAAGATACAGTAAAACAGGGAAAGGCAGTAATTAAAAAGGTATAGTACTATATGATGAGCAAGAGACCTCTAAATGGTTGCAATCAGTGCCCACTGCTACGTGAGCCGCGAATTGACAGTGCCTGGTTACATAACTAATGTCCACAGGGAATAGTGGGAGTCATATACAGAGATATTATGACTTAAAGCACATATATTAACACATAAAATGTTCGCACCACACATGTATCGAGAAGATCGTTCAAACGGCCAAACCCAGCTAAATAGCCCCCGCGGGGGACAAACTGGCCGCGAAATGCGGAGCAATTTAAAAATGTATTTCAGATCTTATCTGTGCCGTGGGAGGTCACGGCTGTGCGCCGATGCATTAAAGACTCACAACTCCAAAGGAGGCGCTCGCTTAGCACCTACTCTGTCCCCTCTCTAGACCGCTTGTGGTGCCGGGTCTAGGTTGAGGACGGTAGATAAAGAGGAAAGAAGGCGCGGGCATCCACCGTCGCCTGCCCCGACCGGATCCCAGGGCATGGTAGGCGGCGTGGCGTCAACGTGTGGATACTACGTGACGACGCATAGAGCAAGGGACCAGCGGAGCTGGGAAACGTAGTTCAGAGAAACACATGTATAGCGCTCTTGCAGAGGCCGAGAGAGGCCGTGCAAAACGCATAGACCCCAGGACCATGGAGTCTGGGAAATGAAGTGTGCTACGCCTGGGAGAAACTAATCATCGCAAGTAGCGATGGGCACGGATGGGGGCTTGGGGGGGTTGGAATAGAGGGAAGGCAGGGGGGGAGAGAGAAGAAGAAGGCGAATAAGCAGAAGACAAGAGAAAACAAGGAAAAAGAAAAAAAGAAAAAGGAAAAGGAGAAAATAAAAAAGGTTGCAAAAGAACTAGGAGTATACCAGGGTTAGGGCTAGGGGGTGGGAGGGGGAGGGGGTTGGGGGGGCTGAAAAACCTATAGGGAAAAAGGGGTGGTTGGGAGGGTGGAGGAAAGAGGAAGGAAGGGAAGGGGTGGGAAAGGAGAGAGAAATGGGAAGATGGGGGGAAAAAAGGCAAAGACAGGGAAGCGGGGGGCGGGTGGCACAGGGCCACAGAGGGCAAGAATGAAGGATCAGAGGGGAAAGAGGAAAAAGGGGAAGGGTAGAGGGGATAAGTAGGCAAAGGTGGTGCATGATGAGTGCTGGTGCATGTCACATTGCTTAGTTGGTGATGTCACTTGTTAGAGGAAATGGACCACCTCAAAAGTTTTGTGTTCTCCCCCCTCATCTGCATGACCCATCTGAGAGGTCTGTGGTCAGTTTGAACACAAAGGGGGTCATTACAACATTGGCGGTATAAGGCGCTTACCGCCGTGCAGAAGACCGCCAATACACCGCCGCGGTAGACCGCCACAGCTATTATGACACACATCACGGAATCCGCCGAAATTCAGACACCCACACAATACCGCCACACCAAAGGTCAGCGATAAACTGGCTGAAACACATCCTCCACCTCCACGCCAACAGAAACACGCCCATGCTATTACGACCCACGAATCCACGCAGCGGTATTTCAACCGCGATATTCCACTGGCTGTACACACCGCCGCGCTCAAAATACACACACATCTACAAAACACCGCCACATTGGACATTTTGAAATACACACACCTGATACACATACAAACACCACTCCTACACACCCAACACAATATAAAACACACACCCACATCACCCACAAACCCCTACAACCAGAATTTCTGAGAGAAGGCCAGAGAGACAGCACAGCTATTGACAACCCCATCACACAGAGGCACACAACACCATCACCCACACTACATCCACGCACAAAACACCACATACCACTACACTCACCACACTCATCACCACATACACCACCCCCACCATCACACACACCACCCCATGACACGCCAAAGGCACCCCCGCTTCTCCGAGGAGGAGCTCAGGGTCATGGTGGAGGAAATCATATGGGTAGAGCCACAGCTATTTGGCTCACAGGTACAGCACACATCAATAGCCAGGAAGATGGAGCTATGGCGCAGAATAGTCGACAGGGTCAACGCCGTGGGACAGCACCCAAGAAATAGGGAGGACATCAGGAAGAGGTGGAACGACCTATGGGGGAAGGTGCATTCCACGGTCTCCAGGCACAACATCGCAGTGCAGCGGACTGGCGGCGGACCCCCACCTCCTCCCCCACAACTAACAACATGGGAGGAGCAAGTCCTGACCATCTTGCATCCTGAGGGCCTCAGAGGAGTTGGTGGAGGATGGGACACTGGTAAGTCAAATCTTAACTATCACATCCCCACCCTACCTGCATGCTATCACACACCCCCACCCTCACACCCTCCCCTATCACCCCAAATCCTCACTAATCTACCCATGACACCAACCACCCATCCCAACACCAAGCCCTGCATGACAAAACTAAGCATGGGCACCCCTCACTAAAGCATGCCCACTGCACATACCCAGAACACCCCCCCCCAACCATCACCACACAAACCCCCACACAGGAATGCCTGCACTGGGGATCACGCACACCCACCCATTGCACACCATTACACACACACATGCAATAATCATGTTCTTATACCCCTGCAGGAACCTGAAGGAATGTCACCACACCAGAGGGTCCAGACAACACCACTCCACCCCCAGAAGAGGCCCACAGTGACGACAGCAGCTCTGCCCTACTGGATCCTGATGACCAGCCCGGACCATCGTGGGCCTCAGGACAGTCGGTTCCCCTTGCCCAGCCACAGCCCAACACCGAGCTGCCACCCTCTGGTAACACCAGCACAGCACCCACCCAGCGGGCCCAAACCTCCCTACACAGGACAGGTTAATCAGCGGTGTGTCCACGACTACAGGGCACCCAGGCTAACCCACCACCACAACAACAACAGGGACCTGGGGGCAGTGGTAGTGGGCACACGGTCCAGGGGACGGAGGCACAGGAACACAGGGGAATTGGGAGGGCTGCTGTGCGACAGATGGAGGACAGGCCAAGGGAACCAACTCTCCACGAGGCCCTCTCCTCCATCATGGGAGCATACCACCACTCCCAGGAGACGATGGCCACGGTCCTGGACAAGTTGCAGGAGACCCTGCGTCTGCTGGACAAACTGTATTTGGGGTTCAGGGAGGAGCTCAGGACCATCAGCTCCGCCCTGGGCACCATCGTAGGGGTGCTGACGGACATTCAAAAGACCTTGAAGGACACCGTGGCACTCCAAGGGGCCCCTGACACTAGCCAGGACGACGAACTGCCCACCACCTCCGCCGGCGCTAGTGGACAGGATGCCCCGCCACAGGACCAACACACCAGCACCCCATCCCCTGCAGACGGACAACCACCACGCAAGCGGGCCCTAAGATCCAGGAACAGGACAGAGCAAGATGGCAAGACCACCGCCAGGAAAGAAGACCACCCTGATTGTCCCCCCACTGTCCCACTTTGTCACCCTGTCCAGATTGGAACTGCCCCAGCTCCACTTCCAATTCCCAGATGGGCAGTGCACCTGTGAGACTAATAGACTGGACTCTGTCATGGACATTCCTAGACCATCACCCATCCCCATTTTACAACCTTCCTTGATTTTTTTAGCACTTAAATAAACACCCTTGAAAGCCCAAAAAATCTGGAGTCAGTCTATGATTTGGAACTTTGTATTATCAATTAAAGTGTCATAATGGGTTACCCATTGTAAGGCTAACATACCAATGTCACACATCACAAGCCCTTCAAGGATGCAAGCAGTTGACACGTAGGTAACCACACCTGTGAAACTGAAATGGAAGGGTACAACTCAATTAACAAATAGTGAGTGAAATGTAGGTACAGGATAGAGGTAGACGTGTGGAAGTTAATGTAATGTTAAACCAGAAAATGTTCTCACCTGTGTGTCACTGGAAATATTGCTGTATGACTGACTCCCTGTTGTCATTTTCTTCTTCCTCAGCTTCATCCTCATCACTGTCCACTCGCTCCACAGGTTCCACAGCTGCCAAAAACACCGTCATCTGGATCATCCTCCTGCAGAAAAGGCACCTGGCGTCGCAATGCTAAATTATGGAGCATGGAGCAGGCGATGAAGATGTCGCACACCTTCTTCGGTGAGTAGAATAGGGATCCACCTGTCATATGGAGGCACCTGAACCTGGCCTTAAGAAGGCCGAAGGTGCGTTCGATAACCCTCCTAGTCCGCCCATGGGCATCATTGTACCGTTCCACTGCCCTGGTCCTGGGATTCCTCACTGGGGTCAATAGCCAAGAAAGGTTGGGGTAACCAGAGTCCCCCAATAGCCATACACGGTGCCTCTGGAGTTGACCCATCATATCAGGGATGCTGCTATTCCGCAGGATGTAGGCGTCATGCACAGAGCCAGGGAACATTGCATTTACCTGCGAGATGTACTGGTCTGCCAAACAGACCATCTGGACATTCATCGAATGATAATTCTTCCTGTTCCTGTACACCTGTTCACTCCTGCGGGGGGGACCAGAGCAACATGGGTCCCATCAATAGCACCCATGACGTTCAGGATATGTCCAAGGGCATAGAAGTCACATTTCACTGTAGGCAAATCCTCCACCTCAGGGAAAATGATGTATCTCCTTATGTGTTTCAGCAGGGCAGACAACACTCTGGATAACACGTTGGAAAACATATGCTGGGACATCCCGATGCCATGGCCATTGTTGTCTGAAAAGAGCCACTTGCAAGGAAATGGAGCACTGACAGCACCTGCACGTCAGGGGGGATTCCAGTCGGATGGCGGATCGGTGACATCAGGTCTGGCTCCAACTGGGTACATAGTTCCTGGATTGTGGCATGGTCAAACCGGTAGGTGACGATGATATGTCTTTCTTCCATTGTCAACAGGTCCACCAGCGGTGGGTACACCGGAGGATTCCGCCATCTTCTCATATGTCCCAGCTGACGGTGCCTAAGAAGGACAACAGCGAAGAACCAGTCACTATTCCTCCAGGTATGTACGCACAGTTACACACAAGACTACACCAGACAAAACCCCTTCCTGTATGTGTGTTGAGTATAGGCCTAGCTATGCGTGACGCAGTAGTAAATGAAGCCATGTGGGCCCCTGAAATGGCGGCTGCCTGACCTCTAAACTGGGACAATGGGATTGTGGGGTAACTGCGCTGGCGTTGCACACCGTCGCGGTAGGCGGTCGTAGACCGCGGCGCAATGCTGCATTGGTTAACATTGGACCCTATGGGTCCCAGGAGCCAATGAACAGGTGCGCCGGCGGTGATGATGCGCACCGCCGCTGACGTCACCGCCATTTTCTATCTGTTCAATCACTAGATACCTGACCTTCGACAGGAGAGGACCTACACTGCTAGTGCTGCTGTGACCTCGGTCTGGAAGCGACGATGGCTGCTGCGTCTGGGGAGAGGGCCCCTGCCTTCACTGCACAGGAGTTGGAGAAACTTGTGGATGGGGTCCTTCCCCAGTACGCGCTACTCTACGGTCCTCCAGACCAACAGGTTAGAACACAGGGAGCACATTGTATGGGCTAGGCCTGGGTGGAGAGGGCTGGGTGGAAGAGGGAAGGGGGCAGAGTACATAGATCAGTTATGCATGGGAATCAATGGGCCACATGGCCAGAGTAGGGAGGGGGCCACTCACATTGACGGTGCAGTTGGTAATGACTGTTCCTCTTTCCTTGTGCTTGTCATGTAGGTCAGCGCCCACCAGAAGAGGGACATTTGGGGTGCTATCGCCAAGGAGGTCCGGACCCTGGGGGCCCACCAGAGACGGGGCACCCACTGCCGGAAAAGATGGGAGGACATTCGCCGCTGCAGCAAGAAGACAGCGGAGGCTCAGCTGGGGATGGCCTCCCAATGTGGGAGGGGTGCCCGTCCCACCATGACCCCCCTAATGTTCCGGATCCTGGCGGTGGCCTACCCGGAGTTGGATGGGCGCTTGAGGACATCACAGCAGACACAAGGGGGTGAGTACAACCTCATTCTGCGGACTTTGCGTGCAGTAGAGGGGTCTGGGTGGGGGAGGTGGACTGTGGGTGTCCCTAGACCAGGGCGAGTTAGGTAGGCAAGGCCCCTCCGTAATGTATGCCATGTGGCACTCAACCCCACCTCAGCAGAGGGCCAAGTTAAGGTATAGTTGCCCCTGTGGCATCATGTGCGCAGATTTCCACCATTGCCATGTAGGCCATGTCCCAGAAATTGCATGTGCAGAGGTCAGGAGCACGGCGTAATGCAGGGGGCTGCTGCGTCTGTCTTGTCCGCCAACGGTAGCGGCATGCCAATCACTAAAACTCTCTTTCTTCTGTCTCCCCCCCTTTTCCTGCTCTCCCTGTCCTTTTGTACATCAGCATCATCAGGCGGAGGTACAGTGGCACCGGAGCACGAGGGAGCTGCATCCCACATGGCCATGGAGGGCCACACCACAGACTCTGAATGCACCAGTGGGACGGAGGGCGAGGGGAGCTTTACGTCGGCCACCGGATCACCAACCAGCTATACAGACTCGTCCGCCGATGGGAGCTCCCCTGTGGTGGCGGCACCACCTGTGCGCCCCACTTCTACAGGTACAGCCGCCACCCCCCCTACCAGCACCACCCTCCCAGCAGCCCCTCAGCGTTCGCCCCGTGCCCGCTCACCCAGGAGGGTGGGCATCACCTTCGCCCCAGGCACCTCAGGCCCTGCCCCAGTCACCCCTGCTGCCCTCAGTGAGGAGGCCATTGACTTCCTCAGGTCACTCACTGTTGGGCAGTCTACCATTGTGAATGCCATCCAGGGTGTAGAAAGGGAATTGCAACACGGTAATGCATTCCTGGAGGGCATTCATTCTGGTCAGGCTGTCCTTCAGCGAACCCTGCAATCTCTGGCCGCAGCACTGATGGCAGCCATTGTCCCTGTGTCTAGCCTCCCCCCTCCAACTTCCTCCACCCAGACCCAATCTCCTGTACCCCAGCCCATCCCAAGCACACCTACAGACCAGCATGCACACAAGTCAACACACACAAGTAGCTTTAGCAAACATAGGCACCACACACACCACAGGCACTCACGCAAGCCTCACCCACATACAGACAAAGCAACATCCACTGTCTCCACTGTGTCCCCCTCCTCCTCTCCTCCCTCCTCCCTCCCAGTCTCGTCTACACACACACCTGCATGCACCACATCTACAGGCACTAGGACTCACACCAGGACACCCAGCACCACAAGCCGCTCACCTGCACTCACCACCTCCACTGCCATTTACACGTCCCCTGTGTCCTCTCCCAGTGTGTCTGTGACGCCCCCTCCCAAAGTACACAAATGCCGGCAATCACTCACCCAACATCCATCCACCTCACAACAGCCTCCAGTACCTGCACCTGCACCCAAAACAGCTAAAGTGACTCCTCCTACAACCACCTCCTCTTCCTCCACTCCCAGACCACCTCCAGCTACCCATCCCAGTGTTCGTCAGAAACTGTCCCTCTGTCAAATTGACCTTTTTGCCCCCAACCCCCCTCCAATTCATCAGTCCCGTCGTAGCGCCTCAGCCAAAAAGCCTCCAGTACCAGTGGTGCGTGTTCCAGGTTTTTGGAGTGCACTGGCCACCAGGGCAGGCAGTAGGACCCGGAGCCAAGGCACTGGCAGCCCACCCCCTGTAAAGGCTCTGAAAATGGAGAGTGGACGACGGGACCGTCTTAAGACCCCTGGTGGGACAACAAGTGACATGGGATCGAAGGGGATTGGTGAGTCAGCTGTAACTCCAACGAAGGTGGGGAAGGTCCAGAGGAAGTCTGCCCAGCCTGTTGTGAGTGTCACAGCGGAGAAGTGCGCCATAATTTTCGGCGGTCCAGACACAACCGCCAGCACCGTCGTCACTGGTCAGGAGATGACCGCCGGAGTCACATCCCAGGAGGGCCCAAGTATCGTTACTGGTCCAGAAACCACCGCCGGAGTCACAGCCCAGGAGGGCACAAGTATCGTCACTGGTCCAGAGACCACCGCCAGAGTCACAGCCCAGGAGGGCCAAAGTATCGTCACTGGTCAGGAGACCACCGCCGGAGTCACAGCCCAGGAGGGCACAAGTATCGTTACTGGTCCAGAAACCACCGCCGGAGTCACAGCCCAGGAGGGCACAAGTATCGTTACTGGTCCAGAAACCACCACCAGAGTCACAGCCCAGGAGGGCACAAGTATCGTTACTGGTCCAGAAACCACCGCCGGATTCACAGCCCAGGAGGGCACAAGTATCGTTACTGGTCCAGAAACCACCGCCAGAGTCACAGCCCAGGAGGGCACAAGTAACGTCACTGGTCCAGAGACCACCGCCAGAGTCACAGCCCAGGAGGGCCCAAGTATCGTCACTGGTCAGGAGACCACCGCCGGAGTCACAGCCCAGGAGGGCACAAGTATCGTTACTGGTCCAGAAACTACCGCCGGAGTCACAGCCCAGGAGGGGCCAGGATGCCACAGCCCCGCTGGGCAATGTTGGAACGTCATGCCACACACCAATGCCCAGTGTAGAGATCATCATGCCACACACCAATGCCCAGTGTAGAGATCATCATGCCACACACCAATGTCCAGTGTGGAGATCGTCATGCCACACACCAATGTCCAGTGTAGAGATCGTCATGCCACACACCAATGTCCGTATCAGAACCGCCATGGCAAAGCACTGCTAAACAGTCCAGAACCGCCATGTCAAAGCACCGCTGAACAGGGCAAAGACCGCCATGTCAAAGCACCGCTGAACAGGGCAAAGACCGCCATGGCAAAGCACCACTGAACAGGGCAAAGACCGCCATGGCAAAGCACCGCTGAACAGGGCAAAGACCGCCATGGCAAAGCACCGCTGAACAGGGCAAAGACCGTCATGGCAAAGCACCGCTGAACAGGGCAAAGACCGCCATGTCAAAGCACCGCTGAACAGGGCAAAGACCGCCATGGCAAAGCACCGCTGAACAGGGCAAAGACCGCCATGGCAAAGCACAGCTGAACAGGGCATGCACCGTGTAGGAATGAATGGACCGCCACATCAGGCATCCTTCTCCCATGTGCAGCTGGGACAGTGACAGGACAGGTACTTTCATGTGGAGACTCATCCAGTCTGGGCACCAGTCCCCCTCCAGAACCAGTGGAGACTGCATCTACTTGAGAGAATGTGGCTTTGCACTCCCCAGGATGGCACAGTGGGCAACCCACCCACTGTAGAGACTTGGGAGACTGTGGCTTTGCACTCCCCAGGATGGCACAGTGGGCAAACCACCCACTGTAGAGACTTGTGAGACTGTGGCTTTGCACTCCCCAGGATGGCACAGTGGGCAAACCACCCACTGTAGAGACTTGAGAGACTGTGGCTTTGCACTCCCCAGGATGGCACAGTGGGCAAACCACCCACTGTAGAGACATGAGAGACTGTGGCTTTGCACTCCCCAGGATACTTCAATGGGCATGGAGCCCCGTCGTGGGTCTGGCTTCGCATTCATCTGGCTGAGGTGCCCCCCCTTCCCTTCCCCCTGAGGTGCCTGTTTTATTTCTATCTGATGCCCCGGCAGTGTTCTCTCCGATTTTGGTCAGGTATCTATTGTGGGCCTCACCCATGCATTTTTGGACTGTTGGTGCACGGACATTGTTGTGTACATATCTGCACTACTTCTCGGATTGTATGTGTAAATAAGAGTGATTTTGAGATATATATATATGTATATTTTTTATGACATGTATATTGGCACATTACAATGTTTGCCTGAATTTCGCATTGTCTTTTCATTCTTCCGGGGGGATTGTGGGTTGTTACTGTTATTTTTGTGACTGCATTGGTGTGTATGTTGTGATATGCGAGGGTGGGGGTGTTTGGTGGGTGTCCCCCTAACTTTTGCCTCCCCCCTCCCTGTGTCGTAGGTGCAGTACTCACCGGTATCTTCTGCGCCTACGTATCTGTTGGTCATAAAGGAGCAGAAAAACAAGCGCAGGGACTATTTGGAGTTCGGGCTCCATGGTGTCCTCGTTCCTCGTGGGATGGGTTCAGGTGAGTGTTTTCCCATAACAAAAGCTGTTTCCGCCGTGATTTTATCCGCGGTGCATCCGCAACGGAAAAGGTGGCGGATTGGCGGGTTGTAATAGTGTGGGCGGTACATTGTCTCCCGCCTGTCTGTTGGTGTTAACCGCCGCGCTGCTTATCTGTACCGCCGTGGCGGGCGGTATGTTAAAGTGGCTGTCTTTGTTGGCGGTTTCCGCCAGGGTCATGATTCCCTTTTTTTGTCCGCCGGCCTGTTTGCGGTCTTACCGCCGCTTTAACACCGTCCGCCAGGGTTGTAATGACCACCAAAGTGAGTTCCAAATAGGCATGGCCTCAACTTCTTCAGGGACCAGACCACTGCAAAAGCCTCCCTCTCAGTGACATTCCATCTTAGCTCTCTGGGGAGTATTCATCTGCTGATGAAGGCAACTGGCTGATCCTGACTCTCGTCATTGACTTGTGCTAACATTGCCCCAGTCCCTGTCTCTGAGGCATCTGTTTGCACTATACTTTCCTTGTTGTAGTCAGGGGCCAGTAGTACTGGTGCTGAACACATACCTTCCTTCAGAGTGTCAAAGACTTTTTTACAGTCTAGGGTCCTAATGACGTTTTTTGGCTGCTTCTTTGAGATGAGTTCTGTCAGAGGGACCACAATGGTCCCATAATTCTGGAAAAACCTCCTGTAATACCCAGCCAGGCCAAAAAGGCCCTGACCTGAGTCTGGGTTTTAGGAGCCTCTCAATCCAGGATGGTCTGGATTTTGGGATGGAGAGACTGTATATGGCCTCCACCTATCAGGTAGCCCAGGTACGCCACTGAACTTTGCCCTATCTGGCACTTGCTTGCCTTGATAGTCAGGCCTGCCTGGAGCAGGGCCTGAAACACTTACCTCAGGTGGACCAGGTGATCCTCCCAAGTGCAACTGAATACAGGTATATCATCCAGAAAAGCTGCACTGAAGGATTCCAACCCAGACAGGATTCTGTTCACCTTCCTTTGGAAGGTGGCAGGGGCATTTTTCAAACCAAAGGCCATCACCTTGAATTGAAATTGGCCCTCTGAGGTGGAAAATGCTGACCTCTCCTTAGCTCCGGGACTTAAGGCAATCTGCCAGTATGACGACGTCAAATGTGCTCAAGAACTTAGCAGCCCCCAAGCTATCAATGAGCTCATCAGCTTTAGGTATGGGGTGAACGTCAGTCTTAGTGAATGCATTTAAACCTCTGAAGTCTACTCCGAATCATAGCTCTTTTGTCCCACCTTGGGTACCAGTACCACTGGACTGGCCCAAGGATCATCAGAGGGCTCGATTACCTTCAGCTTGAACAGCTTAGCTACCTCCAGTTTAATTTTGGCTTTGACCTGGTCTGACAACCTGTACAACTTATTTTTGACAAATAAACTGTCACCAGTGTCAATGTCATGGTCACACCAATTGGTGAGTTGTGGGGTCAGGGAGAACAGCCCAGCAAACTGCTCCAACAGTTGTCTGCAGTCTTTCTGCTGCTGTGCTGTCAACTTGAGAGAGAGTACTACTCCCTTCACTGACCCATCTTGTGCATTGGTGGAGAGGAGGTCTGGCAGAGGTTCATGTTCCTCCTCCTTTCCTTCATCTGTAACCATAAGCATGGTCATGTCTGTCCTTTCTTGGTGGGGTTTCAGTCTGTTTACATGCAGGATCCTATGGGGATTCCTGGGGGTGTCAAGGTCAACCAGGTAGGTGGCCTCACTCTTTTTCTCCATAATTGGATATGGCCCAGCCCACTTATCCTGGAGGGCCCTAGGGGCTCCAAAACCCACACCAGTTGATCTAGGTGATACTCAGGCATGGTAGCCTTCTGGTCATGCCAGAGCTTCATGAGGTCTTGGCTGGCTCCAGGCTGCTGCTTGCCTTTTTCATGAACTCTGCCATTCATGACCACAGGCCTAGCACATTATCAAGCACAGTCTGTTGGGACTCTTTGAGCTGCTTCTCCCAAGACCCTCTCAACAAACACAATGGGCCTCTTACAAGGTACCCAGACAGTAACTCCCTTTTGGGGCTCTTCCCTGTAAGAAAACAGCAGACATGGGAGGAGAACATCCCATCTCCTCCTGAGTTTGTCAGACAACCCTATGATCATGCCTTTCAAGGTCTTGTTAAACCTTTCCACCAGACCATTGGTCTGGGGATGACATCAGGTGATAAAATTGTAAGTAATGCCATATTCATCCCACATTGCTTTCAGATAGTCAGACCTAAAGTTTGTGCCCTTATCTGAGATCAGTTCCTTGGGAAAGCCCACTTTGGTGAACACCCCAAGTATGGCCCTAGCCACTGTGGGAGCAGTGACTGTCCTGAAGGGTATTGCCTCTGGATACCTGGCCTGACAGGTGACACAGAAGCCGCAAAACTCCTTCTCTTTCTTTGACATATGGGGCTAATAAAAATGGTTGACCAGCCCGTTCTAGGTCTTAGTCTGCCCCAAATGTCCTCCTAAGGGAATATAAAAGCTTGAGGTGAGGAGGAATTCACTGTACTTCTAGGGGACCACATCTCTCCTGGTTGCTCCTGGTATGGGGTCCCTTGCCTCATTACAGAGACCTCCATCCTCCCAATAAACGTTGTTGAAACCACTGATATACCCTTGTTCTTGCCTGGAGGCAGTCTACCGCAGACCCTCAATAGTGGGACAGTATAGCTGTCCCTGGTACAACTCTTCTTTGGTGGGCCAACCTGACCCTTGCAATTCTGCCAAGTCAGGCAGAGCTTGCAGGGGAGAGGTCCCTCCCTCAGAGGTCGGATACTCCCCTTCAGGATTGGATTCCTCTTGCACCTCTGAACTCTTTGGATCTGACAAGCTAGATCCTGCACCCTTTTTCATGTTCTTGAAGGCTTGGCCCATTGTTCCACTCCCATAGGACTTACCACCAGTGGGGGGCTTCTTTGAACAGACAGCATCTGCTCTTTGTGTCCAGACTGGTGACACTCAAAACACTTTCATTCCTTTGCAAGTTCCTGGAATGTTCGAGCCTTAGCAGCACCATTATTCTTCCCCTGATAGCCCTACCCTGGCATGGCTCAAGACCCCAACTCTCTGTGCAGGCTTTGGGGGCTCTTGTGAGGACCCCTTGCACTTTTTATCTTCCTTCCCCTGGGCTTTCCCCTGGGAAGAGACCTGTCCTCCCTTTTTCTTTTTTTTAGGTTACTCTGGTTCTTCACCACTCATCTGCTGCCTCCCCAAGATCCCACAGGTACCTGGGTTTGATCCTGGCTTAACCTCTCTTGAACATAATTAGTTAGAAAGGCTTCTTTCATTGTTAAATTATATAGCCCCTCATAGGTACTTACCGTGTTACCCTGTATCCAGCCCTCTATTGTTTTCTGTGAGATGTCCACAAAGTCAACCCAGGATTGGGTAGTGACCTACTGGTTGTCCCTGATCATCATTCCTTATTGCTCTGAGGACAGACCAAACTTCTGGGTGAGACACTTTTTCATGTTAGGATAGGAGTCTGGCTCCTCTTCCCCTAGGGTCAGGAGAATATCCCTCCCAGATACTGGAATTAACTTCCATAGGAGTGAACCCTAGTACTGAGACTTAACTCTTCTCACTCTGCCCTGCCAGCCATTTGTCTATATCACCCCCCTCTTGGTATACAGGAACCACCCCTTTGGTTAACTTGGGACAAAACCAACCAACCCTGAATATCTTCATTTCTTCTTCGCTGCCACCATCTTTTGGTTCTGCTCTTGCCCACTTTTTCTTTTCTAGGGCCAACTTTTCTGCCTCTAAAGTAGGCATGGATGAAGAATTCTACTCCACCAGCAGAGTTTGCTGAGTTTTCCCTACTCCACGTGGAGTTCCGAAGAACTCAGTGAAGTGAAGCAGAGCAGAGTTTTTTCTCTCATTTGCACTTGCCAACGTTAAGTTGGTGAGCATGAGAAATCGCTCGGTTGGCGAGCGAGATTTCTGAACACGAGCGGTTGAGGTAGACCGCGATCACTCGTGATGAGAAAGCTGCCACTCACGTTGAAGAAGTTGCCGCTCGGGTAGAAAATCTATTCAAGCCTCAAAAAGAAGTTATCGCCCTTGGGCCCTCCGTGTGATGTCGTCCGCACTGATTTTATAGTGAGGGTGAAACTTGTGCACTGAAATTCAGTGCCAACAGCGCACCATACCCAAACTCCACTACTCAAGGAATCCGCATATCGCGGCAGAATGTTTGGGCACTTCGCAGAGTTCCGTACAGCAGAACTCTGCAAACTCTACCCAGGCCTACTCTAAAGCTATAAGGGCCAGCTGGGATTCCAACTCTCTTTCCTGGAGGGACAGGTCCTCTCCATCTGAAGGGGGCTACCTCCCCCAGCTAGCTTTGGGCATGGCCTGATAACTGTGTGGAATAATGACCTTTCTTCCTTCTCATCACTGCGTTATGTATGTCCTCCCTCCTCTGAAAGATTGGACCTAGCATCCTCCCCCTCATCTCCCACTGGAGCTTCCTCTTGACCTTTAGCCCAGGCTGTCAGGGATATAATCAGCACATTCTTCCTGAGACTAGTGCCTGCAGGCAACTCCCTCTCTGCACGAAACCCCCTAAACTGGACTACTTTGGATGTGGGTAGGTTAGCCAGCTCAAGCTCCATGATATCTTATAAGATTTGAGTCACTCAAAAAAAACTTTGCAAAATTGGATTCAGAAATTTAGAAAAATTGCAAAAATTTAAATTGGTACAAATTAAAGATAAAAAACTGTTTTTGCACTGGGACAATTTTCATTTGTTTCACTTAAAAATTGATTGTAATATTAAACACAACTACTGGATCTCTCCACTGCACACCAAAAATTTTGGAAAGTTGATTTTTGGTAAGGGTAGGTAAGTATCTACACGTAGCAGTATGCCACAGACCCCCATTAGTTCCAGTCAGGTTCTCAATAAATGAATCCCAACTCAACCCCTGGCAGCTTGGCAACAAACAGTTAGGCTTAACTTAGGAGACAGGTGTGTAAAGCATTTAAAAATCACAGAACGAATACTTAAGTAAAACACAAAACACAATAAAAATCACCAAATTATCAATTTATAAAAATAAATTATATTTTTACCTTTAAAATGACACTAAAATGACAAGAATCCAAGAAAGGGAACTGGCGATTTGAATTTTTAAAGAATAAATTATTTTTAGCTCATAGAAACTTAAAGTGACAATCTAAACTTCTGGTTGCACTTGACCGGGGCAAAGTCAAAATTTGAGGTCAACCGAGTTGGAGCCCTGCTCGACTACAGTGCGTGAGGCTAGGGTTTACTTTTGGACTTAGGGCCTGAATGCAACCTTGGCGAATGGGATACCACATCACAAATGTGATGGATGTCCCGTCCACCGTATTGCAAGTTCTTTTATATCCTATGGAACTTGTAAAATGCCAGATGGGATATCCGAAATGTTTGTGATAGAATATCCCATCCGCCAAGGTCATAATCAGGCCCTTAGTCTTTTTCTTGAATATTTTTTGGCCCTGGAGCTTTTCAGCAGGACGAACCTGAAAATCAGGCCACGTTGCGGTCGACGTAAGCCGGCTTGACTCAGAACGTCGGGTCGGTCTACTTATGGAGTTTTTTTCCAAAGTTGCTCATCCCAAGGTTCAAGAAGCTCTAAATTGTTCCTTGAGGGTGAGGACTCCAACTCCCAGAAAGCACCTGGCTTACATCCAAAAATGACCACTGGTCAGTTTCTACAGGGATTGATGCAGGGGACTCTGGTCAGCTAGTTTCTACTTGTAGTAAACAAGAAGTCCCTTCTTAAAGCAGTAGAAGTCAGGCAAAGTATTTTCTGCAGTGAAGCCCTGGTGCAGCTGGTGCAGTCCTTCTGAGTGCAGTGTCCCGGTGCAGTCCAGGGTTCTAACAGGGCAGTCCCCTTTCTTCTTGTCTTGTTCCTGTAGAGATCTCAGATGGAGTGCAGTTCTGCCAGTTTTATCGTTGCTCCTGGCGTGGAAAGTGGGGGGTGCTCTGTCAAATCATGTGCAGGACACCACCCTCTTAATTGACCACTTCTTGGGAAGTGTGACAAAAATCAATCCCAGGGAGCAACATTCTCCAAAAATCCAAGATGGTAAAAATTAAATCACTGGTGTGGCTAAGTTACCTTTGGCACACCCCTTTGCAGCCCTCTCTTAATCTAATCCGGGGGCACCTGGCTGTCTGGGTTTGCAGGAAATGGGGAAGGTACAGTTGCTGTCCCAAATGTCCTTCCCTGTTTCGAAGACCAGTTTGGCTGCTCTCCCACCATCCTATTCTACCATCTGCTGAGGCAGATCTCCTCCCACCAGATGCTTCCTTTGTGTCAGCCCAGGCCACTTCACACCTCATCAAGACAGCCTGGCTCAGGATGCCAGAGGGTGGCCAAACAGAGCAGAGCACTGCAGGGCTGAATACGGCAACTTTTAGTAAGAGTTCTAAAACTCTTTCTAGGTACAAGTTATATTATACGTAACAGTTGCAAGTTGTTGGATTTATTACAACTTTTAATTTGATACTAAACATGCCAGATTAAGCTCCTTCCTATGGAAAATGAGACTTTATTATTTTAAAATAAAGTCTCCCCATGTTAGCCTACGAAGCCCATTCGTGATAACGGGGAAAAACAAATGTAGCTATTTTCCCTCATCAGGGCTTATAAAACATCTTTTATAAAGTCCCTGCTTATAGTTACACTGCACTAAACCCTGCGGGGCACCTAGGGCACACCTTAAGGATGACATTTGTATAAATAAGGTAGCTTAGAACTTTGGAAGTACTTTTAATTCCAAAGTCGAATTTGGGGTTAATTCTAACTTAAAAGCAGCCAGCAAGGCAGGCCTGCCTTTAAAATGATACCGGGCAGTGCACCTATGGGTGCACTAACTGTTCTGGGGTCCGTAAACCTCCATGCCCACCATATACTAGGACTTATAGGTAGGTTGATACAGCCAATTATAACTATCCAAATTTGCATAATCCATTTTACACAGAGCACTGACTCTGGTTAGCAGTACCCAGGGCACAGTCAGAGTCAGTAACCACTAGTATCTTTCAAAAAAGAAATTGTGGTGACTAGGGCAAAAAGAAGGACTTCACTCAACATTTAACAGGAAACAATCATACACATAAAGCCTGTTGGCTGAGCTGTAGCCTCTGTCTGATGCTACGCCAATAGGTACAGTACATTTTAATGCATATGAAGAGTCCACGATTTATGACTGTGCATAATGTTATGTCAAGGGTCTGATTCAGTTGCTCAAACCATCATCTAATATGAACAAGAACCCTGGATTCTAACTACTGATAAGTGAAACTCAAACAGTTTTTCATAAATATGTAAATTTTGTAACGTCAAACACAAGTCCTGAAACACGACAATTGAAAAATAAATTCAACAGAACTACAGTTTAATTTCATTCATTTATATTAGATACTAAAAAGTCAGTTGCTTTTGCTGCATTTGCTCAGTGTATAATCACCAAAAGGAGATTTGTATTGTGGAGAGTGTCAGAGTTCAAAGTAATTTGCATAGGATTTTGACAAGCTAATACTGTATAACACTGATAGCCCACTTATCTGGTAATGGTACTTTCCGCAATAGACATAGTGAGAGAATTCAAGAAAAGGGTACAACTTAAAAGGGCATAGTAATCTCACAGGAAGTGCTACATTCACTAATTATAAGTTGTTTTTCTCCAGTCAGCTCAATTTTTCATAAGCAGAAATCTGAGTTTGATGCAGCGATTATGATTTAGTAAACAAAACTTACTAATTGACAACAGCCAAGAGCAAACATTAAGACAAAACTATAACCTTAAGGGAACATAGTAGTCTATAAATGTACATGTGGGGCACATTTACAAGCCCTGTGGAACAGGGCAGCGCAGTAAGTAACCTTACCCGGCTGCCCTGCACCACAGGGAAAGGGCAGAAATGCACAATATTTACAAGATATGGTGTATTTCTGTTCTTTCCCTCTGTGCACCATGGAAAGAGGAAACAAAGATGAAAAATAATGATATTTCTCCTGGTTACACCTGCCCTGGGAGAGTACAATTTTGATGCATTCACATGTTTACAGATTGTTGTAAATCTGGGAATGCGTCAAAACCCACGTGTTTTGCATGGGAACACCCACTGCAACGCCCTTAGTATGTCTCTCTGTCGCAGTGTAAGGTAACGCAGCAACTTGAGCTGCAAAGCCTTACACAATATCCTAAAAGCCATGAAAAGCCATGCAAAATGGCTTTGTGTGGCCTTATAATAGGCCTTCCATATGCACCACAGGTGGGTCACAGAAAGTACTCACTGGTGGTACACGGGGCTTGTAAATATGCCCGTAAGTATTTGTTTCACCCAATAACTATGCCTATCTTAAACTGAGTTAGAACCCCTTTGCTCACCATTGATGAATAGTCTGTTATACATGGAAGTCCACTCACAAAACTATTCTCCAGGGAACACTTACAGAGAGTTCAAGAAATCAGCCAAAGATCATCCTTAAGTACATTTTGAAAATGGCTATAAAATCTATTGTGTAAAAATGGGATAAACTGCACTTGAATTTGATTACCTATACAATGCCAGTATCAAAAAAATACAAAATACATCCAGATAAATACACATCAAATTTACGAGATTATGGTATAATACATGGAATTCTATAATCCCTCTTTAAACGCCTGTCTCAAATTTCCTTCGGTGATTATAAAGAAAAGACATGAGAAATCAATTGTAATAAGTTATTACAGTCGAGGTCTGATGTCACAATGCCTGCTGCCAGAGCCAGCAGCCAAGGTGAAAGCCAGGGCACGTCTCAAAGTAGATGTTTGACTCCTTCTATGCGTCGGACGGCCAGAAGCTGTCTGACACTGCTGTGCTCATGGCACTGCACATGGCAGTGACAATACACATGGCTCATGGAAATGCTCATTGCACTGGACATGGCGGTGACAACGCACATGGCACTGAAAATCCCTCTGTTTTTCTTTGGATATTTTTAGCCTTGGTTGCTGGAGGAAAGCTTCCCCAGCAACCAAGGCTAAAAATATCCCCATCCTGTAATGATGATCGGCGCGGTGTGTGCTCCAATGGCACTACAAGGAAATAAAAGTAAAATTACATGTGCTTTCATTTTCTTTGGTGCTCAGTGACATGTCTCAGACCCACAGATTTCAATGAGAAAGGTACCGTTGGAAAGGAGAAACTATCTTCTGAAGGTACCTTCCGTAGTCAATCCCCACTTGGGGATCATCTTAGGAGAGTGATCCCAAACAGAGATCCACTCCACAAGGCCACCAGGGGCAGAGAGCTCAAGAAATCAGCTGATGATCATCCCAAAATTCATTTTGAAGGTGGATATCTATGGTGTAAAAATGGGATAAACTGTATTTGAATTTGATTACCTATACAATATCAGTAACAAAAAATTGCAAAATCTTGGTAATACATTCACATAAATAAACATCAAATGTTAAAGATTATGGTGCTCAGGGGCATATCTCAGTCCCCTGAGCACCGATTTCAACTGGAAAGGTACAGTAGGCGTAGTGAATGGGTGAAACAAATACCTTTAGGAGGGCGATCCCCAAGCAGGGATCCACTCCACTAGTCCACCAGCGACGGGGGAGCAGCTTGTGCAAAGGCTTTTGCTCCCCCTTAAATCTTCAAATAATGCAGTCTTTCTGCCTCCTTTGGTGGCAGTTGGGAACAGGAGCCCCTAATCTGCCCCCTGGGGGATTAGAAAGCACACTAGCCACCAGGAACCTTTTTCTATTTAGGAAAGAGTAAGGTCTGGCCAGAAGGGGCAAGGCAATACCCCCACCCCCAAAATAGGCAAAGTCTTTCTGCCCCCTTTGTGGGGCAGATGGGTGGTTATTACCCTCAACTGCCCTCCCGGGGAGCAGCAAGCCTAAGAGGCACCAGGTTTTTTTTTTTAGAAACGTCTTGGGGTGGAGACTGCCCAGAACGAGTGCAGCAATGCCCTCACCCCACAAAAACATAGACACAGGTACGCTGGCACCTGGAAAAACCTACCAGACTCAGAATCTAAACATCTGGAGGACTCCAGGGTGGTGTGCTTTACATGCACCCCACACCACTTTCTTCCCCACAATGACCTGCAAACCTCCAACTTTGCATGAAATCACACATTTATCCTACATTTCTGTGATGGAAACTTACAGAATCATCATGAATCCACAAAATTCCTACCACCCAGCATTGCTCCATCTGTACTGATAAAATCTCTGCGGGTATCCAAAGTAGAGTCAGCCTTAAAACATATGGAAAAAACTTCCCTTTTGGACACCCTTTTGTTTCCCCTCAATTTCTACATGTTTTTGGCCCTTCCCTGTCGCAGGCACTTGGCCCACCTGCACTAGTGAGGTAATTGTTTTTATAGGGAGCTCAAGGAGATTGTTGGGTGGTAGGAAATGTGTGGCTTCCCTCAGATTCCAGAAGTTTCAGTTACAGAAATGTGAGGAAAATGATTTTTTAGACAATGTTTGAATTTTCCAAAGGTTTCGGGGTGATGAACTTGGAGAGAGCCATACATGTCACCCCATTCTGGACTCCCCTGGGTGTATAATTTCATTTAAATCTATAGGCTTACAGGTTTTCACTAGGTGCCGGCTGAGCTGAGGACCAATTTCCACAGCTAGGCACATTGAAAAAAAGGGTCAGTTTTAGGTGGAAAAATTTAATGTGTCTACGTTGCGTTTTGGGCCTTTTGTGAGGTACCATTGTATCGGGAGATTTGGGGAAGTCTGGGTGGAAGGAAGTTTGTGTCTCCCCTTAGATTCCAGATCTTTCCATCACAGAAATGTGAGGTAAATGTGTTTTTATGATAATTGGTGAAGTTTGCAAGGACTTCTGGGTAACAGAACCTGGTGAGAGGCACACAAGTCAAGCCATCCTGGATTCCCCAAGGTGTCTTGTTTTAAAAAATGGACAGGTTTGCTAGGTTTCCCTGGGTACGGACTGAGCTAGGTCACAAAAACCACAGTTAGGTACATTTTTAAAAAAAGTGTCAGTTTGGGGTGAAATTGTGATGTGTCCATGTTTTGTTTTGGACTGTTTCCTGATGCCGTCACTAGGCCTACCCACACAAGTGAGGTATAATCTTTATTGGGAGACATGTGAAAATGCTGGTTGGAAGGAAGGTTGTGGTTCCCCTCAGATGCCAGAACTTTCCATCACAGAGCTATGAGGTAAATGTGTTTTTAGACAAATTTTGAGGTTTGCAAGGGATTCAGGGTAACAGAACCTGGTTGGAGCAACACACGCCACTCCACCCTTGATTTCTCTGGGTCTTTAGTTTTCAAAAATGGACATGTTTGCTAGGTTTATCCAAGTGCTGGCTGAGTTAGAGCCCAAAATCCACAGTTAGGCACAGTGCAAAAAAAGGGTCAGTTTTTACTGGAAAAATGTGCTGTGTCCATGTTGCATTTTGGGCCATTTCCTGTCGCGGGCACTAAGCCCGCCTACACAGGTGAGGTACATTTTTTATTAGGAGACCTAGGGTAAAACAGAATAGTGGAACAAGTGTTATTTCCAGTTGCCTTTCTCTGCATTTGTGCCTTCCAAATGTAAGACAGTGTTAAGAAAGAAAAATGCCCTCTAATTCATGTGCTGTTATGGGTATCCCACAGTACAGAAATTTGCAAATAACCACTGATTCTAAACTCCAAATCTTTTTCCCATTTCGAAAATATATAGGTTTCCTTGATACCTATTTTTCACTTTTTATATTTTACCAAATGAATTACTGTATACCCAGTGCACAATGAAAAACCATTGTAAGTTGTGGCTCAGTTATTAGCTCTGGGTACGTAGGATTCTTGGTGAACTTACAAGCCCTATATATCCCTACATCCAAAAGAGTCTAGCGGACATAACAGTATTTGGCTCTCAAAAATCTGCCATAGTTAGAAGACATTACAGATGAAAACGTAGACACAAATGGTTGTTTTTTTTCAACTCAATTTAATTTTTGTTTTATTTCAACTGTTACTTTCTATATAAAAAACCTCAAAGGATCTACACAAATGATTTATTGATGAATTCAGAATTGAATATACTTTTCAGAAATGTTGAGCTTTCTAGGATCCACAATAGGTTTCACACCCAACTCTACTACTAACTGGAAGGAGGCACAAAAGTAGGAAAAATGGACTATGTCCCAGTAAAATGCCAAAACTGTGTTGAAAAACTTCATTTTCTCTTTCAAGTCTGTCTGTTCATGAAAGCTGGGAAGATGGTGACATTAGCACAACAAACCCTTGATTGATGCCATTTCCAGGGAAAAAAACAGATGTTTCCTTCTGCAGCACTTTTTCCCACTTTTCCCAAAAAAACATTTAGCTGGGTTTAGGCTAATCTCTTGGTTCCCTCCAGGGGAATCCCCAAACCTTGGGTATTTTAGAATCCCAGGATGTTGATAAAAAGGACACAAATTTGGCATGGATACCTTATGTGGACAAAAAGCTATGGGGGCCTAAGTGCAAACGACCCCAAATAGTCAAAAAAGGCTTTGCACCGGGGGGAAAAGACCTAGCAGTGAAACAGTTACACAAATGAAACATTGCTTTTTGTTTCTTCTGCTCTATTTTTCTAGCTTACAGTGGCAAGTAGAAATCACATGTTTATTGTTGGCACTCCTTAGATAATTATATAAAAAAAAAATGGGGGCCTATTTAAGTAAAGTGGAGCTGCACGCAGTTTTCCACTCATTCACAACTACTACAGCTTTTTCTTAATGACTTGCATTGAACTGTTTCTAATACCTTTTTGAAACAAATACCAAACAGGTTTTTGATGTGTTTAGTTTTGAACTAAAAGTTCTATTTTTATTCTTCCTGTTTGCAAGCATGCTTTTTCTGTCATATGAAAGAGCTACACAGTAAGGTTTTAAAAAGTGATTTGTGGTTAAGGTAATGGTCTGACCTTGTATTGTATAGGATAAAGTACCCCGCACCAAACATGATTAGATATTGTAATTCATCTTGGAGTTCTATATCCTTATAAAAGAACTTGGGTCAGCCTCATTCCTTTATATAGTCTCCTTGATGACTTGAACTATCCTTATAATGAAGGGCAGGGGGTAATATTCTCCATTATGTAATTTCAAATTTTTAGATGTATAAAAAATCAATATCAACACGTTTCACAGCTCCTTAAGCCACTTATCATTGCTGGAAGAAAGAAAAAAATAACACTAGCATTCATCCATCACAATAGAATAGGTTTAACAACAAAAAACACAAAAGATAAACATCATAGTATAGTAGTCATAAGTATTTATAAGTACGTTTACCACTTCAGGGACATTCACAAAATACGAATTATGTCTCTGTTCAACATTGAATAATTAACACCAGTATGTATAAAACAAATTAGAAGAATTGTGATAATATGCATTTCATACTTTCAGCATTGATTGTGTACAAGTAGATCCAACATTATGGCCTTCATTACAAGTTTGGCCAGGTCGTAAATGAGCCGACAGCAATGTTGCGGTGCGTCAGGTCTAGGGGCTGTTCATTGGGGCCCCTGGCACCCCGTTTCCACCAGTTTTTACATGGTGGTGCAACCTCCATGTAAAAGCCTGCAGAGAGGGGACTTGTAATTCCTGGGGCAGCATTGCCCTGGTGGATTAAGATCACCTTTTGATTGATAAATGTCAAGGAATAGTTTAAAAGGATTGAAATGTAAATATTGCTGGATCAGTGTACTTCAAAATAGCAAACAATTCTTAATAAAATATCAGTGCAGAGATTACATCTCATCACATTGCAATAACATTCACATGATGATGCCAATCTAAAAACATAAAAGCAATAAAAGCATAACAATAACAGATATTAACTGGATGTTCATCACTCAGAACAAAAGAGCGCTGTGGTTTAATAACACACACCATGAACCACAACTAGCAATCATTATCATTTTTATCTGTACGAATTGCATTTCTACAGGGAAGACTGCAAAATATTAAAATCTTTTTAAGCAAACATTCTCCAAATCGATCTACATTTTTTATATGTAACTTCCATAAGATGTCAGAAACGAAAGGGAGGGCTTTTAGGTGGGAGATTTAATAGGGGAAATGGTCCTGTTAGCCTAGATGAGCATATATTCTTGTGAAGGATGAAAATGCTGCAGCAATACTTTACTCAGGAGTCAGTGATGTGAAAGCAGCTAACAGCGTCATTGAGAGTGGCCTTCAGTGGAGCAACGTGAGTCTTGGTGTCCCAGTTAGAATGGCATTTCCATAGACAAGTCTAGGAATTACAAGAGCTCATATCACATTTTAAAGGTCATGAATGAGACAAAAGACTTGACCTTTTTGATATTTCTGAGCTGGTATAATGCACTTATGGTAGTGGAGCAAGCATGTGCAAATATTTGTCTAGATTGATTCCGAGAGATTTGGTGCAGTCAATGATTTTAGGAGGTCAATTGAGTGCATTTAAGCAGTTGTGCCGGTCTTGGATTGAGAGAAATAGGAAGGAAGTACATTTTCAGTAGATTTAGTTTTAAGTGGTTGGTGGCCACAATTGCATCTTTGTTACAGATTGATTTAAATGAAGTACGTTGTCTAGAGAAGACATGTTTAGGTAGAGCCGGGTGTCATCTGCATATAGATGCTATGCAATATTAGCATGGAGAAATATTGAGGTTAATGGCTTCATGTGGTGACTGATGAATGTAGGAGTCATAATGGAACCTTGAAGGACTCCCCGGATGACAGGGCAATGTCTGATAGCTATTCATTTAACCTGATTTGTTGTCCATGGTTGTTGAGAAACGGAAAAAAACTGTAATATACTGTGCCACCAAGCCCAATACATGGCTGTAGGATGTTAAGAAGAATGTTCTAATTGACTTTGTTGAAGGCCAAGTAGAGGATGAGGAGTACAATGAAGCATGAGTACCCTTTGTCCATAATGTTAACTATGACAGTCTCCATAATTCGCCCAGCCCTGACATGCTTTTTTATTTCAGATAGCACACATTTTTTGCCAGGAAAGTAAGGATGGTCACGGGGAGGAAATTGTTCATGCCTTCAGGGTCAGCTTTAGGTTTTGGAAAGAGCGGGGTGACATGATCTGATTTCAGGCGGTACAGGACTGCACCTTGTGGCAGTGAGGAGTTGTTTATTGTAGTCCGGAAGGGGAGATGTGTAAAATGTCTTCAATTAGGGAGCAGGGTATAGGGTCAGAGACGTGAGAGGCTAAATTCATACTAGACATTATTTTGATGAGTTTGTATTCTCTTAGTATGTTGAATTCATTCCAGGAGGCATTGCTTTTAGCGTTCAGCAGTGATGCAATAAAGTTGGCTATCTTACTGATGCCAGCCCCAGGAATGTGGTGCAATTTTGTGTATAGTAGAGGAAGATTTTCTTTGGGCTCATTGGGCAAAAAGGAACATATTTACAAGAAACTGGTACATCAGTGCTGATGCACCAGTTTTCTTGTGCCGCCCCTGCCCCACCTAACAACTCTATGGGTGCACTGTATTTACAGTACGGGGACCATGGTGCACATTAGGCTAACAGTGTCAACATTTTTTATGCTATTGTGGAGCTTTGCTGCACTAGTGTCAAATGCTTTGATGCTAGTGCAACAAAGTGCAGGGAGGCCCATTGATTAAAATGGATGCATCACTTTAATGCCTGCTTTTTAGAGGTGGGGTGGAAGAAGATGATGTGATTGTTAGACCCGTCCATAGGTAATATGCAGTCCACGAGGATGGACTCTCCATTGCCGATAAGGAGGTTAAGTGTGAAACCCTTAGTGTGAACTAGACCATTACAGAATCATGTCAGGTCTTTGTTGCCCAAAAAATCTTTGAGATGAGCTATCTGAGAGATGCTGAGGTCAATCCACTGGAGATGAAAGTCACCAATGAAGATGGAAGCGCTTATTGTGTAATGAGAACCATTTTATGTTCAGTGAAAAGTTGATTGTCACCTGTTGAATAGTAAATGATGTGGAATTTGGTCAGCTACAATTATGAAGTGGAGAGTTCAACCCCTAGACATTCGAAGGTGGAGTACTTTTCAACATTAAAACAGTTGAGGTGAAGAGTGTTTCTGTGGATGATGAAAATACCACCCCAAGCTCCCCATCCCGTTCAAGATGCTTGATTTAAAAAGGAGGAAGAATTAATTGTTCACTCAGTTAGGAGGAGAGCTTTTTAAGGCAGGTTTTAGTGAGGAAGAAAAAAATATTGATTCAGGTATTTCTGTGTTGTTTTTGGTTGTTGATATGCAGTTACAAAGCATGCATTTTAGTCTGTCTTTAGTCATCATAGTAGTTCAATCTGAGATCATGGGACCGTTGATGTAGTTTAGTGCTCCTATTGCAATGGTATGTTCTACAATTGTTGGAAAAATAATTATCAAGATGTTGTGTAAGTATAGGTGACTTAGTTTTGATCTGGATGAGTCATGAGAGGAAAAGAGAGAGTCTAAGGACCTAACTTGAAACTCAGTGGATGGGCTTCTTCATCACAATTGTGGCTGATATCCTGTCCGCCGTATTTCAAGCGCCATTGGATATAATGCACTTATAATACAATGGACAGGATATCCATGACATTTCTGATGGTGTAACCTGTCTGCTAAACTCTAAATCAGGCCCTAAGTCTTAATTACAGAAATGGTTGACAGTCACCTTGAGTATGAGGCTTTTATTACATAGGGGAACCGGAAAAGGTGTTGATAACAATGGATGGTAAATCCACTACCTCTAAGGAACCAGAGGAAATCACTGCAATACTAGATAACCAGCACAAGAACACTGCACCACATTCTTAACATAGTGATAAACCTCCACACTCATATTGGTCAGCCTCAGGGGGGCCCCTTTAGCAGGCTGTTTTATAGTGTTTCCTCACCCTTCTGATAATGACTGTTGGAGTATAGCTCTCAGTCCTTCCCCTGCCAAACTCACTGGAAATACTTTTTGCCATCTGCACCATGACCTCACAGCTTTTTCCATGCCAGTCCCCTTAGCCACCTCCTTTCCCTCTATCCGTGGAGATCATGTAGCCTAGACCTTTCACCATTGTCTCTTGTAATGTTAAGTAACTGACCAACTATATAAAAAGTAAAAAGATACTAACTTGTTTGGCTTCTACATAAGCAGACATTGCCTTCCTACAGAAGACTAATTTGAGTTCTAAGAATACTGAAAAAAACGAATAACGACTGGGTAGGGAGGGTCATTTACACCTACCATTCAACACAAGAAACATCCCTTTCACATTCGACTAGTTCCAAGACATGTGGGGTGGCTTTCTTCCTAAAAACCCTGCTTTGCAGGATCCTGCAGACATGGATGGATGACAAAGGTAAATTTGTCCTAGCCAATCTATGACTTGGCTATCAGGAGCTCAATGTGGAAATCCTATTTGCTCCAAATGGGGCCAAAATGACTTTCTTACTCAGGATGCACGGTATTAGTTGAATTGGCCTTGATCCATATCAAGTTGGGGGTAATAGGAATCCTGCACCAGCCGGGATCCATAGGCAAGCTTCATATTGGATCAGGGGCTCACTGACATCCCCTCTGCTATTTGTATTTGCCTTGGAGCCTCTGTTTGCTGATATTCCTCAATCTGAAGAACTTACCAATGTCCAATGTGTTGTGGTCTTGGGAGGTCTCTGACATCATTGATCAATTATGTCAGAGAATAGAATGGAAATGTTCAGGGGATTCTGGTGGAAGACGGTTGGGAGTGAAGGAAGAAGCAAGAAGCAGCAGGCACTGTTGTGGATGCTGTATTAATAAAGACTTACCATACGACTTTCGGATCTTTGGAGTTACTTCGTAACAGTGGCGACAAGAGTCTACAGCATCCACCGAACCTGGCGTGTGATACACTGACGGCTGTACTTTTTATTAGCGCTGTAGCGAGAAGGAGCTCTGTGACGACGTGGAAGTACTCCACCGTTGTAATGTAGGAGCTGATATTCAAATATTATTCCATAATCTGAAGTGCTGAGTGCTGCGTGTCGAGTCACGCTGTGTGTTCATTGAAATTGCTGAAATGCGGCTGAGCTCCCAGTGAGAGAAGGTATTTGGCTGCACTTCTTTTCTTTTGGGAATGTCTCGAGCCGTTCTGGCAGCAGTAGTTTAAGTGCACGTTTGAAATTTGTGCGCTATTTAAACAAAAAAACAAAAAAAGAAAATAAAGAAAAGGGAGAAGAAGAACTAACGGATACCTTGCGCGCGCGCATTTTCAAGACACCGTGCGAACGTGCGCATTTCAAAGCGCTCCTGTGAATGTGCGTGTGTGGTTGTAGCAGCATTCCATAAGATTTTTTCTGAGGAGACCACCTTCAAGACCAACATAACACGGCGCGAGTCTCCTTAACAGTTGTCTTTAACCTTGATACATTACGAGACTGACACGAACGTCAGATCTCGCGTGGTTACAGTTTTACGGTGTCTAGTCTGCTAACTAATTTTTTTTTTCCTGGCACAAAAAACACATGTACTCATATGTTGTTCTTGGAAATGTTATATTTTATTGAAATGGAGAGTAAGACAACATATGTATAATATACTGTTCTTGACTTAATTATTTTGAGGATTTTGAACATTTCATTTAGCGATTTATTTTTTTCTTGGAGCATATTTCCTACACTATGTCTCATATGGCTACTCTCAGTTTGTCTAAGCCACCACAATTTTTATCTGAACGTGGGGAACCTATTCTACCGTGGAAAAAATGGATTAATCCTTTGGAATCTTATCTGATTGGCATTGGCGGAGAAACGTTTTCGCCAGCAAGGAAACAAGGAATTCTTCTGCATAATTTAGGTATTGAAGGGAGGAATATCTATGACAGTCTTGATCCAATTACGATTGGCACTGCAGATGGTGACCCTAGGGACTTGTATGATATGTCAGTCATGATGTTGAAGAAACATTTTGATACTTGAATAAATGTAGTCATGCAAAGACATAAATTCTTTATGAGAACACAAGCTAGAGATGAAAGAGTGGGAAATTGCATTGCTTCTCTTAAGACACTTGCACAGACCTGTGAATTTTCTGGTTTAACTGATTCTCTTATCAGAGATCAACTGGTAAGATGTACCAATAATCCAAGTGTGCAAGAAAAGCTATTAGCAAAAAATCCCTCTCTAGAAGAAGCAGTTGCTATTGTGGAGAGTTTGGAACATGCCGCTTCCTGGGTTAAAGAAATGAAAAACACCACTTCGAACTGTTTCACTGACCCCTCTGTTAATCCGGCAGTAGCTAGAGTTTCCACTCAAGAAGGTTTACAGGAGAAGAAATCAGCGGCAAGTTATCTGAGAGGGGGCAGCGAGATGCCCAAAGAGTCCAAGCTTAAATGTTACAAATGTGGGAGTTCTGGACATTTAGCTAATAATCCAAGATGTTTTGCTAGGAATGTCAACTGCAGAAATTGTGGGAAGAAAGGACATTTAGCAAAAGTTTGCAAAAATCAGGAGATAAATGTGATAGATGAAACAATATCAAGTCAACAGTTGATCTTAAATGTGAAGTGTCCTGATACTCAGAATTTCTCTATAAGTAGTGATACCAAGTTAGTCATGCCAAAATGTGATATAGAGATTGATGGTAAAATTGTTCCTGTCCTTGCAGATTCGGGCTCTCCTTTTACCTTAATAGGTGATAAAAACTGGGAGACAATTTTTGGTAATGATCACATTGAACTTTTCCCTCCTGATATTAACCACATAGGCTATGGTGGACAACGAATTGATTTATTTGGCTATTCATTGATGACAATTAAAGTCAAGGGGTGTGAAACTGTAGGGAAAATTTATGTGGCCAAATGAGGAGATAACTTGTTGGGGTGGAGACATCAAAAAGATCTGGGCATTATTCTCAACCCAAATTCCCCCGAACAAGTTCTTTCCATATCTCATATAGGAAGTGATGCTTCAATTGTGAATGAATTTCCTGAAGTGTTCAGTGACAGATTAGGGCTATTGGCAGATTTCAAGCATAAAATCATTTTGAAATCTTCTGCTAAACCAGTAGTACATAAAGTAAGGAAAGTTCCTCATTTGATGTTATCTCCATTGCAGGATGAGCTTAATAGATTACAGAGTTTGGGAGTTATAGAAGAGATTGAAGCTTCGGAATGGTCGGCTCCCATTGTTCTAGATCCCAAGGAGAATGGTTCTAAAATTAGAATGTGTGTGGACTTGAGAAGTCTAAACCAGTGCATATGGGTAGGTTGCCAACCTTTGCCAAATATCAATGAAACCTTAACCATGCTCTCACAAGCCAAGGTATTTAGTGTGTTAGATTTATCTGCGGCCTATCATAAAATTTTACTTCATGAGGACTCAAGACACTTAACTTCTTTTGTTACGCCTTTGGGAGCTTTTAGGTTTATTAGAATGCCATTTGGTTTAGCGTCAGCAGCTGCGTGTTTTCAAAGAATAATGAAGGGAGTGCTTAAGGGTTTGAGTTCTGTCCTATTCTTTCAAGATGATATGTTAATTTATAGTGAAAATGAAGAGGAGCATAATATTGCTCTTAGAGCAGTTCTGAGGAGATTAAAAGAAAAAGGATTCACCTTAAAGAAAGAAAAGTGCAAGTTCAAGGTTGGAACAGTTTCTTATTTAGGACACACCATTTCTGGCGATGTTATCAAACCTAAAATGTCATTGGCCAAATCTATCATATCAATGCCCACTGCTTCTGACAGAGATCAAGTGCGCTCATTTCTTGGTCTAGCAGAATATTACTCGAAGTTTATTAGAAATTTTGCAAGTGTAGTGCAACCTTTAAGAGCCATGCTAAAGAAAGGTGTGGATTTTGTGTGGTCCTCAGAGTGTGAAGAGGCTTTTAACATTGTTAAATCCAGAATTGGTGAAATGCCTACACTGGGCCATTTTGATACTAGGAGGAAAACTTTGTTGTCCACGGAGGCTAGCCTGAAGGGCTTGGGTGTGGTTCTCTAACAATTAGTTGATGGTGAAGAGAAAGTAGTGGCCTTTGCCTCTCGTTCTCTTAGAGAGGCAGAAGTCCGCTATTCGGTAATAGAGCGTGAAGCTTTGGCATGCAATTGGGCCGTTAACATTTCAAGTACATACCTTTGGGGGTTGCCGTTTGTAATTAGAAGTGATCACAGACCTTTAGTGCAGATGTTTTAGTGCCGTAATATTGAAAACACAACTCCACGCATCAAGCGTTGGGTTGAAGGTCTAATGGAATATAATTTCCATGTGGAGTACCTACCAGGGAAAGATAACATTCCAAAAGATTTCCTTTCTAGATTACCTTTGGTGGACCACACTACGGATGATTAAATTCCAGTTTTGTGGATTAAAGAACCAGCTATTGATAAGGAAAGTTGGGAGTCAGAATGTGAACGAGACACAGTTCGCATGCTGGTTTCAGAATATGTTGTGAGGGGTTGGCCTGATTTATGCAACTGTCCAGATTGTGTTAAAGCATTTTGGAATGTCAAAGATGAATTGAGTATTGTTGGAAATTATCTGTACAGATGTGATAGGTTGGTTCCTCCAGTTGGGTTGTACGAGAGGCTGGTCAATTTAGCTCATGAGGGACATTTAGGCAGGAATTTAACCAAGGCTAGTGTTAGAGAATGCTATTGGTGGCCAGGCCTAGATAGACATGTTGAGGCGGTTGTAAAAAAGTGTATGTATTGTGCAAGGAGTGATAAATCCAAAAGTGTAAGACTGCTCCTTTATCCCCGATCCGTGTCCCTGATGAACCATGGTGCAAACTTGGTTTAGATATTGTGGGACCGTTTGAAGCTTTACCTCACAATGAGAGATTTGCAATTGTGTTAGTTGATTATATGTCCAAATGGGTCACTGCAAGTTGTGTGAGTGCCATCACCACTAAAGTTGTTATAGAGTTCCTAACTGATGTTTTTGCATGTGAGGGTATTCCAAAGGTGATAGTCACTGATAATGGTGTACAATTTACTTCACTGGAAATGAAGAATTTTCTCAACAATCTAGCTATCTCTCACTTTCACACTGCCTTATATTCCCCCCCAAGCCAATGGGTTGGTTGAAAAGATGAACCAGTTGGTGGTAGCTAGTGCACAGACTGCCATGGACAAATGTATACCTTTAAAAAATGTCCTCAGGGAGAAATTATGGGCCCACAGAAATGCTCTTAATGCTGTTATGGGTATGTCTCCTTTTAGAATATTGAGAGGTAAAATGGCGGGTTCTAAACTTAATCCCTTGTGGTTGTTGGCTAATAAGGAGATTAGGGATTCACCAGATGGTAATGATGCTATCCGACACAGAGTTATAGCGAATCAAGCAAAATATAAGGAAGCATTTGATGTAAAACATGGTGCTCATCAAAGATGGTGGCATGTAGGTGACATGGTGTATGTTAAGAAACCTTTCTGGTCAAAGAAAGGGGCGTTTAAGTTTATGGGACCGAAGAAAACTGTGCAAGTGAGAAAGAATGTTGTTGTTCTGGAAGGGGGTGATGTGTGGAGCATGTCGCGCTTAGCCAAATGTGTGAATGACAGACCAATGACTGAGGGAAGGTACAGGGAGGAAAATATTGGTAGATCTGATCCTGATCCTGGAGAGAAGATTAGAAGGAGTGTAAGGAATAAAACAACTCCCAAATACTTAGAAGATTTTACACATTAAGGAAGCTATGTCAGTAACATTGTGTGTGTAATTGCATATTGTTCATATACTGATCATTTATGGTTATTCCATTTTCATTTTAGTTGCCTTAGCTAAAGTTAAGTTTTTGACAATGAGCCATCATTTTTGTTTTCCCTGTTATGTGTTGCATTGCGTTGATCTTCTTTTCTTTCCTTGTATTCCTTATATCACCGTGTTGTAGTGTTATTTGATATATAGCGAAGTTAAGTTATTTTATGTTTCTGTGGGAAGGAGATGTGTTGTGGTCTTGGGAGGTCTCTGACATCATTGATCAATGATGTCAGAGAATAGAATGGAGATGTTCAGGGGATTCTGGTGGAAGACGGTTGGGAGTGAAGGAAGAAGCAAGAAGCAGCAGGCACTGTTGTGGATGCTGTATTAATAAAGACTTACCATACGACTTCCGGATCTTTGGAGTTACTTCGTAACACAATGCCAGCTGGTCCTTCCAAAATTCTACTTATGCAGGTGACGTCCTGCTTATCCTTTCAGATTTAGAGACCTCACTCCCAGTGCTCATGACTCTCATCCTGGACTTCTCCTGTATCTCTGGATACAAAATTAATTGAGACTAGAACAAGTTTTTGTCCATGTCCTGTCTCACAGAAATGGCAGGCAAGGAAGGTTATAGCTTCAAGTGACAGCCTGACTTCCCTAAATACCTGGGCATTTATGTTTCTCGAGGGCTAGAAAACATGGTGTTTGATAACTTGGATCCACTTATCTCAAGAGTGCATGTGGACTATGCAAAATGGTGCCACCTACACTTATCGATGTGTGGTAGAGTACGGCCAAGAAAATGGTGACTGTACCCTGGCTCAGCATGTTAACCCAACTGGGTTCTCTCCTTTGCTCGACTAACAAGGCAATCAGGGATTTTCTGTGAGGTAATGTTAAACCTAGGCTCTGCTGTTGGCAGCTAGTGGAACACAGGGTGCAAGGAGGCCTTAGCTTATCCATTCTCAAACAATATAGTACAGCCCTTCACCTCTCTCCTCATTTGACTTATTTGTGGCCAAATTGGCTCTTATAGAGTGGTGCCTTATGCACAGTGAGCCTTGCCTCAGTTACTATATAAACACAAGATTTCCTCGATATTAACTCACACACCCATGGTCCAGACAATGGTACTTGTTTGGTGCAGCTCGCATAAACTACTACAGTCACAAGCTACCATGCACACCTAAGCCCTCATATGAGACAACACCAATATTTGCACAGTGGGCTAACAAAATGTATGGGAAGTGTGGCAAAAAGCTGGGACTCCTAACAAGGCCCACCTGTTACACCATATAGTTTTGAAGTCTTTTGATGCTCTCCAGATAGAATATGGTTTGTCCATGTCTCAAAGGTGGAAATGCGATCAATTGACTCACTGCCTCACAGTGAAGTTGGGAAAACCCCATGGGACCTTCAGTTCTCCCCTATCTTTCAATATCTTAAATAATGGGGAATGTATACATTTGTAATGTCTGAGTTTTAAAACTTACTAGTGGAACATTTAAATGTTAATCCTTGTTAGTACACCTATGTACCAAGTGGAAGAACATGCTTCATGTAAATTATACTGAGGTCTGGGCTGACTTTGTGGAAAATTGGAGAGGAATGTGTCAGAATCCAGGAGGAAGTTCCCTTTTTTAAAACCCTAACTGATTGGTACTGGACCCCATTTAAGTTACTGAGAACTGAGCTCCAATATTATTTGAATTGCTGGAGGTGTGCTCAACCATTGTTGAAACACTCTTGATATTCTGTTTGACTGGCCAGTGCTGTGCAATGTCTGGTCACAGCACACTATGTGACTCTCTATAGATACCACTCCCTATCATGAGAAATCCTTACTGCATTATACAGCGTACCACCCATCCCTAACTAATAATAAGAGCCAGCTCTTGCCCATTACCTTGACAGAATCTAAGGTCTGCTTCTTTAGACACCCTACTTACTGCAACAAGATTAATGGTTTACTGAAATGTGCAAGACGTCCTCGTATAAAAAATGTTATATACTTCAAGACTCCTTGGAGACGTTTTGTTTTGTGTAGTCATCTCTCTTGAGAGCACCAGGACCTGCTCCAGGTGCTCCTTGCCTGTATGTAATGGATCATGGGGTTGCTTGGGAATTGTCATTGTTATTGGGCGCACTATCCTATCTAATCTTACTCTGTACATTCACCTTCACTGACTCATGCCCTATAGAAGTCCCACTCTCCCATTTATTCCTCTCTAGCAAGGGGACTCAAATGATGGTTAGCAGTGCATTCTTACTCCCACCATGCACTTACAGCTAGGAACCGGAAGGGTACCCTCTGCTCTGTTGGGGTTTCCCTTGTAGACACTGAACTGAATGTCTTATATATCTGCTGTTGCATTTGGGTTCCCTTGCTGACTGCTTTAGCCTTTTTTGACAGTGGGATTGCTACTATATTGTACACTGTTTTATTATATCCATATTACTACATGCAACCCCTCTAGACAAGGAGCTTATAGTTATATCTGTTTGGACTTGTCCTACCCCTTACAATTGTTTTTCTTTAGTCCACCCTGGATTGTGACCATTTCATGTACAGGTTGAACATTGGGAATGAATATTGTTTTTCACGTTATCATGTCTTCCATGCCCCAACATATGTACCAGGAATTCTATTGTTCTATACTTGCTATGTAGTGCTTAAAAAACAAGTGCAACACAAAAAGAATGATTCAGACAAAATGTCCAATTTCTTTTTATTTGAAGTTGTTCAGAAAGCAAAAGGAATACATTAATTGAGAGTACTTTATTCAAGAAAACTGTAAATATAACAAGAAGAAAAAAACATGGAAAGGCTAGTGAATAAATCAATATTCTGCACTAACCTTAAAGAAATTGCCTGTTACAAAGGGTTTGAATAATGTTTTGGTGGTTCCAGTTATTAAATATCTCCTTTAATACCCAGTACGGATTCACTTAAACCAATGAGATATTAGAGCCCTAACACAATGCAGACCCTATAACATTTCCCTCAGGTATTCTGAACGTTTTGTATTCAGATTTATAAATTTGGCAAGTTATAAGCAGAGATCTTGAAAGATGTTCTTGGATTTGTTTTATGTGTATTATTGCCATATTCTTTTAATTTGTCATGGGCACTTAATATCAGATGGAGCCTAAACTGACAACTGGGCCAGTGGAGTATGTGCTGTGATCTGTCCTTCCTGTATTCACACCCAGTTTTGCACTAGTGTAGGTGTTTGAATTATCCAGATGGTCATTATTATCAAGATGTTATATATGGATATTAAAGGTAGGGCAGAGAACACAGAGGATGCAGATGCCTCCCTCTCTGTCAGCAATAAAAAAAACATTAGGACACAATCATTGCTGTCTATGTAAAAGCACTTTTTAAAAACGTTCAGCTATTCTAGATACAGAGGTGGTAGATAGAGTGGAACAAGCTAGAAGCTGGGCTAGCTACCTTGTCACAGAGTGTATATTAGTGTCTATGGGTGTAGTGGTGCCCCCCCCAGGGGCCATTGGATGTGGTTAGCAGAAGTGAATTCTCAAGGTGAAGGTGACTCTTTCGGAGAAGGCGTACATCAAGAGATGGTAGGATGGAAATTAACTTCAGAGGGGCCCTCAATAGGTGCAGAGGGTCATATTATGACAACAGCATCAGAGGACTGCAGCAGTAAACCCGTTGCCACAGTAGGGAATGGCAGCAGCAAAGCCCCAATGACATCCAGGGGAGACACAAATTGTGAGGTTTGCCATAACCCCCAAGGGTCCCCTCAAGTCTGCCTATTTCGAGGAGGTAATTTAGGGCAGAGCTGCTTGTTACAAGGGCAGGGAGCCTCATGGGAGAGCTCTGTAACCACTACCTTGATTGAATTAAATTTTGGTCCCTGTAGAGGTTAGTGGTGTGAGAGCTCAATCTTGCCAGATGGGTCATGATGACTGTTGCCAGGATCACATCTAGGGATACCAGGAGTAAGAATTCTCTTGGGAACCTTGAGCCTCAAGTGGGCCATTTTAGGAGCACCAAGGAGCAGAGTCCCAAGACGAAAGGTTGGGATGCCGAGTAGATGGAAACCATGGATAAGCTTACTGGTCTTGACTAGTCATGGTTACAGGACAAGGGAAGATGGTAGCCACAAGGCTCTCACTTATATGCAGTGCAATGGAGGACATCAGGTCCAGTCTGCAGAAGTCAGGTACTGAGTCAGTGTCTAGTCAGATGTCAGCCGGTAGTGTCCTGTCCAGAGATCAGCAGCTGAGCAGAAAGTCCAACAACCGAGGAAAGGAGAAAAGAAAAAGAAGGACACAGGATTTCTACTTCCTGAGGATGTGAAGGAGGCAGACAGAGTCACATTAGGCGCAGCCAGGATCCAGGAGTATAATCAGAGTTGGTGCTTCATTAGGAGCGTTAAGTTTAGAGGCAGTACCCTATTGATGACAAATATCAGCTAGTCAGGGCTCAAAACTATGATCACACGTACCAGAAAGCATATCTGTCAGTACTCACACACTGATGTGGATATATTAATCATTCTGGAGGCATCATAGTCTGAGCTTTCCTGAATGAACAAGCTTCCAGAAGTAGAAGAGGCTGGTTCAGTGCACAGAGTGGGCACGGTGAGAGTGTGAATTTTCTATAATGTTTATTAATGATTTTGGTATGCTAATTATAAAGTGAATTAACATGTAAAAACGGGTGACTTTTAAAAATGGTCTCCACAGTTAATTTCTCTTCCTAACTGAGCAAAATTGTAACTAAATGTTGTGGTTATTTTCCATAGTCCAATGTTTATATAAAAGTGTACTTAATGGTTTAATAGATGTGTCCACACCTACCCTTAGTGGGTTGCTGCATTAAGTCTTACAAGGCCATGTTTAACTGAATTCTTGAATAAGTTGAATGTTCTATTGTTTGAGAATGTTACTAATACGTGGTTTCTTCCTCGAGGATGGAAGTGAATGTAGCAAGTGAGAAAGTTTCTACCTGAGAAGAGAAGTTTAGATGAGATGGAACAATGGAGCTAAAGAGGAGATGGAAGAGGAAAAGTTACTGTTGAGAATATGTCCTGGTTAATGTGATGTTGTTGTAATTTAGGTTATCAATTAGAACTGCTATTGGCTGAAACGTAACCACCCCATGAACTGACCAATCATAAGCTTTTTGGAGATTAGTATAACAACCTGAGTAGGATTTTCTTTAGTCAGATGTTAGACAAGAGACTTTATGATAGATGCTGATGGTCCGAGTCATATTAGCAGTGTGGGTTTAGCTGTTGTTAGGCCTGATTCTTCTGAAGACTTACCTGATGGTGTCCCCTTGCTGAAGTAGTCTACATGTTGTTATTGTTGGGGTAAAGTATACAACTGTATGTTATATGTGTCTCTTTTGCTTTGCAGGTACCAGCTGCAACTTATAATTTGATTGCTGCATACTAATTATGATGTTTTTATAAATAACCTGAGTTAGACAGATTTTCCTAAATTTATGTTTCTAAATTCTTTTTACATGAAGCCCAACATGTTGATGCTAATTTGTCGTTAGTGAAGGTATTAACACTGAATGTTCAAGATTTGATTGACACTCTTTGAATGTTTGTACTAATGCAATGCATACATTGCTGTTATTACCAATTTTGGTGTTGCTAATCAGTGTTATTATTCTGGAAATTATTTGCTTGATTGTTTTGATTAAACTCAGATATATTAGATGTTCTAATCAACCACTGTTAATACTATATGCTTACCACTTCTGTTTGAGAGTTATTTTCATGACATTAGCATTGTTAATCTAGGAAAATACATTTGATAATTCTTCTTAATAAACTGGTGTGGTTATTGTTTGAGGTTCAAGATCTTTGATTATACTGATTATAGTTGATTATCACATTCCTCATTGATGACATCCCCTCAATCCTATGTTGCTTTGATCGGTTGACCTCTTGCGCAGAATCCACTATTCAGTTTAAGTAATAGCTATGATTTTGTGGCGCTTCAGCAGCACCACCAGGAAAAAAGCCTCATGTTTCTGCTAAATGTGCTTTGTGGAACACATGAGTTAAGCTCAGAGATAGTACATGCTCCATGGAGCCACAGATATCTCACAAGACTTGCAGTTGTAGCAGCCATCTTGAACTCTTGAACAGATATTTACTAATATGTGATACAAAGCACAGCAGCAACCAAAGTTGCTGGGCTGCCTTACATCCAAGGGAGAAAGAACATTTGGCAGAAAGGTAGGTCCTGGTCCAGAAAGCAACCTTTTTCTGTTTTGGTGTAATTCCATCCAGCAGTTTTCGAGAAATGAAGGGGAAAACAAATGTATATCTCTTGGGATGTGAAAGATTTGTGACCCCTTCCGGTCTTGTGGGGAGATCTGATTGATTGATAACACTTCAACAACAGAAGACGTTGAAGTGTTGTCAGCCATCTTGGGACTCGGCTGAAACCGAATCCCCAAATAAGTAAAAAAACAAAGAAACACCTTGACCCCTTAGCTATGGTGACCCCCCAAGGCTAAAAACAATTGTTTTTGAATTTACAAGCGGAGTCGTGGTGAATTTGCCATAAATAAATAAGAGAAGTGCGGTCTCCTGCTCTCTGTTACTATCATGCCCATGGGTGGTCCAAGTTCCAGGGGCTTATGTATAAAGAAGCAGGGGAGCTCCTGGACCTCTCCCACTGCCCCCAGGACCACCACCTCCCTAGGGAATTCAGGTATAATAAGCGGGGGCCACATGCCCCCCTCGGTGCCATGGGAACCCCCACCTCCTCTGAGCTGTGTTTTAATATGCAGGGAGGGCCACCTAACCCCCTCCTGCCTCCATGCCACAGCAAACCCCTTGAGATTTGACAGCAGGACCTGTAAAGTAGGTCTCGCTGTCAAGATCCAAATCTTTCCTCTGTTTCCTCTGCACGTGGGCAGGGGTCAGAGATTAAATGCTTCAGCAAGCACGGAGCTGCTGTCAAAGCAGCTCCATGCTTGCTGAAGCAATGGCACTGCGAGGGAAGCCTATGGTTTCCTCTGCAGTGCCAGGTAGCCCGTAAAGGCATTTTTCTGAAATATTTTTTTTTTTAAATGAATAAATAAAGATTGAGGGAGCGTGGGGGAACCCTTGAGGGCTCCCCCGCATCCCAGATAGCTCATTAAAGGCTAAGAACGTTTTTCAAGAAAAGCCTGTAGCTCAGTGTGAAGGTCACTAGACCTTCACACTCAACAGTTAGGGTTCGAGTCTAGACAGACTTGCTTCTTCTTTTTCTTTAAGTACAAATTTGTTTTTTTCTCAAACATGACAAATACTTTTTTTATTTTAAATTGTAGAGAAAAATATCATTCTAAGTAAATCATACATTAAAGCCTGAAAAACTCTGTATCTCTATCCCTCTCATTTTCTTTCTCTCTTTAATTTGTTCCCACTGACACATCCACTCAGAAACATGCACACCTACTCACACACCAACTAAGACATTCACGCACCCACTCACAGTCCCACTCAGAGCCTCGTGCACCCACGCACAGCCCCAGTCAGACTCTCACACACTCACTCACAGACCCACTGATAGTTATGCACCCATTCACAGACTCTCTCCGACACTGATGCACCCACTCACAAACCCACTGACAACCTCATGCAGCCACTCACAGACCCATGCACACACTCATGCACCCCGTAAAACACTGATGTACACACTCTCACACCCAGACAGACACACTTACATCCACTCTCACCCCCAAATAGTGCTCTCACACCTATTCTGTCATCCAGAAAGGCAGCGGCCAACTCTCGCCATTCACAGCCAAAGTGACATGCACAGAGTTGGGTTGGGTGGTTAGGCAGGTTGGCCGCAGGGTCTGGAGGCAGGCCAGGTCTTGAGGGTAACCTCCATTACACACAGGCGAAGGCCGTGCACGGTGCAATGTTGGTTGCTACTAGGTGGTTGGCCTTAGAGTGCAACTGTTGCACGGCATGGTCAAAGGCCATGAGTTGCATTAACGTATACTAAAAAAAATACTATACGTGAAAAAAGCATAGAAATTCACTGAGAAAAAACAAAGGGTACAGGAACGTTATAGATAGGAAATATAATTTTTTTTTAAACATTGAAATTCACTTAAAAAACCAAAGGTTACAGGGATGTTATAGTTAGCTTCACATTTCAAATGTACGAAACCATAGAAATTCACCAGTAATAGTTAGAGTTAACTCAAATAACTATAACTTGTGCCGTAAGGTGTAGGAGGCTGGCCTGGCTTGTAGTGGGTACCAATGGTACTTACACCTTATACCAGGTTCATGAGACATGCAAAGCTCATGTAAAACCTCTTTCATCATATACTATATCATAATAAAGACAATACTCATAGTTACTAAAAATAAATGTACTTTATTTTAGTGACAATGCGCCAAAAATATCTCAGAGGATATACTCCCTTAGGAGGTAAGTAACATACACAACATATTCACAACTAACCAAATCAGGTAAGTAAAACAGTCAGAAAATAGTGCAAACACTGTAGAATACAATAGGATGCAATAGGCCTAGGAGCAACACAAACTATACACTAAGAAAGTGGAATGTGAACCACGAATGGACCCCTAGGCTAGTGTAGTGTGTAGAGGGTCACTGGGAGTGCAAGAAAACACTAAGGGTGTAAAAGATACCCCACCCCAAGACCCTGGAAAGTAGGAGTAAAGTACTACTATTTCCCCAGAAATACACTAAAGTCGTAATAAAGGATTTTACAAGGACCACAACAGACTGCAAAGCACTGAAGATGGATTCCTGGACCTGAGGACCTTCAAAGGAAGGGGATCAAGTCCAAGTGTCGCTAAAGTGTCCAGGGGGGGCACTAAACCCCGGATGAAGGTGCAAAATGGCTGCCACCAGTTGAAAGAAGCTGCGGGTTTTCAACAACGAATGGAGGTAGGAAGTCTTCTTCATGCAGAAGATGTCCCACAGCATGCTGGAGGATGCAGAGTTGTTTCCTTGTCAAAATACCGCACACAAGCCTGGCTAGCTGCAAGAATTCACGTTGGAGAAAAGGGTGCTGCCGGGCCCAGGAAGGACCAGAATATCGCCACTTGGGAGAGGAGACAGAGGGGGCCCTCAGCAATGTTGAGAGCCCATGCACAGGCAGGAATCACCCGCAGAAGTTGAAGTGAATCCTAGTTCATTTTACTGGGATAACAGGAGTTAGCTTAGCCTCTGGCTTGTAGACTCATGCCCCCGTCACCTAGTGACTTTTAACCTACTTAGCTTGATCTGTCTTAGCCCATTTAATTATTTATTTCTTCTAAGATGGCTGCCTTGTTTATAGTTAGGCCACTTGTTATGAGTTACATTATCAGGGTCACCGTGCCAAGGCGTCAAGATCAAGCACCAAAGACAAACAAACATTAGGTGTTCACACTTAGGGATTTTCCCTCTCTACTTTCGAGGGATTGTTGATATTAATTGCCATCCCAAGCATGCCTGTTATCTATTGTTTAGGAATACAGCTACGTCAGGGGACCTTGTAGATCTGTATAAATACATCACACTTTAGACAGATAATCAGAGGGATTCCGACCAGAGGGCATCGCCACCATCGCTGATACCAATGCTGCAGTTGTCTTGACGCTGACCCAGTCTTCGTGTCCCTGCGGAGTCTGAGATAGAGACCTCATTCCAAGGTAACGAGGGTTGGGGGCTCCTCTCATGGACATGGCATTGGCAGATTAGGTTTAAAAAACCCAGCTCTCCTTTAGGTAGGAGGTTAGGCCTTTTTACATTACGGTATTAGGGCATCTTACATCTTACGTCTCATATATCTTTTCTATGTATTGCAAAATGGTGGGGGTCTTCGTAACAATGACTCTCGTCTTCACAATACTGTTACTTGCTTTATTCATTATCCTAATCATTGCAGTCCATGCAACGTATCGCAAATTGCAGTTTTGTTAAATAAAAAGCTATTATAACTTTACTGCATCTGTGTCATTGCCTGTGTTTGTATGAGACATAATATAACTGTGAGAAAAGGGTAATCTCCGTTTAACCACGACACTCCCTGAGATATCTCATTTTGGAGTCCATGCTTAAACGGCTGCCATAAATCACCTTTTACTATTGTGTTTCTGGTGAGGTGCTGCTAGTGAGCCGGTAAGGTTGGGATAACAGTTGCGACTTGTTGTAGGAAAGACGCAGTCGCCTACAAACAAAAGTACTGTCATCCTTAAACCAGCAGTCTTGCTCAGAGCAAGAGTCCAAACTACGACATGGCGACACCAACGATGGTGTTTAGGCACTAATTTACGGATACCCTGACTATCACTGTCTCACAGACAACAGGTGCCCTAAGTACCATTATATGGAGACGTCCGTGGTCTTTGGGAGAATCCTCCTCTGCTGAAAAGGTAACGCCCAATTAAGCTGTAGGTTGTTCGAGATCGAACTCATAAAAGGAAAATACTTCCCCTATCTGGAGTTCCATTTCTCGAAACCGCTATGGCTCATACCATAGACATTCCTGAAAAAGCTAGACATGCACTAACACAACATTTATTAACGCATGGCCTTACAGATGAGGGCGGGGGATGTTACTCTGATAATAGAAGCTACTGAAGCATACCAAACAGAAACATTTTACTGTTGGGTCACCTTTCCTGAGGTTGACCAAAGAACGCACACATTTCACACATATGAAATTGCTATTGTACCTTTATGGTACCAAGCATACCAGTATCATGAAATTTTGCTCACATACCAGGAGCATCAGAACTGGTTTGAAGGCGCCCTACCACATGTACTACGAAGAGTGAGGTTAGGTCCCTTAAGTAATGAGGGACCTACCTGGCCTATGTTCGCCACATACACACCTCACCCAGGCATACAGAATATGCTGATAGCAGATTTATGATTTTATATAATGAATTAGTGGCTTTATATAGACGATTAGTTCAGTTCGTAATGCGAACATTGAACACAACTCCAGCGCGTCCAGCACCACCAGTGGCTGGTGGATATCAATTTGCTACTGGGATTAATCCACAAACAGTGTATACTGTTATGGGTAAAGTGCCCACGGAACGGGAAAAAATACCGTTCTGGATTGCCCAGAAAACGAATCAGCTGGAAGCTGTGTTTCCCCATACGGGACCACAGGAAAAACATAGATTGCTCACTATGTGCTTGCCGTTTGGGATTGTTCCCTCTGTTGATGACTGTGCCACATGGGGTACAGTCTTTGCTGCCATATATACTACCACACATGGTACCCCAACACTTGCCAATTTACCGGAAGTGTTAAAACAAATACAAAATGAGCATGGGGCTGCACCAGCCCTGGATCTGGGGATGAAATTAATGCGTAACTTTGACGCCATATCCTCAATAGTACTGAGTAATATTAAAGGGGAAGCAGTAGCACTGGCAATTCACCAGCGTCTCTGGGAAACTCCAAACCAGGAACAAGAGAGACAGCTACCGAAAATAATTTCCGATACCTATACTAGTATAGGACGGGATAGTTTGGGAGCCAAACCTAAAAAATTAGAGTTACAAAGTACCGCCCATAAGGAGGGTATGAAGCAGACACAAGAGGGCTCTAAGAAGCGCTGGGACAAACAAAAAGATTTCAAAGAAATAAGAAATAAGAGAGCTGATTCTCCACACCGGAGAACTCCGAAAGGAGATATAATCTCAGAAATAGGGAGAACATTAAAACTCTTGACAGATATACTGATTCACGTCCCTCTCGTTCCTTTCAGGACGCACCGGATAGACGTAGCGAGAGAGGGGGCCGTCAGGATTGACGTCCGGAATACATGAAAGAAAAGAAAGACTCAAAACAGTCTACCATTAAAAAAGAAGAAAAGACTCCTCAGCAAAAGCCACAGTTTAAAAAGAAGAAGGTGGCAGCACTGACAGTTAAAAATGCCAGTAATATTGAGAACGCTGTTGAGGAACAAGAGGTGGGCAGTGACTCTGTTAGACAGCGCGGCAGGGGTCACAATATGTCGCCAGAGTCTGAAAGATCATCTGGATGCGACAGCAACTAGCGATTATATCTCGGTTGAAACAGCGGATGGCCGCATTCTTCCCCCCGATAGGGTTTATGATTTAAAAATTCAGATAGAGGGAGACGTGAAGCGCACTATTAGTGTAATATTTTGGGATGAACTTACTAGTGATATCCTATTGGCCGAGAGAGACTGGCCACATGAACACGTCCGCACGCTTCCGCATGGGGAAGATGTCATTTTGCCTTCTTTCTCCGATCTTGTTCCGGAAGCAGCAAAAGGAGCCTATGCTGATGAATGGGCTTTAGCGCAGGCACCTGCACTATACCGCAACCATGTAGCTTGGGACAAGGAGTCTCCTTGTCATATTATTCCCGTTAGGTCTACACCCCAACCTAAGCCACAATACCCTGTTAAACATGAAGCGAAAGCTCCGGTAAAGGAGATCCTATCACAACTTGAGTACCAGGGAGTAATTGAGCCCTGTAAGTCTGCAATGAATAATCCATTATTCCCCGTTGCAAAGCCAGATCATTCACATGGAATAGTAGTTGATTATAGACACTTAAATAGTCATACACACACGTATGCTATACAAAATTCACACAGCACAGCACTGATAAACAATATTGTGCGTAAAAAATATAAAACTACATTAGATATATCAAATGGATTTTTCTGCCAGAATTTAGCACATGAAAGTAGGGACCTAAGTGCATTTTCATTTGGCTCTCAGAAACGCTTTTGTCGTTTACCTCAAGGCTATAAAAATAGCCCAGGCCTGTTTTCAGCCCGTGTAACATCAATATTACATGATATCGATTCCGAGGCATTGTCCTATGTAGATGACATATATCTCACAGACGACGTCCTCGACATTCATCTTGCGAGGGTCGATCGGATCATTTTGGGGTTTGCAGGCCTCGGTTATAAATTCAATTTTAAGAAAAGCAAGATAGTGTATTATTCCTGGGATATGAGCTATCAAACGAGGGGAAGATCCTGGCCCCGCACTTTCTAGAGAAGTGTGCTCAATTACAGCCTCCAAGTACACTTAAGAAATTGCAGTCATTACTGGGTTTCTTAAATTGTGGCAGAACATACATTCCAGATTATGCAGAACGCATCAAGCCACTTTATGACTTAGTTCAGCCCAATTTTTCTAGCAGATGCTGGACAATTGAACACACACACATCCTTAGGGACATGCAACAGGACATGCTAGAAGCTAAACACTTCCACACATGTGACAATAAAACAAACTTGGTCATCAGAATAATTACTGGTGCCCTTGGATTTACTTATGTCACGTTTAATGAGGATGACACGGTACGGATAGCATATAAATCACATTTATATTCAAATGCTGAAGAACGTTTTGCACCTACAGAAAAGATTCTGACAGCAGTTCAGATGGCCGTCATAAAAGAGAGGCCACTTGCCCATGGGAAACGCATTATTGTTGTCTCCCCGGTGCCGGCCTTAGAGGATGTCACTAAAGCGAGCGTTCCGAATGCTAAGGCATTACATCCACGTTGGATTCAATGGGCAACGTCTCTGACCGCCACTAATGTCGATTATATATTTGATCCAAGACTTCAAACACAAGAATTTCTCCAGTATGAACAAGAGTACCCCGCTCCTCTAAATATTTTGCCACTAGACAGTTACAATACTATCATATGTACTGACGGATCAGCACCACCGGCTGTAGGTACTAAACATCAATACTCGGCAGCTTGTGCAGCCGTGTGTGGAGTGATGGAAGATGGAGTTTTCTACCCTCACAATACCTACACGGAGACCTTAGGGGACTGCACGGCACAGTTGGCTGAGATTAAAGCTCTTATTCTAGCGCTCGAACATACTGAGACAGGAAGCCAGACTTTGATAGTCTGTGACTCATATTACTGTGTCCAGTCATACAATGAATATCTCAATCATTGGATACTGAACAGGTTTAGAGATTCAAAGGGGAACACCATTAAACACAAAATGTTGTAGGGGAGGGTGGCTGATCTTAAGGTTAAGCTACTGTGTCTCCATGTAGTTCATACATTAGGACACCAACGTGTAGGAGTACACGTTGCCGGTAATACATTGGCTGATGAAGCGGCCAAAGCATCAGTAGCTACGGCTTCTGTGGCTGCAGTGACTCGTTCTCGGACGAGATTGGATAATGAAATACTGATTGCCATTAAAGCTTCGGCTGCAGGCAAGCCCCTTCCGAAAGGATACCCTACAAACTATACATACCATATCAGTGCACAGAATGTTGCTTATACAACGATTCCTGGGGTTGGAGATCGAGTGATCCCCAATGAAGAACAGAGATTAGAGCTGATTATAGCAGCACACGAGGGTGTCGCTTCTGCACATGTTGGTATACAGGCCACAATAACAATTCTACAGCAACGATACTGGTGGCCTGGTCTATGCAGACAAACTAAACAGTATGTCCTTTGCTGTGACATATGACAGCAGATTAAGGGTTCTAATATCAAACGCCCTCCACAGACATCCCTCTTAGTGTCTGATAAGCCACTTCAGTGTGTATACCTAGACCATTGTGGTCCCTTACAGCCTGATGGTGCATACAAATACATTTTAGTGGCTGTGGATTCCTGTTCTAGTTTCCTGTGGGTATGGCCACAGCGGTCGGCTGATGCCCAGACTGTTATAAAAGATTTGCTGATCTTTGTCGGTACATATGCAGTTGCAGCATTCCATTCGGACCAGGGCCCTGCATTTGCCTCAAAGGCATTCAGGGACACCATGGGGACGATGGGTGTTGAACTCCATTACTCCTCACCATACCATCCCGAGGGAAATTCGGTTGTGGAGAGGCGGAATCGTGATCTAAAGCAGTCCTTAACAGCTCGAGTATTAGGTTCAGGCCGCAGTTGGTTACACCACCTATATGGGGTCCAGAGAGCACTGAATAATGTGCCAAGACGGTCCTTGGGGGGATGCTTTCCATATGAGGTTCTCTTTGGGATACCTATTTATGTCCCAGATCTTGATGCCCCTGGTATGGTTGCAGCAGAAACACCATTTGACATAAAAGAACGTCTCACTGTTTTACAGGAGCTTCAACAATTTCGTGATGATAAATCATCTACAAGTGCTGCCACCTTAGGAATGAGAAAATTGGCGAAAACTTCGACTGGCTGGATTCCTAAAGTTGGGGATCTGGTTCGTGACAAGATCACTGTGAAGAAGGAGTTCGGTCCATCATACAGAGCACCGGTGCCAGTCTTGGGAATAAAAGGCACCAGGACTGTCATCTTACCACCACTGTCTGGTTCTTAGACGAACAGATTCATCTCCGTTGATGACATCAAATTACACCATGTGGCCGATCCTTCACAGTAGACCAGGAGGCCCCTTGGGTGGTTCCCGATCCCCTCTCACTACCCAACAGGACATCCATCTACATAGTAAGATGAACTAGTCACTACTGCTGACTATGCAACTATGTCAACTGCTGTTCCAGATGCTTCCTCGGCCATGGGGAGGGCGGGAAATGAACTTTTGTTGGTTCCAGTCACATCTTCAGTGACCACCCTGCTTCAAGATTTAGCTGTATTTTACACAAACACTTCCACGACTAATGACGTTGTCTATCAAGAGCCTCCACGTGCGATGGATCAGAATAGACTACCTCTGGCTATTTCATTGACATTGATAATTTTTCTTCGGATTCATCCTCTACAGTGATTGGCAATATTTCAAAAAGTAGTAAGCTGTATCGATGGCTTAAAAAGAACTATTTGATCTACCCATGGAACTACCTGTGGTTCTGTTTGATATTTATTGCATTATTTTTATGGATTGGTTTTGTGACTGTTTTTTTTTGTGTTCATAAATGGTCACTATGGGCCAGATGTAGCAAAATGCTAATTTGCGACTTGCAAATTGCAAGTCCCTGCGACTCGCAATTTGCAACTCGCAAATTGGTATGTAGTACGGTGTCTCAGACACCGACTGCGACTCGCTATGGGGTCGCAATGACCCACCTCATTAATATTCATGAGGTGGGTCGCTAATTGCGGCCCCATAGCGAGTCTAGGCACTCGCAAACATGGAGGCCTGTTGTCGTCAGCAGACCTCCATGTTCGTGACTGCTTTAAATAAAGCAGTTTTTTTTTTTAAGTGTAGCCTGTTTTCCTTAAAGGAAAACGAGCTGCACTTAAAAAAAAAAACGAAACCTTTAGTTTCGTTTTTTTTTCAGGGCAGGTAGTGGTCCCTTGGACCACTACCTACCCTGAAAAAATATTTGTGGGTCCATTCACAAAGTGGAAGGGGTCCCATGGGGACCCCTTCCAATTTGCGAGTGGGTTACCATCCACTTGAAGTGGATGGTAACTGCGACACCATTTGCGACCGCATTTGCGGTCGCAAATGGTATTGCATACCACTCAGAATCGCAAATAGGAAGGGAACACCCCTTCCTATTTGCGATTCTGAAATGCATATTGCGAGTCGGTACCGACTCGCAATATGCATTTCTGCATTGGGAAACGCGAATAGCGAGTCGCAAACAGCAAATTTTGCCGTTTGCGACTCGCTATTTGTTTCCTGCATCTGGCCCTATATTCCTAATTGCTCCTCAGTGGAGCCTGTTGATGAAATTTTAACACCACATCATTCTTCACATAAGGTCCGAAGAGATTTGTCCCCTGTAAATATTACAACAGTACCAATTACTGATGGGATTGTGTGGGACAAAGTTCCATTCGATATATACGGGCCTACAGAGATTATTCAAATACCATACGTGTTCAAAATTTCAATGTCTGATGTTATTACACCTAATGTTGTCTCTGATGATTGGGACGTCCAAACAGTTGATTCCATGCTAACTGAAATGAAGGATTATTCCGCTTTTGAAAGTGATCATGTATATGATTATACAATGAATTATGGGGAAATGTTCTGCTATAACAATTGGGGACATTACTACCTACACCGTGCCACTAGATATAGGCCTCTCTTGAACTACACACAGTAGAAACACTGTTCTACACCACTGGTGGTGAGTCCCATGTATTATAGCGATACATTTACATACTTTTCTGGGCATGATACAAAAAAAGCAGAGTCGTATTATTTTAAAATACCTCCGGCACAAATTAGGAAAATTTTGCTAACAGATGCAAAACTGATTTATTCAGATCCCTTTGTTTCCCGGCTCTCGATTGAGGGTTACGAATATTGGAAAAGCACTATTGACTTGAAAAGTGGATGGGGAACACAAGATTGGCAGATACAGGGAAGGGAGGCTTTGTTTCGAGTATGCCTGATTCCTGTGCAAATGATTTTCTTAAATGACACTATTGAGCACATCATGTTTGGGGTTAGCAAAAATTAAAGATCTGAACACGCCCAGTATCCCTACTCCAGCAAAATTTAAAGATTGGCAACACTTTCTTAATGTCACAGAGGACAGGCTAGATGCAATGGTTAAGGCTGGTACCTAAAATTCTTCACTTTCCAGTCCCTGCGGGTGGTTGGTATGGCCCACCGACACTAATGAGTGTCAAAGGCATTTCTTGAACTCTTCAGGGTTTTTTTCAATTAACAGACCAGACCCTCGCTTTATATCGGGTCAACATACAGGTATAGTTACAACATACAGTGTGGGTAAGCTGTGCCAGCAATGGGTGCAAACGAACACGTTAACAGCAGTTAAGAAACACCTGAACACTCTTTCTGACAGTATAGACTTGCAGGATTTTTTGCTGGGTCCTAGAAAACAGCGCTCAAAAAGGTTTTTATATGCTATGTACAATGAAATTTTGAAACTTTCCCAGATTGAGGCTGCTGTGCGTTTAAGGCAACTGGATAAGGAAAATTTGGAAAAAACATTAGCTATTGTCGACAATGGCATGAATACACTGTCCAACAGGATTTATTCACTATCAAATATAGTGTTGTCTGCTATTGATATCACTCAGACAGACTTGTCCCGGTTATGTCAGTGGCAAACACAGCTACGTTCCATCATGCAGCTAGGTTGGACGTTGCAGACACTGAAAAATGGCCACATTCCATGGAAATATATTAATGGGAGTGAATTCTTCACTGCTTTTAATTTTTCCAGGGAACAAGAAACAATGGCTAAAAGGGAGGCTAGTTTCACCCTGCTTCAGGTAGAGAAATTAGATAAGTTGCCCTTCAGGGTAGCAGAGAGTCCTTCAACTATCTGGCTCTTATACGGCATTATTAATTTACCGATTTTGACCATTCGTTTCTCGAGCTGCTTGAAACATCTTGCAGTGGGACAATATGAGCAACTAGGAGATAGCTTTATTAAGGAAGAGTGGGAGTTGCCCTTTGACTATAGATGTCTGAACGGTGAAAGGGAGGTCTTTCTTAGCGGAAGCGAATGTGAGACTGCTGTTCGTCATTCTATGATATGCAAACAGGTGTCTCTTCACGGTCTTTGCAATGCGGGGGTCGCAAATTTGGCCTGTTTTCTGAAGGGTACTCCCGTCCCCTTGATTCGTCCAGTGTTTCATGTACTTTCCAATGGAAGTTATGTGGTACTGAATGATCAAAGCTGTTGCGGCATGCGACCTGGAATTGCCTACGCAATCTCGGTCACGAAGGTCGTTACGTGTTGTGGACATGTTTTGTTTCCCCCCACACGAGAGATAAAAGTATCTGACATGTGGCCCCACATAGATACTATTAATGTGAACTATGACAAGCTGAGTAGGCTAAAGGCGCTATTGTTTCAGAAACAGGTCACCTTGACATAGGCAAAAGAGACGTATGCTCTCCAGATTGCGAGATCATCAGCTGAGATACAATCCCTTTTAAATACCAATTTCCCCAAACACTTTGGAGAGCTGGTATCCAGAATATTCAATGCTTCAAGCACCACTGGGATTGGTCATTTCTTTAAGGCTGTCGGGTCTGGTTTCGTGTCCATCTTCCAGACTGTCTTCGGAGTCATCCCATCAGCCATTCATTCTCTCTTTTCAAGTGTGCTTGGTGGCTTTCCAATTATTTTTGCTTTGATTGGCAGACAACTGCTGCTATTTTTTCTGATTCGCAGTGGTTGTTTCTTTCCAGCAACGCAGAGCAATGGAGCCGCTCCCGCCAACTCGACTGTGCCGTGAGTGCATAGTTCGGATCTTCGGTGCACCTTTGTAGGTGGAACTGGAGCTTGACTGGTCGTTGTCATTTCGGCCACTTCTCTGGTGTGTACAACCAGTCTTCCGCTGCATATGGTGTCTCTTTGAACATCTGCCTATGGTCTATCTTGCTGTTGCACAGACATCTCCTGTGGACCACGAACTGCTGATGTCCCCAATGAGGGTTCATACACGGTCATGCCCCTTGAGACTGAGGTTGCTCCGCGCGGCCACCTATGAGCCTTCCATTGTTAGATCTAGCATGGATGAGGACACTGCAACGAATAACGACACACCAGGAAATACGGCTCACTTCTGCTCTGCTGATCCGTTTGTCCGCCCAGCACTCAACTTAACTTCGGACGATGTTGACTCATTTTTGAGATCCTTGACTGGTGACTTCAATGACATTCTTCAAGATCATGCGTATAACAAATAATTTGATGAATTGACTTGCCATTCCCGATTCCAAATTATGCATTTATATTGAAGTTTGCTGTTGCACGCTGTGCTTGTCATAGTTGACATTAACATCTCTGTATGTATTTTAACTGATTTGTTTCAACATATTTTTTAACACATGCGAATGCTTTTTTAGCTTGTTTTTTTCTTTTAGCTTTTAGTTCAGAAGCAACTTTTTAGCATTGGGGTTCCTGTAGCTTCATCATACCTGTTACGGCAATGGGGAGGGTGTAGTGAATCCTAGTTTGTGTTACTGGGATAACAGGAGTTAGCTTAGCCTCTGGCTTGTAGACTCGTGCCCCCGTCACCTAGTGACTTTTAACCTACTTAGCTTGCTCTGTCTTAGCCCATTTAATTATTTATTTTTTCTAAGATGGCTGCCTTGTTTATAGTTAGGCCACTTGTTATGAGTTACATTATCAGTGTCACCGCGCCAAAGGCGTCAAGATCAAGCACCAAAGACAAACAAACAGTAGGTGTTCACTCTCTATACTTTCGAGGGATTGTTGATATTAATTGCCGTCCCAAGCATGCCTGTTATCTATTGTTTAGGAATACACCTACGTCAGGGGACCTTGTAGATCTGTATAAATACATCACACTTTAGACAGATAATCAGAGGGATTCCGACCAGAGGGCATCGCCACCATCGCTGATACCGATGCTGCAGTCGTCTTGACGCTGACCCAGTCTTCGTGTCCCTGCGGAGTCTGAGATAGAGACCTCATTCCAAGGTAACGAGGGTTGGGGGCTCCTCTCATGGATATGGTATTGGCAGATTAGATTTAAAAACCCCAGCTCTCCTTTAGGTAGGAGGTTAGGCCTTTTTACAATAGGGTATTAGGGCATCTTACATCTTACATCTTACATCTCATATATCTTTTCTATGTATTGCAAAATGGTGGGGGTCTTCGTAACAATGACTCTCGTCTTCACAATACTGTTTGTTACTTGCTTTATTCATTATCCTAATCATTGCAGTCCATGCAACTTATCGCAAATGCAGTTATGTTAAATAAAAAGCCATTATAACTTTACTGCATCTGTGTCATTGCCTGTGTTTGTATGAGACATAATATATCTGCAATGTGAGAAAAGGGTAATCTCCGTTTAACCACGACACTCCCTGAGATATCTCATTTTTTAGTCCATGCGTAAACGGCTGCCATAAATCACCTTTTACTATTGCTAGTGAGCCGGTAAGGTTGGGATAACAGTTGCGACTTGTTGTAGGAAAGACGCAGTCGTCTACAAACAAAAGTACTGTCATCCTTAAACCAGCAGTCTTGCTCAGAGCAAGAGTCCAAACTACGACAAAGTCCTTGAACATGGGTTCCTGAAGTCTGAACACAGCGGTCGTCTCAACACTGGAAAGAGAGGTCCCACTACATCGTAGATCAACTCAGTGAGCTGAGCATCGCAGGACAGAGTTCTGGGGACCTAGGCTCAGCTGAGCATGCAGGATTTCTTGCAAATGTGCACAGAAGAACTTGTAGCTGCAGAATACGCAGTGCACAAGATTACTGTTTGGGGAGGGGAGGCAAGGACTTACCTTCTCGAAATTCAGACAGTTGGACTACTGGACAGTCTGGGTCACTTGGGTCCACCACCTGTGTTCCACAGGCCATGCTCGTCAAGATAAGAGGGGACCCAGAGTACTGGCGAAGCTGAAGTTTGGTGCCTGCTGAAGTAGCGGGAAGATTCCGTCAACCCACAGGAGATTTCTTCATGGCTTCCAGTGCAGGGTGATGGCAGGCAGCCCCCAGAGCATGCACCACCAGGAAACAGTTGAGAAAGCCAGCAGGATTAGGTGCTACAATGTTGCTGGTAGTCTTCTGGCTACTTTGTTGCAGTTTTGCAGGCGTCCTCCAGCAGTCAGGGGTCGATCCTTAGCAGAAGTCGAAGAGAGAGGTGCAGAGGAACCCTGATGAATTCTTGCAAGTCGTAATCTGAGGAAAAGCCCACTGGAGAGACCCAAAATAGCCCTCAGAGGAGGATTGTCTACCTAGTCAGGTATGCACCTATCAGGAGGGGTCTCTTGACGTCACCTGCTGGCACTGGCCACTCAGAGGCCTCCAGAGTGTTCTCACACCTCTGGAAACAAGATGGCAGAGGTCTGGGACACACTGGAGGAGCTCTGGGCACCACCCCTGGATTGGTGATGGACAGGGGAGTGGTCACTCCCCTTTCCTTTGTCCAGTTTCACGCCAGAGCAGAGACTGTGGGTTCCCTAAACTGGCATAGACTGGCTTATGCAAGGAGGGCTCCATCTGTGCCCTTCAAAGCATTTCCAGAGGCTGGGAGAGTCTACCCCTCCCCAGCCTTTAACACCTATTTCCAAAGGGAGAGGGTGTAACACCCTCTCTCAGAGGAAATTCTTTGTTCTGCCTTCCTGGGACTGGGCTGCCCAGACCCCAGGAGAGCATAACCCTGTCTGTGGGTTGGCAGCAGCTGTAGATGCAGAGAAAACCACAGAGAGCTGGTTTGGCAGTACGGGGTCCATAGTGGAGCCCCCAGGATGCATGGAACTGACTCCCCAATACAAGATTTGTAATGGGGGGACAATTCCATGATCCTAGACATGTTACATGGCCATATTCAGAGTTACCATTGTGACACTACATATAGGTATTGACCTATATGTAATGCACGCATGTAATGGTGTCCCCGCACTCACAAAGTCTGGGGAAATGGCCCTGAACACTGCGGGGACACCTTTGCTAGTGCAAGGGTGCCCTCACACTTAGTAACTTTGCACCTAACCTTCAGCAAGTGAGGGTTAGACATATAGGTGACTTAAAAGTTACTTAAGTGCAGTGAAAATGGCTGTGCAATAACTTGTGTGTTATTTCACTCAGGCTGCAATGGCAGTACTGTGTAAAGGTTTTTCTGAGCTCCCAATGGGTGGCAAAAGAAATGTTGCAGCCCATTTGGATCTCCTGGAACCCCAATACCCTCGCTACCTAGGTACCATATACTAGGTAACTTTAAGGGTGTTCTAGTATGCCAATTGCAATTGGTAAAAGTGGTCACTAGCCTAGAATGACAAATTTAAAGGCAGAGAGAGCATGAGCACTGAGGTTCTGATTAGCAGAGCCTCAGTGACACAGTTAGACACTAAACAGGTATACGCATTCAGGCCACAAACTATGAGCACTTGGGTCCTAACTAGCAGGATCCCAGTGACATAGGCAAAAACAAGCATGACATACATGTAAAAATCGGATAATATGCCAAGAAAGATGGTACTTTCCTACATAAGGTAACTATAGCTCGCACCATCGCCATGCACGGCTAATTACCTCACACATAATGGCGCTCATGAAATCTTTGAAAACATCATTGATAAAGTCACTGTAAGATCTGCAGTAAAATTCCTCGAAGCCTAAAATACTCTCTATCTCTCTACCTCTCACTCTCCTTCTCTGTCTCTCAAGTTCTCTTTTTTAACCTCTTTCTCGCACTCACACACCCACTCACAGACCCACTCAGACACTCATACACCCTTTCACAGATCCATTCAAACCCTCATGCACTCACTCACAGACTCATGCAGACACTCACACACCAACTTACAGACCCACTCAGACACTTACACACCCACTCACAGGCCCACCTAGACTCTCACATACACACTCACAGACCCACTGGCACCGTTGTGCACCCCCTTACATACCTGCAAAGACACTGACGCACCCACTAGGACACTAATGCACACACTCTCACACCCAGACAGAGACTCTCACAGATACTCTCATCCCCACATAAACACTCTCACACCTATTCTCACACCCAGAGAGACAGGCTGTTACCAACTCCCACCCCACAAGGCCAAAGGGCTGTATGGTTGGCTGCAGGGTCTGGCTGTGGGCCAGGCCTTGCAGGAAACCTCTGCATGGTGCAAGCTTGGGTGCTTATAGGGAGTTGGCTTCAGTGCGCACGGGGCACAAGTTATAGTTAGCTCAGGTAACTATAACTGCTGAATTTCTATGGTTTTGTACATGTGAAAAGTGAGTCTAACTATAACGTCCCTGTAACCTTCGTTTTTTTCAGTGAAGTTTTCATGTTTTTTTTATTCTATTTCCTACCTATAATGTCCCTGTAACCTTGTTTTTTTCAGTGAATGGCTACATTTTATAAATTCTATATCCTAACTATAACATCCCTGTACCCTCAATTTTTTTCAGTGTATTTCTATGTTTCTTTTAAATAGTATTTTCTAACTATAGTCATTAGCCTCTGTCAATAAGTGTGTGAGTATATAATTGTCTGAGTGGGTGTTTGAATGGGTGTGAGAGTGTCTGGGTGGGTCTGTCAGTGAGTGCATCAGTGTCTGACTAGATCTGTGAGTGGGTGTGTGAGTGTCTTAGTGGGTCTCTGAATAGGTACATCAGTGTTTGTGTGGGTCTGTGAGTGGGTGTGTGAGTGTCAGAGTGGGTCTAAGAGTGGGTGTGTCAGTATTAGTGGGTTGCATGAATGTGTCTGTGGGTCTGTTAGTGGATATGTGAATGTCTGAATGGGTCTGTGAGTGGTTGGATGAGGGTGTGACTGGGTGCATAAGTGTGTAAGTGGGTCTGTGAGCGAGTATGTGAGTCTCTGAATGGGTCTGTCAGTGGGTGCATAAGTGTATGAGTCAGTGTCTGTGTGTGTGAGTACCTGTGTCAGTGATTTGCCACATGTTCTGGTTTCATAAGTGCACTGCAATGATTAAAAAGAGTAATCCATATATATATATATATATATGTATATATATATATATATATATATATATATACATTTTGAAAGATGTTTGATATTAGCTGTTTACTAACATAGGGGCAGATTTAAGAAAAGTTGCGCTGCACCTAGTGCAGCACCACTTTCCTTGCACCCGTTTGCGCCCCTTACCACCACCATGTGTGTGCCGTATTTAAAATATGGCGCAGCATGGCACAGGGTAGGGGACAATGGCATTGTTTTTTTATGCTATTGATGTACTCTGCAGGAGTAGCACCAAAATGTAGGTGCTATTCCTGCAGAGCACATAGTGGCCCATTATAAATAATGGAAGCCCCATTTTAATGCCTGCTCTGAGCAGCCGTTAAAAGTGCTGAAAATACTGGCACAAGATGCACACATTATGCCTGGCACAGACATAATCTGGCACAAGGGTTTACAAAGTGGCGCAATACATAGGTTGCACCACTTTATGAATATATGGTGCAGGGAAAATGTCACTTTTGCGTTGCTTTAGCAGAAAAAAATGACACTATGGTGGCACTAAGGTAGCGCTAAGGGCTCTTAAATCTGCCCCCTAGTATTTAAAGTTGTCTATCTGTAATCATTTTTACTAGTATCCACTTTTAAAGTGTTTTTTCTGTGTTCGCGGTGTCGCCAGTCGTTGTGACGATGTCAGTATGTGCACCATCATGTGACTTAGAAAAAAAGGAATATGATTGGAGGAGAATCTTTTATGTACCTCTATAGGACTTTAGTACCTGTTTCTTTCTTCTTAAAGGTTTCAGAGAATTTCACTTGGGTCTTTGAGGTGTGCTGTACTGTTTCGTACAAAGCTTACTTTCCAAAACATTTTTTTGTCATTTTATTTAATGGAAATGGCAACAGGAGGATCAGGGCAACATCGGGTGCTGCAAGAAGGAGAAGAGCAGCAGGCAGAGGCGCATGCAGAGCAAGGGCAGGATCAGCAGGCACATGTGCATTCACAGCAAGGAGAAGTCCAGCTGGTAGAGGTAGATGATGAAGACTGTGATAATGAAGCACCGCCAACAAAAAAAAAAGAACTTTGTCTGGCATTTTTGTGTGATTTCATCTGGGGAATCAAAAACTATTGCAAAATATATAAACTGCACATTGTGTAATAAAACCCTTTCAAGAGGGTGCTCCAAAAAGTATTAATGCGGTGCAACTAGCATGTTGTATCATTTGAAAACTTACCATAGGACACATCTTGAGAGGGTACAGAAGAACGGAGCTGGAGAACGACCATCTGTCTCCAGCCATCCAGCAGCTGCTCCTGGAGAAAAAGGCTCAATAGAAGTGCAGAGACAACACCCAGAGACTCACCCCGAACTGCAACATCTTTAGACATATAGAGGGTCATTACGACCTCGGCGGTCTTTTCAGAAGACCACCGAGCCCGCGGGAGACAGTGTTACCGTCCGCTGGCCCAGCGGAAATGTCACATCAACATTGCAGCTGGCTCATAATAGAGCCGGCGGCAATGCTGATGTGCAGCGGGTGCAGTAGCACCCGTCACGCATTTCACTGCCCGAAATTCGGACAGTGAAATGCGCGACGGGGCTATGCCTGGGGGCCCCTGCACTGCCCATGCCAAGTGCATGTGCAGTGCAGGTGCCCCCAGGGGCACCCCAAGTCCCCTTACCGCCGGCCTTTCCATGGCGGTGTGTACCGCCATGGACAGGCCGGCTGTCGGGGAATCATAATCCCCAGGGTAGCGGTGCTGGCACCGCTGCCCTGGGGATTATGACCGCCAGGCGGAATCCTGGCGGGAAAGTGGAGGGGCCGGCGGTATGGCCGTGGCAATTCCGCCACAGTCATAATTGCTGGCGGAACACCGCACTCCTGTTGGCGGTGTTACCGCCAACATACTGCCGGCCGCCAGGGTCGTAATGACCCCCATAGTTTAGATTTCAGCACTAATCTGGACTGGAGAACAGTCTTTTAAATTAATTCTGAAGGCTGCAAGAAAACACACTTGCTAAATTTTTGGTGTAATTATACTCCAGTTTTTCTACCAATTTATATTTTTGTTGTTAGGATTTTTGTCTCCTGTTCTTTCCATTTCATTTGAAGAAAAACACAAAAAAGTACAAAATTGTTAGAAAAAAAAAGTAAAATAAAAACCAGTTGAAGAAAAAAAGAAAAAAGATTTTCTTGTTAGAACCGCCTTTCATGGTTAAAAAAAAGATAAACTGTATGTCTGTGTTTATATATGAAGTTGAATCATGAGTGATCGACTGAATGCATGCGTGAATGTATGAGTCACTATGTGCATGTATGGGTGAGTGAGTGTATAAGCGTTGTATAGGTGATTGAGTTTAGGAGTGTGTGTATGTGTAAGTAAATGAGGACATGAGTGCATGTATGACTGAGTGAGTTAGTGCATGTACATCTGAATATGTGAGTGAGTGGGTACACAATGGATGTATGGGTGAGTGAGTGAGTGAGGGTGTGAGAGCATCTATGGGTGATTGACTGAGTAAGTGAGTGCATGAGTGCATGTATGGGTGAGTGAGTGGGTGCATGCACTGCTCAATAGGTGAGTGTGTGGGTCCATGAATAGCGGTATGAGTGAATGAGTGTATTAGGGGTGTATGAGTGACTGAAAGAGTGTATGAGTGTGTGTATGGGTGAGTAATTCAGTGTATGAGTGCATGTCTGGGTGAGTGAGTGTATGAGTTGTGGGTGGTTTATTGAGTGCATAAGTGCATGTATGGGTGAGTGACTGCACGAGTGGTGCATGGCTGATTGAGTGATTGTATGAATGCATACATAGGTGATTAACTGAGTGTATGACTGCTGTATGGGGGACTAAGTGGGTGCATGACTGGCTCAGTGAGTGAGAAACTGGGTACATGAGTGCTGTATGGGTGAGTGAGTACATAAGTTGTGCATGGGTGACTGAAAGAGTGTATGAGTGCATGTATGGGTGAGTGAGTGAAAGATAGAGTGCATGAGTATATGTATGTGTGAGTAAGTGAGTGCAAGTGAGTGTGTATGGGTAAGTAAGTGCATGAGTGGTGTAGGGGTGATTGTCTGAGGGCACAAGTGCATATATAAGTGACTGCGTGAATACATGAGTACATGTTTAGGTGAATCAGTGAGTGCATGAATGGTGTACGGGTGATTTACAGAGTACATGGGTGAATGTATGGGTGAGTGAGTGAGTGAATGTATTGGTGCATGTGTGGCTGAGTGAGTGAGTGCATGAATTGGGTATGACTGATTGAGTGCATGTATGTGAGAGTGAGCATATGGGTGATTGAGTGTATGAGTGTGTGTATGCGTGAAGAAGTAAGTGCATGTATGGGTGAGTGAGTGCATGAGTGTATGTATGGGTAAATTAGTGAGTGCATGGGTGTTGTACGGTGACTAAAGAGTGTATGAGTGCATATAGGTGAGTGAGTGCATGAGTGCATGTATGGATGAGTGAGCCCATAAGTATTGTATCAGTGATTGTCTGAATTCATATATTGAGTGAGTGTATTAGTGCTGTATCAGTGATTGAGTGCAGGAGTAAATGTATCGGTGAGTGAGTGACTACATGAGTAGTGTAAGGGTGAATGACTGCATGTATGAGTATATGCATGGGTGTGTAACTGTGTGGATGAGTGAATCTATGGGTGAGTGAGTGGGTGCATGAACGGCTCTTTGTGTGAATGAGTGGGCATATGGGTCCATGCATGGGTGAGTGACTGAGTGCATGAGTGGTACATGGTTGATTGAGTGAGTGCATCAGTGTGTGTATGCACATGTGAGTAAGTGTATGAGTGATGTATGGGTGAATGAATGGTTGTGTGAGTGCATCTATGAGCAAGTGCTTGAATGGTTAATGAACTACCTGAAAATGGTTGTATTGCACTGAACGTTTAATTAGGAAATAAGCATAAGTAACTAATGGAAAGGTACAGCAAGAGCAGTTTATTTTTTAAAACACTCTCAATGTTATCTATGAACAATATGTCTGTGCTTCAAGAACTATTTTGAGACATATACGGGGTCATTACAACATTGTCTGTAAAAGCCGCATACCGCCGTGCAGAAGACCGCCAACACACTGCTGCTGCCGCGGAATTCCGCCACAGCTATTATGACCCACATCTCGGAATCCGCCAAAAGTCAGACACCCACACAAGTCCACCACACCAAAGGTCAGTGATAAACTGGCGATAACAAATCCTCCACCGTCACGCCAACAGAAATACACCCACACTATCACAACACACGAATCCACGTGGCGGTCTTTCAACCGTGGTATTCCATTGGCGATACACACCGCCGCGCTCAAAATACACACACCCTTACACAACTCAGCCACATTGGACAATTCAAAATACACACACCTGATACACATACACACAGCACTCCCACACATCCAATACAATATAAAACACACACCTACATCACCCACAAACCCCTACTACCAAAAATTCCGAATGAAGCCCAGAGAGATATACCACCAGCAAGAACAACAGCATCCACAGGCACACAACACCATCACCCACATAACTTCCACGCACCTCACACAACACACCACTACATATCACCACACTTATCACCACACACTCCACCCCACACATCACCTACACCACCCCATGGCACGGTAAAGACACCCCATGTTCTCGGAGGAGGAGCTCAGGGTCATGGTGGAGGAAATCGTCCGGGTAGAACCACAGCTATTCTGATCAAAGGTGCAGCACACCTCCATAGCTAGGAAGATGGAGCTGTGGTGAAGAATAGTGGACAGGGGCAACGCAGTGGGACAACACCCAAGAAATCGGGAGGACATCAGGAAGAGGTGTAACGACCTACGGGGGAAGGTGCGTTCCGTGGTCTCAAGACACCACCTGGCGGTTCAGCGGACCCCCACCTCCTCCCCCACAACTAAAAACATGGGAGGAGGAGGTCTTGGTGATTCTGTATCCTGAGGGCCTCGCAGGAGTAGGTGCAGGAATGGACTCTGGTAAGTCAAATCTTTCACTACTTCATCCCCCACCCTACCTGCATGCTATCACATACCCCCACCCTCACCCCCAGCACCCCAACTCCTCACATATGTCCCAACATCACTAACCACACATCCCAACACCAAGCCCTGCATGCAACAACAAAGCATGGACACACTTCACCAAAGCATGCCCACTGCACATACCCATACACCCCCCTAAACCATCATCACACAAGATCTCACACAGGAATGCTAGCACTGGGGTACACGGTGACCCACCCATTGCACACCATTACAAACACAGATGTAATAACCATCCTTTTATACCCCTGCAGGACCTCTACCCAACGTCACCGGACAGGAGGGTCCACACATGTCCACACCACCAACAGAAAAGGCCCACGGTGATGACAGCAACTTTGTCCAACTGGATCTAGAGGACCAGCCCGGACCATCGGGGACCTCTGGACAGTCGGTTCCCCTCACACAGGCACAGGCCACCACAGACCTTCCCCCTCTGGAAACACCAGCACAGCACCCACCCAGCGGGCCATACCTCCGTTCCCAGGACACGTCAATCAGCTGTGTGTCCACCACTACAGGGAACCCAGGATAACCCACCACCCCAACAACAAGAGGGACCTAGAGTCACGGTCCAGGGGACGGAGGCCCAGGAACACAGGGGAACTGGGAGGGCTGCTGTGCGACAGGGGGCGGACAGGCCAAGGGAACCCACTCTCTGCGAGGCCCTCTCTACCATCATGGGAGCCTACCACCACTCCCAGGAGACGATGGCAACGGTACAGGCCAAGTTTCAGGAGACCCAGCGCATGCAGGAGGAACAGTATATGGGCTTCAGGGAGGAACTCAGAACCATCGGCTCCACCCTGGGCACCATCGTAGGGGTGCTGAAGGAACTACTCAACACCAGCAGGGACACTGTGGCACTACAAGGGGCCCCTGACACTAGCATGGACGATAAACTGCCCACCACCTCCGCCGGCGCTAGTGGACAGGAGGCACCACCACAGGACAACCACACCAGCACCCCACCCCCTGCAGAGGGAAAACCACCCTGCAAAAGGTCCCTGAGATCCAGGACAAAGACAGAGCACGATGCCAAGACACCCGCCAAGAAATGAGACCACCCTGATTGTCATCCTACTGTCCCACTTTGTCAATCTGTCCAAGATTAAACTGCTCCAGCTCCACTTCTTATGCCCATTTGGGCAATGCACCTGTGAGACTAATAGACTGGACTCTGCCATGGACACTCCTCTGCCATCACCCCTCACCATTTCACTACCCCCTCTAATATTGAGCATTTAAATAAACACACCTAAAGCACAAAATGATATGGACTCTGTCTGTGATTTCGAAATAGTGTATTAGTAATTACAGTGACAAAATGTTTTTAAATACTAATGTCAACATACCTATGTCACACAGCTCTAGTCCATGAGGAATCTAGGCAGATGTCACACAGTGGGACCCACATCTGTGAAATCGTAGGGGAAGGTGACAACTCGGTGACCATACACTGGGTGAAAACGATAGACAGGAGAGAGGTAGTAGTGTCAAAGTACATGTAGTAAGCAGGTTTGTATTCCTACCTGCGTCTCACTGGAAATATTGCAGGATCACTGAGTCCCTGTTGTGCATGTCTTCTTCCTCTGCTTCCTCCCCATCACTGTCCACAGGCTCCACAGCTGCAACAACACCGCCATTTGGACCATTCTCCTGCAGAAAAAGCACCTGTCATCGCAAAGCCAAGTTGTGAAGCATACAGCAGGCCACGATGATCTGGCACACCTTCTTTGGTGAGTAGAATAGGGATCCACCTGTAATATGGAGGCACCGAGACCTGGCCTCCAGGAGGCCGAAGGTCTGCTCGATCACCCTCCTTGTTCACCCATGTGCCTCATTGTAGCGTTCCTCTGCCCTTGTCCTGGGATACCTCACTGGGGTCAGTAGCCATGACAGGTTGGGGTAACCAGAGTAACCTGCAAATGGCGAGGGACAACTGTTAGACACACACTAACGTGTAGGGATATCCCCAGACCCAGACAACCATTCCCACTGTCTTGCTTCCAGGTGCTCACCTAATAGCCACACACGGTGCCTCTGGAGTTGAGCCATCACATAAGGGATGTTGCTATTCCACAGGATGTAGGTGTCATGCACTGAGCCAGGGAACTTGGCATTCACATGGGAGATGTACTGGTCTGCCAAACATACCATCTGTACATTCATAGAATGATAACTCTTCCAGTTTCTGTACACCTGTTCACTCCTGTGGGGGGGGGACCAAAGCCACATGGGTCCCATCAATGGCACCTATGATGTTGGGGATATGTCCCTGGGCATAGAAATCTCCTTTCACTGTAGGCAAATCCTCCACCTGAGGGAAAACGATGTAGCTCCGCATGTGTTTCAGAAGGGCAGACAACACTCTGGACAATACGTTGGAAAACATAGGCTGGGACATCCCTGATGCCATGGCCACAGTTGTTTGAAATGACCCACTTGCAAGGAAATGGAGCACTGACAGCACCTGCACCTGAGGGGGGATTCCTGTGGGATGGCGGATTGCTGACATCAGGTCTGTCTCCAACTGGGTACACAGTTCCTTGATTGTGGCACGGTCAAGCCTGTAGGTGATTATCAAATGTCGCTCCTCCATTGTCAACAGGTCCACCAGCGGTCGGTACACTGGAGGATGCCGCCATCTCCTCACATGTCCCAGAGGATGGTGCCTATGAAAGACAACAGCGAGCACAGAGTCAAACAACTCAGAGGCAGGTACCCACAGTTTACCCAGAACACCAATCATACACAAAAGGTGGCCTGTATGTGTGTTGAATCTAGGCCTAGGTATGTGTGACGCAGTTGAAAATGAAGCCATGTGGGCCCCTGAAATGGCGACTGCCTTACCTCTAAAGTGGGACAATGTGATGTGAGGTAACTGCGCTGGCGTTGTACACTGTCGCGGTAGGTGGTCGAAGACCGTGGCGCAATGCTGCATTGGTTAACATTGGACCCTATGGGTCCCAGGAGCCAATGACGATGTACGCCAGCGGTGACGGTATGCACCGCCGCGGACGTGACCACCATTTTCTATCTGTTCAATCACTCAATACCTGATTTTCGACAGAAGAGGACCTACACTGCAAGTGCTGCTGTGACCTCGGTCTGGAAGAGACAATGGCTCATGCATCTGGGGAAAAGGCCCCTGCCTTCACATTGGAGGAGTTGGAGAAGCTCGTGGATGGGGTCCTCCCCCAGTACCCACTACTCTAAGGTCCTCCAGACAAACAGGTAAGTACTCAGGGAGCATGTTGTATGGGCTATGCCTGTGTGGAGAGTGCTGGATGTAAGAAGGAAGGGGGCAGAGTGTTGCGTGCATGAAAGACGGTGAATGCATGTGCCACATGGCAAGGGTAGGGATGGGGGCCAATCACTTTGATGGTGCAGTTGGTAATGACTTCTCTTCTTCCACTGTACATTTCATGTAGGTCAGCGCCCACCAGAAGAAAGATATTTGGCGTGACATCGCCAAGGACGTCCGGACCCTGGGAGTCTACCACAGACAGAGCACCCACTGCCGGAAAAGGTGGGAGGACATTCGCCACTGGAGCAAGAAGATGGCGTAGGCTCAGCTGGGGATGGCCTCCCAATGTGGGAGGGGTGCCCGTCGCACCATGACCCCCCTGATGTTCAGGATCCTGGCGGTGGCCTACCCGGAGTTGGATGGGCACTTGAAGGAATCACAGCAGACACAAGGGGGTGAGTACACTCTCATTCTGCTGACTTTGCGCGCAGTGGAGGTGTCTGGATGGGAGAGGAGGGCTGTGGGTTTCCCCAGGCCAGGGTGAGTTCCGTAGGCAAGGCCCTTCTGTAAGGCAGGCCATGGGGCACCCCACCCCACCTCTGTAGAGTGCCAAGTACAGCTAGTCATGCCCCTCTGTCATCTGTGTGCAGATGTCGTCCATAGCCTTATAGGTCATTTCCCAGGAATTGAACAGTGGAGCCCAAGAGCGCGGCGTAGTGCAGGGGGCTTCTGTGTCTGTGGTGTCCGCCAATGGTAGCGGTAATCCATGCACTCAACATGTCTTTCTTCTGTCGTCCCCCCCCTTTTTGTGGTCTCCCTGTTCTTGTGTGCATTAGCATCATCACGCGGAGGAGCAGTGGCACCGGAGCATGAGGGAGCTGCATCCCACATGTCTCTGGAAGGCGAGACTACAGACTCGGAATTCACCAGTGGGACGGAGGGCGAGGGGAGTGCCACGGCGGGGACAGGAGCTGACACCAGTGACACGGACTCGTCCTCTGATGGGAGCTCCCTTGTGGTGGCGGCAACATCTGTGCCCCCGCATCTACAGGTACAGCCACCACCCCCCCACCAGCACCGCCCTCCCAGCAGCCCCTCAGCCTTCGCCCGTGCCCGCTCACCCAGGAGGGTGGGCATCACCTTAGCCCCAGGCACCTCAGGCCCTGCCCCAGTCACCCCTGCTGCCGTCAGTGAGGAGGCCATTGACCTCCTCAGGTCCCTCACTGTTGGTCCGTCTACCATTTTGAATGCCATCCAGGGTGTAGAAAGGCAGTTGCAACAAACTAATGCATTCCTGGAGGGCATTCATTCTGGTGAGGCGGCCCTTCACCGAGCTTTTCAAACTCTGGCCTCAGCACTGATGGCAGCCATTGTCCCCGTCTCTAGCCTCCCCCCTCCAACTTCCTGCACCCAGACCCAATCCCCTGTACCTCTGCCTATCCCTGTACCTCTGCCTATCCCAAGCACACCATCAGATCAGCCTGCACACACCTCAACACACAAGGGAAGCTCAGGCAAACATAAGCACCACACATCCCACAGGCACTCACGCAAGCAACACACACATGCAGACACACCAACATCCACTGCCTCCACTTTGTCCCCCTCGTCGTCGTCTCCCTCCTCCCTCCCAGTCTCGTCTACACTCACACCTGCATGCCATACCTCTACAGCCACTACGTCCCTCTCCAGCACACACACCACCACACCACGCTCATGTGCAGTCACCACCCCCACTACCATTCACACGTCCCCTGTGTCTTCTCCCAGTGTGTCTGTGACGTCCCCTCACACGATACACAAACGCAGGTACACACCCACCCAACAGCCATCCACCTCACAACAGCCTCCAGCGCATGCACCTTCACCCAAAGTCAGCAAACGAACACCTCCTACAACCACCACCTCTTCCTCCACTCCCAAACCCCCTCCAGTTACCCGTCCCAGTGTGTCCCAAAAACTTTTCCTGTCCACCCTTGACCTTTTTCCCAGCCCTCCCCCACCCCGTCCATCTCATAGGTCCCAAAGTAGCACCTCAGCCAAAACATCTCCGGGACCAGTGGTGCCTGTAGTCACTGGTATGTGGAGTGCACCTGCCACCAGGACAGCCAGTGTGTCACGGAGCCACAGCACAGACAGTTCCCCACCTGTGAAGCATCAGAAGTTGGCCAGTGCCCTTGGGAGAGGGGGAAGACTCCAGCCACCAAAGCCACTCCCAGGGGTCCCGTTGGGAGTGTGGAGTCAGCTGTGACACCTTCCAAGGTGGGGAAGGGCCACAAGAAACCCAGCAAGTCTGGGAAGAGCTGCACGGCGGAGAAGACCGACATCATCCCTGCTGCCCAGGAGGCCACCGCCAGTCCCAGCCCAGCTGCCCAGGAGGTCACCGCCTAGCCCCAGCCCAGATGCCCAGGAGGCCACGCCAGCCCCGGCCCAGCTGCCCAGGAGTCCACTGCCAGCCCCAGCCCAGCTGCCCAGGAGGCCACCGCCAGCCCCAGCCCAGATGCCCAGGAGGCCACGCCAGCCCCGGCCCAGCTGCCCAGGAGTCCACCGCCAGCACAGCTGCCCAGGAGGCCACCACCAGCCCAAGCCCAGCTGCCCAGGAGGACACCGCCAGCCCCAGCCCAGCTGCCCAGGAGGCCACCGGCAGCCCCAGCCCAGCTGCCCAGGAGGCCACCGCCAGCCCCAGCACAGCTGCCCAGGAGGTCACAGGCAGCCCCTGCACAGCTGCCCAGGAGGCCACCGCCAGCCCCAGCACAGCTGGACCATGAAGGACCGCCAGCACCAGCCCTGCTGGGCCATGAAGGACCACCAACACCAGCCCCGCTGGGCCATGAAGGACCGCCAGCAAAAGCCCTGCTGGGCCATGAAGGACCGCCAGCAAAAGCCCCCACTGGGCCATGAAGGACCGTCAGCAAAAGCCCCGCTGGGCTATGAAGGACTGCCATCACCAGCCCCGCTGGGCCATGAAGGACCGCCAGCAAAAGCCCAAAAGCCCCACTGGGCCATGAAGGACCACCAGCACCAGCCCCACTGGGCCATGAAGGACCGCCAGCAAAAGCCCCGCTGGGCCATGAAGGACCACCAGCAAAAGCCCTGCTGGGCCATGAAGGACCGCCACCGCCAACTCAAGCACCACTGAACAGGGCACCGCAAACTTAAGCACCGCTGAACAGGGCACCGCCAACTCAAGCACCGCTGAACAGGGCATCGCCAACTCAAGCACCGCTAGCCCATGAGCGGCAGGGGCACTGACGCAACTGGGTCCGTCACAGGGTGAGTGATGCACTCTGTTCACCAGTCCCCCTCCAGAACCAGTGGAGACATCCATCCACTACCTCTGTCCTTCACAGGATGAAGCACTCTGGGCACCAGTCCCCCTCCAGAACCAGTGGATACATCCATCCACCACCTCTGTCCTAAACAGGATGAAGCACTCTGGGCACCAGTCCCCCTCCAGAACCAGTGGATACATCCATCCACTACCTCTGTCCTAAACAGTGGAGACTGTTATCCACTTGAGAGACTGTGGCTTTGCACTCCCCGGGATATAGCAGTGGGTAACCCACCCACTGTAGAGACTTGAGAGACTGTGGCTTTGCACTCCCCAGGATGGAACTGTGGGCAAACCACCCACTGTAAAGACTTGAGAGACTGTGGCTTTGCACTCCCCAGGATGGAACAGTGGGCAAACCACCCACTAAAGAGACTTCTAAGACTGTGGCTTTGCACTCCCCAGGATGGAAAAGTGGGCAACTCACCCACTGTTGAGACTTGAGAGACTGTGGCTTTGCACTCCCCAGGATGGAACAGTGAGCAAACCACCCACTGTAGAGACTTGAGAGACTGTGGCTTTGCACTCCCCAGGATTGAACAGTGGGCAACCCACCCACTGTGGAGACTTGAGAGACTGTGGCTTTGCACTCCCCAGGAATGAACAGTGGTCATGTGGCCCCCTCGTGGATTTGGCTTCGTGCAATCAAGCGGCTGAGGTGCCCCCCCTTTCCCTCCCCCTGAGGTGCCTGTTTAGTTGCTGTCTGATGCTCCTGCAGTGTTCTCTCCGTCATGGTCGGGATCTTGTGTGGGCCTCGCCCATACCGTGTGGTCCCAGTGTTCCACGAACTTTCTTTGTGCCGTACCTGGACTACTATGCCTGGTATATATTTTGTACATGGTGTGTATATATATATATATTTCTGCCTACTTCCGGGGGGTTTGTGGGGTGTAACTGTGATGTATTGATATGCATTAGTGTGTGTGTTGTAGTGGGTGAGGGTGGGGGTGTTGCGTGTGTGTGTCCCTGTTTTTTCCCTCCCCCCCGTGTCGTAGGTGCAGTACTCATCGTGGTCTTCGCCGCCACCGTTCGCGCTCCTGGTAGAGAAGCAGGAAGACTATCGCAGGTAGGATTTGGAGTTCCGGTTCCATGGTGTCCTCGTTCCTCATGGAGTGTGTAGAGGTGAGCGTTTTCCCTTCGAAATTCCTGTTTCCGCCATGTTTTTATACGCGGTGAGTCCGCCCCGGAAAAGGTGGCGGATTGCCCTGTCATAATAGTGTGGGCGGTACATTGTCTCCCGCCTGTCTGTTGGCGGTGACCGCCAAGCTGTTTGTTTGTACCGCCGTGGCGGTCGGAGTGTTAAAGTGGCTGTCTTTGTTGGCAGTTTCCACCACGGTCGTAATTGCTATTTTTTTTACCACCGGTCTGTTGGGATTGTAATGACCACCATAATGTTGTTCAACTGCAGCAGCTATTGGGAAAAAAATCTAAAGATATGTTAACATTTAATCTTTGTAGCAACACAAACATAACAATAGTCGTTGCTTATACTGTAAAACTGTATTACAATATAGTAAAAATATCATTTTCTTCTTTTTACTATTCTCAGCTTTTATACTTCTGCATTCATAAACGATGGTCTATAAAGCATCATCTTCGAACAGTGGGGAAAAACCAATAAATGGATTGTAAAAAAAACAAAGCTGCACAGTAGATCACTACAAATAGATTATACCATGCATTGCACTCACTACAATTCATTAATCAGTGGCTTTCTCTATTGTCGCTATACTAATCTACACAAGCAGATTAAAATATTTTTTCTGGAATAATTATGTATGGTAACAATATCACAAATAAAGGTAAAGCACTTTTCAATTTTGTAGATCTTTTTGAAAAATATTATCCATGGTAGGCTATATGATGTCTAAAGTGCTGATAATCTATTTATACAAAACCCCACACAGTGTGTTTCCCCTCAATTAGGATGTAAACATTTGGTTGGAGAAACAAAAGGGGACTTTTTTTAGTTTTGAAGGAATTTTGGGCCAGATGTAGGAAGGTAAAAATTTGGGAGTCGGAAATTGCGAGTCATTGCGACTCGCAATTTCCGACTCGCAAAATGGGATCCAATAAAAAAAAGCGACATCAATTTGCGACTTGCAAATGACGATGCACCGCAGATTGCGGGTCCGCTGTTAGCGAGAATGCTTTTTGCGACCTCGCTGAAAACGAACTCGCAATTTGCGAGTCGGGTGTTGCAAATTGCGACTGTGCCGCAAATTGCATGCAGGTGCAGAAAAACAGTTGGAAAAACACTTCCTGGCTCTTGCTGATGACAGCAGAGCCAGGAAGACATCAAAAACACCTGGGAGGAGGGAGGACCACACCCTTTTCAAACTGCTGAGCAACTACCTGGAGGAACAGCTGCTACCATGGAAGACACAGGCAGTGCAGGAAGGAAGAGGAAATCAAAATTCTCTGAGAAGGAACTTGAAGTGCTGACAGAGGAATGCTGCCAGCACCATGACCAGCTTTTTGGAAAGGCATCCCTGAGTGTCCCAGATACTGAAAAGAGGAGGATGTGGCAGGAAATCCAGGAGAGTATCAATGCCATAGGGGTGAGCCACAGAAGCATTGAAGAAATTGAAAAACGGTGGTATGACCTGCGCTCCAGGACAAAGGAGAGGGTGGCAGAGCGCCTCAGGGAGACGAGTGGCACAGGAGGAGGCCCATCCACCATCCCACCACCCACAGCCATGGAGGAATTGGTGGAGCAGACCCTGCAGCCTGAGGCAGTGTCAGGAATGGGGACACTGGACATGTCAGCGCAAGGGACATCCAAAAGTGAGTACCATGAAACATGCATGTACACCTATAAATGCTATACCCGCACTCACCCAGTACACAGCAGCATGTACAACCAGACTAGCTCCATTTCAGACTAGCAACCACCAGAATGGTGCATTATGGGCAATGTAGTACAGTAGGCAGCATATAGGCAAATGTTTATTATGAGGCATACAACAGATGTCATAGACTGACATTGTGTTCCCTATGTCCCACAGGTTTCCCACAAAACACCCCCACCAGCCAAACCATCCAGGGTGAAGACAGCAGGCCTCAGTCAGGGCAGGAGGCTGCAGCAGCCAATACAGGGCCCAGCACAACACCACCACAGTTCCCTCCAGATGAAGAAGTGGATATGGAGGAAAGAGACACAACACCTGATCCCAGCCACACTGTGAGACAGCAAGAGCCAGAAGCACCACTGCGTCGTTTACGCAGAGTTCAGGTCCAGGCAGTGGTCCATGAGGATTTAGGGGAGACTTCCATGTCTGCAGTTGAGGCATTCCTCCTATCTGGTCAGCGCCTGCAAACAAGGCAATTGAGGATCATTTCTGGGGCAATGCAGAGGATGGAACACAATTTCACTCATGGCCTGGCAGAAGTGAACACACAGTTCACAAGACTGAATGACAATGTCAGTGACCTAGCACTATCAATACTCCAACTGGTGGGGGAACTGGTGGCTGAGAGACAAAGTGCAAGGCGCCATGAGTACCAACTAGTGCAGAGATTAAACCGCATGGCAGCGTCCATTGTCCGTCTTGCAGTGAACACCACAGGCCTGTCACGACGGACCGTGAGCCTGCAGGTGGACCTGGGCCACTTTGCAGGGGATGTGGCGCGGAGACTGGGCCGCATTAGCCATGCTCTGGACCTGTTGGAGACCAGGCAGGTGAGACCCCTCAGGACAGTGAGGAGGGGTCCACTATCAGCAGTGCGTCTGCCACAGACACACGTGTCCTGCGGAGTGGCAGTGCACGTCAGGGGTCTGCTGATACACGTGGCACAAGCCATGCTGGGTGTACCAGGAGGAGGTTTTAGGCACAAACACTGCAGGACTCATGAGGCACATGCAGTTAATGTGTCCTCATTAAGGGTGGACATGTGCAGCCCCTTACCGACAGTTCTGTTCTTTAGTTATTAGGTTCACTTATTAAATTGTTTTGCTTCACAATTGTGCTCTTTGTGTGTGACATTAGTGAGTGTGGTGAAAGTTGCCACGTACCTTCCAAAGTATTGGTTTGCAATGTGGTCCCGTCTCTGTCTGCCTTGATTTGCAATGCTTCTATCCCCAGGCTGACGATGTGGTAGCTCTTGCTCCTCATCCTCCGAATCTGGGTCTTCAGGGGTGAGATGTAGCCCACATCTGGGTGCAATGTTGTGCAGTATAGCGCATACGCCAACTATCTTGAATGCTGTATTTGGGGCATACTGGAGGGCACCTCCACTTCTGTGGAGGTATCGGAATCTTGCCTTTAACAGTCCAAAGGTCCTCTCTATGACATTTCTGGTCCACCTATGTGCACTGTTATATCGCCTCTCATTCTCATTGTTGGGTGTTAGGTACGGAGTAAGTATCCATGGTCGTAGCGCATATGCACTGTCACCTGTTTGGCAAAAATTAACAATGTTAGCAGGGCATGGATGGTTTCTACACTTACCTGTGTGTATGGATTCAGGGTGTCTTCAGCAATACCTAATAGATATCCGTCTCCAAACTCCCCACGTTCTAGTCGTTGGTGCATCCCACTGTGCCTGAAAATGTAAGAGTCATGTGTACTCCCTGGAAATTTGGCTACCATGTCAGTGATGACATTATGGGCGTCACATACCACCTGGATGTTCAGTGAGTGTGTACACTTCCGATTACGGAACAGATATTCCAGATTTGCTGGATGGCATATTTGTATATGTGTCCCGTCTTCACACCCTATTACATATGGGAAGTTGCCAATTCTGTAGAATTCCAACTTGGTGCTGTTAATTTCTCCCTCATTCCTGGGTAGGTATATGTATTTGGACATGTGTGTGAGTATGGCATCTAGGAAACATCTGAAGAATCGTGAGAGTGCACTTTGGGATACCCCACCTGCCACAGCAATCACCACCTGATAGGTACCCGAAGCCAAGAGGTGCAGTGAGCATAGCACTTGCACATGTGTGGGGATGGCGCTGCCGCGCACAGTCTGGCGTTGAAGCTGCGGATTGAGTAGTTCAATTAATTCTAATATTGCTGCACTGCTGAGTCTGTATTTGTCATAAATATCCTCCTCAGTTTGTTGAGAAAAGTGTCTGCCTGGTTCTGTATATCCTCTCCTGTCTCTGGCTCCTCCTCCTCCTCTGCTGGGCGGCGTGGACTCTCCTCCTCCTTGCTATCACATATATTTCAGCCATTTTGATTAACCTAGATGCCTTCTGGGTCTCCTTTTATACTTTGGTTCTGGTTACCACCTGCTCTGACTTAGTGGTAATTTGGGTGTGCAAAATGGTTTTTTTGCGACTAGTCACAAATTGCGAGTGGCATTTTCATATGGTTTGCGACCCGCAAATTGCGACTTCCTATTTGTGGGTCGCAAAATCAGGTGACAAATTTTTCGAGTCGGTAATGGCTCGCATCGCAATTTGCGCTGCGGAAATGGGATTTTTGCATCCCATTTCTGATTTTGCGGGGTCGCAAATTGCGATTCGGGCCATTTGCGACTCCCAAAACGTTGATACATATGGACCCTTATTCTTTCATCTTTGGGCAGCTGCAATTGGAGTATGTTCTTCCGGTTTCAGACTTTAATTGGAGATAGTTGTAGACTTAATATATTAACTCATTTGTGGACTCTTGATGTTTGAGCATCTTTTTTAAAGACATTGGCGTTCATTCTGACCTCGGCGGGCGGCGGTCGCCGTCGGCCATGCGGTTACCGCCGAATGCCCGCCCCGCGGTCAAAAGACCGCGGCGGTCATTCCAACTTTCCCGCTGGGCCGGCGGGCGACCGCCAAAAGGCCGCCCGCCGGCCCAGCGGGAAAGCCCCTGCAACGAGGAAGCCGGCTCCGAATGGAGCCGGCGGAGTTGCAGGGGTGCGACGGGTGCAGTGGCACCCGTCGCGATTTTCACTGTCTGCTAAGCAGACAGTGAAAATCTGTATGGGGCCCTGTGAGGGTGCCCCACGACACCCATTCCCGCCATCCTGGTTCTGGCGGTGAAGACCGCCAGAAACAGGCTGGCGGGAAGGGGGTCAGAATCCCCGTGGCGGCGCTGCAAGCAGCACCGCCATGGAGGATTCCCTGGGCCAGGGGAAAACCGGCGGGAAACCACCGGTTCCCCTTTTCTGACCGCGGCTTTACCGCTGCGGTCAGAATAGCCCAGGAAGCACCGCCAGCCTGTTAGCGGTGCTTCCGCTGCCCTCCGCCCTGGCGGTCATGGACCGCCAGGGTCGGAATGACCCCCATTATCCTTGATAGGCCAAACAATGTCTAAAAAACACATGAAGCACATATAGGAAACACTGTACACTCTTAACTTTTCCTTAGAACTTTGGTTGAAGAAAGAGAAGTTATGAGTTTGGTAGTTTGAAGGGACATTTTTGTTTGTATTACAGGTTGCTGTCATTGCATTCCATCCATGCAGTTTTGCTTTTTAAATATGCAGTGTAGAATCCAGAGGTTGTATAAACTCCTTCATGAAAGATGATAGGCAAACTGGTAAACGTTAATCCTGTAATTGATATTTGCCCAGCTTTGAAGTTTGTAATTTAAGTTTTCATTTTGGAACCAACTGGTCTGCATTGTTATAGCTTTACTCTAAGGTATTTTCCAGTTCTATGTAGAAACACATCTGATCTGGGAAGTTTGGGCAGGTCATATTTTGGGTAGCATTTCTGTACAATTTGTCAAAAGGTACAGTTTTATAATCTAGTAAAGTTAAGTAAAGAAATTCTTCAGAATTGATTTGCATGCTAGACATAAAAAAGCAGGCTTCACAATCATGGTTCCATTTGTAACTGAGTCTAAATATATCATCAATATTTACTTGTTCTTGTTCTAAGACACCAAGGATGACCATAATACATTCCTGTGCATCTTGCTGAGTGTGGAGAGTAAACAGTATTGATCCCATATGTTAGACCTGGAACCTTGGCATCGTTTCCTCAATCTTTTTTGCCTCTGCTTCCATGTTGTGACTGTGTGCTGGACTATGTTTTTGCTGATGTTGTTACTCTGGGCACTTTACCACTGCTGACCAGTGCTAAAGTGCATGTGCTCTCTGTGTAAATTGCAAGTGTAATTGGCTTTTCCACGACTGGCATATTTGATTTACTAGTAAGTCCCTAGTAAAGTGCACCAGAGGTACCAAGAGCTTGTAAATCAAATGCTACTATTGGGCCTGCAGCACTGATTGTGCCACCCGTATGAGTAGCCCTGTAAATATGGCTCAGACCTGGTACTGCAGTGTCTGTGTGTACAGTTTTAAACTGCTGAATTGACCTGGCAAGTGCGCCCATTGCCAGGCCCACACCTTCTATTTTCATACATGTAAGACACCCTGAAGGTAGGCCCTACGTAGCCCCATGGGCAGGGTGCAGTGTATGTTAAAGGTAGGACATGTAGTGATGTGCTTTACATGTCCTAACAGGGGAATACTGCCAGATTCAGTTTTCACTGTTGCAAGGCCTATCTCTCTCATGGGTTAACATAGGGGCTGCCTTTAAATAACCTTTAGGTGCAGTTTCCCTTTGGGAAGAGATGGAGATGTGGAGTTTGGTCTGGTGTATCTGAACTCACAATTTAAAAATACAACTTTTGGTAAAATTGGTTCTTAAATTGCAAGTATGAAAATATCACTTTTAGAAAGTGGGCGTTTTCTTCCTTAAACCATTCTGTGCCTCTACCTGCTTGTGTATTCCCTGTCTGGGTCAGACTGACAGTTCGGCTGTTTGTGAATCTGCACTAGACAGTGACACAAAGGGAGCTGGGGTGTAGCCTGCATAACCTGATGGGTCATCTGGGCTAGAGTGGAGGGAGGAGCTCACACTTACACCTGAATGGGCTGTGTCAGCCCTTACACAATGCAGTCTCTGACCCCCTGGTGTGAGTCTGGAGCCTAGCCAGGGCAAGGTAGGATCTTGTGAACAACAGAGACTTTCCCTTGGAGTTCACCTACTTCAAAGGGAGAAAGGGGTATAAGTAGTGGACCTACAACCCAAGATTGTCAGATTACTTCTGGATTCAAGAGGAACCTCTGCCAAGGAGATGAACTGAAGAGCTGGAGGAGGAGTACTTCCCCTTTGCTGTGACTGTGCTTTCCTGGGTTGGTCTGCAGTTGCTGCTTCTACCTGATTTGACAAAGATTGGACCTTGTGGTATATTTCTGCTTCTGAAGTGTCTCCAAGGGCTTGGACTGAGCTTGTTTCCTGTTTTGACGTCTCAGAACCATCAAAGACTTCCTCTGCTAGCACCTGGACTCTCTGCTGAGACTCTGACCCTGCCAAATGGTGCCCTATCCAGTCCCTAGGCCCTTGAAAGGTGAAGCTGGTGGAATCAAGGTGTAAATCTATGCACAGGAGTTGTGTGGGGAAACTTTTGACACAACATCTGCTTGCAGCTGCTGAAAACAACGCAACCCCTATGCAGCACAGTTTTCCATCACCTTGCGGCCGGACTTAACATGCATCATTGCCGGGTGTTAAAATCAATGTGAATCTGCACAGATCCAAGGTGCCCCTTCCGGAGAGTGACGCTTTGCTCTCTTGCGGGAGGCAAAAATTACGCATTGCCTACTGACCAGAGAAGAAACAACGCATGGCCGCATCGCTGACTTTTCCGATGCACACTTGCCCGTGCAGCTCTATTTTTGACGCAAACCAGTTACTTTATGTAAAAACAATGTATCCATAACTTTACTTGTGTCTGTTGGATTTTTCTCATTTTAGTCTTGTTTGATTTAGATAACAATTTAATATTTTTCTAAACTGGTGTGGTGTCCATTTTGTAGTGTTTTCACTGTATTACTGTATGTGTTGCTACAAATACTTTACACATTGCCTTTGAGATAAGTCTGACTGCTTGTGCCAAGCTACCAAGGAGGTGAACAGGGGTTAGCTTGAGTGAGTATCTCCCTTGCTCTGATTAGAATGAGGGTCCCTGCTTGGACATAGTGCAAACTGACTGCCAACCAGAGACCCCATTTCTAACACCATACATATATCTAAAAGGTCTCGGATCGCTGGAGCAGAATGCATTACAGTTCTGTCACTTATTAAATTGTGCTGCATATTATAAAGTGCAGAACACATTCTCTTATCTAATTTTAGTTCAATTTAGTTTACTACATTGGGTAAGTGGGACAGAACGTTGAGAACAACATTCACATAGTAGTTGATACCTGAATTGTTTACCAACTGATAACCTACAATTTCTTTGCCATTTTCCTTTTTTCTTTTCTTTTCATTCTTTTCATTCTTTGTGTTGTTCTTTTGTCCTTTCATTTCTTAAGGGTCTGTAGACTGTTTTGTAATGTTCTGCTTTGGGCAGAGTATCCATTTTTCACAGACAGGGCGGTTGCCCAAATCATGACCATATAGAGTCCTTAACTGATTATATTCTCTTACACAGCTTACATCAGCACTAACTTTGACCTCATCAAAGTCAATTGAAAACAAACCAGAAAAGGACCTAATTCATGACAATGCTACATATGTCATTCTTTCTTTGAATATAGAACTTTCAACATTAACCAAAGCTGCATCTAAACTTAAACCTTTTGATTTCTGGATGTTATAGCAAATGCTAAAGAGAGAGGACACTTGCTGTTGGATATATGTCTTTTGCAAGAAACATCTGTACAACCCACCGGCCAACCTTCTTCACATCATCTAGATGATCAAATTTTATAGCTAAATATTTTACCTCATCTCTATTTGGAAAAATAATGATATCAATAACCTTTCTCGTTGCACCATTTAATAAGCCTTCCTTAACATTTAAATTGCATTGTAAAATAACTCAACACTTTTTGCAGATGCTTTTCTAATCCAGCTGTTTTGGATACTGATTTCTCCAACTAATCCAATGTTGCTTGTAGTTTATCTGTTAGTAATATTGTGACTCCTTGATGTTCAATTTTATCAATAGTTATAATTCCAAAATATCTTGAACATTAGTTCTGGTGCAGTAATGTCACATGGGTATAAATTCTTGATATGGCGAGATTCCAAAGCACACCTCCCCTGTTTTGTCAGGACTCCTACTCTAATGTCTTTCAGGATGTCTCTATATTCCATACCAGAGGCTTGGCACATGTTTTTTTTTTTACTAATTCTTTGTATTCAAAGTTTAATCTAATATTCGGATTGCCAATACTTCCTGGGTAATTCCTTGTTTTATTACGCTAAAGTGTATTGAAAACAGTTTGTCCTTTTACAGGAGTAAGTTGGAGTATGTCACCAAAGATAATTAAATGCTTTCCTCCAAAGAGTACATCATAGCTTGTTCTTAAAATCTGCTGCATCCTTAAGTGTATGAAAGCAAGCAGTATGTCCAACACTATGCTCACTTCATCAATTAGAAACTTCATTTTGTTATTACTCTCAATACCTTATGGCATGGTTCACCAGATAAGTTCTGATAATCCAGTTTATTGTCATGTTCAACAGGTAGCATTAGCAGTTGATGCGGAGTAATTCCTTTAATGTTAAATTCAGTTAATCCAGTTGGTGCTATTACTACACACAACACATTTAAAACTGTGGTCTTCTCCAGATAACCGGTGAGAACTTTAATTAGGAAGCCTTTGCTAGTGTAACTTGTCCACTATTGTACAGTAATTTTGGTTTATATGTAGAACATTCACATAGTTTTTTCTCATGGAGGATTCCATGCTCTATTTTAGTTCTAACTTTGTTGCAAATTTCTCTTTGTTCATTGTTAGTTGTTCCACTAACTGTTCAAAATCCATGGTTTCCTCTCTTGCCTGCTGCATGGCAATCTCAACTTCAATCATAGCTAAAGCTGCTTCATTTGTAATTACTGGTTCACCAAGAGGATCTTGACTTGCTGGTCCAGAACCTTGGCTGCTTTGTGAACTCTCCCAGGCTATCTCAGCAGTGATGGTTTCTTCCTGTTCAATCTCATCTTTTAACATCTGCAAGTTTGTTGGAAAGACAGAACACTGAATACTGTCTTTTACAGCATTGAGTGAGTCTTCATAACAGTCATAATGTCCAAGTAGATCTGTTTCAGCTTACAATGGTTTGAACAGTTGCAAAAGTGCCAAGTAGAAAAACTTTCTTCTGTCTGGAGGTTGGCAACTAAGCTTTCTGTGATTAATTAGATTTCCTTTGCTGTGTCTTACCAAACAACCATCACATCGAATGACTGCACATTTTCCTATTTCTATGTTTTCAGCTACATTAGTTCTATATGTATAATGGTGAAGTATTTCAGAAAGACACATGTTTTCAAGATGTTGACTCCTTCTTGGGTATCATGAGTGCAACATGATAGTCTTTAGAATGTCTGTACTCTCAGGATCAAATTCTGTAAGGCACTGTATTTCTAGGAAAGACTTCAGTCAGGCTTAGGCTTACCCACACAATTCCTCTAGACTTCGTGAACAAACTTGCTGAGCTCAACCTATGTGCGCATTCATAAGGTCCAATTTCCCTGTGTGAAAGCATTTTCAAGCTAAAACTGTACAATTTCTTGGTAAGACACTTTCTGCTGAAATCTCCTCCCACATCTCTTTAATCTCTGTCTTCCCTCACTCTGTTATATAAGAAGTCATGTGGTGAGCTACAATGAAGAGTTATCTGCAACAAATTGTATATCCATATTTGCATTCCACATCCATCAGGGTTGTAGTCAATAATATATTTTAATGCTTCTGTTCTTCTGAGGCTGTTTATATTTTTCAGTGATTTCCATGTCAGGATGTGTATGGTCCAATGAACAAAGTTCTCCTGGTGTCTTCAGATTGATATATTTTATATTTGAGTTTACTTCTTGTAAGAATTCAGGCAGGTCATCCCATGCATACTCAGCACAAATGAGTGTCAGAAACCAAGTAGGTGATCCTAGGTTTCTCAACATGCATTTCAGCTCACCATGAAGACGATACCCATACTCATTTGCACCACGTTGACATGCCATTAAATTAATCAAGTTGTAATCTATGTTTTTTCTTTTTCCAGGAACTTTGTCAACAAATTCCCTTGCTGACAAATTCTGCAGACTTACTCCTTTTTTGAGATGTGATATAATGCATAAGATACTCTAGACAAGGTGCTCTCAAATTGTAGGTGAACTATATCAGCAATACACTGGTGAAATCTAGAGTCCTCTGCATAAAGTCTAGTTGATTAGTATTCAACTGCTGGAATTTGTACAGGCCGGTCATCATACCTACCACCTACTCCAGAAGGAAACAGATGTGGAAAACAAGTTTCTAAGCTTTTCTCCCGCACACTTAATGGAGCTCCTTTTGCTTCTTTCATTTGAAATATATCAATAGCATCTCCAATAATCTCTTTAGAATGTAGAGGTGAATACTTTAGTGCTTGTAAATTACTTCCATTCTGGATTAATCCACATTTTCAATCTGACCTCTTGATGGTACTGTGTGATCCTCCATATGTGAAATATCTTGAAGGACATCTATATTTCTATAGTAAATGTTATTTACCAGATATAGGCCCTCATTCTGACCCTGGCGGTTCCCTACCGCCAGGGCCAACGGGAGCGGGAGCACCGCCGACAGGCCGGCGGTGCTCCCTTGGTCATTCTGACCGCGGCGCTTTGGCCGCGGTCAGAACGGGAAAACCGGCGGTCTCCCGCCGGTTTTCCACTGACCCTTAGAATCCTCCAAGGCGGCGCAGCTCGCTGCGCCGCCGAGGGGATTCTGACCCCCCCTACCGCCATCCTGTTCATGGCGGGAAAGCCGCCATGAACAGGATGGCGGTAGGGGGGGTCACGGGGCCCCTGGGGGCCCCTGCCGTGCCCATGCCCATGGCATGGGCACGGCAGGGGCCCCCTAACAGGGCCCAACTAGGCTTTTCAGTGTCTGCGATGCAGACACTGAAAAGCGCGACGGGTGCTGCTGCACCCGTCGCACGCCTTCCACTCCGCCGGCTCGATTCCGAGCCGGCTTCCTTGTGGAAGGCGCTTTCCCGCTGGGCCGGCGGGCGATCTGAATCAGATCGCCCGCCGGCCCAGCGGGAAAGTCAGAATACCCCTCGCGGTCAATTGACCGCAGGGCGGTATTCAGGCGGATTCCGACGGGCGGGCGGCAACCGCCGCCCGCCTAGGTCGGAATGACCACCATAATGTTGCTTTTTTACTTTAGTAACATCTACTAACTCTTGCTGTATCTTTTTGCTCTTGACATGCACACTATTGACTATAGTTATAAGTCCTCTTTCAAATCTCTTTGCACACCTACAGTTTCATGCACTCACTACAGGGGTCAAATCTTTTTTGTTATTCTGTGTTCAAAAACTGCAGAGGGCTATTGAGATAAGTGCCAAGAATTTGCAGCTTTTTTATTTGTAGAGGAATGCTTGGAGTGTTCCACATGACACGTTATATGTAAGTAGTGTTATAATAAATTAGAGGATTCCATCAATGTGCATGCCACAGTTGACCACCAGGGATTGTTCACCAACATCTTGGCCAAGTATCCTGGGAGTGTACTTGATTGCTTCATATTCCACCACAGCACGATCAATCAGCACTTCCTGGATGGACAATATGGCAATGGTCTTCTTGTCGGTAAGTCCATCCATAAACCTAGCAATATACACACAGCACAACAACCCTGTAGGCCACACAAAACATACACCACTACATTGACACGTGGGTAGGATGACACTGAGGTATGACAATGGTTGTTATGTTGTACACCCTTACACAATGGGATACGCACCTATGGACAAATGACGGCTGCCACAAACATTAGCTGCCACTCTAGAGCAACAAGGGACCAATGTCAAAGCCCACAGTGAAAGTGACATGGCCTGCATGGAAGTACAACTTGGAAGATGAACCACTTACAATTACGATAGGCCACATAGTCAATCCGACCTCCTGCAAAGCAGCACGTTGCATGGAAGGGGTGTGCAATGTGTGTTGCTGCAGGTCTAACACCATAAGACACATATCATGATGATGCTGACTCACATGTAGGTGACACGTAAATACAGAGGCAGTCCCAACATAATATATCCCTCCTGGGGTGCCGTTGCCAGGTAGCAATAAGGAAGTGGACTGTGCTATGAACACATATTGATGTGGCACTAATACAAACTGCACACTGCTACACACACATCATAATAACACATGTACAGGGAGATGGCCCTTCCTGCACAGATACACCCACTTCCACAAGGCAGTTAGCCAGGTTACCTGGAGCAAGTTTGGTAGTGTAGGTACATGGTTGCACATAAGCCACTGGCAGAGGGAACAACAAAGGTTTGCCTAGAACCCAGTCACTCATGGGACAATTGTGCATTGTCACTCCTGAACACCTCAGTCCTGCCAACTTATGGAGATGCGTTGTGCATTGTCACCTACCCAAATCAAAGGGCCTCACTGTTGCATTTCATCTGCAATGGCCTATGTCTAATTGGATGGGATGTCCAGTCCATGTAGTGCAACCATGTTACCACCACATCTGAATCTATTGTGTGTGTGGAAGTATCATGTCCCCTCCAGTGAAAGCACACTACAACATGTTGGACACTACACAACACATGGTACATACATACTGACCAGCAGTTTGGAAACAAAATCATAGATCCCAGGTCAATGAGCCAAACATAAGTTGTCAAGTCAAACAACCCACTGCAGAAAAAACCTCACAGACGCAGACGACACAAAATATCGACTGCCATGCTACAGACATTCCTATTGCAAACACTAACAAAATACTCACTCCTGTTATCTTTTGCAGCGGATCAGGGTTACAGGATCCAGCCATGGATCATGACCCCATTCCCCAACCCAAGCACTGCAACACAGCGTGCCTATAATGAGGAACATTGGAGGACACTCACCATTGTGGAAAGGACCTTTGGCATCCTAAAGTCCAGATTCAGGTACCTGGACATCACAGGAGGCTATATGCCCCACGCATTGTGTGTAAAATCACCTCTGCAACATTTGTGTGCAGAGGAACATCCCTCTATGTGAGCCAGAGCAAGAACTGCCTGAGGAGGAGGAGGAGGATGGTGCCACAGAAAATGAGGGGGAACTACAAAACACAGCTGCAGGAATGTGACACAGACAGCTAATTGCACAGACTTTTTTTCAACCAATAGTCACTCTACACACCTTGTTAAAATATGTAAATAAACACCTTGCTTGATCACACAATCCTGCTCTGGTTTCTTCTTTCTCCATCAAATGTTCCTTAGGAATGTGAGTATTACCTCAGGGAGCATGTTACAAAGACAGATCTGACTACTTCTGATGCAACATCACATGTGATGAGCATGATTGTGCAGCAAACATCACATACATATAAAAACACTAATCTTTTGAATTTCACATATTAAGGACAAAATCAATGGACCACAGCATATGACACACATCCATGTTGTCAACAGGGTCTACTGTAGCATATGACACTATGACATCTCCAATCATAAGGTTAATAAATTCCCCATATATGAGGCAGTGGATGTGAAATATCAGTGGAAACAGGAAACAGGAATGTATGAACAGGCGCCTGACATTAGTAAGTGTGACATTTGCAATCTCTGCAAGGAGCTTGTGTGACAAGGGGGCATCATTTGTGAAAACGGATAGCATGAGTGTCCCAGGAATGACAAGCAATGTTCACAACACATGCGCTGCATAGTCTATCCCTGGAAATAAGTCCTGCCACTGCCATGTGTTATGTCTCTGCCCTCCCATCTCTAGGGGGAGCTGTAAATGGATTATCTGTTCCCTGGGAATCACCATTAACACTCACCCTGAATCCCTTTCTGACTTCTGTTTGCTTCCCTTTTCCATATGGCATGCTGTAGAAGAACTGCATTAGTATGCATGGACTTCAGGTCCCATAAAGCACTGCCTGGTAGTCGATAAGACCTGTAATCTTCTGTCCATTGCTTCCTATGGGAAAATTCCAGTTGCCCCTTTATACTTGATTCTCTCCTCCAGGACTCGTGAGAGACTGAAGCTACACACACCTGTGACCTCTCTTGTGCAGTCCAGCCATGTGACTTTCCATGGCCTTGCTGCTGCCTGGAACTGCTTAGAAGCTGTCATTCCCTGAAGCTCCTTATCATGCATTGGAGTATGATTCCTTTGTGTTCCAGACCCCTTGTTGGATTGTGTTACAGTCCTGATTCAGCCTGAACCTGCTCTTTGTTTACCCAGTCCTGTTCCTGCTTGTTCCAGTCAGAGGGGGTTATTCTAACTTCTAACTTCTAACGAGTTCCATAGGATATAATGGACTCGTAATACGGCTGGTGGTAAATCCGTCACTTTACCGTCACTTTTGGGACGGATTAACACTCCTCCAAAGTTAGAATAACCCCCAGAGTCTGCTCCCTATTTCTCAGCCTTGTCCATGTCTGTGTCTCCCAGAGCCTTTCGGTTTCCCAGAAGTGTTCCAGCCTTTGCATCAACCTGATCCTGTTCCCTGTGCCTGGCTTTGCCTCCTAGTTGGTTCCCTCACTTTCTGTTTCCTCTTGGGTTATTGTGTCTGGTAAGTGTCCTTTCAGCCCTCACCTGTGTAGAAGTGTTTTCCTTTGTACTTGGGTTGCACTTGGTTTCCAGGAGGCAAATCCAGCCCTCATCCTTTGTCTAGTGTTGCATGTAGTCATTAGTGCCAGTGTGCTATGGCTGTGTTCCAGGAATTGCCACTGTGTCTCCAGCCGGACCCACAAGGGCTAGTCCTGTGTACGTAAGTACAATCCTTGTTTGTGCCCTAAGGGTCCAGACACAGAATCACTTCTGCTGCCTCCTTTCTATGGGGCCTGGTTGATGACTATCTGTAAGATTAATCTGCACAGAGGCACTGATGTTCCCTGTTGCTGTGGAATGTTCTGAGCCCTACCCTATGTACAATCCTAGTGATAAGCCCTGCGTGTTTGTCCATTACTGACCCATTCCATAATTGTTCAAATTAAGGTTGCTCTGCCTTCACATTTCTGTTTTCTCTGCCTTACAATAGCTTGCCTTTCACCTGCTTTGCCTTTAGCTGCTCTTCTGCCTTGGTACAGTACTTTGTTGCGAGATACTCTGTGAACTCAAGGGGTGCCCCTAACAGAGTCCTGACTAGACCCGCCCGAAACCGTAAAACCATGGAGCCCAATCCTGACACACGGTACACATGCCTACACACTTGAACTGGACACTTCTGTGGAATGCGCATCTGAAAATATGTTAACACATGGAGGCAGGGCAGCAGGTCCACCACATCAACATAAGTAACATAGGTAATTCTTATGAGTCAAACTGGCGACGTGTACTAAACATTTTATGGGTGGAATTAAGGCACAGTGTCTCAAACACAGTACGTACCAAACATGTACACATGGCCGACATATGTGCAGTTCACACAAAAGTCACCATGAAGTCATAACGATTAATGACATATGAGGGATAACACTTCCAACATACACTCATCAGCCATCCGCAATCATCCATGAGTTTTGTTTGTCGCGTGAAATGTAATGTCATCAAAGTCAAACAACTACACACATCACATGAGTCAACACATATTACAAACACATATCATGACTGTTGTAGATCACTGATTGCCATCAGATGCAGATACCCATTTGGAACACATCCATCCATTAGCATTATGTCCAATGTATTGCATGCCGTTCCTTCAGAAACACACATATTGTTGTTACAGATCATTCACACCCAAGACACACAGTTGCATGCTTTAACACATTTGGCCAACATCTACACCACACACACTGCAGGCCATACCATCCTATCTTCATGTTGATATAGGGTGTATGCATGTTAAATATTTGAAAATCACGCAGTCACAGTTTTTGTCAAAAACTTTGATGCAAATGCATTGAAAAATCATGCATGGGCCCTTAGCATTAATTCCACCTGCGCACCACACGCATGTGGATATCCATTGAAATTGAAGTCTGCCGGTAATGCCTGGTATTTTGCCGCACATGTAGGTTATGCATTGAAAATATTCACGCAAACATCGTATGCAGCAAAGAAATACAGGCATGATGGAAAACAGGCCGCGAAGGGGACAGGAAGTGATGTAATAGGCAATCCTATTTACAGGCATAGTACAGTGGGTGTACTTTCACTTTCACTTTAAAGTCTGTGCTTTTTCTTGACTGTGTGGCTGTGTCTCTGTGTTGCTGGTGTCTGGATTGTGTTTCTTGTATCTTGTGGTTTCTCTCTTGTGTCTTTTTGTATATTCTGTTTGTTTATTGTACCTGTTATGCACTTTTGTGTAGTTTAGTGTCTTTTGGATTGTATTTGTACTGTTGGGTGTCTGTCTGGGGATTAGATTAATTGGGTTAGTTGGAGTTCTTAGGTTTGGGCTGTAAGTTTACTTTTTTACATTTATTTTCCTTCTTTTTTCATACTTTTTCTGTTTTGCTTTGTTGTGCAAGGACATGTCGGGAAGGGCAAGGCTGGCCTGCATGGGGAAGGAGGAGTTTGGGGGCTTTGTGTGGCCGGTGTGCCTCTTTCTTCTATTGATGCTGGGGTGGGTGGGCGTGTGATACAGGAGTATCACACAGAGGCAAGGCGGCTGCAGGGGGGCAAGGTGCTCTACCACCTCAAAAGAGTATACCACATGGGCAGGAATGAGCACCAGCTGAAGCATCGCTGGGCTGACCTGGTGGCCAGAGGGCAGGATCTGCTGGACCACCTGGGTGTGGTGATTGGTGGCCCTGTTGGTGAGTATCACATTGACAAATGTGTATAGTAGAATGATCCAGAGTGACAGTAGCAGATGTCTTGAAGTGCTGCATGCAATGTTTGCGGCCATGTTGAATGCAAGCAGAACAAACCCTTTGTGTCCCAGTACTGAGATGCAGTCCACATGTCTCTACATGTCAACAATGCAGCCCTGAGGTTTGTTGAGTCATGTACGACTATCATTTAGGGCCACATGTACCAAGCTACTTTTAACTGTCACAAACAGTCTAGTTTTCAGAATTTGTGTGTTTACGTCAAGATTTTTTTTTATTCCAATGCACATATCCAATTTTGCCATTCTGCAATCACATTGCCGAATCACAAAACAGGGTTTGCTAGTGGCATTTAGGAAGGGGCATTCCCTTCCTATTAGCGAGTCACAGTCTGCTGACTGATTGTTTGGTGACCGCAAATGCTGTCACTAAACATTTGCAGTTACCACCAGTTTCAAGTTGGTGCTAATCCATTTGCAAAAGGGGGGGGGGGGGTCCCCATCGGATCCTTTCCCCTTTGTGAATGCACGCCCAAAAATAGTTTCAGAGCAGTCAGTGGTCCCACGGACCACTGCCTGCTTTAAAAAAAAATCTTAAAGTTATAATATTGGTTTTTGACATGCTTTCTGTTTACCCTTGATGAAATAAGGTTGCATTTTTAAAATAAAAATACATCTCTATTTGAAAGCAGTAACAGACATGGTGGACTGCTGAGTCCCTGTATTGTGATGTACATGTAGGACTGTATGGGTAACTGTCCCTGAGCATCTAGCCCCATAAGTTTTACTCCATTTACATGCCACTTATGTGGTATGCGATAGGAGTGTGTGCAGGTCAAGGCCAGACATGTGCTGGAATCAATGTGGGTCTTTTGGGAATTGTGTTGGTAGATCAGGTGTTGATGGTTGTCCAAAACTGGACACATGAATGTAGATGTGAATGACTTATGGATACCTTATTCATAGGTGGTAGTCCTCCTCACATGTGTTCCACTGACTAAATCCATGTACAAGTGGACATGCCTGTGTGGTTGTCCTCAACAGTTGTGATGATGTATTGCATGCCCATCCCATCTGAGGCCCAGGGGTAGGGGAACAACATATATGTAGGTAGATGTGATGGTCACAATGTAGATGACAGTCATCTCATTCAAGCATGCATGTGTCCCAGACAACACTGACCCCTTATGATTAGCAACTGCATACCATCCTGCCAATTACATCTAAGAGTCACTTGTCTTTTGTGCTTTGAAGTTGACTCAGATGATAAAGATTGTCGGCCTGGCCCAAGTAGTTGTTGCCTTTGTATTGTGACACACTGCACTACATCAATGTACAGATCACATTTTTTGGTCCAACTCTTGTTGTCCTTTGCTGTGGTGTAAAATACATGTTGGGTAGGCAGTGTTGCCATTTCATTCATCAGGAACATTGTATCATCTGGACTGTGGTTTGGGCTGCATGTGCAAATTGAGGCAAAGTGTTAGATTATCATCTGTACATGCATCACACAATGATGACACTGATGGTTGCCTGTCTCATTTTTACACCTGCCAAAATGGATGTAGCTGAAATCATGGCTTTCCAGAAGTGGGCAGTGAGATACAGACACATTTTGGATGTGGAGTCCAGGTACCGAAGGATGGCACAACGCTATAAGAGAGAACCAGCCACAGGAGGATGGCGGGCTTTCAGCCAAGGGGGACCGTCATTGCCCACAAAGGTTGTAGCCACAAAAACAAATGCGCACAGTACCACAGCGGCCACCATCACATCTGCCTCATCTGCTGTACCGTCAACCTCTGCACCACCAACCACCATACTTGCTGCACCATCAACCTCTGCAACACAGACCACCACACCTGTTGCAATGGACATGGCCTCAATTGCTGAGCTCCAGACGGACATGAAGAATGTGTTAAAAAAGCTTGACACAATACAGAGGGATATAGACAAAAATATATGGGTGCTGAAGGCAATTAAAAAGACACTGAGGAGGGCAAACCTGTGAACTCTTGCCTCCCCTCACCCCTAATTCAGTCCCCTCCCTCCTCATTCCTCATCCTGTTTTGTAGTAGGTTTAAGGGGTTTAGTGATAGGTTGGAGTAGGGTAGTTGTTTAGATAGGATAAGTAGGTTTGGAGGGGTTCATATTATTACCTGTTAGTTTGTGGGTGGGTGGGTGGCGGTTAATGTTGGGGCTTTTGTGTATTTAAAAAAAAAGATTATTTTTTTAAACAAAAAAAATACCAACAAAATAGATTTGTTTAGTATTATGTAGTTTATTTTTAGGTTAGTATATGTTGTCCTACATGTGTCTCGTCATACAAGGGGGATGGGGGGCAAATGTTTAGAGTGTGTTGTTAAATAAGGTAAGTAAGCTTAGCATAGGTTAGTTAGGGCCAGTTGTGGGTAATGTATAGTTAGGATAGATTAGGTTAGTATAGGTGTGTTGCATAGTTTTAAGTTATGTTTCATACATAGTTATTAAAGATTTAGGTACTCCCTTGCTTCATGTGTCATATGCTTGGGGCTCTGGGTCTTTGCATGAGTGTACAGTGTCAATTGTCTGTTGGCCTGTGAACTCCGTCCTGCATCCACATCCCTCTGTTGACATGTTAATTCCCACTTCCAACTGAGCTGTCACATTGGCAGCTACAACAAATCTAAATCTCAATTCATATGCCATCCATTGTACCCACCACTCAACGTGACTATGGTTCCCATGTATTGGAAAGGTAGGTGTGCTTTTTAAGCTGTAATTGTTTTGATCCTTGTCGTGATGTTGGGCACTGTGGGACTCCTGCCTGCAGCCTGAAGTTCATGTCAACACTGCTAAACTGAGTAGTGCCGATTTCAGATAAGGTCAATTACACAAATTTTACTCCAATGTGTTTTACTTGTACTCTCATCTGACGTTATTGGCCAAACACTCTTACACAGCCATTCCTGCTGTATGTTGTGGGTGAGGCATGTATGTTTTTAGGCAAATGTCACATACACAGTGACTTGCTTGTAGGGGATGTGGCCAGCATCGACTTTCATCTTGTAGTTACCTTGTGCATAGATATCTGCCCACATTATTTCTGCACTCTGTTATTGACACTATGTGACCATGGACAGGTTACATGCACCACAGATCTCCAGCAAAGTAGATGTGTCACATTACACAGAGACAAAGTGGGTGTGTATGTGCTGTTTATTTTAAAGTGCTGTAGTGCAATATTTACATATTCCAGTTCTGTGACTCCATTAGTGTAAAGCATTTTATTGTGACGCAACACAAGTGCAAGGTTGAGGGACATGTCATTGGACATGCTCAGATGAAGTGTCGTTCAGTGCAGAGGAACATGAATTGCCAATAGAGTAGTGAGATACAATTGCAGTCCATAGTGGAAAGGTTAACAGTGTGTCGGTGAAGAGTGCATGTCACCAACTATAGCAACACTGGCATGTTGTCAAGCACAGGACAAAGGCAAATCAGTGCCCATGTGGCATGAGCTGGTGCTACCGGGTACTCCTACGGGTGAAGATGATCTGTTCCACATGTTTATCCTCTGATGTGTGTGTCGTCTCCTCTGCCCTTGATAGTGGTGCTGGTGGGTCTGAGGGAGCAACACTCACTTCAGTGGTTGAAGAAGTGGGCTCCAAATTCCCAGCAGCTGCCATCTGTGGAACTACATATGGCATAACTGCAGCAAGGAGGACCTGCTGATCATTGAGTATGGCAGCAACATCCCTGTGGTAGGCAGCCATGTCTGCCCTGAGGGAGGCCAGTTCCCGGTGCATGGAGTCCAGCTTGTTTTCATGCATGCAGCAGCAAGATTGGGAGGGCAGGTGTTGTGGCAACTCCCTCACAGAAGTGGTTAGGTCCCTCACACACTGTTGGACTCCATGCAGTAGTGATTGTGTGACTTGTTTGGCTGCTGTCTGTTCTGCAGACGTCTTTATATACATGCGCATTCCCTCAAGGCTGGCTGCCATAGTTTGCATCCCCACCTGCACCTCTTTGGGCAGCTCCCACTGTACTCCCACTATTGTCCTCTCAAAGGTGGTCCCTGTGTCATCAGGGTCCGCGGCTGGGTTGGAGCTGGCAGGTCTTATTATTGGGGTGGAGGGTGGGTCCTCTGGGATGGCTGCTACATGAATGCTCCTCCTTGCGACTGGAGGTGGTGTCTGGAGGGTTCCCAGGACATCTTGGAGGGTTTCATGGCTGATGGTTGTCAGCTGGTCATCTCGGTCATCAGGGTAGTCCAGGACAGGCAGATTTACAGGAGAGCCATCGTCCTTTGCAATGAGACATTGTACAATTAGTGTGTCTGTGTTGTGCCAGTTGTAATGTGACAGCACTAACTTCCTATTGGTGCTACATTGTCATCTTGGTTCCCATGCATTGTTCCTGTCGTTAATGTTTGCAGTCTCCCAGCCATCTGTCTCACCTGCATGTCACATGTAGTGTGGGCATTTTGGGCAATTGTCTGCATCACATCTTCTAGGTGTAGGTTCTGTCCAAATTGTGTCTTGCCACCTTATTATCCTCAGTGACCCTTCCTCTGCTTCCATTTTTATGGTGAGGCCTTGCAATGATTGTTGGTGTGCTGATACCACAGCACCACACATAAGAATATAGACCTGTCCCAGTCTATCATTTTTCACATACACCTATGCGGTGCAGAGACCTAGCACCACATCATGTATGGCATTTCCATGAGACAATACAGGTGTTACCATTGGCAGTTTTTCATGTTGATGTTTGCGTATGGCTGCTTCATTGCATTGCACTGATGGACCTGGCAGAGTTCCATTTCCTCTTGTAACTGTGCAGGTGTGTTTGCCTTCCAAAACACACATGTCCTCCACCTCAATGCAGTTGTCTTAGCACTATGACACCTGAGATGTTGCATGGTGGCATTGCAGCTATTGTGACACAGGGGTAAACCCAGGAATGGGCAGCATGGGTATGAGATTACTGCTGTGTACATCATTATGTATGTGACAGTATCTGATGGTTATTGAGTCTTTGGACATGAGCAGTTGACAGGAGTTGCACTTCAATAGGAATTGATGGGGATTAATCACATAGTCATACTGAACCCACATTTCAAGTGTGTTTGTTACATGAGGACCTAACTGCCATTTCCTAATTGACCAGCGCACACAGCACAGGTAGTATTGGCAACTGTTGTCAGTGGTGAATGCCGCTTAACCAATGGCCTTAGACTGGGCATTGTCCTCTAGTTTACATTCTGACAATACCAGCTGTCCTTGACACCAGACCAGTTTTAAGTTCTACCCTACCCTCCTGGTCTGTTTCAGCATTTCCAGCAGCCTGGGCATGGTGGTGTACCACCATGCAAAGGTTGTTGGTGTTGTGCTGTGCCACTGGATGCACCTGCACAGTCCATGCACCTGGCATTGGCAGTGCAAGGAGTCCTGTGCCGTGCCCCTCTGCCCTTTCCGCTGCCTGATTTGCAGGGCTGACATGCATTGTGTAGGAGGTATGTGCCTCCCCCTTCTTGCACTTGACATTTAAGCATTTTGGTCCCCCATGCAAATTACCCTGCATATGTGTTGTTTCCTGGTAGTCTGCGCTGTCTTCTCCTGCGATACCAGTGACTAGGGTAGAGCGCCCCCCCATAGTGGGGGGGCGCGGCCCGTTAGGGGACGGGGCCTCTGAGGCCCTGGGGAACTCCCCTCCCCTCCCTTTCCTCCCTGCCGGGGGTGCAGGAGTCAGCCGGATTTCCACCCTGACGCCTCGTGAGGCGTTGGGGCGGAAGTCATGCCCCGGGGGGCATGTCGTGGGGCCGACTTTGGCCGCCCGCCGGTTCCAGCCGCCGCACACTGGTGGGGGGCTATTTAAAGGCCCCCCCAAAGAAGGATAAACCTTCTTTACTTGTGTGCGGCGGCGGGACCTGGCGTGCGGCCCGCGTTTGTGTTTCCGACGTTCCTGTTTACCGGCTTCTCGACATTCCTGCTCTCCGGCTTCTCGACTTTCCGGTCCCTCGTGGTCCCTCCGGTTTCCAGTGGCAGAGCAGCAGAGGTGAGTTGTTCAGGCAGCAGAGGCGGGGGGGGGGTGTTATAGCACTCGCACTCGGGCTTGGACACCGCGCTCTGGTCGGATGAGCATTTCTGTCCGCAAGTAGTGGCGCGGCAATTGGCGGGGCTGTTTTCCTTTTTAAATAATCAAGAGCCTGTAGCTCAGTGGCAAAGCCTAGTGCCTTTGGTGCAGGAAGCTACCACTGGACAGGGGTTCGAATCCAGCCGCTGCCGTTAAAGTATGTTTACAAGGGATTTACAGGCATAAGAGTTCGTGTTGCTTTGTAGCAGGGATAGCCCCGCACAATTCTAATATAGGCAGAGTAGGGGTTTTGCTGATCGCACCGCGTTACAAGGTGCAGAATTTTAGTTGACACGCGGTGCGGCAAAAGAAATACGTGGAAGCTTTGTTTTAATTTGAATTTTGCGCCGTAAAGCGTTATTCTCGGTGCGCGCGGAGTCGCTTGTCTGGCAGTGTTGTCTTAGTTTAAAGTTATTTCCTTCATTGTAAAAGAACGGCAGTGCACTGTGTTTTGACTGCATTTGAGTCACACTTAATTTTCACTGTGGTTATCTTGGTGTTGTCTTAGTTTAAAGTTATTTCATTCATTGCTGTAGATTTCATGTCGCGCGCACTTTAAAGAACAGCAGTGCACTGTGTTTTTTCTTCGTTCAAGCCATATTTAATTTTCACTGTGGTTATCTTGGGGCGTTTTTCAAGGGTAACATTCTCGTATATGGCGCATGGGTGGTGTCAATCATACGTTGAAACGGTATTTCTAGCACTAAACAATATTGGTGGCTTCTTCAGGTCTCTGATTTATGTGAGGTGGACCCAGGATTAAGGTGGTTTCAATTTGTGGACATTTGGGAGAGTGTCTTAGGGATCCCTGTGTTTGACTGTTTTGCATCTGATTTCTTTTCAGGTCGTACCCCCTAAAAAAAAAAAAATATATTAAATAGGGGGGGGGGGTTATACTGTTAATTATGCAGTCCTTTACAATTGGTGCTAACCATAAGGGCAGGTCACCATGCCACCTAAGAAGGCCTGCACCCAAAAAGGAAGGGAGCGCGACCCTGAGTTGTCCCAGCTGCTGAGATTAGTTTTGGAAAAATTGGGGAGTGAGGAATCCAGTGTGGCCATAGAGGCTCCTAAAAAAGATGGGGGCAGGGAGAAGGGTTCCCGCCCTAAGCGGTCCCACGTGGCCCCCAATGCGGCTTTCTCTCCAGTTAAACGTAGAAGGAATGCAAAAGCGCAGGTGCCGGCCACCATCATTCTAACGCCCCCCGCAGCGGTCCCGGCCACCATCGTTCTGTCACCTCCTGCAGCAACTAGCCTCTCAGAACAGTTGAACGTGCCCGTTGCCGCGGCCCCGCTCACTGGGCCACCCCCCACGCCACAAGTTCTTAACCCGGGCTCCACGGCCCCTCAGGCGTGGGTATAGATGGGGTCCTAGCAGATATTCGTAATTCCTTGGCGGCCTTAGCACCTACAGTTCAGCCCGGGTCATTTCCCACACCTCATCAGGGGGTAGTTTCTCCTGCGCCGTCGGGTCCACCGCCTGTGGGCTGGCATGATTCCCGGGCGCAAGATCAAGAGCCATCCAGGCTGGCGCTAATGGAAGTTTCTAAGCTATTGGCCGGTATTAACGCACCGACTACCACCGCCCCACCACCCACTACACCATGGGGGGCGGACGTGTAATGGCAAAACACAGTAGCTGATTTAAAACGCCATGTAGATTCCCTAGTTGCAGAGCACTCCTCAAACCCGCTGCAGTCCTCGAACAATAGCCCGTGTGTCGCCCCGGCACTGTGCATTTGTCTCCCATCACCCCCACCGGTTCAGGACGTCCAGCCCAACTCAAGCAAGCTTCCGAGTCCGGACATCCCGGCCAAGGAAGGGACGACAGACTCGTTATTATCCAGACCAGGTAAGCTGGCCGCCCACGTTAGCGCAGAAACAAGGGGAAAAATATGGAAGGGAGACTTTGTGGACATTTTTTCTTTAATAAGGGCTAAAAGAAGGGAGATTGAAGGGAAGGAGAACGAACATAAATCTTCTTCCTATAGTGAAAGAAAGCCAAGGATTGAAGAAAACATCACAAATTGGCTATTTGGCTTTAATGTTTTTATGTCAATCCTGTTGGAGAAAAAAACAGAGTTGGGCACCTCTTTGATTTATTATGCCAATAAGATATTGAAAGCGCAACACACGTACGGGGGGTCCGCCTGGTTGGAGTATGATAGGGATTTTCGTTGGGCAAAAGTAGAGGACCCCTCCATTGGGTGGGATCAAACAGAAGTGAATGTGTGGCTCGAATGTGTTAACAACAAGGTCCCAGGGAGGCAGCCCTTTCGGCCCCAGTTGTCCGGTGAGAAGAAAGGGTCTTGCTGGGCATTTAACAGAAGGACATGTTCACGTCCCGCAGGAACATGCAAATTCAAGCATAACTGTTCCTTTTGTGGACACCCGTCCCATCCTGAATCCAAGTGTATTAAGAAATCTAAACAGCGGGGTCGGGACCCCAGTAAACCATCAAATTGATTCTCCTCTCCCCTCCCCGGTCAGGTTAGAAGCGTTACGCCCTTGGTTACAGGCTTACCCTTCTGTGGACGCGGCTTCAGTACTTCTTAACGGTTTTTCCTTTGGCTTCAGGATCCCCGCCCCTAATGTCTCTCTGGTAGATCATTGTAAGAACCTAATATCTGCCTTACAGAACACTTCGGTAGTTGCAAAAAAAATAGAGAAAGAGAGGTCCCTGGGCAGGCTTGCTGGTCCTTTTGGGTGCCCTCCACTATCTGGTTTTGTGTGTTCCCCGTTGGGGGTGGTTCCAAAAAAGGAAGCAGGACAGTTCAGATTGATCCACAATCTTTCAGCCCCTCGGGGGTCATCAGTTAACGACGCCATCGATCCGCAGCTATGTTCAGTTCGTTACGCGTCAGTGGATAATGCGGTTGATAAAGTGAGAGCGCTGGGCCGGGGGTCTATGTTAGCAAAATCCAACATTGAGTCTGCCTTCCGTTTGCTTCCCGTGCACCCCGGGGATTACCACCTGCTGGGTTTTCAATTCAGGGTGGAGTATTACTTCGACCAATGCATGCCCATGGGTTGCAGCATATCTTGCAGTTATTTCTAGCAATTCAACTCCTTTCTTCAGTGGGTATTCACACAACATACTGGACACCGGGAGGTCATTCATTACCTGGACGACTTCCTGATTCTGGGACCCCCCAATTCTGACGGGTGCAGGTGGGCCCTTCAAGCTTTAATCGCTTTGTTCAAAGAATTTTTGGGTTCCTTTGGCCCCCGAGAAAACGGTCGGCCCTTCTACTTGCATCACTTTCCTAGGGATTGAAATTGACTCCATGGCCGGGGAGTGCCGCTTGCCCTTGGATAAACTGTTGGCTTTCAAGGAGTCCATTAAGGCTATATTGTCTCAAGAAAAGGTGACCCTGCACCAGCTTCAGGTACTGGTGGGTCAGCTGAACTTTGCACTAAGAATCATCCCCATGGGTCGCCCCTTTTCTGGGTCAATAGCTCGCTCAATGACGGGGCTAAAAGAAAAACACCACCACACCAGGCTGTCCAGAGAGGTTAGGGACGACCTGAGGTTGTGGGATCTGTTCCTTAGGACATTCAACGGGTCGGTCATTTGGCCGCAGAAAGCAATACCCAGCCCTACGCTGGGCCTATACACTGACTCCGCAGGTAGCATAGGCTTTGGCGCAATTTTGGGCCCATTATGGTGTAGGGCAGACTGGCCTAGAGACTGGGTCATGTGGGGTTGGACCAAGAATATAGCGTTCTTGGAGTTATTCCCAATCGTGGTCACTGTAAACATCTGGGCTAAGGAGTTCAGGAACAGGGTGGTAATTTTCTGTTCTGATAACATGGCGGTGGTGGATGTTATCAACCGCCAAGGGGCTTCATGCCCTTTGGTTTTGCGCCTTTTGAAACACCTGATTCTGGCTTGTCTTCAGCATAACATCACGTTCAAAGCGAAGCACGTGCCTGGGGTGCATAACAACGCAGCTGACGCATTGTCTCGTTCATTAATGCAGGATTTTTTGCGCTATCACCCCCAGGCGAAGGAGAAGATGACGGAGTTCCCAGAATCTCTGTGGAAGATTGGTGCCCCTCCCTCCCAGACAAAGTAGCGTCATCCTTGGCCCCACGCACAAAAACAGCTTACGAGAACAGTTTTTTACTTTACAGGCGTTTCTTGCATGCTCGGCATATTGCAGACACATTTTCTGAGCCAGCAATAGGGGCGTTCCTTAAACATCTGCGTAGCCTAGGGCGTCCGGTGTCATGCGCGAAGGGCCACTTGGCGGCGATACGTTTCTTCGCAAAAATAGTTACATTGGAGAGGCCTCTGAATACTTTTATCATAAAACAGGCCTTGAGGGATTGGGCCAAGGGATCCCCGGGTAGCTCGGATGCCAGGCGTCCTGTCACCCCTCCTTTGCTAGAAAGGATTTTAAGGGCGCTTCACACAGTCTGCTCTTCACCCACCGAGGCGGCGCTTTTCGCCGCGGCCTTCACTTTGGCCTTTTACGGGCTTTCCGCATCAGCGAGTTGGTAGGCTCTTCCAAGGGTGACCACTTGGGGGGCCTGCAGCTGAAAGACGTAATGGTTTGCAAGGGGGCACTACACATTATGTTGCGTAAATCAAAGACCGACCAGCTGAAGAAAGGAACATGCATCACACTCGGTGAGGCGCCTGGTTCCCCCTTATGCCCTGTGTTAATCACAAACAATTATATGGCGGTGCGCCCTATGGCTGAGTCTCCGGCCTTCTTCATTCACCCCTGCTGAGACTGCCTGTCACGCTACCAGTTCGCGGAAGTCTTTAAATTGTCCCTAAAGTCAATCGGAGTGGATCAGCAAGGATACTCATCCCATTCCTTTAGAATTGGCGCAGCCACGGTGGCAGCGGCAGCAGGCCTTCCAGCGTCCGCTGTAAAAAATATAGGTCGTTGGTCTTCGGAATGTTACAAACGTTACATCAGGCCAGAGTTGGTGTAGCAGGGATGTCTTACGCGCATGTTTATTTTCTTTCAGTCAAATGTCTCAGCAAGTAGTCTGGGTATTGGGCCATTCATTTGTCTGTCGGGCGGCATACCGGTTGCAATAGCTCCGTGGGTCAAAACCGGCAGACTTGCACAGCGTGGCTTTTCAGTGGTGCGGCATTGGCGGAGGAGGCATCACCCAGCTGCAACATTTGGTCGAATTGGCGAGTAGTCACGGGGGACTGCAGTCTCCGGATCTAATCATCATTCACTTGGGGGGCAATGATTTAGTGCGTTTAGGCTGAAAAACCATTAGGGAGACTGTATTTCTTGAAATCACAAAAGTGGCAAAGCAATTTCCAGGGGCAGCATTTGCCTGGTCACACATGGTTCCACGTCGTAAGTGGGGGGCAGGGTTAAGATCTCGCACCATCAATGTGTCAGTTCGCCGGCTTAATGCCGAGATGGCAAAGCTCTGCCCAGGCCCTGGGCGCCTATGGAATATCCCCCACAAACTGCTGAAAGGCGCGCACATGTTTCACAACGACCAAGTGCATTTGTCTGACGAAGGAACCGATCAATTTATCCGCGACATGTGGTGTTTTGCCCGCAGCCTCTTTTTGGGTGGGGAGGGCGAAGGACCTTTGGGGCCCTGGTCGCCCTTGTGGCGGAAATTGAGATAAAAAATGTGACTAGAAACAATAGGAGGGGGACCCCAAGGTGGGGCCCCCAGGAGGACATCTGGGATAGGATCCTGAAGTTCTGAGCCAACCAGCAGATGTACACACCAGATCAGGGGGTAAGAGACCTCAGATCGCTGGGGGAGAACATGGGGCTCCTGCTCTTGGCTCTCCCCATTACACCCCAGGGCTGATTGGTGTTTGGAGGGGGGGCGGAACCCTAAACTGGAGGACAAGGTACCGGGTAGTCAGGGTAACCGTCCCTCCTACGGATACAGGTGAGACACGGGTCACCTGTGTGGTCCAATATGGTGGTTCAGGACAGGAAGGGATCCTGTCACACTGGTTATGGTCACAAGTAATTTCTCAGTAACATGTAAATAAAAATGTTTTCTTTATTGACTAACCTTGTTATACTTGCTATTTGATGTTTGGCTTGTTGAAGTTATGAGGTATTTTATATGATGACTTTTTGAAAATAAAATATACTTCTTCCAACGAACAAACCTTGTCGTCTCGTGCATTCCTGGCGGGGGGGAGTGTGGGCCGTCTGGAGGCCTCCGGATCCTATTTCCTCCGGGATGATGGCTGCAACCATCTCCTTCATCTCGTCCAAGTCCTCTTGTGGTGCTAGACTCCCACCTCCGGTCTGCAGTGCTGCCTTCCTGTTCCTTGCCATTTTTTCCTTTCTCCTGCTCTTACAGTCACGCCAGCATTTTTTGCACTCAGTGACAGATCTCCTGACCTCTGCCACACTGTTAATCGTGTCCACAATCTGTTGCCAAATTGCCTATCTCGTCCTAATTGGCAATTTAGAGGTGATAAAGAGTTGATGCTGGTGCTCTGTCACCTCTCTCACCAGAATTTCATGTTCCTCTGCACTGAAGCAACACTTCCTCTTCTTCTTGTCTCTTCCCTGGGTCTTGTCTGTGTCCTCCTGGCTGGTTCCTGGTTGTCTGGGGTCCCCCTAGGTTCTCGCTTGGCTTTTGGTATCCATTTTGGGGCTCCTTTGCACTGTTTGCTCCATTTGCATCACTTTTTGACGCTATTGTGGGGGAAAATGGCGCATATCCGTTTTGCAATGTTTTTCCATGTCGTAAACCAGATTCGAGTAATTTTTCCTGTGTTAACATAATTTTGCCTTCTGATAAGGCGCAATGGTTAGCATCAGGAAAAATGACTCTAACTTAGCGCCACCCAGCGTCAAAGTATAAATTTGACTCATGGGTGGCGTTAAGAAATGGCACTAGCCAGCGTTAAACTTTTTGTCGCAAAACTGTGTTAGTGCAGTTTTGCGTTAAAAAGTATAAATCCGTCCCTAAGTGTTAATTTTCACTTACTCCTGTTCAGGTCCAAAGAAGCAACACTGCACATCATCACAAACCTTTTCAACCTCTGCCACTGTTCCAAGCAAAAGAGCTCTATGTAGTTTTCACATGAGAAAGCCTCCTAACCAAAGTTAGCATTGGCGACTGGTGTACAGCTAACATTCTAAAATGATGAAACGTGCTTTGGCACACTTTGTTTGATAAAAATTCTAGTTATATCACTGTTGGTTTGTGTATTTTCTTACTCTGCATGAATCTAACCCTTGGAAAAAGGCAATTTTCTGTTTAGGACTTTTCTATAGAAAGACATGTAGGAAATTTCTGAGTGCATGAATTAATTGCTAACAAACACTACAAATACTGCTACAGTTCCATGTGTATACAGGGGCCTGTCTATCCCTTTTCAGAATGTCTTCAGCTACAAGTTACTCTACATTTCTAGGTACCATAACATATTTTTCAATAGGAGAACCATCTTTCATCTCATAACACCATCCAGATTCATCAACTGCATGCTCTAGTCTGTTCTCTTGCAAATAGATTTATTCATTAAAGAAAGGCTCTGTACTAGAAGTATGTCTCCATTCTCCAGTAAAAACTTTGCAAAAGTTAGTTCTCTTTATAAGTCTTTTCTTTTTGCTTTTTCTCCTCATAGTCAACACTATTTTATTAAGTGTTTTCATTCTGTTTACAATCAAAACAAATACCTTCCTTTACAGAGCAAACATCTTATCAACTATACCCTCAACACATTCCTTTTGTGTGATAGTTTCTCTTCTTCTTTTATACTTCATAGTTTTCATTACATTATGAATGACTCTGCAATGGAACATTCTACCTCTTATTTTTTTAAACTGGCAGTGCCTTATGGTTAAAGTATGTGTTTTGTTCAAGGATTTTTTTACTTTTCATACCATGTGGCGTTACTCCTTTCTTAGTTGTGTACTTCATTTTACTGTCTTTGAATTTGACCACATAGTATTTTAAGGAAACTTTTTGTTCTCTTACCAGCAGCTCTTTTTATCTTCAGTACTTTTTCTCCATTTTGCCCCTTTTGTTTCTCAGTTGTGATGAAATAATACTGTTATCTCTGTTTCTTTCTTCACTCACTTTTTGATGGCATTCCAACTCTGTGTTGTTAAGTAGAATCTTCTACTTGAAAATAAATAAAAAAGATAGATTTATGTTCTTATTCTTTACTTGCTTATTACATATTTTAAATAGTTAACTACCAATATAAATGGATGTCTTATTATGATTCATAGTATATATGTAGCATATCTTAGATGTGAGTTATTTGCACTGAAATGTGTTTTTTAGACTCCACCGAACAGTTTTAGAGAGTAGCTTGAGAGGCTACTGAGAGTGCACATACAATCGCTGCACTACTAGGCATCACCCATGTTAAAAACACTTTTTGTCTGGTTATGTGAGAATATTGAGTCACTACCTGCCTACTTTTCTGACTGAATGTAGGGCTCTACCTGCAGTAGGTCCATGAGATGTTTCAGTACATGTGGTGGTATGTGACTAGTTCTTTTAGAACCTCTATTGCTCTCAACATGTGTATGTGGCTGAATGAATACCTCAGTGCCTGTATCAGGTAATAGAGAGGTATAAGAGAATGTGTTCAATTGCCTCATAGTGCTGCATATACTGTATAACTACTTCCCTATTATGTTTGGGGTGGAGATGTCGCTGAATCTCTGTGTGAGTAGGTGAGACTGAGGATCTGTTGTTAACAATGGTGTATCTTAGTTCATTACTGAATAGTATACTCTATTTAGTTTTTCTATTATAGGTGTTCAAGTCCAGGAGTAAGCTTCTAAACCTAAAAAAGGACATGTCTCAGTCACTTAAGCACAAAGTACTATGCTTGATGGCATACCTGTACCATATCTTAGATGTAGGTTATTTGTACTTAAAGGTGGATTTAATTCTGAAAAAGATGTTTCCAGCCATTTGAGTGTACAGTAAGACTGCACACAAAGCATCTGCACTAGTAGGCCTCACCCTAAGTAAAGCAGTGTTAGTCTGCATACTTGACGAAATTATGTCATTTTTTCTAAATATATCTGAGAGAATGTAGGTGTCAACATGTTATAGTGCCACCAGTTGTTTGAGTATGTGCCAGTATGTGACTACCTGTTTTAGTACATCTACGGCTCTTTACATGTGCACTAAAACGTGGCTTTCAAGCTTGAGAAAGGGGTTTTGCAGACCAATCTGAGTGGCCAGTGACAGAGTAGCACACTGGCCCTGCACTAGTAGGCCTCACCCATGATTAAAGAAGCACTAGTGTGCATTCTTGATAGAAGTCTGTTAGTATTTGTCAATATATCAGAGAGAATGTAGGTGTCCACCTGTAGTAGAGCCATCAGATGTTTTAGTACATGTGTCAGTATGTGACTGCCTTTTTTAGTACTTGTACAGCTCTGTCCATGTGTATGTAAGTGGGTGAACAAATACCTCAGTGCCTCTGTTAGGTGATACAGGGGTATGTCAGTGTGTCTGCAATTGTCTTTGATATTGGTGAATACATGAGCAGTTTTAAAGTATGTGAGTGAATATAAAGGTATAATCACACTACCAGAGAGTTGTGAGGGAGATTAGAAATATATATTTAGTGGGAAACGTCCCATACTAGCTCCCTCTCTGAAAGACTAGTTACCACAAGAAAGTATGGGGTTCACCAATAATGTAGAACTCTGTACACGGGGAATATCCGTGGGCTCATGGACCTCGTTGGGTTCAGAGACTGCATGGTGTGGGTGCTGTAACAGGAGTATGAGGGGGGATTACCTTTATGGACTAGGTGGTCTCACACACTATAGTGTCATGCTTCATCATTTGACCACCTAGCCCCACCCAGGTAGGACAGTACCACCTGGGCGGACTCAACCTCACCTATTAAAGGAACGGGAGGGAGCGTAAATACATTTTATCTGGGGGTAATGGGATCCAGCTAAGCTAGGGGGATATAAAAGCACCTAAGCAGTTGCCTGTGTGTAGTCTACACTTTAATAATGGTAACTGCTGGTGCGGCTAAAAACAGGGTGGGACACCATGGTGAGAACAAGGATTCACTGGGTCACCTCACTAAAAGTTGGCCGACATGTTTCTGCCCTCTACTGGGAGCCATGAGAGGTCTTGGGGCATTCTCCAGGGCCTAGGATCCCTAACTATCATGCCTAGTGCAGATAGGTAAGCCTCCCCTCAGAAGGAGGGGGGGGGAAATTACAACAATGATATATTTATAGATAGGGCCTACCTTAAGCAAGGCAATACCTCGCGGAGGACTAAAAGGAGAAAAAAAAAAATTAAAAAAAGATTTCATAAGCACACCACTGCACAACACACTCTATATCAGAATTGAAAACACATATACATATAAACAAGTGCCACAGCAAGCCAAAGTCATGCGGAGCACACAGTGAAAATAAGGTTCATAAAAGAAACGATTATCCTTACCCTAATAATTGAGGCAACTAGCGTCTGATTCCAGGAGGGGGAGTGTCCCCTTATAGTCACACTCTGGGGATGGAGGGGGGAATAAAGGGATAAAGACGGAGACGCCATATGTCAAAAGCAGGTCAGCACGATCTGTCTATGAATTCACAGTGGGTGTCCATTAAAATACATGGAAGAAGTGCACTGCCCCAGTTGCTAGTAGATGGCTGTGGGGGTGCCTCCAGTAGAGGATCTAAAGTTCACTAACTGTAAGATAAGGACCACCGTCCATCTAAAGAAGGTGGAAGTTAAAGGCCATTCCTAAAAGCAAATGGTAAGGTAAACCACAAGTGCTCATCCATACAAGATTAAATTGAAAGGTAAGCATTCAATCATTCAGACATTCAGCCTTATCTGAGGTGTTGCTGGAGATCCGTCGTCTAGAAAGTGCAGCAGCACTTACTGCATCAAAGGAGGCGCACGCTGTGTGCCTAAAGTGGAAAATGAAAAGGAAAAGGAAAAAGGGGGAAAAGGGGGGAGGAAAGTGGGGAGGGGGTAAAGAGAGAAAGGAGAGGAGTGAGAGAGGCTAAGGGGAGGAAAAGGGGATAGAGAAAAGGGATGGAGAGAGGTTAAAGAGAAAAGGAGAAAGAAAGGAGGGGATGAGGACTGGAAAAGGGGTAAAGAGAAAAAGAGAGAGAAAGGAGGGGAGGGAGGGGGAGGGCGGAGAGAGAAGGGGAGGGGAGGGAAAGGTGGAAGGAAAGTGAAGAGGAAAACAAATGTGAAGATAGATGAAGAATGAAAGCAAGGCAAGGGTGCGGGAGAAGGATAGAGCCGGGGACAAAAGAGTGAAAGACAGTGAACAGGGGATGGGATGTAGAAGGGGTATGAGGGGAAAAAGGACAAGAGGGGCACCGGGGGGGGGGGAGAGGTTATTTGTTGAGAGAGGCCCATGGGATGTCATCATTCAGCCCGCTGGTGTCTGTATTTAATCTTCAGACCCAGCGTTGCTCATAGTAGAGTAGCTTCTGTGGCATGTTCTTGGCATGTTCTTGGTTGAGGGTGGCAGCTGTTCTATTACTGTCCATTGCATGTCGTCTGGGGAGTGGTTGTTTGCCACGTAGTGGCTTGTAAGTTTAGTACAATTTTTTTTAAGGAAACCAATAAGAACATAACTGAATACAAGGAGTAGCTGACCCAGCAGAAGATCTAAAAATTTCAGAAAGATCTGAAACGATTCTCCCCCTTCCTCCCCCCTTTTTCTCCCTTTTTTCTTTTTCCTTTTTGTTTTCCACTTTTTGCCCTTTTGTCCTTTTTTCACTTTCTTCTTCCTCCTTCTTCCACCCCACCCCCCCTTCTTCCTTTCCCCTTTCCATTAATTTTCACATTAAATTTTTATCCCTATTTCTACTTTTTTATTTTCCTTATGAATTCCCTCCCCCTTGTCACCCTTCTAGTAAACACCCCCCTCAAGAGTCCCCTCCGCTCTCCTCCCCCCGTCCTTCCTTCTTTTTTCACACGCGTCCTGGGACTACAATACCCCAGACGATGCGGCGCATACACGCATGCGCACCACTCTAAGACGACGCAGGGCACCACTTCGCTGCCCCGTGCTATGTCTGGGGACTACGGCCCCCAGACTCCTAAGCGCACTCGCGCATGCACACGGTTCACATCTCCAGATGGCGTTGGACGTCATCAACTCAGCGCCCTACCCATCGAGACCGGCTCCTACCAGCTCGAGTAATTGTTTTCAGGTGCGCTGGAAAACTCACCGGACATATAATCCACCCCTTTGCTGGACTCCACACCACAAGCGGTCCAGCAAGGGTTCGGGATAGGCGCACAGCGAGCGCCTCCTTTGATGCAGTAAGTGCTGCTGCACTTTCTAGACGGCGGATCTCCAGCAACACCTCAGATAAGGCTGAATGTCTGAATGATTGAATGCTTAACTTTCCATTTAATCTTGTATGGATGAGCACTTGTGGTTTACCTTACCATTTGCTTTTAAGAATGGCCTTTAACTTCCACCTTCTTTAGGTGGACCGTGGTCCTTATTTATAGTTAGTGAACTTTAGATCCTCCACTGGAGGCACCCCCACAGCCATCTACTAGCAACTAGGGCAGGGCACTTCCTCCATCTATTTTAATGACAACCACTGTGTATTCATAGACAGATCGTGCTGACCTCCTTTTGACATATGGCGTCTACGTCTTTATTCCTTTATTTCCCCCCTTCCCCCCCAGAGTGTTACTATAAGGGGACACTCCCCCTCCTGGAATCAGAGGCTAGTTGCCCCAATTATTAGGGTAAGGATAATCGTTTCTTTTATGAACCTTATTTTCACTGTGTGCTCTGCATGACTTTGGCTTGTCGTGGCACTTGTTTATATGTATATGTGTTTTCAATTCTGATATAGAGTGTGTTGTGCTGTGGTGTGCTTATGAAATTTTTTTTTTAAACATTTTTTCTCCTTTTGGTCCTCCGCGAGGTAGTGCCTTGCTTAAGGTAGGCGCTATCTATAAATATATCATTGTTGTAATTCCCCCTCCCCCCTTCTGAGGGGAGGCTTACCCATCTGCACTAGGCATGATAGTTAGGGATCCTAGGCCCTGAAGAATGCCCGAGACCTCTCACGGCTCCCAGTAGAGGGCAGAAACATGTCGGCCAACTTTTAGTGAGGAGACCCAGTGAGTCCTTGTTCTCACAGTGGTGTCCCACCCTGTTTTTAGCCGCACCAGCAGTTACCATTATTAAAGTGTAGACTACACAAAGGCAACTGCTTAGGTGCTTTTCTATCCCCCTAGCTTAGCTGGATCCCATTATCTCCAGATACAATTTATTTACGCACTCCCTCCCGTTCCTTTAACAGGTGAGGTTGAGTCCACCCAGGTGGTACTGTCCTACCTGGGTGGGGCTAGGTGGTCAAATGATGAAGCATGGCACTATATAGTGTGTGAGACCACCTAGTCCTTAAAGGTAATCCTCCCCCATACTCCTGTTACAGCACCCACACCATGCAGTTTCTGATCCCAACGAGGTCCATGAGCCCTACGGATAGTCCCGTGTACAAAGCTCTACATTATTGGTGAACCCCATACTTTCTTGTGGTAACTAGTGAATATAAAGGTCTCTGTTTCACTCTGTGACTGGCTGAGACAGAAGATCCATGCTTTGGACACGTATGTGACTTCCTTTCTGACTGCTATGCATTTTGTAGTGCTTGACATAGGGGTCTGCAAGTGTAGCAGTAGGTTTCTAGAACTAAAAAGGACATTTCATAATCACTTATGCATAATGCACTATGCTTGATGGCATACCAACAGCATATCACAGAGGTGAGTTAGGTGCACTAAAATGTGTTTTTCAGACTTGAGAAAGGGGTTTTACATGCCACTTTGTGTGGCCATTGACAAAGCAGCACACAGGTCCTGCAATATAAGGCCTCACCACTGATTAAAGCACCATTAGTCTGCACGCTTGACAACATCCTGGGAGTAGTTGTCAATATATTTGAGAGAATGTTGGTGTCCACCTGTAGTGGTGACATCAGATATTTAATACATGTGCCAGTATGTGAATGCCTGTTTTAGGTCAGGAGCACTTTATTTTATGTCATTCTATGTTTTTTTTACATTGAATGAAATTGTATATATTCCAACTGTTTCTTCTACTACACTATATATACAATAGAGTAACCGTGGAAGTCAAGGGCAAAACTTCCCCCTTAGGGACCATTTGTGTCCGGTACAGTAGATTGCTAGATAGATAGATAGATAGATAGATAGATAGATAGATAGATAGATAGATAGATAGATAGATAGATAGATAGATAGATAGATAGATAGATAGATAGACTTACATGCAGCTCCACCGTGCTCCCAGTAAGGGATGGAAAAAGCGAGCAACACTGGCAGAGTTTCTAGTCAAGAGATTTTAATGGCAAGAGAAACACTATAAGTTTCGACCAAAAGCTGGCATTGATCACATTCACATGACTTGTAGTCCTGTATGCCAATGCTTAAATATATTGTAAACCTCATAGATATAGATAACAGACTTCTTTTATAAATATCACAAAGTAAAGCGTAGCTCAACAAAAAAGTGAAATCACAATTTAGTCTCTGAAGTGGCAAAGCTACAAATAATAGTGTAGCGCCACCAAGAAATCAAAATGCTCAATAGCTAATTGTCATTTCTGCCTAATCCATCAGTTAGAACAGGGTTTCGAAATCATGGTTTAAATGTGGAACTGCCACAGTTATCTCATAAATACAATACATAGTGCATAAAATGCCTAGGAAAATTGAATTCATGATATGAGAGTTTCACAGTAATGATCATTAGAATAAGTTCATAATATAGCAGCTACAGTAACTAATCCTCGATTCCATCATCAGCATTGTCCCAACTGAAGGGGTTCACCAAGCGCTCAAAACCCACAATCTGTTCTTTACAACATTTAAATTATTGCATATTCCTATATTCAATATCTCATGCCTCATAGTCAAATTTGTGGGCCAATATTACACAATTCAAACAAAATAAAGGCAATAAAAAAATGTATCCAGGCTTTCAGTAGCCAAGCCCACCCATACTGATCATTGATTAAAGTGATGCAGTTAACATAATATAGTTCCTGGATGTGAACATTTGTAATTAATCCATCTGAAAGAAGGGGGGTAACAGAACAAAAAACAAAGTGAATAAAAAGTACACATTCCAAATTTCTACAACAAACAACTAAAGTGTCATAATCCCTTTATTCACCAATGAGGTTAGGGCAGGGGGGACAGCTGGGTATTGCTCCACTCTGGGAGTCATAAGTGGACAAATAATTCTTCATCACTGTTCAAACCTAACGGGGCTATGCTTCCTACTTCTAAAATTAGTTTGGTGTTTGGGTATTGTATCAAGGGAAACTTATTTTACTAGTCTCCAATCACTGACATATACTTCATTAAAATGTCTAAAATGTCTGGCGGTGCTGTAATTCATGTCATCATTTGTGATTTCTCACCAGTGTTCCAAGATGCATTTTTTACTGCAAAAGTGGTTAAACCAATATTCCATTTCCCACAGGGACAACAACAGCATACACGACGTAGACTGTGTATGTGTAATAAATTTGGTTATTTTCCACTTGTGATTCATTTGATCTATTATTGTTTTCTTAACATTCTTAATAAATTTACAAGCTTTGCAGTAGCTGCAGATTTCACATCCGTTGTCCAGATGTAACCAAGTGCCTTTGCAGCGTCTCAAAAAACTGGTGTACCAATCTGTCCTTCAGAGATGTATTCTTCTGGTAAGTGATTAAGGGATGTGTATCAACTCTGGCTTTCAAAATAGGGTCCTGAGATAAGATATCATACTTCCTCTTTGAATTTGTTATTTGTATTTTTTGCCACTTTTTTATATTGTGATTTCAATTTTTTGTTGAGCGGGGCTTTACTTTGTGATATTGATGAAAGAGGTCATGCACAGCTAATTACACCACATATTACATCCTTGATAAAATTGTTGATGAGAAAACTGTGCATGATGGGGGCGCAAGTTAAAGTCACCTTAGAGCATGATTTATAGTTAATTGAAAGAACTCTAACAGCTAGATTTCTATGGTTTTGTCCGAGTAAATTCAGACCCTAACTAAAATGTGTTTTTTAAGGACGTTGCAGTTAGTCTCCCATTTTAAATGAACACAACCATAGAAATTCAGCTATTATAGTTAGAGTTTTTTCAAGTAACTATAACTCGTGCCCTAAGGTAACTACAGCTCATGCTCCGCCATCTCATCAATCATTTTACTGCAAATGTTACTGTAACATTATCAATGATGTCCTAAAAGATGTCATGAGTGCTGTAACATCTGAGGGTTATTAGCAGAGCATGGCGAGGGCACAAGATATAGTTACCTTAGGGCATGAGTTATAGTACCCACCCACCCTAAAACCTAAAAACACTTTACCACCCAAAACCCATACCAACCCTAAAAACATCTTAAAACCCCAAAACCCATACACAGCCTATGCCCTAAAAATTCCCTTGCCACCCAAAACTCCTTAGCCACCCTAAAATCTAAACGTTTCTTTACCACTCAAAAACCCATACACACCCTAAATTTAAAAAATACCCTTGCTACCAAAAAACCCATACCCACCCTAAGCCCTAAAATTGACCTTGCCAACCAAAAACCCACACCAACTTTAAACCCTAAAATTACCTTTCCCACCCAAAAACCCGTACACACCCTAAACCCTAAAATTATCGCTGGCACTCTAAATCCCATATCCATCCTACACCGTAAAATTATTCTTGTCACCAAAAAACTAGGCCAGGGCATAGAAATCAGCTCCACCAGCGGAGTTAGCAGAATTTGGGCATTTCACACTAAGTGGAGTAGCGCGGAGTTGCAGAATTCCACAACCCGACATGGAGCATAGTTCATTTGCACATGCAAGGTTAGTGGCATGATACTCCTGTGCCACTAGCGAGTGTGCGTAAGACCAACCCAAAAGCACCTTGAATAGATTTTCTATTCCAGATACATCTAAATCTAGCCAAAAGTGTTTTTGAGTGGATTTTCTTCTCCAATGGTGCCTTCAAGATGTTTTTTAGATTGAGAAGACTTTTATATTTTTCAAACAGGAAGGAAGTTCGCCAAAGACTCCAACTTGCTGTTCCTGACCAGTAGGCTCCTCCCAGTGCTTTGTCCATCTCCTGGTCACTTTTCACTTGGATGTTGAGGTGGAAGGATCACTCTCTTTGTCTCCTGGATATACCTTTGGAATTAAAGATTTTGTTTTTGTAAAATCACACAAGTAAGTTCCAAAGCTATTGAACAAGGGTGTTGTTTGTTTGTTCGGACATGCACCAATATTTCTTTGTACTTGAATTTCATTATTAAAAATATATAGAGGTTGGTGGCCTGGAGTTTAAGTATGGGCCTAGTTATTTGTTTTGCTTTTAATTGATGTTGTATCTTTTGTGAAGGAAAATTGTTGCACAGCTTAGTACCTGTCCTTTCTACATGTTTGTAACATTTGCAATATTATTTTACTAAGTGGATTAGATCTCCAAACTGCAATCTAGCCAGCAGGCCCAGGTCCAGTAGTCATCAGTGCATGAAATAAATATTTCAGTGGTATATGTTTTTTAATTTTCATTTAGTGCAGGGATGGCTTTGGATTAAATTAAAATTGTTAGTTATTTTGTGCATATTATTTGGTTTGCAAAAGCTGTATATGTTGCGTGGTAAATAATATTTGATGACATAGGAGGATGTGTGTACTGCTGTTGTGAAATGTTTATTGCTCAGTTCATTTTCATGTTTTGCATGCCTGAATTAATGTTAGTGTTTTATTCAGTGTTGCCACCAGGGCTCCTTATGGCCTGTGTGTGTGTGTGTGTGTGTGTGTGAGTATGTGCTTGTCATCATCCACCATTTGTCTTTGCTCTCCATGCTGTGTGTCCAGGGGCCATTTTGTTTAGCCTATGTCCATAGGCTTGCATGTGTTCTTTGTTCCACATGCCTCCTTGTTCACAGTTGTTGTTTGACCATGTGGCTGGTGGCTATTTTCTGCATCCAGCCAGTGGGTCTTTGTCAAAGGCATGCATGTGTTCTTCTTTGTTCTCCTTGCTCCTTGTTGTTGTTTGACCATGTTGCATGCAGCCATTTTGTACATGCAGCCATTGTTACTTTGCCACAAACTTGCAGGTGTTCATCAAGCCTCCTTGCTCTTTGTTGTTGTTGTTTTACCTTGTGGTGGGTGGCCATTCTGTCTCCACAGCCAGTGTTCCTTTGCGATAGGTTTCCATGTGTTCTTTCTTTGTTCCCCATGCCTCCTTGCTCCTTGTTGTTTGACTATGTGGCCGGTAGCCATTTTATGCACGCAGTCAGTGTTCTTTTGCTATAGGCTTACATGTGTTCTTCCTTGGTTTACCAGGGCTAATTTTTGTTGTTTGACCATGTGGCTAGTGGCCATTTTGTCCATCTAGCCAATGTCCCTTTGCCATAGGCTTGCATGTTTTCTTTGTTTGCCATGCCTCCTTGCTCCTTGTTGTTAATTGACCATGTGGATGGCAGCCACTTTGTGCATACAGGCGGTGTTCCTTTGCCATTAGCTTGCACTTTTTCTTTCTTTATTCTCCATTCATCCATGCTCCTTGTTGTTGTTTGACCATGTGGCTGATAGCCATTTTGGGCATGCAGCCAGTGTTCCTTTGACATTGGCTTGTGTTTGTTCTTTCTTTTTTCCTCAGTCTCCTTGCTCCTTGTTATTTTTGTTTGACCATGTGACTGGTGGCCATTTTGTCCATCTAGCCAGTGTCCCTTTGCCATAGGTTTGCATGTGTTCTTTGTCTGCCATGGCTTCTTGGTGTTGTTTGACCATGAGGCTGGCAGCCATCTTGTGCATCCAGCCAGTGTGTCTTTGCCATAGGTTTACATACAGACTTTGTTCATTATTGATCACTTGTTTATTTTAAGATTCTTTTGTTTTCATTTTTTTATTTTTATTTTCTATTTTAATTTTGTATTTAAACTTTCATTCTATTATTTTTTTAATTCAATTGTTTATTTCATTTTTTATTTTACTTTTTTTATTTTAGTTTTATTCAATTCTGCATTTTGCCTTGATCTATCCATTCACATCCATTCCTCCATCCATCCACCAAAGACACACAGTCACACTACAACATTCAGTTTCTTTGGGTGTATAATAATAACATTTCCTCTGGGACACCTTGGCTGCAGAGCACTGCAGACAAATCTGAAGCATAATTCATTTTTTAATGATTGTTCCATTTCTCTATGACTACCCCAGGTGCCCCCATTAAATTAAAACAGATGGAGATAACGCAAATAGGTATATCTGCATGTTGTGCTCCCTGTTTTGAAATGAAATTGTATGGTGTGGTAGTGTGGTTTGACTTTACAATGTTTGAGTACATTGGAATGTATTACATACATAACCAACCGCACTAAGTTTGCATTTGTCTGTACTATTTCAACCTAAAACAATGTCACATTTCACAAACTACATGTTTTTCTTGCTTGGTTGCTTTTAGGTGCATAAGAGAAGTGACCTTACATCACCTGCAGTGCTGTCAAAGAGAAGGCCTTACAGTTACTTCAGTACTAAAAACTCTTCTGTTTTCGCATCTTAGTATCACTGCTGACTTAGAGCACCACCACATCCTAAGCCTAAGACCATGTCTGTCAGTGAGGCAGCCATTGCAATCATGGTGATGCCGACGAGCAGTGAAGGTGAATTGGATTTTTCCCTTTGGCACAGTAGTACCCATTTATTTCAGGAAACAGAGTAAAGTGGACAGCAGCTGCGGACAGCAATAGTAGATCTTCCCAAAGTTGAGCAGAACAGGAGTTTGAGCTTTCTGCTGAACAAGAACCTAGAATCAATGGCTCCCAGATCTCCAGCAAGAAGAAGGAAGAGTACTACTCTAACACCTTCTCCAAACACCACTATCTGATGATGATAGGAAAATGGAGTGGACCCTGGCAGAGTCCGGGAGATGCCAGGAGAGGCAAATGTTCCAGAAAGCCTTCGACTCATGGAAGGGGATGATGATGAGGAGGATGATGACAACTATCCATTCATTGTGGAAGATGGCACAGAGGAGTCCGACATTGCTACCCAACTTACTCAGAGGGATGTGGCACAGGCATTGGCAGTGGCCCAATAAAAAAGTACTTTTCCCAGTATGGAACTTTTTAGAATCCGCAAAGAGGAGGAGGATATTGCAATATGCTTCATTTGATACACAAGTGTTCATCGAGGTAAGCCTGTTTCACATTATGGTACTGGAGGCCAGACAACCCATATGAAAAACATCACGTAATCCAGTGGAGGAGCACCATGAAACAATTGCTGAACGTGTTTGGTGTGGTGAACGTGAGGAGAACCAGGAAACATCAGCTACAACTGGTCAAACAGGTTAGAAGGTGAGGAAGAAGAGTGTGACATCCTCACACAAATCAGCCCTGTCCCCAGCAGTGCACCAGAAACACCCACCTCAGTGACCTCACAATGGCATAGGAAGACTCAGAGTCAGATGGAGGTAACATGTGCATCGTTGCACACTGGATCTCGTTTGTGGGGGTCAAGTAAAAGCTATCAACAGGTCTTGGCCCTTAAGAAAATTTTAAGAGCATTTGGTGGCAGTAAACAGTAGCCATGTTCGCCTTGGACAAATCACAAATGGTTGCAAAAATCTTTGATGAATTTAATAGCAAGGTGTCTTAATGGCTGCAACCCAGAGGTCTCTAAATTGGATTTGTTGCCATGGACAATGGCAGTAACATAGTCAAGCCAATGGAAGATGGTGGCTATTTCAGGGTCCTTTATTTGGTGCACTGCCTCAACCTGTTTGTACAAGACTTTCTTAAAACAGAAGACATAGGCCCACATTTTGACAATGGTGGTATAAGTCGCCTACCGCTGCAGTGAGGGCCACCAAAAGACCATCATCACAGCTACCATCCACCCGCCAGATAATGACCACAGCTGGACTTCCGCCACAAGAAGGGTGGCAATCTGGAAGTTACCATACTAGATGATGGTGGTAAGGTGGCGCTGCTACCACCAGCGCCGCCACACCAGTAGACCGCCGCCAGCTGTATCATTACATATGATACGGCCTGGCAGTGTTCTGCTGGTGGTAGCAGCACCCTGTCCCGTTCCCTGCCGGAAGACCCCTGGGATGCAGGTAAGTTGGGCTTTTGACATAGGATGGGGCAAGAGGTGTTGTGTGTGTGTGTGGGGTTGTGTGCATAAATGTGTGAGTGTGTGTGTGAATGCGACTGTGTGTGTAGTGTTGTTTCCATGGGTGTATGCATGTGTGAGAATGCGTGTACGGATGTGTGTGAGAATGAATGGATGCATGTGTGAATGAATGCATGTGTGAATGAATGCATGTATGCCAGTGTGAGTGAGTGTGTGTATGCGTGGTGCGTGTCTGTGAGTGTGTGTATATATGAGGGGGTGGGCGATCGGAAGGGGGGAATGTGGATGGAAGGGGTGTGGGTATCTGGGGAGTGTTTGGGGGGTGAGCCTTCTTCCAGTGACAGGAAAGGAATTTCCTACTGCCATGGTTTTTTGTGGCATTGCGAACGCCACAAAAACCAAGGAGGTAGGCAGGCTTAAAATGCCGCCGGCAGTACAATAGCAGCCGCCGGGCTGGAGGTTGTTATCTCCGGCCCAGCAGCTGCTACTGCCATGGCGGTAGGAATATTAAATTGGCGGGCTGGCTGCAGCCAACCCACCTATGTCATAATGTAGTGGTATGTACTGCGAGCCTATTGGCAGCACTACAGCTACATTATCTCCACCCGCCGGGGTCATAATGACCCTCATAGTCAGCACCATACTGACCACCTGCAGATGAATCTGCACAAATTTCAGCCATTCTTTTAAAGCCTGAAACAATTGAGGATTATTGAGTGTGGTAAGAGAATACCAGTTAAAGCCCTGACACCGGAGGTGTAAGCACTCTGGAACTAAACCTATTATATGTTGCATCGTCACTTTGAGCAATACAGACAGATCAATTACTATGTCATTCAAAGAGGAGGCGGTGCAATAGGGAAAGCTATGATTGTGGATATGGACAAATGGGGCCTAGTCAATTACCTGACACAGATGCGGCCCCCTTTCGAGGGTTTCACGTGGGAAGTTATCAAGGAGGACAGTATGACGGGCCAAGCTAGTCCACTGTTGCATCTTCTATAGGACCAGTTAACAAAGGTGTCTCAAAGGTTTGCACTCAAAGTTGTGAATCAAAACCCAGCAGTACATGCCTTGGTTGAGAGCCTAAGCTATCACTTGACTTGTAGTGCAAGGCTGCAAAATGACATTATCAAATATAAATAGTACATCTGTGGCACCATACTTGATCCATGCTGCAAAAACATTATTTCCTGTTTTCATTCCTTTTTCTGAAGAGGATGTTTTCAAATACAAGAGGTCGATTGCTGAGCAAACCGGGGAGCTGGAAGAAGAATGGCTGGAACTTAGACTCCCGCTCTGCAGGTCTGGGGTGCTGCCTTCAACTTCCAGAGAGGGCAGTCTTGTCTCACAGCAGCCAACACCAGCAACAAGAACACTGGCAACAACAGCATCAAAATAATTGGACCCAATCTCTGCATTGGCTTGATTTCAAGTGGCAGGTTTTAAGTCCATTGCAGAGGCGAAGGCAAAAGAGGTCGAGCAAGTAACAGCACCCAAGACACTTCAGATAATGTTCCAGGAGTACCTGGATAACCCAAAAGAGGTGTATGTGTATCAAAACAAATTAGTGTATTGTGTGGGAATATCCGCCAATGGCCAGAGCTCAGCTGGCTGGCTATAAAGTGCCTGGCTTGTCCTCTAGCAAGCATGTCTGCTGAACATGTGTTCAGTGCAGCTGGTGTAGTTGCTAAAGTGAGAAGGACCAATCTCTCACCTCAGAATGTGGAGACAGTAACCATGATCAGAATGAACCAGCATTTTATACCACCTGATTACATTGTAATGGAAATACCACAGGAGCAGGAAGGGGATGATTGCTCAGAATCAAGTGTGTTAGCTCACCAACTTCTGGGTGAACCACTTGAGATTGAGGACAAACGCTACTTCCTGGACTGAGTATGCCAGTGCCACCATAGATTGTTTTAATTATTTCTCGTTGAATTATCTTCAATTCTTTCTTTCTTTCTTTCTTTCTTTCTTTCTTTCTTTCTTTCTTTCTTTCTTTCTTTCTTTCTTTCTTTTCTTTTTTACCAAAAACTGGCTCATTGAACATTATGTTTGTGTTAGATTTATGCTGCCCATCATTTTTCAGTCATATATAAAGTGTCTGAATTGGAGTCAAACCTGTGTGCAGTGAAGAAGCCCCCACATTCCCTTTAGTACATTGGAGACAATGCCTGCCTCCTTCACATGCCATTGCCTATCTTTTTTTAAATCACCTAGCAGGGCTACCCCAGAAGATTATTGATTAAAAGACTGCCAGTGCCTATTCCAAATTCCAATGTGTTCCTACATGCTACCAATGAAGGAGATGATATTTTGTTCAACCACAATGGTTAGATTGGAAGAGGTAACTACTAATTATTGCACCAATGAGTGGTGAGATATTGAGTGACTGTGAGTGGTGATTGATGATGTATGTGGTGGCTGACAGTGGGGGAGGGAGTTAAACAAATTTGTAAACTTGATTTGCAATGTTCTTTTCCTGAAAGTGATTGGTCTTTCAAACTTAATGAAATTTACCTTTAGGGTCCACTCCCTTTTTTTGGTTCCTCCGACCAGACCATTCACTTTAGTTACCAAATACAAATATACACAAAATACTCCAGTTCTATTGTTCTGCAACAGCAGTGCACTTGACTATACATGTCTACCTTGCTAGGTTTGGGAGAGAGTACTTTAGAATCAGGAAGAGGAGGATGGAAGGACTCACAGAAGGACTACCTCAACAGCTAGAAGGAGAAAGCTATCAACTTCAAAGACAACCATGATAATGGTAAAGGCTCTGAGGCCTAGTACTCACTCAGCTCTGTAGATTGGAGAGAGGTGCATTGATTTGGGAAATGCTGCTGAGTGTGTGTTTGTTGCATCACTGGATGAAACATGAAACTCCTCTTTATGTTCCTGCTCTCCCTCTGAGTCTTCTTGGTACACTCCTGACTCCTCATTAAGCTTACCTTGCTTCCTTTTGTCCTTCTCTATTACCCTATAATAGTTACTGGTTTTTTTCAAAATGCAGGCTTTTTCCTAGTTCTCTACTTATGAACAAAATTTGATGAAATCTCAAGACTGCAACTTACCTACTGGAAAGATTCAGCCAGGCACCCAAGAGCGACAGACATTCAAAGAAGAATGGAGATGCACCTCCAAATTTGACAATACAGTATAATTTTCCTTTTTTAACAATGATAATTTTTAGAACTGGGTGGGTTAACTTCAATCCTCCATTATTTGTATTTTTCAAACCAAGAAGATATAACATTTAGACACATACTATCTTTGGTCTCTCTGAGCAGAAGGACTGTTTGCAATGCATTTAACTGAACAGTGTGATACCTAACCCTTCCTTCCACAACAGATTGAGGATGGTGTGCTAATCGGTGGCCTGATGGATATTGTCATGGTTTCTTTTGTGTAGTGTTTGTCTTTGTCACACCTTTCCCCAAATCCCCATTCGCATCGATTCATCAAGCCCTCTAACCTTTTTCCCCAGGCTGTGTTATTTAGTGAGGGGTGAATTAAATTTACACCATAAATTGATCACTGACTTGCGGGGGGAGATTGGCGAAAGTGACACCAACTCATTGCATGACCTTCTACTACCTGAGCAATAGTCCACACCGGCCCCATCAACATCATCATGAAGGCCTGTTCTGTTGTGTGTTCCGTAAATGCTTAAGCTTCTCCAAGCACTCTTGACTCTGATCCCACTTCTCCTGCCTCCATGATTTCATTTCCAAAGTTTAGTTTTTACTCCACAATTGCTCAGAAGAAGTTGATATTTCTGTTTTTTATTAACGTATCAGGTCTTCTTTGTTGTGTGTCAAATACTGTCATTGTGGTCTGGTCTCAGTTTGTCTAATGTTATGATATATTCTTACCACTAACTCTCTGGTTCCTTTCAATGTAGTTGACAGTGATGGACAACCCTTCAATTAATCCTGCAGTTGGAGTTTGCATAGATAGGAGTGGCATCTTCTGTCTTCCCTGTTAGCAAGCTAGCCTGCTACTACTACTACCTTTCAGCCCCTTAAGATGCCTCCTTGGGAAAAACCCTGCAGTAAGAAGACTCCCTTGCTTCATCTATTCAGGTAAGAGAAAAACTATGGATTGAAATTAACTAGTTTAGTTAGTAATTAATTCCAACTAAAGAAGATGTTGTCTTACTTGTCTATGTATATCTAGGTTTGGTTGGCTAAAGTAGGCAATGGCAATCATCCCCTAGTTGTCAGTATAGTTGCATAGGACAATAGAGCAAGGGTATAAGTAAATGACATATATCTTTTTTTTAGCAGATTTAAAAAAACAGGCTAGACTTAAAGACAGCAGTGAAAACAAAACACCAAAATAAACATCTGAGGCATAAATCAAGTAAAATCAATGATCCCCTTTTTATTTTTAACAAATGCAAAACCCCAACCTTTCCACCCACAACAGGCCAACCCTTCGCCCCATCCCCAAAAAGTCCAATGAAAAGTCCAGTGTGAAAAGTTTGTGAACCCCGTCCCAACTTCCTCCCCACCCACAAGGGTCCCTCCCACCAAAACAATAAACTGAAAAAAGAGTTAGAAGATGATGTTCTCCACGTGGGTCTGGAGATCGTCAACAGTTGCCTGTATGTGTGCCATCCGGCGGTCAAGCTTGCAAAGTATTGAAAGATGTGGTGTTAGAAGTTGAGTTCTGAGGCCGAGCCGGGGAGGTCAACAGTGGTCGAATAGGGAACGGGTAATGCCGAAAGGCAGCTGCGATGGTGATGCTGCTGGGAGGCTGGAGGTACTGGCCGTTTTGGTTGGAGGAGCTAGGAGCAGTGGGCATGTTGGCTGCTGCTTGGGCTTCATCCTTCTCCTCCTGAAGGGCCACCAGCCACTGATATTTATTGTGGATACTCGCCAGCCTCTGGCTCAGCAGCTGGGCTGCTATCTCCTGTTCAGTTGGATGTCCACTAGGAGTAACTATAACAGGAATGAAAAAGGAAAATGGCAAATTATAAACTGTGCTCTGGGAAAGCAGTTTAAAAAAAAAGTAGAGTGGCACATTAGCAGTAAATTTTGGGTTCCCTAGGGCCACTGGAATTTGATGGGGTTGATTATAATGAGCCACAGAGCCACTTGTTACCCACACATGCTTCCCTGTAGTTGAAAAATGTCAAAGGGTAAAATTAGGACTGACATGAGGATGTTTAGGAAGCCATTAATTATAAATCATTTGAACATAAAGGTGGCCCAGGCCAAAAGGGATCATTCCATTTTTATTGGGGTAGATGGGACAGAACTTTGAAAAGAATAAAGGACTGAAGTAGTAGGAGGTGACAGAGTAGACCCTGGCAGAGAAGGGAAACACACCTTTTATGTTTACAATGCATTGACAACTTTGTAAATGCTGCATTAACTGAAGCAAATGCACCTTGCACAGACAACACTATTGTACTGCCGAATTGAACCACACTGCAGGTACGTCATAGTAACATGAGTGACTAATGGGGAGGGAGGTATGATGACTTGTGGGAGGATACATATCTGCCTTGCTTCAACTCCAGTGAAGTAAGGGATAGGACAGAAAATTAAAATACCCCCACTTTGAACCAAACCTTTGATAACCATGCAAACCAAGTGAAGTAAGTGAACAGCAGACACATCCCTCTCCAGAACAGCTCCCTTATTTCTTGATCCATGCAGTTATACATTCATCTTTTCATTCATTTAAACTATTCACCCTGTGATACCCGCCATTTAATCTTTACAGTGAGCATATTAATAATTGTCAATGAGAAAGAGCAATATGACTTACCAATGCCCATTCTTGCTGCCACTGGTTCTCCTCCTCTGACCACTGCTGCGTCCAGTGCACTGGTGCTGCTACTGGCCCCTGCACTGGTGGTCGGTGTGGCTGAAAAAATGGTACACATTTGAGACTCCAACAAAATACAAGCACAACAGATCATAATAGTTCTATTTTCTTCTACCATTCACTTTAGGAATTTTGTCTGTGGTTAGGGAAGCCATATAGACAAATTAACTGCAAACATTTTGCAATGGAGATGCAGACCTAAGTCACTGAAGCGCAATAAAAGGGGGGAATGCTTAGTCAATCCAGGAGAACCTATAGTGAGGTCTTGGTTGGCAAATGCAATGGGCATGAGCAAGACAAAGTAAACCTTGACAAACATGACCTTGAAAAATCTTGAAAACCTTGAAAAATCTGACTTGGGCATCCAATCTTGTCTATAGTGTACCTATACTAAAAATCTGTCCTCTTAGTATTAAAGTACCAGTCTGCAAGATAGGGGGAGAAGTGAAAGCTAAGATTAGCAACAAAGAAGAAAAAAGCTAGTACAGACAGGAGGACGTCAGGTGCCGAAACATGAAAAATAGATAAATGCAGAGATAACAAGAATTTAACAAAGCTTAGATAGAATTTAAATAAGTACAAAAAAGGGTAGGCAGTCACAGTAAAACTAAAGGAAAAATTATCAGTAATGAGAAGAGGTGAAAATTAGGGAAATAATAATGATAATATAATAAACAGCTAGACTTAATGGGGCCAGCAGATCTGCCAGCATCTGCACTAGTGGTGACACTGCCATCCATGTCTCTTCCTGGGCCAGCCTCAATATTGCCCTCTTCTTCCCGTTAGGTGCTGAGGTAAGAAATAAAGAAGATTTAAAAAAAAGATTAGTGGTGCAGTTAATCTTCCCAAAAATATTTTGACAAGCAGAGGCAAACACAGTAACATTGTACTTTTCTAAATGAGATTGCCTAGCATCGATCAACTCAACTGATGTTGATCTATTACTTTTACTTTCTTAATTCCTACACCTAAGTCCTACTCCAAATTTCCTAAACTATGGGCCATATTTACAAACCTTTGATGCAGGGCAGTGCCACAAGCCTTCTTGCAGCACTACCCTGTGTCAAAACAAAAGGGCAGGAATGTGCCATATCTCTATGATATGGCACATTCCTGTCCTTTTCCCCTGAGTTGGCGCGTAATGGCTGTCATTAGCCAATTACACCATGCTGCAAGGGTGCCTGCATTACAGCAATTAATGTTTTTGTGCAGGAAGAGTCACCTTCTTGTCAAAAAACAATCACGAAGGGAGTTTTACTTTTTCTGTGTGAGCTGCAGATTGCAGCACAAACTGAAAAAGGAAAAACGAGGAGAACAAAAGGTATTTTTCCTTGTTGCATCTCCATTACACCTCCCCTGGGGAGACGTAGACGGTTGTCACATTCAGCTGTTCTAGTTAGAGTTATTTCAAGTAACTATAACTTGTGCACTAAGGTGACTATTAGTTGTGCCCTCGCCATGCACAGTTTTCTCATCAACAGTTTTACTGCAAATGTCATAGTGGTATTGCCAATCATGTCAAAGAAGATGTCACGAGTGATGTAATAACTGGGGTAATTACCTGTGCAACGTGATGGCACCAGGTGAATTTTTATGGTTTTGTGGGTGTAAAATGTGAACCTAACTATGAAGGCCCTGTAACCTTTGTCTTTTTTGTGAATTTCAAAATGTTTTTTTAAATTCTATTTCCTAATTATAACACCCCTGTAACCTTTGGTTACTTCAGTATACGTCTAGTTTTTTTTAACATAAAGTAAGATGCCCATGGCAATGCACAGTGGAGGGGGAGGTTGGATGCAGGACCTGGCACTGTGCTGGCCCCGTCCAAGCTTGCTACTCCTGCCTGCCTCCTCCTTGCCATCCATTGTCCATATCCATGTCCCTACTCCCTCATAATAGCCCTGTGTGGATGCATGAGTCCTCTTTATCCTGCCCTTCATGGTTCAATGTGCTATCAATGTGCCTCCATTTAGCTTGATAGCCCTGCCCACTCCTCCTGCCCTCTGTTGCCTCACCATTTCTCTACTGGTTAGCCTCTGTGTTTAGCTTGCTGACCCTACATTCCTTCCCCCTGCCCTGCAATGCTTGTATGCATGAAAATGCTCCCTCCTTTTTGCCCACCATGTTTAATGGAGCTGCCAATGCCCTTCTTATCTACTCTGAGTATTTGGTTGAGCTGCCACTGCCCTTTCACCTGCTCAGAATGGTCAGAAAGCTGCTGATTGTCCCCACTACCTCCACCCTGCCAGTCCAAGTTCCATGTCCCTATTCCCTTTCACCTAGCATCCATGGTCCATTTTGCTTCCAGTCCCCTCTGTCCTCCATGCTCGGCTGTGCTGCACCTACTCCTCCTGCCTCCCCTGCGTGGTCTGTTGTGAAGCCCTTTCCCCTGCCTTCTCTTGTCTATGTCTAGCCCCTACCCCTCCCCTCTGTCCTCCATGGTCCTTTGTGCATGCCCCTGCCCTCTCCCTCTTGCCCACTATTGCATTCTCAATAAAACATGAACTTCTAACAGGAGCAGTCTGTCAGTTGATTCCTTTGTGTTCCACTGCAGCCTCCTAGAATTTTCTGAAGAACAAAAAGAGTGCTAACAGTCTTACAAAATTGGGACACACCTTAAGCCATCTTGATTGAATCAAATTGGTAAAACTTAAAACATTTAGGCCCTCATTATGACATTGGCGGTAAATCCTGCTTACCGCCATGCCGACTGCCACTAACATAACGCCGCTGTGGCAGTTAACCGCCAAGCATATTATGACACACACATACCAATCCGTCACTATACAGCCACACACACAAGTCTGCCAGCACAAAGGTCAGTGATAAACAGGCGGTATCCAAACCCACACTGTTATGCCAACAGAACTGTGCCCACAACATTATGACCCATGCGCTCAAAATTCAAACACTCAAACAAAACTACACCACATTGGACAATTCAAACTACACACACCTGACACCCATACACACACCACACCCACACCACTATAAAACACACACCCACAATACCCACATTCCTTTACAACTAGAAAGAATATCCACCAGTGAGACATACAGCAAGAGCACCCACACAACCAGAGCCATATAACTTCATCACCTATACACCATCCACGCACCTTACATCACACACCCCAACACATCACCCCACACACCCTCACCCACACCACTCATACTACACCCATGGCACCACAACAACACCCCAGGTTCTCAGAGGAAGAACCAAGGGTCATGGTGGAGGAAATCACCCGGGTAGAGCCACAGCTATTTGGACCACAGGTGCAGCAGACATCCATTGCTAGGAAGATGAAGCTAAGGCGGAGAATCATGGACAGAGTCAACATCATGGGACAGCACCCCAGAACAAGGGATGACATCAGGAAGAGGTGGAACACCCTATGGGGGAAGTTGCGTTCTGTGGCAGCAAGACACCAACTAGCTGTACAGAGGATTGGCGATGGACCCCCACCATCTCCCCCACAACTAACAACGTGGGAGGAGTAAGTCTTGGCAATCATGCATCCTGAGGGCCTGGCAGGAGTAGGAGGAGGACTGGACTCTGGTAGGTCAAATCTCTATTACTATCATCCCCCCTACCTGTATGCCATAACAAACCCCCACCCTCAACCTCACTCCCATCACTTCACCACCTCCCACATACCCCACCATCACAACCCACTCATCCCAATATCAAGCTCTGCATGCAACTCCAATGCATGAACACCCCACACAGACCTGCATGTACACCTATCACCACTGCATGCACAATGGAGAGAACCACCTAGCCCACCGAATTGCAAGTCACACAAAGGCAAATCTGCCAGGGCAACAACAACCATAGAGGGCAACACACCCATGCACAATATGTCACACGCAGAAACTATAACACTGCATTCACATCCCCACAGGTACCCCAGCCAATGTCACCTGAGAGGAGGTGCCAGAAAAATCCACCCCTCCCCCAGAAGAGGCCCACAGTGATGACCAACCTGGACCATCAGGGATCTCTGGACAGTCGGTTACCCAGGCACAGACACACACCACCACAGAGCCTCCCCCCTCAGGAACCACCACCACATCACCCACCCAGCGGGCCCATACCTCTGTCCACAGGACACGTCAATCAGCCGTGTATCCACCTCTACAGGGATCCCAGGCCACCCCACAAACACAGGACGATCAGGGACCTGGGGTCACTGGCAGTGGGCACACGGTTCAGGGGACAGAGGCACAGGACAACAGAAAAGCTATGTGACAGGGGAAGGATAGGCCCAGGGAACCGACTCTCCAGGAAGCACTCACCATGATCCTGGGAGCATACCAACATTCCCAGGATATGCTGGGCCAGATACTGGACAAGTTGCAGGAGAACATGCGGCTGCAGAAGGGAAAGTACCTGGGGATCAGGGAGGACTTGAAAGACATCAACACCACCCTGGTCTCCATTGCAGGGGTGCTGGCAGACATGGCCAACACTATGAGGGAGGCAGTGGCACACCACCGGGCCCCTGACACTAGCCAAACCGATGAAAAGCCCTCCACCTTCGCTGCTGCTAGTGGACAGGAGGCCCCACCACAGGACCAACAAGCCACCAGCACCCCTCCTCCTGCAGAAGGAGAACCACTCCGCAAATGTTTCCTGCGATCCAGGAAGAAGCCAGAGACTATTACCAAGACCCCTGCCAGGAAATAAGACTCTCCTGATTGTCACCCTTGTGTCCCACTCTGTCACCCTGTCCACCCTGAACCGCCATTGCTCCCCTTCCTAAGCCCCCTTGGACAATGCACCTGTGATACAAATAGACTGGACTCTATCCTGGACTTTCCTCCATCATCACCCCAGCCCATTCCATTACCCCCTCTACTTCTTAGCACTTAAATAAACAACCTTTGAAAAAGTACCAGGTTGGAGTATGTCAAATGATTTAAGTATGTATTTGTTTAACAAGGTTTAAACATTGCAATTCAACTGTACAGTAATGTATACATAGGAAGACCTGTAGTTGGCTGCAGTCAACACACAAGGGGTGATAGTGGGGCACACATATCTGCAAATAGAGATGCCAAAGGGTATAGTGAGTGGCCATAGAAGTGGGAAAAACAGCCTGCCAGTGACAATGTAAAAAACAAAACTGTCAACTAAATGTGAACTTACACTGTCATGCCTGTGTGTCATTGGAAGTATTGACAAATTATTGCACTTCTGTTGTCCTCATCCTCATCCTCATCCTCATCCTCTGCCTCCTCATCTTCAGTGTCCACAGGGTTCACTGCTGCCACACAAACATCTCCAGCCTCCTCCTCCTGCAGAAAAGGCAACTGGTGACGCAAGGCAAGGTTGTGCAACATAAAGCATGCCACGATGATCTGGCAGACCTTCTTGGGTGGGCAGACCTTCTTGGGTGAGTAGCACCTGTTAGATAGAGGCAACAAAACCTGGCCTTCAAGAGGCCAAAGGTCCTCTCTATAATTCTTCTTGTTTGCCCATGTGCCTCATTGTAACGTTCCCCTGCCCTTGTCCTGGGATTCCTCAAAGGGGTCAGTAGCCATGAGAGGTTGGGGTAACCAGAGCTACCTGCAAATATCGAGGGACAGCTGTTAGCCACAAACTAACCCTTAGGGACTACACCATACCCATACACCAACATATACTGGGTGGAACCTATTAGCCACGACCTGTGCTTCTGGAGTTGAGCCATCACATTTGGGATGCTGCTATTCCTCAGGATAAAGGCATCATGCACAGACCCAGGATATTTTGCATTGACGTGGGAGATGTACTGGTCCGCCAGACATACCATCTGCACATTTATGGAGTGAAAGCTCTTCGATTTCTGAGCACCTGTTCATTTTGCCAGGGGGGGGCAAAATGGTGAGCAGCTGGTCATTATTTCTTAATTCCAACCTCTAGAGTTCAATGCATGTTGTGATTGTAACGTTATTTTGTTGGAGATGCCCAAATGGTGCATTTGTGTACTGTGAATCAGTTAGGATCCATGGCCTGCCCCTCCCCTGAAATGGCATCCGCCTGTACTGTATGGAGGAACAGGTGGATATGAGGTAATTCTGCTGACGTTGTGTGCCGTTGCTGGAGGCGGTCAAAAACCACAGTGAAACTCATTTTGGATAACATTGGGCCCTGTGGGTTACAGTGGCCAATGGTGATGTACGCCGGTGGTGACGGTATGCACCACCGCAGACGTCATCGCCCTTTTCTATCTGTTCACTCACTTGCTACCTGACCTTAAACAGAGAAGGATCTACACTGCAAGTGCTGCAGTGACCTATGTCTGGAACTGACCATGTCTCAAGTGACTGGGAAAAGGGCTCCTCCCTTCACCTCAGCGGAGTTGAAGCGACTGGTGGGTGGGGTCCTCCCCCAGTACTGAATGCTGTATGCACCTCCAGACCGACAGGTGAGTACACTGTGGCCACGATGCATGTGGCATGAATGCATGGGTTGCTGTGTGTGAAGGCCTCATGTAGGGGGTGGGTGCTGGATGGGCCCTGGGTAGCGTGCAAGCATGTATGGTGGGCCATGTCTGTGCTACTGGGGATGGGAAGGGGCATGGTGGACCATGAGTGTAACAAGCAGGACGGTCGGACTAATACCTTTCCCTGTGTCCATTTCCCTGCAGGTCAGCGCCCATCAAAAGAAGGGTATATGGCATGCCACCGCCAAGGACGTGCTGACCCTGGGGGTCTATGGCAGACGGAGCACCCACTGTTGGAAATGGTGGGAGGGCCTGAGACTCGGGCATGGAAGACCGTGGAGGCTGAGCTGGGGATGGCCTCTCAATGAGGAAGGGGTGCCCGTCAAACCCTGACCCCGCTGATGACTTGCATACTGGCGGTGGCCTATTCTGAGCTGGATGGATGCTTGGGGGCATCACAGCAGCCACAAGGGGGTGAGTACAATGCCCCAATATACAACTTTTGCATGGTGTGTTGGGATCCGGGTGAGGGGTGTGGGCCCTGTGGGTGCCCCCAGGCCGGGCATGGTATAGCAGTGTTGCTCCCATGTTGGGCAGGGTTCTGATGTGAAAGTACTCCAGCCAAGCTAATAGGCATCCGCTATTGGGAAGGGGTCTGTGGGTCTCAGGTATGCTGCAACTGGCATTAGGTGTCCATATCCATGGCCTGGTGACTAGCATTGTGACTAGTAGTGGATTGCCTACTGCGTAGGGCTGTTCCCTGTTTGTGAGTGTGTCATATACGCCAACAGTCGTGTTGTTGGCGCCATTGACCAAGTGTATCCTTTGTGTCTCCCCCCCATTATTTTTTTCACAGTGTCCTTATGTGCATTAGCATCATCTGGTGGAGGAGCAGAGGCACCGGCGACAGAGTGAGCTGCATCCCACAGGACCCAGGATGCCGAATCCACTGATGGTGAGGGCACCCGTGGGATGAGGGCGAGGGGAGCACAACGATGGAGACAGGATGGGACAGTTCGGATACCTCCTCCGATGCAAGCTCCCTGGTGGTGGCGGACACCTCTGTTCCCACCCCAGCTACAGGTACAGCCGCCCTCCCAGCAGCCCCTCAGCAAGTTTCCCGTGCCCGCTCACCCAGGAGGGTGGGCATCTCCTTCACCCCAGGCACCTCAGGCCCGCCCCTGTTAGCCCTGCTGCCCTGACTGAGGAGGCTATAGACCTCCTGTGATCCATCTCTGTTGGGCACCCAACCATTGTGAATGCCATCCAGGGGCTGGCAGCCCAAATGCAACAGACAAATGCATTCCTGGAGGGCATTCACAGTGGCTTGGCGGCCCAACAGAGATCAATCCATGCTCTGGCCTCCTCTCTGATGGCAGCCATTGTCCCAGTTTTCACCCTCCCACCTGCAACTTCCTCCACCCAATCCCATTCCCCTCAACTCCAACCTATCACAAGCAAACAGTATGACGAGCAGGCACCCAGAACCACACACAACAGTGTACATGGCAAACACAAGCACCACACTTCATCCCACAGGCACTCACACAATCACCATCCAGGTGCAGAAATACCAACATCCACTGTTTCCACTGTGTCCCCCTCCACCTCGTCCTCCATCTCCCTCCCAGTTGCGTCTCCACTAACACCTGCATGCACTACATCCTCATCCACTACCACGATCACCAGCACACCTATCAGAGCACACACCTCACTGGCAGTCACCACCCCCACATCCATGCACACGTCCCCTGTGTCCTCTTCCACTGTGTCTGTGCCCCCTCCTCCCAAAGTACACAAATGCAAGCACTCAAACACCCACCAGCCATCCACCTCACAACAGCATCCAGCCCATGCACCTGCACCAAAACACAGCAGACCGACACCTCCTACAACCACTCCCTCTTCCTCCGCTCCCAGGCCTTCTCCCTCTTCCCCCCCAATGTCCCTAAGAAGCTTTTCCTCTCCACCATTGACCTCTTCCCTACCCCTACCCCATCCCTCACGTCAGGCAGGGCATTCAAAACCAAGGCAAGCACCTCAGCCACCCAGTCCACGGTCACAGTTGTGTCCACAGCTACTCTAGGTGGGAGAGGATCCCGGGCACCAGCCAGCCACACTGAAAGGGTGCCTGCACCAAGTGCTGCAAGGAAGGGTACGGAGGCACCGTCAGCTGCTGCAAAGAAGGGCAAGGAGGCACCCCCAGCTGCTGAAAGGAAGGGCAAGGAGGCACCCTCGGCTACTAAACGGAAGGACAAGGAGACACCCCCAGCTGCTAAACGGAAGGGCAAGCAGCAATTCCCAGCTGCTGAAGTTAAGGGGAAGGGGCCTAAACCAGCAGGCGGAAAGGAAAAGAAGCCTGGTGCTTGGACTCCATTGGAGCCCCCACCACAAACCATGGTGGTTCAGACATACGAGGCTGCAGGGCAAGGGTTGGGGCCTCCCCCATCACTGCCAGCACCACCACCTGCACCGCCACCAGCAGCAGCCCCAGTGGGCAGCCGTCCAAGGCTGCAGGGGAAGGGCTGGAGCCTCCCCCCACTACTGCCAGCACCGCCACCAGCACCGCCACCTTCACCGCCAGCAGCAGCCCCAGTGGGCAGCCGTCCGAGGCTACAGGGGAAGGGCTGGAGCCTTCCCCCACCACTGCCAGCACCGCACCTGCACCACTTCCAGCAGCCCCAGTGGGCAGCCGTCCGAGGCTGCAGGGGAAGGGCTGGAGCCTCCTCCCACCACTGCCAGCACTGCAACCAGCAGCAGCAGCCCCAGCGGGCAACCGTCTGAGGCTGCAGGGGAAGGGCTGGAGCCTTCCCCACCACTGCCAGCTCCACCATTAGCAGCACCACTGCCACCACTGAGTAGCCGTCACTGCCGGCGGACAGTGTGTAGTCTTGCGTCCATGGGCTTTTGTGTGGCCTGGCCCCAGCAAATCCTGTAGGTCTGACCCCAGCTGAGAGACTGTGACTTTCCACTCCCCAAGATCTGCATCACTGGGCACAATGCCCCCTCCAGAACCAGTGGAAGAAGCCATCTACTCACTCCATCCTCCAAAGGAAGAAGCTCACTAGGCACAATGCCCCCTCCAGAACCAGTGGAAGAAGCCATCCACTCACCCCAACCTCCACAGGATGAAGCTCACTGGGCACTATGCCCCCTCCAGAACCAGTGGGCAAATCACCCACTTGAGAGACTGTGGCCTTGCACTCCCTAGGACCAGGCAGTGGGCAAATCACCCACTTGAGAGACTGTGGCCTTGCACTACCAGGACCAGGCAGTGGGCAAATCACCCACTTGAGAGACTGTGGTCTTGCACTCCCCAGGAACAGGCAGTGAACAAATCACCCACTTGAGAGACTGTGGCCTTGCACTCCCCAGGCCAGAGTGATGGGCATGTTGCCCCCTCCAGAACCAGTGGCGTTGTACCATCTTCCGGCTGACGTGCCCCCCATTCCCCGTCCCCCTGAGGTGCCTGTCGATTTTTGACGTGATGCCCCTGCAGTGTTCTCTCTGTGTTGTTGTAGGAGTAAGGTGGGGCGTTGGACTTTGTACTGTGGCCCACGGACATTGAGGACTGGGCAGTTTCCCTACATTTGTAGATATGTTATACTTTCTGATTTTGATGCACATATTTATACTATTTTATCTTATTACACTCACTTTAATCAATTCCTTTTGTCCTTGCATTATTTCTGAGGTGTACGGGGTGAATATATAATGTTAGTGCATCTGCTTATGTGTATGGTGTTTGGGGGTAGCGGTGTTGTGTGTTGCTTGTGTGTGACACTCTCTTTTTCCTCCTCCCTCCCCTGTGTGCTAGGCGGCAGTACTCACGTGGTCGTCTTCACCGGCGTTGGTGTTCGTAATGGAGCAGAAGGTAGAAGATCATGGGGAACACATGCAACTCCTGCTCCTTGGAGGCGTGGTTCTTCCTTGACTTCTGAGGTCTGTTTCCACCAGGCTTTTGATGTCGTTGGTACTGCCCTGGAAAAGGTGGCTGATGGGTGTCTCATAATTCAGTGGGCGGAACATTGTCTTCCGCCTGGCTGTAGGTGGTTACTGCTGTGGTGCCTGTTGATTTTGCCCTGACGGTCGGTGTGTTAAAGTGGCTGTCTGTCTGAGCAGTTTCCGCTGTGGTCATAATTTCATATTTATTACCACCGGCCTGTTGGCGGTATTACCGCTGCTTTATCACCAACCGCCAGGGTCTTAATGAGGGCCTTAATCTAGAAAGGAACAAAATTATGGGGTTCATTTTGTAATAGAAGTTATGGTTAGGGCTCTAAAAAGAAAAATTAGGACATATTATGAGTTCTCAAATACCTTCCTCTTTTATTTCATTAAAACATTCTGACATGCAGACTAAACCATGCACTTTCAACAACAGCAGCAGACTGCCAGTTAACTCCCTGGTGATCACCAGCTTGCAGTGTTCTAATGAGCAACTAGAATGCTAACATTCTGAACTGAAGAATGGTTTTAGCCAGTAGCAAAGATGGCATCTCAGGCAATGACTGCTGCCCAAGCCCTAACTCGGAGAATGGAGGACAGCTGTGAGGCAGGATCTGAGACTCAAACTGCAGGTACTGCGACAACACCTGAGGGAGATGAAAATGCAGAATCTGGAAGTGTTATTTTCAGTCGGAGGAGTCCCATCCGATGACTCATTTTACAGCAACTCAGAGTGGCATGATGATGGCTGTTGTGCTGTCCTTTTGAAAGGCAGTCTATGCAGAATGGTGACCATATCAATCTATTTTCTAAATTTTTCTTTGTTTTGAAATTCTTTATTTGAAAAATTAAAGAAACATCTTACATAACAATGCAATGGAGCAAGCACATCTCAATGAAACACATACATCAAAAAACATCCGTAGATTGATACAGTGCCATAGGTAACCGTAACAGTGAGGTCAAGACCTTGTGTAAATGTCAATCTGGGAAGAGCAGGTTGATTTTGAACACTGAATTTGGCCACTGGGGGGGCCTAACAATGAGGGCCACTGCAAGGGATGGCCACCAGGAAAGCTAGGAAGACCCTTTATTTGCAGATCTGACATTGGACCTCTGCTTATCTTGGGACAGTCGGGGATAACACTGAGAGGAGGCAAAGATGCTGCAGAGAGGATGTGTTAGGCATTGTCAATCATAGGGAGCTCAGGTCAGAGAGTGAGGGAGGGTATGCGCATGAGGTGGATTTAGGGGGAAAAGGGCAGAGAGAGTAGGGTGAAATGAAGTAAAAAGGGGGGAATAAAAAATATTAAGAGAGAGGAAAGTGAAGAATGAGAAGAAGTATGAGAGGAAGAAAATGAAAGGAAAAGGAGGGAGATGAAGGAGAGGGAGAAAAGAAGAGGAAAAAGAACAGGAAGAAGAAGAAGACGAAGAAGAAGAAGAAGAAGAAGAAGAAGAAGAACAACAACAACAACAACAACAACAACAAAAACAAAAACAACACCAACAATGACTGGGGTGCAAGGAGACAGCTAGGGAAGAAGGGGGTTAAGTGATCATGGTTGTGAGGGAGAGTCAAGTAGTTGAGAGATGGGGAGGAAGATAAGTGCAGCGAAGGAGTATCACTGTAGGCCCTGCCATGGGCTTGTTGTGGGTTGGGAGGACATTCTAGCAGTAAGGGAGGTATAGACGTATTCGTATTCGTAGTCAGAAGGCATTGCAGTCAGTCAGTCATCCAGGCTATAGAGGAAAGGTGCCAGGTTTGACGAAATACCTCCGTCCTATCCTGTAGGCTGTAAATAATTTGTTAGTGGAATGCTGTTTGGTACATTGCTGAGAGCCATTTGTCATGAGCTGGGGGCATTGTTGAATGCCAGTGTCTGTGGATACAGAGTTTAGCCATTGCCAATGCTGTGTTGTGGGTGAGAGAGACTTTGGATGTACCCCATGTCATGCAGGAGGAGTTGGGTGCGAGAGGACAGGAGCAGCAGAACTTCCCGTAATGTGTCCCCCAATGCCTTCCAATAAGGTTGGATATTTGGACAATCACAGAGTATACAAAGAAGGTCACAGTGGGAGTTGTGGCAATACCAGCAGTTCAATAGGTCATTCCAGTCATCCATCTCATATTCCACCTATAAGTGCACCAGCCATTTAGCTTTGAGAGCCGTTAGGAGGGGTTAGGAGAATACATGTTGGGTCAGCAAGTTATGCATGCCTGACACAACTCCCCTGGAGGACCCTCAGGTTTCTAGATAGTTGAGCACTGGGGAGTGCTGGAGCGTCCATGGATGAGCCCCCATTTGGCGATGAAGGCAGTGCTGGAGCTGAACGTGATGCCATAAGTGATGTCGGGTAGGTCAAATTCTTCCTGTACGGCCATAAACGACTTCAGATTCTCATTGCCCAAGAGCTCATTATGGAAGAGGCCCTTCGACTACCATCCCTTCCAATCAGCCATTTTCCCGCCAGTTAACAAACCTGCATTACCCCAAAAGGGCACGTGATTATGGATATGTAGGTCTACTCCTAACAAGCGGTGTGCTCGTCACCAGGAATCCAACATGGCTTGTAGCATTGGGTTGGTGGGTCGGGGTAGGGTAACTCCTGTGCCGTATAGCATACTGAGTCTTGGTGGTGTTTGTGACAACGTGCGTTCGGTCTCTACCCATAGCGGTGGGTCGGGCACATCCGGGAGCATGAAGGCAAGTTGAAAGGTGTAGTGCCATTACATAGTGCTCCAGAAAGGGTAATCACGACGAGCTATGGGTTTGGCTTTAGATAACTGGTGATGCATTGTTCACCACACAAAGGCATGTATGCAAATATCTGCTGCCTTAAGCATAGGTAGGGAAACATCCCAAGGACTTATGTATACCATTGTAAAGTCACAATGCTAACCGCCTGTCCCCCCCCCTGAGAGAGAGACCCAGGTGGGACCATTTATCGAAATCCCTTTTAGTGTGGGTAAGCAATGGGGATAGGTTGTCTGTCACCATCCGTTCCAGGCCTCTATTAATGTAGATACCCAGGTATTTAATATTTAAGACGTGACTCTTTCCACTGAACCGGGAAGTTTAGAAGAGCAGAGCATGTAATCACAGGAGACAGAGGAAGTGCCTCACTTTTATCCCAGTTTACTTTGTATGCCCCAGTGCCTCAAACTCGGCCAAGATCGATCGTAGTGCTGGGAGCGAATGGGTGAGATCGTGGGGAGAGTAGTATGTCGTTGGCTTAAAGGTAGATAGTGGAGCTGCCGTCTGGAATGGGAACACCGGCAATGAGGGGTGACCATCAAATGAGATCTGCCAGGGGTTCTACAGTAAGGAGGAATAGCAAAGGTGACAATGGGCAGCTTTGCTGGGTTCCTCGCTGAAAGGGGAAGACATCGGAAAGGAATCCCCCTCAGTAGACTTGTGCCTTGAGTGAGTCATACAACAAGCAGACTTTGTTAATGAATCCATCACCTAGTCCAAAACATTTCAGGGTCTCAAAAAGATACTACCATTCTATCCTGTCGAATGCTTTTTAAGCATCGAGGGAGAGGGCCAAGGCCTCATTCTGGGAGTCTCGAGCGGCCCAGAGAGCATGCGAGGGGGTACGGATGTGGTTCCTGGAGGATCGGCTGGGTATAAATCCCACTTGAGTATGATGGATAAGGGATGGTGTAACTTTGTTAAGGCAGGACGCCAGGACTCCTGCCAGTATCTTGATATCCCCATTAAGGAGGGGGATGGGGCAGTAGCTGCCACATAGGAGAGGGTCCTTCCCCGGTTTAGGCAGGACTGCTACGGACGCCCTATTGGAGATAGGGCTCAATGAACCTGTGTTTTCCACCTCGAAGAAGGCCTCATACAAGGAGTCCACCATCTCCACTCCCATCCATTTATAGTATCCATCCGCCCCGGGGCCTTATGGTAAGGGAGTTCAGAGATTGCCTGCATTATCTCTTCCTTACTTATCTCCCCCTCTAACAGTGTTCTGCCCTCATCTGTGAGACCAGGTATATGTGCCCTCTCAAAAAACGCGGCCAGTTTAGTGTGTTCCTCTTCTGTTTCAGGGGTGTAGAGGGTCTGATAAAAGCACCCGAACACGTTAGTTATTGCCTGGGGGTGGGCGAGAATTGTGTCATCTATGTCCCGTAGGGCCGGTATGGCTAGTGCTACTTCTTGCTGACGTAGCTGGGCAGCCAATAGATGTCACACCTTTTCACCGTCCTCATAGTGATGTCCCTTCATCCTCTGCAGTGCAGATTCCACCTGGGAAGTATATACGGCATTCAGTTCTATTTTGGCCTTTTCAAAGTGTCGACAGAGGAGGCAGATGAGGGTGTCACCGTATAGTCACGAGTACATGTCGCTATAGTTTCCTCCAAGGCTTGTAGGCGGGAACGCCTCTGAGTGTTAGCAATGGCAGCGTCTCACATGAGCCGGCCCCTTAACGTCGCCTTTGCGCCGCCCACAAGAGCTGTGGGGAAGGGACTGATCCTTAATTGTTGCTCAGGTAGGTAGAGACATGGGGGAGGAGTTGGTCTTTTCCCTGCGGTGTGTGGTATCGTGAGGGGTTCAGACATAATGGCTTGAGCCCTGGAGTAGCCAGTGGTCCAACAATGTGCGCACCAGTATCTGGGACTCCCTGATCAATGGAACCAGTCTGTGAGTAATGAGGACGTAATCCAGCCTAGATTGTGTCCCATGGAATGGTGATACAAAGGTATATTCTCAGTGTTGTGGGTGGGAAAGACACCAGTGATCTACCAGCCCATGATCCAATTGTATGTCACCAAATAACGCTCTGTCCGCATTGTTACCTATGTCCAGCCTGCCCGGGTGATCAAGCATCACAGGCCAAATTCCAATCCCCACCTAGTAGATATTGAGAGGCCCCAATCTCAGTTAGGAAACAATTTAGAAGGAGGAAGAATAGATGTTTGGAACCCGTGGTGGTTTATATAGACCCAATGCATATTGTGTGATCTCCCAGTCTGAGTTTGGTAAGGATATACCGGCCTTCTGAGTCAGTCCATGTCTTCAGTACCTTAAATTGTAAGGACCAGCGGAGACGAGGAGCATTTCCTGCAATAGGGCAATGTCCACTCGTAGCAAGGGTAAAACATGACCAGCTTTGAGAGAGGGGATTTGAGGGACAAATGTGTGGGGGGAGGGGGAATGGGCAACGAGGGGCCAACTGTCCACTGATGACAGGGTGAGGAGGGGGAGTGATAGCGATGCCCCAGGAGGATATAGCACACCTGGGCCTTCCCAGGGACGTTGGGTCATCAATGAATACGGTGATATGTATTATCCGTGAGCTAATCATGGCCAAGCATATCAGGTGTCAGTGCACCCCGGCCGAGGATCGGTGACATTGTCACCCCTCATGCTTCCACCTGAGACCACGTTGGGGGAGATATGCATTGGTTACAGCAACAACCACAAAGATCTGAGTGGGGGGGCTAGGGGCCGTATTGTTATAAGGGCAGGTGGGATGTCAGCGAGGGTGGGAGGAGACATTTGTAAAGAGGGAAATGGGCGGTGCTGATAAGTGGGATGGGGAAAAAGGGAGGGAAAAGAGGGGAGTGGTGTGCCACTGTCGACAAACGAACCCACTGTGTGCCAATGCCTGATGGGGGGCTATTGCCAGTTTGAGGCGTGGTGGTGGAGGGTATATATGCCTGCACACCAATACACATAGGCCCTACACATACATACCAGCACATGTGTACAGATATGTACCTTTAAATAAACACTTATATTTATAGGAGGGACCCTTGTGGCCTGCAGTCAGGCAGGATGTAGAGACAGGCAGTCCAAAATAGGGTAATCAGCATCTGGTCATGTGCTATTACAGAACCTTAAACATGTAGCACACATGATACATCATTACCGTAATCATTAATCAGAAGGCAGTAGCTGCGTTAATAGCCGTAATAGTAATAGGACCATTATGGACAGGCCCTCAGGTGCTTGGTAGACTAAACAGAAGAGATCCTGCTGCATGTCAATCGGAACAACAATATTATTAATAATAACAATAACATTAACAATATCAGTGAAGCGGTATATGGAGGGTACTTAGCTGTCTAGCGTATGAGCATCCCATGCTTCAGCGAGCGGTTCCTCAATGATATTGTTGGCTCCTCAGTGTACCTACAAGTCAATCAGCAGGTTTCAAGGGACACCGTGGTTTGTTCCTGCTCAGGTCCTGGGTAAGGGCCATCACAGTTTGAAGGGCATTGTCTCTGTCATCTTGGAACCTTGGTGGTCGGTCAAAGGTCCTGCCTCTTTTCTGCTTCGCGGAGTTGGTGCGAGGAGTGTTGAGGTCGATGTTTGAGGGCGAGTCAACCATTGTGGGGGGCTCACCAGCATGTCCGTGGGCATGTGTTCCATGGGTTGGGTGAGGGGGCTGTGTAGTAAGTATCACAGTTCGGACGGATCGAAGAAATCTCTGGACCTGCCATCCTGTGTGATCACAGTTTAGCTTGCTCAAAGAAACCAAATTTGATGTTCAAGTTTCTCAGTTGGGGCCGGAGAGCCAGGAATGCCTTCCGTTTCTCATTGGTTTCACTGGAAAAATCAGCAGCAACGCGGATTTCATGTCCCTCAAAGGTGTACGGGCCATGGGTTCTTGCAGCTGTTATCAACTGGTGTGTTTGTTCATCCCATAGGAAGCATGCGATGAATGGGCAGGGCTTCCTGGAGTCAGCTTTATGGGGGGACCAATCCAATAGGCCCATTGAAATTCCAGTGTAGGGGAAAAGACAAGGTCCATGAGTTCAGTTAGAAGGTCCCTGAGGAAGGCTCTGATGTCTATGTCCTCCTTGCATTCCGGTATTCCAAAAAACGGACATTATCCCTCCCACTCCTATCTTATAGGTCCAGGATTTTATTTAGGAGAAACTGCACTTCTGGATCCTGTTGCGGTAGGGTTGCAAGCCTGCCTTCGACATCAGTAAGATGATGATCCAGCTCTGTGACCTTGTCCTGAAGGCCGGCTATGTCCGCCAGGTTCAATTTGGAGACCGAGGATAAGTCCGTAATCTAAGAGTCCATGGCTTCCAGGAGGTGGCCCACTGCAGCAATTTCCTGGAGTATGCGCTCCAGGGCAGTGTCTGAGCGTGTACTTGCTGAGGTGTCTGTAGGGCTTGAGTCTGCAGGAACCGTAGTAGAGGTCATGGGTCATGGCAGTGAAATAGGTTCCAAAAACAGTCGCTGATCGGTGGATTTACCTTTTGCTTAGGCAGCGGACATTGTTGTGTGAGCGGGGACCACCTCTGACGATGCTAGAGTTGACATTGGGGGCTGATGACCAAAGATCCAAGGGTAGTCAGGTTGCGGTAGTCCTGTAGGCTATGCGGGCCCTCCAGACTCCCTCTGCTGGTATGGCTATGATCACCCATCACCCGGTAGGGAGGGTGTGGTGGTGCAAGACAGTGCAGGGACAGTGGTGCAAGCATGCCCTGAGCTTGAGTATGAGGCTTGAGGCTTGCAAGTGTAAGTTTGTCTTGCTTTTCAAGTGAGTATTGGTCACTTACTCACTGGTTGTACAGTCTCCCAGAGCAGAGGATGGCTCAACAGGTGTCCCCTGTCCCGGTAGAGCTCTACATGGTCCCTTACTGCCTGGATATGGTCGTGTTATCCCCTCTGTGTCAAGGAAGGTGAAAGGTGGCAGGCTCCTAGTCATGGAAAAGCTAGGGGCGAGTCAGCTCCACAGCTGTCAGTCAGGCGCGATGTTTTATCATTTGCCATTGCCGTGGCATCCCTGTCCAGAGATTTGCGGGGTGTTACTCCTCCCAGTGGTGTTTTGGGAGCTGTAGCGATCTGGGCCACTCCATGCGGATGTTTGAGCATACCCTCGGTAGCCCCTTGATGACTGCAGTCAATGGTATACTGGCAAAGCAGACTGGCAGGTATGCATCCCGCCGCAGGTCCATGCACTAATCCCCGTGAAGGGGGGTCTCCCCGATGGTCCTCTCTGGAGCATAGGGGTTCAGTGCGGTCTCCGGCAGGGGGAATTGAGGAGCAGGGAGATGCACCCCTAGGCCCTCCATGTTCCTGCTGGGCTCCAGGCTATTCCTGAGGCCCTACAGTGGCTGCGTGCAGCGGAGTGCTGTGGCGACAGACCCACCTGCGGTCCCACTCTGCAGCGTGGGTCCAGAAGTAGGGTCCCAGGCTGAAGGCCCATTACAATAGTCCCTGTCCACACTCCTGAAATCAGATCAGGTCTCCGGGGGGGGAGTACAGTAAAAGATGCAGTGCGCCCCCAACTGCCTACAGGTCCAGCTGTCCATCAGGCCATTCCTCCTGGTCTTAAGCAACGCGGGTGACCGAAGGCTGTGTGCTAAAGAAAAGGCCTGCCGCCCCATAGAGCGTTGTTCCCTTGGCTATTTCTGGTGTGGGCAGGCACAGCTCTGTTGGCTGGGAAACTGAGAAAGGAGGCAGGAGGGTGCAGGCTCCCAGAAGTGTGACAGCCACACGCAAGGCACACTGGCAGGCATCCTGCAAGTGCACGCAGCCAATTGACCACAATTGAGCTTCCGGCTCTCTGTGTCGTCGTAGGCCGCAGAGCCCGCCACGGCCCTCCAGGTCCCTCTGCGGTTGTCGCTGGGTCTCAGGGGCTCACCCCTGCTGGTCCATGAGGGTGGGGTGGAGGAGGGAAAGACCCCTAGTGGTTCATCAGCTCTGCCGCCATCCTGAGACACACACGGGCGCGCGGAGCTCGTTAGTTAGACGGCCATTCTTCCTGTGGTCAGACCACGCCCCCTCATTTTCTCAACCGTATCAATTTAGACCAACCTAGAGCAAGCACAGATGGAGTGCTCTCTTGGCCGCCCCCAATTTAGTTCAACCCCAAATTCCATCTTTCACTGGTGACGCTGAATGTAACGTCGACATGGCCACCTTTTTCTCAAATGATTACGTCCATCTCTTTTTTGATGTTGACTTCCTTGAGCAAATTGTGCAACAACAAATTTGCGTTCTGAACAATTTCTGAGGGAGCATGGAGGCACTCTAAGGCCCCATTCCAGGGCATGATAGTGGACCCCCACTTCACTTGCGGATTTGAAGATGTTTTTGGGGCATACACTCAAAATAGGGATAGTGCAAAGACCAACCTTGCAGTCCTACTGTCTACTTGCCCAGGTTGGGTAAACCCTGTCTTCGTACCACACATGAGCATAGATTGTTTTTTGCTATTGCATGGCATGCTGCGTTTCCATGACAATCCTACTGCACTGTGCCGGGACCAGCCAGACCATGACAGGTTTTCAAAATTTCAGTCTGCCATGGAACATTTGTCTGCCAGGTTCCCAGAGCTTTATACTCCTGTGAAGAATATAGACATTGATGTGTCCTTGATCCTGTACAAAGAGTGACTGCTGTTCAGCACTACATTGTGAACAAAAGAGTGTGCTATGGCATAAAGCTGCACATGCTATGTGAGAGTTCTACTAGCTAAGTGTACAGCTTGAGAGTGTATGAAGGGAAAAACTCTACTATAAACCCTGTAGGTTGCCCTCCCACACTAACAGCCACAGGAAAGATTGAATGGGAACTTGTCCAGCCACTTCTTCACAAAGCTTATGACCTTTATATGGACAATTGTTCTTGGGAGTAGAGCTGTTCAGTGAGCTGTACAAAGCTGAAACTGAGGTCTGTGGTACTAATGTCATTGCCACAAAGCTCCTGATATCCCAGAGCTCTGCATTCCATTCCAGTGAACTGCTCATAGTTAAGTTCTTGGATAGTGTACCTGCGCACTACAAATCATGATGAGAGCACTTCCCCCTCACTGTTTGCGTTCAGATGGCTGACGTTCACAAGCCCACTTGTATACTAGATTACAACAAATACATGAGTGGAGTGGATAAGAATGGCCACGTTCTTCAGCCATACAATGTGAGTCATAAACATTGAACTTGGTACAAATAACTGTTTTCCCACTTGTTGGAAAATGGGTTATTGGTAGGGCAGGTAGGTACCTACACCTAGCAACAAGCCACAAACCTCCACAAAAGTACAGTTAGGTCTCAGTAAATTAATCCCAGCTCTACCCTTGGTAGCTTGGCATCGAGCGTCAAGGCTTAACTTAGGAGACAAAGTGTAAAGCATTCAAATATCACAAAACAGTAATTAAATAAAACACAGGAAACAGTTTAAAAATCCAAAACCAATTTATAAAAATAGCTTATATTTTTATCTTTAAAATGACACAAAAACGATTAAAATCGGTTCAGGGGAACCGGAGATATGAATTTTTAAAGTATTATTATTTTCTAGCGCATAGAAACAAAAAGCGCCAATCGGGTCATCTGGTTGCACCAGGACCGGGACAAGGTCAAACTTTCAGGCCGACCGCGATGGAGCCCTGCTCGGATACAGGTTGCGGGAAGCCTCGGTTAAAAAGTTACCTTCTGACTTAGTCTTTATTTTGAAGTTTTTCTTCACCGGGACGAACCTGCCAGTTGGATCCGACCTCCTGGAGCCCTTGTCCGGATACGCGAAGTCGGTTTCCTCGGTGGTGATTTTTACCTTCGGACTTAGTCGTTTTTTCGAGATGAAAATCCTTCGACCGGGGTAAACCTGAATCTTGATCCGACGTCCGTGGAGCCCTTCTCGGATACGATGGCTGGAAGGTCCCGGTCAACTTTTTACGTTCGGACTTAGTCTCTTTTTCGGATGTTTTTCTTTACCGGGACGAACCACGAAGTCAGGCCGGGTCGCGGTTGAGGCAAGCCGGCTAGAATTTCCGCGTCGGGTCGGTCACTTTATGGAGCTTTTTTATAAAAATTCTCCAATCTTTTCCAAACTTCTGGGGCTTCACCCAGATGTTCTTTTAAGGTTCTTTTGGGGTCCACAGCTCACCCCAAGGGTCCAGAAGTTCTGTGATGGTCCTTGGGAAGTGCGGACTTCAACTCCCAGAGTGCACCTGGCGCAAACTCCTTTTTGGCCACTGGACAGTGGTCAGCTGGTCACTTTTTCAGGAGTTGGTGCAGGGGACTCTGGATAGCAATTTTTCACCTGTAGCAAACAGGGAGTCCCTCCTTGAACCAGTGGAAGCCAGGCAAAGTCCTTCTTGTGGTGAAGCCCAAGTGTGCAGCTGGTGCAGTCTTTCTGAGTGCAGGGTCCAGGTGCAGGCCAGGGGTCCAGCAGGGCAGTCCTTCTTCTCCTTGTAGTTCTTTCTTCTTGAAATTTGGTGGGGTTCTGAGGCGTGGGTGCAGGTCTGCCAGTTTTATCCTTGCTCCTGGGTGAAAAGCAGGGGGGCCCTGGTCCTCCAATCAGGGACAGGGTCGTCCCCCTGTGATGACCACTTCCTGGGAAGTGTGGCAAAAATCCATCCCAGAAGGCAATAGTCTCTAAAAATCCAAAATGGATGAATCTGATTTTTGGAGGAGAGATCTGGCTGAGCCCACCCACTGGTGTGGCTAAAAATCATAAACACACCCCTCTCCTGCCCTCTCCTAATCTAATCAAGGGGGCGCCTAGCTGTCTGGGGTTGCAGGATGTGGGGGTGTTGCTGGGTGCTCCAGATGTCCTTCTCTGCCTTTGAAGACCAGTTTGGCAGCCCTCCCCCTTCCTGCTTCCCCATCTGCTGAGGGGAGATTCTCTCCCCCAAGCACATTCCTTTGTGTAAAGTCAGGCCACTTCACACCTCATTAAAGTAGCCTGGCAGAAGCTGCTGCAGGCTGGCCAATCAGAGCACAGCAGCAAAAACAATGCAGAGCTGAAATTGGCAACTTTTTAGGTAAAGTCTAAACTTTTTACCTGCACTAGTTATATTAAATCCAACAACTGGAAGTTGTGGGATTTATTATAACAATCAATTTGATACCAAATTCTTGGTATGTAACATTTAAGGAGACTTTAAAATTTAAAATAAAGTCTGCCCATTCTAGCCTATGAAGGCCATTTACTTCAATGAGGGAAAAACGAATTTGGCTGTTTTTACCTCACCAGGGCTTATAAATCTATTTTTATAAAGTCCCTGCTTATAGTTACATGGCACCTAGCCCTAGGGGCACATAGGGCACACCTTAGGGGTGACTTATATGTAAAAATAAGGTAGTTTAAGACTTTGGAAGTACCTTTAATTCCAAAGTCGAATTTGCATATAACTTTAATTTAAAAGCAGCCAGCAAGGCAGGCTTGCTTTTAAAATGACACTGGGCACCTCAGCAATGCACCTAGGTGTGCACCACCTATGCTGTGGTCCCTAAACCTACATGCCCTACCATATACTAGGGACTTATAGGTAGGTTAACTTAGCCAATTATAATTAGCCTAATTTGCATATCCATTTTACACAGAGCACAGGCCCTGGGACTGGTTAGCAGTACCCAGGGCACCATCAGAGTCAGGAAAACACCAGCATAAAGTGGAAAATGGGGGCAAAAAGTTAGGGGGCCTCTGCAATCAGCCCCAGTTTCTCACACAACCCCCCCCCAGCCCACACGCCCAGGAGACTCAGCCCAACCCTGGGAGAGTCTTCCTGGCTTGTTAGGCGAGGAAGACAGTGAAGAAAACTGGCTGTCCCTTTGCAGGGCCTACTCTGCCTTACATCCTCCTGTCAGGGTCTCTCCCTCTGGGTAGTGAACCCACCCCAACAATGAAAGGACCCATTTCAAACTGAAACTTCCCTCTAGGGGGGTCTTCCTCCTCTCTCTCTGCCAACTTGGGTAGTGAGGTGCCCACCTCCCCTACTCCTAACTTTGCTAGGGCAACACCTAGCTTACCCAAAGAGGTCACCCAACACTTGAGCAACCCCACCATGACCAATAGGGTCAGGGGGCCTACTTTGCTATTGGCCCTGGGGTCTGCCTCCCAGGCCAAGTACAGTGCTGCCAGGAAGGCTAGCACCCAGCAGAGGCTACTGACAGCTGTCAGTACCCAGAACCACACCCTAAGCTCTCCACTGACAGGTGGCTGAGCTGCTTTAGGGGCATCTTTGGGGTCCTGGTACCCCTCTTGCTGTCTAGAGTGGGGGGCTACCACCTCCTGTGGCAGACACCCTCCTTCCACTCTCCCTTCTGTCAGTGCAGGGGCAACACCTTGCATCTGGACAGCTGCCTGACTACTCAGGACTTCCTTGGGGTCAGGTGAGGCCTCACCAGTGCCAACTCTGGGCTCCCCCCCTACTGGGGCAGAAGGCCTTTGGCTCCTTGGAACTCTCTTTAAGAGTGGCCTACCCTTCCTTTTCTTCTTTCCTTTTCTTGGGGACCCCTGTCTCCTAACTGTAGGGACTGACTCCCCAGGACTTTGGGTAGGGGGGGCGCCCTGGGCGACCACCCCATCTGTGACCAGACTCACCTCTGGGAGGTCATTGCCCAGGATACAATCTAGGGGAAGGTCAGCACTGACTACCACCCTAATCCAGTCAAGGATACCCTCCCTCTCTAGGGGCACTATGGCTACAGGTTTGGAGGTGACCTCCCCTGTGGCTATCCTGACTTTCTTTGTCTTTCCTGGGACATACATGTCTGGGGTAACTAACCGGTCACTCACTACAGTGTGACTGGCACAGGTGTCTCTCAGGCCAGTGGTAGGGATCCCATTCACTTGAATGTGGTGGAAGTGCCTACTCCCACCCTCAGGGATCACCAGCTTACCATCTGGTCCTGTCTCCCAGCACAATGCTAGGAGGACTTCATCATCTGAGGAATCCTCCTCTATGGCTACACTGGACAGCCCAGTGCTAACCACCTTCTTTGGACAGGCTGCATCTCCTCTGAAGTGACCTGTCTGCTGACAGTCAAAGCAAGCCCTACTGTCCAAGAGCTTTTTTAACCCTGGGTCTCCCTGTCTCTGCATGTCAGAGTGGGAGTGGGATTTACTCTCCTCCTTCTTAGGGTTCTGGGGTACAGAGGGAGTCTCTGTGGTGGGCTTACCACCTCCCTCCTTAGGTTTTTGGGGACCTGTCCCCCCCTTCTTGGAGTCTCCCCCCTGGGACTTGACAACCACCCTGGTTCTCAACCACTCATCAGCTGCCTCCCCTAGCTCTCTAGGGTTGGTCAGCTTAGAGTAAATTAGATGCTGGTGTAACCTTTCTTGGATACAATTGGTCAAGATGTGCTCTCTCATGATCAGATTGTATAACCCCTCATAAGTATTTACTTTGTTGCCAATAATCCAGCCCTCTAGTGCCTTTAGTGAGGTGTCCACAAAGTCAACCCAAGACTGGGTACTGACCTTCTGGGTGTCCCTGAACTTCATTCTATATTGCTCTGGGGTCAGACCAAACTTCTTGACTAAGCACCTCTTCATACTAGGGTATGAATCTGCCTCCTCCCCCCTTAAGGTCAGAAGCCTATCCCTCCCTGAGTTGGGGACCAACTCCCACAAAAGGGAACCCCAGTATTGAGGCTTAACCCTTCTCATTTGGAGTGCCCTCTCAAAGGCCCCTAGCCACTTATCTATGTCATCCCCCTCTATATAAGCAGGAACTACCCCCTTGGGTAATCTGGGGCAAACTCCCCCACCCATGGACACCTCAGCTTCTTTATCGCTGCTTCCATCTCTTTTTTCTTTGTATGCCCACTTTTTCTTCTCTAGGGCCAGCTTCTCTGCTTCCAAAGCTATGTAGGCTAGCTGGGCTTCCAGCTCTCTTTCCCTGATGGATGGGTTCTCTCCTCCTGAAAGGACCCTCTTCCTACCACTAGCTTTGGGTCTGCCCCTAGTGACTGTGTCCAGTGAGGACCGTTGGGGTCTGATGCCTTTCCTCCCCTGAGTGGTTAGAGTTAGCATCATCCTCTTTTGGTTCCTCCTCTGGAGCTTCCTCTGTCTCTACCTCTTGGGCCTCAGCCCATGCTGTCAGGGATTTAATCAGGATTTCCTTCCTGAGATTAGTGGTTGCAGGCAACCCCCTCTCAATACACAACCCCCTAAGCTGGACTACTGTCAGTGTGGGTAGGCTAGCCAGATCAAGCTCCATGGTTCCCTAGTTTTGTGTCAACAAAAACTTTTTGCAAAAATTGGAAACAAGAATTTAGAAAAATTACAAAAATTCAATAATTGAAATTAATCCAAATTAATTTTAAAAAAAATTAAAATTAAAAATTAAAAACAATTTTTGCACTAGGACAATTTAAAGGATTTTTAATTTGTTTTATCTAAAACTGTAACGTGATATTGAACACAAGTACAGGATCCCGTCGCTGCTTCCAATTATGTTGGAAAATGGGTTATTGGTAGGGCAGGTAGGTACCTACACCTAGCAACAAGCCACAAACCTCCACAAAAGTACAGTTAGGTCTCAGTAAATTAATCCCAGCTCTACCCTTGGTAGCTTGGCATCGAGCGTCAAGGCTTAACTTAGGAGACAAAGTGTAAAGCATTCAAATATCACAAAACAGTAATTAAATAAAACACAGGAAACAGTTTAAAAATCCAAAACCAATTTATAAAAATAGCTTATATTTTTATCTTTAAAATGACACAAAAACGATTAAAATCGGTTCAGGGGAACCGGAGATATGAATTTTTAAAGTATTATTATTTTCTAGCGCATAGAAACAAAAAGCGCCAATCGGGTCATCTGGTTGCACCAGGACCGGGACAAGGTCAAACTTTCAGGCCGACCGCGATGGAGCCCTGCTCGGATACAGGTCGCGGGAAGCCTCGGTTAAAAAGTTACCTTCTGACTTAGTCTTTATTTTGAAGTTTTTCTTCACCGGGACGAACCTGCCAGTTGGATCCGACCTCCTGGAGCCCTTGTCCGGATACGCGAAGTCGGTTTCCTCGGTGGTGATTTTTACCTTCGGACTTAGTCGTTTTTTCGAGATGAAAATCCTTCGACCGGGGTAAACCTGAATCTTGATCCGACGTCCGTGGAGCCCTTCTCGGATACGATGGCTGGAAGGTCCCGGTCAACTTTTTACGTTCGGACTTAGTCTCTTTTTCGGATGTTTTTCTTTACCGGGACGAACCACGAAGTCAGGCCGGGTCGCGGTTGAGGCAAGCCGGCTAGAATTTCCGCGTCGGGTCGGTCACTTTATGGAGCTTTTTTATAAAAATTCTCCAATCTTTTCCAAACTTCTGGGGCTTCACCCAGATGTTCTTTTAAGGTTCTTTTGGGGTCCACAGCTCACCCCAAGGGTCCAGAAGTTCTGTGATGGTCCTTGGGAAGTGCGGACTTCAACTCCCAGAGTGCACCTGGCGCAAACTCCTTTTTGGCCACTGGACAGTGGTCAGCTGGTCACTTTTTCAGGAGTTGGTGCAGGGGACTCTGGATAGCAATTTTTCACCTGTAGCAAACAGGGAGTCCCTCCTTGAACCAGTGGAAGCCAGGCAAAGTCCTTCTTGTGGTGAAGCCCAAGTGTGCAGCTGGTGCAGTCTTTCTGAGTGCAGGGTCCAGGTGCAGGCCAGGGGTCCAGCAGAGCAGTCCTTCTTCTCCTTGTAGTTCTTTCTTCTTGAAATTTGGTGGGGATCTGAGGCGTGGGTGCAGGTCTGCCAGTTTTATCCTTGCTCCTGGGTGAAAAGCAGGGGGGCCCTGGTCCTCCAATCAGGGACAGGGTCGTCCCCCTGTGATGACCACTTCCTGGGAAGTGTGGCAAAAATCCATCCCAGAAGGCAATAGTCTCTAAAAATCCAAAATGGATGAATCTGATTTTTGGAGGAGAGATCTGGCTGAGCCCACCCACTGGTGTGGCTAAAAATCATAAACACACCCCTCTCCTGCCCTCTCCTAATCTAATCAAGGGGGCGCCTAGCTGTCTGGGGTTGCAGGATGTGGGGGTGTTGCTGGGTGCTCCAGATGTCCTTCTCTGCCTTTGAAGACCAGTTTGGCAGCCCTCCCCCTTCCTGCTTCCCCATCTGCTGAGGGGAGATTCTCTCCCCCAAGCACATTCCTTTGTGTAAAGTCAGGCCACTTCACACCTCATTAAAGTAGCCTGGCAGAAGCTGCTGCAGGCTGGCCAATCAGAGCACAGCAGCAAAAACAATGCAGAGCTGAAATTGGCAACTTTTTAGGTAAAGTCTAAACTTTTTACCTGCACTAGTTATATTAAATCCAACAACTGGAAGTTGTGGGATTTATTATAACAATCAATTTGATACCAAATTCTTGGTATGTAACATTTAAGGAGACTTTAAAATTTAAAATAAAGTCTGCCCATTCTAGCCTATGAAGGCCATTTACTTCAATGAGGGAAAAACGAATTTGGCTGTTTTTACCTCACCAGGGCTTATAAATCTATTTTTATAAAGTCCCTGCTTATAGTTACATGGCACCTAGCCCTAGGGGCACATAGGGCACACCTTAGGGGTGACTTATATGTAAAAATAAGGTAGTTTAAGACTTTGGAAGTACCTTTAATTCCAAAGTCGAATTTGCATATAACTTTAATTTAAAAGCAGCCAGCAAGGCAGGCTTGCTTTTAAAATGACACTGGGCACCTCAGCAATGCACCTAGGTGTGCACCACCTATGCTGTGGTCCCTAAACCTACATGCCCTACCATATACTAGGGACTTATAGGTAGGTTAACTTAGCCAATTATAATTAGCCTAATTTGCATATCCATTTTACACAGAGCACAGGCCCTGGGACTGGTTAGCAGTACCCAGGGCACCATCAGAGTCAGGAAAACACCAGCATAAAGTGGAAAATGGGGGCAAAAAGTTAGGGGGCCTCTGCAATCAGCCCCAGTTTCTCACACCACTTGATCCAAATGTCGGCATGCAACACATTATGCTGCTTATTGTCAGACATCTGCAGGAAGACTCAAGTTTGTTCTTGACTTTCAGTTGTCTGTCATTGAAAGTCTTACAGATACAGAAGCAGCAGCCTTAAATTCATATGTTCTGGAGGACATGGCAAGGCTGCAGGAGTGACACCTTGTTGATGGCATTCCTGAAATACCTAAAGAGGCTCAACCATGTTGTCATTGTAATCTCTGCTCTAAGCAGGGAAAGAGGCAGGAAAGTTGTATTTACTGTCCCCAGTGCTCATCTCAGTCAGCCCTGTGTGTTCCTACTTTCTTTATGATGTATCATACAAAACAGAAGAACTGGAATATTTACTGAAGTGGAGCTGTCAATAGGTAAATCTTTCAATGGTTGTGCATAGATACCTACCTTTCATAGGCCATTATTTTGCCAGGGAAGCAGCTGCAGAATTCTAGTTCCTCTACTTCAGGAAATCATTGACTTATTTATGGTCTGCTCCACACCTTTATCCACCGTCAGAACATAGTAGGTGTTCTGTTTACTGATTGGCCAGTGCATTAGAGTCTCCACACTGCACTCAATGGCCCACAGAACATATGCCAAGTTGTCATGGAGTCCCTGTGTGGCAAAATGTTAAAGGCTTGACTAGATTTTAAAGTGTGATTTAGAAAACATAATTATACTACACAATAAGTGTGATAGTTCAAACAATTGTCTTGTGGGACTTTTCAGCAACATTTCTACTTGCTTTCAAAGTGTGCAAACTCACCTAGTAACTTGTATCATAACCAATGTTATTAAAAAGGGGTAGCTTACACAATATCTTGTATGGTGATTCTTTTCACATCTTTAGTATAAGATCATTTGTGCCTTTCAAATATAAGCCAGTATATAAGAAAAATTGCATTTTGAAAAATACCTTCTAAATCATATGCTAGTGAGGGTACTCACAAATTCAAAAATGTCTTATACCCATTTCAGATATGTATAGGTTTCCTTCATACCCATTTTTCAGTAGTATATTTTGGTATGTGAATTGGTCTATACTCAATGAAAAAACATCATACAGTGCAGCTCAGTTGTTGGCTCTGTATACCTGAAGTCCTACAAACCCTCTATATCCTCATAACCAGAAGGGTGTAGTGGATGTAATTGTATATTGCTTTTGTAAATTGGCCATCCTGACAAAAAGTTACGAATGAAAATATTGTCACAAATGCCTGTTTTGTCCTCTTGCTCAATTCAGAATTGTGTCTACTTTTCAGAAATCTAAATCTTTTCTGAATCACCCAAAGGTTTCACACTGGTTTCCACCACAAAGTTGAAGTAGGCTGAGAGCAAAAATTGGAAAAATTAGCTATCTCTTAAAAAAATTCTAAAACTGTGGTATAAAATTAGTTTTTTTGATTCAGCTCTCCATTTTTCTGAAAGTTGGGAAGAAGGTGACTTTAGTACAGTAAACCGTTCATGAATGTCATGTTTATATGGAGCACTTTTTCAATTTCTTTAAAGAAAACTCAAATTTGTCTATATTTTGCCTATTTTATTACCCCCCCCTTGCAGGGGAATCGACAAACCTGAGGTACTTTTAGGAAACAAGGTTGAAAATTTAGTATGGATACCTTATGTGGAAAAAAGTTATGAGGTACTAAGCACGAGCTACCCCAAATAGCCACAAAGGAGCTCAGCACTGAAGTGTGGGAGGTTCAGCAGTGAAGGGGTTAAAGGGCAGATTTATGGAAAGTGGTGTTGCACCGAGTGTTGCGCCACTTTCCCTATGCCCCTTAACACCCCACTACCTCCACCATATGTGCGCCGTATATAAAATACGGCACACCATGGCACAGGGAAGGGGGCAGTAGAGTCATTTTTAATGACTGTATTGATGTACTCAGCCGGAGTAGCACCAAACTGTTGGTGCTACTCCTGCAGAGTACATAGGAACCCATTCTAAAGAATGGAAGCCCCCTTTTAACACCTGCTCTTGAGCAGGCGTTACAAGTGCCATAATAAATGGTGCAAGGAAATCCCATAGATTTTCTTGCACCATTTTACCATATCCCCTGATGGGGGAACGCCCCCTTTGCATACAATATGCCTGTAAAGGGTTACAGGGTGGTGCAATGCATGCTAAGGGCCTATAAATATGCCCCTAAAAGCTAAACAGCAGTTGGTTCAGATAGCTGCCTTCAAAAGACAGCTTTCTTTAGTGGACGTCCAGCACATCTTGGAACACCAGAGTGAAAGAGTTAACTCTAAAAGCAATTCTGTTACAGACCAAGCTGCAAACTCTTCTGTACATGTAAAGTTTTATAAATTAGCAATGGCGAACCCATCTGCCAGAAAACCAAAAATGACCCTGTGATACACTCAGCAGTCCAGTAATCACACTGTATAGTAGCCTCACCTCATGACTTTCCAGAAAAGTGAAACTATTCCCTAGAAAAGATAGACTTCGTACAATCAGTTCTAAAGTAAAATAACTCTGCATAACAAGTAAGTCTAGCTGGTTGAAAGAATAGGATGTTTACGTACGAGGGTGTCAGCAGCATTACACATCCTACAGGAGCACAACTGGTGGTCAATGTTGCCAAAAAGAAGCTGAAAAAAATATAGTGCAATGTGAAATATGTAAACAATATGCTATACAATTGTGAGACTATCCCAATCTCTATTTAAGAAAGCACCTCACCCCTTTCAATTCATATGTCTACGCCACGTTGGTCCACTTCAACCAGTAGATAAATACGATTATGCACTGTTAGCAGTTTACTTGTGCACACTATTTATATGGGTGTGGTCCCAATGACGGATCACGGCTTGCCCTGTCAAAAAGGTATTGTTAGACTTAGTAGTGATTAGTAGAGTTCAAACATGTCATTCTGATCAACTGCCAGCTCTTACCTCTAAGGCTTTAGCAGAGGTACATGTTAAGGTAGTAGTAAAACGCTAATTCTCACAACCCTTCAGGCCCCATTCATTTAGGGTTATCTAGGGAGCTAACAACTTAACTAAAGAACAGAGAGAAGTTTCCAAATATACACTGTTCCAAAGCAAATGGATAAAGTTAAAATGTAGTACAGGGGCATGTTAGACCACCTGGGACTCGTGTGGCTTATGTTAACATTAGCCTCACTGTTACTTTTGATTACAATAGAGCTATTCTTTGTTTCAATGTTGTATGGAAAATGCATTCCAAAGACGGAAAGCCCAGTTGAACCAATTAAAATGTTAACACACAAAATCATGTACACAGGGTAAGAGTCTGTTATAGAACTATGATAGCCACCATGCTGCAATATGGTATCCCTTGTAAAGCATTAGAATGGCAAGTTATAAGACCAGCAGAGACTATCCAAGTCCCATATACATTTTGTATTGTTATACAGGGCATCCTAACTCTAAGTTGCTTTACTAATGAATATGACAGGTACACTGTGAAGGATCTACTCACAGAATGACACACATGCTCCATTATACAATGTTGATCCTTATCTCACTGTGGCCAAATACAAGCAGATGTCCTGCTAAAACCAGAGTGACTGGTGCCTAAATAAATTGGATGCAGTAAAAACACAATTTTAGTATCACCACTAGATTCCAATTGTGGGAAGTAAGCCTGAATTTAAAGCAATATTCCTGTATTTCGACTCTCCATTATGAAATCAAAGAAATGCTGAAACATTTTTTATGCGAAGAATGTAACAAATCGCATTTGTGTGTTTATTTTCTGGCACAATGTAATTTATTCATTTTATTTTTTGAAAGAGTATATTGAGAAGTGTTTAATGACATGCAATAAAACTATACTAAAAATCTGTATGGTGCAGCGTAAGCTTGCAAATTCCACGCCCAAATATATTACTTCCAGCATGTCATTTTCCAGTTTATTTTATATTCTTGATTGATACAGTCAAATAACGTATTCAGGTTTGCTAATTCTGATGAATTATTGGCACCATCGGTACTGAAACATGCATTTTCTCATTTTGTAATATGGAAATGGGAAAAAGCATTGAGTAATGATGAACTGAAAACATTAACTGCCAACAGCACTTTTAGAAATATGTCTCCTGAATTTGGAGAAAAAAGGTGTTTGGCATTCACAAACATATGAATGTTACAAAAGATTTGCTGCAGTTATAGCAGCTCCAAGGGTGAACAAAGTAGATCCTAAAATGCAGAAGAATTGTGCCAGAGTTGGGTAAATGATTACTCATTAATTATTGTTAATTAGCACATTATATGAAAAAGTGAATGTTTATGTTTTCTTCAAAGGTCCAAAGTGACAAAGAATGAAACATGGTTTCATTTCGTTAGCTATAAAGGCTGTGAATCACAAACTACAGCAGAAAATTAGATAGGTAGATGCTGACACTTTAATAGCCACCATCCCAGAAATCAGAAAACAACATCCCATTGGGGAAATTATTTTTAAAAGGGACCCCAATTCCCAAATGGCGAAAGTCAAAATCATGCATTGATTCACGGGTGGAGGGTAGAACTGTAAAACATTGAAAAAGACTATTCTGAAAGCCAAGGGCATTGACAGGATTCAACTATAATTTTAGGCTAGGAAGGAAAAGACCTCCAGAGGAATCAATAGTAACCTGGTTACCACAGAAAATGGGAAGTCTTAGAATGTGAGTAATAGGCATTGGAGGAGCTTAAGGAATGACATGATTATGGAAAGTGACTTACCTCTGAAACCCTTCATCACATACAAAAAGGCTAAATCACTTGGAAATATTCTCACCCAGCTATTTTTTTATCAGAGGAAGAAATTGGCATCAAACATCTCCAAGTATACAGTATATGTTGCAAATGCAGTGCATGTGCTAACATTAAAACATATGAAGAATACATTTTGACTATAGGTGTGAGAGGAAAAGCACCAAATTGATTACATGCATCTCAGACTGCTGTGTATATGATTTATCTGTCTCTGTATGTTGCAATATGAGTGAAATACATAATTTCCAATGAAAAAATGCCTGTTGCACGACACTTGATGAAATGCATAACAGGAACTAATTTAGCATTTTTTACGTAGACAGAGTACCAATGAGTATGAAGGCTTCGACAATTGGAGGTGAAATATATTATTAGCTTCATAGCAAGCAAACATTTGGTCTCAACAAGGATGAGAACATGAGGGAGATGTTGGGTGAACTATAGAGATACCCTTTAGCTCCTGGGGTTGTTAGGCAGGATTTGATATCAAGATCTCCATCCTTGTTATGAACTGATATAAACTTTATGCAACTTATTGTAATTGTGGGAACAGAACTAGTGGACTTCTCTTGTCCAATGAGCATGTCACTGTATCACATTTTGAGGAAAAAGTACATTGAATGTCCCACATATTACTTTCCTTTTTTTCCATCCTTCTAGACTTGATGATTTGTTTAAAAGTTGAGTTCTTGTGCATATCCATATTATATTGATCTCAGCACATTTTCATTAATTTATTTGGTGCACTTCGACTAACCTTTAGCATGTATCACTACCGTTTCCCTACTTTAGGCTTTTAATCTCTGTATAGGCAATGAATTAGGATGGTCTTGCCATCCAATTTATTAGACTACGGACTGGGCTGCACTACTTATATGTGCCTTCTGTTATAGCTTGGGAACTGGGTTAGGAGGTCCTTTAATCCACTTAGCTATGTTATAGATGTCAATTGGGCCATTATGGTATCTTCCAACAGTCTTCTATTATGACCTACGAACTGCCTTAGTTCTGACTATCAGAGGAGGTGAAGTATCTTGTTTCTTGCATGAGCCATTACTTGTAGCCAACTCATTCATACTTGGGGATGATTTATCTACATTAATATGCCACTGTCCATGTAAACATGTATTTATGTTTTCAAAACCATCCTTTCCCGCATCTCTCTTCTCTCACACTTTTTTCCTCACACTGTCCTCAAGAGTAATGTTGTGTTATGCAGATTTGTAGGGCACACTATCACCTAGGAGGGTTTCCTGGTGCTGAGCAGTTGTGAACCTAGCCAAATTTAGTGGCTAGTGTACCTTCTTGAAAAAACAGATCTTCAGCTTCTTGAGCAATTCAAGAAGTGTAGTGAAAAGTCATTCCATGCTTTAGGAGCAATGTAGAAGAAGGTTTGAGCACCGGATCAGGTTTGTCATATGCATGGGATTTGTGCAAGTAGCAGTTTAGTGCAAGTGTCTGGAAGGTTGGTGAAAGCAGGTGCAATTGTTGAGGTATGGTGGACTAGAGTTATGTAGTGCCTTAAATGTGTGGGTAAGGAATTTAAATTGTGCTAATCTGTTAACAGGGACAGAGTAGAGCTCCTTTAGATGTCATCTAATGTGAGCGCAGCATGGGAGGTTGAGAATGGCTCTGGTCGTTCAGTTCTGAATGGTCTGCATCCTTCTGGTGAGTTTTTTTCTTTATCTTGGTGTAGAGGGTGTTCCTGTAGACCAGTTTGATTGTAACTAGTGTATCTGTAATGGTTTTCCAGGTGATGATTGGAAGCCTTTTGAAGATCTTCCTCAGTATCTTCAGGAGGTGGAAGCATGAGGCGATGACGGCATTGACTTGGGTAGTCATGTAGATACTGTTGATGATGATCCCGAATTTCTTGACGTTTCCGCTCTTAGTTCTTTTGGCCACCAGGTGGAGTCTAACAGTGATGTGCTCTTCTTGAATATAACAATTTCAGTCTTATCTGTGTTCAGTTTTGCGCAGTTGATCTTCATCCAGTGGCTAATTTCAGTATTGTAGGCCTCATAATAGGAAGCGGAGGGAGAGTATATTAAAGTAATGCTAATGCATACAAATGATAGATTGCATTTTGATGTGGACAAACTATGCCCTTTTACATAGTTATTTGATGAATGTCTTTGAAAATTCTAGAAGTTCAGAGATTCCTATCTTTTTAGTCACTTAAACATAGGTGAGAAAAGTCCATCAGATGCATGCGCACGTCATTATTGTAAGCTGATTATTCTTTCCTGATTTGTTATATCTTCACTTGGATCTTTATTTAGCACTTGATGGATTCATATTGAATTGTACTTATTAATTTACCAGGAATACTGAAATTAATCTATTTGTACAGATATAGTTTTTCTTTGGCCATTAACTTGTACATGATTAATTAAGTTAGGGAAATAAATGTCTCTGAATTTGCAAGAGAAGGATGTTCACACTTTGGTTGTTGTTAGTTATTTAGACATTTACAGCACTCTTTTGCATTTACAACTCACCTTGCGCTCTGGCTAAGTGCTGAGTAACCCTTCCATGCCTATACTATGTTTTCCTTATGAGAGATGGGGCACATTAACCTTAATAAGACGCTTGTCTCAGGACTAAAAAGTGTTGGTTTGTGTTAGCTGGATGAAGAAATTACTGTGTATCTGTATGTGTGTGTGTGTGTGTGTGTTGGTGTGTGTATGTATGCATGTATTAGTGTGTGTGTGTGTGTGTCTACATGTGTGTACATAACTAACCATTTATATTATATTTACTCTGTCCATGTAGCAATAAACTGATAATGAGGAAATACATTGAGATTGGGGTGAAGGAGAATATGCAATCAGCACTTATAACCTTACAGTTAATGTACTTTCAAGCTCTATGAGAATTTCCATGCATAATACGTTGATTTAAATTTTGCAGGGCTTTCTCTGTTTGGCATAGGCTTCGTATGGAGTCAGGAATTGAGTTGTTTCCTGAATGAAAGGAGAGGCCAGAGCATTCTCAAACTGAGCAATATAGAATTCCATGCCACAACCTCTGCCTCCCAGAAGGAATGTTTCTGGTCTAATGAAGATTTGGGAACTTCCAACAATAGATAATTCATGGTTCTGAGACCTCTGGAGTCTTCTCAGGTCATTAGAAGTTCACCTAACTAAGTTGGACTGTTTTCATGTATGTGTTTATGAATGAGGACACATAGCTTGAAGTATTAAGCTCCTGTAGAGGAAGACAATGAATCTCATGAAGAATATAGGTGATGATAATACACTTTTTGCCTCATGTGTCATTCTGGCTGATCAGTGAAAGACTATTTTCTTTGGAGTCAGTTGTGAATGTATAATTCCAGCTAGGTTGTTTGTGGAATCTAATTTGGATAAGACAATTGTCTGCACTTCAGGCTTTAGAAATTCTAGAGGAATTCGATGCTGTATTGTCTTTAATATATGCAGAAGTGAATTTGCTGGTTTGGCAATCTTGTTACTTTGTGGGTTAAATGTAAGGAGAAGGGTCAGCAATGAAGTCCAATGATTTGACATATGACACAGAAGTGGCAGAGAAAGCTCTGAAGGAAGATGGATTAGGCTTTTTTGCTGATGAGTAGAAAAGGACTTCTGTCACATCTGGGTTTACGAGGAGAAAGTTATCTTTCATCCAAGATAGAAGTTTGGAGTGATAGGTTATTAGGGTGCCGATGCCATGAATGCTTGATGTTTATTGTTAAAAGTGAGTATCATCTGAATATTGGTGAAGGTTTACATCTAAGTTTTTCACTATTATACCAAGCGACTCCGTATAAATATTGGAAAGAGTTGGATCAATGATTTAGCCAGGAAGTACCCATAACATCACTCTTGCGCAGGTGAGTTCTCCAGTGTTTATCTTTAGATGCATAGTTTTAATGGATTGTACTGAGCTAGAAGCATTTGATCAAACCTGAACAGGACCTAGATAAGGCAATAGCACATCACAAGAAAACAATCCTATGTTGTTGTTTCATTATGTGTTTATGCTGTTCTATTGAGTTGGTATGATGCTGTATTGATGTGTTTTATCTTGCATTTTGGTTTGTGTTGTATGGATGTGTTTTTAGGTTGGTATGATGTGCTGCATTGGTGCAATTTATTGGTGTGTTACTTTTTTGTGAACTGTATTTTCAGTGCTTTGTCTAGTGTTAGTATGTTGTTGAATTGTTCTGGTGTGTTATATCAACATGTGTTGTGTGTTAAGCTTCTGCTATGTTTTTTTGCTGTGTTGAGTTATTTTAATTTGTTCTGTTACTGTTGTATTATTGTGCTACTGTATCACTGTAATATTATATGGCACTTTGGTGCTGTTGTGTCCTTCTACCTTGGCATCTCTCTGTCTGAAAAAATATGTAAACACATTTTTGGCAATTATCATCACTGTAACAAATCTGCTTTCATGATACAGTGGTAAAAGGCCATGTATTAATGCTGACAACAAACATTTTATGATTTGTACCTATGTGTTCTTTGCTTATCATCTGGATCTAATTTTGTGCATCATGTCTAGGTTTATAATTAGGCTTTTACTGGGCACATTGGTGTCAGAGATTCAGCACTTTGACATCACAATTTAAGAACTTTGCTACTGGATAGTGCATGTGCTGTTTGTTGTTGGACATATTGTTAGCTTAATATGGGTTTGAAGACCAACCATTGCTGACCATTAGTTTTCTTCATTGGCATTCTCATTTGCTTGTTCTCATTCATGAGCTTTGTGGGCTTTCCTTCATCTTCTTATGTTTGTCCTTCCCCTGGAGAAAGGGTGTATTACTGTGCCCTACTACTACTTGCCTTTTTAGATGCTATTTTTTTCTCTTTGTTTAACCACTCACAAGAGTACAAGTGGACTACAGCTATATCTCTCCTGTGCTTCCTTCCCTATCTCAGTGTACTTCATAATCCTCTCTTTCTCTGGCATGTTTCTCCTCCACTACTTCACCCACTAATTCATGTTGTCTTCCTTCACATGTGCTTTCTCCTCAACAGCTCCATGTTTCTGTATTTTATTGTTTGTGCCCCTAATGTTGTTTCCACCCTGACTGTGTTGCTTCCCCTACCATGTGGTGTCTCCTCACCTTTTTAAAAAATAGCTCACATTTCTCTTTCTTTGTAATTACTGATCCATCCCAGATCCCTAACTAAATAGAAAAAAGGGGGGCACATAATTTTTTCAGCACACACATTCATCCTTTGTTTGGTTTGATGTGGCGAGGCATTATAAAAGCTTTTAGTTTAGCCATATTGTAAAGCATCAGGGATGATGTGTAAAATGAATAAAATCATTGGTAAAGCCAAAAGGTCCCAAAGGTGAAACTTATTGGTTTTTCCAATGCATATTCTAGTATTTTGTCTTCCTATAATGTTTGCACTGCTGTGGGATTTAGCCTAAGACCACCAGTGTGTTTTGTACTTGTACTTTGTTTTGTAACATCGTCTTTGTTCTGATAAGGAGGAAGAAGCGTTGTAGTTTTGTCAAGAAGTGACAGGTGGTGTATCTTGTGCTCTGTATGCCTGGTGATTCTCTGTCTGAAGTGAAAATTGGATGATGTGTTATAAGAGAGGCAGAATGTATACCAATGACAGCTGCTGGCTCCTGAATAGAAGATGCAGGCTGAGGAGGGAAGCCATGTGCTCATGCATTTTGCTACAATACTTTTCTATTGCAAGATAAAGATCATTTTTGAGACCTCAGTCCTCATTCACACAAGTGTCATCTTTATTACTGTGAGATATTTGCAGAGATGGAAACTGTTAGAAATTGGGTTGATGGATGACTGAGGCGTGAGCCCTGGTCAAGCAACACCCATAATCCCTTGCAGGGTGGACCGTAAAATCACTAAATTAAGTTGTGCCTAACTCTGGGTAGCTGGGTACAAAAAGTAGTCAAGCTCAACTTAGAAGCAATTTGTAAAGTATTTATGCAGCACACACAAAGTAATAAAGTGAAATAACAATACAAGAACATTCCAAACCAGTTTAATAAAATATAGCAAATTTAGAAAAAAATGTTTGTCATCAAAACAACAAAAATCCAATCAGTAGAACCAGAGTTGTGATTTTTTAAATTGTTTAGTAAAAGTTAGCGCCTCAAAGATCAAAGCTCCAACCGTGGACATCAAGGCACACAGGCCAGGTCAAAGTTGAATGATATGCCTGACCATGATAGAGTGCAGTTCGGACACAATAAGAGGAATGGGCCTGGCTGGAACTTACATTCAGACTTGCTGCGGTGAAGACTACATTCAGACTTGGTAATTGAAATTGAAATTGAAAATTTTGAGCTGGACATTTCTACAAGGTCAGATACTTCTTTTGTGAAGGACCACTGAAACAGATTTGTTGCTGTGGAGAAGAATTTCACAGGAGAAGCCGTGAAGTCAATCCAATTGGTGATGCACCTCGGGTGGATAGCCGAGCAGGTTGGTCTCGGTCTCCTCCTGGTGCTCAGAGAAGTTTTTAGCTAAAAATTTACCCACTTTAGAATTTTGGCTATCTGACCACATCTAGCACCACTTCCAAGAGACTGGAGCGGCACTACTTGGAGGGTCTAGACCCACCCTGTGGCTCTAAACAGGAGGCCAGAAATCTAGCCCTTGTGAGTAACTCTGGAAGTCCTTGGAAGGCTGAAGAGCCAGGCCTTGTCCCCAGGCAGAGGGTAGCAGAGCAGCAAGACAAACAGGGCAGCAATCCAGGCTGGTCATCAGTCTGGTAGAGTAGCAGTCTAGAAGAGTGTCAGTTCTTCCAGCAGCACAACAGTCCTTCTTTCTGGCAGAGTATCCACAGGTCCAGAAGTGCATTGAAGAGTTGGTGCCTGAGGTCCCATTTCTATAAACTGCTGCCCTGGTTCTGGTATGTGTGAGAATCTTCTAGGCAAAGTCTTTGAAGTGCATAGAATTTGCTAACTTTCCTGCTCTGGCTCCAAGCGGGCAACAGTGACAATGCAGGTTTGTTAGGCCCTTTGTGGGAAGGCAGAGCACATGCTATTCAGTTGTAAGTGGGGCTGTGCTCAGCGACCCCCCCCATCTTGCCAACAGCTAGCCATTCCTAATCTCTTTGATGTGTGGCTGACTGGGAGGAAACAACTGTCAGTTACACCTAGTCATGTGACCCAGGGCACGCTACAGACACAAAAGGGCAGAAAATGCTAACTTTCTAACAGTGGCATTTTTATAATTGGGATCAAAAACCCAAGTTTGACATTAAATATGGCTCTTTACTGCAAGTCAAAAGACACCAAAAATGACATACCCCCCAATTCGGAATTACAGCTCATTAAATGTAGAAGGAATCCCCAATGTTATTCTAGGGGAGGGATAGGCCACACAGTAGAGAAAAACACATTTATGAGTTTTTCACTATCAGGACATACATAACTTAAAAGTACATGTCGAACCTTTTAATTACACAGCACTCGGTCCTATCAGCTGCCTGGACCCTACCTCTTGGGTGATTTATATGCAAATAAAGGGGGGTTTAAGGCTTGGTAAGGGGGTTTAAATGACAAGGCAACCAGGCATTTTAAACCTGCATTCAGGCTACAAAGGTAGACCCACGAAATGTTTTAGTTTAATTTACATCCCCTGGGTATATGGTATACAACTCTACATAGGACTTAAAAGTAAATTAAATGACAATTGGGTGGAAGCCAAAGTATCCATGGTTTAGGGGAGGAGCACAAGCAATTTAGTGCTGTTTAGCAGTGTTAAATTGCCCAGAGTCCTAAAGCCAACATAAATAAGTGCAGCAAAAATGAAGTCGGAGGCAAACGATATGAGGGAAGCTCACCTTAAGGCTGACAAATGTAGCAGAGATGTCTCTTCGGAGATCAATGCTTTATTACTATCAAAATATTCTACAATTCTCAGTCACTCAACCATCCTATGTTTGGCATAACTCCATCCATAAAAATATGATTTGTTACCATTTAGAAATACTTACGTAATGATTTGGATGGATGTTTTATGACTTGGTTTCTAATGTTTGAAACTTTACAACAAAAAATGATCAAGCAAAGTTCAGTGCTACGGAGTTGCTGATATTAATTTAAAATGTTTGCCTCTGTTGGAAAAAAAAGGACATTTATGACCACTTATTTTTATTTGTGAATGTATTCAATTACCCACCTGTGTTGTAGGAATGGGTTACTCCACATTTCTGCAATGAAGTAGTACTGAGTGGTACTGTCAGTATGTCCTTGCCCCGTGGCAAAATGTACACCCCTTTTACCTTAGACCCAGAACACACACTATAACAGTCACTTCCCATGTCCTATACAGAAGACCCACTCATGCAAAGTCCAAGGTACATTTTAATTGGATAAAAAATTCTGTGACAATATACATGATTAGACATTTCTGTAGTGACAGAATTGTGCAATGGCAGCACATGCTAAAGATCAGCATGCACAATAAAAATCACAGCTGCAATACAATGTTGACTAATTAACAGTAACCAGATTTTACAGAGTTAGTGGAGCAGGTCAGAAGTAAAAGAAGCTGCTTTTTAAAAGGCCCAACTTTACAGCTTGCCCAAGCAGTGGGATGTTTGTAACCGTACCAGAGATAGTGGACTGTTTAATAGAATTGTAAATACGTTTCCCAAAAATATAAATATATATTAAAAGATTCAAACATGAATGGCTGCTCTGTAGTTGTATGCATGATTTCAGCTTGGATAGCAAGGATGCTAGAATGAAAGAGAGAGAGTTGCTAGAATGTCAGAATAGTCCACTTAGCAAGGAGGCTCTAACACTTGTTTGAGTCTTCAGAACAACCTCACATCTGATGGATAAGATAGCAAATGTAAGTAGTAATACAACTCGTCACTTTTATACTTTTTACAAGGCACAGGCCTGGAGGCAACCCAGACTTATGTGAAGTTATGGCCTGACCAACTTGTGAAACCTGCAATTCAAAACAAAGAGGAAGTGTGAAAATAAGTGAGATATGAACTAACTGCTCTGACACTGCTATAAAGAGTGGTGCAAAGAAGATTTACTGCTTTACATTTAGCATCTGTATTATTGTTTGAGACATAGATTAAGTCTTTCAGTCTGATCATCAGTCTGGGAGTGGAAACAGAGTGAAATGAACCATGAACCCCTGTCTGAAAAATCACCGAAGAGATTCCACTTACCTGAACTAATGTTTAAGTAGAGATTCCTGCTAACCTTAAGGGGAGTGAAATGAGCCATTTTGGTCAGATGATCAACAGTTAATACATTTGAGTAAACACTTCAGGACTCTGAGGTAAGTCTACAGCAAAATGATGAGAAACTGTTTGCCATGGGCATGGTAGAACCAGAATAGGTTGGAGCAGACCAGTAGGGCACTCATGAGAGGCTTTACTTAGAGCACATCCAGCATATGTCGCCACAAACCATATAGAATACTTAACTATAGTAGGCCACTAGAAGTTTTAGTTTTTTTCTTCCTAGAATGTTTAGCAGATTGACCAGATTGACTTCAAAGTATGGCCTATTCCTGCAAAGGACTGTTAAATATAGTGCATTTTTCACATAGTGTAAGGCATGAATGTTGAGTTATTAACTTGAACTTGAGTCATTAATTCAGTAATCGACATGACTCCCATTAATGTATCAATTGGTATAGTGGGTAGGGAGTCAAGTGCATGTTCGATAGGAGCATGCCCAATTTCACCATGAAATAAATGAGTTTAGCAACATTCTCTGGAGAATGAACTACATGAGACAATAAATCATTAAGTTTTTGCCATAAACCCTTGATAAAAGAAAAAATATAATTTTGCTTCAGGCCACCCAGATTCAGCAACCAGTCGGTTAAAAGTGATCAAATAGTTGATGAGATATTTAGTCTCTTTTTTCAGATTCAATAGTTCTGTATCTGCAGATTGTACAAACTTGTGATTTTGAAGAGATGTTTTATTTTATCTCTCAAGTTGGTATAGTTGTACAAAAAGGGATCATCACTTTCTATTAGTGAAATAAACCAGGAAGCTGTGGTTCTCCCTAGGTCGGAAACTAGAAGAACTACTCTAGATTAATCACCAGGCAAGGAAGCAAGCTTATACTTAAATTGTAGTTGGCATTGCTTTAAAAAAGTAACAAACTTAGCCAATTCACTATAACAACTTTGTGGTGGTATTTGTAGAGCGATTACCTGAACTACTGGAGTAGTATCTACTTCCCCACCCACACACTCTACTCTAACTGGTGTAGATTGAGAGTCAGTCTGAATAAAGATCAGTGAATTGAGTGAAGATTTTGGTCTTGCACCTACTACCATCTTTTGTTTATCCCCATGACTAACACCAGGATTCCACTTTAATTCTTCTAACGTCTGTGCTAGCAGTCAAGTTGCTCCCTGAGACTGTTGCACTGTTTGGTGTAAATCCTTAGTCTCATTCTGTAAGGCTACTAGTAAATTGCCTACATCTGTTAAGGAAGGGTTCTCAGATTCCATCTCTCTTTGACAAGATATACGTGGACTTGCTATCCTGTAACATTTGAGCACTAAACTGCTTTTTATTTTTGCCGTTCAATCTCATACGAGCAAGATGTCCTAGAAATGAGTTCCCAATGCCACACAAACACTGGAACCACCCAGATTCTGTCTATAGATTCAACCTGTGCCAGTCCTCCGGGGAAAGAGGAAGTGGACTGAGAAAAAAAAATAATGTCCTCCATTTAGCATGGTCTCTCTCAGCATATGTACTTTACATTGGTTGCCAGTTAGGATGCTGGAAGAAATGTGAATATGTACATTTATCAAAACAAAAGAGGTTGTGTATACTAGAGGTTATTTCTAACACAAGGTTCTTTAAAATAACACCATTCCCAAATATCTGGCTTACCTAACACTTTTCTTATTCCCACTTTAAGATCAGGTTATGGGAAAACAACATTGTCTTCAGTATTCCTGAGAAGAAACAAAACAAATTATGTAACCATGTGAGAATTTCCAGGGACAAAGTCTGTCTTTAAGTAATCACCCTTTTGGAACCCCCTTGATTACCTGATATATCACCCAGGGAGTTGGGAATGATATATCATTCCCAACTCCCTGGGAATTTGGGAATTATGCAATCATTTCTAGGAATACTTCTGACATGTGAGATCAATCACAGATGTCAACCATAATTAAATGAAAGTCTAGGAAGTTAAAGCACTAGTCTTTGGAAACTTTTACCACCCTTTATATATTGTCTTTAATTAACCGGAGCCTCAGAACTTGGACAACTGATGCACAGATAGAGAGTACCCAGTATGGAAAGTACTACTCTGTACACAATTTGTAGATTAAACCTCACCAGATCTCATGAGCAGCCCTGTTTGAAATTTGGACCGCCAAGACTCTAGGACTCATTAAGAGAAGAACAGGAGCAAGGAAAGTAGATACACAGAAGAAGTTATAGTAGTAATCTAATAGAGGACACTACAGGGTTCTCAGGCATGGCTTTTGTAATCTGCCGCTTCTGAGAACCTTGGCTGTGAGGTTTGTTGAGGTGCAGGGTTTCTGATGCTCACAACGCAACCACAGCAACTAGACTGCCTCCTGTGCACCAGAATACCCTGTCCTGGGTTACTGCTGGGCCAGCACCCTCTCCACAGAGCAGCACCAGCCATGACAGCAGTATTGGATGCCCAGGGCTACACTAATTTACATGGATATTTTGGTCTGGCTTGACAGTGCAGCTGTCGCCCGACCTTATGTGATCAACAAAAAAGAACTTTCAGAGTACTACTGAAAGAGGGACCTAGGCACCACCAGCATGTTAGTTCCTGTTGAGTACAGGATTTGATTGGCCCGATGCACTGTTTGGGTTGTGGCCAAGTGTATAATCAATACAGCAGGACTGAGTTGCATATGATGGCATGAAAATGATCATAGCTAAGGGCTGCCTGATATGTTTAGTATTAAATGTTGTGATAAAGGCAGTAGGTCTTATGTATGTATTGTGAAAAGCATATGTTAAAGTCAATACCTATTTAAGTGTGAATTATTATTACTCTATTCAGGGGTCTCCAAACTTCTCAGTATGAGGGCCACATCATATATTTTACAAATATTCGCAGGCTGGAAAAAAACTGTTTCATTAATGAATGAATAATATTTAAATGAAATAATAGGGTTTACTTGGATCTTTTTTATAATGAGCATGATATGAATCAGAATAGAAGAGAATTGTGACAATTTCAAAGAAACAATGCCATGCTTAAACTGAAAACGATATAGTGAGTAAAAATGTCAAACATTAGCAAATGCTCTGACAAAATAATCAATTACTTAGCTTTCATTAGGAAATACAGACTACTCATTATTTCATTAATCTTAAATACTGACAATTTACAAATTCACATGAATTAAGAATTTGACCAATTCTGTATCACACAATAACAAAATAAACACACTCTAAGATAGAACGTCTGGAAAACAAAGCAAACAAAATCAAAATAAACCTGAGCCATTAATTAAAGTCAAACACAAATAAATTCAGTCTCCACTTTTCTACACAATTCTGGCAATTGAGTTTTTCTGCAGTGTGTCTAGCTTCACTAGGAACTTGCATTTTTTAAAGATTTGGCATACACAACGATGTTGGTCCAAAAGTTACAATAGAGAAGATTCAAGAGGCCCTGCTACTCCCTACAGGTGGTCAAAGGAATTTGATTTATATTTTCTTTTTGTTCATCGAAATCTGAGGCTTTGGAAAAAAACAGAGGACCAGAAAATAATCTTGTAGAGGGCCGGATGTGTCCCGTGGGCTGTAGTTTGGAGACACCTCTCTATAATAAAGCCTACAGATAGGTATTTTATGTAATCTCACAGACTACTATAGTAGGTAAATGATTTTGGTATTGAGTACCCCATGTGACAAACCGTGGACTTTGAATCCTTGCTTTGTGTGAATGTTTCCTAGGTCCTCTTAGATGGTATTTTGCTTAGCCAACAGCAATTTTATATATTAGCAATTTTTTGACTGCATGCCTAATGGCTGCCTTGTGGGCAAGCTAATAATTAGTACATTAGGTCTGAGTTGGTTATATTGATAAGCCAATAATAACAGGTATAGGCTTGACTGGTGAACAGGAAATACCAGGTGCCGTAGTCTGGCCTGCTTATTTTGAAACATTGTTACAAAGGCAATAGTCCTGCTTTATTTATTGGGAGAGCATATGGTAACTTCTATAGGCCTCTAACAGTGGACTGGTATCACATTGTGTTATAAGCCCTCAAAAAATATCCAGTTACATGTAATCTCACAGATTGCCATAGAAAGCAAGGGTTTTGGTGTTGATCACCAACACCCAAAAACCCTGAAAATGGAATTTCACTGTGATAATTCTTGCTAGGCCCTACAAATAGGGGTCGTATATTGCTTTGCCAACTTTAATTTTGTATATATTTGCAATTTTATAAATGTATGTCTGATGGTTAACAGATTAGGCACACTTCAGTAGGCCTTTGTAGTACATTGTGGCAAGTCATTGATAATGGATAGAGGTCTTATCGGTTTACTGGGAAAAGTTAACTAAGTTTTCTAGCATTCTCTGTTTATAATAATAACAGACAAAGCAATGACAAAGCAAGTAGACCTTACTTATTGTGAAAAGCATGTGTTATAGGCAAAAGGCCTTTTAAAGGTGGATTGTTAATATGATGTACTAAAGCCTGCAGCCAGTGATTTTGTTACATAGAATCTCATAGAAGACCATAGAAGACAAGGGATTTGGTGATGGTGACCCACTCTAACGTGCGTTGGGGACAGAAATTTGAAGTATGGTAATCCTCATTAGGCTCTTCTATAAGGAATTTTATATTGTTTTCAAATCTGTATTGTGTACATATTTTGTAACTTTATAATGGATACCCGATGAATGCCTTGTGGGAAAGCTTATGACAAATGTAGTAGGTCTGAGCTGGTTATAGTGACAAGCATATGAAACAGGGTATAGACCTGAACATTTCTAATTAAAAGCTACAATCAAGGCAGTAGGCCTGTGATATTGATTGTGAAAAGCATATGTTAAAGTCAATGGGCATTTAAGGGTTGATTGTCACTTCTCAGTATTTAAGCCTGCAAACATGCATTATGTTAAATTAAATGTCAAAGATTACCTTTGTAGGGAAGGATTTTGGTATTGATTACCATCTATGTCAAAACCTAGAGGGAGAGGATTTGCACTGTAATAAGTGTTGGTGGAATCTCTTACCTGTCTGTCAGAAGTTTTCTGGATCTTGCAGGTTCAGACCACATTAGTCATTAGCTGTCTTGCACTATGAATAACAGCATTTTCTGGTCACATGTGTACATCCATCTGACAATGAGCACATTTCAGTGTTAGGCTTGGGAGGCTAGTCCTTTAGTTTTCAATGTTCTACCTTTGCATTTCCCCTTTCATAACTTTGCCTTTCTTCTATTTATAAGAAGATACTACAGCTCTGAAGGCAGTGATAGTGGGTTGCTTGCCTGTTGCTCATTTAATCTGCTGTGCATCGCATCCAATGTGACCACATCCTCTAAACCAGGACACTGTTTTTTATAATCAAGCTTATTATGTATAAACAAGGCACACTCGTCATAACGCAAGAGAAACAAACATTGAGTATTCAGTACTGTTGCATTGCATATCTGTCCATTTTTATATAGTGCCTGTCTTACAATAATAACCGATAGTAGTTCTACCATTTCCCCCACACTTTAATGTGTATCTTTGGACAGCTGCGAGCTGCATAATTTGGCTTTTCTCGTAGTGGATACCAGTCGACACCCACCCACAATCCCCCATCGATGGGATTGTGAGCTGCTTCAACAGACAAGCTATGTCTCTCTTAGGTGTGAGACAATGACTCCTATAAAGTTACTTTCCTCTAATAGGCCCAGTAGTGCAATCTTAAGAGTAAACAAATCGGACATCCCAGGATCTCTGAAATCTCTGCTCCAACCACCTCCCAGAATGGTCTTAGCTGAGGGCATTCCCAGACCATATGAAAGAAGTCCCCTGTGGGAAGGCTACTCCTTATGCATGCCAGTTGGGCCTCTGGGAACATTTGTTGCCTGTGTGCAGGGGATAGGTAGGTTGCATGAAAATAGTTGAACTGTACAATGCATAGTCGGGTGGATATTGCCAGATCCCTTGGGGCCAAGGACACTTCCCTCCAGTGGTCATTGTCCAAGTCTCCAACCCAGTTTGCCCATTTCTGTCTCCAGGAGTCAAACCTGTCAGGGGCATGAGTGAGCAAGGATCGATAGATTTGGGATATTGCTTTCCCCCAAACTGCCCCATTAGTATCTTCCTCTAAAATCAGGAGTTTATTATGGAATGCTGTTGTCGATAATCTATTGTTATGTCACCTTTTTAAGATCAACAACATTTTGATTCCTAATGTGACAGCCATGCTGGAACATTAAAACAATGATATACCATTTACAATCCCTCTATAATTCAGACACCAACGGCAATGTTTAATTTTGTTATTGGAAGCATATGCTCACTGTGTTTAGACAGCAGCAGCATATTCTTTTTCTACTTGTAGTCTTTTAATTTATTGTTAAGTTTCTGTTTGTTTTATTGCAGTTGTGTTACTGAATGAATACAAGAATGAGTCAGTGGATGGATGAATGGAGGCATAAGTGCAAAGGTGAGGGATAGAGTGCATGTATGCTGAGGTATTGAATGCCAAAACACATCAATGGCACAAAGGACACTTTCATTCATAAGACAGAATTATTGACATTGCCAATGCTTGTTAAAATGTAGGAAACCATGTGCTCTGGATTGCTAAGCAATAGATTCACCTGCTGCTGCGCATGCTGTAATAAGTGTTTGCTTCCCTACAGTCTGTTGCTTCCTGACGTTTCTCTACATGCAACTGTTTATGGACTTCATCTAGTCAACATCCTTTGAACAAACAGGCAAGCAGCTATTTAGTACCCCTGGAATGGATACAGACAGCAATAATTTTCTTGGTGCTCCTCCCATCTTGATGATGACCTCTTAAATTTTGGAAAGTCGAAAAGATGTCAACATTTATACGGCTGAAAATATTCATGCACAATATTGAATTACTTGCTTCTTTTCACTGTTCCTTTGTTTTTATGCACTTCACTTTGCTCTGTTCACTTGATTTTCATGAGCACTAGGTGTTCACTTTGCACATTTAGCACTTTTATAAATCAGATTTGATGCTGCTTTCAACAAAGTGCAAGATCTGCTGAATAAATTTGATTCTAGATTATTTTTGGCTATTTCTTGTTTTCACTTTCTTCGTTTGTGTCTTAATTCAATTGTACATTCAATACATGTTTTGAGGTACCGTTAAAAAAGAACCAGATTAGGTTCTTTCTAAAGTGATGCCCCTTGGGACATTGGTGCTTAATACATCTGCATTGATAGACAGCAGACATTCTAGAAACCACTCAGTCTTGTTCAAATTTATTATGACCTTTTTCGTAGCCCTAATCATTGAGACATCACTCTTGCCTTAAGTGAAAATAATGAAAGTAATTCCAGTGTATGAGTTTGATGAGAAAAAAATGAGAAAATAGTTGCCAAATTTCCCATGTGTTCCACGCCGTTAGCCAGTATATTAAAACAAATAAAGGTCTGGTAGGATTTATATTAAAGATTAAAGAAAAACATACCAATGTCATAATTATAGTAGACAAACCTTAATTATGGTCCAAAAAACAAAGAATACTCCAACCCAATTGAGTTTTGATCCTAGTTACTTTATATATTCTAAAAGCAAAAGCCTGTGAACATGTTAAAGGTGTGCATAAATGCAGAGTTAAAAATCTAAACAATGGAAAGGCGTTTAGGTTTGTTATAAGTAACAATTAAACTAAACATGGATTTACACCTTCAAATTCCAATTTAAAATTAGCCATCAAATATCATACGTATGGGGGTGGCTTCCACTGTGATCAAAACAAAGGCTGCTTTATGAGTTCCGGCGTACAGGGAGCTTACCTGCTCTAGTAAAAGCCTGTGTCCTATGCACCCGCTTCACACCACAAAATATTTGCTTGCTTGGGATCCACTCCAGTGATTCCTGATGTTGTTTTTACAACATGCCCTGAGGAGCTTTCAGTGCGATATGTTGCACAAAATGGCACCCAACTGCATTTTCTTCAGGAAGGGTGGACTATACACCACAAGTTTATTTATCTCTTCACTGGTAACTTCTATATTTCCTTCAACTTGTTGCTGACCACATGATTTTTATTTTTTTCAATCTTTTTTCTTTTTGCTGACTTTATCATGCTATACTATTAGTATATACTATTTTGCCCCCAATTGTAGGATGAGTGGGTGCTGATTGTCTCTTATATGACTTTTGGTCATCTCCTTCAGCAATATTTTTATTGTTCTGAAACATTTGTCCACATGTTTTCAGCTACACCTTGATCTGCTGCTGTGGTCACCAGCTTGTGCTTCTGTTTGCATTTTATGGGCAGAATAAGATTCATACAGAAGCTTTCTTACAGTAAATCGCTCCACACCAGAATGATTAGTGATTAACTTGTTAGGGCTAAGTCTACCTTCCCTGATGCAAAGTCCAAGAGGGCTAAAAACAATTCTCCATCACCTATTACTTTGTCCAGTAACCCTTTTTAGACACCATTCTTAATGGGGTGAGAAGTCTGCAGCCTTTTATGTGCACCAGTAATGAGAAACTTCAACAGAATTAAAGTACATGGATTATTATGGAGCACAAAATGTCGGAGATGGAGCAGCATATTAGCTTGCTTCTTGATATGAATATAAAAATTCCTCTACATGAGCAAGAGATCCAGAAACTCAAACTTCACACAGAAGATTTGGAGAACAGGCATTGTTTCAACAATATTCATTTGTATGGTCTGCTGTACACCCTTGTAGAATGACATCTTCTTGATTTCCTAAAAACAAATCCTCCCATACCTGCTTGGTCTCCCCACCGCTCCTCCCCCTAACCTGCAAAAAGCTCATCATCCAGGTCAACTTAATCCTCTATTTACCAGGTCTTGAGGCATTATTATGCTTTTTCTAGAACTTACTGACCTTCCTTTTTTAAAAGCAACTAAAGCCAAAAAGCGGCTTGTTTGGTCTGTTGACTGGTTGTGATATCTTCAGATCTCTTGATATCTCCAATACAACCAATGCCTGATGCAAGGCATTTCTCACCTTGAGACCCCAAATGAGACATTTGAATATACATTATGATATTCTACAACCCTGCCGCTGCAAGATAACCTACATGGGCATCACTAAAAAAATGTATGATCCTGCTAAATTGAAATTCTATCTGCAGAACGTTAAATCACATGGAATGAATACTGTTGCTCAGAAGTTTTTAGATGTTGTGTTTTTTTGTCCTTAATTATGATGGCTTTCTTTCTTTTTCTTTCTTATTTATTTCTACTTTGCTGCCAATCTTGTTGTGGTGTTGGTATGCCTCATTTCCATTTTTACTAGTTGTTCAGTAACATCTGTATGTTTTTCCTTGATCTGTTCTCTCTTCTGTTTTCTTATGTATATCCTTTTCTCACTTTCACTCACATTTTCTTCCTGTTTTCTGTGAGAGTCTGTATGATGTTTATTTTCTTGTCTTTTCCTTGTTAGTACTCTATGTATATAATCAATGCTTACTCACCTATCTAAAGTTAACTCTACACCTTTTTTTCGCAAGAAACACATTATAATGCCTCTGAATCTGTTAAGTTGGAGAGACAACGGGTTGACCAGGTTTTTTTGTCTAAAGCAACTGAAGCTAAAGGTGGTGCTGATATTCTTTACAGTGAAAGCTTGCAATTACAAGTTCTTGCAACTGAATGTGATACTGATAGAAGATGGATGCTGGTCAAAACTAGTCTGGATATCAAGCATAATACTTTAAAAATATTTATGACCCCATCGCATCTTACCCATAGTTTTGACATTCAAATAGGGTTTACATTTGCTAGTATCTCTACTTGTAAATTGTTTGAGCCGGTGACTTCAACCAATTGGTGGACCATTTTTTGGATAGACAATCTAAATATAAGTTCAAACCTGATAAATCACATAAAGCACTTAAGTTAGCAATTACATAAAGACCATAATTCAATGTGTGGAGGACTTGCAATCCTTATAAATTAGAATTCTCTTTTTTTTCAATGCCAATTATACAACGTCCCAAATTGATTATATCTACTTACAATATAATTGTTTCCTTTTCTACTATCTTTTAAAATTGGCTCCATCTTTATAACTTTCGTGGGTCAAACAACTCTGATGATTTGAAAGAAAGAGAAAGTTCCTTCTGGAGAATCCACAAAATCACTTGATTAGATCGTAAAAAAGATGCTGTTGGCTCTTTGCTCACCATCACGCTTGAAGCCCAAGGCCTCCTGTGCCTGAATGTTAGATCTAAGGGGAATATCCCAGCTGCATACTCCCACATATCCCCTTACAGATTAGCCACCTTAGATTATAGATGTTGCTCCATAGTTCACTTCCGCCTCATAGACCATCGCAACATAATGACAAACATATCAAGTGACCATGCAGAATTATCATGTGCCATCAAGTACAAGCTACCATGCGTCCCAATGTTGCAAATGATAGGTAGCCAAAAGGTTATAGGTCCTCTGAAGTGAATTGTTTGGGAATGGACAATGTGAATGGCAAATAGGATTTTAGATTCCTTTAACCACCACAGAAATCCCAAATCAAGTTAAGAAAGTATGATAGCTGTTCTTTAAGAACCCTCCAGTAGCCACATCAGGGGGAATGCCGACCGAATTATAAACGGCTAATGGGTTGGGAGCTGGAAGCAAGAAAGCTGATGAATGAACTGAATAAAACCCAACTCTCCAACAGAACAAACAAGGACCGGAGTAGGGACCTGATAGAAAAGATCAAACTCCTCAGATGAACATATAGGAAACTAATAAGAACGGTGCAGTTAAAGAAAGATGAATATATTTGGGAAAGACTTCATGCAGCCTTAAAAATAAGGGCCTCATTTAAGAAAAGTAGCGCTGTACCCAGTGCAGTGAAACTTTCCTTGTGCCCCTTAGCACCCCCTAACGCCACCATGTGTGCACCGTATCTAAGTTACTGCGCCCCATGTTGGTAATTAGGGGTACTAGTGTCAAAAATGTTGATGGTAGTGCAGAGCTTTGCAAGATTAGTGCAAAATTGTTGAAGCTAATCCTACAAAGCCCATCAAGGCCCATTGAAAACAATGGTGTGCCTCCTTTTAACGCCTGCTCTGAGCAGGTGTTAGAAGTGCTGAAAAAAATTATGCAAAGAAATTTCTTAGATTTCTTTGTGCCAATTTTGTGGCCTCCCCGGTGCAGGCATAATGTAACACAGAGGGTTACAAAATGGCGCACTGTATGCATTGTGCCACTTTGTAAATTTGGACGGCGATTCAGCCTTGTTGGGCCACATACGTGTAACAAAATATTATGCTAATGTGGTCTAGTGTGCTATTCACAGAAGCCCTACTTTGGGAGAGCAATGGTAGGGGGATTATTAAGTGCAGTAACTGGGCCTGCACAATTAACAGCGTAGGTCTTAGCACAATTCCTTTGAGGTTTATCATTAGCCTATCAAGGCTAATCCCAATAGGCAGTTCCCATTAGCATTCAATTGCAAAGAGGGTAGCCGGTGAGGAGGAAAACCATTTTTCAATTTAAGAAATCAAAGAGAGTTTATAAATGTAAAATGTGGAATTAAGGCTGATTAGTTTGTACTGTATCCTTTTTATTTGTAAGGGTTGAGGGCAGGGGAGCTATGTATGTTTTACTGTAATGATTTTAATTATTCAAACAATAAATAAAATTCTAAATTCTGATCATGCCCTGCTATTAACGTCCCTAGATATTTCCAATATTGACTCCAAAACTGGTAGATGGAGATTTAACAATTATTCATTATCATCAGTTTGTTACTGAAGCTACTGCTGGTTACAGGAATCTTTTTCACTTTTTGACTTTACCAATTCTAATGACACTTCGATTGCCAACAATTGGGATGCACTTAAGGCTTCAGATTGGGCCTTTCCCATTGCTTACTCCACCAGGAAGAGGTCTGAATAAAGTCAGTAAAATACCTACAAAATGAAAACTGAGTTTAAAGCTATTGGATCCACTATTAAAGAATTTGATAATTCTGTATCAAACTCCAATGCTGATATAACTCACCCATTTCAATCATTTTATAAAATAATATATATGAAGATACTACCCCTTTTACACATAATATTCAGAAATAATGCAATCATCTCCCACAGCCACCCTACGTTACAGATACATTTACTGAGCTAGAGAGCAAAGGCACCCAGCCTAGTTAGGTTTCTATTGAACTCATTTCAGAACTGTCTCCATTTTTTGCTCCCAAATTATTAGGACTTTTTATTTCCTTTAGTTCTGACTCTAAAGCTAGTGGCTTCTTCTCCGAAGCTTAGATTACCATGATCTCCAAGCAAGATAAAGATCCCAAATTTAGTAAAAACTATAAGCCCATTTTGTTATACAATTCTTATGACTGTGTCAACAAAAACTTCAAAATATAGAGAATTAGTCTGCTTATATCATCAGTAAATGTTGATTTGGTTGGCTAGCTCACAGTACGATGTCTAAAACCCCTAATCTTTCAGGGTGATAGATGATGTTGGTAACCTCAGACCTGACCACTCCGATTCCTAAATAATTTGTGGAAACAAATGGAACTCTTTCTTTCATTACGTTTGCATGCCCAAGGTGTCAACAAGTGTCAACAAGAAAAGATACAAAAATGCACTTTCAAATATCTATTGAAGGGACCTTATTCTTGTAAAAACAAGATCTGCGATTATCAAGCAAATGAGATAAAACATTGTACAAATCATTATTGGAATGGTGAAAACTACAAATGATTCAACCATGTTAATTATTACTAATGTTACTCCTGTCTGTCACTAATACCAATACACTAAAGAGAGCAAAGTGGGATTAACCTCTGCCAGACCTGTTGGGATGGTCTATCCCCAATACTTTGGCATTATGTTAATGGAGGCCAGCCTCAGTGCATTCACAATTGCACCATTCTAAGTCTGCATGCTATCTTCCTTCTCAGGATGGAGGTGGGGGTCAACAGGGTTGTATCTCAGTCATAGTGCACAGCGGTTCCATGAAGTCCTCAGGATGAAGTACTCCTCTCACAGAGTTTAGCATGAATGTTGTTTATAAAATAAAACAGTGTCTTGATCATAATGTGTCAAAGTTGCAGAACAACATCTTTAGTTTGTCTGGAGAGAAAGAGTCAGCTCCAAGCACAGAAAATATAACAAGAGCATTGTGTTCTGATTGCGCGACCCTGGAACTAAATGTGCAGACTCAGTGTGTCATTACTTACCAAAAACAAATGTATGTGTGTCATATTCTGGTGTTAAAGAAAACAAATTAAAAATCACTATTAAAGAAAGATGTCAAGTCAAATGGGAAATCTAAAATGGAAACTAAGAGCAGGCTCTACAACACCCTCTCTTTTGTCAGATGGAGACTACTCTAGCACTAGATATGTATTAAAATCCATAGATTGCATAAAAATAACCCTTTAATTGCACAAGCAAGCTCAGAAAGCCAAACAAATGGCAAGATAAAAGCCAGTCAAACTACTAAAAAATTAAGAAAACAAGTTTCATAAAAATCAAGAAGCCAAATTAGAGAGACTAGTAGGCACCCAAATTGCAGGATGGCATCTCTGAAGGTTTACCACATCCAGGTCTAGAGAGTCATTAGTGTCCAGGAAGGAACCAGCATTCACGGACAGGAGATCAACAGAGTCCTGAAGAGCAAGACCCAAGAAGCGAATATGGTCATTACCAGCCTATTCAGCAGAAGTCTAGGGCAAAAGTGCCTGGATTGCAACCTCAGAAAAGGAGTCAGATGCCAGAAAAATTGGAGCAGAATCATCATTCGGTATTGGTGAAAGCGGCTCCTAATAGGCATCTTGCAGCAAAGGGAGCATCATAACAGGACACCAGTGTAGATGAGTCTACAAAAGACCCACCAGCAGATTTATATCCATAGATGTGACAATGGCATAGCAAGGCATAAGTCTAGGAGATACTCAAAAGAGCACCCCAGTCGGTGAAACAAATGCTGCAAACTCTGAAACCACACAGGCTGGAAAGGTAGAGACCAGTTCTTATTTAATTCCATTAACAAAGATACTCAAAAGTACTGTGTCATGGATTAACGACATAGAATGACGTACGGCAATTCCATCACCATTAGGCCTTTAAAGAGTAACAAAAATAGAGCCAAAATTAGAAATTAACAGGAATAACACAAGCAAAAGGCTTCCAAAAACGCTTGAAAACAAGGAATTTAAAAAAGACTGAAGAACTCCAAGTACATTCTGAAATGTAGAAACAAATCCAGACCCGATCACGTTAAAAAAGTATGCCACTCCAGTGGTGTTAGAAGCATTCACTCTCATGATCTTTAGGAAATTGCACAACTGTTTCTCCTGAACCTACCTGATCTCCTTTGGGACCATTTTGTGGAATTGTTGAATGATGGTCAGAATATGGCCAAAGAGAACCTCCTGTACTCTAGCCTACATACTGTGGAATAATGGTGAGGTCCATGGGCTTATTTTTTGCAATGCATCACTATGCCTGAATGTGCTCAACTGGATATTTGGTGATGGCCAGTTGACTCTTATGATGCTCACATTTTTTAAAAGGCGAATGACTTGCCATTGGAGAATTTTAACAGGGTTTTGCTGTGACTTGCTCATTTGGCCTGGCTTCCCTTGTTCGTCGGTTCCATAGACAATACTGTAAGTTCAGGGATTACTCCAAAGGTATACACAGGGCCACTGGGGTTCTGTGATTGTTGGGCTGCAGAGTTTTTTGCATAATTGTAATTTTGCCGCATTTGCCACATATTCTATCATCTGCCACATAGTCTGCAGATTTTAACAACAATAAAAATAGTTTCTAGCTCAAACGGTTCAATAGTTAGTAAACACGCAGTGAAACATGTGCTCTGCAGGCGAAGGCCCTTTGCAAAGGTTAACTGGTCACTTTTCTGTAGCTTTTTGCCTTATTTGGATATTACACTGGTACTAAAGAGGTACAAATAATGCACAGACAGTGTTAACAAGCTAAACAATGGCAAAATGTTATAGTAATGCAATCATAAAATATGCTGTTTAATACACTATGATTTGCCTTTTCTTGCCACTTAACCCTGCCTCATAATAAATCAATTCCATTTGTGTGAGCATATTTTTCTTAGGAGGGGGAGGCGTAAATCTATAATAAAATGGAACCGTGTCTGCAAGGACATGACCAGAAAAATAAGAGAACTTCTTTAAATATGTTTTAGAACTACCCATAGGTGGTGTCCGGCAGTGCCCTTTCTGTGTATAATTAAAAACAGCATGTGAAGTACTAGCTCTATGTAAATAGTGAAGTGCAATATGATGATCACAACATCCCATTCATCAGAAATGGAAGTTGGGTAATACCATCATCCATAGCAATTTTAAGAGCATACGGAATTTGCAATGTCTGTGTAGGGCCATAAATGTCATGTGGTACCTTATCCCAAATGATACCATCAAGGAAAGGGAATGTTCACAAGGAACAAGTCTCTTCAAACCTTATGTGAATTAAAATGAAAAGTAAGGTACCAGTTCTGGAGAAGAACGATCTGGTAAATAGTGTCCATTCAACAGCAGGAAAATATGATAAAAAATCCAATCTAAAGGAACAGAAAAAGTAATGAAAGAAAAATCCAATGATAAAACAATGGAGGAACCACATAAGTCTGTTTCAGCCAAAGAAACAGAGCACTTGCACCACGCAACAAGGTATGAGAAGAGCTTGAAAAAAAATCATCATTGTCAACAAAGTAACCAGAGGCAGTTTGAGTAAAAACAGGAAGCTAATTAGTCAAAGGAGAGCAGGTAGACACTTCCAAAGGTGGTTGATAGTATACAACGTCATTGCTAGGAGCAGCAGTGGAAAACTATAAACTCATACAGGTTATGTGTCCTGTGTTGACATTAGCAGCAGGCATGAGTGAAAGTTCAGCATCAGAAGCTCCCAGCCGGGGAATAGAAAGATAAGCATTACTTAATACATGTAAAGGGATCTCCTGTGGGAAAGGGAAAGGAGACAAGGAACTAAACAGATATCGCAATGGCCTTCTGTGGAGAACTGACCACATGATGTAAATTGATCAATTCAATGGAAACTTGTTGTTTCTGTTTACAACCAGCAAGTGGTTGCAAAATCACAGTTTAAGTGCCTTGAACAGAAAGGACAAGTACCCACGCATCATAAAATGGGTGAAACTATTTTTTGTCTGCAATATTCTCTCAGGCTAGACCCCAGACATTAGGAATCCAGCCTGAAGTTACTCGTTCCTCCTTCACATTGTCAGTGATAAAATATTTAGGGCCGAATTTAAGAAAAGTGGCACTGCATCCAGTGCAGTGCCACTTTTTTTGTGCCCACACCTACTTAATGCCACCCTTTGTCAGCCATATTTATGATACGCTGTGCCATGGCTGTATTAGAAACAATAGCTTCAACAGTTCTTTATGCTATTTTGGCACTTTGCTTCACTAGCATCAAAAATGTTGACGCTAGTGTAGCAAAGTGCAAGGAAGCCCATTGATTACAATGGGTGCATTCTTTTAAAGCAGGTGTTAAAAATGATGCCAAAAATGGCACACTGAAATCCTATAGATTTAATTGCACCATTTTTGTGGGCCTCCTTGTGCCGGAACTCCCCCTTTGTACACATTATGCATGGTGCAGGCAACGGGATCCCTCAAAGAAATCTTTTGGGTGCTGAAGAATATGTTTTATTCTCCTACCTACCCGGAAGCAACGGAAGCATCAGAGGAACATAGTAACAACCTGGCCACATTCTTCCTACAGAAGATTAAGGATATTTATAAGAACTTCTCAGGGGAAGAGGAGACAATTTTTGAGCAGATCAGTGATAGTAACGATAGTTCAGACATTTTACAGTTTTTTTCACCTATTTCGGAGGAAAGTACTGTCTTGCTCCTTGGCAAACTGAAATCGGGTTCACCTCTAGATCCTGCTCCTCCTCACATATTAACTCTAGGAGCACCTGCCACAACATCTGTTATAACGGATCTTTTGAACGGCTCCTGACAAAGTGGCAATGTTCCCGAACAATGGAAGCATGCAGTGGTTAAACCCCTGCTAAAAAAAACTAACCTAGATGGGGCCGAATTCAAGAACTATAGGCCGATATCTCTTCTTCAAGCTATGGCAAAAATAATTGACAAACATGTCAATACTCAAATCTCCAGCTTTCTTGAAGATCATACCATCCTGCATCCCACGCAAATGGGCTTTAGACCTGCCCATAGAACAGAATCAGCTTTGATAGCTGTTACAGAAGAGGCCAGAAAACGGATGGATCAGGGACTGGCAACAGTAATCATAATGCTGGATCTAAGTGCCGCATTTGATAGGTTAACCATGGCCTCCTGCTCCAAAGAATGGAAAAAGCTGGAATTAAAGGCCAGGCACTTAAATGGATGAGGTCTTTTTTTCAAAATAGATCCTTCCAGGTTTTAGATCGTTCCTTTTTGTCGGAACAGTTTAGATCACACTGTGGGGTACCCCAGGGCTCATCCTGGAGTCCTACCCTTTTTAATATTTACATGGCCCCTCGAGCAGATTTAGTGGAACCTTTTGGTCTGTCCCTGATATCCTAAGCCAATGACACGCAGTTGGTGGTGCCTTTTCCCCGACGAAGGTTGCAGATAATTTGGCTTTGCCGGCCTGCATGCAAGCTGTCTCGAGTTGGATGACGGATAGCAGGCTTCAACTCAATGAAGAAAAGACAGACATAATGTTCCTGGGAAAGCCTTCCCACCCGGCGAATAATATCTTGCCGGCTATCCAGTTGGAACATTTACCCCCTCCGAAAGATCATATTAAAGCACCAGGAATTTGGTTAGATTCCAAACTAACACTAGATTACCAAGCTAGAATGCTCTCTGCCTCCTGTTTTGGATTATTAAGGTTACTCCGAAAGGTTATGGGCTTGCTTCCCACCCTGGCCAGAAGACTTACGGTACAGGCCCTTATCTTATCTAGGCTTGACTATGTTAATAGTCTTTTTCTGGACTCACCGGGATTTGTGATCAAGAAATTGCAAACAGTACAAACTGCGGCTGCTCAGTTACTGTTTAATATGCCAAGGCATACATCGGCCAAGCAAGCTTTGACCACCCTGAATTGGCTGCCAGTAGGGAAAAGAGTTAAGTTTAAATCTTTGTGCATTTTCCACAGAGCCCCACATAATAGGGGCCCACATCAATTGAAAACTCTAGCTTCATTTTATGCCCCTACTAGAGCTCTAAGATCTTCCTCCAAAGCCTTAGTGACACTCCCCAAAGTAAAAAAAGCAAGATGGGGTTGTAGATCACTGAAATACCAGGGAGCCAAACTGTGGAACTCGCTTCCCCTCAACATCCGGGTGATTAGGCAGGAGCTGGAATTTCGGAAAGCCATTAAAACCTGGCTTTTTTTAATTTTAATTCCTTGTGATCCAGTATTGACCTGCTTGCTATGAGGCTAGTGTCCTTCTTAGTGCCATGAAGCCTCAGGGTAGTTTTGGCGCTATATAAAATGCAATAACATAACATAACATAACATAATGTGGCACAAAGGGTTACAAAGTGGTGCAATGCATGCATTGCGTCACTTTTTAAATATGGCGCAGGGAAAAGGCCTCATTAGTGCTGCCTTAGCTTACAAAAAAATTACGCTAAGGTGGCACTAAAGTGACGCAAGGGGCTCTTAAATCTGCCCGTTGAAAGCTAAGTTTGATGGCCAATCCCAGAAGTCTTGTAATACCTGACAGCAAAATATTCATTAAAAAAGCACGGCCACTGTTCTAGGGTTTTCAACATCTGGGACGTCCACTTAGACCACCAATAATACTTCATAGGGAGTCAGACCACCTAAAGATCTTCTAAGCATATCATTTAATACGCTCTTAACTCCATACAGATGATGGATTCAAAGATGACCTGAAAATAATACTCTATCTGTTAAGGACTGCTTTAAGTCATGGTTCTTCTATTCCACTATCGAATTTCCCTCAGGATGATAGGGGCAGAATAATAAACAGCAGCATCCAGGATGCCCACATTATCCTGGTAAGCCTCAGAGGTGAAAGCCTGCCCCTGGTCCAAGTGGAATGCCGCCACTGCATATGTACCGATAAGGACCTGCAAATCCTTAATAACAATTTGACCGCTAGTCAATAGCTGTGGCCACACCCATTGAAATCAAGATCAAAAATCAACAGACAATAAGATAAAGTTAAATAAACCACTCCAATGTATCGAGTGGTTTGCAACGATCTAAATAGACACACTGTCATACCATATTTGAACATAATAGTGAAGTCTGCTGTTGGAGTGGAATGATGGAACTTTTAATTTGTTGACAAATGTCACAGCAAAGGAAACATTTTTGTTTTCTGATTAGAAAGACCCTGCCACCAGTAGGAAATCGTAGCCGCCACACCAGCAATGACAGACACTAATCCTTCATGGGCAGCAATTATTAACTCTAACCTGCGGTCCTGGTTGGGTTAGAATTATTCCACCCCCGGGAAAGCAGGGTAAGAGAAATATTTTGAGGACTTAATATATAGGAGTATTTTTGCTGAATAGCTTTTAGGTTTTGTTGTGCCACTAGCCAAAGCAGTGACTACAATCTTAATGTCATCATTTATCCCTGTACTTGAACAAGTAATCACAGCTATTAACAAAGTCTGAACAGTCACCTTAACAGCTTTAGTACCTATTATATTCCTTGCACTTTGCACACCAACATGTTGATGACTCAATATGTAAATCACATGAGCCCATAGCAAAGCATCTTTCAAAGCTGCTACCATTCCCCAAAGGAGACTATGCTTGATAGCATCTCTGAATCCATTTAAGCACTAATAAATTAAATTATAATTAAAGGGCTAGTTGCAGTAATAAGAATCAGAAACTATCTTTTTAGATCTGTGCCAGAAGAGGAGCTTTCAATTTAGTCAGCTGAGCAGTATAGTCACCCAAAGTTTCTGTGTATGTTTTATGTTCTTGAAATACACCATATTCATGGCATCTTTTACTGCAGCACATGCAGCAGAGCACTTATACTCACTACCAACCATGGGCTGGGCTGAACCTTCAGTATATACTATGTAAGCATACTGATCCAGAGGTAAAATTTCACTAGACATGAGATATTCATGTTCATACTGGAAACAATCTAGTGTTCTCAAAGTAGGGGCAACAATATAATCTACATCAGTAGCTATTAAGGAAGTGACCCACCGGATCCATATTAGAAGTAAAACTTTCACATTAGGTACAGTTGCCGCGGTGGCAGTTTCTAAGGCCGAAACAGGAGATAACACACTTATGTGTTTTCCCCTGAGCCACTGGACATTTCTGTCAACTGAACTACAGTCAGAATATTGTCTATTGATTCAAATGTATTTCTGCATCAGAATATAAATGTGATTTATAAGTGGGGCTCCCGGTTATTTATTTTTTTAACATTTCTGTTTGTATTTATCCATATTTATTTTTTTGGCCATCTTATTGTTATTTATCTATATTTGTGTTGTGTTTTGAGAATAAACAAAATCATAAATTGGTATATATCTATATTTATTTATCTCTTAGATTAGATGTGAATTCATGCATGGATGCCAGTCGAGTTTTAGCAAATTAATAAAACAATACACTTCACCCACAGGTACATATTAGCATTATACTACAAACATATGTCAACATGAGCTTATATTTAAGGAAATATCATCCTGTTTTTCAACTCCCCATGTTATCTATATGCTCAGTTTTTGCTTGGAATTCAAGGAAGCCAGCAAGGAGAGACTCTCGCAAGCAGCACAATTTTCAGTATCTTTCAACTTCAAAAAAATAAAGACGGGAAACACATTGGCCCATATTTATACTTTTTGACGCAAAACTGCGCTAACGCAGTTTTGCGGTAAAAAAATTAGCGCCGGCTAACGCCATTCTGAAGCACCATGCGGGCGCCGTATTTATTCAATGACGTTAGCCGGCGTTAGCCGCTGGCGCTGCCTGGTGTGTGTTAAAAAAAACGACGTACACCAGTCAACGTTGGCGTAGGGGGAAATGGAGCTTGGGCGTCAAGAAATGGGGCAAGTCAGGTTGAGGCAATTTTTGCGCCTCAACCCGATTTGCGCCATTTTTTTTTCACTCCCAACCCCCATAGAAATGACTCCTGTCTTAGCAAAGACAGGAGTCATGCCCCTTGCCCAATGGCCATGCCCAGGGGACTTCTGTCCCCTGGGCATGGTCATTGGGCATAGTGGCATGTAAGGGGGCACAAATCAGGCCCCCCTATGCCAATTTTTTTTTTTTTTTTAAACACTTACCTGAACTTACCTTAATGTCCCTGGGATGGGTCCCTCCAGCCTTGGGTGTCCTCCTGGGGTGGGCATGGGTGACAGGGGGTGTCCCTGGGGGAATGGGGGGGCACCTCTGGGCTCCTTCAGAGCCCACAGGTCCCTTAACGCCTGCCTTTTGCAGGCGCTAAAAAACGGCGCAAAAGCGGCCGTACGTCATTTTTTTTGACCCGCCCACTCCCGGGCGTGATTTTTGCCCGGGAGTATAAATCCCATGCACATGCCTCGGAGTCAATTTTTTTTAGGGAACACCTACCTTGCATATAATTAACGCAAAGTAGGTGTCCACGCTAAAAAATGATGCTAACTCCATGGACTTTGGCGCTAGACGCGTCTAACGCCAAAGTATAAATATGGAGTTAGTTTTGCGTCGAAATTGCGTCAAAAAAAACGACGCAATTTCGGCGCAAACGGAGTATAAATATGCCCCATTGTTTTCTGTCTGTATTTAGCTGTAAAAATCAATAAAAACAGAAAACTGGGAGTCTTATTTATAAGGATTCGGCACAGTTTCACCTTCATCTTCACCACTGGAACCCGCAAGTTAGTAGTGTTAACACAAGTATGTATACAGTTAAGACTCAAGCATGTCTGTTTGTAAGGTTCTGAGAATAGTGTGTGTTCACTACAGTCCAATGTGTATTAGAAAAATCAGGATGAATTAAATTGACAACGGTTTAACCCATTGTGCTTAATGTGGTATGTATGTTCTATCAAAAGTTTGAATGCCCAAAAGTGATTGAAACTTTTTAAAGATATTTGGTGGTTCAAAAGAACACACTTCTCTAAGAAATGTGATGCTAGGCTTTTGCCTTCATTTAATAATTCATAGCCTCAAAACAGGAAACTCAGAAAAGCTATTTTAGATTTTGAAAAATGTAATTGATAGCTATGTTCACCCACTTCTTTATTATATGATATACTCTGGCCAAAAGAGAGTTTACATCATCATCTGTGAGATAAATATCACCAACATAAGTCCACACACCTAGATCAATTTCCTGTAAAACCGATGTCACTCAGGCAGAAAACAGATCTGGACTGTTCCTATACCCTTATGGGAGCCTACAGAATCCTTTTTTGAGTTCCTAATGCAGTGAAAGCGGTCAAGTCCCTGATTTCAGGTGCTATACTTTAGACAGAAATAAAACACTGGAAATGTCCAATTTAGTTTTGTATATTTTGCAAACAGAGGTATTTATTAAGGCTGTGCTGTGTGAATTTTGTACTGCAAAAGTCTGTGTTTGACTATTTAAATGTCTATATTCTAAAACTATATGACATGAATGATCAGGTTTAAACACAGGAAATAATGAAATATCCACAGGAGAGGCACAAGGCTCAATACCACCTCGATATTCTAATTGTGATAGAATTTTACTAACAGGGATTTTACTTTCATGTTTAACAGGATATTATGGTTGCACTTGTAGGCTGGACCTTATAGATATAACATGATAAAGCAAGTTCTTATCCCAACCTGTTTGTGATGTAATGCTGGGGCTTGTGCAAAAGCCCTTTATTTTTAACATCTTCAGGAACACAAACAGAAAAGAAAAGTATTATCACATCTTTCCCTTCTGGGACTTTTCTAACAAACTCAGTTGACCAGTCTGCCTCTGCCAAGAGTGTCATATCCGTTATGCAAATTCTGCCAGAATATTACTTTAATAGTACGCCATATATCACCCTCAATTTAGATGTCTAAATCAAAAAGTCTATCAGGAGGGCTTATCCACTGATCTGGAGCTTCAACCTGTCTATAGTCATTAGTTGGTTTTACCACCTGAAACTCTTGAAGAGTCTGATGAACTATTGTGACCTCTTCTGCACTCCCGAGCAGTGTTCTCCTCCACGTATTGTTCTGAAGAAGAGTTCTAAGTATTTATGGCACATTTAGCAGAAATTTCTGCCTTTCTTTTTTTGTTTAAATTGTGCTTTTTGTTATAGAAACTTTTTTCCTGTTTTATGATGCGGTCACAGGAGTTTTGTGAGACCGATTGTATCATTGTTGCATGGATTACGTTTTTTGGAAGACTCCGGTTGCGGAGATCCAGTCCATGTTTTAGTTTTGGCATTATTTTTATTTTTGTTCTAGAGCTTTTTAGAAGACTCAAGTGTCTTCCTGGTAGTATCTGTATCAAACCTGCTATTAAGTTACAGCTTAGTAGGCCTGTTTCTCAAACTATCACAACCTATAGGTGTATAGCTTTCAGAAATTATTTTGGGCAGCACGCATTCCTGGTCTGCCATGGGGACCAGCACAAAATGTTGGAGTATCATCAAGGAAACTGCCTCCTCTTTAGCTATACTTCAAAATATTGAGGACTCTGTGGCAAAGTTGCCAATTACTTTCATTCTCACATCCATGGTAGGGACCGCCCCATGTTCATTTTTAATTTGCTTAAGCACTTCAGACAAAAGAGCAATTGATGAAGTACCATGTTTAATGGTATATATGACAGAATATTTAGTACCCCTTTGTAGCACAATCTTCAAATGGGTTAAACATACGAAGTGGAAGACACATAATGAGAACTTTACATTTATCTTGGAGTCCCACTTGGGGAAACACCACTTCAAGCTGATTTGTTTTTTGTGCAATCCAAAATGGAATTTTATTATGTTTGATAGTGATTTTACCCATTGTGCATTAATAGTAACTGGGTCAATTGGAGGCACAGTTAACTGCATCTACACAGCTTGAAGAGCCCTTGCTAGAGTAGAAGTTAAAGTATGTGTAATGAACTGTATCAGACATTGTTGCAATCTAACCACATTGTTTATAAAAGCACGCGTAGCATGCTGATTTAATGTTTGTGCATTTGGATATGGTGTATAAGCTGCCCAGGCCAGCCAGGTTGCACCATCATTACTGAGACAGTCCAGTCCGACATTCTGAAGTGTTTGTATGGAACGAATTATAATGTTTTTGGTAAGTTAAGACTATTTCTATAAGCAGTTGAAGTTGCAGCCTAAGTGAATGTGTGAAATGTGCGTGAATTGGCATCTACTGCAGGAAATGAAACTCAGGAATAAAAAAACTCCCTATCTATAAACTTCATGTGCCCCTACCATGAAGGTAACATCTCCACGATACAGACAACCCCATGTGCAAGTAAATGAGCAGTAACAGCCTGGCTCTTGTTGCACCAATTTTAATGAATGGAATCCAAGGAAGCGAAACACTATAGGGGGTAATCATTATAAAGGTTCAAGTGTGAACAACCTACTGACATAAATAGGTGCTTGCTAATAAAGCTGAGGAGGATAATCCTTACCACCATAGATGTCTCCGAATAAAGGTGACAAATGAGCCTTGGGCACATGCAGGAAAACTACTCAGGAGACCCATTGAATAGGTACTAAACCTAGAACCTTGGTGGTGCCATGGTGTATGGTTCTTATAAATCTAGTAGGACTGTGTATTATGGCAACAAAAGCTTCACAATATATTGACTTATGGCCTGATGATTACAAGTTTGGCCGTCTACAAACGGCCAAACTTGCGGTGGTAGTCACACCACTGCACTCCTGGTGGTCCAACTGCCAGATTTTGATCTTGGTGGTCGAGCCGAAAGGAAACTGCCACCTCCACCGGTATCAGGGATCCAGATGGTTTGGCAGTAGTCAAAGTTGTGGTCAGCCATGGCAGTGCCAAGTTCAGCACCACTGTGCTGATCATGACTTCACTTTCTGCCAGCCTTTTCATGAGAGGGTCCCTGCCATGAGAAGGCTGGCATAAAGCCAGTGCTAGGAGTTGCAGGGGGGCCCCTGCACTGCCCACGACAATGTTGTGGGTAGTGCAGAGGGCCCCTGCCAGTACCCCTGGAATGCACACTATCTGCTATCGCAGACAGTGAGCATTCCGAGGGTGCTTGCGTTTGAAGGCATTATCCTCGGCTCCCTAAGGGAGATGAGGCCAATGCCGCCATACTGTTTCTGGGCTGACTGGCGGAAACATCATAATATAAAGTTTCCACTGGCCAACCGGGTGGAAACATCCTATTACAACAGGGGTGAGGCCCCTGCCTTAATTGCAGCCTCCCTCCATCATATTGGTGGATCGTAATCAGGTCCTTAGTCTACTTATAGCATCAGTTAACGCTGATTTAGTTTGGCTACTTCACGGTACCACATCTTAAAACCCTAACCTTTCAGGGTGATAGATATTGTCAGTAACCTTGAACATGAGCACTTTGATTTCCATATCCTAAGATCCAATCATTTAATTCATTACTTTTGCATGGCCAAGATGTCAATAAAAAAGATTTGAAAATACATTTTCAAACATTTATTAAGGTGATCCTATTCTTGTAATAATAACAAGGGCTGTGATTATTAAGCAGATGAGACACGGCATCGTAATAAGCATTATTAGAATGGTGAAAAATACAAACAATTCGATCATGGGAATTGTAACTAATGTTACTCCTATCTGTCACTAATACCTATATACTAAAGAGAGCATAATGGGAATATCCTCTGCCAGACCTGGTTGAATGGTCTAACCCCCATGCCTTGATTTTATGTATCAGGAAGTCGGCCTCAATGTAATCATGAATGCACCCCTCTAAGTGTGCAGGCTATCTCCCTTATCAGAATGAATGTCAGAGTCAGCAGGGCCGCATTTAAGTCACAGCACACAACAGTTCCATGATAGCCTGAGCATGAAGTGCTCAGGTAGTATAGCATGGATGCTGTTTAAATAATAAAACACTATCCTTATCGTACTATGCCAGAGGTGTAAAACAGCATCTTTAATTTGTCTGAAGAGAAAGAGTTATCTTATACGAGCACTGAAAATTTAACAAGGGCACTGTGTTCCGATTATGCAACCCTGAAACTAACTATGCAGACTGCGAGGTGACAATGTCTACCAAGAATTAATGCGTGTGTGTCATATTCTTGCATTAAAGAAAACTATCTAAATATCACCATTAAAGAAAGATGTCAAGTTAGAAGGGAAATCTAACACAGAGACAAGGGGGCACATACACGAAGACTAAAATTTGTGCGTTGGTAATTGTAATTCAATGTGAATCGCAATTACCAACTCGCAAATCCGAATGTATGTACAAATAAAAGACCAATTTAGCGATTTGGTGCCGAGTCGCATCACAGTTTGTGTAATGGCAAATTGCGATTACCTAAATTGCGAATGGGGATGTTACCAAAGTGCAATTTGGGACACGGACTCACAAATTGTGAATGAGTCGCAATTGCCGAACGGGAGCAAAAGAACAGAGGAATTTCACTTCTTGGTGCTGGGTAATGACTTTAGAACCAGGAAGTGCCTCCTGTGAAAGTGGGAAGAGTCTAGCCAGCACACATAGCAGAGGCATACCCAGCTGAGAGGAGCAACTGCAGGCATGGCTAGCCAAACAAAGGAGGGAAACAAAGCAGGGAGGAAGAGAAAGCTGAAATCTTCAGAAAAAGAGTTAGAAGTCCTCACTGAGGAGTGTTGCCTACATCATGAGGTCCTGTTTGGGAAAGCAGCAATGACTGTACCTGACTCACAGAAAAAAAATCTGGATGGACATACAGAGCAAAATCAATGCCATTGGAGTCAGCCACTGCTCCATTGAGGAAGTGTGCAAAAGATGGTAAGACATCAGGTCAAGACCTAAGGAAAGGGTTACAGAGTGATTGAAGGAGGCACAAGGTACAGGTGGGGGACCATCCACAGTACCACCACCCACAGCAATTGAGAGTATGGTAAAGATCACACTGGAGCCAGAGGCTGTTGTGGGAATCAGGGACCTGGACAGTTAAGCACCAGGAACCTCCAAAAGTAAGTAGCACATCTCACATTTTCAAACTTTTCAGGGCACTATGCACACAACCACAGTTCACAAAAGCATGCATCATTCAAATATTTCCATGTCTATAAGTCCAGCTCAAGTATAGTGCATTATGGGTAATTTAGTACAGTGGTCCAAAATGTGATGATTTTTTATTTTGATAGGTCACACATCTTAGAGGCACTGACAGTGTATCCCCTGTGTCCCACAGGTCTCCCTGAGGTATCCACTGATGACCTCAGTGTGGAGGGGGGTGATGATGCCACCATGGCACCTGAGGAGGCAGTCAGCATTTCCCTAGAGGAGTGCAACACACCAACCATTGTTCCCAATGCACCTGAAACCACAGAGGACACAGATCTGGAGACTAGGGGTGTAAACCTGACTCCTAGTCCACAGATTGGTGATAACCAGCCACAGAGATTTGCAGGGTAGAGGCATAGAAGGCATAGTCTGACACATGCTGCATGTGATGAGGATGCCAGTACTCAAGTATTTATGGGACTGGAGGCATCAGTCAACGCCTGCAAAACAAACACATGCGCTAAATGAACAGGAATTTGCACCGTATGCAACAGACTCTCACACAGGGATTTGGGAATGTGGAAACACAATTGGCCACCATGAATGGCAACATGGTCAACCTTACCACAGCCATCACTGACCTATGCAGGGAAATGGTGGCAGATCGTGCCCATGTAAGGCGCCATGAGCGCAGCACAGCTGCACGGATGGACCGGCTAAGTCTGTCCATTAGCCATCTAGCCACAACAACTACATGCCTGTCACAATGCACTGTCACGATCCAGGTTGAACTGGGACATTTTGCTGGAGATGTGGCCAGGGGACTAGGCCGCATTACTGCAGTGGTGGACCTACTTCATACCTCCCAGACAGAAAGAGGCACCGGGGACACCCCTATGGACAGTGAGGACATATCCAGTGTGAGCAGCATTTCTGCCTCAGATGCTCGCATCCTGCGTAGTAGTATTGCCCATCAGACATCTGTGGACCAACCGGGCACAGGCCATGGTGGTCGTAGCCATAGAAGGGTGTGATATGATGACTCTAGGTTTTTCTGAAGGCACATGATTGAAATGTGTCAGGTGATGTTACACCATTTTTGTTTACTTGTTGGTACATGCCACTATTGACATAATGCGTTCCTGATGACATTAAAGAATATTTTTTTTCAACAACCTGACTGCCTGACTATGTGTGTTTTACATTTGTAAGTGCAGGGTTGGTTGCCACTTACCTGCCAAAGTAATGGTTTGCTATGTGATCCCGTCGCCATCTGCCCTCAATTGCGATGCTGCCATCCCCAGGCTGTCGTAGTGGTGGCTCCTGCTCCTCATCCTCAGATTCTGTGTCATCTAGGAGGAGATGTAGCCCACGCCTGGTTGCAATGTTGTGTAGGATGGCACGTCACCACAATCTTGCATGCTATCTCCGGAGCATACGGGAGTGCACCTCTACTTTTGTGCAGGCTTCTGTTATGTGATTTCAATATGCCAAAGGTCCTTTCAATGACAGTTCCGGTGCGCCGATGTACAATGTTGTAGCGCCTCACATTCTGATTTGCAGGTGTTAGATGTGGGGTGAGTATCCATGGCCTTAAAGCATATGCACTGTCACCTGTGTAGCAAAACAGCTAATATCAGCATGGCTTTACATGGTTATGCACTGACACATATTTATGACATTAGTGTGTACTACACAGTACCTAATAAATACCCATCTTCAAACTCCCCACATTCTAAGCATTGGTGTATCCCACTGCACCTGAAAATGTACGCATCATGTGTGCTCCCTGGGTATTTTGCCACTATATCGGTTATGACATTGTGGGCATCACATACCACCTGGATGTTGAATGAGTTAGTACATTTCCAATTGTGGGAAACATATTTCAGATGTGCAGGGGGACATATGGGTACATGTGTCCCGTCCACACACCCTATTACATGGGGAATGTTGGCAATTCTGTAGAAGTTCAGTTTGGTGTTGTGCAGTTCCTCTGCATTCCTGGAAAGGTAAAAGTATCTGGACATGTGTGCGAGTATGGCATCTAAGAACCGTCTAAAGACACCCCACAAGTGACAGTAGCTACCCAAGACCAAGAGGTACAGTGAGGACAGCACTTGCACGTGTGGGGATGGAGCAGCTGCGCAGGGTTTGGCTTTCTAGCTTAGGTTTTAGCAGTTCTATGATCTCTAAGATGACTGTGCTACTAAGTCTATATTTCTCATATATTTCCTCCTCAGTCTGTTGAAATATGGTCTGCCTGGTTCTGTATATCCTCTCCTGTCTCCGCCCCCTCCTCCTCTGCTGGGCAGCCTGGAATCACGTAGAGTGCAGCCATTGTGGTAAACCCACATGCCTTCTGGGTCTGCATTTATACTTTGGTTCTGCTTACCATCTGTTTGAAATCAGTGCTAATCTGCATGTGCAAAATGGCCTATTTGCGACTAATCGCAATTTGCGACTACCATGTACATATGGTTTGCGAGTCACAAATTGCGATTTCCTATTGCGATTTGCAAATTCCAGTAGCAAATAGTTGCTTTTTGCTATTCACATCACTATTTGGGACTCCGAAATGGCAGTTGTACATACCATTTTGCATTTTGCACTGCCGCAAATACCGCTGCGACCCATTTGCAAGTTGCAAAATGTACGTACCTGTGCCTCTAAGTGCAGGCCCTACAACGATTTCCCTTATTGATTATGATTGTTAAATCATTGTCAATAATATAGCTTCCTGCTTAAAGTCTGTTGTTCCTCTTTTTGTTAAACCCAACCAATCTAGTTTAATTAGGGGAAGGCTTGCTGCTTATAATGCTTGAAGGGTCTCCAAGAGTGTCAATCTAGCTGGAAGATTGAATTCCCCACTTCAAGCCCTTTCAGTTCATGCTGAAAAATCTTTTGACAATATTAACTGGAAATGTATTTTAATCACATTTAATTGGTTTTGATGTGGCCAAATATTAATTTCTTTTATAAAATTACTATACTCGAATCCCCATGTTTTGTTAATAGTTGCTTTCCATAGAGGTCCTAGACAAAGCTGGAGTCTCTTCCCTGTATTTGTCCTATGCTAGTAAGCTTTCCTGGAACAAATCATTGTAATACACTTATATCTGGATTCAAACATGGTTCTCTTGAAATTAGGTTATCTTCATATGCAGATGATAGTCTGCATATGTTTATGTCCAAATCTATAGCTATTCTTAATCCATTTTTAAAGAAATTTTCTTTTACACTTGTATTTCGCCCTTTAAACTTAACTTTAATAAAACTGAGATTGTACCCTTGAATTCTCTTTGTTATCAAGACATATTTGCCGAAAATAATATTACATAGTGTCCTCCAAGATTAACGGGAATATTGTGGTGATCAGCTATGATGTGCCACTTTTCTTGCATCTCCCTGAGCCCCCATAACATCACCATGGTAGTACTGTATTTACTATACAGCACACAATGGCACATGTTAGCACAATAGAGTCATAATTTATGACACTATTGTGGTGCTTTGCTGGATTAGAGCCATAAATAATGGCACCAGTCCAGCAAAGCACAGGGAGGCCTACAGGTTATTATGGGAGTGTCAGTTTAATGCCTGCCCTGAGCAGGAATTAAAAATGACAGAAAAAAATTCACTGTGCCTTTTTTTGGGTCTCCCTGCGTGGGAATGCCCCCCTTGCATACATTATACCTGGCGCAGGCATGTTGTGGTGCAAGGGGTTACAAAGTGGTGCAATGCACGCTTTGGGTCACTTGGTAAATATGGTGCATGGTGAGGGCCTCCTTATTGTAAAAAAAAAAAAATCTTGCTAGTGTGAGGGCAATGAGGCGCAATGGGCTTGTAAATATGCCCCTAAATATCTTCATGTTTGGTGTTCTCCTATTTTACAAGAAACATTTGGTCATAATTCTGTTATGTTGAAATCCGGAACTCAAGCATTAGTCTAGACTTGGGGCTTAATTTCGAGTTTGGTGGTCAGACTGCCAGACCTCCATAGCGGCAGCCACCAAAAGACCCCTATGTTTGCGGTCATACAGACTGCTGTGTTATGTGCCACACAGGCAGGACTGACAAAAGTCAGCCAAAAATCTAACACCGCCAGTACTTTGGAGGGTGGGAAATAGGCGGTCTTACCACCAGCACGACAGCCCGTAATGCAACCACCGAACCTATCACAAGCACAATGTAGTGGCGGCGGTCAGTCATGGCAATCCACCAATGACGGTCAGAACCACAGTGGTTCACGGTGAAACAAAGTAAAACACAACACCACATTAGATAGATTTGAAAACAACACAGCTGACACACTATGCCACACTGACACACTTGCAAAGCACTGTATAAAACACAACCATTCACACACTACAATCCTTTGCATTCACAATGCCACACTTTGTAGCCAGAGCTCATGACAACATATCCCACACCCTCAACACACCCCTATGACATCCATTTGCACCCCACTATGCCATTTACTCCCTGTCACCTGTTTAATTACCACCACTTATCACATTTTTATTATCACCATCCTGTCACCCCAGAAAAATCCCTGGTTCACTGAAGATGAGTTCAAAGTCATGGTGTATGAAATCATTGGAGTAGAGTCACATCTATTTGGAGCCCTAATCTCGCACACTACTATCACCAGGAAAATGGAAATGTGCCAAAGGATAGTTGCCAGAGTGAATGCTGTAGGCCCCACCACACGCACAAGGGATGACATCAGGAAGAGGTGGAATGACCTCAGAGGGAAGGTCCGTTCCATGGCATCCAGGAACCAATTGCTTGTCCAGAAGACTGTCGGTGAGCCCCCACCTCCTTCTCACAACTCACATTCGGGGAGGAGAAGGTCTTGGCCATCCTGCATCCTGAAGGCTTGACAGGAATACCTAGGGGAGTGGAGTCGGGTAAGTCATAACTACAAACTATCAGTAAATTGTACTGTCATGCATTCTCATTGATCAGCCTATTGCCAACTTCACTGTCAAACCACTCAACAGCCCAGTGTCCACTTGTCCATAGACCCATGTATGACCTCCAACATGTGAAGTAAACTCACCCGGGGCAACAACAACTCTGTATAGTGTGTGTAGTACAAGGATTGATAGCACTACAGTTCCCAGCAGGCACTATTCTACCAGTGCAAAAACCTGAACAGTGTATCATACTCAAAAGTACCTTGATTGTCACCTCCACATTGGAATGTACACACCTATTCTTACTCCACTCAGCCACCACAGTGCCCTCTGTTCCAATGACCCTTCTTCCTCTACTCGTCCTTTAAACTGTACTCACCTGCGAGGATGACATCTGTATACTGTGTGAGTAGGACAGGAACTTACAGGAATGCTAGGGCCTGGAGGTACTGCTACTCTCACTACAGTTAGCCACCACAGTGTCCTCGGCTCCAATGAATCTTCTCCCTCTTCTCAGTCTTTAAACTGTGTGAAGTACTTTGATTAACATCACTGAAGATCCCCTGAGGGCCAGTCCCTATAACTCAAGTAACCTGGCCTTTGTCCATATGACATTATACATCTATCTGTGAACTCACAAATTAAGTTTAACTACCTGGGAAGGGCCAATATATAGATCATGGTACACTCTATGGTGTGGCTAAACAACAAGGCCCAGATTTAAAACAAAATGACTAAGCACGATGCTGCACCAAAATTGGCAGTGTCACGCTCCATCATTTTCACAGTACAGGGATGCACCAAATTTAATAGAATATGGCGCACCCCTGAGTTATCCCCTGTGCTGGCACTCAATTTGCTGTGGAGCGCCAACGCAGCCACCCTTGCTCCATGGTGCAAGGATGGCTGTGTTAAGGGGGAGATTGTTTTGTGCAGAAAGGGACACCTTCCTACAAAAAAACAATCTTAAATGGTGATTTGCTCACTCTATGTGTTCTGCAAAATGCAGCACACATAGAAAGATCAAACAAAGAGGGGAAGTAAAAGTATTTCTCCTTATTGTGCCATGCAGATGCCACCCCTAGGGTGGCGTTAGAGTTTGATGCTTCCTTAGGTTTGCAAAAGCTTGAAAATCTGGGGCAGCATCAAAACGAAATGGGTGTTGAAGTGGCATGCACACAGCAACACCCATTGCACTCCCATTTCACGCAAAGTGCTGCGTGTGAAGGGGCTGTATTTACAATGTGGTGTTAAGCTACAAAATGTAACTTAGCGCTACCGTGTAAATACGAAGCAGGGCATAGCGCCACAGGAGCATCACGAAAAATGACACTCTGGTAGCGCTAAGGGCTCTTAAAAATGCTCCCTAGGTTTATCTTGAGCAGCTATGCCAAGATGAAAATATTGTGGACAGGAAGGACAGCTCAACCTGTGTGCCAAAAAAATTTGAGACAGATCTAAGACCCCAAGAAGCATCATATGAATGGTACTGGCAGCTGACAAATTCATGATGCACTGACCATATGATGACAACTATCACATATACATCAAGGTTCTGGGTCTACCTGCATAACAGTCAACTACATCTTAAAATGAACTATAGCACATCCCGCTGCCTAGCCACTGCTTAGCCTGCACTGCTGGCAAAAAATGAGCCTATAACTATCTTTCCAAGTGCTAATAAACTCAGACATTCTGAAGCTAGTTGACTCAATGGAATTCGTATGTTACCCAAATGGCAGGTTAATTCAACTGATAGCATGTATACCTGTCACATAAAGGAAATCTGCAAATACAGTATGTACATAGCCTTAGCCAAATGTAACTGATTACTATTGGTGGTAGATGTCACAATACAACCTTTAACATTGTATCGCTTACAGGTCTAGCTGCCACTGCGAATATTGAGCCCAACGATGTGACTGCTACAACCCCCATGGATGAAGCCCTTCTTTGAGGACACCACTCCTGGATGTCTGGCTGTTGAAGATGGTTCTGGCCCATCCGAGCAACCTGGTCAGAGGACACGAGTGAGCCTCAGCATGACCACATTGACTTGTCCCGGCCCTGTTGCTTCAACATCTCAGGCTGCTAACCACCCCCAAACCTGTGTCCTAAGGACTGTGACAACTATATTGGGCCCCATTCCATGATCCTGAGTCACAGCAAAACACCTCCGACACTGATGGTCCTGGAATCATTGTTAGGGGGCAAGTTGTGTCAAGGCCACAGGCACATGGAGGTAGGGTCCGTGGGCAGGATGGTGTAGGCCTATGGCATGAGGCTGCTGGGATTGGTCCTGGCCAGGACACCATCAGCCAAGTCTTGGGAGCCTAATAACAACCTCAAGGCATAATGGGCCAGCTACTTGCTAAACTCTGGGAGATGAAGCAGCTACACAGAGAATTTTATCGTGAGTCTCTGGAAATGTGGGAGGCAATCAACACCATCCTGGCCTCCTTAACAAGAGTGTTCAGGGAGATCAGTAGTACCCTGATCAGGGACCAAGAGCAACGCCACACCCCTTCCTTTGGCCATGCAACACCAGCCCCGTCCACATCTGTGGCAGCCACTGTAAGGGAGGACCTGTCAGGGAAAGGACCTGCCTTAGACACCCCTGCCTCTGCAGCAGCAGAGCCCCCTGCAAATAGGGGCATCCATCCAAGACTCCAGTAGGTGCGGATGGCAAGACACCAACCATTGCCAGCAAGTGACCTCTTCCTGAAGGAACTCCTTTGTGGTGCACAGGTTCAATCTATTGACTGTTCTTTAACCACTTTCCTTTTTCCATGGTTGTAGGACACTGGATTTTGGACTTCAAATGTTATGGCATCTACTAATTTGATTTCATCCACCATAACAGATCCCTTCACTTTACTTTTTTGTTGAGTCTCACAGTTATGTCACGTATATATGTAAATAAGCGCACTATCACAAAAATACCACCTACTACTGTTTTTTTTACATTTCCAAAGGTTGAATTGTAAACCCATGTGATGCACATGAGGAAGATATACGATGGTGATGGAAGGGGGGATATGTCTCAGGTAGTGTCATGCTGAGGAGAATTAGAATCACAATGACAAAAGTGTCTGGTCACACCAAACTTTCTTTGCACAGTACAGCACATAGGCTGGTGATATGTCTGGTCTGTAATAGCCAGGAGTGGCAGAACCACCTTGAGTCAGGCTAGATATCACAAACGTACTGTCCCCATAACACAGAAGAAAGGGCTTTGTCAGACGCCGTCCCATAGAATAGGTGAACAAATTTGTGTATCTTGTCACTAGCTAGAGCCTTATTACATACCAAAACCATGCCTGCCAACTTAACATACGCCATGGCACATACAGAGAGAATTACAACTGTCCCTGATCATAGGTCCGCCTATTACAATAAGCCAGCATCTGGTGTCATGAACCAAACCTACGCCAGTATTGCGGTATAGGCACCGTCAACTGCAATGAGGAAATACAACAGCTACACAAAGTTTATACAGGATCATAGCCAACACAATGTGGAGGAAGAATGCATAGATTGCACAGGATGACATGTTTTAAGGGCACATGATCACACTAATGAGACAATTGGGCCAACTCACCACATCAACTCACCAATTCTGTGCACTTCAGAATTCAATACACCCACTATCCAAGCTATTATCATACAGGGCGCATGCACCCCATTTCTGTGACCAACATTACCTGGATCAATCAATGTCCATTTCACATGTCAGAACAGCAATAGCTACCTGCCAATGTCACAAGTCTGAAATGCCCAGATAAGGATGACATGGTGAAGAGACCTGGATATAACACAAAACAAGGAGTTTAGGCATGACAAATCAAACATATGACACAAACCTCATATCGATTTTCAGTAGATCCACTCACATTGCAATGAGACTGACACAAACAAAGCAGATCATCAAGGTGGCACAATTTCCAAGCCTGACTTAGCAAGGAAACCTTGGCTATATACTGTATAGCTTTGTATCCTGTGCCAATTGGAAACAAATACCCTATTCAACACATCCTGACACCTACAGTTCCCCACAGAGTCAAAGCAATCACATAACATTACATACTTACACTCAAGTGAAGTAGTGATTGTTGAGATCTGCCCGCAAGTTTTCAACTTTCTCTTCATCACTATCATCCTCACTTGGCATTTCTGGATTTTCACCCCGTTGTACTGCTAGCTCCCCCTCATCTGAACTACATGGAATTTCTTGCCTAACTGCAATGTTGTTTAGCAGGCAGCAGGTCACAATGATCTTACATACATTTTTGGGTGAGTAGAGGAAGGCTCCACCTGTCTTGTCCAGATACCTAAATCTGTTTTTCAGGAGCCCAAAAGCCTGCTCCACGACATGCCATGTTCTTCCATGGGCATCGTTGAAACGGACTTCCCTTGGTTCAGTTGGGTTCCTCACTATTGTCAACAACCATGGATGGTTTGGGTATGCAGATTCATCTGTAATGGAATGGGACATATGTGCAACTATGAGTCCCTCTCTGGGTAGAGTTGTGACATCAGTTGTGGAATTGCGCTGTTCTCATGACATGAGTTACAGGTGGTATGCTATTTGGATGACAAATGGCAAGCATCGGATCTGGCTCCAACTGATAACAGAGATCCACGATTGTTTGCTGATTCAGACAGTAGATCTGGATAATGTGTCTTTCTTCCATGGCCTGAAGGTCTGGCAGTGGACGGCAGACAGGAGGATGTCTGATCCTTCACCGGGGGTGGTTGAACCACAAAGCAAGATACCACATGTGTCAAACAATGTGGGAAAATGTTGTCCAACTCGAGGACCCACATTACAGGACAGGACAAACACTAACATTATTTTCGGGGTTGTGACCCATTTTCCTTAGCCATATAATGCATTTCATGCCACTAAAATGGTGGGTGACTGATCTACTCCACTGGACATTATGAGCTGCCCATGACTGCCAGTGGAAGTTGTCATGGCAGTAGGAGGTTGCCACCGCCGCAGACACAGCTACAGGCTGACGTTGTTGCCAGTGGTGGTCGCAGGCCAATGGCTGTGTCCACCAGCAGTGATGGCCAGGTACGTGGCAGACATGACCACCATGTTCTGAAAAATCCCTCATGACTCCTAACACTGCTGCCAGCAAGACCACCATATTTTCATTCCTCCCAGGTCCATGTGTGCCAAAATGAAAAGTCAAGGCCATGGTGGTGGAGTTGCTGCGGCATCAATGGGAGAGTCAATGTAAATATAACTATGTTCAATGCCTAATGTTAGATCCTTAGACTTTGATGTGTGTGTCTGTTTTGAGTGTACCCTGTTGTACCTTATGTTGGATGCACAAAACTAGGTGAGGTGACATTACAGCCATCCCCATACATCACCTGACATATGGATGTTGTTCATGGAAGATCGCATGTATTTGCATGAAAGCCTGAGCTGTGTAATCATGTTGTATGTGTCAGGCATGTGTCAAGTAAGCTATGTGTATGTTGCCTGTGATATTTCAAACCTGTTATGCTAAAGACATATCCTGACTCACTCTGGTCTCCCATGGTGAGATTGGAGCTATGTATGTGAAATCCCCTGTACCTTCTACAGCAGCTACAGTAGACAGGGGTAGCATGGATAGTGTTCAAAACATGTCTAATTCAATAAGTGAACTGGAGCCCGGGCCCACGTTAAAACAAATTAGGACACCAGGACCACTACTCACGCACCATGCAATTGAGACAGGGGAGACCAAGACCTGGAAACTAGACCTTAAAGTGTCTAGTAAAATGGTCACTGTAAAATTCCCCACTGAGAAAAGTATGGCCAAGGTTACATCTGAGGAGTTTAAGGAGTCAAACTTTGTGCAATCTTTGGAACTTTTTGTCAAATTGTGACTGACCTCCTTATCCACGAGAGTGATCCAGGTAGAACATACAATTTCAACCTGTGCAGAGCTTTTACAATCAGCTCAACCATCGGGAGCAGTGAAGCCCACCCAGGCAGATTCTTCGGTGGGATTTAGTGCATCAGATCAGGTTTTCAGAAAGAATATGGTTATAGTTGATAAGGCAGGAATTTCCTGACCTACCTCCTGCTGCAAGACCTTTTATGATAGTGTTGGCTAATGTCCCTACCTTGCCACCAGCATTGAAGGCAAAAGAAGCATGGATATTGCTGAGGAAAAAAGCCTTACATTGGTTAGGGGAGAAATCTGCACTCACACGCAAAGTATTTGAGGACATTCATATGGTTAGGAGAATGTAATGGGTGGGGAGGGGGCAGAAAGGTTTGCAGGGAGATTGTGTGGTGTCTTTTAAAACATTGTGCCTGATAGAAACTCTATTAAATAGAGTGGGCTCATGGGGGGGTGTTGCCAAACTGCATATCTTTACTGCCTGTTGCTTATTTTGATCAGCCTCCTGGTGTGCAGGAATTGCCCAAATGTTCTTTGAGCCTGGGTATAGGGCCTCCCCCACTCACTACTAGTGACTGTTTTTCATGTCTTGAAGACCTAGAAGGAGTAGATTGTCTTGTTATTATTTAAACCCCTGTCAGGAAAATGAGGGGCAGGGTGGTGCTCCTCTCTGGATTGATATGTGATTTGTGGAAGAGCTTAATAGTCTTGATGTTAATGGTGCAATTGGTGCCCCATGTAGATCATTTCATAACGTGAAAGAGTTGAGCCAGAGCTCCTTGGATGACCTTATCATTATTATAGTTGTACTTGGTATAGTGAAGACAAGGGTAATATTTTGGAAAATGGAGGGTTTGATGGCTAAGCTGGCAATGGCAGACTGGATTGACTTTGTAAGCAACTGCAATATACTGTTTTCAAGAGACCTGGGCAGTAAACCCTATTCACATAATGGTGATAGAACCTTCCATACTCCTGTGGTGCCATTGAATTCTGAGAGAGCAAAGAGGTTGATATGTATTTGTATTTCAAATACCCTGCTGGCTTCCAGTATAACTATGTTGGCTTCACAAACCTTTTATAAGATTGGAATTGTTGAATGTTTAGCTACATGTGTGTTGGTATTAACTAATTTTTACAATAATATCCCAAATGAGGAGGTAAAATCAGTTTTGTCCTAATTACAAAAAGTATTTTGTAGCTATTAGGAACTGGATTCATACGGATGTGGTATTTCTGGCGGTTGAGGATTTTAATGTTGAATTATGCACTAGAGGTTCAGAAAAGCTCTGTGGACTAAGTGAGAGTGAGAATAACGAACATCATGTTTTTACACACTCCTCATGGTGACAGATTGAATGAGCTCCTTTTAAATTTTGACCTGACCTTTAGCATGAGACTTGATCACCGCCTGTTGCATTTATGTATACATTCAACAGAGAAGGAAAAAACTTTGTGACAGATTATATTCTAGTTTCAAACAGACATGCTGCAATAGTTGAAAAATTCACTACCCACACCATTGCATGTAGTGATCATTATCCACTGACTACTGACTGAGATTTATTGTCCAAGGATTTGATAGCTCAGGTGCCACATTCAAGTTATTGTACAATGGATGATATGGATATTGCAGGGTATAATGTATATACCTTACCATGGACTCAGATAGATCCACAAGAGTTTAAAAAAAAGCTGATTTCTGGTAATAAACAGGCTTTTGAGAAATGTTTAGCTATAGGCACAAGTCCTGAGGACATTATAGAGGGCTTTCAGAGGATTGCTAAGGGCATTAAGGAAGGGCAGGTGGTTGCCATTAGGGGTAGCAACAAGAAGAAAAAGGGGTGGTTTGATGGATTTTGTACTAGGGCCCATAGTATATTGAAAACAGCTTTACATAAAAAACCAACATTGTATTCACAAAATTTGAGCTGCTCCGAAAAACTATAACCTTGTTCTGAAACAAAGGAGAAAGGTGTTGAAGGAAAGGTTGTGGGATCAACTGCAAGAAGCTAGCCTTAGTAAAGATGCTGCTGCCTTTTGGTGTGTGATTAACTCTCCATATCCTAGTTCAGATGAGGGGCCCCACCTGGAAATTGCAATTAGTGATGTAGATTCGATCTTGCATTTCTCTGCTATCTATACAAACCCTTCTGATAGATTAAGTTTAGGTGATGATGAGGTCCCTGATAGCTGTTCTCTTGCCCCTGTTATTTTCCAATTAACTTTGTATTTACTCTGGAGGAAGCAAAGGTGGCAAGGCTCCACAGCCAGATTTATTTAAGGTCAACATTAGTCTTTGGGACAATTGCTTATCCAAGTTCTAAATGCATGCTGTAACGTTGGATTTTTGGGTTCATGGGCAGAATCTCTTATCATGCCAATTTTTAAAAAGGAGGACAGGCATAGCCCAACCTGCTACCTGTCGGTTTCTTTATTAGACTCATTGGAAAAAGTGGTTGGTCACATTGTTTTGGAAAGATTGCAGGATTGGCACAGGGGAAGAATGTTTTATCTAACTTATAGTATGAGTTTCAAGCTGGAGTGGGGACTGCTGAGCAGGGCCTCAATCTAACGATGCTCATTGAGCAATATTGTGTAATTAAACAAGGGAGACTATACGTGGCATTTGTTGATTTGTCAGCCACATTTGATTGTGTAATTCACAATAAATTGTGGGTTATTATGACAGACCTTGGGGTAGATCCATCAATTATACAGATTTTACGCCATTGTACAATGGTTGTAGGGCCAGAGTACAGTATGGATTATTATGCGAATGCACCCAGATATTCAGCATAGAGGGTGGGGGGGTGGGGGGGGCAAGCTTTTAACAGTCACCACTTAATGCACTACCCAATCAATTAATAAACAGAGAATAAAGAAAGGAGCCAGGAAACACAGTGCTGGCTCCTTTCTTTATTCTCTGTTTATTAATTGATTGGGTAGTGCGTTAAGTGGTGACTGTTAAAAGCTTGCCCCAAATAGGACACCGCCCTATTCCTGTCCTGCTTTATGCTGATGATGCTGTGCTCATGGCACGTACACTTCAGGCATTACAGCAGTTATTAACACGATTTATATGCTGTATGGATGAATTAGGGATACTACGCAATAAGAGCAAGATTTTTTCTATGAGGTGCAGAAAAGCAATATTGAAATCTCACAGTCTTATGATAAACGGCACCAGTATTGATTATGTTAAATCCTTTTCGTATTTGGGGATTATGTTTGACCAGGATGGGTCATGGTTGATTGCGATTAAGACCAGGAGGTTACATTTTCAGAAAACTATTACAGCGTTATGGCAATTTTGCTTGTAAACTTGGATTTGCTAAGGTTAAATATACGTCAACAGCCTTGTATGGGGCAGGCCTATGAGGTCATGCAAATAGCAAATCTTTGCAAGTAACTGAAAATGCCTTTGTAATATATCTCCTTTTTCTTCCGCTGAGAAGTCCATCTTAGGTATGCCATGTCGAACTAGGGCTCTCTTTCATTTCGAGTTTAGTGAAGATTCATCTGATGTTGTAATGGCTTAAGGTATGGACTTCTGAGCGTACTAGACTGAATTTGGAGAGATTATTATAGATCTCAGTTCTACCCAAGCAGGAAAAGTTCAGTGGCTAGAAAATATTAAGAATTTTATCATTTACCTGATGCATCAAGATTATTTTTATAACCCTCAAGCTCTAAAGACTGTTGCAAGGAAATCCCCGAAGAATGAGTGCTTGTCACACTTGAAAGAACTAAGGCTGTCTGCAGAACTTCTTAAGCCAAGCAAATTAAACAAATCTGCTGATTTTAACATCATTTGGTATGGAACTATACTTAATTGAGGTGAGCAATGGCCAGCACAGATTTGTTTTAACCAGGTTTAGATTGGATATTTGTTATTACGTGGTAAGCTTTCCAAATATGAATGAATGGCTGTGGCCCATGGAAAGATGCCTGTGTGATAAGGAAACTGCCCAAAGCACATTTCACACAATTTTATTCTGTAAATTGTATAAGATACAAAGAGATGCACTGTTGTTACCGTTGTTGAGATCCTTGGATTTTGTATAATGTTGTCCAGCTTACTTGTTTTTTACAATCCTTGCCAACTATTGTTATTTGCAAATTCATGTCTAGGTGTTTATGGGCCATTTTAAGGCAAAGAAAAAAGATCAATTTTAAACAATGTGGGAGTTAGTCTACATCTAATTCGTTGTATAAACTGATTGGTGTTTTAGCCATTTAATACAGTTTTTTTTACTGTGTGCTTTTATGTTTTTAACAAAAAATAAAAATAAAGCTGATTCTAATTCTGGCTATGCAATTGTGACTCTGTGCCCACTCCCTGTATCCACCTATGTCCTATCACGTAAACCAGTCTAGGCTGTGTGATAAAATGCAGCTTATTGAGGTTCTTTCCCTGATGAGCATGCAAATGGTTTAAGTAGGGAGACAATTTTCTGTGTATAATGTGTACTTGACATAAATATCAATGTGTGTCTCTGACCTCTGAAGGGTCCCTTACTCCTACAGTCCTGTTGACAACATCACACAGGTCATATTTGGGCTTATTCAATAAATGACAGTCCTATAGTGCAGGCAGTGTGATGAATCCTGGGAATCCATAATATATAACTCATTGGTTTGTTCCCATTGCAGATAATGGACAATGAATGCCTTTGTTGGATACCATCTCTGCAGGATGGACACACCTACATGATGGAGAACCCCATGTTCGGTGACACATGTACATGACATGGCATGAGAATGCATTTGTCAGTCCACATGTCCACACATGAACAGGTTGGACACCTTCTATATCCACCATGCGAGTCCCTTCTTCGTTACCCATGTTTAATGTTTGAATTTGTACTCTGGCAGTAACCTGCAGGAAATGTATGCAGAGAATCATTCTCACAGAGTGAGAATGTATTAATGCATTTAAGCCTAAGGAGTGTGCCATTTAAATGCCACAGAGGTGTGATGTATCCCATGGTTCCTCAGCTCTCAGTCAGATTGCAGATTGCTAGGGCATGTACCACAAGATGTCAGTTGGCCTATCTAGTCAGTGGAGGGCCTGAGCAGGGTGGTGGATAGGTCTTCAGATTGGGAAGTGTGTGTAATCATGTGGCTGGTTTGTGGCACACCTGGGCCGTTTGGTCAAAAAAGAATGTTCATAGCTTTGTGTACTGACATCTATGAGACTCACTCATTTTGGATGGGACTTGTGGACATAATTTCTTGCATTTTCTTTTGCATCCATGCAGGTCAATGCCCATCAGAAGAAAGGGATTTGGAGAGCCATTACCAAAAAGGTGTGGACCCTGGAGGCCCACAGGTGGCGGAGAGCCCACTGCAGAAAGAGGTGGGAGGACTTGAGCCGCTGGTCCCAGAAGATCGTGGAGGCCCAGGTGAGGCTGTCCTCCTAGGATGCTCATCTGACAATGAACCCTCAATAACCCGCATTCTGGTGGTGGCCTACCCGGTGCGTGGATGGGCATTTGAGGGCAGCACAGCAGCCACAAGGCGGTGAGTAGACAGCAAATTCCTACCTGTCCCTTTGTCAGGTGATTGAGAGGGGTACTGACTGCTCCCCCTGACAATTATGGATGAGCCATGTGTCGCACAGAAGATGGGAGGTTGTTTGTGTTGACATGTCATGTATATCAAACGTGTCTGCCTTGCCTTCTGAACCTGGAATCTGGTACAAACTGGGGGGAAATCCTCAAACAACTTTCTCTGCACCACAAAAGGCTGTGTACAGTGAACTTTCATGTACTTTTTGTTGTTGTAGTGGGTGTATTTTCTGACCCACAGATCACTTTCCCTGAAAGTCACAAACAAAAGGTAAGTAGGTTATAGATCACTGTCCTCTGCCATGTGTCTGGGCATATGCGTCTGTAGACAGCTGCCAAACAGAAGCAGGTTTTCTTGAATGTATGATGTGTGCTGGTGCCTCACTGTAGTCTGTGATGTGTTCATGCCCAGCAGAAATATGACATGGCTTACATGGTTAATGGTTTACAGATGTAGCAAACTACTTTCCCATGGTAAGTGTGGAATGTCCATTGAGTAGAAATATGTCCCATGACTGTAGCCAACATTCATTGTGCCTAAATATCAGCATGTGTCCTTTTCTCCTTGGAAGCATCCTTATTCTGCAATTTCATGCATGTTCTGCCTATGTTGATGGGATGATGTCTGGATTCCTTCTCATATATACGCATAGAAAACTGGTAGTAGAATAGCACTTTTACAATGCTGATCTATTTCATGTCGTACCACATACAGGAGTGTGTCAGCATTGTTTATTGTCTGACCGATACCTTCACGCATCATAGTATGTCATTTGTCATGTAGATCTGCAATAACAATGAGGGAAATGACATTTGCACCCAGATTGTGGAAACACTCTGTGTTTATCTATGCCCTTGATGTGGCATCTTGAGGAAAAGCACACTGGATATGTTGAATGATTGAATATTGTTCCCTGACTGTTGTCATGCATGATGTTGACATCACATGTGTTTGGGTTGAGGCATTCATACACAGACAGATACCAGGGCTGGCATTTCTCAGATGTGGATGGTGATGTTGCTTCTCATTGGACAACAGGTTGGGGCCCTTGTATTTTTCCTTGCAAGTTATGTGTCTCTCCAAACATGTAAGATGCAGATGTGTACTACAGACACACTCAGATTATATCATTGTAATGGGTGTCAGAAATTAGTGGTGACTATCCCGCGGGTGCTGACTGATTCATTGTTGTGTGTACTCTGGAGACATCCCTCTGTGACATATTGGGCCTGACGTCAATGATATTCCTTGCAATGAGACATGTGAGACCTATCAGAGTGACACTGATACTACCTCTTTGACTTTATTGGGGCATGTGTCACTTTTTGAGCTGAACATTGTTGAAATGTGTCCATTATGACATGGGTATTTCCACGTCTACTACTCCAGGATATTTCACTTTTGTATCTGTGAAAGCTTGATTTCATTGGCATTATCTCAAATTGTTGGTACATCTTGTATGTGCAAAATAGATGTGTGAATAAACTTGTGTGTGAAATATGGGAAGTTACTTTACCAAGGGATTGGATTGTTGGCTAAAAGTGAACTGAGGGCTGCTGCATGTAGCACGGCTGTGAGGAGGAAGAGGTCACCTAGTTGTTGTATGGTCATTGTGGTTGCAAGACTTCAGCCATGCACTTGTAGTTGTCTGGGATCCTGATTAGCCTGTGGGTAACTGTGGTAAAGTCCTGATGGGATGCATGCATATGGTATTCCACATGAAATTGCCACTTTGGTGAAATACTTTTATGCAGCCTACTTGACATTATGGTATTGTTTGGCAATCAGAGCTGTGATTGAGGTGTTATCATGTATATGTTATGACCCTATGTCTCATTCTTTTTGCAGCATCAGCATACGCAGGTGATATGGGGCTCAGCTGAGAGGGGAAGCATTTGGCCACAGGACCTCTGGTCAAGATACAACTGACACAGAGGGACCCAGTGGCTGAAAGGTCTAGGGGAGTGCCACAGGGGGGACGGGATCTACATCTTCATCATCAGATTCCTCCTTCAGTGGCCACTCCATAGTGGTGGTGATGAACCCTCCATTTTGCCCCCCCCCAAGTTGGCCATGCCTGCTCACCCAAGAGGCTGGGCCTCTCCTTTGCCCCAAGTATATCCACCTCAGCCCATGTTACTCTTAATGCCCTCAGTGAGGATGCTATTGACCTCCTGAGAACGATGTCTATGTGTCAGACTGCCATTGAGAATGCCATCCAGGGATTAGCAAGTCAGCTACGACGGAATATGCATTGCTGAAAAGCATACATGGTACAATGTCTGGCCTACAGAGATCTTTTCAGGCTCTGGTCTCCAGAATGATTGCAACCAGTTACCCCCGAGCTTCCGTCCCCCTCCACCTTTCTCTTCCCAATCCAAATCCCCCTTCCCTTACTTACCCAAAGCAAACAAACAGATCCTCATGCATCCACCTCAACAGACAAGCATAGTGTACACAAACACAACCACCACAAGATACACTGGCACACATATAAACAACATTGACCCGCGGACACAGCAACACTCACAAATGGTCCTGACACCCCTACTACTCCCAGCATCACACACACAATATCAAGCCTACCTACAGACACCACCACAACAGTCACTGACACAGCCACCACAACCATCCTACCCACAGACACCACCCCAGCAGACCATCAGACATCCACCACAAGCACGACAGCTGCAGACACCATAACTACTGAAACACCTACATACAACACATCCACCATACCTGCAATCACTACCCCAACGGACACCCACCCACCATGGCATCCCCCAGCACCTCCACTCCCTCAAGCCCAGGTCACACAAACATCCTCACTCACCCACCCAACAGACACCCACCACACACAAGCATACCTCACAAAAGCAGGCACCCAAGATATCCACACCTACACAGCCTACAACTACTCCCTAAGCGTCCTGTGTGACTTTGGCCTTACCCCTTGTTCTCTCCCCTAACCACACCCAGAAGTACCCCAACCAGCTCCCAGTCCATACCTTCCACCTCCAAGGCCTCCCATGCCCCCCCCTGCAAGTAGCCATTCCTCCCCCAAAGAAGCCCACCCCTCCCAAAAAAAATACCCTACCCCTCCCAAGAAGAAGACTTCTCTTCCACTGCCCAATGCCCCTCCCAAATGTGATGCCCCCTGATAATGCCTGAGGTGCCTGCCTACCCCTTTGATGCCCTGCCCTGTGGAGGTTACATGGCTGTCAGGAGTCAAGTTAGGGCACAACAGTGTGCCATTGTTGGCAAAAGCTCATGTACTGGCCATTGGCCTAAGGACAATCTTACTTGTTCGAATAAATACACCCAACAGTTCTTTTGTTTTGGGTACACCTTTACCCTGCAATTCCTTTTCTAGCTTTCTGTTGTCTCTGAGGGCCATATTTATACTTTTTTTGTGCCAAATTGGCATCATTTTTTTAACGCAAATTTGGTGCAAAACTAACTGTATGTGGAAACCTACTTTGCGTCAATGAGATGCAAAGTAGGCATTCCTGTGCAAAAAATTACTCTTAGCTCCATATTTACACCCCCGTAAGTATAGGTAAGTATTTTTTTTTAAGTGCCATTGGGGGCCCTGAAATGGGCCCCATACATGGCACTGAGTGCAATGGCCATGCCTAGAGGACCCTGGTCCCCTGTGCTGGCCATTGGGGTGGTGGGCATGACTCCTGTCTTTCCTAAGACAGGAGTCATGTGGTATGGATGGCTTTGTGTCAGAAAATGACTCTAGGCAGGTTAGAGTCATTTTTATTTTTACTCTAACCTGCCTAGCGTCATTTTTTGGTGCAAAACCCCCTTCTTCCATACCACCAGCCCCACCCGACTAACGTCATTTTTTTTATGCTAGCCTACCCTTTGCACCGGCTTGCACCATTCCATAAATATCCAAGTATTTGTTATTGTGATATCCAATGTGAGCATGTATGGTGTAAGACTTGCCCCCTGATCTGGCTTATGCATTCATGAAATGTTTGTTATCTTGAGCTTTGTATGTGCAGACATGGAGGGTGTTGAATTGTGCAACACACACATTCAACAACACAAAGAAAACACCACAAACAGGCTCCACACGGAGTTAGAAAAGTAAAGTACATTGATCTGAGTCAAGTAAAACCAGAATGACAAAAATCCAATTAATAGGTTATGAGCTATTCACTTTTAAATACATCAAAGCATCGCTTTAGAATATAGGATCGCTTTCCGAAAGTACATGAATTACTGTCACTGTAAAAAATGAAGCGCTTCTGTCAGGATAATTAGGGTCTCAATAGGGATTGGGTTATGAATGGCAGGAAAGTATGTATCCCTATACTACGAGGAGTGCAGTGCAGAAAGACTGGGACCACTCAGGTCTAATCCACATAATCTAAACAAGGTAAGGTAATGGGCTGCATGAGTGGACTGCAGCACAATAATGCAGACCACTCTGCATTCACAGGAGGTAAAAGACAAAATGTCTGGGGTACGACCATCCTAAGGATGGCAGGTATGACAGACATTCTCATAGCAATTACTTGTAAAGTCACATTTGCTGTTGGAAAGTTTTTTCTAAATTGTTGTTGCATACACAGTGGAATTGTGTATGCGATGATCATAGAATACATACTGTATCTTTTTCTACTTTACATCAAAAAGTTAAATCTGATTTATGCTGGTTAACTTTTACAGCTTTTCTTTTCTTGCACTCCTCACTTGCTTTGTCTATTTTTTTTTTTTATCTTCACCTGTCTTCTTTCTCCATTTGACGTTTCTTTCCATTTTTTTTTTAAATATATTTTTCTGGTCGTTCCTTTTATATAAAACAAAACTTCTTCTTGTTCTGTATTTTTCCTATCTTTGCAATCTTTTTCCTATATATCTACTTATACAATTGACATTTTGTTTCTCTTGTATTCCTCCTTTGCTGTCTCTTTATTGTTGCTCACAGTGTTACCATTATTTTTTCTCTTATCCTATTTGCTTTAGCCCTTTCTTTCATTTCTTTTTTCCTTTCATTTGCGGACGTAGTAAACGAGTGAGCATGTGTGCCACAGAGTTCACCTAGCTGCTGATACTGATTTTTTAAACATCTCTACCCAGTGTTAACAGGCATGTGATAGTGACTGTAGGTCCAGCGGAAATCAAAAATCTCAGGTGAGGGACAGGTGCTGAGCAGGATCTACATTTGTTACTGTCAGGTCCCACTCATGGTCTGGGCCAGAATTATTTAACTGGTTTCTGTGAGTTGTCATAAGCAGCAGGAAAAGTGCCAATTTTGTTGCCCCTCCCATCTCTCATCAACATTAAATATGACGCTCATGGGCACTGGAAAGGGCAAAGGGTAGAGGTTCCCATCCTTGTGCTGCCCCTCAGTACCTCAACAGTTGCCTACTTGCTGCTGCAGGTTTAAAGGTAGAACAAGTAATCAGAACTACAGCTAGAGATGCTGTCTTTGTGACAGTTGAAGTCAGATATCACAAGGGCAGTGCCATGCATACCAAACATCCAGCCAGGGGTATCTAGTATTACCCCTGTAGAGCCCTAAATAACCTCCATTTTGACCCTGTTAGCTAAAAAAGCAAATTCACATTGACTATTATGCCCCATTGATTAAATGTAACAAATACTCATAGTGTAACCTGTCCAAGACAGACTTGCACTACAACTGTGGTGATTGTACACATACATATTTGCATTATTAAATCAGTGGGACTGATGCACTATTTTTCCATTATCAAAAACTGGTCACAAGGGCACACAGGCATTTTGCAAATGGAATAGTATTTTGCAAACCGGCCTATTCACTAATAGCATTATTTAGCACAAGGATGTGAAATCAACATGCTGCTTGAAAAGACCATGCTATTGACAAAATACACAATGTAGTATAAAGAAATCAATCTAAATACCACTAAGACTAGACAAAATTCTTCCCAGCAAGAGGAGAAATGGAAAAACATGAACATTTTGTGGTGTAATCCAAAGATCATTTTAGACAATATCACACCCACTGAGATAATTTATCATTTAAATGCATATGGAAAAGTTAACCAGTTTGAACACCTTACAAGAACAGTCATCTTTATTATAAAAGATTACATTTAATACCCAAAGCAATTATTCCTGTATTTTTGCGTATGTTTATAGATGTATTTTACATGTTTAACTGATCACTTCTATGGAGGCAACAGAGTTCTGTCAGGTCTGGATGAAATGCTTGAGGAATTGAAAATAATTGGTTATGATCATCATAAATGGTGACAGAGTTATAGTGCACATCACATAGTTGATCGTTAGGGACGTCCCACTGTCAGAAATTATATACAATGAGTTTATAGAAAAGTATGAAAAACTGTGCACATGGAGGCCAGCCGTCCACCCAATCAGATTGTAATCATCCGAAAAGTCTTTGAAGTTGATGCACTTTAAGGCATATTTACAAGGAGTTAGGGCCGCTGCTGCGGCATTTTTTTGTGTGCAACAGTGGCGCTAACACATCACCATATTTACAAAGTGGCACTAAACCTGTCCAGCGCCACTTTTCCTAGGGGTGAGTCATTTTTTAGGAGCGCCACTTCACCTTGCACCATCTACTGACAATGCTATGCAGGGTAGGCGTTCCCTCCTAAAAAATGATGCTAGCCCACTAGCGTCTTATTTGCAAGCCTCCTGAAAAAAGGCTTGCTAAGGAATAATGAAGCTAGCTCAGACTAGCTCAAAAAGTTAACGTCTGGTCAGACTAGGTGTTAAAATGAAGCACAAACCAGGTATATAAAGAAAACACACACATGGCACTCTGGCAACCTACAGGACATCATGGACCTGCTACTGCTCCAGCTAGGCACACGGAGACGATGACGACGATGGCAAGCACCACCAGGACCACCCAGCAGCCACCATCGCCACAACAGCAACCACAAATGTAGTGCAGGAAAAAAGAGTGAATCCGTCACCGACGGACGTCCGTCCTCGCCTCAGAACAGAAGAAGTCATCAAATATTACCATCTGAAGCAGGAGTCCATTGTCCAGCTGCTCCACCATATTGCACCCACAATCATGGCAAGACTTGATAATGTGACAAATATACCACCCCTGGCAAAGCTCCTGGCTGTGCTGCACATGCTGCTCTCTGCCTTCTTTCAGACAACTGCAGCACGAATGGGCGGAATATCACAGCCATCCTTCTCTGCCTTCATTCCATCTATACTGGACGCAATCATCTGCCTCACTCCCTGTACATCCTCTTCCCGAACACCCAGAAACTGCACCAGGAGACAAAACAAGGATTTCATGCAATTGCTGACTTTCTACATGTGCTGGGTGCCATGGATTTCACACATACTCAACTCGTCCCATCTGCTGCAACAGAACATCTCTATCGGAACAGGAAGCACAAACACTCCATTAAAGTGCAGGCCATTGTGGACCATCGGGGGCTCTTCATCAATGTGCTAGCAAAATATCCTGGATGCGTGCATGATGCTTATATCTTCCAGCACTCCATTATCAACCAACACTTCCAGGATGGAAAATATGGCAATGTCCTACTCATAGGTAAGCAACAGACTCTACATAACATATACAACAAATAAGACATATGGGACAATCAATACACACATGAAACTCCACACTCATGGATGACTGCTGATCAAAACATATGCAACATGCAACACTTCAGACATGCAATGCACATCACTCTGACATAGGGTCCTATGTGCAAGCCCCTAGCCCCACTGGTGTGCCACTATTACTGATGCTACGGTGAAGCAATTCCCGCTCTGCATTTACAAGGGGATGTGAAGCCACTTTTTGTGTCTTAACAGCGCCTTGTAAATGTGTCCCCTTCACATGCATCACTTAGTGTGGAAGGGGTATGCAATGGATGTTGCTGTGGGCATGCCACTGCAACACACATTGCATTTTGACACAACCCTGTATTTATGGGAAACTTTAAACCTGAGACAGCACCAAAAAATAATGCCACCTTAGTGGTGGCATTGCATGGTGCAACAAGGAGAAATACTTGAATCTTTCAATGTCTTGGCTTTTCCTATGATGAAAGAGTAAATCATGATAATTGATTGGTTATCAATCACCCCTGCAACACAGGGATCTGTGCACCTTGGTGCAAGGGTGCCTACGTTGGAGCTCAGTAGCTGCCAGCGCAAGTACAGGAGAGGACAGAAATGCACTGTACCTAATAGATATGGCACATTGCTGGCCTTTCCAGGTGATGCAGGGTGGCGCAGAAAGACAATTCCTGCCCTGTCCTATGCCACAGGGGCTTGTAAAGTAGCCACATACATGGCAATACATCTTTAGCTATTATGCCACACTTTGCATGATGTCTACCCATACATATGTATGCTAGTCTGGAAATATGGACAACAGCTCTGTGTGCATGTCCACCAGGGGAGGGGGGAGGATTCACATGCAACACACAGGGCACAACACCATTCTTATGGCACACACTACACGAACTAGGTGAAAACTCACACAATATGGCTCATCAGCAGGTCATATGTTACTGGACAAATGTACAATAATCTGCAACATCACACACATCCCACATTAGTGAACTATCATGTCCCACAAATCACACAATCACCATGCCACTGAAGCTGTACCCTTGACTACTACTACACTACCACACAGAACTACAATCATACATGCAAACAGGAACCTTACACAACGCCAGATGCAAGCCTGAATCTCTACTTTACAGACAAATACTATGCAAGGCCAGTTCAAAAGAAACACAAGGGCAAGTCTGACACTGTCTCTCCTCTTCCATTGCAGCAGACCAAGAATATTGCATCCAGCCTTGGATCATGACACCATACGGAAACCCACAGAGCGACACAGAGAAGGCATTGAATCCGACACATATTCAAACCCAAAATGTTGTTGAGAGTGCATTCGGCATCCTGAAGTCCCATTTCAGATGCCTGGATTTATCGGGGGAGACTCCTTAATTCACTGACCCCGTCTGTAATATTATCGTGGTGTGTGACATTTTGCACAACATTAGTGTGCAGACTAATGTCCCCTTGAACGAACAGATGGAGAACCCCAGGTAGGTGGATGAGAACACTGATGCCCCACCTCAGGATGGGGAATCACAAAATACTGCTGCTTGGGCATGCAGAAGTGGGCATATTGTGCAGAACTTCTTTGCATGAACAATGTAACTAATATTTCACAATGCAACAATTCGTAGATTAATCACTTAATCATACATTTGTCTTGAAGTATTTGTCACATTCAAATGCAACAGCAACTCATCCACATTTAGGAAAGCATGATTAGGCCACAACAGTGGAAAAATCAAGCAGAAACACACTCAGGATAACCAAAAAAAACTACACACAAAGTATTGATAAAGGAATGTGCATGTGTAATGTATGCATTGCAAGTTTAACATACATTTTGCACAGCAACACACATCTCACATGTCTGTCTGGTTGAAGTGTGACAGCAGCCACATTGGAACTCCATCTGATGATTGCTGTCCATATGCCAGGCCTTGGTAGGATAAGAGTAGTCAATACCAACAACAATAGGTCAGTGTCAGCTATTTGACAATACAATGTCTTCATGTCACAATCAAAGGTTACAACTCATAACATATCCCTCAGTGGCACTCACATGTATGACAAATAGTGTGTGACATACAGAGGACACTTCACCAGCATGTCAAGGCCTGTCTTACTCAAATCAATAGTCATCTCGCTGGTATGTCAGACAATGTCATATCATGTCTCATACCCTTGGCAAACTCCATGTCTCAATTAGGACACAAACATATTTCCACATGCATGTTGTGCTCATAGCTGTCAGGACAATTCACCCACACTTAGGCCCATATTTAAAAATAAATGACAAAGTGGGACACTGTGCCAAAATTGGCAGTGCCATGTTCTGTCATTTTCACAACACAGGAATGTGGCGTATTTATTTGCATACAGTGAACCCCTGCTTTTCCCACTGTGCTGGCACTAAATTGAGCTGCCTAGCACCTACACAGGCATCCTTGTGCAATCGTGCAAGGATGTCTTCATTGAGAGGTTTGATTGTGTATCTGTGGAAAGTTGTCCCTTCCTGCACATAAACAATCAGTAATGGTGCTTTGGCATTTCTGTGAGTGCTGCACAACACAGCACAAACAGAAGTGCCAAAGAGTCATTTTGAAAAGTTTGTGCATGTGCAGGAATGGACACCTTCCCACACATAAACAATCATGTTTGGGATTTTGCTCTTTCTATGCATGCCGCAATCTGCTGCATGCCTAGAAAAAGCAAAAAATTAGAAGGAATATAAGTATTCCTCCTCGTTGCACCTTGCTAACGCCATCTCTGGGGTGGCGTTAGATTTTGGCGCTGCGTCAGGTTTATGAAAATTCATAAATCTTAGGCAGTGTCAAAATGTAATGGGTGTTGCTGTGGCATGCCCACAGCAACACTCATTGCACGCCCCTTCCACGCAAAGGGCTGTGTCTGAATGGGCCATATTTACAAAGTGGCCTTAAGCCAAAAAAGTGGCTTAACACCACCTTATAAATACGACACAGGACATAGTGCCACTGGAGCGTCACTAAACGTAACACTCCAGTGGTGCTAGGGGCTCTTAAATATGTCCCTCATTGTGCATTTGACAAAGGATGTTAGCTGCTGCTGTGTGTGAGTTCTCATGTAAAACACACACATATTGACGTACACCTGAGACACTCCTGCACTGTACTGGCACAGCCACTTTGTGGAGGTGATTCACAAACTACACAAGTGCTGCAGCTGGTTACGGAGATGTGTGGGCGTCAGTCTTTCACCCTGCATACAATGGATATGCTACGGCAAATATTGCTTGCCCTATAGAAAAATCAATGTCCATTGGCAAATATCACATGGACAAACTACTGTGACATGCATGAAAGGACTGTACAATGAGGATGATGGTTTAGATGAGGAGCAAGTACAAATTGTCCAAACAGTGCCAGCAACGTGTCACTTGAGGCCTACAGTACACAATCTGTCTTCAACATGTGGTAATGACCACACAATCTCAAAAAATCACTCCACAAAATAACATTGTAGATATGTAAGACCACACACATAAGCACACATATTGTGAAGGCTACTTAATGTCCCAGTCACATCGTCAGCAGGTTCCCCTGTGTGCTTGCCACCAACAAGTATGAGTTATATGTGTGTGAACTGACACTATCTGTACCCTGGGTCTGCAGACATGTTGCTGTCGGACTAATCCCAATGGAGTGCCAATGCAATAAAGGAACAAATACCATCCCAATGAAAGTGCCAGTAGATAATAGACCAAGGCTGACATAAATCACCTGTAAGTACCTAGTAGATAATAGGGCAAGGCTGACATCAACAGCCTGTAAGTCCCTAGTAGATAATAGGTCAAGGCTGACATAAATCACCTGTAAGTCCCTAGTAAGTAATAGGGCAGGGGAGTGTTGTCATACAGTTGGATACCTGAACTTGAGTGTGCACTGATGTGTAGCCTGCATCCCTCTCTGAGGGTAGCCCTGCAATGCAAACTGTGTGCTAAAAGGGAAGTCTGTGAAAAACTACATGGTGAGTAAAAGTGCATGTGCAAAGAACATTGTCACAAAATGCAACCTTAATGTCCGTCCAGATGTCCCAGACTTTGTGTGGCCCATGACCTTGAGCATGTACAAATGCAAAGATGCATAATAGAGCCTGCTGTTTGGGAAAACCACCTCTTAACACTTACGTACAGTAGAAATGTATCTACAGTGGGTAACATGTTATTCACAGATATGAGCAAAGATATTGTTCTGAAGGAACACTATGACTCATAAATGGATCATTAAGATTGTTGAACTGATATCCCTAAACACAGCACTATAGTAGACAGAAGAAATCACACATGAAGTACACAAACCACCCACATGCATGGCATGACAAACACATCCATGTTACATGTCTGTCCAGCACATCTCAACACTTGCCTGCACTGGGAATTGTAAGTTACCCATGTTTTATGACAGCCTGATGTCTGACCTTTGGGTCACACAAATACACTGTCATAGGGGTGGCTTAGCTGACCACAATCCAGGGAAAGTCAACAGAATCCCTGGACATACACTTACCAAAGGTATCATGTGCATGAACATGTTGAGCACATTGGTCAGCTATCCTAAGCTGTGCGGCTACACTAAACGGCAGAAATGTGCCTTCTGTGTAGTCTGATCCCAACTATGCATGTACACCCACATATGTACACTCAAAGTAAACATATTGTACACATGGGAAGACAGGAAGGTGGGTAATAGTGAAGCTCCTATGGAGCTAGTGGCTTGTAAATGAGACCCTTAGTATCATAATACTTGCCTGCACCACACATTGTAACCATGCCCCTTATTGCGTGATAGCCTGCAGGCTGTACTTTGAGAAACAGCACATATTGTTTGACTTGTGTGCAGTCCTACATGTGGGTGTATGGACCACGTTTGTTGGCTTGTCCATGTCATCCCTGGAGGTAAACTAAGCATTGGACTGAGGTGTTAACACATAGGGGCAAATTAACAAGGAACTGGCGCTTTGGCTCCGACACACCAGTTTCCTCGAGCTGCCCTGCGCCCCCCTACTGACACCAGGGTGACTGTGTATTTAAAATACAGTGCACCATGGTGCTCGTAAGCACAACTGTGCAAAACCTTTTGGCACCATTATGATGTTTTGCTGGACTAGCTCCAAAATTTGGGCACTAGTCCAGCAAATCTCAGTTTGGCCAATAGGATATATCACTAGGGTCAGTTCAACACTTGCTTGGACAGGGTTTAAATAATGATGATAGAATGGTGCAGAGAAATCTTGCAAATTTCACTGTGCCATTGTTTTGTGCCTCTCTGCAGGGAATGCCCACATTGAATACATTATACCTAGTGCAGGTATAATGTGGTGCAAGGGTTTACAAAGTAGCACCATGCTAGCATTGCACCACTTTGTAAATATGGGACAGGGTGAGGTCCTATTTAGTGCTGCCATAGCGTCAAAATAAATGAAACTATGGCGGCGCTAAGGGGCATAAGGGACTTGTAAATATGCCCCATAGTTGGAAAGTGAGCCAACCCTCGGAAGTTATCATGTCCATAAATCATAGGAAATGTAGCCTGTGCATTGTTTGATCATAGCAAGGCATGTAAACTTACAAGACATACCTTGGACACATGGAAATAGAGGAGTATGTGGAACACAACTATTCACAGGCAACACAACAATCCACATGGCTAATACCATGTAAACATTATTTCCACAAGGTGCCATACATCTTTACACAGATTACAGTTGTTGCATCACAAATAATTACACATTGTCCCAATGAATGTTTTCTAAAGCCATTGTGTCTGCCAAAAATGAAGCATCCCATGTGACGTGTTGGAACTGCCATATCACTACAGGAAGTGAGGTAATGGATCTACCATGCTGCACACCAGGAACAGCAACGTTACTTTCACTTTCTATTATAGGCACAGTCTTTTTGGCTGTGTTGGAGAGAGGTGGTGTGTTTGGTGAGCTGTGTTTAAGAGTGGTGTTAGAGGTGTCTTTTGTGCTGTCTTCTGTCTCCATAGTGACATCTGTTTTGTCCTGTATATTTGTGAATTGTATTGGTTTGTGATTGTATTGTTGGATGTTTGTCTTTGAGGTACTTTTGTCTGTTGGGTTAGTTGGCGTAGTTTGTGGTTATATTTCCTCTCTGAAGGGGACCGTGGGTTTGTTTAGGGACATATCAGGAAATTGAAGGGCCTGTCACTTCAGTGCAGATGAATTTGGAGGCTTCTTATGGCTAGTCACTCATTACCTCCCTAATATGGTGGCCATGGGGGAAAGAGTGATACAGGGATACCTGACAGAGGCACCAAGTTGCTGTGGGGGAAGGTCCTCTCCCACATGACCCATATCTTCAAGGTTGAGTGCACTGCTTGCCACTTTAAACATCGCTGAGCAGACATCATCACCAGGGAACGGGACCTTCTGTGTCCTTTAGCAAATCATGTCTGATGTGAAATAGTTGTCCAACATTCACAGTGCTATGTCTCATGTTCTTTCTTGCAGGTGGACCCCAGCTGTACACCATTGGAGAGGTGGCAAGCTTTGCAGACCCCGATGCTACCAGTGAGTGTCAATCTGTTTGTGTAATGTGTAGTGCAAACATTGTGTGTGCTGTTGTATGTTGTATGCAATGCCAGGTACTAATTGCATGTATGCTACTACAGACACCACATGCTAGAAATGGATATGGACTCTAAGGTTGCAGCTGTGTATAGGATGTGCATCCCAAACAATGCACTGGTTGCAACATGTGCAGCAAGTGCCATCTAAATGTTGGACATGGTATATGAGTCAAAAACACAGTGATGACAGTAAGGACATGTGCCAGAAGGACAGTGTTCCTGCTCCGTGTGCCCCATGTAGCACACAGTAACTCAGGTCATGGTGTGATTAATGACTATGTGAATAGTTCCCTAAGAATAGCAGGACAGTAGTCAACATACCACACTTGAAAATGCCAACGTTTTGGCCATCATTGTGTTGCATTGCACCATCATCTGTGTTTTAGGTTGCAACATTGCCAACCCATGAATACCGCACAGATCTTGTCATGTGTGTTTGGCCAGAGGAATGTCCATACAACATTGTCATACGACATGACATCACTCACAACATCATCAGATCGTGGTGGTCCAGATAGTGTCCATGATGTGATGCAAACAGCTTCACACAATGTACACCATTGGCCAGTACTGCCTAAGGATCCCTCTGCAGATAAGGTGTAGTGCATGCATGCACCCACATATGAGTTGCTGAGTGCTGTTGTGCAACACGCTGACCAGAGTTTTGGACACATATACAGGCAATGGGCTGAATAGTGGGAGACATCAAGAAACTCTGGGACTATACATCAAGTCATGGCACAGCTCACCAGGTACTGACCTCTCTGGATTTGAGAACAGTGTCATGCTCCTCTGTGTGACATGAGTGACTCCTCCACCCTCCATTTTCCCATATGATACCTGTAATATCCATTTTCCATGTTGCAATGTGTCCAGACATCTGTTCTTGCCATAAGGGGCACAAACTGTTGTGGGACCACATTTAACTTGCAGTCCTTGCTCAGATGAGTCTGCTACATGCCAACAGATCTGAGGTCACTTGTGCAAGCATGAGGGACATTCATGAGCAATCCAACATGATGAGCGTGACCTACCATGGTCACATGGCTGATGTGTATGATAATCTTAGTCAATGGTGACATGGTCCTTTAAAGATTTTCAAAGCTGGTTTAATAGCTAGCCTTGATACATTGGACATGAGCAATGTGCAGATGATAGTTTGTGTGCAGATGTGTATTATCCCTGCCCTTTAGGATGGCATTGTGATTTGTGCTGGCCAACATGTGACAACTGCAGATGGTGTTTTCATTACATGCCTGTTGTTCATTTGCCTAATATACCTTTGACTGACATCTCCCATTCACGTTGCAGCTGCAAACATGAACGCATCCCAGAAGCACCAGTTTGAGAAGTGTGTGAAACTCTACCGCCACATATGTCTGGTCACAAAGGACTAAAGGAGGATGGGGCGGCTCTATGACAGGGAGCGAGCATCAGGCACATAGAAAGCATTCTTTTAAGAGGGTCCACCCAAGGATCCATTCCCCTCGGACCCACACAGCAGGCAGGTGTGTGGCCACAGACAAGGTAGGTGCTACAGGGACAGGACCATCAACACCAGCTGCAGCAATGAGTGCCCCAACTTGATCACAGGCTTTACCTACATCTGTGGAACCACCCTATGTGCAGGAATTTCACACAGAGCTTGCAGACCAGAATTATAGGATTGCCAGGCTTGAGCACTAGAATGATCAGATGATGAAGATGCTCTGAAGAGATTAGGGCTGCAGTGATGAGGCGCTGAGGTAGACAATGGTCTGGATAGACATTACTTCACTTCCTCTTGAATATATTTTTACATAGTTGGGGTATTTAGATAGTTAGGGTTAGATAAATTAGTGTAGTGTAGATAGTTGTAGGACATAGTAATTTTTTTAGACGTGGGTTTTTGGGTAGCTCTTTGATATGTTTGTGGGTGATGTTTTGGGTATGTGTGTTATTAAAAATAGAAAATACAAAATAAATATAATTTTTTTTTAAAAATAAAAAAGAAATATTTGATTGTTTAGGCTGTAGTTACTGTTGTCCTTGTCTATAGATGTATTTTAAGGGGGTTGATGTTTATCATGTGATGTTAGATGCATAGAATAAGTTAAGGTAAGATAAGTTACTAGCAGCAATAGCTGAGGTTAAGATAGGGTAGGTTAGGTTAGTATGGGTAGGTTTGTTCTTTACGTTTTTTTAGGCTAAGATTTGTAGTTTGATTAAATCTTGTTTTTTCCTCCTGTATTGTCTCCATCATGATTTACTGTCTATGTTGTAGCTTGCCTGCACAGGTCATGATAGGCACATGCCTTTTCACACAGTAGTTAGTTATATGTGTGACTATGTGTATTCCCCATGGTCAAGTAATTAGCAATGGTGCCACATCAGCAAATCCAGACATCATTCAGCAATGTACCTGACACTCTAGATGTGAATGGATATACATCTGGTATTCGTACAATATTTCTCTGTGTTGTGAAGTAACATGATTTGCATTGTCATTATGTTGTTGTCATTGCACTCCCTCTAAATCTAGATTTTGTTACTGAGCCACTCATGGCTACCCCTTAGAGTCTTACACATGCATCATTTATTTGTCACATCAATGTTTTACTGTTGCTACCATCCTTGCATGGCCCAGACACTTGTGTAGTGAACGGTGTCAGCTACCGCAAAACATGCATGCTAACTGTCCCATGCCATGCTTGGGTTCTTCAGGCAGAACTTGCTAGTCCACATAGCTATCAGTCCCCTCAATCATGTGTCAGTGTGTGTGGCTTTGTGTATGTCACAAATCCAAACATATGCCTTAGGCCGGTATTTAGGGGCACCTTGATAAACCCTTCCCGCCACCAGAGCATCTCTTTTTGTGATGCTCCATTGGCACTGTGTCCCTTAATTTATTTACAAAGTGCCATTAAGCCACTATGTATGGCTTAATGCTGCATTGTATCTTTGCCCCCCCCCAAGTGCAGATTTCTGTGGCAGAGGGGCATTCAATGGGTGTTGCTGTTGGCATACCCATGCAACACCTATTGCTTTTGGTGCTGTCTCAGATTTACAATGGAATGTAAACCTGAGGCAGTGCCAAAACACTGATGCCACCCCAGGGGTGGGATTGGCATGGCACAACAGGGAGAAATACTTATATTTCACTTTGTTTTTGCCCTTTCTATGTGTGCTGCATTGTGCAGCACGCATAGTAGGTGCAAGGAGCCACTATTGATTGCTTATGTGCAGGATGGGACAACTTCCTGCACATAAACAACTATTCCCAGCAATGCAGGAACCCTTGCACTATGGTGCAAGGGTACCTTCATTGGCACTAGGCAGCTGATTCAGCAGCAGTGCTAAGGAAAAACACATGGGTGTGCAGTATTCCGTTACATACGGCGCAACCCTGCATTTTGGAAATGACGCAGCTCCGTGCAGCTCAGCACAGCTACATTGCTTGCAGCACCAGGCTGAGCAATTGTGTTGTAATTAGGCCCCTCAGTATATTGAGTTCACACGGTTACTGCCTCAGACACAGATTCAACACAAATGAGGTATTGAGTGAGTTTATTTACATAAGCAATAATTAAACATGTAGTACTGAACAGTACACAGGAGATTGACCCCATGAGAGATCCTAAGTCATTTGATGTCCAGACAGAGTCTAAGGTGGGGGACATACCATGAGACATGTGTAGGAGAGGAGTGCATCAATGAGGAGGAGAGGACATTGCCATTAGGTAGGGTTGGCCATAATGACAGTCCACATGTGTGATTGGTCAACAGTGGGAGAGTGCAGAGGGGATGCAATAGTTGTTGCAACACTGACATGATCTTAAGCACAGAGCAAAAGAGAAACTCTCCATGTGCCACCGAATGAAGCTACCAGATGGTTTTGTGGTTGACAGATGTTCCTTCCACATCTTCATCCTCTGATGTGTGTGGTGCCGTCCATGCCAGGGATGGTGCTGGTGTTAAAGTGGAGGGAAGCACACACACATCAGGGACAGGAGACATGGATTCCAAGGTCCCGGCAGCTGTCCTCTGTGGAAAGATGAAAAGCATCACTGCAGCAAGGAGGTACTGCTGGTTTCGCAACATATCAGCAACATCTCAGTGGTAGGCAGCCAGGTTGTCAATGAAAGAGGCCAGCATCCACTCCATGGCCTCCAGGACAGTTTGGATAGCCCCAGCCTGTTATCAATCACCCTAGTGCCACTTTGGGAGAGCATGTGTTCATGCCTCTGCCTCATGACACCTGCAATGTTGGCCAGGGACTGCTGGAGTCCACAAAGTAGAGAGTGGGTGCCTCTGATGGCAGACGAGTTGTCCTTATCCAGACTGAGGCACCCAAGGACTCCTGCTAGGCTGCCCACCATGGTCTCCATCATGGTCTCCATCCCTACCCTCAACTGCTGTGCCAGCTCCCTCTGGACTCCTACCGCTGTGGTTTGGAATGATTTCTGGGTCCTGGGGATCCAGGGCTCTGGGTGAGCTGGCAGGTTGTGTGTTCTCTGTTGGGTGGGTCATCTTTAAAACCCCACAACATTTTGTGTCCTCCCTGCCACTGGAGATTGGGTCTGGATGGCACCCCGGATCTGCTAGAGAGTGTCTGTTTTGATGCTTTGCAGCTGGTCATCACCATCATTTAAGAAGCCCAAGACAAGTAGCTGTTGGTGAAATGAGATAGAGATATGTCATTGTTGATCTAGACTAGCTGTTCATATGAGTCATTGGGTTGTTAATCATGGTGGACTATTTACATGGTGCAGAGCCACACATCAATTCTCTCATTTATGGGCCCCTAGCGGCACACCGTGCCACCAGGGAATCATTTTTGGAATGCTCCATTGGCACATTATGGCAGTTCACATTTACAAGTCCAGACAAAGTTACCGTGGGTGGCTTTTCATGGGCTTCTTCATATGAACTCCTTGCATGCATTACGCTGCATAGCAGTTGCGTGCATGGGTGTTGCTTGGGATATTCCCACCAGGGAAGCATACGGAATCTGTTGCAGTGCCAGATCTTCAATTTTGGGTACGTGTCTCATTCCGCTGCCAGTTCACGTGTATTGTAAGAGTGATGCAAATGGAGAACTGTCCACATGCATCCTCCTTGTCACCTCTTGCTATGTGTGCTATATCCTGCACCACCCATATTAAGATGCAAACCACCTCTTGTGTATGTGAATATGCATGAAGATGTCCCTTCATGAACAACAACACTCATCCCTGTAACAACGGCCTCCTTGCAACACAGGTGTTGTTTATACATTCAGAGTTCTGCTCCAAAAAGCGAATGTCTTGTGAGATATGTGGTTTCAAATCTACTTGCGGATATTGTTGAGATAATCTTTAATAGTGGTTTTGTAATGGAGTGGTTATGTAATTTACTACTGAGTGTTGTTTGGTATTTAAGCCTTGAATGTGCTTGTCTTAAAAACGTAATTGTTTGTTTTGTTATTTTCATTTAACTAATGGGTAGACCAAGACAAGCGAAACAGTCAAGTAAAAAATCTCAGTGCTTAAAAAATACAAACAGCTTTGTTTGGCTGAATACACATAAGTTATCTAATATGAATTGGCTAAACATGATATTGCAGAAACGACTTAGCCCTATGTGTACTGCCCTGTCTGCTAATTATATGATGGTTTTATCTATTAATAGCCACTCTTTTGCAATTAACTATGTTTTCATTTTTGCAGACATGGTGTAGCTAGGAGACATCTAAACAGCTCCTAATACTGGTGCTCTGATCTCTAAAATGTGGTGATGAATTTACTAACCCCTCTGACATTTCTGAGTTTCAAGAAAGGCCATGATAAAGTTGTGCAAAGACTGCACCACTGCTACAAAGGATAAATGTCATATATGGAACTACAGTGTGGCTTGTGGCATCCCTGTGAGTAAGTTTAAAAATATGACATCTGTGATGCCACTGTAGCTCCGAACTGTTCTAGGCCTAAGCTGCAGCAGGCATAGGAGAGGGAAATTGAGACATACACACACACAGGTGCACGCGCGCGTGCACAAGTGTGCGCACGCACACACACTCACACACACGGTCCACAAAATGGCTGCTGCCACATGGAGGCATGGAAAACAAAGAGAGCTTACTGTCCTACCTTGACTCCAGTTCTTTCTCCATCAATACATTTTGCAGGACTGCAGGGAAAGTGTAGCACAAATATACTCTTGAAATGTGGTTGGGCCTACCCAAGGGTCTAGTGCAGCATCAGTAAAGCACCCATATTAAATTCAACAGCATAGGAAAATGGACACAGTGAGAAAAGATTAGAATAAACCTAAACATTCCCCAAACACAAACAGCACAAGACAAAACGTACCACTGCTAAATACGTTTTAAAGTTGGAGGAAAACAATTAATCAACTATTTCACACAAACAGTCTGAGGCACACAAAAATGGTGGGCAATCCCATGGGGAAGAACAAATGAGCAGGTTTAGATGCATGAGCCTGGACTTTCGCAGCCACTGCAACCATAGCCACCTACACGCAAACGCAGAAAAAAACCTACATATGGCACACATACAAGCCCCTAAAATATAAAATATATCTATAGCACACAAGCAATGAGAATGTTAAAAAATACTTTACGGAGATACATCCAAGCCCTTCTATCCCCTAAAAAGAAAAACAAATCACAGTATGAAGACAAATCTGGAAAACATTCACGAGATACTCGAGGATACATAGCCCAGTCCCCCCCATCCCAAAAATGTGCAAATAGTATCCTTTAAAAGACTTTAATTCTATATGCCCCCCTACTCCAAAACACCTACCCATTTAACAACAGGGACAAAAAAACTGAAAAAGAACAGAAATATTGGTGTCTGCCCTTCCTCAAATAACAAACGTTTTACAGGTTACTGCATCGAGCTTACCAGATATTCTAATAGAAATTCTAAGGTTGTTACTGCAGCAGAAATTGCGGACAAAAACAGAGAGATGCCTTCCCTCCATAATTCAAAGTCGAAATGACCAAGGTCCGAATAAAGCAAAGAGAGAAGTCTGTGGGACAGGAAAATGAAGTGGCTACTGTATGTACAGTATCATTCCAGACGCTGTGGCTCTTTCCTCCTGTAGGAAAATAAAAAGAGAAAAAGAAAAATGCATTTTTGTTAAAAAAATATTACTTGAAGAGTCTGCTTGAGTAAATAATCATACCTATATGTTGACCACCCACATTAAAGAAGTGCTGCACACGTTCGGAAAATACTACTCACATTCATTCCAGTCATGTTGTATCCATGCTTCTCACATTAGGATTTTACCCCGAACAGAATTTTTGGTATGAGGTGTGGCATAATCACATAATCTCGGGCACTAAAACTAAATTGCTTTGTGCAAAATTTCCAACATTAGATTTATCCCGTCGGCATAATTAAATATTTGCCTGGCCGTAGAGGTAAAGCAATTAGCTCAGGGTGAGATAATCTGTTGCCTGACACTACGGTACAGAAGCTAAAGTGTCAGTGGTCTTACTTGGTTAGTCTAGTTCTGTAGGTGTCCAGTAAATAGATGTAAGGTCAGAATGCCAGTGTCGTGGTCTTTGCAACCAGAGTACTTGGTTGGTGGACGCCACTGAGGACCATTAACGGAAAGAAAGGCATAAACCCGGGGAAAGCTCTGGAGAATCATCGGGCTTGTAGTGTAACCACAGTCTGAATGAAAGGGAGGTTATTGAAGAGCGTCCTGTATTGACCATTGAAGAGGCCCTTTTCAGGGAAACATGCACTCCCTTCTACAAAAGAATGGAGAATGACATTGCCAAGACTGAGAAAATTTAGTTGAGTTGCTCCAAAAGTTATGAGGAAGCGTGGTACAGTGACTCATGCTCAAATAAGTGTATGGTAAATGGGATGCTTCGGAATATAATGGCAGAATCACTGTATTTCCTGCAAGCAGGGTTTCTTTAGTTTTGAATGCGTTACGGTCAGAAGACTGCACTCCACCTCCACCCAGGGAGCGAACACAGTGCAGATACATCATAATGTTGGATGTTACCACTCACCATAGTATTCCTCTCTAATCAGTCAACAATTTAGAATTAGGGAAAAGAAAGTATTCAACGCTTCTCAGATATTCAACATATCTGGACAAAAACAAGACCCCCTTTCATGTACAGACAACAGTACACCCTGGCCAAGGCTACTAATATCAATAAGGAGCTGTGCAGATGCAACAGATATTTAAATATTGCTGGTCAAACAACAACTCATTCCTTTGAGAAACATTACACACAATCCAACAGAACAGACTAGACTGAACTCTGAGGCGAGATAGAAAACGGTACCCAAACTCTGCCAAAACGACAGGGCCACCACACTAATGGCAATTTGGTGCTCTGTATATCTCAGTAACATAACGATGAATAAACCTAACGGAGCAGTGCAAGAGAAAAAAAGTAAACCTATAGAAATCGTAGGTATACAAATGCACACACCTTAATATTTTTTTGTGGCTATGACACTCTTGTATTCAACTGTTCCCTCTCTACTGTGTTTTCGTTCATATTTGCCCATTAAATGCATTATTAAATGTATCATATTCATTCACCCACACCTGCTTTAATAAGCTTTCCCTATTAGCTTACAGATAAACAATAGATTAAAATTATTTTATTTCTTCTTTCTAGACCTATGCCTCATCAATATTCAGAAACCTCAGACCAGGCGACATCACCGTTTACAACCAACAGATTTAAACAGTCTCTGAAATCTAAGAATCCTATTTCATCAGTAGGATTATAGAAGATTAAAATGGTTGTGCTTTAACTAATGAGAGTAAAGATTGTACGAAATCTAAATAAACACACCTATAAAGAATCTACAAACACAAATCTTCTTTTCATGTGGCTATTTATAAATGCTGCTGTGTTTGAATAATGCAAAGTGGCAGTACCGCCTGTTCAGGTGCAAAGCTTGTGTTGCAAAATAATTGCATGCTTTTTGTAATTGAAGAGCACATCTCACCTTTTTAATGACTACCCTTCAGCTTTTGTGATCCGGTGGGCATATTACATTACACTAATTATTACATGAATCTCTATGAAGTAATGTAAAACCATGGTGAATTACTGTCTTCTTAGTTCAAAGTAGTGTTTTACTCACTATGCACTGTGTATTGTTTGGGGAGTTGCAACCGACTTCTATTTGCATTTTAGTTTTACAACGCTAGTTGTTTATCCCATTTTTTTCGTAAACTGAATATGAAGAAGGGTCCTGCAGTCTAGGCCTAAGAGCTTGTTTGCCTTTCTGCTTTACTTCTGTATTACTATGCATTTATATATGCTATTCTTTTTCTCTTTATTTCTCACTCATCGTTTACACCCTTTGAAATATGTTATGTAAATTCACCAAGAAAATATGATTTTATTACATGGATTGTTTTTCTCCTGAGAACAAGGGCCATGTGCTGCTGCCTCTCTCTTATAAGCTGGAATTCTGCTAGTATGTCCTGTTAAATAGAAATACATTGGTAGCAGGGAGCAAATAATTGACTGCACCCCTGTTCAATATAGCAAGATGTACACACTATAATAGAAGATGTAATGACCAAGGGGAAAAGAATTCAGGAAAAAGTCCATCACGGAGACTTCATTTGAATAGAATTGTGAACAGTTAAGTCACGTTTTACTCTTCCTTTGCGTCTTAGAAACACATTTTCATGACAGAACGCCCTAGCTCCATATTCCAAAGTAACATAGCCAACATGTATTTGGTAGATCACACAGTTTTTATTAGGAGTGTACGGTAGAGCCCAAGGGTAAGGCTCTTTTGAAATAAAAATAAGCCAACAGGGCTCACGGTAATATGATTACAGTTTAGTAATTTTAAAGAAGAGAAACAGGAAGAGCTAATATTTCAGTTCTCAACAATACATCAACCAATTGTTCAAAATACTTATAATGCAAGAGTTTACATCATGATAGACAACCGTGCATATTCTGTAGGTAGATCGCAATTTGCTGCCATTTAAAAAAGACAGTGACATGAATGAAGTGTTAAATACATCTTTATGCATGCATGAATGCAATTTCTTATACTTACTGTAATTGTCTTTAGTACATGAGATCCAAAATTCTGGTTTGTCTCCAACTGGTACACAGTTTTATGATTGCATAGCAATAACATTAGATTAGTTTCATTGACATATTGACATTATTTTGACCTCAGTAAAAATGATTGCATTTAAATGTGTTTTTAATGTAACTGCATCCTGTGACTAATTGAATGTAAAGCATATCAAACACATACCTCTAGTATTGTGTTTGTGAAGGCACATTTGTAAGAACTCAAATAGGTCTATATTGGGTTATATCACAGCATCCAAAATGCTTTTTATTGTTCATAAATGAATGATGGTACTTGTGATTCGACATGCGGAACAACATATTTCACTGTACTATGTCGTTAATCTTGGAAATATGATTGGAAATATGATGTTCCACTAACTACAGATGGTGTACTGTGTGTGGTTTTGAGTCAGTTCATTCCGAGGAGCTATTGGCCAACAATAGTGTGGATGCCTCTTTTTTCGCCCTTTTTTCGGATTACCTTTTTCAGGGTTCTACGTGATTGAACATGCTTTTCATACTTACATTTACTGTTATGTTGCATTATGTGTATTTGTATATCACACTGTCACCCACAAGGGTATCCTGGTACTGGTATAACAAAGGCCCCTGCAAACTCCGCAGTGCTTGGGCCCCAAGCTCCATGGGCCCCCTCAGCACAGCTCTTGGCCTGAGTGAGTCTGGAGGGGGCGCCTCTGTGTCCTTTGCAAGGGGGCCCCTTCCAGTTTCGTTACGCAACCATATCCTGGCCCTGAGCAGCTTAGACCTGGCTATTGTAGGTTGATTAATTTAAAAGCCAGGCCTTCATCTTCTTCTGAAAATTAAGAAGCCAGGACGATGCTCAGATGTGGTGTGGGATGCCGTTCCATAGGAATGACGTAAGAGAATGTGCATCTGCCTGATCTGGCTCTCTGTATGCATGGGATGTGTGCAAGTAAAAGTCCTACAGAGCGAAGATGTTTGGGTGGTTACCCCTCAACAATTCCCCATAAGTCATACTTTGTAGTTGCCTTTCTCTGTGATAAGAATCTGCAAAATACCATGCAGTATATCACAATGTGTCAGAAAACTAGAGATGTATTACATACCTAGAGCAGGCTTATATTCCTACCATTCTGATTAAGCAAATGGAGATAGGGTTTTAAGTAAAAATTGGCCCTTAGTATCGTGGATGAGCGAAGTTAAGATTATTAAAAATAAATAAATTTGAGACAATATAAAAAATTAAACATTAACATTTTTGTCAAAAAAAACTGTGTGTAATCACTTTTTAAGTAGTTTGTTCACTATTATTTGTGAACTTTTTTTTTCTTTTCAGTTCATCAAAACATTCCCTATCTGATCACAAGGCTATAACTGTTTTGCTGAGATCAGAGGTATTCATATATACACTATTACCACAGTAATCCTTTTGCAGATAATTCTACTTTATCATCCTTCAAATTAACTAATATTTGCCTAGAGCCTTTCAATGTTATTTGGTCTGTATTGCTCATAACTGGTGCCCTTAATCGTTTCTGTTTTTATCACTTAAAGCTTTTCTGTTTTTATTACTTACCTACAGCTGCACCACCTCCCTCGCTGGATGACATACAGACCTCCACCATCAGAACTAGCAGGCGTACCATCTCCTTGTCAGGCATGTGTGTTCATCAATGACTAGCCTGCTTTGGGGTATTTTTGACTCCATGTACCTTCTAGAAGGCTAACAATAAGAGCTGTGTTTGTGAGATCAGTACACATAATATTCTATTAGTCAGTGCTGGCACCATTAGTTCTCAGGAACCATGTATCCCATGTTGTCTCTGCTCTCTCTTTTGCTAAACTAGATATATTCCTTCATGTCCTAGCCAGTCTTCAAAGCAGAAAGTTTTACAGATGTGGACATGGGAGTACATAGAACAGTTTGGTCTTAAAGTCCTTCTCATCCCACTACATCTTCCCCTGTGAAGAAATACATCATAACAGGTCTGAATCCAGGCAATTAGACAGAGGTTCAGTCTCATTAGATTAAGATTCAAGGCAATAACAAACACAACAATACAGAAACTAAGAATTAGAAATAGGTGTCCCATAAAGAAAACCGTGCTCTCGCTCCTAAACACAAATTAATTCTGAAATTATCTAATCATAGTTCTGAGTTAGGAATGAAGATGGTTTAAATGAAATATTAGAGAAATTTGGAAATACAAGAAGGTATCATCATAGTGAAGGCTTCAGTAGCAGTAAGTGCTTAGCATGAAGCTTCACACTTGCAAGGATAAAGGAAGCAGAGAGGTCTGTACCCTCCAAAGTCGAAGGGAATCTGCCTTAACTGCTAACAGCATAAGCATTAATTACATTAATTAAATCAAACAGAACCTTCAACATCAATTGTACCTTTTCCCTCCCCACCAGGATCCAAACATCTCCTTGTCTGTTGCGTGCATTTGTAACATCACCTGAATTTCTCATCCCACAGAACTCGGAGAGTTACTGCAACCTTGAGCAACTCCTGTTTCTGATATGCAATGATTAGAATCTTTGGCCATTCCTTGGGTCTTCACGTTTCTTATCAAGATTTCTCTTCTCAGGCCTTACTCTCAGCAAAACTAATACATATAACAATACTTCTATTCTCTATCTACTGAAACCTTGAAACACACGTGCTAAAGAAAGCCATCCAAGAAAAATAAATTTTACAATTAAGCCTTTTAATAAGGCTAACTTTAACCAAACATTTAATGCACAACTTGAATATATGATTATACATTGCACACATATAACGTTTCACAATAAATGCTGAAAATGAATAAGGAATATATGTTTACTTCTGCAAATACATATTAGTGTGTAAATATAATATGTGAATAATGAATATATGGAAGCATTTTAAATGAACAGTTGTGTGCATGTTTAGCAGGGATGTGGCCAAGCAGGCCAAGATGGCGGACACACCAAGCTAGTTCACTGTCCACAAGCCCATCCATCAATAATCATCCTGGTCAGAGACACTGTGGGGACCACCTGAAATACCTGGAGACCCCGCATCAACAACTATTTCACTTCTGCCTCTCATATGTCTATGCTCAGCCAGACCTCGTCCTTCTGGCCCAGCCTCATGGCTGGTGCCTGGCTGTAGAACCGCAGGCTGTGTAATTATCCCAATGGCCTTGCAAAAGTAGTCAGCAAAACCTTGATGGAATGTAGGTGGGGCCCTCCAAACCCCCTCCATAACTCTGAAGCATGCTGCCTCTGCAGAGCTGCACCTTAGCCTACTTAAAGCCGGGATGCCCAGTTGACATAAGCAGGGCCCGGGACCTTGGCCTTCCCAAATAACTCAGTACACAGTTCACCCTCATTGGAGTAAAGGGTGCATGCTGCTACCTATCCCAACTCACCAGGACCTCAACACCAACAATAGTGGGGTCTACCCCTCCCTATATCACTGGACTCTGTTCAATCCAGTAAAACACTGGAGATGATGGATGCCCCCCTTGGACTTCTCTCCCTTTAGCACTCCTGGGGGCCTTGGGATGTGTGACTCCAGATGCCTGGGACATTCCTGTGACTTCAGTGATCACTTCGATTGGACACTCTGCATTTCCTGTGCCCTACTGTCCCTTGAAGGGGACTCCTATTACCCCCTGCCTCAGCACTTGGATTGGGATGTGTGGGAGGTAGGCAATGCGCTGCTGGGGTCCGGCAGCACTATCCGGACAGAACCCAGATGATCTCCTGCTCTGGACATTTACTGTCCCTGTTTTGTGGCCTAACCAGATTTCCACTTCCTCTGAACCACCCCTAGATGCTGTGACCCCTACCTACACTGGTACAAATTATTTGCCCTCAACGCTTCTTCTCGTTGGGTCCCCCGGAGTGGCGGAGAAGGCTTTCAATCAACTTCTTTCCACCCTAGTGTTGGCACATTGGCAGACCCTGGGCAGCACCTCCCAGAACACATCTGAGATTTTCAGTCTCTCCCCCTGGCCCTGGTGCCTGCTACACAATGCACAGGGAGAAAGAACACTCCACAGACTTTTAACTCCCCTTCCTCACAGACCTTCCCTACTGACTGCACTTTGGCCCTAAAGCTCTCTTCACAATGGGCAGGCTACACTCTGCCACTCCCACACCACCTCCAGCCTGACAAGCTGGACAAAATACTGGCAGCAATAGAACACTCCAGGGTTTCTATGACAACACGACTAGGATCTGTAGCCTCGGAACTAGGCTTCCTTTACGATGACCACCACAAGCTCAGGGACAAGGATACTGACAGAGAGAAGATTCTTGCTGCCTTACAACCACTGGCCAAAGAAAACCAGATAGTAACTCACAATCTGCTGGAACATGGGCGATACCTTGATGACAGATCGAAGATGAGGAGGGCTGTTTGGGAAGAAGTAACGTATGGATCGTGGGGCTAAAGGAAGGTATAGAGGGGCAAGATTTCACCTCCTACTTGGAGGCCTAGCTTAAGACATTCACCTCGTCCTTTGATCTCACCCCCTTCTTCTCCCTGCGGAGGACCCATTGAGTCCATGCTCGCTGACTGCCACCAAAAGCCCTGCCATGTCTCATGCTGGTGAAACTCCTCCACTACAGAGATTGTGAATGTGATGCCCTTCTGCGGGTTGCCCAAAAGACGTGTCCACTCCGAGTGGAGGACAATTGTAATGTTTTTTCCAGACCACACCCGTACTGTGCAGTGCTAATGCTTCTCCTTCATGGAAGTCAAACATCAGCTTCTCCATTTGTGGGTTCAGTACTCACAAGGAGTTGGAGGTGCTGACTGAGGAGTGCTGCCTGCACCATGAACAATTATTTGGCAAGGCAGCAATGAGTGTCCCTGACACCCAAAAAAAGAAGATCTGGCAAGATATCCAGAACAAGATAAATGCCAATGGTGTAAGCCACCGCAACCTGGATGAAATTTGCAAAAGGTGGTATGACCTTCGCTCCAGGACCAAGGAGAAGGTGGCGGAGCGCATGAGGGAGATGCATGGCACTGGAGGAGGGACATCTACTGTTCCTTACCCTACAGCAATAGAAACCATGGTGGAGACAACTCTGGAGCCAGAAGCTGTACTGGGCATTGGAGATGTAGACAGTTCGACACCAGGAACATCAAAAAGTAAGTACCAAAATATATGCATTCACACCCGCAAATGCACTATACACACAATCCCAGGACACATCAGCAGGCACCTCCAGACTAGTTCCATTCACAGTTTGCCAACCTATAGAATAGTGCATTATGGGCAATGTAGTACAGTAGTCCAAATATAGGCAAATGTTTATTTTGAGGCATCAAAAATATGTGCGAGACTGACAGTGTATCTCCTATGGCCCACAGGTCTCCCACAAGGCCCCCCCATCAGCGCCACTGTGCAGGGAGAGGAACATGGCACAGACCCACAGGAGGAGGCTGCCACAGATACTGCAGGGGAGTGCAGGACAACACCACCCGTGGAATTGGCACAGGAGACCATGGTCAATCCTGCGCTGCCTCTGGAGGCAGCCGTTGAAACACTAGGGCCAATGCCTATGGAAAGGCAAACACATGCATCATCAGGCGCAGTGCGTAGACGACACAGATTGTAGTCTGTGCACAGTGAGGATGTGTCAGATGTAGATTTTGTGGGACTTGAGACATCCTTATTGCAGAGTCAGTGCCTGCAAAATAGACGGATGAGGTTAGTGCACCAGAACCTCTCTAGACTGCAGACCACTGTCACACACGGGCTGGCAAATGTGGAAAACCAGTTCACAACAATTAACACACATCTGGGTAACCTGACAACCTCCATTGACAATTTGGTCAGGGGAATGGTGGCTGACAGGGCACAGGCAGGGCGCAGGGAGCGCAACACTGCTGCCCGTTTAGACAGACTTGGTGCATCCATAGGGTGCCTGGCAACAAACACGACCTGCCTGTCAAGGCGCACTGTCAGCCTGCAAGTAGAACTGGGGCATTTGGCAGGAGATGTGGCACGTGGACTTAGCCGCATCAGCCATGTGGTGGATCTGCTTGAGACCAGACAGGCTGCAAGGGGCATAGGGGATACCCCGCAGGATAGTGAGGGGGTTCAACAGTGAGTAGTTTGTCTGCCACTGATGCACGTGTGCTGCGGAGTAGCAGTGCACAGCAGGGCTCAGGGGACCAAGCTGGAGTGAGCCATGGTGGCCGCAGTCTCAGGAGGCTGTGAGCCACTGAGACGCACTGGTACAGAGGCACATGAACATAATGTGTCGGATTTGACTGTTTGATTACCATACTGTAGCATAGTTCACAATTATATCAACATTATAGTTCTGCAATAAAAAGGTTTTGTTTGTTTGACTACACAACTGGGCTATGTGTGTCTGACATTAGTGAGTGTGGTCACGGTTGCCACGTAGCTGCCAAAGTAGTGGGTTGCAATGTGGTTCCGTCTCTGTCTGCCCTCCATTGCGATGCTTCTATCCCCAGGCTGTCGGTGTGGTAGCTCTTGCTCCTCATCCTCCATATCTGTGTCTTCAGGGGTGAGATATAGCCCACGTCTGGTGGCAATGTTGTGTAGGATGGCACAGGTGGCAACTATCTTGCATGCTGTTTCTGGGGCATACTGGAGTGCTCCTCCACTTTTGTGGAGGCATCGGAATCTTGACTTCAACAAGCCAAACGTCCTCTCGACTACAGTTCTGGTCCGCCGATGTGCAATGTTGTATCGCCTCTCGTTCTGATTGCCAGGTGTTAGGTATGGGGTGAGTATCCATGGTCTCAGGGCATATGAGACCATGTTTGACAAAAGAGGCAAATTTAGCAGGGCATCCCAGGGTTACACAGTGACCTGTATGTAAGGCTTCAGAGTGCAGTCACCAATACCTAGTAAATATCCTTCTCCAAACTCCCCACGTTCTAGGTGTTGGTGTATCCCATGTGCCTGAATATGTATGAATTATGTGTATTCCCTGGATATTTTGCCACAACGTCAGTAATGACATTATGGGCATCACGGATGTTTAGTGAGTGGGTACATTTCCTATAGCGGAATGCATATTTCAGATTTGCTGGTGGGCAAATTGGTATATGTGTCCCGTCCACACATCCTATTACATGGGGAAAGTTGGCAATTCTGTAGAAGTCCAACTTGGTGCTGTTAATTTCTGCCTCATTTCTGGGAAGGTATATATATCTGGACATGTGTGCGAGTATGGCATCTAGGAAACATCTGAAGAATCGTGAGGGTGGACTTTGGGATACCCCACCTACCACAGCAATCCCCTCCTGATAGCTACCCGAGGCCAAGAGGTGCAGTGAGCATAGCACTTGCATATGTGTGGGGATGGCGCTGTCGCACATTGTCTGTCGTTCAAGCTGAGGTTTCAGCAGTTCAATTATCTCTAAGATAACAGCACTGCTCAGTCTGTATTTATCATAAATCTCCTCCTCAGTTTGTTGAAATAGTGTCTGCCTGGTTCTGTATATCCTCTCCTGTCTCTGCCTCCTCCTTCTCTGCTGGGCAGCCTGGACTCTCCTCCTCCATGCAATCACGTGTAGTGCAGCCGTCATTTTGAGTAGCCCAGATGGCTTCTGGGTCTCCTTTTATACTTTGGTTCTTGTTACCACCTGCTCTGAATCAGTGGTAATCTGGGTGTGCAAAACGGGCTTTTTGCGACTAGTTCCAATTTGCGACTGGCTTTTGCATACGGTTTGCAATTGGCAATTTGCAACTTCCTAATTGCGGGTCGCAAAATCAGGTCCAAATTTTGCGAGTCGGTAATGGGTTGCATCGCTATTTGGTGATCCGAAATGGGATTTGTACATTTTGCGGGGTCGCAAATAGCACTGCAAGCCGTTTGCGAGCGCAATCCTTTGCTACATCTGGCCCTTTGTTCCCAGCCCACTTCAAAATCTTGATAAATGGAACATCTATGTTTTTCACAGACCCTAAAGCCTCCTGAGAGTGGGGGGAACGATATGATGGGGTCACCTGCCAAAGTGATTGGAGCCTCCATGAGTCCCATCCAATCTCAGAGGTGACGTTAGGGCAAGGTGTGAGAGAAGGCTGCCAAGCAGCCCACCTGCATGGGGCTTCCAGGCCTGGAACAGATTATTGATTACCGCAAATTGGCCTTAAAAGTACCTGCAACCCTGTGCACCAGCATTGGAGATATGGCAGGATGAAAAAGGGCCTCACTTCTTCTCCTCAGAAGGTAGCACCCCCATCTCTGATGAATCTCAGTGCGACTCACAGCCCCACCTAACAGCAGACACTCATTTAAATGTATCACTTTTCACTTCTTTCTTCATCTACTTTCATCTGCTATTGCATGCTGTCAGTAGGCACACCCCACCCAAGTATTATGGCCCTCATTACAACCCTGGAGGTAAAGTCCGCTGACCCCTGTGCCGACGGCCGCCAACATACTGTGTCAGCGGTGGAAATCCGCTACGAGTATTATGACCCACACTTAGAAATCCTCCACAATACAGACACCCACAAAAGTCCGCCACACCAAAGGTTAGTGATAAAGTGGCAGTACCAAAACCCACACCGTTACACCAACAGGAATACGCCCACACGATCATGAACCACAAATCGCCCCGTTGGTCATTCAACCGCGGTAAACCATTGGCGATACACACCGCCACGCTCAAAATACACACACACTTACAAAACACAACCACATTGGATAATTCAAAATACAAACACCTGATACACATACACACATCACACACCCAATCCAACATAAAGCACACACCCATATTACCCACAACCCCTTACAACGAACATTTTTGAAGAAGCAGAGAGACAGAAAAGCAAAGACCACACCAGCATCCAGAGGCACACAACACCATCACTCATACACCATCCATGCACAAAACACACACCCCAAAACATCACCCCACACATCACGTCACACATCACTCACACCACATCATGGCACCTCAAAGACACCCCAGGTTTTCTGAGGAGGAGCTCAGGGTGATGGTGGAGGAAATCATCCGGGTAGAGCCACAGCTATTTGGATCACAGGTGCAGGAGACATCCATTGCTAGGAAGATGGAGCTATGGCGGAGAATTGACGACACGGTCCACACAGTGGGATAGCATCCAAGAACCTGGGATGACATCAGGAAGAGGTGGAATGACCTACGGGGGGAAGGTATGTTCCGTGGTATCCAGAAACCAAGTAGCCATACAGAGGACTGGCAGTGGACTCCCATCTACTCCCCCACAACTAACAACATGGGAGGAGCAAGTCTTGGCGATCATGCATCCTGAGGGCCTCGCAGGAGTAGCAGGGGGACTGGACTCTGGTAAGGCAAATCTACCCCTACCCTCACACCCATCACTCCACCACCTCACATAAACCCCACCATCACATCCCACCCATCCCAATACCAAGCCCTGCATGTTACACCAATGTATGGACACCCATCACAGACCTGCAGGGACACCCATCACCAAAGCATGTCCAACGGAGAGACTCACCCAGGGCATACAATCACCACTCACAGAAGGGCCAAGGTGATATTGCAAGCACAGTAGTAGAGGGAAACACACCCATTGCACAAGATGGCACACACAAATATAATAACAATGCATTTACACCCCAACAGGACCCCTACACAATGTCACCGGACAGGAGGTGCCAGCCATATCTATTCCCCCCACAGAAGAGGCCCACAGTGAAGACAGCAGCTCTGCATGCCTGGATCAAGATGACCAGTCCGGCCCATCAGGGACCTCTGGACAGTCGGTTCCCCTGCCACAGTCCCAACCCATCACAGAACCTCACCCCTCAGGGGCCCATGCCACTGTCCCCAGGACATGTCAATCAGCAGTGTGTTCACCACTACAGGGACCCCAGGCAAACCCACTAAGCCAAGCAAATCAGGGGACTGGGGTCAGTGGCAGTGGGCACGCATGTTCAGGGGACAGAGGCAATCAATCAATCAATCAATCAGAGAATTTATAAAGCGCACTATGTACCCGTCAGGGTTTCGAGGCACTGGGTGGGGGGGGGTGCTGCTAGCATTCGAAGAGCCAAGTCTTGAGGAGTCTCCTGAAGGTGAGGAGGTCCTGGGTCTGGCGTAGTGAGGTGGGGAGAGAGTTCCAGGTCTTGGCGGCGAGGAAGGAGAAGGATCTGCCACCAGAGGTCTTGCACTGGATTCGGGGGACGATGGCGAGGGCGAGGTTGGCAGAGCGGAGTTGACGTGTGGGGGCGTAGAAGTTGAGTCTGGTGTTGAGGTAGGTGGGTCCGGTGTTGTGTAGCGCCTTGTGAGCGTGGTTGAGGAGTTTGAAGGTGATCCTTTTTTCCACGGGGAGCCAGTGGAGGTCCACCAGGTGGGGGGAGATGTGACATCGGCGGGGTATGTCGAGGATCAGGCGGGCGGATGCGTTCTGGATGCGCTGGAGTCGTTTGATGTCTTTCGTTGGGATGCCTGTGTAGAGTGCTTAGCCGTAGTCAAGTCTGCTACTGACGAGGGCTTGAGTAACCGTCTTTCTGGTTCCTGTTGGAATCCACTTGAAGATCCTGCGGAGCATGCGGAGGGTGTTGAAACAGGAGGAGGAGACGGCGTTGACCTGTTTGGACATGGTGAGAGCGGAGTCAAGGATGAAGCCGAGGTTTCTTGCGTGGCTGGCAGGGGTGGGTGGGGGGCCGAGGGCTGTGGGCCACCAGGAGTCGTTCCAGGCCGAGGGGGTGCGTCCGAGGATGAGGACTTCCGTCTTGTCGGAGTTGAGCTTCAGGCGGCTGTTGTTCATCCACTCGGCGATGGATTTCAGTCCCTCGTGGAGGTTGGTTTTGGCGGTGAGCGGGTCTTTGGTCAGGGAGAGGACGAGCTGGGTGTCGTCGGCGTAGGAGATGATGCTGAGGTTGTGTTGACAGGCCAATTGTGCGAGGGGGGCCATGTAGACGTTGAACAGCGTCGGGCTAAGAGAGGAGCCTTGGGGGACGCCGCAGATGAGGTTGGTGGCTTTGGAGCGGAAAGGGGAGAGTCGGACTCTCTGGGTTCTGTCGGAGAGGAAGGATGAGATCCAGTTGAGGGCTTTGTCTTGGATGCCGGCTTCTTGGAGACGGGTTAGTAGGGTGCGGTGGCATACTGTGTCAAAAGCGGCTGATAGGTCGAGGAGGATGAGGGCTGAGGTTTTGCCGTTGTCCATTTGTTGTCTGATGTCATCTGTGGCGGCGAGGAGTGTGGTCTCAGTGCTGTGGTTTCGTCTGAATCCAGATTGAGAGGGGTCTAGGATGGAGTTGTCTTCTAGGAAGTGGGCGAGCTGTGCGTTGACGATCTTCTCGATGACTTTCGCTGGAAAAGGGAGGAGAGAGATCGGTCGGAAGTTTTTGAGATCGTTGGGGTCAGCCTTGGGTTTCTTGAGGAGGGGTTGGATTTCTGCGTGCTTCCAGCTGTCCGGGAAGGTGGCGGTGTTGAAGGAGAGGTTGATGATCTTGCGGAGTTTGGGGGCGATGATGGCGTCGGCTTTGTTGAATACGTGATGTGGGCACGGGTCCGTGGGAGAGCCTGAGTGGATGGAATTCATGGTTGTGAGGGTTCCGGCGTCGTCTACTTGGGTCCAGGTGGTGAGGCGGTAGGCGTGGGAGGAGTCGTCGGGGGTGGGGTCTGGTGGAGGTGTGGTGTTGAAGCTGTCGTGGATGGCTGTGATTTTCTGGTGGAAGAAGGTGGAGAGTTCGTCGCAGAGTTTTTGGGAGGGAGGAACGTCGTTGATGTTGGCGTTAGGGTTGGAGAGTTCCTTCACGATGCCGAAGAGTTCTTTACAGTCGTGGGCGTTGTTGTTGAGTCGTTCTGTGAAGTGGGCGCGCTTGGCGAGTCGGATCCGTTGGTGGTGATCACGGTTGGCGTCCTTGAGGGTAGCATGGTTGTCGGGTGTGCGCTCGAGGATCCATTTCTTCTTGAGTTTCTGGCAGGTGCGTTTGGAGGTGGTCAGTTCGTCTGTGAACCAGGCTGTTTTTTTCTTTTCTTGGTTGGCGGTGGGTTTCTTGAGTGGAGCTAAGGTGTTGGCGCAGTCGAGGATCCATTGATGGAGGTTGATGGCGGCGGCGCTCGGGTCGGTGGGGTCGGGTGGTGGGTTTTTGACGAGGGTGCTGGTTAGTTGGTCTTCGGTGACTTTTCCCCAGCGGCGGTGAGGCGGTAGAGGGATGCGGTGGTGTTCGGTGTTTTTCTTGAAGGTAAAATGGACGCAGTGATGGTCGGTCCAGTGGAGTTCGGAGGTGTGGCTGAAAGAGATGTGGTTGCTTGAGGTGAAGAGGGGGTCAAGTGTGTGTCCGGCGATGTGGGTGGGAGTGTTGACCAGTTGACGGAGTCCGAGGTTGAGGAGGTTGGTGGTCAGTGATGCGGAGTTGGCGTCGTTGTTGTTTTCCAGGTGGAAGTTTAGGTCTCCCAGGAGGATGTAGTCGGGAGAGGCGAGGGCGTGGGTGCTTGCGAGGTCGGAGACGGTGTCGCTGAAGGGGGCTCTTGGTCCTGGAGGGCGGTATATGAGGGTTCCTCTGAGGGTAGTGTTGGGGTCCGTGTGAATCTGGAAGTGGAGGTGTTCGGCTGTCTTGAGAGTGTCGTCTGTGTGGGTGTGGATCTTGAGGGAAGATTTGTGGGCGATGGCTATCCCTCCTCCGATTCCATTGGTTCGATCTCTTCTGGTGATCTTGTATCCGTCCGGTATGGCGATGGCGATGTCAGGGGCCGAAGAGTCGTTCCACCAGGTTTCGGTCAGGAAGGCCACGTCTGCAGCGGTGGTGTCGAGCAAGTCCCAGAGCTCGATGGCGTGTTTTCGTGCGGAGCGTGTGTTGAGGAGGATGCAGTGCAGGTGGTTTGTGTTGGTTGTTGCTGGCTTCTTTGTTCTGTTGCAGGAGAAGTTGCAGGTGCGGCAGGAGAAAGGTCCTTTGGTGTGCTTCGGGGCGGCCAGGAAGCACTCTGTGGAGGGGCCAGGGTTGAGGGCTAGGAGATCGCTGGCTGAGTATCGGAAGCAGGAGATGCGGGGGGCGTGAGGACCAGGGGGGGTGGCGCTGGGCGCGGTCCAGGCGCGGACGGGAGCAGACGGGCTTGCCTCTGGCGCGCCAGCGGCGTGGACGCCCAGTGCCAGCCATTAAGAAGGGAGGGGGGAGTGAGGAGCAGCTGGGAGGCGGGAGGCAGGAGGGAGCGGCGAATGGGGGCGCGAGGGGGGCGGGGCCGCAGGGAGGCAGCGGCAGGGAGCAGAGAGCGAGGGGAAGCGCACAAGGGGCGAAAACACCAAAACAAGGCACAGAAAAAAGTCGGGCACAATTTTCAAAAACAGTCACAATATGAAAATGGTCACAGAAATACACTAATGGCACAGAATACAATCGGGGACACAGCAATCAGAGGGGCACAACGGGGGCAGAAGCGCAGGAGGCGAGGCGCTTGGAAAATAGTAAAACGCACTAAAGGGCGGCGAAAAGTGGCACAATCAGAAGGGGCACGGTGGGGGCAGAAGCGCAAGAGGCAAGACGCTGAAAATAGAGGAACACTTATAGGACGGCGGAAAAAACGGCACACGGGTCAAGTGAAGCCTCGAACACGCTAGCAGCAGCGTGGGCGGGGGTCAGAGGCAGGAGACAGCAGGTTGGTGCTGCGGACGTGGGGGGCGAGCTCAAGACCTAAAACAGGTCAGAGGTCGCTCACTCGCGACGCGCAGCGCCAGCCATTAAGAAGGGAGGGGGGAGCAGCTGGGAGGCGGGAGGCGGGAGGCGGGAGGGAGCGGCGAATGGGGGCGCGAGGGGGGCAGGGCCGAAGGGAGGCAGCAGGCAGGGAGCGGAGAGCGAGGGGGAGCGCACAAGGGGCGAAAACAACAAAACAAGGCACAGAAAAAAGTCGGGCACAATTTTCAAAAACAGTCATAATATGAAAATGGTCACAGAAATACACTAATGGCACAGAATACAATCGGGGCACAGCAATCAGAGGGGCACAACGGGGGCAGAAGCGCAGGAGGCGAGGCACTTGGAAAATAGTAAAACGCACTAAAGGGCGGCGAAAAGTGGCACAATTAGAGGGGGCACGGCGGGGGCAGAAGCGCAAGAGGCAAGGCGCTGAAAATAGAGGAACACTGACAGGACGGCGGAAAAAACGGCACATGGGTCAAGTGAAGCCTCGAACACGCTAGCAGCAGCGTGGGCGGGGGTCAGAGGCAGGAGACAGCAGGTTGGTGCTGCAGATGTGGGGGGCGAGCTCAAGACCTAAAACAGGTCAGAGGTCGCTCACTCGCGGCGCGCAGCGCCAGCCATTAAGAAGGGAGGGGGGAGGGAGGAGCAGCTGGGAGGCGGGAGGCGGGAGGGAACGGCGAATGGGGGCGCGAGGGGGGCGGGCCACAGGGAGGCAGCGGCAGGGAGAGGAGAGCGAGGGGGAGCGCACAAGGGGCGAAAACACCAAAACAAGGCACAGAAATAAGTCGGGCACAATTTTCAAAAACAGTCACAATATGAAAATGGTCACAGAAATACACTAATGGCACAGAATACAATCGGGGACACAGCAATCAGAGGGGCACAACGGGGGCAGAAGCGCAGGAGGCGAGGCGCTTGGAAAATAGTAAAACGCACTAAAGGGCGGCGAAAAGTGGCACAATCAGAAGGGGCACGGCGGGGGCAGAAGCGCAAGAGGCAAGGCGCTGAACATAGAGGAACACTTACAGGACGGCGGAAAAAACGGCACACGGGTCAAGTGAAGCCTCGAACACACTAGCAGCAGCGTGGGCGGGGGTCAGAGGCAGGAGACAGCAGGTTGGTGCTGCGGACGTGGGGGGCGAGCTCAAGACCTAAAACAGGTCAGAGGTCGCTCACTCGCGACGCGCAGAGCCAGCCATTAAGAAGGGAGGGGGGAGGGAGGAGCAGCTGGGAGGCGGGAGGGAGCGGCGAATGGGGGCGCGAGGGGGGCGGGGCCGCAGGGAGGCAGCGGCAGGGAGCGGAGAGCGAGGGGGAGCGCACAAGGGGCGAAAACACCAAAACAAGGCACAGAAATAAGTCGGGCACAATTTTCAAAAACAGTCACAATATGAAAATGGTCACAGAAATACACTAATGGCACAGAATACAATCGGGGACACAGCAATCAGAGGGGCACAACAGGGGCAGAAGCGCAGGAGGCGAGGCGCTTGGAAAATAGTAAAACGCACTAAAGGGCGGCGAAAAGTGGCACAATCAGAAGGGGCACAGCGGGGGCAGAAGCGCAAGAGGCAAGGCGGTGAAAATAGAGGAACACTTACAGGACGGCGGGAAAAACGGCACACGGGTCAAGTGAAGCCTCGAACATGCTAGCAGCAGCGTGGGCGGGGGTCAGAGGCAGGAGACAGCAGGTTGGTGCTGCGGATGTGGGGGGCGAGCTCAAGACCTAAAACAGGTCAGAGGTTGCTCAGGCACAGGATAACAGGGAAGCTGGGAGGGCTGCTGTGCGACAGGGGGAGGACAGGCCCAGGGAACTGACCCTCCACAAGGCACTATCAAACATCATGGGAGCATACCACCTTTCCCAGGAGACCATGGGCACGGTACTGGCCAAGTTTCAGGTGACCCAGCGGCTGCAGGAGGGACAGAAGCTGAGGATCAGGGAGGTCTTGAAGTCCATTAACACCACCCTGGTCACCATTGCAGGGGTGCTGGCAGACATGGCCAACACCATGAGGGAGACAGAGGCATACCACTGGGCCCCTGACACCAGCCCAAACTATGAACAGCCTTCCACGTCCACTGGCACTAGTGGACAGGAGGTCCCGCCACAGGACCAACAGGCCACCAGCACCCCACCACCTGCAGAAAGAGAACCACCTCACAAACAGTCCCTGCGATCCAGACAAAAGACAGAGAACAATGCCAAGACCCCCGCCAGGAAATAAGACTCTTCTGATTGTCATCCTTGTGTCCCACTCTGTCACCCTGTCCACCTTTAACTGACATTGCTCCACTTTCTATGCCCCATTGGACAAGGCACCTGTGATACCAAGAGACTGAACTCTACTATGGACCTTCCTCCACCATCACCCCAGCCCCTTCCATATACCCCTATACACATTAGCCCATAAATGAACACCCTTGAATCACAAAGCAATCTGGAGTTAGTCTGTACTTTCACAAATGTATAATTACACCTTATTCCACAAATATCAATGTAAATGTTCATTTGCACATACCAATGTATGACAGTTGTTGGGCAGCAGTAAATATAGCAGAAGGCAGAATGAGGTACCCAGATCTGTGAAATGGAAAGCCAATGTGAACTGTCAGTGTCCATACAGAGAGGTTAAGAGGCTGACTTATACAATGTCCTACAGTAGTCAGATATGAGATGAGCAGTGCCAGTCTCTTACCTGTGTCTCACTGGAAGTACTGCATGATGATGTTGTTTCAGTTGTCAATATCTTCTTCCTATGCCTCCTCTTCCTCACTATCCACAGGCTCTACAGCTGCCACAATACCATCATCAGGCCCATCCTCCTGCAGAAAAGGGACCTGGCGTTGCAAAGCAAGGTTGTGCAAAACGCAGCATGCCACGATTATCTGGCACACCTTCTTCGGTGAGTAGTAAAGGAAGCTATCTATTAGATGAAGGCACCGGAATCTGGCCTTTAGGAGGCCAAAATTGCTCAATAATACGCCTAGTTCTCCCATGTGCCTCATTGTAGCATTCCTCTGCCCTTATCCTGGCATTCCTCACTGGGGTCAGTATCCATGAGAGGCTGGGGTAACCAGAGTCACCTGCAAATGTTGAGGGAAATCTGTTAGACAAACACTAACCCTTAGAGACTACCCCATACCCAGACACCTATTCATACTGTGTGGGGACCTTGGGCTCACCTATTAGCCACACCTGGTGCCTCTGGAGTTGGCCCATCACATGAGGGATGCTGCTATTCCTCAAAATGTAAGCGTCATGCGCAGAGCCACGATACTTACCATTCACATGAGAGATGTACTCTTCTGCCAAACACACCATCTGCACATTCATAGACTAGTAGCTTTTTCGATTTCTGTACACCTGTTCATTTCTGCGGGAGGGGACAAATGCCACATGTGTACCATCAATGGCACCAATTATGTTGGGGATATGTCCCAGGGCATAGAAGTCAGCTTTCACTGTGGGCAAACCCTCCACCTGAGGGAATACGATGTAGCTGCGCATGTGTTTCAGCAGGGCTGACAACACTCTGGTCAACATGGCCACTATAGTTTAAAAGGAGCCACTTGCCAGGAAATGGAGCACTGACAGGACCTGCACTATAGAGGGTATTCCTGTGGGATGGTGGATAGCTGACATCAGGTCTGGCTCCAATTGGGCACACAGTTCTTGGATTGTGGCACGATCAAGTATGTAGGTGATAATGATGTGTCTGTCTTCCATTGTCGACAGGTCCACCAGGGGACTGTACACCAGAGGATGATGCAATCTCATCATCTGCCCCAGTGAATGTGCCCTATGGAGGAGAATGGTGAGCAGAGGGTCATGTACCACATAGGTTGCACAAGTGTTTTTGCTGTAATGTGAGTAAATCCGTGTGTGGTGTGACGCAGTTAGGTTCCATGCCATGTGCCCCCCTGAAATGGCGGCTGCCTGACCTGCAGGGACGGACAAGGTGAAATGAGGTAACTGTGCTGGCATTGTACAGCATTGTGGTAGGCGGTCGAAGACCGCCGCGAAAGTTAGTATTGGATATCATTGGGCCCTATGGGCTCCAGGAGCCAATGATGAGGTACGCCGGCAGTGACGGTACGCACCGCTGCGGACATAACCGCCCTTTTCTATCTGTTCACTCACTTGATACCTGACCTTCAACAGGAGAGGACCTACACTGCAAGTGCTTCTGTGACCTCAGTCCTGAAGCGACAATGGCTCATGTGTCTGGGGAAAGGGCCCCTGTCTTCACTGTGGAGGAGTTGGACAAACTGGTGGATGGGGTCCTCCCCCAGTACACGCTACTCTATGGTCCTCCAGACAAACAGGTGAGTACACTGTGAGCATGATGCATGGGCCATGAATGTATGGAGTGGTGTGGATGGAAGATACATGTGGGGGGGGCTGAGGCCTGCATGTGAGGATAGTGAGTGTATGTGCGTCAGAGCATGGGTGGGAACTGGTGGACAATGAGTATGATGGTCCGGGCGGGAGAGTAATTTCCTTTCATTCTGTACCTTTCCTCTAGGTCAGTGCCCACCAGAAGAAGGGTATTTGGTGTGCCATCGCCAAGGAAAGGAGGACCCTGGGGATCTATCATAGATGGAGCACCCACTGCCGCAAGAGATGGGAGGACCTGTGCCACTGGAGCAAGAAGACGGGAGAGGCCCAGCTGGAGATGGCCTCTGAACGTGGAAGGGGTGCCCGTCGCACCATGACCCCCCTGATGTTCCGGATCCTGGCAGTGACATATAGGAGTTGGATGGGCACTTGAGGGCATCACAGCAGCCACAATGGGGTGAGTACAGTGTCATTCAGCTGACTCTGCACAATTTACGAGGTGTCTGTGTGGAGGATGTGGGCTGTGGGTTCCCCTAGGCCAGGGCGAACTTGGTAGGGTAGGTCCCTTGTTAGGCAGGCTTTGAAGCACTCCAACCCCAATAGTGGTAGTGGGCATCTACAACTAGTCAGGCTCCTGTGGGTTCCAGGTGTGCAGCAAATGTTGTTAGGCATAGTCTCCCATGGGCAGGTGATTTTCCGACTAACTGCTAGTACACGGCCTAGTGCATAGGGCTGCTCCCTGTGTGTTGTGTCCACCAACGGTAGTGGTGTTGCTGGCATTGACCATGTGTCTCCTCTGTCTTTCCCCCTTTCTTGTTTTGTCACTCTGTCCTTGTGTGCATTAGCATCGTCTGGCGGAGGAGCAGAAGCACCGGATATGGAGGAAGCTGCATCCCACATGGCCCAGGAGGGTGAATCCACGGAGGGTTAAGGCACCAACGGGACGAAGAGCGAGGGGAGCTCCATGATGGGGACAGGATGGGACCTCCCTGGTGGGCAGAGCCGCCACCCCCCTACCAGCACCACCCTCCCAGCAGGCCCTCAGCGTGTTTCCCGTGCCCGCTCACCCAGGAAGGTGGGCATCTCCTTCGTCCCAGGCACCGCAGGCTCTGCCCCAGTCCGCCCTGTTGCCCTCAGTGAGGAAGCTATTGACCTCCTGAGATGCCTCACCATTGGGCAGTCAACCATTCTGAATGCCATCCAAGATGTTGAGAGGCATTTGCAGCAAACAAATGCATACCTGGAGGGCATTGATTCTGGTGTGGTGGCACAACAGAGAGCTTTTTTTAGGCTCTGGCCTCTGCACTGATGGCAGCCATTGTCCCTGTGTCCAGCCTCCCCCTCCAACTTTCCACTACCCAGAACAAATCCCCTGTACCTCAGCCTACCCCAAGCACACCATCAGACCAGCATGCACACAAATGTGGCTCAGAAAAATATAAGCACCACACATCCCACAGGCACTCACACAAGCACCATACCCATGCAGACACACCAATATCCACTGCCTCCACTGTGTCCCCCTCCTCCACCTCCCTCCCAGTCTCGTCTCCACTCACACCTGCATGCACTACATCCTCAGCCACTACCTCCACCACCAGCACACCCATCACTACACACCGCTCACGTGCAATCACCACCCCACTACCATTCACACGTCCCCTTTGTACTCTCCCAGTGTGTCTGTGAGCCCTCCTCCCAAAGTACACAAACGCAGGCACATACCCACTCAACAGTCATCCACCTCACAACATCCTCCAACACATGCACCTTCACCCAAACTGAGCAGACGTACACCTCCTACAACCACTACCTCTTCCTCCACTCCCAAACCCCCTCCATTTTCCCATCCCAGTGTGTCCAAAAATATTTACCTAGCTAACCTGGAGCTCATCCCTAAACCTCCCCCCGTCCTTCTCCTAGGGCCAGGATGTCTAGATCCCAGCCCCTCAGCCACCAAATCTGCATCCGCTGTGGTCCCTGCTACTCCAGTACGGTCAAAGGGGGCACCCGTCAGAGCTGCCAGTGTGTCACCAACAGAAAAGAAGGACCACCCTATTTCACCACCTGCAGAGCTCAAAAAGGGACTGACTTCAAGTAGGGGACAGTCACACCACCCACCCAGCAAGGCCTCACACAAACAGAGAGTGGACAGTGCCAATGCCACTGCAGCAGCTGTCAAGATGGGGAAGGGCCACAAGCCAAAGGGCACATCATCTCTGGTCACGATTTCACCTGGGGAGGGGCTGGTGACCACCAAATCATCAGGGATGGTAGCCACATGCACCACAGTCACCACCACCGCTCCTACTGCCACCTGCACTGCCACCTGCACCTCTTCTGCCACAAAGTCAGTTTGCAGCATCCTCCCCAAAGATCAGCCATCCGAGGCTGCCGGAGACGGTATGGTGTCTCCATCCACCCCAACAGTCACTTGCACCACGGCCAGCACTGGCAGCATCTCGGCCGCAGCCACCGCCACCTACACCCCCATCAGCACTGCCACATGCACAGCCAATGCTACTCTGTTGGACATCAGCCCCATCCCCAGTGTGCAGCCCTCAGAGTCTGCAGGTAACGTCCTGGACCCTGGACACGCCACTTGAGACACCACCTCCAGCACTGACACAAACCAGCAATTGGCAGCCTAAGTCGCCGCAGGATGGAGTGTGGGTCTGCCTCCATGGAGTATCATGCTACGTGTTCCGGGTACATCGCGTGGCTGTAACACCCAGGTGAGAGGAAGTCAACATGTCACACCGCAGGTGCAGCATCACTGGGCACAAAGCCCCCTCCAGAACCAGTGGAGAAAATAATCCACTAACACAGTGGCAGGATGAAATACTCTGGGCACAAAGCCCCCTCGAGAACCAGTAGAGAAAAACATCCACTAACACAGTCCTTGGCAGGATGAAGCTCTCTGGGCACAAAGCCCCCTCCAGATCCAATGGAACATGTCACCGACTTGAGAGACTGTGGCTTTGCACTCCCCAGGACCAAGCAGTGGGCAACCCACCCACTTGAGAGACTTGAGAGACTGTGGCTTTGCACTCCCCAGGACCAAGTAGTGGGCAACCCACCCACTTGAGAGACTTAAGAGACTGTGGCTTTGCACTCCCCAGGAGCAAGCAGTGGGCTAACCACCCACTTGAGAGACTTGAGAGACTGTGGCTTTGCATGCCCCAGGAGCAGGCAGTGGGAATGGAGCCCCCACGAGGCGCAGTGGCGTCGTACCATTCTCCGGATGAGGTGCCCCCCTCTCCTTCCCCCTGAGGTAACTGTTTCTTTTTTCAACCTGATGCCCCTGCAGTGCTCTCTCCGTTTTGAGGCAGGTATCATGTGTGGGCTTCGCCCATGCTTTTTGGGACCACTGTTCCACGGACATTTCATGGGACATTGTACGGTCTTGTGTACTTGCTGTAAATATTTGTGTATACTGATTATTTGCTGTTCTCTTGGGCTATCTGATTGTTCGAATATCACACTAGTTAAACTCATTTTGTTTGGTCCTTGTGTTCTTCCAGGGGGTGACGGGATGTATGTGTGATGTAATTGGATATGTGTGTGTGTGCATTGTTGAGGGTTGGGGTGTTGCGTTTTGCGTGTGTGTGTCACTCTCTTTTCCCTCCTCCCCTCCCCTGTGTGCTAGGTGCAGTACTCACCGTGGTCCTCGCCACCGCCGCCTTCTTTCCAATTCATGGTGTATTAAGAGATACAGCAACATAGGCAGGACCTTTAGTGCGGGCTGCATGGCGTCCTGGTTCTTCGTTGAGTGTCATGAGGTGAGTGAGTTCCCTTCTGTGTATTGTTTCCGCCGTGCTTTTGATGGCTTTGGTACCACCCCGGAAAAGCTGGTGGATTGGTGCCTTGTAATAGTGTGGGTGGTACATTGTGTTCATCCTGTCTGTTGGCTGTGTCTGCCACGGTGTTTGTTGCTACCACCGTGACGGTCGGAGTGTTAAAGTGGCTGTCTGTGTTGGCGGTTTCCCCCATGGTCGTGTTTCCATTTTTTTGACCGCCGGCCTGACAGGATTGTAATGAGGGCCTATGTGTGTGTTTACTATATTGCTTACTGTTTTGATATCCTGGAGGGAGGCCTCACCTTGCACACAATTGCAATTGCATGCCTCACTGAGTCCTTCCACCGTGCTTACCCTTGCACCCCAAGTCCCTTCAGGCACTGAGTGATCCCACCCAGGTCCAACACGACTCAGTCCACGTAATACAGGGCACTACAAGGCACTCTAGTTCCATTCACCACTCCAAAACTTGACCACACCTCCACGTTCTTCTAGAGTTCACTTGAAAATACTCAGTTTGGGCATACTGATGGTTGTTGTAGGTCACACAGGTTGTTTCCCTACTTCTTATACAAGTTTACATAACTCCTCTCCTTTCTTTTCCATTACAAGCAAAGGCAGGCTGACTTCACACAACTCTGTAATGTGGGTAGGGAGATATTGAATTCCTCTACACTCATGACAAGTTGTGGAAGGCAGACCTTTCAGTTACTGAAAAACATAGGCAGGGTGGTTCACAGGATGGAATATCCCCTGTATAATTTCCCACAACATGCTGAGAGCACACAACCCCAAACATTACCCATTGGTTCCCATCCCCGATATCTGCCTATTAACTCTCAACAACCTTGCCATGCACACGGTCAGGAAAATATATGCTCTTTACTTCCATGTTAAATGCTAACAAGCACATATAGGCCCTCATTATGACATTGGCAGTAAATCCCACTTACTGCCATGCCGACTGCTGCCAACATACCACCACCACGGCAGATATCCGCTACCATCATAATGACACACACAATTATACAACGAAACACCGAATTAAAAACAACTACTAACCTTAACAACAAGGTCGGAACACCGACCTCGTCCTTACTACTAATGATTTTACCACGAATGCCTTTACAACGAAATTTCATTGTAAAGGCATTCCTGATAAAACCATTACTAATAGGCACCATTCACCCTACATCCCTTACCCCACCCCCCAACCCCACCCCAAAACCTAAAACCCCCTGACCCCCACCCCCTCCCCAAAACCAAAAACGCCCCACCCCCCAACCCCACCCCAAAACCTAAAACCCCCTGACCCCCCACCCCCTCCCCAAAACCAAAAACGCCCCACCCCCCAACCCCACCCCAAAACCTAAACCCCCTGACCTCCCACCCCCTCCCCAAAACCAAAAACGCCCCACCCCCCCAACCCCACCCCAAAACCTAAAACCCCCTGACCCCCCACCCCCTCCCCAAAACCAAAAACGCCCCATCCCCCCAACCCCACCCCAAAACCTAAAACCCCCTGACCCCCCACCCCCTCCCCAAAACCAAAAACGCACCACCCCCCAACCCCACCCCAAAACCTAAAACCCCCTGACCCCCCACCCCCTCCCCAAAACCAAAAACGCCCCATCCCCCAACCCCACCCCAAAACCTAAAACCCCCTTGACCCCCCACCCCCTCCCCAAAACCAAAAACGCCCCACCCCCCAACCCCACCCCAAAACCTAAAACCCCTGACCCCCCACCCCCTCCCCAAAACCAAAAACGCCCCACCCCCAACCCCACCCCAAAACCTAAAACCCCCTGACCCCCCACCCCCTCCCCAAAACCAAAAACGCCCCATCCCCCTAACCCCACCCCAAAACCTAAAACCCCCTGACCCCCCACCCCCTCCCCAAAACCAAAAACGCCCCACCCCCCCAACCCCACCCCAAAACCTAAAACCCCCTGACCCCCCACCCCCTCCCCAAAACCTAAACCCACTACTTACCTTAGTCAACCCCTTGTCACCTGCGTCGTCCTCCTACGCCAACTCCCTTCTTTGTACCTTAACCACGCATGTTCGTTGTTCAGAACATACGTAGTTAAGGCACAAAAAAACGAAGTCGTGGTTAAAGAAAGCGTTGTTGCGCTTTCGTTAACCACGACTTTCGTAATAAAAAAGTCGTAAAAAAGGATGTTTCCCGACACACACACCCCAATCCTTCACTATTCAGACGCACATAAAAGTCCACCACACCAAAGGGCAGCGATATAGAGGCGCTATCAAAACCCACACCGTTACGCCAACAGAACTACGCCCACAACAACATGACCCACGAATCACCAGGGCAGACATTCAATGGCGTTAAACCATAAGCGGTACATACCGTTGCGCTCAAAATATACACACACATTCAAAGCAACACCACATTGGTCAATTCAAACTACACACACCTGACATACATACACACACACCACCCACACAAATCCACACCAATATAAAACACACACACACATTATTCACAACCCCTTACGAATACAAACCATTGGCATGAGACAGACACCACAACCACAGACAAGACCACAGCCACACACCACCATCACATATACACCACCCACGCATCCCACATCACACACCTCAACACATCACCCCACACACCCTCATCCACACCACTCAAACTACACCCATTGCACCACAAAGACACCCCAGGTTCTCTGAGGAGGAGCTAAGGGTCATGGTGGAGGAAATCATCAGGGGAGAGCCACCGCTATTTGGATCACAGGTGCAGCAGATATCGATTGCTAGGAAGATGGAGCTATGGCGGAGGATTGTGGACAGGGTCAACGCTGTGGAACAGCACCCAAGAACAAGGGATGACATCAGGAAGAGGTGGAACGACCTATGGGCGAAGGTGCGTTCCATTGCAGCAAGACACCAACTCACTGTACAGAGGACTGGCGGTGGACCCCCAGTTCCTCCCCCACAACTAACAACATGGAAGGGGCAAGTCTTGGCACTCATGCATCCTGAGGGCCTGGCAGGAGTAGGATCAGGACTGAACTCTGGTAAGTCAACTCTATACAACTATCACCCCCCTACCTGTATGCTATCACATTCCCCCACCCACACCCCATCACTCCACCACCTCCCACACACCCCACCATCACAACCCACTTATCCCAATGCTAAGCCCTGCATGCACCACCAATGCATGGACATCACTCTCTGCCCTGCATGAACACTAGAGGGAAACAGCTAGCCCTCCAAATAACAACTCACACAAGGCAAAGCTGCCAGGGCAAGAACAACCATAGAGGGCAACCCATCCATGCACAAGATTTCATGCACAGAAACAATAACACTGCATTTACATCCTCACAGGTATCACAGGCAATGTCACCAGAGAAGAGGTGCCAGCAACATCCAGTCCCCCCACAGAAGAGGCCCACAGTGATGACAGCAGTTCTGCTCGCCTGGATCTGGAGGACCAACCTGGCCCATCAGGGACCTCAGGACAGTCGGTTACCCAGCCACACTAGCACACCACTACAGAGCCTCCCCCCTCAGGAAACACCACCACTGCACCCACCTAGTGGGTCCATACCTCTGTTCCCACCACTAGAGGGACCCCAGGCCACCCCACAAACCCAAGACAATCAGGAACCTGGGGACAGTGGCAGTGGGCACCCGGCTCAGGGGACAGAGGCACAGGACAACACAGAAGCTGGGAGGACTGCTGTGTGACAGGGGGAGGACAGGCCCAGGGAACCAACCCTCCAGGAGGCACTGACCACGATCCTGGAAGCATACCAACATTCCCAGGATACGCTGGGACAGATAATGGACAAGTTGCAGCAGAACATGCGGCTACAGGAGGGACAGTACCTGGATATGAGGAAGGACCTGAAGGCCATTAACACCACTCTGGTCTCCATTGCAGGGGTGCTGGTAGACATGGCCAACAGTATGAGGGAGGCAGTGGCACAACAGCGGGCCGCTGACACAAGATAGACTACTGAACAGCCCTCCACCTCGGCTGCCGCTAGTGGACAGGAGGCCCAGCAACAGGACCAACAGACCACCAGCACGCCTCGCCCTGCAGAAGGAGAATCACCCTGCAATCATTCGCTGTGATCCAGGCAGAAGCCAGAGACCCCTGCCAGGAAATAAAACTCTCCTGATTGTCACCCTTGTGTCCCACTCTGTCACCCTGTCCACCTTCAACTGCCATTGCTCCCCTTCCTATGCCCCCTTGGACACTGCACCTGTGTTACAAATAGATTGAACTCTAACTTAGACTTCAATATCACCCCAGCCCAATGCACTTGCCCCCCTACTCCTTAGCACTTAAATAAACACCCTTTGAGAACTTACAAGCATGGTGTATGTCAAATCATTTAAAAATGTATTCGATTAGCAAGGTTCAAAAATTGCAATTCAACTGTACAGTAATGTTTACCTAGCAAGGACCTGTAGTTGGCTGCAGTGAACACACCAGGTGCTATAGTGGGGCACCAACATCTGCAAAAAGAGATGTCAAAAGGTACAGTGAGTGGGCATAGAAGAGGGAATTCACAGCCTGCCAGTGACAATGTGAGACCAAAAACTGTTAATGGAAAGTGAAGTTAGACTTTCTTACCTGTGTCTCATTGGGATTATTGACGAATGACTGCACTTCTGTTGTCCTCATCCTCATCCTCTGCCTTATCATATTCACTGTCCACAGGGTCCACTGCTGCCACACAGCCATCTCCAGCCTCCTCCTCCTGCAGAAAAGGCACATGTTGGCGCAAGGCAAGGTTGTACAACATACAGCATGCCACGATGATCTGGCAGACCTTCTTGGGTGAGTAGTACAGGGATCCACCTGTAATATGGAGGCAATGAAACCTGGCCTTCAGGAGGCCGAATGTCCTTTTTATAATCCGTCTTGTTCAACCATGTGCTTCATTGTAACGTTCCTCTGCCCTTGTCCTGGGATTCCTCACAGGGGTCCGGAGCCATGGGAGGTTGGGGTAACCAGAGTCACCTGCAAATATCGAGGGACAACTGTTAGCCAGACACTCACACTTAGGGCCCACACCATACCATACACCAAACATCCACTGTGTGGGAACCAGGGCTCACCTATAAGCCACACCGGTGCCTCTGGAGTTGGCCCATCACATTTGGGATGCTGCTATTCTGCAGGATAAAGGAATCATCTACAGATCCTAGATAGTTAGCATTGACATGGGAGATGTACTGGTCTGCCAGGCACACCATCTGGACATTCATGGAATGAAAACTCTTTCGATTTCTGAAGATCTGTTCATTTCGCCGGGGGGGGGACAAATGCAATATGTGTTCCATCTATTTCTCCAGTGATGTTGGGGATATGGCCCATTGCATAGAAGTCAGCTTTCACTGTGGCCAAATCCTCAACCTGAGGGAACACGATGTAGCTGCATACGTGTTTAATCAGGGCAGACAACACTCTGGTCAGCACGTTTGAGAACATTGGCTGTGACATTCCTGCTGCCAAGCCCACTGTCTCTTGGAAAGAACCAGTTGTCAGAAAATGGAGAACTGATAGCACTTGCACAAGAGGGGGGATCCCAGTGGGGTGATGGATAGCAGATATCAGTTCAGGCTGCAATTGGGCACACAACTCTGTGATTTTGGCCCTGTCAAGTCTATAGGTGGGGATAATGTGCCTGTCCTCCATTGTTGCCAAGTCCACCAGGGGTCTGTACAAGGAGGGATGTCTCCATCTGCTATTCATCCACAGCAGTTGCAATCTATGGGGCAAAAGAGTGAGTAGTTGGGCATTATCTGTACATTCTAACCACTACAGTGTAATGTGTTTTGTGATTGTCTCAATATTGTGGTGGGATATGTCCATAATGTGTATATGCGTACTGTGACACAGTTAGGATCCATGGCCTGCCCCCCCATAAAATGGCGTCCGCCTGTCCTGTATGAAGGGACATGTGGAAATGAGGTAATTCCGCTGACGTTGTGCTCCATTGCGGGAGGTGGTCGAGAACCGCTGTGTAACTCCTCATTGGTTTATATTGGGCCCTATAGGGTACAGTGGCCAATGGTGATGTACGCCGTCGGTGACGGTATGCACTGTCACAGATGTAACCGCCATTTTCTATCTGTTCACTCACTTGCTACCCGACCTTCAACAGGAGAGGACCTGCACTGCATGTGCTGCTGTGACCTGTGTCTGGAACCGACCATGGCTTGTGTTACTGGGGAAAGGGCCCCTCACTTCAACTCATCGGAGTTGGAGCGACTGGTGGATTGGGTCCTACCCCAGTACTGACTGCTGTATCGGCCTCCAGACCAACAGGTGAGTACACTGTGAGTACGATGCATGGGCCATGAATGCATGGAGTGCTTTGTGTGAAGGCCTCATTTGGGGGGGTTGGTGGATGGGCCCTGGGCAGCATGCAGCATGTATGCTGGGCCATGTCTATGATAATGGGGATGGAATGGGGCGTGCTGGACAATGAGTGTAACAGGCAGGACGGTCTGAGTTATAAAGTTTTCTAAGTATATTTCCTCTGCAGGTCAGTGCCCATCAAAAGAAGGGTATTTGGTGTGCCATCACCAAGGATGAACATACCCTGGGGGTCTACGGCAAGCGGAGCACCCACTGTCAGAAACAGTGGGAGGACCTGAGATGCTGGGCATGGAAGGCAGCGGAGGCCCAGCTGGGGATGGCCTCACAACGAGGAAGGGGTGCCCGTCGAACGCTGACCCTCCTGATGGCCCGCATATTGGTGGTGGCTTATCCGGAGCTGGATGGGCGCTTAAGGGCATCACAGCAGCCACAATGGGGTAAGTACAGTGCCCTTCATTACTACCTATGCCTGGTGGGGTGGATGTGGACCTGTGGGTGTCCCTAGGCCAGGCCTGACATTGCAGAGTAGGTCCCATGTTGGGCAGGGTTCTTATGTGAAAGTCCTCCAACCAAGCTAGTAGGCATCCACTACTGGGCAGGGCTCTGTGGGTCTCAGGTATGCTGCAATTCGCATTAGTTGTCCCTCTCCATGGGCTGCTGACTCGCATTGTGACTGGTAGTACATTGCCTAATGCGTAGGGCTGTTCCCTGTGTGTGAGGGTGCTGTGTTCAACAACGGTGGTGTTGGTGCCCCCATTGACCAAGTGTATTCTTTGTCTCTCCCCCCCTTTTTGTTTTGTCACCCTGTCCTTATGTGCATTAGCATCATCTGGCAGAGGAGCAGAGGCACTGGCGACAGAGGGAGCTGCATCCCACAGGATCTAGGAAGCAGAGTCCACCGACGCTGAGGACACCAGTGGGATGGAGGGTGAGGGGAGCACCATGACGGAGACAGGACAGGACAGTTTGGATACCTCCTCCGATGGAAGCTCCCTGGGGGGGCGGACACCTCTGTTCCCACCCCAGCTACAGGTACAGCCACCACCCCCGTACCAGCACCGCCCTCCCAGCAGCCCCTCAGCGAGTTTTTGTTGCCCGCTCACCCAGGAGGGTGGGCATCTCCTTCACCCCATGCACCTTAGGCCCTGCCCCAGTTAGCCCTGCTGCCCTGACTGAGGAGGCTATTGACCTCCTGCGTTCCAACTCTGTTGGGCAGTCAACCATTGTGAATGCTATCCAGGGTCTGGCAGCCCAAATGCAACAGACAAATGAACTTGGCGGCCCCAACAGAGACCAATCCATGCTCTGGCCTCCTCTCTGATGGCAGCTATTGTCCTGTTTTCCCCCTCCCCCTGCAACTTCCTCCACCCAATCCCATTCCCCTCAACCCCAACCTATAACAAGCAAACAGTCTGACGAGCAAGCACCCAGAACAACACACAACAGTGGACATGGCAAACACAAGCACCACACTTCATCCCTCAGGCACTCACACAAACACCATCTAGATGCAGATATACCAACATCCACTATTTCCTCTGTGTCCCCCTCCTCCTCGTCCTCCATCTCTCTCCCAGTTGCGTCTCCACTCACACCTGCATGCACTACATCCTCATCCGCTGCCACCATCACCAGCACACCTATCAGTCATCACCCCAACATCCATGTACACGTCCCCTGTGTCCTCTCTCACTGTGTCTGTGCCCCCTCCTCCCAAAGTACACAAACACAAGCACTCAAACACCCACCAGCCATCCACCTCACAACAGCATCCAGCCCATGCACCTGCACCCAAACACAGCAGACCGACATCTCCTACAACCACTCCCTCTTCCTCCACTCCCAGACCTTCTCCCTCTTCCCCCCATGTCTCTAAGAAGCTTTTCCTCTCCACCATTGACCTCTTCCCTACCCATCCTCCCCCCTGTCCCTCACGTCAGGCCAGGGTGACAAAAACCCAGGCAAGCACCTCAGCCACCCAGCCCACGGGCACAGTAGTGTCCACAGCTACTCCAGGTGGGAGAGGATCCCGGGTACCAGGCAGCCACACTGAAAGGGTGCCTACCCCTAGCTGCTGCTAGGAAGGGCAAGGAGGCACCCCCAGCTGCTGCAAGGAAGGGCAAGGAGCAGTACCCGCCTGCTGAAAGGAAGGGCAAGGAGCAGTCCCCAGCTGCTGCCAAAAGGAGCCAGGAGCCATCCTCAGCTGCTGGCAGGAAGGGAAAGGGGCCTGGTGCTGGGACTCAGTCAGAGCCCCCACCACCAACCATGGTGATGCAGCCATCCAAGGCTGCAGGGGATGGGCTGGAGCCTCCCCCCACCACTGCCAGCACTACCACCAGCACCGCTAGCAGCAGCCCCAGTAGGCAGCCATCCAAGGCTGCAGGGGAAGGGCTGGAGCCTCCCCCCACCACTGCCAGCACCACCACCAGCAGCCCCAGTGGGCAGCCATCCGAGGCTGCAGGGGATGGGCAGGAGTCTCCCCCCACCACTGCCAGCAGCAGCAGCACCACTGCTACCACTGAGCAGCCGTCACCACCAGCGGACAATGAGTAGACCTGCGTCCATGGGCTGTTGTGCGGCCTGGCCCCTGCAAATTGTGTGGGTCTGACACCCAGGAGAGAGACTGTGACCTTGCACTCCACAAGATCTGCATAAAAGGGCATGATGCCCCCTCCAGAAGCAGTGGAGAAGTCATCCACTCACCCCAGCCTGCCCAGGATGAAGATCACTGGGCACCATGCCCTCTCCAGAACCAGTGGAGAGGCCATCCTCCTGAGAGACTGTGGCCTTGCCCTGCCCAGGACCAAGTAATGGGCATGTTGCCCCCTCCAGAGCCAGTGGGCAAGTTACCCACTTGAGAGACTGTGGCCTTGCACTCCCCAGGACAGAACACAGGGCATGTTGCCCCCCCTCCAGGACCAGTGACATTGTACCATCTTCCAGCTGAGGTGGTCCCTGTTCCCCGTACCCCTGGGGTGCCTGTCTACTTTCGACCTGATGCAGTGTTCTCTCCGTGTTGTTGCAGGAGTGAGGTGGGGCCTTGGACTTTGTGATGTGACCCTGTGGCCCACGGACATTGAGGACTGGGCAGTGTCCCATGCACTGTAAGTAGGTATATACTTTTTTATTTCGATGCATGTATTTCTACTATATTTGTCGTATTACACTATTTTTTCTCTCTAGTTGTTGTCCTTGCATTATTCCTTTGGGGTACGGGGTAAACATGTTTTATTACTGCATCTGCTTGTGTTTATGGTGTTGGGGTGTGTGTTGTGCATGTGTGTGTGTCACTCTCTCCCCCCACCTGTGTGCTAGGTGGCAGTACTCACCATGGTCGTCTTCGCCGGCGTTGGTTTTCGTAGTGGAGGAGCACATAGAAGAGCATGGGGAACACATGCAACTTGGGCTCCATGGTGGCTTGGTTCTTCCTTGAATCTCCAGAGGTGAGTTGTTTCCCTTCTGTGCAGTGTTTCTGCCAGGCTTTTGTTTTCATTGGTACCGCCCCGGAAAAGGTGGCGAATAGGTGTGTCATATTCCAGTGGGCGGAACATTGTCTTCCGCCTGGCTGTTGGCGGTTACCGCTGTGGTGCCTGTTGATTCCGCCCTGGCGGTCGGTGTGTTAAAGTGGCTGTTTGTCTGAGCTGTTTCCGCCTTGGTCATATTCCAGCATGTGTTACCGCTGGTCTGTTGGCAGTATTATCGCCACTTTAACTCCAACCGCCAGGGTTGTAAAGAGGGCCATAGTCATATAGCCCTATTACAGGAATGGCACACAACCTCCAAGAAACTGGTGCATGTGCACAAGCGATGGAGGAGCACTATTCATGCTACCACTTATTCCACATAAGCATGGGGGACTAAGATCTGGATTAGGACTGGAACTCCTCTTCAAGTGACAGACACTACCATTGACACAGGAGGCAGGTATGAACTCCTTGAGGGCTGTTTGGACATCAGACCCTTGACCAATGAGCATACTGGGGCACACTCTCCACTGTGCTATCACGCAAGACACAGATGACCTTGATCCTAGGGTGTAACTATAAGTGCATTTTGGATCTAGATTTCAACATATCTAATACCCTTCTGCCATGCTCTTCCCCTTATACACAGGCAGACTGGTTGAGGAGCTGGGTACATCATTGGTCATTCTCTGATGCTTGGAGATGCCTCTGCCCTAGGGCCAAACTTTACTCCTTTTACTCGACCCCTCATTGCCTATATGTGTGTCTAGATTGGTTTCTCTAGTTTCTTATCATGACACCCACATCACAGACCTGCAATGGCAGCCCCTGCACCCCCCTATGCCTACCTGGTAGCTTCCGCTAGACTGCCTAGAAGATCTGGGCTTTCATGAGACACAAGAAACACGTATCTGGTGGTACTTCCCAAAAATCACCACAGCACTGCCTCCATCATAATCCTTGAATGGGATGCATTCAAGGTGGCGAGGAGAAACATCTGCATGCAAAAAATTGTGGGTGTCCAATGGACGCTAGATAAGAAAATAATGGTAGCCGAGTGCCGCCTAGCCGATATGGGGAAACTGTTGAATCATGATCCTGCATCCCTCTTAACCTACACAACAGCAAACACATATTACACAGCCCTTCCAGAGTGGTTGTGGTAGTCTAACGTTGCCTGAGGCCTGGAGGGTGACAAGTCAGGTCGCCTCCCCTCCTGGTTGACCAGGCAGGAAATCCTTGACACTCCCATAACAGAGGTAATCACCAACTTGGGAACCCTGATACGCACACAGAGTGATTTTACAAGCATTTGACACATATTAATTATTAGGCACCATCATCCACCTCCCCAAATGCATCACTCTAGTTCCTATAAGATATCCCCTTCTGAGTGTTGCCAACCCCACCTGGCTTGCTCTGGACACTGCAATCAAGAGGTCTGAGGTTGTGCAGGACATCAAAGACTTAGCCCACAACAAAACCCTGGGACTCAATGGGTTATCCCTTGAATATTACTCTACTTTTGCCACACTCCTTGCCCCCACTTCTTGAGATGTTCAAGACAGCCCTCTAACTCACTGAGCTCCAGCAGTCCTTCTGACAATCCCTTCTGGTCTTAGTTCTCAAACCTGACAGTGACCATGCCCACCTGAGGTCAGATCACCCCCATCGCCATTCTCAGCGCAGCCTATAAGATCCTGAGGAAAGTCCTTGCCAGCAGGCACACCCAGATTCTCCCAGATCTTATGCACACAGACCAGAACAAGTTTGTCCTAGGCTGAAGCACTTCCTAAAATATGTGGCTACTTTTCCACATCCAGGATCGGGACCTGGGGCATTTCTTGTGTAGTGCTTGTCTAATACTGGATCTGGAGAAGACATTTTACATGTCTTGGGAATTTCTCTTCCTGGTATTAACCCTCATGGACAGAGTGTAGTGGCTTCTCACCTATACCAAACAGCTTTATGCTAACTCATCCTCCCAGATTAATCTGGGTTACCTTACCTTTTCCCCCTTTCAAGTGGGACGTGGTACACTGCTCTCTCTGGTGCTCTTTTGTGATCGCAATGGAAACTCTTGTCATTCGACTATGCAGGGAGGACCGAGAGTAGGGCATTCACCTGGAAGAAAGAACGCATGCTCTATCTTTATATGCAGATGACCTACTAATGTACCTCCTGGATGTGACAGCTGACCTCTTCTTGCTCCATGTCACCTCAGAGCCTTTGCTGAGGCTGCAGGAGTCAAGGTTAACTAGATGAAGTCAGCATTCTATCCTTTTTGGCATGAACATCAGCCGTGAGTCATACACCTCTACGATGCACAGCTTCGCTGGGGGTCCACATCTATCACTCCCCATCCACCTTCTACGAGGGAAACCTCTGTAGGACCCTGGCCAGCATCAGGTCAATAATGCGATTTTGGCTAACACTTGCCATTGGCTCCAATTGGAAAATTGCATTAGCTGAAATGGTTCTCTTGCCTCGTCTTTTATATTATTTTGCAAGCTTACCAGTGATACCAGCAAAGACATTATTTAACAAAATAGATTCTCTTTTATGTATGCTTTTCTGGGGCAATGGGCATCGCCATGTCGCTTTCAAAAAACTGCAGCTTCCGGTGGGTAAGGGAGGACTGAGTGGCCCCTCATTCAAAGCATACTTTCTGGCAGCACAGCTACAATGACTGCCGTGGTGCAATGTGAAATGGGACATGCCAGCGATGAACAAGGGTTCAAATCAATAGCCATAATCTGAGGCTTTCTCCTACCAAGGTCAGTGCCCTCATTTTCTTGGCCACTACAAGTGATGGTAGCGCGTTCCTGCATGCTCCGCATACACCGCCTAGTGAGCAGAATCCTGGCATATGAACCATCTATGTCCCTGATCAGCCAGCCTTACTTTTCCGGCTACTAAACAACTAGAGATTTATGCTCCTGGACTGACTCATCACTAACAATGGCGGGGAACCTGTTTGCAGAAGTCCAGTCCCTCACCTTTGTTCAACTGGTGACGGATTATGATTTTCCACAGGACAGTTCCATACGCACCGCCAACTTCACATAACTTTGTTTTTGCTTACGTTCATCTATTGACTCACAATACATCTGTGGCACAATTCTTTATTCACCAATCCAAATCAATGGTTAAACCACTGCTGTTTGAATAACCTGACCATGGCATCCCTCCCAATATATGCTGGTCTACAGAAATGTTTTGCCATTTGGGGATAGCATGCTGTTGGACACACCAGTCTGCCATCTACAGAAACCCATGCATCATAATTTCTCTTTACACATCCTTCTCTGATCCAGCCCTGCTCTTCTGCTTCAGACACTTCCCCCTGCAATCTCTTCACTTCCTCACAGGTATCAGTTGTTGACAACAAAAGGCTATATTTGGTCTCACCTTTGCATTCAATCACATACTCACCATTGAAGGTTTGTGGCCCATATGCACAATATCGAGCAACTTCATCAGCACAATGGTTGCCTACTGTCACATAATTTTCACCACTGCGGTGAGCAGAGCATTTTACAACTGCAATCTTTGCAGGCAGCTGTAGTGCTTCAAGCAATTTCATGACATGTTTACTGTTGGGATTTGGGGGTCCAGATGATGTCATAAATCCTCTTTGTGACCATAACTGCCCGAAGTTGTGAACAGCACCAAAGCCATACTGACTATCTGTAAATATAGTCACTCTATGCTGTTCAGAGACACAGCAGGCACTAGTAAGAGCTATAAGTTTAGCCACTTGTACACAAAAAAAACCTCAAAGTCAAGAAGCTTTGACTATTCCTGAGACTGTACAGACTGCATAAGTAGCCCTCAGTTTTCCCTCATTGTCTTGTAGACAAGATCCACCCACAAACAGTATGTAATCAGACTCTACCAGTGGCTCATCTCGCATATCTGATATCAGCTTGGTGCATAGCACAGTGACATTGAGACAATCATGCTCAACCTCCCCACCATCATTTTTGTTCTCAAGGAGAGGCGTCAATTTGGTAGGATTCAAAAGAACCCATCTCTTAAGGGTGACTTTGTCAGTCGCTAGTATCATCTATTCATATTTTGTCAGTTTGTTAGTAGGGTGCTGAGTGTGAGTACCTGTCAACAATATCTTAACTGAATGCGGCACAAGAACAGTTAGAGGATGTCCCACTACAATACTTCACACAGTTCTATGCTGACACCAATTGCTGCCACTGCCTTAAGACATCTGGTCACTCCTGAGGCTATAGGATCAAGAGTAGCAGAGAAGTGTGCCATAGGTTGTCTCACATTTCCATTCATCCGTGTAAGCACGGAGAGAGTGCAGCCCTTTCACTCACTGCAGAAAAGAGTGAAAACTTTATTGTAATCAGGCATTCCTAGTGCCGGGGCATGACAGAGACTTTCTCCCAGCTCTAGGAAGGGAACTGAGCAGTCATTATCCCTTGGTATCGGATCAGGCACATCCTTGTAAAGGCTTCGTCAATATGGAAAAGTTGGGTATTCACTGGGAACAGTAGCTCACTGTTCCCAGAAAGATCCTGACTCCTCTATCGGTAGTTGGTGGATTCATTTTAAGAATCACAGTTATTCTTTCTTGTGACACCTTCCTCGCTCCTCTCTCAATGTGATATCCGAGATACAGAACTTCATCCTGACAGTACTGCATCTTACTCACTGACATTTTTTGTTCATTCTCAGATAAGTGGTTCAATAATGCAATGGTGGTGTGTTTGCAAGCTTCTTGAGTGTCAGACGCCACTAACAGGTTGTCGATGTACTGAACTAGGACAGGGTTACAGGGCAGGATTAGCACCTCAAGAGTTTTTTTGAGAATCTGATTAAAGGGACTCTTTGTATATCCTTGTGGGATTTGGCACCATGCCAAAACACGGTCCTGGAACTGAAAATCAAAGAGGTACTGGCTGCCCCTATGCAAAAGAATAGAGAGAAATACCCGACAGAGGTCGATGACAGTGAACTACTCACCCTCACATGGAATTTGGAACAAAAGCACAGCTGGATTCTGTACTACGGGACAACAGGGAACTACAATGCTGTTAATCCTTCCCAGGTCCTGCACTGTGTAGTATTTAATGAGTGAATAACATGGACTACCCCTTATTTCGTTCAAAAAGCCTTGTTCTAGCATTGACTCGATGATAGGAATAATTCCAGCATTTTTTTCAGGGGTCAGGTTGTACTGTGGAGTTCTTGGATACACAGCTTTGGGTTTTACTTTTATGCAAACAAGCTCAACTCTTTTTATGAGAACAATGGCCCTCATTATGACATTAGCGGTAAATTCTGCTTACCGCTGCGGTGACGGCCGTCAACATAAAGCTGCGGTGGTGAAGATCCTTTCACCATATTATGACACACACACCAATCCAACAGAATACAATCACATACACAAATCCATCAGCCCAATGGTCAGTGATAAAGTGGCAGTCCCAACACCCATACCGTTATGCCAACAAAACAACGCCCACCACATTATGACCCACGATTCACCATGGCAGACATTCAACAGCAGTAAACCATTGGCGGTACATACCGCCACGCTCCGAATGGACACCCACATACAAAAACAACACTACATTGGCCAATATGAAAAACACTCACCTGACACTCATACACACACCACACCCACCCACAGCACTATAAAAAAAAACACCCACATTATACACAATCCTTTACAAACAACAATTACTGCCAGGAGATTGACACGAGCAGCACAGAGACAACTTGACACACACACCACTTACACCCATACATCCCTCATGCACCCCACATCACAAACCCCACATTACTCAACACACTCTCACAAACGCACAACACACAACACCCATGTCCACAAAAAGGCACCCCTATTTCACTAATGAGGAGTTAAAGGTCATGGTGGAGGAAATTGTCAGGGTAGAGCCACAGCTGTTTGGAGCACAGGTACATCAGATATCCATTGCCAGGCAGATGGAGCTATGCATGGACAGCCCTCCCAGCCCTGCATGGACACCCATCACCAAAGCATGCACAGCATAGGGAAAGTAGCAATCACATAATGCATCAGCATACACAAGCAAAAGGTGGCAGGGCAACAGCAGCGATAGAGGGGAAGCCAGGGATGTACAACATGTCACAGACATGAAACATAATACATCATTTACATCCCCACAGGTGCCCCAGGCAATCTCAGTGGAGAGGGGGTCCCTTGACAAACCAGTCCTCCATTAGAAGATGCCGCCAGTGATGACAGTAACTCTGGACTTCAGGAACTAGAACAACAACCTGTCCCATCACGGACCACTGGATAGCCAGTCACCCAAGCTCACTCACAGTCTACCAGAGAGCCTCCCCCATCAGTATCCAACACCACAATACCCACCCAGCGTACCCACACCTCTGTTCCCAGGACACGTCAATCAGCAGTGTGCCCACCTGTGCAGGTACCCCAGTGCACACCTCGTACCCAAGACAATCAGGGACCTGGGGTCAGTGGGCACATCATTCAGGGGACAGAGGCACAGGCCAACAGGGACACTGGGAGGACCGCTATGCACCAGGGGGAGGAGAGTCCCAGGGAACCAACTCTCCAGGAGGCACTCTCTGAGATCCTTGGAGCCTACCAACATTTCCAAGACACGATGGGCCAGATACTTGACAACGTGCAGGAGATCAGGCCGTTTCCGGAGGGAAAGTATCAGGGGATCAGGGAGGACTTGCAGGCCATTAACACCACCTTGATCTCCATAGCAGGGGTGATGGCAGACATGGCCAACATCATGAGGAAGGCAACAGCACAGCAGCGGGACCCTACCACTAGCCAGTCCATTGACGAGCTCTCCACTTCTGCTGGAGCTAGTGGGCAGGAGGCCACGCCACAGGACCCACAGGCCACCATCACCCTCCCCCTGCAAACGGTCCCTGCGAACCAGACAGAAGCCAGAGACACTTGCCAAGACCACCGCCAGGAAATGAGACTCTCCTGATTGTCCCCCTTGTGTCCCTCCCTGTCACCTTGTCCACTTGGAACTGCTTTTGCTCCCCTTCCTATGGCCCTTTGGACACTGGACCTGTGCTACAAACAGACTGGAACAATACCCTGGACCTTCCCCCATCATCACCCCATTCCATTGCACTTTTCCCTCAATTTTATAGCACTACAATAGACACCCTTGAACACAACTTGACTACTAGTATTTTATGTTTTGAAAAAGTGCATTTATGGAAACAGTCATATCTAGTGCAAATGATCCAAACACTATGAGAGCATAGAAATAAGGACCTGTAGCTGTCTGTAGTCAGCACACCAGTACACGGTTGTTATATCACCAACATCTGTTAAATGACAAGCCATAGGTGACAGTAAGTTGAGATGCAAAGGAAGTTAATGCCATTATGCCACAGCCGCACAGAATACACCAATAGTCATGGAAATGGTCAGCTGCACTGTCTCACCTGTGTGTTATTTGAAGTATTGATAGATAACTGATGTTCTGTTGTGCTCATCCTCGTCTGAGGGCCAGGATGTGCAACATGCAGCATGCCACTACTATCTGGCAGACCTTCCCAGGTGAGTCGCACAGGGATCCACCTGTCAGATGGAGACACCTGAACCTGGTCTTTAGGAGGCCGAAGGGCCTCTCGATGATCCTTCTGGTTCGCCCATGTGCCTCATTCTAACGTTCCTCTTCCCCTGTCCTACCATTCCTCACAGGGGTCAGCAGCCACAATAGGTTTGGGTATTCAGAGTCACCTGCAAGTACTGAGGGATAACATTTAGCTTCACACAATGCTATAGGGATGACACCTGAAGGAATATACTAATGTGCAGTGGGTGGGGACCAAGGCTCGCCTATTAGCCAAACCCTGTGCCATCACAGGGTGATCACATTTGGGATGCTGCTATTCCTCAGAAAAAAGGCATCATGCACCTACCCAGGATACTTAGCATTGACGTGGGAGATGTACTGGTCCGCCAGGCACACCATTTGCACATTCAGTGAGTGGAAACTCTCACAATTCCTGAACACCTGTTCATTCTGGCGGGGGGGACAAACTCAGTATGTGTCCCGTCAATCACCCCAATAATATTGGGGATATGTCCTATTGCATTGAATCCGGCCTTCACATTGGGCAAATCTTTCACCTGGGGGAAAGAAATGTACCTGCACATGTGTTTTACCAGGGCAGACAAGACTCTTGCCAGCACAATTGAGAACATTGGCTGTGACGTTCCTGCTGCCAAGCTCACTGTCACTTAGAAAGAACCAGTTGCCAGGAAATGGAGCACTGATAGCACTTGCACAAGAGGTGGGATCCCAGTGAGATGACGAAGAGCAGATATCAGGTCTGGCTCCAATTGGGCACACAGCTCAGTTATTGTGGTCCTGTCCATTCTATAGGTGAGGATCATGTGCCTGTCCTCCAGTGTAGCCAAGTCCACAAGGGGTTTGTACACGGGGTATGTCTCCACCTCCTATTCATCTGCAGCGGTTGGTATCTAAGGGATACAAAAGTGAGTAGGCAGTCACAAGTTGAACAATGGAACCACAACCTCAGTGTACATAGTGCATTTATGTTATGGGACAGAGGGAATGGCGAGGTATGTGCTAATCTAGGCTGTGATGCAGTTAATGTCGATATGACCGTTGTCCTCCCCCATGAAATGGCGACCGTCTGTCCTGTATGTAGGGACAGGTGGAAGTGAGGTAATTCCGCCAACGTTGTGAGTCGTGGCAGAAGGCGGTCTTGCACCTCCATGCAATTCCTCATTTGATAATATCGGGCTTCATAAAGTACAGTGGCCAATGGGGATATGTGTCGGTGGTGACGGGGTACACCGCCACTGACGTGACTGCCATTTTCTATCTGATTCCTCACTTGTTTCCTGTCCTTCAACAGGAGAACAACCAAACTGCGTGTTCTGCTGTGACCTGTTTCTGGAACCCACCATGTCCTGTGTGACCAGGGAAAGGGCCCCTGCCTTCACTTCAGAGGAGTTGGAGCAACTGGTGAATGGGGTCCTGCCCCAGTATGGATTGCTGTATGGGCCTCCAGACCAACAGGTGGGTACAGTCTGGGGACGATGCATTTGGTAAGGATGTATGGAGATGTGTGTGCAAGGGGGGAATGTTTTGTGGTGGTCTACACGGTGTGCACCGAGTGATGTGTGTGCCAATGGTGATGGATACGGGATTGGTGGGCCATATGTGTGACAGGCTGGATGGTATGTGTAATGATGTTCTCCTGTTTGTATTACCTCTGCAGGTCAGCACCCATCAAAAGAATGGATTATGGCATGCCATCACCAAGGATGTGTGGACCCTGGGGGTCTATGGAAGGCAGAGCACCCACTGTCGATAACAGTGGGAGGAACTGACACACTGGGCGCGGAAGACCGCGGAGGCCCAGCTGGGGATGGCCTCCCAATGAGGAAGGGGTGGCCATCGGATCCTGACTCCCCTGATGGCCCACATACTGGTGGTGACCTACCCAGAGCTGGATGGGCGCTTGAGGGAATCACAGCTGCCACAAGGGGGTAGGTATAGTGGGCATTATTAATAATTTGGCAGGTGGGGTGGGATCCGGGTGGTGGATGTGAGTTAGTGGGTGCCCCTAAGGCCAGGCCAGACATTGCAGCATGAGTCAACTGTAGGGTAATGGGTGCATGGCAAATGCAGGTAACGTAGCTGGTTAGCATTCCATTTCAATAAGGGTTTTTTGGGTCCCAGTGGGGTTGCAGTTGGCAGTGTGTGGCCCTCATCTTGCTGTGGCATCTAGCCAAGTCACTGGCAAGTGCAATGCATAGTGCTCAAGCCTGATCCCTGTATGTGAGGGTGCTGTGTATGCCAACTATGGTGTTGGTGCAGTAATTGACCCAGTGTTCCATTTTTCTCTCTCCCCCCTTTTTTCTTCTGTCATCCTGTCCATGTGTGCATTAGCATCATCTGGCATCATCTGGGGGAGGAGCAGGTGCACCTTTGAGACGGGGAGCTGCATCCCACAGGACCCAGGAGGCAGAGTCCACCAACGCCGAGGTAACAAGTGGGATGGAAGGCGAGGGGACCACCACGGCGGAGACAGGAGGTGACAACACAGACTCAGATACCTCCTCCGATGGAAGTTCCTTGGTGGAGGCGGACACCTCTTTGAGCACTGCAGATGCAGGTACAGCTGCCACCCCCATACCAGTACTGCCCTCCCAGTAGCCCCTCAGTGAGTTGCCATGCCCGCTCACCCAGGAGGGTGGGCATCTCCTTCACCCCAGGCACCTCAGGCCCTGTCCCAGTGAGCCCTGCTTCCTTGAGTGAGGAAGCTATTGACCCCCTGAGATCGATCTCTGTAGGGCAGTCAACTGTTGTGAATGCCATCCAGGGGCTGGCATCCCAGATGCAGCCATGCAATGCATTCCTGAAGGGCATCCACAGTGGATTTGCGGTGCAACAGAGATCGATACAGTCTGTGGCCTCCTCTCTGATGACAGCCATTGTCCCAGTTTCTACCGTCCCCCCCTCCAACTACCACTTCCCAGTCACAGTCTCCTCAACCCCAACCCATCTCATGCACACATACAGATGAGCATGCACACAAGACAACACCCAAGAGTGACAGGAGCAAACACAGGCACCACACTTCATCCCACAAGCACTCACACAAGCAGACACAACCACATCCACTGCCTCCACTGTCTCCCCCTCCTACTCCTCTTTTGCCTCCCTCACAGCCACGTCCACACTCACACCTGCATGCGCTGCATCAATATCCACCACCAGCATCACCACACCAAGCAGCACACACATCTCACTAGCAGACACCTCCACAGCATCAATGCACACTTCCCCTGTGTCCTTCCCACCCTGTCTGTCCCCCCTAAAGGACACAAACACAAGCACTCACACACCGAACAGCCATCCACCTCACATCAGCATGCTACTCATGCACCTGCACTCAAATCCAGCAGACATGCACCTCCTACAACCACTCCCTCAGCCTCCACTCCCATCCCTCCTCCCTCCTCCCACTCCACCGTCACTAAGAAGCTTTACCTTGCCCAACTTGACCTCTTCCCTCCCCCTCCCCCATCCTGTCCATAAAATCAGGGTCCCAACGACCCAGCCCAGCACCTCAGCCAACAGTCCACGCGGACGGTGGTGGCACCACCTAGTTGTCAGTGAAGGGTCCCACTGCACTAGCCAAGAAGGGGAAGGATCCCACACCTCCTGACATGAAGGGAAAGTAGACTGCACCTCCTGCTTTGAAGGGGAAGAAGCCCTCTACTCCTGCCCAGAAGGCTAAGGAAAACGCACAACCTGCCATGAAGGGGAAGAAGCCCTCAACCCCTACCAGGAAGGGTAAGGATGCCACACCTCATGCAATGAAATGGAAGAAGCCCTTGACTCCAGCGGAGGCTGTCATGGTGCCACCACCACCAGTGGTCACGGAGCCGCCACCGCCAGCTGAGGAAGTGCATCCCTCACCACCAGCAAAGGCTGCCAAGGAGGCACCTCCACCTGCCACCACAATTCAGCCCTCACCACCAGCAGAGGCTGCCCAGGAGGCACCTCCACCTGCCACCGTAGTTCAGCCCTCGCCACCAGAAGAGGCTGCCCAGGAGGCACCTTAATCTGCCACCACAATTCAGCCCTTGCCACCAGCAGAGGCTGCCCAGGAGGCACCTCCATCTGCCACCACAGTTCAGCCCTCACCTCCAGACGACATAGTGTAGCCCTCACCACCAATGGAAGCCATGTAGGCCACCCTCCAGGGGCTGCTGTACGAGGTGCCCCCTCCAGAACCAGAGGGAAAGTCATCCACCTGAGAGACTGTGGCCTTGCACTCCCCTGGACAGAAAAATGGGCATGGAGCCCCCTCCAGAACCAGTGGGAAAATCACCCACTCGAGAGACTGTAGCCTTGCACTCCCCAGGACAGAGAAATGGACATGGAGCCCCCTCCAGAACCAGTGGGAATCTCACCCACTAGAGAGACTGTGGCCTTGTACTCCCCAGGACAGAGAAATGGTCATGGATCCTCCTCCAGAACCAGTAGACCTTTTCACGTATTTGGCTGAAGTGTCCCCCATCCCCCTGAGGTGCCTGCCCACTTGCAAACAGATGCCCCTGCAGAGTTCTATCTGGATGAGTTGGGCCTTGGACTGTGCCCTGTGGCCATGTGGGCCCTTAGTACTTTAGACTGGGCAGTGGTCCTTTGTGTACATTTGTACATATCTGTTTCAAGTACAGTTGGATTATTTATTAGCTGTTGATATCAATACATTCTCCTTCGTGCATTATTGTTGTTCTTGAATTATTCTGCTGGGTAGCCTGTGCCATTGTTTTTCGTGTGCAGATGGTCATGTCTATGGTGTGTGTGTGTGTGTTGGGTGTGTGTTGTGCGTGTGTGTGTTACTCTTGTTTTCCTCCCTCCCTTGTGTGCTAGTCGGCTGTACTCACTGTCTTCGTCTTCATCGGCGTTGGTGTTCCAGGTAGAGCATGACGTAAAAGAGCATCGGAAAGACTTGCAGTTCGGGTTCCATGGCAGCGTTGTTCTTCCCTGTGTCTCCGATGGTGAGTCCTTTCTCTTCTGTGGTGCGTTTCTGCCAGGCTTTTCATGGTGTTGGTACCGCCCCGGAAAACGTGGCGGATTGATGTGTCAAAATATGGTGGGCAGTACTTTGTCTTCCGCCTGGCTGATGACGGCTTCCGCCATGGTGAGTGTTGTTTCCACCCTGGCGGTTGGTGTGGTATATTGGCTGTCAATGGGAGTTATCACCACCATGGTCATAATTTGGCGGTAATTACTGCCAGCCTGTTGGCAGTATTACCGCCGCTTTATCACTCACTCGCCAGGGTCATAATGAGGGCCAGTGTATTTTACTGAAAAGTCACAGATCTCAGTCTTCACATTTCTCTAAGATCCAGTGGTAAATCCTCAGATGTCATTACAGGGTACAACTCAATGTTTGGGCTTGGACTCATCAATTTAAAGCCTATGACCTCATTATGGGTCCGGCATTCTACATCTTTTGGTGTGCAATTTAGCTTGCACAATAAATCACGCCCTAGTAAACTCACAGATCTCAAACCACACACCACAAACTGGTGATTCTCCTCAAAATACCCTATTTTAACGAGTACTTCTTGTGTTACGGGGTTTGTCATTTGCTTAATTGTGACTCCTACAACTTGGATTCTTGGGTAGTACCGCATCAGTCAAAAATGATACTGGGTAGCTATTCCCCTCACCTTCTACAAATGGACCACTCTGGTCTACCTCTAAGGCTGCGCCAAGTACGCAATCTTTCCCACCCCTCAGGCACCCTCATTGTGTCTGATTAGAAGTACAGCCCTCAAAGTGATCAAACACTGGGAAACTGCTAAAGCGGGTTCTGATTTTGTAAGGAATTTGGATTTAACTTTAGAACTTGTTTTGAATTAAATCAAAGACCATTTGCATTTTGCTGCAACATTGGGGCTTGTGGTATCTATATCACTGGAGCTTCGGACACATTATAATTTTCTATTCTTGGTAAATTATGTGGCTGTACAGGGTTATTACTCTCTGTCTATGCAAACTCAGAATTCTGAACCTCATTCTCATTCATCATCTTGTCCTTTTTGTGGGAACCTATTTCCACCTTTCATCACAGGAGCTCGATGTTGAAACACTCCTTCCAGAGAACCAACATTCCCTACAAAAGGTTGACTCTGACTTCCTCTTTGTGTTGCTTTCATCTGTGCCGCCATCACATACTCATTCAATCACTTTTGCTTCCTTTACAGTTCATCACTACAATTTTTGCATATCTCAGGATCTCATCAACTGAATTATTCTGCTAGAAAATCAAATGCTGTTGAATCATCAAGGCAATCTCAGGTCTCAATCCTGTCACAAACCAGTACACAAAATTTCCCAGGTCTTTAGCTTCAACAGTCTCTATTTAACTGTGCAACTTAAACACCTAAAACAATCTCTCATAGTAAGCATGTTCTGACTCTTTGGGCACCTGAGTCATCCTCTTAGTCTTAACACAATCAATGTCTTTAGCTGGATCTTTCCTTTAAAAAAAAAAGCTCATCACTTGTTGATTATTTTTCATCACCATTGGTTAAGGGCATTTGTTATTTGATTTCTCTGAGGGTCCTCTTCTGGCCACTCCGTAGCCACTTTACATTCTGACCACAAATCACTCGGTACCACAATGTCAAAGTAGGAATTCACATCCACCCATATGACTTGTTAAATCTTCAGAAATCTCTCAACCTGAATATACCATTCCAATGGTTTTTCTCTCAACCTTGAAAATTCATTAGTGAATGACACAACTACTCCAAGACACATGGGTGGTCATTCTGACCTCGGCGGTAAAAGGCGCCTACCGCCGGTCAGAAATCCTCCATAATCCAGCCGCGGTCGCGGAAACCCGCCACGGTCATTCTGACCCGCAGAAGGTAAACCTCCGAAAATCCGACAGCCACAACAGACCGCCAGACCAGCGGTCGGCGGAAAAGTGGAGGTGACAAAACCTCCACCGTCACGCCAACAGAAATACGCCCATGCCATTACGACCCACGAATCCACGCGGCGGTCTTTCAAACGCGGTATTCCATTGGCGGGACACACCGCCGCGGTCAGAATACACACAAACGAACAAAACTCAGCCACATTGGCCGATTTGAATTCCACACACCTGATACACATACACACACCACTCCCACACACACAATACAATATAAAACACACACCCACATCACCCACAAACCCCTACGACCAAAAATTCTGAAAGAAGGCCAGAGCGAGACACCACCATCCACAAACTAGCAGCCACAGCCACTCAACACCATCACCCACACACTATCCACACACAAAACAACACACACCACCACACTCAACACACTTAACTACACATACTCCACCCCACACATCATACACACCACCCCATGGCACCCCAAAGACACCCCCGCTTCTCAGACGAAGAACTCAGGGTCATGGTGGAGGAAATCGTTCGGGTAGAGCCCCAGCTGTTCGGCACACAGATCCAATACACCAGCATTGCCCGGAGGACGGAGCTATGGCAGAGGATTGTCGACAGGGTCAACGCTGTGGGACAGCACCCCAGAAATCGGGAAGACATCAGGAAGCGATGGAACGACCTACGGGGGAAGGTGCGTTCCATGGTATCCAGGCACAACATCGCCATGCAGAAGACTGGCGGAGGACCCCCACCTCAACCCCCACAATTTACAACATGGGAGTAGGAAGTCTTGAACATCCTGCATCCTGACGGCCTCGCAGGAGTCGGCGGAGGAATGGATACTGGTAAGTTGAAGCTTCAATACTGCTTCCCCCCCACCTGCATGCCAAATCATACCCCAACCCTCACCCCCATCCTCGAACCCCACCCTCACCCCCACCCCCATCCTCACCCCCACCCTCACCCCCACCACCATCCTCACCCCCACCACCATCCTCAACCCCACCCCCAGCACACCTATTCCCTGCCAATGTCTCACCATCACAACCCACACATCCAAAAACCTAGGCCTGCATGCGTCCACTAAGCATGGACACCCATCACCAAAGCATGCCCAATGCATATACACATCCCCCCCACAAGCCACCCTCACCAAAGCCCCCACACACGAATGCCAGCACTTGGGGACACGGGAACCCACAGATACACCAATATGCCACACATTGAAACTATAACCATACCTCTATACCCCTGCAGGACCCGACCGTCAACACACCGCCGCGGAGGGCCCAGAATTCTCCACACCCCCCACCCAAGAGGCCGTCAGCGATGACAGCAGCTCTGTCGACCTGGACACCGATGACCAGCCCGGACCATTGGGGACCTCTGGACAGTCGGTTCCCCTCACACAGGCCCAGGCCACTACAGACCCAAACCCCTCTGGGAACACCAGCACAGCTTCACCCAGCGAGCCCATGCCTCTGTCTCCAGGGCGCGTCAATCTGCGGTGTGTCTACCACTACAGGGCACCCAGGATAACCCACCACCCCAACAACAACAGGGACCTGGGGGCAGTGGTAGTGGGCACACCGGCCAGGGGGCAGATGCCCAGGGAAACAGGGCAACTCGGAGGTCAGCTGTGCGACAGGGGGGGGACGGGCCCAGGGAACCCACTCTCCACGAGGCCCTCACCACCATCATGGGAGCTTACAACCGCTCCCAGGAGACGATGGCGACGGTACTGGCCCGGTTCCAGGAGATCCAGGTACTGCAGGAGGAACACTATCGGGGGTACAGGGAGGACATCAGAGCCCTCACCTCCACCCTGTTTACCATGGTAGGGCTGCTGCAGGACCTCATCAACACCAGGACGGACACTCAACAACACCAAAGGGACCCTGCCACTAGCCTGGACCAAGAACAGCCAACCACCTCCGCCGGCGCTAGTGGACAGGAGGCCCCCGCACAGCAGCAGCCCACCAGACCCCCACCTCCTGCAGGAGAAGAACCACCCCGCAAGAGGGCCCTGAGATCTCGCAAGAAGACAGAGTAGGATGTCAAGACCCCCGCCAGCAAAGGATACCACCTGATGTCATCCCACTGTCCCACATTGTCACCCTGTCCATCCTTGAACTGCCCATGCTCCATCTCTCCACAGGCCTCTGGACAATGCACCTGTGTGACTGTTACTCTGGACTCTGCCATGGACATTCCTTCACCATAGCCCCCACCCACTTGAAACCACCCATCCCATTTTGAGCACTTAAATAAACACCTATTTTGCACAAAACTATCTGGAGTCTGGCTGTGATTTCAAAATATTGTAATTGACATGACAGTGCAAATATGTCCTTGTACATAGTGAAGTCAACAAACAGCTGCCACAAAGCTGGAGTCCATGGGGAAACGAAGCACAGGACTCGTAGTGGGGACCCCAGATCTGAAATAGGGAGGGAAAAGCCACAACTCAGTCATCATACACTGGGGCAAATAGACAGGCAGCAGAGATGCAGGAGAGTAGTTCACATTTACTAAATTATCTTTGAATTGTTACCTGTGTCCTATTGGAAGTACTGTTCAATGATTCTGTCCCTGTTGTCTGTTTCAGCCCCGTCGTCTTCCTCCTCGTCACTCTCCTCAGGTTCCACCGCTGCCACAACACCACCGTCTCGACCATCCTCCTGCAGGAAAGGCACCTGGCGGCGCAAAGCCAGGTTGTGAAGCATGCAGCAGGCCACGATGATGTGACACACCTTCTTAGGTGAGTACATTAGGGATCCACCTGTCATATGCAGGCACCGAAACCTGGCCTTTAGGAGGCCAAAGGTGCGTTCGATCACCCTCCTAGTACGCCCATGGGCCTCATTGTACCGTTCCTCTGCCCTGGTCCGGGGATTCCTTACTGGGGTCAGTAGCCACGACAGGTTGGGGTACCCAGAGTCCCCCAATAGCCATACACGGTGTCTCTCTAGCTGTTCCATCACGTAAGGGATGCTGCTATTCCTCAGGATGTAGGCGTCATGCACTGACCCTGGGAATTTGGCATTTACATGCGAGATGTACTGGTCAGCCAAACACACCACCTGGATGTTCATTGAATGGTAACTTTTTCTGTTCCTGTACACCTGCTCCCTGTCTCTTGGGGGAACCAAAGCCACATGGGTCCCATCAATGGCACCAATGACGTTGGGAATATGTCCAAGGGCATAGAAATCACCTTTCACTGCAGCCAATTCGCCCACCTCAGGGAAAAGGATGTAGCTCCTCACGTATTTCATCAGGGCAGACAACACTCTGGATAACACCTTCGAAAACATGGGCTGAGACATCCTAGAAGCAATTCCCACTGTTGTCTGAAATGACCCACTTGCCAAGAAATGGAGTACTGACAGGACCTGCACCAGAGGGGGAATCCCTGTGGGTTGGCGGATGGGGGACATCAGGTCGGGCTCCAGCTGGGCACACAGTTCATGTATAGTGGCATGGTTAAGACGGTAGGTCAGGATAATGTGGCGTTCTTCCATTGTCGACAGGTCCACCAGCGGTCGGTACACGGGAGGATTCATTCGTCTCCTCGCCAAACCCAGCGGACGGTGCCTAGGAAGGACAACATGGAGCACACAGTCAAGCAACCCACAGATACGTACTCACAGCTAGCACAGTAAACGATTCTCTATGCAGTGAATGGCGTGTCTGAGTGGCTATGCAAGGCCTAGGCCTGTGTGACGCAGTTGAAATTGAGCCATGTGGACCCTCGAAATGGCGGCTGCCTGACCTGTGAAGTGTGACAATGGGATGTGAGGTCAATGCGCTGGCGTGGCACACCGCGGCGGGCGGCGGGCGAAGACCGCGGCGCGAAGCCGCATTGGTTAACATTGAAGCCTATGGGTTTCAGGAGCCAATGGCGAAGGGCGCCGGCGGTGGCGGTACGCACCGCCGCGGTACGCACCGCCGCGGACGTGACCGCCATTTTTTCTATCTACTTATCCACTTGCGACTTGAACTTTCACAGGAGAGGACCTATACTGCAAGTGTTGCTGTGACCTCGGTCTGGAAGGGACAATGGCTGCTGCGCCTGGGGAAAGGGCCCCTGCCTTCACTGGAGAGGAGTTGGAGAAACTTGTGGATGGGGTCCTCCCCCAGTATGCGCTACTCTACGGTCCTCCAGACCAACAAGTGAGTTTAATTCAATCTGGATTTGGGGCCACTGGCTGGCTTGGGGGCCTGGCGGGGGGCCTGGCGGGGATGGGGGGGCATGTTGGGGCTGGCGGGGGGCCTGGCGGGGATGGGGGGCATGTTGGGGCTGGCGGGGGGCATGGCGGGGGGCCTGGCGGGGATGGGGGGCATGTTGGGGCTGGCGGGGGGCCTGGCAGGGGGCCTGGCGGGGATGGGGGGCATGTTGGGGCTGGCGGGGGGCATGGCGGGGGGCCTGGCGGGGATGGGGGGCATGTTGGGGTTGGCGGGGGGCCTGGCGGGGATGGGGGGCATGTTGGGGCTGACGGGGGGCCTGGCGGGGATGGGGGGCATGTTGGGGCTGGCGGGGGGCATGGCGGGGGGCCTGGCGGGGATGGGGGGCGTTGGGCCACTGGCAACGAAAATGCAGATAAACTTGAACGTGGTATTTCTCCCTCCCTGTACGTGTCACATAGGTCCGCGCCCATGAGAAGATCGGGATTTGGCGTGCCATCGCCAAGGAAGTCCGGACCCTGGGGGTCCACCATCGACGGGGCACCCACTGCCGCAAGAGGTGGGAGGACATCCGCCGCGGGACCAAGAAGACCGCCGAGTCTCTGCTGGGGATGGCCTCCCAACGTAGGCGGGGTGCCTGCCGTCAACTGACCCCCCTGATGTTCCGGATCCTGGCGGTGGCCTACCCTGATTTGGATGGGCGCGTGAGGGCAGCACAGCAGACACAAGGGGGTGAGTACAAGCATTATCTACTCTGTTGTCGCGCAGTGGAGGTGTCTGGGTGGGGGAGGAGGGCTGTGGGTCCCCCTAGGCCAGGGCGATATCTGTAGGCTGGGCACCCCCGTAAGCCCCTGTGTCCCCAGCCACCACCCTCAGTAGTTTGTCAGTACAGCCTTCCCTGGGCCGTGTCATCCATGGGTGCAGTTGTCAACTCTAGGCGTGTAGGGCATGTTCCACGGAATGCGTAGCGGACCCCAAGTGCGCAACTTAGTGCAGGGGGCATCTGTGTCTGTCATGTCCGCTAACTGTACCAGAGATCCATGTACTCAATATCCCTTTATTTCTCTCTCTCCCCCCTTTTTGTTTGTCTTTCTGTGCTTGTGTGCATCAGCATCATCAGGCGGAGGAGAAGTGGCATCGGGGCAGGAGGGAGCTGCATCTCACATGGCCCAGGAGGGCCATGCCACAGAGTCTGACTGGACCAGTGAGACGGAGGGCGAGGGGAGCTCCACAACGGGGACGACTGGACCCTGCAGCGACACGGACACGTCCTCGGAAGGGAGCTCCCTTGCGGGGGTGGCACCATCCGTGCCCCCCGCCATTACAGGTACAGCCGCCACCCAGCGCACCATCTCCGCCCTCCCAGCAGCCCCTCAGCGTTCGCCCCGTGCCCGCTCTGCCAGGAAGCCGGGCATCTCCTTCGCCCCAGGCACCTCAGGCCCTGCCCCTGTTACCCCCGCTGCCCTCAATGAGGAGGTCATTGACCTCCTCCGAACGCTCATTGTTGGGCAGACTACCCTTTTGAATGCCATCCAGGGGGTGGAGAGGGAGGTTCATCGCAGCAATGCGTACCTGGAGGGCATTCATTCGGGTCAGGCTGCCCATCAGCGATCGTTCCAGGCTCTGGCCTCAGCACTGACGGCAGCCATTGTCCCTGTCTCCTGCCTCCCTCTACTAACTCCCTCCTCCCAGTCTCCTGTTCCTCTGCCTGTCCCACCCACACCATCAGACCAGCCTGCACACACCTCAACACCCAAGAGAAGCTCATCCAAACATAAGCACCACAGATCACGCAGACATTCACACACGCAACATTCCGATGCAGACATGCCAACAGTCACTACCACCTCTGTGACCCCCACCTCCTCATCTCCCTCCTCCTTCCCTGTGACGTCTACACTCACACCTCCATTCACCTCACCATCAGCCAGTGTTTCCATCACCAGCACACCCTCCACTCCAGTCCGCACACGTGCAGTCACCACCCCCACTGCCATTTACACGTCCCCTGTGTCCTCTCCCACTGTGTCTGTCACCCCCTCTTCCACACCACACAAACGCAGCCACCCACCCACCCAACAGCCATCCACCTCACGACAGCCTATCCCTCCTGCACCTGCACCCAAAGACAGCAAACGTGACTCACCTACAACCACATCCTCTCCCTCCACTCCCATTCCCACTGTACCTACCACTCTCCATTGTCCCAAGAAACTCTTCCTCGCCACTGCTAACTTCTTTCCTGACCCTGAGCCCCCCCCTCCTTCTCGTCGGGGTAAGAAGAGCACCTCAGCCACCACCAGCCCTGCAGCCCCCTTGACAAGGGTGCAGGGGTATTGGAGCCCACCAGCCCGCATGTCTGGATCTTCGCCCAGCAGCAAGGGGACAGCCAGCCCACCCCCTGGGAAGAGGAGCAGAAGGTGGAAGGGGCGCCGCAGGAGCCCGGCTTCTACATCCCCCCCGGACACCACCCAGACACAGTCACCAGCCACAGCTCCATAGGGAGGAAAGGGCCACAGACTCCCGACTAAGGAGGGCAAGGGCAGCAAGTCGGAGAGGTCAGGCTGCAGGCCTGCTGCCCAGGAGGAGCCCACCACCCCCATAGCCGCTGCCCAGGGAGGACCCAGCCCAGCTGGCCAGGAGGGCCCCACCACCCACAGCCCAGGTGGGCATTGAAGGAGCACCATCCCCGCTGCCCAGGAGGGCACCACCAGGCAATGAGCAGTTGGCCATAGACCGGCCGCCGTCTCAAGCACCGCTGAACTGGGCCCCGCCGTCTCCAGCACCGCTCCGCTGGGGACCGCCGTCTCAAGAACCGCTGAACTGGGCCCCGCCGTCTCAAGAACCGCTGAACTGGGCCCCGCCGTCTCCAGCACCGCTGCGCTGGGGACCGCCGTCTCAAGAACCGCTGAACTGGGCCCTGCCGTCTCAAGAACCGCTGAACTGGGCCCCGCCGTCTCCAGCACCGCTGAACTGGGCCCCGCCGTCTCCAGCACCGCTGAACTGGGCCCCGCCGTCTCCAGCACCGCTCCGCTGGGGACCGCCGTCTCAAGAACCGCTGAACTGGGCCCTGCCGTCTCAAGCACCGCTGAACTGGGCCCCGCCGTCTCCAGCACCGCTCCGCTGGGGACCGCCGTCTCAAGAACCGCTGAACTGGGCCCCGCCGTCTCAAGAACCGCTGAACTGGGCCCCGCCGTCTCCAGCACCGCTGAACTGGGCCCCGCCGTCTCAAGCACCGCTGAACTGGGCCCCGCCGTCTCCAGCACCGCTCCGCTGGGGACCGCCGTCTCAAGAAGCGCTGAACTGGGCCCCGCCGTCTCAAGAACCGCTGAACTGGGCCCCGCCGTCTCAAGCACCGCTGAACTGGGCCCCGCCGTCTCCAGCACCGCTCCGCTGGGGACCGCCGTCTCAAGAACCGCTGAACTGGGCCCCGCCGTCTCAAGAAACGCTGAACTGGGCCCCGCCGTCTCCAGCACCGCTGAACTGGGCCCCGCCGTCTCAAGCACCGCTGAACTGGGCCCCGCCGTCTCCAGCACCGCTCCGCTGGGGACCGCCGTCTCAAGAACCACTGAACTGGGCCCCGCCGTCTCAAGCACCGCTGAACTGGGCCCCGCCGTCTCCAGCACCGCTCCGCTGGGGACCGCCGTCTCAAGAACCGCTGAACTGGGCCCCGCCGTCTCAAGAACCGCTGAACTGGGCCCCGCCGTCTCCAGCACAGCTGAACTGGGCCCCGCCGTCTCAAGCACCGCTGAACTGGGCCCCGCCGTCTCCAGCACCGCTCCGCTGGGGACCGCCGTCTCAAGAACCGCTGAACTGGGCCCCGCCGTCTCAAGCACCGCTGAACTGGGCCCCGCCGTCTCAAGCACCACTGAACTGGGCCCCGCCGTCTCCAGCACCGCTCCGCTGGGGACCGCCGTCTCAAGCACCGCTGAACTGGGCCCTTCAAGGCAAGACCCGCTGAACTAGGCCCTTCAAGGCAAGAAGCGCTGAACTGGGCCCTTCAAGGCAAGAAGCGCTGAACTGGGCCCTTCCAGGCAAGAACCGCTGGCCCTTTGGCAGACGTGGCAGGGCAGGATCTGTCTCGGGCAGGACTGCAGGATGTCCTCTGGCCAACATGCCTCCTCCAGTGGCAGTGGAGTCTGTTATGGACTGTTTGGACTGTGGCTTTGCTCTCCCCAGGATGGCCCAGTGGGCAGGCCACCCACTGTATGGACTGTATGGACTGTGGCTTTGCACTCCCCAGGATGGCCCAGTGGGCAGGCCACCCACTGTATGGACTGTATGGACTGTGGCTTTGCACTCCCCAGGATGGCCCAGTGGGCAGGCCACCCACTGTATGGACTGTATGGACTGTGGCTTTGCACTCCCCAGGATGGCCCAGTGGGCAGGCCACCCACTGTATGGACTGTATGGACTGTGGCTTTGCACTCCCCAGGATGGCCCAGTGGGCAGGCCACCCACTGTATGGACTGTATGGACTGTGGCTTTGCACTCCCCAGGATGGCCCAGTGGGCAGGCCACCCACTGTATGGACTGTATGGACTGTGGCTTTGCACTACCCAGGATGGCCCAGTGGGCAGGCCACCCACTGTATGGACTGTATGGACTGTGGCTTTGCTCTCCCCAGGATGGGCCAGTGGTCATGGAGTCCCCTCGTGGATCTGGCGTCGTGTACTCAAGTGGCTGAGGTGCCCCCCCTTCCCTTCCCCCTGAGGTGCCTGTCCTATTTTCTTTCTGATGCCCCTGCAGTGTTCTCTCCGTGGAGTTCTTGTCGTGGGACTGGGCCTTGCCCCTTTGCACAGGACCCCTGTGGTCCACGGACAGTGGTTGGACTACATTTAGTAGCTGTATATATTTTGTACATAGTTTATTTATTTATTGGGATTACTGGTGTCCATATTTCAATATATCTGCCCGTTTATGATCTCTTCTTTTGGTCTTTGCATTATTTCGGAGGGGGGGGTTTGTGGGTTGTGACAGTGATCTGTGGGAATGCATTGATGTGTGTGTTGTAGTGGGTATGGGTGGGTGGGTGTGTGCCGGTAATCTTTTCCCTCCCCTGTGTCGTAGGTGCAGTACTCACCGATGTCTTCCGCGCCGCCGGGCGTGCTCCTGGTACAGGAGCAGGTATAGGAGTGCGGGGATGACCTGCAACTCGGGTTCCATACTGCCGGAATCTCGCGTGGAGTGCGTAGAGGTGAGCGTTTTCCCGTTCGTAGTCTGTTTCCGCCGTGTTTTTATCGGCGGTGCTCCCGCCCCGGAAAAGGTGGCGGATTGGTGGGTCGTGATAGGGTGGGCGGTACATTGTCTGCCGCCTGGCTGTTGGCGGGGACCGCCGCGCTGTTTGTTTGTTCCGCCGTGGCGGGCGGAGTGTTAATGCGGCGGGCTGTGTTGGCGGTTCCCGCCAGGGTCAGAATTGCATATTTTGGACCGCCGGCCTGTTGGCGGCTTGGCCGCCGCATTATCACCGACCGCCAGGGTCAGAATGAGGGCCATGGACTTAACCTCCACCAGGCACTTCTCACAGTGAGAAATTTGAGGCCCACTCTCTAGCCAATAAAGATGGAGGTGGCTCTCTCTTTGGCTTCCTTTGTTCTTTCTTTTTCCTCCATCTGCTTTCCCACTTATCTAACTCATGCCACTTTTCAATGCTACTAGTTTATTCCTTAGTTTGCATTTTCATTCATGATGTTCTCATACTGCAAATGTCCTCTTCATAAAAAACATGCGTAATAGCTTTTCTGCAATGACTTGGTTCAGTTTGAATCTACCTCATAAGTTTGCCAATTTAGACAATTTATCATGAGGATGTCCTGTACGTTAGGTTACGTCTTCACACATGAATTTCAAGTTTGCTCTCATGGAACATATCTAATTAGGAAAGATCTAGGTTTCCTTGTAGCATCTCATCCAATTCTATCTTTAGTTTGAACACACTCACTGTAGTTTCCCTCACCTGGGACTGACTTATTTCACTGTCTGACCATGAATTTTCACTTTCTCTCTGTGACCCATTTTAAAATCTAATCAAATCATCTAGTGCTCAGGAAATAATATTATTCTGTACTACAAGGGTATTGGACTCTATCCTTTCTCTGTGACTGCTGTTTAAAACACTCTGGGGGTCATTCTGACCCTGGCGGAGGGCGGCGGAAACACCGCCAACAGGCTAGCGGTGCTTCCTGGGCTATTCTGACCGCGGCGGTAAAGCCGCGGTCAGAAAAGGAGAACCAGCGGTTTCCCGCCGGTTTTCCCCTGGCCCAGGGAATCCGCCATGGCGGCGCTGCTTGCAGCACCGCCATGGGGATTCCGACCCCCTTCCCGCCAGCCTGTTTCTGGCGGTGTCCACCGCCAGAACCAGGATGGCGGGAACGGGTGCCGTGGGGCCCCTGGGGGCCCCTGCACTGCCCATGCCACTGGCATGGGCAGTGCAGGGGCCCCCTAACAGGGCCCCACAAAGATTTTCACTGTCTGCTTTGCAGACAGTGAAAATCGCGACGGGTGCCACTGCACCCGTCGCACCCCTGCAACTCCGCCGGCTCCATTCCGAGCCGGCTTCCTCGTTGCAGGGGCTTTCCCGCTGGGCCGGCGGATGGCCTTTTGGCGGTCGCCCGCCGGCCCAGCGGGAAAGTTGGAATGACTGGCGCGGTCATTCGGCGGTAAGCGCATGGCGGGCGGCGACCGCCGCCTGCCGCGGTCACAATGACCGCCTCTGTGGTGAATTCCAGAGAAACATGTTAGAACTTTGCAGTCTGGAAGTGGGCTCTCCTACAGGAGTTAGTCCTGTCTGATTCATGGTTGATACTGGAGAGACAACACAAGGGGTATTTATTAGAGTTGAGACCCGAGGCGTTCCTCTCATTCCTGGGACCACAGGAGCATCAGCTGACATATCGCCTCCAGCAGGGATTGTCAAAGTATGTGTTATGGTTCCTGCCAAATTGGGTTCATGCCAAAGAAAAATGGGACCAATAGTAACTGGAACAGCAATTACATATGGGGTATTGGGAGCAGTGGAGGTAACAGGAACACTAATCCCTGTACTCTCTCCTGTCAGGTTCTGATGCAGCAGCTATTACAGAGTTTATACTGGCAACTGCACCATTCGTTCCACATTATATGGAAGTAAATGTGCTGATAATACATCTAGGCGATCATTGCTAGAATCACTATCACTTTATTCAATTCAACCCTCTAGGTTTCCTGTCTTTTCCTCCTTCTCCTTTCCTTTCTTTGCTTTTTTTTTCAAGTTCCTCACTTGTCAGTGGAGTATACCAGCTAGTTCCCTCCATTAAATGAATCTTCCACCAGCTTTGATCTGCATCCCATTTACCATCAGCACAACTATGCGCTGCCTTTTGGACTCTTCCCAGATATTTTTCCCTTTCCGTAACATGAGCTGTGTGCTCCCAAGCATTAAGTGCTTTGAACCGTGCAGGTCCAGGAGATGGGGAATCATCCGGATTAGTGTAGCTTCACTCCTGCACAAAAGGGTTCACCACAGCAACCACAACTTACTCTCATACAAAAGTATTCATCCCTATCTCAATTGTATAGCTGATGGTATTTCTCAACTAACACCAACAAACTTAGCAGACAGTGTCTTATACTTTGATAACTTATTACAATCCCGGGATCTTACACTATGTTGACCCTGGTAACCACTTCAAATGCTTTGCATTAAATTCTTCAACATCCACACACCAACTTAAAACATTACTGCATCACACCACGCAATCTGAACAAAACATTGCAAGCTAAACATAAGCAATTGCAACACGCACCCTATTGATACTCATTCCTCCACTGTTACAACTTCATTCCAAAGCTCTGGAATACCGCTGCTCCTCTGAATCGGGACCTGGGCTTCAGGATTGGGACTGGGCTCTCACACAGATACAATGACTCCCTTTCTGTCAATAAATGATCCATTAGACATGCTACCACTTGAGGTTGCACAGTAGCATGATGTACAATTTCTCATCTGATGGATCTTTTTAAGCTGACTGAGACGTCGAGGAAGTTAACATTAATAAATAATAAAAAATTTGTGAAGCCTATTTGGCCACACAATGAGGGCCAGAAATTGATGGTATATATATATATATATATATATATATCAAAAAGTTCCACTGAAGGCCGGCTACATCCACCATGACTTTGATTTTTGTAGAACTAGAATTGATTTATTCCTCTTTATACGTCAAATAAAATTGAGGAAGTTATTTTTACAACAAGAAAGTAAGAGGAGACATGATGAATTAGATATCACTTCAGATGTAATTAATTCTGCATCTACTGAGTTATGTTTAAGTGATATTGAGGGGTTACTAACTTTGGCTGAACTGGAGGAAGTGGAAACCACTGGTATGGGTGAGCGTGAGTTTCTTGAATTTTTGGATTTAGAATTAAATAGATCGGAAACTACTCCATTTAAATTAAAATGTAGGTTTACCCCACCTACTATCCATGACTCCATTTATATGTTTCATGAGGTTGTTATTCGTGATCTTTTTGAAATCTGGTGTAAGGCCAAGCATAGTGATTATGTGTTGAATCTTAATAAGGAACAAAAAAATGCCTTTAAACTCTTCTGGAAGATCAGAGTATTGTGATTAAACCCTCAAATAAAGGAGGGAATGTTGTTCTTTGGGATGTTAATAAGTGCTGTAAGGAAGCAGTGAGACAATTAAACAATACCAGGAATTATGAAGTGACATCCATTCAAAATTACAATAGATCGGTATGTCAATATCATATTAAGTTGTTTGACTTGAGAGATAAGGGGTTACTCACTACAGATGAATATCAGTTTCTTTTGGTAAAAAAACCTACTGTACCTTGTTTTTTTATGTTACCAAAATTACATAAGAATTACAACAATCCGCCAGGTAGACCCATTATTTCTGCAAATAATAATCTTTTGGAACGTACATCCATGTACTTGGATTTTTTACTTCTCCCATATGTGTTGGCCTTACCCTCTTATTGTAGGGATAGTATGGACTTTATCTCTAAGATTGAGAGGATCCCTTGGGAACCACATTTTGTATTAGTTACTTTGGATGTGGAGTCCTTATATATTTGTTTCCAGCATGACCTGGGGATTCAGGATGCAGATTTTTCTTTCGTGATAGATCACTTAGTAACTATGAGCATTCGATGATGTTACTAGAAATGTTGGAATTCTGTTTGAATAACAATTGTTTTCATTTTTAAGGATAGATTTAGAGCAAGAGGTTATCCGAATAAAATATTGCGAATAGCCAGTGAGAAAGTGACTAAAACTAGTAGGGAAACTTTACTGATAAAAAGAAATAAGAAGAAGAATGAAATCCCAGAGATGAGGGAATTACAGCTTGTAATCATTAAAGTCAAGCTGTCAAGAGAATTGTGATGAAACATTGGCATTTAGTGAAACATGATTCTGTAATTGGGAAGACCATGGCCCCTTGTCCTCAATTTACGTACCGGAAGGCTAGATCGTTACTTGACATTTTAGGTTGCATCTATTTGAGGGGACAGAGTGATAAAAAGATTGGGTGGCTTAGTCAACAAAAGGGTTTTTTCAAGTGTGGGAAGTGCAAGGCATGCAAAAATAGCAAAAATGTGAAAACATACAAGACAGCTTTGGGGGAGGTTACGAGGAAAAATAAAAATACCTCCTGTGGTTCAGATCATTGCATTTATGTATTACAATGTCCCTGTGGATTACAATATGTTGGTAGCACTATTGGCCCTGTGAAAAAGAGGATTTTAGAGCATTATAGGGCTATCAAGAATTATGACATCTCATATCCAGTTGCCAGACATTGGGCGAAAATACGCAATCGGGATGCTGAGTGTTTGGTATTTTTTTGGTGTTCAAAGAATTAAAAGGAATTTACGTGGAGGTGATCGAGAAAGGTTTTTAAGAGTGAGAGAATCAGAATATATTATTTTACATGGGAGCAAATCACCCGGGTGCCTTAACGAGGATGAGGAGCTTTATATACATGTTGGTTTGATGTGATGAAATTAGTGAGACATGGGTTTTTATGAGTATCTCCATTTAGCGCTGTCATTAGATTGAATATTGGAATTGAATCAAATTGGTGGGGTTTCTTATTTATTGTCACATGTAATAAGTTTCCAGGGTGGGTGTGGATGTTCCATTATGATGGCAGATTATTTGAGTTGTCGATACATCAGGACATTATATGTGTTATAAATTATGAAATGTATGTAATCCGTGATTTATTTGATACATCTTCATTTATTTTAATTTTATATATATATTGTGGGTGATTGGCCACGTGGCCTGATAGTTGATTAAATATATTTCATGTATAAGGTATCATGGAATTATTTTAGTTGTAGTAAGATTTGAAGGAATTATTGTATCTGTTCAGTACAGTAGGAATTGATAAATGGTTATTTTGCTGTTGTTTTTGTAATTGTTATTTTGTTTCTACACCTATTGATGAAATGTGGATTCTTTTTGATAAATTGGGGAAGTACAAATAATAATGTGAAACTTCCTTGATGTGTTCTGTTCATGTTAGTATTTCTTTAATGTTCATGAACTAAGTGTATTTAAGTCTATGGGTGACTGAGCACAATTTTTTTTTGATTGGGCCATGATGAAGACACTTTGGTGTTGAAACGCTTAGCCAAGTCAAATAAAGATTTTGGATTGAGAAGCTGACACGTTGGGTGCGACTTTTTTCTGTTAAATGAAATAAATGTGGCAGGAATATCAAATTGATATATATATATATATATATATATATATATATATATATATATGTATATATATATCTACACACACACGCATATATATATGCATGTATGTGCATATATATATATATATGTATATCATGAAAATATGAAAGAAATACAGGATTACAGCTGGCAACCTGAAATATCAAAGTCAGTTCAGTCTCCTTAGGTTAAGATACAAGGCGCCCACAACAACAGAGAATGTAAGAATTAGAAATAGGTGTTCCTTAAAGAAACCCCTTCTCTCTCCTAAACATGAAATGATTCTGAAATCATCTGGTCAGAGTTCTAAGTCAGGAATGAGGATAGTTTAAATGAAACCTTAGGGACATTTGGAAATATGAAAAGGTGTCAGCATAGTGAAGGCTTCAGTAGACGTCTTTCAACAAAGGGAAAAAGTGTTTAGCATGAAGCTTATCACTTGAAAGAATAAAGAAAGCAGAGTGGTCCGTACCTCTCAAAGTCTGTGGGAGTCTGCCTTACCTTCTAACAGTGTAAGCAGTAATTAAATTAAACAGAATATTTAACATCAATCATATATTTTCCCTTCCCAACAAGAACCAAACATCTCCTTGTCCATTGTGTGCATTTGCAACACCACCTGAATTTCTTATCCCACAGAACTCGGACAGTAACTGCAACCTTGAACATCCCTCATTCCTGATCTGCAATTAATAGGAAACTTCAACTGCTCATTAGGCCTTCATGTCTTTTGACAAGATTTCTCTTCTTAGGCCTTGCTATCAGCAAAACTAATACATATAACAATTATCCTTTTCTGAAGCTACTGAAACCTAGAAAAGTACCTGTAAAAAAAAGAACACGCTATCTACGCAAAAATTATTATAACATTAAGGCCTTTAGTCAGTCTAACTTTAACCAAACATTAAATGCACATTTTGCATATATGATTATACATTGCACACACCTAACTTTTCAAAATAAAGGCTGAACATGAAAAAGGAATACATGTTTACTTCTGCAAATATAACTTAGGGCTGAATAAAATGGCTTTGGCGGTCAGACTGGCAGATCTCCAACACAGAGGTGGGGAGGTGGCTGCCAAACCGGGAGCCTCCTCATTACTGTATTATGATATTTCTGCCAGGCTGGCTGGCGGAAACATTGAGACAGCATTGGCCTTGGCTCTAAGAGAGCTCTGCAGACAATGCGTTTTCCGAGAGTGCTGACAGGGGGGCCCCAACACTTCCTTTTCACCATAAAAAACGTGAATAGTGGATATATGTAAGCATTTTAAATGAACATTAGGGTGCACGTTTATAAGGCTGCAGTCTTTCAGTAGTTACATTTCATTAGTGCGATTAAGTGTTGCCACACATTAATATTATTAAAGCAAACCATAAATATGTCACAAATAAATGCATATTTATGCAATGATAATGTGTAGAGCATGGATTCTAAATTGCACTGCTCCAGTGTTTAACACACCAGAATCCGCATGATATGATAAATACTGTAATTTGGTCCCATTACATTTCAGCAGATTTTATGTACCGAAAGTTAAAGATGGTTGAGGTATTTAAAGCATCAGATAATTATTGGATGCGTTAAATACCATTCAGCTCATAATTCCAACCCCTGAACAACAAGAGGTTTATATTGACCCATCAGGCCCCAGATGTATTTTCCTTAAAGCCACTATTTTTACCATTAAATCAGGATTATTGATGGCTAATTTCTTGAAATGTTCAAGATACGCATGCATTAGTATCAACCTGAACTACTTCACACACTTCATGAAGTTGGTAAAGATAAGGTAATGTAGTTTTTATTGTTTTCAGTTATTTAAAACATAACAAGTTGCCAGACATATTTTGTCGATTTTATTTGTTCATACCGACTAAAGTAGATCATGTAATCATGATAAAGACAATACATATAAGATAAAATAATTTGTGCATTATTTTCTCTAATCAATAGTTTGATAATCCATTACAACCCAATTATGGACATATAAAGCGCAATTGGAAAGAGATAGTAGTGGGTCTTCTGCTATTCTCCAATTGCTCTAATTTCACCTGATCATATAGAATCTGGCTGTGTTTATAATTTTGTTTCAGTAGACCATTATTTTTGTTTTAGAGGAATTAATTAAGATCTTGCTTTTATCACAGTAGATATTGGGAGCGTCCAACGACTGTTGCAAGCCAACGGCCACATGGTTCAATATGATTGAGTCATTAGCATAATGTACAAACTGAATTTGGGTACCTGCACACTTAAACAGTAATCTTTCACTTCTGCTATGGCACTGTTAAACCTGTTATCTTTGGCTGGCCTTGTTTTTGATGGCTTTAGGACTCTGGGCACTTTACCACTGCTAACCAATTCTAAGGTGCAGATGCTCTCTGCTTAAAACACGGTAGCATTGACTTCTCCACACTTGGCATATTTAATTTACTTCTAAGTCCCTAGTAAAGTGGCCCGAGCCTGTAAATTAGATGCTATTAGGGGGCCTGCAGCACTGATTGTGCCACCCATTTCAGTAGCACTTCAAATATGTCACAGGCCTACCATTGCAGAACCTGTGTGTGCAATTTTAAACTACCATGCCGACCTGGCAAGTTAATCCTCTTGCCAGGCCCAAACCTTTTTTTATAATACATATGTCGCCCTTAAGGTAGGCTCTGGACTACCCAAGGGCAGGGGTCAGTGTTTAATTTTTATATGTCTCAGTAGTGAAAAACTCACTTTTCGCTACTGCACGGCTTATCTCTCTCATAGGATTACATTGGAATTACCTTATTATATTTTGTAAGTGTAATTTCTAATTGGGGAGAGATGGATCCTCACGGTTGGTGCCTCTGTAATCACAATTTGAAACCACAACTTATAGTGAAATCAGATTTTAAATTGTAATTCTGAAAATGCCACTTTTAGAAAGTTGGCATTTTCTTACTTTAGCCATTTGGTGCCTGATGCTTGTTTCTGAATACACGCCTGGGGTGGATGACAGCTGGACTTTGTGCATTTCCTCTAGACAGCCACACACAAAGGGATCTTAGGTGTGACTGGGCCACCCGCAGGCTGATGGGCCATCCTAGGCAGGATGGGAGAGACAAGCTGATACTTACACCTGAATAGGCTACGTCCTGTCCTTACACAAAGAGCTGTCCCCTGGAGTGAGTCTGGAGCCACGGCAGTAAGGCCAGGGATTCTATGTACTTGAAAGGCCTTTCTTTGAAGTCTCTCCCACTTCAAAGGCACAACTGGTGTAAGTACTGGACCTCAGACACTACCAACTCAGTATACTTCTGGACCTGTGGATACTCTGCCAGGAAGAAGGATTGATGTACTACTTTAATTACTGCCACTCTGCTCGATTGCTACTTTGCTGGACTCCTGCTCTATGGTACTGAAATGGTGCCTTCCTTGCCTGAGAGTGAGAAGGACTGGGCCTGCATCTATCCAATCCAGAACCAAAGTGACTCCAAGGGCTTGCTGTCTTACCTCCTGTTTTCTGAGACACAAATTACTTCCAACACAGCTGCTACAGCACCTGGACTCTGCTACCAGTATGCCTTGCCCTGCCAAGTAGTACCAATCCAGTCCTGGAGCGTTGGAAGTGGGTATAAAGTGTTACTTTAGGCCAAATCAACGAATTGTTGGCACTGTGTGGAACGGAACTTGCATATTGCCCCTGCATGGAAAGAAGATGACATAATGCCTCTCCAGCATGGATCTGCCTCAGTTTATCACCTTTGGAATTGCTGCATCTTGGACCCACTGCATCACTGCTGTTGTGTGGAGAAATCCAACACATCATTGACACTACATGGAAAGGATCGACGCGTCGCTTCCTCTGCGAGGATCTACACAACACATTGCTTCAGCCTGCTCCATGCGTCCTCAACATCGACACTACAGTATTAAGATACTTTTGTTCAGCAGGCATCACTAGGTCCCTGTGGCCAGCCCATGCTCCATCTCAGCTGGATTGAACTTTTGACTTTTGACTTTGCACGACCAGACACCCCTAGATGGTGCTTCTTGCTTCAAATCACTATATTGCAGTTTGATCTTTAAAAATTCATAACTCAATTTCTACTCTTTTGCATTTTTATTGCTTCAGTCCTGTTTTATTTAATAAAACAAACTTTATATTTTTAACCAGGTGGGGTATCTTGGTGTGTTGTTTTCACTGGTTTACTGTTCGAAATGTTGCATAAAAACACATTGCCTCTTACATTAAGTTTGATTGCTCTGTGCCAAGCTACAAGACAGTCAGCACGGGTTAACTTAGGGTATGTTTGTGACTTACCCTGACTAGAACTGTGGTTCCTGCTTGGACAGGGTGAATACCTCTGCCAACCAGAACCCCAGTTTCTAACAGGTGCTGTTTATGTTTGCTAAATCGAGATTAAATAGCAAGGGTGCCAGGATGCACCGCTGCTTTAACCCTTAGTATTCCCAGGTCTTTTTAAATGTAACTCTATTGGCAGAAATTTTAACTTTTACCCAGGTCTTTACATGTAGACACATGATAGATTTTAGTAAGGTTGCTGGAATGCCCTAATTATGAAGCTTCTGCAAGAGCCTAGTTTTGTCGAATCTCTATCAAAATGCAGTGGTGAAATCAATAAATGTTGCATATTATGGTGCAGCATCTTTTTTTGTTGAAGCTTCAATCAAAATGAAAGAAATTAAGAAGTTGTCCGTGGTGCCATTCCCTCATCTATAGCCTGATAATGTAATGGTATTAATGCTCTTAATGTGGCCAATTATTCTAAGTCCCAATTCAGAGCTTTTTTTAGCATTTAACTTCCACATCAAGAGGTGCAATCAATATGAAGTTGGCTGGCTGATTTGGTGGGCCTTTTTATGTATTGGGTTTTAGAAAAGAACCTCTCCAACTGTCGGGAACATCATTTGTCATAAATGCACAGCTTCAATAGCGGGTTTAATAGAGTTGCCCATTCTCCTTTTGCTGTTTTAAATATACTAGCTGGCAGGCCATTGGCCCTAGGAGCACCAGTCGAACACAATGAGGCAATTACTGACCTCATTCTGCCTATGATATAGATTTATCCTTTCATTCCTTCTGAATTTCCAAACATAGCATCGGCCCCAATGGCTGTTGAGTACACTTTCTATCATCCTTCATCAGATGTAGTATATAGATTTGTTAAGTAATCACCCCGTTTTGCTGCTGGAATGCTAGGTGCCAAGCTCTGTACATTTCCATTTGACCGATTCTGCACTAGCCTCCAAAACTTGTTTGACTATTTTATTTTTGAGTGTTCATAAAGTTCAACCCATTGTTTTTTCTCAGTTTGTTTGCAGATTTCCCATTACTTGGATTTATATGTCTTTCTCGCCTTCTATACGTGGGCAGTGGTCGCTATTGAAATAACTCCTCCTCAGAAGGCTGTTCAATATTTGCTTAAAAGCTCTTAGTTCAGATGAAGCAGTATGAGGTTGCCCCTTTCCGGTTTGACTGTCCACTCCTTTTGGGCAAATTTGACCTGTGCTGCGGGGTTAATAATGCCTTGTTGTTTGACCCGCATATAGAACTTTCTTAAGAATTTCTATAAGAAATCCTCTATTCGTTGCACAGATGTCACAGTAGACCGTTTTATTCTGCAGAGGCCACATACTCCTTCCTGGTCACCAATTGTTTTAACTTGATTTAACCTAGGTGCAGTCATGGAGTGAGTGCAAATCAACATTGCGTGATCACCAATCAAACAGGAGTGAACTTGAAACTTGCTCACCTTCTTGTAATTCTGAGTGGTAACTAGATACAATCAATTACTGAGGAACTGCTTTTTTCCATTTAAGGTTCTATAACCTTGCTGGTTGACAGTTGTGATGAACTTTTTGTCCTGTAATGTCCTTCTTGGCTTTCTCTAAGCAAGTCTCTGGAATATGACATGCATTATATTCCCCCTGCTGCTATACTAATGGCTTAGCTGATTTTAGGAGGTATAAAATAAGGTCCCCCACTACCGCCCATATAGCTTCTTGATATTGTTGTCCTAGTACTTGGTCTTTTTTCAGACTTTTGCAACAGTGGTTCTTTTCTTTGGTTAAGTTGGATTTACATAAATGTTTCTTACAATAGTGCCAAGACCACTTGCCAATACTGTCACATCTAGTGCCAGAGATTTGTGTAATAGGATTGATTCACCACTGGATGGATGTCCCCCTTTTAAGGAAGGTTCAGCTGATGAATAAAATTCAAAGTAATCATGTCGCATTGTTTCAGCTAGTTGCCATGTCTCTTGTAGGCAAGTTATTTCTTTTTCGCTAATTATTTCTACAACATAGCAATTTCTTATGAGATTATTTAAGCCATGGATATTCTAGGAGCAAAATTGCATAGTAGTTGAATGGTTTAAAGATATATTTTCAGGCATGAGGCTGCAGTTTCACCTGCGGTGACTTGTTGCATTCACGTTGTTGTGTATCAACCTGCGGACCTATACATTGTTCAATGGGTCCTTCTTGATTTGTTTCAACTCTGTTCCAGCCTTTAAGCTTACTGGGCCTTTTGGGCAGTGTAGCACAGAATCCCTCTGTGGCTTTGTATGATGCGTCTTAGCAAGACTCCTGGATATTTTGGCTTTGTCAATTTGATGATTGCAATCCCCCATTGTGCCAGTACTTTTGACTTCTCCACAGCTTGCCTTGCTGTTTCTGTTTATCGAAATTGCACTTTAGTTGCTTTCCTTAAATGATGCTTTATGCCAGATATAAAGGCAATATATTCAAGATCTTTGGGTTCAATCACATCTAGCCCCACAAGGGCAGTTACTTGAATAAACAGGTCTAGTGTGCCTTTTCAAAATGTCTTCTTGACCACAGGAGATATATTCTGGGTGCATTATTAAAGTAGCCTCATACTTCTCCCTATCTTAGAGATGTTTTTGATTGAGTACATGAGAAGAGGTCTTCACAAGGATTTGCCCACCCAACCTGGTCTCCTTCTGGGATACTTACAACCTCATGACAGACATATTCCTCCGATCCTACTGGATGGACTGGTCGTGTGCGATCACTTGCTGTTATAGGGGTGGTATGAATACTTTCCAGCCATTCAGGCCCATCTCCAGGCAGAAGGGGGTTAGTGCGATGATGCACATTTGATAAAGGGGGATGTGTCCTTTACATGGATCAAACATTTGCTTTCTACCACCTGTAATAGAATGGGCTCAATAGTGCCATTTTCAATATTGCGTGTCAAGTGATCTTTTACTTGCTGTTCCCTGCTAAATGAGGGGTTCAAATTTGCCCCTCAAACTATATCACACAGACCATGCAGATGTGTACTGCCAGACCTTTGCTCCCATCTCATCTGTCTGATAATAAGCAACCCTCTTCTTTTTTGGAAGACTCACATCCATGTCTGTCACTTGAGGTATTTTTCTCTCTCTGTCTTTTGCTCTGTTTGTTTATGAGGTCCATTAAGGGGTGCCATTCCTTGATCTTCTTGTGTTAAATGTTCTATACTAGAGTCCATGTCACTTTTTATTTGACCTTTGATCTTTGTCTTACTCACAGATGGATAGCCTACAAATATGGTATTTACCTTCTGGTGATTTCGTTTTTGTGTAGCTTTCAGTGCTGTTTTTTGTTTTTCAATGAGAGATTGTAGGTTGCTGTATCCATAGTGATTATGCTTGGTGTACTTTGATCTGGGGGGGGTTTGTCTCAATCTTATTGTGAGGTGGACTTTGAATACTAGTTGTTTCAGCACGTTGCTCCATAGGGCCAGTACAAGACAGGCATTCTCTACTTTGCCAAAGTGCCTGCCTACATTGGCAATCTTGTTTGTCAATGTTCTCTCTTGAGCTAGATTCGGAGGCTACAGTTTTACATTCTTGGACTAATTCTGACATTATTCCCAGAAGGGCAGATATTTTCCCAAATACATTTATGCAATAACATGTCCATGTACTTAACGGTAGACTGTTGGGCTTTGCTGATTTAACTATTAAATTGTCTAACCAGGTGTCAATATTTCTTACACAGGTTTGCAAGAATTGTAAGATGATTGTTTGCATCTCTAATTATTCCTCATGCATTATGGCAGCTTGGACAATGGTTGTTGGAGCTTTGTCCATCACATCCCACGATCCCAGCCCATTCCTGCCCAAGTCAAGGCCATTATTAGCCTGAGTCTTTAGCTCATATTGTGTGGCTCTCAATTACTGGTATTGTCAGCCTCCCACTCAATCAGAGACATTTTGTTATTAATATTGTGACTCGCCATAAATGTGACCATTTCTTGTCCCCCAGCTACTGAATCTGTAGTTGTTTATGAATTTTTAAAACTTTTGACTGCCACTATTTTGATTTCTAGAGATGGTGGTTTCACTTATTCCCCCCTTGTCAGGGGATCTATATTTTGGAATTCCTTGTTGTCCTACCCACTAGCCTGTTCAATTGCTGAAGCCACTTTCCCTTGAGCCTCTACATGTTCCACAATACAATTCAAAGCTCCCACCTCAGTTTTTTGTGATTTTGTGGTTTCCCTACATTTTACACTAGCCATTTGCTGGAGAGGGTTCTTTCAGCCCACATTGATGGGATTTAGTTTCCTAATTCAAAAGGTTCTGGAGGGTGGGAGAGCCCTCAAACTCATTCTGTTGCTAGTTTTTTACTTTATAATACTTTTTTATTCCCTCATTGATGGTTGTTAGCTTATCCATGGCAAGCTTAGTGAAAGATCTTGTGATTAATGAAGAGCTGCAGAACTTCTGTGGAGGAAAATTCATCTGCTTTTTCTTACCAGGTTTGACGTTGGGCCTTGTTTCATGCGCTTTTAGGAGCAAAGAACTTCTTGTGCGCTTCTCTTGACATATACAGGTTTCCTTCGCCCTTATCAAGGTTTCTTCTTTTTTTTCCAACTCTGGTTTTATTTCCTTTGTTGCCTGTATTGCCTTCAATCGTCTCTAATCATTTCAGTTATTATTGCAGATGGTTACCATATGAAAATAGTCCATTTATTCATGATATGGAATGATGTTTTACGCGCCCAACTTTAGAGCAATGTGACGCACTGTAATAAAGTGAGCACAATAACCCTAATGCAATCCACGTTCCATCCACTGAACGACTGAATAAAGATATAGTTAATAAAAACTTTCACAGGGGTGACAGATTACGTCGAAATTTAGAGAAGTAAATGTGGTATTATTGATGAAGAAGCTATGCCAATAAAGGAGGCTTTTGCCTAATGCGCGGAGTATTTGGAAACTATGAAGTGTTTTTCTAAGTCATGACTGATCCCAGTAAATTAGCTTTTCTGAAAACAAAGTAATGTCTGTAAATGAGAGACAAGGAGGAAGGTTGTGTTTTTCGCTGACTTTAAGATGCTGTTAAGCTTTTGCTTGTTGTAAGGCCATGCCATGCGAAGTGAGGCTTTTGACTTCCATTATCTCCTCGGTATGTCCAAAATCCTAAAAGTATTCACATTTCTGACTCTTATTGTTTTACAAAAGATGGCATAATTACGTTGTCCCTCCTTCACTACGAGTCCTATCTTGATTGAACTCATCTGATCATGTCTCTAAGTCCTTGAACTCCAAGAGGTTAAAAGCATAGCAACAAATTAAATGAAATCATGTGAAGCAAATAGGCGTTTGCTCATCACTGGTCCCAAGAAACCATCATGTCCTATTCACAAAGATTAAATGGCACCATGACGCAGAAAATATGTCTCTTATCTGTTAGCAGTGGAGCTATGGATTTAGGATATCCGGTTGTTTCAAAGCCAGTCTTGCCCCCAAAAAGTGAGAAGTGTGATGGTGAGCAATCCACTCATTAATATAGTAATAGGTGAGGAACGAAAAATATTCTATTTCAAGCATTTTCTATGTCTATTTTGATCTACATTAAACTCCACCACATTCGAACGTGTGTAGCATTTGTGTGGGGTTTGCAGTTCTAATTCCTCCAATATTTAACCAAGAAATCAGATGAGGATCAGAATGGAATACAATTATGTGAGAGTATATCCTTGGAAAACTGAAATGTCACGTGGTATTTTGAGAAATTTATTATTTTATTCCCACTCCAAAAAGATACTCTCTGAGATATGAGTACTGAACAATTTTGTGTGTACTGACCAATGTTACATTTAGTTTGCTGAATAGAATAAAAAGCATCCCAAAATAGTTTTGAAACGCTTGTTGCCATCCTCATTAAATATTTGCTACACAAATAAAGATGCAGAACATGTAAATACAGAATTTTATTCCAAGATCTCTGCTTGTTTGTGTCGTCCAGATCGTGATATATAAATGATTAAATTCAAAGTACAAGTTGGATAAACTATAAATATTAAATATTAGCAGCAGTGATATAACATTGCAAAATGAACCCCACATTGGAAACCAACAATATTTTATTAACCTAAAATACTATTGTCCAAACCAAATGAACATTGTCATTCAAATACATTTGCTCCGTCATTAGGTTCACCTACAGTATTGGATGACTAGCTCTTAGAAATCATTTAACATAAACGCAGACCAGCATAATGCAAACATTTTTAATACTAATAACAATGGGTGTCTTCGTATACTAAAAGCCCGAAAAGGAAAATTATGTAGAACACAAATCACTACATCAATGTCCTTTCCTCTGAAGAGTGCCTGTACATGCATGCCTGCTTGGTCATCTGCAGAAAAGATGCAGAACTTCTCTTGCATTCCAAGAGCAACAATCACAGGAATAGGTACCGTCCTGATCTCTTTCCTGGCTAAATATTTCTCGTGCAGTAACAATTTGAGGTGCAAAGTAAAGATGAATGAGAAGGGAGAGCGCCAAGGATGTGTCTGCTTGTATTGAATACTCTGGGTAGATGTACTAATATATCTTGCAATGCAGCAGCTAAAGTTGAAAAGCTGTATTTTCAGCAATAATCCAGAAAGTGAGGATCCAGACTATTATCAGTGGGTGTCAATGTGTCAAAGTAGTCAAATCATCGTCAACCAGAAACTGCTACATACCCAATGATATGATATATGTTTCAGAACAATGTATGTTTTGAAAAAACTACTTACAACTTCAAAGTTTACTAAATAACTATTCAAACGAATTTAGCAGAGCCTATAGCAAACCCTATTTGGAAACATTTAGAGGTCAGAGACTAGAGTCGATTGACACAATTTAGAGATTTGGATGGTTCATTTAAGTCCCAGCTGGCTGTACTCAGTTCTGCAAGGAGGGGGGTGTGCATTGGCAGAATATAAGCCCATCATATTTAGAGACCTACTGCCAACCACATATTTGAGGGCAGTGTAATGCTATAAAGACTGAGAAAAGTAATTCAGATCTCAAAAAGCAGCAGAAACATTGTTTGTCTCATTTCTAGTTATCACGAGGCTATGTGGTTTTAAGACAGACACTCTTTAGAAGGTTCCATGCCTTTTGATGGTTTGATGGGATCCTGTCTATCCCCATGGCTGTTTAATTGTTAAGCACAGTCGCTCAATGATTTACTACTGCAGAGAAAACATTCATTTCACACATACAGTCTGCTCGTGATGATTCGTTTCTCTAGGGCCCATTAAGAGACAGTGAGATGGTGGCCAAATCATTCTCATTGGTCACACTGTAGAAGAACCAACGTTGGCTGAAACTTATAAAGGAAAAATACATTTTACACATTGTCTCAGACAGACAAGTCCTACTGCTTTTCTTTTGTATAGTGTTGTAATTAGGATGAACATGAAAAAGCACGGTGCCAGATTTATGAACACTTTGTTGTGGTGCAAATTCACAAAAAGTGAAGCAAATGGGTGTGAGGTGGTCATAAAATATTTATTTTGCAGCTCGAATCTTTATTTGCACCTGAATTTAGCCTGTACAGTTACACAAGTCATGTTTTGCACTACTTTGCACTGAGGGGTCATTCCATAGGTAATACATGGACGTTGTCACACTACTACCCATGATTTACAATGCAAAGCCCCATCAACTAATAATGGTAAACAGGATTTTGCACCAAAAAATAATACACCCTTAAGGCATAGTTAAGGCAGACACACATTCAAAGTGCGAACATTGTTAAATTGTCTAGGCATGGTATTTTGTAACGGAAGGGTACCCTATACTAAACACCATATACATACCTTTGCATTGTGCAGCAATGGGTGTGCATAGCGCTAGCAGTCTGTGGAAGAAGAGAGGAGCAGTGCCATATCTGGTTAGACTCCAATATCTCAATGCAGTGCTCACGTTTCATCATCTAACTACCACCTTCTTTTTAATATATCTTTATTTGTTTTAACAATGAGGAAGGGACAATCAGATGCCATACATTATTGCAGTGATCTTATCATAGTGTATACCCAAGTATAAGAATGATATATATGCCAAGTCCTATACATATAAAGTCAGTCATTCATGAGACAGCAGTAATAATAGCTAACTTTACTTTTGCATCAATTCGACTAATACTGTTAAACAGTAACTTCACACTAAAACAACCTACAAATACAAAATATGATAACCAATGGTATAGGATGTACAATAGTATTGTTAGAGATGTGTGCTTTGTTCAAATGAGAGGGAGAGCCTCCTCAATTTGGGAGAGGGAAAATAAATACAGGGGAGGGGTTCCCCAATGTCTGTAGGGGCTGGGGCAAGTAGTCGTTATGACTTGGAATCATATATCGTATGCACGGGGTCTGCCCCCAAAGGCACACCATATATATCTAACCACCCGCTTTGTATGGGAGTTTCCTGGGGTAGAAAGCTATGTGTCAATTGTTTATGGGGGTCTGTCATCTAATTTGGCTTCCAACTAGGCTTAATATTTCTGCCGGGGGGTTGTGACTGGAATTGAGCGCCCTAGACACCCAAGTTTGTTGTTCCACCAGGATACCAGAACGCAGGTCTGTAAGCCACATACAGATAGGCAGGGACATTGCCGATTTCCAGCAAATAGGTATCCTCTGTTTCACCATCACCAAAGCAAGATCTATAAATGTATTGATATGCCTATGGGCAGTGCAGTGGGATGTAATTCCCAGCATACAGTGTGTTCTGTCTCGATGGACGGGGTGCCCACTGCCTCAGAGATAAACCTTCTCACCTCTTCCCAGTAAAGTGTCAATTGGGGGCACTCCCAGACCATATGTATGAAGTTTGCGGCTGAAGTCTGGCAGCGGGGGCAGGTATCAACAATCCCTGCGTACAGTCTTGCTAGGCACTCTGGGGTGAGGTATCTGTGGTGGAAGTAGTTAAATTGCACGTCCTTTAGTCTGGCATTTATAGAGACCAACCTAAGTACCTCTGTTCATTGTGCCCAAAGTTTGTCCGTGAGCGAGATGGCAAGGGCATCATCCCATTAAGTCCAATGATGGTATAGGGAACCTCACGGTCATTATGTATACCGCTGTAAAGATGTGTTATAGCCTTGGGTCCTCCTCCATGTGTCAATAGTACTTGGAAGGGCTGAGACATCTCCGGTTCATCATGCGTTTTTTGTCAGTTGGTGTGGAGGTAATGTGTGATAGTGGCATATAAAAGGACAGAGCCCTGTAGGAGCCTGTAGTCATCTACCAAACTGTCAGATGTATTAAAGATCTTGTCCGTGAACAGGTCTCCTCAGGCAGCAATTCCTGATTCAGTCCAGGCTGCTGCATCCAGTTGCGATTGCACTACACAGCAGTCAGGCAGTGCCCAGAGGGGTGTTCTGGTGCATGTGTGGGAAACTCCCGCAATTTAGCTAAATATTTAGTCTAGCAGAATTTAGCCATGTGCATAAGGGCATTTTCACCCACTCCCAGGCTCATCTGTTTCAGATCCCAGCAGCCATTGTAGTATAGGGGGCGATGTTGGACCACCAAACCAATGTCTCAGTTCTACCATTTTTTGACCTGCAAGCCATCACATGGCCCATCGGATTTGGGCAGCTGTGTAATAGTATTCATAGCTTGGCGCACTCAACCCATCATGCTTCAAAGGAGCGTATAGTTTTACTAACGCCACTCGTATCCTGCCTTTGCCCTTTATCAATGTAGTGAGGAGTGCACATAGGTCCACAAAGAATCTAGCAGGTAGTTTCACTAGCAGAGCAGAAAAGAAATACAGAAATCTGGGGAGGATAAACATCTTGGAGACGGCAACTCTTCCTGTCTGTGACAATGGTAAGGATCTCCAAAACAGGAGCGAAGATCTTGCTTTAGTTAGGGTCTTGCTTATGTTGCCCTCTAGTAGATCTTTGGCCGAGTGATACATCTGCACTTCCAGATATTGAAAGGAATTGCAGGACCAGGAAAGCGGTGTGAGTGGGAGCTCCCTCTGTTTCGAACGGGGCTGTCAGTGAAGACAAGTGGGATTTGTCCCAATTCACCCTCGGGCATTGCTAGGACCGTGGCATCATCTCTCAGATAAACTAAGGCACCATTTGCATATAATGATATCACATGCCAGCAACCATTGGCCTGGTTACCCCACTCTGGGGCGCATGCTCTTGGCACACAGACAAGAGGTTCCATCACCAGTGCAAAGATTATGGGGGACAAGGAACAACCCTGGCGGGTGTGATGATTGACTGTTTGACTGACTGATTGAATGGTTTTGAGATAATGTGTCTGCTTTTCACTTGGGCTTGTGGGTTGTTATAAAGCAGGGCTATCCATTGAAATAACTCGGGACCCATCCATGCAAGGATGCTCTGCAGGTCAGCCCACCCTAGGCTGTTTAACATATTTTCTGTGTCCAGTGAACCAACCCAGGGGTTTGTTCTCGAGGACCTATCCAATCCATCAGCATGAACAGGTAGTGCACTTTTAGGAAAGTATTCCTCCTTGGTATAAACCTGTGCTGATTGGAGTGTATGAGGGATTGTGCCATAGGAATCAGCCAGTTAGTCAGCATTTTTCCAAAAATCTTACAGTCTGTTTTGAATAAGGAGAGGGGTTGATATGACCCCTTTAGTAGGGAGTCTCTGCCCAGTTTTGGTAGTACGATCAAGAGTACTTCATGGAGGGAGTGAGGCAGTCTACCCTTTGAAAAGGCTGAGTTGAACATTTTTAAGAAGTGAGGGGCATGTTTGAGGCAGAAGGTAGCATACAATTCCACCAGCCAGTCAGCCATCTGCACCAGGAGTCTTTCCACGTGCCAATTTGCTTGATCACATCTGTGATCTCGGACACGGATAAGGGGGCCTTGAGATCGGCCCGTTGGGGTGCCTGGAACTATGGTAGATTCAAAGTATCTAGGAACTAACTGAACAGAGAATTGTCCACCATTGTCGGGGTTGTGTAGTGTTCAGCATAGTAGGAGTAAAAAGCAGCACTAATAACTACTTGAGGTTTAAGAATATGGCCTTACGCCCTGCAAATGGCAGTGATAGGGGCCCCTCAGTGGCTCAGTAACACCTGTTCAAATCTACAAATATCCACTTTGAGCATGTGCACCTCTTTACGTAGCACTACCATATGTCTTTTTGATCACATTCCCACTTATGACCATTTTGAAAGCCTTCCATTCAATGCCGCTATCAGACACCCTGCCCTCCTTGTCTGTAAAGTAAGAAGTAATATGTTCTGCAGGGGTAGCACAAAAGACCTCATCTGTAGGGCATCTGTGGGAAGGCACCAAGTGGGTATACTTGGGATGCCTGTGCCACCAGGACAATTGGAGTTGTAGGGGACGGTGGGTCAGATGTGTTCCGAACTAAGTATTCCAACCGGACCACCCTTGTGCGTGTCTCCAGGCTGCAATAGATAAGGTTAATTCTGGTGTGCAGGTTGTGTATTCCTGAATAAAAGGAGTATTCTCTGAGCGGTTCCACATATCTCCCCTCTAGATCTACCCTAATGTGTAACACCTCCAGTGGTGACCCTGGTGCCACCCACATAAGTGCATCCCTAGCGTATCGAGAATATGTGGTTCCCACCAGTGTACCTCGCCATTCCTTGCATATGCTCTCAAAGTCTGGAGTCTTCTGATGGGTCTCCTGTATTACAGCCACTTGTATTTGATGCCTATGCTTTTAGTGTAATTAGCCATTCCTCTAACATTCAAGTTCATCAGTGGGTAGTGGGTGCCTATTCCATTATCCGGTGTAGTCATTCAGTAACTCTCAAGAGGCAGAACAACACAATCCACCACTCACCTCCGTGGCCAAGCAACCCTCATCCAGTGTTTCTTATACCATCTGCTGAAAGCATTGGACAAAATAACAAAAGCACATAAAAGAAATAAGCATAGAACAGTTCTCCAACTTCCCTGTCCAGGCAAGTATACCAACGTGTGTCTATCAGTAGCACTAAAATGAAACAAAGAAATAATTCACAAAATAGTCAATTTCTGATGCACCATATACTGGTAATGTAGCGTCAGCAGATCAGTTTTAACAACAGCAAACCTGATGTCTCTGTCCCTCAGCCACAGCAGCTGTGGGGTGGATCTCACCTCTATCGCTGCAGCCACCTCAGGGATATGACATGATGGCTGTGAGGACATGATCAGCGTCAAGTGTCTACAACACCTCCTCTGATGTCTGGGGGGTGACCATCAGCCCCCCTCTGAGTAGTTCATCAGCCAATGCCAGAGGGACAATCAGTGGTTCCATGTTGAGTTTGTCAGCTTTGTCCGAGCAGGAGATGGGGTTGACTCTCTGTGTTCTACCGCAGCCAAAACCTGTGCTCTTTCTTTAGCTGCTTGTTCCCATGAGGGACCCAACTTAGGGTATGGTCTGCGACCTTGGCAGTGCCGTTGTAACTTCCACATGGCAGAGGTGTCCGTGGGCCCCCAGGGTGGGTTGATTATGCCTTTGCGTTCCAACCAACTCCAGGCCTCATCTGGGGTCACACAGAAGGTGGCACTATCTCCTTGCATTATTCTGAGCATGGCTGGAAATTGTAGGGCGTACTTGATGCTATGGTCGCAGAGGCATTATTTCACCGATAAGAAGGAAGACGTTGATGTTATACTTCCAAAGTATAATCAGGCAAAGTATTAACCTGAGCATTCTTCACTGTCTATGGGCCTCGCGCTTGGGTGACTTGCAGGATGTAATCCCTATCTCTCAAGTTGAATAGACGAGCGACCACTGGGCGCGGAGAGTCCCCCAGGGACAGCGGCCAACTTGGAAGCCTGTGGGCCCGTTCCACAGAAAAGAAATATGAACATTTTCCCTGCAAGAGTGTTGTGGAAAGCCACTCCTTGAGGTACAGTTCCATACTGGGACCCCCAACATATTCTGGGAGGCCCACGATCCATACATTATTGCAATGAGACATGCCTTCCTGGTTGTTAGCATGTTTTCTAAGGTAATCCACCTCATCCTACAGGGCTTAAATATGTTTGTTAGTGTCAGACATTGTTGACCCAAGCAAGGCAAGTGTGGAATCCGTGGACTCTACACATTCTCTCAACTTTTTGTGGTCCTCCCTCAGTAGTCCCATATCTATTCGTAGGGCATTTATCTTCCAGTTCCAGTGTGGTCTTAATGTATAGTACAGCCACCAGAGTCTCATCAAATCTGTGTGAGTGTGCAGCCAAAGTAGACTCAAGTTCATCTCCTGCAGTATGTTGGGGGTCCCCTGGCGCTGACACCCCGAAGAACTGGGTGCCGTGGTCTGGGCTTTATCTTGCTAGTTGCTGGCAATTGGGGTGGAGGTGTACACTAGCAAGGAGTGGGGGAGCGTAATGACATGCGGGTGCCAGATGCCAGTTGCACAATGTTGGACATCAGGTCAGGGTTGTTGCCTATGTAGGGGGTTAAAAAGTCTAAGCCGATGACGGGAGAGCGAGGTAATGAGCTCAGTAGTTTGTGCCGCTTATGGGTGGTTGTTCTCAGTGGTCGTGCTCCCCTTTGTGAGAGTGAGAAGCTGTGCCCCGGGTCTTCAAAGCAGTGGACAGTCCCAAAGGAACATGGGGAAAGCACTAGAAGGGATTAGAGGTGGCTACGTCTTGAGTGAAGCACCACATTGGCCCAAACATTAAAAGAGAGATTGAGGGGAGGGCAGAGGCTCAGTACCTGACCGTTCAGTAGTGAAGAAGTGATGTTCCAGGTTGTCCTAGGGTGTCAGACGCCCGCTTAGCGTGTCACCGTAGATGCCCCAGGGCATAGAATGGCACCCTGAGGTCTCGCATGAACAGGAGGGGGTACTCAAGATTGTGCACCCTTGCCCAGTGCTTTACATCAGCACGAGTGTGGGGGAGGAAGCCCCCTTGTTCTTCAGCAAGGGCCTCCAGTTGTCAAAGTCCGCTGGTTGCCTCCCGAGGTGGGGACGTGGAAGAAGTAGGGTACCTTAGATGCAGCACTAGCTTCCTCAGAAGGCCCCTGTGTGCAGCATGTCACAACATGACATCCTCATTTCACAGCCAAACATTGCAGCTGAGTCAAAATATCCAGGCTCATCAATAGGGTTCCAATGTCTTGCAAGTAGAGTGACTCAGCAGTGAGAAGATGCCTCGGGGAGGAGACAGGAAGGCCCTTCATTGCCTCAGCGGGTCCAGTCGGGCAGGTCCATGCATCACTGCTAGGCCACATGGAAAGCTGGTGTGCCCTCATGCTGGCAGTCATCCCTCAGTGGTAATTTTGGCCCCACAGATAGGGGGAAGGTTAGTTCTTCTGGACACAGAAAGGGCCTTGGAGACCTGGTCCAATGAGTTGCTCTGCCAGCAGGTATACAACAGGGGTGCAACACGCTTGGTTGTGGTGCAGACCACCCATGAGGTGTCTCAGTGCGTGGTGCTGAGCTCCTCCACACCATGCAGCGTCTCTACCCCTCAGCCACGTACAATTAATGTGGCTGATCTATCCAGGTGTATCACTGGGACACTGTCTTGTATCCAAGACTGTGCTTTGGGGATGAGCAATGCGCCTCAATATCTGTCTCTCTGAGGCAGGCGGAGATGCCTCCCAGCGCCCTGGTCAGGTGCGATCGAGCTGGTTTGTCCACTACATAGGGGCTGCATGCAAGGTCGGCTGGCACAACTGCCAACAGACATCCCCAAACAGCACCATAAGCCTCTGCAAGGAGGTGGGAGAGGCTCCGACACCCGCTCTCAGTTTTCCAGGAGAGCTGCCCCAGTCGTCGGCTGAAGCGGGGGATCTTTTTCCCAGACTTAGGATGATTATGAGGGCTGAAGGTCACGAATCTCTGTGTAGTGCGACTTACACGGTCGCCATCTTGGCCACGCCCCCATCATCAAATTACCACCTAAAGCAGTATCAAGCTATGGCTGCCCAACCAGGATAGGACTGTGATAGCTTGAATACTCTTTAATTTATATTGGGCTATTATAATGCCCTTATTATTCTGTGGAAGGCAGACAAGGACTAATTATAGGCACAATCTGCATTTGTCACACATACAGGGCCAGTGACATCACAGCAAGTAGTTGCAGAGACTGATTTGGGGATCTAACTAGAAGTAATTCTTGCTCAATGGGCTGTCAGAAAGAAACTGTTGAATGACAGGAAAAGGAAGATAGCTAGTCAGGAAATGTTGCACTGCAGCTGTAGAATGAGGTAAACATGTCTGTTAATATTTGAGATATGTGTACTCACTTGCATGAGTGGCAATGGCCAAACACCACATGATAACAGTGTATGGGGAGTGAATCAGCTGTGGCCCATCCTTTAGGGCGGAGGGGCCGCCCCCCCAACCTTTTGCCCCTCATGAAGAGTGCCTGTCAGGCTGAGCAGAGGTCAACCTGTCAGAAACTCTTCATTTTCAGATCAGGCAGCCAGGAGCGAGACATGTGCAATTTACACCGTCTCCTGGCTGCCTGATCTGCACTTTGCTGGGCTGACGAGGTCACAGCTCCTATGGGCATGACCTCCTCAGCTCAGCAAAGGTGCCTCGAGGCCCTTCCCTTCGGTGACGAGGGGAAGCGTCACCCATTGACTCCGACCTGGGTGCTTCAGGTTTAAGCCCTGAAGCTTACAGGGCGAGTGTCAATCAGTGACACCTTGTCACAGAGTGGGGTGGGGTCAGCAGTCTCACTGACCCCATCCCACTCTGTGATGAGGCTGGGACTGCTGCCTTCCCTCATTGGCTAAGGTCAGTCAGTGAGCTAAGGCAGCAGTCCCAACCCTCCTGGGACCTCCGAGGCAGAGCTGAAGGCAAGTGTGTGTGTGTGTGTTTTTTTTTATGAATGTTTGGTTTGTGCGTGTATGTTTGAATATTTGATGAGTGTTGTGAATGGATGTGCGTGTGCACGCGTGTTTCAATGAATGAGTGTGAGTGTGCTTCCCGCCTGCCCCCCCCTAAAATTACCAGCCACCACTGGAGTGAATTATATAAAAGTGTGAGAGGAACAGAGGCCAGAGAAAGGCTGGTTTGAGACTGAGGCGGTCACTCTGACCGCGGCGGGCGGCGGTCGCCGCCCGCCATGCGGTTACCGCCGAATGACCGCCCCGCGGTCAAAAGACCGCGGTGGTCATTCCAACTTTCCCGCTGGGCCGGCGGGCGACCGCCAACAGGCCGCCCGCCAGCCCAGCGGGAAAGCCCCTACAACGAGGAAGCCGGCTCGGAATGGAGCCGGCGGAGTTGCAGGGGTGCGACGGGTGCAGTGGCACCCGTCGCGATTTTCACTGTCTGCAAAGCAGACGGTGAAAATCTTTGTGGGGCCCTGTTAGGGGGCCCCACGGCACCCGTTCCCGCCATCCTGGTTCTGGCGGTGGACACCGCCAGAAACAGGCTGGCGGGAAGGGGGTCGGAATCCCCATGGCGGTGCTGCAAGCAGCGCCGCCATGGCGGATTCCCTGGGCCAGGGGAAAACCGGCGGAAAACCGCTGGTTCCCCTTTTCTGACCGCGGCTTTACCGCCGCGGTCAGAATAGCCCAGGAAGCACCACCAGCATGTTGGCGGTGCTTCCGCCGCCCTCCGCCATGGCGGTCATGGACCGCCAGGGTTAGAATGACCCCCTGAGTGATGTGAGGCTTGGTGTGCTGCTGCTCTAATATGCGCTTTCAGAGAACCCAGGCCTTGTGACAGAGTCTTTTGCCTTCAACACAGGTGATATGTTTTGATACACCAGGAAAATGAAAGGTCAGCCTGTGACGTTTTTGGTTGCTGGTCTCACTTTCAATAATCAAAAAAAGGCACATTTTCCCCAGGAAAATTAACAAAATTCCAAGGGCTTTAGAATTTGGCTGCTAGAACTATTTTATACTTTTCTTTTTTGGGAGCACCCAGCTTTCTGAAAAACCACATTGCTTCACAATTAGAAAAAAAACACAATTTAAAGCCATGTCGCTACTTACAGAAAGCAAGGCCTAGACTACGTTTTTGCATTGTCCTTGCAACAAGGAAGGTGACGCAAGTACAACGGCTTCAGTAATATTCACAAGCCGAGCAAGGGGTCATTTGTACCTTCTTGGGTAGCTTTGTAAAGAAATGTAATGCAACAAAGCTGCTTGTGCTGTGATGCCTTACATTTCAACTTCAGAGGCGTTCCATGATTGGAACTTGGGCGTTTCCAGATTTACTGATGCTAGTAAACCTGAAAATGCATCTCACTAGTACGCCTTCTTCAGTAAGGCGTTAAGAGGAAAAATATATGAATTTTTGTTTGTTATTTCCTCTTTCCACATGCTCTGCATTCTCCAGCTTTCACCCGAAATGGAATATGCCTCAAAGGATTGTTTTTGTGCAGGACAGTGTCATTACTTGCACAAAAGGGTGTAAAGGTCCCTGCATTAGTGCAAGACAGCAGACACTGTGCCAGTGCAAGGACAAAGCAGAAATGCTTCATATATATGTAACTATGAAGCGTTTCTGCTCTCCCCCTTTAACAGAATGGAGCAAATGCACCTTTGCTTGCTGCCCTGGGTTTTGTAAAAGGTTAGTAAATGTGTCCCCAAGTCTCTAGCCTACAATGAGGACATATTACCGATCTACTACATTGGAAAACAAATGTGATCAAGCGGTAGAGTCCTGATTGCTCCCGCTCCAAATCACCTATTGCGAGCCTATGGAAGGCTGTTTGAAACTCGTACAAAAACCCTTTATGTTCACCTCACAGATGCAATACTTACTAATGACCAACATATTGAAGATATATAAAAGTGTTTTTATTTTAAATATCAGCACACTGTGAAGGTATTTCAAGGGCTCGGCTGCCTCTGAACCTTGGATGCTATACAAAACACCAAAATAGACATGCACATTAGAAATATATGATTTCCATGCATCACATAGCCATGATTCTGGTTTATAGCTCTATGAAGACATGTTACGTTATGGAATGTGAATGGCATTCGGTAAATAAAACATTGTGCTACTCCCATGGTCTTGAAGTGCTGTTCTTCCTGTGAGTTGCCTATCCCATCTGTCCGGGGTACCTATCACAGACCAGGGAAGTGGTCAGCTTCCTGACATAGGCTCAATCAGGGCATTCACCAGTGACGTGAGGACCACACTAGACTTGACAACAGTAATGCAGATAGTAATTAGGAACAGATGGTCCTAATTCTGCTCAGCGCTTTAAGAAGGATAGTAAGGAAAAGTGGATCATGTTCCTTGCCCATTCCTGAAAGTTCGAAACTTTATCTTTTTATTGATGACACATTAACACTATGGCCGTTTTAAGAGCTTTCTGTAATCTTTAGGAATGAAGGCTGACAAAATCTGTGCAGGATAAGTGTGTGGTTCGGTTAACTGAGAAAGACATCCATGACTGTTGTGTTAAACCAATTGTCATCCAACAGCGCTCCATATTTGCTAAATATACACATTTCCCATTGGCTCCTCTATGCCAACAAGCCCCTGTTCAACTGATAAACTAAACTCAAAAATATGGAAACGTCTTAATAAATCACAAAATACCTTATAGAACGGGAGTGTGACCCAATCGCATGCTTGCCTCTACAGTAAAAGTGGGAACATTTCGTTCCTCTTTGGGTCCACTCCGCCCAGTTTTGACTTTCCATTCAGCTCTTACTAGCTTAAGAATGGTTTCAACAAGTATAAAAGGGGGCTTGCCACTGTCGAGAGGCTTTCAAATTTTACACGTGGCTCTCGACTGGCAAATCTTTCAAAATAGTACCTGCAGCATTCTCTATGAGGAGCTTGCACGTTTTGTGTGATGCCTTTACCAATTGTGTGTGGTTTCTTCTCTGTCGGGTACCCTCTAAATATTACACATCTGTGGGAGAGTAAATAACCTGAGCAGGTGCGTAGCTTGGTCAGTTAGATTGGGAGGGAGGGTTCTGAGCATCAGATTTTCCAACAATCACGCTGGCATATATCGTCAAAATACATTATACGAAAGCAAGGCCCATGCGTAGGGAAACGAATGCAGATTTGCAGAGGTATTTAGCGAAAGAGAAAACAATCATTTGTAAAATAACGGACATTTTTAAGACTTTCAAAGGAAGGCGGAAGAGTGTGTGTGCGTTTTGTCTGTGTGTATGTAAACAAACATACCGTGTGAAATTCGAGGGACACCTCAGCGTACCCGACTGAATGCACCTGTACCCAATTATTTTACAGAAAATACATTTATTAGGGGGTGACACCCCCCTTAAGCTACGCCCCTGAACCTGAGGAAAGCTGGGAGAAAATGCACATGCAAGGCATATACATGGAAGTGTGTTTGTGTGTGTGGGGGGGAAGGGGTTTGAGCTTTGGCACAAAATACACTCGGTAATCTTTTCCATTTCTTTCACGTTGCCATTGATACTTCCATCAGCATCACGGCTACAAAAACCCACCCACATTTCTGGCTCATTCCATGGTGCATTTTCAACTCCATTTTCGAAATCTTCTAAACCGGGACGACGCAAAGAATGCACTTTTTAAACGTTCCTCATATATGTTCGCTCTTTCCCGAAGCATAACCTAGATATTCCCTAGCTTATTGATCATCACAAGCCGGGAGTTATTTTCTTAAAGGTGATGTGACTTGTTAAGATGTTTAATTCCACTTCCTTTCGGCCATTACGGAAGCTACCCCCGCGGGCTATGTTAAGATTCAACACAATCAGTTAGCGAGACAGGGTGGAGGGGCTGCTGTTGTTTTTCAAAAGCTTTCTCTTGCTCTACTGTGCCTATCAGCTCACTTAACAATGCGAAGGGACTGATCTTCAAGTTATTGCTATCTTCTAAGTTTAGCCTGTCTGGTGCTTTAGTTTATAGGGCCCGGGATATGAGTCAGCCCTCGCAAATAATTTATAAAATTGGTTTCTCCAAATGCATTTAAAGCAGCCAAGCTTACTGGTTTAGAGAATGTCCATTATCATTTTGATTCAAGGACAGCTAGGATGGCACAGTAATTCCTAGAGGAGCTTGCAGGCTTTAAGTTTACTCAGTCAGTGAATCATGACACCCGTATACCGGCAAACAGACTAGATCTAATTTTTACCCGTTGGTGAATTTATCTTCAATACACTAGTATCGGTCATCTGGTCTGACTGATCATTTCGCAATTTTCGACGGGCCGTGAGGGCAATCATAGCATAACAGTTGCCCCTGTTGGATAAAGAAACATGATTTTTACTCCTCGCATGCAATCCACCCCCCTCTGTTCCCAGGGCGCTACCTCAGAAGACTCCAATCCCTTCTAAATGTTGATTAATTTAGCCTTAGATATTCTTGTCGCTATACAATCAAAGCATGCCACTTTGTGAACACATAGGGTCCCCTGGTTCACTTCAAACTTGCTATCAATAAGGCTCCTGAGACGCCAATTGGAATCAAAATGGTCAGAAAAGAAGGCAGCTTCGCTGTGTTTCTGGGAGCAAAATTATGGCATGGCCTGCCATTGGCCCTTCTTTCGATCTCAGATCAGTCCAGCTTTCTTAAAGACCTTAAAACTTGGTTCTTCGTGAAGGCTTTTAATGAGTTTGAGCCCTTGTCCCTTCAAGATTTTCCTTCTATCAGTTCTGACCATTGGTTTAATTGAGAAACAGCTCCTAGGAGCTCTTTTTTTGCAGCATTTGCTTGAACTTTACAAATTGTATTTCATTTCATTTCTGGACCAATAGCCTAATTTCATTCATTTTTAGATCTCCATTAACAACAGTGCAGGCATTGTCACTGTGAGGGGTATTGCTTACTATAAAGGGCTTTGAACCCACTCATAGTTTACCATTTACTGGCTTTGTTGTCACTTGTATCTGCTTCTTTCTAATTCGTCAGAGCTTTTCCAGTGTCACTTCCTGTTCAGCAGTTTGTAGCAGCAACCAAGTACTGATTGATTTACATTTCTTAGTGTCCCTCTGCAGTCCACCTGCTACTTGCTGGGCTTCAAGTACTGTTTTATTTATTTTCTTCCTCATTGCTTCCTCCCCTCCCGCATCCCGTACTTCTTCCTCTCCTACCCTCATGCTGCTCACACTACTCCCCTTCTTCTGTATTGCTTTTTCCCCACCCATTTTGTTGCTTTTTGCCCTCCCACCCTCCACACTGGCATTTGTTGCTTCCTCCCTCCCACCAGCACCCTTATGTTGTCTGTGTTGTCTTTACCCCCACACTCACCATAGCACTTTTGTATAAACATCACGTCCCCTGCTATAATGTCCATTCCCTCCTGTTACTTATCTTGTCCACCCCCACCTACCAGTAGAATTTTTTTCTTCTAATTTTACTTTTATCGATGCTGCTCAGTCACACTGCTGTACAATGTGGTTAAAATGCAGTGGCAGAGCCAATAGCTCTGAAATAGGCATGGCATATTGGATTTGCCCATACTCGTTATTAGTTCTAAATTACAGACAGCTTTAGCTGTCAATAAGCAGACCTATTGATTCAAAATATGTTTCTAGTACATAGCATATATCTAGAGTGGGTTTTGAATCTGTCCCACGCTCATGATTTGATGATTGTGCTGCTTAGCTCAGTTGTCTGCTCTTAATTTGATGGTTTTTCCCTATTTTTGATTACTAATTTAACTGTCCTTAGTCAATTGCACCTTCTTTCTTTTAGAGTTATTTCAAGCCTTTTTGTTACAAAAAAAAATTGTTTGCGCAAGTGATGTAGCTTTAGTATTATTGATACCTTCGACGACACAGTGACCATCTACATGTGGTCATATCTGGATTTTATATTATATGAAGTTCAAACAAGTTAACAGTAATGTTGTGCACAGAAAGCTCATGGTAAGGTGCATTCACTGTAGACTAGTGATCTAATGTGATGTAGTAGAACTATTTCAATCTAAGTATAATCATTTGTTTCTATTCCATGTGTTTCCTATACTGTCAAGTAATAGTTTTCACTGAAATGATTAATTTCTTGAAGAAAATGTTTTAAATGGCATATGGAAATGTAAAAAATGTGGCGCTCTATTAATGCTACAGAAATGTATTAAAACATTGTTTTCACTCTGCATTTACTGTAACATGAACATTTAAAAGAATTATTAATGATGGCATTGCAAATTATATTATTGTATGTATTTTGTTAAAGTGAATAAATGTGCCATGTTAATTTTGCGCTTTAGTTAGCCATATGAATTTTCTAGGACTCTTACTTTCCAGAAATGTAAGCAAACTGTTTTTCATTCTTTCTTACATGTCATTTCTTTACAGACCTTGTTCCCATAAAATGATAGTATGGAAATAGATGTCCTATTGTTTTATGCATAGAGAGCCTGAGAAAGTATCCTTTTTTGTTGTAAATTTTTATTAAGAATTAATAACCATACATGACTACAGAACACATTCTACCCGTACATTTTGCAAAAAGAGATGAAGGAAACATTGGTAAAGGGAATTATCCCTGGGGATCCAGAATTTGAAAAAGAAAGAGAAAGAGAGAGTAAAGAAAAGAAGAGAAGGAAACAGGAGCAGCAGGAAGGGGTATTCCATCAGTGAAAGCTGAGAGTCCCAAGATAACCTTGACAGACGAAGGGGAGAATATCCTGGCTCATGGCAGTTACACCCGGGTATTTACATTTTTTTTTCATATTTGTTCAGGTCTTTGAGTCAGCCGTCCCCTCGCTAATAACTGGCAAGGAGGTGGTGGGTGATGGAGGAGCGTATTCGCCTCCCATTTTGCCAGGCCTCGAATTGATCTCTGTGAACGTAGGGTGGAAGAGGACATGGGTGGAGAACGGGAGGTAGGGGGTGAGAAGAGTAGTTACTAGGACACCAGAATGGAAACAGCATAGTAAGAGGATAGATATTGAGAATCTATGTGAGAAATAGAAGAATGATGAAGGTTAATTAGAGAGGGGTGGAGGGAGGAAGAGGAAGGGAGGAGGAGGTGTGGTGTTGCACGCAGCACTAGATGATGTTTTGAGGGTGGGGAGGGGAAAGAGAAGGGGGGAGGAGTAGAAAGAGGGGGAGGGGTGACAAGGGGACCAACGGAAACTTGATATAGCAAGGCAAACCTGTGATCTTGTTGATCTGCAATGTTTCAGCAGGAGATAAAAAAAGAGATAAAAGGGGGGGGAAGGTGAGGGGTACTTGTGAAAAAATGTATGGTATAGTAGCGTAAGCAGCCTTAGCATTGACGTTTGCAGGCAAGATTACGGTGACAGTACCGGAGCCGTCAATGGGGCATCCAATGGTTCCCCAGGAGGAAGGGTGCCCAGATCTGAGTGAACAGGGTGGATCGATCTTGTAGGTTATAGATGACACATTCACGGACAGCTGTGCGTATCATCGCCACTAGCCACTCCTCTGGGGTAGGTAGAGTAATAGATCTCCAGTGATGGAGGATACAGATCTTAGCTGTCGGCAACGCAGTGTGTAGCAGTCAGTGCTGTGGTCTAGACAAGTCGGGTAGATCTCTTAAGTCGTGAAGAAGGATAATAGAAGGGGAGAGTGGCTGGCTGATGCCAGTGGAGCCACTGAGGATATTTCCCACCTCATCCCACAAGGGCTCTATTGGGGGAAGTCACATAGGATATGGGTTAGATCGCGCCGCGTCTGCACATCTCCAGCAGTTCATGTGAGGTAGGAGACCTATTCTGTGCAGTTTCACTGGGGTCCAATACCAGTTGTGAATTATTTTAATGAGACAGAACTTCAGATGGGCCTCCCGGGTTCCTCTGCCTAGGGCCGTCATGATATCAGTCCAGTCCTCCTCTTCGATTTCTGTTCAGCTGCGGTGTTGCCACCTAGAGCGTAAGTTGTCCAGGAGGGGCCCTGAGTATAGGTGATGTGTAAGCACTTCATAGAGACCAGACATCACTCCTTTAAATCTGCCCCATGTCACTAGGTAGGACAGAACTGGGGAGGTTTGGAGATTCCATTGATGGGCTCCCTTTATACGCTGAAGACAGTGCTGAAGTTGTAAGTACCTCCACGCTTGGTCTGGTTGCAGGCCTTATTCCTCACGTAATATGGCAAACGATTTGAGCTCACCATTTATGATGACCTGGTCTAGGTGTTTAATGCCAGCTGCCTTCCATTGTGCCAAATGGATGGTATCTCCACCAATGTGTATGCATTCATTATCCCATATAGGGACCTTTTTGTGGAGAGAAGAGTGGGAACTGAGAATACAATGCGCCCGGCTCCAAGCCGCAAGCGTTGCCCCCATCACTGCATTATTAGTGTTGAGCCTATAGGCACTGGGTCTATAGAGGGAGATGAGACTGGCCTGGCTGGCGAGCATCTTATGTTCTACCAGGACCCATTGTGGCGGGTCTGGCACTTCAGGTACCAAAGATGCCAGTTGAGATAAGTGAAGAGTTAGAGCATATTGTTCAACTGATGGGAGTCCCATACCTCTGCATGAGCGATGGGCCATGAGTTTAGCATGTGACAGGCGAGGATGGGAGGAGCCCCACATGAAAGTTCAAATCTTTGTGTGAATTCGTCTAAGGGTCAGTAGGGGTACTTGCATGGGTAACATGCCCAACACGCAGGTGAAGCATGGCAGTGTAAACATTCTCACCGCCTGGACTCTGCCTCACATAGAAAGTCCTAAGTGGGCCCATTTCTCAAAATCATGAAACATTCACGTCAGAAGAGGGTCCAGAATGTCCAACACCATGCAATCCAGTCCCTGGTTTACAAGGATCCCTAGATACTTAAGACGGGATGGCGTCCAGCAGAAGGGGAAACCGTGGATCGCCGCCCTTGTGGTGTGGGTGGAAAGGGGTAGTGCCTCACTCTTGTCCCAGTTCACGCGGTACCCTGATATAGACGGAAATGTGTTGATGCTTTCTAGCAAGGCTGGGATGGAGTGATCCAGGTTTGTAAGGGTAAGTAGAATACCGTCTGCATAAAGTTATATCTTGGCCTCCACCCCTTGCACGCGGAGCCCTGTGATGAGCTGAGATTGGCGAATGGTGGCTGCCAATGGTTCCATGGCTAAGAGGAACAGGAGAGTTGAAAGCGGGCATCCCCGCCACATCCCTCTGTGGATTGGAAAAGGATCGAATATGAAGCCGCCACAATTAACCTGCGCTGTGGGACAATCATAGAGTAATTGGACCAAGGCTATGAAAGGGTCACCTAGTCCAAATTTCCGTAGTGCTGCGAACAAGTAATCCCACTCGATACGGTCAAATGCTTTTTTTGCATCAAGGGATAGTGCTAGAGATTCCTCAGGCCTGTCCCTAGCTTCCCATAAGACCTGGGAAAGGAAGCAAAGATGATTCCTGTAGGTACGCCCTGGAACAAATCCCACTTGTGTGGGGTGTATTATAGCTGGGAGGACTTTTCATAGGAGTGATCCCAGGACACTGGTGAGAATTTTGACATCACTATTTAGGAGGAATATAGGACGGTAGCTGCCTCACAGGAGAGGGTCTCGTCCGGGCTTCGGTAGGACCGCTTTTGGAGATAGAGCTCAATAACCCCTTACTTCTGGCTTCCTGGAAGGCATCGTAGAGGAGGTCCACTGTCTCCTGGCCAGTCCATTGTAAAATTCCACAGGGAAGCCGTCCTCCCCTGGTGATTTAGTTACGGGAGGTTAGATATAGCCTGTGTGATTTCGATCTTAATGATTTCCCCACGTAGTAGGGCCCTTCCTTCATCTGTCAAGCATTGAAGATGGGCACTGTCCAGATAGGATTCTAATTGGGCAGGGCTGGCCTCTGTTTCTGGTGTGCATAGGTTCTGATAATAGTTTGCAAACTCTCTGACTATATCTTGTGGATGAGTGAGGATGTCACCTGACTCACAATAAATTGCAGGAATAGCCTGTGCTGCTTCCCACTGGCGAAGCTGGGCCGCTGGGGGTCTGTCCGCCTTTTCCCCCTGTTTGTAGTGTCATCCCTGCAAACATTGCAATGCATTTTAGGCTTGGGAGGTAAATAATTAATTGAGGGCCATCCACGCTGTCTCGCAGTGTCTGCGCACCTGTGGTAAGGGTTTATCATTATACAGCCGGGTGAGAGATATAATGGCACCTTCCAACTCTGTTTGACAAGCTGCTCTTTGTTTATTGGCTAACGTTGTGTCTCGCATGACTCGCCCCCACAAGGTCGCCTTCGCGGCCGCCCATATAAGTCTAGGGGAAGGGACGGAACACTGAGGGCCTCATTCTGACCCTGGCGGACGGCAGAGGCCGTCTGCCAGGGTACCGCCGCTGAATGACCGCACCGCGGTCAAAAGACCGCGGCGGCCATTCAGACATTTCCTCTGGGCCGGCGGGCGCTCTCCAAAAGAGCGCCCGCCGGCCCAGAGGAAATGCCCCTGCAACGAGGACGCCGGATCAGAATTGAGCCGGCGTAGTTGCAGGGGTGCGACGGGTGCAGTTGCACCCATCGCGTATTTCAGTGTCTGCTTAGCAGACACTGAAATACTTTTCGGGGCCCTCTTACGGTCAATGGCATGGGCACGGCAGGGGCCCCCAGGGGCCCCGCGGCACCCCCTACCGCCATCCTGTTCCTGGCAGGCGAACCGCCAGGAACAGGATGGCGGTAGGGGGTGTCAGAATCCCCCATGGCGGCGCAGCAAACTGCGCCGCCATGGGGGATTCTAAGGGCAGCGGTAAACCGGCGGGAGACCGCCGGTTTGCCTCTTCTGACCGCGGCCGAACCGCCGCGGTCAGAATGCCCTGCGGGGCACCGCCGGCCTGTCGGCAGTGCTCCCGCCGACATTGGCGCCGGCGGTCTTAGACCGCCGGGGTCAGAATGACCCCCTGATTGTCTTGCAGGTAGGTGGATACATGCAACCGTATCTGTGTTTTTCCTTGGGGTTTACGGTAGTGGTGTGTAGGAAAACGCCAGGGCTTGCATCGTGGGGAGGGGACAGAAAGTATCCTTAAATCCAGTACATCAAGGAACTGTGGACATAGATGACATACAATTGTTTCATTTCATACAGGAGAGGAAGATGGATGCCTTTCCTGTTTTGGTAATGGGAATCTTTCCTGATGTTCCATAACTGTCATATGATGTACTATGATTGGACAGTTAAATCTTCTTTCCGATTCATGATGTGTGATGGATGGACAAATCATTTTTCTCTTTGGACTTTAATTTACTATTCCCCCGTTGGATTTGATTAAGTCATCATCTCGTCTTTGAGCAGACTTTTCTTTTTTAGGGGTGGAGAAGGTTTAAGGAAGGGCAGGAGGGAGGAGAGAAAAGGAGGAAGGATCAGGAGATGACACAGTGAGGTAAGTGGGGTTAGGGCAGGGGTTGGGGGTATTTTTTAGCAGTAGGGGTGGATTTATGGATTAGGGTGTTTGGGGGTTGGGTTTGCTAGGGGCAGGAATGGAGAGGCTTAAGGTAGTTTCTTTTTTAGGGCTTAGGGTGGGTGGGGGTCAGGATAGTTTACTTATTAGAGGTGAGGGAAAGTTTAAGGGCTCAGGGCAGGTGGGGGTGTCAGGGTAATTTAGTTTTTAGGGGCATGGGTGCGGGGGTCAGGTTAGTTTTTTTTAGGGCTTATGGTGGGTGGGGGAAGTTTAGTTATTAGGGGTTGGGAAAGGTTTTAGGGCTCAGGCGAGTGGGAGTATCAGGGCAGTTTCGTTTTTAGGGGCAGGGGTGGGGGGTTGAGGTAGGTTATTTTTGGGCTTAGGGTGGTTGGGATGGTCAGGGTAGTTTACTTATTAGGGGTGGAGTAGTTTTGGGCCCCAGGGCGCGTGGTGGGGTTGGGTTTCTTTTTTAGGTTAAGAGGGGGGTTGTATGACAGAACCAAACATGCCATTTCCACTTATGCCTTCACTAAGCATGCTTTTACAATGACATTTGTTGTAAAGGCATGCGTGGTAAAGGCATGTGTGGAAAAGACATGGTCGTAGTTCCGACCGTGTTGTTAAGGCATGCGTTGTTCCTGTATGTATGGTCCTGTCATAAAACCCTGAGGCACAGGGACATTGAATTGTACACAACATTGTGCCACACAACACCACCAACACAGAAACATCACACATACCAAATACAACTGACACCCTCACATTGTACACCTGCCATGGACTGTCGTCAGATTCAATACACATATGTATGGATGTGTCATAGAACACATACACCACTCCCATTAAACATCCCTGTAGTGGACCCACACATTACCCACATTGCAACAAAATCGAAGGACACTGAGATGCACAATAGTCAGAGAGACCAATATTCAAAGCTCACTATGCAAACAATACCTGCACAATAGTCATCAGGAACATTCAGGGAAGGATGCTGCACTGGGATACATATCACTTTACACAAACCCCTAAAACAACATTTGCACAGGGATTGGCCGTACATATATCTCACGGGCAAACCATACTAGAGCCAAGTAAATTATCTATCTGCAGAATGCAGAAGTGCAAGTCAAGGAAGCACATACAGCTGCAACTGCATGGGACATACATCTAGATGAAGTAGCTGCAAGGTACACACAGCAAAATGGACACATGCACGGTCAAATGGAAAGGAAGCTAGCACAACTGAAAAACATCAACGTCTGCACAAAGAAATTTCAAGCTGCCACACATGAAACCAATATACAATATATATCAGAGGGACACATCTAACACCTTACATGCTGACAATGGACCACACTAGATGAAATACTTACCATACCAAACACAGTGCAGTGACACCCCAATTACATTAACAAACACATATTCATACAGTCAGCATCTATCCTTGTCCTGTGTCACACCAGCACTGCCCACAAAGTCATATTTGTATTACAACAGCAAATGGATCAGCAATCAGACTGGAATACACACAACTGTAGGCATACAGCACAAGTTACTCAGGAACAACAGAAAGGTAGAAAAGGAATTACAGGACAAATGTATACCCAAAAAAACAACAACTTGGGTTTATTAAAGGCAGAGTAATGAGAATCCGAGGCCATTGACCAGTCCATTTTAAAGTTTCTGCACAGTACTGTGCCCACACTTGACTCCTGTTACTGCCAGGGAACCTCCACAGGATGAAGCATCAAGTAGGTAGCCAGGCACCTCTGGGATCATCAATGGGGGAGGGGGTCGGAGTAGGGATGTTTGGGTTTGTGTTTGGCAGGAGATGACTGTTTCTTTGGAGGGGTGGGATGTGAGTGGAGGTCTCTTGGGTTTGGGGGGAGGTTTGGAGTGTCTGCTGCAGGCGTGTCTTCTGGTGTTTGTGTTTATGTGTGCTGCTTGTGTGTTTTGAGGTGGGTGCATGTGGTTATTTCTGTGTGCTTGGTGTAGGTCGAGGAATGGGGGATTTGGATTGCCAAGAGGGAGGAGGGGGCGGAGTTTCAGGGGTGACTGACTACCATCAATAATGAGGCCAGAGTCTGAAAAGATCTTTTTAGGCCAGACATGACACTATGAATGCCTTCCAGAGAAGCATGGGTCTGCTGAAGTTGTCTGTCCAACCCCTGAATGGCATTCACAATGGCAGCCCAATCCACAGAGTTGGTCCTCAGGAATTCAATAGCCTCCTCACTCAGGGCAGCAGGTGTAATTGACTTTGAGCAGGAGATGCAATAGAACTGGGGGTAGTGGACAAAGATAGAACAGGAGTACATCCCGATGGATCCACCACCACTAGGAGGTGGTCACTGGAAGTTGAATCTGATGATGAGGATGTAGATCTGGTCTCCTCCGTGACACTCCCCTCACCCTCTGGGTCACGGGATCCCTCCTTGTTGGTGGTGTCTTGATTGGAGGTACCTTGACCAGATGTTTCCCCACTTGTTTGTGCCCTGTCTCCTTTGCTTGCCCAGGTTGATGCCGAAAATGCAAGGAGAAAAAGGGATCACCATATGTTCCTGATCACACTTGAACAACAGCTCTGATTAGCATACATTACCATGATGTCAAGTAGGCCCCAGCAACAAACTCCAACAAATTGGCCCCTCCATGTACCATACCATATGCATGCAATGTGATGCTGCGAGGACCTGTGGCACCCCACTTGCGGACTGCAGTCAGATCAGCGGTCCGAGTCCTGGACAGCCGTCTCTGCCGCGGGCCACGTTTTGAGCCGCGTTTCGGGCCGCTGCCTATTTTTCGGTCCACAGCGTGACTAGTCAATCTTTCTTTGGGTGCAATTTCGTGCTGCGCTCGCTTTTCGCCCTTATAACCTCTCTTACCTATTATTTCTGCCTTTTTTCTTTTTTCTTTTTTCTTGTTTTCTCTTTCTTTATGATTTTCCTCTTAGCCATCTTTTCTTCGTCCCAGGAGTCTGTGTTTCCTTCCCTGCATGCTTTGCTTCCTCTTTTACACCATGGTTATTTTTCCATTCACTCAAATGTGGCTTTTCCCAATTCAAGATGGTGTCTTTGGAACTTCCTGTGTGTCACTTCCTGTTTTCCAGTATATAAGCACAGTTGGTCTTCTGTTCCTTGCGTTGCAAACACTTCCGTTCTGGTGGTGCTCTTCACTCCTGTATCTGGTGATTTTTGGACTTCTCCTGTTTTTTATTGGCTGCAGTATTGCTGTTTCCAGTTTATATTACGCTTCTCTTTTTTCTTACCACCTTTCCAGGAGTTCCTTGCTTCTGAGGTTTTTCCCAGGACTGGGTTTCTTCCTCTGGGACTCCTTCTGGAGGTCACTGTCTGTCTGGTGTTACTCTATCAGCAGCACCGTGGCTACTGGAAAGGGTCGCCCTTACCTTGGTCAGTCTAGAACCAGCAAGAGACCAGGAGGTGCCTCGATATTGACAAACAATCGCGGTAAGAAGCATTCAGATCGTGACAGATTGCAACGCCAAAAGAATCCGCGTTGCCTTGGAACCATGGACGTCCAACCTGATGATGTCGTGGACACTGCGCAGTCTATGCTTCATACTATACAACAACAGGCACAGGAATTACAACAACTGCGTACCGAGAACACAGCTCTGAGGCAAGCATTGGTGACACCGTCCAGTGATGTACCTGTTATTTCTATTTCCACGCCTTGTTATACTGGAGATCCAAACACGATAAAGGAAGTTCTGGACTCCTTAACGGTATACTTTGCGTTTCAACCCTCTCAGTTTACCCAGGATAAGACCAAGGTTGGTTATCTGATAAGCTCCTTGTCCGGCGCTACCCTAGCTTGGGCAACCCCTTTGGTAGCTGCCAATGAGCCGATAATATCCAATTATTCAGACTTTCTGCAAGCCTTTAAACAGATGTTTGAACGACCTGGATTGGAAGCTGCTGCAGAAAAGGCGTTATGTGAGATACAACAAGGGAATCAGGATGTTTTGACTTACATAAACCGATTTAAACAACTAGCGGCGGAAACCACGTGGGTTGAATGCACCTTTGTGACACTTTTTTGTCGAGGGTTACGAGACGAAATAAAAGATGAACTGGTGCATTCTACTCCAGTAAGATCATTGAAGGCACTGATGGACCTGGCACTTAATATTGAGTACCGTTTACAGGAACGTAGATAAGATAAACGAAGATCCAGGGTCCAGTCTCCGACAGTGGTTATTCGTCCGTCTCCACGTCGTCCTGAAAAAAACAAGCAGAATTCCCTGCTACTACGGAGGAAGAACCCATGCAGATTGATGTTGCCCATGGCCCATTATCAGAAGGAGAACGAGAGAACTGACGACGTAAAGGCTTATGTCTTTATTGTGGCAGTTCAGGTCATTTAATTTGAATGTGTATCATCCGTACCATCAGACCTTTGGGAAACGCCAACTCCAGCCCCCTGTGAGACGGAAGGGGACAGGAGGTATTAAAATTCCTTCAATCTGCTACTCCGGATAAGACAACTCTGCTCTTTTTATCGTCACAGTGATTCTTCAGTGCCCGAACCAGGAAGAACAAGTCTTTGCGTTATTGGATTGTGGAGCCAGTGGTATGTTTTTAGATGAGAAATGGGCTACAAAAAAAAGGAATATCTCGTGTTTCTAAAGAAATCCCTGAACACGTCCAAACTGTAGATGGTTCTCCTCTAACTTCTGGACCAGTGGTTGATACCACACCCAAACTTTGCCTGCAATGTGGAAGACATAAGGAACATGTGGCCTTCGACCTGATATCTTCCCCACACCATACGATGATTTTGGGTATTCCTTGGCTGGCAAGACACAACCCATATATTAATAGGGAGACACGGACTATATCCCTTTCCTCTCACTTTTGTCAGTTGCATTGTTGTTCTACTGACTCCTACTGGTCACCAAAAGGGTCCATGTTTTCCTCCAATGAAGCAAGCAGTACTAGTAATGTGATTCAAGGAGTACCCAGATGTTATCAGGGGTACTCTGACGTATTCCAGAAACCTCAAAGACCCATTTTGCCTCCTCATAGGGACTATGACTGCTCTATTCCTTTGATACCCGTTGAAGGTGTTCCCATTTGGAAGAATGTATTCCTTATCAAAACAGGAAAAGAAGGTACTCAAGGAATACATAGAGGAAAACCTACAGAGTGGATTGATTGCTCCCTCTTCATCACCTGCTGGGGCTTCTCTTTTCTTTGTACCTAAAAAGACTAAAGATCTCCGTCCCTGTATAGACTTTCGAGAGCTGAATAAGATTACCATCAAGGATAGGTATCCCTTACCCCTTATTAAGGATGTTCTGGAAGCAGTTCAAGGAGCTATAATATTTACTAAGTTAGACCTAAGGGGTGCCTATCATCTCTTACGAATTAAGGAAGGTGACGAATGGAAGACTGCTTTTCGTACCCCTTTGGGCCACTTTGAATATTGTGTTATGCCTTTTGGTCTTACCAACGCCCCTTCCATATTCAAAAGATTTCTGGATTAGGTTTTCTCTGATCTTTTGAACCAGAGTGTCGTAGTCTATTTAGATTACATTCTAATATATTCTCGCAGTCCCAAACAACACACTCAACATGTTCTTCAAGTTTTGGAAAGACCCCAACAAAATAATTTGTACTGTAAACCGGAGAAGTGTGAGTTCAACAAGATGGAAGTTCAATATCTAGGTTTTTGTATCAATCCAGTTGGAATCGCCTTAGACCCTGAAAAGGTACAAGCCATATTAGACTGGCCTTCTCCTACGTCAGTCATAGAAACACAGTGCTTCTTAGGGTTGTCCAATTTCTATAGGCAGTTTATAAAGGACTTTGTTCAACAACAAGGATGTATAACCCAGACCATCAATAAAGAAGGCCTAAAAAAGGGGTTTGTTTGGACAGAAGAAGCAGAAATGGCCTTTCAGATTCTAAAGCGTGCCTTCACCCAAGCCCCGATTCTTTGTCATCCTGACACTACTAAGAAGGTTATTGTGGTCACAGACGCTTCAGATCGAGCCATTGGAGCCGTGTTACTTCAAAAAGAAGACAATGATAACCTTGAACATCCAATCTTTTGCCTATCCCACGTGTTATCTGACTCAGAACAAAACTATTCTGTATTGGAAAGAGAATTACTGGCATTAAAGGCTGCCTGCAAGGAATGGGGGCATTTCCTAATGGGTTCTCAGGAGACTTTTGAAGTACGAACTGATAATCGCAATCTACAATGCCTCTGCAGTTTTCAGTGCCAGAATAGTCGTCAAGCCAGGTGGGCTTTCTTTTTCAGTCAATACGATTTCATTGTTACTCACTTTCCCGGATCCGAAAATATTGTGGCAGATGCTTTATCTCGCTGATATCCGGAGAGCAATATTTCTATTACTCCACACATCATTGAGCCATGTCGCATTGTAGGACTTGTTCGATCTTTTCTTGATCGGGTAAAGACCGAGTATCAGAAGTTATCCATGGAAGAATGGAACACTTTTAACCCCCACTTACAAAAGCATCATGAGTATTACTTTCATAAAAAAACACCATATTTTTGCCTACCGAGAAGGTCCAGACAGAAGCTTTGCAAATGTGTCATGACTCTCCTATTGCTGGACATCGAGGAATTAAGAACACACAGGAACTACTCCTTCGCTCTTTTTGGTGGCCCATGTTAAAGTCATATGCTGAAAGATATGTAAGATCTTGCCCACTGTGTGCTCAAACTAAAACACCTCGGACTAAGCCAGCGGGTCTATTGATGCCCTTACCAGTACCCTCTGTTCCATGGCATACGGTAACCATAGATTTTATATGTTCTTTGCCATCCTCTGCAGGTTATCAGGTCATAATGGTTACAGTGGACTCCTTTACTAAGATGGCCCATTTTTCTGCCCTTACGAAATTACCCACTGCTAAAGAAATGAGTCAAGTCTTTATACAAGATATCTTTCGATTACATGGTCTTCCTCAATTAATTATTTCTGATCGGGGACCTCAATATGTATCCCTTTTTTGGAGAGAGTTTTGTAAATGTTTACATATTGATGTGGCTCTATCTTCCGGTTTCCATCCACAGACCAATGGTCAAACAGAACGCCTTAACCAAGGACTCCAACAAAATTTGCGCTGTTTTTGTAATGCCACTCAGAATAATTGGTCTTCTTACCTACCGTTGGCTGAGTTTTCTTATAACAATACAGTCCATAGTGCAATTAAGTCTACACCTTTCTTTTGCACTTATGGTTTTCACCCTAGTGCTTTTCCTAATGTCACTCCTAAGGACTCCCCTCTTCCTGCAGTTACCTCATTTGTTCGTCATCTCCATCAGGTCCAGAACCTGATACGTGCCAATCTCTTGGCCACAAAATGATATATGAAGAAGGTAGGTGATGCTCAGCGTAATGCTGCTCCATCTTTTCAGCCCAGGGACAAGGACTGGCTTTCCTCTAAATTTTTGCCTTTTCACTTATCCCAGAACAAGTTCAAACCTCGTTACTATGGGCCTTTTCGAGTTTTGCATGTGATTAGTCCAGTCTCTGTTCAACTTTGCCTGCCATTGACTTGGAAAGTGCATCCTGTCTTTCACGTATCCCAACTCAAGCCTTTTGTTCCAGATCCCTACCAGAGAACTGTCCATGGTCCTCCTCCTCTTTTGGTTGATGGTCAGCCTGAGTATGAAGTACAGGAGATATGCGATTCGCACATTTTTTCGGAATCGCCTCCAGTTTTTGATTCACTGGAAGGGCTATCCCATTAGTGACTGTTCATGGGAGGATGCCTCCTCTGTCCATGCTCCCCGCTTGGTCCGTACCTTTTTTCAGCATTTTCCGGACAAGCCTGGGGCTTCGGGGAGGGGACCTACTGTGACGCAGCACCGTGGCTACTGGAAAGGGTCGCCCTTACCTTGGTCAGTCTAGAACCAGCAAGAGACCAGGTGGTGCTTCGAGATTGACAAACAATCACGGTAAGAAGCATTCAGATCATGACATGCATGCCATCTGAACTGTCAACAGTGGCCCACAGGAAAATCAGGATCTTGGAAAAGTACAATTTCATGGCTGAAGTTGTGGAATCACAGAAACCATTGAAGAAGTAGGAGACCACATCACCTTCATTGCTTTGCCTCATGGAGCATACCTCAGCTACTGGTTGTCGTACAACAGTAGCCCAATGCCAACTTCATTCCCACAGATCCTACACAAGGTCATGCAGACATTTATTTGTCGCATGCACAATAACACAGCAATGTGACATGATGCTCTGCGGAACATGCCATGTTGCTGACAACAGTACAGTAGCCTAGAGAAGGTGATATGGAATTACTTATGTCACACTGGAAACATATCAACAATGCACACTTCACCAAGTGAAATTTGTCCCTGGAGTCATGGAGGTAGTACTTATGTTGCCACACATTTGATGTGGAAATGTACACTGTAAACATAGGGGGTCATTCCTAGATTGGGGAACTACCAGAAGACCGTACCGCGGTCAAAAGACCGCGGCGGTCATTCTGAGTTTCCCGCTGGGCTGGCGGGAAACCCCCTTCCACGAGGATGCCGGCTCCGAATGGAGCCGGCGGAGTAGAAGGGGTGTATGACAGGTGCAGTTGCACCCGTCGCGATTTTCAGTGTCTGCCACGCAGACACTGAAAATCTATGTGGGACCCTGTTAGGGGGCCCCACGACACCCGTTCCCGCCAGCCAGGTTCTGGCGGTGAAAACCGCCAGAACCAGGCTGGCGAGAAGGGGGTCGGAATCCCCATGGCGGCGCTGCTTGCTGCTGTGGAGGATTCCCTGGGGCAGCGGGAAGCCGGCGGGAAACCGCCAGCTTCCCTTTTCTGACCGCGGCTTTACCGCCGCGGTCAGAATGCCCCCGGAAGCACCGCCAGCCTGTTGGTGGTGCTTCCTCCGTCACCTACCCTGGCGGTCAAAGACCGCCAGGGTAGGAATGACCCCCATAATGTGCAAATTGACAGGGAGATATGTCCCTAATATCCACAACACAATGAATCAGCAAGCCCGAGGGAAATCACCACTAATGTCTGGCACCCCTTACAATGACATACTCTAATTGAATCAGTAGACACCATTAGTAACTTGTATGTTGGAGAGGCCCAGAGAATGCAAGAACTTGTAGAAATACCTCAACATGTTGCCCAACTGAAAGATAAATCACTTTCTCCATTTTGTTCCTGCAAACCAAGATGTCTGTGGATGAATGGGTGTACCCAACCACATGTGATTCCAACATAACCGCAAGTCACGCCTTGATGCATGCCAACAGTTATGTTACAAACCTTCCCCATTACACATATGCAGTGCATTTTTCTACATGATGCCACATCAATGGCCTAGAAAAACCCATTGTGGCTAAAAAATCTAGTCATGCACACATTGTTCCTTATTGCTACTGCAGTTGTACAGCCAACAAGCAATGGTGATACACTCCTGTTTGTGGTACCACATGAAATGTGGCCCCATTGTGAATATTCTGTTCCACACACAGGTTGGCATGCACATACATGTGAAGAAATGCAAAAATCATACCATCGACACAGGTAGACCATGCATGACACATCAATGTACAAATATTTTAAAAAAAGAGAAAGGGACACATGCTAGCATGCAGGCACAAGGGATGCTGGCAACACTGATGGCACATAAATCCTGTCAATATACATGTACCACTTACCAAGGGAAAGTATTGATCTGTAGCTGACCCAAAGAACAATGTATGCTCTGTCACTTATATGATGGCCACCTTCACATTGCAGACAGTAGTGAGGCACCAGCACCCTTCACATGCTGAAGACAGGTATCCTCTTGGGGGCAGATACCAATGTACTCATTTGATGAGACACGTGGCCAAGGACAGTGATTGATGACTTCCATACCGTTGGCCTGCAAAACTGAGGAGCAGTGGTCTGTTGCACAAACATTACTTGATTGATCTATGTACACAGCCATGTGCTGGCACATCAGTATGCACCACATGACATATCTACCCAAACAGTCACTCATCTATTGTGTCACACATGGCTCATCCCTAATCATCAGGGGGAGATGTCAGAACCTAACACATTAACTTGGCAATGTGACAGGAAGAGATATGCCCTCTACTCCCCCTTTTTGTGGCTGCTGTGCTCCCTTCAAACGCCCATCAAGGTACGGTTACGCCACCGGTAGAATGCGGGCTATTAGGGAGTCATAGTTTGATGTGCACCCCGACCACGTTGAGAGGACAGCCCCAGCTGGACATCCGCGATCATCCGAGCCCAGCATCTCAGGTCCTCCCCCTACTTGCGACAGTGGTGTGTTCTGCCCACTTTGGACCCCCAGGGCCCCCATCTTCTGGGCAATGGCTCTCCATATCTCCTTCTTCTGATGAGGATTGACCTGCATGCATGCAAGAGACAAATCAAGAGATTACATTCACAAGTTTTCCGGCAAATGTTTAAGTCAAATACATGTCTGAAACAACAAGCTAGAAATTGTCAATTTGTTAACACACCACAAGTGTAAAGCACACAAGTCAATAAGTACAGGGATATGACCACAAACATTTATATCCATCTGCAGAGTAACCCACTACCCTGCTCATGGCCTACAATAACTAGCAAGCCTACTGACATCAAGTAGCCCCAGCAACATGTACTGTAACTTTTATGTCCATCTGCAGAGTAACCCACTCCCCTGCTCATGGCAAACAATAACTACGCAAGCCTACTGACATCAAGTAGCCCAAGCTCCAGCAACATGTACTGAGTTGTGAGCCACAATGATACACAACGCACATATGTGGCTTCTGAAGGGTAAACTCCTTAGGCCTGAATGGACCAACACATTCACACTCTATGAGATTGACTTACTGCACACAGGGACAGATGTACGAAAATGTAATTTTGCATTTCTTAAATAGCGACTTCATAGAACTAGCTATTTAAGAAATGCAAAATGCTATGTACAAAGATACAAATTTCCTAGTAGCGATTGCTGCAAAGTAATAATCGCTATTAGGAAATCTGTATTAAAAAATCCTATTGCATTTGAGTCAATGGGTCAGTTTTGCATTTCCTGAATAGCTATGTCTTATTAAGAAATTGCTATTTAGGAAATGCAATACCAGGGATAGAAATGGGAAAAAGGCACCCCTTGTTGCAAAAGTAGGGGTGCACCTGTAGAGCAAAAGACCATATCAAAACCCCCACCTCCAAACAGAGTTCTATATAATTAGTTAGGGGGCCCTTTTTTATTTATTTTGTACCTGTAGAGCAAACATATGCCTAAGGGGCATGTGTGTGCTCTATTACAAGTCAGTGGTAATTGCATCTCCAAAATGCCCAAATCGCATTTTGGCAAATGCATGGTACATCAGAATAGGAAATGAAAATAGGAAATCCCTATTTGCATTTCCTATTCTGGGAAAAACCGATTCAGAGCGTTGAGAAATGCAAACAGGCTTTGTACATCTGGCCCCCAGTCCTTACATGCCACTTCCATAATACAGACCTTACCATTATACTTGAGTGACATTGAAGAGGCTGGCATGTTGGGTACAGAAAGCATATGCCTTGTGCATTTGTTGACATGGGGCCTACCAAATGCAGACTCATATCACTTCAGTGGGTGGGTTCTGTGGGATGTACCTGTGCCACAGAATACTTTTTTGGACATATGTGTCAATCCTACAGAGATGTCATCCAACATACCAAGGTATAAATTGTACAATTTCTGCTATGTAACCAAGGTACTGATCACATATCATGGCCTCCCTGGAATCAACACATTGTCTGCACTATGGGACTTTCATTCGTGCAATAAGCCTGTACAGGACAAATATGACTTTTGGGAAGGTGACAAGCTGAGGGAGTAAGGGACCTGTCATGGGTCAAATACACACATTGACAATGAGGCAAAATTCACATATGGGCTACTTGTAGAATGTACCTCAGTACCCATTCCTAATCTAGGCAATAGACTGAGGCATTCAGGGCAAGTTTTGCCACTAGAGCATTATATTGTCCACATGACAGGATCTGCTGGTGTACAGGGAGTGGACACAGTGCCACAGCTGCATAGCCTCAGTGACTCTCCCACAGCCAGGACTACGTCCCATACTGGGAGATACGACAGACAGACCCTGGTCTCTGCAGGCTGAGCACACAGAACCTACATGACACTCACATTTCCATCACTTTCATGCATGATTGGACATCATGTGGTCATCAGCAATTTGGCATGTGATTTGTGTGACAACCTGAAGGGCAGAGTGAATCAGGATGTGGATTCTAGACAACAGTTTATCAAGGCAAGATGTGGGTTGGAAGATCTGTGGTACTATATGCATTGCTTACAGGATCCTCAAATCACTCATACAAGATGTATACTTGGCTGATGCTGTCAGGCACATACATATTGTCCACCATTTACAACAATCATAAAGAAGGAGATGTTATTGGATGGCAGTAAAGTCTCCGTACCTAGTTATATGCATCCAAAACAAGGAGGATCTGGGACCCTCAAAACCCTCAAACAACAAAATGTGGCTGACCTTAACATATAGTATTGACCACCAATACCTGCACAATGTACATCCCATTGATGCCACACAGACTGCAACAGCAGGCACATAAGAAGTCTTACTGGAACACAGGGGCAAATTGTAGCCTGTGAGGAGGGAAAGGATGGAGTTGAGCAGAATCAAGTGTGCCTCTGAGAATCTTACCTGCTCCTCTGGTGAGCCATGGAACTGTCCATACAGGGTAGGACATCCTCAACAAGTCTCTTAAGCTCCTCTTGAGAGAAAATAGTGGCCCTGTCATCTGCTGGATGTGGCACTATTGCTCCCAGAGGTGGCACACAGCAACTCAGGTAGTGGAGGTGTTGCTGGCAGCAGTATCAGGAGTCAAGTTACTGATTTTGCACAGCATGGCTTTCACCACTTACACGGTCCTTAGACAGCCATAGGCCTTCGACTACCGCTGGCAACAACGTTAACCTTTGGCTGTGCCTGCCGTGGTTCGAACTGCCTGCCACCCTGATGACTTTTGCCGGCGTCGCATTCGGTTCCTAATGTTCAGTGGAGTAGGTCAGGCATCTGCCATTTCTGCAGCCTGAAATACTGTATTTGGCTTTGTAAACTGCATCACAACTACAATATATGTGTTGCGGCATTGCAAAGATCCTCATTTTGTTTAGTCATGTAGGTCCTTCCACACAACCACCAGAGCAGTGTGAGTTTCATCAAAATGCATGTTGTGGACACATGAGTTGACAACCATGGGGGGGACACATGTGACCCTTGTGTAGTTTCCAGTTGTGATGTTTACTGGGTGTCATGTCTTTCCAGTAAGAAATGCTTTCTCACATGATATTATTGGCATGTATATGTAGTTGCTGTGGACACATTGACTAATGTTACAAATCATGTCTTGTCACACATAAGTACCCTGGGAGAGGGAAGATGTGACAACCTCCTGTCTACCGTCCACAGTCAGACCTTTAGACCATGGAGCAACACCATATAATTATGTTATAACGCCTGGATAGGCAAACAATAGTGGACTTATGTGGCCGGTTGGAACCAGATTTGATGCCAGCAATTAGTTATCCAACCTGCATACCACCCAGTAGTCAAATAATGTCAGTTGTGCAATTCCAACATGCAGTGGCCCTCTTGGCTGGTATGTCCCAACCAATGTTCAGTCTGGTGTTGAAGGATTTCCTCTCAGCAATGCTGAAACACATTGACAACTATATCAGGTTCCTCTGATGAGAGGATTCACCCAGCGTGAAGACTGACTTTTTTGGTTTTGACTGCCTCCCACATGCGTTGGAGCCCATTGATGGCACACATGTTGGCTTGGTGCTACCGCAGGCCACTGAACAAGTCTACTCCAACAAAAAGAACTTACATTCCATCAACGTGCAAGTTGTCTGTTTGGCCAATCTCTACATCTCACATGCCTGTCCGTTACCCATGATCAGCCCATGACTCCTTCATAATGTGGAACAACACCATACCCCAGCTGATGTCACAACTGTACCCAGGGAGGGCCTGTTCTGATTGTGTGTGTGCAATGTTAGGTGCCACAATCGTGAAGTGAGTAACTAATTGTTGCACTCATGTCCCATTCCTTAACAGAAGGCTCTGCATATCCAAACTGTCCTTGGTTGTTGACTCTGGTGAGGAACTACTCAAGGGGATGTCTGCTTTAACGAAGCCCATGGAAGAACACATCAGCTAGTGGAGTGGGCTGTTGGGCCTGCCTCTACCCACCCAGGAAAGTGTGTCAGATCACTGTGGCATGCAGCATGCTCCACAACATTGCCCTGCGGCAGATTATCCTGTACATCCCAGAGGAGGGGTAGCCTGCAGTGCCACTGGGTGTGGCTCCTGAAATGCCAAATGAAGATGACCGTGGTGAAGAGGAAGGACCTGACCTATAGGAAGATCTCATCAGCAACTACTTTTCATGAGTGGAAGTATATCATGTGATGTAATGACTGTGACAGTACAATGAACTGCAGTTGTGAGAATGGGTAGAGTTGAGTGTTTTTTTAAACAGTTAGGGAGCTGATACTCTGCAATATTCAGCCAAAGGCTGCTTGATGAGATAGCTTTTGACACATCCCCATCTTGATGATGTTGCTTTGTTTGTGTTAGTTTCCTTGCAATGTACTTTGTTTTCCAGTTGCTTGTTATTTGTCTTGTGTACTAGGGGTAGTTTCAAGCCTATACTCCTTGTTTTGTTCTTTGTACAGGTACCTTCACCATGATATCTTCATGTGGGCATTTCAGAGTTGTGACATTGGCAGGAATCTGATGCTGTTCTGACATACAGATTGGGCATGGATTGATCCAGATAATGTAGGTCGCAGAGTTTGTAAGTACAAGACCTCTACCAAGACAGTTTGCAAAGTGTTTAGGTAGAGGTACAGAAGCAGCTGTTGCACTTGTGTGGTGTGTTGTGGTGGGCCTGATGCATCATGTGGTCAGAAAATATATAGTCCTAGCTTTTCATTATCTCATTTTACTTCACATTGTCTAAACATTCTTTTGTATAAGCTGTATGTAGCTGTAGGTGTTTTTAAACCATGCAGGCCACAGTGCCTGTGCCACAACACTGACATATGTTTTTGGCATACCTCCAGATGCATGGGAATTGGCTTATGAGGTACCTGTGATCAGGAACTGTTGTACTGCCATCTGTCTGTATCTTGAATTATGAGATGTTGGAATACTTTGGTGCGGTATGTGATAAGTCTTAAGCTGCTGACTTCAACCACTTTAATGTTTGCCTATTCTACAGGACAATCCCTTCTTTCTGTGGTCTGGGATCTGTGCCTGCAAATATGTTCATTTACTCAGAATGAGTCACTCATTCTTGAGTTCCAATAGTCCAGATATATTGACAGCCTATGTGCTTAACACTGTAATAATATTTTTGGTTTGACCAGACACTTGTACTAATGTGTTGGTGTGTAATAGTTGTAATCCTGAGCTGGCCACTTTGTACCCATAACATATCCCTGCTTACACAAGTAGCTTGTAACTTCATTGTATTGTTCACATAGTCTTACACCTTTACATAGCTAAATGAGAAATTTAAGCAAGCAGACAATGTGTTTGTGATGGGTGAATTTATTTCAATGCTAATACATAATATACATTTTGGACAGAAAGAAACAAAAATGTAAAGTGAAGGGGTCAGTCATGGTGAATGAAATCATTGGAGTAGATGCCACACAATTGGGAGTCCAAAGTCCAGAGTACTCCTTCATTGGAACTGGTAAGTTGTTTAGGATCAGTCCACAGAGTGAATGTGTAGCACACATAGAAGGTCCTTTTGAAAGAGGTCACTTGCTGACAGCGATGGGTGTCTTGCTATCCGCACCTCCTAGATTCTTTGCTGGACGCCCCCCCTTGTGGGGGGTGGGATCTGCTGCTATGGAGGGAGGGGTGTCTGTGGCTGATTCTTCCTCTGGTAGGGCCTCCCTTCCAATGGCTGACACCAATGTTGATGTGCCTGGTGTTGATGAGCAAAAGGAAGGAGTAGACTGTTGTTGAAAATCCCTGCTCATGGAAGTATGTATGTCTTTCCGCATACCTGTTAGGGGGACCATGTTGTTACTGTGGACTTCCATCTGTTTCCACACGTCTCTGTACATGTCTCTCTGTATGTAGCTGCTTGATTTTCCGTAGTTTGGTAAACACCTGGCCCATCATGCCTTGGGACTTCTGATAGACCCCCAAGGCGTGGCTGATGGTGTCCTGGCCAAGAGCAGCCCCAGTGGCCTTACCCTGCTGGCCCACAGTATCCCACCCATGCATGCCCTTGCTACAGGGTGCCCTCTCCAAATTGTTCCTGGACCCTCACTGTCTGAAGTGTTGCACTGCAGCTCTGGATCCAGAACAGGTTGGGACGAAATGGTAGACACTGTGCTAGGTAAATAGGTTGGGGAGCGAATGGTTGCCTGTGATTCTGAGTCAAATGGGCTGGGAGGTGAAGTTTTGGGCACAGTGAGACTCACTGTTGCCATCTGACTAGGTTGCCCAGATGGGCCAGAACAGTCCTCAAAGTCCAGACATCCAGGCGTGCCTCTTCACTGAGGGCTTCATCCAGGGGAGTATTGGCAGTCTGTTCCGTGGCTTCTGTGTGCCCAGAGGCAGCTCCACTTGTTGATGTAAAACCAACAATGTTTCTGGTTGTATTGTGACATCTACCTCCAATGGTTTAGAGCTACAGTAAGCAGAGGCCTTCTACGAAGTAAAGTTGTAGTTAATCCTATTGTGCCAAGTAACCATAGTTTTGGGTTAGTGTGGCTCAATGGTTAGAGTGACAGACCCTGATGCAGAAATCTAGCCCGGGACCAGGGTTCAATTCCCACCTCGGTGGGTCTTGGGCTCAATTTCCTCGGACCTGATAATTCTCGCAGTGGTGCCTAATCTAATTCATTGGTGTAACTCTGGGCAATAGCTTGCTTAATCTCCACAACGGCCCTAACAGCGCTGGAATGCCTGGCTTCACCTTGGAGGTTACCTAGGAGTGGGCACCTCACAGGGAAAAGCAAGGAGGGGTTCCACAGAGGTATGCGTACAGCGCCTTGAGACCCTAACGGGTGAGTAGTGTGCTATACAAGTACGAAGTTTACAGTTTATTGGGTGATATGCGTGAAGTTTGCCAATTCATTTTGACTAAAACAGCTGCTGAAATGTTCATATCATTTGCGTTTTGGAGGATGACCTGAAAATTACATCTTGCCACCAGTGCAGGTAAAACAGTGGCTATGCAAGAATTGGCTGTGATCATTTTGAGGCCTAGTTGAGTGTGATTCAAGTAAATCCAGGACTTTGTTGTATTTGTGATTGGAGTGCTCATGTGCACAGTTCAGTGGGAATGTGTCTGCTTCCAATACAAATCTTTTGAGCCATCTTGAGGCCTTAGGAATACTTGTTATTCACACTGGGCAAAGTGTCATTCATGTCCTCAAATATTTTATCTAAGGTTAGCAAGTCAAGATGGAGCTACGTTGACAGACATGTCTATGTTTTGGGCATGATCTGCACTTGATCAGTCCCAGGTGAGTATACTTCATTTGAGAATTGACAAATAAAGGTTTTGGACAAGTGGTCATTATGCTAGTGTTTGGAGTAAGTGTAACAGGGAGTTGCAGTCAGGTCACTCCCTCTACTTCACAACAGTTAGCAAATTGTACCCTCCCATGTGAATAGACTTGAATTAAAAGTTAAGGAACGGGGTTCTTTGGGCAAGTGAACACTGGTCTGGTGTTTGCAGTAATAGAAACAGGGCCTGCTGGGAGTTGCAGTCAGGTCAGTCCCTCTACTTCACACACTTGACAAATAGTATCCTCCCATGTGAGGAAACTTCAATTGTGATTTGCCAAACAGGTATAGTTGGGCAAGAGAACACTGGTCTGCTGTTTGTAGTAACAGAACAACAAAAATGTGACCCCCTGTTCTGGATGATTGTTCCAAAGACCAGGAAATATTTTACAAAAAAAAAATGAAACCTTGTCAACCTAAACATTTTCACAATTATTCATTGCTATATTTAGGAATGGCTCAGACAGACCTTAACTTATACTTATACTAACAAATGAGTGGTGCCATCTTACGTTTGAATGTTCAAATGTAGGATGGCGCCACTCATTTGTACACATGCTAAGGTAAACATACTAAGGATTACGCTATTCTTGGCCATTTGTGTATCAGCGGGACCCCGTTTAGACAAACAGGGTGACTCATTTTTCTAATATTTGTTTTTCAATTGATTACATATTTTTTGGATCTATTTGGCCATTGCTGTTCTGGCAACCCTCTGCTGTGCTTTGCCTGCTGTATTTGATCAATGTGTCAATGTTATTGTTGGAGAAAAGTGTTTACCTGGAGCTATATCTTTAACTCCAGGCCAATTAAGGGCAATTTTTATGATACATCTTTAAAGTTGCTTTTCCTGGTGGATGGCTCGGACAGAAAAGTGCATGGGTGTGTGATAGGCTATGGCGGTACAAACAAGGCTGAGACTGCGTAATGAGGTAAGTAATTTGATATTTTAATCTTCTTTTACTCTGGGGAAATACAGTCCAGTATAATATCTATGTTGCTTAGGTTGTTGTTCAGTTCTTCATTAATGGTGGCGCGTTCTTGTTTCCTTTTTCTCTCTCCTAGGTCGGTGGGTTCTGGAGGCTCCAGTACAGTTTACCGGTAAAGAAAAACAGAAAAACGCGAAGGTAAGTGGAGGGCTAGTTCTGGGGTTGGTCTTAGCGTATTTGGAGGGGAAGGGTTTTTCCAAGAAGGATAGAGAGTGAGAGTACGCCACAGTGAATATGAGGGAAAAGTAATTTCTTAATGGTGCCTATAATAGATCTTAGTGCTCCCAGTGAGTGGTGATGAAATCCTTTTCCTTAGTTGGGTTGTGCCGCCCTCCTTTTTCCCTCTCCCACCTCCCCTGGTCCCTTCCCCGGTGCCCCTTTAGGTGTAGGCTCCCGTGTCCCCAGGAGGGACCGTACCTTCGCAAGCCACGACCCTCCTGGGTCGTGGCAGGATCCTCGGCTACTTTGTTCCAGAGCCTCGCTGGGATTGGTGTCCGTCTTCTCGCCTCCTGGGAAGGCTCGTCTCTCGTCCTTCTCATCCTGGTTCCATTCTCCGTCTTCTTCTTTCCGCTCCGTGGCGTTCTCTCTCTCCTCCTGTGAGTCCGTCCTCGATTTACTCTCCTGCCCCCGGAAGTCCGCGCCCCTTGCGTCCTGTAGCGTTCCCATGTTACCATGGGAACGCGGAAATGACGTGACAGGTTTGTCTGAGGGGTTCCTGTGTCGTGTAGGAGGGGACGCGGTCTCGGAGACCCGTTCACACACCCCATCCCATGAACGGTCCTGGTCGAGGACCGAAGAGGAGTAGGGGAACCGGGACAGGTAATCTGCGGGGCCTTGTTGAGACCCCGGGACATGGCACACCTGGAAGGTAAAAGGTTGAAGTTCAAGGAACCACCTTAACACTCTAGAATTGGAGTCCTTGTGGGAAGCAAGCCAAGTAAGAGGAGCGTGATCTGTATACAGTACAAAAGTCCTGCCAAGAAGGTAATATTGTAAGTTCTCCACCGCCCACTTAATGGCCAAACACTCCTTCTCAATGGTGGGGTAGTGACATTCGCGTGGAAGAAGTTTCCTACTGATAAAGACAACTGGGTGGTCACGTCCCTCGTTATCAGGTTGAGTGAGTACAGCCCCGAGACCGATGTTAGAAGCGTCAGTATACAGATGGAATGGTCTAGGGAAATCAGGACATTGCAATACAGGGTCTGTGGTAAGGGATGTCCTTAACTGTTCAAAGCTAGTCTTTTGAGAATCTGCAAACGGTACTAACGTGTTGGGGCGGCGTTTGGCCAGTAGATCAGTAAGAGGGGCCGCGATAGTGGAGTATCTCGGTATGAATCTACGGTAATAGCCCATCAGTCCTAAAAAGGAGCGCAATTCTTTCTTGGTTTTTGGGGTTTGGACTTGCCTTATGGCTTTAATTTTATTTGTTTGTGGTTGAAGGGTCCCATTGCCTATCATATAGCCTAGATAGGAGATTTTTGTATTCCCTAAGACGCACTTCTTTGGATTAGCCGTTAGACCAGCTTCCGCAAGGGCAGTGAAGACCTGTTTGAGATGCTGGAGGTGATTTAGCCAGGTATCGCTGTAAATGACAACATCATCTAAATAGGCTGCTGAGAAGGTGTGAAAGGGTTTTAATAGCCTGTCCATCAACCGTTGAAAGGTAGCAGGGGCTCCGTGAAGACCAAAGGGTAGAACTGTGAACTGATATAGGCCGGATTGTGTGGAGAATGCCGTTTTCTCTTTGTCTTCAGGAGAAAGGGGAATTTGCCAGTAGCCCTTAGTGAGATCCAACATGGATAAATACTTGGCTCTCCCTAACTTTTCTAAGACATCATCTACACGAGGGATAGGATATGTGTCAAATAGTGATATGTCATTGAGTTTGCGGAAGTCGATACAAAACCGGACAGATCCGTCGGGTTTTGGAACCAGAACTACTGGAGAACTCCAAGGGCTACAAGAGGGTTCAATTAGTCCTAATGCTATCATTTTCTCTATTTCCTCCTCAATGACATGTTTCCTAGCCTCGGGAATGCGATAAGGTCGTAGTCGGATAGTTTGTCCTGACGGTGTTTTTATTTTTTGATAGATCAAGGAGGTTCTTCCAGGTATGTCAGAAAAGAAATGTGAGTGTTGTTTTAACAGGGCGGACAGTTGATCTTTCTCAGTTGTGGTTAGAGAGTTGTTAATACAGGGAACACTCTCCATCTGTTGTTTTTCCAAGGGAAAAAGTTCTAGATCTATCTCCTTACATGGAGTTATAAAACACCCCGTCCCTGTTTGAGTATCTAGCCCTTCTACGGCTTCCCATTTCTTTAGGAGGTTTACGTGGTAGATTTGTTTTTTTTGGGGATTGACACTTAGCTCTATAAGGTACGTGACGGGGAGACTGCTCTAATAACCCTATAGGGTCCCTGCCATCGAGCTAATAGTTTCTGTTCAGACGTGGGTCGCATTATAAGGACTTGATCGTTCGGGAGAAATGTACGCAATTTACTTCCCTTGTCGTAATAGTTTTTTTGAGTATCTTGGGCCTTCTCGAGGTGTCGCCGTACATCCTCCCATAAATTTTGTAAGTGTGTTTTGAACTTATGGACATATTCTAGCAATGGTCTCCCTTCCTCTTCTTCCTCCTCCCAGGTTTCAGCTGTCATGTCCAGAAGACAACGTGGTTGTCTTCCGAAGACCAATTAGAACGGGCTATGACCAGTGGAGGACTGTTCGTGTGTTCTAATGGCGCAAAGAACTAAGGGTAACTTTTGATCCCAATCCCTCCCAGAGTCGTCTACTATTTTCCTCAACAAGGTTTTTATGGTACGGTTATAGCGTTCCACTAGACCGTCCGTTTGAGGATGATAAACCGACGTTTTTATTTGGGTAATTCCCAATAACCTACATATCTGTTTCATAAGGTTCGACATGAACGGTGTACCGCGATCAGTGAGGATCTCTTGGGGAAAACCTGTCCGAGTGAAGACCGTTATCATGGCTTGTGCTACTGTTTTGGTAGTCATACTCGATAAGGGAAGGGCTTCCGGGTATCTCGTCGCATAGACTACTATAACCAGAATATATGTGTGTCCCCTGGACGAGGTAAGTAGGGGCCGATTAAATCCATACCCACCCTGCTAAAAGGAATGTCAATGATGGGTAGAGGCTGTAATGGTGCTTTCCTGGGCATACCTGGTTCTGTGAGCTGACATCTAGGACATTGTAAGCAATATCTCCTAATGTGGGCGAAAACCCCCGGCCAATAAAACTTCCGTAGGAGATATTCCTCTGTCTTTTCTCTACCGAAATGACCCCCTCCTGGTTGATTATGTGCTAGGAAGAGTACTTGATTCCTATACAATTCTGGAACTACTAATTGTTGTTTGCGTTCTCCTGTGGTAGTTGTGGTAATCCTATAAAGAAGGTTTTTCTGTACTAGGAAATAGAGACCCACCTCATCCGTGACTTCAGTTTTAGCTGCTCTCCAAGCATGAGTGAGGGTAGGGTCTTCTCTCTGGCAGGTGCGGAAGCTTACTGGAGCGCCACTAGTCTCGGCTACCACCCTTGTGGGTTTTGTATCCTCTCGGGTTTCCTGAAATTTCAATTTCTCGTGTCTTTTCTCACTTCGGGTGAGTTTCCTGTGGCTTGGGGGGCATTCAATGAAGCTATTGGAAAATGGAGCTTCAGTCCACCACTCTGGGTTCTCTTTCTGGGTTTGGGTTCGGTCTAGGAGTTGTTGGAACCGGATATAATCAGTACCGATAATACAGTCTTCAATCAGCTGGTCCATAACCCCTACGGGGAGGAAGTTGTGATATTCGCCCCATTCTAGCTCAACTGTTGTCAGGGGATACTGCTCTTTATCGCCATGTATACAACAAATAGTGACCCATTGACTTGAGGTTACATTTATAGGGTCTATTACGTTTTTCCGTATTACGGATTGACTACAACCCGAGTCAATGAGGGCAGAGAGGAAGCGCCCGTTTATTTTTATGACTTGTTTAAATTTCGCATTCCCGACTCCCGTACATAATACCCTGCGTCGGGTAACCCCTATCTCCATGGGTTCAACTCCTTCCGTTTTCCTGGGACACACTCTTGCTATATGGCCCCATTCCCCACAACTAAAACATTGTGGTAGATGCATCGGGTGACCCTCCCCTTGCTTATGTGTCCCAGAGTTTTCCAGTGGGTACAGCGGGATGGGCTTTGGTGGTGGTGTGATGGGTTTTATGGCGGGTCTGGCCTGTAGGGGCCTCACATCTGTGGACTGGTGGTAGGCACAAGCCAGATCTATAGCAAGCTCCGTATCTACCTTTGGATGTTGCCTTATCCAATTTTTAGTACTGGAGGGTAAGGAATCCAAATACTGTTCGAGGATAATTGTTTTTATGACATCTTCCCTGCTGGTTCCTATAGGGCCCAACCATTTGAGTGCTAAATCTTTAACCCGGAAGTAAAAGGTACGAGGGTCCTCATTCTGTCCCTATTCACCTTCCGGAATTTTACTCTATAATACTCTACATCATGACCAACCCTTTCCAAGATACTCCTTTTTATGTCCTTGTATGGGGTGGTACCACCAGGATTAGCCGCTTGGTATGCCGTCTGTAAAATCCCCATGAGTAAAGGCACGATGTTTTGTCCCCATCGATCCTCAGGCCATTGAGCGGAGGAAGCCACCCATTCAAAGTTGGTAAAGAAGGAGTCCGGGTCTTCCCCCTCCTGGAATTTTTGTAAAACGGAACTAGGGACGTTGGGGTGTACTTTACTGGCGGCTATGGTATCTGTTAACTTCTGCAGTGCAGTTTCATGTACAAGTTGGTTGTTTGCCAAGATAGTAGCTTGGCTTTTTAGAGCCGATTGTAAGGCCTCCCTGTCTTCCTTAGCCTCCCGTTGGTGTGCTTCCCATACTAGTTGTAAATGGCGCTGGCCTTCCGCCAGCTGTTTAATCATGTCCTCCAGGGTGGATTTGTCACTCATTGTCTATACCGCCAACCAGCCTTTGGGAAGGGCATCCCACTTCTGACACCACCGTGATAGGCTATGGCGGTACAAACAAGGCTGAGACTGCGTAATGAGGTAAGTAATTTGATATTTTAATCTTCTTTTACTCTGGGGAAATACAGTCCAGTATAATATCTATGTTGCTTGGGTTGTTGTTCAGTTCTTCATTAATGGTGACGCGTTCTTGTTTCCTTTTTCTCTCTCCTAGGTCGGTGGGTTCTGGAGGCTTCAGTACAGTTTACCGGTAAAGAAAAACAGAAAAACGCGAAGGTAAGTGGAGGGCTAGTTCTGGGGTTGGTCTTAGCGTATTTGGAGGGGAAGGGCTTTTCCAAGAGGGATAGAGAGTGAGGGTACGCCACAGTGAATATGAGGGAAAAGTAATTTCTTAATGGTGCCTATAATAGATCTTAGTGCTCCCAGTGAGTGGTGATGAAATCCTTTTCCTTAGTTGGGTTGTGCCGCCCTCCCTTTTCCCTCTCCCACCTCCCCTGGTCCCTTCCCTGGTGCCCCTTTAGGTGTAGGCTCCCGTGTCCCCAGGAGGGACCGTACCTTCGCAAGCCACGACCCTCCTGGGTCGTGGCAGGATCCTCGGCTACTTTGTTCCAGAGCCTTGCTGGGATTGGTGTCTGTCTTCTTGCCTCCTGGGAAGGCTCGTCTCTCGTCCTTCTTGTCCTGGTTCCGTTCTCCGTCGTCTTCTTTCCGCTCCGTGGCGTTCTCTCTCTCGTCCTGTGAGTCCGTCCTCGATTTACTCTCCTGCCCCCGGAAGTCCGCGCCCCTTGCGTCCTGTAGCGTTCCCATGTTACCATGGGAACGCGGAAGTGACGGGTTTGTCTGAGGGGTTCCTGTGTCGTGTAGTAGGGGACGCGGTCTCGGAGACCCGTTCACAGGGTGCCTGACTCCGTCTCTTAACATGATGAAATAGACAAAATGTCACCAAAGGAAAACTTGTACCTCATTTTATAAAAACGAAAAGAGACATAACACAATCAAATAAAACTACAAGATAAAGGGAAATACAGTTTCAGGGCTCTCCAGCACCAGCCTTCATCTCATCTACGGGGACCTGATAAAGCTAAATTTCCCTGTTGCTAAAGGGATACAAGGGACCGACAGCCCCAGAGATTGTGACATCTGTGCAAGGATCATAGTCCTTGATAGCTACTTCTTCAAAAGCAGAATATAATCTCTGTTGTTTAGAGCTGACCTGCCAACGATTTCTGCCATCACTCCAACACATCTGCCAAGTGGACCGGAATCTGGCTGAGAAGGAACCTAAACCTCATGTTAAATACTCCAAAGTGGAGCCAACCTTTCCAGACTCGCTCATCAAAAGTAAAGCCGATATAAATAGTACGATGGACATGGTCCTCAAAAACAGAAGTGCATGACCTCGCTAAATCTATAAAAAAAACACTGAGTCAATGGAGCTTGTACTGACGGCTATCAGAGCAGAACACTGTCAATAAAAAATTATTTGAAGCAGAACAAAGAATCAGCGACCTGGAAGACATAAAAAATAAATCTACCACGGATCTTCTCTCTTTACAAACAATAACAAAATCTATGAAAAAAGACATTGCTGAATTGGAAGACTACTTAACTCTAGGTCTTCTATTAAACTTATCCTTAATGTACATCATCCTACATCTACCAACATATTCCACACAAGTATTTCTAACTCTAATGGTATAGATAGTATCAATATTGTTTTTCTGAATGTAAGGAGTATAAACCATCATATAAGATGACAAAAAATAATGAATTCTCTATACAAAACCAAAAGGGATATTAACCTCATCCAGGAGACAAGGATTCCAGATACAGAAGCTTCCAAACTAAAAATTAATTGGATTAGTGACATGCATTGTTCCCCAGCAATCCACAAAAGAAATGGTATAATTACACTGATCTCCAAAAAGCTAAGTTACTGATTTAATCCTGTACTTCTGATGTAGAAGTTAGATGAATCATAACTACTCTAAAGAAAGATGAGACTAGAATACCTGTTGTTAATATATGCAGCCCAAACACCGATGACTGTGACTTTTGGAATATACTCTCAGGAAAATTAGGCTTTCTACCTTCCGATGACCTTCTAATCATAGCTGGAGACCTCAATCTTCACTAGATACCACACTAGATAGACAATCCACATGTAACTATTGCCCACCCAAATCCATAGGATCCTGAAAGATATCTGCTCCAAATATGATTTTAAAGATACATGGAAACTTCAGAATTCTGACTCAAGAGATTATAGCTTTTATTTTCCACCTCATAATTCCTACATGAGAATAGACTATATCCTCATCTCGGGCTCCCATACTCACCTAATCGACCAAACAAGCATTTCACCAAAAGTGATCTCCGATCATGCCTGCATTAATACACTACTAACTGGGACTAACTCTAGTACCCGTACTAAAAGGTAGCGTTTCAAGAATGAGATCTTAACACCTATCCCTCTTCTAGGAAAATCAAAGGAACGACCGCTGAAGCAGTTATAGTTGTCATCCGCAAAGAAGGGAAAGATTTACTATTACCAAAAAACTACGGACCAATTTCACTAATAAATCTGGACTGTAAAATCTACGCAAAACTCCTAGCCAAACGACTCAACCTTTTCCTTCTGAAACTAATCAGTAACTCTCAGGTAGGGTTTCTAAAATATAGGATGTCCAATGATAACACCCGTCTTCTGTGCCACATCATCGAGAGAGCCAAGAACTCGCCTTCAGCATCCATAGCAATAGCTTTGAACGCCGAAAAAGCTTTTGACAAAGTCTCTTGGACATTCCTAGAACAGTCTATCAGAACTTTTAATCTTGGAGAAGACTTGATAAAAAGTGGCCAAGGCCATATATAGTAGCCCCAAAGCACGCATCTCCATGAATGGTCTTGTATCCCTCCCATTTGAACTCGAAAAAGGCACAAGACAAGGTTGCCCTCTTTCTCCTTCACTTTTTTTACTAGCTCTCGATCCCTACTTTTAGACATTAACAGAAACACTCAAATATCAGGAATTGACTTTTATGGGAAAACAATTAAACTATCAGCCTACACAGATGACATCTTAATTCTCTCTGACAATCCCCACTCATCCATACAGGTCCTCGTGGACATAATTGAGCAATACTCTAGATTCCCAGGCTACAAACTAAATAGATATAAATCCGAGGTGAAATCTCTGTATCCAATAGGATCAAGAACACTCTTCGGTGATTCAGGTCGAAATACATAAAATACTTAGGCATCAAGTTTGGGTCAGACTTGATCGATACTCTAACCCATAACGAACACCAAACCTTCTAAAATATTAAACAGCTTCCAGATGGCTGGTCACCAAAATTAATTGCTTGGTGGGGCCGCAATGAAACGATAAACATGATGATATGTTCCATTGTTAATTATCCAATTAGTATGCTACCCCTGACACTTTCTGATGACTTCCAACGTAAACTAGATAAAATGATTAACAATTTTATTTGGCAAGGCAAAAGAGCTACAATAGCCTTACACTAACTAAGATTGCCTTAGAACCTAGGAGGCCTCAATCTGCCTAATTTTAGAAACTGCCAAACAGGTTTTCTTGCTAAACAAGGAACTTATTAGCTCTCATCGCCAGAAAACTATACTCCACTGTGGCTGGAAGTGGAAAAAGCGTTATTGGGAAACTTCGACTCAGCCACTCTTCTTACCTCCACTGACAAACACCTACCATACTCCAAATATATATTTAAGAACACCAAAAAGGCCTTACTCCTAATTGACAATAAACTAAAATCTAAAATGAAATCCTCAAATCTTGCTTCTCTTTGATACAATCCAAACATCAAATAAAAAGTTCAGACTATTCACTGGCAAGCCTGGATATATAAAGGTATATATTACCCCAAATAACTAGGCACATCCTCCAACCCCTTAACCTTCACAAATCTTCAAGAAATATGCCATATTGAGGATCATGAATGCTATAATTTTCTGAAAATCAAAGTAGCACTCTCTAAATCTAACACTCACCATGATGACCCCTCTATCCACTCCCTAATATGGAAATTCACTAAACTAGGCCACCAAGTATCTAAAATCGACCACTTCCTCCAAACACAGAGAACTAAAAAATGTAGGAAGACCCTGGAGTTCTGGAATGGCCACTCTCACTCAGAAATTACTGAACCTGAGTGGATAAAAATTTGTGGATTAGTAACCTTACATAAAGTTACCTCTATACTCTCCCAAACCAAATTCTGGTTAATATAGAAGATCTACTGGATGCCATTGTGACTACATGCAATGAAATTAGTAGATACACCTACATGTTGGAATTGTAGACAAGAAAAAGGAGACCTACCTTACCTGATTTTTTACTGCAGATGGGTAAAAAAGTCTGGAATTAAGTTTTGTTGTTTATAACCAAACTCTTCCACATCAAACCAAAAAAAAATTCTCATACATAATCATAGGCTTTCTAGACCCCAATATAAAAAATCAATCAGACCGCCTACTTCTTGACCTCTTGCTAACAGCAACAATCAAATCAATTACTGCTAACTGGAAATCCACACATAATATTGCTTTTGCTCCCTGGATCTGGATAAACTGGATAACTCAAATCTGGGGAGCTGACAACACTATTATTCAAAGCTCCCCATGGAAATCACAGGTGCATCACATATGAGGCTCCTTGGACAAATACTTTGCTTCCAACAAACCACCATGAATAAACATCTTGTTTCCACCCCACAGGAAATTCATAATTAACTTATTTTCACTCCTTAAGCACCCCAAATATATCTACACTACAACCCATACCTTCCAGCAATACCATGATTAATCTTACACAATTTCTCCTCCCTTCTCTCTCTACTCCATTAGTTCCTTTATTTTATTCCCTTTCTGTACTACTCAGTTTAATATAACTCAGGCTTCGTATATGTATCCATATTGGAATTTTCTTAATGCATATGCCCTGGATACATGATATCTGTATTGTACACTGCTCTCCTCTGTTTTGAGAATTATAAAAGAATGAAAAACCCTTCTGAATTTAAAGTTGCTTTTCCTGAAGAAGCTGTGTACTGACGAAACATGCGTGCAAGTGATTTAAGCCACATGGATGAAGAATGAAATAAATATTGAGGATTGGAACATAAATTTACAAATACTCTATGTTATGTAGTTTTAGACCTATTTGATTGGAATATATTGATGAACAAATAAGCGGAGGAAAGAAGCAATTTAATAATATGGCTAGTAAAATGTAGACCTCTGCTAGTTATGTTTTCTTGCACTGCCCAATACCATATCTGAGTAAGTTTATGATGGTATTTTAGTATGTGAGTATGTCATCCTACATATATACTTAATTATCTGGGTAAACACTTATAGTATTATTTAAGATAAAGATCCATGATGAATGTATGGAGGTATAGTAGGTGTGAGCTATGAGTGATATACGGAGAGTAAGAGGAAGTGAATGTGGAAGTGTGTATAATATGGTTTTTATGTCATAACTGCTACTTATGTTAAATTGGAAAAACTTATGACGAAATTGAGATAGAATAATAAAGAGCTTTTCACATCAGTTAAGGTCTGTCTGAGTCATTCATAAATATAGCAATGCATAATTTTGAAAGTATTTAGGTTGCTATGCTTTGTAGGAACAGAAACAGAGCCTGCTGGGAGCTACAGTGAGGTAAGTCCCTCTACTTCACTCACTTGACAAATAGTATCCTCCCAGGTGAGTAAACTTCAATTGGGAGTTGCCAAACAGGTCTATTTGGCCAAGTGAATACTGGTCTGTTGTTTGTAGTAACTGATGAACAAAAAAGGGACCCAGTTTTCTGGATGACGATTCCAAGGACAGGGAAATATTTTACAATTGGAAGCTGCGAAACAGAGGTATTTGGACAAGTGTACCTGTAGTGGATCCTATTTAGTTTTAATAGGAATCAGGAGTTTAGCTTAGCCTTAGGCTTGCAGGCCTGTGCCCGCGTCACCTAGTGATTTTTAATCTTCTTAGCTTGCTCTGTTTTGGCACAGTTATTTAATGAATTCTTCCAAGATGGCTGCCATGTTTATAGTTAGGAAGATGTTTTTTTTTTCACGTTATCAGTGCCACTCTGCTAAGGCGTCACTATCAGCTTCAAAGATAAATGAGATACGTAGGTATTCACATCATGTACTTTCCCACTTTCATACGACAGTAACACAATGTACCTTTTCAGGGAATTGTTTATATAATTGCCGCCCCAAGCATGCCTTCTTATCTATTGTTTGGGAACATACCTGAGTCAGGGGTCCTACCAGATCTCTATAAATACATCTCAACACAGACAAACTAATCAGAGGAATTCCTACCAGATGCCATTGATGCTATCTATGCTACACATCCCCTTGATGCTGACCCAGTCTTCGTGTCCCCACGGAGTCTGATCTAGAGACCTCATTCCAAGGTAACGAAGGTTGGGGGCTCTTCTCATGGATATGGTACTGGCAGATTAGGTTTAACATGCCTAGCTCTCTTTGAGTTAGAGATTATGTTCATCATGCTAGGGTAGTAGGGTCTATTTCACATCTACTTTATGCATTTATATTATTGCAAGATGGTGGGGGTCTTTGTGTTCATGACTCTCATTTTTACCATTCTGTTTCTTGCATTGTTCATTATCCTAACCATTGCAGCCCATGCAATTTATTGTAGATTTCAGTCTTGTTAATAAAACATATTGAAAACTCTACTACAGCTCTTTCATTGCCTGTGTTTGATTGAGACATGTTGCTCATGTGGGAAAAGGGTAATCTCTGTTTTACCACGACCTCCCTGAGATGTCACACTCTTGAGTCCATGTGTAAAGGCTGCCACAAATCACCTTGTACTGTTTGATTTTTTTGTGAGGTAATGCTGCTTGGAGGGCTAGGTCGACAGTCGTGACTTGTTGTAGGAGTGGCCTAGTCCCCGACAACCATAAGTACTGTCATCCTTAAACCAGCAGTCTTGGCTACAGCAAGAGTCAAACTATGTTTGAAGGTAAAAAAACAGTGACTCCTGGAAGTTGCAGTCACGTCACTTTCTCTGCTATACACGCTACACAAATGGTATCCTCCTAGGTGAGTACACCTCAATTGCGAGTTGAGAAACAGCGATATTTGGATAAGTGAATACTGGGCGGTGGTTGGATTTACGGAAACAGACCCTCCAGGCCTTAGCAGTCATGTCACTCCCTGTACTACACACACTGTACAAATATTATCCTTACAGGTGAGTAAACTTCATTTGTGAGTTAACAAAGACAGGTAAATGGGCAAATGAACACTGGGCTGGTGTTTGGAGCTACAGAAACACCGCCTGCTGGGAGTTACAGTCATGTTACTCTCCCTGCTGTACACACTATACACATGGTATCCTCCCAGCTGAGTACACTTCAACTGAGAGTTGAGGAGCTGGGATATTTGGACAATTGAAAACTGGGCTGGTGGCTGGAATTACAAAAACAGAGCCTCCAGGCTTCAGCAGTCATGTCTCTCCCTGTAAACACACTGTACGCACGTGTTATCATCCCAGGTGAGTAAACTTCATTTGTGAGTTAACAAACAGGGGTATATGGGCAAGTGAACACTGGGCTGGTTGTTGAAGTTATAGAAACTGTGCCTCCTGGGAGTTGTAGTCATGTCACTATCTCTATTGCAGTCATGTCACTCTCTCTGCTACACACACTATACACATGGTATCCTCCCAGGTGAGTACACTTCAATTGAAAGTTAAGACACAGCAGTATTTGGACAAGTGATCACTGGTCTGATGTTTGAAGTTAGAGAAACAGTGCCTCCTGGGAGTTGCAGTCAGGCAACTCTCTCTACTACTAACAGTATACAAAGGTTGGGTAATGCATATTTGTATGCAGACTGCATTTAGGTTTGGGCATACATTTACCTGTTGAGATATACCATGAGTCCTGGACGTATTATTGTATATTGAAAGACTTATATGTCCCATTTGGATCAATGACATTTGATGGGCCTTAGTTGCTGTGATGTTGGGTCCAACAATACAAATTGACAGTGTCAACACCAGATACTCTGAGTATTGAATGTTGATGGGGTACATGAACAAGACAGTGGCAAAAGGTGAGCTATGAGCATGCATGACATGGCATTTCTGTTACTTATTTTTGTTGTGTCTTACCAGACGTCACTCCCCCAGCTATTCCTATCAAGCCTTCAGGATGCAGGATGGCCGAGACCTTCTCCTTCCAGGGAAACTGTAAACTTCGCACTTGTATAGCACACTACTTACCCGTTAGGGTCTCAAGGCGCTGTACGCATACCGCTGTGGAACCTCTCCTGGCTTTTCCCTGTGAGGCACCCACTCCTCGACAGCCCCAGGGTGAAGCCAGGGATCCAAGCGCTGTGAGGGCCATTGTGGAGATTAGGCAAGCTATTGCCCAGAGTTACAGAGTGGGACCCATTAATTAGATTAGGCACTGAGGCGAGAATTAGCTGGTCCAAGGGAATTGAGCCCAAGACCCACCGAGACGGGGATTGAACACTGGTACTGGGCCAGATCTCTGCATCAGGGTCTGCAGCTCTAACCATTGTGCCACACTTCTCCAGGGAAAGAGATGCAATGGTGTACTGGGAGGGCCACCACCAGTCTTCTTGGTCTGCAGCTGGAGATCAGGGAACACACCTTGCACCTCATGTCATTCCACCTCTTCCTGAGGTCCTCCTTTGTGCGCAGAGTGGTGCCTACAGCATTCATTCTGTCAATGATCCTGTCCCACAGTTCCATTTTCCTACTGAGAGAAGTATGCTGGACTTCTGCTTCAAACAATTGTGGCTCTACTCTTATGTTTTCATCCACCATGACTCTTAACTCATCTCCTGAAAAACGTGGATTTTTAAAACGTTATATGGTCGGATAAAATGGGTGACAGTGACTTACTAAACAGGGTAAGTACAAAGGTGTGTGAATGGACTAAAGTGTGTGCAGGCTGTTCTATGGGATGGTGAAAAATATAAGGGTGTCTATATTATGAAAAAATGGGAAAATTGTGCTCAGTGTTCTTCGTCATGCAGTAGAAATGCAAAGGACTGTGGTCTGTGAATGGGTGTGTTTTATAGTGTCATTTGCTGGTGTGTCCACTGGGGCAATGTGTGTCATCTGTGTTGTTTTTGAATTCATCCAGTGCGCTGTTGTCTTTTACTTTGCTGACCGCGAACCACCATAGTTCGTACCGCAATTGGCTGACTGCCATGAAGCAACTGCTATGGTGACTGTGTTATTGTGATTTGCTCGGTGGTTGGTCACGGTGCTGACGGTGCTGGTGGTCAGACCACCTATTTCCAGGCCGCCGCACTGCTGGCAGTCTGCCATTTTTGCTTGGCTTCAAACTCATAATATGGCCCTTAGATTATTTTTTTGACCCATGAGAAGACTCTTGACCAAGCTTCTGAAATGCTGACACCTTCCCTTTTTACTTCCTTTTTGCCAGCTCTAATTAATTTTATCTTGCCCCAGACATTGTTTTCCGAAAACTGCTTTTGTCCTTTACTTCCTTTTTGTCCCCATGTCTTGTAGTCCATCACTAGGAGAAATTTGACTTTGTACCATTAAGAGATCCCTACTTGTTTGGAAAATTAATTGGATAATTGAGATTTATGCAAATGTTTAGAAGAACTGGTTGATGTTTACTCTCAGAACATCAGGCTCTGGTGCTTAGGTTTTGTATCACATTGATAGCACTCTTAGTCTGTTGGATATTAATCAAGCTTTGGCTGTTCCAACACCTTGGACACCTGATGGTTATTTTGTACCTTTATAGTCTTTTTTTGAGGGTTGTCGACATTAACCCGAGTCTGAGCTTATAATAAAGCTCTTTAACTTTATTTCAACTTGGATTTTCTTTGTGTGGCCAAATTGGTCATACTGTTTATTGAAATGTTGATTGATTGTGAGGTATAATGTTTTTCTCTTACCCTTTATGCAAGGGTGAAAAGATCCATTGACCTTGTTTATATCATACCTGAAATGCTCCAGCACAAGTGTAGTACTCCTACATAGACAAATATCTGTGACATTGTATTTGGAAGCTATTATGTGCAAAAAATATTTTACACATCTGCATTTAGCAAACTCCAGCAGTCGCCATACATTGGGAAGACATACTCTCACAAGCCTTGTGCAAAGTTTATCACCTCGTTCAAAAGAGTGGGTGTGATTGTGATTTATTATGTCTCTGCTATTACACTTTAGGATTTGATGATCACTATGGAGACATTCAGTGATTATCTGTGTGCAAGTGATGTAATTGAGCTCTGTTTCTGTCACATCTTAAGAACTGCTCCCCTTAGTTCAAATTCTCTTCATTTTGCCACTTTGTGTTGGATAGCAGAGGTGGAATTTCATTGTAATCTCAGATAACCCTCAACTGAAGGATTTTTTCCATTCTTTGAATGTGAAATGGTATCCATCACAATGAAATCAGGAAAAGATAACAATTGGGCTGTAGAGTCAACATTTGTTCTCAATTGGGTACAAAGAGAACAAGGGAAATGCAGTCATGACATTCCAACCACGAATGGTGAAAGCTTTGGAATCAGTGTGTTGAAATTGACTACATGCAGGCATGGTTGGAACCTTAAAAAACAAAGGTTATAAAGGAATAAAATTCATGTTTGCTGGCATGATCTCTGGATAGGTTGTTTTCTATGCTCCTTACGACTTTGAACAGACCATCACTTCTTAATATAAGCCTCTTTCAGCTGCCATTGATTTACCTTGTGATTTTACAATAATTAGTCTCTAAATCTAATCAAAATGTTATGTAAATAGAATAATAATCAAGCTCTACCCCCAGGTTGTACAGAGATTTAACACAATACTTGATCTATGCATTAAATTAGTAGGGCAACAAAGATAATCCTGTCATTTCTCTGGCTTTGATTTAGCGTGTGCCATAAAACATATCTTTTGATGCTATGACAAAACATTCCAGGAAAACTTAAACTCAGCTAGTGATTCAACAGATGTTTTCAGAATATCTTTCAAAATGTGCAAGAAGGCAAAATGTTTGACAATATCATATGTAGCAGGTTGAGGACCACACATGTGGGAATGCTGGCTTTATCAGGGAGTCAATTGTCTTGAGATCAGCACTGTGGTTTTGAAGTCCTTATGAGACATGTGGCCTGAGTGAGGTCCACTGTAGCAAACATTTCCCTTAAGATAGTTGCAAAATTAGTTAGTGGTTCATCTGAACGCAACTCATAATTCTGTTAGCTTACAAAGCTATGAAACAGTTTTTCCAATTTTCTGTCTGTGATTCTTTTTACCATTGAATTCCTAATGTCTTTCTTGCCATTTTCATCCACCTTAGTCAGTAGAAGAAATAATTGAGAAGCAAGAACAAACCAGAAGAAACCAATTAGTGACAATCAGATACTAGTGTAAACATAGAATACACATGAGTGGAAGGAAGTCATATGAAATAGACATGCAAGATCACATTAGCCAACTAAATGCCAGAGTAAGTCACATAGATTTGAGTGAAGGCTCAATTAATAGATATATACACAAGTAAGATTACTTTAAAGGTGGGCATCAATTCTAAATAAACTCTGGATAAGAAATATAGAACTTGTTTCTGCATCTCTCTGTCTTCTTCTTGAGCATATGCTCAGGCACACAAATATATAAAAAAAATTCAAACACCTGGGACCATTTTACACATAGGGGGTCATTCTGACTTTGGTGGGCGGTGGACGCCGCCCGCCAAAGTAACCCTGTCGAAAGACCGCAGGGGTCATTTCGACTTTCCCGCTGGGCCGGCGGGCGACCGCCAAAAGCGCGCCCGCCGACCCAGCGGGAAAGACCCTGCAACAATGAAGCTGGCTCCGAATGGAGCCGGCGGAGTTGCAGGGGTGCGACGGGTGCAGTTGCACCCGTCGCGATTTTCACTGTCTGCAAAGCAGACAGTGAAAATTTTTATGGGGCCCTGTTAGGGGGCCCCTGCACTGCCCATGCCAGTGGCATGGGCAGTGCAGGGGCCCCCAGGGGCCCCACGACACCCGTTCCCGCCATCCTGTTTCTGGCGGTGTAAACCGCCAGAAACAGGCTGGCGGGAAGGGGGTCGGAATCCCCATGGCAGCGCTGCAAGCAGCGCCGCCATGGAGGATTCTCCGGGCCAGGGGAAATCCAGCGGGAAACTGCCGGATCCCCTTTTCTGACCGCGGCTTTACCGCCACGGTCAGAATGGCCCTGGAAGCAACGCCAGCCTGTTGGCGGTGCTTCCGTGTCCCTCCACCCTGGCGGTCCATGACCGCCAGGGTTGGAATGAGGGCCATAGTGTCCCGGGGGTGGAAAGGCATGGGTACACATGCTTTTTGCACCCCCATGGAATTTTAATATTACAGAAGAGCTCACAGACACTTTTGCAACCCCTTCTTTTATAGTGATAGCACTGGTGGATGTGTAGTGGCAGCACTATCTTAAGAGGTTGTTCCCTCATTTGCCCAGGTGTGTGGTGCCATGAAAATGAGGGAATCGCTTTGTTTCTGCACCTGAACAGTATGAGGATGGGGCAAAGGCAAACATACACCTCGGTGATGCACTGAATGTGCACGACAAAAAAGGTGGGTCACTGTCAGTGCGCCCACAGAGGCAGCCCTTTACACAGGGTACAGTTGGTCTCATAGACCTCCCCCAGAGATCCCTTGCAGACCAATGCATTCACTCACTGCACCTACCTGCAGGGGGATCTGTAAACTCTCTTTAAAGCACAAGGGGGGTTGCAGCCTGCACAGAAAAACACAGAGAAGCTTTGAAGCAGCTGCTTCATATTTCACTGAATGCACTGCCCTGTGGGCAGTACAAGTTTGCTGCTGTCCTTGAAGAAGCTCATTCATTTTAATATGGTGCACTGTCCCTGTTTACACCTGACACACCTTCCTAATGATGTGCCCTGAAGCAAATAAATGACAGTATGCTGTATATTTAATATGGGCCTAGAACTCTTGTTCTGGATCCTGTGGTTAATGAGGATTATGAGTCTGGCATACATTGTGCATGCACCTAGGAGTTTTCCCTACATAAATCTATACACATATTGCTTGGATTTTATTCTTGGAAAGCAGTTAAAAAAGATAGTAATTCATGCCAATTTTGTAGTTATTAAAGGCTAATCAAATACTATAGCATAATCCTAACTAGGAATCTCAGAATTGGACTGTAAACCCATTCACAGTAATTCCTTGACTGTTAGATAATTTTATTTGCCATGTTATACAAGTGACAGTGCCCCTGCCTTCTCTCCTGAGGAGCTGGAGAGGGTTGTTAATGTGGTCCTTCCCCTGTATGGACAGCTCTATCACTCGTCAGAGGAGCAGGTCAGTATCTCATGTGCGCAATTGACTCATTAGACACCATCCTTTCCTTCCTCACAGGCTCCAGGTTGTCCCTGTGTGCCAGTTAAACTTCATGTGAGCCTGTTGTTGCAGTCTATGTGATTTCAAAAGGATGTAGATTGTTCAGGCATTGGTGGTCAGTACTATATGATGTGTTCATTCACATTGTGTTGTGTAATGTTTTTGGGGTCCTAGATCGTCCTTGTGTTGGATGCACATAACTAGGCAAGGAGACGTTAATACCATCCAGTGACATTTATTTCTTTATGATGGTTGTAAATGTTGGACAACATGCATGTGCATGACAGCATGAGCTGCGTATGCATAATGTCTCAGTCATTTGAGGATCGTGTAAACAATGTGCATAGTACAACAGATCTTTTAACACACGTCTGACTTTGCAAAACTGTTGTCTAGAAGGCATATCAAGACTCACTGTGCCCTTCAGCTTGCCAGACAAACCACATGCCACATTGCTGATGGCCAGATCATGTACTGTCATGCATGGAAGTGATGGAAATGTGAGTGTAATGTAGGTTCAATATTCTCAGCCTGCTGAAATCAGGGCCTGTCACATGTATCTCCCAGTATAGGATCTAGTCCAGGCTGTGGGAGAGTCACTGTGGCTTTGCAACTGTGGCACTGTGCCCACTCCCTGTACACCAGCAGATCCTGTTATGTGGGGAATATGATATTGTAGTGGCAAAACTTTCCCTGAAAGCCTCAGTTCATTAACTAGAAGAGGAATGGGTACTGAGGTACATCCCAGAATGACTCCATATGTGCTTTTTGCCTCATTGTCAATGTGTGTCTTTGACTCATGACAGGTCCCTTACTCGCACAGCTCTGTTGTTACCTACACATATGTCATAATTGTCCAGTACAGGCTTTTTGCATGAATGACAGTCCCACAGGGCAGACAGTGTGTAGATTCCAGGGAGGTCATGACATGTTAGTCAGTAGTTTGGTCATAGATCAGAACTTGTACAATGCATACCTTTGTATGCTGGATGCCATCTCTATAGGATAGATACATATGTCTGAAGGAGTGTTCGGTGGTACAGGTACATGCCTTAGAAACACCCCCACCCACGGAAGTGGCATGAGTCTGTATTTGGTAGGCGAGAGATCCGCACATGCACAGGGAAGACATTTTCTGTACCCACTATGCCAGTCCCTTCATTGTCACTCAAGTGTATGGGTGAAGTTTGTACTATGGAAGTTGCCTGTAGGGATTGCAGACAATGAGATAATCTCACAGAGTGTGAATGTGTAGGTCCATTCATGCCTAAGGAGTTTGCTCATTAGAAGCCACATATGTGTTAGTTTTTCATTGTGGTCACATCATATTACATGTTGCTGGAGCATAGGCAATCTGATGTCAGTAAGCTTGCTTAGTCATTGGAGGCCATGTGTAGTGTAGGGGGCAAGTCTCCTGATGAATACAAATGCTTGTAGTCATGGACCTGTGCTTATTTGCTTGAGTGCTTTACACTTGTGGTGTGGTGCCAAATTGAACAGTTTTAGCTTGGTGTTTTTGACATGTGTATGACACAACTAGTTGTGCCAAAACTTGTGGTTGTAATCTCTTGATTTGTCTCTCACATCCATATAGATAAAAACGATATGGAGAGCCATCACCCGGAAGGTGCAGACCCTGTGGGTCCACAGTCGCCAGTGCACCCACTGTCGTAAGAGGTAGGAAGACCTGAGACCCTGGGCCAGGAAGATTGTGGAGGTCCAGCTGGGGCTGTTTTCCAAACGTGGATAGGGTGCATGTCATCCCATGACCCCCGTAATGTCACACATCCTGACAGTGGCATACCCAGACCTTGATGGACATATGAGCGGAGCACAGGAGCCACAAGTGGGTGAGTGTAGGACATATTCCTGCTTGTTACGTTACCAAGTTAAAGTGATAGGCTCTGACATCTTCCACTGACGATTAGAGATGAGCCATGTGTGACACAGTAGATGAGTGACTGTTTCTGTAGGTATATCATGTGGTGAATACTGATGTGCCTTGCCTATTGGCCCAGGGACCTAGGACACAGCTGGGTACAATCCACAAGCAATTTGCTCTCCAAGGACAACACATGGCTGTGTACATTGATCAATCGAGCACTGTTTGTTGTTGTTGTGTGTGTAAATACTACGCTACAGACCACTACTCCTAAAAGTTATATGACAAAGGAAAGGAAGTGGTGTATCACTGTCCTCATCCATTGGTCTGGTCAAATGAGTATATTGGTATCTGCCACCCAGAGGCTACTTGTCTTCAGCAGGTGCTAGTGCCTCACTACTATCTGTAATGTGAGGCGTGCCATCATACATGTGACCGAGCATACATTGTTCTTTGGGTCAGCTACAGATCAATACTTTCCTTTGTTAAGTGGGGAATGTCCATTGACATGATTTCTGTGCCATGACTGTTAGCAACATTCCTTGTGCCTATATGTTAGCATGCGTTCCTTTTTCTTTTGACAAAATGTGTACACTGCTGTTTCATTCATGGTCAAGCTGTGCTCCCCTTTACCACTGTTTTGTTCATGTACCTAGCACAACATTCAATATCCAGAGTATCTGAGCTGTGACACTCTCAATGGGTATTGTTGGACCCAACATCACGGCTACCTAGGCCCATCACATGCCATGTGTGCAAATTGTGCTGTAAGTCTTTTAATATCAAAACATCTTCCCAGGACTCATGGCATGTCTCAATATGTAAATGTATGCCAAGACTTAAATACAGTTTGCATACAGATATCTGACACCAAATATTTATCTACTGTGTGTAGTACACGGAGTGACTGGACTGCAATTCTCATAAAGCACTGTTTCTACAACTGCAATCACCAACACAGTAGTCACATGCTCCAATACATCTGTCAGTCAACTCTCAAATGCAGTTTTCTCTCCTGTGGTTGTTACATAAGTCAAGTTTGTGTAGTAGAGAGAGTGACATGACTGCATCTCCTAGCAGACCCTGATTCTGTAACTCCAACCACCAGCACAGTGGTCAAATGTCCCAATACATATGTTAGTCAACTCTCAAATGAAGTTTAGTCACCTGGGAAGGTTACATTTATCACGTGTGTGCAGTAGAGAGAGTGACATGACTGTAGCTCCCAGCAGGCACTGTTTCTGTAACTCCAACCACCAGCACAGTGGTCACATGTCCCAATACATCTGTTAATCAACTCTCAAATGAAGTTTACTTACCTGAGGATGTTACATTTGTCAAGTGTGTGTGGTAGAGAGAGTGACATGACTGCAATCTCCAGCACACATTGTGTCTGCAATTTCAAATACCAGCACAGTGTCCACTTGTCCAAATGCCCCTGTTTGTCATATCCCAAATAAAGAATACTCACCTGGGAGTGATGAAGTACAGATCATGCACAAATCAAAGATGTGTCTGTCAGCATATACAAAGGAGTCCAGAGTCTGCCTGCATCTCACTCAAGTAGGCCTCAAAATGGTCAAAGCCATCTCTTTCCTATCCAGTGTGTTGGCTGCACTGGTAGCAAGATGTCATTTTCAGGCCATCCTCCCAAGTGCTACTGATCTGCACATCTCAGCAGCTGCTTGAGTCAAATTAGGTTGGCATGTTTCACGCATGTCATGTCAAATCACCCAACACCATGGTTACTTGGCACAATTGGATGATCTACAGCTTAACTTTGTACAAACTCTCTGCTTACTGTAACACTAAACTGTTGGAGGTAGATATCACAAAAAAAACCTATAAAATTGTACGTTTTCATCTACCGGTTGAACTGTCGCTGGGCACATAGAGGCCACGGAACAGACTGCTACTACCTCCCCCAGATAAAGCCCTCAGTGAAGACGACACTCCTGGACATCTAGATGTAGAGGATGGTTCCGGCCATCTGGGCAACCTGGTCAGATGGCAACAGTGAGTCTCACTGTGCTCACAGCTTCATCTCCCAGCCCTGTACCTTCCACCTCACTGGAAACTGTTCATCCCCCAACCTCTGTCACGAGCACAGTATCTATCATCTTGTGCCCCCCAAGTCCTGCATCCTGAGGTGCAGCTCCACACTACAGACACTGAGGGTCCAGGAAGAAGTTGGAGGGGGCACCTTGTGGCAAGGGTACTCGCCCGTGGGTGTAGGGTGCGTGGGATGGATGATGTGGGCCAGTGGTGTGAAGCCAGTGGGGCTGCTCTTGGGCAGAACACCATCAGCCAAGTCTTGAGGGTCTATCAGGAATCCCAAGATGTGATGGGACAGGTGTTGACCAAACTACGGGAAATCAAGCAGGTACAGAGGGACATCCACAAACAGATGGAGGCTCACAATACCAACAATGCTTCCCTAACAGGGGTGCTGAGGGACATACATTACACCCTGAGCAGGGCTTTTCATCATCAGTCTACCCCTTCCTTTGGCCAATCAACAGCAGACCAAGGAACATCAGTGCCAGCCACTGGAAGGGAGGCCCTGAAAGAGGAGCACCAAGGCCCAGACACCCCTGTCTCTGTAGTAGCAGATCCCTCCCCTAGCAAGCAGGGACATACAGCAAAATATCCAGCAGGTGCGGATGGCAAACCACCCACCACTGCCAATAATAACCCTCTTCCTTAAGGACCTCCTTTGTGTGTTACACATTCACTCTGGACCGATTCTGAATCACCTACCATTTCCAGTAGGAGGAGTGCTCTGGACATTGGACTCCCAATGGTGTGGTGTCTACTCCAGTGATTTCTCTTCACCATGACTGATCCCTTCAAATACGATTTTTTGTTGAGTATTGTCACTTAAAATTTCTGTTAGTCATAGGGGCACATTAAAATAACAATTAATTGTTTATTTCATATTTATCCATGTAGATATGTCAGACCATGTGCACTATACAATGATGAACTAAGCTACCTCAAGATGGGATATGTTGCATGTACATAGATTCCAGCTCAGCATTAAAATCTTCCCACACAAACACATACATACAAGTGTCTGCTCAAACTAAAAATGTTATTACAGTGTTCAGTACATAGGATGTCACTCTGTCAGGACTATTGTAAATAAAAAATTAATGACATACTGAGTAAATGCACATGGTGACAGGTACAGACCGCCAGACCATGTAAGGAAGGGATATGTCAGACATTGTCCTGTAGAATAAGCAAACAATGATGTGGTTGATGTCACCAGCTTGAGCCTTATCACATTCCACACCACAGTAATTCAACATCACATAATCCAAGATACAGACAGATGGCAGTACAACAGTTCCTGGACAGAGTGCCATCATATTCCAATTCCCATGCATCTGGTGGTATGACACAAATATATGTCAGTGTTGTGGCACAGGCACTGTGGCCTACGATGATAAAACACATCTGCAGCTACACACAGGTCATACAAAAAAAGGAGCATAGCCAATGTGAAAGAAAAATGACTTGGTGGTAAGCTAGCACTAAATATTTCATGCTCACATGATGACACACATAATGCATCAGATGCACAACAGCACATAAATCAAGTCCAATGAGCTCTTCTGACCTTCCACTCAAACACTGTGCAAGCTGTCTTCGCACAGGTCGCATAAAACCAAACTCTATGACCTACATCACCTGGGTCACCTGGATGCGACCCTTGGTGTAGGCCTTGACTGCAACGAGGTAACAACGGATGTCAAAATCAGCAAAGAAGGTGGGTGAGGTGGCAGAGAGAGGCCCTACCCTCCCTAGAGCGCCCCCGGAGCATGAGAACAGGGAGCAACCGGTGCAGGGAGCGACTGGAGTGTCACTAATGGGATCCCCAAAAGCAAGATCAGACACGACGATGCCTGTCCCTAAAATGGTGACTGCACAGAGGCATTGAGACACGCCGACACGAGACGAGAAGGCCTAGGGGTTCCTGAACAGGCAGAAAGGAGTCTGGACCCTGAGATTACCCTTACCCCACTATAGAACAGGTGCTGGCCATACTGGCTTAATAACTTAAACCCAGGAACTCTTCCATATTGAAACTAAAGAGCTGCTGAAAAGATCTGTCAGAGTCACCAGATCCTCGGGGTCTGCGCACGTTCCCAACACGTCCACCACTGAACAGCTCCAAGACTCTGATAGATAAATCACAGAGGCTAAGAGAGTTCAAGAGGGGAAGAGGGGATTAGGAAGGGAACAGCTGGGAAGGAGACCTGTAATAAGAAAAAGGTTAAAACACACAATATGAAAATTACATCTCATGAAATCAATCCTAGACTATGACTCTAAGCCTAGTTATTCTGAAAACATGAACAACCTAAGAATTAGGCTTAAAATGACTAAGGGCCAGATGTAGGTAGCCTTTTGCGCCTCATGCGATGCAGGAACACATTTTGCGAGTTGGAAACGACTCGCAAAATGTGTTTCCGACTCGCAAATAGGAAGGGGTGTGCCCTTCCTATTTGCGACCGCATCGCGATGTAGAGTTGATTTGTGACCGCAAAAGCGGTCGCAAATCAACTTGCAGTTACCATCCACTTGAAGTGGATGGTAACTCATTCGCAAACGGGAAGGGGTCCCCATGGGACCCCTTCCCCTTTATGAATGCAAACAAAAATATTTTTTCAGAGCAGGCAGTGGTCCTATGGACCACTGCCTACTCTGAAAAAAACTGAAACAAAAAGGTTTCGGTATTTTTTCTATTTGCAGCTCGTTTTCCTTTAAGGAAAACGGGCTGCAAAGAGAAAGAAAAAAAACTGCTTTATTGAAAAGCAGTCACGGACATGGTGGTCTGCTGTCTCCAGCAGGCCACCATCCCCGTGAGTGCCTAGACACGCTATGGGGTCGCAAACTGCAACCCACATCATTAATATTTATGAGGTGGGTCTTTGCGACCCCATAGCGAGTCGCAGAAGATGTCTGAGACACCTTTCTGCATTCCATTTTGCGAGTTGCAAATTGCGAATCGCTGGGACTCGCAATTTGCAACTCGCAAAAGGGAACCTTCCTACATCTGGCCCTTGGTTTCAAGATGGGATACCTGTAAGGGAATCAAGCTGGATTAAATGAAACTTTCAAATTCAAGTACTTTCCTTTACATGAGAATCAGGAAAACATTCTAAATAAGTTCTAAACCAGTCATATGAATCCTTTTTTGAGAATGCATACTAGGACCATGCAATATTGCATCTCGAAACTCTGGTCTTCTTTGTTCTCTTGAAATGTTTCAACACGAATTGAGCACATTGCAGATTTTCATATATATAGTAAACACCATAAAAGGATTGTGCACCATGAATAACACAATATGGATTCAGGAAACAAATCACACAACTTGTCAACTCGAATATTACGTAATAAATGTCTTAGAATACATGGCATACAATGAACAACATGAATTAAGCTCGAAGAGAGAATCGTGCGTCTTGCTGATTCGATTGCCACCATGTAAAATGTCAAGAAATGGTAGCACGCAATGAATATCAAGGTTAAATCACCATTAAATGAATCACACGTCTTTTGCCAATTCTTAAACCATGTAAATGTCAAGAAATGGTAGCGTGCAATGAATAACAAAGTCAAATCATCATGAAACGAATCGCGCGTCTTGCCGATTCGCAAGCCACCATACAAATGTCAAGAAATGGTAGTGCGCAATGAATAACAAGATCAAATCAGCATGAAACGAATCGCGCGTATAGCCGATTCGTAAGCCACCATGCAAATGTCAAGAAATGGTAGCGCGCAATGAATAACAAAGTCAAATCATCATGAAACAAATTGCGCGTCTTGCAGATTCGCAAGCCACTATACAAATGTCAAGAAATGGTAGCGCACAATGAATAACAAGATCAAATCAGCATGAAACGAATCACGCGTCTTGCCGATTTGCAAGCCACCATGCAAATGTCAAGAATATGAAAGTTCTTGATAATGGCGTCGGGAGGTCAGCCCAACCACCGTCTTACCGCCCAGAACAAGGATCACAGATGAAGAATGAAGGGCAGAGGTCTGCAAGATCAAATAGGCCACCGGGACAGGAGCTCAGGAAGTAGCTGCTGCTCTGCACCGGGCCCTCTGAATAGTGAGCACTTGGAGCTGGGCTGGCTCCCTTTTATAGAGTCTTGGCCCAGCCCACAACCACACCCAGGCATGCTGCAGGGAAAGTCTATGGAAGGCCCTGGAAAGGGACCACTCCCTAACACACTCTGAAAGCCTGCAGCAATACATTGCAAATGAACAGTATTTGTAAACACATTAAAAATAAGTCTTCAGGATTAAAATCTGCAATGCAATAGGTTAAACGACAAGATATCAGCACAATGCATAAATTACTTTGTTTTGAGAGTGCTGGGTTTTTGCATTCTAGTCGTCAATAGAGCGCACACTGCCCTGGTGTTGACAGTACTCCCCTCTCCCAGACGCGCTCTTGGGCCTGGTTTGTCTGGATTAAGACGATGAAAGCGTCTCACAAGTACTGTATCATGAACATCAGATGCGGAAACCCATGAGTTACTTTCAGGACCATAAAATTTCCATGAGATTAAGTACCATAGATTACGCCCCCTCAGTTTAGAATCCAACACGTTCTTAACTTCGTATTCTTCTTCCCCTTGTACTAGAACAGAAGCTGGATGAGGGTGGACCTTTTGGACTGCCTTATTCAAGAGGGAAGTGTGGAATACCGGATGAATCTGTAAGGATCTGGGCAATTGTAGTTTATAGGTCACCGGATTGATTTGCTGGAGGACAGTGTAAGGACCTATGAATTTGGGGTTAAACATGTGCTTCTTCTTGAAATCTATGGGGGTCATTACAACATTGGCGGTAAAAGGCGCTTACCGTCGTGCAGAAGACCACCAACACACCGCCGCGGGCGCGGAAATCCGCCACAGCTATTATGACCCACATCTCGAAATCTGACAAAATTCAGACACCCACACAAGTCCGCCACACCAAAGGTCAGTGATAAACTGGCGAAAAAAAAACCTCCACCGTCACGCCAACAGAAATACGCCCACACTATCACGACCCAAGAATCCACGTGGCGGTCTTTCAATTGGTGGTACATACCGCCGCGCTCAAAATACACACACTTCTACAAAACACCGCCACATTGGACAATTCGAAATACACACACCTGATACACATACACACACCACTCCCACACACCCATTACAATATAAAACACACACCCACACCACCCTCAAATCCCCACGACAAAAAATTCCGAAAGAAGGACAGAGAGAGACACCACCATCCACAAACTAGCATCCACAGACACTCAACACCATCACCCACACAACTTCCACGCTCAAAACACCACACACCACTACATATCACCACACTTATCACCACACACACCACCCCACACATCACCTACACCACCCCATGGCATGGCAAAGACACCCCAGGTTCTCGGAGGAGGAGCTCAGGGTCATGGTGGATGAAATTGTCCGGGTAGAGCCACAGCTATTTGGAGCACAGGTGCAGCACACCTCAATTGCAAGGAAGATGGAGCTATGGCGAAGAATAGTCGACAGGGTCAACGCAGTGGGACAACACCCAAGAAATCGGGACGACATCAGGAAGAGGTGGAGCGACCTACGGGGGAAGGTGCGTTCCGTGGTCTCAAGACACCACCAGGCGGTTCAGCGGACTGGCGGCGGACCCCCACCTCCTCACCCACAACTAACAACATGGGAGGAGCAGGTCTTGGCGATTCTGCATCCAGAGGGCCTCGCAGGAGTCGGTGGAGAAATGGACTCCGGTAAGTCAAACCTTTAACTACCATATCCCCCACCCTACCTGCATGCTGTCACATACCCCCACCCTCGCCCCCTCCCCTATCACTCCAACTCCTCCCAAATGTACCAATATCACAAACCACACATCCCAACACCAAGCCCTGCATGCAACAACAACGCATGGACACCCATCACTAAAGCATGCCCACTGCACATACCCATACACACCCCTAAACCATCATCACACAAGCCCCCACACAGGAATGCAAGCACTGGGGTACACGTTCACCCACCCATTGCACACCATGACACACACAGATGCAATAATCATGCTTTTCCACCCCTGCAGGACCACTACCCAACGTCATCAGACAGGAGGGTCCAGACATCTCCACCCCACCCACAGAAGAGGCCCACAGTGATGACAGCAGCTCTGTCCAACTGGATCTAGATGACTAGCCTGGAGCATCGTGGGCCTCGGGACAGTCGGTTCCCCTCACACAGGCACAGGCCACCACAGACCTTCCCCCCTCTGGTAACACCAGCACAGCAACCACCCAGCGGGCCCATACCTCCGTCCCCAGGACACGTCAATCAGCTGTGTGTCCACCACTACAGGGAACCCAGGATAACCCACCATCCCAACAACAACAGGGACCTGGGGGCAGTGGTAGTGGTAGTGGGCACACGGTCCAGGGGACGGAGGCCCAGGAACATAGGGGAACTGGGAGGGCTGCTGTGCGACAGGGGGCGGACAGGCCAAGGGAACCCACTCTCCACAAGGACCTCTCCTCCATCATGGGAGCATACCACCACTCCCAGGAGACGATGGCAATGGTCCTGGCCAAGTTTCAGGAGACCCAGCGCATGCAGGAGGAACAGTATTTGGGGTTCAGGGAGCAACTCAGAACCATCAGCTCCGCCCTGGGCACCATCGTAGGGGTGCTGAAGGACATACTCAACACCAGGAGGGACACTGTGGCACTCCAAGGGGCCCCTGACACTAGCATGGGCAATGAACTGCCCACCACCTCCTCTGGCACTAGTGGACAGGAGGCACCGCCACAGGACCACCACACCAGCACCCCACCCCCTGCAGACGGAGAACCACCCCGCAAACAGTCCCTGAGATCCAGGAACAAGACAGAGCACGATGCCAAGACCCCCGTGTAGGAGGCTGGACTGGCTTGTAGTGAGTACCTAGGGGTACTTGCACCTTGCACCAGGCCCAGTTATCCCTTATTAGTGTATAGGGTGTCTAGCAGCTTAGGCTGATAGATAATGGTAGCTTAGCAGAGCAGCTTAGGCTGAACTAGGAGATGTGTGAAGCTACTACAGTACCACTTAGTGTCATATGCACAATATCATAAGAAAACACAATACACAGTTATACTAAAAATAAAGGTACTTTATTTTTATGACAATATGCCAAAGTATCTTAGAGTGTACCCTCAGTGAGAGGATAGGAAATATACACAAGATATATATACACAATAGCAAAAATATGCAGTATAGTCTTAGAAAACAGTGCAAATAATGTATAGTTACAATAGGATGCAATGGGGAAACATAGGGATAGGGGCAACACAAACCATATACTCCAAAAGTGGAATGCGAACCACGAATGGACCCCACACCTATGTGACCTTGTAGGGGGTCGCTGGGACTATTAGAAAATAGTGAGAGTTAGAAAAATAACCCTCCCCAAGACCCTGAAAAGTGAGTGCAAAGTGCACTAAAGTTCCCCTAAGGACAAAGAAGTCGTGTTAGAGGAATAATGCAGGAAAGACACAACCCAACAATGCAACAACAATGGATTTCCAATCTAGGGTACCTGTGGAACAAGGGGACCAAGTCCAAAAGTCACAAGCAAGTCGGAGATGGGCATATGCCCAGGAAATGCCAGCTGTGGGTGCAAAGAAGCTTCTACTGGACAGAAGAAGCTGAGGTTTTTGCAAGAACAAAAAGGGCTAGAGACTTCCCCTTTGGTGGACGGATCCCTCTCGCAGTGGAAAGTCGTGCAGAAGTATTTACCCGCCGAAAGAATGCCAACAAGCCTTGCTAGCTGCAAATCATGCGGTTAGCGTTTTTGGATGCTGCTGTAGCCCTGGAGGGACCAGGAGGTCGCAAGTTGGACCAGGAGAGAGAGGGGACGTCGAGCAAGACAAGGAGCCCTCTCAGCAGCAGGTAGCACCCAGAGAAGTGCCAGAAACAGGCACTATGAGGATGCATGAAATGGTGCTCACCCGAAGTTACACAAAGGGGTCCCACGTCGCCGGAGACCAACTTAGAAAGTTGTGCAATGCAGGTTTGAGTGCCGTGGACCCAGGCTTGGCTGTGCATGAAGGATTTCCGCCGGAAGTGCACAGGGGCCAGAGTAGCTGCAAAAGTCGCGGTTCCCAGCAATGCAGTCTAGCGAGGTGAGGCAAGGACTTACCTCCACCAAACTTGGAATGAAGAGTCACTGGACTGTGGGGGTCACTTGGACAGAGTTGCTGGATTCGAGGGACCTCGCTCGTAGTGCTGAGAGGAGACCCAAGGGACTGGTAATGCAGCTTTTTGGTGCCTGCGGTTGCAGGGGGAAGATTCCGTCGACCCACAGGAGATTTCTTTGGAGCTTCTAGAGCAGAGAGGAGGCAGACTACCCCCACAGCATGCACCATCAGGAAAACAGTCGAGAAGGCGGCAGGATCAGCGTTACAGAGTTGCAGTAGTCGTCTTAGCTACTATGTTGCAGTTTTGCAGGCTTCCAGCGCGGTCAGCAGTCGATTCCTTGGCAGAAGGTGAAGAGAGAGATGCAGAGGAACTCGGATGAGCTCTTGCATTCGTTATCTAAAGTTTCCCCAGAGACAGAGACCCTAAATAGCCAGAAAAGAGGGTTTGGCTACTTAGGAGAGAGGATAGGCTAGCAACACCTGAAGGAGCCTATCACAAGGAGTCTCTGACGTCACCTGGTGGCACTGGCCACTCAGAGCAGTCCAGTGTGCCAGCAGCACCTCTGTTTCCAAGATGGCAGAGGTCTGGAGCACACTGGAGGAGCTCTGGACACCTCCCAGGGGAGGTGCAGGTCAGGGGAGTGGTCACTCCCCTTTCCTTTGTTCAGTTTCGCGCCAGAGCAGGGCTAAGGGGTCCCCTGAAACGGTGTAGACTGGCTTATGCAGAATTGGGCACATCTGTGCCCAAGAAAGCATTTCCAGAGGCTGGGGGAGGCTACTCCTCCCCTGCCTTCACACCATTTTCCAAAGGGAGAGGGTGTAACACCCTCTCTCAGAGGAAGTTCTTTGTTCTGCCATCCTGGGCCAGGCCTGGCTGGACCCCAGGAGGGCAGATGCCTGTCTGAGGGGTTGGCAGCAGCAGCAGCTGCAGTGAAACCCCAGGAAGGGCAGTTTGGCAGTACCAGGGTCTGTGCTACAGACCACTGGGATCATGGGATTGTGCCAACTATGCCAGGATGGCATAGAGGGGGCAATTCCATGATCATAGACATGTTACATGGCCATATTCGGAGTTACCATTGTGAAGCTACATATAGGTAGTGACCTATATGTAGTGCACGCGTGTAATGGTGTCCCCGCACTCACAAAGTCCGGGGAATTGGCCCTGAACAATGTGGGGGCACCTTGGCTAGTGCCAGGGTGCCCTCACACTAAGTAACTTTGCACCTAACCTTTACCAGGTAAAGGTTAGACATATAGGTGACTTATAAGTTACTTAAGTGCAGTGTAAAATGGCTGTGAAATAACGTGGACGTTATTTCACTCAGGCTGCAGTGGCAGGCCTGTGTAAGAATTGTCAGAGCTCCCTATGGGTAGCAAAAGAAATGCTGCAGCCCATAGGGATCTCCTGGAACCCCAATACCCTGGGTACCTCAGTACCATATACTAGGGAATTATAAGGGTGTTCCAGTAAGCCAATGTAAATTGGTAAAATTGGTCACTAGCCTGTTAGTGACAATTTGGAAAGAAATGAGAGAGCATAACCACTGAGGTTCTGATTAGCAGAGCCTCAGTGAGACAGTTAGTCACTACACAGGTAACACATTCAGGCACACTTATGAGCACTGGTGCCCTGGTGAACAGGGTCCCAGTGACACATACAACTAAAACAACATATATACAGTGAAAAATGGGGGTAACATGCCAGGCAAGATGGTACTTTCCTACACAACCCCCCCCCCCCCAAACGAAGGACAATAAGACTAGCCATGACCTGATGAGTCTTCATTGTCTAAGTGGAAATATCTGGAGAGTCCATCTGCATTGGAGTGGCTACTCCCAGGTCTATGTTCCACTGTATAGTCCATTCCCTGTAGGGATATGGACCACCTCAACAATTTAGGATTTTCACCTTTCATTTGTTTTAGCCAAAGTAGAGGTTTGTGGTCTGTCTGAACAATGAAGTGAGTGCCAAACAGGTATGGCCTCAACTTCTTCAGAGCCCAGACCACAGCAAAGGCCTCCCTCTCTATGGCAGACCAACGCTTTTCTCTAGGGGTCAACCTCCTACTAATAAAAGCAACAGGTTGATCCTGGCCCTCAGAATTAAGTTGTGATAGGACTGCCCCTACTCCTAATTCAGATGCATCAGTTTGGACATAGAATTTTTTAGAGTAACAAGGGCTTTTCCGGACAGGCGCAGAGCACATGGCCTGCTTCAGCTCCTCAAAAGCTTTCTGACAGTTTGCTGTCCATAATACCTTTTTAGGCATTTTCTTGGATGTGAGGTCATTAAGAGGGGCTGCAATGGAGCCATAGTTCTTAATGAACCTCCTGTAATACCCAGTGAGGCCTAGGAAGGCTCTCACCTGAGTCTGAGTGGTAGGGGGAACCCAATCAATAATTGTTTGGATTTTCCCCTGAAGTGGTGCAATCTGTTCCCCACCAACAAGGTGTCCCAGATAAACCACCTTACCCTGCCCTATCTGGCACTTTGAAGCCTTGATAGTGAGGCCTGCCTTTTGCAGGGCCTCCAAAACTTTCCATAGGTGGACCAGGTGATCATCCCAGCTGGAGCTAAATACAGCTATATCGTCCAAATATGCTGCACTGAAAGCTTCCAGCCCTTGCAGGACTGTATTCACCAACCTCTGAAAAGTGGCAGGTGCATTTTTCAAACCAAAAGGCATTACAGTAAACTGGTAATGGCCTCCAATGGTTGAAAATGCAGTTTTAGGTTTAGCATCTTCTGACAATTTGATCTGCCAATACCCTGCAGTCAAATCAAAAGTGCTTAGATACTTGGCAGATGCCAGTGTATCTATGAGCTCATCTGCCCTGGGTATAGGGTGAGCATCAGTTTTGGTTACCAAGTTGAGACCTCTATAGTCTACACAAAACCGCATTTCCTTCTTTCCATCTTTGGAATGGGGTTTTGGTACAAGTACCACAGGAGAAGCCCATGGACTTTCAGAGTGCTCAACCACTCCTAGTTCTAACATTTTCTGCACCTCTTGCTTTATGCAGTCCCTGACATGGTCAGGCTGCCTATAGATCTTACTTTTGAGTGGTAAACTGTCTCCAGTATCTATAGTGTGCTCACACCAAGAGGTGGTACCTGGCACAGTAGAGAAGAGTTCAGAGAATTGATCTAGGAGATTTATGCAATGGTCTTTCTGCTCAGCAGTAAGACAATCAGCCAAAACTACACCTTCCACAAGAGCATCTTGTTCTGTGGAAGAGAAGAGATCAGGTAGAGGATCACTGTCTTCTTTCTGTCCCTCATCAGTTGCCATGAGCAGGGTGAGATCAGCCCTGTCATAGTAGGGTTTCAGGCGGTTTACATGGAGTACCCTCAGGGGACTCCTTGCAGTGCCTAAGTCAACTAAATAGGTGACTTCACCCTTTTTCTCAACAATTGTGTGGGGACCACTCCATTTATCTTGGAGTGCTCTTGGGGCCACAGGCTCCACGACCCACACTTTCTGCCTTGGTTGGTACTGAACCAAAACAGCCTTCTGATCATGCCATTGCTTCTGGAGCTCTTGGCTGGCCTGAAGGTTTTTACTGGCCTTTTTCATATACTCAGCCATCCTTGATCTGAGGCCAAGTACATAGTCCACAATATCCTGCTTAGGAGCTTTTAAAGGTTGTTCCCAACCCTCCTTTACAAGTGTGAGTGGACCCCTAACAGGGTGTCCAAAAAGAAGTTCAAAGGGGCTGAAGCCCACTCCTTTCTGGGGTACCTCCCTGTAGGCAAAAAGGAGGCATGGTAACAGGATATCTCATCTCCTGCGGAGTTTTTCAGGGAGACCCATAATCATGCCTTTGAGAGTTTTATTAAATCTCTCCACCAGTCCATTTGTTTGTGGATGATAGGGTGTAGTGAACTTGTAAGTTACACCACACTCCTTCCACATGGCCTTTAAGTATGCAGACATGAAATTGCTTCCCCTGTCTGATACTACTTCCTTTGGGAAGCCCACCCTGGAAAATATTCCCAGGAGGGCCTTTGCCACTGCAGGAGCTGTAGTGGTCCTTAAAGGAATAGCTTCAGGATATCTTGTGGCATGGTCTACTACCACCAAGATAAACCTATTGCCTGAAGCAGTAGGAGGGTCAAGGGGGCCAACTATGTCAACCCCTACCCTTTCAAAGGGAACCCCAACCACAGGCAGTGGGATAAGGGGTGCCTTTGGAGTGCCACCTGTCTTGCCACTGGCTTGACAGGTTTCACAGGACTTACAAAAATCTTTTGTGTCCTCAGACATTCTAGGCCAATGAAACAAGGGAACAAGTCTGTCCCAAGTTTTCATTTGTCCTAGATGCCCAGCTAGGGGAATGTCGTGGGCAAGAGTTAGGAGGAACTTTCTGTACTCCTGAGGAATCACTAATCTCCTGGCAGCTCCAGGTTTAGGATCCCTATGCTCAGTGTACAAGAGGTTGTCCTCCCAGTAAACTCTGTGAGAGTCACTGACATCCCCATTAGCCTGTTTGACAGCTTGCTGTCTTAGACCCTCTAATGTGGGACAGGTTTGCTGTGCCACACTCAGCTCCTCCCTGGCAGGCCCCCCTTCACCCAAAAGCTCAGCAGTATCTGCTTCCAGCTCCTCTGGTGTAGGTTCTGCACATGGAGGGAATTCTTCTTCCTCAGAAGTTGAATCCACTGTAGAGGGAGGGATAGTAGGAAGTGGTTTGCTTCTACTAGCCCTAGCTTTAGGGAGCACTTGGTTCATTGTTCCAGGATCCAAGCTTCCCTGTCCTTTTTGCTTTTTGTCCTGAGCACTGGTTAAAGCAAAAATATGCCCTGGGATGCCCAGCATTGCTGCATGGGCCTCCAACTCCACATCTGACCAAGCTGATGTCTCCAAATAATTTCCTAGTAGACAGTCTACAGGTAAATCTGTGGCTACCACAACTTTCTTTGGACCAGTAACCCCCCCCCCCAGTTGAGATTAACAACAGCCATGGGGTGGCTAAGTGTGTTGTTGTGAGCATCGGTTACTTGGTACTGGTGACCAAGTAGGTGTTGTTCAGGGTGGACCAGTTTCTCTGTGACCATAGTCACACTGGCACCAGTGTCCCTGTAGGCCTGAACCTCAACACCATTTATTAGGGGTAGCTGCTTGTACTTATCCATATTAAGGGGACAAGCAACTAAGGTGGCTAAATCAATAGCCCCCTCAGAGACTAACACAGCCTCTGTGGCCTCCATAACAAGGCCAACCCCAACTAGGTTACCAATAGTGAGCCCAGCTACTCCCTTGGATTGGCTATTAGTAGGTTTGCTCCCACCACCACTGCTATTAGTAGGGACACTAGGTGTAGCAGTAGTGGTTGTAGTGGTAGGAGGCTTGGTGCTTTTCTTTGGACAACTGGGATCTGTTGTCCAATGGCCTTTTACTTTACATAAATAGCACCATGGTTTCTTTTCTTTGTTTTGATTAAATGGGGGATTTGGACCCACCACCCCCACCAGAGTGTTTTTGTGGGCCTGATGAAGACTCATTTTAGATTTGTCCCCACCCTTGTCTGAAGACTTACCATCCTTCTTTTTGTTGCCATCTTTGTCACCCCCTGTATGAACTTTTCTGTTCACCCTTGTTCTGACCCATTTGTCTACCTTCTTTCCCAATTCTTGGGGAGAGGTCAGATCAGAGTCCACCAAGTACTGGTGAAACAAATCAGAAACACAATTATTAAGAATATGCTCTCTCAGGATCAAGTTATACAGGCTGTCATAATCAGTAACTTTACTGCCATGTAACCACCCCTCCAAGGCCTTCACTGAATGGTCAATGAAATCAACCCAGTCTTGTGAAGACTCCTTTTTGGTCTCTCTGAACTTTATCCTGTATTGTTCAGTGGTTAAGCCATAACCATCCAGGAGTGCATTCTTAAGTACTGTAAAATTATTGGCATCACTTTCTTTCACAGTAAGGAGCCTATCCCTACCTTTTCCACTAAATGATAGCCATAGGATAGCAGCCCACTGCCTTTGAGGGACATCCTGTACAACACAGGCCCTCTCAAGTGCAGAAATCCACTTGTTAATGTCATCCCCCTCCTTATAAGGGGGAACTATCTTGTGCAGATTCCTGGAATCATGCTCTTTTGCAGGATGACTATGGGGAATACTGCTGCTGCCACCATGGGTTTCTAAACCCAACTTCTGTCTTTCCTTCTCTAATTCTAAAGACTGTCTATCCAAATCCAGCTGTTGCTTTTTAAGCTTCAGTCTGGTTTGTTCCACCCTCAACTTATTGAGTTCCCTTTCTAACAATCTGTCATCAGGGTTGGTGGGAGGGACATTTCTAGATACAGAGGTATGATGGGAATGAACAGAAGGAGACCTGTCCCTTACAGAGGGCACCCTAACAGCTTGGCTGACAGTGTAATGTGAGAGCACATCATCTGTATGATGTGACTCCACCTCAGTACCAACTATGCTAGACTGTCTTGTAATGGGAAGGCTAAGAAGTTTCTTTCCTGAACCTTTACCTGGGGGAGTCCCTGGATCAGATTGAGAACCATTAGCTACTTTTTCAACAGATGGGGCACTTTTAGCCTTATCTTGTTCTCTAAGCATGTTAAGTAACAGTTCCAAGGAAGGATTCTTCCCTACACTCAAACCTCTCTCTATGCAGAGACTCCTTGCTCCTTTCCAGCTAAGGTGATCATATGCAATCTTAGACAGGTCAACATTTTGGCCTGTGCCAGACATTTTTAGAGAGAGTTAAAGTGATAGAAAAGAGAAAAAAGTTTGTCAGAGCTTTTAGAAAGACAGAGAAAAAAACTTTTAAAACTTTTTAGAACTTTTTAGAAAGTTTAGAAGTACTTTTCAGCACTTAGAAAATAGTGAAAAGAGGAAATGCAAAACCTTTTGGCTATGTGTATATACACTGACCTTGTTTTGTATATTTTTCTCTTATGAAAAGTACAATGACAAGAGTGGTAAGTAGTCTCAAAGCACTTATCCCACCGCTGCACAACCAATGTAGGAGGCTGGACTGGCTTGTAGTGAGTACCTAGGGGTACTTGCACCTTGCACCAGGCCCAGTTATCCCTTATTAGTGTATAGGGTGTCTAGCAGCTTAGGCTGATAGATAATGGTAGCTTAGCAGAGCAGCTTAGGCTGAACTAGGAGACGTGTGAAGCTACTACAGTACCACTTAGTGTCATATGCACAATATCATAAGAAAACACAATACACAGTTATACTAAAAATAAAGGTACTTTATTTTTATGACAATATGCCAAAGTATCTTAGAGTGTACCCTCAGTGAGAGGATAGGAAATATACACAAGATATATATACACAATAGCAAAAATATGCAGTATAGTCTTAGAAAACAGTGCAAACAATGTAGAGTTACAATAGGATGCAATGGGGAAACATAGGGATAGGGGCAACACAAACCATATACTCCAAAAGTGGAATGCGAACCACGAATGGACCCCAAACCTATGTGACCTTGTAGGGGGTCGCTGGGACTATTAGAAAATAGTGAGAGTTAGAAAAATAACCCTCCCCAAGACCCTGAAAAGTGAGTGCAAAGTGCACTAAAGTTCCCCTAAGGACAAAGAAGTCGTGTTAGAGGAATAATGCAGGAAAGACACAACCCAAGAATGCAACAACGATGGATTTCCAATCTAGGGTACCTGTGGAACAAGGGGACCAAGTCCAAAAGTCACAAGCAAGTCGGAGATGGGCATATGCCCAGGAAATGCCAGCTGTGGGTGCAAAGAAGCTTCTACTGGACAGAAGAAGCTGAGGTTTCTGCAGGAACGAAAAGGGCTAGAGACTTCCCCTTTGGTGGACGGATCCCTCTTGCCGTGGAGAGTCGTGCAGAAGTGTTTCCCCGCCGAAAGAACGCCACCAAGCCTTGCTAGCTGCAAATCGTGCAGTTAGCGTTTTTGGACGCTGCTGTGGCCCTGGAGGGACCAGGAGGTCGCAAGTTGGACCAGGAGAGAGAGGGGACGTCGAGCAAGACAAGGAGCCCTCTCAGCAGCAGGTATCCCCCAGAGAAGTGCCAGAAATAGGCACTACAAGGATGCGTGAAACGGTGCTCACCCGAAGTTACACAAAGGGGTCCCACGTCTCCGGAGACCAACTTAGAAAGTCATGCAATGCAGGTTAGAGTGCTGTGGACCCAGGCTTGGCTGTGCATGAAGGATTTCCGCCGGAAGTGCACAGGGGCCGGAGTAGCTGCAAAAGTCGCGGTTCCCAGCAATGCAGTCTAGCGAGGTGAGACAAGGACTTACCTCCACCAAACTTGGACTGAAGAGTCACTGGACTGTGGGGGTTACTTGGACAGAGTTGCTGGATTCGAGGGACCTCGCTCGTTGTGCTGAGAGGAGACCCAAGGGACCGGTAATGTAGCTTTTTGGTGCCTGCGGTTGCAGGGGGAAGATTCCGTCGACCCACGGGAGATTTCTTCGGAGCTTCTAGTGCAGAGAGGAGGCAGACTACCCCCACAGCATGCACCACCAGGAAAACAGTCGAGAAGGCGGCAGGATCAGCGTTACAGAGTTGCAGTAGTCGTCTTAGCTACTATGTTGCAGTTTTGCAGGCTTCCAGCGCGGTCAGCAGTCAATTCCTTGGCAGAAGGTGAAGAGAGAGATGCAGAGGAACTCAGATGAGCTCTTGCATTCGTTATCTAAAGTTTCCCCAGAGACAGAGACCCTAAATAGCCAGAAAAGAGGGTTTGGCTACTCAGGAGAGAGGATAGGCTAGCAACTCCTGAAGGAGCCTATCACAAGGAGTCTCTGACGTCACCTGCTGGCCACTCAGGGCAGTCCAGTGTGCCAGCAGCACCTCTGTTTCCAAGATGGCAGAGGTCTGGAGCACACTGGAGGAGCTCTGGACACCTCCCAGTGGAGGTGCAGGTCAGGGGAGTGGTCACTCCCCTTTCCTTTGTCCAGTTTCGCGCCAGAGCAGGGCTAAGGGGTCCCCTGAACCGGTGTAGACTGGCTTATGCAGAATTGGGCACATCTGTGCCCAAGAAAGCATTTCCAGAGGCTGGGGGAGGCTACTCCTCCCCTGCCTTCACACCATTTTCCAAAGGGAGAGGGTGTAACACCCTCTCTCAGAGGAAGTTCTTTGTTCTGCCATCCTGGGCCAGGCCTGGCTGGACCCCAGGAGGGCAGATGCCTGTCTGAGGGGTTGGCAGCAGCAGCAGCTGCAGTGAAACCCCAGGAAGGGCAGTTTGGCAGTACCAGGGTCTGTGCTACTGACCACTGGGATCATGGGATTGTGCCAACTATGCCAGGATGGCATAGAGGGGGCAATTCCATGATCATAGACATGTTACATGGCCATATTCGGAGTTACCATTGTGAAGCTACATATAGGTAGTGACCTATATGTAGTGCACACGTGTAATGGTGTCCCCGCACTCACAAAGTCCGGGGAATTGGCCCTGAACAATGTGGGGGCACCTTGGCTAGTGCCAGGGTGCCCTCACACTAAGTAACTTTGCACCTAACCTTTACCAGGTAAAGGTTAGACATATAGGTGACTTATAAGTTACTTAAGTGCAGTGTAAAATGGCTGTGAAATAACGTGGACGTTATTTCACTCAGGCTGCAGTGGCAGGCCTGTGTAAGAATTGTCAGAGCTCCCTATGGGTGGCAAAAGAAATGCTGCAGCCCATAGGGATCTCCTGGAACCCCAATACCCTGGGTACCTCAGTACCATATACTAGGGAATTATAAGGGTGTTCCAGTAAGCCAATGTAAATTGGTAAAATTGGTCACTAGCCTGTTAGTGACAATTTGGAAAGAAATGAGAGAGCATAACCACTGAGGTTCTGATTAGCAGAGCCTCAGTGAGACAGTTAGTCACTACACAGGTAACACATTCAGGCACACTTATGAGCACTGGGGCCCTGGTGAACAGGGTCCCAGTGACACATACAACTAAAACAACATATATACAGTGAAAAATGGGGGTAACATGCCAGGCAAGATGGTACTTTCCTACACCCCGCCAAGAAATGAGACCACTCTGATTGTCAACCCACTGTCCCACTTTGTCACCCTGTCCATATTGAAACTGCCCCAGCTCCACTTCCTATGCCCATATGGGCAATGCACCTATGAGACAAATAGACTGGACTCTGCCATGGACACTCCTCTGCCATCACCCCTCACCATTTAACTCCCCCCTCCAATATTTTGTATGTAAATAAACACACCTAAAGCACCAAAAGATCTGGAGTCTGTCTGTGATTTTGAAATAGTGTATTTGCAATTACAGTGACAAAATTTCCAGGAAATAGTAATGTCAACAGACCTATGTCACACATGATAGAGGTAGAAGTGTAAAAGTACTTGTAGTAGGCAGGAATGTATTCTCACCTGTGTTTCAATGAAAATATTGCTGGATGACTGAGTCCCTGTTGTCAATGTCTTCTTCCTCTGCTTCCTCCTCATCGCTGTCCACAGGCTCCACAGCTGCCACAACACCACAATCTGGACCATCCTCCTGCAGAAAAGGCACCTGTCGTCGCAAAGCCAAGTTATGAAGCATACAGCAGGCCACGATGATCTGGCACACCTTCTTTGGTGAGTAGAATAGGGATCCACCTGTCATATGGAGGCAGCGGAACCTGGCCTTCAGGAGGCCAAAGGTCCGCTCGATCACCCTCCTAATACGCCCCTGGGCCTCATTGTAGCGTTCCTCTGCCCTTGTCCTGGGATTCCTCACTGGGGTCAGTAGCCATGACAGGTTGGGGTAACCAGAGTCACCTAATAGCCACACACACTGCCTCTGGAGTTGACCCATCACATAAGGGATGCTGCTATTCCGCATGATGTAGGTGTCATGCACTGAGCCAGGGAATATGGCATTCACATGGGAGATGTACTGGTCTGCTAAACATACCATCTGTACATTCATGGAATGATAACTCTTCCGGTTCCTGTACACCTGTTCACTCCTTTGGGGGCGGACCAAAGCCACATGGGTCCCATCAATGGCACCTATGATGTTGGGGATATGTCCAAGGGCATAGAAGTCACCTTCCACTGTAGGCAAGTCCTCCACCTGAGGGAAAACGATGTAGCTCTGCATGTGTTTCAACAGGGCAGACAACACTCTGGACAATTCGTTGGAAAACATAGGCTGGGACATCCCTGATGCCATGGCCACAGTTGTTTGAAAAGACCCACGTGCAAGGAAATGGAGCACTGATAGCACCTGCACTTGAGGGGGGATTCCTATGGGATGGCGGATTGCTGACATCAGGTCTGGCTCCAACTGGGTACACAGTTCCTGGATTGTGGCACGGTCAAACCTGTAGGTGATTATCAGATTTCTTTCCTCCATTGTCGACAGGTCCACCAGCGGTTTTGTACACCGGAGGATTCCGCCATCTGCTCACATGTCCCAGCGGACGGTGCCTATGAAGGACAACAGCGACCAGAGAGTCAAACAAGTCAGAGGTATGTACCCACAGTCTACACAGAACACCAATCATACACAAAATCTGGCCTGTATGTGTGTTGAGAGTAGGCCTAGGTATGTGTGACGCAGTTGGTAATTAGGCCATGTGGGCCTCTGAAATGGCGGCTGCCTGACCTCTAAAGTGGGACAATGGGATGTGAGGTAACTGCGCTGGTGTTTGTACACTGTTGCGGTAGGCGGTCGAAGACCGCAGCGCAATGCTGCATTGGTTAACATTGGACCCTATGGGTCCCAGGAGCCAATGACGATGTACGCCGGCGGTGATGGTACGCACCACCGTGGACGTGACCGCTGCGGACGTAACCGCCATGTTCTAGCTGTTGAATCACTCGATACCTGATATTCGACAGGAGAGGACCTACACTGCAAGTGCTGCTGTGACCTCGGTCTGGAAGAGACAATGGCTCGTGCATCTGGGGAAAGCGCCCCAGCCTTCACTTCGGAGGAGTTGGAGAAGCTTATCGACGGGGTCCTCCCCCAGTACACGCTATTCTACGGTCCTCCAGACCAACAGGTAAGTACACAGGTGGCATGTTGTATGGGCTATGCCTGTGTGGAGAGGGCTGGTTGTAAGAAGGAAGGGGGCAGAGTTCTGAGTGCATGAAAGACGGTGGGTGCATGTGCCACATGGCAAGTGTAGGGATGGGGGCCACTCACTTTGACGGCGTAGTTGGTAATGACTTCTCTTCTTCCCCTGTACATTTCATGTAGGTCAGCGCCCACCAGAAGAAGAAGGATATTTGGCGTGCCATCGCCAAGGATGTCCGGACCCTGGGGGTCCACCACAGACAGAGCACCCACTGCCAGAAGAGATGGGAGGACATTCGCCGCTGAGCAAGAAGATGGCGGAGGCTCAGCTGGGGATGGCCTCCCAACGTGGGAGGGGTGCCCGTCGAACCATGACCCCCCTGATGTTCAGATCCTGGCGGTGGCCTACCCGGAGTTGGATGGGCGCTTGAGGGCATCATAGCAGACACAAGGGGGTGAGTACACTCTCATTCAGCTGACTTTGCGTGCAGTGGAGGGGTCTGGGTGGGGGAGGAGGGCTGTGGGATTCCCTAGGCCAGGGCGAGTTCCGTAGGCTAGGCCCCTTCATAAGGCATGGCTCTGTGGCCCCCCACCCCACCTCTGTAGAGTGCCAAGTACAGGTATTCATGCACCTGTGTCATCTATGTGTGCAGATGTCATCCATAGCCTTGTAGGCCATTTCCCAGGAATTGCACTGTAGAGCCCAACAGCGCGACGTAGTGCAGGGGGCTGCTGTGTCTGTCTTGTCCGCCAACGGTAGCGGTAAGCCATGCACTCCACCTGTCTTTCTTCTGTTCCCACCACCCCTTTTTTGTGTTCCCCCTGTTCTTGTGTGCATTAGCATCATCAGGCGGAGGAGCAGTGGCACCGCAGCATGAGGGAGCTGCATCCCACATGGCCATGGAGGGCCACACTACGGACTCTGAATACACCAGTGGGACAGAGGGCGAGGGGAGCACCACGGCCGTGACAGGTGCTGAAACCAGCGACACGGACTCGTTCTCCGATGGGAGCTCCCTTGTGGTGGTGGCAACATCTGTGCCCCCCACTACTACAGGTACAGCTGCCACCCCCCCTACCAGCACCACCCTCCCAGCAGCCCCTCAGCGTGTGCCCCGTGCCCGCTCACCCAGGAGGGTGGGCATCACCTTCGCCCCAGGCACCTCAGCCCCTGCCACCTCTGCTGCCCTCAGTGAGGAGGCCATTGACCTCCTCAGGTCACTCACTGTTGGGCAGTCTACCATTTTGAATGCCATCCAGGGTTTAGAAAGGGAGTTGCAACAAACAAATGCATTCCTGGAGGGCATTCATTTTGGTCAGGCTGGCCTTCATCAAACCTTTCAAACTCTGGCCTCAGCACTGATGGCAGCCATTGTCCCTGTGTCTAGCCTCCCCCCTCCAACTTCCTCCACCCAGACCCAATCCCCTGTACCTCTGCCTATCCCAAGCACACCATCAGACCAGCCTGCACACACCTCACCACACAAGGGAAGCTCAGGCAAACATAAGCACCACACATCCCACAGGCACTCACGCAAGCATCACACACTTTCAGACACACCAACATCCACTGCCTCCACTGTGTCCCCCTCTTCCTCGTCTCCCTCCTCCCTCCCAGTCTCGTCTACACTCACACCTGCATGCACTACCACTACACCCACTACGTCCCGCACCAGCACACCCACCACCACACCCCGCTCACGTGCAGTCACCACCCCACTACCATTCACACGTCCCCTGTGTCCTCTCCCAGTGTGTCTGTGACGCCCCCTCCCAAGATACACAAACGCAGGCACACACCCACCCAACATACATCCACACACGACAGCCTCCAGCGCATGCACCTGCACCCAAAGCCACAAAAGTTACACCTCCTACAACCACCACCTCTTCCTCCACTCCCAAACCCCCTACAGCTACCCTCTCCAAACAACTTTTCCTGTCCACCCTTAACCTATTTCCCACCACCCCCCGTCCAACTCAAAGGTCCCGTACTAGCACCTCAGCCACAAAATCACCAGGACCAGTGGTACCTGTTGTCACAGGTATGTGGAGTGCACCGGCCACCAGGCCAGCCAGTGTATCACGGAGCCAGAGCACAGCCAGTCCCCCCCTGTGAAGCACCAGAAGTTGGCCAGTGTCCAGCGGGGGAGGGGGAAGACTCCAGCCACCCAAGCCACTCGCAGGGGTCCCGGGGGAAGTGTGGACTCAGCTGTGACTCCTCCCAAGGTGGGGAAGGGGCAGAAGAAACCCGCAAAGCCTGGGAGGAGCAGCACGGCGGAGAAGACCGCCATCATCCCCGCTGGCCAGGAGGCCACCCCCAGCCCCATCGTCGCTGCCCAGGACGCCACCGCCAGCCCCATCGTCGCTGTCCAGGAGGACCCCGTCAGCCACAGCCCAGCTGCCCAGGAGGGCCCCGCCAGCCACAGCCCAGCTGCCCAGGAGGGCCCCGCCAGCCACAGCCCAGCTGCCCAGGAGGGCCCCGCCAGCCACAGCCCAGCTGACCAGGAGGACCCCACCAGCCACAGCCCAGCTGACCAATGTAGGACCGCCAGCCCCAGCCCAGCTGGGCAATGAAGGACCGCCAAGTCAAGCACCGCTGAACAGGGCAAGCACCGCTGAACAGGGCAAGGACCGACAACTCAAGCACCGCTGAACAGGGCAAGCACCGCTGAACAGGGCAAGGACTGCCAACTCAAGCACCGCTGAACAGGGCAAGGCCCGCCAACTCAAGCACCGCTGAACAGGGCAAGCACCGCTGAACAGGGCAAGGACCGCCAAGTCAAGCACCGCTGAACAGGGCAAGCACCGCTGAACAGGGCAAGCACCGCTGAACAGGGCAAGGACCGCCAACTCAAGCACCGCTGAACAGGGCAAGCACCGCTGAACAGGGCAAGGACTGCCAACTCAAGCACTGCTGAACAGGGCAAGGACCGCCAACTCAAGCACCTCTGAACAGAGCAAGGCCTGCCAACTCAAGCACCGCTGAACAGGGCAAGCACCGCTGAACAGGGCAAGGACCGCCAACTCAAGCACCGCTGAACAGGGCAAGGCCTGCCAACTCAAGCACCGCTGAACAGGGCAAGCACCGCTGAACAGGGCAAGGACCGCCAAGTCAAGCACCGCTGAACAGGGCAAGGACCCCCAACTCAAGCACCGCTGAACAGGGCAAGGACTGCCAACTCAAGCACCGCTAGCCAATGAGCGGCAGGGGCAGTGACGCAACAAGGACCGTCAAAGGGTGAGTGATGCACTCTGGGCACCAGTCCCCCTCCAGAACCAGTGGAGACATGCATCCACTCTGTCTGTCCTGTACAGGATGAAGCACTCTGGGCACCAGTCCCCCTCCAGAACCAGTGGAGACTTGCATCCACTCCGTCTGTCCTGCACAGGATGAAGCACTCTGGGCACCAGTCCCCCTCCAGAACCAGTGGAGACTTGCATCCACTCCATCTGTCCTGCACAGGATGAAGCACTCTGGGCACCAGTCCCCGTCCAGAACCAGTGGAGACTTGCATCCACTCCGTCTGTCCTGCACAGGATGAAGCACTCTGGGCACGAGTCCCCCTCCAGAACCAGTGGAGACCTGCATCCACTCTGTCTGTCCTTGGCAGGATGAAGCACTCTGGGCACCAGTCCCCCTCCAGAACCAGTGGAGACTGTTATCCACTTGTGAGACTGTGGGGGTCATTCTGACCCCGGCGGTCAGAGACCGCCGGGGCCAGGGTCGGCGGGAGCACCGCCGACAGACCGGCGGTGCCCCGCAGGGCATTCTGACCGCGGCGGTTCGGCCGCGGTCAGATCCGGGAAACCAGCGGTCTCCCGCCGGTTTCCCGCCGGTTTCCCGCTGCCCTGCAGAATCCTCCATGGCGGCGGAGCGCGCTCCGCCGCCATGGGGATTCTGACACCCCCTACCACCATCCTGTTCCTGGCGGGACTCCCGCCAGGAACAGGATGGCGGTAGGGGGTGCAGCGGGGCCCCTGGGGGCCCCTGCAGTGCCTATGCCAATGGCATGGGCACTGCAGGGGCCCCTGTAAGAGGGCCCCACAAAGTATTTCAGTGTCTGCTATGCAGACACTGAAATACGCGACGGGTGCCACTGCACCCGTCGTACCTTCTCACTAAGCCGGCTCAATTCTGAGCCGGCGTCCTCGTGGGAAGGTTGATTTGCCCTGGGCTGGCGGGCGGCTTTTTGGCGGCCGCCCGCCAGCCCAGGGCAAATCCCAAAATTCCCTCAGCGGTCTTTCGACCGCGGAGCGGTATTTTGGTGGGGGAACTTTGGCGGGAGGCCTCCGCCGCCCGCCGAAGTTAGAATCACCCCCTGTGTCTTTGCACTCCCCAGGATGGTACAGTGGGCAAACCACCCACTGGAGAGACTTGAGAGACTGTGGCTTTGCACTCCCCAGGATGGTACAGTGGGTAAACAACCCACTGAAGAGACTTGAGAGACTGTGGCTTTGCACTCCCCAGGATGGTACAGTGGGCAAACCACCCACTGTAGAGACTTGAGAAACTGTGGCTTTGCACTCCCCAGGATGGTACAGTGGGCAAACCACCCACTGGAGAGACTTGAGAGACTGTGGCTTTGCACTCACCAGGATGGGACAGTGGGCAAACCACCCACTGTAGAGACTTGAGAGACTGTGGCTTTGCACTCCCCAGGATACAGCAGTGGGCAAACCACCCACTGGAGAGACTCGTGGATCTGGCGTTGTGCACTCATCCGGCTGAGGTGCCCCCCTTCCCTTTTCCCTGAGGTGCCTGTTGTATTTCTATCTGATGCCCCTGCAGTGTTCTCTCCGTCATGTTCAGGTATCTTGTGTGGGCCTCGCCCATGCATTTTGGGCCCAGTGGTCCACGGACTATGAATGGTGCAATACCTGGACTACTATTCGTGGTGTATATTTTGTTAATAGAGTATATATGTATATATTTGCTTACTGAATTTTGATATATTACAATGGTTACACTAATTTCCTTTTGTCTTTGCATTCTTCCGGGGGGTTTGGGGGTGTTACCGTAATGTGTGGATATGTATTGGTGTGTGTGTTGTAGTGGGTGAGGGTGGGGGTTGGGGTGTTGCGTGTGTGTTTCCCTGTTTTTTGCCTCCCCCTCCCCTATGTCGTAGGTGCAGTACTCACTGTGGTCTTCGCCGCCGGCATTGGTGCTCCTGGTACAGGAGCAGGAAGACTAGCGCAGGAAGAATATGGAGTTCCGGCTCCATGGTGTCGTTGTTCCTCGTGGAGTGTGTAGAGGTGAGCGTTTTCCCTTCGAAATGCCTGTTTCCGCCGTGTTTTTATCCGCGGTGAATCCGCCCCGGAAAAGGTGGCGGATTGACCTGTCATAATAGTGTGGGCGGTACATTGTCTCCCGCCTGTCTGTTGGCGGTGACCGCCGCGATGTTTGTTTGTACCACCGTGGCGGTCGGAGTGTTAAAGTGGCTGTCTTTGTTGGCGGTTTCCGCCACTGTCGTAATTGCAAAAATTTTACCGATGGCCTGTTGGCGGTCTTACCGCCGCTTTAACACCGTCCGCCAGGGTTGTAATGGCCACCTATATGTTTTGTGGAAAGCCACACTTTGTCACCTGGTTGATATTGCGGTCCCTCACAATGTTTCTTGTCATAATGCCTTTTGTAGTTTTTGTTTGGCTTTTTCTAAATGCTGTTGAATCAGTTTCTGAGTTTGATGCAAATGCTGAATGGTTTCTGACACAGCTGGAGTAAGAGAACTTTCTTGAGGAATTGTGATGGGCAAGGTGTCAGGATGATAGCCAAATAAACCAAAAAAGCGTGTAACGCCAATAGAAGTGTGGAATGAGTTATTGTAGGCTAACTCAGATAACCAGAGCATAGATGCCCAAGAATGAAGTGCCTTTTCAGCGTAGGCACGTAGGTATTGTTTCAAAATCTGATTTAGTCTCTCTGTTTGACCATCTGTTTGAGGATGGTGACTAGTAGATAGTGTAGATCTCACTTGAAGTGTTTTACACCATGTCTTCCAGAAATTGGAGGCAAATTGCGACCCCCGGTCGGAGAGGATAACTTTTGGCAGTCCATGATAACGAACCACTCTGTTCAGGTAACATAGTTGCCATTTCACTAGAACTGGGCAATTTCTTACAGGCAATGAAATGTCCATATTTCGTGAGACTATCTACCACCACCAGAATTACTGAATGCTGTTGAACCACTGGCAGACCGGTAATAAAGTCTAAAGAAATGTGTTCCCATGGACGACTTGGGGTTGGAAGTGGATGTAACAACCCTTTTGGTTTTGAATGACTTGTTTTAGTCCGAGCACAGACTTCGCAGTTGTTTACCATTGCTTTTACATCTTTTGTTAGGGTAGGCCACCAAAAATAGCATTTGATCAGTTCAAGAGTTTTAGGAGTACCTGGGTGACCTGCCGTAGATATAACATGCAACCAATGAAACACTATCTTGCGAAGTTTGGTAGTGGCTACGAACAAACGAGTGTCGTGAAAGGGTAGTCATTGCTTGATTGACCTTTTGGGGTCTGCTTGGGCCCATGTTTGCCATTTCTCAACAGTGAAAGAGTTGCACATTTTTTCAAAGAAATCTTCAGTTTTTATGATACATAGAACCTTGTCAGGAGCAATGATAGCTCTGGAGGCTTGAAATGCAGGCAATGTGGTAGACTCTTGGCGGGACAAGGCGTCAGCTTTGCGATTATCTTTACCAGGCTGGAAGGTTACTACAAAATCAAATTCGGCAAAAAACAGCATCCAGCGTAATTGCCTAGGAGTCAAAAGTCTGGCGGAACTCATGAATTGAAGATTATGATGATCAGTATATACTGTGACAGTGTATTTGGCACCCAACAAATGATGTCTCCATTCTTTAAAGGCGTCACAAATCGCCAGAAGCTCTTTTTCAGCAATGACATAGTTCTGTTCGGCTTCGTTCAACTTCCGAGACATATAAGCTACCGGATGGAGTTGACCAGTGTCTTTATTTCATTGCGATAAGACGGCTCCTATTGCTACATCTGAAGCATCAGCTTCCACTATGAAAGGTCGATTCGCATCAGGATGAGTCAAGACTGGGGCAGTGGAGAAAGCTTCCTTCAAAGTAGAGAAGGCTTGGTCAGCTTCTGGGGACCATACAAACTTTTCTTTCTTTCTTAATAGCTTAGTGATTGGAGCCACTGTCTGGGAGAAATGATTCATGAACCTCCGGTAAAAATGTGCAAACCCCAGGAAACATTGTACATCACGAACAGTCTTTGGGGTGGGCCAATCAGATACGGCTTTTACTTTCTTTTCTGCCATCACCATACCTTGAGGGGTAAGAATAACCCCTAAAAACTCAACTGTGGTAACATGAAACTCACACTTGGTTAGTTTGCAATATAAATGGTGTTTTCGAAGGGCTGCAAGAATTTTCTTGACATGTTGGACATTTTCGTTTTCATTGTCTGAGTAGATCAAAATGTCATCGATGTATACTATGGCAAATATGTTGAGGTACTCTTTAAGAACGTCATTCAAGAAAAATGGAAATGCTGCTTTAGCATTACACAGACCAAAAGGCATGACGATGTATTCAAAAAGGCCATATCTTGTCTTGAACGCTGTTTTCCATTTGTCACCCTCTCTCATTCTGACCAAATGATAGGCACCTCAAAGGTCAAGCTTCGTGTAGATTTTTGCTCTCTTTACTTGTTCCAATAAGACCGGAATTAGGGGTAAAGGATATTTATTCTTGATGGTGACTTTGTTCAATCCCCTATAGTCGATACAAGTTCGAAGTTCTCCATTAGCTTTTGGAACAAAAAACAAAGGCGAAGCTGCAGGAGACTTAGAGAGGCGAATGAAACCATTCTCCAAAAATTGATCTAGTTATTTTCGTAAATGTTGATTTTCATGTTCTGACAGGGCATACACACGACAGTTGGGAAGTATCACACCTGGGGCTAGATCAATTTGACAGTCATAAGATCTATGAGGAGGTAGGGTCTCTGCTCCTTTCTCATCAAATACATCTTTGTAAGATGAATACTGTTTGCGCAGCTGAATTTCTTTCTCCGCAGCAGTAGCTATGTAAGAGTTGCAGCCTTTTGGTACTTGAACCGTTTGGAGACATTGTTCTTTACATAGCACAGATGAGAACATGATTTTTCGTTCTGCCCAATTGATCTCTGGATTGTGATGAGTTAACCATGGCAAGCCAAGGATAATCCCATATTGGGGAGCATGGATCACGTCAAGGATGATTTTCTCTTTATGTTTCTTTCTTTGATTCTTATCTTCACAAATCATCGATAAGGGAATAGTCTAAAGAGATACTGGACCTCCAGTCAAGAGTTTTCTATCGACTGCCTGGATGACTTCTGGGGTCTTCTTTTCAATACATGGGATTCCCCATGCACGAACCAATTGCGTGTCAACAAAGTTCCCAGTAGCCCCAGAATCAACTAGAGCTTTTTTTAAATAGATATTTTTCTTCACCTGAACTCTCATTTCCAGTTTAAGATATCTAGATTGTGAAGGGTCCACGGTGACACCCAAGATCAACCCTTCTCTGCATCTCGTGTGTTTTAGTTTTCCAACTCGACTGTTGCATTTGGCTGCGACCTTCTGAACTGGACCTTGCTTGCTCTTTGGTTTGATTGGGCAATCTTTGGCAAAATGACCCTTCCGCCCACAATAAAGACATTGTCCATTTTTTCTGCGTAGGTCCTTTTCATCTTTGGTCAAAGGTCTTCTGATGGTTCCAATTTCCATCGGTTCCGGCGTTCTTTCTTTCGGAGTTCTTGAGTCTCTGTTATCATGAACACGCCAGGAATATTTTTCAGTCTTTTTGCGCATTCCTTTACATTCTGATAAACGATGATCAAGCCTCAAGACAAGGTTTATTCATTCTTGACAGTCTGTAGGTTGTGGGTCGATTTGCGCTAAGATATCTTTTAGTTCCTCTTTGAGTCCCTTGTAAAACAAGACCACTTGTTTTTCTTCAGGCCAGGATGTGTCGGCAACCAGCCGGTTAAAGTTGGCTAGATACGACACTAGGTCCTGATTCCCTTGGCGTAAATCTAATAATTCACGATCTGCTGACTGTGTTACAGTTGTATGAGCAAAAACTCTCTCAAACTCACGAACAAAATTTCTCCAGTTGTACAACGGGGGACTATCTTTACGCACAAGAGGAATTGCCCAGTTAGCTGCATCCCCAGACAGATATGATAACAAGAAAGCTACTTTGGACTGGGCATCTGGGAAAGTATGTGGTCTACAGGTGAAGTGTAGTTCCACTTGAACCAGGAAAGATTGCGCTTTCAAAGGGTCACCTGAAAAACGTTCTGGGGGAGCTAAAGGAATTGCGGAAGGGACATTGACTGAAATGCTTGTTGGATTACTTCCAGAAGTCTGAGAAGAAGTACCTGGCCAAGACACACCTGTGGGACTTTGTTCCTTCTTCTCTACCTTATCTTGTAACTGACTCACTCTCTCAGCTAGGCTAGTTGTCAATTCTTTGGATGATACCACCTCTGCCTGGATCTGGGTGATAGCCTTGACTAACTCGTCCAGCTTGGCCATGCTGAGAACATCTACAAACCAGGAGGATAATAATTTGTGGGCTCACTATTCTGTCAGAGTCACCAGATCCTTGGGTCTGCGCGCGTTCCCAACACGTCCACCACTGAACAGCTCCAAGACTCTGATAGATAAATCACAGAGGCTAAGAGAGTTCAGGAGGGGAAGAGGGGATTAGGACGGGAACAGCTGGGAAGGAGACCTGTAATAAGAAAAAGGTTAAAACACACAATATGAAAATTACATCTCATGAAATCAATACTAGACTATGACTCTAAGCCTAGTCATTCTGAAAACATGATCAACCTAAGAATTAGGCTAAAAATGACTAAGTTTCAAGATGGGCGGATACCTGTAAGGGAATCAAGATGGATTAAATGAAACTTTCAAATTCAAGTACTTTCCTTTACAAGAGAATCAGGAAAACATTCTAAATAAGTTCTAAACCAGTCATATGAATCCTTTTTTGAGAATACATACTAGGACCATGCAATATTGCATCTAGAAACTCTGGTCTTCTTTGTTCTCTTGAAATGTTTCAACACGAATTGCGCACATTGCAGATTTTCATATTTATAGTAAACACCATAAAAGGATTGTGCACCATGAATAACACAATATGGATTCAGGAAACAAATCACACAACTTGTCAACTTGAATATTACCTAATAAATGTCTTAGAATAAATGGCATACAATGAACAACATAAATTAAGCACAAAGAGAGAATCGTGTGTCTTGCCGATTCGATTGCCACCAAGTAAAATGTCAAGAAATGGTAGCACGCAATGAACATCAAGGTTAAATCACCATTAAACGAATCACACGTCTTTTGCCGATTCTTAAGCCACCATGTAAATGTCAAGAAATGGTAGCGCGCAATGAAGAACAAAGTAAAATCATCATGAAACGAATCGCGCGTCTTGCCGATTCTCAAACCACCATACAAATGTCAAGAAATGGTAGCACGCAATGAATAACAAAGTCAAATTATCATGAAACGAATCGCGCGTCTTGCCGATTCGCAAGCCACCATACAAATGTCAAGAAATGGTAGCGCGCAATGAATAACAAGATCAAATCAGCATGAAACGAATCGCGCGTCTTGCCGATTCGCAAGCCACCATGCAAATGTCAAGAATATAAAAATTCACGATAATGGCGTCGGGAGGTCAGCCCAACCACCGTCTTACCGCCCAGAACAAGGATCACCAATGAAGAATGAAGGGCAGAGGCCTGCAAGATCAAATAGGCCACCCGGACAGGAGCTCAGGAAGTAGCTGCTGCTCTGCACCGGGACCTCTGAATAGTGAGCACTTGGAGCTGGGCTGGCTCCCTTTTATAGAGTCTTGGCCCAGCCCACAACCACACCCAGGCATGCTGCAGGGAAAGTCTCTGGAAAGCCCTGGAAAGGGACCACACACTCTGAAAGCCTGCAGCAATATATTGCAAATGAACAGTATTTGTAAACACATTAAAAATAAGTCTTCAGGATTAAACTCTGCAATGCAAAAGGTTAAACGACAACATATCAGCACAATGCATAAATTACGTTGTTTTGAGAGTGCTGGGTTTTTGCATTCTAGTCGCCATTAGAGCGCGCACTGCCCTGGTGTTGACAAGATCCCCCTCGGGTGAGGGTTGGAGAATAATAAGCGGATGAGAGACTTTGGTGGTCATTACAACCCTGGCGGTCGGTGCTAAAGCGGCGGTAAAACCGCCAACAGGCTGGCGGGAAAAAAATTTGAATCACGACTGTGGCGGAAACCGCAAGCAAAGACAGGCACTTTAACACTCCGACCGCCACGGCGGTACAAACAAACATCGCAGCGGTCACCACCAACAGACAGGCGGGAGTCAAAGTACCGCCCACAGTATCACAACAGTCCAATCCGCCACCTTTTCCGGGGCGGATTCACCGCTGATAAAAACACGGCAGAAACAGCCATTTCGAAGGGAAAACGCTCACCTCTACACACCCCACGAGGAACGAGGACACCATGGACCTGGAACTCCAAATCCTCCCAGCTATAGTCTTCCTGCTCCTCTACCAGGAGCACGTACGCCAGTGCAGAAGACAATGGTGAGTACTGCACCTACGACACAGGGAAGGGGGGAGGGAAAAAACAGTGACACACACACGCAACACCCCCACCCCCACCCTCACCCACTACAACACACACACCAATGCATATCTATACATCCCAGTTACACCACCCAGACACCCTGGAAGAATGCAAAGACAAAAGGAAATGACTGTAACCATTGAAATATATTGAAATACAGCAATCAAAAATATATACACACTAAAAACTATTATATATACCAAATTTACAAGTCCAGGCATTGTACCAGGCATTGTCCGTGGACCACTGGGCCCAAAAAACATGGGCAAAGCCCACACCAGATACCTGACCAAAATGGAGAGAACACTGCAGGGGCATCAGATAGCAAAACTACAGGCACCTCAGGGGGAAGGGAAGGGTGGGCACCTCAGCCGGATGAGTGCACGACGCCAGATCCACGAGGGGGCTCCATGCCCACTGTTCCATCCTGGGGAGTGCAAAGCCACAGTCTCTCAAGTCTCTACACTGGGTGGGTTGCCCACTGTTCCATCCTGGGGAGTGCAAAGCCACAGTCTCTCAAGTCTCTACAGTGGGTGGGTTGCCCACTGTTCCATCCTGGGGAGTGCAAAGCCACAGTCTCTCAAGTCTCTACAGTGGGTGGGTTGCCCACTGTTCCATCCTGGGGAGTGCAAAGCCACAGTCTCACAAGTCTCTACAGTGGGTGGGTTGCCCACTGTTCCATCCTGGGGAGTGCAAAGCCACAGTCTCTCAAGTCTCTACAGTGGGTGGGTTGCCCACTGTTCCATCCTGGGGAGTGAACAGTCTCCACTGGTTCTGGAGGGTGCCTGTTGGCCAGAGTGCTTCTTCCTGTGCAGGAATGAGGTAGTGGATGCATGTCTCCACTGGTTCTGGAGGGGGCCTGGTGCCCAGAGTGCATCGTGCAGCCCTGTCCGACACAGATGCTGCACTGCCCCTGCCGCCCATGGGCCAGCGCTGCGTGAGATGGCGGTCCCCTGTTCAGCGGTGCTTGGGATAGCCGTGCCCTGTTCAGCTGTGCTTGAGATGGCGGTCCCCTGTTCAGCGGTGCTTGAGATGGCGGTCCCCTGTTCAGCGGTGCTTGAGATAGCCGTGCCCTGTTCAGCGGTTCTTCAGATGGCGGTCCCCTGTTCAGCGGTGCTTGAGATGGCGGTCCCCTGTTCAGCGGTGCTTGGAATAGCCATGCCCTGTTCAGCGGAGCTTGAGATGGCGGTCCCCTGTTCAGCAGTGCTTGGGATAGCCGTGCCCTGTTCAGCGGGGCTTGAGATGGCGGTCCCCTGTTCAGCGGTGCTTGGGATAGCCGTGCCCTGTTCAGCGGTGCTTGAGATGGCGGTCCCCTGTTCAGCGGTGCTTGGGATAGCCATGCCCTGTTCAGCGGTGCTTCAGATGGCGGTCTCCTGTTAACCGTTGCTTGGGATAGCCGTGCCCTGTTCAGCGGTGCTTCAGATGGTGGTCCCCTGTTCAGCGGTGCTTGGGATAGCCGTGCCCTGTTCAGCGGTGCTTGAGATAGCCGTGCCCTGTTCAGCGGTGCTTCAGATGGCGGTCCCCTGTTCAGCAGTGCTTGGGATAGCCGTGCCCTGTTCAGCGGTGCTTGGGATAGCCGTGCACTGTTCAGCGGTGCTGGCCATGCCGGGGTGCTCATGTGCCATCTGTTCTGTGCCTGGCGGGCCCTCCTGCCCACCTGTCCTGTGGGTGCCGGGGCCCTCCTGGGCAGCTGTGCTGGGACTTTTGGTGGCCTCCTGGGCAGCTGTGCTGGGGCTTTTGGTGGCCTTCTGGCCAGCTGGGATGGGGCTTGCGGGGCCCTCCTGGCCAGCTGGGCTGATGGCGGTGTTGTCAGGCGTGCTGCCCTTCCCAGCCTTTCCTGCTCTCCTGTGGCCCTTCCCCACCTTGGCCGGTGTCCCAGCTGCCCCGACACTCCCGCCGGGAGCCCTGGTAGGGGTTTTTGTTCCTGGTGTCTTGACCCTCTGCCGCCGTGCACTGTCAATTTTTGGATGTTTCTGAGGGGGGGGGGGGGCTGTGCTGTGGCTCCGTACCAGACTGGCTGCCCTGGTAGGCAGTGCACTCCAGTGACCATGGACGACATGCACCACCGGGCCCGGTGATGTAATGGCTGAGGTGCTAGCTCTGGGCCTATGACATGGACGGGGTGGGGGAGTTGAGGGAAATAGGTTAAGTTTGGAGAGGAAACATTTTTTGGGAGCAGTGGGACGGGTAGGTGTAGTGGGTATGGGAGTGGAGGAAGAGGTCGTGGTTGTAGGAGATGTAAGTGGGGTGGCTTTGGGTGCAGGTGCCTGGGCTGTAGGCTGTCGTGAGGTGGATGGCTGTTGGGTGGGTGGCTGCCTGCGTTTGTGTATCTTGGGAGGGGGCGGCACAGACACACTGGGAGAGGACACTGGGGACGTGTAAATGGCAGTGGGTGTGGTGAGTGCATGTGTGCGGGGTGTTCTGGTGTGTGTGCTGCTGAGGGACGTAGTGGCTGAAGATGCTGTGCATGCAGGTGTGCGTGGAGACAAGACTGGCAGGGAGGAGGGAGACGTGGAGGAGGGGGACACAGTGGAGGCAGTGGATGTTGGTATGTCTGTATGTGGATGTTGCTTGTGTGACTGCTTGTGGGATGTGTGGTGCTTATGTCTGCGTGAGCTGCCCTTGGGTGTTGAGGTGTGTGCAGGCTGGTCTGATGGTGTGCTTGGGATAGGCAGAGGTACAGGGGATTGGGTCTGGGTGTAGGAAGTTGGAGGGGGGAGGCTAGACACAGGGACAATGGCTGCCATCAGTGCTGAGGCCAGAGATTGCAGGGTTCGATGAAGGGCAGCCTGACCAGAATGAATGCCCTCCAGGTATGCATTACTTTGGTGCACTTCCCTTTCTACACCCTGGATGGCATTCAAAATAGTAGACTTCCCAACAGTGAGCGACCTGAGGAGGTCAATGACCTCCTCACTGAGGGCAGCAGGGGTGACTGGGGCAGGGCCTGAGGTGCCTGGGGCGAAGGAGATGCCCACCTTCCTGGGTAAGCGTGCACGGGGCAAACGCTGAGGGGCTGCTGGGAGGGCGGTGCTGGTGCGGGGGGTGGCGGCTGTACCTGTTGTTGCGGGGGGCAGAGATGTTGCCGCCACCACAAGGGAGCTCCCATCAGAAGACGAGTCCGATCCACTAATGTCCGCTCGTGTCCCCGCCGTGGAGCTCCCCTCGCCCTCCGTCCCACTGGCGAATTCAGAGTCGGTAGTGTGGCCCTCCATGGCCATGTGGGATGCAGCTCCCTCGTGCTCCGGTGCCACTGCTCCTCCGCCTGATGATGCTAATGCACACATGAACAGGAATACCACAGAAAGGGGGGGGGGAACAGAAGAAAGACATGTTGAGTGCATGCATTCCCACTACTGTTGGCGGACAGCACAGACACAGAAGCCCCCTGCACTACGCTGTGCACTTGGGGTCCACTTTGCTATCCCTGGGACATGGCCTACAAGGCTATGGACGACATCTGCACACATAGGTGACACAGGGCCATGAATAGCTGTACTTGGCACTTTACAGAGGTGGGGAGCGGGGGCACAGGGCCGTGCCTTACGGAGGGGCCTAGCCTACGGAACTCGCCCTGGCCTAGGGATACCCACAGCCCTCCTCCCCCACCCAGACACCTCCACAGCGCGCAAAGTTAGCAGAATGTGAGTGTACTCACCCCCTTGTGTCTGCTGTGATGCCCTCACGCGCCCATCCAACTCGGGGTAGGCCACCGCCAGGATCCAGAACATAAGGGGGGTCAAGGTCCGACGGGCACCCCTCCCACGTTGGGAGGCCATCCCCAGCTGAGCCTCCGTCTTCCTGCTCCAGCGGCGAATGTCCTCCCATTTCTTCCGGCAGTGGGTGCCCCGTCTGTGGTGGACCCCCAGGGTCCGGACGTCCTTGGCGATGGCACGCCATATATCCGTCTTCTGGTGGGTGCTGACCTATATGAAATGTACAGGGGGAGAAGAAAAGTAATTACCTTCTGCACCATCAATGTGAGTGGCCCCCCATCCCTACCCTTGCCATGTGGCACATGCACTCACTGTCGTTTCAAGCATGCCTCAATCTCTCCCCCCCCATCTTTCATCCATCCCACTCAACACAGGCATAGCCCATACAGCATGCTCCCAGTGTATTTACCTGTTTGTCTGGAGGTCAGTAGAGTAGCGCGTACTGTGGGAGGACCCCATCCACAAGCTTCTCCAACTCCTCCGATGTGAAGGCAGGGGCCCTTTCCCCAGTCGCATGAGCCATTGTCCCTTCCAGACCGAGGTCACAGCAGCACTTGCAGTGTAGGTCTTCTCCTGACGAAGATCAGATATCGAGTGAATTAACAGAGAGAAAATGGCGGTCACGTCTGCGGAGGTGCGTACCGTGACCGCCGGCGCACATCGTCATTGGCTCCTGAGACCCATAGGGTCCAATGTTAGTCAATGCAGCATTGCGCCGTGGTCTTTGACCGCCTACCGCCATGGTGTGCAACGCCAGCGCAGTTACCTCACATCCCATTGTCACACTTTACAGGTCAGGCAGCAGCCATTTCAGGGGCCCACATGCCTTACTTTTTGTACTGCGTCACACATACCTAGGCCTTGCATCCACACTCATACAAGCCATTTGATGGGTTAAGATCCGTGTTTTTTGAAAGCTGGGGTTACGTACCTCTGGGATGTTTGACTCTGTGCTCGCTGTTGTCCTTCATAGGCACCGTCCGCTGGGACATGTGAGGAGATTGCGGCATCCTTCGGTGTACAGACCGCTGGTGTACCCGTCGACAATGGAGGAGAGACATCTCATCCTGACATACAGGCTTGACCGTGCCACTATTCTGGAACTGTGTGCCCAGCTGGAGCCAGACCTGATGTCACCTATCTGCCATCCCACTGGAATCCCCCGTCAAGTGCAGGTGCTGTCAGTACTCCATTTCCTAGCAAGTGGGTCATTTCAAACAACAGTGGCCATAGCATCAGGGATATCCCAGCCTATGTTTTCCAACGTGTTGTCCAGAGTGTTGTCTGCCCTGCTGAAACACATGCGGAGCTACATTGTTTTCCTTGAGGTGGAGGATTTGGCTACAGTGAAAGGTGACTTCTATGCCCTTGGACATATCCCCAACATCATAGGTGCCATTGATGGGACCCATGTGGCTTTGGTCCCCCCCCACAGGAGTGAACAGGTGTACAGAAACCGGAAGAATTATCATTCAATGAATGTCCAGATGGTATGTTTGGCAGACCAGTACATCTGCCATGTGAATGCTATGTTCCCTGGCTCAGTGCATGACGCCTACATCCTGCGGAATAGCAGCATGCCTTATGTGATGGGTCAGCTCCAGAGGCACAGTGTGTGGCTAATTGGTGACTCTGGTTACCCCAACCTGTCATGGCTACTGACCCCAGTGAGGAATCCCAGGACTAGGACAGAGGAACGCTACAATGAGGCCCGTGGGCGAACTAGGAGGGTGATTGAGCGGACCTTCGGCCTCCTGAAGGCCAGGTTCAGGTGCCTACATATGACAGGTGGATCCCTATTCTACTCACCAAAGAAGGTGTGCCAGATCATCGTGGCCTGCTGTATGCTTCACAACCTGGCTTTGCGTCGCCAGGTGCCTTTTCGGCAGGAGGATGGTCCAGATGGTGGTGTTGTAGCAGCTGTGAAGCCTGTGGAGAGTGAAGAGGAGGAAAACGAAGAAGACGACATAGACAACAGGAACACTGTGATACTGCAGTATTTCCAATGAACAGAGGTAAGAATACAAACCGGCCTACTACATGTACTTAAACACTACTACCTCTGTACTGTATGTCCTTTTCACCCAGTGTATGGTAACTGAGTTGTCACTTTCCCTTACGATTTCAGAGATCTGGGTCCCACAGTGTGACATCTGCTTTGTTTCCCCATGGACTACAGCTGTGTGGCATTGGTATGTTGGCATCACAATGTAAATAAGCATTTTGGCACTGTAATTACAGATAAATATATTCACATTCACAGACAGACTCCTGATTGTTTTGTGCAATAACGGTGTTTATTCAGGTGCAAATTATTGGAGGGGGGTTGTAAATTGGTGAGGGGTGATGGTGGAGGAATGTCCATGGCAGAGTCCAGTCTATTAGTCGCACAGGTGCATTGTCCAAATGGGTCTGGGAAGTGGAGCTGGGGCAGTTTAAGGATGGACAGGGTGACAAAGTGGGACAGTGGGATGACTATCAGGATGGTATCCTTTCTTGGCGGCGGTCTTGGCATCTTACTCTGTCCTCTTCCTGGATCTCTGGGACCGCTTGCGGGGTGGTTCTCCTTCTGCAGGGGGTGGGGTGCTGGTGGCCTGTTGGTCCTGTGTCGGTGCCTCCTGTCCACTAGCGCCGGCGGAGGTGGTGTGCAGTTCTTGGTCCATGCTAGTGTCAGGGGCCCTTTGTGGTGCCACAGTGTCCCTCAAAGTGGTTACTACAAGATTCAGCACCCCTACGATGGTGCCCAGGGTGGAGTTGATGGTTCTGAGTTCCTCCCTGAAGCCCATGCGCTAGGTCTCCTGAAATTTGGCCAGTACCGTAGCCATCGTCTCCTGGGAGTGGTGGTATGCTCCCATGATGGAGGAGAGGGCCTCGTGGAGAGTGGGTTCCCTGGGCCTGCCCCCACCCTGTCGCACAGCAGCCCTCCCAGTTCCCCTGTTTCCCTTGGCCTCTGTCCCCTGGACCGTGTGCCCACTGCCACTGCCCCCAGGTACCTGTTGTTGTTAGGGTGGTGGGTTAACCTGGGTGCCCTGTAGTGGTGAACACACTGTTGCTTGATGTGTCCTGGAGACAGAGGTGTGGGCCCGCTGGGTGGGTGCTGTGCTGGTGTTTCCAGAGGGGGGTAGGTCTGCAGTGGCCTGTGGCTGTGTGAGGGGAACCGACTGTCCTGAGGTCCCCGATGTGCCAGGCTGGTCATCTCGATCCAGGTCGACAGAGCTGCAGTCATCACTGTGGGCCTCTTCTGGGTAGGGGTGGACATTTGTGGACCCTCCTGTGCGGTGACATTGCGTAGGGGTCCTACAGGGGTATAAATGCATGATTATTGCATCTGTGTGTGGAATGGTGTGCAATGGGTGGGTGCCCGTGTCCCCCAGTGCTTGCATTCCTGTGTGGGGGCTTTTGTGTCGGTGGTTTGGGGGGGGTATGGGTATGTGCAGTGGGCATGCTTTGGTGATGGGTGTCCATGCTTTGTGGTCGCATGCAAGGCTTGGTGTTGGGATGGGTGCGTTGTGATGGTGGGACATTTGCAAGGAGTAGGAGTGATGGGGGTGAGGCTGAGGGTGGGGGTATGTGTTGGCATGTAGGTGGGGTGGGGGGGATGAAGTAGTGAAGATGTGACTTACCAGAGTCCATTCCTCCAGATACTCCGCCGAGGCCCTCAGGATGCAGGATCGCCAAGACCTGCTCCTCCCATGTCGTAAATTCTGGGGGAGGAGGTGGGGGTCCGCCGCCAGTCTTCTGCACTGCAATCCGGTGTCTGGATACAACGGAACGCACCTTCCCCCGTAGGTCGTTCCACCTCTTCCTGATGTCATCCCGATTTCTTGGGTGCTGTCCCACTGCGTTGACCCTGTCGACTATTCTGCTCCATAGCTCCATCTTCCTTGCAATGGACGTCTGCTGCACCTGTGCTCCGAATAGCTGTGGCTTTACCCGGATGATTTCCTCCACCATGACCCTGAGTTCCTCCTCCGAAAACCTGGGGTGTCTTTGCGGTGCCATGGGGTGGTGTTGGTGATGTGTGGGGTGGAATGTGTGGTGATAAGTGTGGTGATGTGTATTGGTGTGTTGTGTGAAGTGCTTGGTATTTGTGTGGGTTAGGGTAATATGTGCGTCTGGGTGCGCGATTCTTCTATATGGTCTCTCTCTCTGTGCGTCGTCCCGATTTTTTTGTGGAGGGGGTTTGTGGGTGATGTGGGTGTGTGTTTTATATTGTATTGGGTGTGTGGGAGTGGTGTTTGTATGTGGCTCAGGTGTGTGTATTTGGATTTGTCCAATGTGGCTGTGTTTTGTAGGAGTGTGTGTATTTTGAGCGCAGCGGTGTGTACCGCCAATGGGATACCGCGGTTGAAAGACCGCCGCGTGGATTCATGTGTCGTGATAGTGTGGGCGTATTTCTGTTAGCGTGACGGTGTCGGTTTGGTTATCGCCAGTTTATCGCTGGCCTTTGGTGTGGCGGACTTCTGTGGGTGTCTGTTTTTTGGCGGTTTCCGAGTTGTGGGTCATAATGACCGTGGCGGTTTACCGCGGACGCGGCGGTGTGTTGGCGGTCTTCTGCACGGTAGTAAGCGGCTTTTACCGCCAATGTTATAATGACCCCCTTTGTGTGTCCAGAGACCGTGACATTACAGTAAAGTACCCCAGATCACAGCACAAAACTGCAGAATTGGCAGAAAAAGAGAACCCATGACAGAATGAGGCAATGAGGTTGTTCATGGGAGCAATAGTTGGGAGCTATGGAGTATCACGTGAGAAGCTGCAGTAAGAGAACGAACCACGGTGGCTGGATGCAGAAAGTGGCAGGATAACTTATTCCTACACATGCCTCCCAAAAACCAAAACTCCAAAAGGGTCTCCAACTACTTCTTGCCCCTCAAAGGGGGAACAGCACAGCAGGAGAGCGTGGAGATGGCCCTCACATGGGATGACCTCATGCCCTCCCTGAGAGACTTTAAAAAAGAACTAAGAGAAGAATTGAAGACAGATGTGGCTTCCTCGCTTGAAAAATTTCAGGCAAATCTTAATGACAAACTATCCTCACTGCAGCAAGATGTAGACTCCATAGGCTTCTGAATTTTAGACTCAGAGACGAAAACTGAAGAAATGGAGACCTGTCTCAACCAACTAGATACTCTCACGCAGACACTCCAAATGGAACTTCAAACAGCGACACTTAAACAAGAAGACATGGAAAACAGGGCTCGGTGAGACAACAACAGAATCAGGAATCTTGCAGAATGAGCAGAGGGGCCCGACCTTGAAGCATTTGTGATGGGCCTGTTCCAAGAGATAGTGAACAGTACACAGCTTAAAATAAAGATAGACAGAATCCACAGAGAGGGCAAAAGCACTCTCACCGACAAGAGATGACCGAGAGATATTCTTGTCAAGCTACATTCCTTTAAGGTCAAAGAAGCCATCCTCCAAGCCTCGCAAAAAGCTGACAAGTAAATGTTTCAGGGAGAAACTTGCTCCCTGTTCTAAGACATAGCGCCAGCCACGCTCACCCGGAGGCAACAATTCAAGCCCAAACCGGATAGACTAAGGGAAGACCATATAAGATACCGCTGGACCTTTCCCTTTGGCCTGGCCTTTGAACTGAACAATAGATCTTATCATGTAACAGACCTCACAAAGGCACTGACAATCCTCGGAATTTCCCAGTCTGAGAGCATGGTAAGGAAGGTTCTTCTGAGACAAGTCGGAAACAAGCCTCTGGACCCATACGATGGCTGCTCCAACAAAACCCTTGAGCACACAAACACAAACCAATGGAGGAGGATCCGACAGGATAACGAAGACGCACACCCACGGGAACCACCCACGTCAAACTCAAACAAAAGGCAGGCCCCAATACCTCACATACCCCAATAATGAAGCCCAATAATATCTAATTGTATAGCGACAAAGCGGAATAAGGTCGTCTGGACATTCAGGAAATTACGAGGGATGGCTCCAAGGACTAGGCACAATAGACACCGATCCAGCTCAGCACTAGCCTCAGAGAGAGGATCGTACCCATTGTTGTTGGGATGGCAGTGACAATTCTCCCCTGGAATGTAAAAGGACTAAACGCACCAGTGAAGTGCCACAAAATATGGAAATATTTAACAGATCACCACTATGAAACAATAGCACTACAAGAGACCCATCCTAAAACAGAAGACCACAGGCTCAGACTTCAACAATACCCACAATCCTTCAAATCATCAGCTACAACGAAACACAATGGAGTATCACTCCTGTTCCATCAAGCCCCACAATTCCAACCTACAGGCCACCACACAGACAAGGAGGGACCCTACGTTATGGTGAAAGGAGTAATGAGAGGTCGTCAAATTACTTTCGCTCCAATATACACACCCAACGCAAACCAAGACCAATTCCTATGCAGGTGCTGAGAGGTGCTGGGAGCCTTCACAGAGAGGGATATATTTATGATGGGGGACTTTAACCTTACTTGGCACGAAAACCAAGATAGTACACACCCCCACTGCTCCCCAACAGGGAACTTCTCTCAAAAGTTTAAACTTGAAGAGCTACTTCCTGATCTTATTCACCCAGACCAATCAGGATTTATAAAAAGTCGTCAGACACACCATAACATTCATAGGATGATACACTTACTGGAAAACTCATAAGAAAATGGTCCCAGCCATCCTCTTGAGTTCAGATGCAAAAAAGGCATTTGATCAAGTAGACTGGGCCTTCATGACCCAAGTTCTATGGGCCTATGCGTTCTGCAAAATATTTATCAAGATGATAAGAGCCAACTATGCAGCTCCCTACTCCAGAACATTAATAAATGGCACTAGTTCAGCTACATTCCCGTTGACAAGGGGGACGAGACATGGATGCCCTCTCTCCCCCTTTCTATTTGTTCTTAGTATAGATCCCTTAACTGCGTGCATCTCTGCGTCACCCAACATACACAGGATTACCTTTGGGATGACAGAACATAAAATATTGCTATTTGCAAATGAGGTTCTCCTGACCCTGACTGATCCAGCCTCCTCATCCTCTGCCCTGCAGCAGGAACTCTGTCACTTCAAAGAGGTGCCGGGATTTAAAGTAAATCTTTCCAAGTCCTATATGATGAATTTCACCATGCCCCCACTGGAGATGGAACAACTGGCAGCCACCACACCATACCAATGGGCACAAAAGGAAATAACTTACCTGGATATCAAAATCACACCACATACAGCAGGCCTCTATAAGGCCAACTACTCCCCGCTACTGATAAGCATAAAAGACACCCTGAAATGTTGGGCCCCATCTTATCTCACATGGCTGGGGAGGATCAATGCCATTAAAATGACCCTTTTACCTAAGATACGCTATATATTTCACAGCCTCCCACTGGAAGTGGATTGTGCCTTTGTTTCAACCATCCGCACCCTTCTAGTGTGGTTTATATGGCAGGGAAACAGAGCCAGATTATCTTACAAAATGTTAAGCATGCCTAAGGAGAGGGGCAGCCTAAGCTTGCCAGATTTACAGTCATATTATAAGGCTGCCCAACTAAGAATAGGCACAGAATGATCCCTTAGAGAATCTGATAAACAATGGCTCCACATGGACCGGGCTGTGGTGGGGAGAGTGATCTGGGATATATTGTGGAAGCCCAAGGCAGACCGCCCCGTCATGCATACCTTAGCACACCAATATAAACTACGCTCAAGGTCTGGGATGAGGTAACAAACAAAAGAGGCTGGACAACTTTCCCTTCCCCGCACACACCACTACACTTTAACGCAGCCTTTCCCCCTGCTCTACAAACAGGACCAATTGATAAATGGCATGAGGGAGGATGCTTGGTGTCAGGAGATTTGTTCCACAATACTGACATAATGATGTTTGAAAACTGTAAGAGAGAATGCAATCTTCCACAAGCTGAATTTTATCACTATACTCAACTGCACCACTGGGCACTGAAACCTGAAAATTAACAGGCAGCCACAAGGGAGTTCTCACCATTCAAACAATTAATTAGCAGCGCGGGTTCCCCAAAAGGGATTATCACCCACCTCTATGCTTTATTAACAACCACAGGTCACTTGACGAGGCCCTGCCACCACCACTTCTGGGAGCAAATGTTGGGGGAAGAAATCTTTGACACACAATGGGATAAATTATACCGGGATATTCGGAGATACAATTGCTCTATGTTCTTGAGAGAAGCCCAATATAAGAATATGAATGACTGGTACCTCTATCCTACCAAACTGAAGAACATATCCCCAACCACATCAAATTTATGCTGGAGAGGGTATGGAATTAAAGGGTATTTCAAACATATATGGTGGGATTGTCCCACGATCCGCCCTTTTGGGAATGAAATCTGGCCCACATCAAAGATATACTGGGATCAGCCAAAGTGATCAAGGACCGCGCGCACTCCTAGGATTGAGAGATGACACTCTCCAGTATCAAATGGGAGCAGATAGGGCCATTATGTGGCTTTGCCTAGGTGCTGCTAAAATGGCGAAAGCAGCAGCCTGGAAAAAGAAAGAGGCTCCAGTGCTTACCCAATGGCAGGCCAGTCTTTGGAGAGCATTGACTATGGAAAGGATGGCGGACATCTTTGTGGATGACTTTAAAAACTTTGAATATAAATGGGGCCTATCAGTGTCCTTTTTGTCAAGAGGCCTCCCGCTGACTGTGTGCCCACTTAGAATTAGAGCACTGTACTTATTTCAAAGTTAGAATAGTAACCCATCTCTCTGGAGATACCACTCCTTTTGTCCAAAAATTTGAGATGTATGAACTACAACTGTCTACAAACCCCATCCTCTTGAAGAAGACATAAATGATGCTTGTCTGCGGTAAAGATATCATTAACTTGATGTAACATTCTAATCTCCCAACTCAAATTCATTTTTATGGGTGAGCGCAAAGCGCTCCGTCCATAAAGTAATCTCTCTTTGGGCTTTAAACCACATCCAGGTCACGTCAGTCTCTTTCATTGGTTCCTGGGCTTGCTCTTTAAAATCTGCTTGATTCATTTGTGAAAGGCATGCATATGTCATGCCTTTTCCTGTGTTTAGCCCGCCTACACAGCACCAGTAAACTACTAGAAACATACGAGGCTTGATGTTTTGAGCCTGGTTTCTGGACTACTTTATCTGTTAATTTTCCCCGCAGCGCGATCGCGCTGGGATTTACTTAGCGCAATCGTGCTGTGTTTTTTTTCTTTTAACTTGTGTGGCAAGAAAAGCTAGGTTAGGAGTTTGCAATGCAAATAGCTCCAACTCAAGCAAATGCGAGCCCAGTTGCATTGAAAATGCTTGTTATATATGGTATTATGTTCTATAAGTTTTCTTTCTTCCTCTTAATTAACAAAATTGGTTGAAACTCTATAACATGACAAAGCTGATGTTGATACTGTCTCTTACTATAATGTGAGTTTAATTAGCAACAATACTCAGATGGTTCATACAAGGTTTATTGACTATTGTAATGCCTGCACGGAATTCAACCTAATGAAAACAAGTTTGATAAAAAAAACAAGGAGTATAGGCTGGAAACCATATGTATGACACAAATCATATAGCAAGCACCTGGAAAACAAAATACATTGCATGGAAACTGACACAAACAAAGCAAGATCATGAAGGTGGGGATGTGTCAAAAGCTGTCTTATCAAGCAGTCTTTGGCTGACTATTCCAAAGCATTATCTCCCTAGCTGTATCCAAAACACTCAACTTAAAACATTCTCACAACTACAGTACATTATACAGTCACAGCAATGACATCACAAGACATACTTACACTCATGAAAAGTAGCTGAGGATGAGATCTTTTCACAAGTCAGCTCCTTGCTCTTCACCACTGTCATCCTCAGTTGGCATTTAGGATTCTCATTGGTTGGCACTGCATGTTCCCTCTCCTCTAAGATGTATGGATTAGTCTTCCGCAGGGCAACGTTGTGAAGCATGCAGCATGACACAGTGATCTGACACACTTTCCCCAGGTGGGTAGAGGAGGGTTCCACCAGTCCTGTCCAGGCACCTAAATCTGGCCTTCAGGAGGCCAAAAGCCCACTTTACTGCATGCCTTCTTCTTCCATGAGCCTCAATGAAGCAGACTTCCCATGACGTAGTTGGATTCTTCAGCCGTGTCAACAACCAAGAATGGTCTGGATGTGCTGAGTCTCCTGTTAAGGAGTGACACATAAGTAAACCAATGAGTCCCTCACTTCATTATTGTAGCACCTGACATTGCTCACATACAATCAGGACAGATATGACTTACCAGCCAACCAGGCCGTCTCTGGGTGCAGTTGTGACATCAGCTGGGGTATGGTACTGTTCCACATTATGAAGGAAACATGGGCTGATTCTGGATAACAGGCACAGACGTGTGAGATGTGGAGTTCCGCCAAACAGATAACTTGTACATTGATGAAATGGAAGTATTTTCTGTTGTGATAGACTTGTTCAGGGGCTTGTGGTGGCACCATGCCAACATGTGTGCCATCAATGGCCCCCACCACATGTGGGAGGTGGGTAAAACCATAAAAGTCAGATTTACATTGGCTAAATCCTCATGTCGGAGGAACCTGATATAGCTGTTCATGTGTTTCATCGTTGCTGAGAGGAAATCCTTGAACACCAGACTAACCATAGGTTGGGACATACCAGCAGATATGGCCATGGTATGTTGGAAGGACCTTGTGGCCAGGAAGTGCACTACTGACATCACTTGTACATTGGGTGGTATGTAGGTTTATTTAATATTAGCTGGCATCGGATCCGGCTCCAACTGACAGCATATGTCCACTATTGTTTGCCTATCCAGGCAGTACAGTTCACTAATATGCCACTGCTTCATGGTCTGATAGTCTGGCAGTATATGGTAGACCGGAGGTTGTCGCATCCTCCCTCTCCCACAGTGCCTATTTGTGAAAAGACATGATTTGTAACATTAGTCAGTGCCCCCATAACAACATGCATGATGTATGCCAATAGTATCATGTGACAAAGCATTTCTGACTGGATAGACATGACACACAGTACACATCCCAACTGGCAACTACACAAGGGTCCCATGTGACCACCATGGTTGTCAAAACATGAGTCCATAACATGGACTTTGATGAAAATCAACTATCTGCTACACAATTGATGCTCAAAATGTGACTGTATTTTCTGACCACTAAAACAACCATCGGTAGTGGTGAATCATGCACCGCTGTCAAACAACATCTGTGCTCTGCAATATGGCAAGACAGAATAAGGATGTTTTTGTTGCTAAAACACATATATTCCAGGTATGACATAGGTTATAATGCCAAATACACTATTTCAGGCTGGCAAAATGGTGGATGCCTGAACTACTCCACTGGACATTAGGAACCGGCAGAAGTTGTCTAGGCGATAGGCGGTTTCAACCACAGCAGACAATGCCATAGGCTAACTTTGTGAACTGTGGCGGTCACGGCCCAATGGCTATGCCTATCAGAGGTGAAGACCGTTTACGTGGAAGAAGTGACTGACGTGCAAAATCAGTCACTTGTCTCCTGACACTGCTGTCAGCAACAACTCCACTACTAGAGCTGCTGTGTGCCACCTCTAGGAGAAATCATGCATCGTCCTGCAGGTGATGGGGCCCATGCCTTCTCTCCAGAGGCACAGAAGAGGCTTGTTAATGAGGTCCTTCCCCTGTACTGACAACTCTATGGCTCACCAGAGGAGCAGGTCAGTACCTCATGTGTACAAAAGACTTGATTAGACACCATTTATCAATATATGAGGGACAGGGAGAGTTAGGACAGGTGCAGTGTGCAATCTCCCTAGGCAATTGGTATGAAACAAAGTGAGCACACTGTTCCTAAGGTAGAATTAGAAAACATAGTGGCACTTCTAATTTTAGAAGCTAGAACCTTCACACATCCATTGGATGTCATGCTTCATCCTCGGGTCTGCTCCTCGTCGGGCTGGCGCTGCAATGCCCAACGGGCCCCTGTGAAGGGGCTCTATGCCGAAGATCTTTTAAGAGTGCGTGCCATAAAGGTAAGTAGGAAAAAATTCAGACCTACTAAGAAGGATAGAGAGCTAGAAACGTTTAAAATTGGCGTGGGAACCAGCCTACAATCAATTTATTGTGAATGATGGGTCTCGGTCAAGATTAAAAACAAGGGGAATATAAGGGAAATAATGTTCCTTTACTCTAACCAGTCACACGTAGGGCAAAGGACATTGGCTTCAGCCCTAACTATTAGATCGACATGTTTCACGCCTCAGGTGTCTCTAAGGATCAAATGGCGCTTCAGCAGGACCAAGAAACATAAACCTTAGCTACTCAAAAGAAAAACATTGAACTTACATGAACAGCTATGCAAAAAAAGCCACAGTTGGCGTAGACCCTCCTATATTAAGGCAAGGGCATCATGGGTAAATTGCTGGCCAAAGGGCTGTCGTCACAATTTCTGAGGGGACCCCTGCTGGGAGACCTACCAGCGGCCGCATACCTGCATACTTTCATGGGGGACTGTTGGCATGCATCATGGGGTGACTTGCAGTTATGTTGGAATCATATCTGTTTGGGTACACCCATGTATCCACAGACATCTAGCTTTTCAGGACCAAAGTGGGGAAAGTGGTGTAGTTTCTCATTGGCAAAACACGTTGAGGGCCTTCTACAAGTACTTGCAAATCTCTGTGCCTTTCCAACATACAAAGGACTAATGGTGTCTACAGATGCAATCAGAGTATGTCATTGTAATGGGTGCCAGATATTAGTGGCCATTTCCCTGGCGCTTGCTGATTCATTGTGTTGTGGATTTTAAGGACATATCTCCCTGTCAATTTCACATCTTGTCTAAGGTGCACATTTTCATGACAAAAGTATGGCATATCTGAGCAACATTAGTACTACTGCCATGACTCCATTGAGACAAATTTCACTGAGTGAAGTGTGCATTTTTGATATGTTCCCGGTGTGACATGAGTATTTCCATGTCACCTTCTCCAGACTATTATACTGTTGTCAGCAACATGGCATGTTCTGGGAGCATTATTTCTTAGTGCAGTGTTATTCTGTATGTGACAAACATAAGTCTGCATGTCCTTGTGTGGGACCTGTGGCAATGAACTTGTCATTGGGCTACTATTGTATGACAACACATAACTGAGGTATGCTCCATGAGGCAAAGCATTGAAGGTGATGTGGCCCCCTACTTGTTCAATGATAACTTTGATTGCACAACTTTAGCCATCCAATTGTAGTTGTCTGAGATCCTGATTTTCCTGTGGGCAATTATTGACTTTACAGATGGCATGCATGCATATGATATGGTACATGTAGGAGGCACGTCAATGAGGTTTGTTGCTAGGGCCTTCTTGACGTCATGGTAATGTTTGCAAATCAAAGATGTTGTTCAAGTGTGATCAGGAACATGTGGTGACACTTTTTCTCTTTGTATTTTGAGCATCATCCCAGGCAAGTGAAGGAGACAGAGCACAACCAATTAGGGAAGAATCTGGCCACAATATCTCTGGCAAAGACACCACTGATACGGACGGACCCAGTGGCACAGAGGGTGATGGGTGTGCCACGGAGGAGATCAGAACTACATCCTTATCTTCAGATTCAAGCTCCAGTGGTCACTCCCTAATGGTGGCGGACCCAATGGGACCTATTCCTGTATGATCTTTGTCCACCACACCCAGTTCTATCGCTCCCCTACCTGTTGCTCACCACCCAGTTGGCCATGCCCGCTCACCCAAGAGGGTGGGCATCTCCTTTGCTGCCGGTGCCTCTGCCTTAGCCCCTGTTACCCTGCTGCCCTGAGTGAGGAGGCTATTAATTCCTGAGGACCATCTCTGTGGGTCACACTGCCATTGTGAATGCCATCCAAGTTTTGGCAAGCGAACTTCAGCAGACCAATGCTTTTCTAAAAGGCATTCATAGTGCCATATCTAGCCTACAGAGATATTTTCAGGCTATGGCAACCTCACTGATGGCAGCCAGTCACCTCACACATTCCTCCCCCCTCCACATCCCTCTTCCCAATCAAAATTCCCCAATCCCCTGCCTATCCCAAGCATGCAGGCACATCTGCACACACCCACCTCAACACAAACAAGCAGCACACATAAACACAAACACCACAAGAAACACCAGCATGCAGGTACTCAACATACACCCACAAATACGACAGCAGACATCACTTCCCCAGACACCCTAAACACCCCCACCTACACACACACAATATCCTGCATAGTCTCAGGCACTACCACAAGAGCCAGCGACACATCCAACACACCCACCAGACCTGCAGACACCACCCCAACAGGCACACACACATCTCACACACATATCTACCACATTCACCATTCCCGCATACACCACCCCAACTGACTCACAGTATCTACCACATCTGAAATACCAGCAGATACCACCCCAATAGACACACAAACATCTACAACATCTGACATACCCACAGACTCTACTCCAACAGACACACACACACATCCACTACTCTAACTTCACCCAGCACCTCAACCTCCCAGCTCCCAGGTCACGTAAATGGACACACTCGCACATGCAACAGAAGCACACCTCACACATGAGCACACCCAAGACATCTAGACTGACACATCAGACAATCACTCCCTCAACCTTCAAATCCCCATTCCCTTCTTTTGAACATCCCTGTGTTCAGAAGGATAGGTTCCTTATTAGCCTTGCCCTTTCTCCTGTTACCTCCAAACCTCCTCCAAAACCTAAGAGGTCCCTACTCACATCCCAACACATCACTTCCAAATCCAAGTCCTCCCTTGTCACACCCCCAAGAAGAACCCCACCCTTCCTAAGAAACAGCCCCCTCCCAAACCCAAACCCACCCATCCCAAATCTGCCCCTCCCCTGATGTGCCTACCTGCCCCCTTGACGCCCCTTCTAGTAGAAGTTCTCTGACAGAAATAGGAGTCAAGTGTGGACACAGTACTGTGCAGAGACTTTAAAATGGACAGGCCAATGACATTTGCTATTATGCATTTTCACTTGAATAAACACAAGTTGTTTTTTGGGTACACATTTGCCCTGCAATTCCTTTTCTACCTTTATGTAGTTCCTGAGTAACTTGCATTGTGTGCCTACAGTTGTGTGTGTTTCAGCCTACTTGTGGATCCTTTTACAGTTGTTTGCAATATCTGACTTTGTGGGCAGTGCCGGTGTCAGCCAAGACAAAGGCATGTGTTGACTGCATGGATATGTGGGTGTAACTCCAACTGGGGTATCATTGCATTGTGTTCTGTTTGGTATGGTAAGTATTTCATCCTGTGTTGTACAATGTTAACATGTATGGTGTTAGACTTGTCCCCTGATATGGATTGTAGATTTGTCTCATGTGGAGAAACTTGAGTTTTGTTTGTCCAGTCATGGAGGGAGTTCATTTGTGCTAGCTTCCTTTGCATTTGGCTGTGTTTATGTCAATTTAGATGTGTGTACCTTGTGCCTACTTCATCTAGATGTATGGCCCAGGCAGTTGCTGTTATATGTACTTTCTTGACTTGCACTTTCACAGTATGCAATAGGCATGTCATTTGGCTCTAGTATTGTTTGTCCCTGAGATACCTGAAGGACCGGTTCCTGTGCAAATGTTGTTTTAGGGGTGTGTGCAAAGTGATATGTGTCCCAGGTCAGTGGCTTTCCATGAGTTCTCCTGATGTTGTCATCCCTATTTTCCAGGTATTATTTGCATTGTGAGCTTTGGATATTTTTTTCTCTGACTGTGGAAGGGGTGTTGTGACACATCCATACATATGTGTGTTGACTCTGATGACAGTCCATGGCATGTGTGCAATGTGAGGGTGCCAGTTGTATTGGTAGATGTGATGTTGCAATGTTGTTGGTGTTGTGTGAAACAATGCTGTGTACACTTCACTGTCCCTGTGCCTTAGATCTGCAAACATGCGTTTTCTGGGTAGTGTGGTGGTGCAGTAAGAGAGACCTGCTGGAAGGGGGCATTTAATGGCTGTGAATGTGTCCTTCTGTGTGAATGACTCGGACTGCGTATATAATGACGTGTACGTGGTGCCTGTAGCGTGAGCCCCATGTCATGTGGACAATGATGTGATAATCTGTTGTCAAGGTTGATGGTACAGGTAGGTGTGTGTACTTATCATCAGTTGCATCCACGGCGGTGTGGATTTTGGGTTCCATCGATGAGCATCAGCAGTGGCAGGGCATGTGTGATGGGCTCCATGGTGGTACAGGTCGAGTAACTTTGCCTGCAGGTGAGTTGCTCCCTTTTTACTCTCCGTTTCCACCTGCTGAGACGGGGTGGCTGGTCCTCCATGATCACATTGGTAGTGTGCAGCATCATAATGTGCCGGTGGAAACACAGGTTCCGTTGACCTTTTTGTCCTGCCTTGTTACCATGGTGGTGTGTGCTGCATGGCGGTACCAGAGGGACCGTGGCGGACTTTGCACCACAGGCCTGCCAGGATCGTAATACAGTGGTCCAACCACCAAGCCGATAGCAGTCCGACTGCCAAACCAATGGCAGTCAGACCGCCACAGCTGCCATGGGAGTGGATGGACCGCAAAACTTGTTATCAGTCCCTAAATGTTGAATTTTGTGTGTATTTTTGTGAAATGTTTGCTGGTATCACATTTTCGACATTTTGTAATACTATTTTTACAGTACATAAGTTTACAAATGTATATTAAATAACTTTTATTTATCAGTCATATTGTATCTTCCTTTGATTTTCAATGTAGAACATTTAATAAAGGTAATTTAGGTAATAGATATATTGTTAAATGTTGTATTTGTTAAATGGATGTTGTACTTATTTTTTATGAAATGTTTGCTGGTTTCACATTTTCTACATTTTGTATTACAGTGTTTATGAAATGTATGTAGTAACTTTTTAATATATTAAATTGTGTTTATTTATTAATCTTTTTTCTATCTTGTTTTATTTTGATTAGTAATGCAGTGTGATGGCACCCCACTTGATCTCCTTGGTATAGCTTATACCCAATTTTGGGCTCCTCTTTTAACTGTTTGTTTGAATGCGGTAGTGAAATTGTCCATTCCTGTTGCTGGATCCACCTCACTGATTGTCCCTGCTTTTTAAAACGGCTACAGTTCACACGCAAAGTGTTATAGGCCTATCTCATTGGTTAGTTTTACTGTCAAGATTGTTGGCCACATAATACTGAATAGATTAGTGAATTAAACTATGAGTCAGAACGTTTTAGCTTACATTCAGTATGGCTTTTTCCTATTCTTAGGTAGTATTAATCAAGGTCTCAGTCTGAAACTTATCATTGGTAAATATGCATTTGCCAAAAAAACAGGCATTGCATCTTGCATTTATGAACAGCCTTTGATAGGGTTAACAGGGAGATACTCTGGAACACCATGTTGGATTTAGGAGCAGGTCTCCAATTAGTTTTTTCTCTTACATGATCTCCATTTTAACTTGTCAGCTTCAGTCAGATTTGGTGATGGGTAGGAATGCACTGGGCACTTTAAACTTAAACGGGGGTTTGTCAAGGCTGAATTGTAGCCCCGTTATTGTTTACATTATATAATATTAATTTAGAGAAGACACTCAATGAAATAGGAAGAGACATGCCTACAACTAGTCTTTGCTTAATCCTTGTATTATTCTACATGGGAAATGCTGTCCTCATTTTGCATACCACATAGGGTTTAGATCTCCTCCTCAATGGGTTTGTGGAATTTATGGATATTTGTAATCTGAGCATCAGTTTTACAAAGTCCCACATTATTGGTGGTCGGATCTCGGACTACGGAATTTAGACCATATTGGCTAAAAGGCAACCTCCTTAGCTGCGTCACAAAACTCCCTAATTTGTGAGTCTTGTTTGACTCTTCCCTTTCTTAGACTCCATTTATAGCAGCCAGAGAACATATGTTTTGAGAAGTGTTGCTTCTGTGTTTGAGTTTGCATCTTGGCTGGGACATAAATCAATCAAGTCCATGATAGTGGTCTGTACCACAAAATGTGTTTCCATTGCAGATTACAGTAGTAATATCTGGGGATGTGTTAATGTGTCTTCCCTCCAAGTTTCACACAATATGTTTTTGAGAAGGCACCTTTCTCTTCCATGGAGTTCACCGTCTTTCATTATGCATGAGGAAGTAAGCAGTGGTTACATAGAGGATATTTTGTTTCTGAAGCCTCTCCTTCTCTAGATATCGATGTGGACACGCCCGCCAAATATTTCAATCATTTAGTCATAAAAGATTGTTTGGCTCTAGACCATGTGCTTGGTATTCTATGGATCAGATATATCAAGGACAGTTTCACTAAGGTAGCCTGATCAGATTTATTTTATCACCCAGCATTATTAGTTACAGATAATTATTCCTGGACCAGGATAGCCTTTATGGATTAGAGGAGAAGTATAAGACTCTCTTTTGCCAAGGATAAGTCATCTGTTAGAATCTTCTTACCTTTGCAGATCACTTTTTTTGTTGAACTGTACCTTACTTTTAATATACCTGATCACCATCATTTTTTGTTGATGTGTTTTAGACTTAATCATTTGCTAGCAGTTCCCTGTGGCAGCTCTTTTGGCTCTAATTTCATCTCATGCAGCTGTGATAACCTTTCAGCTCAGGACATGTTGAACTTTCTAATGTTTTGCACTTTGTATAAAAGCTAGCATACGTTTTTTTTTACTGCACCTTTGTTCGCTGATAAGTATTTTGCACAAGTTTGTCCCGCTCTATTCTATGTAATGTTATTATCGTATGTGTTTACTTGTATCAATTTGGCTCATTTTTTATCAGGTGCTGTGCACTTGCAAAATTTGTATTCACTACTTGATTGGGAAATAGTATGTGTTTCTTTTATCCACAATGTTTTTTGCTGTAATATTTATGTGTTATTTTTTGGTTTTCTTTCTAAAACCAAATAAAGGTTTGATGATGATGACGAAATAATATTTATAAATAAATACTTGGTTTGATGTTTGTTGTTTTCTCATGGATTTTAGCATTAGTTAATATTGATAGGTGATTTATAACATTGTTTTTGCCATGCTTTCTACTTAGGGTAGATCTTTGTTACTCATAAATATTGTTACTTTCCATTGTAGCATATGGTAGTCTTCTTTGATCTTTTCAGAAATGTGTAGTTTAATTTAGGTCATAGATTCTTATATTCTAAGTTATTGGTCATTTTGCCCTTTTTTGAGGATTTTTTGGAATTGGTATAGGCTAGGATCGCTTTGGCTTAATGTGATCCTTAAGGCATTGTGCCATCCTTCCACTGAGTTGTTGATTTTTGCTTCTTGAGCCACAGTGCTGCAGCAAACATTCCATACTAATATTTGGTACTTGGGTTGGCATCTGTGGCCAGAACAGAGCAGTTTGCCAACCCTTATGCCATCCTTTCATTGAGTTGTTGGTATTGACTTCTTGACTTCTTGTGCTATTGTAAACATTCCATAAAGATAATTGGTACTTGGGTTGGCATCTGTGACCATAACATCACTGTCTCCCAACCCAAGTGTCTTCAAAATAGTCAATTAGTGGGCTTAGTTTCTGTGCTTAGTAGTAGTAGCATTTTATTAGCATGGTGTAGTGATTAGCTATTTCTGTGACTGGTAAATACACAAAGGTGGTCATTACAACCCTGGCGGTCGGTGTTAAATCGGCGGTAAGACCACCAACAGGCCGGCGGAAAAAAATGGAATTACGACCGTAGCGGAAACCGCCAACAAAGACAGCCACTTTAACACTCCAACCGCCATGGCGGTACAAACAAACAGCGCGGAGGTCACCGCCAACAGACAGGCGGAGGACAATGTACCGCCCACAGTATCACAACCTACCAATCTGCCACCTTTTCCGGGGCAGAATCACGCGAACAAAAACACGGTGGAAACAGGACTTAGAAGGGAAAACGCTCACGTATGCACACCCCACGAGGAACCAGGACGCCATGGAACCAGAGCTCCACATTTTACCAGCCTTCTTTTTGCTCCTCTACCAGGAGCACGAACGCCGGCGGCAAAGACCACGGTGAGTACTGCACCTACGACACAGGGGAGGGAAAAAACAGTGACATGCAACACGCAACACACCCACCCCCCCCTCACCCACGACAACACACACACTAATACAGCATGATACATTACAGTTACATCCCCCAACCTCCCTGGAAGAATGCAAAGACAAAAGGAAATGAGCTGAACGATTGTAATATATTAAAATTCAGTAGTCAAATAATATACATACACTATTTACAAATATATACACCAAGAATATTAGTCCAGGGTATTCCACCCTTATAGTCCATGGACCACTGGGCCCACACTGCATGGGCGAGGCCCACACAAGATACCCAAACGTGACGGAGAGAACACTGCAGGGGCATCAGATAGAAATAAAACAGGCACCTCAGGGGGAAGGGAAAGGGTGGGCACCTCAGCCGGTTGAGTACACAACGCCAAATCCACGAGGGGGCCCCATGCCCACTGTTCAATCCTGGGGAGTGCAAAGCCACAGTCTCTCAAGTCTCTACAGTGGGTGGTTTGCCCACTGTTCAATCCTGTGGAGTGCAAACCCACAGTCTCTCAAGTCTCTACAGTGGGTGGGTTGCCCACTGTTCAATCCTGGGGAGTGCAAAGCCACAGTCTCTAAAGTGGATAACAGTCTCCAATGGTTCTGGAGGGGGCTTGGTGCCCAGAGTGCTTCATCCTGCCAAGGACAGAGGTCGTGGATGTAAGTCTCCACTGGTTCTGGAGGGGGCTTGGTGCCCAGAGTGCTTCATCCTGCCAAGGACAGAGGTAGTGGATGTAAGTCTCCACTGGTTCTGGATGGTGCTTGGTGCCTAGAGTGCTTCATCCTGCTCGTGGCAGCCTCAGTAGCGTCAGTGCATTTGGCGCTCATGGGCCTGCGTTGCTTGTGGCTGTTCTGACTTTGACAGCGGTGCTTGTGGCGGTCCTGTCTTTGGCAGCGGTGCTTGTGGCGGTCCTGTCTTTAGCACCGGTGCTTGTGGCGGTCCTGTCTTGGGCAGCGCTTCAGCTGCTGGCGGTCCTGTCTTTGGCAGCGGTGCTTGTGGCGGTCCTGTCTTGGGCAGCGCTTCAGCTGCTGGCGGTCCTGTCTTTGGCAGCGGTGTTGTGGCGGTCCTGTCTTTGGCAGCGCTGCTTGTGGCGGTCCTATCTTAGGCAGCGGTGCTTGTGGCGGTCCTGTTTTGGGCAGCGCTTCAGCTGCTGCCGGTCCTGTCTTGGGCAGCAGGGGCTGCTGCTGGCGGTCCTGTCTGGGCCAGCGGGGCTGCTGGCGGTCGCCTCCTGGGCAGCGGGGCTGCTGCTGGCAGTCCTGTCTGGGCCAGCGGGGCTGCTGGCGGTCGCCTCCTGGGCAGCGGGGCTGATGCTGGCAGTCCTGTCTGGGCCAGCGGGGCTGCTGGCGGTCGCCTCCTGGGCAGCGGGGCTGCTGCTGGCGGTCCTGTCTGGGCCAGCGGGGCTGCTGGCGGTCGCCTCCTGGGCAGCGGGCTGATGCTGGCGGTTGCCTCCTGGGCAGCGGGGCTGTTGCTGGCAGTCCTGTCTGGGCCAGTGGGGCTGCTGGCGGTGGCCTCCTGGGCAGCAGGGCTGATACTGGCGGTCCTGTCTGGGCCAGCGGGGCTGCTGGCGGTCTTCTCCGCCGTGCTGATCTTCCCAGACTTGCAGGGTTTCTTGTGCCGCTTCCCCACCTTGGAAGGTGTCGCTGCTGACTCCACACTCACACCTGTATCCCTGGGAGCAGCTTTGCTGGCTGTTGTCTTCCCCCTCTCCCACCGGGCATTGTCCAACTTTTTATGCTTGACAGGTGGGGGACTGTCCGTGCTGTGGCTCCTTGCCACACTGGCTGCCCTGCTGCCTGGTGCACTCCAGAATCCGATGACTACTGGCACCACTGGTCCCGCCGATGTTGTGGCTGAGGTGCTAGGTTGGGACCTAGCGAGTCTGGCCCTAGGAGACTGACGGGGTGGGGGAGGTGAGGGAAAGAGGTCAAGGTTGGACAGGAAAAGTTTCTTAGTAACACTGGGACGGGTAGCTGGAGGGGGTTTGGGAGTGGAGGAAGAGGTTGTGGTTGTAGGAGGTGTACGTTTGGTGACTTTGGGTGAAGGTGCATGCGCTGGAGGCTGTCATGAGGTGGATGGCTGTTGGGTGGGTGTGTGCCTGCATTTGTGTACCTTGGGAGGTGGCGTCACAGACACACTGGGAGAGGACACAGGGGATGTGTGAATGGTAGTGGGGGTGGTGACTGCACGTGAGCGGGATGTGGTGGTGGGTGTGCTGGTGATGGAAGTAGTGGCTGTTGATGTAGTGCATGCAGGTGTGAGTGGAGAAGAGACCGGGAGGGAGGAGGGAGACGAGGAGGAGGGGGACACAGTGGAGGCAGTGGATGTTGCTATGTCTTCATGTGCGTGATGCTTGTGTGAGTGCCTGTGGGATGTGTGGTGCTTATGTTTGCCTGAGCTTCCTTTGTGTGTTGAGGTGTGTGCATGCTGGTCTGATGGTGTGCTTGGGGTAGGCTGAGATAGAGGGAATTGGGTCTGGGTGGAGGAAGTTGGAGGGGGGAGGCTAGACACAGGGACAATGGCTGCCATCAGTGCTGAGGCCAGAGTCTGAAAAGCTCGCTGAAGGGCTGCCTGACCAGAATGAATTCCCTCCAGGAATGCAATGGTTTGTTGCAACTGTCTCTCTACACCCTGGATGGCATTAAAAATGGTAGACTGCCCAACAGTGAGGGACCTGAGGAGGTCAATGGCCTCCTCACTGAGGGCAGCAGGGGTGACTGGGGCAGGGGCTGAGGTGCCTGGGGCGAAGGAGATGCCCACCCTCCTGGGTGAGCGGCCACGGGGCAAAGGCTGAGGGGCTGCAGGAAGGGCGGTGCTGGACGGGGGGTGGTGGCTGTACCTGTAGATGCGGGGGCACAGATGAGGCCGCCACCACAAGGGAGCTCCCATCAGAGGACGAGTCCCCATCACTGGTGTCAGCTCCTGTCCCCGGCGTGGAGCTCCCCTCAGACTCCGTAGTTTTGCCCTCCAGGGCCATGTGGGATGCAGCTCCCTCCTGCTCCGGTGCCACTGCTCCTCTGCCTGATGATGCTAATGCACACATGTACAGGGAGACCACAAAAAGGGGGGGGGGGACAGAAGAAAGACATGTTGAGTGCATGCATTACAGCTACCGTTGGCGGACACGACAGACACAGAAGCCCCCTGCACTACGCCGTGCACTTGGGGTCCACTTTTCAATCCCTGGGACATGGACTACAAGGCTATGGCTGATATTAGCACACGTGGATGTCACAGGAGCCTGACTAGGTGTAGTTGGCACTGTCCCCAGGTGGAGAAGGTGCCACAGGGTCTGCCTGAAAAAGGGGACTTAACTAGCACACTCGCCCTGGCCTAGGGAAACCCACAGCCCACCTCCCCCACCCAGACATCTCCACTGCGCGCTGAATCAGCAGAATGAGAGTGTACTCACCCCCTTGTTGCTGCTGTGATGCCCTCAAGCGCCCATCCACCTCTGGGTATGCCACCGCCAGGATCCTGAACATCAGGGGGGTCTTGGGGTCCGGACGTACTTGGCGAAGGCATGCCAAATATCCTTCTTCTGGTGGGCGCTGACCTGTATGAATTGTACAGGGGAAAAAGAGAAGTTATTACCAACTGCACCGTCACAGTCATTGACCCGCATCCCTATCCTTGCCATGTGGCACATGCACTCACCGTCATTTCATGCACGCATCATCCTCCCCCCTCCTATCTTTCATTAACCACACTCCACACAGGCATTGCCCATACAGCATGCTCCCAGTGTACTTACCTGTTTGTCTGGAGGACCGTAGAGTAGCGTGTACTGGGGGAGGACCCCATCCACGAGTTTCTCCAACTCCTCCGTGGTGAAGGCAGGGGCCCTTTCCCCAGATGCACGAGCCATTGTCTCTTCCAGACTGAGGTCACAGCAGCACTTGCAGTGTAGGTCCTCTCCTGTGGAAGATCAGGTATCGAGTAATTGAACAGATAGAAAATGGTCACGTCCGCGGTGGTGCGTACCGTCACAGCCGGCGTACATCGTCATTGGCTCCTGGGACCCATAGGGTCCAATGTTAACCAATGCAGGATTGCGCCGCGGTCTTCGACCGCCTACTGCGACGGTGTACAACGCCAGCGTAGTTACCTCACATCCCATTGTCCCACTTTACAGGTCAGGCAGCTGCCATTTCAGGGGCCCTTTATTTTTAACTGTGTCACACATACCTAGGCCTTGGCTCAACACTCATACAGGCAAAATTCGGGTTATGAATGGTTTTCTGACTAAGCTTTGTTTACGTACCTCTGACTTGGTTGACTCTGTGCTCGCTGTTGTCCTTCATAGGCACCGTCCGCTGGGACATGTGAGGAGATGGCGGCATCCTTGGGTGTACAGACCGCTGGTGGACCTGTCGACAATGGAGGAAAGACATGTAATCATCACCTACAGGCTTGAGCGTGCCACAATCCTGGAACTGTGTGCCCAGTTGGAGCCAGACCTGATGTCAGCTATCCGCCACCCCACAGGAATCCCCCCTCAAGTGCAGGTCCTGTCAGTACTCCATTTCCTTGCAAGTGGGTCTTTTCAAACAACAGTGGCCATAGCATCAGGGATGTCCCAGCCTATGTTTTCCAACATGTTGTCCAGAGTGTTGTCTGCCCTGCTGAAACACATGCAGAGCTACATCGTGTTCCCTCAGGTGGTGGATTCCCTACAGTGAAATGTGACTTCTATGCCCTTGGACATATCCCCAACATCATAGGTGCCATTGATGGAACACATGTGACCTTGGTCCCCCCCCCGCAGGAGTGAACAGGTGTACAGAAACCGGAAGAGTTACCATTCGATGAATGTGCAGATGGTGTGTTTGGCTGACCAGTACATCTCCCATGTTAATGCCAAATTCCCTGGCTCAGTGCATGACGCTTACATACTGCGGAATAGCAGCATCCCATATGTGATGGGGCAACTCCAGAGGCACCGTGTATAGCTATTAGGTGAGCACCTGGAACCAAATCAGTGGGAATAGTTGTCTGGGTCTGGGGATATCCCTACAGGTTAGTGTGTGTCCAACAGTTGTCCCTCGCCATTTGCAGGTGACTCTGGCTACCCCAACCTGTCATGGCTACTGACCCCAGTGAGGAATCCCAGGACAAGGGCAGAGGAACGCTACAATGAGGCCAAGGGGTGTACTAGGAGGATTATAGAGTGGACCTGCGGCCTCCTGAAGGCCAGGTTCCGGTGCCTCCATATGAAAGGTGGTTCCCTATTCTACTCACCAAAGAAGGTGTGCCAGATCATCGTGGCCTGCTGTATGCTTCACAACTTAGCTTTGCGACGACAGGTGCCTTTTCTGCAGGAGGATGGTCCAGATGGAGGTGTTGTGGCAGCTGTGGAGCCTGTGGACAGCGAAGACGAGGAAGCAGAAGAAGAGGACATCGACAACAGGGACTCTGTTATCCTGCAATACTTCCAATGAGACACAGGTAAGAATACAAACCTGCCTACTACATATACTTTAACACTACTACCTCTCTACTGTCTGTCCTTTTCACCCTGTGTATGGTCACTGAGTTGTCACTTTCACTTACGATTTCACAGATATGGGTCCCACTGTGTGACATCTGCTTTGTTTCCTCATGGACTAGAGCTGTGTGACATAGGTATGTTGACATTGCAATTGAAAGAGCATTTTGTCCCTGTAATTGCTAATACACTATTTCGAAATCACAGACAGACTCCAGATTGTTTTGTGCTTTAAGGGTGTTTATTTAAGTGCTCAATATTGGAGGGAGTTGTAAAATGGTGAGGGGTGATGGTGGAGGAGTGTCCATGGCAGAGTCCAGTCTATTAGTCTCAAAGGGGCATAGGAAGTGGAGCTGGGGCAGTTTGAGGATGGACAGGTTACAAGGTGAGACAAAAGGATGACATTCAGGGTGGTCTCATTTCTTGGCGGGGGTCTTGGCATCGTTCTCTGTCTTTTTCCTGGATCTCAGGGACCGTTTGCTGGGTGGTTCTCCCTCGGCAGGGGGTGGGGTGCTGGTGTGGTAGTCCTGTGGCGGTGCCTCCTGTCCACTAGCGCCGGCGGAGGTGGTGGGCAGTTCATCATCCAGGCTAGTGTCAGGGGCCCCTTTTTGTGCCACAGTGTCCCTCTGGTGATGAGGACTTCCTTCAGCACCCCTACGATGGTGCCCAGGGTGGAACTGATGGTTCTGAATTCGTACCTGAAGCCCAAATACTGTTCCCCCTGCAGCCGCTGGGTCTCCTGAAACTTGGCCAGTACCGTTGCCATCGTCTCCTGGGAATGATGGTATGCTCCCATGATGTTGGAGAGGGCCTCGCGGAGAGTGGGTTCCCTGGGCCTGTCCTCCCCATGTCGCACAGCAGCCCTCCCAGTTCCCCTGTTTCCCTGTGTCTCTGTCCCCTGAACGGTGTGCCCACTGCCACTGCCCCCAGGTCCCTGTTGTTGTTGGGGTGGTGGGTAAGCCTGGGTTCCCTGTAGTGGTGGACACACTGCTGCTTGATGTGTCCTGGGGACAGAGGTATGGGCCCGCTGGGTGGGTGCTGTGCTGGTGTTTCCAGAGGGGGGGAAGCTATGTGGTGGCCTGTGACTGTGTCAGGGGAACCAACTGTCCTGAGGTCCCAGATGGACCAGGCTGGTTGTCTAGATCCAGTTGGACAGAGCTGCTGTCATCACTGTGGGCCTCTTCTGTTGGTGGTGTGGACATGTCTGGACCCTCCTGTGCCGTGACGTTGGGTAGGGGTCCTGCAGGGGTGTAAAAGCATGATTATTGCATTTGTGTGTGCCATGGTGTGCAATGGGTGGGTGACCGTGTACCCCAGTGCTTGCATTCCTGTGTGGGACATTGTGTGATGATGGTTTAGGGGGGTGTATGGGTATGTGCAGTGGCCATGCTTTGGTGATGGGTGTCCATGCTTTGTTGTTGCATACAGGGCTTGGTGTTGGGATGTGTGGTTTGTGATATTGGGACATTTGTGAGGAGTTGGAGTGATGGGGGTGAGGGAGAAGGTGGTGGTATTTGATGGCATGCAGGTAGGGTGGGGGATATAGTAGTAAAGATTTGCCTTACCAGAGTCCATTCCTCCAGCTACTCCTGCGAGGCCCTCAGGATGCAGAATAGCCAAGGCTTGCTCCTCCCATGTTGTTAGTTGTGGGGGAGGGGGTGGGGGTCTGCCGCCAGTCATCTGAACCGCAAGGTGGTGTCTTGAGACCCTTCCCCGTAGGTCGTTCCACCTCTTCCTGATGTCATCCCTATTTCTTGGGTGCTGTCCCACTGCGTTGACCCTGTCCACTATTCTTCGCCATAGCTCCATCTTCCTAGCTATGGAGGTGTGCTGCACCTGTGATCCGAATAGCTGTGGCTCCACCCGGATGATTCCTCCACCATGACCCTAAGCTCCTCCTCAGAGAACCTGGGGTGTCTTTGCGTGTCATGGGGTGGTGTGGGTGATGTGTGGGGTGGTGTGTGTTGTGATAAGTGGGGTGTTATTTAGTGGTGTGTTGTGTGAGGTGCGTGGATGTTATGTGGGTGATGGTATTGTATGCGGTGGTCTACTGGCGTGGTGCCTCTCATGGTAGCAGCGCCACCTTACCACTATCCGCCAGTATGGCCGCAGCTGGATTTACGCCCTTCTTGTGGAGGAAATCCGTCTGTGGTCATATTATAGCATACGGATGTTAGCCACAGCAACGTCTTTTGGCAGCCGTCGCTGCGGTGGTAGGCAGCGATTGCCGCCAATGTTTTAATGAGGGCCTTAGTGTATATTTCTGGAGGTGTCCCCAGATGCTCAGAATACAATGGTAGTAGTAACCTTTTTATGGCTATGTGTGAGTAAATATTCATAATTGTTTGGATCATTTCCTGTTTGAAGTCTACAATTCTTTTCTGTGGGTGTTATAGTTGTTGGTTTTTGATGTTTTTTAGTAGTTCCTAGTATGCAGCACTTTATCTGTAAGGAGGTAATGCTTAAATTACAGATTTATGACTGTCACGTCATTCCCCATGTATGTATGTTATCATGCAGGAGGAAGGTCTCATCATCGTGTGGAATGGTTGGGTGTTCTGGAATATGTATGTCTTAGTATCTTCAAGGAGCAGCAGGGGTTTTGTTTATGGCCTTCCTGATGCATGCTATTAATCTTTAATTAAGGATTGTTAGACATTGGCCTGTAGCGTGCTCAGGAACTTCAGGTGATACTGTTTAAAATAGTTTCAATGACTTTCATGGAGATCGTGTTTGCAAAGCATGCCTTTTTGCTCTGCTAAATTTGGGGTGGGGAGTGATTGAGTTCTCTAGTGTCAATTACAAAATCATTTTTAGTTGTCATATTATAAGCATTAGCATAGTAGTTTGTACATTTCCAAGAAACATTCTTGGTGTTTGTCCTCTCCTATCTGAATGTCTCTCCCAAGTGTGGTAACATATGTTTGCCTTTCTGGGAGGTGATGTAATTGACGTTTTCTGCTGCATTATAGGTAAATATTGGAGTTCTGCGTTTATTCTGTTTTATGTGAAAAAAGTTATTTTATTTTCATTAATATTTTAACATGCATTATTAGTTTTACCTTTCATACTTATACATTTGGTTTTCTTTTACTCTGCTGCTTTTCTTTTTGGTTTGTGTTTAGTTTTGTCCCGATATGAGTTAGGTGGTGTGTCTTTCCCTGTTAACTATAGAATTTTTCATTTAGTCATAACTTTAATATACTTTAGTTTAGTTTTGGATGTTAGTTTTAATGTTAACATATTACATTGACGTTTTACTTACTTTTAAAGTTTCTTTGTCAAATTTGACATTTGGAAAGCTGATATCTTTAGTCAGCAGGATAGAGTTTTCTTTTATAATCTTCAAGGGGAATCTTAAGTTTTAAGACATAAGCAGAGATACATTTTAGTTGTTTTTAGTTAAGGTGTAAGTACCTAGTTTCAGGTATTTTCCAGGGACTGAGTTTATATTACTTACTTTTGGAGGAGGTAGATGGTAGATGAGAATAGGTCCTAGGATTACTGTGTAAAATCTAGCAGAGTGTCACTTTCTTTTAGGTGAAGTGTTTGTGTTGCCAAATGTGACTGCTTAGTCTGCTTTTACAGTATTAATTTAATTAATTAGAGTGCATTTTTGGTTAATTTGTTTTAGCTTAAAGTTTATTGGTTGTGATTTTTTTTATGGTACGTTTGAAAGACAGTAAGGGCCTGAATATGAGTTTGGCGGTCTCACCCCATTCCACCACAGTAGTCCCAAGTACTCTGTGGACTAAGTGTCTTTCACCAACTGTATTTAAATTTCACTGCTGGCCTAGCGGTGGTGTTTCTGATGGCGGGGGCCAACACAGGACATGGCCAGCAATTCAAGAAATAGTTTTCACATGTGTCAATGCAGGTGTGTACATTTTGACTAAATAACTGAAAGTGTGCACATATGCATGAAATCTGTGAAAAATAGCTTGTACAAGTACTTTTCCATTTTTGGGGTCTTGACCATATGTGCCTAGTCCAGTCAATGGGAGAAAAGTGTAAAACTTGTTTACTTGGATTTTTGGCCCTGATGCGTTGTTTTCTTCGGGGTCAAGTAACTGCTGTAAAGGGTAGCCCTGGACAAAGGGGTCCATCTCAGAGTCTGAAGTGAAAAGAAGGCAATGGGTGAGTTTGTACCTCATTTCCTTTGATTCTTCCGTCTCGAAGCAAGCATACTCCGTGTCACAGTCGGCTTGACCGAAAGGCATTTCGTAATGCAGACAGCAGGAACCTTGCCCGTACTGCCTCAGGCCGCCCTCGAGGTGGTCGGCGAATGGCTGGCTGCGTTGGCAAGAATCCGGCGGTCTTTCGTTCAGCAACCGGCCAATATAGTAATAAAGTGGACATACCCCCAAGTTGGTTGGTGGAGAATCCCACATTGTTTTGACAGCGGTACCGTTTCCACCAAACTCGTTTTCAGGCCCTAAGATTTATAATCATGTGTTCTAGATATGTTGAAACATCATTTTTAAAGTATATAAACATTTTCATAATTCAGTTGTTAATATGTTTTATTTATGTTATGTTATTGTTTATGTTATTATTTATTTAATACATTTCATTTGTAGTATATTTTTTAGTTGTGTTATGAGTATTTTTTTTTTAGTTTGTTAATATTTTGGACTGTTAATGAGATGCATAAGTAATGAATTAATAGTTACATATATCTTTAAGGTTAGTAAATGATATTTTTGTAGTCAATATTGTTATCTTAAATATTTGAGTTATTTTATGTTCATTTAATGGATTGACAATATTTTGTAATATGATATTTTTGTGTTTTATTGTTGCAGCTTAGATATTTTTTCAGCAATATTGTGGTTATCGATATTTGTGTGTTTCATGTTTATGTATAGGGTGATGATATCAAGATGAACTATATTTTTTGGTGATTCAATATTGATGTGGTTTATATTGTTTCATATACCCAACCTGGTCATACCATCGACCTTGCCATTGTCATATCTTGTCTCTGCTTGAACTGGGAGCATTAAAGGCCCATATTTACCAAAAATGACATGCAACTCCACTAGCGCAGGTGTGCGTCAAACAATTTACAGCGAGCTAATGCTATTCCCTAGCACCATCTGTGCCCCATATTTAGAAAATGGCTTACAAGGGAGCTAAGGAATGGTTAGCGTAAATAAAAGACGCTAATCACTTCAATATGCGATAAGAACAAAATGCTGCAAAAGTGGCAATAGAACGTTTTGCAGCACGTTTTTTGATGAACAACGGGTTAGCGATATATTTAACAACATTAGCGTAAAAACAATGTGCAAGCAGGAAAAAAACATATGGGAAAACAAGATGGAAAATGCAGGCCAGGAGAGACCCAAGGGAGATCCCAATCAGCTGAGTACCAGCCAGGAGGGTACAGAAAAGTCACAGGAGAAGGAGAAGAGGGAGGGAAGTGTTGCTTTAGTGAGGAGGAGCATTACATCTTGGTCAGAGAGGTGACGGAGCACCAACACCAGCTCTTTATCACTTCCAAATTGCCAATAGGTAGGAAAAAGGCTACATGGCAGGCAATAGTAGATAAAGAAAGTCAACAGAATGCAGAGGTGAAGAGGACTGTCACAGATTGCAAGAAGTGCTGGCACAATTGCAAGCGCAGAACTAAGAAGAAACTGGCCAGGGACCGAAAGGCAGCACTGCATACTAGAGGTGGAAATCCCGCACCCCAGAAGGACCTAGATGAGCTTGAGGAGATGGTGGCAGCGGTCATCCCGGAAGAGCTGGTCACTGGAATTGCAGGACAGGACAGTGCAAACTACCAAGAACTACCACAAATGCAGGGTAAGGTGCAGGGGGGACTATCTAGAATCTCACAAATGGCAGGAGGAGACACATAGGACACACTCAATGCATGCTAAAGGGTTGCATCAGGACACACAGGGCCAGAATCAAAATGGCTAATCGTCACCCAAGCCTCACTTTTAGTGATGCTCTGGTGGCGCAATGTACTCTGACATATATCCAACGTGGTCTTAAGACACTTACTATGGCTTTACACCACCTTGTACATATGCAGCACATTGCCTGGAAGGGACGTGCAATAAGTGTGGCTGTGGCTATGCCACAATAACACCCATTGCAGATTGTTGTTCAGATCCAAGACAACATGTTCTGATACAAGACAACATGTTCACCAGAGACTGTGACTGAAGTCAACACCACCCAGGGCTGGTGTCAGAATGCCGCAACAAGCAAAAGGCTTTCCATCCTCCTCGTGTCATTGCCCTTCTCACGTGTGCTGCATCATGCAGCACACATAGAAATGCCACCTTGCCATAATATATTGTTTACATATAGCAAGGGATACCTTCCAGTTTATAAATAATATATCCCCTCAATGCAGGCACCCCTTCATTATGGTGCAAGGATGTCTGCGTTTGTGCAGAGAGAACAAATCGGCTTAGGCCCTGGGGGAAACACAGAGGTGTGCCATATTCCAGAAAACATGGCACGTCCCTGTGTTTCAAAGTGGCGCAGCACCATGCCACTAATATTGCTGCACTGAGATGTGCCACTTGAGAAAAAATCAGGGCCTAAGTGTGAAACCTGTGGTACGCAACCCGCACAGGGTGGCCCAACAATAACTCTCACACACCTCCATGTGTCATTTGGGAAGGGGCACAAAAGTGAACTCATGCAACACATGTAGCATGTCTGTGACTATCATTTGTGCTGCTGTACAAGTAGCTTCAATGTCACCATGTAACAAGGTTGTCTGTGTTGTGTGAGTGGTTGGTGTTCTGCCTAAAGGGACATCTACATGCGTAAGTGCTGGCGTTGCACTACCAGCACATTGTCACTAGCCCGTAATGCAACTGTACCATCCCACAAATAGTTGCCCATGTGGATCAAAGCTGCCCATCCCCCCTGTGCCACATCAACAAAGTCTCAAAATTCATACATTGATCCACATTCTACATCCTTACACCAACATATGCCTGTGGCAGATATGATGTATTCGAGGAAATGTCCCAAATGTAGGGAGGGATGAACTAATGGAGCAGAAAATCCATAATGGTTGCACTGTCCCATCCAATTAGTAAATGTGTGGGGCCTGCTAAAAACAGATGAGAAAGTAACACAAACATTGTAAGCAATGGACCTACCTGTGCTATCACTAGTGCCATCATTCATGGTGCCAATGCATTAAAGCACCAAAAGAGTGACAGCACACATTACACTTCTATGTGAATGTCCTCCATGGTGAATAGGAAGGTAAATGATGTGCTACCATGGTGTCAGTGGCAGGGACAAGGGGCCTGCAAGGAAGATGGTGGTGTAGGATCAATGCACAAAATACCTTGAAAGGTTGCCCCATGTGTGATGCACAATGCAACAAATAATTTACAACTACAACCTGGGGTCTGTAACACGGTACTGAGCCTCCAGTAGCAAGAAAATGATGAGCCATGTCCACAGTCACTACAGTCAAAATTGACATTTCACTATCTTATTGCAGAGGATGATGCCTTACCTCCTATTGACCTGCCCATCCCGGATTTTACAGATGACATGGATGACCAGCTGTCAACCATCAATGAAGAGACTCTCCAGAATGTCCTAGGATCCCTCCAGATACCACCTGAAGTGGCAGGGAGGACACACAGCATTGAAAGATCTCTATATGAACTACCAAGCTACCCAGCGGGAGCTGGTCAAGTAGGCGCAGGTGGGGATGGAGACCATGGCAGGCAGCCTAGAGGGAGTGCAGAGGTGCCTCAATCCAAATAAGGACAACACAGCTGCCATCAGAGGCACCCACTCCCCGCTATGTGGACTCAACTGTCCCTGACCGACATAGCTGCTGTCATGAGACAGAGGCTATAACAATTGCCCTCCCAAAGTGGCAGCAGCATGATGGACAACAGGCTGGGGGCTATACAGAATATTTAACGACAAAAAAAGTGCACTGTTCCAAGGCAAAAGAATAAGAGCAAACCTAATTCTACAGGAGCGAGAACCCTCATGCATCACGTTGGATGACTGGCTTCATCATTGGGAAGGCTCCTCGTCAGGCCGGTGCTGCAATGCCTGACGGGCTCCCCAAAGGGGGACTCTTAACCATATTGCTCAAATAGTAGCAGCTGAGAATCAAATCAATTCGACAAGGTACCCAAATGCAAGTACCCGAGCAAAAGGTGGAGAGAATAGAATACTAAAATTGGTTATCCATCAGACCAAAATAATCATGAATTTCATCAGTGTAAGTCCGATGGAGACCAAGACTAAAAACAAAAATGGGAGTAAAGGGTGATTAATAATGTTCACCTACTCTCAATTAAAGGCACTAGAGGATACACCCGTTATGGTACCTCTAGACATCAGGTCTACATGTTTTGCGTCTGGTGGTCCAGCCGGATCCAATGACGCTTCATCAGGACCAAAGGAAACAACTTCTCCAAACTCTAAGCTAAAGTGAACCCTAATATGGGAAGAAAAAACAGTCACTTACTTTTAATATGTTTGCTAAGTCAAAAAGGTCGCCCTAAGTAGATAAAATGAAAATGATTAATAGACGTAAAAATGCAATCCCAAATATAGTGCACACATGAAAATATAGTGATTAAGGTGCAACACTCATGTGGAAATGTAACAAACATGGGCTTACCAACACCGGTGTCAGGATAGAGCTCAGAGGGATCGCATGTGAGGAAATGGAACTGACATTCTTGAAAGTGGTAGTTATAAAAATAATTAGATTAATAATAATAAATTAAGATGATACTAGGTAGTAGCCTTTCCTGCTTACTCACAGTCCATCGTCAATTTCAACTCTTAGGGCTGAAAACCATAGTAGTTACAATTATTAATGTGACATGGTAAAGTAAAAAACAGAAACATAGTAAAATTGGTTCACATCGTCCCGGTAATAAACGGCAGAGTCCATTCAAGGGCACTAAACCACCCCTCATAGTAATTATGGATAAAGAGGAAAGTTTTCAGAATTCATCGCCGTAAAACGAAGTGTAGATAAGGACAAAGTTAAGTGTACACGGGAAATACCGTTGGTAATTTTAACATGTGCACATACAAAAAAAAATCCAAAATAGAGCTGACGGAGTCAAAAGAGCGTCTAGTTCAGTCCGTAACCGAGGTGAAGGGAAGGCTTACTTCAGTGTCCTCGTTGTAGGTTTTTGAACATACCCTTCCGACGCACGTCCCCATAAAACAGCCGCACGGAGTTCGACCGGGTCTTAAATGTGATTAGCAAGACCCGGAAGAAACTGCCGGCTCGCGCGTCGTTGGACGCTACTAAAAAGAGAAGACAGACTCGATCTTAGATATAAGGTCGCTGTCTGTTGAGAGATCCGGGGCATGTTCCGACGGGGAGGCAGATTAAAATTGTACAAGTCAGCAGTTATGGAAAAAAAATTTAACCAATAAAATGGAGTTATATAAATTGAATATTTCATTAATTATGTATGACACTGCAGTCAAAGGCAAAAACAAGGCTGACAACAGTCTGGAAATTGTATTCATAAAATAGCTATAGAAAATAGCGACTAAGATGAAAGTGAGGTCCACGGAATATCGTCATTCAAACCCCTTAAGGAAGTCCCTAATTTAAAAATCCAACGTTGTTCAATTCTGAAAAGGGAGTTAAGGCCATTGGGAAGAGCTTTGGGGGCCTCCAGGACCACCCACCTAAGATCCTCTGGGGTATGGGAAGCGTCCAGATAATGAGCGCAGTGTTTAGTAGTCACTCAATGGCATCTAATGTTGCTCCTGTGTTCATTTATACGTATCTTAACGGGACGTGTTGTCATCCCAACATAACGTAAACCACAGGGACATGTAATCATATAGATGCAATTCTTAGAATTGCAGTTCGTGTGTCTCCTTAAATATCACCTCCCAATAGGATCAAGGTCTAATGCCGTGGTTCGACTCGTTAAGGGACAGACTTTGCAATTACCACAAGGGTAGTGTCCTACAACCGGGGGGAGATCCCACAGTGTCTGTTGTTTTTGAATGTCACAAGAAGTACGTGGCCCTGTGTGGACCACTATCTCTTTAATGTTAGAGGTACGCTTAAAGGCATATAATGGTTTTGGAATTTCAATACCACCACTCTCCAAAATCGACCAACGTTTATTAACCAATTTTTTTATGTTGTTGGACAATGGGGTGAATGTGGTGACACAAGTTATGCGTGCCTGAGGGATTCTCTCCTTAGTCGCCAACAAGCAATCCCTGTGATTGTTTTTAGCTCTTTTGCAAGCCAAATTTACTGTTTTGATTGGATAGTGTCGTTCATAAAGTTTTGTTTGGAGGGTATCTGTTTGTCTGTCGAACTACTGCATAGAGCTACAGTTCTGTCTCAGCCGTAGGAACTGACCTACAGGTAGATTATCTCTTAATGCCTTAGGATGATGGCTCTCATATAGTAGCAGGCTATTCCGATCTGTGGGTTTTTGGTATGTGCTGGTTGTCAGTACACCCGTGTTAAGAGTGATCATCAAATCCAGGAATGGCAATTGGGTAGATGACATTGAAGCTGTAAATTTCAAATAGGAATCGAGGGAGTTTATCCAGGTAGTGAATTCCTCTGCTAGCGATAGAGTTCCCTGCCATATGACCAGAATATCATCTATGTAACGTTTCCATAGATGAATGTTATTTTCAAAAGGGTTAGTCGATTCTAAAATGTATTTTCTTTCGAAATCGTACATGTATAAGCAGGCTAGGCTAGGGGCAAAAGTACAACCCATCGATGTCCCTCTGATCTGGTGAAAAAATTGCTCTTCAAACTCAAAATAGTTCTCTGTCAGAGCCAAAGTAGCACATTGCATGATAAAGGCTATAGGTGTGGACAGAGATGCGGAATCATTCCGTAGTGCAGCTTCCACAACCAGTAAGGTCGCTTCTTGAGGGATATTCGTTTAGAGTGCTTCCACATCTAAGGTGGAATACCCTGGATTCCATACTGTGGGAAGTGGCCTCTATCATGGAAAACGTGGCTGCCTACCACTGTGATGTTGTTGCGATTCTGAGTAATCAGCAGTTCCTCCTTGCTGAAGTGATGCATTAACGGTTCCCACAATGGCAGCTGCCGGGGCCTTTGACTTCACATTTCTATTCCCTGATGTGTATGTGGGCCCCTCAACTGTAAAAAGAGCACCACCCATGGCATAGGAGGCACCACACACATTGAAGGATGAAGATGTGGAAGGAACAGCATTCACACGGAAACCCACCCGGTAGCACCAGTCTGTGCCACCTTGACAATATCTCCTTAGTTCTGAGCTTAACATCATGCTAGTGTTGTGACAGCTGGCTATGTGCCCTCTTCACTCAACCACTGTTGAAGTATCTGCTATAATCTCACATTATTTCAATTGCTTCCTACTGTGAATTTGGACACCTCATGACTAATGCACACCTCTCCTGCCCATGTCTCCTGACAAGTCGCTCACCCTTGGACACTGAGGCCCTCATTACAACATTGGCGGTAAAAGCCGCTTACTGCCGTGCAGAAGACCGCCAACACACTGCCCCGGCCGCGGAATACCGCCACAGCTATTATGACCCACAGTTCGGAATCCGCCAAAATCTAGACACCCACACAAGTCCGCCACACCAAAGGTCAGTGATAAACTGGCGAAATCAAAACCTCCACCGTCACGCCAACAGAAATCCGCCCACACTATCACGACACATGAATACACGCGGCGGTCTTTCAACCACAGTATTCCATTGGCGGTACACACCGCCCCGCTCAAAATACACACACTTTTACAAAACACAGCCACATTGGACAATTCAAAATACACACACCTGATACACATACACACACCACTACCACACACCCATTACAATATAAAACACACACCCACAAACCCCTACTACCAAAAATTCTGAAAGAAGGCCAGAGAGAGACAGCACCAGCAAGAACAACAGCATCCACAGGCACACAACACCATCATCCACAGAACTTCCACGCACCTCACACAACACCCCACTACATATCAGCACACTTATAACGCACCGCCGCGGACGTGACCGCCATTTTCCATCTGTTCAATCACTCGATGCCTGATCTTCGACAGGAGAGGACCTACACTGCAAGTGCTGCTGTGACCTCGGTCTGGAAGAGACAATGGTTCGAGTGTCTGGGGAAAGCGCCCCTTCCTTCACATCGGAGGAGTTGGAGAAACTCGTGGATGAGGTCCTCCCCCAGTACACGCTACTGTACGGTCCTCCAGACAAACAGGTAAGTACACTGGGAGCATGTTGTATGGGCTATGCCTGTGTGGAGAGGGCTGGATGCAAGAAGGAAGGGGGGAGAGTGCTGCGTGCATGAAAGACGGTGAATGCATGTGCCACATGGCAAGGGTAGGGATGGGGGCCAATCAGTTTGACGGTGCAGTTGGTAATTACTTACTCTTCCCCCTGTACATTTCATGTAGGTCAGCGCCCACTAGAAAAAAGATATTTGGCATGCCGTCGCCGAGTACGTCCGGACCCTGGGGGTCTACCACAGGCAGAGCACCCACTGCAGGAAAAGATGGGATGACATTCGCCGCTGGAGCAAGAAGACGGCGGAGGCTCAGCTGGGGAAGGCCTTCCAACGTGGGAGGGGTGCCCGTCGCACCATGACCCTCCTGATGTTCAGGATCCTGGCCTGGTGGTGAGCGCTTGAGGGCATCACAGCAGCCACAAGGGGGTGAGTACACTCTCATTCTGCTGACATTGTGCGCAGTGGAGGTGTCTGGGTGGGGAGGTGGGCTGTGGGTTCCCGGCCCCTCCGTAAGGCAGGCCATGTGGCACCCCACCCCACCTCTGTAGAGTTCCAAGTACACCTAGTCATGCCCCTGTGTCATCTATGTGTGCAGATGTCGTCCATAGCCTTGTAGGCCATTTCGCAGGAATTGAACAGTGGAGCCCAAGAGCGCGGCGTAGTGCAGGGGGCTTCTGTGTCTGTCGTGTCCGCCAACGGTAGCAGTAATGCGTGCACTCAACATGTCTTTCTTTTGTCCCCCCCTTTTTGTGGTCTCCCTGTTCTTGTGTGCATTAGCATCATCAGGCGGAGGAACAGTGGCACCGGAGCACCAGGGGGCTGCATCCCACATGGCCATGGAGGGCCACACTACGGACTCAGAGTTCACCAGTGGTACGGAGGGCGAGGGGAGCTCCACGGCGGGGACAGGAGCTGGCACCAGTGACACGGACTTGTCCTCTGATGGGAGCTCCCTTGTGGTGGTGGCAACATCTGTGCCACCCCCATCTACAGGTACAGCCGCCACCCCCTTCCAGCACCGCCCTCCCAGCAGCCCCTCAGCCTTCGCACCGTGCCCGCTCACCCAGGAGGGTCGGCATCACCTTCGCCCCAGGCACCTCAGGCCCTACCCCAGTCCCCCCTGCTGCCCTCAATGAGGAGGCCATTGACCTCCTCAGGTCCCTCACTGTTGGGCAGTCTTCCATTTTGAATGCCATCCAGGGTGTAGAAAGGCAGTTGCAACAAACAAATGCATTCCTGGAGGGCATACATTCTGGTCAGGCGGCCCTTCAGCGAGCTTTTCAGACTCTGGCCTCAGCACTGATGGCAGCCATTGTCCCTGTGTCTAGCCTCCCCACTCCAACTTCCTCCACCCCGACCCAATCCCCTGTACCTCAGCCTATCCCAAGCACACCTACAGACCAGCATGCACACACGTCAACACACAAGGGAAGCTCAGGCAAACATAAGCACCACACATCCCACAGGCACTCACGCAAGCTTCACACATGCAGACAGACCAATATCCACTGCCTCCACTGTGTCCCCCTCCTCCTCGTCTCCCTCCTCCCTCCCAGTCTCGTCTACACTCACACCTGCATGCACTACCTCTACAGCCACTACATCCCTCTCCAGCACACCCACCACCACACCCCGGTCACGTGCAGTCACCACCTCCACTACCATTCACACGTCCCCTGTGTCCTCTCCCAGTGTGTCTGTGACACCCCCTCCCAAGATACACAAACGCAGGCACACACCCACCCAACAGCCATCCACCTCACGACAGCCTCCAGTGCATGCACCTTCACCCAAAGTCAGCAAACGAACGCCTCCTACAACCACCACCTCTTCCTCCACTCCAAACCCCCTCCAGCTACCTGTCCTAGTGTGTCCCAAAAACATTTCCTGTCCAACCTTGACCTCTTTCCCTCACCTCCCCCACCCCGTCCGTCTCCTAGGTCCCGAACTAGCACCTCAGCCACAACATCTCTGGGACCAGTGGTGCCTGTAGTCACCGGAATCTGGAGTGCACCAGCCACCAGGGCAGCCAGTGTGGCACGGAGCCACAGCAAAGACAGTCCCCCACCTGTGAAGCATCAGAAGTTGGCCAGTGCCCGGCGGGAGAGGGGGAAGACTCCAGCCACCAAAGCCGCTCCCAGGGGTCCCGGTGGGAGTGTGGAGTCAGCTGTGACACCATCCAAAGTGGGGAAGGGCCACAAGAAACCCGGCAAGTCTGGGAAGAGCAGCACGGCGGAGAAGACCGCCATCATCCCTGCTGCCCAGGAGGCCACCTCCAGCACCAGCCCAGCTGCCCAGGACAGGCCTGCCAGCACAAGCCCAGCTGCCCAGGAAGCCACCGCCAGCACCAGCCCACCTGCCCAGGAGGCCACCGTCAGCACAAGCCCCGCTGGGCCATGAAGGACCGCCAGCAAATGCCCCGCTGGTCTATGAAGGACTGCCAGCAAAAGCTCCGCTGGGCCATGAAGGACCGCCAGCAGCTGAGTCCCTGCAATGGAGACCGCCGCCTCAAGCACCGCTGAACAGGGCACCGCCATCTCAAGCACCGCTGAACAGGGCACCACCATCTCAAGCACCGCTGAACAGGGCACCGCCATCTCAAGCACCGCTGCACAGGTCACCGCCGTCTCAAGCACCGCTGCACAGGGCACCGCCATCTCAAGCACTGCTGCACAGGGCACCGCCATCTCAAGAACCGCTGAACAGGGCACCGGCATCTCAAACACCGCTGAACAGGGCACCGCTGTCTCAAGCACCGCTGGCCCATGAGCGGCAAGGGCACGGGGTGAATGAGGCACTCTGGGCACAGAGCCCCCTCCAGAACCAGTGGAGACTGTCATCCACTACCTCTGTCCTTAGCAGGATGAAGCACTCTGGGCACCATGCCCCCTCCAGAACCAGTGGAGACTGTCATCCACTACCTCTGTCCTTAGCAGGACGAAGCACTCTGGGCACCATGCCCCCTCCAGAACCAGTGGAGACTGTCATCCACTACCTCTGTCCTTAGCAGGATGAAGCACTCTGGGCACCATGCCCCCTCCAGAACCAGTGGAGACTGTTATCCACTTGAGAGACTGTGGCTTTGCAATCCCCAGGGTTGAACAGTAGGCAAACCACCCACTTGGGAGACATGAGAGACTGTGGCTTTGCACTCCCCAGGATTGAACAGTGGGCAAACCACCCACTGTAGAGACTTGTGAGACTGTGGCTTTGCACTCCCCAGGATTGAACAGTGGGCAAACCACCCACTGTAGAGACTTGAGAGACTTTGGCTTTGCAAACCCCAGGGTTGAACAGTGGGCAAACCACCCACTTGGGAGACTTGAGAGACTGTGGCTTTGCACTCCCCAGGATTGATCAGTGGGCAAACCACCCACTGTAGAGACTTGTGAGACTGTGGTTTTGCACTCCCCACCCACTGTAGAGACTTGAGAGACTGTGGCTTTGCACTCCCCAGGATTGAACAGTGGGCAAACCACCCACTCTAGAGACTTGAGAGACTGTGGCTTTGCACTCCACAGGATTGAACAGTGGGCAACCCACCCACTGTAGAGACTTGTGAGACTGTGGCTGTGCACTCCCCAGGATTGAACAGTGGGCAAACCACCCACTGTAGAGACTTGAGAGACTGTGGCTTTGCACTCCCCAGGATTGAACAGTGGGCAACCCACCCACTGTAGAGACTTGTGAGACTGTGGCTTTGCTCTCCCCAGAATTGAACAGAGGGCAAATCATCCACTGTAGAGACTTGAGAGACTGTGGCTTTGCACTCCCCAGGATGGAACAGTGGGCAAACCACCCACTGTAGAGACTTGAGAGACTGTGGCTTTGCACTCCCCAGGATACAGCAGTGGGCAAACCACCCACTGGAGAGACTTGAGAAACTGTGGCTTTGCACTCCCCAGGATTGAACAGTGGGCAAATCATCCACTGTAGAGACTTGAGAGACTGTGGGTTTGCACTCCCCAGGATTGAACAGTGGGCAAACCACCCACTGTAGAGACTTGAGAGACTGTGGCTTTGCGCTCCCCAGATATGGCAGTGGGCAACCCACCCACTGTGGAGACTTGTGAGACTGTGGCTTTGCACTCCCCAGGATTGAACAATGGGCAACCCACCCACTGTAGAGACTTGAGAGACTGTGGCTTTGCACTCCCCAGGATTGAACAGTGGGCAACCCACACACTGGAGAGACTTGAGAGACTGTGGCTTTGCACTCCCCAGGATATGTCAGTGGGCAACCCACCCACTGTAGAGACTTGTGAGACTGTGGCTTTGCACTCCCCAGGATTGAACAGTGGGCAACCCACCCACTTGGGAGACTTGAGAGACTGTTGCTTTGCACTCCCCAGGATAGAACAGTGGGCAACCCACACACTGGAGAGACTTGAGAGACTGTGGCTTTGCACTCCCCAGGATATGGCAGTGGGCAACCCACCCACTGTAGAGACTTGTGAGACTGTGGCTTTGCACTCCCCAGGATTGAACAGTGGGCAACCCACCCACTTGGGAGACTTGAGAGACTGTGGCTTTGCACTCCCCAGGATTGAACAGTGGGCAACACATCCACTGTAGAGACTTGTGAGACTGTGGCTTTGCACTCCCCAGGATGGAACAGTGGGCAACCCACCCACTGTAGAGACTTGAGAGACTGTGGCTTTGCACTCCCCAGGATTGAACAGTGGGCAACCCACCCACTGTAGAGACTTGAGAGACTGTGGCTTTGCACTCCCCAGGATTGAACAGTGGGCATGTGGCCCCCTCGTGGATTTGGTGTCGTGCACTCAAGCGGCTGAGGTGCCCCCCCTTTCCCTCCCCCTGAGATGCCTGTTTAGTTGCTCTCTGATGCTCCTGCAGTGTTCTCTCCGTCATGGTCGGGGATCTTGTGTGGGCCTCACCCATACCGTGTGGTCCCAGCGTTCCACGACTTTCTTAGTGCACTACCTGGACTACTATGCTTGGTATATATTTTGTACGTGGTGTATATATATATTTCTGCCTTCTTGCTTTTAATATATTACAATGGTTACACTCATTTTCTATTGTCACCTCCAGCACCAGCCCAGCTGCCCAGGATGAAGCACTCTGGGTACCAAGCCCTCTCCAGAACCAGTGGAGACTGTCATCCACTACCTCTGTCCTTAGCAGGATGAAGCACTCTGGGCACCATACCCCCTCCAGAACCAGTGGAGACTGTTATCCACTTGAGAGACTGTGGCTTTGCAATCCCCAGGGTTGAACAGTGGGCAAACGACCCACTACCGTGTTCCACGGACTTTATTAGAGCACTACCTGGACTACTATGCTTGGTATATATTTTGTACATGGTGTATATATATGTTTCTGCCTACTTGCTTTTAATATAATACAATGGTTACACTAATTTTCTATTGTCTTTGCATTCTTCTGGGGGATTGGGGGGTGTAACTGTGATGTATTGATATGCATTAGTGTGTGTGTTGTAGTGGGTGAGGGTGGGGGTGTTGCGGGTGTATGTCCCTGTTTTTTCCCTCCCCCCTCCCCTGTGTCATAGGTGCAGTACTCACTGTGGTCTTCGCCGCCGGCGTTCGTGCTCCTTGTAGAGGAGCAGGAAGACTATTGCAGGGAGAATTTGGAGTTCCGGATGCATGGTGTCCTCGTTCCTCGTGGGGTGTGTAGAGGTGAGCGTTTTTCCTTCAGGAATTCTTGTTTCCGCCGTGTTTTTATCCGCGGTGAATCGGAAAAGGTGGCGGATTGGCCTGTCATAATAGTGTGGGTGGTACATTGTCTCCCGCCTGTCTGTTGGCGGTGACCGCTGCGTTGTTTGTTTGTTCCGCCGTGGCAGTCGGAGTGTTAAAGTGGCTGTCTTTGTTGGCGGTTTCCGGCACGGTCGTAATTGCAATTTTTTTACCGCCGGGCTGTTGGCGGTCTTACCGCCGCTTTAACACCGTCCGCCTGGGTTGTAATGACCACCTGAATATATAACAAATGGCTCAGAATCTTTCATGGGGTCTGTGAACTGGACATTGTATTGCATTGGAATATACACTTGCACATGTAAATAAATCTCCATATTCAAATGTATTGTGTCAACTTTTACTGTGATCCATCAACTCATCTAAACGTATACATTGTGTGAAGCTATGTCAATGAGAACAGAACTAATTACATGTGTGGCTTACAGTCAGACACAAAACCACACACTAGGACTGTAACATGAAAAAGGTGACTGGTGGTGTTGTGGGCTACAACCAACTCACAGAGCCTTAAAAACATGCATTGAACAGATATCCATGCAGTTGACATATGACATGTATGGGTCAGAACCAAGTGTCTGGAATTTTCCGAGGTGAGAGCAATAGTACAACTAATATGTGTGGAACAGAAGAAGTCAACTTCATCATTGACGGGCAGCTATCAGTGTGCCAGTATACATACCCTAAATTAGTTGCTGTAATATGTGCCACATTTTCCAACATTATTTCTGACAGACATCAGCAATGACAGTTCCATACTTACCAGTCAACGATTTCTTAAACATACACAATGTGAATGTCTTGAACTGGGGATGACAAATGTTTTGAGTGGCTGACAGTTCCTTGGTCATAGGGGATAAACATTGTCATGGATGTAAATCAATACAGAAAGCATGCCCTACGGCATTCCCCTAACTTGGCCAGTGCATACATGAGAACACCCAGCACTCAATCAACATATTGACATAATTCACTAACTAGATTTATGTAGGCATTAAAACTACTCTTCACTAAAGTAATCTATACTAACTTATCTTAACTTACCCCTACAGCTATCTGTCCTAATCTTAACTTATCTTAAAAATGTAACTCCACACACTAAACATTGTTCCCTCACTCACCTTAAAAGACAAGATACGAGTAGTACAACATAAGCTTAGGCTACACATATGCTAACTTAACCTGTATCCTAAACAAAAATATATGTTTATTTTTTTAGGCTTTTTTTGTTTTAATAAACATAGAAACCAATACATAACCCCCCCCCCCAAAATACTAAAACCCACCTCCAACTATGCTTACTCTATCCTACAGCTAACCTAATCTATATAACTAACCTATCACTACCCAAACAAAACCCACTAAAAATTATAACAATATGAAACGGGAGAAGGGAAGGAAATGGGAGGCTGTTCAACAACATGATTGTATTGTCTTAAGTTTTTTCTTGCAAAACTTGAACAACTTGTAGTTTCTGGCATTGTCCTTCTCAAGTTGGTCTAACCTTGTTATTATGGCTGCCATGTGCCTACTCATGTCCGCCTCAAAGGTTGATGATGTGGCTGCTGCAGGTGGCTGCTGCGGTGCCTGAGTACCGATAGGTGCTGATGAAGTAGATGGGGTTGGACCAGCAGAGGCCCCAATGAGCCCAGGTGTTATACCCGGTGTGGCCTGAATAGTTGTAGCCTGTAGCGGAGGTGCCCCATTTTGGAATGGCCCTGCGCCTGAAGATTTCCCTGCTGATACTTCCTGCCCAACTTATGTACCCGGTCTGTACCTCCATTATGTGGCAGAAACCTTCTGTCCTTTTATCAAAAGCACATTTTGTGCTGTGATCATAGTGGCAGATAAAACATGAGGAGAACATGCCATCAAATACAGCATTGGGTAGAGGTTGAACAAACATGCAATGTACACAGCATCCTCAGATGGCAGATGCTGTCCACCAGACCTTCCACAACAATGCCAATCTCCAAATCAAGACTAAACTTCCTACCAGCCATCTACGGTATCATGTACAGGCCACTGGGTCAACGGCTATCCATTGTTGACCATTAAGGCCCAGAGGTAAGTGGACTACTGTGTCCTTGTGCAACATTTGTGTCATCATACTAGTGAGGATCAAGTGGCCCAACAAGTCCCAAATCCCTGTGCCCTAGTCACAAAGCAGTGCAATGTATGCGAGCCACCACTTTGACACCCCTAGTTCTACATCAAGCCATGGCCAGGCATCATGGATGCAAGGTGGGGTTCATCCAGTAGCAGGACAGGAAAATTGGCACCAGGAATTCTAAGGAATGTCAATGTATCAATCATGAGTCCTTGAGTTAACCTATAATGTGCCTGGGGCGAGCTGGTCTCGTCCTCGTAAACAGTTTCCATGTGCCAGGGACGAGAACAGCTCGTCCTGCATCGGGCACACGGGGAGCGCTGGCGCTCCCCGTGGGCCAACCTCCCACACCCCCCAGTCGGGGATAGAAGGGGAATCGCTTCCCCTTCCACTCTCGACTCTCCCTCGGCAATCTGATGACATCTGCTCGATCACAGCGCGACAACGTCATCAAAAGATGCTGGGAATGTGCTGGAAGCCTTTTGCTTCAAGCGCGTTAGGAGAGAGGACGCAGCACAGGTGAGTCCTTCTCCTGGGGGGCGGTTGGGTGTGGAAAACTGATATGGGGGAAAGGAAAAGGTTTTTCCTATCCCCCTATGCCTCTTTTGGGTGGATTCTTGCTCCACGATCGTGGGCAATGCCAGCGATCGTGGAGTAGGAATCTACCCACTGGACACCAGGGATAGTTTTCTGTTTATTTTGGGAAGCGAACCCTTGAGCAAGGGCCGCTCCCCTGGGGGTATATGTAAATCCGTGTTTCAGACCCCCCGGGGGCATATTGGCAATTTTTTTGGCCGATCTGCCCTTGAGGGGGGGTCAAAACCTCTAGCCACCAGGGATTCAGTTTCACATAATGTTTTAGGGTGGCGACCCCTTAGGCAAGGGTCGCTGCATGGGGGCAATATTTTTTTTAATGTTTCGGTTCCCCCCGGACACGTTTTTGGCCGATCTCCCCCCGGCGGGACGAAACCCACTAGACCCCAGGGATTGTGTTGTGTGTGTGTTTTGTGTCTTGGGGGCATCCCTTCGGCAAGGGTCACCCCCCCAAGGGGGGGCATTAGTGTTGGCCATTTCTGCCCTCCTTGGGGGAAGATCCGCTTATTTTTTTAGGCCCATCAAAGCCACCAAGATGCCAGGGATTTATTTTTCGTTCACCTTTGTTATTTATGTGCTAGGGGGTGCCCCCTTTGGCGAGGGCCACCCCCCCAAAGGGGCACAGAACTCTTGGCCTTATCTGCCCCCATAGGGGGCAGATCAGCCGATTTATTTTAGGTCCATCTGCCCCAAGTGGGGCAGAATCCACTTAAGCTCCAGGGATCTTGTGTGTATGTGTTTTGTTTTGGGGGGGCAGCCCCTTTGGCAAGGGTCGTCCCCAAAAGGGGGCATATTACTGACGGCCATTTCTGCCCCCCTTGAGGGCAGATCAGCCTATCTTTTTTTTTAGCCCTATCTGCCCCCAATGGGAGCAGAAGCCACAAAGACGCCAGGGATTTCTTTTTGTCCTCCTTTGTTACTTTTGTGCTTGGGGTTGCCCCCTTTGGCAAGGGTCGCCACCCAAAGGGGGAACAGAATTGTTGGCCCTTTCTGCCCCCCTTGGGGGCAGATCGGCCTATTTTTTTAAGGCCCATCTGCCTCCAATAGGGGTAGAATCCACTTAGTCAGCAGGGAACATTTGTAAATTATTGGTGGTGGGGTGTTTGTCAACTGGTGAAGTATTTGTATTTGTGATTTTAACAGTTTATGTCTTCTTTTTGTTCTTGTTCAAAGCTTTTGCTTCCTTTCCTTTGGATTCTTGCGGTTTTGGCAGTAGTTGACCCGCGGTTTGTGTAGTTGCATGTTTTAGGCAAGTAGAAGCAACTTACTCCAAAAGAGTATTGTTGACACACATGAATGACATGTTTGTAGGTGGTGTACTAAATGCAGGATTGTGTGTGAAATTGTCCATAGATTTGTGCACAATAATATTTTTGTGTTCTCTTATGACTAATTTACGTTTCTTTTTTTCTTTTTAGTGGGCTATCATTGGTGATTGCTGTGTCTGTACAGAGTAGTTGCTGGTGAGTCTATTTTTTTCAGGCAAGTGAGTGCTATAGTTTTTCAGTACATAACTCTTTGTGATAAACCCGCACTTTGTTTATTACTCATTTTAGAGAGTGCTGGTTGTTGTTGGCTATCCATTTGTTGTTAGAAAGGATCATGGCTAGCCACAGAGTGACCACTCAGCAGGTTGTTGGCATGCTTTTTGAGTCATCTTCTGAGCATGACTATCAGACTGACTCTGCATCTAAGGCAGAGGAGGAAGTGAGAGATTCTGGCAGTGAGTTTTCTGTCCGAGAGGAATCTTCTGATGAGGGGGCCACTCTGAGTGCAGATGAAGGGCCTGTTTTAGAGGAGGACACTGATGTGCCAATATTGCAGCAGCCTTGGGCTCAAAAGTTTCCCTTTGGAAGGCCTGACACCTGGGTTGCCCCAAACATGGGCCAGCCACAGTTGCCTGCCTTTACTGGTCTCCCAGGGTATAGAGTAAATACAGAGAACTTTTTGCCTGTCAATTTCTTTGAGTTGTTTATGGACAGTGTATTTTTGGAAGAGATCGTTGAGCGGACTAATTTGTATGCGGAGCAGTATTTAAGGGACAACGCTGCCAGACTTAGGCCTCAGTCTAGAGCTACCCAGTGGGTTCCCACAAATCTGGAAGAGATTAAAAAGTTCTTGTGTTTGACTTTTTGGATGGGGTTGATAATGAAGCCGTCTCTGGCCTCTTATTAGCCTTCTAGTCCCCAGATGGCAACTGCTATATTTCCTGCAACTATGACTCTTAATTACTATTTGCTTCTTCTTCGAATGCTGTATTTTGCTGATAATGCTTAGAGCTGCTGGCTCTGAAATTTTCAGACAGGAGGGATATGTACATGCTAACTACCATCCATGATGGAAGTACTTCCCCTGTGACTGTTTGGGGTCAGGTTGCCGAAGTGCACAAACCTGCGTGCATTTTGGACTACATTAAGCACATGGGTGGTGTTGATAGAGTAGATCAGAGGTTAGAACCTTACACTGTTACTCGTAAGTCTTACATGTGGTATGAAAAGTTGGCCATCCATTTATTTCATTTGGCAACGTTTAATGCTTTTATTGTGTTCAAGGATTGTTCCCCTGAGTCAAGGATGAAATTTGTTAAATTTCCGGAGTCCGTGATAGAGAGACTTATTGTGGTGGAACAGGCAAGAGTTCCTAGAGTAGCAGTGGTGGAGGATGTGGCTAGATTGAAAGATTGGCCACTTTCCTGATCACATTCCTCCCACTCCCAAAAAAGACTTGCCCACTAAGAAATGTGGAGTGTGTGCCTAAAAATGTATCTGGAGGGAGAGCCGGATGTATTGCCCTGATAGCCCTTCAACACTTGGGCTGTGTATGACTGGCTGTTTCAGGAGTTACCACACCCTAAAACAAATTGGGGAAATATTGTGAGCGTTAACTGCCTCTTTTATATTTTCATATGTTCAGTTTCATGGTGGGCATTTCTATCATGTATTCAGTTAGAGCTTTTGTGTTTGTAGTTTTGAACGTATTTATAATTAGCTTGTGTTTTCTTTGTTGTTTAAAAACAACAAAAAAGTGAAGGTGGTGTGCATGGAGTGGCGCTTGGCTGGAGGTGTGCTTGGAGTGGCGCTTGGCTGGCGGTGTGTGTGGAGTGATGCTTGGCTGGCAGTGTGCATGGGCTGGCGTTTGGCTGGTGTTGTGCATGGGGTGGCATTTGGCTGGCGGTGTGTGTGGAAAGGCGCTTGGCTGGTGGTGTGCGTGGAGTGGCACTTGGCTGGCGGTGTGCATGTGGTGGTGCTTGGGCGGCAGTGTGCATCGGGTGGCGCTTGGCTGGTGGTGTGCATGAAGTGGTGCTTGGCTGGCGGTGCCAGCCAAACGTCAGTCCACACACTCCCATCAGCTGGTATAATTGCTGTATCAGGCATGTTGGTATATGTAAGTGATGGGCCATTGAGTGACGGTGTCTGTCGATGCAAGTGTTGTAATGTGCTGGGCACGTTGCGTGGCGGCATGAATGGTCTTGTGCATGTTATGTATGAAAAGTGTGTGAATGGACTGTAAAGTGGTTGGTGCCTTGTCGTGGCTTTACAGCTCGCGAGTTGTGAGTTATTGGTTCAGTTTTTTGACCTTTCAGTTATTAACAGTGCATTTCATTTTTGTGAAACCTTTTGTTAATAAAATTTGATCTACTAAACCATCACTCACCCTTGTGCCATATCCAACCAGTATGTGTGGTAAAAAGTATAAAACCTATTCCGCTGTAATCAGGCATCGCAGCACACCCGTGACACACTAGGTGTCTCGGGTGGGACCCTGATGATGAAGCATGCCACCAACTTGTTTGGTGGGTGAGTTTTTTTTTTTAACATTACCTAAGTGGTTTTCTTTTCAGAATTTTTGTGTTTGGAACATCACAGAAGTACGTGGACACATCAAAATGATCTATTACTAAACTACCTGTGTTTGGGGGGGCACCTATATTTTTGGTCCCAGGTACGACCTTCATCTAGGGAAACCTACCAAACCCAGACATTGTTTTAAACTAGACACTCCAAGGAGTCCAGGGAGGTGTGGCTTGCGTGGATCCCCCAGCATTTTATTACCCAGACTCCTCTGCAAACCTCAAAATTTGCTTAAAAAAGCATTATGTCCTCACTCTTCTTTGTAGGATCACCGCTCTGGCACAAATTAACTACCACCCAGCGTTCCCCTCAATCTCCCAAGTAAAATTATACCTCACTTGTGTGGGTTCCCAAAGCAGAGTCAGCCTAAAGATGTGTAAAAGAAAAATATGTGCTTATAAGCTCGCTCTACTACCCCCTCAATCTCTACAGGTTTTAGGCCTTTTTCTGTTGCCGGCACCTGGCCACCCACACAAGTGAAGTATCATTTTTATCTTGGGGGAGCGCTGGGTGGAAGGAAATCTGTGACTCCTCTCATGTTCCAGAACTTTCTGTCACTGAAATGTGAGGAAAAAGTGTTTTTTTGGCCAAATTTTGAGGTTTGCTGAGGATTCCTGGGTAAGAAAACACTGGGTGCCCAGTTTTCAGAAATGTTTGGGTTTCGTAGGTTTCCCTATATGGCTGCTGAGCCCAGGACCAAAAACGCAGGTGCCCCCCACGCAAAGATAGGTAATTTTGTATTTGATAATTTTGATCTGTCCACATAGTGTTTTAGGGCATTTCCATTCGCAGGCACTAGGCCTACCCCCACAAGTGAGGTACCATTTTTATTGGGAGACTTTGGGGAGTGCTGGGTGGAAGGCAATTTGTGGCTCCTCTCAGATTCCAGAACTTCCTGTCACTGAAATTTGAGGGAAATATGTTTTTTTAGCAAAAGTTTGAGGTTTGCAAACGATTCCGAGTAACAGAACCTGGTGAGAACCACACAAGTTACTCCATCTTGGATTCCCCTAGGTGTCTAGTTCTCAAAAATGCACAGGTTTGGTAGGTTTCCCTAGGCGCCCGCTTAGCTAGAGATCAAAACCCACAGTTAGGCACATTCCAAAAAAAAGCTCTGTTTTCTTCGGGAAAATGTGAATTGTCCACGTTGTGTTTTGAGGCATTTCCTGTCGCGGGCACTAGGCCTACCCACACAAGTGAGGTACCATTTTTATTAGGAGACTTGGGGGAACACTGGGTGGAAGGAAATGTGTGGGGCTTCTCTCAGATTCCAGTACGTTCTGTCACTGAAAAGTGAGGAAAAAGGGTTTTTTTGCCAGATTTTGAGGTTTCCAAAGGACTCTGGGTAACAGAACCTGGTGAGAGCCCCACAAGTCACCCCATCTTGGATTCCCCTAGGTGTCTAGTTTTAAAAAATGCACAGGTTTGTAGGTTTCCCTAGGTGCCGGCTGAGCTAGAGGCCAAAATCCACAGCTAGGCACTGTGCAAAAAACAGCTCTGTTTTCTTTGGGAAAATGTGTTGTGCCCACGTGTTATTTTGGAGTATTTCCGGTCGTGGGCCCTAGGCCTACCCACACAAGTGAGGTACCATTTGTATCAGGAGTCCTGGGGGAACGCTGGGTGGAAGGAAATTTGTGGCTTGTCTCAGTTTCCAGAACTTTCTGTCACCAAAATGTGTGGAAAAAGTGTTTTTTTAGCCAAATTATGAGGTTTGCAAAGGATTCTGGGTAACAGAACCTGGTGAGAGCCACACAAGTCACCCCATTTTGGATTCCCCTATGTGTCTACTTTTCAAAAATACACAGGTTTGGTAGGTTTTTCTAGGTACCGGCTGAGCTAGAGATCAAAACCCACAGTTAGGCACATTCCAAAAAACACATCAGTATTAAATGTAAAAAATTGATGTGTCCATGTTGCGTTTTCTGTCGCAGGCATTAGGCCTACCCACGCAAGTGAGGTACCATTTTTGTTGGGAGACTTGGGGGAACATAGAATAGCAGAACAAGTGTTATTGCCCCTTCTCTTTCTCTGCATTTCTTCTTTCCAAATGTAAGACAGTGTGTAAAAAAGACATCTATTTGAGAAATTCCCTGTAATTCACATGCTAGTATGGGGACCCTGGAATTCAGAAATGTGCATATAATCACTGCTTCTCAACACCTTATCCTGTGCCCATTTTGGAAATACAAAGTTTTCCTTGATACCTATTTTTCAGTCTTTATATTTCACCAAATGAATTGTTGGATACCACGTACATAATGAAAACCTATTTAAAGGTGCAGCTCATTTACTGGCTCTGGGTACCTAGGGTTTTTGATGAACCTACAAGCCCTAAATATCCCCCAACCAGAATGCATTTGTAACAGTATATTGGTTTAAAATATCTGACCTTGCAAGAAAAAGTTACAGAGTAAAACGTGGAGAAAAATGCCTGTTTTTTTCACCTCAATTTCAATATTTGTTTATTTCAGCTGTTTTTGTTTTCTGTACGAAAACCTTGTAGGATCTACACAAATGACCCCTCGGTGAATTCAGAATTTTGTCTACTTTTCAGACATGTTTAGCTGTCCGGGATCCAGTATTGGTTTTAAACCCATTTCTGTCACTAACTGGAAGGAGGCTAAAAGCACAAAAAATAGTAAAAATGGAGTATGTCACAGTAAAATGCCAAAATTATGTTAAAAAATATGGTTTTCTGATTCAAGTCTGCCGGTTACTGAAAGCTGGGAAGCTGGTGATTTTAGCACTGCAAACTCTTTATTGATGCAATTTTCAGGGAAAAAAACAACAAGCCTTCTTCTGCAGCCATTTTTTCCAATTATTATTATTATTTTTTTAAATGAATGTTTTGCTGAATTCTTTCTAATTTCTTGGCCTCCTTCAGGGGAACCCACAAACCTTTGGTAACTCTAGAATCCCTAGGATGTTGGAAAAAAAGGACACAAATTTGGAGTGGGATAGCTTATGTGGACAAAAGGTTATGAGGGCATAAGCGTGAACTGCCCCAAATAGCCAAAAAAGTCCTGGCAGCTTCCGGGTTAACACCTGCTCAAAGCACGCGCTACAAGGGGGCAAACGATTCCTAACAATGGGCCCCTATGTACAGTTCAGGGTTAGTGCACATATAGTTTGCCCTACGTCTGAACAGTACATCTATTTTGTCTACAGATTTTGTAACTATTGCCCCGTACCATATGGTATGGTGTGCAATATGTCCAATGTGGTGCACACAGGATGGCTGTATGGGTGCCAAACAGGGTACAGGAAGAGTGTCACTGCACTGGATGCAGCTACAGTATTCCTTCTTATTGAACTCCCTGTGCACATGCATGTCTAACATCTCCTAAGTACCGAGTATATACTCAGCATTCACATTCTAGGCATACGTGATGTGACCAAGCTCACTCACAATTATCATAATGGGTAGATCATGTTGTAAATCTGAACACATCTAGTTTGCTACAATCCGTAGACATGTCCCACATCCATCTGGAGCAGAGTTGTATTCTTATGGTGTACTCAACTGACTGTTGCCCAGCACAATAAGGCTCCTTGCACGGATGCTGCCTCACTTAAATTCTAAAGAGTAGTGAGTGTCTCCTACAAAGGCACCCTAGAGACCGCAACACATGTACATCATCTGTACCATTTCATGAGTAACTGAAAGCAACGTGCGGCACACAGTGCTGTAAAAAGTACTGTGACAAATATGTTGGCAACAGGCATGCTATTAAGATAAACAGCCCCTCTGACACATATCTTGTCTGACATCACTGTGTATGTGGGCATGCTTTCCTTTTTGTAACACCCAGAATTCCTTAGCAGCACACAGTGGCACTTGTGCAACAATCAACTTTTTCCCCCTCCTCAACATTGCATCAGACATGATGTCCACATTCTAACTCAGATGAAGTCATCTCATTGGACAGACATTACATTTCAACATTGCATTGGGCACATCAAACCCTCTCGCATCAAAACCTGGAATGACACATGTAACGCACAAGGTGACACTTACTGGCTGCATCAGGTTCTTTAAATTGGAACACTTCTCCAACAGTGTAGGGTGAAGGCCCACCTGCATGACATGATAGGAACACTTATTTTAGAGGTTTGGGAATATTTAAGTGCTTGGACAACTGTTACACATTCAACTTGTTAAGCTCAGTAAGCTAGTCAACTTTGTGGCAGGACTGAACAACTGCTAACATTACAATTCTGTCAATAAGACAAATGGCCAAATAATAGAGGCCCAGGCACCACCAAAGCGTCACGTTCCCTGACGCCCCAGTGGCGCATTTCACTGCACCATATGTACAGGTATTTGTCATGGAGCATTTTGTAGCATTACACCTCCTTGCACACATGGGGCAGCATGACACAGTATTATGCATCAGAGGGGCATGCAATGGTTGTTCCAGTTCATTGGTTTTGTTGCTGCCCCAGATGTTGAAGACATATCTTACATATTACACACGTCAAAAGACTAACAACTAACTGGGGGTGGTGCAAGCATAGCTTAGTGTTGAGGAATGCATTGATACTTCCTTGTTTCTTGCTTCTTATATGTGTGCACCATTTGAAGGCACACACAGTTGAGCTAAAGTGCCATACACGTTTGCTTATGTTCATGTAGGTGTCCCTTCCTGCAGATTAAAAAGATAACATAACCGATATCTTGGCACTGCTATGTGGGCAGCAATTGTCACCATTGTAGACTGTTTATGTCCTGGAAGGGATGGCAACCTGCACATACACACTCCCCTCAACACAGACACACTTGCACTGTGGTCCAAGTATGCCTGTGTTGCGCAGGCTGCTGAGTTATGTGCAGGCACAGACGCAGGCCTGTCCTGCACTCTTGCTAATACAAGGCAGGCCTGTATTAAAAATTCAGCACTCCCTGGCACTGATAGTGCCTACCGCTATGGTTTTTGTGGCAGTAAGTTTGACACAAAAACCATGGCGGTAGGCCGGGTCATAATCCCGAGGGTGGGATTGTGATGGCCGCCGGGCTGGAGACTGAAGTCTCTAGCCCAGCGGCCGTTACCACCCTGGCAGTTGTTGTGTTAAAGTGGCGGTCTTTGATGGCGGTTACCGCAAGGGACAAAATCCCATTTGTTTTACCGCTGGCCTGTTGGCGATATTAACACCGATTTAACACCGACCGCCAGTGCTGTAATGAGGGCCTTCATGGGGTGTATGCGATACACAATGTACACAAAGAGGAATGTGCAAGTAGTCTGCACCTGGTGCATAGCTAAACTCAGTTAAATGCTGTTTGCTTAAGGCACAAAGGGGCAGATTTTAGAAAAGTGGCACTGCACTCAATGCAGCGCCACTTTACTTGAGCCCCTTGGCACTTCCCTACTGCCACCATGTGTGTGCCACATTTACAATTCGGAGCACCATGCTGCAGGGTGTGGGGGCAATAGCGTTATTAATTTTTGACACTATTGATATACTCTGCAGGAGTAGCGCCATACATTTGGTGCTACTCCTGCAGAGTAAATAGGGGCCCATTATACATAATAGTATGTCCCCTTTTAACACCTGCTCTGAGCAGGCATTAAAGTGCAGAAATAAATTGGCACAAGAAAACTCCTTGCGCCATTTTTTTGACCCCTCTAATGGGGTAACGCCCCCCCTTGTATACATAAAGACTGGTGCAGGCTTAATATGGTGCAAGTGTTTACGAAGTGGCACAATACATGCATTGTACATATGGGGCAGGGAAAATGCCACATTAGCGCTGCCTTAGCATCAAAAATAATGATACTATGTTGGAACTAAGGTGGCATTAGGGGGACTTAAATCTGCCTCAAAACTTTCTGTTCTGACCCTTAACAAAACATGCTGCGTCAACCTTATGTCCCGCTGTCATGCACATGCAAATGAGGATGTTGCAGTCGAGATTGGGTACTTACCAACTGGTCTGCCAACCTGAAACCCAGTGTGATCCAATAAATCTTTCTCTCATGCAATCAGGTCTACCCAATTGTGTTTGATCTGGTGGTCGATGCGCACAACTCCAAATATCCATTGTAGTTGGTGGAGCACCTTGTCCCACCACAGCTTCCGTTCCTCTGTTTGGTAGCTCTGTTGACCTGGTCAGCATCAGGGGGAGGTAATGTTTCATGAGCCAGATGAACACTGCCAGTTCATCAGCACTCATCCTATGTGCTCTCCCTTTCCGAGACATTTAAATTTTTCTCCTCCGTACAAAATAGATAGCCTCCAAATAAAATAAGTAACTACCCCACGTAACCAATACCCCAACAGACTACGCTACCCCAAGACAAACATCCCACAATACAATAACAATAACAGGACAAAAACACTACACAAGACTCAGGAAAATGGAAAAATGTACAGGACAGCAAAGGACACAGCACAAAACTCTCAATAACCACCACTCCTTGAACAGCACCAGCTCCACACACCCTCTCACAATCACAGACAAAAAGACTGTAAAGTAAAAGTGAAAGTGAAATCACTATACCATGCATGCAGCAAGGAAGCCGTGTTTCGTCACTTCCTGGGCGTGCACATCACGTTTTCTGATATGTGTTTTTTTTTTTTACGCATGACGCTCATGCGTGGTTATTTTCCAATTAAGACTGTCAAGACCTGTCGATTTGTGATTGACAGACAGGGGCCAGGAGTATTTTTTTGGAATAGCGTAGTATTGAGTATTGCCGTTTGCGTCAAAAGTTTTGATGCATTACGGGAATGCGTGGTATTCCTTCCCATGAAGGCTGGCAAGGCCTGTTGACTTGTGATTGACTCACAGCAACCAGGCATCATTTTTTAGAATACCGTGGCATGGAGTATTGCCGTTTGCATAAAAAAGTTTGTCCCATAACAGGAATGCTTGGATTTTGTTGGAAAGGCTGACAGTGCACCCAGATTCACATACAATGTCACAGGGGCTATACTTGTATGTATGTAGTCAGTATGGTATGACTACGTGTGTGTGCATGTGCATTCATTTTGTAACTGTAACATCGGAATATGTTACCATATGTTTGTATGTGTGTGTGATGCATGCGATGACTGATTCCATTTGCATATGTGCATGTGTTGGTATACTTATTCTACATATATGTTATTACATATGTACTGGAAGTGTAAATAGTGATGTAACACACATTTGTGGGTCTACCACATTGTCATGTCTGATTTTCAAACGTATTTTTGACCACAACACATTAGATATGATGGGTTATGTCCAATACATGTTCATGCATGTGATACCCTTGACAAATTGTACCCAGAGGATGCAGTTGATTTCACGTAACCCATGGCTATGTGAGTGCATGTGTGTACACACTGTTGTGTGATGTATGGTTCAGGGTTCATGATGCTATGTTACATGTTTAACATATGGTTCCCTATGCAACTATGATGCAGGAGATGGTGTACTCACATGTGTCAATGAAGGCTGGTATGTGACGTGTGTGGAGAGACATGTGTAGTGTAATATGTGTAAAGAATGCCAAAGCAATGTGTTAATGGGATTTAAAGTCTCACAAATCTATCTTCCTGCATGGACATATGTTGGACATTGTATGACGGCATATCAGTGCCACCTATGTTTCTGTATGTGGGAACACATCTGATGGTCATTTAAGTCTATGTATGATCATGTGATACAAATACATTTTCAGGAGTGGAATGTAGACTTTTGTGCATACTCCAATACAAAATACAAGGCCTGTACCATTGAAGTGGTACAAGTGGGCAGAGAAATCAGACATATGTTTGCAAGGCACAAACTAGGTACATGCAATTGACCACAATATGTTTGATATGACTGTTACATACAATGGCATACAATTGTGTAGCAGGGTTGCAGTCAGGCAATGATGGCACCCTAGTCATCATTGCTCCTGTGGGACTTTGTGTGTCCACACTGATCCAGGTTGACGCTGCTCCACTCAGTTCAGTCCACTGTGCACATGCATCAGGCCCCCGTGTCAAAAGTCAATGTAGCCTCAGCATGGTAGTTAGGGGGTGGTAGGCGGAGATCTACCCTCATCATGATAGCTCTTTAGCAGCGCAATAGGCAGTTCCCTGCAGACATACACCTGTACAAATGTGATCACATGGCCTGGGATTTTTAATTTCCTTTGGGGTACTTGATGTCAGGCTTACCGTATCATGTACAGGAGACTGGCTGTTTATACGTGTAGGACATGTCTGATCATTTGGCATGGTCTGAGACAAATGGTTATGCATTGTAAGTATTTTCCATATGCAGCTTGGTTAGGGCCTGTATTTCTAGTGTAACTTGTTTATGTTTTCTGAATCAGTGGACATATGTTGGGTGCTCACATGGTAACATTGTTGTGTTGCACAGTTGGTATTGGTCTATGTGTGTACCCTGTCCAACATTAACGGCATATCTTGTTTGGAATTGATTTGGTCCTGCATTGCTGGCATACTTTAGGCTGCTTACACTTTGTACACATCTTCTACTGCAACATTGTCGAGTCATACATGGACAGGATGCTATGTGTGACTTGTGTAATTTGAAGATGTACACATCTTCCTACTACTGGCTATGTGACAGTTTCCCTCCCATGTCCAGGCTTTGCGGGATTACCTGACTTCCACATACACAGGACAGTACACCAGCCACAGCACTTGTGTAGTGTACAAGTGACCTCTGCATGTTGTATCTCTAAGTGTCGGAGGGAGTATCTCAGTTGTTCTTCCACATCCTTTGGTGTACATGAGCGTGCACTCACATCTACATTCCACAACCTATGTCACGGTCATCATGCGTGTATCTTGTTAGTGTGAGAAATCATCTCAGCTTTGAATTTATGATTTGCCACATGCAACATATGCGTCTCCTTCTTCACCCATACAATTTAGGGTGGGTCACTGACATGTTTGGACATTGCTAGACTTACATGCACATCCCAAACTGGATTGGCATGTGGGAGACCTAGACATTTTAGGGTATTGGTCCCAGTAGGTCATTTTCTCTTGGTCAGGCATGTGACAATGAGACGTGTGTTTTCATATGTGGTGTGTGATGGTATCATACAGACCATCCTGGGTTACCTTGCTGATACATATCAACCATTGTAGGTTATTGCAAACCCTTTCCTACCTAGGCCATACACAGATACCTCAGTCTTCACATGCATTTCTGGATTAGCTGCAGGCATATTTCAAGACAGCACAATTGTTTGACATGTGTGTTAGAATGTACATAGGAAGTGCTACAGACTCTGCCTGTACTCCACACACACACATTATTGTGGTGGTGCATTCTCCCATTAAATTCCTCATTCCTGGCTATGGAGCATATGTGTGGAGAGTGGATCAGCACCCATTTCTGCTTCATTGTTCTAGCGACCCTTAGCACATTCCACAGCCAGCATGTGTGTGCTATATTTGCGGTGCCGCGCATCATGTGGCAGAGTTGAGACCAATTGTGCACACAGTGCGTAATGCCAGTGATATACGGTGCAGTGTTAGGCTCAAACCTTTGTCCCTAACCCTAGACAGTCCATGAAGGTCGATTGATACCAATAGTGTTCCCCCTTGTCACACGTGCTCAGTGCTGCCGTTACTTCTACCTGCCTGAGATGTGACACTGTTTATTTCCTTATTTTCAAATAGCCCATTTGGAAACAGCCCGACTGTATGTATGCCCCCCTGGCACACATCTTGCCTGGCATAGCCATGATGTGGTGAAAGGGGTAGGAATTTTCTCCATGCCTACTTAACGCCAATTAGTTTTTCTGGTGCCTAGATGTAGGCCTTTGAGAGTCACATGAGCATGAGTTATGTGACACAGGTGTGTGGCATGGAGGTGCTAGACTCTCTTACATCACAACTAATGTTCTAACAATCTTTGTAACTGTTGTGTTTTTTTCCTGCTCTCTGAGGTATGAGCAACATTCCAATGGCATATGTAGTAGAGAATGAGCACACCATGGACAATCTGGTGTAAAGTGATTTAATGGTGATATGTACAAGGTGATATTGGTTGTACAGTGTCTCGGTGTAGAAGTACCGTAGAATTTGGTGTCTCCTGTGAACTCCAGCAACAGTGTTTTGTTGTTCCCCCTCCACCTGTGCTGCGCCATTGTCATCTTCCTCCTCATTGGGGACATCTAACAGTTCCTCCCAGGAAACATTAGTCTGAATACATATGTTATGCAAGATTGCACATACAAGGATCATCTTGCATACCAGGGGTGGTGCATACAACAGGCTTCCTCCTGTCAGGGCCAGGCACCTGAACCTTGACTTCAGGAGCCCAAATGTCCTCTCCACCACATTTTGAGTCCTTCTTTGCCCTTCATTGTATGCCCGCTCTTCCACCGTTGTCGGGTTGCCAAAAAGAGTTATCACCCATGGCAGGATGCCGTTAACTTGGTCGGCTGCAAAGGAATGAGAGAACTTGCATCTGTCATGCATAATAGTGGTTTTGTATGTGCCAGGGCAGATGTTATTTTTAGGTGGAGTGGGGGCTCAGACTTGCTTCTGGTATTGTGTGTTCCTGTTTTGTTGATTGGTTGCATTGGTGTGTAGTGGTGGACAATACTATCATGGGTTGTGGCTCAGGGACCTGGTGACTGTCAAATAAAATCTGGACTGACAGTTCGACCCTGCAAAATATGTGTTGCGTTGTCCATATTTGAGGCTGTGTCCTATTGTTAGTGGAACTGACCACCTCCTTGCTCCACAATAGTGTCATTTGTATTGACACTATGGTAGCCCTACAAGGCCAAACTCAGGCCTCCATGTTACCATGTGGCACTACGCATGCAGTGCAACACTTAGTGACCTTTTGTGGCAGATTATGCCTGTGCCAGCCATCAGGTGTACAAGGGTGTCAGGAATAAGACCATGAGCCGTCCAGGTCCCGCCCGAAACTCCGCTGCGCGCCTCTGCGGCACTTTATGCGCACCACTTGTCATCCCCTCTTGTTCCAAAGATGGCCATCAGCGTTGTCTGCCCTGTGGCAAAGCTCATAGAGCTGCAGGTTCAGGACCTTGGTGGACAAGATGCACTTATCAGTGCTATTCCATGAAGGGACTACAATTCCCATGTTTTTAGAGGCAGCAGCCATCTTGGGGTGTGGCAAGCCTATAAAGCCCAGCCACACCCAAGCATGTTGCTCACTATTTTGAAGACTTTGGTGCAGTCAGACCTCGTGGGGGTTTCTCTGAAGAAGAGCAGAGTTCCTGCATGGCAGAGTGACATCCAATCGAAGTATCCCTGTTTCCATGGTAAATTAAAAAATGAGTAGGTCGTACTCCTAGCGGTAAGTCCTTGATGAATCCAATTTTGGAGGAAGTTGTTACTTCCAGAAGTAAAGAGCCCCTTAGCACAACGAGCAAAGCGTTTTCAGTTTCCAGAGTACAGCGGCCTTGGCGTGACAATCAAAGGCGTTTCAGAGCACAGGTGTAAATCGCTCTTTGCACGGCAATTCAAGCACTTCAGTTCACAGATGTAAAGCACTCTAGGCACGGCAATTCAAGCGCTTCAGTCCACAGGTGTAAAGCGCTCTTGGCACGACAATTCAAGCGCTTCTGTCCACAGATGTGAAGCGCTCTTGGCACAGCAATTCAAGCGCTTCAGTCCACAGATGTAAAGCGATCTTGGCACGGCAATCAAAGCGCTTTAATCCACAGGAGTAAAAGGCTCTTGGCACATCAATCAAAGTGATTCAAGCCACATGAGTAAAGTGCCCCCTCAGCATAACGAGCGTAGCACTTCAGGCAAGACAAGTAAAAGCGCTTCCTGATATCATAAGTAAAGCGCTTCAAGTTCAATGAGTAAAAACCTTTCGGCCTTTATAGTTGTGAATGTGAAAGTATTTTGGAGATAAGCAAATCATAGTTTTCATTGTTTTTTGGAAAGCATAATATGTGAAAAGCATATTTAATTCTTTGAGATTTTCTAGGTCATGATCAAAGGTTTATGTTATGAATGCATAGATGTTACAGGAGTGATATTCTAAGTATGATCATAGTCCAAAGCTCTTGCCATCTCTTGGTTCTGAGGTCGTAGTTTATTCTTGTTCCATGTTTCAAAGAAGGGGCTTTGCCCTCATTTCAAAAGGGGTCTCCATCTGATATATCGTAGACACATTTAGTCAAGAGTCTATTGATGAGTTACATTTCTATGAATGAGTAAGAGCATGTTTGTTCTAACCTTTTCTTTTCAGATCTCTCTCCCTGCTGTTCCCTACCCTAATTCCCTTCCCCCTGACTGACTCCATCATAACTCTGTGCTATAATAGCTTTCTGAGTTGGTGACGCCGGAAGGTTGGCCTTTTGTTCAGCAACGTGCAGATCCCGAAGAAAGGACACTGTGACAAAGGTTGAGATTCACACAATAGGAGGAGTAGCAAAATTGGTGCAGATGAATCTCCAAGGTTCCTAAACATGATTTATCACAGACATTTTCAACACATGTACAGAGCAGGAGATAGGAGGGGGCACACCTTAATTGTGAATGGGTCCTTATGTATTGTGCATGAACTGGTCAGGTATGTTCTCAATGCTCCTACAGAGTCCTACTATGACATCCATTATCTTGACTCTATTTCACCTACTCTACACCATGGTGTGCCTTTTATTGTATACGGTACACACATGGTGGTGTTAGGGGAGCTCTAAGGGGTGCAAGAAAAGTGGCACTGGACTAGGTTCAGCGTCTAGTTTCACATATCTGCCCCATGGTCTTTCATGGCTGGTGATGTTGCATTCCTATATGTTCAGCACAATGCACCAGACAGGTGAAGGTGCACACAATGGGTATGTCTGTTATGTTTAGGTGATATGTAGTTGGTGATGGCAACACTTGGATGGCATTTGATACTGGTGCAGCCGGAGGCTTCAACACCATGACAAATGTGGGGCTGTGCCTATATGTGACTTTCTATACCTTAATATGGGCAATGCCTTTCACATAGCTGAACTATTCATTGTTAGGTGTTATGTGTGTGGGATCTGTATTTAGTTGTCAACCTGTGGACACCTATAGTGGTTTGGGCCCTGTTTCTCTATGCAAAGAGGACATTGCTCCACCTGTCCTTCACGTGGTGTGCCTGTCAGGTTGTGGCTGTATTATGTACATATGGGTGTAAGTGTGTGTGATGCACAATGAATGCAGTATAGTGTGGCATGTGGCATATGTGTTGTCTGTACATCTGTGTTTCCCTGTCCATGTGTGTTTAGTGTGGTGTATGTTTTGTTTGTACTACAATGCTGGTGTGTTGGCTTTGTAATGATTGGTATGGTGTCTTACCTACAGGTAGCCCATTGCCATATTGCCAAACCTGGAACCACTTGTTGATTATGGAGTGGCGGAATATGTAGGCATCATGGATGCTGCCGGAATATGTGGCGAGGATGTTTGTGATGAGCCCATGGTGGTCCACAATGGACTGCACATTTATAGAATGGGTGTGTTTGCGGTTCCTGTAAAGGTGTTCTGTTGCTGCAGGTGGCACAAATTGGACATAGGTGCAGTCCATTGCACCCAGCACATGCCGGAACCCAGTATTTTAGCAGAAACCTTGCTTGGTCTCCTGCTGCAGGTGCTGGGTGTTAGGGAAGCAGATGTGGTGGGGTGTGAGGTGGATGATCTAATCTAGAACCTTTGGGAGGAAGGCTGAGAAGGATGGCTGGGAGATGCCAGCCACTTGTGCGCCCATTGTCTGGAATGATACTGTCGCCAGCTAGGTGTTTGGTCATAGGTGGAGTAGTTGTAGGAGTTTCCACCCTTGCTGTGATGTCTGGTGCAATGTGGTGTAGCAAGCATACAATCGACTCCGCTTCAGATGGTAGGTTCTGAGGACATCTTGTTCCCTGAGCACAAGGATGGTTGTGTTCTGTCGAAATATCCTCTTCCACCTTCTGCGCTGCCTTTGTGACTTCTGTGATGGTGTTTGGGGTTGCTGCAGTGGTGCTGGTGGGACCTGTTGTCCTCGCTGTCGTCTATGACGTGTGCCAAGCTGGAGCATTAGCAGTTCCATCTTGTCCAGGGGGTTGCCAAGGCTCCTTCTTTGTGTTTTCCTCAAGTAGTAGTGTGCGGGCCTCATTTTAATGCCTGGTGTGACCAGGTGTTAAAGGACTTTGTGTCATTTTTTGGGACCGGTTCCTTAATGTGCATTGTCTTTGCGTTATGCAGTATATATGGCGCTGGGCGGATAGCGTCATTTTTTCGGAGGAAACACCTACCTTGCAAATCATTGACACTAAATGACGCAAGGTGAGGTGGCGGTCCTAAAAAATGACGCTAACTCAGAAATGTTGTTGCTAGACAGGTCTAGCGGCAAAATATAAATATGGCGCTAAGTTAGCGCTGCTTTTGCGTCATATAAGAAGGAGCAAAGGTGGTGCTAACTTTTCTTAAATACGGGCCTTAGTATTGTAATTCAAAACTATGACCTATTTGTGGTCTAGTTTAGGCCTGGGTGAAAGTTTAATTACACTGGAGTAATCTGAGTTATTTCAGTAATTTCACATTACTATTTTGATTACACAACTACACGATGTGCATGAGTATGAGCAATTCAGCACAAAAATCCTAGAACAGAAGCACAGGAACAACTAACTTAGCAAGTGCAAGTGACTGTTAATTGCTGCTGTTTGTGCTTTGTTGATTTTAGACCTATTTTGTTACCACAAAATGCATCCTTGGATTGCTTTTGGATGCAAGCATGCATTGTGAGCTAAGAAAATAGTGATAATTGCTGGGTTATGCTCCTAGCTTTACTCTGCGTAATCTTGTGTAGTTCCGCTTTAATTTCACATAATTACTGTAAGAAAATGCCTCTTTTTGTATGTTCACCCCTGCATTTTTGGACTGATGTTGCTTGCTTTTCGACTGTGTGCAGACTGTCAAACTCATAATCGGGCCCTAAGTTTCCAGTCCTGATCTTTTATCTTAAAAATGTATATTGCATTCTGGTTAAAGCAGTGTTATTTTGCTAGAATCAGCCCAAATAGGCTGGCAACGCACACATTTTTGTTGAGGGAAATATGTTGCCTAAATACTTAGGCCCACATTTACAAGCAGCCTGAACCACCGATGAGTCACTTTTAGTGATACACTGGTGGCCCATGCTGCTGACCCATATCTACAAGGCCACACAAAGCCACTCTGCATGGCTTTTCTTTGTCTTGTAGATATGGAATAAGGCAATGTAGCACAATTTGTTGCATTGCCTTACTTTGCGTCAGGGAGGCATTTCCATGGGTTTGCATGGGTGTTCCCGCGCCACATCCATGAATTTTGATACATTCCCAAATTTACGAGGTTTTATAAACCTGGGAATGCATCAAAAGCCCATACTCCCCCTTGGGTGGTGTAAGAGTGATGCAACGTGGAGAAATATCTTTATTTCTCCCCATTTTTTCCTCTTTCTATATGTGCTGCATTGTGCAACACACAAAGAAGGAGGAAAATGCCTCCATTGTTTGCTCTTGTGCCAGTAGGCATCCCTTCCTGCACAAAAACAATAATCCCCACAATGCAGGCACCCTTGCACTAAGGTGCAAGGGTGCCTGCACTGGTACATGGCAGCAATTTCTGCGACAGCGCAGGGGGAGAGGACAGAAATTCACTGTATCTTGTGGATATGGTGCATTTCAGCCCTTTCACAGTGGTACAAGGCAATTGCTGTGCCACCCTATGCCACGAGCCTTCTAAATATGACCCTTAGTCTCACTGAGACATGGAGCGATTTAGTAATACTGTACATGACTGTGCAAAAGGTGGGGACAAATAAAAAGTCTGCAGATAAACTGCATAGAAATGATACTTCTATGAAAGGAACATCCCCTTTCATGGCCATGGAGGATGTGTACCTGTGCCATATTTCTTAGGTTTCTAGTAAAGTTAAAGTATGTCTTACTGCAGGTGTTTGGTTTTTGCTTCAATAAACTGAATAATCGTGCATGTTTTCTGAAGAAATTCCCATTTAAAAGAATTCAGCCCCCAGAGTGCAGGCCCATCAAAAGAAAGGGCAGACGGGTCACTATTACCCAGTCCCTGCAGAGTTTAAAAACAAAGCTGCTGCCTTTATTAATGATGAGGGAACTAAAACAGCTAATTCCAGTTGTTGCCACCAGATGCTGGTCTGCTGTGTTTCTTTTTCACTTTTTAATCTTTGAAACTTCAAACTTTAAATGTGTTTATTTCCGTATGAAAGACCCAATTTCAATTTGATGGCCCGACCCCAAGAAACTCAAACATATCTCAGATCAAATCAGGATGAGGGTCTCAAGGCACTGGGGGTTTATCCTCTGCACCTTGGTTGAAGAACCAGGTTTTAAGGTCCTTCTTGAATTGAGGTAACAATGGTGACTGCCTGAAGTGCAGGGGAATGGTGTTCCAGCTCTTTGCCACGAGGCAGGTGAAGGATCTTCCTCCAGCTGATGTCTTCCGTATGCGGGGTACATTGGCGAGTGCTTTTTAAGCGGAGAGGTCTGGTGGGGGAATAGAAGGTGATGCGGTGGTTGAGGTAGGCTGGTCTTAGGTCATAGAGGCCCTTGCATGCATGGATCAGGAGTCACACACTATGACCTATTTGTGGTCTAGTTTAGGCCTGGGTGAAAGTTTAATTACACTGGAGTAATCTGAGTTATTTCAGTAATTTCACATTACTATTTTGATTACACAACTACACGATGTGCATGAGTATGAGCATTTCAGCACAAAAATCCTAGAACAGAAGCACAGGAACAACTAACTTAGCAAGTGCAAGTGACTGTTAGTTGCTGCTGTTTGTGCTTTGTTGATTTTAGACCTATTTTGTTACCACAAAATGCATCCTTGGATTGCTTTTGGATGCAAGCATGCATTGTGAGCTAAGAAAATAGTGATAATTGCTGGGTTATGCTCCTAGCTTTACTCTGCGTAATCTTGTGTAGTTCCGCTTTAATTTCACATAATTACTGTAAGGAAATGCCTCTTTTTGTATGTTCACCCCTGCATTTTTGGACTGATGTTGCTTGCTTTTCGACTGTGTGCAGACTGTCAAACTCATAATCGGGCCCTAAGTTTCCAGTCCTGATCTTTTATCTTAAAAATGTATATTGCATTCTGGTTAAAGCAGTGTTATTTTGCTAGAATCAGCCCAAATAGACTGGCAACGCACACATTTTTGTTGAGGGAAATATGTTGCCTAAATACTTAGGCCCACATTTACAAGCAGCCTGAACCACCGATGAGTCACTTTTAGTGATACACTGGTGGCCCATGCTGCTGACCCATATCTACAAGGCCACACAAAGCCACACTGCATGGCTTTTCTTTGTCTTGTAGATATGGAATAAGGCAATGTAGCACAATTTGTTGCATTGCCTTACTTTGCGTCAGGGAGGCATTTCCATGGGTTTGCATGGGTGTTCCCGCGCCACATCCATGAATTTTGATACATTCCCAAATTTACGAGGTTTTATAAACCTGGGAATGCATCAAAAGCCCATACTCCCCCTTGGGTGGTGTAAGAGTGATGCAACGTGGAGAAATATCTTTATTTCTCCCCATTTTTTCCTCTTTCTATATGTGCTGCATTGTGCAGCACACAAAGAAGGAGGAAAATGCCTCCATTGTTTGCTTTTGTGCCAGTAGGCATCCCTTCCTGCACAAAAACAATAATCCCCACAATGCAGGCACCCTTGCACTAAGGTGCAAGGGTGCCTGCACTGGTACATGGCAGCAATTTATGCAACAGCGCAGGGGGAGAGGACAGAAATTCACTGTATCTTGTGGATATGGTGCATTTCAGCCCTTTCACAGTGGTACAAGGCAATTGCTGTGCCACCCTATGCCACGAGCCTTCTAAATATGACCCTTAGTCTCACTGAGACATGGAGCGATTTAGTAATACTGTACATGACTGTGCAAAAGGTGGGGACAAATAAAAAGTCTGCAGATAAACTGCATAGAAATGATACTTCTATGAAAGGAACATCCCCTTTCATGGCCATGGAGGATGTGTACCTGTGCCATATTTCTTAGGTTTCTAGTAAAGTTAAAGTATGTCTTACTGCAGGTGTTTGGTTTTTGCTTCAATAAACTGAATAATCGTGCATGTTTTCTGAAGAAATTCCCATTTAAAAGAATTCAGCCCCCAGAGTGCAGGCCCATCAAAAGAAAGGGCAGACGGGTCACTATTACCCAGTCCCTGCAGAGTTTAAAAACAAAGCTGCTGCCTTTATTAATGATGAGGGAACTAAAACAGCTAATTCCAGTTGTTGCCACCAGATGCTAGTCTGCTGTGTTTCTTTTTCACTTTTTAATCTTTGAAACTTCAAACTTTAAATGTGTTTATTTCCGTATGAAAGAACCAATTTCAATTTGATGGCCCGACCCCAAGAAACTCAAACATATCTCAGATCAAATCAGGATGAGGGTCTCAAGGCACTGGGGGTTTATCCTCTGCACCTTGGTTGAAGAACCAGGTTTTAAGGTCCTTCTTGAATTGAGGTAACAATGGTGACTGCCTGAAGTGCAGGGGAATGGTGTTCCAGCTCTTTGCCACGAGGCAGGTGAAGGATCTTCCTCCAGCTGATGTCTTCCATATGCGGGGTACATTGGCGAGTGCTTTTTAAGCGGAGAGGTCTGGTGGGGGAATAGAAGGTGATGCGGTGGTTGAGGTAGGCTGGTCTTAGGTCATAGAGGCCCTTGCATGCATGGACCAGGAGTCACACACTATGACCTATTTGTGGTCTAGTTTAGGCCTGGGTGAAAGTTTAATTACACTGGAGTAATCTGAGTTATTTCAGTAATTTCACATTACTATTTTGATTACACAACTACACGATGTGCATGAGTATGAGCATTTCAGCACAAAAATCCTAGAACAGAAGCACAGGAACAACTAACTTAGCAAGTGCAAGTGACTGTTAGTTGCTGCTGTTTGTGCTTTGTTGATTTTAGACCTATTTTGTTACCACAAAATGCATCCTTGGATTGCTTTTGGATGCAAGCATGCATTGTGAGCTAAGAAAATAGTGATAATTGCTGGGTTATGCTCCTAGCTTTACTCTGCGTAATCTTGTGTAGTTCCGCTTTAATTTCACATAATTACTGTAAGGAAATGCCTCTTTTTGTATGTTCATCCCTGCATTTTTGGACTGATGTTGCTTGCTTTTCGACTGTGTGCAGACTGTCAAACTCATAATCGGGCCCTAAGTTTCCAGTCCTGATCTTTTATCTTAAAAATGTATATTGCATTCTGGTTAAAGCAGTGTTATTTTGCTAGAATCAGCCCAAATAGACTGGCAACGCACACATTTTTGTTGAGGGAAATATGTTGCCTAAATACTTAGGCCCACATTTACAAGCAGCCTGAACCACCGATGAGTCACTTTTAGTGATACACTGGTGGCACATGCTGCTGACCCATATCTACAAGGCCACACAAAGCCACTCTGCATGGCTTTTCTTTGTCTTGTAGATATGGAATAAGGCAATGTAGCACAATTTGTTGCATTGCCTTACTTTGCGTCAGGGAGGCATTTCCATGGGTTTGCATGGGTGTTCCCGCGCCACATCCATGAATTTTGATACATTCCCAAATTTACGAGGTTTTATAAACCTGGGAATGCATCAAAAGCCCATACTCCCCCTTGGGTGGTGTAAGAGTGATGCAACGTGGAGAAATATCTTTATTTCTCCCCATTTTTTCCTCTTTCTATATGTGCTGCATTGTGCAGCACACAAAGAAGGAGGAAAATGCCTCCATTGTTTGCTTTTGTGCCAGTAGGCATCCCTTCCTGCACAAAAACAATAATCCCCACAATGCAGGCACCCTTGCACTAAGGTGCAAGGGTGCCTGCACTGGTACATGGCAGCAATTTCTGCGACAGCGCAGGGGGAGAGGACAGAAATTCACTGTATCTTGTGGATATGGTGCATTTCAGCCCTTTCACAGTGGTACAAGGCAATTGCTGTGCCACCCTATGCCACAAGCCTTCTAAATATGACCCTTAGTCTCACTGAGACATGGAGCGATTTAGTAATACTGTACATGACTGTGCAAAAGGTGGGGACAAATAAAAAGTCTGCAGATAAACTGCATAGAAATGATACTTCTATGAAAGGAACATCCCCTTCCATGGCCATGGAGGATGTGTACCTGTGCCATATTTCTTAGGTTTCTAGTAAAGTTAAAGTATGTCTTACTGCAGGTGCTTGGTTTTTGCTTCAATAAACTGAATAATCGTGCATGTTTTCTGAAGAAATTCCCATTTAAAAGAATTCAGCCCCCAGAGTGCAGGCCCATCAAAAGAAAGGGCAGACGGGTCACTATTACCCAGTCCCTGCAGAGTTTAAAAACAAAGCTGCTGCCTTTATTAATGATGAGGGAACTAAAACAGCTAATTCCAGTTGTTGCCACCAGATGCTGGTCTGCTGTGTTTCTCTTTCACTTTTTAATCTTTGAAACTTCAAACTTTAAATGTGTTTATTTCCTTATGAAAGACCCAATTTCAATTTGATGGCCCGACCCCAAGAAACTCAAACATATCTCAGATCAAATCAGGATGAGGGTCTCAAGGCACTGGGGGGTTCATCCTCTGCACCTTGGTTGAAGAACCAGGTTTTAAGGTCCTTCTTGAATTGAGGTAACAATGGTGACTGCCTGAAGTGCAGGGGAATGGTGTTCCAGCTCTTTGCCACGAGGCAGGTGAAGGATCTTCCTCCAGCTGATGTCTTCTGTATGCGGGGTACATTGGCGAGTGCTTTTTAAGCGGAGAGGTCTGGTGGGGGAATAGAAGGTGATGCAGTGGTTGAGGTAGGCTGGTCTTAGGTCATAGAGGCCCTTGCATGCATGGACCAGGAGTCACACAGAGAAGTTGTAGTGTGTGAGAACATGAGGATGCGACTGAGTTGACTTGGCAGCTTATGGTGAGTGATGAATCCAGGATGAAACCAAGGTTGTGTGCATGGTTTCTTGGGGTGGGACGTTGCCTAGGGTGGATGGCCACCAGGAGTAGTGCTAGGCTGATGTGGAGGATAGCAGGATGAGGGTCTTGATCTTTTCAGAGTTGAGCTAGTGGCAGCTTTCCTTCATCCAGGCGGCAACGGCTTCCATCCCGTTGTGAAATTTCTCCTTGGCAGTTGTGTGGTTATAAGCCAGTTAGATGATCAGCCAGGTGCCATCGGCGTGGGAGATGATGTTCAGCCCATGGTTCCTGATGATGGATGCAAGTGGGCTCATGTTGATGTTGAAGAGTGTGGGGCTGCAGTTGATCTCCATAGGTTCTGACAGGTAAGGCGGGAGTCTGACTCTCTGTGTTTTGCCAGACAGGAAGGAACATATCCATTGTAGGGCCTTTCCGTGGATGCCAGCTGCATGGCGTCTGAAGCAGAGGGTGAGGTGTGAAACCTTGTTGTAGGTGCCTGCTTTGTCCATTAGAATGAGGGCTGCAGCATGGCCATGGTCAAGGAGTGAGAGAATGTCATCTGTGGCAGTGAGCAGGGCGGTTTCCGTGCTGTCGTTGCTCATGAAACCTGATTGGGAGATGTCGAGGATGTTGCTGTCCTCAATGTGCTTACGGAGCTCTGTGTTGATGGCCTTTTCAATCACCTTGGCTGGGAAAGACAGCAGAGAGATCAGGCTGTAATTATTGAGGTCCCGGGGGTTGGCTGTGAGATTCTTCAGGAACGGGCGGATCTCAGCATGTTTCCAGTCCTCAGGGAAGGTAGCTGTATCTATGGAACAGTTGCGGTTGTGGCGGAGCTCAGATGCGATGGAGATGTTGGCTTTGTTGAAAATGTGTGAGAACAATGGTCGATAGGGGCTCTGGAGTGGATGCTGCTCAAGATGGAGTGGGTCTTGTCTGTGGTGAGGGTCGTCCATTGGTGCAGGATCTGCGACGGTTTGGAGGGACGGAGCTCAGGGGTTGTTGGAGGGCTCAGAGGGTCTTGGGGTCTGAAGCTGTTGTATATGTCTTTGCTTTTTCAGTGGAAGAAGTTGGCTAGTCTGTTGCATGCAGAGGTCTTGAGATGGAGGAATGTTTGCTGCTTCCGATTGGGGTTTGGCAAACTTTTTGACCAAGGTGTAGAGCTCCTTGGTGTTGTGAGCAGTGGTGTTCCCAACACCAAAGTGGTGCTGCTTCCGATTGGGGTTTGGCAAACGTTTTGACCAAGGTATAGAGCTCTTTGGTGTTGTCAGCAGTGGTGCTCATAGGGTCCTGCAGGGCAGCTATCCTGGTGGCTCTGTTGAGGTGGTGGTGGCACTTGATGACAGCTTTAAAGGCCTTAAAGTCTTCCATGGCCTGTAAATGAGGGTGCCGCAGAAGGTAGACTTGGGGGTAGCATGTATCTGGAAGTGAAGGTGCTCCATGAGGGGGGAGTGTTTTTCCACGTTGGTTGACAGGCAGAAGGTGGATTTGTGTACGATGGCCAGACCTCCACCTGGGTGGGAAGGCTGGTCTTTGCAGAGCAGTTTGTAGTCACTGGGGATGGCGATGGCGATGTCCGGTGCAGACACTGGGTTTGTCCATGTTTTGGTGGGAAAGGCGATGTCCTGGCTGGTCAAGTCCAGTAGGTCCCAGAGTTTTACGGTGTGTTTGTGGAGGGAGCGAATGTTGGGAGGATGCAGCTGAGGTGTTCTGTATTGTTCTGGTTCGATCGCTCAGTGGCGGGAGGGTCCGGGTGTGGTGGCAGTGGAGGCAGGAGAACGGTCCATGGGTGTCTCAGAGTAATGTGAAATGGCAGATGGCAGAGTGTTCTGTGCTCAGCGCGTGGAGGGTCTCTGTGTTGTAGCACTGGAAGGTCAGCAGACCAGGGTTCGTGAGTCTGGGTGTGGTCCAGGCACAGATGGACGCAGGCGGGCTTGCCTTTGGAGTGCCTTCAACGTGCCAGCAACACAGCTGCCCTGCAGCCACTATTAGGAAGGGGATGGAGTTGGGAGTCCTGTCAGCTGGGAGGCGGGAGGGTGGGAAAGAGCTTTGCATGGAGGAAGGGGGGCGGCAGCAGCAGGGAACAGAATGTGGGGCGAGGGAAAGGCTGAAAGGAGAGAGAAAGAGACAAGAGAGAAAAAGAAAGAAAAAATTTAAAAATAAAGATGACAGAAAAATAAGCAAAAGTGAAAGTGCCAGCAAGATACTTACACACCGATGGCCACTAGGCCAACAGGTGTGAGGTGCAGATGGAAGCCAGGGGGTGGAGGTGGGCCTCAAACTGAGGGGCATATTTATACTCTGTTTGCGTATAAATCAAATGTTGACGCAAATTCGGTGCAGACCTTACAGCATATTTATACTATGATGCCCGACCCCGTGAACGTCAAAATTCCTCCATGTGTGTCATTTTCTGGAAACCGCCTTGCATTAATGACATGCAAGGTAGGTGTTCCCGTCCAAAAAATGACTATAAGGCCTGTGCGCCTTATTTATACTCCTGCATCATTTTGACGCACAGGGGGGGGGCGGGCCTTAAAAAACGGCGCCCAGCCTGATGTGCGCTGTTTTTTAACGCCTGGGTCAGGGCAGGCGTTAAGGGACCTGTGGGCTCATTTTCATGGTCTCTGACCATGGAAGCCATCCACAGGTGCCCTTCCCTGCCCCCAGGGACACCCCCTGCCACCCCCATCCACCATTTGAGGACACCCATGGATGGAGGGACCCATCCCAGGTGAGTACAGGTAAGTTGAGGTAAGTCTTTTTTTTTGTGGCATAGGGGGGCCTAACTTGGGCCCCCCTACATGCCACTGTGCCCAATGGCCATGCCCAGGGGACAGAAGTCCCCTGGGCATGGCCATTGGGCAGGGGGGCATAACTCCTATCTTTGCCAAGACAGGAGTCATTTCAATGGGGGTTGTATGTCAAAAAACGGCGCAAGTCCAGTTAGAGCCATGATTTTCTACTCTAACCTGACTTGCACCATTTTTTGATGCACAACCCTCATTTTTCCCTACGCTGGCGCTGCCTGGTTAGAGTCATTTTTATTGACTCTGACCAGCCCGCAGCACCGGCTAACGTCAATCCATAAATAAGGCACCCACGTGGCACGTTGGAATGGCGTTAAATTTTTTGACACAAACCAGCGCCGGCGCTGGTTTGCATCAAAAAGTATAAATATGGGCCTGAGAGTCAGAAGAGGCAGCAGCAGCAGGAGGTGGAGCTGAGCATAGGATAGTTGTGGTTCTAAAAATTCTGGACCCATGTAATTTACTTTGCCACAGCAGTACGATTTTAGTATCAAAAGACCGATAATGACTAGTACACTAAGCATGAGCATTTTCGCTCAATTCCAGCAGCGTTTTCACCTCGAAATCGCCATTTTCGTCCTGCACTCGTGGCTCCCATTTTATACACAGCAGCCATTTTTTAAATTTGCCCTCACATAGGGTTATAATACCGTCAGATTTGATTCCAAGGACACGTACACCTTGATTGACTTTTCTCTGACCTGGGCAAGTTGGAACCATTGCCTCATGCCAAACCTGTTTGGTCAGTCCCTCTCCCAGTGGCCGAATCAGATAGCATCAAGGCACACCATGCCATAAAACCCTTATTATCGCTCACACACCCTGCCTAATCTTGCTCACACCTGCACCTGCTCTTTTCTTCTTCTTACTTTACGAGGGGGAGGTGCCCGTTTTTATTGGGGGTCCACACTTATCTGATGTAAAATACTAGGCCTTGCGGGGTAATTTATTATGGGTTGGATGACATGAAATATGAGGTTTCATCAGGACACTGTTTTTTCCTTTGTAGTGAAAACATGTAAATGACCAACCAAAATGTCAAGAATGTTTGCCTGAAGCTTAAAAAACTGTATATAAGGAAACCTGACTTTGCATTGAAACACAGTCTCCTGAGAACATACAAACCGTGCTGTTGTACTTCTAGGACGCTTGTTACTTGGCTGCAGCCAATAAATTCGATCTTTGACTTCACCTAGAAGACTCTGAGTTTCTGTGGTCTGAATCAGGAAAGTACCCGAGGTCTTTGGGTGTACCCTGGCACCGCTGGGTTACCGGATCAGTACCGGTTCTGAAAAACCCAGTACCTCATAGTGAGCAGACACTGACCAGGAGGTCTAGAGATCTGAAAAAGTATAGCTCTTATGTCTGAAGGGGCACTCAAAATGCCCCCTTTCTTTGTAGCATGACTATTGTTCTTTCACAAGGCTTGAACTGTTATTATAACAGCAATAATTGTAGCTAAAGGAAAAGTACTTTTTTCTGGTTGCCTTCCGTAGAGAGTTTGCTAGTAGGCCACTCCTCCTCAAGGTGACAAGAATTCTCATGCCCATGGAAAGGTGTTACATAACATTCAAAATTAAAGGAAAACTGTATGCCAGGGCCATGATTCTTCACCTACTCTTCCGACTGGGAAGGACCCAGGGTCATGACCACAGCAAGAGGTCTTTACTCTACCTGGATATGGAGGAGCTGTCTGTGAGTTGTTGCATTGCATGCCTAACTTTTGGAGTCCTCAACTTAGCTTACTCAAGACTAGGAGCTGTGCTAATTTCTATGGCATAATTTCCCCTCATGAGACAGGGGAGGACAGGTTCCTTTGTGATGAACCTCTTCTGACACTTATACCCAGTCTGCCATGGAAATACACTTGAAAATTCATACAGCAGCCGAAGATATATTTGATTGAAAATGCCCAATTTGTGGGGGCCTTTATGTGTCAAGTGGGCTCCTGAATCTCTGTGAGCATGGAAAACTTGCTTGGTACATTTTACACCTTTGGAAGTGTGAGGTGTGCTGCAGTGAAAAATCTTTGCTGCAGTGAAAAATCTTAACTATGACCAATGGTTAAACAGTTCTAGGTAGTTAAAATACTGCAGCATTTAAATATCCTTACCACATTAAGTGATTTCAAAAATAATACTCTTTGATGATGCAGGCCTTTTGAAGTGGAAGAGGTCTTCACCATCTCACCTGTGTTTGTCAGACCTCATTTGGAAGGGGCCAGGACAGACAGAGGATACTGGTGCCCATGGGCATATTTTATGCTCTGCCAACTGGGCCAAATACAGCCCTTTCCACGCTTAACTCTCAGGGTTGTGAGGGCAAACAATAACAAACTTCTCAGGGAGATAGTGTGGGGGCATGAGCTCAGAACTCAACAATCAACAAACAGAGACAATTGCTTAAATGGTCATCACTGTGCTTGCCTTTTTAAGAAATAAAGTGCCTTCTAATCTCACAGCAAAACTACTCACTTCAATTCAGTATGTAGGGTAGTGATGCTTTGGGCGCTACTCTCCTTCCTTGCTATCTCCCATATGGGTGACCCTAGATCAAGCTTCTCTCCAGAAATTAAGGGAAGAAATCCTAATAAGCGGCAGGAATAGATTTGAGTGCCCAGAAGGAAAATGTGCAATCATTTCACTTGTTTGCTAGAGTTCTTACCCCTTGTGGTGTAGTAGGTAGGTGTTTAGGGATAAATTTAGCAACACTTTGCACTGGTGTAAAGACACCAAAAGTGATGCAAGTCACTGCATTGCTGCAAAATATTGATTTGGGATTTATGCTATATGCTCCTACTCTGGACAAGGGTGAGTTTCACGGGTGATACATGGACATTCTCCAGTTATCAGCCATGTTTTTGTCCACAAATCTATCTCCACTAACGCTTTCAGATAGGGTTTTCAACTAAAGGAATACATGATTCCTTGAGGTGGGTGCAAAGTAAGAGAAAAGGTTTATTTTTGCCAAATGTTTTTAAAAGTAAGACTAAGCATAGTATTGACTAGGACAAAATCCATGCTGGACTCATGAAAACCTCTTTGCCCTATGGTGCAAAGGTGTGTGTGTCCCTTAGGAAGACATCCAGCACCAAATCTTAGTAGATATGGTGCTGTACTGCTTTCTCTGTCCCACGCAACACAGCACAGCAACTTAGGTTTCTGCACTGTGTGGATGAGAGATTATTAAACTTGCCCCATGGTTTCTAAGGGGCATATTTATGGAAAGTGGCTACTTTCCCTGCGCCCCTTAGCACCCCCCTACCACCACCATGAGTGCGCCACATTTAAAATACAGCGCACCATGGTGCAGGGTAGGGGGCAATAGCGTCATCCTTCATGATGCTATTGATGTACTCTGCTGGAGTTGCGCCAAAATATTGGCGCTACTCCTGCAGAGAACATAGGGCCCCAGTCTAAAGAATGGAAAGCCCCTTTTAACCTCTGCTCTTGAGCAGGCGTTAAAATTGCCATAAAAAAATGGTGTAAGGAAAACTCATAGATTTCCTTACTCCATTTTTCTGGCTCACCTAACGGGGGAACACCCTCTTTGCATATAGAGACTGTAGAGGAGACCAGGCATGGCACATGTCTGTCTGTATACTGCTATCACTGCTGTCCTAGTGTTCTTTCTGCAACTGTTAAGGTTATTGAAGTAGATGAACACCCCAACAAGGCAGGCACCACAGAAGTTACAGACCTGATCATGCTGAGGCAAACAACGAGGCAGCTGCAGCCACAACTGACCAATGTGCAGAAGCACATAGACTTTCTCCAGTTCTGGCCTGGAGCCGCAGAGAGTGGGAGACTCCCTTCAGCATGAGTCAGTCTTGGCTATACTATCAGGAAGTTTGCTTTCTCTGCCAGTTCTTCCGACCAGGAACATGCTGACATTCACCTCCTGAACAGTGACACCTCTTTCTATTGTTGCCGGGTCCAACAGACACCTTCTCCCTTTGAGCAGGCACAATTCTGGACACTAGTAGACCTTTATCTTTCATATCAGAAATTACAGGCTTCAGGTGACTTCCCCTTACCACTCGGAGATGGCTGTGAGACAGACACCAGCCCTGGTCACACAGCAGTCCTTTGAGAATTCAAAGGGGAGCAATCCTTTCCTTGGACATGAAGAACTTTCAACTGGAGCAAAATGGGGTTGTTTGATCACACTTCTATACACATTTTAAAGACAGGGGATGTAGCTCCATTATCCTAAATGTCAGGATCAGTCTGAGGTGGTTCTCTTTCAAGCATCATTTTTAGGCTGGAACATTTGATGGTGAAGTCATTAGACAGTGTTTTATTGATACTGAGGTCCCCTTAGTTAAAAACCACACATGGAAGCCAGTTTATTGTGAAACTCCTTTTGATAAATGTGTCTTGCAAGACACATATATTGTTGAAAGCATTTATCACCTTGCTTGCTCGTGTGCCTTGTGACATTTACATTTATACGTGCAGTATTTATCCATGTATTGAATAAAGTACTTTCATTTTAAAGTAGATATACTGGCTGGACTGCTATCATTATTAACTAGTATTATTGTTATTGCTGGAGCAATGTGTTAAAGGGTATAATTGTATTTTTTGCTGAGTTATGAATTTCTAGGTCACACCGTCTCCCTGAGTAGCTTTGCAATGCTCTGCCTCACTGTCTTGAAGGTCAAGTCCTAAAGGAGTGTGCAAGGCCTCTGTTTTTGGTGCAACCTTAAAATGTCATAGGACCCCACATGTAAATGGCTCCAATTGACATAATTGGTGCCCAGTAACTTTTGCTTGTCCTGGGAGCCCATAAACACGTTTCCATAAAATTTCAAATACAATTGGCACATACTGGGCCCTTCCACCATTAATGTGTGGGGGACCAGACTATGGAGTATGGACTACTGCTGATTTCAAGGCTTTTGTGTGCTTAAACGATGATACAAGTTGCTTTATTCTGACAACTGAGCAGGTACACGCTGTGTAGCGCTAATTTGTAGGGGATCCTAAGCTCCATACTCCATAACCCATACTCTTGAGATTTGAGTAGTCTGAATGTTGGTGTGTACTAATTGCACTTCACTAATGGTCCAATTTTTGGTTGGCTGATAATTCGGGTGGAGATTTCAGGGCCTATATTTCCACCCCAGGGATTGCATATCACAGGATATTGTGTCCAGAATGCGGAATGACATGCTGGACCAAGCATTTTTGTGTCCACTACCACATTCTATTCCATGCTTGTTTCCTTTTTTATGTAGGAGAAAAATGTGCACAGAAACATATTTCCTTTAACCCGGTGCGTTCCCACAAGGCAGCATCTCCCATGTAGATATCCCTCCCCTCTACTCAGAATCGAGCTGCAATGCTACAGTTGTTAGGCAAGATTGGCTACCAACCTTTTCTCTATATGTGTTATGCAAACAGCCAGATTTGCAGGGCCCTGGTGCCTCTTAGCGCCACACTAGCATCATTTTTGTACGCTAATGTGGCCTTAAGGAGGCCGTTCTCTTTTGCCATATTTACAAGGTGGCGCAATGTTTGGATTGCGCCACTTTGTAACCCCTTGCACCATATTATGCCTGCTCCAGGCATACTGCATGCAAGAGGGGTGTTCCTCTGCAGGAAGGCCCATAAAAATGACGCAGTGTAATTTCACTGTGCCATTTTTAAAGCCTGCCCAGAGCAGGCATTAAAATGACATGCCCATTACTTTCCATGGGCCTCCCTTTACTTTGCAGTATTAGCTCGACAATTTATGGCGCTAATTCTGCAAAGTACCACAATAGCGTCATACATTCTGATGCTATTGTCCTAATGTGCACCATGATGTGCTGTATTGTAAATAAGGTGCACACATAGGGGGTCATTCTGACCCTGGCGGTCTTGGACCGCCAGGGTCACGAATGACGGAAGCACCGCCAACAGGATGGCGGTGCTTCAAATGCCATTCTGACCACGGCGGTAAAGCCGTGGTCGGCCCGCCGGGGCCGGCGGTTTTCTGCCGTTTTTGCCCCGGCTGGGAGAATCCTCCAGGGCAGCGCTGCAAGCAGCGCTGCCCTGGGGATTCTGACCCCCGTACCGCCAGCCTGTTTCTGGCGGTTTTCCCCGCCAGGAAGAGGCTGGCGGTAAGGGGTGTCCTGGGGCCCCTGGGGGCCCCTGCACTGCCCATGCCACTGGCATGGGCAGTGCAGGGGCCCCCTAACAGGGCCCCGGACAGCTTTTCACTGTCTGCCTAGCAGACAGTGAAAAGCGCGACGGGTGCAACAGCACCCGTCGCACGGCCGCAACACCGCCGGCTCCATTCGGAGCCGGCTCCTGTGTTGCGGCCCTCATTCCCGCTGGGCCGGCGGGCACTAACTTGGTTAGCGCCCGCCGGCCCAGCGGGAATGTCAGAATGGGGGCCGCGGAATTTTGGCCAAATGGCGGTTTCCGCCTGGCGGGCGGCGGTAGATGCCCGCCAAGGTTGGAATGACCCCCATAGTGTCGTTAGGGGGTGCAAGAAAAGCTGATGCGCTACTTTCTTGTAAATCTGGCCAAAAGTGTTATTTATGTAATTCCACAGGCCTCCTTCAGTTAAAAAAATGAAACCAGCAAGGCCAGTTAGTGGATGTACGGTGTCAAATGTGTTTAGCATTGATATACTCTGAATTCTGTTGCTACAATTCCAAATATTCCAACTATGGCAAGCTCATGGTTGACTTTCCCTGGTAATTACCTCAGTGATGCATTTCTTCTAGCATGCAAGCAGCCAAGAGTAATTTCCTGTAAATGCCACATGTGCTTGCCCTTTGAGTTGGATAAATGTAGTACAGCCATTTGACCTGCGTTTGATCTGACTAGCGTGCACAAGCATGTTTTTGGAAACAATTTTTTTTATCAAAACCAGATCTAAAAACATCACCACAGCTGCAATCTGTATCACGGACAGAAAACGCTTGACACTTATTTCTTCTCCAGCTATTCTTGCACACTGCTATAACAGTTTGAACCCTTTGTCTGAAACGAGCTGAACAAATGGATATGTCAGTCTCTCCTCACTTTCAGTTGTCAGTCTCACGTCATTGAGACATAAAATAAATCGCCAGGTTCTTTCATCTTCTATAATCAGTGTTGCACAGCTGAGCACATCCACCACAACGCTCAGAGCTGCCTCTGCCAGCGCTAATTCTAAACGGAAGGGAAACCTTTGTTAGCAAACTACAGACGGCAGTGTTGTTTTTGGTACCTATGTATTTACAAGCCCTCCTCCCCCTTGTGCTGCTTCTAGACAAGCTGTTGTTCAATCCATTTTCTTTCAGAAAGAAAACTTTCATTATGTCAGGACAATGATTTTGAAGATTTGCCTGTTAAAGGTTATTTCTTTTCAAAGTGGATTAGAGGCCACTGAGATAACATCAATGTCCACGTTTTATCAAAACAGAAAGAATGTGTTAAAGAAGAAGGGGTGTTTGTTGCAGAATCGTTCAAGCATTCCCAGCAGGGGTCAAGTGCATGGTGTTGCTCCTTTCAGATTTGAACGAGGGCTACGAAGTAGAATTGAACGCTTAGAGCCATTTGCTGCATACACAACAGCTAAACTGGATTGGAACGCCACTGCTGACAGCAGGAAACAGGCAGCCCTGAAGATTCAAGGATTTAGAACCACGATTAAAACTCTGTACAAATCTCCATCCCACACAGCGCTCGATAAAAAAAATTGTGATGATTTTTCAGCTAAAATGATTGGATTTTCAACATGATACCCTGAAAAAGGATTAGCTCTTTGTTATTGTGTCTAGTATGGTTTTATTAAAAGGAAAAGCTCAGAGAGATGAAATGTTTCCCTGGCTCTAGTGCGACATAAAGAGAAAATCTGTTTTCTCTATAGAAATGGTTCGCATCAGAATGACAACAGTGGCAGGCAGAAATCTGGTTTAGGGATGATGATGACGATGACGATGAAGCCAGATTGACATTAATGGCTTCCCGAAAGCTTCCTCGGTGAAAATACTTTCTGTAGTGGCAAGGCTAAACAGTATCACAAGAAAACCTAAAGGCAACCTAGGAGAATTATGAGAAAACAAAATCTTACGCAGACCTTGGCTTTTTTATTAGGCCTGGGCAGGATTTCAATTGTGCCAGAGTAATCGGAGTCATTGTATTAATTCTATGTTACTCTCTGACAAGGAATTGCTGATAATTACTCAATTGCTTCTGCTTGCGTAATTAAGAGTAATTTGGGGGAGAAAAATCTCACAGCATAAGCACATTTAGTGAGAGAGAGCGGTTGGTCATGCTCGCTATTCATGTTCTGTTGTACTTCTTGTTGTTTTTAGCGCAAACTGCATCCATGCCTCCATTGCGAGGGAGAATTTCTTGCACTAAGAAATACCGTTAAACGCAGAATCACTCTTCTTGCATAATTTAAATGCAATCTCGCAGAATTCTTAGGTAATTCTGTGTGATGAAGCCATACAGAATTACGCATTATGCACCCACCCCTACTTTTTCATTAAAAAAATACAGGTACCTCTGTTCTCTTAAGTGCTGGTTTGTAATTAAATCAGGCTAGAGATTGTCACTGTAAAGGCCAGTTAATGTCAACAATTGGCGATAAGGCTGCTGGTCGTAACAAACATTAAGGGGCCTATTTACAAAGGCGAATATGCATATGTTGGTTTATTCATGTTTAAATGCAATCTCACAACTACAAGTAACTTTACTACTTTTTGCTATTCACCATTTCTGAAGAGTAACTTAACTACTTTACCTAGGTGACGGCTGAGCTAGGGCCCCTAAATCCACAGCTCCCCATCTTGCAAAAAAAAATAAAAGAGTTCTTACTTAGTAAGGACAGTGTTTACATTTTGTCGGACAAAGAAGACTGTCACCCTGGAGGAGGACTTAACATCTGACATGCTGATACTACCCGACGCATCAAATTTAGAATTGACCGCCAATTTGTCAGTTAATTCAAAAACTTTGATAAGAGCCACCTAAATTCTGGTTCTTGTCAATGTCTTTTTACATTTGTCAGACTACTTCATTAACATGACGGAGCCGTGCATAATTTTTAAAAAAATGTTTAAAAACAAAATACTGATTTTGGAAAAAAATGCTCCTCTCACCCTGGGAGTTATCTTCCATGGAAAGGAGGACATTAGATGGTTATCACTGTGCCTTCCCACCATGATTTTACAGGTGGTGACGGGCAGTGAAAACTTACCTCTATGTCCGCGCATCTGAATAACATGGACAGGCACAGAGGTCAGCTGCAGAAGGCCCTTACTCAGTCGGGACATGGGAGAGGTGCAAGCAAGCCACAGATGAGTAGTCTTCCCCACAGTTATGTCAATGCTCCATCCATATATATATATATATATATATATATATATATATATATATATATATATATATATATATATATATAACTCAGGTGGTCAGACTATTATCTTCATGGTAAGGATACTCTGCTGCCACTTTGACAAATTATCCTTACTGCCAAAGATATAAATCTGTACTCATTTTTAAAGTTAATCGACAACTTACGCTGGTTGGTTTTAGCACCTCCAAAAATGCTAGCGTTCAAAGCACAAATAATTATAAAAGTATCTGAAAATTGAAACCAAGATGCGCTTCAGGTGAGCTATAAAGGTGTGTCAAGGCACCAACCGCTTTCTGGTCAGTTCACACATCATTCACACACCACACAGAAGATGTTTATACCATTTGCCACAGGCCCAATCCAACAGACCAGTGCACTCACATCAACATTCCGCTGTCATGTAAGGGCTCATCACATTCATACGCCTCAGGACAGAATCCCCATTTATAGTCACACATGTTGACACTTGATGAATCCACAACCTTCACAAATAAAAAAACTACGTTACCACATTTTTACCACCCGTCAAGTAACTGCCTCCATTTTGAACATTACCAAACACATGCCTAGTGACAGTCACATGAGGCTTAGGAAGTCATGTCTCAAATGCATCTTCAGCGTACTAACTGTGGTAAATTCAACAACTTCCAGTTCATGAATGCAAATTGTTGTTTCTGAGTATGCCTCACGGGTATCCATTCCTCAAACTAAGGCCCACATTTATACTTTTTTAGCACCACATTTTGCAGCACTAAAAAAGTACAAATTTAAACCTAAGTGAGCAAATCTACCTTTGATAGTAAGGCAAACGTGCGGTGGAATACAGCCTAAGTTCCCTAAGGAAAACTTTATAAACTACTAGGAATGGTAGTTTTTGACGTACAGGGTAGTCAGAGAGAATGTAGCATATGTCACGTCCACTGTTATGTGAAGTGCTGTGACTGTAATGCACAAGTCATACAGTAAACTGAACATGTGTTAAGTTATGCCGGAGGATGAACATGGAATACAGGACAAACATTTTACCCATATATGTAGCATTGGGTGCAGACTTCTCTGTAATGTTATGATTTTTTTCTAAAAACACTATTACCCAAGAGGGTGTCCTTTTACCAATGCAAGAGCAGTCAGGACTGATCAATGGAGGAACCTAGTCGAAAAGCCAAGTTTTCAGCTTTGTGCGAAATGCTCTAATTTTAGAGACAGTGCATGTGTGCCGAGGTAGGTCATTCCGCCCTTTCGGAACCAATTAGGAGAAGTCTATTCACCTAGTTCTTGTGCTGCCTATTGTGAGCAAAGGTGTCTGGAAGGTTTCTGAAATCTGCAGCAGTACTGAGGTACTCTGCACCAGTCCTGTATAAACTTTGAATGTGTATTTCAGGAGTTTTCAAAGAGCTGTGCGTTGGGAGTCAGTGAAGCTGTTTCAGGTACCTGGTGCATTCAGTATAATTTGGAGTCAGTTACTTAATTGAGGGAGGGAGTAATTCAGTATCAGGGAGAGTGCGGCACCAATGGCTTTGAATCCGTAAGTGAAGATGAAGTGATAGCATGTGAATCTATACTACCTTTACTATCTACCTTTTACCTATGCAATACCCCTGTGAAAGCACACCTAGCCTAAGCTTGTCTTACCCGTTCATGTCTCTGTCCTCATCAGAGTCCTGACTAATCCTGTAAATGTGCTAACGGAACCTATATCAACGTCTTTGGTCGCCAGCTACTTGAAAATATATAGAAATGTGTCTTTCATATGCTTTCAGTACACTCACTGTGTTAAATGTTAACTCCAACTCCTTCCAGTTTGCGGATGCAAGTTGAGGGTGCCCAAGTATACCTCAAAGGCCTTTTTCCTTGAACTGAGTGAGCATATATACTTTTGAAACTAAAGCAAACAGGCTAGGGAATACTGCTTAAGTTCCCTAAAGTAATGAGCCAAACAAATGTCCCATGGTACTCATTCACTGACACTTATACTTTTGCTTTGAAAGTGTGAAAGCTCAGTTAGTAACTTGTATTTGAAAAAGGGTATAGGACACAAAGGCCCTCATTAAGACTATGGCGGTAAAAAACGCATACCGCCGCAGCGACGGCCTCCAAAAGACTGTTGCCGTGGCTACCAGCAGTCTGCCATATTATGACCACAGCCAGATTTCCACCACAGGAAGTGCGGAAATCTGGCTGTAGCCATACTGGCGGATGGCGGTAAGGTGGCAATGCTACCACCAGCAGAGCCACGCCAGTAGACCGCCGCCAGGCCATATTATGAAAAATAATATGGCCTGCTGGTGTTCCTCTGGCGAGCGCTTCTGGCGGTAGAAGCGCCTCGTCCCGTCCCCTTCCGGAAGACCCCCTGGATCCAGGTAAGAGAGTTTTCTGACAGGGGAGGGGGGTGTTGTGTGTGTGTGGGGGTGTGTGTGCAAGGATGTGTGAGTGCATGCGTGAATGGGGGTGTGTGTTTAGTGTTGTGTGCATGCGTGAATGAAACTGTGTGAGTGCGTGTAAGCATGAAAATGTGAATGCGTGTCTGCGTGTATGTTTAGATGTGTGTGCGGATGTGTGCGTGGATGTCTGTATGTGTGCTTGTATGTATGTGTGGGTGAGTGTGTGTATGCATGTGTGTGTTGGTGGGTGTGGATCTAGGGGGTGGTGGAGGGTGTCTGGGGAGTGTAGGGGGGTGTGGGTCCTCCTATCAGTGACAGGTAAGGATTTCTCTGTCACTGATAGGGCCTACCACCATGGTTTTTGTGGGGTTACGAACGCCACGGAAACCATGGAGGTAGACAGGGTCGTAATGCCGCCGGGGGCACAATAGCAGCCGCCGGGCTGGAGGTGGTTATCTCCAGCCCATTGGGTGCTACCGCCATGGCGGTCGGAGTGGTATATTGGCGGGTTGGCTTCAGCCAACCTGCCAATGTCATAATGTGGCGGTAAGTACCGCCAGCCTGTTGGCGGTTATACCACCACATTAACACCGACCGCCGGGGTCATAATGACCCCCAATATCTTGTATGATGATTGTTTTCACATCTTTAGTATAAGGACAACACACATTTCATTATATATCCAAATTACTGCAGGTGATGCAGTTCTCATACAGTGAACAAGTAAATCTACAACAGCATAGACCAAGACACTGAACAGATCCCAAGGTTGCATAGGATTTTATATCAAACAAACATAAGCAGAGATCCTGTCTGTTCCTATATATTTTTTCCTGGTGAATTATAACATGTTTTGAAAGCAAGCAACTTAGGGTGGAGATGTTGATCTTTCGATTTATAGTTAGTGTTCAGATATCATTAGAACCAAAGTCATCTGACTAAAGCACCTTAAAAAACGTTACATTTTGAGACCTTTATTAAGCTGCATGACTTGCAATCATATTGGTGGCATGACACAATGCGAAGGTGTTCTTTTCCCGTGTAATCCATTTACCTCTATGGGACCGTCTAAGGAAGTGAGTGGCCTGTTTTGCATTGCTGGCCTTGTCTAGGAGTACTCCTGTTTGTGTAGTTGTGACCACTGCTTCATGCAATACAAAGATGTACATGTCCTGAATAATTTGTTTACCGTACTGGAGCTGTTTGAACAACAGAGTGGCCTGATATATACTGTAGATAGACTCTGACTTGAAGTATTCTTGCACAAATTGCTTACAGGGTGCCTTTTTGAAGATCCCAGGATTCCACTGTTCCTAGAGAACTGTAGTCAGTTGACTTTTGTCCTGGTGAGACCCAAAGACATTTGTTTGACTCATTACACTTATTCTGGTTCTCATGGGCAATCAGGGAGGTGGTTATGTTGTATACATAAGTTCCCTAAAAAGCACTTCAAAATCTAGGCAAAACTTTAAATTTTTGCTACACAGAGTACTCCATGACAATTCACTTGTCAATCACCAAACAGAACACTTAACACATTCTGACGGCAGACAGGCTATAAGCAAGTCCATAATTTCCTGAAGTAGAGAAACAAAAGCTCTTCGTCTGCTCGCCTAGTGAAGTAGTATCCAATGGATGGTAGGCATTTATGCACAGCCATTGATAGGTTTACCTTATGGCAGCTCCACCTCAGTCAATTTCCCAATACTTCACTTTTGTCTGGTACTATGTAAAACAAGTAGGAAAACACAGGGCTGTGTGAAATGGGCATGTGGAGAGTAAATCAACTCTCCTACCTCTTTCCTTGCTTTGAACAGACTCTAGAACAACAAACTTGTTGAGTCTTTTTAGCTGGTTCAGGAATGCGATCAGTAGTGTTGATCTTGCAGCCTTGCCACATCCTCCTGAGAATATGAAGTGGAGGCTGCTGCTTCTGTAGCAGTAAGACATTCAATGACAGTCAACTAAAAGTCAAGGAAAGATATCAGTTTTGTTTGGTGGTCTGATGATGAACACGGTTCGCATTGTATGTTGCCATCCAGATCAGGAGGGTAAACAGTTTCTTATACCAAGTGCACATTTTATGACTCACTTTGCATGGCTAAAGAACCTGGATGTTCTTATCCACTCCACCCATTTACTTGTTGTAATCAAGTATACAGGTGGGCTTGTGAACTTCTGCCATCCAACCCCAAACTGTGACGGGGGAAATGCTCTCATCATGAATTGTAGTGAGAATATACACATCATGCTTACCAGAGAACTTCACTACAAGCAGTTTGTTGGAACATAACATAATGACCTGGGATTTTTGGCACTTCTTGCAAACCAGCTTCTTTGGGAATCCTCTACAGTAACAACAAACTGTACCACATTGTCTACATAAAGGTTAAACCTTTGTGAAGAAGTGGCTGGACAAGCTCCCATGCAATCTTTCTTGTGACTCTTTATGTGGGAAGGCAACCTACAGGGTTTAGAGTTGAGTCCTTCCCTGTATACACCCCCAAGCTGTACACCTAGACAGAAGAGTTCTCACACAGCATGTACAACTTGATGCCATAGTGAAATCTTTTGCGCACAATGTACTGTCTGAACATGTAGCTGACCTTTTTACAGGAACAAGGACTCATTGACGGCTATATACTTCCATGAGTATAAATCTATAGAAACCTGGCAGACAAAAGTTCAATGGCAATCTAAGTTTTCAACAATCTGTAATCGTCTGGATGGTCCCGAGACAATGCAGCAGAATTGTCACTGAAATGCAGCATACGCTGCAATAGCATAAAACGATCTAGGCTCATGTACTCACTCGGCCAGCTGACATGACAGATGGGTGGGAGGGGGTTACGAGGGCTCATGTGGAAGCAATTACTCATCTCCCCCACCATCCTTTAAAAAAAATTAATACTACGGTGCTCACACTGGAGGATCCATATAGACCCCTCTGCCAGTGTCTGCCAATGGGTTCAACCCATAGTGGGGAGGGTGTGCTGGTGTTGGCCATTGACAGACACTCGTGCCAATAGGGGTAAGCCAGTTGGTGTTCATCCATTCAACTAGTGCTAATATGTAGGGGCAAAAGGCCAGGAAGGAGTGTCAGGTGAAATATTGAGGAAAATTTGCATGTCATCAGCTTATGTCATTATGTCAAAGCAAAAGGAACTATCAAGAGAGGCCCTATGGGGCATATAGACATTGAAACATGATGGGACTAATGGAGGAACCTTGGGGGACCACACAGGTGATGTGGATTGAGGATGAACATTAAGGGGTTAACAGTACTAATGTGGATCTATCAGGAATGAAGGAGCAAAACCATTTAAGAGCTTGTCCTTTGATACTTACTTGGAACAGCCTTGTAAAGAGAATGGTACAGAAGACTGTGTACAATAATGTAGACAAATCTAGTAGGACCAGGACTGTCTGCCCTGGTACAAAATTAAATGGATATTTTTGGGAACAGCTGTTAGTGTGATTTCAGTACTGAGGGCAGGCAGATTGCATTGAGTTCAAACAGTTATGATCCTCCAGACAATGAGAGAGATGGATTTTGTGTTTTTTAACGATCCTGAATAAGTAAGGCAGGAGAGAGATGGGCTTCAAATTGCTAAGAATAGATGGTTTAGCCACAGGTTTTTTGAAAAGAGGAAAAACAAGAATGTGCTTCACAAGTTCTCTGTATGGCAGTGCAAGTGCATTTTTAAATAATGAAAATTAATGCAATTAACATGCACAAATAACATATACGCCTCAGATGAAAAGCCCCATTTTAAAAGCAAGTGAGAGCACTAAGCTTTCACAGTTACGTTTATTGTCAGAAAAGCTGCAGAATTCATTTTTCTTTTCTTTTCACAAAACGTGAACTAGGTCAGCAATGTGAAACGTTAAACTGATGATGACACAAATGTGCTGATAAATGAATGACAATAGAAAATGTTAGCTTTTGACCTTTTTAAAAGCATATTTTTACAGAATAAAATAATATATTAAAATGTTTAGTTTAATTTCTGCAGAATATTCCTGTTTGAACAATAAGGGTCTCATTACGAGGCTGGCGGTCTGAGACTGTCAGCCTCTCCATGGCAGATGGACTGCCGCACTCCAGGCAATCTGACCGCGACATTATGATCTTGGTGATTGGACCTCCAGGGGACCGCAGCCACCACCAGGAATAAGGTTCCCAATGGGGTGGCGGCGGTCGGAGTCGTGCTCAGCCATGGCAGCGCTGAGTTCAGCAACGCCATGCTGATCACAAGTCCATTTTCCATCAGACTTTTCATGGCGGGGACCCCACCATGAAAAGGCTGGTGGAAACCCAGGGCTTGGGGCCACAGTGGGGCCCCTGCACTGCCCACGACTATGGGCACCACTGACCAGCACCCTCAGAATACACTCTGTCTGCTAAAATAGACAGTGTGTTTTCTGAGGGTGTGGGAGCACCCTCTGTACGGCGACATTGTCCTCAACTCCATGAGGAGCCAAGTCAAATGCTGCTGCATGGTTTCCACTAGGCTCACCTGCAGAAACCTCTGAATTCAGAGGTTTCTTCTGGTCAGCCCAGTGGAAACCTTGTAATCAATCCGGGAAGGGGAGACCACCAGCTCTGCAGCAGTCTCCTCTCCACAGGGCTGACAGGCTGACGAGCTGACGGTCAGCCCGCTAACCTCATAATGAGGCCCTAAGTTTTGTTAGTTTAGATGGATGAGAAACCTATGAGCTCATAGAGTGATGAAGAGGCCAAACCATGACATGTATTTGTCTCATAGTAAGTAAATGGCGAGAACTCCCTAACATCTGTAAGTTGTAATGATGGCCACTGTACTCACCCCCTTGTGGCTGCTGTGAGGCCCTCAAGCGCCCATCTGGCTCAGGATAGGCCACCGCCAGTATTGGGGCCATCAGGGGGGTCAGGGTTTGATGAGCACCCTCTCCTCGTTGGGAGGCCATCCCCAGCTGGGCCTCCACCGTTTTCCATGCCCAGTGTCTCAGGTGCTCCCACCATTTCCAACAGTGGGTCCACTGCCTGCCATAGACCCCCAGGGTCTGCACGTCCTTGGCAATGGCACACCATATATCCTTCATTTGATGGGCGCTGACCTGCAGAGGAAATACCCACAGGAAACTAGAATTAGTCAAACAATCCTGCCTGTTACACTTATGGCCCACCATACCCCTTTACGTCACCATTTACACACACATGGCCCAGCACACAACCAATACGTCACCTAGAGGACATCCACCCACCCCCCTTACATGAGGTCTTCACACACACCACTCCATGCATTCATGCCTCATGCATCGTGCCCACAGTGTACTCACCTGATGATCTGGAGGCCCATACAGGAGTCCATAATGGGGTAGGATCCCATCCACCAGTCTATCAAACTCTACCAAAGTGAAGGCTGGGGCCCTTTCCCCAGTCACAAAGGCCATGGTAGGTTCTAGACACAGGTCACAGCAGCACATGCAATGTAGGTCCTCTCCTGTTGAAGATCAGGTAGCGAGTGAGGGATGAGATAGAAAATGGAGGTCACGTCTGCGACGGTGCATACCGTCACCGCCGGCGTAGATCACCATTGCCCACTGTAACCCATAGGGCCCAATGTTAACCAATGAGGAGTTGCACGGAGGTTCCCAACCGCTTCCCGCAACGGCACACAACATCAGCGGAATTACCACACTTCCACATATCCCTCCACACAGGACAGGTGGATGCCATTTCGGGGGGGGGGGCAGGCCCTGGATAATTGCTGCATCACTGGTGAAATTAGGACATACTGTACAAATCACACTTACCCATTACAAGTTCACAGCATACAAAGTTCTGTTGTAGCCCCATTGTTCAGTTTGTGACCGGCTCCTCACTCTTTTGCCCCATAGAATCCTATCGCTGTGGATGAATAGGAGGTGGAGATATACCCCAGTGGACAGACCCCTGGTGGACTTGGCAACAATGGAGGACAGGCACATTATCCTCACCTATAGATTTGACAGGGCCACAATCACTGAGCTCTGTGCCCAATTGGAGCCTGACCTGATATCTGCTATCCGTCACCCCACTGGGATCCCCCCTCTTGTGCAAGTTCTATTAGTGCTCCATTTCCTGACAACTGGTTCTTTTCAAGTGACAGTGGGCTTGGCAGCAGGAACGTCACAGCCAATCTTCTCAATAGTGCTAACAAGAGTGTTGTCTGTCCTGATTAAACACATGTGAAGCTACATTGTATTTCCCCAGGTTGAAGATTTGGCCACAGTGAAGGTCGAGTTCTATGCAATGGGACATATACCCAACATAATTAGGGCGATTGATGGAACACATATTGCATTTATCCCCCCCTGCCAGAATGAACTAGTGTTCAGAAATCTGAAGAGTTTCCACTCTATGAATGTTCAGATGGTGTGCTTGGTGGACCAGTATATCTCAAACGTCAATGGTAAGTACCCTGGATCGGTGCATGATGCCTTTGTCCTAAGGAATAGCAGCATCCCAAATGTGATGGCCCAACTACAGAGGCACAGGGTTTGGTTAATAGGTGAGCCCTGGTTCCCGGCCAGTATATGTTGGTGTATGGGTATGGTGTGGGCCATAAGGGATAGTGTGTGGCTAAATGTTATCTCTCAAAATTTGCAGGTGACTCTGGTTACCCTAACCTATCATGGCTGCTGACCCCTGTGAGGCATGCCAGTACAAGGGCAGAAGAACGTTATAATGAGGTACATGGGCAAACCAGAAGGATAATAGAAAGGACCTTCGGCCTCCTGAAGGCCAGGTTCAGGTGCCTCCATCTAACAGGTGGATCCCTGTGCTACTCACCCAAGAAGGTCTGCCAGATAGTAGTAGCATGCTGCATGTTGCACAACCTTGCCCTGAGACGCCATGTGCCTTTTCTGCAGGAGGAGGAGGGTGGAGATGGCCCCTGTGGACAGTGAGGATGAGGATGCAGAGGATGAGGACAACAGAACATTAGTGATTAGACAATACTTCCAATGACACACAGGTAAGACAGTGTTACTTCACATTTCAATGACATTTGTTGGAATTTCTGTGGCACTGGCATGCTGTTTTTTCCCACTTCTATGCCCACTTACTGTACCCTTTGGCAATTCATTTTGCAAATTTTGGTGACCTCACATATGCTCCTGGTGTCATCACTGCAGCCAGCTACAGGTTATTAATCTATGCTCATTTTTTGTACAGTTGAATTGCAATGTTTGTACCTGTTTAAATGAATACATAAATTTGACATACTCCAAACTTCTTATTTTTTCCATGGGTGTTTATTGAAGTGATAAAATATTGAGGGGCAAGTGCAGTGGGATGGGGTGATGATGGAGGAAAGTCCAGGGTATTGTTCCAGTCTGTTTGTAGCAGAGGTGCATTGCCCAAGGAGAAATAGGAAGGGGAGCAATGGCAGTTCAAGGTGGACAGGATGACTGAGTGGGACACAAGGATGAGAGTCTCATGTCCTGGCAGGGGTCTTGGCTAGTGTCTCTAGCTTCTGTCTGGATATCAGGGAACTTTTGTGGGGTGGTTCTCCTTTTGCAGGGGGAGGGGTGCTGGTGGCCTGTGAGTCCTGTGGCAGGGCCTCCTGGCCACTAGCAGCAGTGGAGGTGGAAGGCTGTTCAGATGTCTGGCTAGTGGCAGGGGCTGCTGTTGTGTGACTGCCTCCCTCATATCGGCCATGTCTGCCAACACCCCTGCTCTGGAGATCAGGGTATTGTTGATTGTTGATTGCCTGCAAGTCCTCCCTTATACCCTAGTACTGTCTCTCCTGCAGCCGCCTGTTCTCCCGCACGTTGTCCAGGATCTGGCCCATCGTGTCCTGGGAATGTTGATATGCTCCCAGGACCTCTGCAAGTGCCTCCTGGAGAGTCAGGTCCCTGGGCCTGTCCTCCCCCTGGTGCACAGCACTCCTCCCAGTTTACCTGTTGGTCTGTGCCTCTGTCCCCTGAACCGTGTGCCCACTGCCACTGACCCCAGGTCCCTGATTGTCATGGGTATGAGGTGTGTCCTGGGGTCCCTGTAGAGGTGGACCCACTGCTGATTGACATGTCCTCAGGACAGAGGTATGGGTATGCTGGGTGGGTGTTGTGGTGGTGTTTCCTGATGGGGAAGGCTCTGTGGTGGTGTGTGACTGGGCCTGGGTAACCTGATGGGCCAGGTTGGTCATCCAGATCCTGAAGACCAGAGTTGTTGTCATCACTGTGGGCTCCTTCAGTTGGGGGACTAGATATTGCTGGCACCTCCTCTCTGGTGACATTGGCTGGGGTACCTGTGGGGATGTCAATGATGTGTTATGGTTTCTGTGCCTGACATAATGTGCATCTGTGGCTTACCCTCTTTGGTTGGATTTGCCCTGGAAGCTTTCACTTGTGCACGTTGGTGTATGGTGGGATGATTAGTTCTCTATAGTGTGCATGCTTTAGTGATGAGTGTCCATTCAGAGCTGTGAGTGGCTTCCATGCATTGGTGGAGCATGTGGGGTTTGGCATTGGGATGAGTGAGATGTGATGGTGGGGTGTGTGGATAGTGGTGGAGTGATGAGAGTGAGCGTGGGATATGTAATGGCATGCAGGTAGGGTGTAGTAGTAGTAGTGAGTTGACTTACCAGAGTCCAGTCCTCCTCCTACTCTGGCCAGGCCCTCAGGATGCAGGATTGCCAAGACTTGTTCATCCCATGCTGTTAGTTGTGGGGGAGGAGGTTGGGGTCCACCGCCAGTCCTCTGTATAGTGAGTTGATATCTTGCTGCAATGGAACGTACCTTACCCCATAGGTCGTTCCACCTCTTCTTGATGTCATCCCTAGTTCTCAGGTGCTGTCCCACGGCATTGATCCTGTCCACGATTCTCCGCCAAAGCTCCATCTTTTTAGCTATCGATATCTGCTGCACCTGTGCTCCAAATAGCTGTGGTACAACCCTGATGATTTCCTCCACCATGACTCTTAGCTCCTCCTTTGTGAAGCAGGGGTGTCTTTGTGGTGCCATGGGTGTTGTGTGAGGTATGTAGGTAAGGGTGTTTGGGTAATGGATTGGGGTGTGTGATGTGGGGTGCGTGAGTGGTATATAGGTGTGAGTAGTGTGTGGCTCTGGTTGTGTCTGTGGTCTTGCTGTCTCTCTGGTGGCAATGATTTGTAATGGTGAAGGGCTGTGGGTAGTGTGGGTCTGTGTTTTATAGTGGTGTGAGTGGGTGTGTGTGGTGTGTGTATGGGTGTCAGGTGTGTGTAGTTTGAATTGTCCAATGTGGTGGTGTTTGAGTGGCGATTTTGAGCGCGGCGGTATGTACCACCAATGGTTTACCACCGTTGAATGTCTACTGTGGAGATTCATGGGTCATAATGTGGTGCCCGTTGTTCTGTTGGCGTAACGGTGTGGGTTTTGATACCGCCAGTTTATCACTGACCTTTGGGCTGGCGGATTTGTGTATGTGGCTGAATAGTGACGGATTGGTGTATGTGTGTCATTATATGGTGAACGGATATCTGCTGCTGCGGTGGTAAGTTGGCAGCAGTCAGCGTGGTGGTAAGTGGGATTTACCGCCAATGTCATAATGAGGGCCTATCTCTTGACTGCTTAGACAACAGAAGCTTTCCTGTTCCCATGATGACTCTACAAGTTCATTGGATGAGGTGATTGAAGGCTGCAACAACTTGTTTCAACTATTTATATGAAACCGTTATAGATGTGCTTGGTTCTAGAGCAGGCTGTTCAGACTTTCAGACTCTCTTTGCTGACTCCACAGGCCTCTCTACAAGGACCTTTGCAGATGCTTCCCTGATTCATTCTGAGATACCCCTCCATTTTCCTTGCCTGAATCTATGCTGCTCTGAGACTCGATTGTGTTTTTGAACCTCTCTTTATGGGAAGCTCTGACTTTTGATTAATAAATCTTCATGATTTCACCTTTTGATTTAGAGCACTTTATGGGCCCTAACTGATTCTTTTCTCTCAGTCTCTATAGCTTAGAATAGGGACTTTTCCTTTATGGAATGCACTTTATGCACTCACTCTGCTTTTAATGATTTGTATTGATTGATTTTTGGGATGGTGATTAATAAAGATTTACTTACTAAAAGATTTTAAATAAAGTTTTGAAGCTCCCATCATTTACTCCCTAGAGATTTGAAATTGAAACTGTGATGAAAAAGTTGATTTGGATTTGCAGCTCCTGATTCATTCTTACTTACCTCCAAGGTCTTTCGGCCTGGGGCCAGTAACAGGGTTCTGCTGATTTAATGAGTTAGTAGGATTATGCCATAAACCAAATATTTATTTAAAGGTTTCTGCTTCACCAGTAGCGGAGTTAATTGATAAGTTACATAGTTTAATACATACTGGGCCAATTACCTCTAAAGCCTTTGAGATAGTGTATGGAGGGCATGGATATGAAGGGGCTCTGGATTTGACTAAGGCTAAATAATCATAGTATAAGTTTGTCTGAATGGGGGTGAAAAGGGATATCATCAATGGATACTACTACTAAACCAAACAAAGAAGCTAGAGAAGTATCTACTTGATCCTGAATACTGCTGGTTCCTGGAGAACAGATAACTCTTATCCAGATCATGCAGGTCACACATCAACAAACAGGGATTAATTTGAGGTTGATTCCACTTCTGGAGAAAGGGACAGATCCAGATCCCTGATGAAGAAATCTTCTTCAGCTCTATGAGATGGAAAGCGTCTGCTAACATACTGACCCCTTCCATCCAAATTGTCATTGACCTGTTCCTTTGTTAGCAGTACCCTTGTCCCCTTATTTCTGTTGTTTAGTGTGAGGTTGAAGTCAATGCATAATGTTCTGCCTGATGGTCGATGTACCAGTCCTTTTCTGGCAATACTTGGGTTTATGCCCCTGACCACGGGTTCTATGTGTAATCACCTAACAGCACCTACGTGTGCTGATGGATGGCCCCTGATCATCCCTGAAGCCAGCTCCAATCCCACACTTAACCCCCCTAAAATATTATCATACTTGCTTCTATTTGGAATCTTTTGTCCTCCATTTCTGACACTAAGAACATGGGCAGTTTGGCATATGCCATTCCAGTGCTTCACAGGGTGCATGTGCCCAGCCTGGCTCCTACACTACCCTGCTTTTATCATTCATCTGGTTACATGTAAGTTTAGAATGGCACAGCACATCTCACTGCCTCCCCCATCACCCATTCAGCTCATTGGATGCCTGATCCTCTTCACATTTCTCACTTCTATACTTTTTAAAATTTCTCACTTCTATAGCTTTGTTTTCATCAACCCCTGCTCCCAGCATTTTCCCACTGCCCAATACTCAATGTACCACTGTTCTCCTCTTCTCTTCTTTGTCTTTGAGGCTAATGCAGAGGGTTTTTGCATCTTCTGCCTCTTCTTTTACCAGCCTAGTTACAGTAGCCAGATCTTTCTTAGTCATAGCTGCTTAACCACACGCTCTCTCTCGGCTCACTGGTGCTCCCTCCCATACTATGGCACATTTATGTGTCCACTCTTACGGGACATAGACATGAGTCCCACCCCACATATTCCTGCCACTACAGTATTGAACAGGCCACCTTTACTCAAGATTCTCACTATTATCACACTAATTAAAAATGCCCCATAATATCAACCAGAGAAAGGTTGTCTCAGACTTCACCTCCACATAGCCTTTATTCTAGAATCTTATATATTCCCATTTAAAATAGATAAACTGAGAATAGACTAGGTGGAGAATGTACTGTATGCTTGCAATCTTTACACTACATACTGCCTCATTGTCCTCTGGATTTGAGAAGAGTGGTGTGACTTTCCAGTATTACAAATCAAATCACTGCCTCTCTGTATACTAAGGATTTGGATTGATCCAGCTGGTGGCTATTTTTTTGCCAATATATCTTCCAAGTGCTTTGATCAAAAGTGGGTCATTTCCAGGACTGCCCACTTTCACCACTCATTTTCTTGCTAGCTGTTGGCACTTGGTGACAGCTTTCAAGTACTAATGATACATTGCAGACTTTCAAATCATCACTGGTGAGAATAATCTGTTATCATATATGAAAATATCCTGTTGACTTTATCTTTACACCTCAGTACTTGCACTCCTCTCATTCAGTTCCACTTTCTGCATCTTCTCATGCTAGTAGCTTTAGTGGAGTAAGAGCCAGGTTCTCTCTAGCCAAATTCACCTCAAAATTCTTGGGAGGCCATCTGTTCAAAGAGTGCCTTCAAACTTTAAATATTTAGGAATCCTATTTATTGGAGGCCACTACCTCTAGTGATGCTCCTTGTTGGCTCAAGCTCCCTTTGTACGTATAGATTAAAGTTCAAGCATTGAAGGTCACTATGCACAAAGATTTAATTGCATTTTTCTAGTGCAGTCCTTGAAGGTTTAAATATCTCTTTCAACAATACATGCCATTATTGAACAAGTTGCGTCTTCAAAGCTGCACACAACAACACCATCATGAGGCCGGCAGCTCTTACATATGGAATCCTACTACTCAGCATATTCTTTTTGATTCCACTCACATGCGTACAGTGGATGATCAAAAAAAGAGAATGGCTTTTATCGGAGGAGACATTTCTGGGTAGCCAGACATGACTGATACTCTTGTAAGTATGTTTCATGCACTCGTCTGTGTGGACTTCAGGAGTGGCTCAGTTTGAAAGCCAACCCAAATCTTGAACTCTCTGCTCAATTGTGAGAATTCCTCTAGTTCTAATTCTTGGGTGTGACTAATTTTTACAAACACACCCATTCAGATTCTCTTTGATTGCCTTTCAGACATCTGAACAGGAGGCAACAGCATCTCTTCATGCCCCAGATCTTTAGTTGGCAGACCAATTAATTCCAGTAATTTCTGCAATGGGGGGTGGAGATCTGTATCTCAATCATTGAGTCTAATCATTAAGTAACACCTCCCATTGGTTGTATGGACATTTGTTTTACAACAAGGAGAGTTGGTAAGGAGCAATCTGTTACATCAAACACCATAAGCACTGAGGCTTCACAAGAATAATAACGATAGTTGGTTTGAGCTAAAGGGTTTTACTAGTAAATTAATTTAAAATAGATTTTTTCATTTAGTACATATTACAATGTAGTCATCATCATTACAAATTCAAATAATCAATGAGTCAGTATTTAAAAAAAAGACACATACCACATTAGTAAGAATTACAAATAAAATAGAGAGAATACAGCAAGTGTGTTCCATGAATGAAACCCCTTGTCTAACTTAATAGGAGTTTAAGCATAAATGAACAGTTTTTCAGTAAGCAAGGTAAGGTGTCAGTTTCAGAAACCCAAATGAAGAGTCCTGACGAGAAGATGAAAATGCAGAGGAATGAAGCCTTAGCACTTAAGCGCTGGAAAGATGGCAAGCTGGATTGTATTCTCAGCTATAAATAAGAAGGTGTACTTAGCCTCTGAGAAAAAGAAGGGCTCAGATGGGGACTCTTCTTTCCTTTTATGATCTACCTAACTAAGGAACACACACTTACATAATTCTATTAAAGCGTACTTGTAACAAATATTACATTCCCCATACCCAATAACCAACAATCCTCAGCAAACTCTGGGAGCAGGCAAACTTCTTAGTTTCTCATCATAACGTCCTTAAAACCATACACTGTCCATATTTTGTGGTTCAAATAGTTCTTCACAGAAATAATTTTCCCTGCCATCTCCCCGCTCACTGTGGTAACCTCACTATCAGTTGTCTAATACATAATAAAATGCCTATTTACTAGCTAATAGAAGTCTTCTGGAAAGTTACAAGACGTGCAGTGGAAGAGAAAAATATATTGTGCAAGGCAACAGTCTAATGTGAAAACAGACCTTTTAGCCATAATATGTAAAGAGGACATTTTATATGGCATCAATAGCCAGGCTAACTTAAGTCAGCACGTTATGTCTCCTCATTTGTTCGATTAAAATGCCTAACTATGATTACCTACTACAAATTTTGCACTTATGGTGCATGCGTTATTCAGCATGGAAATCACACTTTTCAGTAAAGTGTTTGGTTTGTAAAATAAGAACTCTGCTCCATCACTTTCAAGAGTCGATAATTTAGGGCTCAGTTAGATTTTAGCTCCTGCTTTGGAGTTTTTTTTTCAGTACTTGCTGAAGATCACGATCCAAGATTCATTAGTGAGACTGATAGTGATTCAATCTGTGCACTTTGCTTATCTTTCAGAATTTTCTACACAAAGACTGTTTTTGAGACAAGTACACCATTTGCATCTTATACACTAGTGTTAAAAAACTAGCACCCCTCTTTTCCCTCTGCTCCCTCTGCCTCTCTGAGTGACCCCTAAAAAATGGTTTGAGCTTTGATTATCGGAACTGCTGCTAGTGCCTTCACCTGCATCCTCTGAGTTGTCCGATCCTCCAGAAGACTCAGTACCCATGACAAGTATTAAACTTAAAGGGGGTTTGCAATTGTCTTATAAGTTTGGGTACACACACTCTCTGCTAAAGTTCTTAATGTCTTTCTGGCCCTTGTCTGCCTTTTTCTTGAGTTTAATTGTGGTGTATTTAGCAATATTCCTATTGAATTTGTCGAAAGCTAATTTGCCTACTTCTAAGTTGTCACAGGTTGTCAGGATTAATATTAGGGGTAGTGTCAAATTGTTATTTGGGGGTCACCCAAGAGGCAGAGGGAACAGAGGGACTTTTTCAAGCTCATGGAATCAGTCCTCGGGAGATCTGCAAACAGGCAGGAGATATTACAAGTGGGGCCCAGAGGAACAGTGAGACAAGAAAATATAAACAGTAGGGAATCTGCTAACCCTTAACACATTGACCACTGGACAAGGTTTTCCACAGCTCTCCCTTCTAACTCAGCATCCCCACAGTGCTTTTCTATTTTTAACTTGTCTGATCATTCACTTTCATCAGAAGAAATTACCTTATTAAGCGAAGGGTTATCATTTGCCATAATAGAGAAAATAGACTTCTTTAGAGTACAATCTGAACTTCATAGAATCTTTAGACGAATCAGACTGAAATATTTCTTCTCAGGTGAAGAAAATGTTCCTTCCCACTCAGCTTCTTTACTCAGGCCAACAGCTACCATCATTCCCCCATTGCAGCAATGCATCCTGAAATTCTTGCATTTGAGAAAGTGGTCCTTGATGATATTACTGACCTCAGATCAACTAAAATGTATACTCCCTATAATATTACATAGCCAGAAAGACTGTCACTTAACAAACTGAGGACTGATTAGCCCATTGTCATTAAACCTGCAGATAAAGAGGGGCATATTCTTATAGAAAATAGAGTGGCTTATGATACAGAAATTATGAGACAACTGAGTTACCACAATCATTATAAAAAAACTTTAGACTAACCCATTTCCACAGATCAAGATGAAAATGCATGAGAATACCACCCATGGTCCGGAATAAGATTTTTTCACGCAAAAGAAGTTTCTCAATAAAAAGCTCCAAGGATGCTTATACTGTTCACAATGCCCAGGATACACAAAAATTCAGTCAATCCAGCTGGGAGAACTATACTCTCAGGTTGTGACTCTGTTCTTGAATCCCTGGGGGATTATATAAATATGTAGGCACATTTATGGTCAATCTTATTAAATGTTTGGATTTTGATCCATCACAAGAGCTATTGGTGACCCTTGATATAGAGTCACTGTACACAATCATTACCCAGAAAGAAAGCCTAGTGGCCATTAGATTAGTATTGGATGGATGACCAGCTCCATGTCATGTTCCTACATTTTTTATTGTGGAACTGTTGGAGATTGCTTAGGCCACCAATTAGGTTGTATTCAATCATGAGTAACATCACTACCATTCATGTGGGAGTCATTTGTACTCCAAATCTAGTCAATCTCCATGTGGACAAATTTGAGCTTGATTTTATACTCACAAATCAGAATCCTTTCCGTAGCAAAATCTGCTACTTGAAATGCTACATTGATGACATTTTTATGATCTGGAAGGGTGATCCCAGCTGCTAACCTTCCTCAAATTTATCTCTAATTCCAATCACCAGGCCCTACAATTGTTGGATTTGGAAATGAAGAACTATGATAATGGCTGCAGAGTCTCTCTGTAAAAGAAACCCACAGAGAGAAACATTTTATTGTGCTATAATGGCATTCACTCCCGAGCACTCAAAGATTGTCGTGGATATGGTCAATTTCTCAAGAACTTCACTCTTAAATCTGATTATTTCAAAGAAGGGGACATTCCAAGCCAAAAGCTTTTGGATAGGGGATACCCCAATTGTCTCATTAGGAACTCTAGGAAAATGGCATGGTTTAGCCCTAGGGAGGAAACAGTGCAAGCTAAAGTCAAGCCTGTGACTGAAAAGATTGCCTGTATGTCTACTTATTGTCCAGACACCAACAGTATTGTTAAAACTGTCAAAATTCTGACCTATTCTGAAAAGCATTGATATTCTAAAGGAAACTCCAATTTTCTCAGAAAAAAGGGAAACATATTAGGGAGTATCTAGTTCATGCTGACTTTAATACTTCCAAAACCCAGATACAATTTTGTCCTCATGGATCTTGACCCCATTAAAGGCCATTTCAAAAGCGGGAATTATGTTTTTTGCCAATTTGCGAACAACACAAAAATGTCTACACACGGAACCATCAAGATGACCTTAAAAGACCATATGAATTGTGCTTCAATTCATTTCATGGACTGTATTTGGTGTCTGTGTAACTTGATATATATTGGTCAGACAACGCAGCAAGTGAAAATGAGGATTGGAGAACATCGAAGTTGGATCCGCTGTGGAATTAAAACTGCTCCACTGTTTCAACACTATCTTGCACACCAGAATTTGGCAGACAACCTTAATTGGCAAGTTATTGAGAAAGCCTTACACTCATCAAGAGGTGGAGACTTGAGCTACACTCTTCAACCTTTGGAGTGCAAGTGGATTGACAAGTGCAACACAATCAGGAATGGACTAAACTCCATGTAAAAATATTGAAAATGGATTACATTGACAAACTAAGAGAACAGTCTTTTCACTGTTATATTTACACTACGTTACAATTGAAAGGACTGGTCCATAGATGTTTGGCTGTCTCTACTGTTTACGGTTCACGTATGTAATACACAAATTTCTTTTTTTTTAATATTCGTATTGTTTTCTATGTTTAAAGCTGAGAATATGTATCATTATTTGTTATATAGATTTGTATTATATTTATTATTTTTTACTGTGTCAAGATACGTCAGGGTTGGTTCTCTTATGAACCATCCCCACATTGTTTCAATTTTTTCCTTTGTGTTCTATTCCTGGATTAACATAATCAGTTTTTCCTGGTTTGTCTCTTCAGGGTTCTCCTGGTGCTAAATGTATATGCCATGTATCATACCTATGTGAAAATATCTAGCCCTGAGTGGCTTTTAGAATTCACCCTTACAGAGTACTTCCTTATGAATGGTTGGAATCAAGTATAATCCTTGCTCATTATACTTTTCCTTTTACATATCTACTGACTTTTGTATCTTTTATTTTATTAGGGTCCTCTGCATTAGTACAGTACCAGGATTATTGGCTTCCTTGCCCGCTCCCGCTCTTTTTACATTTTTTCAATCTCCAGTTTTTTACATTTTTTCAATCAGTCCACATTTATTTTATTTTCCTTTGTATCTAGGTGGCCTGTGCTGTGCTAGAGTTTGACGGGCCTTGCTCCTACTCCTCCATGCCTGGACAAGCCTCCTTTTCCTGAGGACATTTAGCTCCAGGCCTTTGGATGGCTTTTTTACCGGATCATCAGGACACTGATAATTCCCGTAGTTACAGATCCTCTAACCGGGAGATCAACTCACTGTCTCTTATCTCCTCTCCTGATCAGGACCCCTGGCTTCAATCACTGGTGCTCTCATTGATAAGGTCACCTTTTGGAGCTGGCACAATTATTATTCAGCTTTGGAATTATGGTATGGAACTTGTGCACAAATTATCTCTTGCATCCATTTATAGGGTTCAACCTGTGAGTAGAAACATTTATACATTGTAATTGTTTTGCCCCTCATTTTTTTACCATTGTTATAATCTCACCTTAACGGCCTTGGTAGACGGCCTCATAAAATTTTTCCTTTTCACTTTTTGCAGCATTTTTGCATATTTCCTGTTAAACTTGACGATACCAGTTCATAATTTGTATTTTCTTTTCTTATCCCTGATCCAGCTTTGATCTGGGCCTGCTATTTTGTGGCCTTTAGGACCCCACACATTGCTAATATACAGGCTCCTTACAGAGGACTTTTAGTATGTATTTTGATATCTTGCCATATATATTCGTATTCCTTATATTATTAGAGTAGTGGATTATAGTATCCAAATGTTAGTTCCCCAGGTCATTCCATGTCCTGTTGAGACACTCTCATCCATTATAATGGTCCAAACACTGTCAACACTTTACAAGGCAGACCTCGTCCTCAAACTGGTGCACCATTGAGAACTGCCATGTGCTAATTTATGCTTATGTAAAGGCTGTTAATGGCTTTCTGCACCTAAGTTCTTTTGTGAAACTCTCACTGTTCACTTTGCTACGTCAGTGTTTGAATGATCTTATCCATTGTTGAATGGTTTTGAATAAATTGAATTGTAACTGGATTGAATTGTTCTTGTTATACTGTTTCTTCTCTGTCTTTGCGAACAGTGCTCTCAGCAATGTTTTCCTCTATCATTATTAAGATTGTATTGTAGATTTAACCAGGTCTCAATTTCAGCGATTACCATATTGAAATAGCAGATAACCAGCCAAGACATGGTGGAAATTGTCAACACAGTAGATTGTCTGGCAAAGGACAAAGGACAAATAGTTATGAAAGTAATATAACTATATTCTGGTAAAATATACATGTGATAAAAGTAGAGTTCTTACCTGCTCTAGTAGTGGATGTTGCTGTAACTAGCTATTTGGATGATACTAGAAAATCATAGGGTAATCTAGTTGAAAATATTGCAGCATTATAGGTGCAGTTGAAAGAGGTATGAAATGCTTCTTTGAATCTCAGAGCAAGGGAAAAGGAGTGGTAGAAGGATAGAAATGAACAATAAAGCTCTTACTGCATAAACCACACCAGGACAAAAACAAAAAGGTGCAACGGTGTAAACAGGTGGACTGTAAGGTCCTGATTCACAAAGATATACTTACACGTGCATGTGAGTTTATGTGTGTATGCTATTTGCAAAGGGATTTACAAGTAGTATCTTTACTAGTGCAGTGTCCGCACTTAAAAAAACAGGACAGTCCTAACTTTTTATGAACGGGGACTCAGTATTCGTAAAGATACTACTCATAAATCCTTTTGTGAATAGCAAACAATCATAAACTTACATGAAAATGTACATCTACCTTTTTGAATCAGACCCAAAGTGTAGTGGGGGAGCAGGGACTTTAAATAAATATTTGATTAACGATGTCAAAGTTACCAACTCATCCGGACAAAAGTCCCCACTCTTACTGGGCACAGGGTAAACAGATCTTTGCCATCAGTAACAATTAATCGGGAACTCCAAATCAAATCAATTCATTCATCACAGTTGCAATTTTAATCTTTGAAAGTCAATAATGAGATTTTAGAGTAAGTTTCAAATCACTTTTAGTCTTTTAGTAAGTATTGTTTTATTTTAAAGTTAACAATGTTAATCATTCAAATTATCAATACAATACAGAACAAAGCATTAAGCACATTCCATGTAAGTTGATTCCTATTCTAAATCTAGGTATTGAGTGGAAATCATGAGTCAGAACTGAAAAGGAGCTTTACATTTGAGGTGGGAAAGCATGAAGGTTAAGCAATTCTACGTCAGTCAGAGCTTCTCATAGAGAGAGGTTCAAGACACTGAGTAGAATCTCAGAGCAGCATGGAGTCAGACAGGGGAAATAAAGGGTCTCTCATAATGAATCAAAGCAGCATCAGCGAGGAACCTGGGCCAAACTGTAATATAACTATCAAGTTGAAGTTGGTTCCCAGCGTCACTCACTACAAGACAAAAACAGTTCATGATTACGTCTCTACATTACTACATGAGATCATTCCTTTCCTATATTCTTAAACTGACAAAAATTGTCTGTGAAGAAGCATTCTATGGAAATTAAACAGAACATTTTAAAACATTAATATATTTTTATAAAAACTACACCTATGAGAAATTTGAAGTATAACAATTTTCTATAAATCTTTTGTCTCAGCACATTTGCATCACTGAAAGTTTTATATCTCACATTACCTCAGCTAGGTCAGGGTAAAAGGAGGAATAATGCCTTCTACAGTAGTTTTAGCTAAATATAGGTGACTATGAAAGCTTACTGCTCACAATTCCATTTAAAGTTTAAAGTACAGCTTTTCGTTTAGACCTACATGCTTATTCTACATGTTAATTGCTCCTGCCACCTCTCCCGTCAGCTGATTTTTAACCATCACAAAAATTCATACACAGATGACTTTCAAAGTTCCCCTTCATCTTCAGTTGAGTCTTTCCTCTTTCTTTTTAGGTTTCCCCTTTCTTTTAGTTTCTGGTATTGTTTGGTAATGCAGTCATTTAGTTCTACAACCTTTGTCATATGTTTCTTCACTTCTCTGTTTTTCTTCTTTTGCAATAATGTTTTGATAACTTTGTATACCTCTAATCTAGACAGGAAGTAAACAACTACAATTAATACAGGTACTAATATACCCTTTGAGGATTCCTCCTCCTGCTGTTGCAATGCTATTGCCTATTGCAGAAACTTCCTTTGAGAACCTTTTAACTATAGTAGTGGTGTCTAAAGGTTCGAAGTCAAGTTTTATATCAGAAATCTGCAATTTGCTTACTCTTGTCAAGCATATGCATGCAATTTTCTATTTTGACCATCTTGCAGACTTCTTTTTTTCTGTGAGTAAAATGTCTAAATTATATCTATTGTGCAAATCCATTGACCTTATCACTACTAGTTCAGTGTTTTCAACTACTACTACTAAAGCTTCAGATATGCTAGTTGCCAGCTTGTCCAATGCTGTTGAAAGCTTTCTAATTTTTTCATTGTTTAGTATCACTCCTACATAATAGCTCCAAAAATGTTTCCCACTAATTGAATTCCTTCATGAACATGGCACATATAACTGTGTGCAGGTGTTATTGTTAAAACCTCTAAGTTCTGCACATGGTACATTTTCAGAAAAAGAAAATCAGACCTAAATAGCAAGCAATACCCTCCTAATCAATACATAATCTAATGTATGCATTCTCTACATTAATAAAATAAACTCCAGGCATAGTTGGAATGTCTCCCTATGAAATCTGTCATGTTCCTCCTGATAATTGAAATGTGCACTCACAATTACTGATTCCTACAGTCCTAGTTCTGTTTTGAATTCTTCTTTTGAAAACATATACTTTCCCTTTTTGTCTCTTCTCTAACTTTAGTCTTGGATAAGACATTTTTTATCTATACTCACCTTCTTCCTTTTTACAAACATTTTTCAAAACATCCTCATTTGTATTAGTATTATGTATAGAGTGTGTTCTTTCTCTCTTCTAACATCATAATACAAGTTCTCTCTAATGGACTCATTAAGCAGGTTCGATTATTTTTGTATTCCTTAACAGTGTCTGTAGGAAGAAAAGGTCTAAAATAATGCCAAGTTGTCTCCGTTTCTATTGCCAGTGGATCTAAATTCATGCTCTTCTATGAATGTAATTTTGAATATATAATGTCAAAGTGAGAGAAATAATAATCAAAATGTCACTGCAAGTAAACTAATCTAAGTAAAATACTGCAAGAAGTAGCATATGAAAAAGGAATGTGATGGTATGCCAGCTGATGAAGATAAGTGTGCACACACATAACATTCTTTTGCATCTATAGCTCATGTATGCTCTTGAACTAACCTGGAATAAACATTTGTTGAGTAATATTTCACGTAATCTACAAATGAGGTTTTTAACCCATCCTCATCTATGTCAGGAACAGATGTCATGTTAGTGAATGAGAATACAGATTTCTCTGTCTCTGGTGCAAAATGAACCAATAATAATGTGGCTATAGTAATAAAACTACAACTAAAAATGTAATACCTATAATGATCTTGCATCAAGCTCTGGTTAGAGCACACATTCTTTAAGGTAAATTGTTTCTTTTACCTTTGAAACACTGAGTGTAGCAGCAAAGAGAACAGGTTATTTACAAACCAGTGTGGTGCAGGGCAGCAGAGCAAGTGTCTTCCTGCACCACCCTCTACCAGCTAGAATGGGCAGAAACATGCTGAATTTCCAAGATATGGCACATTTCTGTCCTCTGGCACTACAATTACCTACCTAGTGCCAACACAGGCACCTTTGGACCATAGTGCAAGGGTGCCTACATTGTAGGAAATTATTGTTTATGTGCAGAAACAATCAATAATGGTGATTTGCTACTTCTATGTGTGCTGCACAATGCAGCACACATAGAAGTACCAAATTGTCATTATTTAATGATTGTTTATGTGCAGGAAGGGACAATTTCCTGCACATAAACAATCATTAAATGGCGTTTTACTTTTTCCATGGGTGCTTCGCAATGCAGCATACATAGAAAAAGCATAATTGAGGAGAAATAAATGTATTTCTCCTTGTCACGTCACTCTAATGCACCCCTGGGATGGCGTTACTTTTTGACCCTGCCTCAGATTTACGATTTCACGTAAATCTGGGGTAGTGCCAAAAGCAATGGATATTGCATGGAATATCCCACAGCAACACCCATTGCATGCCCCTCTGTCACAGAAAACTGCGTTGCAGGGACCATATGTATAAGGGAGAGTTAAGCCACCTTGTAAATGTGGAAAAGCGCCTCATGAACTTTGCTGAAAGTGACGCTCCAGTGGCACCAGGAATAGTACATAAGCCACTTAGGGCCTCATTTAAAATGAACTTGCACATCAGCTCAGGTGCACTAGTCCCACACACCCCTAATGACACCATGGTAGCGCTGCATTTATAATACAGCACACCATGGTGCGCGTAATTTTGACGCTAGTCCAGCAAGCTCGGGAATGTCCTGGGCAGGCATTAAACAATGACTGATGCAGTGAAATCTTGTAGATTTCACTGAGACACTTTTTTTGGGCCTGCTTGCTGGGGAATGTCTTCCTTGCATACATTGTACCTGGTGCAGGTATAATGTGGCACAAGGGTTTACAAAGTGGTGCAATGCTAGCATTGCACCACTTTGTAAATGTGGCACAGGGTGAGGGCCTGCTTAGCGCCGCCGTAGTGTAAAAAAAATGACACTACGGCAGCACTAAAGGGCGCAAGAGGCTTGTAAAGATGCCCCCTATTGTCTTTACTTTATTGCACAAGCAGCCTTTATTTTTCTTCTTTTTTTCCCTGAAATTCAGTTGCAGCTTTATCCGCAGCAATCTTTATGTAGTCCTACTTAACCCTACACCCTGCACCTTTAAAATGTCCATAATCTTCTACTGCAGCCTTGGACCGAAGTAAATTTTCTTAATTCTTTTTATTAACATATCGGTTTCTATTTTAATCTATTAGCACAGTTCATTCAATGAATTTTCAGCAACTTTACCCAACTAAAATTCAGGACAACCTCATGCTAGCTCAGGAAATTCTTTGTATCAATCATGCAAATCTGATTTTGGGGTGCTTAGCATGTGACTCACATGCTAGGTCTATTCAGGTGCTGAATATATTCGGAAAGGAACTCTTGCTCTTTTGAGTCTTCTCAGTGTTTGCTGATCTCCTAATATATCACTTATACCCCTTGACTGTGTCTCCTCATCAACTGTTGGTGGTATGGATTCAACTGACACTCTTGACTTCAACTTCTTTCTACTGTAGCCTTCTGCAATCGAGCATTGAAAGTATCTCTTTTTGTTCCTGATTCTGTGCTTGTTCATTTTTCTGGACCTTCTTGTATTAAAGGTGCCTCAACTATCACTCCAATCTGAATTTTTGCTTCTCCACCTTCAACATCATGAGTACCAATGCCACTCCTTCATGTGAATCTCTTGTTCTATGGGTATGTGAAACATGCAACCAGTTTGGCACTCCAGCACATTTAACAGCAGTGTTTGTGATTAAAATCATCTTGTAGGAGCTTTCTACCTTGGCTGCAGACAGGGCTTCTGACATGTTTCTTGCTGAGCACCCAATTGCCTGAGTTTAAATCATGGCAATTGGCTCTAGATGCTAATTTGCAGTGACAGCTTCAACGTAGAGAGAGACAGTCACCCCTTTGCAATAATTGATTACCATGTCATCTGTCACGTTCACAAGTACAATTTCAGGTACAGTAGTCACTCTCATGGCTCTTCCCATGAGTATCTCGTGAGGTGATAAACCTGTCTTCCTTTCAGGTGTACTTCAAAGGCTCATCAAATTCACAGGTACATCATCAACCTTTTTCAGTGAAGTGGACTGAGCTGCTTGACTATACCAGAAGCCTCTGGTCAATAGTTATGATGCAACTTCTGCTCCACTCGTAGTGCTGCACACATCTTAAGGATATCACTATTAAAGTGAGTTCCTTGATATGACTCCAGAAAAAACAGCATTCCATAACTCAGTACCAGTTCCCTTAACACCAGCTTAGCTAGAGTGAGGCTGTCATTTCTTGTGGTTGGGTAGACTTCCACCTATCGAGGTAAAAAGAAATGCACACTATCACTAGGACGTATCTTAGCCCATTACAAACAGGCATTTCAATGAAGTTCATCTGCATCTGGTTTAGGGACCACCTGATCTCCCTACATGACCAAGTGTGACTGGAGTTCATTTCCCTACACCCATCTGTTGGCATGTTATACAGTGGCGACACAATTGTTCTGCATGGGTCCTAAATCTGGGGTGAAACCAATTCTGTCTAAAGGACCTGCCCATTGCATCCCTACCTATATGTGTGGTGCCATGGAAATGTCTTGCCATAGGTGACAGAAAATTGTGTGGCAACACTGGTCTCCCTTCTGCTGAAACCCAAACGTAATTTGCATCGTTCCCACATCCTGCTCTAATTCAACCCTGCTGTTCAGCTTCTGAAACATTTTCCTGCAAACTTTTGAGTTCTTCTCATGTGTCAGCTGTAGACATCACCATTAAAAAGATAGTGACCACTTGAGACTCATCTGTGAATGTTCCATTAAATGTACTAGGCCACAATTACACAATAGTGTGACACTTTGTTTGCATATCTGTTGCCAACTGTGACATAACCATTGTCACTCCTGTAAACTGCACAATTTACAACAGTAATTTCAGTTGGAAGTTGCAAAGCATCCAGTATTCTCTTCACATGCTCACCATATCTAATTGGTGGACTGGAAGATGTCATGAAACCTTTTTGTGACCATAACTGTCCAAAGTCATATACAACACCACAGCCGTACTGACTATCTGTAGATATAGTCACTTTCATTTGGATGGTAAAGCTTAAAGCTCTGGTAAGGTCAATTAATTCTGAAACGTGTGCTGAGATAACACCTTGAAGCCAGGAAGCTTCCACAATCTCTTGTATTGTGCAGAGTATAAGGTACTTTCAAGGAACCCTTATTTGTTCTTCAACATGAGCCATCAATGAAAACAACATAACCAGGAATAATTAAAGGCTCACCTTTTATGTCAGGTCCTTGTTTGGTTCATAAGTATGTGACATTGAGACTGTCATGTTCAAAATTATCAGATGTATCACTTTCAGACAAGTGGAACAGAAGACTGAGATTCAAAACGTCACAGTGCTTTATCTCTACCTTCTTTGCAGTGGTGTTTTGCTGCTCATATGTGGTCAATCTGGAATTAGTCATAGGTTTCGGTTCTGGTAAGCAAAACCTCAACTGAGCATGGGACAATAACAGTTAAAGGATGTCCCATCACTATGGTTTCGCATCTTTTCAAACTGACGCTCTGAGATGTTACTGATTTCAGGCAGCCAGGCAGCCCTATGGTGACAGGGTCATAGGTAATTGAGAAGTAAGTTACGGGTCTCATTGTAACGCCATGCTTCTGAGTAAGCACTGAGAGAGTGCAGCCTTCTCTCACACTGCAAAACAATGTAAAGATCTTGGTATAATCTGGCATTCCTGGTGCTGGGGCATGGCAGAGATTTTCTCTCAGCTCTAGGAAAGCTTTCATGCATTTGTTGTCCCATGGAAGCAGATCAGGCGCATCTCTGTGTTTCAGCTTCAGTGAAGGCTTAGCCACTGGGGAAAAGTTAGGCATTCACTGTCTACAGTAGCCAACCTTTCCAAAAACAATTCTGATTTCTCTTTGTGTTTTCAGAGGGTCCATTTGTTCAATGGACTCCACTCTTTCCTGTGACATTTTCTTCTTCCCTTTTCAATGATATGTCGCAAATATTGGTCTTCTTTTTGACAGTACTGCAATTTTCTCTGGGACACTTTATGTCCATTCTCAGCCAGATAATTTAGTAGAGCAATGGTGCCCTGTTGCAAGCTTCTCTTGTGTTTGATTCCACCAGTAGGTCATCAATATACTGCACAAGGACTCAATTACATGACATGTTCAATGTCTCCAGATATTTGTTTAGAATATGTTTAAAGATATACCCTTGTGGGACTCACCACCATGCCAAGACTCTCTTTTAAAATACAAATGAGATAAGGAATTGGCTATCCTCATGCGATGGAATCAAAAGGAAAGCTTGGCCAAGATCCACAACAGTTAACCTTTCTGGGGTGCAGGGAATGAGGTAAAGAGTAGTGACTGGATTTGGTACCACAGGACAACATGGGATTACAATGTCATTCACCTTTTGTTTGGACAATCCTAAACTTACCAGTGGGCTTATGTAAACCTATAATCAGTGAACTGCATGGACTCCTGTTTATTCCTCTCAAAATTCCTTTTTTGTAACATGTCTTTAATTATTGGTGTTAGCGCTGCTCTTATTCTGGGGTCACGTGCTGTTGTTCTCGAAAAGATTAGATTACATTGGGCTTAATTGTAATGCAGACTGGTTCTACACTTTTTATTAGTCCAATATCCCTCCTTGTGAAAACCCACGCTTTGGATTCACAGTCTCTTTCAATTCAGGGGCCAATTCCTCTACTGTTCTCATTGGGTAAAGCCCTAAAGCATCTTGCTGAACTACCTTAAACTCAACATCCTCATCACAGGTCTGAATTCAACCCTATCAGGAGTACAATAGATTGCACAATTTAACTTGCACAACAAATCACATCCTAGCAAGTTTGCAGTACTCAAATCACATACAACAAACTAGTGGTCTCCTTCAAATAGACCTATGTTTACAGGGGCCTCTTCAGAAACTGGATTTGTAATCTGTTTATTTGTACAGCCTACAACTTGGATCTTCTTTCCCAAGAGGGTTAGGTCTAAGATGCCTCCTGTTCTCACAGTGGAATGTGTAGCACCTGTGTCAGTAAGGAATGACACTTGGTGGCCAATGACCTCACCTTCTACAAACTGGTCTACCTCTAAGACTGTGCCAAGCATGCAATCTGCTTCCCCTCTCAGGTACTGTCATTTCAACAGTCAAAGCTCTCACTGTCAGTCATAGAAAACTGCTGAATCACGTTCTTGTTCTTGACCTGAAATTGATTTTTAATTGCTGGGGTCATCTGGTTCATCCTTATTTTAGGATTTCCCACATTCTGTTGAATCACTGGGGCGTGTGGGACCTGCATCACTGGAACTTGATTTGCACTAGTACTTGCATTTGCTGAACAGACACATTCTGCATTTGCATTTGATTTCCTCCCTGCATTTGATTATTAGCATTCATTCTGATGATTACAGAAGGGGAAGATAAAGCTAGGCATATATCTAGATAGGAAAGCAAACCTTTCAACCATTAGTCTACTGTGGCAACCCAAATAATGTTACTCACGTTGTCTCAGGGGCTAAAAGCCTGCAATTGCAGAGTTAAGTCAGATGATCCCCTGCTGCTACTTTTTCCAGAGAGACATGTATTTTTTAATAAATGTTATTGTTTTACAAAAAAGCAACAGGGAAACAATTACCAATTATCACATATCCATTTTGATGTATCTATCATTTCTCAACAATATGTGTCACACATAGCAATCCCAACAGTTCCAACCCACCACTAACCTTCCCAAACCCTTTCCCCCTGCACGCAGGGTGGTGTGTTAACATATCTAAACTTCCCCAGCATATTGAGCTAATAAACAATTCTGTCTGAGAGGTAATGAGTCCCAGGGTGCAAGAGATCAGCTGTAATTCACCTCTTTACTGCTTCTATGTAGAGTGAGCCTGGAAATTAGTAGAAGGTGAGATTACCTGTTTAAGCTCTTCCACGCCATGGCCCCATCCAGAGGGCGACCATTCCAGCAAGCTTCCAGCATTAATGCTTCCCCCTCATAATCCACCCACCTCAGAAGTTCCCTCTACCATATTGTCAGTTGAGGGCCCCTAGCTGATTTCCAATTATGGGTGATCTCCCGCTTAGCCAAGATAAAGCCCAGAACCATGAACTTGCTTGTTATATTAGTCTTCTGTGTGTGGGGAAAGTCACTTAATAGGCAATAAGAGGGATCTCTGGAAATATTTCTCTCAACTAGGCCTGCCAGTACTGGGTAAGCAGTGGGCACTCCTGGAGCAGATTAAAAAGTCTGCCCCTATGAGATCACATTTAGGACATTATAACATTGGTAGTAAAAACCACCTACCTCTACCATGACGGGTGCCAACATACCACCACAGCGGCTACATCCGTCCTCCATATTATGAGCACTACCTGACTTCCACCACAATAAGGGCAGAAATCCGTCAGTCATGCTGGTTGACGGTAGTAAGTTGACGCTGCTACCACCTGCAGTGCCATGCCAGGTTGACTCATAATGCCGCCAGTGGTACTATGCCGGCCGCTGGACTGGAGATTGACTTCTCCGGCCCGGCGGCTGATACCGCCATGGCGGTATGAGTAGAGAAGTGGCGGGTTGGCTGCAGCCAACCTGCCATTCTCATAATGAGGCAGTATTTACCGCCAGCCTGTTGGAGGTATTGCCACCACATTACCACTAACCGCTAAGTTCATAATGAGCCCCCATGTCTGTTTCCCATTTCTGGTGAGTGGTAGCAAGAGGTTGGAGGGAGTCCATACATATCCTACACTATAGGCATGTAACTGCCTTAACTGTGCCATCCGCTGTTGTAATGTATGTACATTCATTGTGAGTGGGTGGTACCATCCAACCCGCCCCCCAGTTTTGCCTTATTGTTGCTATCAGGGCTCCATGTACAAGAAAGTGGTGAGGGTGCAAATCACACTCTGCGTGTAATTAATTCTATGGTAGCAACATAACATCCTTAAATAGATCCCCTTCTGTGCTAATCCCTGCTTCACTGAGTTGATATAGTCCCTGCCAGTTATTTCCATGTGGAAAGATCATTAAATATTCAAGTGGGAGATCTGGGGAATATGGATATTTGGTTCTAGTTTTTTGCAGACATCTTCACCAGCAATATGCCACCACCTATTGTTCTGTCATTACGAACCGTCACAGGCTTTTCAGCCCCAAAAGGAGGCGGAGCAGCAAGGGGTCATCTGGTGTACCTAATTGCCAGTCATGGGCCAGATGCTGGCTGCTCCTTACCCACTGCGTAAAGTATTGCAATTGAGCAGCAATATAGTAGGCTTGAAATTACTGTGCTGCCAAGCCTCCCAATGCTGTAGGCCTTTGCAATGTAGAAATCGCTACTCGTCTGCGACCAGATCCCCATAACAAGGTTATGGACAGCGAGTCCAGTCCCTTAAAGTGAGCTTGAGGGATTTTTGTGGGTAGAATAATGAAATAACAGAGAAGTCGGGCAGCGCAACCATTTTTAACAGTGCGACCCTCCCCATCACTGAGAGAGGGAGAGTGCTCCAGAAGTCCATGTTCTGTTTCAGGGAACTAACCGCTCGGTGGATATTGCCATCCAAAACATCAGTGGGAGCATGGTAAATTCTCGTCCCCAGATATGTTATGCAATTGGGTACCCAGTGCAGGGTGCCCATCTCTGGGGGGGGGGGGGTGAGCCTCTGCAAACCTGGAACAAACTGGATTTCAACCACTTAACCTTAAGGCCCGATAGGTTGCCAAATTCTTCCAATAGATTCTGAGCTCCCCGCAGATCGTCATGTCTGTCCCAAAGGAACAACAGGAGATTGTCAGCATAAAGAGCAATATACTGACATTCAACCATCATCAAAGGGTCCTGATAATCACAACCTTGATAGGCTCACTGCGCAACAGGCTCCATTGCCAGAGCAAATAACAACGGCAAGGGCGGGCAATCCTGACAGGTGCCACACTCTATGTCATAGCTCTGTGAGATGTGTTTGCCAGGTTTAACTCGAGCTCCAGAGCATGAGATCAGTTGGACCCAGTGTAGGGAAGTGCGTAATCGCCTCGGCTAGGTAATTCCATTGCAGGCTGTTGAAAGCTTTTTCGACGTCTACTGAAAAAAATCACTGAACGGGGTGCCGTGATGGGAGTTTTTCCCAAGAGTAGCAACTGGCGACAGATATTCAGTGCTTTGTTGCGGCTCAGAATGAATCCCAACCGGTCTCTGTGTATCAGTCCAGGCATATATTGAAGACACCTGGTGGCTAGTACTCTACTTAGAATTTTATAATCAACATACAGAATTTGACAGGGGGCGATATGTTTTTATGTCATGGGGCTGCTTCCCTAGTTTTAGTACTGGTACTATTAGAGCTTTCCTGGTAGTGGGTGGGAGGACCTTCATTGACTTGCTTTGTTGTAAAGCTCTACCAGTATGGGTGACAGCTGCTCCACATAGTTGGCATAAAACTCTATTGGGAAGCCATCAGTTCTGAGGGGGTTTTCTCACACCATATGCTTGATGGCTGCCCTCACTTCAGGCAAAAAAATAATAATACCCCCAATTTCTCAGCCTCTTCCAGCACAGGGAATGTGTGATATCGCCAGTGGTGACTTGGGATTTGCTTTTATATAGCATAGAATAATAGTCGCAGAATTCCCTAGTAATGTTGGCTTGCCTGTACACCGATCGACCTGAATTTGTTCGTATCTCCACTATTGTGGTGCTCCTATTAGTAGGACTTGCCAACCAGACCAAGAGCCGACCTGCTTTGTCTCTAGTTGCATGGGCTTTGACCATGTAACTTCGGTTGTTGAAGCAGCAGAGTAATTCCACCTGTTCAGATACTTTCTCCTTAGCTTTGAGGAGAGTCCTTTGACCGACCAGGGTCTCCTACCTATCCAGTTCGATACATCGCAGAGCTGTTTTGGCAGCCAGAGCCTCTCAAAGCAAGGTTCTCTGGACCCCGATCATCTCAGCAATGCATCGGCCCCATAGGACCTTCTTAAACACGGCCCACTCTTTATTGTCGATGAAGTATTGTTGGATCTACTGCTTCCTGAAAGAGGGATGAGCTAAAGCTTCTGGCTTAAGCTTCCAAGTGCATTTTGGGGGCGTATTGTTACCCCAATCCAGGAGAAGCAGAACTTGGTTTTGGTCAGAGATTGTTCTGGCAAGGTACTCTATGCTATATATTTTCTGGTATATTGGTGGGTTGCCCAGGAATGTATCTAAATGGACATGAAGATCATAGACAGGCGAGTAACAGGAATAGTCCCTGCTCTGTGGGTGTAAAGCATGCCATAAATCTATCAGATTCCAGTTTTCCCACCCGCTTATGTATTTGTGAGCTAGTTTGTGTACCGGGGAATTGATCTATGGTGGGTGTGATCTATCTTGGGCCAGATCTCCCACACAATTAAAATCCCCCTGATGAGCACTTTACCTGTCAGGTAGGGAGCGAGCTGTCGAGACAATTCCGCAAAGAAGCTAGCTTGGTCAATATTTGGAGCATAGATGTTTATAATCGCAATGTCTTTACTGTATAGGTGGCCCACTACTGCAACATACCATCCCTCGGGATCCAGCTTGTCCAGAGAGAAATGTAGAAGCAAAATTGACTATATTTTGTTAAATATCATTCTCTGGCACTTAACTCTGGACTTTGAAGTTATTTAACTTGAAGACAGTGATCAAAATGCTCTTGTACTGCCATTAGATGGAAGGTTGTTTAACCTCACTAGAAAAGCAATCCCTTACTCTTTAACAACACTGATGCTTGCAAATAATAGAAAGGTAGTAAAGTGGTCTAAGATTTCTTTTAAACTGGGACACACTTGCACAAATCTATGTCACATTTAACACTATAATGGGTCCTTATGATAATTGTCCTTTGAATGAAATTTCCTTGGGTAAACTTCATATTGCTTTGTTCAAAGCCTTATATGCTCTATGCACTAAAGCCGAGAAGGTTTTTAAGTAGGAAGTGCATAGGTGTCCCTCTTGGTACACAAGGGAGTGCTGTCGTGCTAAAGTTCTTTTGATTAGTGCCTTCAAAACAGGAAACCGTGACTTAATTAGACAACATTGTGTTACATGTAAAAATATTATTACCACTTCCAAACAGGAATGGATCGATTCTGGGTGGCAGAACTTGATTAAAGTCCTCAGCAACAAAGACCATTGCTTATTTTGGCAGATTCTTTCTCATGTGGATGCTGCCACAAACAGTCCTATCAAATGTATGGCACAACCTCTGCATTGGGTTGGTCATTTCACCAGCCTGTATACTGCACCCCCTCTGACAGCTCTTCAGTATGTAGCATTTCACTCGGTTTTGCCTGTTGTAGCTGGCAGCAGAGCAGGAAAAATAAATAGATTTACCTTGAATAAGACTGTAGTGGCTAATAATTCTTTGCATCCTGGTAAGGCGCCAGGACCAGATAAAGTTCCAGGAGATATCTTCCGCTCGGAACCCAGCGTATGGGGGCCTTACATCAATGCCCTGTCAAATAGGATATTGGAAGGTGATAACATACCCATGTCCTGGCAGGCAGCAGAACTAATCCCAATCTTTAAGGAGGGTGATAGGACTTTCCCAGGCAACCATAGGCCTATAAGCCTGATTGATAACCTGCAAAAAGTATTTTGCTATCAAATCTTTTCCAGGCTTCAGGACTGGATGAACAAGAAGAGGATTCTCTCCCCGTACCAAGCAGGGTTTCATCTGAAAGTGCGCATTAGCAACCAGATGTTCTGACTAAATCTCCTAAAGTGGAAGTATATGGCTCTATTGAAAGATCACTTGTATATTGCTTTTGTTGATTTGAGGACCATCTTTGATCTGGCCTTGAGATGTTTCTTGTGGTCCGCACTTGCCAGTATGGGTATTGAACCATATTTATTAGATATTTTAATCAGATTGCATAATAAGACATTTGCCTAGGTAAGGTGGAGAAACGGTGGGAGCTAACTGATTGTATTTCAATTGTAGATGAGGAGTGACAGGGATGCGTTCTTGCTCCAACCCTGTTTTCCCTTTACATTAATGACTTGGTGGAATATTTATTAAATGATGTCCATGATTGCCCAAAATGGCACTCTGGCTTTATTAGTGTAAACAATACTATACTGCTCTCAAGTACCTCAAGGGTTTGCAGAACGTACTGAATGGCTTTGCGAAGTATTGTGATATCAGGTTTGGAAGTTAATACTTCCAAAACTAAGATTATGATTCTAAATCCTCATAAATATTTAAATTTGGAGTACATCATGTGGGGAACAGAACTCCAGCAGGTGTACCAATTTGACTACTTGGGGGTAAGGTTTGACAAATCCTCCAAATGGAAGGCTCATACTTTAAAATCCGAACTCACCTTACTCCACGGTGTGACCTCGGTCACCCAACAGTTCAAAGCTTCTACACCTAAATCGGTGTCCCCAGTGATCGCAATTTATAGAGCCAAGGTCAGCGGCACTATATGGGCCAGAGGTATGGGGAATGGAGAACACACCAGGACTGTTGGGCTAAGAAAATTCTTTCATTAACCCCTTCGCTGCCAGGCCTTTTCCCCCTCCTGTGCCAGGCCTTTTTTTGCCTATTTGGGGCAGTACGCGCTTAGGCCCTCATACCTTTTTGTCCACATAAGCTAACCAAGCCAAATTTGCGTCCTTTTTTTCCAACATCCTAGGGCTTCTAGAGGTACCCAGACTTTGTGGGTTCCCCTGAAGGAGGCCAAGAAATTAGCCAAAATACAGTGAAAATGTTGTTTTTTTCAAAATAATTGGAAAAAGTGGCTGCAGAAGAAGGCTTGTGGTTTTTCCCCTGAAAATGGCATCAACAAAGGGTTTGCGGTGCTAAACTCAGCAGCTTCCCAGCTTTCAGGAACAGGCAGACTTGAATCAGAAAACCCAATTTTTCAACACAATTGTGGCATTTTACTGGGACATACCCCATTTTTGCAATCTTTTATGCTTTCAGCCTCCTTCCAGTCAGTGACAGAAATGGGCATGAAACCAATGCTGGATCCCAGAAACCTAAACATTTCTGAAAAGTAGATAAAATTCTGAATTCAGCAAGGGGTCATTTGTGTAGATCCTACAAGGGTTTCCTACAGAAAATAACAACTGAAAAAGAAAAATATTGAAATTGAGGTGAAAAAAACATCAATTTTTCTCTACGTTGTAACTTTTCCCTGCAATGTCAGATTATCGAAAGCAATATACCGTTACGTCTGCTGGACTCCTCTGGTTGCAGGGATATATAGGGCTTGTAGGTTCATCAAGAACCCGAGGAACCCAGACCCAATAAATGAGCTGCACCCTGCAGTGCTGAAATATAAAGAGTAAAAAATTGCTATCAAGAAAACCTTTGTATTTCCAAAAAGGGCACAAGATAAGGTGTTGAGGAGCAGTGGTTATTTGCACATCTCTGAATTCCGGGGTGACCATACTAGCATGTGAATTACAGGGCATTTCTCAAATAGATGTCTTTTTTACACACTCTCCTATATTTGCAAGGAAAAAATATAGAGAAAGACAAGGGGCAATAACACTTGTTTTGCTAATCTATGTTCCCCCAAGTCTCCCGATAAAAATGATACCTCACTTGTGTGGGTAGGCCTAGCGGCCGCGACAGGAAATGCCCCAAAACGCAACGTGGACACATCCCATTTTTTTTAAAGAAAACAGAGGTGTTTTTTGCAAAGTGCCTACCTGTAGATTATGGCCTCTAGCTCAGCCGGCACCTAGAGAAACCTACCAAACCTGTGCATTTCTGAAAACTAGAGACCTAGGGGAATCCAAGATGGGGTGACTTGCGGGGCTCGGTCCAGGTTCTGTTACCCAGAATCCTTTGCAAACCTCAAAATTTGGCTAACAAAACACATGTTCCTCACATTTCTGTGGCAGAAAGTTCTGGAATCTGAGAGGAGCCACAAATTTCCTTCCACCCAGCGTTCCCCCAAGTCTCCCGATAAAAATGATACCTCACTTGTGTGGGTAGGCCTAGCGCCCGCGACAGGAAACGCCCCAAAGCGCAACGTGGACACATCCAATTTTTTGAAAGAAAACAGAGGTGATTTTTGCGAAGTGCCTACCTGTAGATTTTGGCCTCTAGCTCAGCCGGCACCTAGGGAAACCTACCAAACCTGTGCATTTCTGAAAACTAGAGACCTAGTGGAATCCAAGATGGGGTGACTTGCGGGGCTCGGACCAGGTTCTGTTACCCAGAATCCTTTGCAAACCTCAAAATTTGGCTAAAAAAACACATGTTCCTCAAATTTCTGTGGCAGAAAGTTCTGGAATCTGAGAGGAGCCACAAATTTCCTTCCACCCAGCGTTCCCCCAAGTCTCCCGATAAAAATGATACCTCACTTGTGTGGGTAGGCCTAGCGCCCGCGACAGGAAACGCCCCAAAGCACAACGTGGACACATCCCATTTTTTTAAAGAAAACAGAGGTGATTTTTGCGAAGTGCCTACCTGTAGATTTTGGCCTCTAGCTCAGCCGGCACCTAGGGAAACCTACCAAACCTGTGCATTTCTGAAAACTAGAGACCTAGGGGAATCCAAGATGGGGTGACTTGCGGGGCTCGGACCAGGTTCTGTTACCCAGAATCCTTTGCAAACCTCAAAATTTGGCTAAAAAAACACATGTTCCTCACATTTCTGTGGCAGAAAGTTCTGGAATCTGAGAGGAGCCACAAATTTCCTTCCACCTAGCGTTCCCCCAAGTCTCTCGATAAAAATGGTACCTCACTTCTGTGGGTAGGCCTAGCACCCACGAAAGGAAATGGCCCAAAACACAACGTGGACCCAACATATTTTTTCACAGAAAACAGAGGTGTTTTTTGCAAGGTGCCTACCTGTGGAGTTTGGCCTGTAGCTCAGCCGGCCCCGGGGGGGGGGCAGAAATGCCCTAAAATAAATTTGCCCCCCCAACCCCGACCCCCACCCCTGGGAGCGACCCTTGCCTACGGGGTCGCTCCCCTTGTGTGACATTGGCGCCAAAAAACAAATCCCCGGTGCCTAGTGGTTTCTGCCCCCTTGGGGGCAGACTGACCTAAAATTGGCCAATCTGCCCCCAAGGGGGGCAGAAATGGTCTAAATACAATTTGCCCCCCAGGGGAGCGACCCTTGCCTGATGGGTCGCTCCCCATCTAAAAAAAACCAAAAAAATAAATAAACAAATAATTTGCCCTGGCGCCTAGAGGTTTCTGCCCTCCCCTGGGGGCAGAAATGGTCTAAATACAATTTGCCCCCCAGGGCAGCGAACCTTGCCTGATGGGTCGCTACCCATCTCTAAAAAAAAAAAAAAAAAAAAAAAACACCCCAAAAATATTTGCCCTGGCGCCTAGAGGTTTCTGCCCCCCCCCGGGGGCAGATCGGCCTAATAATAGGCCGATCTGCCTCCAGGGGGGGCAGAAATGGCCTAAAATAAATTTGCCCCCCCGAACCCCCTCCTCCCCCGGGAGCGACCCTTGCCTACGGGGTCGCTCCCCCTGCGTGACATTGGCGCCAAAAAACAAATCCCCGGTGCCTGGTGGTTTCTGCCCCCTTGGCGGTAGACTGACCTAAAATCGGCCAATCTGCCCCCAAGGGGGACAGAAATGGTCTAAATACAATTTGCCCCCCAGGGGAGCGACCCTTGCCTGATGGGTCGCTACCCATCTCAAAAAAAACAAACAAAAAAAAAAAAAAACACAACATTTTTTTTTCGCCCTGGCGCCTAGAGGTTTCTGCCCCCCTCCCCGGGGGCAGATCGGCCTAATAATAGGCCAATCTGCCCCCAGGGGGGGCAGAAAAGGCCTTCCTGAAAAAATGCCCCCCATGGGAGCGACACTTGCCCAAGGGGTCGCTCCCTTATGTGAATTTCAGAAAAGAAAAAAAATCCCTGGTGTCTAGTGGGGTTTCAAAAGCCGGATTGCAAGCAATCCGGCTTTTGAAACCGTCGGAGAGACTTCAAAGGGAAGGAAATACTTTTCCTTCCCTTTGAAGCCCCTCCGGGCCTCCCCCAGTGATTGAAAGAGAAATGCAAAGCATTTCTCTTTCAATCGCGCTGGAAGCAGAGCTTCCAGCGCGATGGGGGAGGCCCCTGTGACAAATCAGCGCGCGCTTGCGCGCTGACGTCACAGGGGGGTGCGGGGGGGTCGGGGGTGGAAGGGAAAGGTCTTCCCCTTCCATCCCCGCCTTGGGGGGGGAGGGGGGTGCACTGGGGGGGCGCGCTAGCGCTCCCCCAAGTTCCCCTGTGCCTTGGACGAGGTGATCTCGTCCAAGGCACAGGGGAACTGTAGCCTTGGACGAGATCATCTCGTCCAAGGCACAGAAGCGGTTAAATCACTGTGTTGCTTCCAGACTATATCCCATCTCTCTTTTATTTTTATGACACTTGCCTTAAACAAATAGAGGATCTTGTAAAACTGAGACCATTACTTTACTGGATCAGATTATGGTCTATTCCGGAACTGGCTATACATAGGTCTGCATTTGAGGAAGTATTACGCTGAGAGAATAGTTGCATGGGTTAAATACATTAAAACCCATTTGAACTTGCCAAGCCAGGATAGGTTTTGGTTGAACCCACCTCAAATCAAGTTAATTGTTAAAGAGAAAAGCCACCTTGGAGTAAATATCCAGAAAGGGCCAATGGCCAGTCCAAAGAACAAAAGGCCCACATGTCCACAGGGCACAGTCCAAACCCCAACTTGTTTCCTGACAATATCCGCACTACACTGTGCAGGGGCATCATGTTGGAAAAGGGCAGGCACCTCAGGGGGGAGGAGGGGCGGGGGCACCTCAGCTGAAGTGGGGAACTTGCCCACTGGTTCTGAAGGGGGCTCCATGCCCATTCTCTTTGCTGGGGAGTGCAAGGTGACAGTCTCTATGGTGGGGCACTTGCCCACTGGTTCTGGAGGAGGCTCCATGCCCATTTCTCTTTGCTGGGGAGTGCAAGGTCACAGTCTCTGAGGTGGGGAACTTGCGTACTGGTTCTGGAGGGGGTTACATGACCATTTCTCTTTGCTGGGGAGTGCAAGGTAACAGTCTTTGAGGTGGGGAACTTGCCCAGTGGTTCTGGAGGGTGCTCCATGCCAATTCCTCTTTGCTGGGGAGTGCAAGGTCACAGTCTCTGAGGTGGGGAACGTGCACACTGGCTCTGAAGGAGGCTCCTTGTACAACAGTCTCTGGAGGGTGGCTTACAGGCCCTCTGCTGGGAGTGAGGGCTCCTTTCCCACTGCTGGTGGAGGTGTTACCCTGCCTGCCCCTGTTGGAGAGGGCTCCTTGCCCACTGCTGGTGGAGGTGTTATCCTGCCTGCCACTGCTGGAGGTGAGGGTTCCTTGCACACTGCTGGTAGAGGGGGCCTTTTGACTCTCATTGTTGGTGGAGTGGGAACCTCCCCTTTTTTGGGTGGTGGAGTGGGATCTTTCCCTTTTTTGGGTGGCGGAGTGGGAACCTTCCCTCTCTTGCCTCCACGACTAGGCGGTCCCTCCACTGTCCCCGTGTTATGTCCCTTGGGTTTCACCACCCTAGTCCTCCCTTTCTGAGGTGGAGGTGTGCTCACAGTAGGAGTGTCAGCCATCACATTCTGGGGCCCCTTCGTGCCAGCAGCTGTTGACGCAGTGGCAGACTGGCTGAGGTGCTGGGCTGGGTCATTGGGACCCTGCTCTTACGGGCAGGATGGGGGGGGTGGAGGGGGAGGGAAGAGGTGAAGTTGGGCAAGGAACAGCTTCTATGGGATGGTGGGGCAGGATAAGGAAGGAGGGATGGGAGTGGAGGATGATGGAGTGGTTGTTAGAGGTGTATATCTGCTGGATGTGGGTGCAGGTGCATGGGCAGTGTGCTGATGTGAGGTGGATGGATGTTGGGTGTCTGAGTGTGTGTGTTTGTGTCTCTTAGGAGGGGGCAGGCAGGGTGGGAGACAACACAGGAGGCGCATGGATGGATGTTGTGGAGGTGTCTGCAAGTGAGGTGTGTGTGCTGTTTGGTGTGGTGATGGTGGTGGTGGTGGCTGTTGATGCAGTGCATGGAAGTGTGAGTGTGAATGTTACTGTGAGGGAAGAGGAGCAGGCGGGGGAGACAGTGGAGGCAGTGTATGTGGTTGTGTGTACAACTGTCTGTTGTTTGTGTGAGTGCTTGTGGCCTTAAGTGTGCTGCCTGTGTTTGTCTGTGCCACTCTTGTGTGATGTTTTGTGTGCATGCTTGTCTGTATGTGTGCATGGGATGGGTTGGGGTTGAGGTGACTGGGACTGGGAAGTGGTGGTTGGAGGGGGGCAGTAGGAACAGGGACACTGGCTGCCATCAGAGAGGAGGCCAGAGCCTGAAATGATCTCTATGGGGCCACCGACCCACCATGGATGTGCTCCAGGTATGCATTGCATTGCTGCATCTGGGATGCCAGCCTCTGGATGCCATTCACAATGGTTGACTGCCCTACAGAAATTGATCTTAGGAGGTCAATAGCCTCCTCAATGAGGGACCCCATCCACCAAGTGCTCCAACTCCTCTGAAGTGAAGGCAGGGGCCCTTTCCTTGGTCACAGGGGCCATGGCAGGATCCAGATACAGGTCACAGCAGCACAAGCAGTGTAGGTGTTGTCCTGTGTAAAGTCAGGAATAAAGTGAGGTTATGGACAGAAAATGGCGGTCATGTCCACAGCAATGTACACCGTCACCGCCGCCAGTGAGCTGCATTGGCAACTGTACTTCATAGAAACCCCATATTAGCCAATAAGAAATAGCACGGCGGTGCAAGACGCCTTCCGCCATGACGTCCAACGCCAGTGGAGTTACTCACTTTCACCTGTCCCTACATACAGGACAGGCGGTCGTCATTTTATGGTGGTAGACAACATTCAGATAATCGAGAACTGCATCACTGCTATAATTTGCACATACATTGCCATTCCCTCTGTCCCATCACAATAATGCTCACATTGTTGAATTTGTGACACCCTACTCACTCTTGTGTCCCTTAGATACCTACCACTGCGGATGAATCAGAGGCGGAGACAAGACCCTGTGTACAGACCCCTTGTGGACTTGGCTACACTGGTGGACAGGCACATCAGTATATAGACTGAACAGGGCCACTATTACAGAGCTGTGTACTGATTTGGAGCCTGATCTGATATCAGCTACCATCATCCCACTGGGATTCCCCCTCTTTTGCAAGTTCTATCAGTGTTCCATTTCCTGGCAACTGGTTCTTTCCAAGTGACAGTGGGCTTAGCAGCAGGAATGTCACAGCCAATGTTTTCAATAGTGCTGGCAAGGGTTTTGTCTGCCTTGGTCAAACACATGTGCATCTACATTGCTTTCCCTCAGGTGGAAAATTTGGCCACTGTGAAGGCAGGATTCTATGCAATGGGACATATACTCAACATAATTGGAGCGATTGACAGAAGACATATTGCATTTGTCCTACCCCGCCACAATGAACAGGTGTTCAGGAATCTGAAGAGTTTCCACTCACTTAATGTCCAAATGGTGTACCTGGCTGACTAGTACATCTCCCACATCACTGCCAAATATCCTGGGTTGGTGCATGACGCCTTCGTCCTGAAGAATAGCAGCATTCCAAATGTGATGGAACAACTACAGAAGCGCAGGATGTGGCTAATAGGTGAGCCTGAGTCCCCACGCAATGTATGTCAGTTTATGCATTCAGGATAAATTCCTATACCATTGTGTCAGGCTAATGTTTGTCCTTCAATACTTGCAGGTGACTCTGGCTACCCAAACCTATTGTGGCTCCTGACACCTGTGAGGAATGCCATTACAGGAGCTGAGAATCAGTATAATGATGCATATGGGCGAATAAGGCTATATCATTGAACGTACCGTATCTGTCAGGTTCAGATGCCTTCATCTGACAGGTGGATCCCTGTGCTACTCACCCGAGAAGGTCTGCAAATAGTAGTAGCATGCTGCATGTTGCACAACATGTCCGTCAGACGACATGTGCCTTATCCGCAGGAGGAGAAGATTGGAAATACCCCTGTGGCAGCAGTGGACCCTGAGGACAGTGAGAATGAGGAGGCAGAGGACGAGGATGTGGACAACAGAACATCAGTTATATGTCAATACTTCCAATGACAGACAGGTTAGACACTGGAACTGACAATTCCTCTGACTATTGGTGTTTTCAGTGTGGCCGTAGCAGAATGGCATTCACTTCCATTGCATCTCAACTTACTGTCACCTATGCCTTCTCATTTTGCAGATGTTGGTGTTATAACAACTGTGTACTGATGGGATGACTACAGTCAGCTACAGGTAATTATTTGTATGCTATCACACTGTTAAGATCATGTGCACAAGATGTGACTGTTCCCATTATTGCACATTTTCATCACGTAAAACACTATCACTCAAGTTGTGTTCAAAAGTGTTTATTTTAGTGCAACTTAGAGATGGAAAAGTGCAATGGAATGGGGTGATGGTAGAGGTAAGTCCAGGATATTGGTCCAGTCTGTTTGTAGCACAGGTCCAGTGTCAAAGGGGCCATAGGAAGAGGAGCAAAGGCAGTTCAGACTGGACAAGGTGACACAGTGGGACACAAGGGGACATTCAGAAGGGACTCATTTCTTGGGGGTGGTCTTGGTCTTGGCAAATGTCTCTGGCTTCTGTCTGGGTCACAGGGAAATCTTGCTGGGTGGTTCACCTTCTGCAGGGGGAGGTGTGCTGGTGACCTGTGGGTCCTGTGGCAGGACCTCCTGTCTACTAGCTGCAGCAGATGTGGAGGGCTGGTCAGTAGACTGGCTAGTGGTAGGGGCCCTCTGGTGTGCTGTCCATTCCCTCATGATGTTGGCCATACCAGCCAGCACCCCTGCTATGGAGACCATGGTGGTGTTGAGGGCAAGCAAGTCTTCCCTGATCTCTTGATGGTGTACCTCCTGCAGCCACTTGTTCTCCTGTATGTTGCTAAGGATCTGGCCCATCTTGCTCTGGGATTGTTGGTAGGCACCCAGGACATTAGTGAGTGCCTCCTGGAGAGTCGGTTCCCTGGGCCTGCCCTCCCCCTGGCTCACAGCTGACCTCTGAGTGTCCCTGTCTCCCTGCGCCTGTGTCCCCTGAACGGTGTGCCCACTGCCACTGACCCCAGGCTCTGTGGTGGGCTGGGAGTGGGCTGGGGTTGCCGACTGACCAGTGGTCCCTGTGTCAGAGTCACCAGATCCTCGGGGTCTGTGCACGTTCCCAACACGTCCACCACAAGACAGCTCCAATACTCTGATTAGAATGTCACAGAGTCTAAGAGAGTCCAAGTGGGGAAAAGGGAATTAGGTAGGGAACAGCTGGGAAGGAGACCTGTAGGAAGCAAAAGGTTAAAACACACAATATCAAGATTATGGCCCTCATTCTGACTTTGGCGGGCGGCGGAGGCCGCCCGCCAAAGTCCCGCCGGCAGAATACCGCTGCGCGGTCAAAAGACCGCCGCGGTTATTCTGGGTTTCCCGCTGGGCTGGCGGGCGACCGCCAGAAGGCCGCCCGCCAGCCCAGCGGGAAACACCCTTCCATGAGGATGCCGGCTCCGAATGGAGCCGGCGGAGGGGAAGGGGTGCGACGGGTGCAGTAGCACCCGTCGCGATTTTCAGTGTCTGCATAGCAGACACTGAAAATCTTGGTGGGGCCCTGTTACGGGGGCCCCTGCAGTGCCCATGCCATTGGCATGGGCACTGCAGGGGCCCCCAGGGGCCCCACGACACCCCATACCGCCATCCTCTTCCTGGCGGCCAAAACCGCCAGGAACAGGATGGCGGTATGGGGGTCGGAATCCCCATGGCGGCGCAGATGGAGGATTCCCCAGGGCAGCGGAGAACCGGCGGTACACCGCCGGTTTTCCGTTTCTGACCGTGGCTGTACCACCGCGGTCAGAATGCCCAAGGGAGCACCGCCAGCCTGTTGGCGGTGCTCCCGCGGTCGTTGGCCCTGGCGGATTTTACCGCCAGGGTCAGAATGACCCCCTATATCTTATTAATCATTACTAAGCTATGACTCTAAGCATTGTCATACTGGAAACATGGATAACTTAAGCATGGACTTAAATAACTGGACCTCAAGATGACTGGATACCTGTGAGGGAATCAAGAAAGATTAATACAACTTTCCAATGAACCATTCAATGAAATGTTACACATGAATTAGAAACATCAGAACCTTCTAGAATTACGCCTCAAATTTAAGTATAGTCTTTTGCATGAGGACCAGGTAATAATCTGAATGATTTCTATAACACCATATGAATAGCACTTGAGGGACTTATTATGCACATGCAATATAACATCTAGAATTATAACACTTTAGTTTTCTTAAAATGCAGGAACATGAATTGCGCACATTGCAGATTTTCACAAAGGTTTGTAAATGCCATGAAATGGTTGTGCACAATGAAGAGCATGAGTTAGGCTTGAGAAATGAATTGCGCGTCTTGCCGATTCGAAGGCCACCAAGTAAATGCCATGAAGTGGTAGCGCACAATAAACATTGTGATTTAAACACAAGAAATGAATTGCACGTCTTTCCGATTCGAATACCACCAAGTGAATGCCATGAAATGGTAGCGCACGATGAGTAACATGAGTTCAACACAAGAAATGAATTGCGCATTCTGCCGATTCGAATGTCACCACGTAAATGCCATGAAATGGTAACACACAATGAATACCATGAATTAAACACAAGAATTGAATTGCACGTCTTGCCGATTCGAAGGCCACCATGTGAATGCCAAGGAATGGTAGCGCACACTGAATATCATGAACTAAGCACAAGAAATGAATGGCGCACCTTGCCGATTCGAAGGCCACCATATGAATGCCAAGAAATGGTAGCGCACACTGAATATCATGAACTAAGCACAAGAAATGAATCGCGCGTCTTGCCGATTCGAAGGCCACCATACGAATGCCAAGAAATGGTAGCGCACACTGAATATCATGAATTTAGCACAAGAAAAGAATCACGCGTCTTGCCGATTCGAATACCACCATATGAATGCCAAGTAATGGTAGCGTTCAATGAATAACATGAATTAGCACAGGGAATGAATCGCCCGTCTTGCTGATTCGAATGCTACCTTGTAAATGCCATAAAATGGTAGCGCACAATGAATATCAAGATTTGTGCACGAGTAAAGAATCGCGCGTCTTACTGATTCGAGTGTCAGCATGAAAATGCCATAAATGCGCACATTCACACCCATAAGAGCAAAATTGTTTGATCATGCAAATTAGGACCAAGAACTGGAAAACCTTCGAGAACGGGATCGGGGGCCCAGCCCGACCTCCGTCTTACATCCTGATCAAGAATCACTGACAAAGTGAAAGGGCAAGACCTGGAAGATCAAAGTAGGCCTCCGGAACAGGAGCTCAGGAAGTTGCTGCTGCTCTGCACCGGGACCTCTGAATAGTGAGCACATGGAGCTGGGCTGGCCCAGCACACAAACCACACCCAGGCATGCTGCAGGGAAAGCTTCTAGAAGGCCCTAGAAAGGGACCACACCCTGACACACTCTGAAAGCCTGCCGCAGTACATTGCAAATGAACAATATTTATAGGCACCTTGAACATAAGTCTTCAGGAGTAAACTCTGCAATGCAAAAGGTTAAACAACAGCATATCAGCACAATGCATGAATTACGTTGTCTTGAAAGTGCTAGGTTTTTGCATTCTAGTCACCCATTCTAGTCGCCCGTAGAGCGCGCGCTGCCCTGATGTTGACACCCTGATGTGCCAGAAGGTTCATCCAGATCCAGAAGTCCAGAGTTACTGTCATCACTGGTGGCATCTTCTGTTGAGGGACTGGATAGTTATGGCACCTTCTCGCCGCTGGTATTGGCTGGAGCACCTGTGGGGATATATGTGATGTATTATGCTTCAAGTCTGTGACATATTGTACATCGCTAGCTTACACTCTATTGTAGCTTTTGCCCTGCCACCTTTGTTTGTGTATGGTGATGTATTGTACTCAATGCTGTGCATGCTTTGGTGATGGGTGTACATGCAGGGCTGGGAGGGCTGTCCATTCATTGGTATGGCATGCAGGGCTTGGAATTGGGGTTGGTCACATGTGTAGATGCACTATGTGGGATGGAGTGGAGTGATGGGAGTCAGGGTGAGGGGGTGAGATGGCATGCAGGCATGGGGGTGATAAGTAGTAAGTATAGACTCACCAGTATTCAGTCCTCTGGCTACTCCAGGAAGTCCCTCAGGATGCAGATTGCCAAGACTTGCTCCTCCCATGCTGTGAGCTGTGGGGGAGGAGGGAGGGTCCACCACCAGTCTTCTGGATGGCGAGCTGGTGCCTTGCTGCCATACAACGTACCCCCCGTAGGTCGTTTCACCTCTTCCTGATATCGTCCCTTGTACTTGGATGCTGTCCCACAGCGTTCACCCGGTCCTCGATCCTCCGCCATAGTTCCATCTTCCTAGCAATGGATGTGTGCTGAACATGTGCTCCAAAGAGCTGTGGCTTAACCATGACTATTTCCTCCACCATGACCCACAACTCCTCATCAGTGAAACGGGGGTGCCTTAGTGGGGACATGGGTGTTGTGTGTGTTGTGCAGAAGATGTTGAGTTATGTGGTGGGGTGTGGGATGTGGGGTGCGTGATGAATGAGTGGGTGTTTGTGGTGGGTTTGTGTGTAGTTGTCTCTGTGATATTCGTGTCTGTCTCGTGGCAACTTTTGGTGTTCGTAAACGGTTGTGGGTAATCTGAGTGTGTGTTTTACAGTGCTGTGGGTGGGTGGGTGTGGTGTGTGTATCAGTGTCAGGTGTGTGTATTTGGTATTGGCCAATGTTGTGTGATTTTGTATTTGGGCGGCCATTGAGACCGCGCCGGTGTGTACCGCCAATGATTTACTGCCGTTGAATGTCCGCCGTGGTGATTCGTGGGTCAAAATGTGGTGAGCGTTGTTTTGTTGGCATAATGGTATGGGTGGTGGTACCGACACTTTAACACTGACCTTTGGTCTGGCGGATATGTGTTTGTGGCAGTATTCTGTCCATTTGGTATGTGTGTCATAAAATGGCGAACTAATGTTCGCCCCCGCAACGGTATGTTGGCAGCCGTCACCGCTGTGGTAAATGGGATTTATCATCATTATCATAATGAGGCATGTGTCTTTTACAATTTTGCTTTATTTATGTTTTTCATGTTTTATGAAGTTGTTCTGGAAATAAACTATTTTGCTGATGATGATAACAAGGAATCATTTTCTTCAATGTTGTAACATTTACACCTGAATTGGGATCAATCAGAACTCCTTGACCTCTACTCAGTGTAGCAACCAGGCCTCCCTGAACACCTTGCATTTTAGCTTGTAAATCAACTCCTTCCATGAATTCTGAAAACCAACACCTTGCATTCCAATAACATTTCCTGTGAATGACTAAGGGGGTGATTCTAACCCTGGCGGTCGGTGATAAAGCGGCGGCCAACCCACCAACAGGCCGGCGGTCGAAAAAATGGAATTCTGACCCTGGCGGGAACCGCCAACACAGCCCGCCACATTAACACTCCGACCGCCGCGGCGGTGCAGACAAACAGCGTGGCGGTCACCGCCAACAGGCAGGCGGCAGACAATGTACCGCCCACACTATTACAACTCACCAATCCGCCACCTTTTCCGGGACGGGAGCACCGCCGATAAAAACACGGCGGAAACAGACTACGAACGGGAAAACGCGCACCAAAACACACTCCACGAGGAAGGAGGACAGCATGGAACCCGAATTAAACATCCTACCTGCTCTCGTCTACCTTCTCATCTACCACGAGTACGAACTCCGGCGCAGACGACAACGGTGAGTACTGCACCTACGACACACGGGAGGGGGGATGAGGGAAGCTTACGGCACACACATATGCGACCCCCACCCCCCAAACTATGTACACACTAATGCAGAGCAACAATGCACAGTGACACCACCCAAACCCCCCTTAAGAATGCAAAGACAGAAATAAATTGGGACGAAAACTTTATATAAAAAATAGACTCTGATATGGAGTCAACTACGCCAAATATCCATAACAAAATGATACTATATACACTGCCATGGAGAACCGAGGCAATTAGTCCTGTACATGAAAGTTAAATGGAACAGTCTGTGGGCTACAGTGTAGCGACACAAGGGCAAAGCCCACACAGGAGACCTGAGTCCTTTGGAGAGAACACTGCAGGGGCATCTGATGAGAAAATTACAGGCACCTCAGGGGGAAGGGAAGGGGGAGTCACCACAGCCACATGAGTCCACGACGCCAGATCCACGAAGGGGCCACCATGCCCATTGATGTATCCTGGGGAGTGCAAAGCCACAGTCTCTCAAGTCTCTCCAGTGGGTGGGTTGCCCACTTCACCATCCTGGGGAGTGCAAAGCCACAGTCTCTCAAGTCTCTACAGTGGGTGGGTTGCCCACTTCACCATCCTGGGGAGTGCAAAGCCACAATGCATCTGGTGGATGACAGTGTCCACTGCTCAAGGAGGAGGCATGGTGGGCACAGTGAACCATAAACAGTGCTTGTCAGGAAGGGCCCAGCGGAGCGGTGCTTGACAGGAAGGGCCCAGCGGAGCGGTGCTTGAGACGGCGGGGCCCAGCGGAGCGGTGCTTGAGACGGCGGGGCCCAGCGGAGCGGTGCTTGAGACCGTGGGGCCCAGCGGAGCGGTGCTTGACAGGAAGGGCCCAGCGGAGCGGTGCTTGAGACGGCGGGGCCCAGCGGAGCGGTGCTTGACAGGAAGGGCCCAGCGGAGCGGTGCTTGAGACGGCGGGGCCCAGCGGAGCGGTGCTTGAGACGGCGGGGCCCAGCGGAGCGGTGTCACGGTTTCGGACGGGTCTGATCAGGACTTTGGTTGGGACACCCCTTGAGGTCACTGAATATCCTAAAGAGGTAGTACAGTGGGGCAGAGGAGCAGCTAAAGGCATACACGGAAAGGACAGCTATGGATAGGCACAGGAAACAGGAAAGTAAAAGCAGAGCAACCCTTGTGTGAACAAATAGGAAACAGATTACTAGTGGACAAACACGCTGGGGTTGCACACAGAGTAAGGCGCAGAACCTCCCACAGTGACAGGGAATCTCAATGCCTCTGTGCAGTTTGCACTTACAGATAGTCACCCTGCCAGCCACATAGAAAGGAGGCAGCAGAAGTGATTCTGTCTCTGGACCCTGGAGCACAGACAAGGAAAGTACTTACATACACAAGACACGCTCTTGAGGGTCCAGCTGGAAACACAGTGGCAATTCCTGAGAAAACAGCAATAGCACACTGTCACTGTTAGGCACGAAATACAACGTATAACACTGGACAAGGATGGGGGCTGGAATTGCCTCCCGGAAACCAGGAGCCAACCCCAGTACACAGGAGGACACGTATACACTGGTGAAGACTGATAGAACACTTACCAGACACAAAGAACCAAGAAGAAATAGAAACAGAAGGGAACAAACAAAGAGGCAGAGGCAAGAACTAGGAACAGGCTCAGGCTGAAGCACAGGCGGGACTAGGACTTTAAAACAGGGCGCAAACTTCTGGCTGGGGCAAACAGAGACAGGACTGGGAAAATGAGAACAGGCTCTGGCTGGAACAGGCAAGGACAGGACTGGAATACAGGGAGTAGGAAATGAGCAGTAAACAGGACTGGGAAACAGAGAGAAGGTTCAGGCTGAAACAAGGCAGGAGCAGGGATGAGAAACAGGGAGCAGGCTTTGGAAGAAACAAACAGATACAAGGCTAAGAGATAGGGAGCAGACTCTGGCTGGAACAATCAGGAGCAGGGCAGAGAAACAGGAAACAGGATCAAGCTGGAACAGAACAGGAACAGGAACAGGAACAAAACTGGACCACCATCCGACAAAGGGTCTGTAACACAAAGGAATAGAAGTCTGATGCACGACGGGAAGCTTGAGGAAATGGCTGCTTATAAGCAGTTCCAAGCTGGGCTGCACAGGAGAGGTCACAGGTGTGTGTAGTTTCGGACACTTGCAAGTCCTGGAGGAGAGGATCCAGTGAAAAGGAGCAACTGGACTTCTCCCATTGAAAACAATGGGAAACAGAATCCGGGTTTTCCTGACTACCAAGCTGTGCATTATGGGATTTGCAGTCCCAAGAAGCAAATGTAGTACTATACAAGTGTACCATAGAGAAAAGAGAAACACACAGGGGTCAGCAAGGTACTCTAGATAGGTGTTCAAGGTGATTCCCAGGCTTCTGACAGTCTCCTTACAGCGCCCCCTGGAAATGGGACGACCGAGTCGTAACAAGCGGTGCTTGACAGGAAGGGCCCAGCGGAGCGGTGCTTGAGACGGCGGGGCCCAGCGGAGCGGTGCTTGAGACGGCGGGGCCCAGCGGAGCGGTGCTTGAGACGGCGGGGCCCAGCGGAGCGGTGCTTGAGACCGCGGGGCCCAGCGGAGCGGTGCTTGAGACGGCGGGGCCCAGCGGAGCGGTGCTTGAGACCGCGGGGCCCAGCGGAGCGGTGCCTATCTTCACGGCGGGGCCCTGTTCAGCGGTGCTCTTCTCCACGGCGGGCCCTGTTCAGCGGTGCCTATCTTCACGGCGGGGCCCTGTTCAGCGGTGCTCTTCTCCACGGCGGGCCCTGTTCAGCGGTGCCTATCTTCACGGCAGGGCCCTGTTCAGCGGTGCTCTTCTCCACGGCGGGCCCTGTTCAGCGGTGCTCTTCTCCACGGCGGGGCCCTGTTCAGCGGTGCACATCCAGTAGGTCAAGGGAGCCAGACCTGGCCTGGACTCCCTGCTCAGTCGCCCTCCGACTGTGATGCTTCTGGGCCCTTTGGTGTCCTCCTTTCCAGCTGGGATGTGGCATGTGGGGCCCACCTGCTCCGCGCTCCTGCTGCCTGACTTCTCCGCCCTGCTGCCCTTACGCTCCTTAGATGGGGCTCTCGGGCCCTTGCCTCCCCTAGATGATGTGGCTGGTGAAGTGGGCGAAGTTTGCTCCTTGGGGGCAGCCGTGTCAGTCCTCGCACGGCGGCCCTTGTGTTTCCTGGTCCTGTTGCCGGGGGTGGGGCTGGATGTGTCCTTGCTGCTGATGGAGGTGTCACTGCTGGCAAAGGGTGGACTCCAGAACCCATGCACAACAGTGACACCCGAAGCTGGGCTGGTGGTGGCTGTGGTGCTCTTGGGACTCTTTGCAGATGGAGGGGGTAGGTCATCGGAGGGAAAGAGGTCAAGATTAGCAGGGAAAATATTTTTAGGGCCAAGGTAAAGGGTAGGAAGAGTGGTGATGGGAGTGGAGGAAGAGGATGTGGTTGTAGGAGAGTCAGGTGTGCTGTCATTGGGTGAAGGTGCTGGTGCTGTAGGCTGTCGTGAGGTGGATGGCTGTTGGGTGGGTGGCTGCCTGCGTTTGTGTGTCTTGGAAGAGGGGGTGACAGACACAGTGGGAGAGGACACAGGGGACGTGTAAATGGCAGTGGGGGTGGTGACTGCACGCGTGCGGACTGTACAGGAGGGTGTGGTGGTGATGGAAGCACTGGCTGATGTTGGTGTGCATGCAGGTGTGAGTGTAGACGTCACAGGGAGGGGGGAGGGAGACGAGGAGGAGGGGGACACAGGGGTGGCAGTGACTGTTGGAATGTCTGCATCTGGGTGTTGCGTGGGTGAGTGTTTGTGGGATCTGTGGTGCTTGTGTCTGGATGAGCTGCCCTTGGGTGTTGAGGTGTGTGCAGGCTGGTCAGATGGTGTGGATGGGATAGGCTGAGGAACAGGAGACAGAGACAGGCTGGAGGCAGTCAGAAGAGGGAGGCTGGAAACAGGGACAATGGCTGCCGTCAGTGCTGAGGCCAGAGCAGTGAACGATCGTTGATGGGCAGCCTGACCCGAATGAATGCCCTCCAGGTAGGCATTGCTCCGATGCACCTCCTTTTCTACCCCCTGGATGGCATTCAAAAGGGTAGTCTGCCCAACAATGAGCGTCCTCACAAGGTCAATGAGCTCCGCACTGAGGGCAGCAGGGGTGACAGGGGCAGGGGCTGAGGTGCCTGGGGCGAAGGAGACGCCCGCCTTCCTGGGCGAGCGGGCACGGAGCGTAGGCTGAGGGGCTGCAGGGAGGGCGGGGCTGGTGCGCTGGGTGGCGGCTGTACCTGTAGAGGCGGGGGTCCCGGATGTTTCCGCCACCGCTAGGGAGCACCCATCCGAGGACGTGTCTGTGTCGCTGCTCTCACCACCGGTCCCCGTTGTGGTGCTCCCCTCGCCCTCCGGATCACTGGTGCCCTCGGTGTCTGTTCCTGGGCCCACCGGGGCCTTGTGACTTGCAGCACCCTCGTGCTCCGATGCCAAATCTCCTCCGCCTGATGATGCTAATGCACACATGCACAAGAAGATGAAGAAGAAGGGGGGGGGAGAAAAAAGAAGACCAGGTTGAGTGCATGCAATGTCAACACCGTTGGCGGAGAGGACAGACACAGGAGCCTCATGCACTAAGCCGGGCATTCGGGATACACTACTCAGTACTTCTGACTAAGACAACAGGTCAAGAGAGGACAAACGCGCAGATGTGTGAGGCTGGACCATCAATAGCTGTACTTGTCACCCTACAGAGGTGGGGGCCGGGAGCACAGGGCCATGCCTAAGGGAGAGGACTACACTACAGAAAGCGCCCTGGCCTAATGTCACCCACAACCCTCCTCCCCCACCCAGACGCCTCCACTGCGCAGAAAGATAGCAGAATGTGCTGATACTCACCCCCTTGTGTCTGCTGTGATGCTCTCAAGCGCCCATCCAAATCAGGGTAGGCCACCGCCAGGATCCGGGACATCAGGGGGGTCAGGGTACGACTGGCACCCCTCCTAGGTTGGGAGGCCATCCCCAGCAGTGACTCGGCGGTCTTCCTGGTTCCGCGGCGGATGTCCTCCCACCTCTTGCGGCAGTGGGTGCCCCGTCTGACGTGGACCCCCAGGGCCCGGACTTCCTTGGCGATGGCACGCCAAATCTCGACTTTCTGATGGGCGCTGACCTATGTGACATGTACAGGGTGGGAAGGAAACATTCATCAACTTACTGCATGTTAGATGTGATTGGCCCCCCTCCCCAACCTTGCCATATGGCACATGCTCTCATCTGTTGTGCGTTGCACTCCTCATTCGCCCCCCACCCCACCAACTTACATCCACCCCACTCCACACAGGCATCGCCCATTCCATGTGCACCCGGTGTACTTACCTGTTGGTCTGGAGGACCGTAGAGTAACGCATACTGGGGGAGGACCCCATTCACGAGCTTCTCCAACTCTTCAGACGTGAAGGCAGGGGCCCTTTCCCCAGTCGCAGCAGCCATTGTCACTTCCAGACCGAGGTCACAGCAGCACTTGCAGTATAGGTCCTCTCCTGTGGATGATCAGGTCTCGAGTGATTAGGCAGATAGAAAATGGCGGTCACACCCGCGGCGGTGCGTACCGCGGCGATGCGTACCGCTATCGCCGGCGCACCTCGTCATTGGCTCCTGAAACCCATAGCATTCAATGTTAACCAATGCGGCTCCGTGTAGCGGTCTTCGACCGCCTACCGCCACGGTGTGCTCCGCCTGCGCATTGACCTCACATCCCATTGTCCCACTTCACAGGTCAGGCAGCGGCCATTTCAAGGGCCTACATGGCATAATTTCTACTGCGACACACAGGCCTAGGCCTTGCATTGCCACACATACACGCCTTTCAAAACATAGATAACCGTGTGCTATGCAAGCTGTGGTGAACGTACCAGTGATTGGCTTGACTCTGTGCTCCATGTTGTCATTCCTAGGCACCGTCCGCTGGGACTTGCGAGGAGAAGGATGAATCCTCGCGTGTACCGACCGCTGGTGGACCTGTCGACAATGGAAGAACGCCACATCATACTACGATACCGACTTGACCGTGCCACTATCCATGAACTGTGTGCCCAGCTGGAGCCAGCCCTGATGTCCCCCATCCTCCAACCCACAGGAATTCCCTCTCTGGTGCAGGTTCTGTCAGTCCTCCATTTTCTTGCAAGTGGCTCATTCCAGACAACAGTGGCCATGTCATCTGGAATGTCTCAGCCTATGTTTTCCAAAGTTTTGTCTAGAGTGTTGTCTGCCCTGACGAAACACATGCGGAGTTACATTATATTCCCTGAGGAGGTTGATTTGGCCACTGTGAAGGGTGATTTTTATGCCCTTGGACATATTCCCAACATCATTGGTGCCATTGATGGGACCCATGTAGCCTTAGTCCCCCCAAAAGACGATGAGCAGGTGTACAGAAACAGGAAAAGTTACCATTCTATGAACGTCCAGGTGGTCTGTTTGGCTGACCAGTACATCTCCCATGTGAATGCCATGTTCCCTGGGTCAGTGCATAATGCGTATGTGATGCGTAATAGCAGCATCCCTTATGTGATGGAACAGCTACAGAGACAACGTGTGTGGCTAATAGGTGACTCTGGTTACCCCAACCTGCCTTGGCTACTGACCCCAGTGAGGAATCCCCGGACAAGGGCTGAGGAACGGTACAATGAGGCCCATGGACGAACTAGGAGGATCATAGAAAGGACCTTTGGGCTCCTGAAGGCCAGATTTAGGTGCCTGCATATGACAGGGGGATCCCTGATGTACTCACCAAAGAAGGTGTGCCAGATCATCGTGGCCTGCTGTATGCTTCACAATCTGGCATTGCGACTTCAGGTGCCTTTCCTGCAGGAGGATGGTCCAGATGGTGGTGTTGAAGCAGCTGTGGAGCCTGCGGAGAGTGAAGAGGAGGAAGACTCAGAGGACGACACAGACAACAGGGACAGAGTTATCCAACAGTATTTTCAGTAGCACACAGGTAAGAATCAAGCACGCCATTTTACTTTTCCTGCAAGCCTCCTGCTTCTCAGCTTTGTCTATGACCCCCCAGTTCTTTAAAACTGATGTTTGATTTTCCCTTCCCTTTTCAGTGCTGTATGACCCACTCCGTGACTACTGCTTGGTTAGCCCATGGACTAATGCTTATTGATCTCGGTATGTGTTCAGCACAAAGTTAACAGAACATAATTGATCGGTAATGTGTTATACATTTGTAAATAATACAGTCTGACTCCTGTTTGATTTCAGTGCATTGAGTGATTTATTTTTTGTGCTAGATAATGTTACATGATATAAACACGGTGATGGGTGGGGGTGGAGTAATGGCCATGGCAGAGTCCAGTTCTCAGTCTCACAGGTGCATTGTCCATATGCCTGTGGAAGGATGGAGCAGGGGCAGTTCAAGGTTGGACAGGGTGGCAATGTGGGACAGTGGGATGACTTCAGGGGGTGTCTCATGCTGGCGGGGGTCTTGACATCCTACTCTGTCGATTTCTTTAATCTCAGGCTCCTCTTGCGGGGTGGTTGTTCTTCAGCAGGAGGTGGGGTTCTGGTGGCCTGTCGTTGTGGTGGGGCCTCCTGTCCACTAGCGCCGGCGGAGGTGGTAGGCTGTTCCTGGCTAGGGACAGGGGCCCTGTGTGGTGCCACAGGGTCCCGCAACGTGTCTTCTATACGGTTGAGGGCCTGGACTATGCTCCCCATAGCGGTAGAGATGTTGGTGAGTTGATTGGTGAACCCCATGTAGCGTTCCTCCTGCTGTGCCTGGATCTCCTGGAACCTGGCCAGTACCGTCGCCATCGTCTCTTGGGAGTGGTGGTAGGCTGCCATGATGGTGGTGAGGGCCTCTTGGAGAGTGGGTTCCCTGGGCCTCTCCTCCCCCTCCTGTCGCACAGCAGCCCTCCGAGTTGCCCTGTTTCCCTGGGCCTCTGTCCCCTGGATGGTGTACCCACTACCACTGCCCCCAGGTCCCTGTTGTTGTTGGGGTGGTGGGTTAGCCTGGGTGCCCTGTAGTGGCAGACACACCGCTGATTGACCTGTCCTAGAGACAGAGGCATGGGCCCGCTGGGTGGGAGCTGTGCTGTTGGTCCCAGAGGGGGTTGGGTCTGCTGTGGCCTGTGTGTGGGGAACCCACTGTCCAGAGGTCCCCGATGGTCCGGGCTGGTCATCAGGTTCCAGGTCGACAGAGCTGCTGTCATCACTGGGGGCCTCTTCCGGGGGGGGGATGGACATTTCTGGACCCTCCTGGCCGGTGTGTTGGCGTTCGGGTCCTGCATGGGGTAAGAGAGTATGGTTATTGTTTCTGTGTGTGCTATTGCGTGCCATTGATTGGTGCCCTTGTCCCCCAGTGCTGCCATTCCCTTGGGGGAGGTGTTGTGGGGGTGTTTTGGGGGGGGGGTTTGTGCAGTGGTCATGCTTGGGTGATGGGTGTCCATAGTTTGTGGGGGCATGCAGGGGTTGGTGTTGGGTGGGTTGTGCTGGAGAGACATTCTCAGGGAGGATGTGTGATGGGGGGTTGGAGGTGAGGGTGGTGGTGGGGGTTAGCATGCTGGGGGGGTGGAAGTAGTTGAGATTGTACTTACCAGAGTCCATTCCTCCGTGTACTCCAGCGAGGCCATCAGGATGCAGGATGTTTAGTACCTCTTGCTCCCATGCTGTGAATTCGGGAGGAGTGGGTGGGGGTCCCCCGCCAGTCTTCTGCACTGCGATGTTGTGTCGCGAGACCATCGAGCACACCTTTCCCCTTAAGTCGTTCCAGCGTTTGCGGATGTCGTCTCGATTTCTGGGACGCTGTCCCACCGCGTTGACCCTGTCCACGATCCGCTGCCATAGCTCCGCCTTCCTGGCTATAGTGGTGTGCTGCACCTGTGAGCCGAAGAGCTGCGGTTCAACTCTTATGATTTCCTCCACCATGACCCGGAGTTCTTGGTCCGAAAAGCGTGGGTGCCTTTGGGGTGCTATGGGGTGGTGTGGATGAGGTGTGGGGTGGTATATATGGTGATGAGTGTGTTGGTGTGTGGTGCTTTGTGCTTCTATGTGGTGTGTGTGATGGTGTAGTGTGCCTCTGTGTGATGTAGCTCTCTATTCTGTGATGTGTCTCTCTCTCCTTCGTCTCTGATCTTCGGTCATAGGGGTTTGTGGGTGATGTGGGTGTGTGTTTTATACTTGTATGGATGTGGGGGAGTGTTGTTGGTATGTGTGTCAGGTGTGTGTATTTCAAATTGCCCAATGTGGCAGTGTTTTGGAGCTGTGTGTGTATTTTGAGCGCGGCGATGTGTACCGCCAATGGAATACCGCGGTTGAAAGACCGACGCGTGGATTGGTGGGTCAGAATGGCATGGGCCTGTTTGTGTTGGCGTGGCGGTGGAGGTTTGGTCATCTCCAGTTTACCGCGGCCCGCTGATGAGGCGGCCTTCCTTGGATGACGGGTTTTTGGCGGATTCTCAGTTGGTGGTCAGAATGACCGTGGCGGTTTACCGCCGCCGCGGCGGTAGTATGGCGGAGTTCTGACCGGCGGTATGGCCCTTTTACCGCCAAGGTCAGAATGACCCCCTAAATCTGAAAACCTTTCTGAGCTATTTTCATCTGGGTCAACAAAAACTTCTCTTTAAGCTTTTTCTGCTTCACCTACTGTTCATCACTATTGAAATTGGTGTATTCTAAGATCTCATCCAATTACCTTGTCTGTCAACAAATCATATTCTGCTGAACGTGCTGAATAAGCTCAGGTCTCAAACCTTGAATAAACTGTAAAAAAAATTAACCCATATAATTTGGCTCAAGATGCGTTTGACCTGTAAGCTGCCTAAATGCTTTCAGCAACTTCTCATAATACTCATGCATAGACTATTTCGCCTCCTGCTGAATCCTGCTCAATCTCACATAATCCAAATCCTTTGGGGGAACCCTGCCTTTCAGGAAAGTATGACCTCATTATACGCATTCATCACAGTAAACAATGGTGCATTAGTGCTAGAATCTCTCAGTGGCTATGAATTTGGCCAATGTACAGCAATTTTACATTCAGACCATGAATCATTCGGAACAACAATATCAAAGAAAGCATTTGAATCAGTCAACAACACCTTCAAAATCTTAACAAACCTTTCAACCTGTGTGCACAACTGCATTGGGTTTTCTCTAAACTTGGGGAAAATGGTCATAAATGCTGCAAGATCTCCCCTACTCCAAGGCACAAGAACATACCCTCCACCTGGTGTTTCTCTTAATGGATAAGCTGAAGCTTCTCTATCATCTGGGTAATTTTAAGGTGGCCTTCCTTTTACTTCAGCTGTCTCTGTCAGTTTCTTTTTCTTTTTATGTCTCTTTGTCTACTTGCTCTCTAATTTCCTAAATTCATTCCATTTGTGGATGAACTTTACTAATTGAGCAATGTGCAATCACATTCCTGAAGAACTGCATTGTCTCAATTGATTCATCATTTAACTGTACCCGGAAACCGCTCTGCAATGGGTTGCTTTTGGAGAGATCAACTTCATATTTATTTGCTAATTCAGTCAAATTGGCATGTACAGTTAAAGGTCGCCTTGTGATTTCTTTGCACAAATAAATGAGCTCTTTTTTAGTTTTGGTTCACATGATCCAAATCTAAACATCCTTTGATTATTTCTTCTACTTCTATTGTTAGTCTTGGGATATTTAGAGAGCTCTCTGTTTCTGGACTCTAACTAGTACCTCAGCTTTCTGTGTTTTCTGTTGTTGTACCTCTTCTGAAAGCTTCCTCAAACCATGGGGGAACAACCTCACACTCAAACAATTTTGCTTGATCTTGTGCTGTCTGTGTTGTAAAGACAATTCCCCCCTCTTCTCTTAATTATTGAGTAGTCTGTCATGGTGTCCACAAAACAATCTGAAAATTATGTGAAGTCAGATTAAACCCTGTCACAGGTGCGGTTTCCACAGCTCCTTGAGCTACTGCAGTTGGGACTTGATTAATTAGACAGTTTGGTCTGTTTGATATAGTTGATGCACACACCTCTACTGGCTGTGCTGTTACAACCCTAGCTACAGGTGCTGGTACAATCAGGATGGAAGCAGTAACACGTGTAGGCATCACTGCCTGTACAGTCTCAACTTGAGCAGTCACATAGTTAGTTATAACATGTTGAACAAGAGGCTGTGTTACAACAGGCTGTGTCATAACAGGTTTTACTACAACCGGCTGTGCTAATACGGGTTGAACCATTTGAATAGGTCATTCAGTTTGATATGAATTTGAATTAGGAGGGGCTGTAGCCACTGTTACATTATTAGCTTTCATCACATCAGTATTTGTCATAGGACCCACATAAGGTGGCAGACGTGCATCCAATAACTCGTCTTAAATATCATTTGCTGAGTAAGTGTCAGATGTCATTTAATCTTTTGTCTCCTTTTCCTCTTTAATCTTTTTCCTTTTGGATTGTTTGTGTTTTTTCTCATTTGGAATTGCAGGATATAACCTAGCTCCCTCCACTATGTTCTTTCACCATCTCTGCTGTTGTTCATCCCACATTACATCTGTGTAATTGCTCTTTTTGTTTGTCTTCTGTATTTCTCCTTGTACCTGTTGCAAGTCATCTTCTTCCATGCACGTAGGCCCTCATTACAACCCTAGTGGTCTTAAGACCGCCAGGGTCGCGGTGACCGTCGTGGTAGCGCCGCAGTTGGAACGCCAGCACTGCAACTATTCTGCCATAGGATGGACTAGCGGTGCCAGCAAGCAACGCTGCCCTGGGGATTACGATTCCCCTCTCCGCCAGAGGTTTCATGGTGGTAGCACTGGTGGCAACCTACCCGTCGGGGGATGGGCTTTTCCGTCTGCCAGAGTCGTAATCGGGCCCTTAGTGCTTCAAATAGTGCAGGTCTAATAGGAGGCCTCATGTCACAAAGTGTTTCTCATAGTCTATCTATAATTGTCAAAATAAATGTGCTCCATCTAGGAAAGCTAATGAACCTTCTTGCTCAGTGATTGTGCACCATTAGTGAAGCCATACACATGTGTGTATCTTCATGTGGTAAGCTGGGGTACCCTCAGTAGGTGCCTCTTCACCCTCTCATACTACAATAGTCACATCACCTTTCATTCAACTTCTAATAGCTTTGGAAAATGTCATGGTTTTGAATTTAAATCAAAAATTGGCAAACAACGAAATATAGTTCTTCAATGTTTTGATACTGATCCATATACAACACATTTCAGTCAATCCATCTCCTAATCTGAGCATGGCTCTCTAAAGCATTCAACCAATCACTGCACTGTCCTACACCAGCATAGCCAATCTCAGTGCAGCATTTCACACCAACCGACCAATATCACTGTTGCACAATATGACACAATAACCTGCTGTATGAAGTGGCTCACCCTTCTTTATAATTTCTTCATATTCACACAAAGCATCAAATCTACTAATCTATGCAACATAAAATAACCTTTGCCTGTCCCTTCTAAACAAAACAAAAGAACAATTTAACAACTAGAATATTAAGGTTTTTACACCATTTGACTTTTTCAATCAAAAAGAGTTTTGACGCACACCAATGTGGATCACCGGGAAATCACCTAATCAATGCAGTGTCACCTTTATAAATCAGGTTCCACTAACACTGACCAGTACAATCACAATAAACTGTTACTGCCCCTGTCCCAAGAGTGCAGTTGACAGTGTCTCATTACATGCACCACAAATCATCAGCAGACAAAAATAACAATAATCAACTCCTTATTTCTTTACCAAGAGATCTTGAACTACTTCTTAGTCTGATAACCTCTTTCATGTCTTCCAAAAAAGCACATAAGCATTAGCAAGTCATAAGCTTCTATGATTCATTCAACACCCATCCTCAATATCAATACTCAAGCAAAATCACAAAAATCAATTTTAACGAATAACCCTATTGATATTCATACCCCCAGTCATGCAACCTCCTTAGAAAACCACAGTCCATCAGTCTTCAAGCTCAGGGTTTGGGCACTGGGACATGGGCGTTTATCTATCTGGGGGCACTGTTTAACTATTGTAGCTCCTCTTTTTCATTATGTAAACCATCCTGTTCCTACCAACTTTGATGGAGCAGGGACTTTAATCAAATATTTGTTTTACCGTGTGACTCTTAACAGCTCATGCAGACAAAAGTCCCCGCTTTTGTCACAAGTAAAAATTAATCAGGACCTGGAAATCAAATCAATTCCTTCATCACTGTTACAATTTCAATCTTTTGGAGTCAATGATCAGATTTTGATGTGAGTTTCAAGGGTGTATTAGGTATTTTAGTAAGTGTTTCTTTATTGTAAAATTATCAATGTTAATCAATCAAATTATCAATACAACACAAAACAAAGCAAGAAGCACATTACATATAATTTGATCACTATTCTAAATCTAAGGATTGAGATGAAAGGATCAGTCAGAACTCATAAAGAGCTCTAAATTCAAGATGTGAAAGCATGAAGCCTAAGCAAGTGTAAGTCAGTCAGAACTTCTCATAAAGGGCCAGATGTAGCAACTTCCGCATTTCCGATTCGGAAATTGCGAGTCTGTCCGACTCGCAATTTCCGAATCGCAAATGCGGATGCAGAACGGTGTCTTAGACACCGTCTGCGACTCGCTATGGGGTCACAAGGACCCACCTCATAAATATTAATGAGGTAGGTCGCATTTTGCGACCCTATAGTGAGTCCCTGCACTCACAGGGATGGTGGCCTGCTGAAGTCAGCAGACCTCCATGTCTGTGACTGCTTTTTGAATAAAGCAGTTTTTTTATTTTGCAGCCTGTTTTCCTTAATGGAAAACGAGTTGCAAAATAAAAAAATAAGGAAACCATTTGGTTTCGTTTATTCAGAGTAGGCAGTGGTCCATTGGACCACTGCCTGCTCTGAAAAAACCTTTTCGGCAACATTCACAAAGGGGAAGGGGTCCCGCAGGGACCCCTTCCCTTTGCAAATGAGTTACCACCAGTGTGACACTGGTGGTAACTGCGAATTGCTTTGCGACCGCATTCGTGGTCACAAAGCAATTCTGCATTGCGATGCAAGTCGCAAATAGGAAGGGAACACCCCTTCCTATTTGCGAGTCGCATTCACAATTTGCGAGTTGGTACCGACTCGCAAATTGTGAATGTGCATTGCAGAAGGCTGTTTGCATGGCGCAAACTGCGATTTTCGCAGTTTGCACCATGCAAACAGCTTACTACATCTTGCACAAAGAGAGGTGTAAGATACTCAGTAGAGTCTCAGAGCAGCATAGATTCAGGCAAAGGAAATAAAGGTTCTCTCAAAATGAATCTGAGAAGCATCAGCAAGGAGTCTGGGTCAGAAGGTGCAGAATCTCTCTTTGTGTCTACTTTAGGAACAAACAGTTTTATGGTTTTTCATCTCAATAGTTTGCCACATTATGTTACAGACCACAGCAGTTCATTTAATCAGGAAGCGGTGTCATCATTGGAACAGGAAAACTTCCATCGTCCTAATAGCCAGAAACAAAAGGCTCTCTAACATTTAATACAAATATTCTACAAACTGTAATATAACTATCAAGTCAAAGTTGGTTCCCAGCATCGCTTACTACATGACAAAAGCAGTTCATAGTTAGTTTTCTAAATTTGGCAGACAAGGTGACTCAATTACAGTCTAAAATTGGGAGTAGAGATACATGGACCCCTGTACAGCAAAAAAAAAACTCTCTTGCCAGTTCCACGCAACCTTCTAATATCTCTGTAAACATTCCTCCTCAGATTACTTTGGCAGCCTCTGAACGATTCTCAGGGCATTCCAATAAGGTCCAAATCTTTCTAACTCAAGTTGAATTACATTTTACCTGTCACCCTACTGCTTTCCCAGACCCTCGGTCTCGTATAACTTTTCTAATTTCATATTTATCTGATGATGCGGCTTCCTGGGCTGTGCAACTAGTATGTCAAGACAGTTCTCTGCTGTACAATTGGAAACTATTTGTGCAAGAATTTGAAAAAGTATTTGACCAACAGGTTGGCACTTTATCTGCCGATAGAGAACTGTTAGAATTAAGACAGGGAAATAAAGAATTGGTGTCATATTTGACACAATTCAATAGATTAATAGTGGAAACATCCCAGCCAGAAGAAAAAAGGTCAGTCATATTTTATCAAGGGTTAAAATTTGGTTTGAAAGACATATTAGCATAAATTGACCCACAACCAACCACTTGCACCTATTTAATAAATCTCACACTCCAATTAGACCATTGTCTTTCAGAGCGGAAGTGTGAAAGAAAGCAACCAGAAAGAAGCACATGGCGTTTTGAACGAACAAAGACACCAGTACCACCTTCTGAACCTAACACTGAACCAATGGAGATTGGAGCACTCCATCAACCCCTAACTAAGGATGGAAAGGAACAATGACAAAAGAATGGGCAATGTTTGTACTGAGGTCAAAAACTGCACTTTGTACAAGATTGTTCAGTCAAAACCTGAAATAAAATTCCCCCGAAGAAAGTCGCAACTACTACAGAAAAAGGGGTGGAAAACGAACGAATCACAGTGAAAAAGAAGGGTTATATTTGGGTGTGGTCACAATCTCTTCACAATTCACAGAGTTGAACATCCCTGTAAAAACTAGACGAGGAGAATATCACTTAGTTCAAATGCGCTCAGGCGAAGAATGGAAGACAGCTTTCAAAACTCATTTTGGCCTGCATGAATATACAGTAATGCCATTTGGCTTATGTAATGCACCTTCAGCTTTCCAACATTTCTGATTGATGTTCTCAGAGAATTTCTAGACTTGTTTGCTATTGCCTCCATAGATTATATTTTGATTTATTCTGATTCAGAAAAAGACCATTAAATACATGTAAAGATGATTTTTCTAGCTCTCCGAAAACACAATTTATTCTGTAAACTAAGTAAGTGTGAGTTCCATGTAACCACAGTGGAATTTCTAGGAGTCATCCCATACCCCTCTGGAATGCACATGGTGGATAGAAAGATCAAAGCAGTAACGGACTAGCTTACCCCCACCTCGGTCTGTGATGTATAATGCTTCCTTGGCTTCCAAATTTTCATCGCTGTTTCATCAATAACTTTTCACAAGTAGTAACACCAATAACAAAACTGCTGCATAAAATGGTCATCAGAGGCAGAAACATTTACCACTCTGAAGAAAGCATTTACTTCTGCCCCAATCTTAGCTCATCCTAATGTAGAACAACCTTTTGTGGTAGAAGTGGATGCATCTGATGTAGCAATTGGTGCTAATTTGTCACAAAGAATCCAAATGTCTAGCCAATTACATCAGATGGCTTACATGTCATGAAAACTTAATGCAGCTGAACAAATTTACATAATTGCGGGAAAATAATTATTAGCCATTCAAGATGCCTTTAAGGAATGGTGAACTATCTGAAAGGAGCCAAACATACCATCACAGTGTACTCTGATCATAGCATCTTACATTTCATGAGTTAACTTCTTGTCTTCTCACTCCAAGACAGTTGCGATGGATCCTTTTCTTTACAGAGTTTGATTTCATAGTAACTTTTAGGCCTGGGAGTGATAACCGAAAAAGCTGACGCATTATCACATCAAGACTCAATGATACTACAGAGCCACCACAGTCTATTATAGCCCCAACCAAAGTTCTATGTATTATCAAGGATGAGGAGCTCCATGATAAATTGTGAGAAGTTTTTAAAATTGAGAAATGGCAAAATTGTTTCAAGGAACATTCACACAGAACCATCATTCAAAGGCTACCTATGCATGATTATTGCCTTTTTATGCCCACCATAGAACTACAACAGTTTTTTACTGGCTGCTTGATAACCCCACTGCTGGTCACCCGGGTACTCCAAAAACTATTGAATTAGTGCAGAGATATTTCTGGTGGCCTACTCTACAAGAAGACAAAAGAATATGATTAAAAATTGTGAAACTTGTGCCTGAAGTAAATCTGGTCATTACAAGCAAAGAGGATTATTGATACCTCTTCACAACCTGAGAAACCATGGGAACATATCACATTAGAATTAATCGTTAGATTACCAAAGATTAAAAAATATTCAGTTATCTTGGTTGTAGTGGATAGTCTAACAAAATATGCACACTTTATGGGATGTCAAAATTTGCCCACATCAAGCCAATTAGCTATCTTAATTCTTCATCACGTTGTACGATTTCATGACATACCAAAGGTAATACTATCCGATCGAGAACCTCAGTTCTCATCACAATTCTGGAAGATATTGTGCAAAGCGTTACAAATTCCTCCAATTTATCTACTAGTCATCCTTCACAAACCAATGACAGATTGAACGATTGAACCACACTCTGAAACAATACCTTTGTTCTTACGCTGAAGAAGCACTCAATAATTGGGTTACTTGTTTATGAATGGCAGGAATGGCCTATAATAATTCATATCACTCATCCACGGGATACTCTCCCTTTTACAGATTATATGGGTATCATCCTAATATGCTCCCCATCGTCACCCCTACTACAATATGAATTGCACCGGTGGTTACAGAAGCAAATTTAAAACGACTGAATATTAAGGGGGAGCTTGATCTTTTATATTACATTGTGCTCATTAAGAATATTTAACTCATTAACCACATTTTGTAGGAAGAATAGAGTCACAAGGCATATTTAGGAAATGTTGTGCATTATTTGTTTAAAAGCAATATTTACTCCAGAACCAGTTATGAGATTATGACTGGAATATGTGGATAGGTACCACTGTTATAAAAGTGCACCTGTATTGTTTTTATATTTAACAATTTTTTCTTTTAGGTCTCCTTCCCCGGAGTTCCCTTCCCAAATTCCCTTCTTCTCGTCTGGCCTCTCTAATGTTCAGTGCTGTAAAAGTAATCTGACTTGGAGTTGCCTGGAGCTGGGTCCATAATCTCATCGTGCGGACCCTGGTGCAGTTTTTTCGGCAACTGTTACAATTACTACACAAGATTATTCCTTTCCCATACACTTCAATAGAAAAAACTTGTCCATGAAGAAACATTGTACTAAAGTGAAACTAATCATTTTAACAAATTATTATATTTTATATAAACTATACCTATGAGAAAGTTGAAGTATAACAATTTTCTATTAAATCGTTTGTCTCAGCACATTTGCATCACTGAAAGTTTTATATCTCAACCTAGGTCAGGGTAAAAGAAGGAAAAATGCATTCTACTGTAATTTTAGCTAAATACAGGTGACTATGAAAGCCTACTGCTCACAATTCCATTCAAAGTTTAAAGTACAGCGTTTTGCTTAGTCTACACTTTAGTTACATTTGTTTTCATTATTTAAAACACTCTAGCAGTAGCAAGGGTAATTCACCACCTGCGGCTGGCATGCAGAGATAATCTGGAGCTAGGGCTTCTTACTTGACTCTTCTCTGCAGATTTTGCAGAAGGAGAAGAAGCTGCCCTGAAAGTACCTCATTCTTGTGCGCCAATGTTCCTTTGGCCACAGAATCCATTGCTGCCTCTCCTCCTGGTTTTCCTAAACTTCGTTGACTGCCATATCAGTTGTTGTACTACTTTTTTCAATGAGTTCTTATAAATGTGGGTTGTATATTCCTATAAATCCTGTCAATTGAAAATTCCAAGGTCGATTTATCCTCAGTGAAGTAACAATTGCCATATAACCTATATGTTTTCTCACTATAGTGACCTTATGCCCAATATATCACAAACAGCTCACAGGCCATGACCTGACTGTGGATGCATGCAGCATGATGGGTGAAGACAGAGCAGCACAAGAAGCGCATTCTCCCTCCATTGCTCCCCTTTTCCTATCCCCCATTCACATGTGTTACTCACTCCATGATACTTCATAACAGTAGCCACAAACGAGTGAATGTAGACCCAGAATACCAGACAATCCCTGTGAATCTTCCACCCTTTATGTGTTCCTGGCATGCTACACACAAGCGTCTAACAATCTGCAAAATACTACACCCAAATGCTTCCATTTGGAATAATTCTAGCCTCCTTTTCGGAGCTATGCTAATGCATTTGACTGGGTAGTGTACCCTAGGAATCAATTTGCTTCCAAATTGTATGAGATCTGGTCAGTAGAATTATTTTAATGACCACAGGGATAGCCTTTTAAGTGCCTCCTCTATGTACACTTACAAACACTCTTTATTTTTCTTTATCATACGTAGCCATCTGGAATGCTTTACCGTCAACGGGCATCACACTTCAGCATCAATATTGTATCCAACTCTGTTTATAACACACAGTTAATAATTTCTTGTGTCAGGTTGATTAAGTGTCCTCAGTCATTCCCCAATACTGTGTCAACAATAACATCTAACCTTTTGCTAACTAGTCTTCAAGACCAAGGGCTCCATAATTATTAGGGAGCTGACTAAGGGGCATTCACAGTGAGCATAATTTAGCTTTTCTTGGGGTCTAGTGGGACCGAGTGGGAATAATGGAGGCAGCACAGGTGGCAGGGGGAGTGCTGGAGTGAGAAAAGAGAGTGTACCCAAGGGTCTGTTCACCTTACGTCTAAACAGGTTACCCCCATTAATGAGGGGAACATGTCCATATCTGTGGCCAGTGCAATTTTCTGGACAAAACAATGAGGGCCCTATTTAGAGTTTGGTGGAGGAAGTTACACCATCACAAACATGATGGATATCCCGTTCATTGTATTAAGATCTCATTATACCCTATATAGATCATAATATGGCAAACAGGATAGCCGTCGCATTTGTGATTGAATATCCAGTCCACCAGAATCTAAGGGTCTGGTTACCACCTTGGAGAAGGGGATTACTCAGTCACAAATGTGACGGTTATCCCGTCCACCGTTTTACAAGTTCCATAGGATATAATGGAACTTGTAATACAGGGGGTGGGATATCTGTCATGTTTGTAACGGAGTAATCCCCTCTGCCAAGGTCATAATCAGCCCCTAAATCAGGCTCTTAATCTCTTCATGCCTAAAAAAATGTATGTGTGCTCATGTAATGTATCTGGTGCTCATGTACAGCACTCCAATTCCTTTAGGTTGAATTCTTGCTATATAAAGCTGCAAACTTGTAGCACGTTATTGCATCTGCTCGGCCACAGACCCATGCCCAATGACTGAAAGAATTAATGAATATTACATTACAGACTAAGCTATAGAGAAAAAGCAACTTTATTTGTTTGATCATATTTTGGAGCATTTTCTGAAGGTAGATCAAATTACTTCCTTGTAGAGAGGGATATTGTGAGTCATGCTCCCCTATTGCAAACAACTATTACCTGCATTGTGTTGTAATTTCTTCGTACAGGTACCACTTGACATATATGTCCAATCCTTTTGAGACTCCATTATAAGCAGTCTTCCTGTTATGTATCTTCTCAATGTTGGCCATTTTGGGACAGTTTTTGCTTGTTTTACTTTTATGCCAATCCTTTTCATTCCATTTAGTGGCGAGTGTGTGTCATTGCTCTACCTCATACTATTGTCCCCCATTTACACACTCTCCATCCACTGATCTTTCTTGACAGTGATTGATCCATCCAACCATTAAACTTCACTTTTTTCTCTTCTCTTCTTTTAGCCCCTTTTCATTAAGTTAGTTCTACCTAGCTATGCCTTGTATTGTTAGTCACCTTGACAACTGCCTCATTGTGCCTGTAGCCGGCTGGCGGATTTGCCGGCTACTATAACAGCAGAATCAGGAATGGAGTCCCGATCCGCCTTCATTGACGACGCCCCGCCCGGGCGTCTGAGGAACGAAAACGCCGTCAACCTCACAGGGAACCTGGATATCCGGGTTCCCGAAATTGTAGAAATTGACGACGGACTAGGCGTGCGGGCGGAAGAGAAAGAAAAGAACGCCGACAGGGACGAGAAGACGCCGAGCGAAAGACCGGAGGCAGTAAAAGGGAAACGGAACGCCAGAGGAGCCCGAAGAACCAGCACCCATGCCCAGATTGCGACCGAGAGGGAATCAGAAGGAAGAGCATTCCGCCACGTCCCAGGAGGGACATGGCTTAACCAGGTACGGTCCTATATAAAGGACAACTTCTGGTTGAAGGGACACCAGGAGAGGATAGGGGAGTGAGATTACAGGGAGGGGAGAGGAGGAGGATAACGATAAAAAGGAGGAAGGGCATGAAGGAACAAGAGCTCCATAGAAAGAAGGGAAATATAAGACTGAAACACTAAAGAGCACTATAAGGAAAGAAGTAAGAGCACTAAGAAAATTAAGAGCACCAGAGATAAAAAAAAAAAACTATCACTACAAAGACACCCCTAGGTGACTCATCCTGTACATTCTAATTTCCACATTCTTCACACTTTCACACTTTCCCAGGGGACGTCTTTCTCTCTCTCTCTCTCTCTCTCTTTCTCTCTCTCTCTCTCTCTCTCTCTCTCTCTCTTTCTCTCTCTCTCTCTCTCCCTCTTTTCTTCTTGTTGTGTTAATACTAACCGTATAGCCACAAACCCCAGACTTACTCGTATCTCCATTCCTCTTGTTTCCGGTACACCTGGGAGTCCCAAGAAGAACATCTTTGCCGGTCAAGAGGAAACCTGGGGAAGGAGAAGAGACAATTTATTACGGAGAACCAAAAACCCATATAAATACTGAAGACTATCTCATATCTTTAAAGAACTTTAAATAAAGTCACCATTTATAACCCACCTGAGCATCATAGTCCGTATTATTGCCACACCCACTGCCACAGTGCCATTGTATAGGAGGGTAAAATACAGTTGTTAATTGCCTTTTCTATGACACATACTGCTTACAAAAGTACATATGTTGCACTTACTGTGAATGCTCAGACTTTTCACTAGTTATACTTCTTTGAGACTTCTGTATGAAATAAGTTTAAAAAAAATAAAGAATAGCTTAATCAATAGAGTTGTATCATCAGCAACACAATGGTAGAAGAAATCCAATATCTAGGTGGTGATTTTTTGTTGGTGAAAGAGAAAAAGCAGAAGCAAAGGACAACATATAAAGGTTCAAATACTGGTTCAAATGGCAAAATACAAATATTTAGAAATGATAGCAGTGATTACAAAACACAAAAGTAGTGATTGGCTGTCTGAGTAGCATCCATCGCAAACCTTTGTTGTAGGCATAGCATTTCTTTAATATTATTTACTAGTCTACATTCTTCTAGTTTTCCTTTGTTACTTTTTAGTTTTTAACCTGTTTTCAAGTTGAGCCTAATAGGCAGTGCATGTGCTGTCTGCTGCAAAACATATTGTGGGCTTACTAGAAAATACAGGTACTTGGGGGACACGTCAATATGATTGGTTTACTTTCCAGTCACCCACAGTTGCCTGCTTCTTATTCATGTTCTAACTTGTAAAACATGGATTTGTCTCTTCTTTGGAGCATAGCCTCTTTGCCATTTCATTTGATTGGCTGATTTCTATGCATCCAGTGCTTGCTTTTCAATAACTACATTTTTGTTTATTTAAGCACTCCCCAGGAGTGCATGTCTACTTGAACTGTCTCCTTCGTGCGCTTCTCTGCCCTTACACTCCATGTTTCTGTCTGTCACCCATGTGCTTCTCTCTGTCCCTCCAAGCTATGTGAGCTCTTGTGTACTTCCCAATTGCATCCTTGTCTGTGTGTGTCTCCACTGCCCTCTCCATTTTGCACTTTCACTTTTTGCTTCTACTCGCTACCCTATGTGTTGCTTCTCCCACCCGCACTCTCCTTCGCTCTCATCTGGTGCTTCGTCTCCCCACCTTACCTCCATGTTGCTGCCCTCCACCCACGCCCTTCTTCTCTTTTACCAATTGTTCCTCTTCCCTACCTCACCCTCCGTGTCGCTTCTGTCCCTCCCATCTCTCCCACATTGCTTCCATCCACGCTTGCCATTGATGGAGTGTGATTAAAATCTAATAAGTAACATGAGAAGCTTGCAATATAATGCTTAGTGAAATCGCTTAGAAAATGTAACGTTAACGCATGTGTATGAAATGTGCCCATGGGGCGTGGCCGCCAATGTATTCGATGATTAATGAAATTGACTAATAATGAAATAATAATGTACTAATGTATGATTTTGAATTAATATTAAATATTATATGTTAAGGTTTTGCTGATTGATCACTAGGCCTTAGTTAGCATGAGTCGGGCCAAGCTGCCTGGTTTCATATTAAATGTGTTTTTCTAACGTGCAGTGTGCTGACTTGCAGAAGGACATGTAGTCGTACTTTTCCAGAAGCTGGAAGATGAGTGTAACCGTAGTAAAAAAACTTTCTCATGAGACTCGACTTGCCCAAGGAGACATTCTTGCCGAATGCAACAGTGTAATTTGCAACAGGTACAAGGTCATTTAGACTAGGGAAAACAATGGGACTACTGACTTGAGTAACAAATGTCACTTATTACTCACCTGACATTCTACCCGTTGAAGACGTCAATTATAGGAGCCAATAAACTACGTGAGAACTGTTCTGGGGTGACAATCGTAAGAAGACGACCAGTAAACCATTGGATGGAGATGATGGTGCACTAAAGCTTGCCCAATTGGATATTGGGGGACTGTACAGCAAGATTATATAAAATTCTTGGACACAAGGAGAAATTAGGATTACCAGCCATTACGAGCCATTCCGAGGCATTATATGCCATTGCGTGCCTTTGCTATTGCCCAGCCACTTTGTTACTCTGCACAGAGACTTTGCTGCTTCAACGTTGCAAACTATCCTTCCTTACCTTGCCTTGCCCGATTCATACTTTTCCTCCTTATGAGAGAGGTATTCCCTTTTGCCCCGTCTTGCTGAACCTTGCTGTGTTTCCTGGCTAATGGCGAACCAACTGATGTCCTGAGGACGAAGACTGACTCTGTATGCTGACCCATTATGGAGGGTAACTATATGATGATGAAATTGTAATTGTCTATTTGCCTTTTCTTTCTAGGTACCAACTGCTTCTTTGATAGAGACCATAGACAGATGTTTTTTGTAAATTAATGTTGCTAAATTGTTTTGCATGAAGCCCAACATGCCAATGCTAATTCGAGGTTAGTTAAGGAGTTCACTAAACGGACGCAAATAGACAAATGACTGAATCTATGCTTTGTTGAATAAATACGCTAATGATACTCTGCTAAAGTTAACCCATGCTGACGTTGTGCTATGTTCTAATATTTATGATCTTTGCTTTCATGAAATCTTATTCGAGTTGCCATATTATGACAATGCTAATGTGCTTCTTGGTTTTGAGACTAATAAACTTGCTAGTAGAGTGTAATCATCAATAGGGAATAAATATCATAAATCTTACTAAATCCTGGTGTGGTTATTCATGACTGGAAGGTCATGGTGTGTTCCAAGTTTATTGACGTTACTGATTACTTTGATTGATTTGCTATTGTGATTATTGATGAGTTTATTTAATATTGATTGACATGTTGACTAGTTATCTCGTCTTAAGGAGACTTCAATCAGGGTCAAAAGATTCATCGGCCTAAAACGAGTCCCAGAGTGACTAAATTATCTAGATTGGGACACGTTAGCACCATCCATATTGCTTCCTTCCACTACATCCCTTTGTGTTGCCTCTCTCACAGTGGGCTTGCCTGCTGTTCCCCTACCCATGTTGTTCTAATTACTATTTTATTTATCTAGCAAACTAAATTGATCAAGTCAAACTGGTCTGAAAATAAATTAATATTGCCCTTGAATATCCTATCCTTGTTGACAAATGTGTTAAGACATCATTACAACATGCTGGTCTCTGCTTGTGAAATGATTACTCAGGCACATATGGCTAAGTAGGGTAGGACATGCACATCTCTGAAGGTCAGAAGTTAAATGACTGCTTGAAAGAGTTGTAGCAGCAGGGCTGGTATATCCAGAGAATGATAACAAAACCATTATTGTACATGCCAATGGACCCGATTCAGGCAGGAGACTCTTGATTTTTTAAGTAAAAAAATGTTTTATTTTGTCTGTCTCTTTTCTTCTATTCTGTTTAAATAGAAGACAATGGGAGAACTACATTTTCCAGCTTATTTTTTTTTAAATCTCCCTCTTCCCTCTTATTATTAAAACAAATCCAGAGGGTCCATGTGGATGCTAATGTTATGTCAATAAACAGTTGTCACATGTGTAGTGCTACATCAAAGCTCATAAATAAGGTCACTTTTGAGAACAAATACTCCCAAACTAAATCCACAGGGCTGGAAGTGTGAATCACAATCTAGATATCTCACAGCAAGCTTGTCTGGCATTCACTGCACAGGCGCAGCCTAAAGTACAGAAGTGCATCACAGTCCCTAATAAGGATGCCAGATAGCCAACAATATATTCTATGAAGTGGAAGGGGGAGCTACACTGAATGGGTTACGAAAGCATTCAATATGGAGACTCAATTAGGCATATAGCTAGCATAATTTAAGTCGATAAAATATAGACATGGCCCGTGCACCCTGAAAGCTGCACCTTACATTCATATGTCACAGGCAGAAGGTGAATGAGCAGTGTCCTACACAGTGTCCTACACAGCAACCATTTATGTTTTTATGTGTGCTCCTTTGATTTTACTGAAATTAATACATATTTAGTATGCTTATTTATATGGCTTTCAGCCACACCTCCCGATATCCTTTGATCTGTTTGTGAAGAAGTTCATGGAGACTCTGTCGATGTTTACACTGGTTTGTTTAGGTTCAATAAAAACCAACGCCTCAGCTACCCAGTTGCTCAGTACCCCTTTCAGCTTTGTCTCACACTCCTAACGGCTTCACTTAAAATCTTCTGATTCCTGCATTTCACATTCTACTCAACCTGCTTACATACCCTAGATACCACACACTTCCCATCTTTAACATACAAACAATAGTATTACCCTTGAGCAGTATGATTTCTATAAATAACCATCATAACTTAAAAAATAAAATATTTGGCTTGGAATAAGAACCAGGAAAAAAACACATAAAAGATAAATGTAATGGGGAACCCCCTTAATGATCTGCTACAAAACAAACCTTTTTAGCATATGATTCTTTTTTTAAAATATAACATTTAGGGCCTGATTTAGATCTTGACGGTATTACCACTGATCCACAACACTAGCAGACCCAAGTCAACGGTGTCCCATCAACCATAATTAGATGTATTGTGGCTGAGCTGCCGACTGCCACGACGGAGTGCTATTCCTAGCCGTCAGACTGGTGGGTTCCCACTGACCATATTTAGATGTTACAGTTCTACAGGCAATGACTGCTGACAGATTGCTGATGGAGGGAGGCCGTTGCGGTACCCAATGGACACCGTACAATGGCAGTGGCTATAAGAAAGAGGTAAGTCACACACTGTACCTTGGCCATATGTGTTCACCGGCGCAACAAACTACACAACACACTACATACACACTATTATCCATTGCCATTCCACCACAACACAACACGTACATTGCAAAAACACATATTGTCATATATTCATGACACAATATACACACACTATTGACACTGCACCCACACTTGGCACAAGCACAACAACCAACAAAACTAAACACTCAACTACACAAATACATTCACACAAAGGCACAACTACACACATCATGACAACGACCACCTCGCACCATCAACTCTCACTTGAGGGTTGTACACAGCAAAACAACATACAACCAAACATACACAACAAACATCAGACCCATATGCCAGTGGGGCACATACTGTCATACTGTCACAACCTCATCACGTACTCCAGCTCGCTGCACCTCAACCAGCCAATCCAATCTCACACACACACACACACACACCTGGCAGTGCAACATTACAGGTACAGGTCCCCTTGCAATGTACACATATTGACATAGTTGACAAGTAAGATTGTAACATTATTGTAATGCCAGAATTCATTTGGCAATGAATACTAACACCAAAATGACATGTGTGTGTGATGTGTCTTGTACCAGTGTTCCTAAGAAACCAAGGTGAGACAGGGAAAGTACTCTGGGATCCTAATTAGTAGGAGCAAGAGTCCTCACACACCCAGTTGGGTGTCATGCTTCATCATCGGACAAGCTCCTCGTCAGACCGGCGCTGCAATGTCTGACGGGCACCACCCATTGGGGGGCTCTTTGCCGGAGATCTTTTCTCGATGATGCCACACTATCCCGCAAATGAGTAGGGAGAAAGAAAAACGGGGAGAGTTCAAAGAAAGAAAAAATAAAATTGGCTCAGGACCCTTACTGCTAACTTTATTCTGTCTATGTAGGGTGAAGGCCAAGGTTAAAATATCAATAGAGAGAGTGAGATAGAGATGATGCTCAACCACTCTCAAACTGTATGTCTAATAACGGGGGTTCAGGAAACTACAAGACCCCCCTCAGAATCGGGTCGACATGTTTCGCGTCTCAGCGGTCCAGTAAGGGCTTCATGGGATCACGCGGGCCATAAGCCAGATCACCTCCGGGAGCGTGTCCAAGGGTAGGTCGAGCCGCCCTCCACCAGGTCCAGACAAAGTGTGTTATGCTGATCTGGCTTATGGCCCGCGTGATCCCATGAAGCCCTTACTCAATTTTGGAGGGGTGACGAATAGGAACTAAATACAGGGTCACAATGGACTCGTGTAAGTGACTGACGATAACTTTTTTTGACTGTCAGCCTAGATATGTAATAGCTTACTTAACTTTGAATTGGAGAAGTTCTTTTACACTAGGTCCTGAAGAAGCGTCATTGGATCCATCCTGGACCGCTGGGACGCGAAACATGTCGACCCGATTCTGAGGTGGGTCTTGTAGTTTCCTGAACCCCCGTCATTTTTTTTATGCACACCGCAGCATCAAGTTTTAAAGCAAAACAACCTTAACACAGTGGAAATGACTGTGGGTCGATTTACAACACCGCAAACCGGTTATGCAGCGTTTTTTGATGCAATAGCGTCAAAATTCCCCTCAAACACAGCCATTTCAGCAGAGGAGGGACAAAATGGATCCCAGATGCCTGTACAGACCCCAGGAAGATGACAACAGATCAGGAACCAGTCAGGAGGACCCACACAAGACCCAGGACAGATTGAAGACGAAAAGAAAGTGTCACTTCAGTGCAGAGGAACAGGAAAATCTGGTGACAGAGGTGACGGAACACCAGCACCAACTGTTTGTCACCTCAAAGTTGCCAATCAGTAGGAGAGAGGCAATATGGCAACAAATTGTTGACAAGATTAACAGTGTGGCAGAAGTAAGCAGAACAGTCATTGAGTGCAAGATACGCTGGCATGACTGCAAGCGCAGGACCAAGGAAAAGATGGCCAGGAACCGGAAGGCAGCACTGCAGACTGGAGGTGGGAGTCCAGCACACCAGGAGGCCCTGGACCACATGGAGAAGATGGTCGCAGCCATCATCCCTGAGGAGATCGTCACAGGGATTGAAGGACAGGACAGCGCAGACTACCAGAAGACAACACACATGCACGGTAAGTCGCATGGGGAATTAAAATGCGCTAATGTCAACTACAACCGGGGGGATACCGACCACAAAATGCATGGAAGTCATGATATACATGGAGTGGCATGGGTAAAGGGGTATGGCATGGGGGCATGGCCTGTACAGAGAGAAGCTGGGGCACAGCATAACACAACACCAACAACAGTTCCATGGGGTTATGCTGCCAAGCCAACGATGGAGCAAAGGTAAAGCCACGCCAGGAGGGAAAGGTACAACGTCAAACTGACATCCCGTCACACGTCAGCCGCTATACCCCCTACATTAACTAGGGCCCAATTAACAACCTCTAGCCATACCGACAACTGGAATGTAACAGTGACAACAGTTGCCACTACCACCTCCGCTGTGTGTGCTGGTCAAGTAGCCAATGGCAGTAACATCCCCATGGATCATACACACCTAAATTAGTGGGGGGAGGATGACAACTTTAACAATCCCCTGAAAAAAGACAAATGTTCCAGTCCTGTCAATTGTGAATGCCCATAGTTCCCGCAAACAACAGCCAATGTCATCAACAGTAAGAGCTACACAGCACTAAGGTCACACCCATGCTGCAAATGCCAGGGTCCACCCTGTGCCTGGGTCATAATGCAACATCCCAAATGTCATACTGCTCAGGCAACAGCATTGAGGGGGAGGGCACATGTAACTGGTCACTGAAATACACCTGCACAGTCAGAGGAGGAAATAGGACACTGCTACGACTATCAGGGCAATCCAATCTCCACACATTCCCCAACATCAGCTGTACACATTACCAATGCTAACATCCAAATTGTTCTATAACAATGCTATGCATAGTATACGCTACATTTCAACTACATATAAGTGGATGTGAAAGATCAGAGACTGGGGCAGAGCCAGATTGTTAAGTGTGCTGATAGTGCCATCAGAGCAACCACAACCAGTGAAAGGTCTCACCATGACAAAGGATGTAGATGGAGGGTTGAGTAGGACAAGAAGGTGGCAAATCACAATTTGGCCGAAACCAACACCTAGAGGAGATGATGCCAACAAGTCTAATAACTTACCACAATACATGTGACGTGCAGGTGAGGCATAGGCCTGGGAGAATGCGCATCTGAAAAACTGGAGCAATGAACAGGAAACAAGATCACAATGTGAAATCATCAAAAGGCAGGCATGTCACATCACCAATGCCACAACACAGATACACTAATTGTACCCTATTTCATTGCAGAGGACGATGGATCTCCTGCAGATATGCCTGTCCAGGACTACCCTGATGACATGGGTGATGAGCTGACAAACATCATCCACCAGACCCACCAAGATGTCCTTGGTACCCTCCAGACCCCACCTTCTGTCACAAGGAGGAACACAGAACAAGCAGCCATCACAGAGGACCCACCCACAACCCCAATTGTAAGACCTGCCAGCTCCAATACAGCTGAGGACTCAGACGACACAGGCACCAGCTTTGAGAGAACTGTAGTCAGAGTACAGCGGGAGCTGGCCAAGGAGGTGCGTGTGGGGATGCAAACTATGGCAGCCAGCCTAGAGGGGGTGCGTTCGTGCATGATGTCATCTGCAGATCAGGCAGCAGCAATGCAGGCGCTAACATCCATCCTGCAAGGACTACACAAAATGTAAAGGAATTCACCACTGCAGTAAGGGAGTTGCCACAACACCTCGCACCCCAAACCTTCCACTGCATGCACGAATGCAATCATGACCCCCTCAGGGCCGACCTGGCTGCCTACCATCATGATGTGGCTGCTATTCTCAAGAACCAGCAGTACTGCCTTTAAGACCTTCACAGGTAGCAGCGACTTGGATGTCTGACTCCACGTCTTCAAACACTGAGGTGTGTGTTGCCCCTTCACAACCACCACCACCAAGGACAGAGGAGGCAACACACACATCAGAAGAAGAAGACATGGAACAGATAACCTTCACACGTAAAAGTACCCAGAAGCACTAGTCACTGCCACATGGCCACCTATTACCAAGGTCCAGCGCTTTGTAACATGCCAGTCTTGCAACAAGTGTACTCAATAACTGTTCTGCAAACCACTGTATATCTTGTCAGTCTGCCCAGTGATTGTCTCTCACTTACTCATTGGCAAATCCTGTCCCTCTGCACTGTCTGACACATCAGCCCAGCATGCCAAATGCATTTTCCTTTAGCACTTGTGTAGGATCACAATGGAAGATGCCACTATAATGGACTCACAATCATGGACGATGTACATATAGCACTACAGCACTTTTAAATAAATCGCAGTTACACAACCAATTTTTCTCTGTGTAATGTGACACATCAACCGTGCAGTAGATCACTGAAATTTGCCTCCTGTCAAATTATATAGCTTGTCAATACAACTGTCCTGAAATAATGTAGTCTGCTAACTATGTGCAGTGGTCTGGATTGCACCATACTCTGCCCTTCCTGAGGCTAATATCGGATGAAAAGAGAAACCATACACTATAATGCTGTTAGACAGAATAATGCTTCCTCAAGGGATATCTAAGCCATTAAATAGTGGCAGCAAAATGTTGCCTCCATGCAATACTAACACATATAACATGGTCCACAAATCTAAGCAAACAGTCAACAAACTGCATGAATTAAGGTGTCTGAGTGTACATCCAAATAAGTAATCATGCTGAACAGTGTCACAAATGATCTATGTGAGTCATGAACCCCAACATAGCCCAACACACACACTAAAAACACACTCAAAAATAAACATTTGAAGTAATCACCCCCTACCCACTTACACTAACTAAACTAACAGCCTATACTAACCTAACACTAAGCCCTCTAAACCCACAAAGTATAAGAATAAGGAAAGAGGAGGGAGGGGAGGGAATCATGTCCATCAAAAATGTCTAGAGGTTGGCCCTCCGGAGGGTCCGCTTAATGGACCGCACCCGCCAGTTGATATGGCGAACATTCTGCCGCAGGCGACTCATTTTTCTGACAACACAGTCCATTTTGCGCTGCATGTCCACAAAAGCAGCAGGGTCAATTGTTGCAGCTGGGGTGGTCTGTGTACCAGCTGAGGAAGTGTGGGGCCGTGTATGGTCAATGCCTGTGGGCTGCTCTGAAGGTGGTCCAGTGCTAGGGCCTGGAGCAATGCTTGATGTTGTTGCCACAACGGTCACAGCTGTTGGTGGTGCCACCTGGGTGGTAGTGGTGGTGGTGCTGGTGGTAGCTGTGGTGGGCAAAGAAGGGCCACCCTGTGGGAATGCCCTCCAGGGGGTGGAGAAACAACTAACAATTTTAAACAACATGGACAACCAGTAAGCTTATGAAAGCTGAACATGTGTTTGGCTTAACACACACACCACAGGTAAGGTGTATCTACAAATAGGAGACAGCAAACCCTTGACCAATCCCAGCGCCACACATGTCTGGCAATACAGACCTTTGTCCACATCATATACTTCCAGTAAGCCATGACTTACAACTAACACAGAGATGCAAGAACACCCCTGGCCATGATTTGCATGCACACCTAGGCCATTGCAGATGGTACATCCTAGAAGCCTAGGAAGCAACACAATAACACAAAAGAGTCACAGACAACACAAGACAACTGCTGACATGCAAGGTGATATTAATGGGGCAAGCTACATCAACATGATCCCAATCATTTTCAGCTGATCAGGGGTATGGGATCCAGCCATGGATTATGACACCATTTGGCAAATCAAGCACTGCAGCAGAGCGTGCTTACAATGAGGCACATAGGAGGACACGCACCATATTGGAGAGGACCTTCGGCATCCTCAAGGCGAGATTCAGGTGCCTCGACATCACTGGTGGCAGCCTCCTATATTCACCAGAAATGGTCTGTAAGATCATTTTAACATGTGCCATCCTGCACAACATTTGCATACGAAGGAACATTCCCCTCTTAGAACCAGAGTCACAAATGCCTGCAGAGGAGGCAGAGGAGGATGCTGGCCTGCAACATAAGGGGGAACACCAAAACACAGCTGCTGGATTGCGTATGCGCCAACATATTGTGAACAATTTCTTTTAAAACAACTCACCATCACCACTGTAGCAACATATGTAAATAAACACAGATAATAATCACCATATCATGGTCTGGGTAATCATTTTTGCTCACCTTTATCTCTAACTATCAGAATAACAGTGTAGCCTCATGGAGCATTGCTGAATTACCGATCAGGACACAGAAATTTCCAAAGCAATTGTGATGCGTATTATACAACAGTCACATTCACACACACTGTAAATGACATATCTCCTGTACATTTCACCTTTGAAGGGCAATAGCAGAGGACCACACCTATTTCACACATACATGTTGGCAACATGGTCCATCGCAGCATATGGCACACAACTAAGACACCATCAGTCTATAAGGGAAAAAAATGCCTCATACATGAGGCAGTGGATGTGCTATTGCATTGGTAACAGGAATGTCTGACCAGACCCTTGACAGCAGTAAGTTGTACAGCACCTATCTTTGCAAGGACTCTCTGGGACTAGAGTTCCATATAAGCAGAACATTCCATGTACATGTCAGCCCATTTCCTAACTCCTGACACACTCATGCTCCTGGTCTCAACCCACCTGTCTGAAGAGGTCCCTGTAATAGTAATATGTGTACCCCGATATTCCCTCCTCTACACACACAGGCTAACAATAGTAATCCAGTGTGCTACACCATTTCCTATGGTATGCCATTGTCATAGTACATCTGACTGCATGGACGTCAGGTCAATTAATGCACTGGCTTGTAGTTTCTAAGCCCTGTTCTCACCTGTAGATTGCTTCCCGTGTGAAAGGTACTGTTGGCCATTTGAACTGGAATCTCACCTACAGGACTTGTGATAAACTGATGCAGCACACACCTGTGATCACCTCCATGCAGACCACCCATATGAACATGCACTGCCCCTGCAGATGCTTGGAACAGCATAGAAGTTGCCATTTTGTCAAATACACTGTTATGCATTGCTAGTAATCAAGCCGTGTAACACAGCCCTTGGGTTTATGTGTCACCTTCCAAAACACAGGACAAACACAGTTTCTCATGTCAACTGTCTCGTTCTTCCTCCGACCAGTGTAAGTCAGACCACTGAGTATGTACCTTGTGAAATTGCTGGATCCTGATTGACCCTCCATCCTGTCAGCCTGACTGGCACCTGTCTGTGCATTACCCTAAAGGTTCCTTGTGGCTCCATATGTACCATACTTGCTTTACCAAACCTCACATTCCTCAGGGGGTATTTTGTCATGTGCTTCCTCAATGCATACCCAAATACATTGTATAGCATCATCTTTTTTTCATTGTACCATATTTGTAAAATTGTCTTGGAATACCAAAATCATGGCCTATCCCTTGTCTGGGTCTCATGTATGCATGAACGACAAAGTGTGACAGTGTACCAGGGCCGTATGCAGGGATTGGGTATGGTGCCTCCAGCAGAACCAGCTACCTCTGACAATGTGCATGAAAAGTCCACACATGTTAGGACCCTGACTGTTCACACGCTGAATCAGATTGCTCACAACATATTGATGGCCTGTGCGTGCTGAATAGATGCAAAATGAATCAACACAGAGGCTATGATGTTCCAAGATGCAGTGGGAACTTTGCAGGCCAACCTGTGTACAAATGTCGTAATGACACCTGCCGGAACATGACTCCTGAGATATGATCTTACTCAGCACACCAAGGTTGCCCTGTTGACATTCTAATAACACTTCTGCAGTGACAGGGTGGGACCATCCCCATGTAGGTTCTCATGTCCTCATCAACTTTACTTCCATTGTTCTCAGAAGGATACTCCGTAGATACAGGAATAGCCGCCACTGACTCATGATGAGACCTGGACGTAACTGTGACAACATATACCCCTAAAAATATGCAGGATCAACATTGGACCACACACATGAACCAGACACCTCTGTGCAATTGATCACTGGAAATATGTGGCCACGTGTTGCCTCGTCTGCTGGTCCACCACTGCCACAGGAGAGTTGTGGCTCAGTCATATGACCACAACTGTGGCGTGATATTACAGTTGTGGGTCACCTTTGGCTGTCTGTGCCAATAACATGGTACCCACTTAGTCTGTACATGTGCCTGACTCACGGTGGGTTCACCAACAAGTGCCTAGGAAGCAGTTTCCAAATTTCCAGGCAATGGGATGGGCAAATTTTGGACCATTGACATGAACAAGTGCCTGCCATCTATCCGGTGCATGCTTGGTCATTTGTGGTGTCTACATTCCCCAAAATCTTGGAAGTGCACACAACAGATGTTGCTACATGTATGACTAACACATGTCCTCTCTCATTTCCACACTGACTTGCATCTAACATTTGACTGTACACTAATTTCAGATGTGTGACAGGTTCACTGCAGACCTATCAAACATGGCTAGCGATGTCACGACCTCAGTGTGTTCCTGTCCACATGTTGCTATAGTGGTGTATGTGTTTTGTGTCCTAGAGGGTTGCTTTGCAGTGTGTAAATAAGTAGGTTTTTGTACTTATCAACAAGTAGTCCATTGCCATATTGTCCATCCTGGAAGTATTGATTGATAGCAGAGTGACGGAAGATGAATGAGTCATGGACACTCCCAGGATACTTTGCCACGATGTTGGTGAACAATCCTTGGTGATCGACAATGGCCTGCACATTGATGGAGTGTGTGTGCTTCCTGTTGCGGTAGAGGTGTTCAGTTGCAGCAGGTGGCACAAGGCGTACATGTGTGCAGTTGATGGCACCAAGGACGTGTGGGAATCCATTAATGAGGTAAAACCCCTGTTTTGTCTCCTGCTGCTTCTGCAGTTTGTTTGGGAAGCAGATGTGAGTCCAATGATGGCATCCAGTACTTTGGGCAAGAAGGCAGAGAATGATGGCTTTGATATTCCGGCAACCAGGGCGCCAGTGCTTTGAAAGGAGCCACTTGCCAACATGTGAAGTACAGCTAGCAGCTTGGTTTTTGTTGGGATGGTGCGGGGTGTCAGCAAGGTGGGTGCCAACTGTGGCTCTATGCTGCACAGCAGCTGCTGAAAGGCCTGCCAGTTCAACCTGTACCTCTGGATGATGTCATGTTCCCTGAGGCCATGAAGGGTTGTCCTGGTGCGGAATATCCTCTCCTGCCTTCTGCGCTGCCTTTGGGGTCCCTGCTGGTGTTGTGGTAGCTGCTGTTGTTGTTGTGGGCTCTGCGTCTATGTGCAAGCTGGATGAGAATCACCTCCATGTCTCCCTTTTGCTGCTCTGCTGTTGCTTCTGTGTGTTCTGATTAAATACAGGTGTGTTTGGCCCATTTTAACGCCTGCCCTGACCCAGGCGTAAATTTTTGACACAAATCGGGCTGTGCGTCATTTTCTGACTCCGCCTCCCGACCGTGCAGGATTTTTGCCCGGAAGCATAAATACGACGCACGGCCATTTAAGTCATTTTTTGCACGGGAACGCTTACCTTGCATATGATTAAAGCAAGGCGGTTTCCCACATGCACAAAATTATGCACGCAGCGGGATTTTGGCGCCCGCGGGCTTGGGCGTCAAAGTTTAAATATGGGGCAAGTTTTGCGCCGAATGTGCATCAAAAAGTTTTAGGCACATTCGGCGCAGATGGAGTATGAATATGCCTCATAGTTCCTTGAAGTCGATCGGGCTATCACAGCGTCGTGTTCAACAAAACCAAGAGTTCAGGCCGGCTGCAGCGTCCCGGGCCAGCTATGGTGCCAGGAAGACCCGCAGACTCTTGGATTTACAGGGTGGCGTGATCCTTGTGGTGACCTCCAAAGAGTGCCTTCGCTGGCGCCGCGGTGTCGATTCCAGGTTCGGTGCGGGAGTCGTCAGGCCCTTGAAGTCACATGTGTTGCGGATCGAACTCCGGGCTGATGAAGTCATGAGCGCTGGCGTGGATGATGTCGGGGATGTGGTGCAAAGCGGTACGGTGCCCACAGGTCAGGTTCCAGGCAGCGGATCAGTGACAGTTATCCAGCGGCATTGGTGAGACCTGGGATGAGGTCTGAATCGGGGCGGTGCGATTTGCGGTGTCACCAGGTTACGGTTCAGGCAGCATCATCGTTGTTGCTGAAGCGCTGTAGCTGGTAGACCCAAGTCGGCGGTGCGGCGCGCCACGTCTCCGGGTGGCATTTACGGGTTCCGGTGCAGACAGGGACGTCTGTTCACGATGCTGGAGTCGATGGTGCTGGCGTCAGTGGACCGAGGCTGTGGTGCGGGATGGGACGGTGCTTGTGATCCTCACGAGCGGTGTCCACAGGCCACAGTGCAGGTGGCAGCGTCGGTGTCAGCAGGAGCGCTGGCGTCTGAGATGTCTAGGCTGTGGTGTGACCAGGCGATGCCGGAGTGCAGGGCCCACAGGTCGCGGTGTGGCTCTGTGAAGTTTTCCGATGATGACTTCGGTGAGGTGCGAAATGGGTCAGTGCGGCTCTGTGCGGCGTCAGCAGCTCACGGTTCAGGCCAGCGGCTTCCTTGATGGTGTCGCAGTGGTTTTGCTCCTTGAACAGCACAAAACACACAGTTCCCAGTGCTGTAGGAAGTTGAAACTAAAGTCTTTGATATCCCTGAGACTTCCAACAGGAGGCAAGCTGTACTCCAAGCCCTTGAAGAACTTTCTCAAGCAGGATACACAGCAAAGTTCACCCTTTGCACTCTTTTCAGGCAGAGGCAGCAACTGCAGGCCCATCCATCAAAGCAACACAGCAAAGGTCCTCTTCCAGCTCTTCAGCACTTCTCCTTGGCATTGATTCCTCTTGATTCCAGAAAGATTCTAAAATTCTGGGGTTTTCGGTCTTCTTCTTATATCCCTTTCTGCCTTTGAAGTAGGCAAACATCAAAGCAAAGTCTCAAGTGTTTGTGAGATCCTTCCTTGTCCAGGCCAGGCCCCAGACACACACCAGGGGATTGGAGACTGCATTGTGCGAGGGCTGGAACAGTCCTTTCAGGCATGAGTGACCACTCCTCCCTCCCCTCTAGCTCTGATGGCTCATCAAGATACGCAGGCTACCCCAGCCCCCTTTGTGTCACTGTCTATAGAGAGGTGCAAAACAGCCCAACTGTCAAACTGACCCAGACCGACAATCCACAAACAGGCAGAGTCACAGAATGGTTTAAACAAGAAAATGCCTACTTTCTAAAAGTGCTATTTTCAAACAGACAATTAAAAAACTTCAAAGACCCTAAACTCCATATTTGTTTCTGCTCTCTAAGGGAATTAGGTCTGAGCCATGTTTACAGGGCTACTAATGTGGGTGGCACAACCAGTGCTGCAGGCCTACTAGTAGCATTTGATTTACGGGCACTGGGCACCTCTCCTGTACTTCACTAGGGACTTATTAATAAATCAAATATGCCAATCATGGATAAAGTAATCCACAGTACAATTTATATGGGGATCACTTGCACTTTACCTCTGATTAGCACTGCTAAATTGCACAAAGACAATAAATCATCAAAAACAGAGTCTAGTACACCATAAACCCAGGAGGTTAGAAGGCAAAAAGACTGGGGAGACACGCCAAAAAGCTGCCAGATCTATCACATGTCCCCTCCAACTTGGAATAGGGGGAACTACCCAACCCCTGGGGTGTCCTTCTCACTTAGGCGGAAGAACCTGGACAGACCATCAGCATTGGCGTGTTCTGTGCCAGGGCGGTGTACCACCATAAAGTCCATCCCCTGTAGGGAATTGGACACATCAACAGTTTTGGGTTCTCACCCCTCATCTGCATTCACCATCTGAGGGGCCTGTGGTCAGTCTGAACCCGGAAGTGAGACTCAAAGAAGTAGGGTTTTAGCTTCTTCAGTGCCCAGACAACAGCTAAAGCTTCCCTTTCAATTGCACTCCACATCTGTTCCCTGGGGAGTGGTCTCCTTCTAAAGAAGACTACAGACTGGTCTAGGCCCTCCTTGTTTAGCTGTAAAAGTACTGCTCCCACACCATGCTCAGAAGCATCTGTCTGTACCACAAACTCCTTGGAGAATTCAGGGGCCAGTAGCATGGGTGCTGTGTGCATGGCCTCCTTCAGGGTGTCAAATGCGGCCTGGCACGCCTCAGTCCAGATCACCTGTCTAGGCTGCTTCTAACAAGTCAGCTCTGTCAAGGGGGCAACAATGGTGCCATATCCCTTGACAAACCTCCTGTAGTACCCGGTGAGATCTAAGAATGTTCTCACCTATGTCTGGGGCCTAAGGGGTGCCCAAGCCTGAATGCCATCAATTTTGGGTTGCAGGGATGCCACCCAGACACCCCCTACCTGGTGTCCTAAGTAAACCACTGACCCCTGTCCTATCTGTTACTTACTGGCCTTGATAGTGAGGCCTGCAGCTTGCAGCACCTTGAACACTTCCCAGAGGTGGTGCAGGTGGTCCTCCCAACTGGAGCTGAAAACAGCAATAACGTCAAGGTAGGCTGCACTGAAGATTTCAAGCCCAGCCACGACCTGATTGACCAACCTCTGCGACGTAGCAGGGGCGTTCTTCAAAACGAGGGGCATGATCCGGAACTGGAAGTACCCATCTGGTGTTGAGAACACTGACCTCTCCTTGGCCCCCTAGGTTGAGGCAATCTGCCAGTACCCAGATGTTAAATCAAACCTGCTAAGGAACTCGACTGCCCCCAACCAATCTATGAGCTCATCAGCTCTGGGGATGTGGTGGGCGTCCATTTTGGTGATGGCATCGAGCCTCTGGTAGTCCACACAGAACAGAAGTTCTGGTATGGCACCAGGTGTAGCAGGCTTGGGTAACAAGATCACTGGGCTGGACCAAGGGCTGCTGGAGCGCTCAATCACCCCTAAAGCCATGATCTTGGAAACCTCTTCCTTGATGCTGACCTTCACTATATCAGCCAACCTTTAAACTTTGTTTTTCACAGGCAGGTTGTTCCCAGTGTCGACATAATGCATGCATAGATGGGTGACACCTGGAGTGAGTGAGAATAGAGTGGCAAAGTATTCCAGTAACTGGCGACACTCACTCTTCTGTTCTAGAGTCAGAGAAGGGGCGAGGACTACGCCTTCTACTGACCCATCCTGCTCCTTCGCAGACAGGAGGTCAGGGAGAGGTTCACTCTCCTCTTCTGCCCCATCAACTGTAGCCAAAAGCATGGTTAACTCGGACCTCTCAAAGTGAGGTTTGAAGTGGTTCATATGTAGAATTCTCAAGGGGTTCCTAGGAGTCTGCAAGTCCACCAAGTAGGTGACATCCCTCTTGCGCTACTTCCCAATTGTCCCTGATCACCTGTCCTGCAGAGCACAAGGCTCTACGGGGGCCATGACCCACACTTTTTGGCCAGGCTGAAACTCAACCAGATTGGTATTTTGGTCATACCAGCGTTTCATGTCCTCATGGCTTGCCTCAAGGTTCTCTTGTGCGAGCTTCCTGAAGCAGGCGATCTGGTTTTGGAAGGCCAGCATGTAACTAAATACATCCTGGGGTGGCTTCCTAGGAGCATGCTCCCAATCCTCTTTCACTAGACTCAGAGGTCCCTTGACTGGGTGCCCATTCAACAGTTCAAAGGGGCTAAAGCCAACCCCCTTCTGTGGTACTTCCCGGTAGGCAAAGAGAAGGCATGGTAAGAGGACGTCCCACTTACGCCTCATGGAGTCTGACAGACTCCCAATCATGCCTTTCAGGGTTCGGTTGAATCTCTCAACCAACCTGTTACTTTGGGGGTGGTAAGGAGTGGTGAATTTGTAGTTCACTCGACATTCCGTTCACACGGCCTTTATGTACATGGACATAAAGTTGGTACCTGGGTCAGATACCAACTCCTTGGGGAAACCCACTCAGGAAAAGATCCTCATCCATGCCTTGGCCACAATGGGTGCTGTCACTGTTCTCAGAGGGATAGTTTCCGGGTACACAGTGTGGCATGGTCCACCAAGACCAGGATTAACCTGTTGCCTAGGGCTCTCTTGGGGTCCAGAGGACCCACTATGTCAATGTCCACCTGCTCAAAAGGGTTGCTGTCGACAGGAATTGGTGTGAGGGGGGCCTTAGATTTCCTCTACTTTTGCCACTTGCTTGGCAAGTCTGTCAGGATCTACAGAACGCGTCTGAATGTTTTCTCATTTCGGGCCAATGAAAGTGGGTAACAAGCCTGTCAAAGGTCTTGCCTTGCCCCAAATGTCCTGCTAGAGGCACATCATGAGCCAAACCCAGTAGGAAGGCTCTGAAGCGCTGGGGTACCACCAGCACAAGGGCTGCCGAAGGTTCAGCAACCTTAGGCTCGCTATACAGGAGATCATTCTCCCAGGATATCAGGTGATTTTTGTGCTCAGCACCTGCTGCCTGGTCTTTAGCCTGCTGCTTAAGACCCATGAACATAGGGCACACCTTCTGCTCTGTTTAGAACTCCTTTCTGGTGGGACCCCCTCTTGCTGCCAAAGAGTCAGCTCAGGTAGGTCTCCCAGTTCAGCCACTTCCTCCCCTGTAGGTGCCGGGGCTTCTCCCTCGAAGTCAGCCTCCTCCCGGACCATGGGAACTTCTGGGATGGGTTTCCCGCGCCCCTTGCCCTTTCTCCTGGCAGTCACCTTGGCCACTGTTTCAGGTTCCAGGTCTGTCTGATCACCCTGATTGGCTACCATGGACCGAGTGGTCACACATGCCCACTCTAGCAACCCCAACATTCCCAAGTGCGACCTGAGCTCCACCTCCTTCCATGAGGAAGTCTCCAGGTCCTTGCCCAGCAGACAGTCAACTAGCATGGTGGGACTCACAGCTACCACAAGGAACCTGAGACCCTTACCCACTCAAAGGGAACCTGAGACACCTTACATTGGCGATCCGAGTTGTCCACTGCAACTACTTGGTGGAATACACCAGGGACTATGTGCTCTTCAGACACCAGGTGACACTGGATCATGGTCACACTGGCTCCAGTATCTCTGAGAGCTTCTACCCTCTGCCCATTGATGGCCACCCACTGCCTGCATTTCTTAGTGTTATCAGGCACTAGGTTTCTCTGGACCATCTCACTGTCCCCTAGTGAGTCAAGGGTTATCTCTGTGGGATCCCCACACCCACCTGGGACCACCTTCTCCCCAAGCGCTACACTGCCCAACCCCTTGGTCTGCCCACCACTGGGTGGTTGTATCCACATGGACATTTGGGGTCTCCCTTCATGTGACCCTCCTGGTCACAAGCAAAGCACTAACAGTGCTCTGCTTCTGCAGGCTTTCCTGAAGAGGCCCATTGTTTCTTACCCGGGTTACTAGATTGGTGCCCTTTGGGAGACTCCTTTTGTTTACCCTTGTCCCCCCTCACTATTCTGCTCACCTTCAGCAGAATCTCCACATATATCTTTTTGTGGACTCTGGTACTCACCCAGCGGTCCGCCTCCATAGCAAGCTTCCTGGGGTCAGTCAGCTTACTATCAGTCAAGTGCTGGCACAGCTCTGCAAAACATAGACTAGACAAATGCCCCCACGCAATTAAGTTATACAGCCCCTGAAAATCTGTCACATTACTGCCCTTCACCCAACCATTCAGTGCTCTGCAAAATGAATCTACATATTCCAACCAGGTCTTGGACTCAGTTTCATGTCAGCATAGGTGAGGTTGTGCCCATTACCCAAAGCTAGCAAAGTGTCGCTCCCCTCCTCTGTGAAGTGGTTCCACAATCCTGCCCTCCAATTCTTCTCAGGGACCCTATTCATGTGGATGGATGCCTCATATCCCTGAAACCACCGCTGTATGTCATCTTCCTTCTTGTACTCTCTCCCTACGTTTTTAGGAATGTGAACAATTCTGTCTGACTGCACTGATGAATTGCTGCCACCATCATCCTGGACAGACCTGCTCCTCACATCCGACTCTTTCACTGTGAGCTCATGGTCCAAAAGCATCTTTCTTTCCTCCATGGCGCTCTGCTCCCTCTGAGCCTCCATTTTTAATCTCTCCAACTCAATCTTGTGCCTCCTGGCTTCTCACCTGTCCTCCAGCTCCTCTGGAGTCAGGCCTTTTGATCCACCACTGCTGCTTAGTACAGGTGGTATCTCCCCCTTTGGCAGCTCCTGCACCCTCAGTACATCTTCCCTAGAATTTGTGTCAGCAGACTCTCCATTTGGATCCTCAGACTGCCCACTGGCAGCTCTGGCGGCTACCGAGGCCCTCAATGCTTTTTGTAGCTCCTGCTTTTTGGTGAGGCCTCTGACCTGAACTTTGAGTTTTTTACAAACTGCTTCAGCTCTTTTATGGTATAGGTTTACAACCTATCCTCCTCAAAAGTAAAATCCTGGGATGTAACTGAAGATGCTCTGGATTGAGACATGATGTAGTTGGGGTTCACGTGCAAGTGCAAGTCCTATCTTCACCGCTGACAACCAATGCCATAAATGTGGTCTCTAGTTTGCAGTCGGTTTGCACCCTGTCCAAGTAGGGACCATTACACTAGTCAGGATAAGGGAGATACCCACTCAGATAACCCCTGCTCACACCCTTGGTAGCTTGGCATGAGCAGTCAGGCTTATCTCAGAAGCAATGTATAAAGAACTTGCACATAACACACAGTAATACAGTGACAACACTACAAAAGTACACCACACCAGTTTTAGAAAATTAGCCAATATTTATCTGTGTAAAACAAAAACAAAATGATAAAAATCCAACATACAGTGCTAAAGATATGAATTTTGTAAGATTTATCTTAAAAATACAGTTCCTTGAAGTCGATAGCTCCACCTGGGGCTATCACGGCGTTGTGATCAACAAAATCAACAGTTCAGGCCAGCTGCAGCGTCGTGGGCCAGCTACTGTGTCGGGAAGACCCGCAAACAGTACCTTAGATTTACAGGGTGTTGTGATCCTCGCGGTGAGCTCCGGAGAGTGGCATCACTGGCGCCACGGTGTCGGTTCCGCAGTCGGTGCGGGAGCTGTCAGGTCCTTGAAGTCACACACATTGCGGATCAAACTCCAGGCTTATGAAGTCAGGAGCGCTGACGTGGCTCGCGTAGGTTTGAAGTGCGATGGTACGATGTGCGGTGCACACGGGTCACGTGCAGGTAGTGGCTCGGTGATGGTCGTCCAGCGGCGTCGGTGAGACCAGGGCTGCGGTGTGAAGCGGGAAAGGTACGACGTGCGGTGTCACCAGATCACGGTGTAGGCAGCGTAGTCGTCATTGCTGATGCTCTGTCAGGCCCCAGACACACAACAGGGGGTTGGAGACTGCATTGTGTGAGGGCAGGCACAGTCCTTTGAGATGTGAATGACCACTCCTCCCTCCCCTCTGACTCAGATGGCTCATCAGGCTATGCAGGCTACACCCCAGACCCATTTGTGTCACTGTATAGAAAGAGATGCAAACAACCCAACAGTCAAACTGATCCAGAGAGACAATCCACAAACAGGCAGAGTCACAGAATGGTTTAAGCAAGAAAATGCCTACTTTCTAAAAGTGGAATTTTCAAACAGACAATTTAAAAACCAACTTCACTAAATGATGTGATTTTTAAATTGTGAGTTCAGAGACCCTATACCCCACATTTGTATCTGCTCTCAAAGGGAATCTGCACTTTAAGGATATTTAAAGGCAGCCCCGTGTTAAGCTATGAGAAAGATAGGCCTTGAAAACCGAATTTGGCAATATTTCATTGGTAGGACATATAAAACACAGTAGTATATGTCCTACCTTAAACATACACTGCAACCTGCCCATGGGGCTACCTAGGGCTTATCTTAGGGGTGCATTACATGTAGTAAAAGGGAAGGTTTAGGCCTGGCAAGTGGGTAACCTTGCCAAGTCGAATTGGCAGTTTAAAACTGCACACACAGACACTGCAGTGGCAGGTCTGAGCCATGTTTACAGGGCTACTAATGTGGGTGGCACAACCAGTGCTGCAGCCCCACTAGTAGCATTTGATTTACAGGCCCTGGGTACCTTTAGTGCCCTTCACTAGGGACTTATTAGTAAATCAAATAAGTCAATCATGGATAAACCAATCCACAGTACAATTTATATGGGGAGCACTTGCAAGTTAACACTAATCAGCAGTGGTAAAGTGAGGAGAGACAATTAACCAGCAAAAACAGAGTCCAGTACACCATAAAACCAGGAGGTCACAAGGCAAAAAGGCAGGGGAGACATGCCAAAAAAGCTGCCAGGTCTACCACTTATCCTTTCTTTAGTTTTGCTAATGCCTATGTGCCCTTGGTGTGCCAGTTCTATCACCCTGCTCCTCAATTTAACTAGCAGAATCTGTTTTTACCCCCTCCACACCATTCCATGTTGTACAGACAACAGATTTCATACTTCTCAGATTCTCAGGAATGGTGGAGTTACATTTTTGCATTCACCCCACCCTTTTTCTATGACCTCACTCACTTAATATTAACTCCTGATCCTTTATCACCTGATCTTTCCACTCCTCCTTGGTCAGTATACTTTCTATGATTTCAAACACCTTAAGCCACCAGCTCACTTTGGTGTTCCTCCATTAACACTTCCACTCCTGTTGTGGTATATACCAACCCTGAATGGCAATCAGCAGCCCAGTTTCCACTCCAGAAATGTACTCCACCTCTAAAATAGAGTCCTGAAGATCAATTACCCATTTATAGATCCTGCATGAGACCACATCAATTTCTTTTTTCTCACATATTTCTTTAAGGGGCTTATGATCTGTCCTTACCGTAAACTCTGAACTCCACAAGAAGTTCTTCAATTTCTTGACAGCCAATATATTCACAGGACCTCCCTTTCGTTAACTGAATAATGATTCTCTGAACCCCTCAAACTCCTTTACACAAACATAATGGTGTGTTCTGCCTTCCCTTCTCTTCGTTGTAACACTCCTCCCGGGCCCTTAGCACTCACATCAGTATTTAACACAGATTTGTCTTGTGTTCTAAAACTTTCTAATGATGGTGTTTTCGATAATGTCCTCCGTGAGATCATTAAACTCTGTTGGCCATTCATAATTCCCAATTCCCTATTTGCTTCAGTAATTTTCCCATGTTGTAGGCCCTTGCTTAAAACAGGGAATTGATTTATGATAACATTCTGCCATTCCCAGGAATTTTACTAAGTATTCTTTATTCTCAAAGAAAGCTAATTTCTTAATAATGTCCATCAAATCCTTATTAGGAAATATTCCTTTTCCTGTCAATGTATGTCATAGATACACTATTTCCTTGTAACTAAGGGCCTGATTACAACATTGGAGGAGGGTGTTAATCCGTCCCAAATGTGACGGATATCCAGCCCACCGTATTACGAGTTCCATAGGATATAATGGACTCATAATACGGCGGGTGGTATATCAGTCACACTTGGGACGGATTAACACCCTCCTCCAAAGTTGTAATTAGGCCCTAAATTTACATTTACTCTCTTTCAGCATTATCCCCCGGTGCTTAAGCCTTTCTAACACCTCTCTCAATCTCTGGTCATGTTCTTCTTGTGTCCTACCATGTACTAAGACATTATCTTGGTAGATTTGTACTCTCATTAGCCCTTCCAGTACATTCTCCATTGCCCTTTGAAATGGTGTGGCAGCCAAACTCGCGCAAATGGCATCCTAGTAAGTCTAATGAAGGCCGTTAGGTCTCTTTACTTTTCTATCAACACAATCTGGTGGTACGCTGCCCAAAGATCTAATGCAGAATATACTTCTGCCCATTCCTGCTGCATCAGCATATCGGTGATATTAGGTAACATGAAGACATCTACCTATCTTCTTAGGTCTATGCAAAAACGAATCTCCCCTAATGCCTTTTGGGCCAACACTATGGGCCAAAACTACGGGAGACACCCACTGTGATGACTCCACTCACTCAATTATCCCTTCCTTTTTTAACCTTTATAAGTCATCCTTCATTTACTGTCTCATTATGAGAGGAACTCCTCACATTTTATTGGTAACATGTATTGAATCCTTTTTCAAAATTATCTCATGTGAATATTCAGTAAAGCATCCTAGCTTATCGCAAAATACTTCAGGGGACTCTTCTTGCCAGCAGCTCCTCATTTCACTTTGTGAGCCTTCCTGTGTCAATTTCACAGTACACATTTTCAAGACTTCCCTCTTCTTCATAGTGTCCCTCAGCTCTATAACCTCCTTCCTATTAAGTAGAATACGGGGCGAGCTATTGGAGTCTAACATCACTTCCAACTCTACTCGGTGTTGCCAGCTGATTATGCTAACTTCTTTGCAGGACACATACACTGTTCCTGCTGTAAACAACCCTTTATATTACAATTCACTGAAAAAGGACCCCTCTGATTTGAGAGGTCGACCTCCAAAAACCAAAGGCTTGACATCTGGCTTGAACAGTCTCATCCTACCTGCCAGTTTAAGCTTGTAGAATTCTTTGTGGAACCAATGTTATCTTTGCTCCTGAACCAAACAGCATTTTCACATTGTGTCCACTTTCCTGTACCACATCGTCTGGCCCATGTCCTTTCCCTTGTTCACCAACCAGTAAACCAATCTCCCCCACCTGCAAATCATCATGCTCACACTTATTTGAATTTTCATCCTCAACAATTACTTTCTTCGATCTGTTACTTTTGTTTATTGACTTGGACTTGTAGTACTTTGCATACTGACCCTTGACCCCACATGACTTATATTGGGAATGGCCCTTTTTGCAGGGTTATCCCCAAACATTTTGCCTCTGACCTCCTGTTTTTGGCTATGTGCTGCATTTAGTTTTTGCTGGCTTTAGGACTCTGGGCACTTTATCACTGCTGATCAGTTCCAAAGAGCAAGTGATCTCTGTCTAAATTGTATTGGTGATGTATGTCCTTTGGCCTAGCCAGGTGTAGCATGGAAACCCATGCCCCTTGATACTCTGTGGGTTTACAGTAGATTTCTTCTGGACTATGTGACAAGGAAGTACTGCATAAAGCCCTTCTGCAGGGACATTTCCTCCTGCTTTCCATGCTCATCCAAATGCAAAACTGCCTATTTCTGAGACTAAAGTGCCTGCCTGCTCTATTTATGGCAAGGAGAAAAATCCTCTTCAACTAGTTGGTGCTGTACTCATTATCTGACCGAAACAAAAAAATCAGAACATGATGAGATCAGAGATATTAGTTTTGATCTTTTTTTCGCTGTTATAATTTGAATCAGAGACTCGTTCAGCCCGAACTTCGCATGAACTGTTCCAAGCAACTATATATCACCCATCTTGGCAGTACTTCTACTTAGGTCATGGGGCCACCCTCATTAGTAAAAGCAACCACATTGTCTCATCCCTTCCCAGGCCCGGCTTCTATTTTGCAGAAATCTTACTTGTGAAAATCATCCTTTATTTCATTCAAAACTATTACATGCTGTCTAACATACCGAATACCAGCTGCTTTTTTTCTGCCTTTGTACACTCTAAACTTCTATGTTTTCCAGATGAGCTTCAGTCCATGTGCTGAGGCTTGTTGGTGGTCTGAAATCTCCAATTTTCTTGATCCCTACTCTATGCTAGACCTTTTCAAGCATGTGACACTTACACTCGTATGGCTGGTCACATGCTATACCTTCTTCTGTCTTTCATTGCTAAAATCTCAGCCACTAGTGGCATTCTGGGCAATGCACTGATCATTTTCCTAGAATTTGAAGACTGATCTGCCTCTCACCCTTCAAAACACAGACATGTAATGTGGGCTGTGGTTTGACACTGACTCAAGTCTGTGTTCTGCGACCAGCACGTATTTCCAGTTAGTGATTGTTGGAAAATGGCCCTCCCTCAAGGGTCCCCCCCAAGTGTTTTGCCTTCCTCCTCCTCTTTTTTGGACATCGTTTTTGTTGGCTTTAGGACTCTTGACACTTAACCACTGCTAATCAGTGCTAGAGTGCATGTGTTCTCTCCCTAAAACATGGCAACATTGGCTCATACCTAACTGGCATATTTAATGATTTGTAAGTCCCTAGTAAAGTGCACCACATGTGCCAAGGGCCTGTAAATAAAATGCTACTAGTGGACCTGGAGCACTGATTGTGCCACCATGTCTCAGGTCTACCATTGCAAGGAGTGTGTGTGCAGTTTCACTGGCACTTCGACTTGGCATTTGAAAGTTCTTGCCAAGCCTTAAGCTCCCCTTTTATTACATATAAATCACCCCTAAGGTAGGACCTAGGTAGCCCATAGGGCAGGGTGCTATGTAAGTAAAAGGCAGGACATGTATGTGTCAGTTTGACATTTCCTGACATTTACTGTGAAACCTGCTCCTCTCATAGGCCAACATTAGAAATTCCCTTCTATGATTTTAAGTGGTAATTTCTTATCTGAGAGGAATAGGCTTTTTGTGTTTGGTAGTGGTAGTGAGCAATCCTACTTAATGGTGAGGTTGGATTCTACATTACTATTTTAGAAATGCCACTTTTAGAAAGTAGGCATTTCTCTGCACTTACTGCTCTCTGTGCCTTACAGTTTGTCTTCAATCTACATCTGGTCTATGATGGTTGGCAGCACCCCTTGTGCAATCCACCCAGGCAGCCACAAATACAGGACACTCAGCTGCATCCGCATTCATTTGCATACTGATGGGTCTTCCTGGGCAGGAATGGTGGAGGGGCTGTCACTTACACTTCAAAGGCAAGTGGCCTGCCCTCACACAAAGGACTGACAGCCGCCCTCCCACCCCCGGCTCCTGCCAGACAGGGCTGGGATGAAAGGGGAACCTGTGCACTGTTGTGCTGCACAAAAGACTCATCTGGACTGCTGGCCTGCTTGTTGCCCTTCTGCCTGGTGGCCCCTGACTCTGCTGGAAGGACTCTGCCTTCCCCCACAAGTGCTCTCCATGGGCGCAGATTGGACTAGCCTCCTGTTCTGAAGTCTCAGGGCCATCAAAGTCTTCATCAAAGAGAAGTAAATCCAGTGCATCAGAAAATCGATGCAATGGCTGCAAAATTCAACACAACATGTGCAGGATCAGCGCAGCACCTATCACATGTCTGAAGAATTGCTGCATCACCTTATGGATTGACGCAGAACCTGTTTCCTCTTCACAATGTGTTTTGGATTTTCCACGCATCCTCCCTGGGCATCAAAATACTCCTGCATCCCAGTGAGGAATCAAGGCTGTGCTCCCGGAAAATGACACATCCCCTCACAGCATGGAAAGAAACAAAGCATTGCCTTTGCCGCACCGGAAAGACCAATGCATCACTTTCCATTTTGATGCATCTCCTCCTCTGCGACGTTTTTTTCAATGCATCCCAGGTACTGTGTGTTAAAAGGATACATCCACTAATTCTTAAGGATTGAGACTCATCTAAACTTTTAAGAAGTGATATCTTGACTTGAGCATATCGGATTTTTATGTTTTGGTATTACTTTATTCAGATAAATATTATCTACTTTCCTAAACTGGTGTGGAGTACTTTTTGTATTTTTTTAAACTGCGTTACTGTATGAGCCTGTTGCACAAATAAATCAAATACTTTACACATTGCTTTCTAAGTTAAGCCTGCCTGCTCCGTGACAAGCTACTGGAGGGTGAGCACATGATAATTTAGGTTGTGTTGTGACTTACCTTGACTAGGATTGTGGTCCCTACTTGGACAGAGTGCACACCTCTGCCAACTAGAGACCCAATTTCTAACAGTGACACTGAACAATATTAACACTTGCCTTGGATCATGTTGACTTTATTAAAAAAAACGTGTTAATAGGTGTTCCTGTCAAATTGGTCCTCAGTATTCCTAGACCTTCAAAACCCTTAAAAGTCTTGTAAGCCTCAGGTGTTTTTCCGGTGCTTTGACTATGGCTCCCATACCAATAATTATTGCCCTCAAAAATATAAGGTAGCCATTAAGAAAGTCAGATCTCATTGTTTTCCAACTTGGATGCTAACTACCCCTAATGCATCAAAACAAAAACTTAGTCAGCGACCTTTCCACCCCATTCTGTGACCTCTGAAGTGCTTCAATTATAAACATTTAGGGCCAGAATTACATAGGTTTCACTTTGCGATCACCTAATAGTGATTTTTTTGTGATTCGCTATTTGGTAATCGCAAATACCCATGACACATTTTGTGATTCCCAGCGGAAGCACATAGACCTACTTCATTAATATTCACAAAGTGAATTGTGATTGCTTTTAAAGAAAGCAATTTTTTTTTTAATGCAGCCCGTTTTCTTTAGAGGAAAATGGGATTCATTTAAAAAATACAAATGAAGCGTTTTTTTTTATTTATTTTTTACTTTTAAGAGTTGTCCATGACCACTGCCTGCACTTACAAATTGTTTTCACCAACATTCACAAACAGGAAGGGGTCCCTTGTGTACAGGTTGACAACTACTTGAAGTAGGCAGTAAAATGCAGTAAAGTGTGAACGTTTTGGTTTTGGTTGCAACACATTCACACATACCAGTGCAAATTGGTATTAGGAAGGGATGCCCTAAACACGCCCCTTTCTAATACTGACTCGCAAAACCTATTTGTGATTTGGTAATATGTTACCAAATCGCAAATAGGGTCTTTGTACATCGAAACTGTTTTTTAGCTATCGCAAATGGCCCGATTCTGCAATCGGACTGTTTGTGACTGCAAAAAATATTCATACATCTAAGCTTCCATCTACTAAATCATGAACCCCCTGTTATGTTTGTTGTATGCAAACCATCACAATAGTAAAAGAGACCATCACTCCAGCACTGTAGGAAATTTGAAATATTGTCCTTTGCACTACAGGGTTTCCTTGGGCCTCGAAGGCACTTAGGTCCTTATTTATACTTTTTTAGTGCCGCATTTGCATCATTTTTTGATGCAAAAGCAGCGCAAACTTACAAAATACAATTGTATTTTGTAAGTTTGCGCCGCTTTTGCGTTAAAAAGCGGCGCAAATGCGGCGCTAAAAAAGTATAAATATGGGCCTTAGGGGCATATTTATACTCTGTTTGCGCCGGAATTGTGTCGGTTTTTTTGACGCAATTCCGACGCAAAACTAACTCCATATTTATACTTTGGCGTTAGACACATCTAGCGCCAAAGTCCATGGAGTTTGCGTCATTTTTTAGCGTGGACACCTACTTTGCGTTAATGATATGCAAGGTAGGCGTTCCCGTCTAAAAAATTTACTCCGAGGCATGTGCGCCGTATTTACACTCCCGGGCAAAATTCACGCCCGGGAGTGGGCGGGTCAAAAAAAATGTCGTACGGCTGCTTTTGCGCCGTTTTTTAGCGCCTGGAAAAGGCAGGCGTTAAGGGACCTCATGCCCCCAGGGACACCCCCTGTCACCCTTGCCCACCCCAGGAGGACACCCAAGGATGGAGGGACCCATCCCAGGGACATTAAGGTAAGTTCAGGTAAGTCATTTTTTTTTTTTTTTTTGTGGCATAGGGGGGCCTGATTTGTGCCCCCCTACATGCCACTATGCCCAATGACCATGCCCAGGGGACAGAAGTCCCCTGGGCATGGCCATTGGGCAAGGGGGCATGACTCCTGTCTTTGCTAAGACAGGAGTGATTTCTATGGGGGTTGGGAGTCGTAAAAAATGGCGCAAATCGAGTTGAGGCGAAAAATTTGCATCAACCTGACTTGCCCCATTTTTTGGCGCCCAAGCTCCATATCCCCCTACGCCGGCGCTGCCTGGTGTACGTCATTTTTTTCCACGCACACCAGGCAGCGCCGGCGGCTAACGCCGGCTAACGTCATTGATTAAATACGGCACCCGCATGGCGCTTCAGAATGGCGTTAGCCGGCGCAAATTTTTTTGACGCAAAACTGCGTTAGCGCAGTTTTGCAGCAAAAAGTATAAATATGGCCCTTAGTGTTTTCCCACTCCTTAGGATGACTAAAGTTGACCCTCACATTCTGGTCAATTACTGACCATTCTCAAGCCCTTCCCTTTCTATGCAAGAAAGCGCAGTCAATCAGTAGCTCTCAATTTTTCAAGAACAGAATCAAATTTATAACTTTACAGGTGTCGGCCTTTGCCTCAAGCATGGGACAGGATGAGTCCTGGCTGTCACATTGGAAGGCCTTTGCTTCACATTGGACAAAGGGGCATTGACACCCATTTCCAATGTATTTCTCTGAGTATTCAACACTGTTTCTCACCAACCTTTGGTGGAAAGAATGAGAGCAAGGACCCTTTCTTTGTTCTGTTCTTTTTTTATGTCTACTTTTGGCAATTACCTTGAAGCCCTTTTCCTCCTTCAGACCTCTGTATTGTGGGATTCTGCATGGATCAACACTTAGCCTGCACTCGTGCAAAGTAAATGTTAGCCCCATTGCTACCCTCATCCACTCATCTGGTCATTTTTCCCATTGCCATGCTTATCTCACCCTACATGTATTCCGCTTGTACAGGAGGAGTGCTTGCCCAAAATAATTTTTGCGAAGGCATTACAATAGTAGTTTTAATGATGATTCACATCTGAAATGAAGGCCAGGTTTACTGAAGATTTGTGTGGTTACAAAGCCTGTGAATATAAACTATTGGATTATTTGTCATAAATGACAAAATGGTACTCATCAGCAAATTACTGTATTCTTAGAAAAGTGTACGAGTTTGTGGAAAATTATTTACTAAGATGACGCAATAATATTTTTGAACACATTTTGTGCATTTTTAAATAATGACCACCTGCTGTTTGAGGAACAAATTAGTACATTTTAAAAATGTATTCAAACCTGAGATTTAGTTCATGCTAAGTTGAATAGATTTCATGTGACTGGCACATCATCATTCCGTTAGTGCGGAGGGCACTTGCATAACTTTATAGCATTATTGTTATGCCTTACACAGAGGGACTTACATGAGGAATTTCATAATCTATGGTATATTGATGAACGGTTGAATCAACCTTCATGGGTTGTAAACGTGTACCCCACAGGTTACTGGTTGTCTTAGATATAACAGTTACATAAATGCACAAAGACATACAAATAAATACTAACAAGTCCTGAAGGAAGCCAGGCCATCATTAACATAATCCTGCCATAGTACAGCACTGACACCAAATCTTTACCAGGAAAAAAAACTGCAGTATAAACAACTATATCACAATAAACATCAAGGCTATACCAACCAACACCAAATCCCAGTAAGTAGGGACCTTTGGGTGCAGCTATATATGCCAACCTTAAGGCCCTGATAGAGACGTAAAAAGATAGGACATATCAAAGGAGAATATATTAGGAAAGATCAATCCCAGCAGCTATCGGCTTCTCATCTTAAATGTTCAAAGGAAAGGCGTTTCCACTCAGCATCGTAACACAATGATGAAAACATGTTTCCACATTTGAATAGGCTTGGAGCAGGTTCTATTAAACACGCATTTATATAAAAGAGCATGTGTAGAGTCTGGGAGAGGACTGCTTGTATGACACAGCCCTGCACTGCACACTTGGCAAATGATACCCCAAGTAAATAGCTCATGGCCTAAAACCTTATAATTAATTTGTGAATTCGAGAGACAATGTCTCCTTTGTTCTTGGTTGAAATATAAAATCTGTAGTGTTTAAACTGTTCATACTTGTGGATACACAGTGCTGAAACATACCTTTTGATTGGCATAAAGTAGGAAAGTCTTTAACATCTCTTTTCTATGTATTTCTGTGTTGCAAATGTGTATTGAGAGTCAGTTTTACTTTATATGCATTTGATTATGTGCTTTTTTAAATTGGGCATATTTCTCTGAAACACTTTCAATAGAATTCATGGTTTGAGCTACCCCTTTGAGTGAGTTAATCACTCTGTTGGCTAGCAGCAGTTCCAAGCTTCCCCTGAAACAACAGATCCATGCCAGCGGATTAGCCTTCTCAGACAGAGGAAGGGGAAGGTTACATCTTCATAAGGTTATTTGCCACTTTTCACTGACATGCAGTGGAAGTATATTCCCATATGGAACAAAAGAAGAGCAGGTATACCTCTGACTCCAGTAACGACTGGGGGAGTGTCTCTGAAGTCTTGGAGCAAAGAACCCAGACTTAAATGGGTGCCATCTGTCTAAGATCAAACCTGTATTGCAATAAGCTTTTGAGGTGCCATCTTTCTTCTCAGAATTCTGTGCACGCGAGTTGGACAACCAGCCAGCTTCTCCCTGGAAGTGATAATTAGAGTTGGATTGTGACGTGGGATCTAAGAATTGGATTGTAACTCCCACCCTCAGGAATGCTCATAATCCAATTTAAATCCCTGAACATGAAAGAGCAGTATAGAAGAAAAGGAGCAACAGGTGGTAAGGATTTGCCACACACAGTGGATGGATAATTATGTAGCGCCAGGTCACTCACACCGGACCTATACTTTGAGGACTTTTGTTTTGCACCCCAGAACTGGTGGTACAAGCTTTGACTCCCTTCCAGGAACGGTAGAGAGTGGACTTGCTGGGAAGAATGACTGGTAATGGGTCTCCTTGAACTTCACTGAACTGGTTCTGCATGTTTTGACACTCACTGTTTCGGTACTGTGTAAATACCCATTGCCCTATGTTAAGTCTATCTGCTCTGTGCCATAGGGACTCTGCAAGTGGAGTGTAGAGTGGGCAAAACTCAGCGAACTCTGCCGGCAGAGTGGAATTTCTTACCCACCCCTAATAGTAAGTTAAAATGCAACTCTGAGCAAACCAAAAAATAGTTATTTGGGTATTTCTCGGAAACTGCTGGCCAATAGTTTTTTCTCCACCTCCACATCCAACAGCAATTGCCAACATTCTGGGTGTTAGATTTGAGAATCAACATTCTTTTCAACGCCTGATCGTCTCTGTTGTAGGTATGCATTTTGCTTTACTTTGTTCTCTGAAAAAATGTCTTATTTTACTTCCTTATGGAAATGAGAAAGACTGTTGTTTCTGCTCCAATTTCATCTAGATTAGACCATGCAAACATTTTGTACTTGGGTGTTTTAGAGAAACTGATCACACACATGCAGACTGTGCAGAATGCTGCTGCACACCTAATCTTCATAGTAACTTTGTCTTACATCATCCCAGAGATCTACATTGGTTGCCCATCAGGAAAAAAATTCTATTTAAAACTCAAGTTGGCTCACTGTGCATTCTTTGCTCAGGGCCCAAGATATCTACCCAAGAGGTTAAACCATCTGTGCTGTTAGGTGTTAATTGAACAATGGTCATGCATAAATGAAAAGCAGGGTGCCCTGAAGGGCTTGCAACAATAGAAAGAACCATGCCACATCACAATAGGCATAAAAAGTGAGGGAATTTAAACATGAACTGAAACATGAACTGAAAAACGTTCCTGCCCCCTGCTCTGATGGGAACGCTATTAATATAACTAAAAGGCATGGCAGGGTTCAGAGTACCCTATATGTGGCCTAGATTATTATTAAACATGAAGCAAAATGATAATCTATTATATCAAACAACAACAGGTGTGTGTATAGCTCACACCATGAATATATATACTTGAAAGTGCTCTGATGTGTGATAATGAAATAAAGCACTTGCGTAGGATCACACAATTTGGTAAGAAGGGAAGCTGGAAATGACCCTAGATTTTCAAGTTAGTTTCTCACTGTGCAATTCAGTCACTAGATGCATATCTCTTTATGACGTTAAGACTAACGGCCTCATTATCAATTTGGCGGTCCCACCGCAGGACTGCCAAACTCGCGGGAAAGAAGGCCACTACCAAGGCGGTGGCTCCCCCCACCCTATTACAATGTTCCCATCAGTCTGACCAGTGGGAACATTGCAATAGGGCGTTACCGCTGGTCAGACGGACAGGAAGAGTGCTACAAGATAGCACTTGGCTCCCTTAAAGTAGCTGAGCGCTATCTCGTAGCACAGAGGGGGCCGAACAGTGCACTGTCTGCAAAGCAGGCTGTGCACATTTCAATGGTGCTGGGCAGGGGGGACCTGTACTGCCCATGCCATGGGCATGGGCAGGCACCCCCTGCGACCCCAGCACACCCTCACCACCAGCCTTTCCATGTCAGTGAAACAGCCATGGAAAGACTGGCAGTGTGGGGAGTTGAAATCAGCCAGGCAGTGCTGAGTTTAGCGCTGCCCTACCTGAATACAACTCAGACCGCAATCATGCCATCAGGAACCATGTTCCAGGTGGGGACAGCGGTTCCCTGGCGGGTCTGCCCACCGGGGTTGTAAATGGGTGGTCCGACCACCCGCAGTGCAGCAGTCCAACCGTCAAAGCAAGTTTGGCGGTCCTCGAACCACCACACTCGTAATGAGGTCCTAAATGTTTCATCTTTAATTCTTCAAGAATGAGAATAGATTTTGGATGACAGGCAGGTTCACATTGTACTTTTGGCAGGTTTGAATAGTGCAAACTTTGCACATGGATATAAGAGTGCTATACAATAGACACAGTCTACAGAGGGACCTGGATTAACAGGATGCTGAGTGTGAAGCCAAAGTTGGGAATCAAGCCTGGCTCCTCATGATGCATTGCGAGCAGCTTTAGCAACTTGGTGACATTGCTTTCAGTGGAACTGCAGGGCAGAACCAGTAAATGAAGGGCAGAGGTGAGAGAGTGATGAAATATGAAGAGTAGAGCATGGAGGGGAGTTGTGAAGTTAAGAGGGTCGAAACCAGCAGGAAGAAACTGGGGGAAAGAGAGAGGTTTATGAAAAGGGGAAGGACCAGCAAAGAAAATAGTTGAAACTGGCAGAAAAGATGACAAGTGAAAAGTAGTGTATGGATAGAAGAGGTTGATATAAGACGCAGAAACACCAAGAAAACTTAAGTGGCAGGAAGAGGGAATGGTGAGAGGTTGATGTAAGACGTCAGGGCCACCAAGAGCAGGTAACAGGCTAGGAGAGACAGGCACCAGAGAGGTAAATGTTAGAGGGGAAGAACCAGCAAAAGAAAGTTAGAGACTGGGTTGAGAGGAGAGGTGACAGGTACACCAGGGAAGTGAGAGATGGATGTAATGAGGAGGAATCAGTGGGAAAGGTAAGAGACCAAGGGAGAGGTGAGATATAGTATAGAGCATGGAAGGGGGAGGTGGATTTAAGAGAAGAAACATGTCAGGAAACAGTATAAGAAACTAGCCATGGTATAAAAGGGGAGAGATTGATGGAAATGGGACCAACCAACAAAAAGAAGGTAGGAGGCTGGAGGGAGAGATGAGTCGTGAATGGTGGTAGTACATGGAGGGGAGATGTAATAGGGCCAAAACATGCAGGAGAACGTATGCAGAGTGAGGAGAGAGGGAATGTAAGAGGTGGATAAATAAGAACAGAATCAGTGAGAAAGGTAAGAGGCAAGCAGAGAAAGGAGGTGAGGTATAGATATGGAGGAGATAGGTGATATAGGAGGACCATACGAGAAAGAGAAGAGATGAAGCTAGGAGAGAGATGGATGTAACAGCAGCAGAATCTGAAAGATTAGAGGCTAGAGAGAGAGATGAGAAGAAGAGTAGAGTATGAAGGGAAAGAGGGACAAAGTCAATGAAGAATGATAAGATGCTTTGGGAGAATGGAAATGGAGAGGTGGATGTACATGGAGCAGAACCAATGAAAATGTTAGGAGGCTTGGGGAGAGATGAGTGCTAAAGACAGGGCATGGATAAGAGATATGGATAAAAGAGAGGCCGATTTAACCATAAGCACAGTGGTGAGATGTGGATATAAAAGAGCAGAAGTATCAGGAGATGGGAATAGGTTGTCTGGATGGGGCCAGTGTTAGACCTGACAACCTCAGGGTGGTCTTCCCCCTCAACATTTTGCCCACCTCCTCGACTTTTCTGATCTTGTTTTTTGCTGGCATTAGGACCTCTGTGCACCTTGCTAGTGCTAAAGTGCTTGTGCTCTCTCCCCTAAATATGGTAATATTGGTTTATCCTAAAATGGCATATTAAATTTACTTATAGGACCCTGGCAACGTGGTACTATGTGTACCCAGGGCCTGTATATTAAATGCTACTGGTCAGCCTGCAACATTGACTGTGCCACCCACTTCAGCAGTCCCTTAACCATGTCTCAGGCCTGCCACTGCAGAGCCGTTGTGTACAGTTTTACCCTGCCAAGTTGACCTGACAAAATAATTATTTTGTGAGATCCCACAACATCCCTTTTATACATATAAGTCACCTATAAGGTAGGCTGTGGACAACTCAGACAATAGGGTGCAATCTATTTAAAAGGAAGAACATGTACTTTTAGGTTTTACACGTCCTGGTAGTTAAAAAAATCCTAAAGTTGTTTTTCACTACAACAATGCCTATCTCTTTCATGTGATAACATTGGAATTATGTTATTTCATTTTATCAGTGTAATTTTCAGTCTGGAAGAGTTAAACTTGTATAGTTTGGTGCCTCTGGAATCACAACTTAACATCACAATTTATGGTGAAGTTGGATTTTAATCTGCAATTCTGAAAATGTCACATTTAGAAAGTTTGCATTTTCTTACGTCAGCCATTTGGTTCCTGTTGTATGTCTCTGATTATTTGTCTGGGGTGGGTGACAGCTGAGCATTGTGTATTTCCCCTAGACAGCACACATAATGGGAGCTTAGGTGTGACTTGATTGCCCAGCCTTGGAGGATGGGAGGGAGGAGCTGACCACAGCCTCACTTACACCTGAATAGGTTGTGTGCTGTCCCCACACAAAGGGCTGCATAGCCCCCTGTAGTCAGTCTGGAGCCAGGGCAGGAAGGCCAGGACCTCTGTGCACTTCAAAGGCGTGTCTTTGAAGACTCCCCCAATTCAAAGTCCCTACTGGGTAAAAGTACTGGACCAATGACACCAACACTTGAGTACACTTCTGGACCTGTGAATACTCTGCCAGGAAGACTGCTGTGCTGCCTGCTGAAGGACTGCCACTCTTCTGGACTGCTGCTTTGCTGGACTTCTGCCTTGCTCTGCTGCCTGCTGCTCTCCTGCTTGTGTGAGAAGTAGGACTGGACCTGCATCACTAGAAACTAGGGTGACTTCAAGGCCTAGTTGCCGGGCCTCCTGATCTGAAGTCGCAGGGACATAAAAGACTTTAAACCCCCCTGCTTCTGCACCTGGACTCAGCCATCCGTGAGTCTGCCCTGCCATGTGCTACCACCCTAATCCTGGTCCCTTGGAAGTGGGCCTGAGGTGTTTTCTCAGCAGAACTGATACATTCACTTCTGTGCAACACATCCCCAAGCAGAACCAACTCATCTCCTCTGCTGAGCAGCGCATTCTTGAGCAGAACTGATGCATCTCTACTGTTGCGTGGATAGAACCCATTGCAACAGACTTGCATTGCCACTGCATCCCGCATCTTGTGCTCAATGCATCACCTTTGGAACCAAAACTGAGCAAACCTATACCTATGCAACCTCCTCGCATCTTCCGTCGAAGGCAGCCTCAACAACGCTGGGAAAATCCACATTGCAGCTTCACCTCCCATTGGAGGAATCATCACCTCGACTGCACAATGCATCCTCGACACTGTACCCTTGCTACATCTCGAAACCAACACATCGGCTTGGATGCCCAACACATCTTTGATACATATCCATGCTGTGCTCCGCAACCAGGATTTAAGGTACTTTGGTTCTGTGAGTGTTAGAAATTGGGTTTCTGGTAGGGAGAAGTATGTAGCCTGTCTAAGCAGGAACCACAATCCTAGTCAGGGTAAGGCACAAACACACAATAAATTAGCCTATACTCACCTCCGGTAGCTTGGCACAGAGCATTCAGGCTTAACTTAGAGGCAGGGTATAAAGTATTTGTGCAGCACTTCAAACAGTAAAACACTGATTGGATAGAAAGATGAGAGCTAACATTTAGAGTATTTGGAGGAAAGATGGATGTAAGAGTGCAGAATCAGAGAGAGAAAATTATATAAGATGCTTGAGGAGTAATTAATTGTCAAGAGGAGATAATGCATGGGGTGAAGTAGATGTAAGAGTGGCTGAACCAGCAAAAGTAAATAATAGGCTGGGATAGAGGTGAAGTGAAAAGAAAAGCATAGAGGGGACTGGTGGATGCAAGTCGCCAGAATCAGCAAAAAAGAGATTGGAAAAGAGGTAAAAATGTCTTAAAAGCCATGTGTGCCATTGAGCCTTCTACTGAAGCATACAATTCCCTATCCCTTTATTTTCCACGTAAAACATTTACAATATTTGTCTTAGTTTTATGATAGATGTGCCATCCTTCATCCAAAGGTTGTTATATTGAACAATTCTGAATGTGTGTGTTCAATTTCAGTCTGTTCTCTGTGCACTCTATTGCTCCTCTTGACTTTCTATTAAATGTCACTCTCAGTGGAACACTTGCCTGCCCATACCTTGATTGGAGAACTAAAGACGAGAGCTCTTGCCGTGACCTCCCCCTGCAATATCTTTCTTGCCTTGTCATAAGTTCCGACCATTGCAGAAAAATAAAAATGTTGTGGTTCCTCCTCCGCTTCAAAAACCTTCAACAGGCTCAACACCTCTCAGCGTCTCTTGGTTGCCTTTTTCTCGAAAATCCCACAGTATTTTTATGTAATAGGAGAAAGGCAGACGGATATTGTAAGACCTTTACTTTGGGTCAATAGGCAGTGGGTGACTAAGTCAGCATCATGGTAGGTACCGTTGGTTATGACTGCTTTTTAGGACTATTTCAATTCATTTGGAGAAGAGTTATTCCTTTTACAAACTTGTCTCTCAAAAGCTGGCAGTAGCAAGCAGTCACCCCTTAATAAATGAGGTGATAAATGTATTGGAACTCAAATATATTATACCATATTAATCTTATGCAATGAGCTCCCTATATAGTCATACTACATAGGTTTTTAAAAGGGACTGATTTAGAGAAGGTGGTTATGGAATGAGACACCATCCAATGTGTTCTGTGACTAATAGCTCCTCAATACTCAACAAATGCCTTCTGATATCACTGTGTGCTCAAAGTGATGATAAATGATAATGTACAGCAGTCCCCCCTGCAAAACTTGAATGCTGCAAATCCCAGGGAAGGGGTGTGGCTCAGCGAAAGAGGAGAATTCAAAGTTGACTGACAGGCCCAGGGCCAGAGCCAGCCAGTGGGAAGATTTTCTAGTACTGTGGATAAACTGGTCTCCTGACTTGGGCTGCCTTGGCTGTTAATGCACAACCCAAAAAACTGTTACGGCCTTAGGACTGTTGTACAGAGTCAGACTGATTTTGCTCTCAAAGCCGTCCATCACATTTTCATGTGCAGAGTGACAATGGATAGGCCAGGGGCTGTTTGGACTTAATATACGTTAAAAAATATTGAGATGCTGAAATATGGGAAATATATTGTGAAACAAAAATGTTGTGATGCAGAAATATCGTTGATCTTAAGATCAACTTTTTAGGTTAAATAATTTTGTTTAAAAAATATCTGTGTTCTTGATATTGTTTTCAATAATATAGTTGTAAATAGTATTTTTTTATTATTTTAATGTGGTTTAGTAATATATTATTTTATATATTAAATATTGGTTGAAATTGCCACACATGAGGTGCCAGAGTTTCCAAGATGCTGCGTGGCCATCTGAGCTGGGCTCCTTCAACCATATATGAATTCACACTTTGTATCCCCATTAGGACACACTCAGACGCTCCTGTCTCATGGGTGACCCGGTGGGGTCAAAATGCGTTGGGAGAGGTCAGCTTACAATCAACGGATTTTGCCAGTTACCGGAGCATCTGAGTGTGTCTGTCTAATGGGGATACGAAGTGTGATTTAAATATTGTTTATATAATTGTTAGCAATATTTTTACATATAGTTTGTAATTTTAAGTTGTTTCTCATTTTTCATTTCATTGTTAATATAAACTTATAGTGTTGTAGCGGGCTGTTTTGTAGGGGTATAGGATGGGGAGTTAATTAGGTATAACTAAGTAATAGTTATTTGATAATGTTATGTTATTTGATAATTAATGATTATTTAATTGATTAATAATTATGTTAATTATGTATTTTCTTCTGCCTTATATTAGATGCAGGTTGTTGGGTTTGTAGGAGTATAGGATGGGAAGTTAATTAAGTTTAATTAAATAATAATTATTTAAACATTTGTTATTGATTTTTTAACTGAGCATTAATTATGGTAATTATGTAAGTATTACATTTTTCAGTTATATGTTAGGTGGGGTTTGCTGGGTTTGTAGCGGTATCGGCAGAAATTGAATTACGTTTAATTAAGTATTTTTTATTAGTTGTTTAATTGGTTATGAATTGTGCTAATTATGTAATAATTATATTTTTTAAGTTATATACTAGGTGTGGGCTGTTGTTGGGATAGTTCAGGTTTGGGCTGGTAGGACTGTGGGGTATAGTGTGTTAAGTAAAAAATAAATGACTTTAAAAAAAAAGATAATTAATTATTACATTGTTTACTAATTTTTCTAACCATGTTAATTGTTTTATTTATATATTTGTGTGTATATATACATATATATGTTTACACATACATATATATATATATATATATATATATATATATATATATATATATATATATATATATATAAATCAATGAAGTTTAGATTAAGAGCCTGATTATGTGTTTGGCGGTGGGACCCCCAGACCACCATAGTGGCGGCCATCAAAAGACTGCCATGTTGGCGGTCATACAGACTTCCATATTACCGGTTACACAGGCAGGACAACAAAAGCCAGACAAAAAAACAACACCACTAGTACTTTGGAGGGCAGAAAATAGATGGTCTGACCACCAGCACCGACAGCCCGTCAACCAACCACTGAACCTATTTCAAGTACAAAGTTGCAGTGGTGGTCAGTCGTGGAAGTCCGCCAATACCGGTCCAAACCACAGCGGTTACCGATCAACAGAGTAAAACACAGCATCACATTGGATGGACAGCTAACACAAATTGCCATACCAGACACGCCTGCAAAGTACACTACGAAACACACCCCTTCACACACCCCAATCCTCTGCATCCACAACGCCACAACACTGTAGCCAGAGCGCATTATAAAAAAAAAAACATAGAATAGGCGCCGCTACAACATTTTCTTAGCATATACCCCACACCCTCAACACACTCCTATCACATCCATTTGCACGTCTCCACCCCATTTACTCCATTTACTCACCATCACCTGTTTAATTCCCACCACCTATAATTAGAGTAGAGCCACATTTCCTTGGAACCCAATTCCAGCACACTACTATCACCAGGAAAATGGAAATGTGGCAAACCATAGTCGACAGAGTGAATGTTGTAGGCCCCACCCCATGAACAAAGGACAACAACAGGGGGAACGTCCATTCCATGGTATCCAGGCATCAGCTGCATGTCCAGAAGACTGGCAGTGAGCCCCCACCTCATCCCTTACAACTCACATCCTGGGAGGACAAGGTCTTGGCCATCCTGCAACCTGAGGGATGACATCTCCATAGCGTATGGGTAGAACAGGCACTGACAGGAATGCTGTGGCAAGGAGGCACTGCTACTGTCACTCCACTCAACCACAATGGTGTCCTCTGCTCCAATGACCCTCCTCCCTCTACTCAGCCTTTAAACTGTACTCACCTGAAAGGATGACATCTGTATACTATGTGTTGTACTTGGAGTAACTCGTAAATAAAGTTTACCCACCTGGGAGGGACCAAGATAAAGATCATGGTACACTCTGTGATGAGGTTACCACCCTGATTCAACTTGAGCAGCTATGCCAAGATTTAAATATTGTGGACAGGAAGGACAGCTGAACCTATGTGCCAAAAATATGGAGACAGATCAAAGGCTCCAAGATGCATCATATAAATGGTATTGGCAGCAGACACATTCAACAAGTACTTACCACATGATGACAGCTATCACATATACAACACTGTTCTGTGTCTGCCGGGCATAACAATCAACTAGGTCATGAACTGACCTATCGCACATCCTGCTTAGCCACTTCAGCCTGCACTGCTGGCAATTAATGAGTCTATGACAATCCTTCCAAGTGCTCATAAACTCAGATATTATGAAGCTAGTTGACTGAAATGGAATTTGTATGTTACATGAATGTCAGGTTAATACAACTGATAGCATGTTTACCTGTCACATAAGGGAAATCTGCAAATACAATGTGTACATGGCCTTTGCCAAATGTCACTGTTTACTACAGGAGGTAGATGTCACAATACAACCTTTAACATTGTATCTCTCACATCAACAGGTCTAGCTAGCACTGAGAATTCTGAGCCCACTGAAGAGTCTGCCACTACCCTCATGGATGAAGCCCTCTGTGAGGACACCACTCCTGGACATCAGGACGTTGAGGATTGTTCTGGCCCATCAAAGCAACCTGGTCAGATGATAACAGTGAGCCTCACAGTTACCACAATGAGTATTCCCAGCCCTGTTGCTTCAGCATCTCAGGCAGCCAATTGCCCCCAAACCTGTGTCCTAAGAACTGCGACAGCCAACTCGGGCCTCCCATTCCAGGATCCTGAGTCACAGCAAAACACATTTGACAAGGTTGGTCCTGGAATCAGTGGTAGGGGGCAAGCTGTGCCAAGGGTGCAGGCATGAGGTGGTAGGGTGAAGGGGGGGAGAGTGTGGGCCTGAGGCATGAGGCTGCTCGGGATGGTCCTGGCCAAGTCTTGGGAGCCTACCAACAATCCCAAAGTGTGATGGGCCATGTACTTGCCGAACTCCGGGAGATGAAACAACTGCAGAAGGACTTTCATTGTGAGTCTCTTAAAAAGTGGGAGGCCACAACACCATCATGGCCTCCCTAACAGGGTTTTCAGGGAGATTAGTAGTACCCTGATCAGGGACCATGAGAAACACCACACCCCTTACTTTGGCCAAGCAACACCAGCCCCTTCAACATCTGTGGCAGCCACTGCAAGAGAATCCCTGTCACAGAAAAGGACTCACCTCAGACACCCCTGCCTCTGTAGCAGCAGATCCCCCCGCAAACAGGGACTTCCACCCAAGATTTCAGGAGGTGCAGATGGCAAGACATCAAACACTGAGAGCAAGTGATCTCTTCCTGAAGGAACTCCTTTGTGTGCCACAGATTCACTCTGTTGACTGTTCTTTAGCCACTTTCTATTTCCCATGGTAGGAGGACACTTCAAATGTTGTGGCATCTACTAATTTATTTTCATTCACCATGACTGATGCCTTCACTTTGCTTTTTTGTTGAGTATCACAATTATATACTGTACATATGTAAATAAACACAACTATCACATAAACACTGCCTTCTACAATTTTTCAACATTTTGAAAGGTTGAGTTGTAAACCCATGTGATGCACATGAGGAATACATAAGAAGGTAATGGAAGGAGGGATATGTCTCAGTAAGTGTCATGCGGAGGGTAATTAGCAAACAAATGACACAAGTGTCTGGTCATATAAAACATATTATTGCACAGTACAGTACATAGGCTGTTTAAATGTCTGGACTGTCATAGCCAAGAATGGCAGAACCATCTTGAGTCAGGCTAGATATCAAAAAGGTATTGTCCCCCAGACCACAGAAGAAAGGGCTTTGTCATACCTTGTCCCACAGAATAGGCTAACAAATTAGTGTAACTTGTCACTAGATAAAGCCTTATCACATACCAAAACCATGTCTGCCAACTTAAGATATGCCATGGCACAGGCAGAGGGCAGTACAACAGTCCCTAACCATAGGTCCATCTTATTACAATGAGCAAGCATCTGGTGGCATGACACAAACCTATGTCAGCCTGCAATGAGGAAACACATCGACAACTACACAAAGTTCATACAGGAGCATTGTCAACACAATGTGAAGAGAGAATTCATGGATTGCACTGGATGACATGTTTGAAGGCCATATGATCACACACATGAGACAATCGGACCCACTCACCACATCAAACAAGTTTATTGTGCGCTTCAGAATTCCATCCACCCACTGTCCAAGCTGCTTTGGCACAGGACTCATATACCCCATATCTGTGACCTACTCCTTGACCACCGATGGAAATCATCATGGCAGTAGGCAGTTGCTACCACAGCAGACATAGCAATAGGCTAACATTGTTGCCAGTGGCGGTTGTAGGCCAATGGCTGTGTTTGCTGGCGGTGATGGCCACGTATGTGGCGAACTTGACCACCATGTTCTGAAAAATCCCTCACTTGACTTCTGAAACTGCTGCCAGCAAGACCTCTACAACCTGAGCTGCTGTTTACCACCTCTGGGAGGAATCAGGCCACATCAAACAGGTAATAGGGCCTCTGCCTTCTCCCTGGAGGAGCTGGTGATGCTAGTGGAGGACATCCTACCACTGTATGAACAGCTTTATGGTGCACTCGAGGAGCAGGGAAGTACCTCATGTCCACTTTTGTCTCTGTACTTCACCATATTTTATCCCTCCTCACAGGCTAGATTGTGCCCATGTGTGCCAGAATGTAAAGTCAAGGCCATGAAGGTGGAGTTGGTGTGGCATCAATGGGAGGGTCAATTTGCATGTAACCGTGTTCAGTGCCAGATGCTGAGTCCTTATACTTAGGTGTGTGTGTCTGTTGTGAGTGTAAACTGTTGTACCTTATGTTGGATGCACAAAACTAGGTGAGGTGACATCACAGACATCCCCATACATCACTTGACACATGGATGTTGTCAATGTGAGACCACATGCATTTGCGTGACAGAATGAGTTGTGTGTGTATGTTATATGTGTCAGGTGTGTCAAGTAAGCTATCTGTATGTTGCCACTGAAATTTCAAACCATAGCTTGCCTTACTAAACTGTTATTCTGAAGGCATATCCTGACTCCCTCTGCCCTTCAAGTTGCCATAAACACAACACATGCCAAATTGGAGTTCTATGTAGGTTCTGTCTGCTCAGCCTGCAGATACCAGGGCCTGTCAAATGTATCTCCCAGTATAGGTCCAAGTCTAGGCTGGTGTTGAGTCATTTTGACTATGCAATTGTGACACTGTGCCCACTCCCTGTATCCCAGTATATCCTGTTATGAGAACCAATCTAGGCTCTGTGATAAAATGCGCCTTGTTGAGGTTCTTTCCCTGAGAAGTATGTAAATGGTTTTAGTAGGGAGCCAATGATCTGTGATTAATGTGAACTTGGCATCACTGTCAATGTGTGCCTCTGACCTCTGACAGGACCCTTACTCCCACAGTCCTGTTGACATCATCACACAGGTCATAATTGTCCTGCCCTCTGCATAAATGATAGTCCCACAGTGCAGTGTGATGAATCCTGGGAACCCATGATGTGTGACTCATTTGTTTGGTCACATAGCAGAAAATGGACAATGCATGCCTTTTTGTTGGATGCCCTCTTGTAGGATGGACACATATGTCCAGGAGCATGTTCTGTGGCACAGGTACATGATACAGAATCCCACCCACTGAGGTGGCATGAGTATGCATTTTTTAGTCCACATGTCCATACATGGATAGGTTAGACACCTTCTATACCCACCATGCCAGTCCCTTCATCGTTACCGATGCGTAATGTTTGAGTCTGTACTCTGGCAGTAGCCTGTAGGCACTGTATGCAGGGAATCATTCTCACAGAGTGCAAGTGTATTAATACATTAATGCCTAAAGAGTGTACAATTCAGAAGCCACAGATTTGTGGTATGTCCCATAGTTCCTCAGCTCTCAGTCAGATTGCTGGAGCCTGTGCCACAATATGTCAGTTAGCCTACCTGATCAGTGGAGGGCCTGAGCAGGGTGGTGGGTTGGTCTGCAGATTGGGAAGTGTTTGTAGTCATGTCCCTGTACTCAGTGACTGGTATATGGTGCACTTGGACAGTTTGGGCAAAAAAGAATGTTCATAGCTTTATATACTGACATGTATGTGGCTCAGCCATTTTGGATCGGACTTGTGGACATAACTTATTTTCTTGTCTTTTACAACCCTGCAGGTCAGCACCCATCAGAAGAAAGGGATCTGGAGAGCCATCGCCAAGAAGGTGTGGACCCAGGGGGTCCACAGCCAGTTGAGCACCCACTGCAGAAAGAGGTGGGAGGAACCGAGACGCTGGACCCGGAAGATCATGGAGGCCCATCTGGGACTGTCCTCCCAACATGGGCCGGGTGCCTGTTGGACCATGACCCCCTAAATGGCCCACATTCTGGCAGAGGCCTACACTGAGCTAGATCGGCATTTGACTGCTGAACAGCAGCCACAAGGAAGTGAGTAGACAGTTTTCTGACCCACAGATCACTTCCCCTGAAAGTCACAGAAATAATGTAAGTGGGTTATGGACCACCGTCCTCTGCCATGTGTCTGTGCATTTGTGATTGTAGACATCTGCCATACAGACCCAAGTTATCTTCAGTGTATGATTTGTGCTGGCACCTCCCTGCAGTCGGTGATATGTTTGTGCCCAGCCTGGATATGACATGGCTTATATGGTTAATTGGTTTGCAGATGTAGCAAACTACTTTCCTTTGGTAAGTAGGGAATGCCCATTGAGTAGAATTATGTCCCATGACTGTTGCCAACATTTCTTGTGCCTACATGTCACAAGGCGTCTTTTTCTCTTTAGGAAATATCCTTATTCTGAAATTTTATGCATGTTCTACCCAAATTGATGGGATGATGTCTGTATTCCCTCACATATATGTGCATGGAAAACTGTTAGTGGAATAGTACATTTGCAATGCTGGTCCATTTGATGTTGTGCCACAGACAGGAGTGTCTCAGCATTTTTTATTGCTTGACAGATACCAAATGCATGATAGGATGTCATTTGGCATGTAGGACTGCAGTAGCAATGAGGGACATGACAGGTAGGCCCATATTGTGGAACCACTCTGTGTTTATCTATGCCTTTAATGTGGCATCTTGTGGAAAAGTGCACTGCACATGTTTAAAGATTGAGGATTGTGCGATGACTGTTGTCATGCATCATGGAGTGACTTGCAGTGATGTTGACATCACATGTGTTTAGGTTCAGGCATTCTTCCACAGACTGATGCCAGGGTTGGCATGTCTAAGATGTGGATAGTGATGTTGCTTCTCATTGGAAAACATGCTGGGGTCCTTTTATTATTCCTTGCAAGTTCTATGTCTCTCCAGCATGCAGGGTACAGATGTGTACCACAGACACACTCAGATGATGTCATTTTAATGGGTGTCAGACAGTAGTGGTGACTATCCTGGGGCTGACTGATTCATTGTTGTGTGTATTCTGGAGACATCTCTCCCTGACATATTGGACCTGACATCAATGTTGTTCGTTGACACATGTGAGGCCTATTTGAGTGACAATGATACTACCTCCTTGACTCTATTGGGTCAGGTGTCATTTTTTGATCTGTACATTGTTAAAATGTGTCCATTGTGACGTGGGTATTTCAATGTCAACTGTTCTGGGACATTTCAATTTTGTATCTGAGATAGCTGGATTTCATTGGCCTGATCTCAAATTGTTGGTAAGTGCAAACTAGATGTGTGCATACACTTCTGTGTGAAATATGGGATGATATTTTACAAAGGGATAGTGTTGTTGGCTACAAGTTAATTGAGGTCTGCTGCATGTAGCACAGCTGTGAGGATGGGGAGATCACCTAGTTGTTGTATGGTTATTGTGGTTGCAAGACTTCAGCCATGCAATTGTAGTTGTCTCAGATCCTGATTAGCCTGTAGGTAACTTTAGTAAGTCCAGATGGCATGCATGCATATGTTATAACACATGAATGTGCCACTGTGGTGAAAGCTTTTGATGGAGCCTACTTGACATGATGGTATTGTATGTCAATCAGAGTTGTGATTGAAGTGTTAACATGAATATATTAGGACTCTATTTCTCATTATTTTTGCAGCATCAGCACAGGCAGGCAAAGGAGATGGGGCACAGCAAAGTGGGGAAGCAGCTGACCACAGTACCTGGGGGCAGGATTCCACTGCCACAGAGGGATTCAGTGGCCTTGAGGGCAACGGAATGCCATAGGGGAAATGGGATCTTATCCTCATCGGATTCCTCCTCCAGTGGCCAATCCCGAGTGGTGTTGGACCCATTGGGGACCCCCCCACTACCATCCACAGACTCTGGCATCTACATTGATGGCAGCCAGTCACCCCCAGCTTCCATCCCTCCTCCACCTTCCTCTTCCCAATCCAAATACCCCTTCCCCTACTTACCTAAAGCACACCATCCACCAGACAAAGATAGCACACACAAACACAAACACCACATGACACACCGGCACACACATAAACAACATTCACCCACAGACACAGCAACATTCATAGCTGCCCCAGACACCTCCACATCGCCAGCATCAAACACACAACATCAAGCTTAGCTACAAACACCACCGCAACAGTCACTGACACAGCCACCACACCCATCCTACCCACAGGCGCAACCCCAGCAGACCCTTAGACATAAACCACAAGCACCACACCAACAGACACCACAACTACAGACACACCTACACCCACCACATCCACCATACCTGCAGTCACCACCCCAACAGACACCCACCCACCCGCAACAGCTTACCCCTGACAAAGCCCAGCCCTCCTAAAAAAGAAGCCCCCCTCCCAAGAAGAGGACCTCCCCTCCCCAGGCCAAACTCCCTCTCCTAAATCCACTCCCCCGACCCCTGGAAAATCCCTGAGGTGCCTGCCTTTCCCTTCAATGCCCCACCCTGTGGAGGTTACATGGCAGTCAGGAGTCACGTTTGGGTACAACAGTGTCCCATTATTGGCAATTTCCATGGACTGACCAATGTCCTTTGGGCAATCATAGTTGTCCCAGTTAATAAACCCAACAGTTGTTTTAATACACCTTTGTCCTGCAATACCTTTACATGCTTTCTGTTGTCCCTGAATGACTTTGGTTGTGTGCTTGCAGTTGTGTGTGTTTGAGCCTGTTTGGTACTCCAGTTGCTGTTACTAGCAGTATGTGAGTTTGTGTGCAGTGCTGTTGTCCCAAGAGAGAAAGGTTTATGTTGTGTGTATAGGTATGTGTGTGTAAATGCAATGGTGGTGTCATGGTATTGTGCACTGTTTGGTATGGTAAGCATTTCTTATTGTGATGTCCAATGTGAGCATGTATGGTGTTAGGCTTGTCCCCCTGATCTGACTTATGTTTACATGTGATATGTGTCACCTCGAGTTTTGTATGTGCAGACATGGAGTGTGTTGAATTGTGCTACCTTTGTTTGCATTTGCCTGTGGATGTGTACATTTTGGTGTGTGTTCCTTGCGGATGGTTCCTGTAGAGGTATGTCCCATGCAGCAGGAGTTGTATGTGCTTTGCTGACTTTCCCATCCCCATTGTTTAAATGTGCATTACAATTTGTTTTGGTATTGTTTGTCCCTTAGGCCCATGAAGGGACATTTCCTGTGGAGATGTTGTTTGAGGGTCCTGGTCAAAGTGTTATGTGTCCCAGTGCAGTCTCCTTCCCTGTGTGTCCCAGATGGGCCATTCAAATTGTTTAGGTATAGTTGTTATGTTGTTCTTGGTGTATTTGTCTCTCTGTTTTTATGCATGCCATTGTGCTTCCAATGAGCTGTGATGTGTGTTATGTGTGTGTGCACTGCAGGGCTATTTACTGGTGGTGGTGCTTGTGTCCCAGGCCACATCGAGAGGTATGTGTGTTGTATGTGTGGACTGTACCTGACCAGCGTGGAATGTGAGTGTGCGATCCGTAGTTGTATACGCTCTGTATGTGTGCTGTTGTTGCTGTGTGTGACAATGTTGTGATGCCTTCAGTGTCCCTCTTCCTGAGCTGTGTGGCCATGTGTATTTGTGTAGTATTGCAGTGCAGTGAGTCTGCTGGCCAAAGTGTGCTCATTGTGTGTGTGTGTCTGAGTTGATGTATGTCAGTGACTGTGTGTTGTATGAGATGTGTGCTTTCTGCCCCTATGATGTGTTTACCGGTGCTACAAGCTGTTTTTAAAGGTTGATGACACAGATAGGTGTGTGTACTTACAGTTGATGGTGTCCACATCAATGTTGATTTTGTTGTCTTTCAACAAGCAGCAGCATGATGTTTGTGAAAGGCTCCATTGTGGCCCGGGACATGTTAAGCTGACTGCAAGTGAGTGTCTCCCTTTATACTGTCCATTTCCGCAAGCTTGTACATGGTGGTTGGACCACGATGGTCAGATTGGCAGTGTGCAACCTTGTAATGGGTCCGGCAGAAATGCTGTCTCCAGCAGCATGTTTGTGCTTCCTTGTGATCGTGGCAGTCTGTCTTGTCTGGCGGTGCTGATGGACCACTGGTGGTCTTCTGATTGTACGACCAACAAACTTGCAATATGCGGTCTGCTCTGCCAGACCGTTGGCGGTCGAACCACCACCATGGAGGTCAGGGGACCACCAAACTCGTAATGCAGCCCTAAGTGTTTTATATGTGTTATAAGTTAATAGGATTATGTTTTATATATGTTATGTATTTGAAGTGAAGTACTTTCCATACAGTTGCACACACTGGAGTGGTAATAGTACATTTTACCCCTCCAGAGACCAACGCTTTCCCTACTGTTGCACAGACTAGAGTGGAAATAGTAAATTTAACCCCTCTGAATTCCAGCACTTTCTCTACTGTTGAACAGACTGGAGTATGAAGAGTAAAATTTACCTCTCCTAAATCCAGCGCTTTCCCTACTGTTGTACAGTCTGGAGTGGGAATAGGTAATTTAACCCCTTCTGAAGTGCAACTCTTTCCCCTAATGTTGCACAGACTGGAGTGGGAATAATAAATTTTACCCATTTAGAGTTCATGTTTTTCCTCACTGTTGCATAGACTGGATTTAGAATAGTAAACGTAACCCCTCTGAGGTTTAACACTTTCTCTACTGATGCACAGACTGGAGTAGGAAAAGTACATTTTACAGCTCTGAAGTCCAACACTTTCCCTACTGTTGTGCACATTGGAGTGGAAATATTACATCCACTATTCCCAGACTTTACTACTTTTTTTAATATTGTTTAAATATATGTAATATTATTATTTGTTTAATGTTTTATCTGCATATATAAGTATATTTCTTGTAGTTTTTATTTAATATTTATAAATGTCTTTATTTTACATTTATTAATTTAGTTAATATTTTGCATTTGATTTGTTATTTTTTTATGTTTTATGTAGCCATGGAAAGGCTGGCAGCACCGCTGTGGCTGACCATGACTCTGACCGTTGCCAACCCATCGGGATCCATGATCCTGGCAGTGGGATCGTTTTGGTGTTTGGACTGCCAGTGGTGTGACGGTCTGACCGCCACCACGACTTTGGCGCTCCTCGGACCACCAAACTTGTAATTGGGGCCTCAGTGCCTTCCAATATATTAGCAACTCCTTCTGTGAAAAACTCTTCTTCTCTTTTGTAATTCGTGTGTTCTGTTGTTTGTTGCAGCACTTGTAGATCACTTACCTGATTGTGTATGTACAATCAAGTTGTTGCTCATCAATGCCTGCTGAAAACCAAACCAAACTTCACTGGCATAAATACGACTCAGCTTTCTGCCAGCCTTTCCGTAGCGGGGACCCTGCTATGAAAAAGCTGGCAGAGAGCCAGTGCCAGGAACCACAGAGGGGGCCCTGCACTGCCCACGCCCATGGCTCTCCAAAGGTGCTGGAGTGCTACGATTTTGGCCTCAGCTCCCTTAAGGGAGCCAAGACCAATATTGTAGCACTGTTCCTTCCAGGCAGCCCAATGGAATCTGCGTATTACAATGTTCACGCCGGTCAGCCCAGCGGTAACATTGTGATATGCTTAGGGGGCATGTCACCGCCATGGTGGTGGCGCCCTCCCACAGAGTTTGGCAGTGCCGTGGAGTTTGGCAGTGCTGCGGTGGAACCACCAAACTCATAATGAGGCCCTTAATGAACACTGGAGTACTCATATCAGTTTTAAAAAGACCTAGGCCAATCTTTTTTACCCTGATTGATTAATAAAATGGATTTCCACCTAATACAGCTTTAAAACAAATGTGCTTATTATATTAGGATTAATATTTATATTGTAAATCTTTTAGAGATATCCAACCTAAGTAAGTAACTTCCTGCAAAGCTACTTCAACGGTGCCAGAAAATTAGTGGTCAACTGATGTCACTTACTGTCATTGTAAGTGTTTCTATTCTGCCTGGGGCCCCACAAATCCTAGAACTAGCCCGGGCACTAATAGAGCAGCTGTGTGCTTTACAAAACCTACTCATTCATCCGTTCAAATACTTCACTCAGTGCTTCTTACTTGATGCGTTGAACATGCTCTGGCCCTCCATGTTTCTGATCCAGTTTTAGAAAAACGTATCTATTGGGAAAAAAACACGAGTGTTGGAGTGTGACCTTTAAAATTAATATTCACATGAAAAGCTTGCACTATATTCTGTAATGAAGCTGCATAGAAAATGTGTTAACTTAGAAAATAATGTACGAGTTTGAAATGTGCCCACGGGGAGGGGCCACCAATGTATATGATGATTAATGAAACTGATTAATGCTGAATTAATAATGTACTAATGTATGACTTTGTATTAGCATTAAGAGTTATGTATTCAGTTTTTGCTAAATTAATCACTAGGCCTTAGTTAGCGAAGGTCTGGGCCTACCTGCCTGGTCTCATATTAACTGTGTTTTTCTAATGTGGAATGTGCTGTTTTCCTGAAGGACACTAAGCTGTACTTTTCCAGAAATCAGAGATGTGTGTAGCCGTAGTAAATTATTTCTCATGGGACCTGACTTGCTCAAGGAGACATTCTTGCTGAATGCAACAGTGTAATTCGCAACAGGTGCAAGGCCGCCGGACTAGGAGAAGACAATGGAACTACTGACTGGAGCATAAAGTGTAACTTTTCTTACCTGACATTCCACCCGATGAAGACGTCAATCACAGGAGCCAATCGACTGCATGAGAACTGTGTTAAGTGAAGATTCTAGTAAGGTGTGTAGAGAATTATTGGACAGAGTTAATGATGCACCAAAACTGATCCAATAGGGAATTGGGAGTTAGTTCGACTGTTTTAATATAACCGCATGACCTGAGGAGAAATCAACCATTCTTCTTCACCAACCCTTGCCATTATGTTGACTTCTTGTCATCCTTCATCAACTTTTTCCATGCTGAGGACTTTGTCTTTAGCCATCTGATACTTTAAACCATCCCCATCTTATTCCTTGCCCGATACACACTTCTCCTCCTTATGAGAGAAGAGCCTTATTCTTTAGCTATGCTCTACTGAGACTTGCCCTGTCCTATCTTTGCTGATGGCGAATCGACTGATGTCCTGAGGATGAAGACTGACGCTGATTGCTGATACTTGGAGGGGTAACTATGTGATGATTGTAATTGTCTGTTTGCCTTTTCTTTCTAGGTACCAACTGCTCTTTTGATAGAGGCCATAGTTAGATGTTTTCCAAATTTGTGTTTGCCAAATTGTTTTGCATGAAGCCCAACATGCTGATGCTAATTCGAAGTTAGTTAGGGAGTTCACTAATATCAGATGCAAATAGACAAATTACTAAATTCTTGCTTTGTTGAATAACATACTAATGATACTCTGCTAAAGTTGATTCACATTAACGTTGTGCTTCATTCTAAATGTTCATGATCTATGCTTTGATAAAGTTTTTCTCTGATTGCCAAGTTATAGTGGTTTTGACATGCTTGTTGATATCACAACTAATAAATATGATATTGGATTGTAACTAATAGGGATTAGATATCCTAACACATAACTAGATTTGTGTGGTTATTCATGGCTGAAAGGTCATGATGTGTTCGCTGTATTGATCTATATTAAATGTTATTGATTAGCTCTTGTTCTGGGAAGTCTCCAAACACGGTCAAAAGGTTCATTGGCCTAGACGTGTCTCCTTGTAAGTTTACTTATCATGGTTCTGATGCGTTATCAGTTTTGGTAGCAGAGGTAGATGGTTTGGCCCTTTGGGTCCCCAGGACGAGGGACCACTGTTTGAAAATTGTTTTAAAATGATGCAAATTGGAGAGATGATGTGCCCCTAAGTCCCGAATGACTTTCCCGGAATCTTGGAGCTTGCTGAAGTGAGTTGGGTATGTTCTCGGCGTCCTAGTGATAGTGAGAATGAAATAGGTTTTGCGCTTGCACAGCTTATAAATACCACAGGTGAATTGTGAGGTTTGTGAGAATTTTAGGCCAGGTAATGTTTAGTAGGAGTGTGCGTACTCAACAGTAAGAGAGTAGGGAAGTCGGCGAACTTCATGTGAGTGTGACACTTTGTCCTCAAAAATATTATCCACATGGTTGTTGGTGATGTTTGGACCCTGCGTGGTCTAAGACTCCGGAGTATACTGATAAGTGTTTATGTTGTAATTTGCGCGGTTTAATAGGTCAATCAGGCGCGGTTGACGAGTCAAGTTTGAGTCAAATTGAGTGAATGAAAACTTTGATGGAGATTTGGTGAGTTCTAAAGTGCAGTAGAACAACCCATTGACAAGTTGAGAGTAAAATTTGCGGGTCAAATTTTGCTTGCGAGTGCGGGATCTGAAAAGGAGAGAGTAGCGGCCGAGGCTAAGCAAAATCTCTGTAAAGTTCTGAAGCAATTGTGTTACCCCTTCCTGTAGTAAACCGGCAAATTTGAGTTTTGATAGTGCTTGCAATATATTGCATTACTTTGTGTGTGAGTTGGGAGCGAGGGAGACAAGCCGCAAGACTTTGTCAGCAGCAGTGTGTGTGAGTGTGACGTCATTGGAGCCGCGCAGGGATAGGTCGGTTAGTGAGAAGGGTTGCGCACCAATTGGCAGCCGTCCGTGAGAGGCAATTGGTTGAAAAGGTGAGCAAAGAGAATTCTGGGAATTAAAGTCACTTCCTGATTTGATTGTTAGCAAAATAGAAGGAGCAAAAATTACGTTTTTCATGGCTTTAAAGAGTGCTTTGAGGGGAGACGTGTACAATACCACGAGTGAAGGGGAACCTACACCGCCAGAAGATACACCGGCTTATGGCGTAATAGAGGAGAGGGGAGTCGCGCCATGTCTTTGGATAAAGCAATGGTGCAAAGTGACAGAGAAAGAAGGGTGTTTGGCGTTTGCGGAGCACGGAACGTTCAATATAAGGATTTGGGAAAATTTGCGGAGGGTGTTAAATGAGCTAAAGCCACCTCCAAGGCCAGCACAGTTTGAGGTGCTAGCAATTTGGGAACTGATGGCAATACGACAACAGCAACAGAAGTTTGAGAGGAGAATGAGTAAAGCAGAAAAGACACTAGCAGAGACTAGGTGGGATAGCGCACAGAGGGTTTGGAGGAGAGAGACAATAGACGGAGTTAGGATGTTTCCAGCAATAACTCAAGAAGGTGAAGACAAAGCGGGGAAAGCTACTTGTAAGACTGACAAGGATTCTAGCGAAGAAAAGGAGACTAAGAAGTCCTGGGCAGAGGCAGATGACTCAGATGATGATGAGTTCCTTAATCAGTTGCTAAATGATCGACCACCGCCATATGCCATAGATGACAATAGACCAAGTACTAGTGCAGGTCCTATAGATACGACTCAAAACTAGGGAACAACAAATATGGTACAGGTTCATACTGTTGCAACACCAGTTCCGGTGCAGAATAGTGTCAGTGTGTCTACTGCTCCAGAGATGCAATCTCAGCTACAGCCACCACAGATTCAGAGACTTTACCCTGATGTCCCAATACTAGAGACTGCTATGAATTTGATGGTGCCGGCTGATCAAGCATATACGAGACCAAAGCTGATACAGACTGAGCCAACTTCACTTTTACTGCCTCAGGTACAGCAACAGATTGTTCCGAATTACACTTCGGTCACAGGACCGCAGTCACCCATAGCACCAGGAATTAATCAGAATACAGGAGTTAATGCTCCACAGGGTGTGGGGAATAGGCAGACGCCACCTGCCATATCCTTGCCCATTACAGTTGGTCCACCAGTACCATTGTATGCTCAGGCGAAGCCTAGTGTATGCGAACAGGGAGTAATGACCCAAGAAATTACAAGAGGAGGGTTTGAAGGGAGCTCTCAAGTGATGACCCCAGTGGAGCCGACATTTGGAAGATCTCGGGCTTTGTTAGACTTCAGTCCGACTGGGGTTCCTCTAGATACCATGAGACAATCAGGTGTGGGACTGCTGACTCCGCAGATCTCAAGTGCGAATGTACAGCAAACACCAATGATGCAGGCCGGAAATATCTACTTGTAAGGTTTAACTGCACAACAACTGAATGAATGGTTAGACAAGTTAACTTCACCACAGGCCACTCCTGCGACAACAGAGCGGTCAGAAAGAGAAGAGTACCTGAATTTTGTGAGGTTGGGCATGGAGGCAAATGAACCAGTTGAAGGGAACATGAGAGTGAACAGGCTAGAGTCATATACTGAAGCAGAATTGAGGTATTTGTGCCCAAAAATAACCAAAGAAGTTTGCAGGGTGCACCAGAGGTTGGCGAACCTGGCAGAAAAATATGGAATAGATTTAGAAAATACCAAACATCTGAAGAGAAGTTTCCTTAGATTTTGAGCCTAAGGATTTTTAATACATGAGGCCTGCTGGGATGAAGGCACACCGTAAAGAAATAGTGCAGAATGCACAAGTTTGGGGAGCCTTAGAGAAGTGGGAAGGCAGATGGGCGAAGAAAAGAGATAAGAGGAAAACTGACTGCCTAGAGCAGCCAGCAAAAGCCTCACAGGATGTAGGTACAATAAAGATGTTACCAAATGAGAGAAATGGCCAGAGGGGTTCTTGTCCATGTACCGTGGACCAGAGGTGATATTCTGTCATTCACAAATGATTTCCCCTGGTTGAGAGAGAAGCCAATAGAGTGGTATCCGCAGACGGACAGGTTTGTGAAGCTTGCGAAGTGTCTTTGGGAAGACCTGAATACTCTCTTTGAGATCATAGTTCCAGCTGATTTGTGGCTTGCGTGCAAGAGAAGTGTGGATTGGCCGTCTGCGGAACCGGCAAGTGATAGAGTCACAGGAGCACCATCTCCCGAGGTGATGAAGTACTACTATAAGGTGATTGAGTTCTTGAAACAGAGGGTTTCGCCACAAAATATTGATTGGCAAAAGATTGATCGAGCGGCACAGGAGGCCAAAGAGTCAATACATGCCTACTATGAGAGGTTGTTGAAGACGTTCAAGCACTACAGTGGTACAGAGGTTATAGAGGCAAAGGACATGAATCACCTTGTGTTCAGATTTGTTGAGGGATTGAGACCCGAGATTAGTCAGATGATTAAGAATCATTTTATTTGTTGACAAGCGAAGCCGATTGACGAGGTGTTGCAGTATGCGAAGTACTGTAGTGACGAAATTGAGTTGAAGCAGAGAAAGTTGAAGGAGAAAATGATGGTGATGCAAATTAAGGCATCACAGTCAGGGATGCAGGGAGGTTGCGTACAGCAGATGGTGCAACAGCAGCAAGGAAACGGGATGTTTGAGGCGCAAGTGAGAGGCAGAGGCCGAGGAGGTTTTGTGAACCGTGGTCCAGATCTGAATACCGTAATGGTTCAGAGCGATGTGCAAGGGATGAAGAAGGTATTCCCTTGTCATGCTTGCGGGGGCGTTGGACACTGGAAGCGGGAGTGCCTGATGATGGTGCAGGAGGGTGTTGTTCAACAAAGCAATGATGTCAATGCATTCCAAAATATTAAAGGATCAAGGTTGAGAGGTCCTAATCCGAACTATCAGAATAATATGGTTCAGATGCAGGGTCTCCAACCCATGCAACAAATGCAGATGCCACGTGTACAACTGATGCAGATGCAGCAAATGCAACAGCAGGTTCCTATGGTACCTAGACAGCAAATGCAGTTGTCCTTAGCGCCAATGGAACAGCAACAGGTGATGCTTCCTCAACAGGTCACAGGTCAAAGAATGAGTCAAAATAACACAGTACAACAGTTCCCAGTGCGTGGTGAGAATGTAATAAATGATGAATGGTCGGATGAAAGTTCAGATAGTGAGGAGTGCAGGCTTTCAGTTTCCCTAGAGGGAGATCAGAAAGGGCCCTATGTTCAGGGGAAGGTAATGGGTCACAAGGTCTAATTTTTGGTTGACACAAGAGCTACACGCTCTACAGTCATAAGTGCAGAGGTTCTGAAGCTGCCTCTTTCGGGACATACAGTCAAGGTGGTAGGAGTGGCAAATCAACTTCTGATAAGATCCGGTTCAGGTTGAGCTTGGTACTTTTCAGGGGTTGCACAGGTTTGTGGTTTGCGATTCGAGTCCTGTGTCCCCACTGGGAAGAGACTTATTGTGCAGGACAAGGTGCTTGATCACCTGTTCCAATGAAGGAATTGAGGTGCAGACAAACAGTGACGATGAAGGCGATGAGGGGCAGGTTTCAGAGCCTGAAGCGGAGATCACAGGTGAGGAGTTTCCTCAGATTAATTTCTTCTCAATGTTCACAGGGACTGATCTGCAAGCAGACTTGCAGGGGACAGTAAGAGAGAAAGTGTGGGACTTGACAGGGAAGAAAGTAGGACTGATAAAAGGAGTGGAACCAGTCAAAGTCAGTGTGAAGCCAAATGCTGTGTTCCCCCAGGTACCGCAGTACCACATGGTGCAAGATGTCCTTATAAAGGTGGCTCAATTAATTGCAGATTTTGTGAAACAGGGAGTTTTGAAAGAGGTGATGAGCAGTCCATATAATTCACCGATAATGGGACTGAGAAAGCCTTGTGACAAGGTCCGCATCGTCCAAGACTTGAGAAAGATCAATGACATAGTGGTGAAATGTTGCCTAGTAGTACCAAATCCAGCTGTGATTATGTTTCAAGTTCCATGTGATGCAGAGTGGTTCACAGTAGTTGATTTGTCCCAAGCGTTCTTTTCTGTGCCTCTTCATGAGGAAAGCCAATTTCTTTTTAGTTTCAAATTCCTGGATAAGGTTTACAATTGGTGTCGAATTCCTCAAGGGTTTTCGGAATCACCTTCCATCTTCAATCAGATATTGAAGAAGGATTTGGAGTCACTGGAGTTGCCTTTTCAATCAACTCTAGTGCAGTACTTTGACGATTTGTTGATCGCTTCCAAGACAAAGGATGACTGCAAGTATGATTCCATTGCCTTATTGAACCACTTGGGAAAGAACGGGCATAAGGTATCCCCAAAGAAGCTACAATACTGCCAGAAGGAGGTGAAGTATTTGGGTCATCAAACTGAGAAAGGGTCGAGGAAGTTGTCCAGGGAAAGAGTGACTGCCCTGTTACAGATGAATCCCCCAATGACACTGAGAGATGTTAGGATGTTTCTGGGAATGGTGGGCTACTGTCGTCAGTGGATCCCAAATTTCTCAGTCATCTCCAAGCCTTTGGTGAGACTGATGGTGAAGGATGGGCCAGATGTCACAACACTGTCAGAAAAGGAAATTAAGATGTTTACTGAGCTAAGGGAGTGTATGTGCAGGGCTCCAGCTCTAGGTATGCCTGATTACACAAAGCCTTTTGTTCTGTTTTGTCATGAACATGATGCATGTTCTTTGTCTGTCCTGACACAGGTCCATGGAGGTGTATACAGACCAGTAGCATATTTTTCAGCTACTTTGGACCCAGTTGCAGCAGCCTTACCAGGTTGTCTGCGTGCAGTGGCAGCAGTTGGTCAAAGCCTCGCACAATGTGAAAGCATAGTGATGGGACATCCTTTAACAGTCATGGTCCCACACTCAGTTGGGATCTTGCTAACCCATACAAAAATGCAACACATGACAAATGCAAGATTGACAAAATATGAAACGATTATATTGGGGTCACCAAATGTAACGTTGAAAAGATGTAAAGTGCTGAACCCGGCAACTTTGCTTCCAAATGAAAACACAGAAGTTGAAGATGCTGAAGATGTAGAACATGATTGTCTTGAGGTAACAGAAATGTGCACCAAACCGAGGCCCGATATTAAAGATACCCAATTGGAAGAAAATGACAAAATGATCTTTGTTGATGGCTCATGTTTAAGAGACTCAGTAGGAGTGCTGAGAGCTAGATATGCTGTATGTACAATCTCTGGTATCCTGAAAGCGTCTTGGCTTGAGAGAGTATATTCTGCCCAAGTGGCTGAACTGGTTGCTCTTACTAGAGCTTGCCATGCTGCTACCCAGTTGAGAGTGACTATCTATACTGATAGCAGATACAGATTTGGAATTGTTAATGATTTTGGCCAACTATGGTCACAGGGGGGTTTCCTGACCTCTTCTGGTTCTCTAGTGAAAAATGGTGAAAGAATTAAGGAGTTTTTGCACGCGATTCAGTTACCTCATGAAATTGCCGTGGTGAAGTGCAGTGCTCATCTGAAATCACAAGACTTTGTTTCAATGGGAAATGGATATGCGGATCAAGTTGCAAGGTTTTGCGCATTGAACTCTATATCGTTTAAGGATCAATGGGAGTTGTTACCTGAAACAGAAAATTAGACATGCACAGGTTATGCATTAAGGGTGGTTGACACGTTGGAGGAATTGAGATTGTTGCAGGGACATGCCAGCAAAGATAAAAAGCGATCTTGGGTTAGGATGCAATGTGTAGAGAGACCAGATGACTTGTGGGTTTCAGATGAGGGGAAAATGGTCCTGCCGAACAGTCTTGTGTCACAGTTCGCAAGGTTTTACCATGGCCAAGCACATATTGGGAGAGATGCCATGATCAGGCTGTTCAAAATTGATTGTTTTAACCCGAAATTCAGACAAGCTGCAGAAGTTATATGTCACAGGTGTATCATCTGTCAACAGATGAATGCGGGGAAAGGGACAGTGGTGAATTTGAGCCATATTGGGAGAGCAGGAGGTCCATTTAGCAGAATGCAATTGGATTTTATTGAAATGCCTGTGTGTGGAGGTTTGAGGTACGTGTTGATGATTGTGTGCATCTTTAATCACTGGACTGAAGCTTACCCTACACGTAGGAATGACAGTCTCACAGTAGCGAAGCTGCTGCTTAGGGAATTGATACCACATTTTGGGTTTCCGATCTCTTTAGAATCAGATAGAGGAAGTCACTTCAACAACGAATTGGTTAAGTTATTGTGTGCAGCATTAAACATTGAACAGAAGTTACATTGTAGTTACCGCCCAGAAGCATCAGGACTAGTGGAGCAGATGAATGGTACCCTGAAGTCGAGAATGGCAAAAATGTGTGCAGCCACGAATTTGAAATGGTCCGATGCATTGCCTTTGGTGTTAATGTCAATGAGAAATACACCCAACAAGAAAACAGGACTGTCTCCTCATGAAATTCTCATGGGCCGAGCTATGAGACTGCCTGCAGTGCCTGCAAATGCTCTTGTGAATATCACGGATGATATGGAGTTGGACTACTACAAGGGTCTGGCTGACGTGGTCCGCTCTTTCTCTCACCAGGTGGAAGCTACCACACTGCCACCGATAAATGATCCAGGTCACAACCTGAAAGCTGGTGACTAGGTTGTCATCAAAAAACACGTGAGGAAGTCGTGTTTGGAGCCACGTTGGAAGGTGCCATATCAAGTAATACTACCAACTACTACGGCTGTGAAATGTGCTGATATTCCGAACTGGATCCATGCCAGTCATACGAAAAAGGTGACATGTCCAACTAATGAGGAAGTTGAGTTGGTGAAAGTACCAACAACAGAGAAGGAAGTCTCAGGGCTGGAGAGTGATCGAAGGGGAACTGAGACAGAAGGAGAGCCCGTTGAGGACGGCTTAGTCACTCCAGTAAGAGACGAAGGAGAAGAGACCGAGAGGGGTGATGGTGAGCCTATCTCAACTGAGGAACTAGGAGAGCTGAGTCAGAAAGAGGTTCTCCCAGAAGCAGACGAATATGGATATGAGCTAGAGCCCCTGACAGACCCAGAAGGCGAAGGAGTTGAGGCGGAAGAGAGTCACAGTGTCCGGACTCCTCCTGAGCAAATTGCAGGTCCATCAAGAGAAAACACCATAGAGTCAGAGGATGGTGAAGGGCTGCCACAAGAAAGACAAAAGGCCAAAGAGATATGGGAAGGGGATAAGTGGCCAGAGTCTCAAGTGACAAAGGGAAAGGGGGTTGTCGAAGATGTAATAGAGGAAGAGGTTGATACAACAAAGAGAGAAGATCTGAGTGAAGGAGAGTTGCAGGGTGATCGCAGGTTGAAAAGAAAGAGAGTAGCCAACAGAAGGTATGCAGGTCCTGAATGGGCATATGCGACGTCAGCTGAATGTCAACAAGAGTTCTTGGCGTTCTGTTTTGATCGAGAAGTTCCAGGTCAGTACTTTGGTACCTGAGTCTGGCCAGAGAGACTGTGTTGGCACGAAAATTGTATTAAGGAAAATTGAGTATAGGGACTGATAACTTACCGGATTTGACACTGTTAATCTGAATTCACTTTTGAGAACTGATTTTGACAAGCTGCTAACCTGAATTGACAATTATCCTGTGAATGCATGTGAAAGCTGTAAATAATTTCTGAAGAAGACTTTTGCTTGCTTAAATTTTGCGAAAGAAAAAATATTTTAATAATAAGTTTCAACCATCCTCTGTTGGTTGTTGTTTGAACTAATAATACTTCACTTTCTGATTCTTTACAGATCATGGCTAATACTAGAGAGGATAATAGGGGAAATAGGCGTTGTAAATGTTTGGGTGTTGGTTTGGGTGTTGTGTGGGTGATATTCATCATACTTGTGATTGTGGAAATGCCATTAGTGCATAAGAGTGGAACTAACAATGCTACAATTTCTGAGACCGCCACTGCACTAACCGCTTGGGAGAGGTTTGAGCAAGATATGAAGTATTTGCTTGAGGGAACTAATGCTAAAGGGGAATTATCAACTAATGTTTTCTATCGCTTGCTGAGTGAGTATGTTGACACTATGGATGCGAAAGATTATTATGTGTGTACACAGATTCCTATTTCGGTAAAAGAGGGGGTTACCTATCATAGTTTGCCTTTAACCTATGAAATAAGCTGTAGTCTGTTACTAACAAGATTCTATAACCAGGAAGAGATCCAATATTTTTACTCCAATCACGATCTTGTGTTTTCTTGTGTGCCTATTATAGAGGATTTGAGTAATGTAGCTAAATACTATAGCATAAAGTTAGTTAAGGAGTTCTTTGAGGCAACATTAACCATTAGTACATATTATGCACACCGCAATAATTTGACATGTTCGTTTACATCTGTAGAGAAAAGCTTTTTAGATCACACAGAAGATAGAAGAAGGGCATTGAAAGGAAAACTGTAGAAAGGATTGCAGCAGCCAGCTTTTGCTGGTAGTGAGAGTTACAGTACAATTAGGGAACAAGGGAAGTTAGCTTTAGACACACTACACGTAGGGAAGCTTTGCATAACGTGAACCAAAGTCATATTATGACAATGTGTTTGTGGGAACGAGTGAATGTAGGTCACAAAAGAGAGTACGGGGTTTTTGAAAATATAAATGGACTGGAAGTGTGCTAATTGCGTCACCATGCCAGTCCTAAATCTCAACTAGAGATACAACGCGGGGTGGTTCACGGTCTGTAGAGGGGGATTTCCTTTACGGACTAGGTGGTCTCACACACTATATAGTGTCATGCTTCATCATATGACCACCTAGCCCCACCCAGGTAGGGCAATACCACCTGGGCGGACTCAACCTCGCTGTTAAAGGAACAGGAGGGAGTGCGTAAATTTAGTTAGATTTCTGGAAAAATAGGGATCCAGCTATGCTATGGGAATAAAAACACCTACTCAGATACCAGGGTGAGTTTTAGTAGAAGGTTCTGTGTGGTGTGGTTAAAAGGAATGGGAGACCAGTGTGAGAATAATGACTCACAAGGTCACCTATCTAGCCGACATGTTTCTGCCCTTGTGATTGAGCTATGGAGGGTCTCTGGGCATTCATCAGGGCGTTGGATCCCTGTTGCGGATGCTAATAGCGCGCTGCAGTTTAATTCGTAATAGGAAAAAACGTGGGAAGGGACAGAGAGGTCGGTATAGGCGCACAGCGAGCGCCCACCTTTGATGCAAGTCTGACTATAAGGGGACGCTCCCTCTCCAGGATACCAGAGGCTAGTAGCCTTTTTTGTTAGGGTTCTCTGTAGGAGGCTGGACTGGCTTGTAGTGGGTACCAAGGGGTACTTGCACCTTGCACCAGGCCCAGTTATCCCTTATTAGTGTATAGGGTGTCTAGCAGCTTAGGCTGATAGATAATGGTAGCTTAGCAAAGCAGCTCAGGCTGAACTAGGAGACGTGTGAAGCTACTACAGTACCACTTAGTGTCATATGCACAATATCATAAGAAAACACAATACACAGTTATACTAAAAATAAAGGTACTTTATTTTTATGACAATATGCCAAAGTATCTTAGAGTGTACCCTCAGTGAGAGGATAGGAAATATACACAAGATATATATACACAATAGCAAAAATATGCAGTATAGTCTTAGAAAACAGTGCAAACAATGTATAGTTACAATAGGATGCAATGGGGAAACATAGGGATAGGGGCAACACAAACCATATACTCCAGAAGTGGAATGCGAACCACGAATGGACCCCAAACCTATGTGACCTTGTAGAGGGTCGCTGGGACTATTAGAAAATAGTGAGAGTTAGCAAAATAACCCACCCCAAGACCCTGAAAAGTGAGTGCAAAGTGCACCAAAGTTCCCCTAAGGACAAAATAGTCGTGTTAGAGGGAGAATGCAAGGAAAACACAAATCAGCAATGCAACAACGATGGATTCCTGTCTGAAGGTACCTGTGGAACAAGGGGACCAAGTCCAAAAGTCACAAGCAGCTCGGAGATGGGCAGATGCCCAAGAAATGCCAGCGGTTGGTGCAAAGAAGCTCTTACTAGGCTGAAGAACTGTGAATACTGCAGGAACGACAAGGGCTAGAGACTTCCCCTTTGGAGGATGGATCCCCCACGCCTTGGAGAGTCGTGCAGAAGTGTTTTCCCGCCGGATGGACGCCAACAAGCCTTGCTACACGCAAATCGTGCGTTTGGCGTTTTTGGACGCTGCTGGGGCCCAGGAGGGACCAGAAGGTCGCAAATTGGACCTGCAGAGAGAGGGGACATCGAGCAAGACAAAGAGCCCTCACTGAAGCAGGTAGCTCCCGGAGAAGTGCCAGAAACAGGCACTACGAGGATGCGTGAAACGGTGCTCGCCGAAGTTGCACAAAGGAGTCCCACGTCGCCGGAGACCAACTTAGAAAGTCGTGCAATGCAGGTTAGAGTGCCGTGGACCCAGGCTTGGCTGTGCACACAGGATTTCCGCCGGAAGTGCACAGGGGCCGGAGAAGCTTGCAAAGTCGCGGTTCCCAGCAATGCAGCCCAGCGAGGTGAGGCAAGGACTTACCTCCACCAAACTTGGGCTGAAGAGTCACTGGACTGTGAGGGTCACTTGGACGGTGTCGCTGGATTCGAGGGACCTCGCTCGTCGAGCTGAGAGGAGACCCAAGGGACCGGAGATGCAGCTTTTTGGTGCCTGCGGTTGCAGGGGGAAGATTCCGTCGACCCACGGGAGATTTCTTCGGAGCTTCTGGTGCAGAGAGGAGGCAGACTACCCCCACAGCATGCACAAGCAGGAAAACAGTCGATAAGGCGGCAGGATCAGCGTTACAGAGTTGCAGTAGTCGTCTTTGCTACTATGTTGCAGGTTTGCAGGCTTCCAGCGCGGTCAGCGGTCGATTCCTTATCAGAAGGTGAAGAGGGAGATGCAGAGGAACTCGGCTGAGCTCATGCATTCGTTATCTAAAGTTTCCCCAGAGACAGAGACCCTAAATAGCCAGAAAAGAGGGTTTGGCTACCTAGGAGAGAGGAAAGGCTACTAACACCTGAAGGAGCCTATCACAAGGAGTCTCTGACGTCACCTGGTGGCACTGGCCACTCAGAGCAGTCCAGTGTGCCAGCAGCACCTCTGTTTCCAAGATGGCAGAGGTCTGGAGCACACTGGAGGAGCTCTGGACACCTCCCAGGGGAGGTGCAGGTCAGGGGAGTGGTCACTCCCCTTTCCTTTGTCCAGTTTCGCGCCAGAGCAGGGGCTAAGGGGTCCCTGAACCGGTGTAGACTGGCTTATGCAGAATTGGGCACATCTGTGCCCAACAAAGCATTTCCAGAGGCTGGGGGAGGCTACTCCTCCCCTGCCTTCACACCATTTTCCAAAGGGAGAGGGTGTCACACCCTCTCTCAGAGGAAGTTCTTTGTTCTGCCATCCTGGGCCAGGCCTGGCTGGACCCCAGGAGGGCAGATGCCTGTCTGAGGGGTTGGCAGCAGCAGCAGCTGCAGAGAAACCCCAGGAAGGGCAGTCTGGCAGTACCAGGGTCTGTGCTACAGACCACTGGGATCATGGAATTGTACCAACAATGCCAGGATGGCATAGAGGGGGCAATTCCATGATCATAGACATGTTACATGGCCATATTCGGAGTTACCATGGTGAAGCTACATATAGGTAGTGACCTATATGTAGTGCACGCGTGTAATGGTGTCCCCGCACTCACAAAGTTCAGTGAATTGGCTCTGAACAATGTGGGGGCACCTTGGCTAGTGCCAGGGTGCCCTCACACTAAGTAACTTTGCACCTAACCTTTACCAGGTAAAGGTTAGACATATAGGTGACTTATAAGTTACTTAAGTGCAGTGTAAAATGGCTGTGAAATAACGTGGACGTTATTTCACTCAGGCTGCAGTGGCAGGCCTGTGTAAGAATTGTCAGAGCTCCCTATGGGTGGCAAAAGAAATGCTGCAGCCCATAGGGATCTCCTGGAACCCCAATACCCTGGGTACCTCAGTACCATATACTAGGGGATTATAAGGGTGTTCCAGTAAGCCAATGTGAATTGGTAAAATTGGTCACTAGCCTGTTAGTGACAATTTAAAAGTAATGAGAGAGCATAACCACTGAGGTTCTGGTTAGCAGAGCCTCAGTGAGACAGTTAGGCACCACACAGGGAACATATACATGCACACCTATGAGCACTGGGGTCCTGTGTGACAGGGTCCCAGTGACACATACATATAGGCCACAACCTTATGAGCACTGGGGTCCTGACTAGCAGGATCCCAGTGACACATAACAAACATACTGAAAACATAGTGTTTTCACTATGAGCACTGAGGCCTGGCTATCAGGATCCCAGTGAGACAGTGAAAACAGTGACAAACACCCTGACATACACTCACAAACAGGCCAAAAGTGGGGGTAACAAGGCTAGAAAGAGGCTACCTTCTCACACAACCCCCCCCCCAAACGAAGGACAATAAGGCTAACCTTGGCCAGTTGAGACTTTATTGTCTAAGTGGTGATAAGTAGAGAGTAGCTCTGCAATAGACTGGTTACTCCCTTTATCATCCACTATATGGTTACTTCCCTGTGGGGATGTAAACCACCCTGTTTGAAGTTTTTTAGCTAAGCAACAATGTGAAGATGTATTTTCAGAGTTTCTATCAGTAAGTTTTAGTTTAGAGCAGTGGGAATTGTCCACTGAACCTATTTGTAGTGATGGAAATGCCAGACAGGGATGCTGTCTCAGAAAAGCCATAGCTGGGCAAAAACTTTGTCCATCTGGCTGGAAGAGAGAACAGGGATGCTGTTTCTCTTGAGTTGGAGCAGGGCAGGGATGCTGTCCTATGAGCTCCACACTAGGGCAGGGATGCTGTCCTAAGTGTTGTGAGGCAGTACAGGGTTTCTGCACTAAAGTTTCTCTGGGAGGGTTGGAGGGATGCTCCATGTTAACTAAAATGGTGCTCTTTTTGTCACCAATGTTAGTTATCCCACAGAGAGGTACTTCTACCTCAGGGAGTCCAGCTATGCCAGCTGATGATTCCCTTGGAACAGGTGCCACCCCAGGAGAGGTTTCTCCCACCACAGGAATGGTATCCTGAATGGTAGGGTGGTTAGGGGATACTGTGATACCCTTTTTACCTGTTGATGGAGAGGGATCCTGAGTTTTCAGGCCTTCTCTCCTTTGCTTTTTCATTTCACTTGAAATGAGAGGGAACAATTCCTCAGGGATGCCCAGCATGGCTGCATGGGCATAAAACTCTACATCAGCCCAACCTGAGGCCTCTAGGTCATTACCTAAGAGACAGTCTACAGGTAAGCTAGGTGATACCACCACCTGCTTAGGGCCAGTAACTCCACCCCAACTAAACTGAATTATAGCTAAGGGAAGAAACTTAGTGGAGTTATGGACATCAATAATCTTATACTGTTGTCCAATGATGTGTTGTTCAGGAGGCACTAGGTTTTCAGTCACCAAAGTGAAACTGGCACCTGTGTCCCTGTAGGCCAAGGCCTCAACACCATTTATTGAAACTGTCTGCCTGTACTTATCCATTGTAAGGGGACAAGCAGCCAGTGTGGCAAGGCCAATGCCACTAGGTGTGACAGAAACTGTCTTGGGACTGATTACATCAGTTTCCACTATGGACCCATAAGTGAACCCAGCTACACCCTTTGCTTGACTGTTGCCAGCAGTCCCACCACTAGTACCACTACTGCTAGGGGCACTAGAGCTTGATGTATTAGTGGTGGTAGGCTCAGGGGGTTTACCTGGACAGGACTTATCCCCTGGCCTATGGCCTCTGTTTTTACACACAAAGCACCAAGGCTTTTTAATGTGTGCAGGTTGGGAAGAAGAGGAAGAATTTGTTTTATCCCCACCCTCTGAAGAGTGTTTAAGATTTGAAGTGGAATCTTTGGTTTTACCCTTATCCCCATGCTTATCTTGAGATTTTTCACCATCTTTCTTCTTATTGCCATCTTTGTCACCCCCTGTATGAACTTTTCTGTTCACCCTTGTTCTGACCCATTTGTCTGCCTTCTTTCCCAATTCTTGGGGAGAGGTCAGATCAGAGTCTACCAGGTACTGGTGCAACAAATCAGACACACAATTATTAAGTATATGCTCTCTCAGGATTGTGTTATACAGGCTTTCATAATCAGTAACTTTACTGCCATGTAACCACCCCTCCAAGGCCTTCACTGAATGGTCAATGAAATCAACCCAGTCTTGTGAAGACTCCTTTTTGGTCTCTCTGAACTTTATCCTGTACTGTTCAGTGGTTAAGCCATAACCATCCAGGAGTGCATTCTTAAGAACTGTAAAATTATTGGCATCATTTTCTTTCACAGTAAGGAGTCTATCCCTACCCTTTCCACTAAATGATAGCCATAGGATAGCAGCCCACTGCCTTTGAGGGACATCCTGTACAACACAGGCCCTCTCAAGTGCAGCAAACCACTTGTTAATGTCATCCCCCTCCTTATAAGGGGGAACTATCTTGTGCAGATTCCTGGAATCATGCTCTTTTGCAGGATGACTATGGGGAATACTGCTGCTGCCACCATGGGTTTCTAAACCCAACTTCTGTCTTTCCCTCTCTACTTCTAAAGACTGTCTATCCAAATCCAGCTGTTGCTTCTTGAGCTTCAGTCTGGTTTGTTCCACTCTCAATCTATTGAGCTCCCTTTCTAACAATCTGTCATCAGGGTGGGTGGGAGGGACATTTCTAGATACAGAGGTATGATGGGAATGAACAGAAGGAGACCTGTCCCTTACCAAGGGCACCCTAACAGCTTGGCTACCAGCATAATGTGAGAGCACATCATCAGTATGATGTGATTCAACCTCTGTACCAACTATGCTAGACTGTCTAGTAATGGGCAGGCTGAGAAGTTTCTTTCCTGAACCTTTTCCTGGGGGAGTCCCTGGATCAGATTGAGAACCATTAGCTACTTTTTCTACAGATTGGGCACTTATGGCCTTATCCTGTACTCTAAGCATATTAATTAACAGTTCTAAGGAAGGATTCTTCCCTACACTCAAACCTCTCTCTATGCAGAGACTCCTTGCTCCTTTCCAGCTAAGGTGATCATATGCAAGTTTGGACAGTTCAACTTTTTGGCCTGTGCCAGACATTTTTAGAGAGAGTTAAAGTGATAGACAAAGAGAAAAAAGTTTTCAGAACTTTTTTGGAAAGACAGAAAAAACTTTTAAAACTTTTAAGAACTTTTTGAAAGTTTAGAAGTACTTTTCAGCACTTAGAAAAGAGTGAAAAGAGGAAATGCAAACTTTTTGGCTATGTGTATATACACTGACCTTGTTTTGTATATTTTTCTCTTATGAAAAGTACAATGACAAGAGTGGTAAGTAGTCTCAAAGCACTTATCCCACCGCTGCACAACCAATGTAGGAGGCTGGACTGGCTTGTAGTGGGTACCAAGGGGTACTTGCACCTTGCACCAGGCCCAGTTATCCCTTATTAGTGTATAGGGTGTCTAGCAGCTTAGGCTGATAGATAATGGTAGCTTAGCAAAGCAGCTCAGGCTGAACTAGGAGACGTGTGAAGCTACTACAGTACCACTTAGTGTCATATGCACAATATCATAAGAAAACACAATACACAGTTATACTAAAAATAAAGGTACTTTATTTTTATGACAATATGCCAAAGTATCTTAGAGTGTACCCTCAGTGAGAGGATAGGAAATATACACAAGATATATATACACAATAGCAAAAATATGCAGTATAGTCTTAGAAAACAGTGCAAACAATGTATAGTTACAATAGGATGCAATGGGGAAACATAGGGATAGGGGCAACACAAACCATATACTCCAGAAGTGGAATGCGAACCACGAATGGACCCCAAACCTATGTGACCTTGTAGAGGGTCGCTGGGACTATTAGAAAATAGTGAGAGTTAGCAAAATAACCCACCCCAAGACCCTGAAAAGTGAGTGCAAAGTGCACCAAAGTTCCCCTAAGGACAAAATAGTCGTGTTAGAGGGAGAATGCAAGGAAAACACAAATCAGCAATGCAACAACGATGGATTCCTGTCTGAAGGTACCTGTGGAACAAGGGGACCAAGTCCAAAAGTCACAAGCAGCTCGGAGATGGGCAGATGCCCAAGAAATGCCAGCGGTTGGTGCAAAGAAGCTCTTACTAGGCTGAAGAACTGTGAATACTGCAGGAACGACAAGGGCTAGAGACTTCCCCTTTGGAGGATGGATCCCCCACGCCTTGGAGAGTCGTGCAGAAGTGTTTTCCCGCCGGATGGACGCCAACAAGCCTTGCTACACGCAAATCGTGCGTTTGGCGTTTTTGGACGCTGCTGGGGCCCAGGAGGGACCAGAAGGTCGCAAATTGGACCTGCAGAGAGAGGGGACGTCTAGCAAGACAAAGAGCCCTCACTGAAGCAGGTAGCACCCGGAGAAGTGCCAGAAACAGGCACTACGAGGATGCGTGAAACGGTGCTCGCCGAAGTTGCACAAAGGAGTCCCACGTCGCCGGAGACCAACTTAGAAAGTCGTGCAATGCAGGTTAGAGTGCCGTGGACCCAGGCTTGGCTGTGCACACAGGATTTCCGCCGGAAGTGCACAGGGGCCGGAGAAGCTTGCAAAGTCGCGGTTCCCAGCAATGCAGCCCAGCGAGGTGAGGCAAGGACTTACCTCCACCAAACTTGGGCTGAAGAGTCACTGGACTGTGAGGGTCACTTGGACGGTGTCGCTGGATTCGAGGGACCTCGCTCGTCGAGCTGAGAGGAGACCCAAGGGACCGGAGATGCAGCTTTTTGGTGCCTGCGGTTGCAGGGGGAAGATTCCGTCGACCCACGGGAGATTTCTTCGGAGCTTCTGGTGCAGAGAGGAGGCAGACTACCCCCACAGCATGCACAAGCAGGAAAACAGTCGAGAAGGCGGCAGGATCAGCGTTACAGAGTTGCAGTAGTCGTCTTTGCTACTATGTTGCAGGTTTGCAGGCTTCCAGCGCGGTCAGCGGTCGATTCCTTATCAGAAGGTGAAGAGGGAGATGCAGAGGAACTCGGCTGAGCTCATGCATTCGTTATCTAAAGTTTCCCCAGAGACAGAGACCCTAAATAGCCAGAAAAGAGGGTTTGGCTACCTAGGAGAGAGGAAAGGCTACTAACACCTGAAGGAGCCTATCACAAGGAGTCTCTGACGTCACCTGGTGGCACTGGCCACTCAGAGCAGTCCAGTGTGCCAGCAGCACCTCTGTTTCCAAGATGGCAGAGGTCTGGAGCACACTGGAGGAGCTCTGGACACCTCCCAGGGGAGGTGCAGGTCAGGGGAGTGGTCACTCCCCTTTCCTTTGTCCAGTTTCGCGCCAGAGCAGGGGCTAAGGGGTCCCTGAACCGGTGTAGACTGGCTTATGCAGAATTGGGCACATCTGTGCCCAACAAAGCATTTCCAGAGGCTGGGGGAGGCTACTCCTCCCCTGCCTTCACACCATTTTCCAAAGGGAGAGGGTGTCACACCCTCTCTCAGAGGAAGTTCTTTGTTCTGCCATCCTGGGCCAGGCCTGGCTGGACCCCAGGAGGGCAGATGCCTGTCTGAGGGGTTGGCAGCAGCAGCAGCTGCAGAGAAACCCCAGGAAGGGCAGTCTGGCAGTACCAGGGTCTGTGCTACAGACCACTGGGATCATGGAATTGTACCAACAATGCCAGGATGGCATAGAGGGGGCAATTCCATGATCATAGACATGTTACATGGCCATATTCGGAGTTACCATGGTGAAGCTACATATAGGTAGTGACCTATATGTAGTGCACGCGTGTAATGGTGTCCCCGCACTCACAAAGTTCAGTGAATTGGCTCTGAACAATGTGGGGGCACCTTGGCTAGTGCCAGGGTGCCCTCACACTAAGTAACTTTGCACCTAACCTTTACCAGGTAAAGGTTAGACATATAGGTGACTTATAAGTTACTTAAGTGCAGTGTAAAATGGCTGTGAAATAACGTGGACGTTATTTCACTCAGGCTGCAGTGGCAGGCCTGTGTAAGAATTGTCAGAGCTCCCTATGGGTGGCAAAAGAAATGCTGCAGCCCATAGGGATCTCCTGGAACCCCAATACCCTGGGTACCTCAGTACCATATACTAGGGGATTATAAGGGTGTTCCAGTAAGCCAATGTGAATTGGTAAAATTGGTCACTAGCCTGTTAGTGACAATTTAAAAGTAATGAGAGAGCATAACCACTGAGGTTCTGGTTAGCAGAGCCTCAGTGAGACAGTTAGGCACCACACAGGGAACATATACATGCACACCTATGAGCACTGGGGTCCTGTGTGACAGGGTCCCAGTGACACATACATATAGGCCACAACCTTATGAGCACTGGGGTCCTGACTAGCAGGATCCCAGTGACACATAACAAACATACTGAAAACATAGTGTTTTCACTATGAGCACTGAGGCCTGGCTATCAGGATCCCAGTGAGACAGTGAAAACAGTGACAAACACCCTGACATACACTCACAAACAGGCCAAAAGTGGGGGTAACAAGGCTAGAAAGAGGCTACCTTCTCACATTCTCCCCAGGTATTCCCTTGGCTAAGGTAGGCCCTTCCTTCCCTTCCCACGTTTTTTCCTATTACGAATTAATACAAATACGAATTATACACAGAACCTTCTATTAAAACTCACCCTGGTATCTGAGTAGGTGTTTTTATTCCCATAGCATAGCTGGATCCCTATTTTTCCAGAAATCTAACTAAATTTACGCACTCCCTCCTGTTCCTTTAACAGCGAGGTTGAGTCCGCCCAGGTGGTATTGCCCTACCTGGGTGGGGCTAGGTGGTCATATGATGAAGCATGACACTATATAGTGTGTGAGACCACCTAGTCCGTAAAGGAAATCCCCCTCTACAGACCGTGAACCACCCCGCGTTGTATCTCTAGTTGAGATTTAGGACTGGCATGGTGAAGCAATTAGCACACTTCCAGTCCATTTATATTTTCAAAAACCCCGTACTCTCTTTTGTGACTTAGTATTGTGTTTGGGGAGTCGAGTACGATGGGTGCCTTTTCTTACTCCCTTATACTCTCCCTTTGTGTACTAACGAGTGAATGTAAGCATTGGTTTTTGTTTCAGAGTAGGTGGACTTTCATGTTAAATGGACAGGATCCAGCGATCCCTGGGATCTATCATATATGTGGACTTAATGCTTATTACTGTCTTCCAAAGAGATGGTATGGGACATGTTATTTGGGGATAGTTTTCCCAAAGATATATCAACTGGATGATCTGAAAAGGTTCCCGAAATTGGCTGAATTACATCGAACTAGACAAAAGAGTGAGACTGCTGCTGGTGTAGTAGGAGATATATTTGTGGCGATAATTCCTTCAGTGGGAGTTATCTTAAATTCTATAAAGATTCAAAAGTTGTCTACTATTGTGGATAACATGCTGACAAATTTTACAGGGGCTATACTCCTGATGGATACTGAACTTGCTGCGGAGAGGGCTATGACTCTTCAAAACAGGCTTGCTTTAGACATTCTTTTAGCGAAAAATGGCGGAGTTTGTAAGATGCTTAATGAGCGTCATTGTTGTGCTTATATACCTGACAATAGCAACGAGATTAGAAGTATGCTTACTAACTTAACTAGAGATAGTGCAGATTTGAAGGAACTGAAAGAGCCAGGAGTTTGGGAAAAGTTTGAAAAAGGACTTGCTAAAGTGGGAAGTTGGTTTAGTAGTATTTGGCATGAGATATTGGCAAAAATAATACAGGGAATATTGATTGTTATAGCTCGCTTATTTGGATTATGGCTGTCATGCAAAATTAGTAAAAGAATTAAATTGAAAATGGCGAAAAATAATAAGAGGAGGGAAAAAAAGAAAAGGGAAAAATTGTTCAGGGCAAAATCACAAGGGGAACGATTGAGAGAGGAAATTGAAATGAGGGAATTCTAAAAATGTACTAATGTATGACTTTGTATTAGCTTTAAGAGTTATGTATTCGGTTTTTGGTAAATTAATCACTAGGCCTTAGTTAGCGAAGGTCTGGGCTTAGCTGCCTGATCTAATATTAACTGTGTTTTTCTAATGTGCAATGTGCTGTTTTCCTGAAGGACACTAAGCTGTACTTTTCCAGAAACTAGAGATGTGTGTAGCCGTAGTAAATTATTTCTCATGGGACCTGACTTGCTCAAGGAGACATTCTTGCTGAATGCAACAGTGTAATTCGCAACAGGTGCAAGGCCGCCTGGACTAGGAGAAGACAATGGAACTACTGACTGGAGCGCAAAGTGTAACTTTTCTTACCTGACATTCCACCCGATGAAGACGTCAATCACAGGAGCCAATCGACTGCATGAGAACTGTGTTAGGTGAAGATTCTAGTAAGGTGTGTAGAGAATTATTGGACAGAGATAATGATGCACCAAAACTGATCCAATAGGGAAATGAGAGCAAGTTTGACTGTTTTAATATAACTGCATGACCTGAGGAGAAATCAGCCATTCTTCTTCACCAACCCTTGCCATTAAGAGCCAATATTAGCCATTACTTTGACTTCTTGCCATCCTTCATCAACTTTTGCCATGCTGAGAGACTTTGGGCCATATTTATACTCCGTTTGCGTCGAATTTGCGTTGTTTTTTTTTACGCAAATTCGACGCAAAACGAACTCCATATTTATACTCTGGCGTTAGACGCGTCTAGCGCCAAAGTTCATGGAGTTTGCGTCATTTTTTTGCGTGGACACCTACTTTGCGTTAATGATATGCAAGGTAGGCGTTCCCTTCTAAAAAATTACTCCGAGGCATGTGCTCCGTATTTACACTCCCGGGCAAAAATGATGCCCGGGAGTGGGCGGGTCAAAAAAAATGACATCCAGACGCTTTTGCGTCGTTTTTTAGCACCTGGTCAGGGCAGGCGTTAAGGGACCTGTGGGCTCGGAAGGAGCCCAGAGGTGCCCTCCCATGCCCCCAGGGACACCCCCTGTCACCCTTGCCCACCCCAGGAGGACGCCCAAGGATGGAGGGATACATCCCAGGGAACTTAAGGTAAGTTCAGGTAAGTATTTTTTTTTTTTTTTTTTTTTTTTTTGTGGCATAGGGGGGCCTGATTTGTGCCCCCCTACATGCCACTATGCCCAATGACCATGCCCAGGGGACATAAGTCCCCTGGGCATGGCCATTGGGCAAGGGGGCATGACTCCTGTCTTTGCTAAGACAGGAGTCATTTCAATGGGGGTTGGGAGTCAAAAAAAAAATTTGCCTCAGCCTGACTTGCCCCATTTTTGGACGCCCAAGCTCCATATTCCCCTACGCCGGCGCTGCCTGGTGTAAGTCATTTTTTTTTACGCACACCAGGCAGCTCCGCCGGCTAACGCCGGCTAACGTCATTGAATAAATACGGCGCCCGCATGGCGCTTCAGAATGGCGTTAGCCGGCGTTAGATTTTTTGACGCACAACTGCGTTGGCGCAGTTGTGCGTCGAAAAGTATAAATATGGCCCTTTGTCTTTTACCGTCTGATACTTTAAACCATCCTCATCTTATTCCTTGCCCGATACACACTTCTCCTCCTTATGAGAGAAGAGCCTTATTCTTTAGCTATGCCCTACTGAGACTTGCCCTGTCCTATCTTTGCTGATGGCGAATCGACTGATGTCCTGAGGACGAAGACTGACGCTGATATGTTTGAGGGGTAACTATCTGATGATAATTGTAATTGTCTGTTTCCCTTTTCTTTCTAGGTACCAACTGCTCTTTTGATAGAGGCCATAGTTAGATGTTTTCCAAATTTGTGTTTGCCAGATTGTTTTGCATGAAGCCCAACATGCTGATGCTAATTCGAAGTAAGTTAAGGAGTTCACTGATATCAGATGCAAATAGACAAATTACTAAATTCTTGCTTTGTTGAATAACATACTAATGATACTCTGCTAAAGTTGATTCACATTAACGTTGTGCTTCATTCTAAATGTTCATGATCTATGCTTTGATAAAGTTTTGCTCTGATTGCCAAGTTATAGTGGTTTTGATGTGCTTGTTGATGTCAAAACTAATAAATATGATATTGGATTGTAACTAATAGGGAATAAATATCCTAATACAAAAACAACAAGTGATGGACGGAATGCTGAACATTGTCAAACATTCACCCCCAGTCACAGATCTGGGTTTAATCCATCGTTTTTTTGCTGCCCGTGCCATTCCAGTTTGGACCCAGCCATATGCAAATCAGTCTTGACCCTGTTCCCCATGGGAACAGTCCAGCCCGAACTGCTAGGCCAGGTCTTCCCTGGACTGGAAACAAGCATCCTGGGACTGGTTTCGGGGTTTCACCCCTCATCAGCCAGGCTAGCTTGAATCCAGTGGCATGGGAAGCACAGGACCCACGTCTGGGCATACCCTTCCCACTTAGGGCGACAAATGCAAAAACAACAAGTGATGGACGGAATGCTGAACATTGTCAAACATTCACCCCCAGTCACAGATCTGGGTTTAATCCATCGTTTTTTTGCTGCCCATGCCATTCCAGTTTGGACCCAGCCATATGCAAATCAGTCTTGACCCTGTTCCCCATGGGAACAGTCCAGCCCGAACTGCTAGGCCAGGTCTTCCCTGGACTGGAAACAAGTATCCTGGGACCGGTTTCGGGGTTTCACCCCTCATCAGCCAGGCTAGCTTGAATCCAGTAGCATGGGAAGCACGGGACCCACGTCTGGGCATACCCTTCCCACTTAGGGCGACAAATGCAAAAACAACAAGTGATGGACGGAATGCTGAACATTGTCAAACATTCACCCCCAGTCACAGATCTGGGTTTAATCCATCGTTTTTTTGCTGCCCATGCCATTCCAGTTTGGACCCAGCCATATGCAAATCAGTCTTGACCCTGTTTCCCATGGGAACAGTCCAGCCCGAACTGCTAGGCCAGGTCTTCCCTGGATTGGAAACAAGCATCCTGGGACCGGATTCGGGGTTTCACCCCTCATCAGCCAGGCTAGCTTGAATCCAGTGGCATGGGAAGCACAGGACCCACGTCTGGGCATACCCTTCCCACTTAGGGCGACAAATGCAAAAACAACCAGTTAGATGTTTTCCAAATTTGTGTTTGCCAGATTGTTTTGCATGGAGCCCAACATGCTGATGCTAATTCGAAGTAAGTTAAGGAGTTCACTAATATCAGATGCAAATAGACAAATTACTAAATTCTTGCTTTGTTGAATAACATACTAATGATACTCTGCTAAAGTTGATTCGCATTAACGTTGTGCTTCATTCTAAGGCCCATATTTATACTTTTTGACGCAAAACTGCGCCATCGCAGTTTTGCGTCAAAAAAATTTGCGCCGGCTAACGCCATTCTGAAGCACCATGCGGGCGCCGTATTTATTGAATGACGTTAGCCGGCGTTAGTCGCCGGCGCCGTCTGGTGTGCGTTAAAAAAAACGACGTACACCAGACAGCGCCGGCGTAGGGGGATATGGAGCTTGGGCGTCAAAAAATGGGGCAAGTCAGGTTGAGGCAATTTTCTCGCCTCAACCCGATTTGCGCCATTTTTTTTCACTCCCAACCCCCATAGAAATGACTCCTGTGTTAGCAAAGACAGGAGTCATGCCCCCTTGCCCAATGGCCATGCCCAGGGGACTTCTGTCCCCTGGGCATGATCATTGGGCATAGTGGCATGTAGGGGGGCACAAATCAGGCCCCCCTATGCCACAACATTTTTAAAAAAAAAACACTTACCTGAACTTACCTTAATGTCCCTGGGATGGGTCCCTCCAGCCTTGGGTGTCCTCCTGGGGTGGGCATGGGTGACAGGGGGTGTCCCTGGGGACATGGGGGGGCACCTGTGGGCTCCTTCAGAGCCCACAGGTCCCTTAACGCCTGCCGTTTGCAGGCGCTAAAAAACGGCGCAAAAGCGGCCGTACGTCATTTTTTTTTGACCCGCCCACTCCCGGGCGTGATTTTTGCCCGGGAGTATAAATCCCACGCACATGCCTCGGAGTCGATTTTTTAGACGGGAACGCCTACCTTGCATATAATTAACGCAAAGTAGGTGTCCACGCTAAAAAATGACGCTAACTCCATGGACTTTGGCGCTAGGCGCGTCTAACGCCAAAGTATAAATATGGAGTTAGTTTTGCGTCGAAATTGCGTCAAAAAAAACAACGCAATTTTCGGCGCAAACGGAGTATAAATATGCCCCTAAATGTTCATGATCTATGCTTTGATAAAGTTTTGCTCTGATTGCCAAGTTATAGTGGTTTTGATGTGCTTGTTGATGTCAAAACTAATAAATATGATATTGGATTGTAACTAATAGGGAATAAATATCCTAACACATAACTAGATTTGTGTGGTTATTCATGGCTGAAAGGTCATGGTGCGTTTGCTGTATTGATCTATATTAAATGTTATTGATTAGCTTAAATGCTTAGCTATTGTGAATATTGAAGGAGATATTGACATATTGACTGTGATGCTAAAGGGATATATCTCTTCTGGGAAGTCTCCAAACGTGGTCAAAAGGTTCATTGGCCTAGACGTGTTTCTTTGTAAGTTTACTGAGCAAGGTTCTGACGCGTTATCACGAGGCAGCCTAACCAAGCTTGTACATTGCTATGTGCTCATTTATGTCCCCATCTGTATTTGTATTCAAATGAATAGCTTGTACGAGACAGATCGCGTGTGAAATTATATCATGTATTTGTTGTAGCACTTCATACCATACGTAAAACCATGGCGAAGTGATTGCTTCACTTTAAGCCGTTCAGAACTGCTAACATCGTACCTATTCCTGGTTTTCTGGAATTATTTCTTAAACAAGACAAAACCAGTACTTTCGTACTCGCGGGTATTCTTTAGCTACTAGTGTTCTCAAGACAAGCCAACCAGTGAAAACCAACAGCTGTGAAAATTCCCATTCGAATGCGAGCCGTAGTCTAAACCGCAACCTTAAGTGTGGAAAATAAATGGTGGCGCACTGGGAAAATATCTTTGGGATTCGTTGTCCTAAAACAATGCATGTGAATCTGTAAATCTGCATATCTGAAGAGGGCAGGGCAGTGGCGTAACGAAACTGGACCACCCCCAGTTGCAAAGAACATGGACCTGGGGCCCCTATGGACTCAGTCAAGCCAGGTGTGGTGCTGAGAAAGAGGGCCGACACCCCCACCCCCTCGGCACCGCGGGGGGCCTTTGTTACGCCACTGGCTTCTATTTTGAGTTCTTGGCCACGCCAGCGTGCTCTTTCTTTTTACAACCAAAAAAAGCCAACGGCATGTCAGACCCAAACAAGACGAGGAAGGCTCAGCATAAGCCCTACACTTTGAACATTCTACAATGGAAACACACGAATCATTTGGGAACAGGCACAAAAGGAAGCATGTTTTAACAACTGTTAACAATCTTTGCTTTCTTGAAATGCTTATTTTGCGAACAAGTTCAGAGGAATTGCTCTAGAATTCACCAGAGACGACTGATACTGAGTCAACAGTGGAACAGCTGCGGCAAGGATAAAAGAAATGCCTAGAAGATGAAAGAAAAGAATGTTAGTAATTTGAGCAGTTATTTTATTTTGTTCCAAGGGGGCGGGGGGGGAGGGTAACACATCAATGCAATAAAGTACGTGGAGTTCACTGTCTTTACTTTGCTCCTGCCAACTGGAAAGGTTTAGTCATTAAAGACAACTGTTTTGCTAAATTACCTCACTCTTGATCCTGGCAGCTCGAACAGAGCACTGAACCAAGTCTTTTCGATTCCCAGTGAGATCATGTAAGCAGAAACAATGTTAAATGGTGTATTTATTTAGTTAGGTGGCTATTCAGATGTTCAGCTAAGCCTTCTACCCTTGTAAACCTGGTCCTTTTGTTGCTTGTATTCTGTGAGCCCCAAGGAGGCAATTGGCTTTACTGAACTAATGCAGTTATTACATGTTTTGTGCACAATGAGCTCCTGGTAAGTGCTTTGTAATGCGAAATACAGGGGAAAGTCCATTAGGGCTGCATTCTATTTCCGCACAGTCTCTCACGAGTAGCACTTGCATTGGGAATTTGCAAAAATATTCCAAGAGCTTCTTGACATCATCTTTACTGCATTGGTCGTACTTTCCATCATTATGTATTTGTATGCACGAATTAGTCTGCTATTCCTTTTTTAGACCCATTAAACATAGGTTGCAATGTAAGTTCGATCCCCCTTTCTTGCATCTTTTGTTCAAAGCTCTTTGCCTATACGTTATGTCTCAAACCAGCAATCGTCCAGACATATGGCTCTACAGGATTTGACTGTGGTGGTGACTTAGCAGATCAACGTAATATGTTAGCCAGCCAATCCACTGCACCATTCCAGGCACTGGCAATCCATTCTAGAGTTAAAAGGCAACATGCTAGCCAACGAATGGTTATCAATTGGAAAGATTTTTTACAAACGATGGTAAATAAACGTTTTGGCTTGTGCATACTTAAAAAAATGGCTGTGTGTAAACACACACACATTCAGGTAGGCAGAGAAAGGCGGAGAATGATGGAGGGTTGAACAGGTGGTGAAAAAGGGGGCAGCTGAGTTTGCATTATTGGAAAACCTTCTGAGTATCTGAAATATATATATCACATTGTCATTGGTTTTGAAAGAATACCACAAAGAATACCATTAGTAATCCATACATACACACACACACACACACACACATATATATATATATATATATATATATACATATCAAGCACATTTTTATTGGTTTTGAGAGAATACCATTAGTAAATGGACAAGAACTGTCAAATAAAGCTACTAAAAAGGGTCACCCTCCCCCACCTCATCCCTACTCAATAAGTCTCTCAGGCAGCGTTCACATCTGACACAGGACTATCAAGCAGATTTACAACAGATGTCCCATTGAAAGAGCTGCAGTAGTTATGTTTTATATCTCAAGACTTTGTTGTCAAGTAGACTGTCCGGTGTATATATCGGACCAATATTAATCCTAGTACCTACTCCTGGCTACCCAGTGGTATATATTGTGTGGTATCCAAGTTACTTATTTTCTAGTTGTTGGCCCGGATCCAGATTTCTGACTGATTGCATATGAGCCCCTTTGTTGCTTGATTGGGCTGAGTTGTCTTCATAGAATTGGTACACTGAGGATCATCTGTAGGGTCCTGATGTGGATCTGAGGATTATCCATGCTCCTGTGAGACCCAACACTTTAACTACCCAAGAGGCCCTATAACTGTTAAAGAGACTAGTTGCTAGTGTTTAACCGTAAGGGACTCCACAACAGCTCGAGGAGTGGTAGACTAAATAGAAGTTAGTTTGACTTGTTTGGTCCATCCACTAGCAAAAAACAGAAACTGGAACATGCAGGAGTGCAAATGCCACGATTCAAGGACCTGACTGTCAAACAAGATTTAATTGTCTGTTGTGTCAATGTATGAAAAAATGTCAAGGAATATCAGAGTAGAGGTTTGGTATTGGTGTCTCGCAGCGAAGAGCTCCTGCGTTCATGGCTGTGTTTTCAGTGCCCTAGCAGGGGCAGAACTGGGTCACCCATGAAACCATTGTTTATGATATGCACAGACAATGTTGCTGCAATAACTGTTTCCTGAGCTTCTTCATAGAAAGCAAGCCTGTTATGGGTCTGTATTTTCATAGAGACACAGAATGAGTGCAGGTAAAGTCTGTGGGTGTGGTGCACACAATGAATCTTGCTGATGCAAGTGGCCATTTAAAAGGTAGTAGTCAATGTCCAAGAGCAGAAGGGAAATGGAGCAAGTAGACCCACAGTGGGGAAAATTGGATAGTCTTACCCACGAAGACAGAGCAGGGCCCCGTTTTGCATTTCTTTTTTCTCGCGCTTGTGGGTGTGCAGGTCCTCTTGTGTGTTTGCCGAAGACCATTCACTGCACTTAATGGCACAGAAGAAACGAAAGAGAGCAGGAGGAAAACGTAAAGAATATAAACATCCTTAAAGGTGTGTCAGGCATGCACCGGTCCTCTGACAGAATATTGTATCTTTGGCGACATTTACAGAGCACTGAAACGCGAAACTAATGTGAATCTCCCCATTGACCCTGCCCCTCCACTGTCCGAACTTGAGAGATTATACAAACCTAACTCGCCTTTTGTGAAGCTCTTCTCCATTGAAACTCCATACTTCTGTATCGAAAAACTCCATGCCATGTTCTTCTATTGTGGATACTCCAGACTTGCTCTTCTCTACTGGGACTCGTTGCAGATGAAATGCTGTTATTCAGGCGCCTAAAAGAACTGTAATGAATACATGGCCACAGCTGCCACGAGCAACCATTCTAAAGTCACGCTCTCTGTTGCAAAGATTCTCTCTATTTTAATAATTGTATTTCATTCGATTTGGTTCTAATCTAGAAACCCTGCTGATGAAACAATCGACAGCCATGAACGTACCGTAATGGCCGTCCTCAGAGCCTCCCGGTGAGAAGGGAGAGAGACAGAGTAAAGCAGACAGAGCCAAAGAGAAGTACCACAGCGTCAATCCAAGCAAGTTCTTTTTATTAAAATTCATGGAAAACAAGAGCTGTTAAAAAAAGAATACACAGAACAGACAGCATTAATATTTATTGCGGTATTAATATTTATCAGCGAGCCTGGCTCGCTTTGTTCTCTCCCCCTCCAACGCTGAGCTCCCTGTTATTCAAGCTGCTCGCCATTAGCTCGCGTCCTCCCCAGTGCCCAGAGCTTCGGAAAGGCCTGGCCCAGCTCCAGCTCACTTACGCTTAAATGGACACTCGAGCTCCGACAGACACACAGCTAAATAGAGGCCAATAATTCAATACAGTATGACTGTACTGGGGCTGCTAGTAAATCCATCAAGCAGTAAATATCATCTGAAGCCAATGCAAGCTTTTATCTTTCCAATTTGGTGTATGTCTGTGTGAAGCCTGAGCATTCAGTGAATCATGTAATTTATTCTGCAGCGCAGAGCAGGGCCTGTCTCAGACATCATATTGACTTTTTTCCCATCTGTCAGGGCAGTCAGCGCTCTGCTTCTCTGCCAGCGAGTCCCATTACATTTATTCCTTTTCCTCAAGCGCGAGGGGGGAAGAACACATTTTTTTCAGATGAGCGAAGCTTAAGAAAGGCATTTCAACATGATTACAGCGGCATGTTAAACATGGGCCCTAACCAGTGAGTTCAATCAGTGCACGCACACGATCCCAAGTGCTTGAGATGTACTCGGACGGTTTCACTGTGTTATTAGGCTGCCAAAGCAGCGTGCTCTTTCCCTTTTCTGTGCTAGTCAACGGAGGATAATTTCTTTTCGTTTCTTGGCCTGCAGATGTATACATTGCTAGTCTTTTAAAGGAGTAGAGTTAAAAATGGAAACGAGAGGAAACACAACTGTTCTTTTTAACACATCTAATATCTCTACCACCAACAAAATACATTTTTGCATGTGGGCTTTGTTTGATAATGTCTGCTTGGGATTTGAGATGTCTTGCGACATCATTCACTTGATGGCAATTTTTCAATCATTTCATTATTGTTCATTGGTGTAAATGTGGAATTATTCGTATAGTTCCTAGTAGTTTAAGAAGTCTTGATTGGCAAACAAGTGGATGGGTTCCAGGAACCAGGTTAGGAAAATCATGATGCAGGTCAAGTGGGAAACTGTAAAATAGAGAGGTGGAGTTTAGGATTTCTCTTTTACTATTGGGCAGGAGGTGGAGGAGAGAAAATCATACATTTAAATATATTACTGCCCTATTAGGAAATTCATCTTTTCTTGTACCTGATTTGGAGTTTGGCAGACAGGATACTATGTTGAAATGGCAGAGGAGTACCCTCTTTGCCAAGCTCTTGGTAAGCCCACCCAATTTTGAGTTACCAGATTTACGCCAACAGAGTAAAATGTATTCCATCAGCATAAACCTTCCTCCAATGGCCAGAGGGAGTACAGGCCATTAGAGATAAGCCCTCCAACCATCTGTCCTCTTTAGAGTGGGGAGTCAGAAGGAGTTTTTCACCGTCCACAACCGACAAGAATATCCCAATGGTGAGAAACTGCAATAAGTACTTTTCTAAAATCAAAGTCCTGCTTTGGGAGCTTGTTTTTAAAAAAGTGAAAACTTTTAAAGGTGCTGTAGCATCTCTCCTTAGCAGGAAAATGCTTGAATGGGATCAATGGATCTTTGGACCCCGCATAAGGGTGTGGAGGAAAAATTATTAAATTTAACAGCAAACTAAATTCAAATACAACAGTATGACCAATGTGGCCACACAAGAAAACCTCCAGTCTGAAATAAAGTTACAAGTGTTTATTAGAAGCTCAAACTCAAAGACATGTAGATAGTTCTCAAAACAAAGTTATAAAGGTACAAAATCACCAAGGGTTGACCAAGTCAATGAAAAAGGCTAAAACAAACTAATATCAGGAGAACTAAACAGTCAACAAAAACAATACAAAACATCAGAAAAATCACCTGATGTACAGAGAAAAGGTGATGCTCAGTTCTTACAAGCATCAAGGCAATATAAATGAATTTACGTTTAGCTAATTTGGGAAAGGGAAAACCTACTGATTAGCCAATCAAGGATTAACATGTGCTAGGCTAAACACCTGGCAAAAAGCACAAAAAGGTGAAAAAGAACTTGAGAAATGGAAATCTGGGGAAACATGTAACTAAGATTTGCAAAAATAAGTAAAAAGAAAAAGAAAGGCATCAACAATTTAGAAGCTCGGCAAAGAGCCTTCTTCTCTGGGTCACAGGAAAATCTCTCTAAATCTCAGCAATGCATTTCAAAGGGACAAAGGGTAGGTTGGGCTATATCTCTCAGAGTCCAAAGGTTCAGCAAGCATCCAAGGGTGGGGAAGGTCTGCTTTGCGGGGTCTGGAGTGGGACTCTCCTCAAGGGGAAATCGAGGAGAGTGCTCAAAGAAGAATGTGAGGTGAATCCATCTAAGGAATGATGTATTAAAGTTCATAGAGCACAATGATTTGTCAATTCATCATTCCATATGATGCAGAAGATGTAACATCCAATAAAAATCAGTCGTGCAACACAGGCTGCAACATTTTCAAAAGTTCCCATTACCAAGAGGTAGAAGGTATTCCATCTGGTCTCATCCATGTGAGTTGAAAGTTTTGTATATGTTACCAGTCCCACAGTTCAGAATGATCTGAGCTCAAGGCCAGGTTCTCATCCTCTATATGTGTAAAACAATAAAACATCTAAGCCAGATTTCTCATAAGAATTTAGGCCTTCATTACGAGTGTGGCGGTCCAAGGACCACCACACTTGTGGTGACGGTCGGACTGCCACACTCAAGGCGTTCCAACATCCACATTACAACCCTGGTGGGCAGACCCACCTAAAGACCACTGTCCTCGCCAGGAACATGGTTCCCGATGTGATGATGGCAGCCTGAGTTGTACTCAGCTAGGGTGGCACTGAACGCAAGACGCCTGGCTGATTAGAACTCAGAATTCCACCAGCCTTTCCAATGCAGAGACCCCACCATGGAAAGGCTGGCAGAAAGCCAATGCCAGTGGCTATGGGGGGGGGCTGCACCATCGGAATGCACACTATCTGCTTTGCAGACAGTGCACATTCCGAGAGTGCTGGAATGCTACAATACTGTCCTCGGCTCCCCTAGGGAGCTGAGACCAAAATTGTAGCACTGCTCACAGTGGGCAGCCCACCGGGAACTGGGTAATTCATTGTTCCCTCCGGTCAGTCTGGTGGGATTATTGTAATGTGCTCCAGGGGCACATCACTGCCATGGCGGTGGCATCCTCCCCACGAGATTGGCGGTCCTGCGGTGGGACCGCCAAACTCAAAATGGGGCCCTAAGTCTGAGGCAAAGGTTCACATTAACAAGAATGACTAAGCATTTCCTTTACAATCCCGAAGCAGGGCCTTGCAGGCCTCACTTAAACTAATGCAAATGAATTAAAACAGCTCATTCATTCATGTTTTTAATACACATTAAGCGTTCTAACCCATAACTCAGTATTAATAAGCTACCTGACTCATTCATGTTACAATACATTTAAAGTGTTAGCCCTTTCATGTAACTGTAAAACATTCCTACATGTTCTACATTTACAAATTACTTTTAAAAGGTTTCTTACATAAAATCTATCATAATTTTAGTGCACATTATTAGTTGTCATCATGAATTGTAGCATAATAACAAATTAATTGATTCTACATTAACTTTAATAGTTATACTGCATACATCTTAATGACTAACCTACAGTGGATGCACAATAATATGGCTTGTTATTGCACCACTTTACATCAGAACTATTAGTACTTAATGCATAAACTGTCATGTATAGATGATCACTGTGACATGAGGAATAGTAGTTAAAATTTCTGCTATTCCCAAGGTTTGGTGGGAGTGCCTGTTACCAACAATAGATACACATCAAACTAGTAAATGGCTTTGTATAATCAACTATGATGACGCTTCATACAAACATTGAGCCTCACTTACAGTGTCATTGCGCCACCATTGCGTATATTTTTTACAATGTAGTGGTGGTGCAAGCAGTTCTCTAGACTGCTATACATTTACAAGCTGACACATTGGGCCCAATGAGTCAGTTTGTAAAGCCTTGCATCACGTTATACCTGCACCAGGTATACTGTATGCAAGGTAGGTGTTCCCACAGGAAAAGTCATGAAGAACTGACATAGTGAAATTTACATTTCAAGTCGTCACTCTGCGACTTCACTACATCCAAATTTTACCATCTGCTCAGAGCAAATATAAAACTAATGCAGGGCCTTTCCAAATAGGGGCCTCCTGGCATTGCTGGAGAGCATCATTTTCTGACACTAGTCCAGCAATGCATGAGTTTAGCACCACAGATGCAGAATTTCTGGTGCATCTGTGAAAAGGTGTGCCATGGAGCTCTGTACTGTAAACACAGCACATCCATTCTGTCGTTAGGAGGTCATAGGGCAGCTCAAGCAATGTGATGCATTTGAGCCGATGCATCGGTTGTTGTAAATGAGGCTGATGCAGTGCTCACTGCTGGGCCGGCGGTGAACTCTAAATTTGGCAGGTAGAGTAAAGGCAGGGTGGAGGAAGTAAAGTCCTCTGACACCTTAACTGGCTTTACTTCATCTGGCGAAGTCTAAATTCAACCCTAAAGGATCAAATGGAATAATGCATAAACAAGATTTAGAATATCTGACCTAATGTGCAGTCCATTATTTAGGATTGTATTTGCAAATTGCTAACACTTGTAATGTCACATTGAGCAAATAATTACTCAAGTGAATGATGGCAGACCACCTAGTAATGGCTATGTGTAATTGAAGGATTTGCATGGCTCACATTTTGTTCTTCTGTGCAGGAATATGTACCAGTTGCTATCAAAGAAACAATGAACCACCCTCACAGCCAGACTGGAAATCAAAAGAACTCTGGCAAAAAATGTTCAAATCAGCTATATTCCTTGCCCCTCCATTAGCAACCATCCATCCATCTAGCCAGCCAGCCATCCATCCATCCCTCTTCTATCTGTCTTTTTACCCCTCCTTTTCTCTCTCTCTCTCTCTGTCTCTCTCTCTCTGTGTCTCTCTCTCTCTCTCTCCTCTCTCACTAACTTACTGTCCTTCATTATACCCACTCTGGGCCTGCTCGTCCAGACTGATTATCACATACATTTAACTGTCCTGATGTTTACTTCTTAAAGGACTTTTAATCTGGTATTTACTATCAGACCCAAAGTGTATTCTCAGGTATTCTGAGAGACAGTGTAGTACAATTATTCAAAGTAGTAATACTGCTTATCAGCTTAAAATGATTATGATACCATTTACTGTGGTCTCTCAATATTGTCCTTCTCATTTGGGACTTTAGTTGTTGGAAGATACACAGGTACCCATATTCGGTTACACCATACAAATTGTCAAGATTTATACTCAAAAATATTGTTTGTCTATAATACATAATGGTTTAAAATATTGCCATTGCAAAAGTAAAATGGACAAAATATTGATGGTAAATATTTCATATTCACAATAACATAAACGTTTAAAATGGGGTTTAATATGTTGTACGTTGTTTTATTGTGTTATATTATTATATTTATAATTCATTCTTTTTGTGATTTTTTTGTAATTATGTTTTTTTCAAAATATTATAATATTGTCTTAATTTAGAGTTACTGGATTCATTTGAAGGTCATTATTTTTAAATGGTTTGTAGGTACATTCTTAGTTGTTCTTATTTGTTTACTTGCTTAATACATTTTGCATTTTAAGTGTTATGTTGTGGGATTTATTGAGGGTTTAGATAAGTAGTGTTTTAAATAAACATTTTATAAATTATTAATAATTGACTAATGTATGAAATATCTACATACTTTATTTGGAATGTGCTATTTTTTTAATTAGTCTTAAAATACACATTTTGCATATATTCTTTTAAAGTTAATAATTATTTTGCAAAATGTGGAGTGTATTGTGGTTTGGGTTGGCAGTGTTATTTGTAAAGTGTTCAATAAATATTCTCATTACTTTTATTTTTGGAATTTGTAATGCTTGACATTTTTATTTCTTATTTTCAAATTCTTAATGTTTGGGGCTGTAGGGTCTATTAATGCAAAAGGTGTAGTTCTCGAAAAAAGTTTTACTTATTAATTTAGATTGATTGATTTATATCTAAATTATTTTTTAATTTTTATTTTTTAAATGTAACTTATTATGTATGCAACCACATGACTATTTTCTATAAATTATTTACATAGATTTTTATATGGGTAGTGCTGTATTTTGGAGTATTGAATGGGTTGTGATTTCTAAATGTAAATAATAAAGTAATATTAATTTAATATTTTAATATATGCAAAATCTGCTTATTCTCACAGTAGTTGTTTTGTTTTTCATTTTTCATATTTTTTTAATGTGGGATATTTGAGAATCGTGTTTTTTCATTTTTAATGTCATAGTTTGCATACGTGTTTAGCAATTTGAATAAAATGGAATATTTTACTTGTGTACTTATAATATTTAGGTGTATTGAATCTGCCACATCCACGGTATGCACTTTTGTATCAAGGTTTGTTACCCTGGAGGTAAAATACTAAATCTGTCTCTGATCCCTATGTAAGCACATACACCAAAAATGGTAAAATCTCCCCAATGTATTTGCGTTACCGAATGTTTTCTGGACTGGAGTTAGACTTATAAATCTGACCACTCAGTGAATGAAATTTCCACTACGTTTGTTAGATTCCAATCAAAATAGTGAATAACCACCCCGCCTCCAATGTAAACACTTTCCTCAATGATTGCTATGCTGGAATTAGACTATTAAATCTGATCATCCAATGCATGCACTTTTTGTTAGAATAATAAATCTGAACACCAGCCCCCAAAATGTCTGTTAGTCTGGAGTTAGCGTTAGAATAGGAAATCTGACCCCCTCCATTTAACACTTTCCCAAATGTTTGTGATTGGAATATATTTCAATTCTCCCCTGTTTTATACCAGAATCTGCAATAAACAGTTCATAAGTACACTGTTGCATGTATATATATAAGTTGCCAGGTTCTTTTTTTTAGCTTTGTACCATTATAAAACCTTCTCTGAAGGAAGTCCTCAACACCAGGAGGGACACTGTGGCACAACAAGGGGCCCTTGACACTAGCCTGGACGATGAACTGCCCACCACCTCCGCCGGTGCTAGTGGACAAGAGGCACTGCCACAGGACCACCACACCAGCACCCCCTGCAGAGGATGAACCACCCCGTAAACGGTCCCTGAGATCCAGGACAAAGACAGAGAACGATGCCAAGACCCCAGCCAAGAAATGAGACCACCCTGAATGTCATCCTTCTGTCCCGCTTTGTCACCCTGTCCATCCTCAAACTGCCCCAGCTCCACTTCCTATGCCCATTTGGACAATGCACCTGTGAGACTAATAGACTGGACTCTGCCATGGACATTCCTCCACCATCACCCCTCACCATTTTACAACCCCCTCCAATATTGAGCACTTAAATAAACACGCTTGAAGCACAAATCAATCTGGAGTCAGTCTGTGATTTTGAAATAATGTATTAGCAATTACAGTGTCAAAATGCTCTTTCAAATGTAATGTCGACATACCTATGTCACACAGCTCTAGTCCATGAGGAAACAAAGTAGATATCACACATTGGGTCCCACATCTGTGAAATCGTAAGGGAAAGTGACAACTCAGTGACCATACACTGGGTGAAAACGACAGACAGTTGAGAGGTAGTCGTGTTAAAGTACATGTAGTAAGCAGGTTTGTATTCTTACCTGTGTCTCACTGGAAATATTGCAGGATCACCGAGTTCCTGTTGTCGATGTCCTCTTCTTCTGCTTCCTCGTCTTCAGTGTCCACAGGCTCCACAGCTGCAACAACACTGCCATCTGGACGATCCTCCTGCAGAAAAGGCACCTGTCATCACAAAGCTAAGTTGTGAAGCATACAGCAGGCCAAACTGATCTGGCACACCTTCTTTGGTGAGTAGAATAGGGATCCACCTGTCATATGGAGGCATCTGAACCTGGCCTTCAGGAGGCCGAAGGTCCGCTCTATAATCCGCCGAGTTCACCCATGGGCCTCATTGTAGCGTTCCTCTGGCCTTGTCCTGGGATTCCTCACTGGGGTCAATAGCCATGACAGGTTGGGGTAACCAGAGTCACCTGTAAATGGCGAGGGACAACTGTTAGACACACACTAACCTGGAGGGATATCCCCAGACAACCATTCCCACTGACTTGCTTCCAGGTGCTCACCTAATAGCCACACACGGTGCCTCTGGAGTTGACCCATCACATAAGGGATGCTGCTATTCCGCAGGATGTAAGCGTCATGCACTGAGTCAGGGAATTTGGCATTAACATGGGAGATGTACTGGTCTGCCTAACACACCATCTGCACATTCATGGAATGATAACTCTTCCGGTTTTTGTACACCTGTTCACTCCTGCGGGGGGGGGTACCAAAGCCACATGTGTCCCATCAATGACACCTATGATGTTGGGGAAATGTCCCAGGGCATAGAAGTCACCTTTCACTGTAGGCAAATCCTCCACTTGAGGGAAAACGATGTAGCTCCGCATGTGTTTCTGCAGGGCAGACAGCACTCTGGACAACACGTTGGAAAACATAGGCTGGGACATCCCTGATGCTATGGCCACTGTTGTTTGAAATGACCCACTTGCAAGGAAATGGAGTACTGACAGCACCGGCACTTGAGGGGGGATTCCTGTGGGATGGCAGATAGCTGACATCAGGTCTGGCTCCAGCTGGGCTCACAGTTCCTGGATTGTCTTTCCTCCATTGTCGACAGGTCCACCAGCGGTCTGTACACCGGAGGATGCCAACATCTCCTCATATGTCCCAGTGGACGGTGCCTATGAAGGACAACAGCGAGCACAGAGTCAACCAACTCAGAGGTACGTACCCACAGCTTACACAGAACACAAATCATAATCCGAAATTTGGCCTGTATGAGTGTTGAGGCAAGGCCTAGGTATGTGTGACGCAGTGAAAAATTAAGCCATGTGGGCCCCTGAAATGGCGGCTGTCTGACCTGTAAAGTGGGACAATGGGATGTGAGGTAACTGCGCTGGCATTGTACACCGTCGCGGTAGGCAAAGACCGCAGCACAATTCTGCATTGGTTAACATTTGACCCTATGGGTCCCCGGAGCCAATGACGATGTACGCCGGCGGTGATGGTACGCACCGCCGTGGACGTGACCGGCATTTTCCATCTGTTCAATCACTCGATACCTGATCTTCGACAGGAGAGGACTGTTAGAAATGGGGTTTCTGGTTGGCTAGGGTATGCACCTCAGCCAGGCAGAACTTACCCACTCGAGTCAGGGCAAGGGAGTTACACGTCCAAGATAACCCCTGCTCACCCCCTTGGTAGCTTGGCACGAGCAGTCAGGCTTAACCCGGAGGCAATGTGTAAAGCGTTTGCACAACAGACACATACATGTGACGCAATATCCCCACCACAAAGGAAACACAACACCAGATTATATGAAAATATACTGTATTGTACACAACGTAATTATTAGACCAACATCACATAACAGTACTATCCTGCTACCTTAGCAGTTGTCAGAACGTTACACATTAGTTACTCTGCAAACTAGCAGTAGTCACACATAACACACAGGTTACTCAGTATTCTGCAACATAAGCAGTAGTCAGGAAACACGTTATCACATTAGAACACTTGTCATAAGAATATCATAAAACGCCCATAGTAGGAACATTAGAAAACCTATGGCAAGTTAGGGAAACATATTTAGCAAGTCATGCCCATAAAAGGAACATGTGCACACATATGTCAAAGCATCAGGGAACAGGTAGGCAATACATCATAATTAATAAAGTCTGTAGAAAGAACTTTAGATTATCATCATATTGGTCCATTTTAGACAGTACCTGTTTTGATGAAGCAGGCACCCTCCGTGCCTGAAGACAAAGAAGAAAGGGGCCCCCAGCGCTCCTCTGCGCAATGAGGGGGCCTCCTTAGAGTCCTGGGGGAGAGGGGGGCGGCACGCACCCCCTCCGACTGTTGACGGGCCCCTCCTGGGGCCCGCGACCACTGGGGGCCCCCCGGGCCTCCACCGGCCCTCCTGTGGGGGGCCCAGGTCACCCAATACTGGTAGAGGGGAGGGGGGGCGCCTCGCACCCCCTCCTTGCTGCCACACGGGCCCCTCCGGGGGACCCGCTAACCTCTGGGGTCTCCCTGGGCCTCCGTGGCCCTTCCTCGAAGGGAGACCCCTAACTGGGATGATCCTGGCCCGCGAGGGGGCCAACGAGGGAGCCGGGGGCCAGGGCGAGCCTCCGGCGAGGCAGCCGCCCGGCCCAAGGTAACAGTGGAGTCCTCCGGGACTCCGGCACGCGAGGGAGAGGCGTCCTCCTCTCCCTCGCTGTCCGGATGACGACGCGGCCCAAGGTGGGGCCTGTTGGTGCCCCCGGGGCGCTTTGAAAAGCGCGCGTACCCCGGGAGCACGCTAGGAGCGTGCTAGCTCCTTCTTTGGTTTTTGTACGTGCCCCGGGGGCACTGGAGACAGCGCGGACCTCGCGCTTAAAGACAAATGCTCTGCCCGGGCTGCGGCGGTGATTCTAGCACACAAAAGGCGCCGTAGAGAGCGCAAAGGCATCAAGAGGCTCCCGGGTTGCGGCGGTGAATTTCCATCAAGCGCTTTTCACAGCGCTAAGACAATTGTGCAGCCTGGGCTGCGGCGGTGAGTTCCCTGGGCACAAGAAAGGCGCTTTTCAAAGCGCTAAGATACTCATGCTGCCTGGGCTGCGGCGGTGATCTTCTACAGCCTTTCCATAAGAGCGCTTTTCCCCTAAGCGCTAAGACAATGTCATAGAAAATCGGTGCAGGGGTCAGGGGCCACAGCACCCTGCCCCTGGGAACAGTAATCAAGGAAAAGGTACAGGGCTGGTGGGCCCAGCTACAGGCCAGCACAAGGGGTGCAGATGGTGGCAATTCCTCCTAATGACCAGGCAGGTCACAGGTCAGCACAGCAGCAGCAGTCCAAGGCGGTTTCCTGGTGAGTCCATTCATCAGCGTTCTGTGTCCAGTTTCAAGTTCCAAGAATGTTCAAATTGTGGGGAAAATTCCCCTGTACTTATAGTCCATTTTTACAGTGTTTTACAATGCCAGGGAGAGGAGGTTCCAGCCAGTTACAACTGGTTCTGGGAGTGCCCCCTCTCTCCTTTCAGCACAGGCTCCAAACATCAGTGGGGGGTTAACGACCCTATTGTGTGAGGCCAGGGCACAGCCTTTACAAATGTAGGTGTGCCCGCCTCTCCCTTCTCTCAGCCCAGGAAGACTATTCAGTATGCAGATGCACCTCGGTGACACCTCCACCCTCCCTGTGTACAGGCTGTCTGAAAAGTGTGCACAAAGCCCCAACTGTCACTCTGCCCAGACGTGGATTGGAGTCAAGCTGCAAAACACCAGAATCATAAGCACAGATAAATGCGCACTTTCTAGAAGTGGCATTTCTGTGATAGTAATAAAAAATACACCCACACCAGTAAGCAGTATTTATTATCCCCATCACAACCATACCAAACACGCCTATGCTACCCCTCATAAATCAGACAATACCCCTTACACATAAGGCAGGGCAATTCTAATGCAATCCTATGAGAAGGCAGCACTCACAGCAGTGAGACAGCAAGTTAGGCTGTTTGTCACTACTAGGACAGGCCATGCAATATGGCACATGTCCTGCCTTTCTACAGGGCAAAAAGACTAGGGATGTCCATGCGTATGGCCAAAAGTCCAACACAACCCCCTACCAGCCAAAATCCAGGGGAGAACAATCAATATCTTGATGTACTTTCCTGATTGGGGCGATAGAACAAGGACCCAGGCCCACAACAGCAGGGGCATGTTCCAGTTCTACGCCTTCCTGACTCCACTGGGATCTCTCTGTCAATGCGTCCCAGGCAGCCTAGACCAACCCACTGGGATTCTCTAGCTGCCAGTGGCCAGAACCAGGCCCTAGGCCATCTAGGAGCCTCTGGTCTCTGAAACCATAAGGAGTGGGGGGCGGTAGCCCCAGGCGCAAAGCAACCTGTCTCCACTCCATTTCTGATCAGTTCAGGGGCTCTACCCTGCCACTGATCCACCAACCTAGGGTCCGCACCCATAGGTTCTACAGGGGCTAGAGGCGAGGCTCTCCTCCCTCTACCCCTCCTTCTAGGATCCCGCCCTCCTCTCCTAGGAGGGGTATCACCAGAATCCACACTTGCCAGGGTGCTGGGTACAGCAGCCCTGCACAACTTTCTCGTCAGCCCAGGATCACTACCTGGCGACTGACCACCCAACCTAGGGACGACACCCCTGGGTTGCACCGGTGTCCGGGGCGGGCTTCCCCCTCCCTGAACCCCAATTCCAGAGTCCTGCGTCTCCCCACCTCGGGAGAAGCCACCAGAAGTTTCACACAGGGGGGTGAGCACACTAACCGCCCCCCCAACCAGGTCAGAGTTTACCCCCTGAACCTGTCTATCTAGTCCAGGGACGACACCCTTAGACTGGACCATTGCCCAGCGAACCAGGACTTCCTTGGGAGCACACCTACCCCCTACCAGATCAGAGCTTACCCCCTGAATCTGGCAATCCAACCCAGAGTCACTACCCTGCAGTTGAACCACTGCCTGGCGCACCAGGACTTCCTTGGGAGCACACGTACTCCCCATCAGGTCAGAGTTTACCCCCTGAACCTGATCATCCAACCCAGAGTCACCACCCTGCGGTTGAATCATTGCCTGGCGCACCAGGACTTCCTGGGGGGCACACCTACCCCCCACCAGGGAAACACTTTCCCCAAGGGCCACACAAGAGTCTGGCTGGCGCAGGTCTCCTGACCTCTGCCCATCGGACAGAGTCTGGATTCCTCCCAGCCCAGAAATGGTCTCACCAAGGTCATTCCTGGGGGGCTCTGCTCTCAGAGCTGACCCCTGACCCTCCAGGTTCTCCACTGGGGCCCGCAGCCCCCTCTCAACCCTATGTCTGGATTTCCGCCTCCTCCGCTGTAGAGCGAGACTACCAGACACCAGGACCGGCGGAACGCTATCACCAGCCACCCGCCTAAGTCCTAATGACAAAATGGGATCCTTCTGAACAGCTGGCCCTACGGCACAGGTTAGGCTCACCTCCTGGCGTTCACTCATGGAACCTTCAGGGGCCTGGGACGGTATCTTGGGCACCTTGGGCCTCAGCCCAGCCCCATTCCCTCTCCTCGGAGACGGGACATGGGGTCCCTCACCCATCCCAGTCCACTGGGACCTACCTGGGACACTCCATTCCTTTCCCACCACACCTTGTTGGGAAACACCTAGACCACTCTCATTAGGAACACCCCCTAATGTCACACCAGACCCTCTGGTACGCAACCAGAAGTCTGCCTCCTTTGCAAGCTCCCTGGGGTCAGAGAGCTCACACACTGACAAGTGTAGGCGTAACTCTGAAAAACAACAACGAAACAGGTGCTCTCTGAGAATCAGATTAAACAGCCCTTCAAAATTGTTTACTGTGCTACCCTTCACCCATCCATCTAGTGCAATGCAGCAATCCTCCACAAACTCCTCCCAAGACTGGTGGGACAGTTTCTTACCACCCCTAAACCTTTTTCTGTATTCCTCAGGGGAAAAACCATACTTCACAATCAGTGCGTTCTTCACAGCGGAGTACCCCTCCCTGTCACTCTTTTCTAGAGTCAGTAGGGCATCCCTCCCCTCCTCAGGAATAAAACTCCCTAGGCCAGTTCCCCAATCCTTCTCAGGGATACTGCGCTCTACCAGAGCCCTCTCATATTTCTTTAACCACTGACGTATGTCACCCCCCTCTTGGAACCTAGGTACCAGATCTATGGGTATGTGAGGAACATCTTTGCTACAGCACTGTACATTGCTGCCACCACTGGACTCCACCTGCAGCGCTGGTGAGTCCAGAACCTTCAGACTGCGCTCTAGAGCGAGTCTTTCTCTGGCAAAGGCCCTCTCTGCCTCTGCCATTCTCTCCTGTACTAAGGCCTTCTCTACCTCAGCCCTTCTCTCCTCAACAGCTAGGCGCGCTAACTGCAACTTCAGGTCCCTCTCTTCCCGCCTATCTCTTAGCTCATCAGGCGTCAAGGAATGAGAGGTAGCCCTGCTTCTTACACTGGACCCAGCAAGGGACTCCCTATCACTGGGGCCTTCCCTGTCAACTGGCGTCCCCAACCGGTCATTCTCACCCTCCTGATCAGTCTCTCTACCACTCTCTAGGGATGAGGTCTGGGAGCCCTCCCATTGGGAACCCTCGCTACACTCAGGATCCTCTGGGTACCCCCTAAGCACACTCCCTCCCTGGGTAAATGTCACAAACCTTTCAAAGAAATTCAGAGATCTCCTTAGGTCCCCTTCTACAGGCAGCCCTCTCTCTCTACAGAACCCCTCTAATTCCCCCTGCGTGTAAAACGGCAGGTCCTCTAAATCAAAGGTAAGCCCCATCTTGAAAAGGTACAAATAACTCAACTGTGACAATCACAATACCCAAGCGTGAGAACTGAAAACAGGAAAAATGACCAAAGAGAGAAAGTTAAGAGAAGCCAAACATGTGATGGTCTAAACGCAATCCTTGTAGTGAAATAATGAGTCACAATGGTATTGTGCAAGCGCAAGTCCTATCCTCACCGCTGACAACCAATGTTAGAAATGGGGTTTCTGGTTGGCTAGGGTATGCACCTCAGCCAGGCAGAACTTACCCACTCTAGTCAGGGCAAGGGAGTTACACGTCCAAGATAACCCCTGCTCACCCCCTTGGTAGCTTGGCACGAGCAGTCAGGCTTAACCCGGAGGCAATGTGTAAAGCGTTTGCACAACACACACATACATGTGACGCAATATCCCCACCACAAAGGAAACACAACACCAGATTATATGAAAATATACTGTATTGTACACAACGTAATTATTAGACCAACATCACATAACAGTACTATCCTGCTACCTTAGGTTACTCAGTATTCTGCAACATAAGCAGTAGTCAGGAAACACGTTATCACATTAGAACACTTGTGATAAGAATATCATAAAACGCCCATAGTAGGAACATTAGAAAACCTATGGAAAGTTAGGGAAACATATTTAGCAAGTCATGCCCATAAAAGGAACATGTGCACACATATGTCAAAGCATCAGGGAACAGGTAGGCAATACATCATAATTAATAAAGTCTGTAGAAAGAACTTTAGATTATCATCATATTGGTCCATTTTAGACAGTACCTGTTTTGATGAAGCAGGCACCCTCCGTGCCTGAAGACAAAGAAGAAAGGGGCCCCCAGCGCTTCTCTGCGCAATGAGGGGGCCTCCTTAGAGTCCTGGGGAAGAGGGGGGCGGCACGCACCCCCTCTGTACTGTTGACAGGCCCCTCCTGGGGCCCGCGACCACTGGGGGCCCCCCGGGCCTCCACCGGCCCTCCTGTGGGGGGCCCAGGTCACCCAATACTGGTAGAGGGGAGGGGGGGCGCCTCGCACCCCCTCCTTGCTGCCACACGGGCCCCTCCGGGGGACCCGCTAACCTCTGGGGTCTCCCTGGGCCTCCGTGGCCCTTCCTCGAAGGGAGACCCCTAACTGGGATGTTCCTGGCCCGCGAGGGGGCCAACGAGGGAGCCGGGGGCCAGGGCGAGCCTCCGGCGAGGCAGCCGCCCGGCCCAAGGTAACAGTGGAGTCCTCCGGGACTCCGGCACGCGAGGGAGAGGCGTCCTCCTCTCCCTCGCTGTCCGGATGACGACGCGGCCCAAGGTGGGGCCTGTTGGTGCCCCGGGGGCGCTTTGAAAAGCGCGCGTACCCCGGGAGCACGCTAGGAGCGTGCTAGCTCCTTCTTTGGTTTTTGTACGTGCCCCGGGGGCACTGGAGACAGCGCGGACCTCGCGCTTAAAGACAAATGCTCTGCCCGGGCTGCGGCGGTGATTCTAGCACACAAAAGGCGCCGTAGAGAGCGCAAAGGCATCAAGAGGCTCCCGGGTTGCGGCGGTGAATTTCCATCAAGCGCTTTTCACAGCGCTAAGACAATTGTGCAGCCTGGGCTGCGGCGGTGAGTTCCCTGGGCACAAGAAAGGCGCTTTTCAAAGCGCTAAGATACTCATGCTGCCTGGGCTGCGGCGGTGATCTTCTACAGCCTTTCCATAAGAGCGCTTTTCCCCTAAGCGCTAAGACAATGTCATAGAAAATCGGTGCAGGGGTCAGGGGCCACAGCACCCTGCCCCTGGGAACAGTAATCAAGGAAAAGGTACAGGGCTGGTGGGCCCAGCTACAGGCCAGCACAAGGGGTGCAGATGGTGGCAATTCCTCCTAATGACCAGGCAGGTCACAGGTCAGCACAGCAGCAGCAGTCCAAGGCGGTTTCCTGGTGAGTCCATTCATCAGCGTTCTGTGTCCAGTTTCAAGTTCCAAGAATGTTCAAATTGTGGGGAAAATTCCCCTGTACTTATAGTCCATTTTTACAGTGTTTTACAATGCCAGGGAGAGGAGGTTCCAGCCAGTTACAACTGGTTCTGGGAGTGCCCCCTCTCTCCTTTCAGCACAGGCTCCAAACATCAGTGGGGGGTTAACGACCCTATTGTGTGAGGCCAGGGCACAGCCTTTACAAATGTAGGTGTGCCCGCCTCTCCCTTCTCTCAGCCCAGGAAGACTATTCAGTATGCAGATGCACCTCGGTGACACCTCCACCCTCCCTGTGTACAGGCTGTCTGAAAAGTATGCACAAAGCCCCAACTGTCACTCTGCCCAGACGTGGATTGGAGTCAAGCTGCAAAACACCAGAATCATAAGCACAGATAAATGCGCACTTTCTAGAAGTGGCATTTCTGTGATAGTAATAAAAAATACACCCACACCAGTAAGCAGTATTTATTATCCCCATCACAACCATACCAAACACGCCTACGCTACCCCTCATAAATCAGACAATACCCCTTACACATAAGGCAGGGCATTTCTAATGCAATCCTATGAGAAGGCAGCACTCACAGCAGTGAGACACCAAGTTAGGCTGTTTGTCACTACTAGGACAGGCCATGCAATATGGCACATGTCCTGCCTTTCTACATACATGGCACCCTACCCATAGGGCTAGCTAGGGCGTACTTTAGGGGTGACTTACATGTAGTAAAAGGGGAGTTCTGGGCCTGGCAAGTAAATTTAGATGCCAGGTCCCTGTGGCAGAAAACTGCGCACACAGGCCCTGCGCTAGCAGGCCTGAGACAGGTTTGAAAGTCTACTTCAGTGGGTGGCGCAAGCAGCGCTGCAGGCCCACTAGTAGTATTTAATTTACAGGCCCTGGGTATAGGGATACCACTGTACAAGGGACTTATAGGTAAATTAAATATGCCAATTAGGTATAAGCCAATCATACCAACTTTAGATGGGAGAGCACCTGCACTTTAGCACTGGTCAGCAGTGATAAAGTGCTCAGAGTCCTAGAGCCAACAGCGAAAGGTCAGAAAAACCAGGAGAAAGGAGGCAAAAAGACTAGGGATGACCATGCGTATGGCCAAAAGTCCAACAAGGACCTACACTGCAAGTGCTGCTGTGACCTCGGTCTGGAAGAGACAATGGCTCTTGCGTCTGGGGAAAGGGCCCCTGCCTTCACATCGGAGGAGTTGGAGAAACTCGTGGATGGGGTCCTCCCCCAGTACATGCTACTCTATGGTCCTCCAGACAAACAGGTAAGTGCACTGGGAGCATGCTGTTTTGGCTATGCCTGTGTGGAGTGGGGTGGATGAAAGATGATCGGGGGAAGATTGAGGCATGCATGAAACGACAGTGAGTGCATGTGCCACATGGCAAGGGTAGGGATGGGGGCCAATGGCTGTGACGGTGAAGTTGGTAATAGCTTTTCTTTTTCCTCTGTACAATTCATGTAGGTCAGCTCCCACCAGAAAAAGGCTGTTTGGCGTGCCATCGCCAAGGACGTCCGGAACCTAGGGGTCTACCACAGACAGAGCACCCACTGCTGTAAGAGATGGGAGGACATTTGCCGCTGGAGCAAGAAGATGGCGGAGGCCCAGCTGGGGAAGGCCTCCCAATGTGGGAGGGGTGCCCCTCGCACCATGACCCCTCTGATGTTCAGGATCCTGGCGGTGGCGTACCCAGAGTTGGATTGGCGCTTGAGGGCATCACAGCAGCCACAAGGGGGTGAGTACACTCTCATTCTGCTGATTTTGCGCGCAGTGGAGGTGTCTGGGTGGGGAAGGTGGGCTGTGGGTTTCCCTAGGCCAGGGCGAGTGTGCTAGTTAGGTCCCCTTGTTCTAGCAGACCCTGTGGCACCCCACCCCACCTGTACAGTGCCAAGTACACCTAGTCAGGCTCCTGTGTCATCCATGTGTGCAGATGTCGGCCATAGCCTTGCAGGCCATGTCCCAGGGATTGAACAGTGGAGCCCAAGTGCGCAGCACAGTGCAGGGGGCTTCTGTGTCTGTCGTGTCCGCCAACGGTAGCGGTAATGCATGCACTCAACATGTCTTTCTTCTGTCGTCCCCCCCCCTTTTTGTGGTCTCCCTGTTCTTCTGTGCATTAGCACCATCAAGCGGAGGAGCAGTGGCACCGGAGCAGGAGGGAGCTGCATCCCACATGGCCCTGGAGGGAGAGGCAACGGACTCGGAGTTCACCAGTGGGACGAAGGGCGAGGGGAACTCCACGGCAGGGACAGGAGCTGAGACCAGTGATACAGACTCATCCTCTGATGGGAGCTCCCTTGTGGTGGCAGCCACATCTGTGCCCCCCGCATCTACAGGTACAGCCACCACTCCCCCCACCAGCACCGCCCTCCCAGCAGCCCCTCAGCCTTTGCCCTGTGCCCGCTCACCCAGGAGGGAGGGCATCACCTTAGCCCCAGGCACCTCAGGCCCTGCCCCAGTCACCCCTGCTGCCCTCAGTGAAGAGGCCATTGACCTCCTCAGGTCCCTCACTGTTGGGCAGTCTACCATTTTGAATGCCATCCAGGGTGTAGAAAGGCAGTTGCAACAAACAAATGCATTCCTTGAGGGCATTCATTCTGGTCAGGCAGCTCTTCAGCAAGCTTTTCAGACTCTGGCCTCAGCATTGATGGCAGCCATTGTCCCTGTCTCTAGCCTCCCCCCTCCAACTTTCTCCACCCAGACCCAATCCCCTCTACCTCAGCCTATCCCAAGCACACCTTCAGACCAGCATGCAAACACATCAACACACAAGGGAATCTCTGGCAAACATAAGCACCACACATCCCACAGGCACTCACGCAAGCATCACACACATGCAGACACACCAACATCCACTGCCTCCACTGTGTCCCCCTCCTCCTCGTCTCCCTCCTCCCTCCCAGTCTCGTCTACACTCACACCTGCATGCACTACATCTACAGCCACTACTTCCATCACCAGCACACACACCACCACACCCCGCTCACGTGCAGTCACCACCCCCACTGCCATCCACACGTCCCTTGTGTCCTCTCCCAGTGTGTCTGTGACGCCACCTCCCAAGATACACAAACGCAGGCACCCACCCACCCAACAGCCATCCACCTCACGACAGCCTCCAGCGCATGCACCTTCACCTAAAGTCACCAAAAAAACACCTCCTACAACCACAACCTCTTCCTCCACTCCCAAACCCCTTCCAGCTACCCGTCCCAGTGTTCCCAAGAAACTTTTCCTGTCCAACTTTGACCTCTTTCCCTCACCTCTCCCACATCCCCCACCCCGTCAGTCTCCTAGGGCCCGACTCTCCAGGTCCCAACCTAGCACCTCAGCCACAACATCTCCGGGACCAGTGGTGCCTGTAGTCACCGGAATCTGGAGTGCACTGGCCACCAGGGCAGCAAGTGAGGCACGGAGCCACAGCATGGACAGTCCCCCACCTGTGAAGCATCAAAAGTTGGCCAGTGCCCGGCTGGAGAGGGGGAAGACTCCAGCCACCAAAGCCCCTCCCAGGGGTACAGGTGGGAGTGTGGAGTCTGCTACGACACCTTCCAAGGTGGGGAAGGGCCACAAGAAAGTCAGCAAGTCTGGGAAGAGCAGCACGGCGGAGAAGACCGCCATCATCCCCACTGCCGAGGAGGCCACCGCCATCATCCCCGCTGCCCAGGAGGCCACCGTCACCAGCCCCGCATCCGAGGAGGCCACCGCCAGCACCAGCCCAGCTGCCCAGGAGGCCACCACCAGCACCAGCCCAGCTGCCCAGGACAGGACCGCCAGCACCAGCCCCGCTGGGACAGACAGGACAGCCAGCACCAGCCCCGCTGGGACAGACAGGACCGCCAGCACCAGCCCCGCTGGGCCAGACAGGACCACCAGCCCCACTGGGCCAGACAGGACCGCCAGCAGCTGAGTCAATGCCAAGGACCCCGCCGCCACAAGCACCGCTAAACAGGACACCGCCGCCACAAGCACCTCAGAACAGGACACTGCTGCCACAACCACCGCTGAACAGGACACTGCCACCACAAGCACCGCTGCCAAGGACACCGCTGCAACAAGCACCGCTGTCCCATGAGTGCCAAGGGCACTGACGCTACTGAGTCCGTCACGAGCAGGATGAAGCACTCTAGGCACAAGGCCCCCTTTAGAACCACTGGAGCGATACATCCACTACCTCTGTCCTTGGCAGGAAGAAGCACTCTGGGCACAAGGCCCTCTCCGGAACCAGTGGAGAAATACATCCACTACCTCTGTCCTTGGCAGGATGAAGCACTCTGGGCGCAAGGCCCCCTCCAGAACCAGTGGAGAAAGGCATCCACCTGAGAGACTGTGGCTTTGCACTCCCCAGGATAAAGCAGTGGGCAACTCACCCACTGGATAGACTTGAGAGACTGTGGCTTTGCACTCCCCAGGATAATGCAGTGGGCAACCCACCTACTGGAGATACTTGAGAGACTGTGGCTTTGCACTCCCCAGGATGGAACAGTGGCAACCCACCCACTGGAGAGACTTGAGAGACTGTGGCTTTGCACTCCCCAGGATAATGCAGTGGGCAACCCACCCACTGGAGAGACTTGAGAGACTGTGGCTTTGCACTCCCCAGGATGGAACAGTGGGCAACCCACCCACTGGAGAGACTTGAGAGACTGTGGCTTTGAACTCTCCAGAATAATACAGTGGGCAACCCACCCACTGGAGAGACTTGAGAGACTGTGGCTTTGCACTCCCCAGGATGGAACAGTGGGCAACCCACCCACTGGAGAGACTTGAGAGACTGTGGCTTTGCACTCCCCAGGATAAAGCAGTGGGCAACCCATCCACTGTAGAGACTTGAGAGACTGAGGCTTTGCACTCCCCAGGATTGAACAGTGGGCATGTGGCCCCCTCGTGGATTTGGTGTTGTGCACTCAACCGGCTGAGGTGTGTGTCCCCTTTCCCTTCCCCCTGAGGTGCCTGTTTTATTGCTATCTGATGCCCCTGCAGTGTTCTCTCTGTCATGTTCGGGGATTGAGTGTGGGCCTTGCCCATGCCGTGTTGGCCCAGTGTTCCACTGACTTCAATGGAGCACTACCTGGACTACTATTCTTGGTGTACATATTTGTTTATAGTGTATATATATTTTTGCGTCCTGGATTTTAATAGATTACAATAGTTACACTCATTTGCTTTTGTCTTTGCATTCTTCCAGGGGGATTGGGGGGTGTAACTGTAATGTATCATTCTGTATTGGTGAGTGTGTTGTAGTGGGTGAGGGTGGGGTGGGGGTGTTGCGTTTGCGTGTCCCCGTTTGTTCCCTCCCCCCTCCCCTGTGTCGTAGGTGCAGTACTCACTGTTGTCTTCGCCACCGGCGTTCTTGCTCCTGGTAGAGGAGCAAGAAGATGAGGGCTGGCAGGATCTGAAGCTCGGGTTCCATGGTGTCCGGATTCCTCGTGGGGTGTGTAGAGGTGAGCGTTTTCCCTTTGAAGTCCTGTTTCCGCCGTGTTTTTGTCCGTGTTGAATCTGCCCCGGAAAAGGGGCGGATTGGTAGGTTGTGATACTGTGGGCAGTACATTGTCCTCCACCTGTCTGTTGGCGGTGACCGCCAAGCTGTGGTCGTCGGAGTGCTAAAGTGGCTGTCTTTGTTGGCGGTTTCCGCCATGGTCGTAATTGCAATTTTTTTACCGCCGGCCTGTTGGCGGTCTTACCGCCGCTTTAACACCGACCGCCAGGGTTGCAATGACCACCTAAATCTTATAGCCTGGAAATATTTGAAACTATCTAACAACCACCTATATACAGCCTTCGTAGACCTAAGAGCTGCGTTTGACCTTGTACCAAGAAATCAGCTATGGCTTGTAGTGACTGAAATGGGAGCTGAGCCTAAACTCTTGGATATTCTGATTAAACTCCATGAAGGCAATTATGCTCAAGTAAGATGGGAAAAAGGTGGGGAGCTCACTGACTGAATTCCCATCAACTGCGGTGTGCAGCAGGAATTTGTGCTCGCCCCCACCCTTTTCTCACTCTACATAAATGATGTAGCTCAATACTTATTAACCAGTGTACATGACTGCCCAAAACTGTGTGGTCTATCTATCCCTTCTCTTTTATTCACAGATGGCACTGTGCAGGTTGCAGAACCTTTTGAATCATTTCGCAGATTACTATGATCTCACCAGGTTAGAAGTTAATTCTTCTAAAAAGAAGGTAATGGTCTTAAAAGCCCATAGATCACTTAAAGGGGGCTTCTACATGAGGGGCACTAAACTCCAGCAAGTAGATCACTTTGGATACCTGAGAGTCAGGGTCGATAAAACCATGAATTGAAGGGCCCAAATTTCGAAATCCAAACTGGCCCTCATTCATTGTGTTTCAGCAATCATTAAAAGATACAAGGCATCAATGTCTAAGTCTGTTTCTCCTGTAATTTAAATTTACAGAACTGAGGCTCAATCAACATCCCTCTACAGCTTAGAAATGTTGGGCACAGGGATTTTGAGTGGGTTAGCAACTAATGAAAATAATCTGGTGAAATCAATGTTTAACCTGGCAAGAAGCAGGTCGACAGTCCCAGTATTTTTTGACTTGGACCTTAAAATGATAGGTGACCAGGCCAGACTCAAGCTGCTACTATTCTGGATCAGAATCTGGTCCGAACCAGAGCTGGCCACGCATAGACTAGAATCAAATAATTATGCTGGCAGCGAGACCTCTCTATTGCCAACTCCTCCGCGCACTTCACATGAACCAAGGATGGGTTTGTTCATTCGAATTTTTGCGTCAGCATCAAAAGACTTTTCATAACTTTGCATTTCAATGTTTGTCTTTATTTAATAGAATCTGTGAATCATCCTCTATTAAGTATACATAAAAACTTCCAGCAGCGTTTTCCGACCACTGTTAATGAATTAATTCGCACTGTGTTGTGAAATAAATGGTAATTGAAGCATTTTAAAACTCCTGTCCCAATGCATTTCGGGTACAAAGCACACTTCATCAAAGGTATCTAAAACAACAAAAATGAATAAAAACATTCTCACCTAACTAGATGCTGCCTTGCAACTGAAAAGCCCTAACAAGTATTCCAAAAAGTGATTTAAAAAGAACTAGAAGTAATGGTGAACGTGAATAAATTGAACTTGCTTTTAAACGAGTGGTGTGATATCTGTGTAACTGTGCTCCCAAAGAAATGGAAACCAACTTGAGATAATGATGAACGTGAATAGAAATGGTGTGTTTGTAAATCAATGATGCAATGCACCGGCTAAATGCAATGTAATATCTCCGACGCTATGAGCTCATTGTTCAAATTATCCAAATATGCCAGCATTTCTCAGCTATCTAGTAAGTGCAACATGTAGACTTTGAAAGATCCGAAACGTGATCTTCACTGAGAAAATAATAAGAGTAATGCGAACCCTCTTGAACCGCTCATGCACGTTCATATCTAAAAACGGCTGTGTAATCAACCTTAAGAGTGAATGTGTGTGACTTCTCATACTCATAGAATGCGACATACACTTACAGGGGAAGAAAATGCCCCTCAAGATCGAATGAAACCAATTGTGTGTCTAGTTCATGCTGAAATGCCGTACTCGTGTTATGACCCCAATATAGCCTGCAAATTACTAAATCCGCAAGTCCGCCAACGTGCTTCCAAAATTAAACAACCAATCCCATCAAGTATAAAAATAAAATGAACGATCCCTCCCATTCGCTGTCACCGTGTATGACCTATAGAATGCTAACACATGTGGGATCACCAATAACAAACATATCAAGAAATATCAAATGGTGTATAAAAAAGTGCAACCCCCTAAATCATTAATAAAAACAAAATCCTGTGATCATAAATAACAATTACATAAAGCAGTGAAACAATACAATTAAAAAGACAATAAATACCGCTGAATGCCGGAATGAACACTGCCAGTACCATAAATCAGGTGGCATATAGTGACGCCTCCATCTGAGGTACTGGGTTTTTCAGAACCGGTACTGATCCGGTAACCCAGCGGTGCCAGGGTACACCCAAAGACCTCGGGTACTTTCCTGATTCAGACCACAGAAACTCAGAGTCTTCTAGGTGAAGTCAAAGATCGAATTTATTGGCTGCAACCAAGTGACAAGCGTGCTAGAAGTACAACAGCACGGTTTGTATGTTCTCAGGAGACTGTGTTTCAATGCAAAGTCAGGTTTCCTTATATACAGTTTTTTAAGTTTCAGGCAAACATTCTTGACATTTTGGTTGGTCATTCACATGTTTTCACTACAAAGGAAAAAACAGTGTCATGATGAAACCTCATATTTCATGTCATCCAACCCATAATAAATTACCCGGCAAGGCCTAGTATTTTACATCAGATAAGTGTGGACCCCTAATAAAAACGGGCACCTCCCCCTCGTAAAGTAAGAAGAAGAAAAGAGCAGGTGCAGGTGTGAGCAAGTTAGGCAGGGTGTGTGAGCGATAATAAGGGTTTTATGGCCTGGTGTGCCTTGATGCTATCTGATTCGGCCACTGTGAGAGGGACTGACCAAACAGGTTTGGCCTGAGGCAATGGTTCCAGCTTGCCCAGGTCAGAGAAAAGTCAATCAAGGTGTACGTGTCCTTGGAATCAAATCTGCCTGTATTATAAGCCTATGTGAGGGCAACTTTTAAAAATGGCTGCCGTGTATAAAATGGGAGCCACGAGTGCAGGACGAAAATGGCGATTTCGAGGTGAAAACGCTGCTGGAATTGAGCGAAAATGCTCATGCTTAGTGTACTAGTCATTATTGGTCTTTTGATACTAAAACCGTACTGCTGTGGCAAAGTAAATTACATGGGTCCAGAATTTTTAGAACCACAAACCCTCCTTTTGCCCTTACATAGGCAATAAACCTATTCTCATGCTAATCTGAGTCCAGGTCTATGTTTATAAGGCCATGGAGATGTTGCTGGAGCAAAATTCTAGTACTTGGTAACTCTCTCTGGACAGGTCTCCTTGAACATGAATTAGCACAAAAGGCCACATATGGCAGGACAAAATAAGGAATACCTCTATCTGCAGTAGGTGGCATAAGATCACACACCCAACAATTAGTGATGTTCACTACTAACTAGTGTTGATGCAGAAGCTGTACAAAAGAATTGCTTACGAATTCTGATCTTCTAACCTGCTCATGTTCAGGAAAAGGGTGAAAAGAGTGCAAAGAAACAATAGTAGGAAAAGACATAGGTTGGGAAGTGGGTGCAGAAGTCAATTGAGTAGAGAAAAACAATCCCACCCATAAATGACAACGTCATGTTTAAAAGACACTAGAAAACACGTTATTAAGAACATATAGACAACGGGAGAAAGTAGTGACCACTAGTACAAATGAAATAATAATTTTTCACAATCCTAACCAAAAAGCAAATCCTAAAATTATCTAGTAACATTTTTAGGGCTCCTCTGCATTTCAGTAATTTTTGTATGTTCAGGTGGAACAGTGGTGACTCTCATCAATGCTCTAAGGTGAAAAGGGGGTACTCTTTCCACAGAAAATGGACTTTATTCTGCTTTTACTAAACAGAATAGTACTTTAAAACAATGCCAGCAAAACAATCAGTCTCCTAACACCTAGTCTATACAATCACACGGAAACCTCTTGTGAAACCAACTATGCCCAGAGTCCGTTCAAAAAGCCTCTCTGGCAGGCTTCTATTGTCCATCAAATTTTCTTTTGTTGTTTTCTTTCGCATGGGCCTCTCAATTCAGGCCTCTACGTGAGAAAAGTACTGCTTAGTTGGAGTGCCCTCCTGGCAAACACCCACAGCTCACTCGAAAGTCTCAATGTCTTAAAGCAATGCACCAGTGTCTCTCCTCTGTGGCAGACACTACAAACAATGTGCTCTTCATTGATCAAGGGCACAAATCATCTCGTGCAGACCCAAGCACCATTAATTGGGAAATAGCTCAAGCTCAGCAGCACTTTCAGACTCCAACACTCATTATTTAGTGTCAGAGGACGCTCAAGCTGCTCTTTCATGGGCACCACAATATAGTGCCTTTTTCCAAACTTGAAATCTCCGGTGCACTGCCCTTCTTCCGTTGGAGCAAAGAAAAGGGGGGGTGTGGCCAAAACTCAGGCCAAGGGGCTCAAGGGATTGCACACTGTCAGAGGTTACCAGCACATGACAGGTAGAGAAATGAAACCTCAAAACAGCTCTGCTATCAACAACAGGAATCCTTCTCTTTAGCTCTTTTACACTGAAACTTTGGTTTTGTGATGTCCAACGCCGTCTGATGGAGCAAGTACGATACCATGCGCTGGCGATCGCTGTCCAGCTTTGCTACTTTCTGGGTGCTGAGACTGTAGGGCCAAGACGTCCGTCTTTCATCTGTAGCTGTCACTGATGGGAATTAGGCTTAAATCAATGTCCTGCAGGTTATTATGACTTGATACCCACAGAATCTAGTGACGTAGGAAATGTGCCACAGTTGTTAGTTTCCTTCAATTTAGTAAAAAAAACAGTTCATGGTTTTTAGCAAGGGGACTGCAAGCAGGTGGTCTGCAATCTTCAAAGGAGTAGCCATACACCATGGGCATAAAATACAAAGACAAAGGCAGAAGGGCAAAACAGGGTCTCTAGCATCTTTAATTGGGTTCTCTCCATTATTCTCTGCCATCTATAGCTACATGAGAATTCTATCTGAATGGATTTCCTCACACAGTGGCAATGTCTAATGGGGTAAACACATATTTTCCTCAATGATTAAGTCTAGGTGTTCCTCCTTACCTTAGAACATCTCAATAGAGAAATCACATGATACCGATTATCAGGGACATGTAGAAACCTTCCTTTAAAAACTGTGCATCAGGTGCACTATGCAATACATAGGCTAATAGTCAAATGTGCAAACAAAAAGACAAGAACTAGAGGGTCCTGATATTTGCATGATTAGGACACATCTGATCCCACCAAAAATTAAAGTAGCAGGAACAGAAGGGAACCGAAAACCAAATTAAAATAGACATTGAAAATTCGTCATGTTCAAAAAGGTAAACATAAGATATCTCCTATTGAGATGGAAAACTTGTCTTACTATAATATTGAGTCAGTTAACCAGTCTATCGCTACCCTGACAGTCAGGCTAGAAAACATTGAAGCAGGCCTAAGGCAAATTCTTGAAAACCAGTCTGGTCATACCAAAGGGAATTATACATAACATGGGGGTCCCTGGTACATCACTGCAGTCTGGAAATGTGAACCTGAACAATACATCAATAATAATAAAAGGGCTGACTGGTGAAAGGAATTCGAAAAAGAGAAATGGGACTAGGACATAGCTAAAATCTCAATAACTAAGCATGATGCGACATTGGTCAGGGGAAGTAACAAAAGAAAAAATCTATAGGAAGAACAAAAAAAATTATTTGGGTGATAGTCAGGCATGTGACACAACACCGAGAGTACGGGTGATACACAAAGGCCAAAGTTACACAAATTTTAACTCTACCGTTGGCGACTACACCATATACGTTACTCCTAGCTAATGTTTCAGTTCCTTCTCAGGAAAAAATGAAAACCTGGTTTTCTTTTAAGGAACGAAAGCCATATGCTACTTAGGAAACAGAACATCATTAACTAATGTAATATAGAAATTAGGCCACCTTGAGTCACAGATCTATAATTTCATCCTTAGGTCCAATCAAGGCTACATAAATGTAGGGCTGCCTGTTCCTTTGAGGGAAGGGGCAGTAACGTGACTAACTGCAGGTGACACACTTTGATCCTGTATATCTCTTTTTATTTTCCTTCAATACCATTATAGCCAAATAGACATGCACTGGTGAAGTGTTGTCTTTTATGTTCACAGCATGAAATATCATTATCTGTGGAATTTAGTAACCAGAACAAGTTCAACCAACTGTTGCGTAGCGATGGGCATCGTCATGACCATCCCCTCACAACACAGGGGAGCTTGTAATAGTATCAAAAGCAGCAACAAACATGCAAAAAAAAAACAAATAAAAAATAATAAAAACGCACAAAACGTCAAGCTATCAGATATACTTGCTGTGTATCAAGCACAAAAAGCATAGACAAAACAATAGCATGTGTGAATAAGCGGTGACACACGACACCATGTCATGTACTTTATGCACTGTAAACCTGCAGCCCAAAACCCAATATTTGGGCCTGTTTAATTTGTCAGGTTTAAAATCCTTACCCTCCTTTTGACAGTAGATCACCAGGCAATGGAAATCTGCTGTCAAATATAACTTTACTGTTTCTCTTCTAACATACAGGACCAGCAAGAACAATTCATGATAGGACCAAATACATGAAAATAAATTTCCATTACTTAACTGTTACCCTCTTGTCAGTTACTTCGCAACATCAAGCCACCTTAGTTTTACCTTTCTAAAAGTAAAAATTGTTACACTGACACTCCATATTAATTTGGCACCTACAATTTCCACTGTGAAAAATAGGTCTTAATTGGCAAATCGTTCTCATTAAGGCATGTAGCCTTCAAAATTTTAAAAAAAGGCTGCATCTTATTTTCTGTCTAAGACTTAATGCAACACTTCGTTTTCTGTCAAATAAAAGCAACTAGCAGGCATCATTTTATTTTTTTAGAGCGGAGACACAAATGTATCAGTTCTGCAGAGCATTTAACATGATGTTGGGACTTTCGAAGAAACCCCTTTTTTTATATTTTCCCTTTGGAATTAAGTTCTTTAATTGTATTGATGTTCTTCTGGAGAAACCAGAAATCCCACTTTTAGAGGCTTGTAGGGTCATTCTGCATTTCACAGAGACAAGGCCCTAATTTAAAAGGTCACAAGTGTCAACATGACAGCCTCCTCCATTGTTTATGGGAAAACTAAAGATAGCATCTCAGGAGCGTGACTTGAGCCAGCCTCTGTAGCTCTCCTAGCTTCTGCCACTCTGAATCTGTCAAAGACAGTAGGCCTTCCTATTTTCCTTCTAACCTGGAATAATTCACTCTATTTAAAAAAAAATTTTTTTTTCCTTTTTAGGCGCTAAAACAAATTTATCTCTATTTCCAGATTATTAAACTACATTTACTGTGAATAATTCACAAACCTTAATAACACACATACCAGTTGTTAGAATAAATGCTTGTTGCAATCCCATGCAATGGTACATATTTCATCAACCTCGAATGAATGAACGTCTCAGTAGGCCCAGCTGAAGTTAGAACCTTCAACCTTGATATTAAAACAAGCCTTTGTACTGGCACATTGACTCATTGAATCATAAGAAGGCACAACCTGCAAATATATATCAAACCTAAATGTATGCATTTACTGAAGCCTGAGACACTTTAAAAAGTACTCTGAATGAAAGAAAATGCAGTTTAAACAGTGCTTTTGCCCAAAATCGACTTTGATATTTTAGGCATTAAAAAATCAATATCCTACAATTTTCTTGCATAATATGCATTACCAGAATGTCTATTACACAATCCATGAGTCAGCCATTGAAAATATTAACTTATACTTTATAGAAATGAGCTTGTTTGCTCCTGCGCCAAGGGAAAATTGCACATACAAATGTCATTTTAGCGGGGCAACATAACTTAAATTTTAATGTTAGGAGGTCATAGTATAGGTATTAAGCTTTATAAATATTAAAAAACGATTTTGAAAGGCACTTATTTTTTAAATAATTTTTCCATAATTAATAATTTTCTTTTTTAAAAAAAATAAAAATCCAATTATTCTTTTTTTTGTGATAATTCCACATATAAAAGCAAGCTGCATCCCTGGCCTATTATTTGGGATACATTAACTCACAAGCCTAAGCGCATAAGCCTAACTTGAAATGCGTCACATTTTTGCACCACTTTCATTTAAAAGGAAGGTTATGCAAAATTCCACCCGTGTTTAACTGGGAAAGTGCTGGCTGAATTGAACATTCCTATCAAATATACTGCAGCTGAAAAGTTTGCCTGTGAACATCTAATACAATGCATCTAAGAAAAATGCTGTAAATGTATTTTCTTTTTTTTTGCAAAAATAGATAATTTCGTTTTTTTTGGGGGCCCTATTTATATCTATTGAATGTGTTTTCTAATTTATTAAGCATTTAACGGCAGTTTTGTATATGTGCACAATTGCTCATTCTATAAATTAAAGAGCAACATATAGCTATGTTAGCACATCACATGGTTCATTTCTGGATTTTTTCTAAGTTTCTACTTAATATTAATTAACCAACATTTTACTTAACAAACTGTAAACATCAAGAAGACCCACAAACACACATTGAGCTCATTTCAGATATAAACAGAAAACACTCAGTACACACAATACAGCGCGCTTTAGCCATTTTTCATAAATAGCGCCGTCGCAATTTACTTACAGAACCGTTTGCAGATCCTAGTTGTAAGTCATATTTACAAGAAAAAAAAAGAAAACTTTTCTCAATTATTTTCAAGAATAGCGGACCCATACTTTATTAAACGTGATGGGGCCTACTCCGTGCTTCACATATAGTTCATAGGTTGGAGTTCCAATCGAAGGAACCGGACATGAGTCCTCCAACCGGGAGTCCCTTTTACAACCAAGACAAAACAAATTTCCAAGTCTGCTAAGACCAGGCATCTTCGCTCACTAGTCTAGCTTCAAACTTCAAAGGATTATCGTTTACGATAGTCTCGTGAATACACGAGTCCTTCGGCTTTGGTACTTGCAAGTTCCAAATCAAAGTGATCCCAAAGGGATACCAAACCAAATGTCCAACTTAAGGACCAAACCAAGTGTCCAACTAAGGACTGGGAGACGCTCCACTTATACTTAACTGAAAATATCGATGACGTCACCAGAAGACTCGTCTTATCGTTTCGCTCTACCAAACATCAAGGGTCCAAATCAGGGCGATAGCCAGAGCAGCAGTCCTTCGTAGCCGTCGGGAAGCGGGGAACCTTGCAGCAAAGACTTTCGGACCACGTCGACATGCAGGGGTCGATGAAGTGGTGGCCTTCCTCCAGAATTTTCACACAAAGCTCCCCACGGACCTCAGGCTTGGACCGGTACCGCTGGTATCGCCCCACGTTGGGCGCCAACTGAGGTACTGGGTTTTTCAGAACCGGTACTGATCCGGTAACCCAGCGGTGCCAGGGTACACCCAAAGACCTCGGGTACTTTCCTGATTCAGTCCACAGAAACTTAGAGTCTTCTAGGTGAAGTCAAAGATCGAATTTATTGGCTGCAACCAAGTGACAAGCGTCCTAGAAGTACAACAGCACGGTTTGTATGTTCTCAGGAGACTGTGTTTCAATGCAAAGTCAGGTTTCCTTATATACAGTTTTTTAAGCTTCAGGCAAACATTCTTGACATTTTGGTTGGTCATTCACATGTTTTCACTACAAAGGAAAAAACAGTGTCATGATGAAACCTCATATTTCATGTCATCCAACCCATAATAAATTACCCGGCAAGGCCTAGTATTTTACATCAGATAAGTGTGGACCCCTAATAAAAACGGGCACCTCCCCCTCGTAAAGTAAGAAGAAGAAAAGAGCAGGTGCAGGTGTGAGCAAGTTAGGCAGGGTGTGTGAGCGATAATAAGGGTTTTATGGCCTGGTGTGCCTTGATGCTATCTGATTCGGCCACTGGGAGAGGGACTGACCAAACAGGTTTGGCCTGAGGCAATGGTTCCAGCTTGCCCAGGTTAGAGAAAAGTCAATCAAGGTGTACGTGTCCTTGGAATCAAATCTGACTGTATTATAAGCCTATGTGAGGGCAACTTTTAAAAATGGCTGCCGTGTATAAAATGGGAGCCACGAGTGCAGGACGAAAATGGTGATTTCGAGGTGAAAACGCTGCTGGAATTGAGCGAAAATGCTCATGCTTAGTGTACTAGTCATTATCGGTCTTTTGATACTAAAATCGTACTGCTGTGGCAAAGTAAATTACATGGGTCCAGAATTTTTAGAACCACACATCTTGCGAAATGATAGTCAGTGTGTAATGATCAAATTAAGGAAAACATGTCAGTTCCATCTTGTCATTCATGCCTTTAGGCTGCATACTATTGAGTCTTTTAATCCCAAAACATTCTCCTTGTGACAACCTCTTTTGGTAATCACTGTCGGCCCTGACTTGTACTAGCTCTAGTATCAGAAATCTTAATGATGAAATGTTGTGACTTGCCTCCCTCCAATGGCGGCCACACTGGAAGTGGGAGCATTATTTAGGATTTTGCTTTTGTGTTCCGGGATTCTCACGTTGATCTTTCGTTCATATGCTTTACCGCAGGGACACTTCACAACATATACCACATTTTTGCTATTGCAATCTGCAGGATGTGTGACAGCATTTCCTAGATTCACATTATTACAATGCACACAGATCATGCACTTTAAATGATCGAGTTTGTTTATGGTCGCTCCTTGCCATAATCTTTTTCATGTTTTTGCAATGGCTGCATGCAAATAATGGTTTTTGATGGAATAGTCTGTGGAAATCTGGTTCGTTAGTTAGTAGTTCCCATCTCCCATTGAATATTCTCTTGAATGATTGAGCTTTAGTTGAATGTTTTAGTACACAAATCAGTCTATCAGGTTTTTCTGTGGTTTATTTTTTTTAGGAGATCATCCCTTTGATATTGATTAGCCAGTAGAATAAAAATGTTCAGTATTTGTTGAGGATACCCTCTGCCAACAATTTCGAATTGTTCGTATGTGCTGGATAATTTCTCAGGATTCAAAATTATCCATTTTAACCTGATAAATTGTGAAAAAGGGAAATTATTTTCGAAGTGGGTGGATGGAAACTTTGGTAATGAAGACTGTTGTTTCTGTCTGTAGGTTTAGTTAATCAGTAGTGTCCTTGATGTAGGTCTGCAACGTTTGAACAAAAGGTTGTAAGAAAAAATGTAAGTAATGTCCTACCCTTTCATGTTATGAACCACATGCTGACACTATTGGTCTGAATGGAGGGTCTAATGGGTTTTTATGTATTTTTGGAAGCATATACAATTTTGGTCTCCTTGGATATTGTGTAGATAAATAAACCTTATTGTGCTCACTGAGCCGTTGCCTGACCACCCCCTTTTTTCTAAAATACCTCTCAGAATAATCTAAAAGGATACTGTGGGATCTACATCCAGCAATATATATATGTTGTTATCCTCCACATGTTTATTGATTTTCATTTTTGGGTATGCGGTATCCATTAGCACTAAAGCACCCCCTTTTTCTGCATATTTGAATGTGATGCTGGAGTTGTTAGCCATGGATTGTAAAGAAGACCATTCTCCGTGTGTCATGTTCATTTTAATGTGGATCTCAAAGTTTAACTTGTTTATATCCTGCTTCACCAGTCTCTCAAAGGATTCTAAAGTTTTGTGGGAGATAGGTGACATTAAGTAACTCTTAGGTTTAAACTCCACAAATTCAGGTTGATCAATTGTATGTGCAGCTGGCTCCACCATGCTAAAAAATATTTCAACCGTAATGATCTCATGAATTTAAAGAAAGCTATTTCACTCTCAACTATGTTGCTTTTGGAAGTCGGTACATATGACATCCCTTTGTTTAACAGTCATAATTGGAAGAACTGATGATATGTTTATGACTAAGTCTTGTTTCGTAAATTAATTTGATTTTTTTCTTTTTGTCTGACCTCTCCTTGTTTTTCTGAGCTGCCTTCGGGTTGGTTGTTGATCGCTGGACTGATAATCAAAAAAGATGGTTTAGTGACTTTATGTGTTATTTCCTTTGTGGGTTGAATGCCCCTTGGAGCTGTTTGCCTCTGTGCCGATGGACGGTCAATAGCTGTATCGCCTTTGCTCATCAGGTTTTCTTCTGAAGACTCTGTGGTTAGTTTCCTTTCTAATCTCCTTTGGGAGTAAACTTCTGCCCATGTACATACCTCGTCTAGTTTGTAGTCTGTAGCATCTCTTTTGAACTTGGGTAATGATCCAATTCAGGCACTGAATACTGCGACAAATGGTCCCAAGGCGAGGCTTATTTTTTATCTGGTGTTGTTGGCTAGGAGAGAGGAATGTAAGTTGTGTAAGTCTGCAGACACCTCCCACCCATTGAGAAACTATTGAAATATGCCAAATATGGGCCTCATTTATAAAAAACTGGCACATCGATCATGTTGCACCAGTTTGCTTGCACCGCCCTGTGCTCTCCTAACAACACCATGGCAGCACTGTATTTATAATACAGTGCACCATAGCACTTGTTAGCACAGCTCCATCAGAATTTCTGACGCAGTACTGGCGCTTCAAAAATTCTGATGATAATTCAGCAAAGCTCGGGAAGGTCCATTTAAAACAGCCTAGCATCATTTTAATGCCTGCCTTTGAGCCAGCATTAACAAATGACACTAGAATGATGCAGTAAAATCTTGTAGATTACATTTTGTAGATTTTACTTTGCCATTGTTGAAGGCCTCCTAGTGGGGGAACGCCTCCCTGGGATACATTATACCTGGCACAGGTATAATGTGGTGCAAGTGTTCACAAACAGACACAATGGTACGATTGCGTCAGTTTGTAAATATGGCATGGGGTGGGAGACTGTTCTGCGCTGCAGTAGCATTAAAAAAATGATTCTACACCAGTGCAAGGGATTGTAAATGAGCCTTTTTGCATCTCAAGTAGAATTGCATGTGACCCGGACCGCTTTGAGAGGGTTTGGAAGAGCTATGTTGAAAGGCAATAAAAACTGCCTTGTTGAATGATTACCCTGAATTAGCTGTGGATGCTATGCTGGTGGAGTCAGCAAGCTTGTGAAAGCAATCTCATTGAGTCAGTTTCTTCAACACAGGGAACAGGATAATGAGAAACTGATGGTGTAACGAGGACCAAAAAAGAATATTTAGGGCATTGCGACTGTGTGATCAGCCTTGGGCATAGAGTACAGACTAGATGGCATCAACGCTTACTAGAAACAAGCAACGTGTAAAGTGATTTCTCAGTACATTATTATATCAATGTAAAGCCATGTAAAAGGCTACTGACAGAAGAGAAATGCTAAGTTAAATTGTGCATTTTAAAATGGAGGCTCTAAGCTGGCCCTAACATGCTTTACAACAACACTGTCTCAAAAACACAAGGCATCTGTGCAAGCATTATCCTTGGGAGAACTTGCTAACAATATATTTTTAATGTTGGTTGTGTTGTCTTCATTCTGTAACACAAGGCTCGAGGCAAAGGATGATCTCTGAGAAAGCTGCTAAAAACACAGAGATGCTGCCATCACATCATCTGTCTCCCACCTGAATCCCCAGGCCGGAACCTGCAACACCCACCTCAACTTCACCTCTGCCATTATCAGTTGCAACAAGGTAAGAGGTGAATGCCACATAAAAGTTACATTTAGAAATGTTGATTAAATTGTGCCAGAAGATGGGTCATTTTAAGGTCAGGTTCACACTCAGATCCTAGCAAAAGCATTAAAAAGGGCATACGATACTCATAAATGTTTACCAAAAACGGTGTTCTACTTATAATGAACATATGAAATAAAGAATTGAGTATGTGATGACTAAATGTACATTTCAGAGCTGAAATAACCCCTAATGTGTTCGATGGAAGCACTTCCTAGGAAGCGGAATGATACAACCAAACACCCAGTAACGTATGTAACTCTAAAGTAAATTTCTAGGCTGATCCAGGGTATGCTCAACAGTGTTACAAGCCCATGGATGAGAAGGGTTGATCCAAATAAGTCAAAAGTGTAAGTTACTGCAAACGTGTAAGTTACATGTGTAAGTTACTAAAATACGTGCTACAAAGTGCTATAACGTACACTTTTGTAGTAACTTACACGTGTAACCTACACTTTATATTAACTTACACATGCAACTCTGCCCAGAGTCTGTTTGGTAAACTGTAGGGAAAATTGATTCTAAACACAGATGTCCAGAGAGACTCACCCATTATATGTAAAAAGGCTCACTGGAATTATGATAAACCAGTCTGTCCCTTAGTCTTACCAAGTGACAGGGATGAATAGGGAAGGGACATGAGGTGTATTAAGTTTGAACTTGTGAATATATTTAACATGTTGCCCTTATATTGGATACCAGTCCCTGAGTAATGATAATCTGACACAAAGATTTCAAAAGCCTGTTAATGCAGAGTCTGAAGAATACTTCCACCTGAATCTAATAGGGAAAGTTCTCATGATTTCTGTTCCTTCCCAGAACTCCTCTGACCTCGTAGAAAGTGATCAAGGAGGCCTGAAAATCATATTGACTATGGTTCTATATGTGTCAGTCTTTTGGCCAAGATCCTCGCTCTGATGAAAGATGTCAAAGAGGAGCTATGGTTCAATGAATGCCAAGGTCAATACACTTGCTGAAATCACTAACATCCCAATCTCAGTTTAGAGATTCAATAGTATTCTCATGACAATTGGCCCCAATATTAGTGACCTGTCTCACTCTGAAACTGGTCCAGCAGCCAAGGCATGTTATGTGGGGGATCATCTGTAAAGGAACTTGACAAGTTTGTTAGGACCTATACCAGCACTTAACAAGGCTCGCTCAAACCACTACCAGGAACCTTCTTCCATTTTTATTCTTTTTTGGATGAGTGGCAAAGGTGAAACCAACTCATCCAGCTCCTTCTTCTTACCTGCTCAGACGTTCTATGGAGGAAGAGGTTTCATCCATGAGTGGCAAGATCTGTGGAAGCTCAAGCCTTTTCTACAATAAGAGCCATAGAAATACTTACGGGTGCTAGAGATGAGCCAAGAGGAGAAGAACTGTCACCAGATGAGAAATCATATATTACTATGATTCCCCTTCAAGGAGGAACAGTGACACTGTTTTTGCCTGATCATATGTGAATTCACAGGACAATAAGATGATTATCTTTTTTGAGATATTTTTCATTCCAGAAGATGACCCAACCTTGTCTTCAAATAGTCAGCAATCAGTGTTATATGCTGCTTGTGAGAAATCAGTAGTGGAACACATACACATGCCTTTATTATTTGAGCATCAAAGGACACCTGAAGTCATGGTCACATAGGGCCTGAATTAGAGTTTTGCTGATGTTTATTTCTGTCACACATGTGAAAGCTATCCCATCTGCGTTTTAACAAGTTAAATAATTCCTACAGCACTTGCAATAAAGCGGACATGGCATTTGTGATGTTGTTCTGGAGTAAATCATCCACCAACTCTAAATCAGGCCTTCAGTTTACAGAGTGCTAAGGTTTACACTATCAAGAAGGGCTTTGACTGAAGGTCCACAAGGAGTTGATTTACGTGCATGCATGGACTTCCCAGGAGTTGCTTTTTGTATTAACCTAAATCATTTCCTTGGTCCCTTGTGCAATAAATTCCCTTAGATACTTAAAGAAATGTCCTTTAGACAGAAAATATATTGTACTAAGGGTGCAATTGTCTGGCTGGAATGTAGATCCGGGTGGAATTTTGTGTGTGGTGGAAATCCATAGATGTCTCAAGTGAGCATGACATTTCTGAAGTGTCCCAGGATGAAATAACAAGTTGAATATGAGGAGAATGGGCATGGGTGTTGGAAGGGGTCATCTTGACTTCAGATAAGTGGTCCTCAGATTAATTAGGTTTACTTCTTATTTTTCTATACCCTATTTTGTGCTACTTTGTGACCATGTATCTAACCAAGAATCCCACCCTGTCCTAATAGTTCTAATTGAGATCGTATTTATAGATTGGCATGTCAGCCATATGGGTGCAGTCACACATTTTATCAGGCCCCAAAAATTGTCAAAATGTTGTTTTGATATTGATCATTGGAAGCATACTTTCAAGTAAACAACGTTTTGGAGGAATTGTTGTGCTTAATCCTTAGTGAATTACAACAATTTGATACTAGATATGATGATCATTCGGGTCTCAGCATACAGATTGTGAACTTGCATGATTGACTGTGGCGGCCCGTGACTTTTGAAAGTGGTGGGACGTAAAATGAATTTATGACTTCCACCTAGAGAGTAAAGCAAGTCACACCAGCTCATCAGCAGGGTGTCTGGTGCTAACGCGTCCGTCTATGTTAAATTATACACATCAGGACTCGTTTTAGGTCGATGAACCTTTTGACCCAGTGGTGAGTCTCCGTAAGACAAAATTACCAACCATCAGCATATATTTCACAAAAACCATTAAAGAACCTTCGACGCATTCATTTGTTTTCTAACTCCAATAACCACACCTCGAAAGAAGAATTTGTGAATTTTATTCCCTATTGATTACAATCTAATAATAAACGTATTATTCTTAAAACCAAGAAGCATAAAAGCATAATCACAAAGTGGCAATCATGATGAACTTTCAACAATGCGATGATCAGAATCATAGAATAGATATGTTAGAAGAGAATAGACCATAGTGCATGATAAACAACAGAATATCAGTTCAGCATAGCTACATGTCAGTCACGTCAGTTCCGTCCGTCAAATGAATACCTCATCTAACCTCAGATTAGCATTAGCATGTTGGGCTTCATGCAAAACAACTTAGAACATCAATTTGGAAAACATCTAACTAAGATACCTAATTAAACATACAGCAGTTGGTACCTAGAAAGAAAGGCATATAGATTCTGTTAGCATTAATAATTACCCTCCTCGAGTTAAGTCAGCATACAAGATCAGTCTTCGTCTTCAGGACATCAGATGGTTCACCGTCAATCTATCTAAATGGAATCAAGGGACACTCTCCTCATATGGAGGAAAGTATAATAGGGCGGGTTATGGGCTATGATAATTTTGTCTAAGTCTCAAATCACCAAATAGAGTGACAGAGTTTCTGGATGCAATTGATGTCATCCCTTCCTAACTGCCCTTCGTCTCTTGTGTCATGAGTTTTTATCCCTTTTTCCATAATACATTCCCCTAAAATTCTATTGGTTATTAACTACACCCCATCATTGGTAACCAATCAAATTATTCATTAAGTAATGCATTTGTTATTTCTTGATATTGAATTGTCTTTCAATTGGTCTTCATAATCAGCATTTTTCGTAGGTGGTACGTCCGGGGTTACTTCACCATCTTGGCACACGTCTCGGGTCAGGAGTTCTTTTCCCCTCGTCTCATCGTCCTTGAGAGTGTCCATTACTGTTTCGAAGCACATATCTTTTATACTAAAAACTGCTAGCATGCGGATGGGAAGATTTCTTCATGTTTCAAATTAATACAGAAAGAACAATAGCTGGGTCATAGTCATTTGCGAGTCCGCACACAGAAAAAGCAGGAAAAATAAGCTTTAAATGAGAGTTACACGGCTAGTTCGCAACTCATGCTAACTTAAGACATACACGTTTTAATGAATACAGTTTTGGTTGTAATAATGCATATATCTTATTATTATTATTATTATTCAACATTAGTGTTCATAAATGAGTAAATCTTCACGTTTATTAATGCATTTTAATTATTATTTATTAATATTGCTTTGCCAAATGTAAGTGTTTCACGTCTATAATATATGATATTTATACTACGCTCTCTCACTGGCTTCTGGCTGAAGGACAATGTCTTCCGCTTCACCAGGCAGGCAAATGAATGCAGGCTGGTGTGTAGGGATGGTCAACGGGGGGAGGCCAGTTACCAACAATGGCTCAGGGGGTTGATGGGTGTGGAGAGGGAACCATTCATTCCCAGGGTTTGGCGTCAGGCCCTAGGGCGGAAGGCTTAGTTCATCCAGATAGGTTAGAGCTGTTGCCTCGGTATACCGCTACTCTGAATTTGCCCTGTGAGGCTACCCCATATCATCATTCTGGGTAATGTGCACCCCTGAAGCCAGGCACTAGGGAAAGTTTTTACCCACTGAAAAATAAGGTTTTTTACTGGCTGGATTTAAGCTCCCCATGGGGATCCAGATTGGGGATGGATTAACATGGTTCAGACAATCAACTGGGATGGTAAAGGAAAAAAAGTGTTTGAGGGTGATTGTATGATTTTTAACTTCAGCAAGCCTTTTTTTGCTGACAGGGTGGTTGCCACCACTAGGCACCATAATGAAGAGAATGTCATGTCTTCGAAAGTGAGTCTTCCCCTGGTTTTTTTTTAGAAGCCTGTGTCTGTAATGGGGAGACCTGAACCGAGACAGTGGCATACTTTCGGGCCTCATCCTTTTGCTCAGGGTGGCTGGGTTGCAGCCCTCTGCAAGCTGGTTTGTGTTAATAGATTTACCTCATTCGCCAGTCTGGATGATTGGACAGACATGCTAAACCATCATGAGTAGGACCTACTAGTTAATGAAGTTAGAGTTCTTAAATTTATTAGTTGGAATATTGTGAGACTTGTGGGTAAAATCAATGCCCACAAGTGGCAGGATTTCATCAGGGGCTTTGGAGTTATTTGCTTCAGGATACATGGGCAACCTCTAATCGGTTCTTTTTAGAGGTTAAAAAACTTTTTTCACCCCAGCTTTGAAATATCGGAATGGTAGATCCAAGGGGGGTTTGATTATTTTTGTTTCACTGACAGTTAATGGAAGTATACAGGTGATATCTACAGTGGCTACAATGATACAGGGTCTGTCCTTTACCTGCATGGGACCTACAAAGCTGATCTTATTGACCCTCTATACTGCTAGGACCTATCCCCAGGATGTAAGTAACATTTAGGCCCTGGCCACTTATCTACAGAAGTTGCCAAATTCTGCCTCATCTCCTACAAATCTTATGGTGGCACGAGACTTTAATGTCCACTTGTAAGGGGACCTTAGAGACGGGTGGCACGACCCTGGTTGTATGTTACTGCCTAGCCTTCATTTGGATCACTCAATGCAGGGCTCCTTTTTTAATACATTGATGAGGGAGTTTAATCTTAACTTTTCTCTGGAAAAGGTCTTCTTCAGCTGTAAAGGATCTCAATCCCACCTTTATTGAAAGAGGGTGTCGGACATTCACTGATTTTGTCCTTATTTCAGCACCCCTTCTCCTGTTTATTGTTAAGTCTGAAATACCTATGAGTCCATTCAGTGATCACAACTCTGTGTGTGTCCCTGTCCTGGGCTTCTTTGGTCCAGCAGACCCCAGAGCGGGCTGCGGGGGGCGTTTTTTAAACCTATGTTTCAAGGCAGGAGGCTGAGATGGTTGCACATAGTGCCAGAGGCCTTTTTTTAGGACATAATATTTGCAGTGCAGGAATGAGCTCAGGATATGCCTAAGGGAAAGCATTCTGCTACATGTAGTCTTAGGGGCAATTGTTTAATCACCAGGCATGTCTCCAGTCCCCTGGAGGCCCCAGTGTCCTGGGGACAGATGATTAAACTTAGATGGTTTGACAAGGACTGAGCTTCGACACGCAGACATCTTATGTACGCATTGAACTCTAAGCCTACGGACCCTGCCCAGGTGAAGGCTTTTGCATATGGTATAAAAAAGAGCTGGGGAGGCATACAAATAATTTAAGCGCAATGGTTTGGGAAGAACTGCTTGCAGCCAGTACATTGTGTCAACAGGGAGAAGCTCTGGCAGCTCATAGTGTTGGTGGGGGTGGACAGTAACATCATCCTTTTTAAAGAGATTTCCATATGAATACTACAGCCACAGTGTGTTATTCTAGTGACTGTAATTGTTCACATAGTTTTGCCATAAAAAGCGGAGTTTACCAGGGCTGCATCTTGGCTCTGTTTCTATTTAATTTATACATTAGTAGATTAGAGCAGGCCTTGCTTGATCCCAGGGCAGATTGGCCACATGTGGGTGCCCGGAGATTGCTGGTGCTCTTATTTGTGGACCTTGCTGTCATCAGCGAGGGCTAAAACAGCGAGGGCTTGCAGGACCTGTAAAATATCTTTGCCAACTTCATGGAGAATTTGGACTTAAGAACCAATGTTAAAAAATCATATATGATGGTTGCAGGCCCGCGTAGGACTAAATCAAGTGGGTTCACCCTGAGGAATGGTGTTCTCCCTAAAACTAGAGTTTTTTCCTACTTGGGTTTGCTATTGTCCTGGCTGCCCCTGGTGGACAGGAGGAAGGAGGAGGTTGCTAGGACTAATGAAGCAGTGTTTAGTTTGGCTTTACATCAAGGGAGCACGCTGATATTCTCTGTTCATGAGGAGTTGGGCATTGGCTATGTAACAGACATAACAGACTTTCACCATCTTGCATTATGGCTAGCCATCTGGACACAGCCTACTGCTACTTTGAACAAGGAGGTCTTAAAGATTGTATGGCACTGGACCAGTCACTTAATATTCCCTGGCTTAAGTACATCAAGGACATTACCCAGATCCTAGAAGAGGGTGAGTTGTTTAGTACTCCAGAAGGGATTATTAGAGCAGATCGGAAGAGGCAGAAGATTTTTTTTTCCTGTTGAGGGTCAGCTCTAGGGAGAAGGCTGCCCTCTCGAAAGCCCATGTGCGCTCCCATTATTCATTGCAGAGTGTTCCCTTTACCGAATCATCACTCGTGTTTGTAAAGAGTGCTTATAAGTGTTTTTTAACTAGATTTTGGCTTGATCTTTTCCACCTCATGTTAGCTTTTCCCTGGGGAAGGCGCTGAGGCCACGTACTTGACCCTTGTGGCTGTGATAATTCATGCCTGCGGGACACCCTGCGTTTCATAATGTTCTGCAAATTGTATGAGAGCCCTAGGAAGGCATACCTTATTCCGCTATTGAAAATAATTAATTTCTCTCAACTACGACCTGCCCTCTTTTTTTTTGCAGTTGTTAACTGAGGATATTATTTTTTGTTGGGTGTTTCTTAAAAGCTGCTATGAGCAGGAGGAATGCCCTTTAATGAATTGCATTCTATTTATTGGTTGTTTATGTTTTATTTTGTATTTTTATGATATGTATTTTTTTAGGCATAATGTATACATTTTAACTTTGGATACTTTGATAAATTTTATAATGTTTTGCTTTTATGGTTTGTAAAATGAACCGAATAAAGCTTGTTTCTGAGTTTGATTTTGAATGCTTATATGATTGACATGAACACTAATACATCACCATAACTCAGAAGTGGTGGAGGCAAATTGTAAGTGTTATGTTAAGCAGCATGAAATAGGAAACAAGGGAATACATTTAGCATTTTGTAATATTTCACCTAGTTACTTTAAGCGTATAGTACTGTCCTATTACTTGCACATTCATTGTGTACCATTTTGTCTAATAAAACTATGTTATACACTGGTAGAGGCCTAGTACAAGACTGTTTCAGGCCAGGTATACAACAGAAGCATGTGGCTGACTAACTCGCCACTGAGAAAGAGGGTAAAGTTTATCAAAAGTAAAGTGTAGTTCATGGCCTCTAGGTAGCAGCAACCAACTGCTTCAGACAGTGAACCAAATAGGAAAGGGAATTGCCTCGGCATTTGCCAGGCTTTCAAATTTATTCTGAAGGGCTATACTAGTAGCAAGGTAACATGAGGAGTGCACCCTGAACAATGAATCCAGAATATCTGGGTCGCAGTGTTGAGGACAAAATATAGAACACAAATATTTACAAGAATACATTTCTATACCTAACTCCACATATATGTACCTACTCTGTCATATGCCTCCAAGGTACACTGATGTGGAGTTCTGAATAGTAAACCTATACTTACCTATATGCCCTTACCTTTCGATATTTTTTCCTTTAATACTCTCTCAACGATATTCTTGTAAAGCGATATTTTGTGGGTCAATGGCCAGTAGTGCACTTGTAACATTTCAATGTTTTTTTTTTTATGTTACAAATCTGCTACTGGGCTACCAATATTATTTCAAATGATTGCTCGATATCAGTCGGATAATAACATTATAAGCATGATGTTGGACTTTAGTTTTGTACCAGGATCGTGTGCATAGTGCAGGGTCTGTCTAATTAAATGGTTATGTGCACTAGCAGTCATGTCACACCCGGTAGTAAACTGTTAGCCTTTGCTGTAAAACAGCAAATTCTGCAGTTGTAATGATAAAAAGAGTGCATTTCAAACTATAAACACATTAATAAATGCCAGCTGTAAGTAAAAACAAATCGTCACATGTTTATGTTTTAAATTATACACTACCCTATATTAAGATGAAAAGGTGCTGTCCTTCTGTTTGTAATAATATGACCACTTTTTTTCTCCCCTCTGCTGTAGCGTTTCATAATAAACGTGGTCCCTTCAATATTGGCCCAATTTTTTTTCTGACAACTGGCCATGAAAAATTAGGTCAAAAAAGAAATCCCGATCATAGGACAGTGATACACATCTCACATCAGTGCTGGTCTCTAGCAGCATTTAACCGGTTCAATTCGAAATCAGTGGCCAATGCTATATTCATCTTTTACAAAGACATCGGTGAAAACTGAAAACAATAACATGTTGATTTAAAAGTCATTTCTCGAGGTGTCTGCTTCACAGGCTGTGTGTCTATAGATATGTCACTCAGACTCAGCACATTTGTTATTATCATTAGCAGCCTCCCAGGTCCAATTCAGCAGTTAACTTGAAAAAAAGATTCCTGCTGTGCGCTTGTATGTTACAGTGGCTGCAGGCACCTTTCTGTTTCTAAATTCTAGTGCCAGTAGTGTCACTATAGGAGCAGCTTGATGGGGCTTCCGAACTCATCCACAGTCCACTCCCCCAGCTTCCATTATCCAAAAACCAAGCCTAATAGTGAGAAGATAACGGGAGGGCTGCAATTGCTGCCACCCACTGCGCTGTGTTGGTAACAGCCAGTCCTGCCCATTAACTTCACCCAAATGGCGTTCTGCTGCCCCCGTCCTGGGCCACAGTAAAAGCGGCCCATTTCAAATCTAAGCATTGCCGCTTCGTTGGGCCTCTCACGTCTCTCTCCTTCCTTGGGCCTCGAGTGCGAGGAATAGTCCTCGCCCAGCGAACACGCGTGCTGGAGGACTCCGACCTCCCTCCTCCCTCCAAAAAATGCGATTTTTGTTTCAGTTTCACGGGGAGCACCAATCAGTGAACTCTTCTTTTGAAGCTGCACCATGGTGCTCAGTATCTCCCTTTTCTCTCCTCCCTGATGCTGATAGGACAACAGCCCTTTAACCCATTAACTCTAGCCGCCAGTGATGATTGACCTGTTTACTTTCCAGTTGAATACCCACGCCCCCCTCTTCTTAAACTGCTATGCCAAAATAAACTGGATCCAGGGTCAGCAAGCATTATGCTTTAGTACAAGATAGGGGTATTGCATGCATTTTATGTGTACCTCCTTTGTAATGTTTCCCATTATGTTTGCTCAAGTGAAGATACAATCAATGAGATTGATCATAAACTCTTCTCTTTGGCGAGTACAAGCTTGGTTTTAAGGGCTGTGTTTAGCATCAACTTAGAAACTTGCTTTTTAAAAGCACTTGCTGAAAAGTTCCTTGTTTGTTCAGCGTTCAGGAAACAATTAAAATGTCAAAATACCTTTTGTGATTAATGTTCCTGTTAGGGAGAAAAATGGGGGTTTTGACAAGTGGCATCTTTGACTCGCCATAAAGTAGATTAGAGGGTTAATATGCCTGCCGCAAAGAACAGAACTATGGGGCATATTTATAGTCTGTTTGCGCTGAATTAGCGTCAAAAATTTTGATACACATTCAGCGCAAACCTTACACCATATTTATACTATGACACCCGACCCCGCGAACGGCAAAATTCCTCAGTGTTCGTAATTTTCTGGATGCGGGAAACCGCCTTACGTTAATGACATGCAAGATAGGCGTTCCCGTCCAAAAAATTACTTTAAGGCCTGTGTGCCTTATTTATACTCCCATGTCATTTTACGCACAGGAGGGGGTGGGCCTTAAAAAATGCCCCCAGCCACCCCCACCCAGCCCTGGAGGACACCAATGGATGGGGGACCCATCCCAGGTAAGTACAGGTATGTTGAGATAAGTATTTTTTAATTTTATTGTTTATGTGGCATAGGGGGGCCTCACTTGGCCCCCCCTACATGCCACTGTGCCCAATGGCCATGCCCAGGGGACAGAAGTCCCCTGGGCATGGCCATTGGGCATGGGGGCATGACTCCTGTCTTTGCTAAGACTGGAGTCATTTCAATGGGGGTTGTGCTTCAAAAAATGGCACTTGTCCAGTTAGAGCCATGATTTTTTACTCTAACCTGACTTCCACCATTTTTTGACGCACAACCCCCATTCTTCCCTACGCCGGTGCTGCCCGGTTAGAGTAATTTTTTTTTAATCTAACCAGGCCGCAGCGCCAGCTAACGTCAATCCATAAATAACCTAGCATCATTTTTTTTTATGCTGAAGTGGCATTAAGGAGGTCTTTCTCCCGTGCCATATTTAGAAAGTGGCACAATGCATGCATTTCGCCACTTTGTAAACGCCTGCTCCACATTATGCCTGAGCCAAGCATAATGTATGCATGGGGGCATTCCGAAGCAGGGAGGCCCCCAAAAAATGGCACAGTGAAATTTACAACAATTCACTGCGCCATTTTTCCCATCATTTTTAACACCTGCTCGGAGCAGGTGTGAAAATGACACACCCATATTAACCTATGGGCCTCCCTGTGCTTTGCTGCACAAGCATCAAAAATGTTGACGCTAGTGCAGCAAAGTGTTATAATACCAACAAAAAATGTTGACACTTTTGTGCTAACGACCGACATGGTGCGCCGTATTATAAATACAGCGCAACCCTGGTGTTGTTATGTGGTGGTACGGGGACGCAAAAAAAGTGGTGCATCAAGACTGATGCACCACTTTCTTGTAAATCTGCCCCTTAATATCTGTAATTTGGGCTAAATTGGACCCCACTAATAATGCTATACAGCAGTATGAGCCGGTCCTCTTACAATGCAAAGCTTTTTCTCAAAAGCGCTCAAGTAATAAACTATCTTATACATCAAGTGGGTTTTTTATATATAGACTAAAGGATTGTGTGCAGTTGCAAAGTGTAGTGCTGCACATTTAGTGCCAGATTTAAAAAAGTGGTGCTGCACCAAGTGCAGCGCCACTTTTCTTGCGCCTCTTAATCCCCCCCAATGCCACCATGTGTGTACCATATCTGAGATACGGCCACCATGGCGGTAGTTAGGGAACTAACATCAAGATTTCTTACGCTAGTTCAGAGCTTTGCAGGATTAGCATAATCCTGCAAAGCCCATTGAGGCCCATTATGAATAATGGTGTGTCTCCTTTTAACTCCTGCTCTGAACAGGCATTAAAAGTGCTGAAAACAATTATGCAAAGAAATTTCTTAGATTTCTTTGCACCATTTTTTTGGCCCCCCTAACGGGGGAACACCCCCTTTGCATAAATTATGTATGAGGCATGCATAACGTTGTGCAAAGGGATACAAAGTGGTGCATTGCACCATTTTGTAAATTTGATGCAGGAAAAAGGCCACCTTTGTGACGCCTTAGTGTAAAAAAAATGACAAGGCAGCGATAAAGTAGTGCTAGGCCTCCTTAAAGCAGGGCGATCATTTTCTTTATCATTGCTAGTTGAATGAAGAGCAAAGCTGGCAAAGTTTTTAAAAGAATAGGTAGTAAGTAGTTCTGGTTGAGATCAGGAAAATGCTCCTACTGCTTGTCAGAGGCTTGAGTGCAGCGCCATTGATCAGGAGTCAGGTGCCTCTGAACTCATGCACATTTATGTTTCATTTCACACTGCAGGACGTTCCACATCAGGGGATGCTTAATGTAGCCACGTGAATGGTGTGTACGCTTCAGATGTGTTAATGTCATTGCGTTTCTCTTCACCCAATCATAATTAAGGGTAGCTCTGTTTACAGGTGTGAGCATCAGACTTACTATCACATACGCAGGCAAAAATCGGAGACAATTTAGCCTATGAATTGAAGGAGGATATTTATGATGTTTTAAGGCAACAAGATGTATGGTTAGGAACTCGCCTCTCTATTCATCATTTCCTGTCTTAGGAGGACCTCGCCAGGACACTCTAGAGTAGGAAATGGTGGGTAGATAGGTCGAACTCTCATAAGTACCAGTATGCTCCCGGAATAATAGTAGCTGATACTGTGAGTGGGCAGGCTAGTAAAGGTGTGTGTTCGCACTCCATATAGGTTGTAAGGAAAAATGGTGTCGCCAGAGAAGGCCTGGCTGTCATGAAAATCTTTGTGCAAATGTGAAGGATGGGCTGGTCTGGGTCAGGTGAAAATATGCAGGTGAATGCCTTCCAAGCATCACCAATATTTCACACTGCACTGAGTGGCACCTTCTGGCAGCAAGAATAGTTTCTTGCTGATGCTGTCAATGATTTTTATAATGGAATATAAATACCCAGCTACAAACGCTGTGCAGCTACACACAGGTTAAAAATATGCAAATATGAAATTAATTAGTCTTTCAACTTTGGAGCCTCAGGAAAGAGCGGTGTTGGGGAAAATACGCCACTCGGCAGCCAATGTCCCTTTCTCTGATGTCCCCTCTCCATTTAGGATAACATAGCTAGTTACAGGGGACAGGTTCTAGGTGAAGCTGAACTTGGCTTAAGGTGAGATCAGTTAACTTTTGCCCGCACTTTCTAAAAGATGCATTTCCAGATTTGACCTAACTACACGGGGGAAGTTTTATTTTCGATCACCCGGTCTACATTTTAAACCAGATGGCTGCACAAAATCAAAATACTGAATTTTGATTGGCGCCTAGCTGGTCGATGTCTGCCAGGGAGATTGACAGAAGGAGACATAAGCCTCATTACAGTCACGAACCATTTATCACTGTGTCTTGTTTATGCAACACCTGTCTGCGAAGATCGCACATTTGTAAAAAGAATCTGAGTATTAACCTAGTACAAAAAGCAAGATAGCATTTCAGGAATTCAGGAAAATCATGCAGCCTGCATATTTCAGTGCAGCAGTTTAAATATATGGATAGATACATGTGGTTCTAGTCAGCGCTGCTAGACTAGAACAAGGGGAGACCAACTAATCAGAGTTAACAATCCATTGGTTAGCTATACATTTAAAGTGTTTAGAGTTTATGACAACTGTTTTGAAAGGTGCAAGCTTTTCAAATAGCTTTCTCTTGGTTTGAATAAGCCGGTGTAGAAAAACGTTTTAGTTTTGATTTTATAATGTTTTAAAACTGGTAATAGAAAAAAATAAAACGTGTTCGTAAAATGTTTTTAAACCAAAGACATCCATAAGATGTACACCAAAAGCTAGCATACAATAGAATGTTTAGGCCCATATTTATCAAGCATTCACTCAATGCAGCAAGCCAAATTGCTGCTCTGGTTTAAATGGAAAGTATAGGAATGCACCGTATTGGGGGCGTGGCCAAGACGCCCGCAAGATGGCCACAGCTCTCTGAAGCTCTGCATCATCACAGAGACATTTTTGCTTCGTTGGGCAGCATTTGGACACTGTGAGCAGCAGTTTTTAAAGGCACAGAGATGGGACTATGAGGGCAAAAGGTATTTTGTCATTGAAATAATTTTGGAGCATGTTTTGTTGTGTTTTTTGGCTCATATGGCCCCTCCTCAGCTTTGGTGGCCGCCAATTTGGATTTAAAGAAAAGACTGCATACTTTATTGTTGTAGGACTCAGGCATTCTCTGAGTATCATTTTTTCTTTATTTCTTTTTTTTTTTTTTAAAAGAGAAGGAAATGGGCTACACTTATCCAGTCACTATAATTTTCTCTTATCTAATTGTTGGAGCATGACTATTAAGTTTTATAATTGGGATATGGTCAGCATCTACAGCCTCAGGAGCTATAGGTGTCAATAAGAATTTTGCTGGTCACAAGATTTACTGCATTGTGCGTTTTTTAAACTGCAGTGCTGCACTTAAGTTCATTTTTATCTTATCTATCAGTTTTGAGTTTATTGTCTTAAACACTTATAATATATGGAGCCTCCCTCCTCTTCTTCTCCAACAGCTGCAACGGTCTCTGGAGCTATATCCTTGTCACGGAAGGATTATAATAATACCTCTAAATGACAAAAGAAAGACCTATTTTCTCCGACAAAATCTCCTTTGCCGCTGACCCTAGAAGATCTCATGGTTGAAATAAAGCATTTGAAGCCCTTTGTGATGGAAACTAATGCTACACTTCAAAGGATTGTTGAAAAGTAGTCAAATCTGGAATCCAGGGTCTCGGAAGCTGAGCAAAGGATAAGCAATATGCAGGGTGAGGTTACTAAGATTGATGCCATGTCCAAAGAAATTTCGCTTCTGAAGCAGCAAACTGAGGACTTGGAAAATCGTAACTCGCAGAACAATCTTCGAATTTATGGCAGTCCTGAGGAGGCTGAGGGTGATGACATAATCTCTTTTCTGAAAATTCATATTCCAAAAATAGTTGGGCTCAAGGATGGTAGTGCCCTTAATATATAACGTGCTCATCGTGTGGGGCCCAAATCTTCCAGTGCCTCATCACTTCATCGACTGAGAGGCATAATAGTTCTCTTTTTGGAATATACTGAGTTACTAATGGTTTTAGTGGCAGCCAAGCAAAGGAAACAAATGCTGTGGTCGGGAAATAGGATTTTCTTCTCACAGGATGTGGCATGTGCTACGGCTGCTCATAGCAAGGAGTTTCTTTCATTGCATCCAGGTTTGAGATCTCTAAATGCTCGATATGGGCTGGTGCATCCTTGCTTCTTCAAAGTGACTTTAAAAGATTGTACTTTTTATTTTGCCTCTCCTGCTGACCTGAAAAAGTTTAAATGCCAATGCAAGGGAGAAGAAATGGAATGTGGCAAATCCTGATTATTTATTGTTCGTTCATATGACTGTCTCCGCTAGTATATTGTCCTATGTTACTGATCACTTTTATCTTTATTTTTTGAAATTTGTATTTCTTTTTACAGATACACCATGCTTCATTTGTTTCCCTAACTCCGATATGTGTCCCTTCCCTGTTTCATGTTCCAGGCCCATTGTCTTCATTATGTTCTCAGATGTTGGTAAGTGTTTTGTATAAGTCAATAGTGTGAATATTCATGCAGTCTTCTATATTTTTCCTGATAATAGAGTCTTCGTGACCTTCTGTTTCTCCTCCTATGAAGTTCCGGTTGTTGACAATCTTAGCTTTTTTTGTGCTTTCCCACTCTCCATTTTATTGTCATTGTATTGTTTTTACCTTGTCTCAATATGGCTCAAGCCATTTGGCTCTTAGTCATCCACTCTTTTTTTATCACCTTTTACTCTTTTTTTCTTTTTTCTTTCCTTTCTTCCTTCTTTCTTACTTGACTGAGCTTTGGTTGCTCATCCTACATAGCTTTTGTTACCATAGAATCCAGTGGTTTTCAATTTACAGTTATACAATTATATTATATTGCCACAGAAATATCGTTTTATGTTTTCACAAAATGGTTAAAGTTCTGCGTGTTGTTTCTTGGAATGTGAAAGGTTTACGCAATCCCATTAAGAAGCAGAGAGTCCTTTCACATCTTTCCAAGTTAAATTGCAAAGTTACCATGTTGCAAGAAACTCACACCTCTGATAAGGATATTAATTCTTTGAAATGGCAGTGGGTGGGTCATGTTTTTTGTTCTCCTGAGCTTCACAATAAAAATGGGGTTCTTATTTTATTTCATAAATCACTTTCTATACAGATAGAGAGAGAGGAGAGGGATGATGAAGTGAGGTGGCTTTTCCTTCACCTTACTATCAATAATGTCCCATACACCTTACTCAACTTTTATGGTCCTACAGATATTGACCTAACATTTTGGGAAAATATTTCAAAGGTTTTAAGCTCTTGTCCGAATGAAAATCTTATATTGGGTGGAGATTGTAATCAAGTTATGGATCCTTTCACAGACAGGCAATCCCTTTCCAGATATATCCCTAATAAAATGCAAAATACTTTCAAGAATGCCATTCACTTCAGAGGATTGACAGATGCTTGGAGATTATACAATCCAGATAGTTTAGAATTTACCTTTCATTCTTCCATGCATAATTCCAAAGCTAGAATTACTGATAATTACGAGCTGTCAACACCAGAGCAATACGTGCTCTATTGGCGACAAAAATGCAAAAACCCAGCACTCTCAAAACAAAGTAATTTATGCATTGTGCTGCTATTTTTATTTTTTTTATTTTTAAGAGTTTTCTATAGCGCTAGCAAGACCGAGAGGGTAACAGAGCGCTTTACAGCATGACAGGAAGTAAACATGAGAATAAACATGATAAACATAAGAATAAACATAAGAAACACAACAAGTCAAGTGTCATTTTGTACAATGGGGGTACAAGTGGGTTCTCACGGATAGAAGGGTGGCAGTTCGGGGAAGGGGGGGTGGAGAGGGAGAGACCCTTATTAATGAGAGGGGTGGTTTAGGAGGAATTCTTTCAGTAGTTTCTTAAAGGACAGGTGGGAGGTGTTAGATCTGATGTGGATGGGTAAGGAGTTCCATATTCTCGGAGCGTTGTTAGAGAATGAGCATGATCGAGTTTTTTGCTTGTTGGGTTTCGGAAGGAGGAGGAGGAGAGAGTTTGTGCTTCTCAGAGATCTGGTTTGACCAGCTTTCACTAGCTTGTTAGCGAGGTATTCAGGTTTTCCAGTGTGAAGGGCTTTGTGTGTCAGGCAGGCAGTGCGGAACAGGCAGCGGGCCTCAATCGAGAGCCATTTCAGGTTCTTCAGGGCTGGGGAGATGTGGTCAAATTTGTTAGTTCCTGTCACTAGTCTAGCTGCTGCATGAAGAGTGGACCTCATAGGGGCGAGTCGGGATTTGGCCGTGCCAGTGAGGATAGAGATCCCATAGTCTAGTCTTGAGAGTGCCAGTGCTTGAGTGGCCTGTTTGAGGTCATCGTGGGGTATGAAGGATTTGATTTTGTGAAGAAGTTTAAGGCTGCGGAAGGCATTATTAGCGTTTGACTTAATATGGTCCTGCAAGGTCAGGTTAGAGTCCAGAGAGATTCCCAGGGATTTGACCGTGGTAGATGGGGAGAGAGTGCATTTAAGGGCGTCAATAGATTTTAGCCATTCTTGCAGTTGAGGAAGCTGGTTAGATTTCGAGAGGAGGAGTATTTCCGTCTTTTCATGATTGAGTTTGAGGTGGTTATGAGAGAGCCAGCAAAGGGCTTCTTTAAGGGTATTGTTCAGGTGGTGGATGTCATCTAAGGAAGATAGTTCAATATAGAGTTGCGTGTCATCCGCATAGAGGTGGAAGGGGATATTAGCTCGGGTGAGGATAGTGGTAAGAGGGTCCATGTAGATGTTGAAGAGGGTTGGAGAGAGGACAGAACCCTGGGGGACCCATCTGGTAATGGGGGAGGTGGGCGAGGTCGAGTTTAGAAGCTTCACTAGTTGTGTACGGTTTTGTAGGAAGGAGGAAAACCAGCGGAGGACAGTGCCTTCAATGCCTACTCTCTTTTGGAGGGAGTCGAGAAGGAGTTTATGGTCGACAGTGTCAAAGGCTGCTGTAAGATCAAGGAGAATGAGTAGGCAGGGTCTGTCAGAGTCAAGAGAGATGAGGAGGTCATCTACAATGTTGAGGATGGCGGATTCAGTGCTGCAGCCTTTCCTGAAGCCAGATTGAAGAGGGTTTAGGAGGCTGTTGGAGTCAATATGTTGGGTTAATTGTTGGAGAGCACATTTTTTGAGAATTTTGGCCAGGAAGGGAAGGTTGGAGACAGGTCTGTAGTTGTGGAGGTTGTTCGGGTCTGCTCCTGGTTTCTTCAAAATTGGCGTGATTTGGCCTAGTTTTAGGCAGTCAGGGAACACGCCAGTCTGAAGGGAGCTATTGATGATCATTGTCCAAGTAGGGGAGAGGGACTGGTGGAGTTTTTTTGCCAAGGAGGAAGGGAGGGGGTCAGCCAGGTGGGAGGAGGTTTTGGAGGAGGACATGAGTTTGGAGATGTCCGATACCAGGAGGGGTTGGAAAGAACTCCAGTTGGCAGGGGCCGGCCGATGCGATCGGGTGGGGAGAGTGATCTCGGTTAGGGGGGAAGAGTTGTCGGAGGGGTATAGAGTGGGGGTAAGATTGACAGTGGATGGGAGGAGGGGCACAATGTTGGGGGGAGAGTCCCTTGCTAAAGAACGTTCAATCTCAGTGATTTTATCGTTGAAGAAGTTGGCAAAGTTAACGCAGGTGGTCTCAGTGGTGGGTAAGGGGTTGGGAGTAGGTTTGGTCGTTTGTTGTTTAATGATGTTAAAGAGCTCTTTCGGACGGTTTTTGGCTCTGTCAAGGGTATTCTGGAAGAAGGATCTTTTTTCATTATATATGTGTTTTTTGTACCTTCTCCGTGCACATCTGAGCTGATCTAAGTGGGTGGAGGAGGGGTCAGATCTCCAAAGTCTTTCCGTGGCTCTGAGTTGTCTTCTCTCAGAGTTGAGGTCATTGTTGAACCAAGCTCTAGATGGGATATTTCGCAGTTTTTTCAGTTTTAGAGGGGCAAGCTGATCCAATATGGTAGTTATAGTTGAATTGTAGTGGGTGGTTAAGTCCGTCGTGGAGAGGATGGTCGAGGGGGGGGGAAGAAGAGAGGTGATTTTTTCTTCAAGGGTAGATAAGGGGATTTGGCTGACATTTCTTTTCCAACGTAAGGATTTTTGGGGATGGGGAGTGGGTTGGGGGATAAAGTTGAGATGGAAAAGGATGATGTGATGATCTGACCAGTCGACAGGAAGGATGTCAACGACCTTGAGGGAATCTTTATGTGCTATGATCGCATCTAGTATAGCACCTTTGCTGTGGGTTTGGCCCTTGCAGTGTTGAGAAAGGTTGTTGCTGTGAAGGAGGTCATGTAGGGATTGGATGAGTGCATTGTTCTCATCATTCCAGCGAAGGTTGAGATCGCCCAAGATGATAAAGTTGGGGTCAGAGAGGGAGCAGTGAGTTATTAGGTCAGCTAGGTGATCCGCAAAAGGTTGGGTATTACCCGGGGGGTGGTAGAGAAGGTGGAAGGACACCTTAGAGTTGGCGTTGGTCTTCAAGGAGGCGTTCAAGTGTTCACAGGAATTGAAAATGAGAGTTTCTTTGAAATCAATTTCTATGGTATTTTTGTGAATGATGGCAATACCTCCCCCCCGTCGGTTCTTTCTCTCTTTGTTGTAGATAGAGTAGCCGGGAGGGACAAGGGTGTCCAGGATTGGTTGAGAGAGTTCGGTTAGCCAGGTCTCTGTGATGAAGGCAATGTCAATGTTATGGCTGAGGATAGCGTCAGCAAGATCCGTAGCGTGTTTGACTGCTGATCTACAGTTGATGAGAATGCAGTTGGTGCGAGGATGGATCTTAGGCTCGGGATTGGAAGGGAGAGGGGGGATAATGACGAGTTGGGCAGGGAGTCTGGGAGAGGGAGGTTGTATATGCTGTCTCCTGAGACCGGTGATGACTGGAATGTTGGAGGGGGGGGGGGTGTGGGGAGGGGGGGGTTATAGGAGAGAGCGAGAATGGTGGCTTCCTTATGGGATAGAGGAGGGCTGGTTCTTCTAGGTCTCGGGGTGTTACGAGGAAGGGGAATAGAGGGCCAGTGGATGTACTGGGAAGAGTTGTTGGCCGATAGAAGCATGAGTGACTGGGTCGGCACAGGGGGGAACAGTGAGTCAAGGCTTCTCGCTAGTTTGTTAATGCCTTGAGTGATGAGTTTTAGTTGGGATTCAAGGTTGGAGAGCCGTGAATTAATGTTGGTGGAGGGAGAGAAATTAGGGGTGAAGGAGTGGGAGGAAAAATTCTTCTTAGGAAGGGGCTGGGGGGATTGATTACGATGGGATATAGGATCATTGGGCAGAAGGTTAAGGGAGGCTGTTGAGGAGTGGGAGGGGTTAGAGTCGGAGTAAGGGTAACGTGGGAAAGGGAAGGCAGGCTTGGTAAGAAAGTTACTACAGGTCAGCAAGTTGGGTCTAGAGGAGATCCGGGGGAGAGGGTGGGAATGAGGGGCGATAGAGGGGGGGGAGTCAAAGGGGGGTTCGGGGAGAGGAGAGGTGATGTGGGGGAGGATCAGGGGAGTAGAGGAGGAGGAGACAGGGAGGGCGTAGTAACTGGGGGTATTGAGGTTGCGGGAGTAAGAGGCATGATTAAGGTGAGAGGGGAAAGTGGGGATGGATGGGACAGACAGGGTGGGGTTGACGGCACTGGGAGCCGGGGGGGGGCAAGGGGTGGTGGTAAGGGGAGTAATGGGGGTGGGGAGGGGTGTCAAAGGGCTGGGGGTGGATTGGGGTGGAGGGAGTGTGGACTTAAGGGCAGGGAATAAGGATTCAAAGGCACGGAGGTTGGAGTCATTAGCTTGAATCATGATGGTTCCATTTCTGAAGATGGAGATGATGAGATTTCCCTGGAAAGCCGGGGAGCTGGAGATAGAGAGTTTGCAACCGTAAGGGATATTAGTAGACTTGAAGGGGTGGAGGTGAGTAGTGAGGAGGGTGTTCCATTTAGCCGGGCGTCTAGTGAAGAAGATGAGATCAGTCTTTTTCGGGCCTTTATGAGCAGTAAAATAGGTGTCCACGAGAAGAAGCTCCGGATATTGCCTGGAAAGTTTGCGTTTGAAGTTTTTCAGCGCAACGGGGGAGAGGTGATTAGGGGGGGAAATGGAGAAGGAGTTGGGCCCATGGGGTTTGAGGAAGGGGGAAATGGAAGAGGAGGTGTATCCTGTGGGGGGCGACATCAGGAGGATGAGGACAACAGGAGGGCTACCCCAGGTTAGGGGTCTGCAGCGTCGGCACAGATGGTTGATGGGCAGCTCCTCATGGGTGAAGACCGGAGATGGGGGCACCTCCAAGGCTGGGCCAGGGAAGGGGCTTTAGTAGACCAGCTCAGGTTGGGGGCCTTTAGGGGCGGTGTAGTCAGGCGGCTCCTCGCGGGTCAGAGTCGGGGGAGGAAATTCCTTAACCGTTGGAGCCAGAGATGAGACTCCGGGAGGTGGGAGTCCGGTCCTGCCTTAGACCCAGGCTGTTCAGGGCGGGCAGAACGCCCGTAGCCCGGCAGTGGGATCAGGGACGCAGAAGAATGCCCAATAGCCGTCTCAGTACATAAGGCGGTCGGGTAGGATCCCACGAGCATGAGCTGGCGAAAACAGCTCCTCAGAGGACGGGGCGAGAGCGGAGACTTAGACCAGTCTGACTCACCCGGCGGGACCAAAGACACTGAAAAGGATGCCCTCAGCTGCCAAAGAGCAAAGACAGATCAACTGCGGAGGGAGGCAAGGCTCTGGGAGAGCGGAGATCAGGTCCAGCATCAGTCTCATCCAGTGGGAGCAAAGATGGTGAGAAATGGTCACGGCTGCATCAGTGCAAAGGCAACTGCGGGGACAGGCGAGGCCCAGGGGGACCTGGACGTGAATCAATAGTCAGTTCTCGCATGCAGGGCTCAAAGGCGTCAGCAACCCCCAAAAGACCATGTCCGAGTCAGGAGGTTCAAGGACGGTCAGTAGTAGAGGGGGGGGGGCACCAGGGGGAAGGAGGAGAATCAGGACTTACATAAAAAAAGAATTATCCCAACCCTCAAGAGCTTCTCGAGGTGCGTCCGTCGTGGCGGCCATCTTGTTAAAGCTGCCAGGATCAGCAGTGAAAATCATATACCCAGTGGGGGCACCCCAGAGGGCAAGGGGCTGACAGAGGGCCGGAAGGAGAGGCAGCTCGAAGTTGAAGGGAAACAGCGTCAGGGCGATATCGAGATTACAAGCCAGAAGGAGCAGCCTTCCCCTCTGGCTGCCAGGAGAAGATGCAGAGCAGTCCTCCGCCCTCCCCTGAACGGCGGCTCACGGAGACCCGCGGCGGGTCTTCCACACCACCAGGACTCAGGGCCAGCAACAGCTTCAGTGCCCTGCTGGATCCAGGGACCTACGGCCCCAAGCAAAGGGGTGCCACCCCAGGACTGAAAGGACTGGAGATCCAGAGAGGCTTTCCCAGAAAACCCAGCCCTCCCTCTGGCCGTACCAGGGACAAAGGACTGTACCTGAATCACTCCCCGATGTTCAACTGTGTCTGGTGCCTACCTCGGCCAGATGGATGGAGGCTGCGTGCGAATGTCGGGTCCCGGCAGAATCCCGGATGACCGACTGCTCCAGGAGAGGACGCTTCCTCACGTTTCCTCTGATGCAATCCGAAACTTCGGAACGGCGCACGAGGACCAGGCTCACCGTCGGGGGCGCTGCTCTCTTCGCTGCAGGAGACCGGGCTCTCCGTCGAGAGCGCTGCTCCCCTTGTCACAGGAGACCGGGCTCTCTGTCGGGAGCGCTGCTCCCCTTGTCGTGGGAGACCGGGCTCTCCGTCGGGAGCGTTGCTCCCCTCGTCCCGGGAGACCGGGCTCTCTGTCTGGAGCACTGCTCCCTTCGCCGTGGGGACCGGGCTCACCGTGGGGACCGGGCTCACCGTCGGGAGCGCTGTTCCCCACGTCACGGGGACCGGGCTCACCGTCGGGAGCGCTGTTCCCCTCGTCGCTGGAGACCGGGCTCTCTGTCTGGAGCACTGCTCCCTTCGCCGCGGGGACCAGGTTCACCGTCGGGAGCGCTGTTCGCCTCGTCGCGGGGACCGGGCTCACCGTCGGGAGCGCTGTTCCCTCGTCGCGGGAGACCGGGCTCTCCGTCGGGAGCGCTGCTCCATGTTGTGGTTTAACCTTTTGCATTGCAGAGTTCAATCCTGAAAAGTTATTTTTAATATGCTTACGAATACTGTTCCTTTGCAATGTATTGCTGCAGGTTTTCAGAGTGTGTTAGGGTGTGGCCCCTTTCCAGGGCCTTCCAGAGACTTTCCCTGCAACATGCCTGGGCGTGGTTCTGGGTTGGGCCAAGACTCTATAAAAGAGAGCCAGCCCAACTCCCAGTGCTCACTATTCAGAGGTCCCGGTGCAGAGCAGCAGCTTCTTCCTGAGCTCCTGTCCCGGCGGCCTATTTGGATCTTACAGTCTTCTGCCCTAATCCTTCATTGGTGGTCATTGTTCCAGGCGGTAAGACGTGGTTGGACTGTCCCGACACCGTTATTTAGAATTTTCATATTCTTGGTTTAAATTCTTAAATGAGTAACAGATTACTTGCGCGCTACCATTTCTTGACATTTATATGGTAGTTTACAAATAGGCAAGACGCGCGATTTATTTCATGAAGGTTTGACTTTGTTATTCATTGCACGCTACCATTTCTTGACATTAACATGGTGGCTTAAGAATCGGCAAGACGCACAACTAGTTTCATGAGCAGTTAACTTTGTTGTTCAATGCGCGCAACCATTTCTTGAAATTTTACATGGTGGCTTAAGAATCAGCAAAAGAAGCGCGTTTCGTTTCATTGTACTTTGATCTTGTTATTTATTGTGAGCTGTTATTCCTTGACATTTACATCGTGTTTTACGAATCGGTAAGACGCGCAATTCGATTAATGATGATTTGACTTTGATATTCATTGCATGCTACCATTTCTTGATATTCTACATGGTAATACTCGAATTGGCAAGATGCACGATTCTCTCCTCGAGTTTAATTCATGTTGTTTATTGTATGCTACTATTCTAAGATATTTATTATGTAATATTCGAGTTGACAAGTTATGTGATTTGTTTCCGGAATCCATATTGTGTTATTCATGGTGCACAATCCTTTTATGGTGTTTACTATATATGTATATATATCTGCAATATGCGCAATTTGTGTTGAAACATTTTAAGAGTACACAGAAGGCCAGAGTTTCTAGATGCAATATTGTATGGTCCTAGTATACATTCTCAAAACAGGATTTATATGACTGGTTTAAAATTTTGTCAGAATGTTTTTTTCTGATTCTCATGTAAAGGAAAGTACTTGAATAAGAAAGTTTTCATTTAATTTATCTTGATTCCCCTACAGGTATCCGGCCATCTTGAAACTTAGTCATTTTAAACTTAACTCTTAGATTGTTTATGTTTTCAGAGTGACTAGGCTTAGAATCATAGTCTATTATTGATTTCAGGAGATATAATTTTCATATTGTGTGTTCTAACCTTTTTCTTACTACAGGTCTCCTTCCCAGCTGTTCCCTTCCTAATCCCCTCTTTCCCTGTTGGACTCTCTCAGTCTCTGTGATTTATCTATCAGAGTCTTGGAGCTGTTCAGTGGTGGACGTGTTGGGAACGTGCACAGACCCCGAGGATCTGGTGACTCTGACAGAGCCTTATTAAATATTTTACATCTTGCCTCTTCAAGTACTATTCCAATGTCAGCCATTACCTTGGATGCAGAAAAAGCTTTCAATCGTATTAATTGGCTTTTTATGATGTGAGCCCTGAAATGGCATGGTTTTGGACCATACAACAAAATATGACTATAAAATACATTAATATATTATATTCTTCCCCATCTACGTCTATCTTTTTAAATAGAGTTCAATCTTCTTATTTTTCCCTTCATCGAGGTACTAGGCAGAGGTGTTCATTATCCCTTTACTGTTTATTCTATCTTTGGAACCTTTTTTATATTCCCTGAAACAATCTAAATTGTTTACCGGGTTCATGCATAAAGATTTGCAAATTAAAGTCACTGCCTTTCCAGATGATATTATTTTGTATGTTTCTAATCCGCAGACATTGTTACCTGTATTTCTTGATTTATTGAATGCATACCCGAGCCTCCCAGGCTACAAATTAAACTTAAATAAATCTGAAGTTCTTCCTTTGAATAAATTTGATTTTAAACATATGTTTGCGGAAACGGACTTTAAATGGACCCCCACACATGCAAAATGTCTAGGGATTAAGTATACCCCTTCAATCCAGGCTACTATTCAGCTTAATTTGACTGATCTTGTTAAAAAAATTCATAGCATGTCGGACTAATGGTCTCCCCTGTATCTATCCTGGTGGGGCAGGTTGGAATCCATTAAAATGATGATGCTCCCAGTGATTAATGTTTATTTGTCTATGTTACTGGTCAAAATACATTTGAAATCTTTTAAACTGCTTAATAGCATATTGATAAATTTTTATGGGATGGGCGCAAAGTATGCATAGCTCTATATACTCACTGTGCCAACCTCAAGATATAGGTGGGGTTAACTTTAGGAATCTTTGCCAATATCATTCCTCATTTATATTTAAACACGTTTTACCGTACATCTACTCTCCTCAAGAAGTTCCCTCTTCTATTCGGTACAAATTGGAGGAGGCAATTATTTTTCCTGTTCCATGTCAATCTATATCATATTTTTCGTATTCTACCAGAGGGTTCTCATCTGCTTGCCTTAAGCACTCCATCTCAAGTGTTTACCCATTCCTTACCAAACCATTATCATCCTTAAATACGTTTCTGGATTGCTCTATTTGGCATAGTAAAAATATTAAATTATTTAATCGTATTCTCTTCTGGAAAGAGTGGGTAATTAAAGGAAGTTTACAAGTCAAACAATTGTTTGTGCATATGCTGCCTCTCTCTTTTTCTGAACTCCAAATTAAATTTAATTTATCAGCCTCCTACATGCCAAGATATCAAAGTTGAATAACCCTTTTGGTACAACAATTAAATATCTTATTGCTAGATCCAACCTCCAGTCCAACCTTAGCTCTTATGTAGTTCTCTCCATGCACCCCTCTTAAAGCTTCTCACATATATAAATACCTACACTATCACTTCCCAAGTCGTGTTAAAAGTAAAACAGAACTTACTTGGGAATCGGATCTCAATTGCTCCCTCTCTGTTCGAACATGGAATTGCATTTGGTCCAAAATCCATTAATACATCCTGTGATGCCAGCACTACACAAACCTCCGATCGCTTCTTTCATAGACTTTTTAAAGTCCTCTCTCTCTTTCTAAGTATAACCCAAGCCTTACGGATTTTTGTAGGACTTGTTCTGATATACCAGGCACTTACTTACACTCTTTTTTCCAATGCCCAGCTACTGCTTCTTTTTGGCAGAAAATTTGTAATAAAATTGCACAGATATGCAATGTCAATTTTCCTTTTGACATTATCAATATCTTTTTGGGAAGTTCCTCTCCCATTTGGATTGGCGCCCGTAAAGTGGGCTGTTTTGTGGATTTGCTAATTTCTTTAGCATTACAAGTTACCATGTCAAACTGGAAGGATGCTACTAAGATCACTTTTAATGGATGGTGGAACTTACTTTGTCATCATCACAAATTAGACAGAGCATCTGCCATTTCTATGAAACAACTTCTTCAAAAAGACTCATTTTGGCCACCTCTCACAACTTATTTATGTCTCCCACCATCTCAATTTCATAACAACACTTTTGTCTTCCAGCTTACATGAAATTGTATTTTTAGTATATATTTAAGATACTATTTAATGATTGTGTTTAGTGTTTGACGTTATATGATAATCACTGGTTCTGGTCATGTATCTTTATTTTTTGTCTATTCATACCTCTCTTTTTCTCCATCTCTTCTTTATAGATCTTCTTCCTTCTCATTTCTCTTTGCTGCATCTATCTTATATCTTCTTTTTCCTTTTCTGCAATAAAAACTAAAATAAAAACATAAACTACGAGTCTAGAAGTGGTTCACTTTTTTTGCTCATTATTCAGTATTTATAGCTAGTATTCTATGTATGTATTATCCTTTAACTCTGTACATATTACCTTTTCCTGTATTGCTTTTTGGAATAAGGTTGATTGTTTTCTGAAAGTTAATGTTCCTTTTTGTTCATACTTTCTTATAATAAAGCATTTGTAAATTAGAGGAATGCAGCATATTTACCTACAGCAAATTCCTGTCCTATCCTTGTGCACTTTTGGCTACCTAGTGCTAATACAGACACCCTTGCTTGATGCTGCAAGGGTGCCTGCGTTGTAGACAGGATTGTCTTTGTGCAGGAAGAGGCACCTCACTGCAAGAAAACGATCCTTAAAGGCATTTGCCTCTTTCTAAGTGTGCAGAATGCAGCACACATAGGAGGAGGAAAAATAAGGAGAAATCAAAATATTTCTCCTTCTTACCCCTCATCTTGGGAGTTGCAGAATTTTCACACATTCCCAGGTCTACCACTAATGGTAACTATGGGAATGAGCCAACATTTTTGGGTGGATGTGTGGAGCACCAATTCTCCAGTCATGGAACACCTCCCTTCTGCAGAGTAATGCAAAGTAGTGATTTTGCTGTCTTGCATTACTCTAGACTTATTAAGTCATGCAGGGCAACACAAGGTAGCCTTGCATGGCTTCATAAATCTCACTTAGGTTTTGCATCGCTCCTGTACCCCCATGCATGGTACAAGAGTGTCACAAAAACAGGGCTAATTGCAGAGGCCCACTAACCTTTTGTGCCCATTTTGCACTTTTTGCTGGTGTTTTCCTGACTCTGACGGTGCCCTGGGTACTGCTAACCAGTCCCAGGGCCTGTGTTCTCTATGTAAAATGAGTATGCAAATTTGGTAATTATACTTGGCTATGTCAACCTACCTAGCAGTCGCTAGTATATGGTATGGCATGTAGGTTTAGGGACCCCAGCATAGGTGGTGCACCCATAGGTGCTCTGCTGAGGTGCCCAAGGTCATTTTGAAGGCAGGCCTGCCTTGCTGGCTGCTTTTAAGTTAAAGTTATATGCAGATTCGACTTTGGAATTAAAAGTACTTCCAAAGTCTTAAAGTATCTTATTTTTACATATAAGTCACCCCTAAGGTGTGCCAAATGTTCCCCTAGGGGTGGGTGCCATGTAACTATAAGCAGGAAGTAGGGATCTTATAAAAATTGCTTTATAAGCCCTGGTGAGGTAAAATAGCAAAATGTGTTTTTCCCTCACTGTAGTGAATGGCCTCCATAGGCTAAAATGGGGAGACATTATTTTAATGAACAAAGTCCCCTTAAGTGCCAGATACCTTGAGTTTGGTATCAAATTAATTGTTATAATAAATCCCACAACTTGCAATTGTTGGATGTAATATAACTAGTTTAGGTTAAGAGTTTTAAAACTCTACCTGAAAGTTGTCAACTTCAGCTCTGCAGTGCCCTTCTTTGATTGGCCAACCTCTGGCAGCCATGCTGCCTTGATGAAGTGTGAAGTGGCCTGGGATGAACACAAAGAATGTGCCTGGGGAGGAGATCTGCCTCAGCAGATGGTGAAGCAAGAAGGGGGGAGAGTGGCCAAACTGGTCATCAAAGGCAGGGAAGGGCATTTGGAGCAGCTCAGCACCTTCGTCACATCCTGCAACCCTAGACAATTAGGTGCCCTCTTGATTAGATTAGGAGAGGGCAGGAGAGGGGTGTGTTAAGGATTTTTAGCCACACCAGTGTGTGGGTTCAGCCAGATCTAACTTCCAAATATCACTTTCAGCCAAGTTGGATTTTTGAAGAATGTTGCTCCCTGGGATTGATTTGTGCCACACTTCCCAGGAAGTGGTCATCAAAGGGGGAAGGAGCCTGCTTGTGATCGGATACCCAGGGCCCTCCAGCTTTCCACCCAGGAGCAAGGATAAATATGGCAGAGCTGCATCCAGACCTCAGATCCCTACAAGGAACAAGACTGCTGGCCCCCTGACCTGCACCTGGGCACTGCACTGTGAAGTAGTGCACCAGCTGCACACTTAGGCTTTACCACTGAAATGACTTTGCCTGTCGTCTACTGCTTCAAGAAGGGACTCCCTGTTTGCTGCAGGTACTGAGAAGCTGCCCAGAGTCCACTGCATCAAGTCCTGCAAGCAGAGCCCAACTGACCAGCGTCCAGTGGCCATTTGAGTGTTCTGACAAGGTTTCATTCTAGTAATTGTAGTCCCAACTCCCAAAGAGCAACTCTGAGCTTCTGGAACGTTGGATCAACTTGTGGACACTCCAGGGACCCAAAAAGGACCTCTGGAAGAAGATACAAAAGTTTGGAGATGTTTGGAGCAACTCCATAAGTTGAAGAGGTACAGTGTGGGAGTTGTAGTCCAAGACCACAAGAGGCAAACCAGAGCCTCTTAACCATTGGCTGGTGCTGTGGACCCCTTTCCTGAATCAAGAAACACTTCTGAAAGTAAGTGTAACAGTGTTACCTCAGGGGTGGCCTGAACTCTGGAGTTTGTCCCTTTCCAGTGTGACTTTTTTAACCCTTTGAGCTCTAGTTGCTTCTATGCGCAAAAAAATTAATTCTTTAAAAATGCATAGCTGCAGTTCCCCTTATCCGATTTTAATCTTGTTGGTGTAATTTTGAAGATAAAACTATAATCTATTTTTATAAATTGGATTTCTATTGTTTTTTACTTATTTACTGTTTTGTGATTTGTAAACGCTTTATACACTTGTCTCCTAAGTTAAGCCTTGTTGCTCGTTGCCAAGCTACCTAGGGTTGAGCTGGGTTTAATTTATTGAGACCTAACTGGACCTAGTGGAGGTTAGTGGCCTATTGCTAAGTTTAGGTACTTACCTACCCTTACCAATAAATCACTTGTCAACAAAGAACTACACAACACTTTGCTAAAATGGTCCTCCGTGTTTAAGTGTATGCAACAATACGTGCATTCCCTACTGTACTGCAAAGGGCAAAATAAAGCTATGGCATGAGATAAAATACAGCGCAGTGCAGTAATATAAAGAGGAAAGATATATTAAATCATTAGTCTGGTCTAAAAGTAGTCAAATTATTTGTGACAATATGTGTACCTCAATTTTAGTTCCTAATGTGATGTCTATTTTTGTGATCCCCCAGTAACACAGTTTGCCAATAACGTTACCCATTTTTTATGACAGCTATTATTAACTTTGCATGCAAGGGAATAACATTGTTATGCATGACCCTCACAACTCAATTTCCTCTCACAGCTATAGAATAAACAATCTGAATGAACATCTGATCCCTGACCCCATCTCATCATCACCAAAGGACTCCTACCGATCATCAAAGCCCTAACACCCATCCTCAATGCCTCCATCTCCTAAGCCACATTCCCAGACACCTGGAAGCATGCCACTGACACTCCACTGCTCAATACCCCATTCACTGACCCAGCCACACTCTCCAACTACATACCCATCTCCCTCCTACCATAGCCAGCCACCTTACTAGAGGAGCTCATCAACTGACATCTCACTGATCACTTCAATAACCACCATCTCCTTGACACCTCAGAGTCCAGGTTTGGGCCCAACCACAGCACAGAAACGTGCACTCATTTTCTACATACATTACATCAGCGAGAAACCACAGCCCTCATCCTTCTGGACATTTCTGCAGCATGACATTGTCTCTCACCCCATCCTTACTATATGCCTGCACAGGATTGGCATCCAAGAGCTCATTGTTCACTGGATCTGCTCCTTCTTAACAAACAGAACACAAGCTCTCAGCCTGGTACCTTATTTTTTGGAAGCTGGCAAACTCATCTGTGGAGTACCTCAAAGTTTGTCCTTCAACCCATCCCTTGCAGAGATTACATGATCCCTCTGGCCATCACCATCTGCCCACATATCAACATCCTCTCTAATGCAGATGACACACATACTCTCCCTCTCAGACAAGACTACCAACATAAAGAACAAGTTCATGGCCTGCATGACTGAAGTCACTAACTGGATGACAGCAAACTGTTTTAAGGTCAACACTGACAATACAGCAGCAGTGATCTTCTGCAAGAACACCTCACCAATAGACTCAAACTGGTGGCTTGCTTATCTCGGTGCCACACCTGCACCCTGTGCTCATGCCAGGAATCTTGAAATGGTCATTGCCAACAAACTGGACACATCTACAAATCAACACTGTTTCTGCCTTATGCTTCCACACTGAAGCTGCTGAGAAAAATCTTCAAAAGGCTCCCAAGCAACATGAAAAATACAATCCCTCAAGCCCTTGTCACCAGCATATTGAACTATGGGAAAACCCTTTATACTGGTTTCACCCAGCAACTCATCAAAGACTACTAACCATCTAAAACTTGGTAGCCAAGTTCATACTTAACCTCCCATGTAGAACTTACATCACACCACACATTAAGGAGCTCCCCTGACTCCCATTACACAAATGCACCTCATTCAGACATTCAAGGCACTACACAACTTAGGCCCGAGCTACCTAAACAATGGCAGCTCATTCACTAACCACCCAGGCACCTCTGATCTGCAGGACTCATATTCACACACATCCTATGCATTCATAGAGCCAGACTCAGAGGGCTTGCCTTTTCTTACATCGCTCACAAAGTGTAGAACAACCTCCCACTTCACATCAGAGCCTCCCCCTCTCTTCTTGAATTGCACAAAAAAACTGAAAACCTAGCTATTTAAATTACCACACAGTCCTAGGTAAAGCTACATCTGCCTTTGAATTGGTTACTATTCATTAAGAGAATCCGTGTTTAGGTCATTATGCATGGTCCACAGAGCCTTTTTATGGAAAGCAATCTTGATATCTCCATGAGAATTCCTTACACACCAGCACTAAAGCTGAGCTCATCCGAGGCCCACTTAGTGGTAATTCCTAATTAACGGCAGATGAGAAAGGGGCTAGTTAATTTGCAGTAAGTGTTACCTCTTTCTGGAATCCGATTACCCTCTCTGCTTTAAGACAAAAGATTTCCTTTTGTTCAAGAAAACATTGAAAAATTGGCTCAGCTCACAATAGATATGTATAGTTATTGATGATGCCCTTAGTGTATTACCTCAGCATCAGAATACATTTTGGCTCACAGTTGCGCTGTAGAAATATATAAATATATAAAACATAACACAACACAGCACAACAAATGGGCTGTAGAACCCTCAGTAGCAATTTCCAGAGTTTTAAACTATGCAGTGCTGTTAAATGACTAACGACACACCGAGACATAGCTACCAATGCTGCAAGAAATGCAGTTGCACCAGGGCCAAGAGTTTGATGAGCCCTTTGTGCCCTGTTATGGTACTATTTCACTGCCTAAATAATGGACAGCATTCCAATTTTCCAGGCCTGCATACAGCATTTTAGGACACATGCCATTTGTGCTACTCCATCCGTCCCCTCACATTTTAGGCATTCATCAGCTATGCATTAACAATAAATAATAATATCATTAAACCTTAGGTTGTGATTATTTCCTGCATGCTGCTGCATAGCAAAGACTTTAAACTGCACAACTCTCCTTCCAGCAACAAAATGACCATATGTGATTTTCCTGTACAGTATAGCACCCTGGAATCAACTAGTGCTGCTTTGGAAAGAATACATGCTTCATTCAGCATGTCAGATTTTTTTCTGCGAAGGATCAGGGGCATATGCATGGCATTGGAGAGAATGTAACTTAATTTCACCTTTCTGGACCAGTGTTCATAAGTTCTATGGCAAACGCTTTAGAGAAATGGAGAAATGTGTTCTATCAAAAAAGACTCATCAATTTCCAAAGGGGGACACACATTTTTTCATATGGTAGTAAAACCTTACAATTCACCACAGCCCTTAAAATAATGGTAGCACAATACTTGTGAGTAAAAGTTGTCTTCAAAGTTTTTGACATTATGAACCGTACAAATGATATTTTGCTCTAGTAAAAAATCTGTCACAGAACAATGCTATAAGACTTTATGAAAACCAAGATTCTGTGGTTTTTAACGCCGGGTATTGATAATCAACTCAAAATCAATTTTGACTTGAATTTTTACCTGAGGGACTGTTTGGCTAATCTTTTTAGAGCAAAACACATCTTTTAGAAAACAAAATCCGGGGAAGTGCCATAGAGAGTGAGTCTACTGCACATACAGGGGGTCATTATGACCCTGGCGGTCTTCAGACCACCAGGGTTGCGGTGGCGGTCTGACCGCCACCAAAATAGTGCTCTGACCATCACATTATGACCTTGGTGGTTGCGCCATGGTCAGACAACCAGCACCACCAGTTTTCCTCCACAGGAGGGACTGGCAGTCCTGGCAGTTCTAATCCGGCAGGGCACTGCTGCAAGCAGTTCCGCCGTGGTGATTACGACCCCCCTCTCTGCCAGCTTTTACATGGTGGCAGCACCGCCATGTAGAGGATGGCAGAGATGGGGTGCAGGTGTCCCCAGGGAAGCCCATGCACTTGGCATATGCAGTGCAGTGTCCCCATAGCCAGCCCTGTCATGCTGATCACTGTTAGCTTTGCAGATAGTGAACAGCGCGATAGGTGCTGGTGCACCCTACACACTGCAGCATTGCCATCGGCTCAATTATGAGCCAGCCGCAATGTTGGAGGCTGTTTCCCGCTGGGCCAGCGGGCAGAAACACCGTTTCCACCCACTGACCCAGCGGAAACTCCTAAAGGGGCCTGTGAGAAGGCAGCTGCACTGGCGGCAACCTGACCGCGGGAGTTTGGTGGACGGCTATTTCCATCTGCCAAACTCATAATGACCCCCTCAGTATCAGCTACCTTTTCCTGTCCTGAAGACACCTCCGTGACCATCACCACACCTGTTTGGCATTCCATCATGCTATAAAGTGCCTATTGAGGTTCTGCAGTGGTGAGAGCGCATTATAAAGAGACAGGCTATGGGGACTGCAAGTCCCATGATTCCAAGCCTTTAGAGTCGGACAGGCCATCACTGCACTCGTTTGGCATTCCACTATGCTATAAATCGTCTTCTGCGATCCCACTGCAATTGATGTGCATGGGCCACGTCCAGGAGATTTTTGGGCCCGCCATTGCACCCTTCAGTGACAGAATGAGGCAGGGAAGGCTCACCCCCCTTGACTCCCTCATTTAAAGTGTTTGCCTTAGCAACAATTGTAAGTATTGGATTTTATTTAACACTTCTCAACACTGACAATAAACCGACATGGAGAAAGGGAAAATGATGGATAATGTTGCTGGGCAAGGCCAAGTGGGGAAGAACGCTAAAGGACATGCCACAGAAAATTGCACTTTGGATGCAATGGATGTATTAATTGAGGAGGTGGAGGGTATCCTGGGGGAAGAGCCAACTCCAGCTGAGGGAGTCGTCACTAGGACTAACATCACTCACTATTTCAAAAGAAATAGCAAGAAGGACTTCGCTACCAAGGATAAATCCTGTAGTGTAGCCGTGAATGGATCTGATCCTCTGTATCCTACTACAGATCCTAGCCTGTCCTAGGCTATCCACTCAGCAACCCGTACAGCTCTGATTCCTCTGTGTCATCCAACATTGCTTACTCCCCTTACCAATCTGGGAGAGGAAAGCAATGAAAACAGTGGGACAAAATTTGTAATGGCAGTAGAGGCTAAAGGGCTGGATCAGGTGTCTGCCCCCATTAGGGGCTGAAACCCTCAGGAGCGAACATTAAGCCTTGAGGGGGGCTGTGTGATCCTTGTGCACTATGATAAAGGCGCTTCAAAAACAAATGTGGAATTACTGGAGAAAAGAAAGGCCCGTTCAAGTGTGAAGCGATGGAGCCAATCAATCCAAGTTTGTTGTCAGTTGTGTGGTGCCGCGGTAGGTGCAAAGGATTGGGGGGTTTCAACAATACATCTCAAATTCTATCAAACCTTGCCAAAATTCAGATAATCAATGTTCTCGGACCACCATTAAGGGGACAAATGATGTTGACTGTTGGCTGGAGTTAACACTACCATCCTCATGGCTACCCCCAACCCTGTACACCATAACCATCGGGGCTCACTAATCAAGCACCTACCATCCATGGCACCAAGCTTTCAATGCGATGCCCACCTAATTAATTATCAACAGCACCAGATGTCAAGATGGAAATCTGCTTTTATTGAGCTTTCCCGGCATCCTAAGAGGTATCCTTCCAGACTGCTTAAATCTCACCAAGCAGGAACCAATATATGTGACAAAGGCCCCAAAATTAGTACCACACCATAGAGAATCAACAGAACCCTGAATCAACAAGGCGACACACTGGATTTGCCATAAACATAACCGTCACTCCTTCATCCACTCAGACATAATTTTTGCTAAACACATGCAATTTAATATGTGTTCCTATATCAGTTTCAGGTTCGTAATAAGAGATCAAACCATAGTGGATGAACCCCTGGCTATGGAAGCACGCCCCCCACCTCAGGTTCATGTATCCAATTCAATGTGTCTCCACACACAGTGAATGCGATGGAAATCCCAGGAGATAACAAAGGACGCTTCCAAACATAAAGGGGCAATGAACCATGTCATCCCACTGCTCTGGGGAGTGGCTCTTTAATTGACACCAGGATTAGTGTAATAACTCTGCCCCAAGAATCTAGCAATTTGCCACAATGCTCTCCTGGGAGGCCCTATTGGAAAAGGAGGTCATGTCCTCCCTACCTTATCAAATATTACTTGTGCCGACTCTCTTCTCCTATCCCCGCTAAAGGAAATCGATTGAGTGTCCAGCAACAAGCAGAACAGTTGGGCCTCTAACAATTTAAACAACAAGGATAAGTTTGATTGTTACAAGGAGGGAGAAGCCATACATAATAAGGACCATCACAAGGTTAGCCCAAATTAGACCTAGGCACATGGAGTGTTCTTTCATGCAATTTAGCTGGCCTTAAGCCAAAATGCATCGATCCGCAGTGGTGGTCTTTTGTTGACAATCATGAAGTGTGTGTCTTCCAAAAAACATGGTGCACTGAACCTTGTTTTAGATGTGGTTATTCAACCCTTTTCTTCCCTGTTTTGGCTCAAGCAAGAGGTCAGCCGACTGGGGCCTTAATTATCTGGATACAAAATTTGAACTGTAGATATAAGAAGTTGCCTCGATCTTCACCGGACCTCCTTGGCCTTTCACTAAGTAAAGATAACATCTGTGTTTAACTTTATAATGTTTATATTCAACTTTATAAAGGCCCCTGGGAGCAAATAGGGAATCTCCAACTCTTGTGTGCCCAGCTGACTAGTTGTGCGCCCTTCCTGCTGAAGCCCCGGTGATAGTCGCAGGAGACTTTAACATGGCGTTTGCACTGCTGGTTAACATCGATTCAACATGAGCTGATGAGGAAGATGCACAACGTCAAATCCTTGTTAGGAATTTCCCAAACTAAAGGCCTGATTTAGAACTTGGTGGATGGGTTATTCCATCACAATGGTGACGGATATCCCATCTGCCAAAATCTAAATCCCATAGGGTATAATGGGATTTAGATTTTGTCAGATGGGATATCCATCACCATAGTGACAGAGTAACCCATCCACCAAGGTCTAAATTATGGTTTCAGAAAAATTTGACAATAGCACAACAATTCCTGTGTATCACGCTTATTTCTGGGGTTAAAGCCCCCAATGGGAGAACTACATCTGACCAAGATGGTGCCCCCTACTTTTATGTGCCCCAAATGTATGAGCACAATTGACTGTATATTTCTTTCCTGGCATATTTGGTCATCTGTGAAAGATGTGGTTGAAATAGAAAATGGGTACCTCAACCACAAGGCTTTGAAACAAGAATTGGCTGGTCTGATTGCTCTGTCCCGGTGGTGGTAAAACACAGCCCATTGGGGTGTGTTGCGCTATCAAATGATAAAAAGGATTTAAAATGGGAATATGTGGAGGTGCACACAGATCTTTTAAGCAAAGTATACTCAAAAGTGAGTGAGGCCCTAGACAAAATGAACAGGTTGTTGCATGAAGGTGCAGTACCTAATCTTCTAATTAAAACACCTGAGGATTTGTTTGAAAATTTGAGGGAGATTCTCTCAAAAGCACCCAGGAAAGCACCAACGAGCAGATATAATCCACTTCCATGGCACAATGCACAATGAAGGACAACAAAATCTTCACTCCTGGATCTCATAAAACCAAAGATCTGAGTGGTATCCCTGCTGCTCGCAGGACATACAAGAAAGCGCTAATACAAGCAAAGCTTGCCTGGAAGAGGAGACCTGGGCTGATTTAGTGCAAGCAGCAAATTCAGGAGATTACAAGGCATTCTAAGGCAATATAGCACAAGGTAATCGCTCTTCAGCGTGCTCAGTTGCTTTCTATGTTCCGTTGCATCGGTGGATAGAGCACCTTGAGAAGTCGTCCTCAACTACTAGGGTTGGGGGAAGTAATAAGGGGCATGGTGGGTACAGTGGTACTGAACCAATCAGCATTTTTAATCAGATGCCCTCAAGTTAACTATCTTAGACTCCCATAGAGTGATCAAATCAATTACAGCCAAAAAGGTTCCAGGACCACACAGTATTCCAGCTGACTTTTTGCATCAGAGACAGATATTTGGGCAACCTACTTAAATTTAATTTTGAAGGCAATTCTAAAAGGGGGCTCAATACCTGAGTCATGGCACAAAGATGAGATTGTTCCAATCTACAAGCAAGGGGGTGGAATGAACCAGGAAGTTATAGACCTATAAATTTCATTCATGGGCTACCCAAAATATTCTGTAGGCAAGTTCTAGGTAAATTGACTGATTGGGCACCATCTAACAACATTTTCTCTGACCTGCAAGAAGGATTTAGATAAAAAACAAACTAGCACCCTGGACCAATTCCTAAGGTTCTGTATAAAATATTGGAAGACTGTAGTTCTTGGGAAAGGCCACTTCTACGCTGCTTTGTATATGAAAAATCTGCATTTGATATGATCCCTCAAAACAAATTGTGGGAAGTCCTGGGAGGCATGGGAGCCCCAGCAAACATCTTAGACAAACTTATAAGACTCCTTGAAAATAAACATGCAAGTGTCAGATATGAGAAAAATGGGGAGCAGCCAAACTCTTTTGGTTAGTGAATAGAATGTAGCAGTGCTGGTTTTAGCCCCAACACTCTTCTCTCTCTTCATTAATTACTTGGCTGACTTCTTAACTTCTGTAACTCCTTAAAATTGGCCCTGGGAAAGTGCCTACATTACTATTTGCTGATGGCATTCTCCTCACCTCAAACATATCAGATGACCTGCAAGCAATAGTAGATTGCATTTTGCTGTTCTGCACAGATTGGGGCTTGGAGTTGAACCTCAGCAACACAAAATACATGGTGTTACACCCTTGTAGATCCACTCAAACCGGAATACAGGTGCACAGAATACTGCTCAAATTGGTAAAGAGCGTTGTTTACGTGGGGGTGACATTGTCTCACAATTTCAGCTGGAAGGCAAAAGTAAGGAGACCAGCAGGAGACCGGGGCAATTTTAAAGATGGCTAAAAAGTTGAAATCTAAGAAATCTAACCCCTGCCCTAAAGCTTTATAAAATAAAGGCAAAATATCCCACTCTTTACGGTGCAGAACTCTGGGGCCATTCAAGTATTAAAGAGTTGAATGTGGTCAAAAATAGATTCCATAGGCACCTAACTAATGTACCGTAGAGCTCTCCTACACTTCCCCTGCTCCAAGACTTGGGCCTGTATCCGACCTCTTTTATAATCAAGCTGAGACCATTAGTGTTCTGGCACAGACTTTGGTCAACCCCAGAGTTAGAAAATTGTAGGCAGTCACTTAGGGAGCTTTTAAAAACATCCGGCCACCTGAGGATTCCCTGTTTGTCCTAAATAAAGAATATGTTCTATGCTCTGCCCCTCAAAACCCTGTGGTGAAACCCAGATGAGGCTTCCTGGGTTCCGCGACAAATGATTGAGGACCAGTGTACAGATGTACTAAAATTATTAAAACTGTTATTCAGGTAGCCTGTCAGATCAATTATTTGACCATAAGATTATGCCATTTTATGAAGCTTCATTAGATTCCATACAAGGCTTCTACCCGGGGCAGCTTTGCCTGAGGTTTAGGTACGGGACTCTACCAATCTCTGAGTTCACTGCCAGATTTGAAGATCTTAACAGGCCTAACAAATCTTATCCATCATGCATTTGTGCTCCTGAATCTATATCCCTTTTTGATTTCTTCTGTGTCACCTATCAATCTCCATGCAAGAAGTGATTTATTCCATTGTGTAAACTTTTGGGCCTTCAGCCCCTAGAGATAGCCCTTAGGATTTTGAAGTCTGACACAAAAGGAGTGATTCCAGTTGACATGGCCAAATTTCTTCATGCAACCTGCCTCATTCGTAAGGGACTAGGATATCTAACCATGCCCATTTGAACTCTAGGAAATAGGATATATAAGGTTAAGATTACACAGCTGGTGATTGTGTACCTCCAGTTTGTTGTTGGCTAGCACGTCCACTATGACTCCATCTTTAAAAGCTGGACAAGAAGAAGCAGGAATATTGCCCACTCTAAAATGGCCTTGATGGAAGGCTGTCAATTTCTTAAACCTTAATGGGACCCATTAAACTTGGCTTTGCACTGAACAAAAAGAAATTTAGTGATATTTTAACTCCTCTAATTTTTACATGATGTAGAGGCATTAATCATTTGGTTTTGTTTTTAATTGTCCTTACATATTGGAACACACATTTCAACACTGCTGTTATGAGTTAGGGCCAGATGTAGCAAAGAGTTGTGATTCGCAAATGGCCCGATTCGCTATTTCGACATCGCAAAATCCGAAATGGGATGCAAAAATCCCATCACCGAAATGCAAATAGCGATGCAACCCATTACCGACTCGCAAAAATTACAACCTGATTTTGCGACCCGCAAATAGGAAGTCGCAAATTGCGAGTCACAAACCATAAGCAAAAGCCAGTTGCAAATTGCGATTAGTCGCAAAAATCCCATTTTGCACATCCAGATTACCACTGATTCAGAGCAGGTGGTAACCAGAACCAAAGTATAAAAGGAGACCCATAAGGCATATGGGTGACTCAAAATGGCTGAACTGTACGTGATAGCATGGAGGAGGAGAGTCCAGGCCGCCCAGCAGAGGAGGAGGAGGCAGAGACAGGAGAGGATATACCGAGCTAGGCAGACACTATTTCAACAATCTGAGGAGATATGTGACAAATATAGACTGAGCAGTGCTGCAATCTTAGAATTAATTGAACTACTGAATCCTCAGCTTGAACGACAGACAATGTGCTGCAGCGCCATCCCTACACATGTGCAAGTGTTATGCTCACTGCACCTCTTGGCCTCGGGTAGCTATCAGGAGGTGATTGCTGTGGCAGGTGAGGTATCCCAAAGTGCACTCTCACGATTCTTCAGATGTTTCCTAGATGCCATACTCACACACATGTCCAGATATATATACCTACCCAGGAATGAGGCAGAAATTAACAGCGCCAAGTTGGACTACTAAAGAATTGCCAACTTCCCCCATGTAACAGAGTGTGTGGACGGGACACATATACAAATTTGCCCTCCTGCGAATATGTGTTCCACAACAGGAAATGTACCCACTCACTAAACATCCAGGTGGTATGTGACACTGATAACGTCATTACTGACATTGTAGCTAAATATCCAGGGAGTAGACATGACTCATACATATTCAGGCACAGTGGGATACACCAACACCTAGAACGTGGGGAGTTTGGAGACGGATATCTATTAGGTATTGCTGACTACACCATGAAGCCATACATACAGGTCACTGTGTAAACTATTAATGCCCAGCTAAATTTGCCTTTTTTGTCAAACAGGTGACGGTGCATATGCCCTGAGACCATGGATACTCACCCTGTACCTAACACCTGGCAATCAGAACGAGAGGCGATATAACAGTGCACAGCGGCAGGCCAGAACTGTAGTGGAGAGGACCTTTGGCTTGTTAAAGGCAACATTCAGATGCCTCCACAAAAGTGGAGGTGCACTCCAGTATGCCCCAGAAACAGCATGCAACATAGTTGCCACCTGTGCCATCCTACACAACATTGCCACCAGACGTGGGCTACATCTCACCCCTGAAGACAGACACGGAGGATGAGGAGCAAGTGCTACCACACCGACAGCCTGGGGATAGAAGCATCACAAATGAAGGCAGACAGAGACGGAACCACATTGCAACCCAATACTTTGGCAGGTACGTGGCAACCGTCACCACACTCACTAATGTCAGACACACATAGCCCAGTTATGTAGTTAAACAAGCAAAACCTTTTTATTTCTAAACTATGTAAAAGATGGAATATTGCTGTATGTCACAGTCTTGAATTGTCAATTTTCATTTAAGACACATTAAATTCATGTGCCTTATTCACAGTACAGTTTGGTGGCTCACACCCTCCTCCCATTGCGGCCACCATGGCTCATTCATGGTGGATCCCCTGACGCCTGCAGTGCACTGCTACTCCGCAGCACACGGGAATCGCTGGCAGAAACACTACTTATTGTAGACCCCTCCTCGCTGTCCTGCGGGGTATCTCCTGTGCCCCTTGCAGCCTGCCTGCTCTCTATTAGGTCCACCGCATGGCTGATGCAGCCAAGTCCTAGCACCACATCCCCTGCGAAATGCCCAAGTTCTACCTGGAGGCTGACTGTACGCCTTGACAGGCATGTTGTATTAGTGGCAAGACGCCCAATAGATGTTGCCAGTTTGTCAAAGCGTGCGGCAGTGTGACGCTCCCTGCGCCTGGCCTGTGCTCTGTCTGCCACAAGTTCAGTCACCAAATGTTCAATAGAATGTATTAAGTTACCCAGATATTGATTCATGTGGTGGAACTGACTGTTCACATTTGCCATCCCATGTATCATTGTGGTCTGCAGTCTATTCAGGTTTCTGTTGATGGACATTAATTGTCTGTTTTGCAGGCGCTGACCCTGAATGAGTGATGCCTCCAAGCCCGCAAACTCTGCTTCTCCTACATCATCCTGGGACACCGACTGAACTCTGCGCTGGCGACTGTGCACTGCTCCAGCTTGTGGCTCTGTGCGCCTCTCTGTGGGGCTGGGACCTGGTGCTATTTCTGCTGCCCCCATGTCCTGCGTTGGATCTTCCATGGACCCTGGTGGTGTTCTGCTGGGCCCCGCTATGTCACCGGCAGCCTCCTGCAGTGGGTCAGGCCCATGTTCCTCTCCCTGCCTTTTCTCGCTGCTGGGGGTGTCTTGTAGGAGACCTGTGGGACATAGGGGATACACTGTCAGTCTTGCACATCTGTTTTATGCCTTATAATAAACATTTGCCTATATTTGGACTACTGTACTACAATGCCCATAATGCACTATTATAGAGGTTGCTAGACTTGAATGGAGCTAGTCTGGTGGTGCCTTCTGCTGAGTACTAGGATTGTGTGTATACTGCATTTGTGGGTGTCAAAGCATATCTCATGGTACTCACTTTTTGATGTCCCGGGTGCTGACTGTCCAGTTCTCCCATGCCCAGTACGGCCTCTGGCTCCAGTGTCTGCTCCATCATGCTTTCCAGGGCTGTGGGTGGTGGTACGGTGGATGGGCCTCCTCCGGTGCCCCTCATTTCCCTCATGCGCTCCGCAACCCTCTCCTTGGTCCTGGAGCGCAGGTCATACCACCTTTTGCGGATTTCCTCAAGGGTGCGGTGGCTTACCCCTATGGCATTGATTTTCTCTTGTATCTGCTGCAATAATCTTTTCTTCTGAGTGTCTGGGACACTCATTGCTGCCTTTCCGAAAAGTTAATCATGGTGCAGACAGCATTCTTCTGTAAGCACATCCAACTCCTTGTCAGAAAATTACATTTTCTTCCTTCTGCCAGCACTGCCTGTCTCCTCCATGGTTGCTGCAACTCCTCTCCCCTGGGTGTGGCTCAGCAGTTTGAAATGGGTGTGGTCCTCCCTCCTCCCAGGTCTATTTGATGACTTCCTGGTTCTGATGTCATCACCAAGAGCCAGGAAGTGGGTTTCCCAACTGTTGTGGTGCACCTGTAGGCAATTTGCGAGTCAGTCGCAATTTGCGACACCCTTCGCGCAAATTGCGATTTCGCTTTTAGAGAGGTCGCAAATTGCGACCTCGCTAAAAGCAGAGGTCGCAAAATGTGTTGTGACAAATGTGTTGTGGCAAATTGGTATAGCGAGTCTTTCTTGCATTTGTTCTTGCGAGTCGGAAATAGCGATTCGAATGGAGTCTCTATTTCCGATTCGTAAAACTTTACCTACCTACATATGGCCCTAAGTGTGTTGTATTTTATTGTTTGCTTTTAGGATCATGTCTGGCGTTGAATGAAAAGCACCTCAGTAAAAACCCAAGTTGGCTGATGTAACTTTAACCTGCATGTTGTGGACGCACTAATGATTGATTTTACCTTATTTGATTTTTGCTGGAGCATGTACCCTTTATTGTTGTTGTTACAATATAATTTGGTGTATTTTATTGTGTTTTATGGATTTGTAATACAAAACAAGCAATGTTGACTAACTGACTGATTCGTTAGTCACTACGGTTTTGAATTCTGGAAAGTAAGCATCAGTCACCCTTATTCTGCAATCTCTGCTACATCCTTGTTTTTTTTTTTTGAGGGAATCATTCAGTGTAGTGTTTTGCAAAATGTTCACTGTTTAGGTATGTCAGGCACCACCATTTTTTTCTTTTTTCTTGTTTGGTTTGTTGGTTGCTGAATGATCTGGAGTTTACACTAATGGATGCAGGGAACACCAATGTAGTGATTAATGAGCCTATCCGCAAAGATAAATGTACATGTGTAAATTTACAACTAGTAAATGTACTCTTACACATTTCAGTACCTCCACTACTTTGGGCTACACACAATATCTGAGTGCAAACTTACTGAAAAGTGTAAACTTACATGTCTCTACCCCGAAACAGGAGGTGGAGCTACATTTATGGGTGAAAATTTACTACTGAGAAACAGGAGCAGTAGTACGTCATCCACCAAACATGGCCAACCACTAACCCTGCAATACCCTCCCATTGATAATAATGCAGGCAGGGAATTAAAATAGAACCCTGTAGTGAGTAATGTGAAATTAAATTGAACTATTTCACCTTTAAAAATATATATATATATATATATATATATATATGCATGCAATATAAATATAGATTACTTTAATGTTAAAAGTATATACTATTTTGTGACAACATATTTTAATAACCTACTTTATTTAAAAATAAATGTAACATCGATTTGTAAAAAATAATTATATTACTTTTAACTAGTTCTGAACATCCCTTTGAATAATTATTAACACATTACAAAAATATCATTTTTTACTTTAGTTGGGATTCTTTTTTTATTTACACCTTAGAAAAATATTGCTAATGTAATTTAATATGTACAATTATATGTTTAAGTCAACATGAGGTTTCTCGTTTTGTGGTATTTTTCATTTGTCTGCATTTAAAATAAATACATAAAAATGATTTACATTAATATTTAACATAAACATATTGTTGCATTTTTCAAAATGTATTCAAATTGATAAATGTGCCCCATACTTTACTATGGGAAGAGCTCGCCATAGTGGAAGAAATTTCCTCATGGTAAAGCATAGAGACAAATAAGTGTGAGGTAAAAGTGATGTTGTAAATAAATAAAATAAATGTAACTATATTTTAATACAAATTAATGTTGCATTAATTGTTTGATTAAAAAAAGGGATATTTAAATACATTAACATAAAAATGTTAATTTCTTTCCATTTTTAACATTAAATTTGATGTATTTATCTTTTAATCATTTTAAAAAAGAATTGAATTTACCAATCTTCCCTATGGGATTTTAATTCCTTCCTTCATAAATTTCTTGGGAAGTGTTTGCAGTACCAGTGTTCGCCATGTGTAGTGCTGCACTTACTTCAGCTATGAGCTGACGTACATTTATTACTACATTGGGTAATTTTTAGATGTAGGAACTTTAGAAGTGCAGTTTGTGAATAGCAAAGGGCCCACTCTTTTATTGGTGGGTGTGTATTCCTCCCTAAAAACCTCATTACTCCTCCATGGTCCTCCAAATCAGCAGTAAGTTTGCCCCTTTCTCTAGCCATTCCCCTGGTCTCTCTCACACTAAGGGGCTCATTCCAATCTAGTGGTCTCAGGACCCCCATGTTGGCGGTGGCAGTCGTACCTCCAATAGGCTGGCGGAGAAGACTGCCAAATTATTACCATGGTGGTCTTCCCAACAGAATACAGCCAGTGCAGTCAGGCCGCCACAGACGACGGCAGCCACCATCAGGCCGGCCGAGACCTTGTTCCCGCCGACCTGAAGGTGCACACCACCAAGGTTTCTGCTGTGGTCGCACCACCGCGGAGACCCTGGCCGAAACCAACTCTACAGAAGGAGACACCCATCTTCAGGAACACATAACAGTCTGGAGCTGCCATGGAACCCTATGCTCCTGAATGCCCAGCGACTCCAGAATCAGTGATGACAATGACGATGGCGAAGACACCAACCACAAGTAAAAACACCTACCTGTCACTGTTGCAAAATGCCAGTGTACCTACATACAGACAACATACACATCTGGGATGGGTGGCGAGGACAACACACATGTAACTTCACACCTACACACACACAACTCACACACAGCCACATACATACACAGTACACACACAATACTGGCATCACACAGACACACACACATGCCAGAAACACACACTGGCCCCCAGATTCACAGCACTGGCACGGTCTCACACAACACACAACACCACCAAATTTCACAACTACACCACAACTGCAACACCACAAAACACTGTTAAGCACACACAAAATATACCTCCACTTAAAATTCATACATACAACACAACATAACAACACCAGAGAACAAACACACACAATCACACATACAAGCAACTTACCATACCACATGCCCCGCAAACACACATTACAACCGATCTGACATACCAATCTACTGACTATTGCTGTGTCTGCAGGTGGGTGTTGTTTGTGTGCATGCTGGTGGTGGGTCTTGTGGTGATTGTTTTTCTCAGCGCTACCCTTGGATATTGAGGTGGATGCATGCTTGTCTATGTGCTTTGGCTGGGTCAGGAAAGAGGGGTTTGGGTTTGGGAAGAAGAAGGTGGAAGAGGGACGTAAGACAAAGGGTGACTGGCTGCTGTCAGTGGGGAGGCCAGAGCCTGAAAGGATCTCTGTAGGCCAGCCAGTGCATTGTGAAGGCCCTCCAGGAAAGCATTACTCTGCTGAACTTGAGTTGCCAGTCCCTGGATGGCATTCATGATGGTTGACTGTCATAGAGAGATTGACTTCAGGAGGTCAATAACCTCCTCACTGAGGGCAGCAGGACTGGCAGGGGCAGAGGTGCCTGCAGCAAAGGAGACACCCACCCTCTAGGGGGAGCGGGCATGGATAACTGGGTGGAGAGCTACAGGGAGGGCAATAGTAGAAAGGGGGGTGATGTTGGTGTGGTCCCAGAAGGGTCTCCCACCACCAAGGTGTGTCCACTGAAAGAGGCTTCCGAAGATGATGAAGTGGAAGATTCAATCATCCCCTTGGCACTCCCCTCGCACTCCAGGCCACTGGATTCCTCGATGTCGGTCGGTGGTATCAGCACTCCAGGTCCTGTGGCAAGCAGCATCCACACTCCCCTGTGCCTCGTCTCCTTCACCTGCCGATGCTGATGCACACAAATAGAGAGATACACACCTGATAATAACATGCACAACTGTAGGAATATATCTCCTGGCTAGGGAATCCCATATGGAACACCACATATCCTACTTTATGTCACAACATGTCACTTCTATCTACCACTTCATGACATATCTCTCACCAATGTCAATAATCCACATAAGGTGCCACAACTGGAGCCTTCAATTAAACCTATGTCAGCCTCCACATCATACCCTTGCTAAAACTGAAAATTCATCCTAATCCTGGTCATGTCTCTCCTATCACCATTAGGAACAGCAGTTGACAGATAACACCATGTCATGCATGTTCACATTCAACTCCTGACCTGTCTATGTCCATAAGTAATGTACCATGCAAGTAAACACAACTCTAATGACTAACTACACAGCACCTGCCATTGCAATCACATGCCTACCTGAACCCTTTGTACATATCTTACACTATGGATACACCCCTGATGAAGACACAACATGTGGCAGTCCCACTTAGTTGCCATCTGAGTCTTAGAATACATGTCTGGAGAACAGCTAAATTACTACATGTATCAAATCGTAGAGGCTTAGTTGCAGTCACCATACTCAGATACTCAACATCGCACCATACATGCATGTATGGCAAAAGTGGCTTAGCTAGCACACATGATACGTCCACTGACAATCAAAAGAGCAGTGTGATAACAGCTAAATAAAGGACTACCCACTAATACCTATTATGGCACTGTGTATACCACGTGACATCCAGATACAGAGCCACCACATGTCAACATGAGTGAACCCACATCACTCATACCAATCCTGAGATGTGAATACTAGTACCTAGGTCCACAGAACACAAATGTCCCACTGAAAATACATGTACACAGGATGCACACATGGACCTACATGACTGCCATTGCACTTACAACATATGCCACAACAACATCACCTTTATGAGAAATAGTACTACAGCCAAGCCATGACATCTTGAAGTATGACGTAAGGCAGAATCAATGCTGTCCAATCTGTCCACATCAGCTAGGCTAAGGGAAACAAGGATTGTCCCACTACACTATACCTTACCCCATTTAACCATTGTGACATGATGTAGGCAGATAATACCATATGTTGCACTAGTATTGGTAAGGCATTGGCACATGTTGCATGGACATTGCACTTTGTATAAGGGTAGGACTGCCCAATCACTTTCCTCCTCTGAAATAAAGGCATTGGGATAATAGTGATTTGCTTGCATTTCAATGGCATGGAAATGTATGGTATGCCCAAATACACAATATCAGACACCCATAGCTGGATGTCCTTCATTTGCAAACTTTACATACCCCATAAAATGCATATGAAGGGACAACGGGGACAGCACCACAAACCCATATGTACTGTCCAATTCTGCCCATACCTGTTGACTGAATGAGATGCCAGACTCACATTGAGTCAATACCTGTACCAGGACTAAAGGTAACAAGGCGCTTACCACATATGTCAGGCACTCTGTCCCAAATACAGATGATGTGCATAGATGTGAGAAAGCTGGCACCATAGAGATAAATATTCGTATGATCTGATTTATGGACCAGGAAATACTGGGCAGGCAGGCTGGTACAGCAGCCTACATACATCTCTCTCTCTCTCTCTCTATATATATATATATATATATATATATATATATATATATATATATAGCTGAGTGGAGTCACACATGTGGCACTGTCAATTGTACATCTCCACATTAACACATAGACATACCTAGACACAGGTGATCTAAACATACACATGCACTAGCTTGGTTCAGATCTCCATCTCATAGTCAGGCAATTAGAGTACTATGTAATCCCAGTAGTCAACATACATGTAACACCTCCTACTTTGTCACAGCTGCTAAAGTGTGACAGCAAGTACCAAACTATCAGAGCAAAGTAAATAGGTTGTGTAAGTACTTACCCCTTTGTGGCTACTGTGCTGGCCTCAAACGCCCATCCACCCTAGGGTAGGCCACAGCCAAAATGCAGCCCATTGGGGGATCAGGGTCAGACGGGCACCCATCCCTCATTGGGAGGACATCCCCAGCTGGGCCTCCGTGATCCTATGGGCCCAGCATCTCAGGTCCTCTCACTGCTTTCTGCAATGGGTGCTCCTCCGGCTATGGACCCCCAGGGTCCGCACTTCCTTGATAATGGCACGCCAGATCTCCTTCTTCTGATGGGCATTCACCTACATGGATGACACATAGAAAAGCAGAAAGTCATGTACACTGGCACCATACAATTAGGAGTGGTCATTGCACACCAGTCACAACAAGTTGGCACACATGCCCATTCTCTCAGCACACATGCATACACATCATGCCATCTGCATGCATCTACACCCACACTAGTGCACTTTCCGGATGCAACACCACACACAACATCTATCACACCTGGCTAAGGCATAGGACTCACCTGCTCCTCTGGTGCCCCATATAGCTGTCCATACAGGGGTAGAACCTCCACCACCAGCCTCTTGAGTTCTTATGGGGTGAAGGCAGAGGCCCTATCAGCTGCAGGACATGACATGATGGCTACCAGAGGCAGTACACAGCAGCTTGTGTCATGAAGATCTTGCTGCCAACAGTGTCAGGAGTCAAGTGAGCAATACTGCAGTAAATGGGATCACAGCCGCATGTACAGACCGTCACCACGGGCAGTCATCGCTATTGGCCCAAGTCTACCAAAGGCAGCATGGTTACCCATTGGCAAGTTGCACGGCGATTATGACTGCCTACCATCATGACAACTTCCGCCGGTGGACTGAGTTCACTTCCAACTGTCCAGTACAGTAGGTCAGGCGTCTCCCATTTTGGGCACATTTCGTCAATGGATATGTTTATTAATCTGCGTCATTCACCTATTCCACCAAAAGAGCTGTATATACATATGTAGTGCCATCATGTATGTGCAACATAATGGTCATATATTTACTAAATGATGTGATGAGGGAGTATATATGGTGAGAACTATGTCAAGCTACTCTGAGATACATGTGTGTGAATATTGCAGGACAGCTAAATCTTACACACATGCACACAAACATTAGTTTCATATGTACATTCCCATTTACATGTTAGCCAATGTGGAGCAATGAGGCTGGAATCGGTGCATCTCTATGGGCTGTACTGTATATGTCAGAAGTGCTACACATTCTCTACAGATGTTAGGTGGTAGGCAATATACAGTGTGCAAATGATGTGTGCATACTTCATAACTCATAGTATATTCACTTCTTTCTACATAGTAATGCTGCCATGAGGAGAGTGAGACAACGACCAGTGTACCATTCACTAGTAGAACTGGAAAGCATGGAGGACAGGCATGTCATCCAGACATATCGTCTGAATCATCATTCCATCAAGGATCTTTATACTCAGTTGGAGCCAGATCTGATGCCTGCCATTGGCAATCCTTATGGCATACCTCCCATTGTTCAAGTCTTGTCAGTTCTACATTTCCTGGCTGGCTTCAGGGTCCTTTCAGAATACTGTTGCCTTAACAGCAGGGATGTCTCAGCCCATGTTCAGTCTGTTCTTGAAGGATGTACTGTGTGCATTGTTGAAACACTTGGCCAGCTAGATCAGGTTCCCCCAACGTGCAGATTTGGCCTATGTGAAGACAGACATTTATGATATGTGACACATTCCTCGTGGTAGGAGCCGTTGATGGCACCCATGTGCCCTGGTCCCTCCAAGTGCCAATGAACAGATATATAAGAAGAGGAAGAACTACCACTCACCAACGTGTAGGTGGTGTGCCTGGCAGACCAGTACTTCTCATAAGTAAACAGCCAAGTTTCCAGAATCTGTACATGATTCCTACATCATGCGGAACAGCAATGTCCCACATCTATTTGCATGACTACAAACAGAGAGGGCCTGGCTGCTTAGCAAGTTTGCATTGTAGTGTGTGTCTGTGAGTTATGTCTCCTGTCATCACAATCTAGCCTGTCCCACATTCAATATTTGTGTTGTTCGACCATTGTGTACACAGGTGACTCCGGCTATCCAAATTGTCCTTGGCTGTTGACACCAGTGAGGTACTGAGCCACACTAGGGGAACTCTGTTATAATGAGGCACACAGGAGGACAAGACCTATAATTGAATGAACATTTGGGCTCCTGAAGGCAAGATTCAGGCACCTGAGCCTATCTGGAGGAGCCCTCCTCTACTCGCCCCAAAAGGTTTGCCAAGTAATTGTTGTCTGCTGCATGCTCCACAATTTAGACCTGAGACGTCAGATACCATTGATTGCAGATGAGGGGGAGGCAGCTGCAACTGTGGGTAGAAATGCTGATATGGCAAGTGATGACGAGACAGAAGAAGAAGGAGCAGGTGACTCTAGGGCAGATCACATCAATCAGTACTACAACTGACAAACATGTATGTGAAGTGGACCTTTTGATGTGTGGAATGTGCACAACCTGAAGTAGATGGCTGCCATTACACCTCCTGACTTGCTTCATCAGTCATGAGCTCCAATGCCTATGTGTGGGTTGTGGGTGCAGACTGATAGATTGTAAAGTGTACAGTACATCATGTTCTGCTATGTCATGTATAGTTGCATCAGATCCTAACATACACGTCTGTAATGGACTACTCACTTTTGAGGTGTGTTTCTTGCATTCTCCTATCCTCTTTTCCTTCCACTCAATGATATAGACATTTATTATTTGGCTGTACAAAATAGGCTTGAGGTATTCATTGTCATTAGGCAATGGTAATTTCTGACAGAAATGAGAGGTGTACCCGACAGATAGCTGATAATATGGATGTAGGTGCAGTGGGTGGTACCTTAGTACCTTGTTAGGACTTCCTACACACAAGTAGGGTTGTGGCTGCTTAATCCTTTTCTATTAACAGTGCGGTTTGGGGTTGGGGGGCTAAAATGGTCTATTATGTGTCAGTTGTAGTTAGTGGCCCATGTGTGATATTTGCACCATGCCCTGTGGCTTCACATTTGGTGGAGTGCTTGGTGATGAGCTTGGGACCTAGCTGTGTTTGTATACTGACTTTGTTTTCCAAAGTGCAGGTAACTGCATACTGAAAAAGGTGAGTGACAGTCCTACAGGTATGGGACCTATGTCACTGTATGGTCTAAGTACTGTGTTCCTCTGTAAAGATCTTTATGTGTTCCATGGGATATGTGAATATGTAGCATTGGCATGATTATGAGAAGAGCCTGTACCTGATGATGTATAGGTCAAAACTGAGTGACCCAGCTTTGTAGGTAGTCTACCAGGGGCATGACTTTAATTACCTGTAAATGTGCTTAGTATGCCATTATGCCTTCCATCCTGATTGTACTCTCTGTCATGCTAATTGCAGAATGGAATAATGACTATACCCTTGTGTTTCTCTGGATTTCAACCTCTCTGACATCTGTTCTGTGGCATTTCTGTTTTCATGTGTCTCCTGCTGAGAGAGCCTCTGTTTGATGGCCATTACACTGCTTGTTTGATTCAGGGGGACATTACCAGATCACAGTTGGCAAGCATGACAATTGTTGTATTATTAAAGACACATATACAGTGCTGTGTTCAAATGTGATTTATTGTGCATTTCAGAATAGAAAATGTCAAATTAAATGTACATAAATAAACAAAAAGGTGATGAGTGAAATCATGGTAGATAGAACCATCAGAGTAGTTGCTACAACAGTTGGTTACACAGGTCTTGTGTCCTTGTACAATGGGAAAATGGAGTTATGTCTCAGAACATTCAACAGGGTGTCTCAGTGGCACACAAGGATGACAAATTAGGAGAGGTACACTTCTTGGCAGTGGGTTTAGTCTTGGCATCTGCTCCAGTCGGATGTCTGGGTGGACGTCCACATTTGTGGGGTGTTCTTCAGCTATATAGGGAGGGATGTCTGAGGCATGTGGTTCCCCTGCCAGGGCCTCCATTCCACTAGCTGCCGTAGATGTAGATGGGGCAGATGTTACATTGCTAGTGGAAGGGGCCTGATGATGTGCTGAATACCCACGCAGGCTGGTGTTGATGTCCCTCAGCACCCCTGCAATGAAAGCCATAGTGGCCATATGTGCCTGCCACTGCTGCATGACTTCCTGGTGGGATTCTGTCTGCAGCCTTTGATTTTACCCCAACATGGTGATTATTCTGTCCTGTGAACTTTGGTATGCTCTCAAGACTTGGGAGATGGCTTCTTGGTCAGTGGAGTCCCTTGGAGGCCCCATCCTCTGCCCCACAGCATCCCTCCCACGCACCCTACCCCCAGGTGCCTGTGCTCCTGGCATGGTGTACCCACTCCCAGTGGTAGCAGGACCATCATTGTCTGGAGGGCCAAGGTTTGACATAGGTCCTGTTCTGCTAAGATACCTTGACTGTCAAGTACTAAAGGGTGTACTTGATATTCTATTGAGAACAGTAGAGTAAGTCCCAGGATAGCAGAAGTAAAAGGCTCTCAGTAACACAATTTGATCCAGGTAAACCTTCAGTAAAACTTAATTGCCTTGCGGCCTCTAAAAAAGTTCCCACAGGTGCTTTGGGGTGACCATGGTGCAGCATTAGGTTACCAATGTAGCATTTAGACTACCAGCCACAGGGCTTGTTTTCCTGGAGATATTTGGAACTAGGCAGTTTCATGCATCACTATATTCACAACGTCATCTCCTTTGCCCACTCCGTGTAGAGGAGCAGTACCAGCAACCATTTTTCTTTGGTCTTCTGACCATTTCATTACATGTTTGGTTCTCAATTGGTCCTGAGGTAGATTTTGTAGTTGGCAATATGCTCTTGGTTGTTCCTAATGGTGTGGGAATCTCAACAAAAGCCTGCAATATGGCTAACGCTATAGACATTCCTGGGAATGCTAGACATCCATTAATTTTACATCTAGTAGCGCATGGCTTAAGAGAAGCAGGCGGGGATGTTACATTCATAGTGGAAGCTAGTGAAGCTTACCAAACAGAAACATTTTATTCCTGGGTACACTTTCCCAAGGAGACAACACTACATTCACATTCCACACATACAGAATTGCAAACAGACCTATACGGTACCAAGCATACCAGTCTCATGAAATACCGCTCACTTATCAGGAGCATCAGAACTGGTTTGAAGGCGCCCTACCACATGTAATACAACCTGTGAGATTAGGTCTCTTAGGTAATGACACATACACACCTCACCAGGGACCAGATGTATCAAAGGGTTTTTCCCATTCTGTGTCAATGGGAAAATGAGTTTGTACATATGGCCCCAGGTATACAAAATATGCATGCAGCAGACCTTCAAAACTTTTATCCTGAATTAGTAACACTTTACAGACGACTTGTTCAGTTCGTAATGCGAACTTTGAACACTACACCAGTGTATCCAGCATAACCAGCACCTGCTGGATACCATTTGGCTACTGGGATTAGTCCACAAACTTTGCATACTATCATGGGTAAGGTACCCCCAGACTGAGAGAAAATCCCGTTCTGGATAGCCCAGAAAACAAATCAGCTGGAAGCTGTGTTTCCCCATACGGGACCAGAGGAGAAACATAGAATTCTCACAATGTGCTTGCCCTTTGGGATGGTTCCCACGATGGGTGACTATACCACACAGGGTACAATCTTTGCTGCAATTTATACTACCACACATTGTACACTGACACTTGCCTATTTACTGAAAGTGTTAAAACAAACACAGAATGAGCACAGGGCTGTGCCAACCCTGGATTTGGGGATGAAATGAATGCAGAACTTAGACGCTTTCTCCTCAATCATACTCAATAATATTAAAGGGGAAGAGGTATCACTGGCTATACGCCAGCACCTCCGAGAGATTCCACACCTGGACTGGGAGAAAGAGCTACCAAAAATAATTTCTGACACGTATGCCAGTACAGGACGGGATAGTTTGGGAGCCAAGCCAAAGAAGCATGAATTACAGAGTACCACCCCTAAGGAAGGTACTAAGCAAGCACAGGAGGGTTCTAAAAAGCGGTGGGCTAAACAAAAACAATTTAAAGATAGATGAAATCAGAGAGCTGATTCTCCACACCTGGCAAACTCTGACAGGAGGTTTACTTTCAGAAATAGAGAAAATATAAAAGCTCTTGATACTGATTCATGTCCCTGTCGTTCCTTTCAGGATGCACTGGATAGATGTAGCGATAGAGAGGGCCGTCCTGATCGATGTCCTGAATACGTGAAACAGAAGAAAGACTCACCACAGTGAAAAGTCTCCAAAACAGAAGCCACAGTTTAAATGAAAAAGGTGACAGCACTGTCAGCTAAAAATGCCAGTACACTTGAGAACATTGCTGAAGAACAAGACATGGGCAGTGACACTGTTAGACAGCGCAGCAGAGGTCATGATATGTCGCCAGCAACTAGCGGTTACATTGCGGTTGCGACTGCGGACAGCTGCGTTCTCCCACCCAACAGGGTTTATGATTTAAATATCCAAATTAAGGGAGACGTAGAGCGCACCATTGGTGTGATATTTTCGGATGAACTTAGTTGTGATATCCTGCTGGCCGAAAGGGATTGGCCACCTGAGCACGTCCGTAAGCTCCCACATGGGGAAGATGTCATTTTGCCTTCTTTCTCTGATCTTATTCCAGAAGCGGTAAAACAAGCCTACGCTGTCAATTGGGCTTTGGGCAAACACCTGTGTTGTACCGCAATCATGTAGATTGGGACAAGGATTCTCCTTGTCATGATCAGATCCACTCCCCAACTTCAGCCACAATATCTTGTTAAACACGAAGCAAATGCTTCGGTGAGGGAGATCCTCACTCAGCTCGAGTACCAGGGTGTAATTGAGCCCTGTATCTCTGTAATGAATAACCCGTTATTCCCCGTTGCAAAACCAGACCACTCCTACAGAATAGTCTTAGATTACAGACACTTAAATATTCATACACGTACATACATTATACAAAATTCACATAGTACAGCACTAATTAACAATATAGTGATTACAAAATACAAAACAACTTTGGATATTTCCAACAGGTTTTTCTGCCAGAACTTAGCACACGAAAGTCAGGACCTGAGTGCATTCTCATTTGGCTCATGAAAACACGTTTGTCATTTACCCCAGGGCTACAGGAACAGCCCAGGGGTGTTCTTAGCCTGAGTAACATCAATATTACATGATATTGATCCTGAGGCGTTATTCTGCATGGATGACATTTATCTCACAAATGACGACCTCAACATTCATCTTGTCAGGGTCAGTCGGATCGTTTTAGGATTCACAGCCCTTGGCTACAAATTCAATTTTAGGAAAACTAAAATAGCCTTTCTCAGCGTACTGTTCCTGGGATATGAGCTATCAAACAAGCTGAAGAGCCTGGCACTGCACTTTCTAGAGAAATGTGCACAACTTCACCCACCTAAAACTCTCAAGAAACTACAGTCTTTACTTGGTTTCTTTAATTTTGGCAGAATATACATTTCCGACTATGCACAACGTATCAAGCCACACTATGACTTAATACGCCATGATTTTTCTAGAAAATGCTGGACAGATGAACACATGCATCCTTAGGGAATTGTAACAGAACATGCTAGAAGCCAAACACTTACACACATGTGACAATAAAACAAATTTGGTCATCAGAATAATTGCTGGTGCCATTGGGTTTACTTCTGTCACCATTAACGAAAGCGACACAGTGCCTATTGAATATAAATCACATTTATTCTCCATTGCAGAACAACGTTTTGCACCTACAGAAAAAATTCTAACTGGAGTTCAAATGGCTGTCATTAAGGAGAGGCCACTTGCCCAAGGGAAACGCATCATTGTCGTTACCCTAGTTGAAGCCTTAGACGCTGACACCAAAGCAAGCATTCCTAACGCTAAAGCGTTGCAACCGCGTTGGATTCAGTGGGCAACCTCCCTGACCGCCGCTGGTGTTGACTACATCTTTGATCCAAAACTTCAGACACAAGAAATTCTCCAATACGAACAGGATTACCCTGCTCCTCTAGATATTTTGCCACTTGACAGATACCATACTGTCATTTATACTGATGGTTCAGCACAACCAGCTGTAGGTACCAAACATCAATATCCAGCCGCTTGCGCTGGCGTGAGTGGAGTAATGAAGGAAAGAGTTTTCCACCCTCATAATACCTACACGCAGACCCTAGGGGACTGCACAGCTCAGCTGGTTGATCTTAAAGCCCTTCTTCTAGCACTAGAACACACAGAGCTAGGATTGCTGACTTTAATTGTCTGTGACTCATACTACTGCTTCCAGTCCTACAATGATTACCTCAATCATTGGAAGCTCAACTGGTTTAGAGACTCAGAATGGAACACTATAAAACACAAAACTTTGTGGGGGAGGGTGGCTGATCTCAAGGATAACTATTGTTTTTCCATATAGTACATACACTGGGACACCAACGTGTAGGAGTACACGTTATCAGCAACACTTGGGCTGACGAAGCAGCCAAATCCACAGTAGCTACGGCTTCTTGTAGTGACTCGTTCCCGGACAAGATTGGATAATAAAATTCTGACTGCCATGAAAGCTTCGGCTGAGGGCAAGTCTTGCCCAAAAGCATACCCTACAAAATATTCTTGCCTGCGCAACACTTCCTGGGGTTGGAGATCAAGCGATCTCAAACGAAGACCAGAGATTAGATCTAATAAAAGCAGCACATGAGGGTGTCGCCTCTGCTCATGCTGGTATCTCGGCCACAGTAAAACTCTTACAGAAATGTTTCTGGTGGCCAGATCTATACAAACAGACAACACAATACGTCCTTTGTTGTGACATTTGCCAGCAAATAAAGGGCTTTAATATCAAACGCCCACCGCAGACATCCCTCTTAGTGTCCAGCAGGCCACTACAATGTGTGTACCTGGACCACTACGGTCCACTTCAACCTAATGGTGCATACAAATACATCTTAGTCACTGTAAATTATTGTTCTAGATTCCTATGGGTATGGCCTCAGTGGTCGGCTGATGCTCAAACTGTTATAAAAGACCTGCTGATCTTTATCGGTACATATGCGGTTGCAGCATTCCATTCGGACCAGGGCCTTGCATTTGCCTTAAAGGCATTCAGGGACACCATGGGGATAATGGGTGTTGAACTCCATTACTCCTCACCATACCATCCTGAGGGAAATTTGGTTGTGGAGAGGCAGAACAGTGATCTAAAGTAGTCCTTAACAGATAGAGTATTAGGTTCTGGCCGCAGCTGGCTTCATCGCCTATGTGGGGTCCAGAGAGCACTGAATAATCTGCCAAGACAGTGCTTGGGAGGGGAAAACTCCCTATGAGGTTCTCTTTGGGATACCTATGTATGTCCGAGATCTTGATGGCCCTGATTTTGTTGTGTAGCTCTTTTAGTTACAGCTCCATGCTGGTTATTTTAGCATACTAGACCTGCCGCTGTGCACTTTAACCGTTTAACAATAGCCACTTTTGCGGTCTTGTTTTATTTATTTCTATCTAGCTGTTTATGCTTAGTCCAGCACTATGTTCTTAAACAAAACATTCTTGTTCACTCTGTGTTTCTTTCAAGGCTGCCGCAAGATAGGTTGTGGTGAACATGGTAAACGTTTTGTCTCTGACATTCATAGAAAATACTCATCCAACGTAGGAACATTTTCTCAGAACATCAGCTGTTTTCTTATATAACACTTCCTTGTCCCTTACACGTTAGAGGGAGATTCCAGCCAGAGAACCACGACTGTATGCTGATTGCTGAATGCTTCGCTACAGCTGCTTATGCAGACTTCTGGCCTTTGCTCAGGTATGGGGGATGATGTCTTACCAGGGGAACCTGAAGGGCAGAATTAGAGCTTAACGTGCTGTTCTGTATTATAGCCTAGGTAGGAATTAGTCTATTGACAATATGGTAGCTTTATTTCTATGCTTTACTCTCCTTGTCGCAATTTTAATGTTGTCTTCTGTAATGTCCTGGTTATTGCAGTGCATGCTTTGCTATCTAAGATGCAGTTGCTTCATTAAAGCCTTATTGAAACATATACTGCCTCTGCTTGTCATTGTGTATGTGAGACTAATGTAACCCAAGAGAAATTGATGAGACCTGAATGACCACGGTTTCCCTGAAAAATCAATTATGTCATGCTCTCGGCTGCACAATCATCCCTGCCCTTTGGTAGAGATGAGGCACTGCTAGCTAGCTACAGCAAAAAACGGATTGGGGCCACAGGTGTCACCTGTAGTGGGTCATAGTCAGTCTCCCACACCGCAGGTGATTCTGCCGCTTAAAACCCATTAGTCTCATTAGAATAATGAGAGCCTACCAGACAGTTTGGTGGCAGCAAACACCCCTTTTGACATAAATGAACATCTCACTGTTTTCCCGGCGCTTAGCAATTTCGTGATGATAAATCATCCGCTAGTGCTGCCACCTTAGGAATAAGGGATTTACCAACATCTTCCACTGGCTGGATTCCTAAAGTTGGGGATCTGGTTCGTGAGAAGATCGCTGTGAAGAAGTGATTAGGTCCATCCTACAGAGCACCAGTCCCAGTTCTGGGAGTACAAGGTCCCAGAACTGTCATCTTACCTCCACTGCCTTGTTGCAGAGCAAACAGATTCATTTCCATTGATGATGTCAAAGTTCACCATGTGGCCAATCCTGCACAGTAGACCCAGAGGTCCCTTGGGTAGTTCCCTCTCACTACGCAACAGGACATACTGCTTCAAAGTAGAATTAGCAACACTACTTCGGACTAGACAACAATGTCCAGCGATGCTACCAATATCTCCTCAACCGTGGGGAGGGCGGGCAGTAAATGAGCTCTTGCTGATTCCAGTTACCACTACAATGACAACACCTGTCCAAGATTTGGCTGTTTTCTAAACCAACACTCCACAGACTGATGACAGCATCTACTATGAGCCTCCACGTGAAGTGGATCCATCCACCAGTATTGCAACTGCTCCTGCATTTGCAGAGACTGCTTCTGGTTATGTCATCGACATTGATGACTTTTCATCAGACTCATCCACTCTAGTAATTGAAAATATTTCAAAATTACGTAAACTGTATCTATGGCTTAAAATAACTTTCTAATCCACCAATGGAACTATTTATGGTTCTGCTTGACATTTTTTGCATTGTTTCTATGGATTGGTTTTGTGACTTTTTTCTTTTTGCTCATAAATGGTTATTACCTTCCTGAACGCTCATCTGTTGCACCTGTGGATGAGGTCTTAACTCCATACCATTCCTCATATAAGGTCAGAAGGGACTTGTCCCTTATGAACATTTTGGCTGTGCCAATTCCTGATGGGATTGTGTGGGACAACGTTCCATTTGATATATATGGGCCTACTGAGGTTATTCAAATTCCATATGTTTTCAAAATTTCTATGACAGATGTAATTGTACTTGGTATTGTATCTGATGATTGGGATGTCCAGACAGTTGATTCCATGTTAACTGAAATGAAGGACTCTTCAGTGATGATGTATATCAGTGGTTCCCAACCTTTTGACTTCTGTGGACCCCCACTTTGTCATTACTGGAGCCCAGGGACCCCCACTGAGTCTTTATTCGAATCTGGTGACCCCCGCACTGAGTCACTACTGAAAGTTGGGAACCTAATCTGTTAGTATAATTTAATTTCCTAAGCAGTCGCGGACCCCCTGAGGAGACTTTGCGGACCCCCAGGGGTCCCCGGACCACAGGCTGGGAACCACTGATGTATATAGATATAAAATGAATCATGGGGAAATGCTCTGTTACAAGAACTGAGGACATTACTGCCTGAACTGTACCACTAGACACAGACCAGTACTGAACTACACACAGTGGGACCACTGTTCAACACCACCATTGGGGAGCCCAAAACGCTATTTAGATAAGTTCACTTATTTTATTGGGCATGATACAAAAAATTCTGCGTCATACTATTTCAAATTGCCTCCTTCAAAAATAAGGAAAATTTTACTAACTGATACAAAACTGATTTATTCAGATTCCTTGGTTTCCCATCCTGCAGTTGAAGGGTACGAATGCTGGAAGAACACCATTGATTTAAAGAGTGTATGGGGAACACAAGATTGGCCAATACAGGGTAGGGAAACTTTGTTTAGAGTATGCCCGATTCCTGTACAAATGATCTTTTAAAATGACACAATTCAACAGACATCCTGTCTGGGGTCAGCAAAAATAAAAGAAATGAACATGACCAGTATCCCCACACCGGAAAAGTTAAATGATTGGCAATTCTTCCTGAATGTCACTGAGGAAGAGCTAGATGCAAAGGTTCAAGCTGGTACTTATAATTGTTCACTTTCCAGTCCTGGCGGGTGGTTAATTTGGCCAATAGACACCCATGGATGTCAGGCACATTTTTTGAATTCCTCAGGGGGTTTCAAGATTAGCCGTCCAGACCCTTGCTTTGTCTTGGGTCAACACACGGTTATAGTTACAATATACAGTGTGGGTAAACTGTGCCAACAATGGGTACAGTCTAATATGTTAGCCGTAGTTAAAGAACATCTTAAAACTCTTTCTGAGGATATAGACTTGCAGGACTTTTTGCTAGGTCATAGGAAGCAGGGTTCTAAAAGATTCATCTATGCTATGTACAATGAGGTCTGGAAGCTTTCTCAAATAGAAGCTGCAGTGCGCTTAAGGCAGATAGACAAGGCTTCAGCTGTTGTCGATAACAGCATGAACACTCTGCCCAACAGAATTTATTCACTGACAAACATAGGCCCATATTTATAATTTTTTAGCGCCACATTTGTGCCGCTTTTTGACGCAAAAGCGGCGCAAACTTACAAAATACAATTGTCGTTTGTAACTTTGCGCCACTTTTTTGTAAACAAAAGGCGCAAATGCAGTGCTAAAAAGTATAAATATGAGCCATAGCGTCGTCTTCGATAGATATCATTCAGACAGACATGTCCTGTTTATATAATGGACAAAGTCAGCTGCGTTCCATCATGCAGTTAGGTAGGACGTTACAAACATTGAAAAATGACCGAATTCCATGGAAATACATTAACAATAGTGAACTGCTCACTGCTTTTAATTTATCCAGGGAACAGTATGCAATGGCTAAAAGGGAAGTGAGTTTCACCATGCTTCATATAGAGAAGTTAGAAAAGTTGCCTTTCACAGTTGCAGAGAGTCCTTCAACAGTGTGGCTCCTACATGGCATTATTAATGCACCCATTTCCACTTTTCATTTTTCTAAATGCCTGAAACATCTTGCCGTGGGAAGTTACGAGCGACCATGTAATAGCTATATTACAGAAGAGTAGGATTTGCCCTTTGATTATAAATATCTGAACGGTAAAACAGAGGTCTTTCTTAGCGGAAGCGAATGTGAGACTACTGTTAGTCATTCAATGATCTGCAAGCAGGTGTTCTTCACGGCCTTTGCAATGCTGGGGTCGCAAACTTGGCCAGTTTTCTGAAGGGTACTTCCGTCCCTTTCATTCGACCAGCATTTCATGTACTTTCGCATGGAAGTTATGTAGTTCTGAGCGACCAAAGCTGTTGCGTTAGGTGACCAGGAATTGCCTACGCAATTTCAGTCTCTAAGGTGGTTACGTGTTGTGAACAAGTTTTATTCCCCCCCCACACGGGAGATAAAGTATCAGAAATGTGGCCTCACATTGATACTGTTAATGTAAATTATGACAAGCTGAGCAGTAACTGCTGTTTCAAAAACATGTCGCGGTGACATCAGCTAGAGAGACGTATGCTTTCTAGATAGCTAGATCATCAGCCGACTTCCTCAAGCACTTTGGAGAACTGGTATCCAGAATATTCAATGCCTCAAACACTACTGGGATTGTCCATTTCTTTAAGGCTGTTGGGTCTAGGTTTGTGTCCATCTTCCAGACTGTCATCGGAGTCATCCCATCAGCCAGGCGTTCACTCTTTTCAAGTGTGTTTGGTGGCTTTCCTATAATTTTTGCATTGATTAATGAAATACTACTGATATTTCTTCTGATTTGCAGCGGTTTTGTCTTTCCAACTGCACATAGCAATGGAGCTGCTGCCACCAGCTCAACTGTGCCGTGAACTCATGGTTCAGGTCTTCGATGTTCCTTGCTGGAGGAATTGGAGCGTGATTGGTCATTGTCATTCCGACCACTCCTATGGTGCTTACAATCAGTCTTTTGCTGCGTATGGTGCCTCTTCAAACACTCGCCTAAGTCTTGCTGTTACGCCAGTGCCTCCTGTGGACAAAGAACTGCTGATGTCCCCGATGAGGGTTCATTCACGGTCGTACCCCTTGAGACTAAGGCTGATTCATGAGGCCACTTATGATCCTCCCTTGCTGAATGAGTTGGCTCTTTGCACTTTGCAGAGTAGATGATGCCACTACTGCAGGTGGACCTGCACAAGAGACTGCTACGCACTACTGCTCCATGGATTCGTCTGCCCATCCTGTGATCGATCTAACATCTGACGATGTGGCCTTTTTCCAGAGGTCCTTAACATTCAATGGCTTCAAAGATGCTCTTCAAAATCATGACTATTGTTAAAACAATCTGATGTTTGGCTTATTGCACCAAATTAAAAGTATACATTTATTGCCCTTACTTTGGCCTACTGTGCTTGTCATGGTCGACATTATGGCCCTCATTACAACTCTGGCGGCAAATGCTGCCTACTGCCGTGCTGACGGCCGCCAACATCCCGTGACCGCGGTGGTATTCCGCTACGGGTATTATGACCCAAACTGAGAAAACCGCCACTATACAGACACCCACACAAGTCCGCCACATCAAAGGTCAGTGATAAACTGGCGATAGCAAAACCCACACCGTTCCGCCAACAGGAATACCCCCACAGTATCATGACCTACGAATCACTGCAGCGGTCTTTCAACCACGGTAAACCATTGGCGGTACACACCGCATCGCTCAAAATACACACACATTTGCAAAACACCACCACATTGGACAATTCAAACTACACACACCTGACACACATACACACACCACACACTCACACCACTATAAAACACACACCCATATTACCCACAACCCTTTCAAAGAAAAAAAGGATTGCCAACAAAGAGAGACACAAGCCAGGAGCACCCACTCAATCTGAGCCACAGAACACCATCACCCATACACCATCCACGCGCCTCACAGCATACACCCCAACACATCACCCCACACATCACCCCACACATCCTCACACATATCACTCACACCACATCCATGGCACCCCAAAGACACCCCAGGTTTTCAAAGGAGGAGCTCAGGGTCATGGTAGAGGAAATCATCTGGGTAGAGTCACAGCTATTCGGATCACAGGTGTAGCAGACGTCCATTGCAAAGAAGATGGAGCTATGGCAGAGGATCTAGAACAGGTTAAACTATGTGGGACAGCATCTAAGAACAAAGGATGACATCAGGAAGAGATGGAACGGCCTACGGGGGAAGGTGCGTTCCGTGGTTGCAAGACACCAGGTAGCCAAACAGAGGACTGGTGGTGTACCCCCACCTCCTCCCCCACAACTAACAACATTGGAGGAGCAAGTCTTGGCAACAATGCATCCTGAGGGCCTTGCAGGAGTAGCAGGAGGACTGGACTCTGGTAAGTCAAATCTTTACTACTTTATCCCCCCCACCCTACCTGCATGCCATCACAAACTCCTACCCCTGCCCTTACCCCATCACTCCACCACCTCACACATACCCCACCATCACAACTCACCCATCCCAATACCAAGCCCTGCATGTAACACCAATGCATGGACCCCCAACACAGACCTGCATGGACACCCATCACCACAGCATGCCCAGTAGAGAGACTCACCCAGCCCACAAAATAACCACTCATACAAGGCCAAGCTGACAGGGAAATCACAATCACCGAGGGAAATACACCCATGCACAAGAAGGCACACGCAGATACACTAACACTGCATTTACATTCCCACAGGACCCATACTCAACGTCACCGGAGAGGAGGTGCCAGCTACATCCAGCTCCCCCTGAAGAGGCCCACAGTGCCGACACCAGCTCTGCACGCCTGGATCAGGATGACCAACCTGGCCCATCATGGACCTCTGGACAGTCGGTTCCCCTGCCACAGTCCCAACCCACCACAGAGCCTTCCCCCTCAGGAAACACCACCACAGCACCCACCCAGCGGGCCCATGCCACTGTCCCCAGGACACGTGAATCAGCAGTGTGTCCACCACTACAGGGACCCCAGGAAACTCACAAACACAGGAAGATCAGGGACCTGGGTCAGTGGCAGTGGGCACACTGTTCAGGGGACAGAGGCACAGGACAACAGGGAAGCTGGGAGGACTGCTGTGAGATGGGGGAGGACAGGCCCAGGGAACCCACTCTCCAGGAGGCACTCTCCAACATCCTGGGAGCATACCACCATTCCCAAGAGACGATGGGCCAGATACTGGGCAAATTTCAGGAGACCCAGCGGCTGCAGGAGGGACAGTACCTGGGGATCAGGGAGGACCTCAAAAACATCTACACCTTCCTGGTCACCATTGCAGGGGTGCTGGCTGACATAGGCAACACCATGAGGGAGGCAGTGGCACACCAACAGGCCCCTGACACTAGCCAAACCGATGAACAGCCTTCCACCTCCATTGGCGCTAGTGGACAGGAGGCCCCGCCACAGGAACAAAAAGCCACCAGCACCCCACCCCCTGCAGAAGGAGAACCACCCCGCAAACGGTCCCTGCGATCCAGGCAGAAGCCAGAGAACATTGCCAAGACCCCTGCCAGGAAATAAGACTCTCCTGATTGTCACCCTTCTATCCCACTCCGTCACCCTGTCCACCTTGAACTGCCATTACTCCCCTTCCTATGCCCCATTTGACAATGTACCTGTGATACCAAGAGACTGGACTCTACCCTGGACTTTCCTCCACCATCAGCCCAGCCCATTGCACATCCCCCTCTACTTATGAGCACGGAAATAAACACCCTTGGAACAAATACTAATCTGGAGTCTGTCAAATGATTCAACTATGTATTAGTTCAACATTATCAAAGCATTACAGGTCAAATGTACAGTGAAATATACTTTGGGATGACCTTTGGTGGGCAGCAGTACACATAGCAGGAGCCAGAGTGGGGCACAGGGATCTGAAAATAGAGATGCCAAAGGGTAAAGTCAGTGGCCATAGCCATAGGGAAACAGGCTGCCATGTACAATGTCCATCAGAAAACTGAAAAGTAAAGTAAAGTTACAGTGTCTTACCTGTGTGTCACTGGAAGTACTGCTGAATTATATTGCTTCTGTTGTCAACATCTTCTTACTCTGCCTCCTCTTCCTCAATGTCCACAGGCTCCACTGCTGCCAAAAGACCATCTCCAGGCACATCCTCCTGCAGAAAAGGTACCTGGAGTCTCAAGGCCAGGTTGTGCAACATGCAACATGCAACGATGATCTGGCACACCTTCTTAGGTGAGTAGTACAGGGATCTATCTGTCAGATAGAGGCCCCGGAACCTGGCCTTCAGGAGGCCGAAGGTCATTTCAAGAATTCTCCTTGTACGCCCATGTGCATCATTGTAATGTTCCTCTGCCCTTGTCCTGGCATTTCTCACTTCGGTCAGTAGCCGTGAGAGGTTGGGGTAACCAGAGTCACCTGCAAATATCGAGGGACACACACTAACCCTTAGGGCCAAACCCATACCCAGGCACCTACTCATTCTGTGTGGGGACCTTGGGCTCACCTATAAGCCACACCGATGCCTCTGGAGTTGTCCCATCACATATGGGATGCTGCTATTCCTCAAGATAAGGGCATCATGCACAGAGCTAGGATATTTGGCATTCACATGGGAGATGTGGTCCGCCAAACACACCATCTGCACATTCATAGAGTGATAGCTTTTTCTATTCCTGTAAACGTGTTCATTTCTTCGGGTGGAACAAATGCTACATGTGTACCATCAATGGCACCAATGATGTTGGGGATATGTCCCAGGGCATAAAAGTCAGCTTTCACTGTGGCCAAATCCTCCACCTTGGGGAATACAATGTAGTTGCGCATGTGTTTCAGCAGGGCTGACAACACTCTGGTCAACACGTTGGAAAACATTGGCTGAGACATCCCTGATGTCATGGCCACTGTTGTCTGGAAGGAACCACTTTCCAAGAAATGGAGCACTGACAGGACCTGCACGAGAGGGGGGATACCTGTGGGCTGGTGGATAGCTGACATCAGGTCTGGCTCCAATTGGGCACACAGTTCTTGGATTGTGGCACAATCAAGTCTGTAGGTTATGATAATGTGTCTGTCCTCCATTGTTGCAAGGGCCACCAGGGGTCTGTACACCTGAGGATGCTGCCATCTCATATTCAGCCTCAGCAGTTGAAGCCTATGGAAGACAACGGTGAGCAGAGGGTCATATTCACACACTAATGCACTAATGATGATTATTTTGCTTTACAGAACCAGTATGTGAATCCGACAATCTGTTGCTGTGCCAATGTGCTGTGACGCAGTTAGGTACCATGCCCTGTGCGCCCCTGAAATGCCGGCTGCCTGACCTTTGAGGAAGGACAAGTGGAAATGAGGTAATTCCGCTGGCGTTGTGCATCGTCGAGGTAGGCGTTCGAAGACCGCCGCACAACTTTGCATTGGTTATCATTGGGCCCTATAGGTTCCAGGAGCCAATGACGATGTACGCTGGTGGTGACGGTACGCACCGCCGCAGACGTGACCGCCATTTTCTATCTGTTCACTCACTTGCTACATGACCTTCAACAAGAGAGGACTTATACTGCAAGTGCTGCTGTGACCTGTGCCTGGAAGGACAATGGCTCATGTGTCTGGGGAGAGGGCCCCTGCCTTCACTGCTGAGGAGTTGGAGAAACTGGTGGATGGGGTCCTACCCCAGTACACGTTACTCTACGGTCCTCCAGACAAACAGGTGAGTACACTGTAAGCATGAAGCGTGGGCCATGAATGTATGGAGTGCTGTGTGTGTAAGCCACATGTAGGGGGGGCAGAAGCGTCCTGGCCAGAGTGCTGCATCTAAGGTGGTCAGTGTATGTGTGTCAGGGGATGGGATGGATCTGGTGGGTCATGAGTATGATGGTCCGGACGGTTGACCAATTCACTTTTCTGCTTCTTTTCCATGCAGGTCAGCGCCCACCAGAAAAAGGGTATTTGGCGTGCCATCACCAAGGAGGTGTGGACCCTGGGGGTCTTTGACAGGGGGAGCACCCACTGCCGCAAAAGGTGGGAGGATCTGTGCCACTGGGCAAAGAAAACAGCGGAAGCCCAGCTGGGGCTGGCCTCCCAACGAGGAAGTGGTGCCCGTCGCACCATGACCCCCCTGATATTCCGCATCCTGGCGGTGGCCTATCTGGAGTTGGATGGGCGCTTGAAGGCATCACAGCAGCCACAAGGGAGTGAGTACAGATTCAGAATCCTGACTTTGCGCGCATTAAGAGTTACCTGGGTGGGGGATGTGAGCTATGGGTGCCCCTAGGCCAGGGTGAAGATGGCAGGATAGGTCCCTTGTTGGGCAAGCTCTGAAGCACTCTGACCCTAATAGCGTTAGTGGGCATCTACTACTGGCCTGGGTCCTGTGGGTTTCACGTGTGCAGCTAATGGCGGTAGGAATTGAACTCCATGGGCTGGTGACTATCTTACTAAATGGCTGGGCATGGCCTAGTGCATAGGGCTGCTCCCTGTGTGTTGTGTATGCCAACGGTAGGGTTGTTGCTGCCATTGACCAAGTGTATCCTCTGTCTCTACCCCCTTTTTGGTTTGTCACCCTGTCCTTGTGTGCATTAGCATCATCCCACAGGGGCCTGGGGCCGAATCCACCAATGGTGAGGGCACCAGTGGGATGGAGGGTGAGGGGAGCACCACGACGGGGACAGGAGGGGAGACCACAGACAGCGACTCCTCCTCCGATGGAAGCTCCCTTGCGGTGGCGGACACCTCTGTGCCCACCCCAACAACACCTCCGAGCAGCCCCTCAAGATGTTTCCCATACCCGCTCACCCAGGAGGGTGGGCATCTCATTCGCCCCAGGCACCTCCGGCCCTGCCCCAGTCAGCCCTGCTGACCCCAGTGAGGAGGCTATTTACCTCCTGAGATCCCTCACTGTTGGGCAGTCAACCATCCAGGGTGTCGAGAGGCATTTGCAACAAACAAATACATACCTGGAGGGCATTCACTCTGGCGTGGCGGCCCAACAGAGAGCATTTCAGACTCTGGCCTCAACACAGATGGCAGCCCTTGTACCTGTCTCTAGCCTCCCCCTCCAAACTTCCTCGACCCAGACCCAATCCCCTCAACCCCAGCCTATCCGAAGCACACCTTCAGACCAGCATTCACCCAAATCAACACCCAGGAGTGGCTTAGGCAAACACAAGCATCACACTTCATCTCACAGGCACTCACACAAGCACCATCCCCATGCAGACACACCAACATCCACTACCTCCACTGTGTCCCCCTTCTCCTCATCGTCCATCTCCCTCCCAGTAGCGTCTCCACTCACACCTGCATGCACTACATCCTCATCCACTACCTCCAGCACCAGCACGCCCATCACAACACACCCCTCACGAGCAGTCACCACCCCCACATCCATTCACACGTCCCCTGTGTCCTCACCCAGTGTGTCTGTGACCCCTCCTCCCAAAGTACACAAACACAAGAACCCACCCACCCAACAGCCATCCACCTCACAACAGCATCCAGCTCATGCACCCAAAGTTAGCAGACAGACACCTCCTACAACCACTCTGTCTTCCTCCCCTCCCAAACCCTCGCCCTCTTCCCACCCCAGTGTGTCTAAGAAACTTTTCCTGACAAACATTGACCTGTTCCGTACCTCTCCCCCCGTCCTTCCCCTCGGGCCAGGGTGTCCAGAACCCAGGCCAGCACCTCAGCCACCAAGTCGACGTCCGCTGTGGTGCCTGCAGCCCACAGAGGCTCAAAGGGGCAGCCCTCAGACCATCCAGTATGCCAGCAACCCCTGCAAAGGAAAAAGCCATTCCACCAGCTGCCAAGGTGAAGAAGGGGACAGTATGCAGCAAGGCCAATGAGCACGAACCACCCAGTAATACCTCCTCAAAAACTCCAGCAGCCAGACCCAAGGTCACACCACCATCTGCCAAGGTGAGGAATGGGTAGAAAACACCAGGCAAGGAACTTCAGCCGTCGGAGGCTGCAGGTATAGGCCTGGTGACTACCAGCACATCCGCCAGCACTGCCGCCAGCACCGCCGCCAGCACCGCCACCTGCACTGCTGCCAGCACCGGTGGAAGCTCCACCGCACGCACCACCGCAAGCACCGCCACCTGCACCGCTGCTAGCACCACTACTGTCAGCAGCAGCAGCCCTAGTGGGCAGCCGTCCGAGGCTGCAGGAGAAGGGCTGGAGCCTCCCTCCACCACTGTCAGCACCTGCTTCACAGCCAGCACCGCCACATGCACCACTGCTAGCACTGCCGCAGGCCCCGCTGCAACCACCGCCACCTGCACCGCTGACAATAGGACCACTACCAGCAGCAGCAGCCCCAGTGGGCAGCCATCCGAGGCTGCAGGAGGAGGGCTGGAGCCTCCCACCACCACTGGCAGCACCCCTACCAGCACCGGCACTACTACCAGTTTGCAGCCTTAGCCGCCACCGGATGGAGTCTAGTCCTGCCTCCATGGACTATCATGCAACCTGTTCCCTGCAAATCTCATGCCTCAGACACCCAGGTGAGGGAATGTGAACAGCCACACCTTAAGTGTTGCTTCACTGGACACAAGGCCCCCTCCAGAACCAGTGGAGAAAGGCATCCACTCACTCTATCCTTGGCAGGAAGAAGCACACTGGGCACAAGGCCCCCTCCAGAACCAGTGGAGAAAGGCATCCACTCATCCTACCCTTGGCAGGATGAAGCACACTGGGCACAAGGCCCCCTCCAGAACCAGTGGCGAAAGGCATTCACTCACTCCTATCCTTGGCAGGATGACGCACACTGGGCGCAAAGCACCCTCCAGAACCAGTGGAGAAAGGCATCCACTCACCCTATCCTTGGCAAGATGAAGCACACTGGGCACAAGGCCCCCTCCAGAACCACTGGAGAAAGGCACCCACTCATCCTACCCTTGGCAGGATGAAGCACACTGGGCACAAAGCCTCCTCCAGAACCAGTGGAAGAAAACATCCACTTGAGAGACTGTGGCTTTGCACTCCCCAGCACCAAGCAGTGGGCAAACCACCCACTTTAGAAACTTGAGAGACTGTGGCTTTGCACTCCCTAGGACCAAGCAGTGGGCAAACCACCCACTTGAGAGACTGTGGCTTTGCACTCCCCAGGACCAAGCAGTGGGCATGGAGCCCCCTCGAGGAGCAGTGGCATTATTCCATCTTTCGGCTGAGGTCCCCGTCCCTTCCCCGTCCCCATGAGGCGCCTGTGTGTTTTTGACCTGATGCCCCTGCAGTGTTCTCTCCATATTGAGGCAGGAGTCAAGTGTGGGCTTGGCCCATGATTTTTGGCCCAGTGGCCCAGGGACATTTGGACGGGACAATGTACTGCCTTATGTACCTATTGTATATTTTGGTAAATACTCTTTTTCTATTCATTACATATATCTGCCTATTTTTAATATATCACTGATTTAACTCAATTCCTTTTGTCCTTGCATTCTTCCAGGGGGTTACGGTGTGTAAATGTAATGTTGTTGAATGTGTTTGTGTGTGTGGTGTTGTGGGTGAGGGTGGGGGTGGGGGTGTTGTGTGTTGCGTGAGTGTGTCACTCTCTTTTTCCTCCCCCCTCCCCAGTGTACTAGGTGCAGTACTGACCATGGTCATCGCTGCCGCCTTTCGTATTCCTGGTAGATGAGGATGTAGACCAGCATGGCACCCTGGTTCTTCGATGAGTGTCGAGAGGTGAGTGGTTTCCCTACTGTGTTCTGTTTCTGCCGTGCTTTTGATGGCGTTGGTACTGCCCCGGAAAAGCTGGTGGATAGGCGGGTTGTGATGGGGTGGGTGGTACATTGTCTTCCGTCTGTCTGTTGGCGGTTACCACTACGGTGTTTGTTGCTACCGCCGTGGCGGTTGGAGTGTTAAAGTGGTTGTCTGTGTTGGCAGTTTCTGCTGTGGGTGTGATCCCATTTTTTTTACCACCGGCCTGTTGGAGGTATTCCCGCCGCTTTAACACCGACCGCCACGGTTGTAATGAGGGCCTATATCTCTTTGTATGCTTTTTAGCTATTGATTTTAATACGGTTTAAAATGTGATTTTTTATCTAGTTTTTATGCTTTTAGCTTTTTGCCCGGAGCATTTTTAGCATTTGGATTCATTCACCTTCGGTGGCGTCAAGGTACGGCATCATAGTTGTAACAGCAATGGGGTGGGTGTACCGAATCCTAGTTTGTTTTAATGGGTTACAGGAGATAGCTCAGCCTTTGGCTTGCAGACTTGTGCCCCTGTCACCTAGTGACTTTTACCATACTTATCTTGCTCTGTTTTAGCACATTTATTTAATTAAATATTTTAAGATGGCCACCTTGTTTTTAGTTAAGCCCAAGTTTTAGTTTGTGTTATCAGTGCCACCGCACTAAGGTGTCAATATCAAGCGACAATGATAAACAAACTGTAGGTGTTCACTTTAGGTACTCTCCCTCTTCATGCTTTTGAGGGAATTGTTTATATAAATTACCGTCCCAAGCATGCCTTGTTATCTATTGTTTGGGAACAAACCTATGTCAGTGGTCCAAGTAGATCTGTATAAAAATTCCTCACTTAAACAGAGAGTCAGAGGTATTCCAACAAGATGCCATCACTGCTATTGATGCTGCATGTCGCCTTGATGCTGACCCAGTCTTCGTGTCTTCGTGTCTGAGCTAGAGACCTCATTCCAATGTAACGAGGGTTGAGAGCTCTTCTCATGGACATGGCATTGGCAGATTAGGTTTAACATACCTTGCTCTATTTTAGGTTAGAGGTTAGGTTCATTATGCTAGGGTATTAGGACGTATTTCACATTTCATGTCTTCTCATGTTATTGCAAGATGGTGGGAGCCTTTGTATTAATGACTCTTGTCTTTACTATTCTGTTTCTTGCACTGTTCATTATCCTAATCATTGCAGCCCTTGCAACGTATCGCAGAATGCAGTTTTGCTAAATAAAACCTATTGAAACTTTAATGTATCCTCTTCATTGTCTGTGTTTGATTGAGACATGTTGTTTATGTGAGAAAGGAGTAATCTCCCTTTAACCACAACACTCCCTGAGATGTCACACTCTTGAGTCCATGCGTAAAGGCTGCCACAAATAACCTTTTACTGTTTGGGTTTTTATGACAAGGTACTGCTTGTGAGCTGGAAGGGTTTGGACGACAGTTGTGACTTGTTGTAGGATTGGCATAGTCGCCTACAAGCATAAGTACTGTCATCCTTAAACCAGCAGTCTTGCCTACAGCAAGAGTCCAACTATGACATAAGCACATCAGCTAGGTTATTGATAATTTCTCTAAGAGATCAATTCATAATCTCTATTTCCACTTATGTATAAAAAATGGCACAAAATTGATCACCCAAATTCTCTATAATAATAAGGATTAACGCTCATCAATGCCCTAACTATGTTAAAAAGACATTTTGGTGGTCATTACAACATTGGCGGTAAAAGCCGCTTACCGCCGTGCAGAAGACCGCCAACACACCACCAAGGCCGCGGAATTCCGCCACAGCTATTATGACCCACAGCATGTAATCCGCCAAAATTCAGACACCCACACAAATCCGCAACACCAAAGGTCAGTGATAAACTGGCGAAAACAAAACCTCCAACGTCACGCCAACAGAAATACGCCCACACTATCACGACCCACAAATCCACACGGCGGTATTTCAACCACGGTATTCCATTGGCGGTACACACCGCCGTGCTCAACATACTCACACACACATTCAAAACACAGCCACATTGGACAATTCGAAATACACACACCTGATACACATACACACGCCACTCCCACACACCCAATACAATATAAAACACACACCCACATCACCCACAAACCCCTAAGATCACAATTGAGAACGAAGCACAGAGAGAGACACCGCCATCAACAATACTAGCATCCACAGGCACACAACACCATCACCCACATAACTTCCACGCACCTCAAACAAAACCCCACTACATATCAGCACACGTATCACCACACACACCACCCCACACATCACCCACACCACCCCATGGCACAGCAAAGTCAACCCGGGTTCTCGGAGGATGAGCTCAGGGTCATGGTGGAGGAAATCGTCCGGGTAGAGCCACAGCTATTCGGATCACAGGTGCAGCACACCTCCATTGCAAGGAAGATGGAGTTATGGTGAAGAATAGTGGACAGGCTCAATGCAGTGGGACAGCACCCAAGGAATCGGGATAACATCAGGAAGAGGTGGAACGACCTACGGGGGAAGGTGCGTTCCGTGGTCTCAAGACACCACCTTGCAGTTCAGCGGACTGGTGGCGGACCCCTACCTCCTCCCCCAAAACTAACAACATGAGAGGAGCAGGTCTTTGCGATTCTGCATCCTGAGGGCCTCGGAGGAGTAGCAGGAGGAATGGACTCTGGTAAGTTAAAGCTTAACTATTACATCCCCCACCCTACCTGCATGACATCATATACCCCCACCCTCACCCCATCACTCCAACTCCTCACAAATGTCCAAATATCACAAACCACACATCCCAACACCAAGCCCTGCATGCAACAACAAAGCATGGACACCCATCACTAAAGCATGTCCACTGCACATACCCATACACCCCCTAAACCATCATTACACAAGGTCCCACACAGGAATGCAAGCACTGGGGTACACGGTCACCCACCCTTTGCACACCATGCCACACACAGATGTAATAAACATCCTTTTATACCCCTGCAGGACCCCTACCCAACGTCACCGGACAGGAGGGTCCACACCGTCCACACCACCAACAGAAGAGGCCCACAGTGATGAAAGCACCTCTGTCCAACTGGATCTAGATGACCAGCCCGGCCCATCGGGTACCTTGGGACAGTTGGTTCCCATCACACAGTCACAGGCCACTACAGAGCTTCCCCCCTCTGGAAACACCAGCACAGCACCCACCCAGCGGGCCTATACCTCCGTCCCCAGGACACGTCAGTCAGCAGTGTGTCCACCACTACAGGGAACCCAGGCTAACCCACCACCCCAACAACAACAGGGACCTGGGGGCAGTGGCAGTGGGCACACGGTCCAGGGGACAGAGGCACAGGAACACAGGGGAACTGAGAGGGCTGCTGTGCGACAGGGGGAGGACAGGCCAAGTGAACCCACTCTCCACGAGGCCCTCTCCAACATCATGGGAGCCTACCACCACTCCCAGGAGATGATGGCAACGGTACTGGCCACGTTTCAGTAGACCCAGCGCCTGCAGGAGGAACAGTATTTGGGGTTCAGAGAGGAACTCAGAGCCATCAATTCCACCCTGGGCACCATCGTAGGGGTGCTGAAGGAGGTACTTAACACCAGGAGGGACACTGTGGCACTACAAGGGGCCCCTGACACTAGCCTGGACGATGAACTGCCCACCACCTCTGCCGGGGCTAGTGGACAGGAGGCACCGCCACAGGACCACCACACCAGCACCCCACCCCCTGCAGAGGGAGAACCACCCCGCAAACAGTCCCTGAGATCCAGGACAAAGACAGAGAACGATGCCAAGACCCCCTCCAAGAAATGAGACCACCCTGAATGTCATCCTTCTGTCCCACTTTGTCACCCGGTCCATCCTTAAACTGCCCAGCTCCACTTGCTATGCCCCTTTGGACAATGCACCTGTGAGGCTAATAGCTTGGACTCTGCCATGGACATTCCTCCACCATCCCCCCTCACCATTTTACAACCCCCTGCAATACTGAGCACTTAAATAAACACCCTTAAAGCACAAAACAATCTGGAGTCTGTCTGTGAATTTGAAAATGTGTATTAGCAGTTACAGTGACAAAATGCTCTTTCAATTGTTTTGTCAACATACCATGTCACACAGCTCTAGTCCATGAGGAATCAAAGCAGATGTCACACTGTGGGACCCACATCTGTGAAATCGTAAGGGAAAGTGATAACTCAGTGACCATACACTGGGTGAAAACGACAGACAGTAGAGAGGTAGTAATGTTAAAGTACATGTAGCAGGCAGGTTTGTATTCTTACCTGTGTTTCACTGGAAATATTGCTCGATCACTGAGTCCCTGTTGTCCATATCTTCTTCTTCTTCTGCTTCCTCGTCTTCACTGTCCACAGGCTCCACAGCTGCAACAAAACCGCCAACTGGACCATCCTCCTGCAGAAAAGACACCTGTCGTCGCAAAGCTAAGTTGTGAAGCATACAGCAGGCCACGATGATCTGGCACACCTTCTTTGGTGAGTAGAATAGGGATCCACCTGTCATATGGAGGCACCTTAACCTGGTCTTCAGGAGGCCGAAGGTCCGCTCGATTATCCGCTGTGTAAGCCCATGGGCCTCATTGTAGCGTTCCTCTGCCCTTGTCCTGGGATTCCTCACTGGGGTCAGTATCCATGACAGGTTGGGGTAACCAGAATCACCTGCAAATGGTGAGTGACAACTGTTATACACACACTAAGCCACGTGGGTCCCATCAATGGCACCTATGATGTTCGGGGTATGTCCCAGGGCATAGAAATCACCTTTCACTGTAGGCAAATCCTCCACCTGAGGGAAACCGATGTAGCTCTGCATGTGTTTCAGCAGGGCAGACAACACTCTGGACAACACGTTGGAAAACATAGGCTGGGACATCCCTGATGCTATGGACACTGTTGTTTGAAATGACCCACTTGCCAGGAAATGGAGCACTGACAGCACCTGCACTTGAGGGCGGATTCCTGTGGGATGGCGGATAGCTGACATCAGGTCTGGCTCCAGCTGGGTACACAGTTCCTGGACTGTGGCGCTGTCAAGCCTGTAGATGATGATCACATGTCTTTCCTCCATTGTCGACAGGTCCACCAACGCCATCTCCTCACATGTCCCAGCGGACGGTGCCTATAAAGGACAACAGCGAGCACAGAGTCAACCAACTCAGAGGTACGTACCCACAGCTTGCACAGAACACGAATCATAATCATAATCCAAAATATGGCCTGTATGTGTGTTGAGTCTAGGCCTAGGTATGCGTGAAGCAGTTAAAAATTAAGCCATGTGGGCCCCTGAAATGGCGGCTGCCTGACCTCGAATGTGGGACAATGGGATGTGAGGTAACTGCACTGGCGTTGTACACCGCTGCGGTAGGCGGTCGAAGACCGCTGCGCAATGCTGCATTGGTTAACATTGGACCCTATGGGTCCCAGGAGCCAATGACGAAGGTACGCCGGCGGTGACGGTACGCACCCCCGCGGATATGGCTGCCATTTTCTATCTGTTCAATCACTCAATACCTGATCTTCGACAGGAAAGGACCTACACTGCAAGTGCTGCTGTGACCTCGGTCTGGAAGAGACAATGGCTTGAGTGTCTGGGGAAAGGGCCCCTGCCTTCACATTGGAGGAGTTGGAGAAACTCGTGGATGGGGTCCTCCCCCAGTACACGCTACTCTACGGTCCTCCAGAAAAACAGGTAAGTACACTGGGAGCATGCTGTATGGGCTATGCCTGTGTGGAGTGGGGTGGATGTAAGAAGGGGGGGAGATTTGCGGCATGCATGAAACGACGGTGAGTGCATGTGCCACATGGCAAGGGTAGGTGTTTGGGGCCAATGACTGTGACGGTGCAGTTGGTAATAACTTTTCCTTTTCCCCTGTACAATTGATGTAGGTCAGCGCCCACCAGAAAAGAGATATTTGGCGTGCCATCGCCAAGGACGTCCGGACCCTGGGGGTCTACCACAGACGGAGCACCCACTGCTGGAAAAGATTGGAGGACATTCACCGCTGGAGCAAGAAGACAGCGGAGGCCCAGCTGGGGATGGCCTCCCAACGTGGGAGGGGTGCACCATGACCCCCCTGATGTTCAGCATCCTGGCGGTGGCATACCCGGAGTTGGAAGGGCGCTTGAGGGCATCACAGCAGCCACATGGGGTTGAGTACACTCTCATCCTGCTGATTTAGCGCACAGTGGGGGTGTCTGGGTGGGGGAGGTGGGCTGTGGGTTTCCCTAGGCCAGGGCGAGTTTCGTAGACAAGGTCCCTCCGTAAGGCAGGCCATATGGCACCCCACCCCACCTCTGTAGAGTGCCAAGTACACCTAGTCATGCCCCTGTGACATCCATGTGTGCAGATGTCGTCCATAGACTAGTAGGCCATTTCCCAGGGATTGAACAGGGGAGCCCAAGAGCGCGGAGAAGTGCAGGGGGGTTCTGTGTCTGTTGTGTCTGCCAACGGTAGTGGTAATGCAAGCACTCAACATGTCTTTCTTCTGTCGCCCCCCCTTTTTGTGGTCTCCCTGTTCTTGTGTGCATTAGCATCATCAGACGGAGGAGCAGTGGCACCGGAGCACGATGGGGCTGCATCCCACATGGCCATGGAGGGCCACACTACGGACTCGGACTTCACCAGTGGGACGGAGGGCGAGGGGAGCCCCGTGGCGGGGACATGAGCTGAGACCAGCGACACGGACTCGTCCTCTGATGGGAGCTCCCTTGTGGTGGCAGAAACATCTGTGCCCCCCCCATCTACAGGTACAGCTGCCACCCCCCCTACCAGCACCGCCCTCCCAGCAGCCCCTCAGCCTTTGCCCCGTGCCCGCTCACCAGGGAGGGTGGGCATCACCTTCCCCCCAGGCACCTCAGGCCCTGCCCCTGTCACCCCTGCTGCCCTCAGTGAGGAGACCATTGACCTCCTCAGGTCCCTCACTGTTGGGCAGTCTACCATTTTGAATGCCATCCAGGGTGTAGAAAGGCAGTTGCAACAAACAAATGCATTGCTGTAGGGCATTCATTCTGGTCAGGCGGCCCTTCAGCAAGCTTTTCAGACTCGGGCCTCAGCACTAATGGCAGCCATTGTCCCCGTCCCTGGCCTCCCCCTCCAACTACCTCCACCCAGACCCAATCCCATGTACCCCAGCCTATCATAAGCACACCTACAGACCAGCATGCACACACCTCAAAACACAGGGAAAGCTCTGGCACACATAAGCACCACACATCCCACAGTCACTCACGCAAACATCACATACATATAGACACTCCAACATCCACTACCTCCACTGTGTCCCTCTCCTCCTCGTCTCCCTCCTCCCTCCCAGTCTCGTCTACACTCACACCTGCATGCACTACACCTACAGCCACTACTGCCATCACCAGCACACCCACCACCACACCCGCTCACGTGCAGTCACCACCCCGACTACCATTCACACGTCCCCTGTGTCCTCTCCCAGTGTGTCTGTGACGCCACCTCCCAAGATACAGAAACGCAGGCACACACACACCCAACAGCCATCCACCTCACGACAGCCTCCAGCCCATGCACCTTCACCCAAAGTCAGCAAACGAACACCTCCTACAACCACAGCCTCTTCCTCTACTCCCAAACCCCCTCCAGCTACCCGTCCCAGTGTCTCCAAAAAACATTTCCTGTCCAACCTTGACCTCTTTCCCACACCTCCCCCACCCCGTCTGTCTCCTAGGTCCAGAGCTAGCACCTCAGCCACAACATCTCCGGGACCAGTGGTGCCTGTAGTCACTGGAATCTGGAGTGCACCGCCCACCAGGGCAGCCAGCATGGCACGGAGCCACAGCACGGACAGTCCCCCACCTGTGAAGCATCAAACGTTGGCCAGTGCCTGGCGGGAGAGGGGGAAGACTTCAGCCACCAAAGCCGCTCCCAGGGGTCCCGGTATGAGTGTGGAGTCAGCTGCGACACCTTCCAAGGTGAGGAAGGGCCACAAGATACCAGGAAAGTCTGGGTAGAGCAGCACGGCGGAGGAGACCAGCATCATCCCCGCTGCCCAGGAGACCACCGCCATCATCCCCACTGGCCAGGAGGCCACCGCCATCATCCCCGCTTGCTAGGAGGCCACTGCCAACATCCCCGCTGGGCTAGAGAGGACCGCCAGCACAAGCCCCGCTGGGCTAGAGAGGAGTGCCAGCACAAGCCCCGCTGGGCTAGAGAGGACCGCAAGCACAAGCCCCGCTGGGCTAGAGAGGACCGCCAGCACAAGCCCCGCTGGGCTAGAGAGGACCGCCAGCACAAGCCCAGCTGGGACAGAAAGGACCACCAGCAGCTGAGTCACTGCAAAGGAGCCCGCCGCCTCAAGCACCGCTGGGACAGAGAGGACCACCAGCACAAGCCCCGCTCGCCTAGAGAGGACCGCCAGCACAAGCCTCACTGGGTTATAGAGGACCGCCAGCACAAGCCCCGTTGGGACAGAGAGGACCGCCAGCACAAGCCCCGCTGGGCTAGAGAGGACCGCCAGCACAAGCCCCGCTGTGACAGAAAGGACCGCCAGCAGCTGAGTCACTGCAAAGGAGCCCGCGGCCTCAAGCACCGCTGAACAGGGCACCACCGCCTCAAGCACCGCTGAACAGGGCACCGCCGCCTCAAGCACTGCTGAACAGGGCACCGCCGCCTCAAGCACCGCTGAAAAGGGCACCGCTGCTCCAAGCGGGTCCATGAGCGCCAAGGGCACTGACGCTACTGAGTCCGTCACGAGAAGGATGCAGCACTCTGGCACCATGCCCCCTCCAGAACCAGTGGAGAGATACACCCACTACCTCCGTCCTTAGCAGGATGAAGCATTCTGGGCACAAGGCCCCCTCCAGAACCAGTGGAGAGATACATCCACTACCTCTGTTCTTACCAGGATGAAGCACTCTGGGCACAAGGCCCCCTCCAGAACCAGTGGAGAGATACATCCACTACCTCTGTCCTTAGCAGGATGAAGCACTCTGGGCACAAGGTCCCCTTCAGAACCAGTGGAGACTGTCATCCACTTGAGATACTTTGGCTTTGCACTCCCCAGGATTGAACAGTGGGCAACCCACCCACTGTATAGACTTGTGAGACTGTGGCTTTGCACTCCCCAGGATTGAACAGTGGGCAACCCACCCACTGTATAGACTTGTGAGACTGTGGCTTTGCACTCCCCAGGATGGAACAGTGGGCATGTGGCCCTCTCGTGGATTTGGCATTGTGTACTCAACCGGCTGAGGTGCCCCCCCTTTCCCTCCCCCTGAGGTGCCTGTTTTCTTGCTCTCTGATGCCCCTGCAGTGTTCTCTCCGTCATGGTCGGGGATCTTGTGTGGGCCTCGCCCATACTGTGTGGGCCCAGTGTTCCACGGACTTCATTGGAGCACTACCTGGACTCATGAGCTTTGTGTATATTTTGTTTATGGTGTATATATATTTTTTTGCCTACTTGATTTTAATATATTACAATGGTAACACTCATTTTCTTTTGTCTTTGCATTCTCCTGGGGGGGTTGGGGGTGTAACTATCATGTATAAATATGTATTAGTGTGTGTGTTGTAGTGGATGAGGGTGGGGGTGGGGGTGTTGAATGTTGTGTGTGTGTGTCTCTGTTTTTTCCCTCCCCCTCCCCTATGTCATAGGTGCAGTACTCACTGTGGTCTTCGCCGCTGGCGTTCGTGCTCCTGGTAGAGGAGCAGGAAGACTATCGCAGGGAGAATTTGGAGTTCCGGCTCCATGGTGTCCTGGTTCCTCGTGGGGTGTGTAGAGGTGAGTATTTGCCCTTCGGAATCCTGTTTCCGCCGTGTTTTTATCCACGGTGAATCCGCCCTGGAAAAGGTGGCGGATTGTTAGGTTGTGATACTGTGGGCAGTACTTTGTCTTCCGCCTGTCTGTTGGCGGTGACCGCCAAGCTGTTTGTCTGTACCACCGTGGTGGTCAGAGTGTTAAAGTGGCTGTCTATGTTGGCGGTTTCCGCCATGGTCGTAATTGCAATTTGTTAACCGCCGGCCTGTTGGCGGTCTTACCGCCGCTTTAACACCGTCCACCAGGGTTGTAATGACCACCTTTATATTAATACAAATGATTTCATTCTTCTAATTAGAATCACACGTTAATCAATTTTTCAAGGGTTCAGTAATTCCAATACCTTCCTCCTAATAAAGTGACACATGCCAGGTCCTGTTTGATCTGATGATCAATAAAGTGCTATACTATGTGCAAAATGTACCTCATTACTATTACTAAAATAGTGCATCATACAATTTTTCCACCATTTGCTGATGACACCACAATCAAAATCTATTGGGAACATTCCACACACCTTTCTATATAAAGTGCTTAGGGCAATATGAAGAAAATCATCTCCATCTATTAATGGGCATAGATGCCACCCCCATCCTCTGTGATGACAATTAAATATCAAGTTAAGGGGTATTCCAAATAAATCCTAAATATTTGAAGGAGGATCACCTGCATGGACCAACATCCATCTCCAATACCCAATAATAGCAATCAAAATAAATACCCACAACCAGCGTTCATCATGGCTCAATTCAAATCCTTGCATTATATTATCAGCCCAATCAGGGCAATGCACCGTCAAGCAATAGCAGGGACCGTAAAGACCTCATACTCATTAGCAGTATATAAAATCATGGAAAGTAATATCACCATTAAAGAAAAAAAAAATTAAATGAATAATACATATGTGCAGAGGATGTTTAAAGAGTGAAAAGCTGCACTCAACATAGGTCAAAAGATGGTCTTGAGCCCAGCTAAATTTGTCATCATTACAGACACAGAGGCATTGCATATGTGCAAAGAAATGTGCAAAACATGTATGAATATTTAAAGTGCAAAGGATGTGCAAAGAGTGCAAAACTGCACTCAACATAGGTCAAAAGATGATTCAACTTCTCCTTCTGTTGGTAGAGCACCTGATCCCTCTGTTTCTCCAAAAAGCTGCACCTTGCATTAGTCAAAACACTTAGGGGGTCATTACGAGTTTGGTGGTCACAGGACCGCCATGTTGGTGGTCATACTGCCAACAGGCTGGTGAAGAAGACTGCCAAATTATGACCATGAAGGTATTCCCAACAGAATACAGCCACTGTCGATGGTAGCCACCTGCAGATCAGCAGAGACCATGTTCCTGTCGGCCAATTTACGAGGCTGCACACTGCCAAGGTTTCTGCTGCGGTCGCACAACCACGGAAACCCTGGCAGAAACCAACAGTATAAAAAGAGACACTCACCTTCAGGAAGCCATACCCATCTGAAGCCTCAATGGAACCAGAACTATACATCTTCCGGGTGCCCGCCCAATGACTTCAGAACCAGCGAAGATGATAGCAACCATATTTACACACACTTGCCTGTCACTGTAGTAAAATGTCAAAGTATCTACTCACACACAACACACCAATCGGGAATGGGTGACGAGGGCAACATACACATGTAACCCCACACCAACAAGCACACTCACACACAGCAACATATCGATACGAACATACATAGTACACAGACTACAGGCAACACACACATACATGCCTGAAACACACACCAACACCCAGACACACAGCAGTGGCACAGTCACACACAACAACACTTAACACCACCAAAAGACACAACTACACCACAACCGCAATACCACCAAAGCATCGTCAAGCACCCACAATAGACACCACCACTTGACAAATCATACATTCAACACAACGTACCAACACCAGACAACGAACACACACAATCACACATCGAAACAACATAGCAAACATCATACCCCGCAAACACACATCACAACGGATCTTACATACCAATCACCACACACACACTCATGCACACAGTACAATCACACAACAGCACACAACACTGCAAATACCACATCATTACAAACACCACAAAATACCAACACAAAAACATGGCCCCAACATACACATGCCCATCACACAATATACACCCATTACTGGGGGACTAATGCTATGCACACAACCACACATGCTGGCCAGACCCAACTGGTAGCACAACCACCACTCACACAAAACGTACTCACACACAAACAAAATCAGCCAAGAACAAAACTGCTCTAAGAAAATAAAAGCAGGACAAAGATGAACCATTTGAACCAACAAAGGGTTGGCCCTGATATATATTAATTGTAAAATAACACATATATATATATATATATATATATATATATATATATATATATATATATATATATATATATATATATATATATAAAGATGAAGGCCATAGGCCTGTCCAAAACAACAAGTGCTACATGCACATAATGCACTTGTATATGCCCCTAACTTGACTCCTACCTGATATGTCATCTCCACAGGTAGGGGCATGAAGGGGGCGGCAGGGATTAGGAACAGGGGTGGAAGTGGGGTTTGGGAGGGGGGCTTAAGTCAAGGCTTAGGGGATGGTTGGGAACTCTTGGTAGGGGCAGACTTCTTGGTGGGGGAGGGGCATGGGTACTTTCAGGGGAAGGCTGGAGAGGTCTTGGAGGTGGAAGGGCTGAACTTAGGGAGGGACACAGAGCAAGTTGAGGTCACACTGGGTGGGAGGGGAGTAGGGAAAACGTTTAACTCTGAGGGCAAAACATTAATTGACACATAGAGACGGTCATGGAAAAAGGGTTTGGGTGTGGCGGGAGAGGGAGTGGTTGTCTGCGGTGTTTTGGTGGATGTCTTGGGTACATGTGTGTGTGAGGTATTCTTGTGGGTGCTGTGTGTCCGTTGGTTGGGTGAGAGTGGGCGTTTATGTGTCTTGGGAGGAGGGGGTGGGGTGCTGGTAGATCCCATGGTGGATGGGTGACTGTCTGTTTGGGGTGGTGATTGCAGGCATGGTGGATGTGCTGCATGTAGGCGTGTCTGTGGTTGTGGTGTCTGCGTATGTGGTGACTGGGGTGGATGTCTGAGGGTCTACTATTGTGCTGATTGTGGGTAGGATAGGTGTTGTGGTTGTATTGGTAAATGCTGGTGTGGTGATGCTGGGGTGGTGGGGCATCAGGGCAGGTAATGACTGTTGATGTGTTTGCAGGTGGATGTTGCTTGTGTGCATGCCTGTGGTGGGTCTTGTGGTACTTGTGTTTGTCAGCACTTCCCTTGGATGTTGAGGTGGATGCATGCTTGTCTGTTTTTCTGCTGTGGCTCGGCTGGGGAAGAGGTGTATGGAATTGGGAAGTGGAAGGTAGAGGAGGGATGGAAAACAAAGGGTGACTGTCTGCCATCAGTCTGGAGGCCAGAGCCTGCAAGGAACTCTGTAGGCCAGCCAGTGTACTGTGAATGCCCTCCAGGAATGCATTACTCTGTTGGGCCTGAGTTGCTTGTCCCTGGATGGCATTCACAATAGTCGACTGACCCACAGAGATTGGCCTCAGGAGGTCAATAGCCTCCTTACTGAGACCAGCAGGGCTGACAGGGGCAGGGCGGAGGTGTCTCGTGCCAAGGAGACGTCCACCCTTTTGGGTTAGTCCCCACTGAGTGGGGAGCTACAGGAAGGACAGTGGTAGAAAGGGGTGTGGCAGACAAAGATGGTGCTGGGGTGCTCCCAAATGGGTCCACCACCACCAAGAAATGTGCACTGGAGGAGGATTATGAAGATGATGTGCTGGATCCAGTCCCCTCATAGCTCCCCCTCTCTCTCTGGGCCACTGGGTCCCTCGCTGTCGGTGGTATCAGCACTCCAGGTGCCATGGCAGGCAGCATCCCCACTTGCCTGTGCCCCATCTTCTTCGCCTACTGATGCTGATGCACACAGAGAGAAAGGGAGGGGGAGAAAGAGAGGGAGAGAGAGCATCATCACATTCTTCACATACACACATTACAACATGCGCAACTGTAAGTATACATCTCATGGAAAGGTAATTCCATATTCAAACCTACACAGCCTACATCATGTCAAAACATGTTACTCTATCTACTCAATTTGTCATCTCTCTCACCGACATCTTAATCCATGTAAGGGAGCAAAACTGGAGCATCCCATCAACTCACCTATAAATAAAAGTCATCATGCCTTGGCTAAAGCTGATATATAATCCTATTCCAGCTCATTACTTTCCATATTCTTATCATTTTAAGGAAATGCAGTTGACTGATAACACCATATCATGTTTAATCTGAATCTACACCTGCTTAGTCCATGAACATAAGTCATGTTCCATGCAAGTAAAGGCAGCTCACTTCACAAATGACACAGCACCTGACATTCCAATCACATACCCAGCTGATCCCTTTGTACGTACATGACAGAATGACAATAATCTCTGATGAAGACACAACATGTGGCAGTCCCCTACAGTTGCCATCATGTTTACATTCCATGTCTGAAGAACAGCTATGTCACTACATGTTCCAAATCTTGGAGGAATAGTTGCAGTCACTATTAACAGATATTCCATATCACACCGTAAAAGCTTGTACTGCTTCAGTGGCCTACCTAGCACACATGAGACATCTAATGATAATCACAGAGAGCATAGTTACAATTACTAAACAAAGGACAGCTTACTAAATCCTATAAGTGTACATAACATTCCACCAGACATACAGATTCAAAGCCACGATACTACAACATGAGTACACCAACATCACTCACAACATTTCGGATTTCCAGTAGCTAAGTTCAGACAACACACATATCCCACTGAAAAGACATGTACACATGATGTACACATGGACCTACATGACTGCCATTGCACTGACAACATATCCTACAACAATAACACCTGTATGAAAAATAGTAGTACAGCTAAACCATGACATCTTGAAATATGAGGTGAGCCAATAGCAAATCCTAACCAAACCGCCAACATCAGCTAGGCTAAGGGGAGCAATGATTGCCACACTCTACAAGATTTGCTCCCAAGGAACCATTGAGACATGATGTAGGCAGCTAATACCATATGTTGAACTCCTATTGGTAGGGCACTAGCACATCTAGCATTGGCATTGCACATTGTCAAAGGGTAGGACAGCCTGGCCACTTACCTTCTCTATAACAAAGGCATTGGGTTAAAAGTGATTTGTCCACATGTCAATGGCAAGTACAATGCATGGTAAGGACACATAGACAAACTCTGACACCCATAGTTGGTTGTCCTTATATTACAACCTTCACATACCCTATAATATGAATATGAAGGGACAATGGGAACACCTCCACTTACTCATTTGAACAGTCCTATACTGGCCATACCTATTGACTGAATGAGATGCCAGCCTCACTGAAGTGAATCCCTGTACCAGGACACAAGCTAACTAGGCACTGTATCTAATATGTCAGGCCCTATGTAGCACACACAGCTGATCTTTACAAATGGGAGTGGTCCAACACCTTAGAGCTATATAATCATGTAATCTGATTAACGGACCTGGAAATACTGGATGGGTAGGATGGTTCAGCAGCTTGCCAGCATTCATATGGCTGGCTAGAGTCACACATGTGGCACTGTTAAATGTGCATCTCCACATGCAGTCATAGATATTCCTTGACACAGGTGATCTAAACGTCCAGATGCACAACCCTAAGGCCAGATCTCCATCTTTTATTCAGGCAACTTGAGTACTATGTGTCCCAGTAGTTAACATACACCTACTATAGTGTCACAGATGCTAAAGTGTGATAGCAAACACCTAGGTCTCAGAGGAGACTACACAGAGTCAATCAGTACTTATCCCTTAGTGGCTGCTGTGCTGCCCTCAAATACCCTTCCACCTCAGGGTGGGCCACCACCAAAATGTGGGACAATTGGGGGGTTGGGGTCCAACGGGCACCCCTCCCTCATTGGGAGGAAATCCCTAGCTGGGCCTCAGCGGTATTCTGGGCCTAGCGTCTCAGGTCCTCCCACCACTTTTTGTAATGGGTGCGCCACCGGCTGTGGACCCCCAAAGTCAGCACTTGATTGGCAATGGCATGTCAAATCCCCTTTTTTTGATGGGCATTGACCTGCATAGATGACACAGACAAAAGGAGAAAGTCATGTACACATGCGCCATAACAATAGGAGTGGTCAGTACACATCAATCACAGAAAGTAGACTAACATACCCATTGTCTCTGCACACATGCCTTCACAATGTGTCTTCTGCATGCATCAACACCCTCACAAGTTCACATACCTGTTCAAACGTCACACAGTACACCTATCAAACATATTTAGGACATTGGACTCACCTGCCCCTCTGGTGCCCCATAGTTGTTCATACAGTGGTAGGACCTCTTCCACTAGCCTTTCAAGCTCTTCTGAGGTGAAGGCAGGGTCCCTATCACCGGACGACATGGCATGATGGCTCCCAGAGGCAGTACACAGCAGCTCACGTTGTGGAGGTCTTGCTGGCAACAGTGTCAGGCGTCAAGTGAGCAATAGTGCAGAAGATGGCAGTCACGGCCGCCATATACATGACCGTCACCACTGGCAGACATCGCCATTGGCCCCAGTCTGACAAAGGCAGCTATGATTTCCTATGGCATGTTACATGGCAGTTGCAACTGCCTCCCATGATGTTGATTTTCACCAGCGGACTTAGGTCACTTTCACCTGTCCAGTACAGTAGGTCAGGCGCCTGCCATTTTGGACACATTCAGTAGATAAAAGTGTTTTGTTAGAAATTGGGAATGGTCTAAGTGCAATTTGCGGGGCAAAAATGAGTCACAAAGGTACTGTGCAAGCGCAAGTCCTATCCCACCGCTGCCACCAATGTTAGAAATGGGGTTTCTGGTTGGCTAGGGTATGCACCTAAGCCAGGCAGAACGCACCCACTCTAGTCAGGGCAAGGGAGTTACACGTCCAAGATGACCCCTGCTTACCCCCTTGGTAGCTTGGCATGAGCAGTCAGGCCTCACCCAGAGGCAATGTGTAAAGCGTTTGCACAACACACGTGTTGCAAAGTATACACCACAAAGTAAACACAGCACTGAGCTATGTAAAAATAAACTGTATTGCACAAAACATAATTAGACCAACATTACATGTAAGTAATACCCTGTTACCTTAGCAGTTGTCAGAACGTTACACAAGTTACTAATACTCTTCAAGAATAAGCAGTTGTCACATTAGAACAAGTAAGAACTCAGGATTCTGCAACAGAAGCAGTAGTCAGGAATTACAGTAAGAATTCTATGCACTTGTCATGAATACCTCATACATACCCATAAAAGGAACATTAGAGAACATATCACAAGTCATAAAAAATACATACCAGCATGTCATGCCCATAAAAGGAACATTAGCACATGTATGTAATGGCAGAAAAACAGGTAGGAAACCTATAAACCCCCCAAGGTCTATACTAGGCTCCTGGAGCCAATATTTCCTGAAACGTGCGTGGTTTCTGCAGAAGAGGCACTCCCTGTGCCTAAAGGAAGAGCATGGGGGGCCCCAGGCGCTCCTGTGTTCACAATGGGGGCCACGCGGTGATCCTAGGGGAGAGGGGCAGTCGGCACCCTCTCCTCATAGTATATGGGCCCCTCTGGGGGCCAGCGATTTTAATGGGGGCCTGCCTCGGCCTCCTCACAACCTGTCCTCGGGGTGGGGGCCAGGCAAGGACCAACAAGAATGAATGGGGTGAGGAGAAGAGGCCCCCGTTGAGGTCTCCCTTTCTGGTTTTTAAAGTGAAGTGCCCATTTCTTAAAAGACAAAAGGAGCGTCCTGCTCCTAATCCAGAGACTAGGGGAAAGGAACTCCCTTTCCGCCCCAGGCTCTGCGATGCTGGAGGCAGTCGCCCTTGTAGCCGGTGCAGCTGCCTGCGGGAAGGAGGGAGAGGCGGCACCTCTTCCCCATGTGCAGGCTCCTCTCCGGAGCCGATCCTGTGACTCCCGGGTTACAGTGGTGATCCCCGTGACAACCGGGGAGCCGGCGCATACCCCAGGGGCACTGCTCAAGTTGCTGTGTACCCCGGGGGCACTGAGAGGAGCACACCGGCTTCTCTCTGTCACCTGGAGTGCCAGGGGGCACAGAGCACCGCGCGCTCTGACGCACTTGGGGTAATTAAATAGGTCCGGGCTGCGGCAGTGAGTGTGGATTGGGGGAAGTGCTTTCCATGGCAAAATAAGGTGCACCCGTCTGTGGCAGTGATTTTCCTGGCAAAACGAGGAGCGCTTTATAAAGCGCACAGGCACTATACTTCGGCCCGGCTGTGGCAGTGATTTTCTTCAGGCAGCAAAACGCAGTTTTCAGAAGCACTTTTCAGGCACCAAAGAGCGCTCCCAAGGCACTATGCAGCCGAGGGAGCACTCCTCGTGCTGAAGAGAGTTTTATAGAGGTCGGGGCAACAGCACCCTGCCTCTGGAGACAACAGGTGAAGAAGGGGGGCGCAGAGCTGGAGAACCCAGCAGAAGGTCAGCATAACAAGGGGGTGCAAGCAGCGGAAGTTCCTCCTTGTGACCAGGCAGGTCACAGGTCAGCACAGCAGCAGCAGTCCAAGGTGGTCCTGGTGAATCCTTTCAACAGAGTCCTGACCAGCTCCAGGTAAGGTTCCTGGAGTTCCAAGAATGTCTAAAATGATGTCTAAATTGTGGGGAAATTTCCCCTGTACTTATACTAAGTTTTTAATGTGTTTTACAATGGGGAGGAGAGGGAGTTCCAACCAGTTACAACTGTTTCTGGAGTGCCTTTTCTCTTGTCCAGCACAGGCTCCAAATATCAGTGAGGAGTAAACAACCCTATTGTGTGAGGCCAGGCACAGCCTTTACAAATGCAGGTATGCCCTGCCTCTCCCTTCTCTCAGCCCAGGAAGACTTTACAATATGTAGATGCACCTCTGTGACACCTCCACCCTCGCTGTGTTCAGGCTGTCTGAAAAGTATGCACAAAGCCCCAACTGTCAGTCTGCCCAGATGTGGATTGGAGGCAATCTGCAGAACACCAAATTCATAAGCACAGATAAATGCGCACTTTCTAGAAGTGGCATTTCTGTGATAGTGATAAAAAACAGACCTACACCAGTAAGCAGCATTTCTCATCACTATCACAACCATACCAAACATGCCTCTGCTACCCCTCATCAATCAGACAATGCCCCCTACACAGAAGGCAGGGCATTTCTAATGTAATCCTATGAGAAGGCAGCACTCACAGCAGTAAGACACCAAGTTAGGCTGTTTGTCACTACCAGGACAGGCCACGCAACATGGCACATGTCCTGCCTTCTACATACATGGAACCCTGACCATAGGGCTAGCTAGGGCGTACGTTAGGGGTGACTTACATGTAGTAAAAGGGGAGTTCTGGGCCTGACAAGTAAATTTAGATGCTAGGTCCCTGTGGCAGAAAAGTGCACACACAGGCCCTACGCTAGCAGGCCTGAGATAGGTTTGACAGGCTACTTCAGTGGGTGGTGCAAGCAGTGCTGCAGGCCCACTAGTAGCATTTAATTTACAGGCCCTGGGTATAGGGATACCACTTTAGAAGCGACTTATAGGTAAATTAAATATGCCAATCAGGTATAAGCCAATCATACCAATTTTGTATGGGAGAGAACATACACTTTAGCACTGATTAGCAGTGAAAAAGTGCTCAGAGTCAAAACGTCAGCCAACAAAGTTCGGAAAAATATGGAGGCAAAAAGCAAAAAGTCTAGGGAATGACCCTGTAAAAGGGCCAGGTCCAACATGTTTACTAATCTGAATCATTCACTTACTCCCCTAAAGTGCTTCATATCTGTATGTGTAGCCATCATGTTTGGGTCACATATTGTGTATATGTGAAGTAAAAGCTGTGTTGAAGAGAACATATGGTGATATCCATGTACAGCTAGTCAGAGGTTCTTAGTCCACTGAAATTTGTAGATCAAATCCAAAAAGATGTGTAATTAGTGAAGGACAGCTAAGTCTTATTATACACATATACTCTAGCAGTAGTATCATATGTACAATCCCCTTGTCACAGTTGGCAATGTGCATCAAGGATGGTGAAATCAGATGCATATCTTTGGGCTGTACTGTACATGTCAGATGTGCTAGGCACCTCTACAGATGTCAGGTGATGTGTGCATGCTGCATAACTCATACTATTTTCACTTGTTTTCACATAGTTATCCTGCCATGAGGATAGTGAGACAACCACCAATGTACCGTCCACTGTTAGACCTGGCACTATGGAGGAAAGGCATGTCATCCAGACATATCATCTTAATCATCATACCATCATTGACCTTTGTACACAGTTGGAGCCAGATCTAATGGCTGCCATTCGTAATCCCTATGGCATTCCTCCCATCGTTCAAGTCTTGTAAGTGCTACACTTCCTGGCCACAGGTTTCTTTCAGAATACAGTGGCTTTAACAGCAGGGATGTCTGAGCCAATCTGCAGTCTGGTTTTAAAGGATGTACTGTGTGCATTGTTGAGACACCTGGACAGCTACATCAGATTTTCCCACTGAGCAGATTTGGTCTATGCGAGGGCAGACTTTTATGAGATGGCACACATTTCTCATGTGGTAGGTGCCATTTATGGCACCTATGTATCGGTGGTCACTCCCAGTGCCAATGAGCAGGTGTAGAGGAACATGAAAAACCACCAATCTATCAAAGTTTAGGTGGTGTGTCTGGCAGACGAGTACATCTCACAAGTCACATCCAAGTATCCAGGATCTGTGCATGATTCCCACATCATATGGAACAGCAAAGTCCCACATCTAATGACATGACTCCACACAGTGAGGCTCTGGCTGGTAGGTAAATTTCCATTGTAGTGTATGTTTGTGATTTATGTTCCTTGCCATCACAATATAGCAATGCCACATACATGTTTATGGTGGTCAACCATTGCGTTCACAGGTGACTCAGGCTATCCAAACCGTCCTTGGCTATTGACACCAGTGAGGTACCCAACCATGCCAGGCCATGCCATGCCAGGCCATGTAACTCTGTTACAATAAGGCCCACAGGAGGACAAGGCGTGTAGTAGAGTGAACATCTGGGCTCCTGAAGGCAAGCTTTAGGTGCCTCGATTGATCTAAAGGAGCCCTCCTCTACTGGCCCCACAAGGTATGCCGAATAATCATTGCCTGCTGCATGCTCCACAATCTACCCTGAGACAACAGATACCATTGATAGCAGATGACAGAGAGGCAGCTGGACCTGTGGGTAGAAATCCTGATATAACAAGTGATGAAGAGTCAGAGGAAGAAGGAGCATGTTAGTCCAGGACAGATCTCATCAATCAGTACTTACAGGTATGTGAAGTGGACTTTTTGTTGTGATGAATGTGTACAACTAGAAGGAGATAGTTGCTATTACACCTCCTTTCTTTCTTCATCAGTGTGGGTGTAATGAACTCCAAAGCCTATGTGTGAGTTGTGGATGCAGACTGATGGGTTGTAATGTGTACTGGACAGATTATTCTTTTTTCATGTATTGTTACATCAGATGCTAAAATATACCTCTGGTAATGACATATCAGATTTGAGGTATGTTTCATGCAATCTCCTATCATCTATTTCTTTCACTAACTGATTTGGCTAGATCCAGTTTGGCCCTGCAACCTTGGCTTGAGGTAATCTGTGTCAGTAGCCAATGGTCATGCTGACAGAAATGAGAGTGTACCTGACAGTTACTGGGTAACATGAAATTAGTTTCAGTGGTGTGGTGCCTTGATAGTTTATTCTCCAAAAAAGTGGGGTGGTAAATGCTTAATCCGTTTCTTTTACCTGTGGGGTTGAGGAGGATATAAAATGGTGTCTAACGTGTCAGGTGGAGTTTCTGGCACATGTATGAAGGTTGGATCATGGCCTCTCACAACTGGTGGAGTCCTTTGTGATGGTCATGGGACCTAGCTGTGTTTGTGTTCTAACTTCGCAGTCCAAGGTGCATGTAACTGTATACTGACATAGCTGAGTGACAATCCTACAGATATGGGGCCAATGTTAGTCTATGCATTCAGTACTGGGTTCCTCTGTCATGTTCTTTGTGTGTTCCATGGGATATAAAATATAGTAGCTATGGTATGGGTATGTGAAGAGCCCATATGTGGTGATACAGAGGACCTATCTGTGTGGCCCAGCTTTGTAGATAGTCAACCATGTGCCTGACATCTGTAGCCTGTGTTTGTGCTTTTTGTTACACCGTAGCTTAACTTCAGATGGTACTCTCTGTCATGCTGTTTCCTAAATCCAATAGTGACTATTCAATAGCGTAAACCTGGATTTCAATCTCTTACACATCTGTCCTCTGACATTTCTATAGTACTGTGTCTCCTGCTGAGGGAGCCTCTGTATGATGAGCATTACACTGGCTGTTCAGTACAGTGGGGCATGACCACCTTGGCCCTGCAACCTTGGATTGAGGTAATCTGTCAGTAGCCAATGGTCATGCTGACAGAAACGAGAGTGTACCTGACAGTAACTGGGTAACATGAAATTAGTTTCAGTGGTGTGGTGCCTTGATAGTTTATTCTTCAAGAAAGTGGGGTGGTACATGCTTAATCCTTTTCTTTTACCTGTGGGGTTGAGGAGGATATAAAATGGTGTATAACCCGTCAAGTGGAGTTTCTGGCACATGTGTGAAGGTTGGATCACGGCCTCTCACAACAGGTGGAGTCCTTTGTGATGGTCATGGGACCTAGCTGTGTTTGTGTTCTAACTTTGCAGTCCAAGGTGCATGTAACTGTATACTGACATAGCTGAGTGACAATCCTACAGGTATGGGGCCAATGTTAGTGTATGCATTCAGTACTGGATTCCTCTGTCATGTTCTTTGTGTGTTCCATGGGATATAAAATATAGTAGCTATGGTATGGGTATGTGAAGAGCCTATATGTGGTGATACAGAGGACCTATCTGTGTGGCCCAGCTTTGTAAATAGTCAACCATGTGCCTGACATCTGTAGCCTGTGTTTGTGCTTTTTGTTACACCATAGCTTAACTTCAGATGGTACTCTCTGTCATGCTGTTTCCTAAATCCAATAGTGACTATTCAATAGCGTAAACCTGGATTTCAATCTCTTACACATCTGCCCTCTAACATTTCTGTAGTACTGTGTCTCCTGCTGAGGGAGCCTCTGTATGATTAGCATTACACTGGCTGTTCAATGCAGTGGGGCATGACCAGACCAGAGTTGGCAAACATGGATATTGTACATGGAGTGTAAAGGACACATACACAGTTGCTGTGCTTAAGTGTGATTTATTGTGCTTGTCAAAAGACTAACAGTGACAAAAATACAAGATAAATGACCATAAAAGAGATAGTTAAAGTCATGGTGGATGGTTTCTTCAGGGTAGCTGCTACACCAGTTGGTTGCACAGGTCCAATGTCCTTGTACTATATGAAAATGGAGTTGGGCTTCAGAATAGTTAACAGGGTGTTTCTGTGACATACAAGGGTGACAAATCAGGAGAGGTTGTCTTCCTGGTAGTGGGTTTGGTCTTGGCATCTGCTCCTGCTGGCTGTCTGAATGGATGTCCACATTTTTGGGGGTTCTTCAAATACAGAGGGAGGGGTATCTGAGGACTGGCCTTCCCCTCGCAGGGCCTCCAATCCACTAGCTGCTGCAGATGTAGAAGGGGCAGACATAACAGTAATCAAGGTGGTGTTAATGTCCCTTATCACCCCTGCAATGGTAGCTATGTGTGCATTTTGTGCCTGCCACTGCTGCATGACTTCCTGGTGGTATTCCCTGCACCCTTTGATTTGCCCCAGCATGGTGATGATTTGGCCCATTCTGTCTGGGGAATTTTGGTAAGCTCCCAAGTCTTGGGGGTGGATCTTGGTCAGTTGTGTCCCTTTGAGGCCCCATTCTCTGGCCCACATCATCCCTCTCACGCAACCTAGCCCCACATGCCTGTGCCCCTGCTCAGTGTGCCCACGCCCAGTGGTTGCAGGTCTATCATTGTCAGGGGTGGCAAGTTTAGACTTGGGTACCTGTACTGTGGAGAGCACAATAGATTGAACAGTCCTCGGGGCACAGGTTTGGAGGTGAATGGTTGCCTGTGAAGTTGATGCAACACTGTTAGGAGGTGTTGATGTGGGCATGGTGAAGCTGAGAGTCGTTGACTGACCAAGGGTCCCAGATGGGCCAGGTTGTTCTTCACTGTCCAGAGGTGGGGTGTTGTCCTCACTGGGGCCTTCATCCTGAGGGGAACTGACAATCTCAGGTATCCTCTCCATGGTGGCAATGACAAGGTTACCTGTGGAGAGAGTGAGACACATAGTTCAGGTTAGGAAATGTGTTGCTTTGTGTGAGATGCAGACAGGGACATGCATCCCTGCAATGACATTGACAGTTACTGCACAGCATACCTTAGTTGTACATACAAGTCTGTGACTTGTTTCCCTTACTCCATGTTGGGAGCAGTCATACTAATTGTGTACAAATGTTAGTGCAGATACAATCTGATGATGTCTTATATGTGACATTACTGTTCGGCTATGTTACCTAGTGTAGAGACAGGCTTGCCAGATGTCACACATTATAGCTGCACAATGCACAATGTTGTCCTTGTAGGAACACATGTGAGTATGCAGGGGTAATTGTCCTGTAAGTATGTGTATTACATGTGCTTCGACTTTGCCTTCTTCCTTTCCAACCCAGGTCTGGCTATTTCTGGATTGGTTTATGTGATCTGTGCCCATTGGGAATAGTCACTGAGCTGTAACAGTGTTTTGCTTTGGTTGCTGTTGTGGGTGTGGCCTTGCATTGCTGTCATTGCCATGTGCTGGTCCTCACTAGGACAATCTAGATGGTGTGGCCAGTAATTTGGTTATACATGCATAAATTGTGATGTGACGTGCAGTATTCAGGTTTTCCCAATGATGGGTGCATTCTGGGAGTCGTAGTGATCTAATCAGCCTTTAGTTAACATGTCATTTTCAAGGGCTGTGAGGGCAGTTGCACTGAGTGGAAAGGTGGCATGCAAGGGAGGGGCATTAGGTGATTATGTGAAAGGTGTAGTGGCAAAATTAGTTAATTAAGTAGGATTTGGTTGGTGAGAAACCATGCAGAACTAGTCAATTGTGTGACATTAATGCTGTGGGTACTTACCGACTCCAATCCCCCAGGTATTCTAGTCAGGCACTCAGGATGCAATACATCCAAGACCTTCTCCTCCCAAGATGTGAGCTGTGGGGGAGGAGGTGGGAGCCCACCTCCAGTCTTCTGCAAGGCTTTCTGGTCCCTGGATGCCACGGAATGCACCTTCCCCCATAGATCGTTACACCTCTTCCTGATGTCCTCCCTTGTGCGTAGATGACTGCCTATAGAATTGACTCTGTCTTTTATCCTTTGCCACAACTCCATTTTTCGATCAATAGATGTTCGTTGAAACTGGCTCTACCCTGACAATTTCTACCATGACCCTCAACTCATCATCAGTGAAACGTGGGTGTTTTTGTGGGGACATGGTAGTGGTTGTGTAAACGGTGTGTGGGGGTGTTGTGAGTGTAAGGGTGCAGGGTTCGGTAATTGGTGAGGTGTGAGTGCTGCGATGTGAGTTGGAGACAGTAGTTGCAGATTGTGTGTGCTAGTGATGTGTGTATAGTGATAGTTGTGCTGATGGGGGGGTTTGTGCTGAGTGATGCGTATGTGTGCCTATAGAGTAGAAGTACAAAATATTCTCTTTTACACTTCTCAGGGTTTGTATTTGGCATTCTGGATGCAAAGGACTGTGGGTTGTGTAGGGGTGTGTTATATAGTGCAGTGAGTAGGTGGGTCAAGTGTGTGGATGGGAGTTAGGTGTGGGGTGTTTAAACTATCCAACATGGTGTGCTGTTATGACTGAAGTGAGTTGGGACCACCGTGGTTCACACGCCAATGGTTTTCCACCATTGAAGAATCACTTTTTTGTGATCGTAATCTGATGGGTGGATTTTTGTCGGGCTGGCTGTGCTTTTCAATGCTCCAGTGTCCTGGCGGTTTTGGAATTTTGGCAGTTTTTTGCGGTCTTCACGGTGTAAGTCGTAATATGGCAGTCAGATTACCACCAACATGGTAGTCTTTTGGTGGCCACCACTGCGACGATCTTTCCAAAAGACTGCCATAGTCTTAATGAGGCCCATAGTGGGTAACCACTCACCAGAAATCAAATCATCTTATCAATTTCTTCTTAAAATTCCTCAACTGTTGAACAATTTCTCTTTGCCCTAGTCATCTGGCTATAAGGAATACTCCACATCAACACCTCAGGGTGCCCACTATTAGCATGCACCACAGAAATATTTGCAGTAGGTTTTCTATGTATCCTGGTACTCGGTTTTTCATCCAATACATTAAGCTCAACATCCAACCATTACAGTGGGATCTGCTCCATGCACTATTAAATCAAATATTAAAGTTGTTGTAATTCATTTTCCCAATAAAATCAATGAGCTCAGCCTCATTCCCTTCCCATAACACAAACAGGTAATCTATAAATCTTGTCCAAAGTGCCACCTTTCCCATGTATTGGTCACTGTCCTCACCCTAGGCCACCTCCTTCTCCCTCCACCCCACAAATAAATTAGCATAGGTTGGGGCAAAGGAGGTGCCCGTTACTGTACCCTGTTGACCAAATAGTACTTGTTGTCAAAAATAAACACATTGGGCATAATTATGAGTTTCAAGGTTGGGAAGACCCATCCGCCAAACTCCCGACAGGGTGGCTGCCGCTGTAGTGGCAACCACCATGCTAAACCTATAATGTATTTCCCACTAGGCAGCCTTTTCATGGTGGTAAATCTGCAATAAAAAGGCTGGCAGACAACGAGGTCGCAATCAGCAGGGCAGGGCTGCATGCAGTGCCGCTCTTGCTAATTGTCACCCCACCCGCCATCAACCTGTCGGGATCACCAATCCCTGTGGATACAGCAGAACCCTGGCACTCTGACCACTAGGTTCTTAATGTGTCGGCCAGACTGTCAGAGCAGCAATGGTCCTGACTGCCACTGCGAGGTTGGCGGTCACAAGACTGCCAGCCTCGTAATGAGGTCCATTGTGTGTGATCCAATAAATGAGCATGTCAATAATCATTTGTGTATGCTCCAACTGCTCTATGGGTCTATCTCTGAGAAAATGCTTCCATGCTCAAACCCCATGCTCACGGTGTATTGATGTATATAGACTCAACATCTAATGTCACCATAATATAGTCATCCTCCCAAGGAATCTCATCCAATTTGCATAAAAAATCACTTGAGACTTTCAAGTAAGATGACAGTCCAGTTACATGGTGCTGGAGACGTAAATGTAAACATCATGAGGTATTCTCCAGCAGGGAACCAATCGAACTTACAATTGGTCTACCTGATGGCACCTTCACATTGTTGTGGATTTTAGGGAGAAAGTAAATAGTTGCCATCCTTGCATTGTCAACCCACAGATACTGATACTCAACCCACTCTAACAAGTCCCTTTCTTACAATTGTTTTAACTTCAAATGATATTCTCTTTCCATTTGTTTTGTGGGATTCTGGGAGAAACATTCATAATGTATTGCGTTATTCAACTCTCTCATGACTTTCATTAGATAGATGTCCTGCTCCATAAGGACAACATTTCCCCCTTTATCCTAATGGTTTAATTATTAATAAGGGGTTACTCTTCAATATTGCAAAGTCCCTCCTGTCTTTTGTGACAAGTTACTTTTTTTTTCTTTTATTTGGCTACTTCTTCCGCTAATCATCCAACTCATCAATCTCGAACTCATGAAACATGGCAACCCTGTTGCCAGGTGGCAATTGTGGACAAAATCTGTGTTTAGTTTTCAAGCCACTGGCTGCAGTACAATGTGTCACAAATCCCACATTAAGAGTATCCTTCTGAGAGGCAGACTCAAACACTTCTTTCTCCACAGGCTCACAGCCTGACATTCTCTCTGTGTCCATCTCCTGCACTACCTCAACAGAATCACATGTCACAGATTGTGACTGGGAGTCCTCATCTGCCTAGACATGAATATCCAATATCCCCTGAATGTCAGCTATCTTCTCCAATATTATTTCCTTCGGTTAACTGAAGGTATTTATGCTGTTTCATCTTCCTAACATATTTAAAAAATTCAGTTCTAATATCTTTGAAGTCTGGGGCAATAGTGGGACAGAATTTTAAACTCAACTTCAATATTCTCTCCTGGTTAGGTGTTAACACTTTGGAGGAAATATCCACAACCAGGGATAGGGTATGAACTTCAACATCCCCTCCAATACCCCTTACTTCAGTCCCCTGTTTTGACCACGTTCCCTTCCACTTACCCTTCCCTGTCCGGCACTGCCTTTTCCAGTTTCTCAATGTACTCTGGCTCTCCCTCCTTGTTGTGTGTTCACATGCAGAAGACGGAGTTCTTTCTGAAAATTCTATTTATCACCACAGGATTCACCAGCACTTGACCCCGGGTCTAAACCAGCTCCCTATCACTAGGTTTTGCATTGGTAGATGTGTCCATTCGCTCTTTTGCCCTCAAAATTTCAAACATCTTAGCAAAAGTATATACCCTGCCATACTGATAATCCAATTTATCTCTCGTGAACTTCTGTGTCTTTCTCTCCATAATCTCCACCTTGTACTCCTGCAGGCATTTCTCCAGTTTTCTCCAGTTGCTCCTTCACACTTTGTTCTACCCTATTCTTCCCCATATCCCTGACAAGTAGTTCAATTTTGGCTGATTGTAACTCCATCTTCCCTTTGTGTGCTTTATCAATGTTTTCATTACTTTCGCTGTACACTCCTACGTGTTCTCACACCATTCAGCCATTAAATCTTCATCCATATCCTCATAAGTAGGAAGTAACGTAATCCTCAAACCCCTTGGGTATTCTCTTATGCTCCAGATATTTAGCAAGTGAGGTAATTTTCCACCATTGTTTGCCTTCTGTTCTCCTCGCCTTTTCCAATTCTTTAATCAATTGTACAGGCAACTTCTCTCCCACAGGGTATTTTGTACTCCCTACTGGCTCCGATTTCTCACCAAACACAGTCTCTGTCACCAATGTCCACTTGGTCTGTCTGTCTTCTATCTCTAGAGTGTACACCTGTTGTCTCACACTCGTCCTGATTTCTGCTCAAAATATCTCTGTCTGTCACCAAAACAGTTCTCCAAATGATCCAATCCGCTTGCACCATTCTCTTGTCTCTCAGCGCATGACAAATGCTACACGTGTTAAGCAATAACCCACAATGCTGTATACTTCAAATCACCGGAGTCCACAGCCCGTGTCACAACCTCAGCCTTTACTTCTTTTAAGAATACTGTCGGTGTTACACCACTTCCATGATTACTTTCACATTGACCGCAGGACCCCAACACCTGTTCGGCCAGGTTAGAAACCACCCGTGCACCCACTGACATTCATGCCCATTACTCTCCTTATCTCAACTGGCCAGTGTACTTGCCCAGCAGAATTCCTCCTTCTTCAACTGCGGTGGAGGGCAGCGGTCTTCACACAAAACGTTCTTCTCCCCAACAGAACCATGCTCCTCATGCTCTAGTGCTCACTGTTGTGCGACTAGGGGAACAGTACATTATATATACAACCCCACACCGGCTCTTCATATCTCGTGACACAGTGGCATGCTGTGAACTCCTATAAAGACACAAATGGCAAGTAAATATGAATCAAAACTTTATTCTTAAGGTGCTGCAGAATACAAAAGCATGTAACCAACAAGTATTGGCGATGTACCTTCAACCGGGCCTCACAGTCATTGGTGACAGGCCTCTACTTATTGTACAGTCCCTCCTCAGTTTCAAGTGGCCCAACCACTAGACCACTACATTTCCAATCATCACATTTAAAATGGCCCATTTCATCCTCCATTTTAGTCATATTCAATATCTTCTATTCTTAATGCTGCAACTTCTAAGCTTTTTACAATCATAATTTTTGAACATTCATTTTAAACCCACAATTAATTTGAATAAATAGCACTTCACTTGATAAGATCTAAATCCTTCCAGGGAGAGTGTACCGTGTCTATGATTGAGAGCTTTTCAAAAATATATACGAAAACAGATTAATGCACCCATTCCATATAGTTCGCAATTAAGCTCATCAGCTAGGTTATTGATCATTTCTCTAAAAGATCAATTTATAATCTCTATTTCCATTTTGATACAAAACACTGGTGCAAAATTGAGAATCTAAAATCTATATAATAATTATTTGCACTCATCATTGCCCTAACTATGTTAAAAAGACATTTTATATAAATACAAATAGTTTAATTCTTCTAATTAGGATCACTTCTTAATCAATTTGTCAAGATTTCAGTGATTCCAATACCGTTCTATTAATCAAGTGACACATGGCCGGTCCTATTTGATCTGATGATCAATAAAGTGCTATCATGTGCAAAATGTACCTCATTACTATTACTAAAATGATGCCTCATACAATTCTTCCACCATCCACTGATGTCTCCGCGATCAAGTCTATCGAAAACATTCTATATGCGTTTCTCTATAAAGTGCTTAGTGATACATAAAAAAAAATATTAACAGGCATAGATGTCATTACTTTCCTTTTAGATAACAATCCAATATCAAGTCAAGGGTTATTCCAAATAAAATGCATCCTTGTCCTAAATAATTGAAAACGGTTCACCTCCATGGACCAACATCCATCTCCAATACCCAATAGTAGCATTCAACATAAATACCCATAACCGGCGTTCCTCATGGCACAATTAAAATCCTCACAATTACATTATCAGTCCAATCAGGACAATGCATCTTCAAGCAGTAGCAGGGAATGTAAAGACCTCATACTCATCAGTAATATTGTAATTGTATTTATATAGCGCTTACTACCCCTGACGAGGCATCAAAGCACTTTTCGGCAGGTAGCACGCTACTCTGGAACCCAAGAGGAATTAGTGGTGGATTAGTATAGGGAAATATGAGTACAGTACTAGTATTAGTATGAGTTTATTTGAGCGGAGGATATGAGAGTTTGTTAATTGGATTGACAAGAGTAATGGAGGGATAGAGGAGGGAAGAATCGAGCAGTGTTCATTGGGAGTTTATAGTAATAGGATGAGGCTTGGGATGAGGAAAGGAGAGATGGAGGAGGGGAGAGTCTGTGGAAAAGGATTAGGGAGATCATAGTATAACAAGGGGTTTTGGATGAGTCACTGATGAGATAACTGCAGGAGAATTTAGTAGGGTTGTTTGGGGGATCATAGTAGTAAACTGAGGTTTTGGGTGAGCTGGATGTGGTAGAAGAGGGAAGAGCTTAGGTAGGGTTATTTTGGAGATCAAAGTAGTAGAATGGGTTTGGGATGAGTCAGAGTGGGGCTGGAGGATAGATCGGTAGAGTCATAGGATGATGGGAAGACAGAATAAAGCTTATGAGAGAGTAAATTGTATTTTATTTTGTTTTTTATTGTAGTTCTTTTTCTCTAGTACAGTAGGACTAGGGAAATAAACAAATAGATATGTAAATACATAATAAGGGAATATTGTGTAAGGAATATAACAATGGGTATAATAATATGAGAAGTAAAGTTGTATTGTATAGACACAGACTTTCCAGATTTGCAATATTTGATGTTAATATACAAGTGTACTTTACTAACTTTCATTTATCTTTCGTTAACTTTTCAATAGCGAAATGCTTGCTGATAAAATAGTTAACATAACATTTACTCATTCTGATAGAAAAAAGAAAGCCGGTATTCATATGCATCTGATATAACAAATTATGTAGGAACTATACAATGGCATATGATCATGTTAAGCATAGAATAATATACACATGAGTTGTACCGCAGCCCCCCACAATATACCGGAAACCAAGGATTATCCACCCACAGCAAATGGACGTAAAGGTACGTGCATTGGCTGACATGTGGACCGGCGGTGGCACGGGGCAGTCACTACCGTACTGAATGTGGTAGGTTGGCTTTTGCGGTTGTGGAGGGTTGCGTGCTATGAGACTGACACCAGTGTAGCCCTATGGTATTATCTAATGTGACAGAACAAGAAGATATCTGTCCATATGTGATCATAAAACTGCCGTGCAGCAGCTCTCTGTCCTTAAAGTTGGATTAAATATAATGAGGCTATCTGGGCATTGTAATAAGTGCCCATACTGATATTGAATTTACAGAATGGAAATGCAAACAATCTCTTGTGATCACTTGAAAGGACTTGAATATTTCACTCATTAGGCGGTGTTAAAGATTAAAAATCATCTAACTCGTTTGAAGAAAATTTAACATTGATAGCTATCATTGAATCTATTTGACAATCAAATGTGGAAGACAGGCAGATGAAATGGAAAATGGTCGCGGAACGTGCCTTTAATGAGAGTACTGAGGTGGTTGGCAGTGAGAACTTTAATGGAAACAAAACACTAGCATAACTAATTAAGGAACTGGAAAAAGTGAGGAATATGGAAGTCAGGCAATCGGGGGAGATGACATCATTCATGAAATTCTTAGAGTGCAAACAAATACCTAGGGGCCTGAGCATCATATTATTGCCAAAATATGAGGATATGGATGAAGATTTGGTGAATGAATAGTGCCAAAATACAGAGGAGTTTTCAGGCAAACTGATGAAAACATGAACAAACCATGCAATGCATAAGATGGAGTTGCAAATGAAAAGATAGAGATGATTATGAACGAGTTGGAATGATCCAAACATGCTGAGGATGTGAAGGATCAGTTAAATAAAATGGAGAAATCTGTACAAAAACATGCATAGGAGATTATGGAATGTAAGGCAAGAAAGTTTACGAGGGATTGATTGGATTATCAGAATGGTCGGGTATACACCTTTGCGAAAAAATATGATGGGCTGAGATTAAAGGAGAAATTGGAACCATCAAAGAGCTCATTGCCGAGTGTAAGTGACATCAGCTCGGGTCCTGGGTCCAGTGCTGATGAAGCAACAGTGGAGAAAATAGATTTTCAGAGGGAACTCCGTCTCATACACATGACCACACTACAGGGAAGAAGGCCTGAACAGCAGATGGACCACGGAAGAGGGAATGTAGGATGAGGAGGTGCAAGAGGCCAAAGAAGGAGCAGGGGACAACAAAATAATTAATGAGTGTAGCCAGTGCCACTCTGCAACAACCTTTAGTTGTCAATATATCATCAGTTACTTTAAATGAAAGGCTACTCAATTTAGGACTCACCTTATGCCCCACAGCACGTCCAGACTTTGTGGATATAAGAATCGAGCTATACAAATATGTTTGCAAACTTAAACCCCATAAATACCATAAAATGAAAACTGTAAATTGAAGTGGAAAAAACCCTACACCGGAAAGATATTCGTCATTTAACATATCGGACATTCCTGAACTATTGGAAATCCATGACCTGGTAATGGAAGGTAATATGAATGAAACACGATTGAACATTGAGAAAATAATACTAACTCCAGATGGAGTAGGCACTGAAACAGAACGAGTGATCTAAAAGATATTGGATTTAACTTGGATAATCAAGTATCAAGTGGTGTGAAACCAAAAAGAAAATGTTGTCCTCAATTAGTAGTTGGAAATTGCATTGACCTATTTCAGAAGTTGGTGGTTGAACACATTAACAACCTCGGAAAGAAATGGCACAATAAGGAAGGAAAAAACTACTTTTTGGCTAAGGACAGGAAAGACATCCTCGAGTTAAGGAACAGCCCTTCTCTTATCATCAAGCCCTCTGATAAAGGAGGCAACATTGTATTGATGGGCTTAAGCTCATATCAATGGGAAGCAAGGAGTCAGTTGAGCAATACCACACATTAAATCCGCCTTCCTGAAAATCTGATTACGTATATGGAAGAGGAATATCATATAAAACTAAAAGTTTGGTTTGATTATGGGCTGTTACATTGGGAGGAGTATCAAACCTAAAAATTGAGCATGCAACCATGGCAACCATATACTTTCTCCCAAATATTCACAAAAATAGAGATGCCCCCCTGGCAGGCCAATAGTAAGTTCAATAGGGTCCCTGTTGGAGAACACATTGAGGTACAAGGATCTATTTTTACAAGAGTATGTTATAAATCTTCCCTCATATCTAAAAGATTCTACCTATTTTTTAAAGAAGTTTGATGCCTTACCATGAAAGAAGAATACATCACGGTAACACTTGAAGTTACATCATTGTATACCTCCATTGACCATAACCATGGAAAGCAGGCCTGCAAATACTTTCTAAGAGACAGACCCATAGAGTTTTTTGAACACACACAAATGTTAATAAATATGCTCAGATACTGCCATACCCATAATGTATTTCGCTCAAAAAAATAAGTATTATCTACAGGAGCAGGGTACAGCATGGGTACCTCTTTTGTCCCACCTACGCAAACTTGTTCATGGGGTGGTGGGAGAAAGAGATAGCCTGGAATGAAGAGAATGAGAAATACAATCAGAACATTGCTATGTGGGTACGATTTATTGATGAGCTCTTTATTCTTTGGGAGAAAGATGAGATGGATTTGTGCTCCTTTGTTGAGAGGTTAAACCAAAATGAGAATAATCTACGGCTTACGAGCTCATATAGTAGAACACGTTGTGAGTTCTTCGATGTTGCCAATAGTGGTCATACGGATTACTTGAAGTGGAGTATTGCATATGGTCAACTGTTGAGAGCTAAGAGAGTTTCTTCCACTAATGATGAGTGCAATAGAGAAGCATTGGATATGATGAACAGATTTTTTGAGTGAGGATACCCTCTGAGTGTGCTTAAGGATGTGAAACGAAGAGTGGATATTAAACCGAGAGAGTAGTTATTATATCCAAGAAAAGGAGGTTTGAATGAGCACAGAGGCAAATTGAAGAGATTGTTTCTCAAGTATGACTCAGTACAATCTTGTGTAAAGAAAACATTACATAGGAATTGACATCTGTTAAATAGAGATGAACATTTGAAAACAATAAAGCAAGCAGGACCACATATAACCTTAAGAAGTCCAGATCTTTGGGGGATATTTTAACATTCACCTTCCTCGATATAAAAGGGGTGAAAACTGAATGACTAAGAAAACCTTGGGTTTTCATAGATGCCGCTCTTGTAAAGCATGCCAATATGGCTTGGACTGTAACAGTTATTAGACTTTTGATGGGCGAACTATATTCATTCATGAGAATATCACCTCTAGAACTGATCATGTGGTCTATGCTTTGAAATGTGGATGTGACAAATTGTATGTAGGCAGCATTACCAAGAAGTTAAAGGTCAGGTTTCTCCAACGCATGAGAGCAATTGTGAATGGTGATAGAAGCTACCCCTTGGCAGCTTAGTTTGAAAAGTACCATGCTTGATCCTTGAATACCCTTGGGTATTATGTTATAAAACACATTAGACTACATCCAAGGGGAGACAACAGGGAGGAAATGTTACGAAGGGAGGAATCCAGGCTAATACCATTGTTGGGAACTGAAGCCCTGTATGGGCATAACTTGAATGCTGAACCACATATGCATTTGTGATAACACACACATAAACTGTAGCACTTTATTGCTCTATTTGCATTGTCCAACCATTCCACTGTAGAAATTACTAAAAAAAAATATCTTGACGCTGTACTGTTAGACTTTGTTCTTTTAAACCAATTATTTTACTTACGTATGTCCCACTATCAACATTATATTGTTAATTTTGTACCATCTAGACCACTCTGGCATTGATATACCTGATCCTCAGCACTTTATCGCTAATTTTGCACCACCTAGGCCATTTAGGCATTGATATATTCAATCCACTGTACTTTATTGCATGATTTGCATTCTTTCACGTGATTTGCACTGTTATTGACTCCCATGTACTGATGCACTTGACTTTGTGCATTTTATTGCATAATTTGCATTGCCTCAATTATTATTATTTTTTATACTGATGCACTTAATCTTGGTAATTTTACTGCATGAGTTTCACTATTTAGGTTGTTTTAATATTGATGTACCCGCTTTTCCATATTTAACTGCCTGATTACCCTCTCTGGAACACTTTAGTGTGAATATATTAAATTGTGGATACAGACATGCCCACTTACAATTCCAAGAAAGAGAATCGCATTGGGACATATTGAAAAATGCATAATATATAATGATTTTATTTGAACAACACTGATGTGTCTCAAACAATTTTATATATATATATATATATATATATACATATATATATATATATATATATTTGTTTATCCCATCATAACATCCTATGGCACTGATAGGGAATTGCATGCAACACTTTAGTTTGCTCCCTTGACTTTGCCATCCTTATCTTGTTGTTCATTGGGATCTGTATTGGCATTCAATGCTTTTAGAATAATATAACTTTTATTAAATAGGCATCATAAGTAATAACGGAGATTGCAACATATGATTACCCAGTGAACAAAAAGAATATAATTAATGTTAATGAATATAAATGGCAATGATACTAATGGAAATTAAAGGTAAATAACTTATTTTTACTATGTAGGAGTAAAAATAGCAGACATACGGTGACAGGATTTTGATTGATGGTTACAGCTCTAGTGTTTAGGGTCAGGTAAATGAATTAAGGACTTTATAAAGGAAGCCTAATGAAAGCGCTTGTAAGGCCCAGTTGAAGGCGTAACCAAAACGCATGGGCCATTTATTTTTCTTTAAATGTGTTTTCACACTTTATTTAATTTAGCATTAGGATGCTTAAAAAGAAAGACAATAAAAATCATCAGATATCTTGAATTGGATGGGGAGTTGCCTTTTCTTTTTTGCCACGCAACTGGTCCAGGAGAGTGGCTGAGAAGTGACCTGTATTTCCTGAGCACACGTATACATCTGCACGCATGCACACACACATACACACATATTTACATTTAACTGTGAGTCAATGTACATTTGTTAAGCACATTGAAAGAGTATATGTATATTTTATTATTGTGAAATAGTAACTATACATATTTCTTAAAGAACTATACATATCTAGAATATACACATAATCAGATTATAAATATTTCTCAACACATGCATATGCAGTTCATGGCTGTTTGGATATGGTGGTTATGAAGGAAAGAGCCAACTCTTGAGTAGTCTTCTAAAGACAAGATAGTTATCCATGAATCTTATATTTGGGGATAATGAATTCCATAGTTTGGCTGCTTGAACAGAGAAGGATGTACGACCTATTGTCTTTTGCTTGAATAGTGGTGTTTTAAAGCAGGGTGCCAATTGTTAGCAAAGTTTTCTTTGTTTAATGTATTTGGTTATTTTGTTTCTGATGAAAAGTGGTCTTGTTCCATGTATTGCTTTGTGAGTGATTCAAAGAAGCTTGAATGTGGAACTTCTGGTGACAAGTAACAAATGTAGTGCTCTCATGGCAGGGGAAATGTGGGTTTGTGGCTTTTCATGTAATAGTAGCCTGGCAGCTGAGTTCTTAATAAATTGTAGTTTTTTCATGGTAGATAGAGTTGATCCATGGTAGAAGCCATTGGCGTATCCAGTTTAGATAGTACAAGAGAGATAGTAGCATGCATCTTGTGTGGAAATCTGAGGTGGGGGAAAATGCATCGCAGAGTTTTCAAGGTAGAAATCCTCAAAGATTATGATAGTTTGTCCACTTGGGCATTCATTTATCAATTCTGGGAATGACATCATGTAGATGCTGAAAAGCATAGGTGAGATGGTTGATCCTTGAGGGACTCCTGATTTTGTGAGGTAGGTTTTGGACAAAAACGGGGAAAATAGATGATATTAGTTCTGTTTTGAAGGTAGGATGTGATCAAGTCAAGAGCACTTCCTTCAATGCCGGCTCCGTGAAGTCTTTGGATTAGGGTGTAATGGTCAACAATATCAAAGGCAGATGAGAGGTCCAAGAGAAGTAGTAGAGCAACTCAATTGCGGTCGACTGTGTTTTTAAGATCATCCCAGATTGCGTGTTGTTAGCTGTGATAACTGTATGATGGTCACAATAGTCTTGTTTTTCTATATAGTGTTCCTCGTCCAGCAGGCTTAGGATGCATTTTGTTGGGTCTGTGTCTGTTGGTGGTGGACTTGGTGGCTGAGAGTGGCATGATGAGTATTGTTCTTTTTATAGAGTAGCCTTGTTGTGTAATAGAGAAAGGGATGTGAAATTAAGAGTGGAATGTTGTTTAATTTGTTTGTATCTGTTTAATGGGGAAGGAGTATGGGTTGGGGTGGTAGAGGAGTATGTGAATCAAAATGCAATGCTCTAAATTGTGCAATGGACGAGAGGCAGGTGAATGGAGGTTGCTGTGTTGGGGCGCTTGTTGTACATGTTTGTGAAGAGTGACAATATAGAAGTAAAGATTGGTCAGGATTTGTATTATTTGTGTAAACATGAGGATGGGATTGGGTGTGACGGAAAGTATTTTGAAAGTCTATGTTATTTTGATGTGCTGATGTGTGTGTTTTGTTTTGTTTTGTTTTTGTGGAGTAGTGAGAGGAAATATTGATGTAGTGGTTTTCTGTGAAGGATTTGTATGTGAGTTAGTGTTGGTGAGTGCTATTAGAAAATTACAGGGGGTGTTGATGTGTTTTGTAGAAGAGAGTATGGGGTGTGTAAGAGGGGATGGATGAGAGGTAGGGGGGTTTGTGTTAGATTTGATCACTGGAAGAAGTATCATGTGTGGTGTACTGGAGTGTAAGGATTGTTGTAGCTGTGGTGGATATGTGTATAGGTGTGGTATGTGGGGTCTTGTGCTGTTTGTTGAGACATTTCAATCTGTATATGGTCTGTTTGTGGTGTATGAGTTGGATGCCTTTGCTGATATTGTGTTTGGATGTTGGAGGAGGTGTAGGGAATGAGTCCTTTCTGATAAATGTAAACTTTGGCAGCATTTCTGGCTTAGGCCGACCTGCCCCAAACAAGCAACTGACCTTGTCCTCTCCACGCTTAGCCTCTCTGCCCGGGCTGAGACACCCTGAACCCTAGGTTTAAATAGCCCTATTGGCCAACAGAAACCTAGCCCTAACAATAACCAATCAGATTCCTAACCCTAAACCCTTAACCAAAACACCCCTAGTCCTGACTACCAATCACAACAATAATCCTACACCTCAGTCCAATAGGAACCATAGCCCTAGTACCAATCACAATAGAAGCCCTAAAACCACAGTCCATTAGGAATCCACGTCCTAGTACCAATCAGAACACAAACATCCATCCTTAAGTCAATAGATATACTAGTACCAGCAAAAAATTGCAACAACATATACAACAACCAATCAAAACTTTTATAAGGGCAAAGTTAACTTAGGCCCAAGCCCCTGTGAAGGGGGAGGGGGGTTGTCCTCTATTCAGAATCTCCTTGGATAGAGACAGGCAGGATCCACACTTCCAAGCTAGCAGAGTCTACTTTCCAGGTAAGGAACAGATTGAAAACCACTGAAAATACTGCTTGTCGTGCACTCAGACATTTGGCTTTTTCAAGGAACACACTCTGGTAAGTCAGTGAGGTGTATGTAGCCTTTTTTTCAAAATTAGGGGGGCTTTAAGCAGTCTTTTGTCACAAACTAGGAGGGACATTTGAAACAGTCATGGGTAAAAAAAAAAATACAGCAGTTTAAAAACACCAAGCTGGTTGAAACACAGAGAGCCCACTGTAAACGGGCACAGGTAGCAGTACAAATATTTTTGACCAAATAACAAGAATACCCAGAAAGTCTGGGGCTCTTATTAGTCTCCTAGGATTTCTTGATCAGTGGGCTGTACTAGGGTGCAGAGAAAGCTGGGCACACAAAATTAAGGTGGCTGTCTTGGGGTTTTCTCCTCAAACTTTAAATCATGGAAAGTCATATCATCATTATAGACACACAAAAATGAATAATACATATGTGTAAAGGATGAGCAAAGAGTATAAAGCTGCACTCAACATGGGTCAAAAGATGGTCCTGATCCCAGATAAATAAGTCATCATTACAGATACAGAGGCATCGCATATGTACAAACAAGTGTGCAAAACATGCATAAATATTGAAAGGGAAAAACTGCAATTAACATGTATCCAAAGATTGCCCTGATCCGAGCTAAATATCTCAATCACAGAGGCATTGCATATGTGCAAAGAAATGTGCAAAACACACATAAATATTAAAAATGCATATCAAGATAAACCAAATCACAAAGATACATGTAGCTCAGCATCTATGTCATGGCTCCATGGAGCCTCAGTACCTAATGTTAAAATCACACGTGACTCCTCTCTCCTCAAATCTTTTTCTCTATCCCCACCCCATGGATGAGTTCTGACATGTTTTATGCCATAGTAGCGGAAACTCACCAATGGTCGTCCATGTTAATGTTCAAAGTGGGAGGTCATGGGGTAGTTCTTGTCATCATGTTTAATGGCACGCATGTGCTGTAAAATGTGTATCCTCAATTTGTTAATCATACTCCATACATATTGTTTCTCACAACCACAGCACAAGACATACACAAAATAATCAGTGCTGCACATACTTATTTCCTTAATCATTTCCTCCTGGCCCTCAAAAGTACAGAATATTTTCTGATTAACACCATATCCACAGGCCTTACAAAAATTAAAATCAGTAAAGTCCCTGGTATTTTGTTGCAACCAACTTCTTTTCACCACGGTAACTAGATAATTACTTGTAAATATGTCACCAAGAGAGCTGGTCCTCTTTGACGTGATAAGTGGGCCCATTTGGGTAATACCTTTGAGATGCTCATCCTTGCTGAGCACATGCCGATTCTTGTGTTTTATAGTTTTGACCTCAAAATGTACCTCACCATATTGCAAGAATAACCTTTTCACATTGCCCTGCTCATTTCCCAGCCTCTCCTTCTGTTGGTAATCCACCTGATCCCCCTGTTTCTCCAAAATCCTGTGCCTTGCATTATTCAAAACATATAGGTAGTTACAGTTAGGACCATGTCTCCGTAGAAAAAGAGTTTTTTGGCTTGCCTATCTTTGACACCGTTTGATGAATCATCATTACATTTTCCAAACACAAATGTTGTGGTAATTCTTGTTGCACACAGAAAGTCTCGGGGTGATGTGTGAAGTAGGGGCTGAGAAAACAGGGGTCAGTAAAGTTACATTTCCAATGTTAATTCCCATAGGACATTTAGACATGACTACAGCCTAAGCCGCTGGATGGAATTACACCAAATGTGGCAGAAAACTATCTTTTGGTATGCAGATTGTAATTTTGCTTATTTGGTGTAAATCTGTTCAGTAGTTTTGAGAAATTTAAGGAAATCCAAATTTGTACATCTCTGGCTGCGAAGTAGTCTAAAAAAAAAGACAAGCTTGTGCAAGGAAATGCACAGCTATGATTGGCTGCCAACACTTCAACCAGGAAATGTTGGCAGCTATCTTGGGACTTGGCTCGAGCCAAGTCCCAGTACAAAAAGTAAAAAAAAAGACATGGGGCCAGGGTAGGGACACCCTGATCCCTTAGCTCCGGTATTAGGGGCCCAGAGGGACCCCACCTCAGAACAAAAAAGATTTTTTTAAAAATGTTTCCTGCAAAATCACAATATACGCAGCAAAAAAAAAAAAAACAAGTGCAGGCTCCCGAAGCTTTTTCTTTAATAAGCCCCATGTGGGCCAGGTCGAGGGGGCATTAATTATTTTGAATGTAGGGGGGCTCCTGACCACTACTTCGCGAGGCAATTTTTGTCAGATATGCAGGGGGGCCGCGGCCCCCACTGCTCCACGGGAATCATCACCTCCCTGGAGTCAAATGCTTTAATTGTGTGGGGGAGGCCGACCCCGGGGACCACCACCTCCCTGGGACATTGAAAATATTATGTGGTCACAGATCTTCACACTGAGGGTTGAGAGTTCGAGTCCAGGTGTTGTCCCTGGTCATTTCCCTCCTTTTTTTCAACTGCAAATGTTGGTGATCTTACTGTTTTTAATTGACAGATACATTTTTCTTTTCAATTTGTGCAGAAATATCTTGTTTTAAGTACAACAACTATCAAAGCCTAAAAAACTCTCTGTCTCCCTCTTACTCTGTTTCTTCCTATAGTTAGGAAATAGAATATAAAAAAACATAGAAATTCACTGAAAAAAACAAACTTTACAGGGACGGTATAGTTAGGCTCACATTTATAACGTACACATCCATAGAAATTCACCAGTTTTTATAGTTAGATTTAACTCATGTAACTACAACTTGTGCCCTAAGGTAACTATAACTCGCACCATCACCATGCACTGCTAATTACCACACAAATTACGGTACTCATGACATCTTTGATAACATCATTGATAATATCAATGTAATATTTTCAGTCAAAGTTTTGATGAAAAAACTGTGCATGGTGGGGGCACTGCTAATTACACCATAAATTATGGCACTTATGACATCATTGATAACATCATGGATAATATCAATGTAATATTTGCAGTAAAATGTTTGTCGAAAAAACTGTGCCTGCAGAGGGCATTAGTTATAGTTACTTTAGGACACGAGTCATAACTACTTGAGATAGCACTAAGTATAACAGGTGAATTTCTATAGTTTGGTAAATGTGAGCCTAACTACAATGTTCCTGCAGCCTTTGTTTTTTTTAAGTGATGTGATGTGTGTGTGTCTGTGTGTATATATATATATATGTTTGTGTGTGTGTGGGTACTGGTGGTACTTAGGACCTAGTGTTGATATGAAAATAATTTTTTAATTATGCTAACAACTTTGGTGGTTTTTGAGGAATCTTCACAACATTTTCAAAACTAGTGTACCAGTCAATTCGTCTGCTATCTGGAAAGGTTTGGGGTGATTCAACAAGTAACGGTGAGACAAAAAGTGGGTCCCAAAACACATTTTCTCCATGCAACTTTCCATAGTTATTTTAGACACGGCTACAGTCTGATCCACTGAATAGAATTACACCAAATTTGTCAGAAAGCTAGATCTTGGTCCCGGAAGATCTCCTTTTTGTAGTATGGTGTAAATCTGTTCAGTAGTTTTTTGAGTTATTACAGAAATTAGATTTATGTCTATCTATCAATGTGGATCCACCACACCTGATCCACTGGTCCACATGCCAATAGCAATGCCGTGGTTGGATGGGCTCAACCTGACAGGAAAGTCACCGCTGCCATTTTGTTTCTCAGGTCACAGTTCCTGGCAAGAAAAATCAAAGTGACAACTGACAGAAGGGTAGAGGGTAGAGGTATCCTGTCCCTATAGGACTCATGGTCTCTGAGGGAACCCTCATGGGCTAAAAATTGCCCAAAAATGTTTTCTTGGGGTATGCAAGGGTCCACAAATCCTCTGCGGCTCTCAACACAGCTTCCTGTGTGCCTCTATATGTGGATTAAGAACCCAATAAGAAAAATACACCTACTCACAGACCCCCTCCCACACTCACTCACACTCCCATTCACACACACACCCTCACAGACCCACAAAAATGCTACTACATGCAGTCACAGATCCACACAGCTACTCACACATCCACTTACAAACTCACACACCACCTACACACTCACACAACCACTCACATATTCACTCACACACACTCACTCACAGACCCACAAAGCCATTTGTACATCCATTCACAGACCCACACAGCCACTCAAACACCCACTCATACACCCCTCACACACTCACACGCCCACAGACCCAAAGAACCACTACCACACCCAGTCACAGACCCACACAGCCACTCACACACCAACTCACACACTCACATATCCACGTACACCCCCACACAACCACTCAAACATCCATACATCTACCTACACGGAAGGGGTAGCTGCTTGCGGGGCTGGCCACAGGCCAAGCCAGGCCCTGCTGCCAACCCCCCTCACACACACAGCTGAAAGCCAAGTTCAGCTATGAGTGGAGTAATGCATGGTAATTAAATATTACATTACAATAAAAAAAACTTCAACCTTTTTACATACACCCACAAAACCATAAAAATTCAGTAAATAGGTATACTTATCTCTAGAAACCATGGTCTGGATTTAGATCTTGGCAGAGGTTTACTCTGTCGCAATGGTGATGGGTATCCTGTTGGCCGGAATCTAAATATCATAGAAAACAATGGCATTTAGATTTCAGCAGATGGGATATCTGTCACCGTTGCGACGGACTAACTCCTTTGACGAGATCTAAATCAGGCCCTATGACTCATTTCCTAAGGTAACTATAACTTGAGCCCTCGCCGTGCACTGCCAATTACCCCACATAGTACTACAGGCATGAGAGCTTATATGACATAATTGATAATATCATTGCAATATTTGCAATACAATTATTGATGACAAAACTGTGCAAGGTGGGGACTTGAGTTATATTTATCTTAGGGTAGGAGTTATAGTTTCTCGAGATAAGGGCCTGAACTGGGTCCCCATTTCATACTTACATCAACAACAAACCAAGACTGGGTTAAAAATAATTGTTGCTGCCCTCTATGTCCCCTTAACCACCTGGTCCTCGAACAGAAATACCTTATTAAAGGTACTTCATTTTCCAAAAGAATTTAAGAGATGATGAAGATAAAGGATGAATTATGTCTCTAATGCTCTTCATCTGTAAAGAAGAATTTGCATGATAACATTTCCTACTCAAAAAAGATTTTAGCCAAATGATACAGTAATTACGTGACTAAATATATGTATGCATACATCCAGGTTCTATGTAAGGCATGCAGGAAACTGTGGCATTAGCACAATGCATGTGATAAACATGCAGTTTCTCAGTTAAGGTTTTTTACTTGGGCCAAACTCTCGTTATTGCATAAGTAAATCAAAACAGAGAATTAAGATCCTATGCCCAGACCAGTGATAGGGCTTATGCAAGCATTCTCTCACATAACAACATAACACAAAGGTGGAGGTCTTCAAACTGGGGGGGCTGGCCCCGTTGGGGGGCCTCATGTGATCACAGGTGGGGCGCCAGACTCTAGGCAAAATAAGCTTTATACAGATAACAGGCCTTTGTTTTAAGCAGAAGCATGTTATTGCATTTTAAAAAAGGTAACAGTACTTAACTGCAATGTTTAAATAGGTCTAGACATATTTAAACATCGCCATCTTTATAAAATAATTGTGAACAATTCTGAGGGGGGACCCAATGATTTTTATTTTTCAACTGTGGGGGGCACGGCATTGAAAGGTTTGGAGACCACTGCACAAAAGCCTAGATGAGTTTTGCTAATTTAAGTTTTTAGTTTCTCTGGTATGTTGCAATGGTAGCTTCATGTGGAAATGCATCTTTCAGCTCCTGTCACTTAAAGTCAAGTTGCAGTGCTTTTGTATTATTCACTTTATTCCTTTGCTCTGTGCTGAGAACTAAATATATATTTTACTTCACTCAGAAATTTTGCTTTCAAAAACACTTTTATTATATTTTGACTTTTATCAGCTACTTTGTCCAACAAAAACAATTATTTAATATAGCCTCTCTATGTATGTAGATTTATCTTTCAGCAGTCTTGGTAGAGTCATTCTTTTAACCCTCATGAATTGAGAGAATGGCAAGTGATTTCTCAGTGAAACTTAATGGACGTGTATGTAGTGGCAAAGTTTTATTAATACTGCTACTGCCAACATTGGTGGCAGATCTGCTACTGCAAAAGGGGGGACTAAGGGCCAGATGTATCATTCTTAACAATAGCAATTACCTAATTGCGATTTTTAGCGAATCACAATTAAGTAATAGCTATTGAAATGTATGGAACGCCAGGAGTTTTATACTGTGATTCACAAGGGCACACAAATGGACCTCAGTAATATTCATGTGGTAAATCTCAATTTGCGAGCCATTGCGAATGGCTGCAATCACAGGGATGGTGGCCTGCTGCACCCAGCAAGCCATCATGTCTGTGATTGCTTTTCAATGACGCAATCTTTTTTTTTTTTTTTAATGCAGCCCGTTTTCCTTAAAGGAAAACGGTGTGCGTTTAAAAATGAAAAATGAAAAGTAAAGTTTTCTGTTCATTTTTTAAGAGTAGGCAGTGGTCCGTGGGACCACTGCCTGCTCTTAAAAAACATTTTCGCATGCATTCACAAAGCGGAAGGGGTCCCTTGGGGGCGCCTCCCTCTTTGCTAATGGGTTACCACTAATTTGAAATTGGTGGTAACTGCGATTGTTTTGCGACAGCATTCACGGTGACAAAACAATCATACATACCTCTGCGATTCAGTATTAGGAAGGGACGCTCTTGACACGCCCCTTCCTAATACAGAATCGGTATGTAGTCGCAAATCCAATTTGTGATTCGGTAACAAGTTAACTCTGCACCTAAAAAGATAGACCTGTCTTTTTTCTTTTATGTACGGAGTACTCCACCCCTACTGTGGAGTCTCAGCAGTTGTAAACTTTCTGTTAATGGTTAGTTTGTGAATACCAAAAGAAACGTAAACTAACACAAAAGTGTTAGGTTACCTTTGTTAAAAAGGCCCTAAAGCACGCGTTGTACTTCTATTATCACAATATGGGTAACCCATTGAAGAAAACCGTGTGCTGAAAAGTGTGCTTGCATCTGTTTGTACAAGCTTTCTTTTTTATTTTTTTTAAATGCATTTAAACAGATAAACTGAAAATGATTTTGTTGTACAGATTTGTATGCTGAAAATTACATACTAGCCAGTGAATGCTTTTTTATGTACCGCAATGAGATCAAAACTTCATAAAAAAGCTCTAAAAATTACATTTTAAACAACCCCATCCTGAAGGCAGCAAAGGGCTGCAAATTGTCATTAGTCAAATCTGTAGGCCAATAGGGGACACCATGGACACTTTTCAGCTACTGCACAAACCGGACAATTTCAGTGATAACATCTGAGGAATGTCAGTGGAGGGTTCACTAATACGATACACCCTTGGAGTTTGATTACAGAAGCACTTATTACCCCACTTGCCTGTAGAATTTATGGGAAGAAGTGAGGAGAGAGGATTGCCTTTTGCCTTCTCTCTGTGCCATATACTCCCCCTTACAGTACCTCAGTCACTCTTCCTCACCTTAGTCCTTTGGTATAGTGGTAATCTAAACCATAGACAGCTGCTTGTACGAGATAATCTTAATTAAAAAAAAAACGTTTTTAACTTCTACCTTCCAACCTTCTGGGGGAGTTTTAAGAAACATCTGGTGGCAAATCATTGATATTTTACTGACACTTCAAAGGAAGTGGTTGGTAATTTGGAAGGTCAAATTCCAACCCAGTATGATTAAGATTTTTAAGAAACAACCTATTAGTACCTATCAGTACATTGGTCGTTTCTTCAAAATCTTCACCAGTTGCAAAAATACTGGCCTCAAATTGCAAACTAGTATTTTGAGACCAGGTATTGGTACATATGGCCCTAAGTTCCTTCTAATACTGACCTTTAATAGTCCCTTGTCATCCCAAAAATATTTTCCTATCATTAGCTGGCAAAGTGGATGTTTGTTCGCTAGATGTCAGAAGGCCTGTTCGTATCTATTGCCAGAACACATCTGCTTAATAGAAGTCTTGTGCAGTTTTAATATGTTGCACCATATTCAAAACCAGCTGCATCATTTAAAAAGCTTTCATGACCGGTACCCCCCTTTTTCTTGCAGACAAGCTCAATAAATCTGATGGATCTCTGCACACCTGCACTCAGGACACCATCTAACTGCAGGCTAAGAGTGTAGAAAAGAAAAAACAAGCTTGCGGGCCAAGTCTAACCATGCAACCAGAATCTGGAACAACAAATCCATCAAGAGTCCCCCAACGCTTCTCCAATTTAGGAAAGAGTTGAAGTCTCACCTCTTCAAAGACCACAACATCACGATGTTTTAACCATCTACAATTCATCTTCCTTTTACTCATTGATTTTATACTTGCCTTCAATGATATACATCACTTTGCTGCCTTTTGGCTAAGTTTGTGCTATAGAAATCCCACATACACACGTACATCGAGTTGCCAACCTATGTTTTCAGTCCTTCAATATATCTTTAGAGCTGTCTTTTGGCATGCCTCTCACTTGTGAGTGGATGGCTTTGGTGTGGACTTTAGGTCAGTACAGGTAATGTGCGATATTCCATCTCTCTTCTTGTGTTTGTCCACCCAAATGCATTTCAGTCTTACATGCTTTTAAGAGATGAGATGTATCTTTCCACTGCTGACATTGGAGAACTACATGCCAGCCTATGTCATTAACTTTTATTTGGCAGTTGCCATTCCAAGTCCACATCTTGCAAGTTAGAAAGCAAGTGCCTCAAATCACATAATACAACAGTAAAACAATCTCACTGTCTCACTTTTTACTTACAAGTGCCTGGTATTAGCTAAAAAATTTTTTTACTTCTTCCAGGACATAGAGCGATGTATTTAGAACATGATAATGTAAAGTATCAATACAACCTAGCATTAGAATATTAATTTCAAACATAGAAAATCAATAAAAATTAATAGACTTTCAAAAGTTAATATGCAAATTTATTTTAAAGCCATTCCTCCTCTGCAAGCTGGGATAGTAACAGTTAGCTTTCTTACCATTATTTCTTCTCGTTTTCAGCAAAAGACATTGAAGGGTATCTGCTCTGTTCATAACTTTCCGAGCTTGAAGAGGCAATGATGCACACCTGTAGGTCCTTCAATATTTGCTTGAGGTACGTTCACCCGAATACACAAAAGAGCTATATCTGACTCTAGGGATCTCTGGTAAAGAACTAAGGAAATGCAGTTTTTAAACATGTTTGTTTCTAACTCCAACAACTTCTAATACAGTAAAAGGTAATGTAGCCTCAATAAAGGACGGGCATATGCCTGACTGCAAAGGTTACTAAGTAATGACCTAAGGTAGAGCAGCCAGCTACAAAAAACATTTGTTTGTTAATTTAGACACCTCTAGAAATGGCAAAAGGTACAGCAGATCAAAGACAGGAAGAACATATGCCTGACTTCACGGATGTCTAGTAACAACATCAGCTCTGGCAGCCTCTTAAACAAGCATTTGCAATGCAATGGGTCTTGCATTTGCTCGAGTTAAAGCTATTAGGGGGTCATTCTGACCTCGGCGGTAAAAGGCGCCTACCGCCGGTCAGAAATCCTCCATAATCCCGCCGCGGTCGCGGAAACCCGCCACGGTCATTCTGACCCGCAGAAGGCAAACCTCCGAAAATCCGACCGCCACAACAGACCGCCAGACCAGCGGTCGGCGGAAAGGTGGAGGTGACCAAACCTCCACCGCCACGCCAACAGAAATACGCCCATCCCATTACGACCCACGAATCCACGCGGCGGTCATTCAAACGCGGTATTCCATTGGCGGGACACACCGGCGCGGTCAGAATACCCACCAACGAACAAAACTCACCCACATTGGACGATTTGAATCCCACACACCTGATACACATACACACACCACTCCCACACACACAATACAATATAAAACACCCACCCACATCACCCACAAACCCCTACGCTTACAAAATCGTAAAGAAGGCAAGAGAGAGACACCAGCATCCAAAACATAACAGCCACAGCCACTCAACACCATCACCCACACACTATCCACACACAAAACAACACACACCACCACACTCAACTCACTTAAATACACATACTCCACCCCACACATCATACACACCACCCCATGGCACCCCAAAGACAACCCCGCTTCACAGACGAAGAACTCAGGGTTATGGTGGAGGAAATCGTTCGTGTAGAGCCCCAGCTGTTCGGCACACAGGTCCAATACACCAGCATTGCCCGGAGGACGGAGCTATGGCAGAGGATTGTCGACAGGGTGAACGCAGTGGGACAGCACCCCAGAAATCGGGAAGACATCAGGAAGCGATGGAACGACCTACGGGGGAAGGTGCGTTCCATGGTATCCAGGCACAACATCGCCGTGCAGAAGACTGGCGGAGGACCCCCACCTCAACCCCCACAATTCACATCATGGGAGGAGGAAGTCTTGAACATCCTGCATCCTGACGGCCTCGCAGGAGTCGGCGGAGGAATGGATACTGGTAAGTTGAAGCTTCAATACTGCTTCCCCCCCACCTGCATGCCAAATCAGACCCCAACCCTCACCCCCATCCTCGAACCCCACCCTCACCCCCACCCCCATCCTCACCCCCACCCTCACCCCCACCACCATCCTCACCCCCACCCTCACCCCCACCACCATCCTCACCCCCACCACCATCCTCACCCCCACCCCCAGCACACCTATTCCCCGCCAATGTCTCACCATCACAACCCACACATCCCAAAACCTAGGCCTGCATGCGTCCACTAAGCATGGACACCCATCACCAAAGCATGCCCAATGCATATACACATCCCCCCCACAAGCCACCCTCACCAAAGCCCCCACACACGAATGCCAGCACTTGGGGACACGGGAACCCACAGATACACCCATATGCCACACATTGAAACTATAACCATACCTCTATACCCCTGCAGGACCCGACCGTCAACACACCGCGGCGGAGGGGCCAGAATTATCCACACCCCCCACCCAAGAGGCCGTCAGCGATGACAGCAGCTCTGTCGATCTGGACACCGATGACCAGCCCGGACCATCGGGGACCTCTGGACAGTCGGTTCCCCTCACACAGGCACAGGCCACTATAGACCCTAACCCCTCTGGGAACACCAGCACAGCTCCCACCCAGCGGGCCCATGCCTCTGTCTCCAGGGCGCGTCAATCTGCGGTGTGTCTACCACTACAGGGCACCCAGGATAACCCACCACCCCAACAACAACAGGGACCTGGGGGCAGTGGTAGTGGGCACACCGGCCAGGGGGCAGAGGCCCAGGGAAACAGGGCAACTCGGCGGGCAGCTGTGCGACAGGGGGGGGAGGAGAGGCCCAGGGAACCCACTCTCCACGAGGTCCTCACCACCATCATGGGAGCATACAACCGCTCCCAGGAGACGATGGCGACGGTACTGGCCCGGTTCCAGGAGATCCAGGTGCTGCAGGAGGAACACTATCGGGGGTACAGGGAGGACATCCGAGCCATCAACACCACCCTGGTTACCATGGTAGGGCTGCTGCAGGACCTCGTAAACAGCAGGGCGGACACTGAACAACACCCAAGGGCCCCTGCCACTAGCCGGGACCAAGAACAGCCATCCACCTCCGCCGGCGCTAGTGGACAGGAGGCCCCCGCACAGCAGCAGCCCACCAGACCCCCACCTCCTGCAGGAGAAGAACCACCCCGCAAGAGGGCCCTGAGATCTCGCAAGACAGAGTAGGATGTCAAGACCCCCGCCAGCAATGGATACCACCTGATGTCATCCCACTGTCCCACATTGTCACCCTGTCCATCCTCGAACTGCCCATGCTCCATCTCTCCACAGGCCTCTGGACAATGCACCTGTGTGACTGTTACTCTGGACTCTGCCATGGACATTCCTTCACCATAGCCCCCACCCACTTGAAACCACCCATCCCATTTTGAGCACTTCAATAAACACCTATTTTGCACCAAAATATCAGGAGTCTGGCTGTGATTTCAATAGATTGTAATTGACATGACAGTGCAAATATGTCCTTGTACATGGTGAAGTCAACAAACAGCTGCCACAAAGCTGTAGTCCATGGGGAAACGAAGCACAGGACTCGTAGTGGGGACCCCAGATCTGAAATAGGGAGGGAAAAGCCAAAACTCAGTCATCATACACTGGGGCAAATAGACAGGCAGCAGAGATGCTGCAGAGTACTTAACTTTTACTAAATTATCTTTGAAATGTTACCTGTGTCCTATTGGAAGTACTGTTCAATGATTCTGTCCCTGTTGTCTGTTTCAGCCCCGTCGTCTTCCTCCTCGTCACTCTCCTCAGGTTCCACCGCTGCCACAACACCACCGTCTCGACCATCCTCCTGCAGGAAAGGCACCTGGCGGCGCAAAGCCAGGTTGTGAAGCATGCAGCAGGCCACGATGATGTGACACACCTTCTTAGGTGAGTACATTAGGGATCCCCCGGTCATATGCAGGCAGCGAAACCTGGCCTTTAGGAGGCCAAAGGTGCGTTCGATCACCCTCCTAGTACGCCCATGGGCCTCATTGTACCGTTCCTCTGCCCTGGTCCGGGGATTCCTTACTGGGGTCAGTAGCCACGACAGGTTGGGGTACCCAGAGTCCCCCACTAGCCATACACGGTGTCTCTGTAGCTGTTCCATCACGTAAGGGATGCTGCTATTCCGCATGATGTAGGCGTCATGCACTGACCCTGGGAATTTGGCATTTACATGCGAGATGTACTGGTCAGCCAAACACACCACCTGGATGTTCATTGAATGGTAACTTTTTCTGTTCCTGTACACCTGCTCCCTGTCTCTTGGGGGAACCAAAGCCACATGGGTCCCATCAATGGCACCAATTACGTTGGGAATATGTCCAAGGGCGTAGAAATCACCCTTCACTGTAGCCAGTTCGCCCACCTCAGGGAAAATGATGTAGTTCCTCACGGATTTCATCAGGGCAGACAACACTCTGGATAACACCTTTGAAAACATGGGCTGAGACATCCCAGAAGCAATTCCCACTGTTGTCTGAAATGACCCACTTGCCAAGAAATGGAGTACTGACATGACCTGCACCAGAGGGGGAATCCCTGTGGGTTGGCGGATGGGGGACATCAGGTCGGGCTCCAGCCGGGCACACAGTTCATGGATAGTGGCACGGTTAAGACGGTAGGTCAGGATAATGTGGCGTTCTTCCATTGTCGACAGGTCCACCAGCGGTCGGTACACGGGAGGATTCATCCGTCTCCTCGCCCAACCCAGCGGACGGTGCCTAGGAAGGACAACATGGAGCACACAGTCAGGCAACCCACAGGTACGTACTCACAGCTAGCACAGTATACGATTCTCTATGCAGTGAATGGCGTGTATGAGTGGCTATGCAAGGCCTAGGCCTGTGTGACGCAGTTGAAATTGAGCCATGTGGGCCCTGGAAATGGCGGCTGCCTGACCTGTGAAGTGTGACAATGGGATGTGAGGTCAATGCGCTGGCGTGGCACACCGCGGCGGGCGGCGGGCCAAGACCGCGGCGCGAAGCCGCATTGGTTAACATTGAAGCCTATGGGTTTCAGGAGCCAATGGCGAAGGGCGCCGGCGGTGGCGGGACGCACCGCCGCGGTACGCACCGCCGCGGACGTGACCGCCATTTTCTATCTACTTATCCACTTGCGACTTGAACTTTCACAGGAGAGGACCTATACTGCAAGTGTTGCTGTGACCTCGGTCTGGAAGGGACAATGGCTGCTGCGACTGGGGAAAGGGCCCCTGCCTTCACTGGAGAGGAGTTGGAGAAACTTGTGGATGGGGTCCTCCCCCAGTATGCGCAACTCTACGGTCCTCCAGACCAACAAGTGAGTTTAATTCTATCTGGATTTGGGGCCACTGGCTGGCTTGGGGGCCTGGCGGGGATGGGGTGCATGTTGGGGCTGGCGGGGGGCCTGGCGGGGATGGGGTGCATGTTGGGGCTGGAGGGGGGCCTGGCGGGGATGGGGGGCATGTTGGGGCTGGCGGGGGGCCTGGCGGGGATGGGGTGCATGTTGGGGCTGGCGGGGGGCCTGGCGGGGGCCTGGCGGGGATGGGGGGCATGTTGGGCATGGCGGGGGGCCTGGCGGGGGGCCTGGCGGGGATGGGGTGCATGTTGGGCATGGCGGGGGGCCTGGCGGGGGCCTGGCGGGGATGGGGGGCATGTTGGGCATGGCGGGGGGCCTGGCGGGGGGCCTGGCGGGGATGGGGTGCATGTTGGGCATGGCGGGGGGCCTGGCGGGGATGGGGGGCATGTTGGGCATGGCGGGGGGCCTGGCGGGGGGCCTGGCGGGGATGGGGGGCATGTTGGGCATGGCGGGGGGCCTGGCGGGGGGCCTGGCGGGGATGGGGTGCATGTTGGGCATGGCGGGGGGCCTGGCGGGGGCCTGGCGGGGATGGGGGGCATGTTGGGGCTGGCGGGGGGCCTGGCGGGGATGGGGGGCATGTTGGGCATGGCGGGGGGCCTGGCGGGGGGCCTGGCGGGGATGGGGTGCATGTTGGGCATGGCGGGGGGCCTGGCGGGGATGGGGGGCATGTTGGGCATGGCGGGGGGCCTGGCGGGGGGCCTGGCGGGGATGGGGGGCGTTGGGCCACTGGAAAGGAAAATGCTGAGTAACTTGAACGTGGTATTTCTCCCTCCCTGTACGTGTCACATAGGTCCGCGCCCATGAGAAGATTGGGATTTGGCGTGCCATCGCCAAGGAAGTCCGGGGCCTGGGGGTCCACCATCGACGGGGCACCCACTGCCGCAAGAGGTGGGAGGACATCCGCCGCGGGACCAAGAAGACCGCCGAGTCTCTGCTGGGGATGGCCTCCCAACGTAGGCGGGGTGCCTGCCGTCAACTGAGCCCCCTGATGTTCCGGATCCTGGCGGTGGCCTACCCTGATTTGGATGGGCGCGTGAGGGCAGCACAGCAGACACAAGGGGGTGAGTAGAAGCATCATCTACTCTGTTGTCGTGCAGTGGAGGTGTCTGGGTGGGGGAGGAGGGCTGTGGGTCCCCCTAGGCCAGGGCGATATCTGTAGGCTGGGCACCCCCGTAAGCCCCTGTGTCCCCAGCCACCACCCTCAGTAGTGTGTCAGTACAGCCATCCCTGGGCCGTGTCATCCATGGGTGCAGTTGACAACTCTAGGCGTGTAGGGCATGTTCCACGGAATGCGTAGCGGACCCCAAGTGCGCAACTTAGTGCAGGGGGCATCTGTGTCTGTCATGTCCGCTAACTGTACCGGAGATCCATGTACTCAATATCCCTTTATTTCTCTCTCCCCCCCCCTTTTTGTTTGTCTTTCTGTGCTTGTGTGCATCAGCATCATCAGGCGGAGGAGAAGTGGCATCGGGGCAGGAGGGAGCTGCATCTCACATGGCCCAGGAGGGCCATGCCACAGAGTCAGACTGGACCAGTGAGACGGAGGGCGAGGGGAGCTCCACGACGGGGACGACTGGAGCCTGCAGCGACACGGACACGTCCTCGGAAGGGGGCTCCCTTGCGGGGGTGGCACCATCCGTGCCCCCCGCCATTACAGGTACAGCCGCCACCCAGCGCACCATCTCCGCCCTCCCAGCAGCCCCTCCGCGTTCGCCCCGTGCCCGCTCTGCCAGGAAGCCGGGCATCTCCTTCGCCCCAGGCACCTCAGGCCCTGCCCCTGTTACCCCCGCTGCCCTCAGTGAGGAGGTCATTGACCTCCTCCGAACGCTCATTGTTGGGCAGACTACCCTTTTGAATGCCATCCAGGGGGTGGAGAGGGAGGTTCATCGCAGCAATGCGTACCTGGAGGGCATTCATTCGGGTCAGGCTGCCCATCAGCGATCGTTCCAGGCTCTGGCCTCAGCACTGACGGCAGCCATTGTCCCTGTCTCCTGCCTGCCTCTACTAACTCCCTCCTCCCAGTCTCCTGTTCCTCTGCCTGTCCCACCCACACCATCAGACCAGCCTGCACACACCTCAACACCCAAGAGAAGCTCATCCAAACATAAGCACCACAGATCACCCAGACATTCACACACGCAACATTCCGATGCAGACATGCCAACAGTCACTACCACCTCTGTGACCCCCACCTCCTCGTCTCCCTCCTCCCTCCCTGTGACGTCTACACTCACACCTCCATTCAACTCACCATCAGCCAGTGTTTCCATCACCAGCACACCCTCCACTCCAGTCCGCACACGTGCAGTCACCACCCCCACTGCCATTTACACGTCCCCTGTGTCCTCTCCCACTGTGTCTGTCACCCCCTCTTCCACACCACACAAACGCAGCCACCCACCCACCCAACAGCCATCCACCTCACGACAGCCTATCCCTCCTGCACCTGCACCCAAAGACAGCAAACGTGACTCACCTACAACCACATCCTCTCCCTCCACTCCCATTCCCACTGTACCTACCACTCTCCATTGTCCCAAGAAGCTCTTCCTCGCCACTACTAACTTCTTTCCTGACCCTGAGCCCCCCCCTCCTTCTCGTCGGGGTAAGAAGAGCACCTCAGCCACCACCAGCCCTGCAGCCCCCTTGACAAGGGTGCAGGGGTATTGGAGCCCGCCAGCCCGCATGTCTGGATCTTCACCCAGCAGCAAGGGGACAGCCAGCCCACCCCCTGGGAAGAGGAGCAGAAGGCGGAAGGGGCGCCGCAGGAGCCCGCCTTCTACATCCCCCCCGGACACCACCCAGAGACAGTCACCAGCCACAGCTCCAAAGGGAGGCAAGGGCCACAGGCCGACGACTAAGGAGGGCAAGGGCAGCAAGTTGGAGAGGTCAGGCAGCAGGCCTGCTGCCCAGGAGGAGCCCACAACCCCCATAGCCGCTGCCCCGGGAGAGCCCACCACCCCCATAGCCGCTGCCCAGGGAGGACCCAGCCCAGCTGGCCAGGAGGGCCCCACCACCCACAGCCCAGGTGGGCAGTGAAGGAGCACCATCCCCGCTGCCCAGGAGGGCACCACCATGCAATTAGCAGTTGGCCATAGACCGTCCGCCGTCTCAAGAACCGCTGAACTGGGCCCCGCCGTCTCAAGAACCGCTGGACTGGGCCCTTCAAGGCAAGAACCGCTGAACTGGGCCCCGCCGTCTCAAGAACCGCTGAACTGGGCCCCGCCGTCTCAAGAACCGCTGAACTGGGCCCCGCCGTCTCAAGAACCGCTGAACTGGGCCCTTCAAGGCAAGAACCGCTGAACTGGGCCCCGCCGTCTCAAGAACCGCTGGACTGGGCCCTTCAAGGCAAGAACCGCTGAACTGGGCCCCGCCGTCTCAAGAACCGCTGGACTGGGCCCTTCAAGGCAAGAACCGCTGAACTGGGCCCCGCCGTCTCAAGAACCGCTGAACTGGGCCCCGCCGTCTCAAGAACCGCTGACCTGGGCCCTTCAAGGCAAGAACCGCTGAACTGGGCCCCGCCGTCTCAAGAACCGCTGAACTGGGCCCCGCCGTCTCAAGAACCGCTGAACTGGGCCCCGCCGTCTCAAGAACCGCTGAACTGGGCCCTTCAAGGCAAGAACCGCTGAACTGGGCCCCGCCGTCTCAAGAACCGCTGGACTGGGCCCTTCAAGGCAAGAACCGCTGAACTGGGCCCCGCCGTCTCAAGAACCGCTGAACTGGGCCCCGCCGTCTCAAGAACCGCTGACCTGGGCCCTTCAAGGCAAGAACCGCTGAACTGGGCCCCGCCGTCTCAAGAACCGCTGAACTGGGCCCCGCCGTCTCAAGAACCGCTGAACTGGGCCCTTCAAGGCAAGAACCGCTGAACTGGGCCCCGCCGTCTCAAGAACCGCTGGACTGGGCCCTTCAAGGCAAGAACCGCTGAACTGGGCCCCGCCGTCTCAAGAACCGCTGAACTGGGCCCCGCCGTCTCAAGAACCGCTGAACTGGGCCCCGCCGTCTCAAGAACCGCTGAACTGGGCCCTTCAAGGCAAGAACCGCTGAACTGGGCCCCGCCGTCTCAAGAACCGCTGGACTGGGCCCTTCAAGGCAAGAACCGCTGAACTGGGCCCCGCCGTCTCAAGAACCGCTGAACTGGGCCCCGCCGTCTCAAGAACCGCTGAACTGGGCCCCGCCGTCTCAAGAACCGCTGAACTGGGCCCTTCAAGGCAAGAACCGCTGAACTGGGCCCCGCCGTCTCAAGAACCGCTGGACTGGGCCCTTCAAGGCAAGAACCGCTGAACTGGGCCCCGCCGTCTCAAGAACCGCTGGACTGGGCCCTTCAAGGCAAGAACCGCTGAACTGGGCCCCGCCGTCTCAAGAACCGCTGGACTGGGCCCTTCAAGGCAAGAACTGCTGAACTGGGCCCCGCCGTCTCAAGAACCGCTGAACTGGGCCCCGCCGTCTCAAGAACCGCTGAACTGGGCCCCGCCGTCTCAAGAACCGCTGACCTGGGCCCTTCAAGGCAAGAACCGCTGAACTGGGCCCCGCCGTCTCAAGAACCGCTGAACTGGGCCCCGCCGTCTCAAGAACCGCTGAACTGGGCCCCGCCGTCTCAAGAACCGCTGAACTGGGCCCTTCAAGGCAAGAACCGCTGAACTGGGCCCCGCCGTCTCAAGAACCGCTGGACTGGGCCCTTCAAGGCAAGAACCGCTGAACTGGGCCCCGCCGTCTCAAGAACCGCTGAACTGGGCCCCGCCGTCTCAAGAACCGCTGGACTGGGCCCTTCAAGGCAAGAACCGCTGGCCCTTTGGCAGACGTGGCAGGGCAGGATCTATCTCGCGCAGGGCTGCAGGATGTCCTCTGGCCAACTTGCCTCCTCCAGTGGCAGTGGGGTCTGTTATGGACTGTTTGGACTGTGGCTTTGCTCTCCCCAGGATGGCCCAGTGGGCAGGCCACCCACTGTATGGACTGTATGGACTGTGGCTTTGCTCTCCCCAGGATGGCCCAGTGGGCAGGCCACCCACTGTATGGACTGTATGGACTGTGGCTTTGCTCTCCCCAGGATGGCCCAGTGGGCAGGCCACCCACTGTATGGACTGTATGGACTGTGGCTTTGCTCTCCCCAGGATGGCCCAGTGGGCAGGCCACCCACTGTATGGACTGTTTGGACTGTGGCTTTGCTCTCCCCAGGATGGCCCAGTGGGCAGGCCACCCACTGTATGGACTGTATGGACTGTGGCTTTGCTCTCCCCAGGATGGCCCAGTGGGCAGGCCACCCACTGTATGGACTGTATGGACTGTGGCTTTGCTCTCCCCAGGATGGCCCAGTGGGCAGGCCACCCACTGTATGGACTGTATGGACTGTGGCTTTGCTCTCCCCAGGATGGCCCAGTGGGCAGGCCACCCACTGTATGGACTGTATGGACTGTGGCTTTGCTCTCCCCAGGATGGCCCAGTGGGCAGGCCACCCACTGTATGGACTGTATGGACTGTGGCTTTGCTCTCCCCAGGATGGCCCAGTGGGCAGGCCACCCACTGTATGGACTGTATGGACTGTGGCTTTGCTCTCCCCAGGATGGCCCAGTGGTCATGGAGTCCCCTCGTGGATCTGGCGTCGTGTACTCAAGTGGCTGAGGTGCCCCCCCTTCCCTTCCCCCTGAGGTGCCTGTCCTATTTTCTTTCTGATGCCCCTGCAGTGTTCTCTCCGTGGAGTTCTTGTCGTGGGACTGGGCCTTGCCCCTTTGCACAGGACCCCTGTGATCCACGGACAGTGGTTGGACTACATTTAGTAGCTGTATATATTTTGTACATAGTTTATTTCAATATATCTGGCCGTTTATGATCTCTTCTTTTGGTCTTTGCATTATTTCGGAGGGGGGTGGTTTGTGGGTTGTGACAGTGATCTGTGGGAATGCATTGATGTGTGTGTTGTAGTGGGTGTGGGTGGGTGGGTGTGTGCCGGTAATCTTTTCCCTCCCCTGTGTCGTAGGTGCAGTACTCACCGATGTCTTCCGCGCCGCCGGGCGTGCTCCTGGTATATGAGGAGGAATAGGAGTGCGGGGATGACCTGCAACTCTGGCTCCATACTGCCGGAATCTCCCGTGGAGTGCGTAGAGGTGAGCGTTTTCCCGTTCGTAGTCTGTTTCCGCCGTGTTCTTATCGGCGGTGCTCCCGCCCCGGAAAAGGTGGCAGATTGGTGGGTCGTAATAGGGTGGGCGGTACTTTGTCTGCCGCCGGGCTGTTGGCGGGAACCGCCGCGCTGTTTGTTTGTACCGCTGTGGCGGTCGGAGTGTTAAGTTGGCGGGCTGTGTTGGCGGTTCCCGCCAGGGTCAGAATGCCATTTTTAATACCGCCGGTCTGTTCGCGGTCCGACCGCCGCCTCTCCGCCGACCGCCAGGGTCAGAATGAGGGCCTTAGTGTTGTAAATTCCTAACCAGACTTTTCTTGCCACATAAACTGAAAATGAAAAGTAAAACAGTTTCACATAACTAACCGGACTTTTCTTGTCACATAAACTGAAAACAAAAAGTAAAACAGTTTCACATATGCGAGCCGACGGCTGCCATAAGTGCAAAGCAGACACACAAAAGGGAAAAGAAGTTCGCTCGCAGTGAAATGGATCGGCAAAAGTGCAATTATCCATGTCACTGACAAAAGTGCAATTATCCATATAACCGGCAAAAGTGCAAATATCCATGTAGCGGGGTCGATGTCATGCAAAGCGCTCAATTACTGCCCAGAGAGATCGCCCTACCTGTGAATAATGAGAAAAAGTAGTCCAGAAACCATATGGAAAACATTGAGGTGGTCATTCTAACCCTGGCGGTAAAAACCGCCAAGGCGAATGACCGCGGTAGCACCGGCAACAGGCTGGCGGTGCACCGCTGGGCATTCTGACCGCAGCGGTTCAGCCGCGGCCAGAAACGGAAAGTCGGCGGTGTACCGCCGACTTCCCGCTGCCCTTGAGAATCCTCCATGGCGGCGGTGCGTGCTCCGCCGCCATGGGGATTCTGACACCCCCTACTGCCATCCTGTTCCTGGCGGGTCTCCCGCCAGGAACAGGATGGCGGTAGGGGGTGCCGCGGGGCCCCTGGGGGCCCCAAAAAGAATTTCAGTGTCTGCCTAGCAGACACTGAAATTCGCGACGGGTGCTACTGCACCCGTCGCACTCCAGCAACTCCGCCGGCTCCATTCGGAGCCGGCTTCATCGTTGCTGGGTCTTTCCCGCTGTGCTGGCGGGCGGCCTTTTGGCGGTCGCCCGCCAGCACAGCGGGAAAGCCAGAATGGCCGCCGCGGTCTTGTGACCGCGGTGCGGTCATATGGCGGTAACCGCATGGCGGGCGGCGACCGCCGCCCGCCGCGGTTAGATTCACCGCCTGAGTCTCATGTGTTTTCAGTAGTTGACCGGTGCGCTCAAGGCGGGCTAAACACCGGAAAAGGCATGATGAATGCATGCCTTTCACTAATTAAATCAAGCTAATTTTAAAAGGCAAGCCCACAAACCAAACAAACTGATGGGCTTGACATGGGCATGGGTAAAAGTCCACAGAGAGATTACGCCAGGGACAGAGCGCTTTGTGCTCGACCCTATAAAGGATTTGTTTCTTACTCCAGAGACCTCGAATAATGACTCAAAGGAATACAGACTGCTAAAGAAAAGATTTGTGTATGATTCCAGGAACATTGTTTTGATTGGATGAGTCATATCCTTGTACTGCTGAGTTGGGAGAATTATTTTTATTTTTTGCAAATTACAGTCTAATTTTTCTTATAATAGGTGGCAGTGCATGGAATTGTTCTACCTCACTTCATTATTCCCTGTGCTCTGCTCCCTCACTTTCTCTTCATTGTGCATATTCCTGATTCCACATACAAGTGCCTGGTGTTAGGTAAAGTTGCAAGTGTGAGAAGCAGCCTATGGTACTATAGCTTGCTTCAAAAAATGTTTTGTACCTAATTTCTGGGCCCTCTAGTAGTGATCTAAGATACTGCATCTGAATTACTTCAAGAACAAATGTCCGACTCTAGTAGCAGCTTAAGAAATAGCCCCTGCTTAAGAAAATGTGTTTCTGACTGCAGTGACCTCTCGTAATGTTCTAAGCTACTGCAGACTATTACATAAAAGGATTTGTGTCTCACTTCAGTGCAACTGCCACATAAAAGATTTGTGCCTGACGTCAGGGACCTGTAGTAACTACCTAGGGTACTACAGTCTGCTACAGCAAGGATACAGGTTGGACGGGAGGGATTTCTAACATCAGAAATCTGAAAGGCTTGATGTTTATTTTGAGTTACAAACCAGTCCTATTGGCGTTGGCAATGCTTTTTTAAGTTAGGCCTGAGCCAACTGCATCATAAACCTTTATTTGCCAGCCTTAATGGAATTCTCTGCCTCTCTCCTTTCAAATGTGTTCAACTAGGTTAATGAGTACTACTTCGGCTATGCCTGTGGTGTAACCATTGTCTACATTAATCAGGCTGGAACCTGGACTTCATCTGGGACCTTCATTAACCATTATGAACTAAAGGTGCCTACCTCAAGTGGTGTGTTTGGGTCTGCTGTGTTGAGCACTGTGGTTGTTTGATGCATCGACTTTCATTTTACTGTTTATTAAATTGATACATGCATGCAGCATCACCTTCCTAGTATGTGTTTTGAATCAGTTTCTTTCTTAGTGCTTGCATGTCATTATAGTCATTATAGAGAAGGCCTAGTATGAATTAGAGAAATAGTAGTAATGTTCCAATTACTTGCAGAAAATTTTACTCATACTGGCCAATCTCCCTGCTTCCATTCCCAGTGAAGGTACTGGAAAAGATCCTCAACAAGAAACCCATGGCATAGCTGGAGTAGAACCAACTACTCAATGCCTCCCAATCTAGTTTCCACAGTAATCATAGCACCAAAAATGCCCTGATCACAGCCACCAACGGCATCCGAACATTCCTCGAACAAGGACAAACAGCAGCTTTGATCCTCCTTGACCTCTCTGCAGTCTTCGACACCGTATCCCTCCACATGCTGATTGAAAGACTCCACCACATCGACATCCAAAGGGATGCGCTCAGGTGGATCACCTCCATCCTCACCTGAAGAACCCAGAAGATCACATCTTCAGCCTTCCCTGACAAACTCACATCACACCCCACCTCAGGCAACTCCACTGGCTCCCTGTACAGAAGAGATAACAATTCAAGCTGCTGACCCACACACACAAGGCTCTACACAAACAAGGACCCTCGAACATTAACCACTGCCTGAACTTCCACCAACCATTGAGAAGACTGCGCTCTCCCTCCCTTTCACTTGCCCATACTCCCGCATCTACGGAAGTAGAAATGGAGGATGCTCCTTCTCTCAAGTCACAGCAGAAACCTGGAATAGCCTCCCCACACACTTCTGGACCATCACCTCACTTCCGGAATTCCGAATGGCTCTCAAGACCTGGCTGTTGGACTAAGCTTCCAGGTCGTGCAAGCACCTGGATAACCTGCCAGGTTTGCAGCCAGAAAAAATTGAGCAGCATAGCACAGCAACCAAATTTCCACAACTCAGTGCAGCAAAATTGGTTGCTGCTTTGCATGGCACTAATAAGAAAATCTGCCCCTGCTATATTAGTACTAAGATTGGTCTGTGCATCACAAACTATGGGTGCTTGCTTACAATGAGTTGCTCAAAAAATCCTTTGATGCAAAGTGACTCAAAGCGCTGTTAGTGCAGAGGAAAGGGCATTGTTCCACCAAAAAATTCCTTTGTAACAATTTGCACGGCTTTACATCGCTTTGAATCAGGTCTCAGGAGTGTTTGCTGCATTACACTAGACTGAGAAAATAGGAAGACTACAAAGCAGTGGTGGTCTTTACTTATCATCAAATTGTATTTATGCATGCATCTCTGTTCTCCTTAAAAATAGCACTCATTTTCAAACGACAAAAAGTGAATAAATTCCTTCTTTGGTCATTTGTAATATTTTTCTCTTCCATCTGTTGCCATTTGGTAAAACCTATTGTTGCAAAGGTCAATATCACACAATCAATGCATCTGATTACCAGATGCGTTGCCATTGATTTCAAACAATAAACCTTCAGCTAAGCATCATCAGCACATGTTCAACTAATTGTGGTGATTGTTCGTGTTTCAAAAACAGCACACCAAATACGTGTCAATGCGGAGTTCACCTTTATTAGCCTCTTCTCGGAATATGCTGAGCAGCAAACCTTTAGTTTGCATTTTATAAAGCCACTTTTCTAAAGAATCAAATTAAAACGCAGCTCACTGACACGTTTTCTAACACCTGAGAGCAATTAATCTAACTATAGATAGATAGCAACATCCATTATTCAAAAAAAATAAATGCATAATATTGACCTTCTGGAGCAACCATTAGTTTTTTATATTACACCTGAAGAAACTCAAGCGGAAAAAGCCCCAAAGGTTTGCTTAATCAAGGTTGTGAAAGAAGATGAAAGCAAATATGATAAAAAGTGATTTTATTCTCTCATGCAGTTCTCTCTCCGGCTTTCTCAATGTATGCACCCATACAAACACAGGGACACACAACCCATGCAAATACAAGCAGGAACAAACATGTGTATATATATGAATGGGGGAAATTAGGAGTCAGTGTAATTAAGTTTACCAAGTAGAAATGACATCTCTCACCCCTCAGGGCTCTTTCCCAAACTCCCCTACATTTATCCTACATTGCATTTTCATCCACATCCTCACTATTAATCTAGCTACTCCTTCTACTATCAAACCATAAAAATGTGGTTGCAGCCAAAAACAATGGAGCAACATAGCACAGCAACCAAATTTCCACAACTCAGTGCAGCAAATTTGGTTGCTGCTCTGCATGGCATGACTATGTATGTGCTGGACCTGGCCCTTTTTGAAGGGTTATCCCCAAACATTTTGCCTTCTTCCTCCTATTTCTTCTGACCTTTTTTTGTTGGAGTTAGGACTTTACCACTGCTAACCAGTACTAAAGTGTGTATGCTCTCTGCCTAAAATGCATTGGTGATTAGGTTATCCTTGATTGGCGTATTTGATTTACTAGTAAATCTCTAGTAATGTGTGCTATGTGTGTCTAGGACCTACATATTAAATACTACTTGTAGGCCTACAGCACTCATTGTGCCACCCACACGAGTAGCCCTGTAAATGTGTCTCAGACATGTCACTGCAGTGTCTCTGTATGCAGTTTTAAACTGCCATTTCAACCTGGCAAATTCACCCACTTGCCAGGCCCAATCCTTCTCTTTTACGACATGTAAGGCACCACTAAAGTAGGCAAAAGGCAGCCCCATGGGCAGGGTGTGGTGGTCTTAAAAGGTACGAGTTGTACTGGTGTGTTTTACATGTCTTGATAGTGAAATACTGCTGATTTTTGTTTAACTAATGCAAGGCCTATCTCTCCCATAGGATAACATAGGGATTACCTTGAAATATATTTTAAGTGTAAATTCCTATTGGGAGAAGATCGAGATATGGAGTTTAGGGACTCTGAACTCACAATTTAAAAATACATCTTTTGGTGAAGTTGTTTTTTGAATTGCGAGTTTGCAAATGCCACTTTTAGAAAGTGGGCATTTTCTTGCTCAGCCATTCTGGGTCTCTGTCTGTCTGCTGAATTCACATCTGGGTCAGGATAACAGTTGGGCTGCTTGTGCACTCCCTCTAGAAAGTCAGAAAAAGATAGATGACGCTTTCACCCGAATACGGTTGTACCTGTCCTAACATAAAGCAGTCTCCAATGCCCTAGACTGTGTATGGGGCCAGGGCAGAGAAAGGCAAGGTCTTGTGCACTAAAGAGACTTATCTTTGAAGTGTGCCTACTTCAACGACAGAAATGTGTATAAGTGCTGGACCTCTGACACCACATAGTTATAACACTTCTGAATTGAGGACATGCTGCCAGGAAGAAGAGCTGGATGCTGTAGGAGGGGCTGACACTCTGCCTGTTGCTTTGTTGTGCTGGACTACTGCTTGCTGCTTCTGTGCTGGTAGTGAAAAGACTGTGCTTTGCTATCAACATCCTGCTTTCAAAGGTTCTTCAAAGGCTTGAACCGAGCTTGCCTCCTGTTAAGAAGTCTCAGGGCCATCAAAGATTTCACCTACCAGCACCTGGGCTTTCTTGCTGAGAGTCCTGACTTGCTAAGTGGTGCCAAATCCAGTTCTTGGGGCATTGGAAGTGAGCTCGGGTCACCTAAGAAAAAACTAAGCACATCAACTCCAGAGCGGCTTCGGAACCGACAGCGCTCTCCAACTCCAAGGCACCACCTTGAACTGGAGCAGTGGTTCCCAGGGAGTGCAACAACCGCGATCTGCAAAAGAGGACTGTTGCCGCCACAACGCCTTCCAAGTCTCACCTCAGTGTGAGTCCCAAGTGCTGTGGCAAAGAGGTTTGTGACACTTGACTCTGATTCTGCCACAGCACCTGTGGCCCCGTGCTGTGATCGCAGCACCACAAAGTTGACACCTCCCATCTTGAGCTGCTGGATTCCTCGACTCCACTGGGTTGTAATGAATCGACTCTTAGCCACCAATGCCACATCACCTCCACTGCAACCATAAGCAATCAATGCCTCACCTCCCCGGTAGCAGTAAGGAACTGACTCTGCACTGGCTCCAGCGATGCCTCACATTCCTGACTCTGTACACCATCTTTGTTTCCTTATTGTTTTACAAGTTACTGTTCCTGGGGGCCATGCAACTCCTTTACCTGCCCGCACTCCCTCACAAGTGGGGTCGGACTGTTGGGAATGACTCCGTCAAGACGGCGTGATAGCCCCAGTTGGAGCTATTGCGTTTCTAAGAACTTTACTAAGATTTAACCTTTGAAAATGTGGATCTTTACTTGTGTATGTTGGATTTTTTTCATTTTGGTCTTGTTTTCAGAAAATGCTGGCTATTTTTCTAAACTAGTGTGGAGACTTTTGTGATATTTTTACTGTGTTACTGTGTGTGTGTACAAATACTTTACACATTGCCTCAGCGATAAGCCTGACTGCTTGTGCCAAGCTACCAAGGGGGTGAGCAGGTGTTATATTAGCTATGTGACTCCCTAGCCCTGACTAGAGTGAGGGTCCCTTAATGGACAGGGAGCAAAACAATACCAACTAGAGACACCATGTTTAACAGTATGCGTAAGTCACAAGCAACAATAAGGCTGTGCTCTATGCAATATTTAGCATAGATTTGTTAATGAGTAAGGACGTGCATGGGAATGCCCCTAAACATGTTTCCCTTTCAAATGCCCATATGAGAATTCTGGTACATAATCACCTAAAAATGCTGAATTCAGTAATACTTAATACAATAAAAGAACAAGCAGCACTTTTCCAAACTTCGACCAAAAAGCAAACTTGGAAAAATATAACTATCTGAAATAATGCTTGCAGGTTCAATTTTAAACATGAATGCAGTAATCAAAATTGATTTAAAAGTCTGTAAAACTTGTATTTAGACTCTCACAGTTTGCAATCTTTGTCAGTGATAGGGACATAGATTTCAAGAGCACTTCTCCAACCCTAACCACGGCTCTGAGGGTGATTGTGATTGGGGCTGGGTGAAACATCATGCATTTTCTGAATTCTTTTTTTAAAGTTCACATCACGCAAAATGCCAGGGAGTGGGCCATTTTGAGTAATTAAAATCTTGGGGCATTTTTACAAGCCCCATGGCGCAGGGCAGCAAGTGACCTTTCTGAGCTGCCTTGCGCCACAGGGAAAGGTCAGAAATGCACCACATCTACAAGATATGGTGCATTTCAGTCCACTCCTGATGCACAAATTACTGCCTAGCACTAATGCAGGCACCCTTTGACCATGGTGCAATAGTGTTTAGGTTGTAAGCAGGATTGTTTTTATGTAGGAAGGAACACCTTCTGGAACAAAAACAATCCAGAGAGGCATTTTCTTCTGTCTAGGTCCTGCAGAATTCAGCACACATAGAAAGAGGGAACAAAGAGGAGAAATAAAGACGCGTTCAGTTTTGATGCATTTCCTGGTTTAAAGATTCTTGCGAAAGCATCAAAACCCATGGGTGTTGTGTGGCAAAACCAACTGCAAAGCCCATGGAACACCTACCTGATGCAGTGTAAGGCAACTCAATGACTTGCCCTGCATTGCCTTATACCAGGCCATGAAAATCCACACAAAGTGGCTTTGCGTGGCCTTCTATATATGGGTCTGCACTATGCACCGCCAATGTGTCACAAAAAGTGACTCTCCGATGGTGCACTGGGCTTGTAATTAAACTCCTTTATTTGGGCAAACTTCTTATACAGGGAGCACCAAAACAATAAGAACAAATAGAAAATGAATGGCTGTTGTTCGTGTCACCTACAATTTTGCACTTTTTTTAAGATGCAAGGATGTATTTTGCACTAAGAAATGGAGCAAAATAGCAGACCGACATTTCACGTAATAACACATAATTTTGTGCAATTATTCTGTTTTGTCCTGTAATTTCTGTAAAGGAAATAACTCAGACTTTGCACAGCCTTGATCACGGCCTTAATTTCTAACTCTATTTGCACGACATCCAGGAGATACTGCATGGAAGGGAATAATCTGCCGCTAGTACTAGTTGGAACAGGTGCATAATAGTACGTCATGCAGCCATAGAAAATGCATTTTGGATTGGTTTGAACTTGGCTTCATATGAATAATTTGTACAAGACACTTTAGCAACAAATTATTTCAGTTTTAGGCTGACCATTGAGAGTTGCTTGAATATTATTTAAGGGAAGTGAGTTATTGAAGGAACCCCCACGCAGCAAATTCCCATAAAGAATTCTTTGAACGTGTGAATGAAGGTAAACCTACACAATGACCATCAGCAGTGGACCATTAATAGCAGGTGTTACGGTTGACTATAGTAAATCCAATCAAAATCAAAACTTGATCTACAATTCATTTTTAATATAGCTGGGTATGTGACAGTTTATTCTTTATCGATATTTTTTTTTTTAATATTTGTGTGTGTGTGTGTGTGTGTGTGTGTGTGTCATATCAAAACTACGCTGCCCTTAAAATACTTGTTAATTATCCTCCGATCCTTCATCCCTTTATTCATGCGCAGTACTCCGTTGTATCCTAGCTAGGGGTCATCTGTATAATTGTACAGCGCTCATATGACGTCCAGCAGTACTTTCACAAAGCACGTGATCATCAAGAGAGGCCCGTATTTATACTTTTTGACGCTAAACTGCGCTAACGCAGTTTAGTGTCAAAAAGTTTAGCGCCGGCTAACGCCATTCTGAAGCGCCATGCGGGCGCCGTATTTATTGAATGGCGTTAGCCGGCGCTAGCAGACCGGTGCTGCCTGGTGTGCGTGGAAAAAAACCACGTACACCAGGCAGCGCCGGCGTTGGGGAAAATGGCGTTAGGGCGTCTTAAAATGGTGCAAGTCAGGTTGACGCAAAAAAATCGCCTCCACCCGATTTGCGCCATTTTTAACGACGCCCAGACGCCATTTACATGACTCCTGTCTTAGTAAAGACAGGAGTCATGCCCCCTGGGCATGGTCATTGGGCATTGAGGCATGTAGGGGGGCACAAATCAGGCCCCCCTATGCCCCAAAAAAATAAAAAAATAAAAAAAAATTATACTTACCTGAACTTACCTGAATGTCCCTGGGATGGGTCCCTCCATCCTTGGGTGTCCTCCTGGGGTGGGCAAGGGTGGCAGGGGGGGTCCCTGGGGGCACGGGAGGGCAGCTGTGGGCTCATTTTGAGCCCACAGGTCCCTTAACGCCTGCCCTGTCCCAGGCGTTAAAAAGAGGCGCAAATGCGGGGTTTTTTGCCCCGCCCACTCCCGGGCGTCATTTTTGCCCGGGAGTATAAATACGACGCATTTGTGTCGCAGTCATTTTTTTGGACGGGAACGCCTACCTTGCATCTCATTAACGCAAGGAAGGCGTTCACGCAAAAAAAATACGCTCTTTCCTCATACTTTGGCGCTAGACGCGTCTAACGCCAAAGTATAAATATGGCGTTAGTTTTGCGCCGAATTTGCGTCGAAAAAAACAACGCAAATTTGGCGCAAACGGAGTATAAATATGCCCCTTAATTTAACAATAAAACGAATACGGCACTTATTGAATCGTATTTGGTTTGTGGAATTCGTATTAAATGATTGCATCTAACATATCGTTGCAGCACAAATACATATGGTTATGTACATCTTTCTGTCCAAATGTACATTAAAGAGAATATCTAATGTGGTGTTATCAGTGTGTGAGTAGATATATATCTGCCTTGCAATCCATTAATACTCTGCAAGACTTCAAATGGTTAATAAAGCTTGTTTTAATAACATACCCAGCTAGAAATGCTCTATCTTACATTTGTTAAGGTCAAGGCATTTTGGTCAGTCTTCACTAGCTGAAAACGCTGACCATAAATCCAGGTATCAATGATCACATCTCTTAGTAACACACTAATAAGCATCATGCCACACTTTCTATTGCAACCTCACATAATGTTGAGTTAATAATAAGCGAAAACATTCATCCTTTGAGCACCTATTAAACCTAAACAAATGAACATTTTAAAATCAATTGCTATTTAGTTAGCATCCAATAAATCTCATTTTACAGTAACAAGTGTTGCCAATGGATAAGCAATGAAGGCCGGAAAGAAGCGGGAAGCCAATTACCTTGGAGCCAAGGCGTGCAAAGAAAGCAGACACGGCGGAAAGGTGTTGGTGGTTATCCAGAAAAAAGGAGAATAATGCTACAGGAATTTATGTATTGCTTATGTCAAGCAGTATCTATAGCAGCGTTTTGAACACCAGCACAGCCCTTATAAAATGTGTTTTCACACACAAAAATTGCCAGCAATTGAGGCCTTTCTCATATGGTTCCAATAAGCAGAGAAATACGTCATGCTCTGGAGGGCCTTTCAAGCAAGCATAAAGGCTTCTTGCAGAACATTATCTCTACAGCCTACCTCTTCATCTCCATCATTAGTAGTCAAGTAAATCCACCTCATTAAGACAAGAAACTCCAGGAAATGATGAAATGAAAAGCCCAGCCACCAAACTGGATGATAGAAAGAAGTTTATATTCCAAGCATTCTCCTTTTTATTCGTGTCTGAGACCAATATGAGGACTTCTGGACTCACAAGAGGTCTGGCCTTCGACCCCATATAGTGCCTCCAGTACTCTACACTGGTTGAGCATGAGGAGAGAAGATGGTGTGAACTAGGACTAGCGGAGAAATCTTTGGCATCGAGCCTCTAGGTAAATGGTGCATCCAGTGATCTTTGCTCCTGGGAAGAAACGGTGCACTGAGTTAAGGATGGTTGCGGATCATACTGTATATGATCTTAGGCTTATTCAGAAGAGAAAAGTTTTTTTTGCTACTTTTTTAATATCGTTTCTGCCTCATGATCCGGTATGTGGAGCCTTTTGGCTTACCAAAGGTTTTGTGAGCATTTTCTTGCCACTGAGAGGAAAGACACTAAGGAATGGTAGGGTGATGCTCCAGCGTATACACGGTGTAGGATTGAAACACCATGCATCTCTTTACTTTCATTTTCTTGTTTTAAGATCTAATGCTGATCTTTCTATGGTATATTTATGCATTTTAGTGCTTTTCCTCCTGATTTGCTGTCAATTTTTTGAAAGATAAGCAAACCTGATTATAAGAGGCAACACCAAGGGTCTTCGCCTGCCTCATCTCACTGTACATCCAAGCCTCCTTCGCATCTAAAGAAAAGGATGCAAACTAGCGGCGTACTTGTGCTGCTAACATGGATGAGAACAAAATGAAGAACGGTTCTATTGGAGGCTTTGGCAGCACAAAATAAAAAATGAGCATTGAGTCCTCCTGCCATCAAAGGGACCATCAAGGCATTGCTATGTGTGCACTTTGCTGTGTGTAGTTGTATAGTGTGCAACACACCTTGGAGGGTATCCTAGCACTGATTTACACCTCAGACGTTTTAGTTTTGGAGAGTGGGGAGTTTCAATTTACCCCTGGGGATCAAAAAGGGTAGGGATAGACTTGATTCCTGTTATTTTAAATTATTTTAAAGAAAACATTGTATCTGTACTAGAGGGCAATGAGTACCACAAACGATACTGTGTTACATCAGTTTCAACACTCTCCTCAAACAGTTCTTCCTATTCTAGCTCATATCCTGGATGTTGTAATGAGGTAATGGAAGGATCTGGATACATTCAATCTATTAGGTTTTATGCAACATCTGTACTTTCGCTACCATGGAGTCTGGGATACTGGAACCAGTGTGAGTACACTGAATGACTGACCGCTTCATGGGCAGTATATCGATGGTTAAGAAAGAAATAGTAAGGCAGCAACAATCAAGTACCTTGCAGATTAAAAAAATGTTTCTGCCCTGAGAAAAGTATATTCTTGCTCTCCCCTATCCTAAAGAGCTGGCATATAGGGAGCTTATACTGCTCAGTATTTAATGGCTGACTTCAAGAAGCTCTTTATAGCTGAAGAAGAAGGTACTGACTGTTTGGCACTCTCTCTTGGAAAGAATGAAAAGAAAAAAATAGTATTTGTCAGGTATTTCTTTTGATGTGGTTAGTGAGTCTTTCCCAGCAGGACGAGTTTCAATTGGTGTCAGGCCTAACGTTTATCTTAAAGATAAGCATGCATATGCTTCTCTGATGGACTTTGCTATAAGAATGCCACTTGAGGGTATTTACTAGTTTGTCCAAGAGCTGGAAGTAAATATGCATCAGTTCTTCCAAGTGAAAAAGCATTTATCAGGTCTTTGTTAGCAGCCTGGCTCTCTTTGGCTATGCCAAGAAATAAATCATTCAGACAGCCCTCTCAAAGCTAACAACAATAGTCTTCCTCAAATTCACATAGAAAAAGTTTCCTGTGCAAGTATTTGCAGAAGCAGAAAAGTATCTCTTGAGAAGCAGCAGAGATCCTGACTATACTAGAGGTCACAACTTGCATGTGAGACCAAGATCTTCAAGGAAGTCTGCGAAGAATCCAATTCTGATTCCTGTGTGTTATAGATGATCATTCAAGACTATCAGACTTAGAGCCTTATTGTGAGGCTGGATGTCTTGAGACCACCAGTCTCGCAGTGGCAGTCGGACCGCTGCACTTCTGGCAGTCCGACTGCCACATTATGATCCCAGTGGTTTGAAAGCTGAAAAATAATGAGAATTTTCTGTCTTTACATTATCATACTTATGTACTAATGTGTAAAATAATTTGACTATAAAAATTAGTGCTAACTTAGAAAGTGCTTTTTTGATTGGCCGCCATCAAATGAAAGGCCTGCACATGTTTTCTAATGTATTAACGATGTAATGGAAAATATTCTGTCTCTTTAAGAATGTGTTCTATGCTAAAATAAATGCTGAAATAATACGAGTATTTCTTGTCATCTGCCGGGCCTCAAGCAGACAAGGCCACAGTTTGAAGTTATCTAACACTTGGTGTTCTTACAGTTGAAACAATTGGATGTTTTCACGTCTTAAAGCTAACATTTTATGCAATTTTAATATCTGATATCTTTCTAATTGGATGTTCTTACTTCGTACAACATTTTTATCCAATGACATTTTTTAGTAAGTTAATTTAATGTTCAGTCACCATTGGTTTGGGCCTCTACTTTCCTGGTTTCCAGAGACTTCACTTTGTGCACTTGGTGTGATCTGCCACTTTGACATTTTATGCTTTGCCAGTTAATCTACTGATATTCTGGTGGTTTATTATTTTATTTACTATGTCTGTTCAATACTGAACAAATGATTTGAAGGTTTAGTAATCTTATAGCCCAAACTCTAAACGTCCCCCTACCTTGTTCTTGTTCTGATGCTGACACTGTTGTCCTCCTGATGAAGTAGAAGTTGTTGCTGGTTACCTTAGAGATTGGGTAAATTTATGAACTGTGCATAGTTATTTGTCTTGTTTTCCAGGCACCAAATGCTACTGTTTTAATACTGCTACTGTTTTGATAGTGCCATAGCCAGATGCTTTCTAAATTCATGTTACTAAATATTTTGCATGAAGCCCAACATGTGAATGCTAATTAGTGGTTAGTGAGGTGTTACTCTCATACTCATGAATGGTCATTGACTTTCCGTTTGTTGGTTCAATGTATTTAATTTCTCTTGCTCAGATTCTATATCTATGGTTTGTGTATTCTCTATTGAAATAATAATTCTCATTGCATTGATGAAGATTAGGTCCATTCACCGACTCAATCAGCCTTTATTGTTTCTTTAAATGTACCAATGGAACTTGAGAATAATATTCATGACTTTAGCATTGTTAATATAGGGAAATAAATATTTTAACTTCTTAATAAACTGGTGTGGTTATTAATGGTCACATTGATCATGGGCTGTCTTCATTGGTTTTATAATGATGTATAGTGCATTGTTTGATGTTTGATTTGATGCTTTTGACGTTTTCTTTAAAGCAGATTTGTTTCGGTTCATCGACCTATAGCATGAAATCTCCTGTCTAGTCTGTTGTGACTAAAATATAGCTGAGATTTCTGCTTTAACAGTTTTGGTAGCAGAATTTGATGGTTAGTATCTCTTCAAATGATGTCAGAAGTTCTGTAAATTGATTTGATTGTTTTTTTAATTGTTTTTGAAGTTGTTGTACATTATGGAGAAGATGTGTCCCTAAATGCCCAAGGTGACTTTCCCCGGTTGTTGGAGTTTGCCTATGTTGATGGGGAGTGTTCTCAGTGTTCTATTGTCAGGATTGAATGAAGTAGTTTATACGCTTGCACAGCTTTAGCTAATTTGCAGTTGATTTGAGTTGTTTGCAAGATTTTAAGGGTGTTGGCATACTACAAAAATGGTTAAAGAAGTAGTCGGCGTACTCTCATGTGTGAGAGTAGGGAAGTCGGCAAACTTCACATGTGTGTGGCGCTTGGTGCTCTAAAATTGTCCACGTGGTTGTTGGCATACGGACCTCACAGGGTAGGTATGAGACTCTGGAGTATTGTGAAAAGTGTATTGAGACACTTGTTTTTGTTGTTGTAATTTGTCTGTTTAGTAGGCCGATTGAGTGTGATTGGCAAGTCGAGTTTGTGAGTCAAATTGAGTGTTAGAATTTTTCAACTGAGATTTGGTGAGTCCTATTTGCAGCAGGACAGTATTCAATGATCGGTTGAGAGTGAAATTTGTGGTTGTAATTTTGCCTGCGAATCTGGGGAAATAAAAAAGAAAGAGGAGCTGCAAGAGCGAAAGCGTCAGAGAAAAATCCGTAAGGTTCCTGAAGCGGTTGTGATTTATGCTACCTGTAGTAAACAGACCGGTTTGTTTTCTTACTGAGTTTGATGAAGTGAAATTTTGCATTTGTTTTGAGTGTTTTTGAGTTCAGGAGGACAAACCGCAAGACCTTGTCAGCCACTGTGTGTAAGTGTAAGGTCATTTTTGTGCTGTGCTGAGATAGGTTAGTTAGTGAGAAGGGTCGCACACAGATTGGTGGACAACCGTGAACCGCAATTGGTTGAGAAGGGAGACGAAGAGGATTGTGGGATTACAGTCACTTCGTGATTACTGATTTTTTAAATAAATTTGTGAAAATGAAGTTTTTCAAAGATTTAAAAAGTGCTCTTAGAGGAGATGAGTATATTTCAGCTAGGGTAGGAGAAATTTCTCCACCTGAAGGTACTTCGGTATACATTGCAATTGAGGAGAAAGGCACCGGAGCATGTCTTTGGCTAAAACATTGGATTAAAATCACAGAGAAAGAAGGGTGTTTAGAGTTTCTGGAAAATGGGACATTTAATTTGAGAATTTTGAAGAAACTGAGGCAGGTGATGTATGGTCTAAGACCTCCACCAAAACCAGCTCAGTTTGAAGCATTAGCGATCTAGGAGCCAGTTGTCACGGTTTCGGGCGGGTCTGATCAGGACTTTGGTTGGGACACCCCTTGAGGTCACTGAATATCCTAAAGAGGTAGTACACTGGGGCAGAGGAGCAGCTAAAGGCATACACGGAAAGGACCGCTATGGATAGGCACAGGAAACAGGAAAGTAAAAGCAGAGCAACCCTTGTGTGAACAAACAGGAAACGGATTACCAGTGGACAAACACGCTGGGGTTGTACACAGAGTAAGGCTCAGAACCTCCCACAGTGACAGGGAATCTCAATGCCTCTGTGCAGTTTGCTCTTACAGATAGTCACCCTGCCAGCCCCATAGAAAGGAGGCAGCAGAAGTGATTCTGTCTCTGGACCCTAGAGCACAAACAAGGATAGTACTTACATACACAGGACACGCTCTTGTGGGTCCAGCTGGAAACACAGTGGCGATTCCTGAGAAAACAGCAATAGCACACTGTCACTGTTAGGCACAAAATACAACGTATAACACTGGACAAGGATGGGGGCTGGAATTGCCTCCTGGAAACCAGGAGCCAACCCCAGTACACAGGAGGACACGTATACACTGGTGAAGACTGATAGAACACTTACCAGACACAAAGAACCAAGAAGAAACAGAAACAGAAGGGAACAAACAAAGAGGCAGAGGCAAGAACTAGGAACAGGCTGAAGCAAAGGCGGGACTAGGACTTGAAAACAGGGCGCAAACTTCTGTCTGGGACAGACAGAGACAGGACTGGGAAACTGAGAACAGGCTCTGGCTGGAACAGGCAAGGACAGGACTGGAATACAGGGAGTAGGAAATGAGCAGTAAACAGGACTGGGAAAAAGAGAGAAGGTTCAGGCTGAAACAAGGCAGGAGCAGGGCAGAGAAACAGGGAGCAGGCTTTGGAAGAAACAAACAGGTACAAGGCTAAGAAATAGGGAGAAGACTCTGGCTGGAACAATCAGGAGCAGGGCAGAGAAACAGGAAACATGATCAGGCTGGAACAGAACAGGAACAAAACTGGAACACCATCCGACAAGGGGTCTGTAACACAAAGGAATTGAAGTCCGATGCACGACGGGGAGCTTGAGGAAATGGCTGCTTATAAGCAGTTCCAAGCTGGGCTGCACAGGAGTGGTCACAGGTGTGTGTAATTTCGGACACTTGCAAGTCCTGGAGGAGAGGATCCAGTGAAAAGGAGCAACTGGACTTCTCCCATTGAAAACAATGGGAAACAGAATCCGGGTTTTCCTGACAACCAAGCTGTGCATTATGGGATTTGCAGTCCCAAGAAGCAAATGTAGTCCTACACAAGTGTACCATGGAGAAAAGAGAAACAAACAGGAGTCAGCAAGGGACTCTAGATAGGTGTTCAAGGTGATTCCCAGGCTTCTGACAGTCCCCTTACAGCGCCCCCTGGAAATGGGACGACCGAGTCGTAACAGTATACCCCCTCCCACCAGTCTGCTCAAGAAGAGAAGGCGATCCTTTGGCTGAAAAAAGTTGAAGAGGAACAGCCACAGCAAGAAAATCCAACACCAACCTTGGTGGATAAGTTTACAGTCCTGCCATAGGTGAAACTTCCAATGAGCAAAGCATGTATTAATACCCATATGGGCTCCGATGTCTTTCCTCTCTATTGTTCGATTGATATGGGAGGAGTGCATGGAGTTGGTTTCTGGTGAAGTAGATTCAGGAGCAAGGAGATCTGGAATGGCATTACGGGCAGTTATCTTTATGACATTAGTTTCCTGTTCAATACTTTCCTCTTTGGAGGAGCTGATTGGTGTATTAGTAACTGTCAGGTCTGTAACACCTTCTAACAAGCAGGATTTGTCTGTTTCTGCAGCAATATTTACATTGATTGTGGTCTGAGGCTTGCAAAGCATAGAGACTTGGGAAACATGGGTAACTGGTGTTCTCAAAGTAACCATGAAAAGGTCAGAATTTTCTTTCGTCTTGGATGACTTCGGAGTATCAAATTCAGGAGCAACAAGAGTTTTCATGTCTTTAGAGACTGGATTAACATATGAAAATGTAGAAGTTCCACAAACTAATTCTTTAGAGTGATCTTTTGACAAGACTGAGATTTCTTCATTGCAAGTGCTCTGTGGTGTATTCGTGGTATCAGAAATGGTTTCTTTGCAAGGCGTTTCTACTACAGGTAGTTGATCTTCAGCTCTGTTAACACTGAAAGGTTGTTCTTTGAATTGAAATAGAACTGGAGTCTCTTCAGAAATCGCCTCTACATTGTTATCTAAATCTTCAGCTTTAGCCTTTGAATTGATGATGGTTTCTTGCAATAAAACACTAAGAACAGTACTTATCATCAGATCTTCGAATACAAGATTCAAATTCAAGTCTATAGTTTTAGTGGGAAGTATTACATCTTTCAGCACTTGAGCTTCGGTTTCAGATTGCTGGTTTTCAGGAGTCTTTAGTTTCAGGGACACAGCAGGTGACGTTGGTGTGGCTGATTTTACATCAAGATCAGATACCGGTAGCTCAGAGATCTGTTCTTCACTAATTGTGGAGCTGGAAACAGGATACACATTGGCAGGGATCAGCAGGTCAGGATCAGTGGTTGAGGCTGCAACTGTGTCCAGTTCTAGGAGAAGGCTATCATTTCTTATGACATGCTGTTCAGTTTCTGATTGCTGGCTTTCTTTCTTGTCTGAAACTTCCACGGTTTGCTTTGACACAGAAGAGAGTTTTAAACTTTCTGAGAAGTCCATTACATTCTTAGTAATTGCGGGTATTTCTTCATGGTCAGAAAAATCCATTAGTTCACTTGAAACAGGAACTGTCTCTTTATTGTCTGAAAATTCTATGATATTGTTTGAAAGGGCAGGAGTATCCCCACAATCTGAAAATTCTGGTGTGTGCGCCATTTGAACAGCACTATCTGCAGGTTTGTTCACAGCAACGCAGGAACCACTGTCATCACTAGATTCAGATTCTTCAACACTGTTGCACAACTTGCCATTAATCTCCAGTAAAGTAATATCTTGGTTTCTTAAGGTGCAGCTATTGGAGTCTGCATCAGAACTCTCTTCTTCCTTTGGCTTTATTTGTTCTGATAGAGGGGCTGAGACACTTCCTTCTGAAGACTCTGATCTATCCTTTGAATCAAGAGGTGTCAAATCTCTCAGAGATGTCAGAGATTCAGTCAACTGTACGGAAATTTTCACTGGAGAACTACAGGCTGAGAGAGAGTCTGAAGAAGAGGCTGATATATTTATAACTGGAGCTGTCTTTTGACTGTCATAAATAGAAGGGACAATCTGCTCGATAGAAGTCTTTGGAGAGGCACACAAAGTAGCATACTGTTCTTTAAGCCAAAGCTGGTGATCATTTTCTTTTTTCAGGTTTTCAAATTGCCTTGCAGTAGTTTCCATCAGCTGCTCTGTTACTTCTTTTACCTTACAGATAAACAGAATGTCTGGTTCTGGCAGCAGTGAAATATACATTGATGAAAAGAGCCCACGTGCACGATTTCTTGTGTATGTTACAACATATTCATCATAGATGTCCAATATCTGCCTTTTAATCTGCCAAAACTGCTCTTTTAGTGTGTGTATGTCCATATTATTTTCAAACCCACTCAGAATAGAAAAGGGTTTAGCAGAGCTTTTAGGGATTGAGACTGGTGTATTATCATCTAGTTTGGGAAGAGCACAAGCCTTATGAGTGGAACTAAGGAATCCCACAGTCTTTACTGATCCATTTGATACAGGTTCTATCCTGCTGACTTGAAAGCACTGAGGGACTGGTAGATCCTTACAGGAGTCAGCACAACACTTGGGAATTGAGACTGATGTACTGTCATCCAATTTGGGAGGAGCACAAGCCATTTGAGTTGAACTAAGGAATCCCACAGTCTTTACTGATCCCTTAGATACAGGGTCTAGCCTGCTGACTTGAAAGCTATGAGGGACTGATAGGTCTTTATAAGAGTTAGCACTGCACTTTGAATTCTGAGAAACTGGCCTAGATGGGCTGAAGCACTCAACAGAAAACAAGGGAATCCCTAGTGTGGCTTCTTGAACAGTGTCAGGGTTCTTTGTTTTGGCAGAGTGCTGGAAGTGAACTTGGGATGCGCTAGCATGAGGCAAGGAATTAACCAGTGTTTCTTGAGAGTAAATGTCTTGTGCAGAAGTAGCAAAAGCACTTTCACTGTTAGGAACATTCTCCCCTGTCTGAGGTAATAGAACCTCCAAAAACTCATTATTGCTTTGTAATTCTTCTACAGACAGGGATTGGGGGTCATAATCACAGATATTATAATAGTTGAACATTGATGGATCAGCAAGCCACGCAATGTAGTACTGCATTTGCAATCTTTGATTTTCTTTAACAAGTCTATCCTTTAAACTAAGGCCTTTTTTAGAGGTTTTCAGAGAATGTATAGGCTTAGAAAGGGGTGTCTTAACATGATAGGAAAGCCCTTTAGGTTTATGTGTGCCTTTACTGCCAGGGGAGCTTGAAATGTTTGGGTCGTGCATTCTGTCACGGTTTCGGGCGGGTCTGATCAGGACTTTGGTTGGGACACCCCTTGAGGTCACTGAATATCCTAAAGAGGTAGTACACTGGGGCAGAGGAGCAGCTAAAGGCATACACGGAAAGGACCGCTATGGATAGGCACAGGAAACAGGAAAGTAAAAGCAGAGCAACCCTTGTGTGAACAAACAGGAAACGGATTACCAGTGGACAAACACGCTGGGGTTGTACACAGAGTAAGGCGCAGAACCTCCCACAGTGACAGGGAATCTCAATGCCTCTGTGCAGTTTGCTCTTACAGATAGTCACCCTGCCAGCCCCATAGAAAGGAGGCAGCAGAAGTGATTCTGTCTCTGGACCCTAGAGCACAAACAAGGATAGTACTTACATACACAGGACACGCTCTTGTGGGTCCAGCTGGAAACACAGTGGCGATTCCTGAGAAAACAGCAATAGCACACTGTCACTGTTAGGCACAAAATACAACGTATAACACTGGACAAGGATGGGGGCTGGAATTGCCTCCTGGAAACCAGGAGCCAACCCCAGTACACAGGAGGACACGTATACACTGGTGAAGACTGATAGAACACTTACCAGACACAAAGAACCAAGAAGAAACAGAAACAGAAGGGAACAAACAAAGAGGCAGAGGCAAGAACTAGGAACAGGCTGAAGCAAAGGTGGGACTAGGACTTGAAAACAGGGCGCAAACTTCTGTCTGGGACAGACAGAGACAGGACTGGGAAACTGAGAACAGGCTCTGGCTGGAACAGGCAAGGACAGGACTGGAATACAGGGAGTAGGAAATGAGCAGTAAACAGGACTGGGAAAAAGAGAGAAGGTTCAGGCTGAAACAAGGCAGGAGCAGGGCAGAGAAACAGGGAGCAGGCTTTGGAAGAAACAAACAGGTACAAGGCTAAGAAATAGGGAGAAGACTCTGGCTGGAACAATCAGGAGCAGGGCAGAGAAACAGGAAACATGATCAGGCTGGAACAGAACAGGAACAAAACTGGAACACCATCCGACAAGGGGTCTGTAACACAAAGGAATTGAAGTCCGATGCACGACGGGGAGCTTGAGGAAATGGCTGCTTATAAGCAGTTCCAAGCTGGGCTGCACAGGAGTGGTCACAGGTGTGTGTAATTTCGGACACTTGCAAGTCCTGGAGGAGAGGATCCAGTGAAAAGGAGCAACTGGACTTCTCCCATTGAAAACAATGGGAAACAGAATCCGGGTTTTCCTGACAACCAAGCTGTGCATTATGGGATTTGCAGTCCCAAGAAGCAAATGTAGTCCTACACAAGTGTACCATGGAGAAAAGAGAAACAAACAGGAGTCAGCAAGGGACTCTAGATAGGTGTTCAAGGTGATTCCCAGGCTTCTGACAGTCCCCTTACAGCGCCCCCTGGAAATGGGACGACCGAGTCGTAACACTAGTAGCTAGACAACAACAGGCACTGAAATTTGAGCGGAAAATGAGATGAGCAGAGAAGTCACTGGCAGAAGATAAGTGGGATAGTGACCAAAAACAGTGGAGATTAGATACCTTACAAGGTGTTAGGTTGTTTCCTCCAATGTCTAAAGACAGTGAGAAAGAAACAAAGAAAACGTCAAAGAAATCTAAAAAGAGTTTTTATTTATCAAAGGAAGACCAAATATCAAAAGAACCTGAAAGGTATTTGATTAATAATGAGGAATTGGAGAATGATGAGTTTTTTTTACAGATATTGAGAAATCGTCCACCACCTTGTGTGGCTCAAGAAGGTCCGAGTACAAGTGGTAATAATGCTACTGCACCAACACTGGTAAACATGACACAGAGTCCAGTACAGAGTAACCACAACATGATTGAGAGTTCTGTACAGGTTAATCCTAACGTGAACCAGAGCTCAGTACAGACTAGTCCTTCTGTGCAAATACCGATGCAGAGCAGCTTCAATCTGACGAATGTGGGAAATACATTTGCAGGTTCACTAGATTTTCACAACAATACACAGCTGCCACAACTTAATGTTCCTAGGATTTACCCAGATGTACCGATTGTGAATATAGCCACTAATCTAGTAGTATCCTTAGGACAAACTTTACAGGAGCCGATGTTGGTTCAGACAAAGCCAACTCCGATGTTACTACCGCAAATGTGAATGCAGGAGTAGTGTAATTTCAACATATAGAGACCAGATTAAGTGCAGATGCAGTGACGGTACCTAGTACAATAGGTCCACCTGTACCTTTATATGCACAAGGCAATAACAGTGCAGATAACCAAGGAGTTCAAAACCAGAACGAAAACATGAGGTTAATTACGCTTATAAGACAGATCCAAATAGATCAAGGTTGTTGTAAGTTTTAACCACCATTAAAAATTCTGAAATGGCTGAATCATGTAATGGTCCTGAGTTAAAAATATGAACTCCTCAACGTGTGGGCTCAATGCAGCAACAGTTACCGAGTGTGCAACCTGGTAATATTTCATAAACAAGACAAGATTGTCAATGGAAGCAGGTGAGCTTCTTGAAGGGACAATTGGAGTAAAGAGACTTGAATCTTACACTGAAGCTGAGTTGAGATATTTGTGTCCATTAATTAAAGATCTTATGAAAACGAAAAGCCTGAAAAGAAGTTATAGATTACATTTTGAAGCTGAAGATTTTGAACACATGAGGTCTGCAGGGATGAAAACACGTCTTAAAAAGTTGCTTGAGAAAGTCCAAATTTGGAGAGCATTATTAAAATGGGAAGGAAGATGGGTTAAGAAAAGAGAAAGGCAATAGAAAGGTTCAAAAACTCCTCCTGTAGATGTAGCACAAATTTATTGTGTATAACAAGATGTTCAATTACTTGCACTGATGAAGGAATTGAAATTCAAACGAACAGTGATGATGAGGAAGATTCGAAACTTACCGTCAGCAGTGAATCATTGTATGAAGAATTTCCTTTGATCAGATCCGATGAGCCAGTGAATGAGGAAGCTCCTTTGTTTAGTTTTTGCCAGTTTTTGAAGTAAAAGATCTTCCTGTTGATTTGCAAAAGACTGTTAAGTCTAATGCATGGGATCTTTCAGGAAAGGACATTGGGTTAATTAAAGGAGTAGAACCAGTTAGAGTCACAGCTAAGTCAAATGCAGTTTTTCCTCCGACTCCACAATATTCAATGACAATTGAAGCAATCGAGGGTGTGAAACCCTTAATAGAGCAGTTTGTGGAGAAAGGAATTTTGAAAGAAGTGTTGAGTAGCCTATGTAATTCACCATTAATGGGTTTGCGAAAACAATGTGGGAAAATTTGTCTTGTGCAGGATTTGAAAAAAATAAATGACATAGGCCCTCATTATGACATTTGCGGAAAATCCTGCTTACCGCCACGCTGACTGCCGCCAACCTACCGCCGCTGCGGCAGACATCCGCTCACCATATTATGACACATACCAATCCGTCACTATTCAGCCGCATACACAATTCCGCTACACCAAAGGTCAGTAATAAACTGGCAGTAACAAAACCCACACCGTTACGCCAACAGAACAACACCCATCACATTATGACCCACGAATCACCATGGCGGACATTCGATGGTGGTAAACCATTGGCGGTACACACAACAGTGCTCAAAATACACACACAAATACAAAACAACACCACATTGGACAATTCAAAATACGCACACCTGACACCCATACACACACCACACCCACCCACCCACACCACTATGAAACACACACCCACAGTACCCACAACCCTTTACGACTACAAACTATTGGCACAAGACAGACACCACAGACAAGACCAGAGCCACACACCACTATCGACCTGTACACCACCCATGCACCTTACATCACACACCCCAACCCATCACCCTAAACACCCTCACCCACACTACTCACACAACACCCATGACACCACAAAGACACCCCCGATTCTCAGAGGAGGAGCTAAGGGTCATGGTGGAGGAAATCATCCGGGTAGAGCCACAGCCATTTGGAGCACAGGTGAAGCAGATATCCATTGCTAGGAAGATGGAGCTATGGCGGAGGATCGCTGACAGGGTCAACGCCGTGGGACAGCTCCCAAGAACCAGAGATGACATCAGGAAGAGGTAAAACGACCTATGGGGGAAGGTACGTTCCGTTGCAGCAAGGCACCAACTCGCTGTACAGAGGACTGGCGGTGGACCCCCACCTCCTCCCCCACAACTAACAACATGGGAGGACCAAGTCTTGGCAACCATGAATCCTGAGGGCCTGGCAGGAGCAGCAGGAGGACTGGACTCTGGTAAGTCAAATCTCAATGACTATCACCCCCCTACCTGCTTGCCATCACATACCCCAACCCTCACCCTCACTCCCACCACTCCACCACCTCCCACACACCCTACCATCACATATCACTCATCCCAATGCCAAGCCCTGCATGCACCACCAATGCATGGACACCACTTACAGCCCTGCATGGACACCTATCACTAAAGCATTCACACTAGAGGGAATCAAGTATCCCACCATATACCAACTCACACAAGTGAAAGCTGCCAGGGCAAATACAACCAAAGCGGGCAACCCACTCATGCACAATATGTCACACACAGAAACAGTAACACTCCGTTCACATTCCCACAGGTACCCCAGCCAATGTCAGCGGAAAAGAGATGCCAGCACTTTCCAGTCGCACACAGAAGAGGCCCACTGTGATGACAGCAACTCTGGTCGCCTGGATCTGGATGACCAACCTGGCCCATCAGAGACCTCTGGACAGTCGGTAACCCTGCCACAGTCACACACCCCCACAGAGTCTACCCCCTCAGGAAACACCACCACAGCACCCACCCAGCATACCCATACCTCTGTGCCCAGGACACGTCAATCCACCACTACAGGGACCCCAGGGCACTTTTCATACCCAAGACAATCAGGGACATTGGGTCAGTGGCAGTGGGCACACAGTTCAGGGGACAGAGGCACAGGACAACAGGGAAACTGGGAAGACTGCTGTGCACCAGGGGGAGGACAGGCCCAGGGAACTGATTCTCCAGGAGGCACTCACCAAGATCCTGGGAGCATACCAACATTCCCAGGATACGCTGGGCCAGATCCTTGCCAACATGCAGGAGAACAGGCGGCTGCAAGAGTGACAGTACCAGGGGATCAGGGAGGACTTGCAGGCCATTAACACCAACCTGATCTTCATTGCAGGGGTGCTGGCAGACATGGCCAATATTATGAGGGAGGGAGCCTCACAACAGTGGGCCCCTGCCACTAGCCAGACATCTGAACTGCCTTCTACCTCTGCTGCCGCTAGTGGACAGGAGACTCCACCAGAGGACCAACAGGCCACCAGCACCCCTCCCCCTGCAGAAGGTGAACCACCCGGCAAACGTTCCATGCGATCCAGGCAGAAGCCAGAGACTATTGCCAAGACCCCCGCCACGAAATGAGGCTCTCCTGATTGTCACCCTTGTGTCCCACTCTGTCACCCTGTCCACCTTCAACTGCCATTGCTCCACTTCCTATGCCCCCCTAGGACAACGCACCTGTGCTACCAACAGACTGGAATTACTGTATACACTGGACTTTCCTCCATCATCACCCCAGCCAAATGCACTTGCCCCTCTACTTGTTAGCACTTAAATAAACACCCTTTGAAAAAAAACAAGTATGGAATATGTCAAATGATTTAATCATGTATTCGTTTAACCAGGTTCAAACATTGCAATTCAAATGTACAGTAATGTTCACATTGGAAAGACCTGTAGTTGGCTGCAGTGATCACACCAGGAGCGATAGTGGGGCACCAACATCTGCAAAATGAGTGACCAAAGGTAGAGTGACTGAGCATAGAAGTGGGAAATTACAGCATGCCAGTGACAAAGATAAACAAGAAAATGTCAATGAAAGATGAAGTAACACTGTCCTACCTGTGTGTCATTGGAAGTATTGTCTGATCAGTGCAGTTCTGTTGTCCTCATCCTCATCTTCTGGCTCCTCATCCTAACTGTCCACAGGGTCCACTGGTGCCACACGGCCATCTCCAGCCTCCTCCTCCTCCTGCAGAAAAGGCACATGGTGTCTCAAGGCAAGGTTGTGCAACATACAACATGCCACGATTATCTGGCAGACCTTCTTGAGTGAGTAGCACAGGGATCCACCTATTAGATGGAGGTACTGAAACCTGGCCTTCAGGAGGCCAAAGGTACGTTCTATTATCCCTCTTGTACGCCCATGTGTCTCAATGTAATGTTCTTCTGCTCTTGTCCTGGGATTCCTCACAGGGGTCAGTAGCCATGATAGGTTGGGGTAACCTGAGTCACCTGTAAATATGGAGGGACAATATTTAGCCACACACTATCCCATATGGCCTACACTATACCCACACACCAACATCCACTGGGTGGGAGCCAGGGCTCACCTATTAGCCACACTCTGTGCCTCTATAGTTGGCCCATCACATTTGAGATGCTGCTATTCCTCAGGAGAAAGGCGTCATGCACATACCCAGGACACTTAGCATTGACATGGGAGATGTACTGGTCCGCCAGGCACACCATCTGGACATTCATGGAATGAAAACTCTTTTGATTTCTTTATACCTGTTCATTTTGCCGGGGGGGACAAATGCAATATGTGTTCCATCAATTGCCCCAGTTATGTTGGGGATTCCCATTGCATAGAAGTCAGCCTTCACTGTGGCCAAATCCTCCACCTGGGAAAATACAATGTAGCTGCACATGTGTTTAATCAGGGCAGACAACACTCTAGTCAGCACTATTGAGAACATTGGCTGTGACATTCCTGCTGCCAAACCCACTGTCACTTGGAAAGAACCAGTTGCCAGGAAATGGAGCACTGATACAACTTGCACAAGGGGGGATCCCAGTGGGGTGATGGATAGCAGATATCAGGCCAGGCTCCAGTTGGGCACACAGCTCTGTGACTGGGGCCCTGTCAAGTCTGTAGATGAGGATTATGTGCCTGTCCTCCATTGTTGCCAAGTCCACCAGTGGTGTGTACATGGGGGTATGTCTCCATCTCCTATTCATCCACAGTAGTAGCAATCTATGGGGCAAAAGAGTGATGACCCGGTCACAAACTGAACATTGTAGCCGCAACAGTACAATGCATTATGTTAATTTTAAATGTATAAGTGGCATTTGTCCTGTATGTCCAACTGTAAACGGTGACTCAGTTATAATCCAGGGCCTGATCCCACCCTTGAAATCGTGTCCGCCTGTCCTGTGTGGAGGGACAGGTGGAAGTGAGGTAATTCCTCTGACATAGTGCGCGGTTGCGGGAGGCAGTTGGGAACCGCCGTGCAACGCCTCATTGGATAATATTGGCCCCTATGGGGTACAGTGGCCAATGGTGATGTACACCGGTGGTGACGGTATTCACCGCCGCGGATGTCACCACCATTTTCTATCTGTTCACTCACTTGCTACCTGACCTTCAACAGGAGAGGTCCTACACTGCATGTGCTGCTGTGACCTGTGTCTGGAACCTACCATGGTGCATGTGAGTGGGGAAAGGGCCCCTGCCTTCACCTCGGCAGAGTTGGAGAGACTGGTGGATGGGGTCCTACCCCAGTACGGACTGCTGTATGGGCCTCCAGACCAACAGGTGAGTACACTGTGAGCACTATGCATGGGGCATGAATGCATGGAGTGGTGTATGTGAAGGCCTTCTGTAGGGGGGTTGGTGGATGTCCCCTGGGGGGCGTGCAGCTTGTGTGCTGGGCCCTGTGTGTGCAAATGGCATTGTGAAGGGGTATGGTGGGCCATAAGTGTAACAGGCAGGATGGTCTGACTAATACCTTTCCCTGTGTGTATTTCTTTGCAGGTCAGTGCCCACCCAAAGAAGGGTATATGGCATGCCATCACCAAGGATGTGCAGACCCGGGGGGTCTACTGCAGGGGGAGCAACCACTGTCGGAAACGGTGGGAGGACCTGAGATGCTGGGCACGGAAGACAGGAGGTCCAGCTGGGGATGACCTCCCAACGAGGAAGGGGTGCCTGTCGAACCCTGACCCCCCTGGTGGCCCACATACTGGTGGTGACCTATCCGGAGCTGGATGGGCCCTTGAGGTCATCACAACAGCCACAAGGGGGTGAGAACAGTGCCCTTCATTACAACTTACGCCTGGTGGGGTGGTATCCGGGTGGTGTATGTGTGTCTGTAGGTGCTCGTAGGCTAGACCTGACATTGCACAGTAGGTCAGGGTTCTGATCTGGTATTCCTCCTACCTAGCTTGTAGGCATCCACTACTGGGCAGGGTTGTGTGGGTCCCAGGTATGCTGCAGTTGGCAGTATGTGTCCCTTCAATGCCCTGGTGGCTAGCACTGTTACTGGTAGTGCATTGCATATTGCGTAGGCCTGTTCCCTGTGTGTGAGGGTGGTGTGTACGCCGATGATGGTGTTGGTGCAGCCATTGACCCATTGTATACTTTGTCTCTCACCCCCCCTTTTTGTTTTGTCACCCTGTCCTTATGTGCATTAGCATCATCTGGCGGAGGAGAAGAGGCACTGGCGACGGAGGGAGAGGCGTCCCACATGACCCAGGAGGCAGAGTCCACCAACGGTGAGGGCACAAGTGGGACAGAGGGCAAGGGGAGCACCACGGCAGAGACTGGAGGGGACAGTTCGGACACAGATACCTTCTCTGATGGAAGCTCCTTGGTGGTGGCAGACACTTCTGTGACCACCCCAGCTACAGGTACAGCCGCCACCCTGTGACAGCACCGTCCTCCCAGCAGCCCCTTATCGAGTTGGCCATGCCCGCTCACCCAGGAGGGTGGGCATTTCCTTCGTCACAGGTCCCTCAGGCCCTGCCCCTGTGAGCCCTGCTGCCCTCATTGAGGATGATATTGACCTCCCGAGAGCCATCTCCGTTGGGCAGTCAAGCATTGTGAATGCCATCCAGGGGCTGGCAGCCAAAATGCAACAGACAAATGCAGTTCTGGAGGGCATTCACACTGGCTTGGCAGCCCAACAGAGATCAATCCAGGCTCTGGCCTCCTCTCTGATGGCAGCCATTGTCCATGTTTCCACCCTCCCCCTCCAACGTCCACTTCTCAATCCCATTCCCCTCAACCCCAACCCATCCCAAGCACACAGGAAGACGAGCAGGCACACAGGACAACACACAAGAGTGGCACAGGCAAACACAAGCACCACATGTCATCCCACATGCACTCACACAAACACCATCCAGATGCAGACATACCAACATCCACTGCCTCCACTGTGTCCCCCTCCTCTTCCTCCTCCACCTCTCTCCCAGTTGCGTCTCCACTCACACCTGCATGCACTACATCCTCATCCACTACCAGCATCACCAGCACACCTAGCAGAACACACACCTCACTGGCAGACATCACCACAACAGCCATGCACACGTCCCCTGTGTCCTCTCCCACTGTGTCTTCCCCACCCAAGGTACACAGACTCAAGCCGTCAGACACACAACAGCCATCCACCTCACAACAGCATCCAGCCCATGCACCTGCACCCAAACACAGCAGACAGACACCTCTTACAACCACTACCTCTTCCTCCACTCCCAAACCTTCTCCCTTTTCCCGCCCCTATGTCCCTAAGCAGCTTTTCCTCTCAACCATTGACCTCTTCCCTACCTCTCCCCTGTCCTTCGTGCCAGTCCAGGGTGGCTAAAACCCAGGCAAGCACCTCAGCCACCCATTCCATGGGCCCAGTAGCGCCCACACACACTTGTGGTGGAAAAGGATCCAGGGCACCAGGCAGCCTCAAGGAAAGGATGCCTGCCCCAAGTGCTGCCCGAAAGGGCAAGGAGCCCTCCCCAGCTGCTGCCCTGAAGGGCAAGGTTCCACCCCAGGCTGCTGCCAGGAAGGACAGGGAGCCTGCCCCAAATACTGCCAAGAAGAGCAAGGAGCCATCCCCAGCTGCTGCCAGGAAGGACAAGGGGCCTGGTGATGGGACTCAGTCAAAGCCCCCAACAACAGCCATGGTTATGCAGCCATCTGAGGCTGCAGGGGATGGGCTGGAGCTTCCCCCCACAACCACCACCAGCCGCAGCAGTAACACCACCACCATACCAGCAGTGGGCAGCCGTCTGAGGCTGCAAGGGATGGGCTGGAGCTTCCCCCCACAAGCAGCAGCAGCAGCACCACTACCACCACTGAGCAGCTGTCACCGCCGGTGTACTGTCTGCAGACCTGCCTCCATGGGCTTTTGTACAGCCTGCCCCCTGCAAATCATGTGGGTATGACACCCACCCGAGAGACTGTGACCTTGCACTCCCAAGTATCAGAAGCACAGGGCACGATGCCCCCTCCAGAACCAGTGGGTATGACACCCACTCACCCTATCCTCCGCAGGATCAAGAGCACAGGGCATGTTGTCCCCTCCAGAGAATGTGGGCAAGTCACCTACTTAAGAGACTGTGGCCTTGCACTCCCCAGGACCAAGCACAGGGCAGGTTGCTCCCTTCAGGACAAGTGGTGTTGTTCCATCTGACAGCTGAGGTGCCCCCGGTTCCCCATCCCCCTGAGGTTCCTGGCTATTTCCAACTGATATCCCTACAGTGTTCTCTCCGTGTTGGTGCAGGAGACAAGTGGGGCCTTGGACTTTGCCATGCGGCCCTGTGGCCCACGGACATTGAGTACTGGGCAGTGTCCCTTAAACTGTACATATGTATATACTTTTAGATTAAATGTTCGTTTTTTTACTGAATTTATATTATTACACTCACTTTCATCTATTTGTGTTGTCCTTGCATTATTCCTGAGGGTACAGGGTCAATATGTTTTCTTTCTGCATCTGATTGCGTGTATGGCGTTCGGGGTGGGAGGTGTGGGTGGTGCGTGTGTGTGTCTCTCTCTTTTTCCCCCCCCCCCTGTGTGCAAGGCGGCTGTACTCACCGTGGTTGTCTTCACAGTCGTTGGTGTTTGTGGTGGAGCAGGGCATAAAATATCATAGGAAAGATTTGCAGCTCGGGCTCCATTGCATTGTGGTTGTTCCCTGTTTCTCAAAAGGTGAGTCCTTTCCCTTCTGTGCAGTTTTTCCACCAGGCTTTTGCTGTCATTGGTACCGCCTCGGAAAAGGTGGCGGTTTCAAGGGTCTTAATATGGTGGGCAGAACATTGACTTCAACCTGGCTGTAGGCAGCTACCATTGTGGTGCCTGTTGTTTCCGCCCTGCCGGTCGGTGTGGTAAAGTGGCTGTCTATCTGAGATCTTTCCGCCATGGTCATAATTTGGTAGTAGTTACCACCAGCCTGTTGGCAGTATTAGCACCACTTTATCACTGACTGCCAGGGTTGTAATGAGGGCAATAGTGATTAAGTGTTGCCCAATTGTGCCAAATCCAGCTGTGATTATGTTTCAGATCCCATGCAATGCTGATTGGTTTATTGAGATAGTCCTATGTCAAGCGTTCTTTTCCGTGCCTCTTGAGGAGGACAGCAGAAATCTCTTTTGTTTTGAATTTCTGAACAAAGTCTACTTCTGGTGTAAAATTCCACAAGGGTTTTCAGAGTCACCATCCATTTTCAACCAGATCTTGAAAATTAATTTGGAGTCATTAGTGATGCCTTATCAGTCAAAATTAGTTGAATACACTGATGATTTGTTAATTACATCAAAGTCAAAAGAAGGGTGTAAATATGATATGATGCTTTGTTAAATTTCCCAGGACGTATAGGCCCTTATTACAACATTGGCGGTAAAAGCCGCTTACCGCCGTGCAGAAGGCCGGCAACACACTGCCGCGGCCGCAGAATTCCGCAACAGCTATAATGACCCACAGCACGGAATCCGCCAAAATTCAGACACCCACACAAGTCCGCCACACCAAAGGTCAGTGATAAACTGGCGAAAACAAAACCTCCACCGTCACGCCAACAGAAATACGCCCACACTATCGCGACACACGAATCCACGCGGCGGTCTTTCAACCGCGGTATTCCATTGGTGGTACACACCGCCGCGCTCAAAATACACACACATTTACAAAACACAGCCACATTGGACAATTCGAAATACGCACACCTGATACACATACACACACCACTCCCACACACACAATACAATATTAAACACACACCCACATCACCCACAAACCCTCGCTACCAAAGATACCGAAAGAAGGCCAGAGAGAGAGACACCACAAACAACTACCAAGCATCCACAGGCACACAATACCATCATCCACATCACTTCCACGCACCTCACACAACACACCACTAAATATCACCCCACTTATCACTATAAACACCACCCCACACATCACCAACACCACCCCATGGCATGGCAAAGACACCCCAGGTTCTCGGAGGAGGAGCTCTGGGTCATGGTGGAGGAAATCGTCCGGGTAGAGCAACAGCTATTCGGATCACAGGTGCAGCACACCTCCATAGCTAGGAAGATGGAGCTATGACGAAGAATAGTGGACAGGGTTAACGCAGTGGGACAGCACCCAAGAAATTGGGATGACATCAGGAAGAGGTGGAACGACCTACTGGGGAAGGTGCGTTCTGTGGTCTCAAGACACCACCTTGCGGTTCAGTGGACTGGCGGCGGACCCCCACATCCTCACCCACAACTAACAACATGGGAGGAGCAGGTCTTGGCAATTCTGCATCCTGAGGGTCTCGCAGGAGTAGATGGAGGAATGGACTCTGGTAAGTCAAAGCTTTACTATTACATCCCCCCGACCTGCATGCTATCACATACCCCCAACCCCGCCCTCACCCCATCACCCCAACACCTCACAAATGTCCCACTATCACAACCCACCCATCCCAACACCAAGCCCTGCATGCAACAACAAAGCATGGACACCCCTCACCAAAGCATGGCCACTGCACATACCCATACACCCCCCTAAACCACCATCACACAAGGTCCCACACAGGAATGCAAGCACTGGGCTACACGGTCTCCCACCTATTACACACCATGACACACACAGATGTAATAAACATCCTTTTATTCCCCTGCCTGACCCCTACCCAACGTCACCGGACAGGAAGGTCCACACATGTCCACACCACCAACAGAGGAGGCCCACAGTGATGACAGCAGATCTGTCCAACTGGATCCAGATGACCGGCCCATCGGGGACCTCGGGACAGTCGGTTCCCCTAACACAGTCACAGGCCACTACAGACCTTCCCCCCTCTGGAAACACCAGCACAGCACCCACTCAGCAGGCCCATACCTCTGTCCCCAGGACACGTCAAGCAGCAGTGTGTCCACCACTACAGGGAACCCAGGCTAACCCACCACCCCAACAACAACAGGGACCTGGGGGCAGTGGCAGTGGGCACATGGTCCAGGAGACGGAGGCCCAGGAACACAGGGGAAATGGGAGGGCTGCTGTGCGACAGGGGGAGGACAGGCCAAGGGAACCCACTCTCCGCGAGGCCCTCTCCTTCATCATGGGAGCCTACCACCACTCCCAGGAGACGATGGCAACGGTACTGGTCAAGTTTCAGGAGACCCAGCGCCAGCAGGAGGAACAGTATTTGGGCTCCAGGGAGGAACTCAGAACCATCAATTCCACCCTGGGCACCATCGTAGGGGTGCTGAAGGAAGTACTCAACACCAGGAGGGACACTGTGGCACAACAAGGGGCCCCTGAAACTAGCCTGGACGATGAACTGCCCACCACCTCCGCTGGCGCTAGTGGACAGGAGGCACCGCCACAGGACCACCACACCAGCACCCCACCCCTTGCAGAGGGAGAACCACCAGGCAAACGGTCCCTGAGATCCAGGACAAAGACAGAGAATGATGCCAAGACCCCTGCCAAGAAATGAGACCACCCTGAATGTCATCTTTCTGTCCCACTTTGTCACCCTGTCCATCCTCAAACTGCCCAGCTCCACTTCCTATGCCCATTTGGGCAATGCACCTGTGAGACTAATAGACTGGACTCTGCCATGGACATTCCTCCACCATCAACCCTCACCATTTTACAAACCCCTCCACTTATTTGCACAGAAATAAACACACTTCAGTCACAAAACAATCTGGAGTCAGTCTGTGATTTTGAAAAGTGTATTAGCAATTACAGTGACAAAATGCTCTTTTAATTGTAATGTCAACATACCTATGTCACACAGCTCTAGTCAATGAGGAAACAAAGCAGATGTCACACTGTGGGACACACATCTGTGAAATCGTAAGGGAAAGTGACAACTCAGTGACCATACACTGGGTGAAAACGACAGACAGTAGAGAGGTAGTAGTGTTAAAGTACATGTAGTAGGCAGGTCTGTATTCTTACCTGTGTCTCACTGGAAATATTGCAGGATCACCTAGACCCTGTTGTCCATGTCCTCTTCTTCTGCTTCCTCATCTTCACTGTTCACAGGCTTCACAGCTGCTGTCCATGTCCTCTTCTTCTGCTTCCTCATCCTCACTGTCCACAGGCTCCACAGCTGCAACGACACCGCCATCTGGACCATCCTCCTGCAGAAAAGGCACCTGTCGTCGCAAAGCTAAGTTGTGAAGCATACAGCAGGCCACGATGATCTGGCACACCTTCTTTGGTGAGTAGAGTAGGGATCTACCTGTCATATGGAGGCACCTGAACCTGGCCTTCAGGAGGCCGAAGGTCCTCTCTATAATCCTCCTAGTTTGCCCATGGGCCTCATTGTAGCGTTCCTCTGCCCTTGTCCTGGGATTCCTCACTGGGGTCAGTAGCCATGACAGGTTGGGGTAACCAGGGTCACCTGCAAATGGCGAGGGACAACTGATAGACACACACTAACCTCTAGGGATATCCCCAGACCCAGACAACCATTCCCACTGACTTGCTTCCAGGTGCTCACCTAATAGCCACACACGGTGCCTCTGGAGATGACCCATCACATAAGGGATGCTGCTATTCCGCAGGATGTAGGCATCATGCACTGAGCCAGGGAACTTGGCATTCACATGGGAGATGTACTGGCCTGTCAAACACAGCATCTGCACATTCATTGAATGATGACTCTTCCGATTGCTGTACACCTGTTCACTCATGCAGGGGGGGACCAAAGCCATATAGGTCACATCAATGGCACCTATGATGTTGGGGATATGTCCCAGGGCATAGAAGTCACCTTTCACTGTAGGCAAATCCTCCACCTGAGGGAAAACGATGTAGCTCCACGTGTTTCAGCAGGGCATACAACACTCTGGACAACACGCTGGAAAACGTAGGCTGGGACATCCCTGATGCTATGGCCACTGTTGTTTGAAATGACCCAATTGCAAGGAAATGGAGTACTGACAGCACCTGCACTTGAGGGGGATTCCTGTGGGATGGCGGATACCTGACATCAGCTCTGGCTCCAGCTGGGCACAGAGTTCCTGGATTGTGGCGCGGTCAAGCCTGTAGGTAATGATCACATGTCTTTCCTCCATTGTCGACAAGTCCACCAGCGGTCTGTACACCGGAGGATGCTGCTATCTCCTCACCTGCCCCAGCGGACGGTGCCTATGAAGGACAACAGCGAGCACAGAGTCAACCAACTCAGAGGTTCGTACCCACAGCTTACACAGAACACTAATCATAATCCAAAAATTGGCCTGTATGTGTATTGAGGCTAGGCCTAGGTATGTGTGACGCAATAAAAAATGAAGCCATGTGGGCCCCTGAAATGGCGGCTGTCTGACCTGTAAAGTGGGACAATGAGATGTGAGGTAACTGCACTGGCGTTGAACACCGTCGCAGTAGGCGGTTGAAGATCGCGCCGCAATGCTACATTGGCTAACATTGGACCCTATGGGTCCCAGGAGCCAATGACGATGTATGCCGAAGGTACGCACCGCCGCAGACTTGACCGCCATTTTCTATCTGTTCATTCACTCGATACCTGATCTTCGACAGGAGCGGTACAACACTGCAAGTGCTGCTGTGACCTCGGTCTGGAAGAGACAATGGCTCGAGTGTCTGGGGAAAGGGCCCCTGCCTTCACATCGGAGTAGTTGGAGAAACTCGTGGATGGGGTCCTCCCCCAGTACACGCTAATCTACGGTCCTCCAGACAAACAGGTAAGTACACTGGGAGCATGCTGTATGGGCTATGCCTGTGTGGAGTGGGGTGGATGAAAGATGGGGGGGAGATTGAGGCGTGCATGAAACGACGATGAGTGTATGTGCCACATGGCAAAGGTAGGGATGGGGGCCAATGACTGTGACGGTGCATTTGGTAATAACTTTTCTCTTCACCCTGTACAATTCATGTAGGTCAGCACCCACCAGAAAAAAGATATTTAGCGTGCCATCTCCAAGGAAGTTCGGACCCTGGGGTCTACCACAGACAGAGCACCCACTGCCGTAAAAGATGGGAGGTCATTCGCCGCTGAAGCAAGAAGACGGCAGAGGCTCAGCTGGGGATGGCCTCCCAACGTGGGAGGGGTGCCCGTCGCACCATGACTCCCCTGATGTTCAGGATCCTGGTGGTGGTGTAGCCGGAGTTGGATGGTCTCTTGGGGGCATCACAGCAGCCACAAGGGGGTGAGTACACTCTCATCCTGCTGATTTTGCGTGCAGTGGAGGTGTCTGGGTGGGGGAGGTGGGCTGTGGGTTTCCCTAGGCCAGGGCGAGTTTAGCAGGCAAGGTCCCTCCGTAATGCAGGCCATGTGGCACCCCACCCCATCTGTGTACAGTGCCAAGTACACCTAGTCATGCTCCTGTGTCATCCATGTGTGCAGATGTTGTCCATGTCCTTGTAGGCCATGTCCCAGGGATTGAACAGTGGAGCCCAAGTGCGCGGCGTAGTGCAGGGGGCTTCTGTGTCTGTCGTGTCCGCCAACTGTAGCGGTAATGCATGCAATCAACATGTCTTTCTTCTGTCGTCCCCCCGTCTTTGTGCACTCCCTGTTCTTCTGTGCATTAGCATCATCAGGCGGAGGAGCAGTGGCACCGGAGCAGGAGGGAGCTGCATCCCACATGGCCCTGGAGGGCGAGACTACGGACTCGGAGTTCACCAGTGGGACGGAGGGTGAGGGGAGATCCACGACGGGGACAGGAGCTGACACCAGTGACACAGACTCGTCCTCTGGTGGGAGCTCCCTTGTGGTGGCAGCAACATCTGTGCCCCCCGCATCTACAGGTACAGCCACCACCCCACCCTACCAGCACCGCCCTCCCAGCAGCCCATCAGCCTTTGCCCCGTGCCCGCTCACCCAGGAGGGTGGACATCACCTTCGCCCCAGGCACCTCAGGCCCTGCCCCAGTCACCACTGCTGCCCTCAGTGAGGAGGCCATTGACCTCCTCAGGTCCCTCACTGTTGGGCAGTCTACCATTTTGAATGCCATCCAGGGTGTAGAAAGGCAGTTGCAACAAACAAATGCATTCCTGGAGGACATTCATTCCGGTCAGGCGGCCCTTCAGCGAGCTTTTCAGACTCTGGCCTCAGCACTGATGGCAGCCATTGTTCCTGTGTCTAGCTTCCCCCCTCCAACTTCCTCAACCCAGACCCAATCCCCTCTACCTCAGCCTATCCCAAGCACACCTTCAGACCAGCATGTACACACGTCAACACACAAGGGAAGCTCTGGCAAACATAAGCACCACACATCCCACAGGCACTCATTCAAGTATCACACACATGCAGACACATCAACATATACTGCCTCCACTGTGCCCCCCTCCTCCTCGTCTCCCTCATCCCTCCCAGTCTTGTCTACACTCACACCTGCATACACTACATCTACAGCCACTACTGCCATCACAAGCACACACACCACCACACCCCGCTCACATGCAGTCACCGCCCCCACTGCCATTCACACGTCCCCTGTGTCCTCTCCCAGTGTATCTGTGACGCCAACTCCCAAGATACACAAACGCAAGCACACACCCACCCAACAGCCATCCGCCTCCAGCGCATGCACCTTCACCCAAAGTCACCAAATGAACACCTCCTACAACCACAACCTCTTCCTCCACTCCCAAACCCCCTCCAGCTACCTGTCCCAGTGTTTCCCAAAATCTTTTCCTATCCAACCTTGACCTCTTTCCCACACCTCCCCAACCCCGTCCATCTCCAACGGCCCGACTCTCCAGGTCCCAACTTAGCACCTCAGCCACAACATCTACGGGACTAGTGGTGCCTGTAGTCACCGGAATCTGGAGTGCACCGGCCACCATGGCAGCCAGTGTGGCACGGAGCCAAAGCAAGGACAGTCCCCCACCTGTGAAGCATCAAAAGTTGGCCAGTGCTCGGCGGGAGAGGGGGAAGACTCCAGCCACCAAAGCCGCTCCCAGGGGTACAGGTGGGAGTGTGGAATCTGCTGCGACACCTTCCAAGGTGGGGAGGGGCCACAAGAAAGTCAGCAGGTCTGGGAAGAGCAGCACGGAGGAGAAGACCGCCATCATCCCCGTTGCCCAGGAGGCCACCGCCTTCATCCCCGCTGCCCAAGAGGCCACCGCCATCATCCCCGCTGCCCAGGAGGCCACCGCCAGCACCTGCCCTGCTGCCCAAGAGGCCACCGCCATCATCCCCGCTGCCCAGGAGGCCACCGCCATCACCTGCTCTGCTGCCCAAGAGGCCACCGCCATCATCCCCGCTGCCCAAGAGGCCACCGCCACCAGCCCCGCTGGGCCAGAGAGGACCGCCAGCAACAGCCCCGCTGGGCCAGAGTGGACCGCCAGCACCAGCCCCGCTGGGCCAGAGAGGACCACCAGCCCCAGCCCTGCTGGGCCAGACACGACTGCCAGCACCAGCCCCGCTGGGCCATGAAGGACCGCCAGCACCAGCCCCGCTGGGCCAGACACGACCGCCAGCACCAGCCCCGCTGGGCCATGAAGGACCGCCAGCACCAGCCCCGCTGGGCCATGAAGGACCGCCAGCAGCTGAGGCACTGCAAAGGACCCCTGCCACCACAAGCACCGCTGAACAGGGCACCGCTGCAACAAGCACCACTGAACAGGGCACCGCTGCAACAAGCACCGCTGAACAGGGCACCGCCGCAACAAGCACCGCTGAACAGGGCACCGCCGCCACATGCACCACTGAACAGGGCACCGCCGCCACATGCACCGCTGGCCCATGAGCGCCAAGGGCACTGACGCTACTGAGTCCGTCACAAGCAGGATGAAGCACTCTGGGCACCAAGCCCCCTCCAGAACCAGTGGAGATTTACATCCACTACCTCAGTCCTTGGCCGGATGAAGCACTCTGGGCACAAAGCCCCCTCAAGAACCAGTGGAGAAAGGCATCCACTACCTCAGTCCTTGGCAGGATGAAGCACTGTGGGCACAAAGCCCCCTCCAGAACCAGTCGAGAAAGGCATCCACTACCTGAGTCCTTGGCAGGATGAAGCACTCTGGGCACCAAGCCCCCTCCAGAACCAGTGGAGAAAGGCATCCACTACCTCAGTCCTTGGAAGGATGAAGCACTCTGAGCACAAAGCCCCCTCCAGAACCAGTGGAGAAAGGCATCCACTTGAGAGACTGTGGCTTTGCACTCCCCAGGATTTGCATTCTTCTGGGGGGGTAGGGGGGTGTAACTGTAATGTATCATGCTGTCTTAGTGTATGTGTTGTGGTGGGTGAGGGTGGGGGTGGGGGTGTTGCGTGTGTGTGTTCCTGCTTTTTCCCTCCACCCTCCCCTGTGTCGTAGGTGCAGTACTCACCGTGGTCTTCGCCGCCGGCATTCGTGCTCCTGGTAGAGGAGCAAGAAGATAAGGGCTGGCAGGATCTGCAGCTCTGGTTCCATGGCGTCCGGATTCCTCGTGTGGTGTGTAGAGGTGAGCGTTTTCCCTTCGAAGTCGTGTTTCCGCCGTGTTTTTGTCCGCGTTGAATCCGCCCCGGAAAAGGTGGCGGATTGGTAGGTTGTGATACTGTGGGCGGTACTTTGTCCTCCGCCTGTCTGTTGGCGGTGACCGCCGCGCTGTTTGTTTGTACCGCCATGGCGGTCGGAGTGTTAAAGTGGCTTTCTTTGTTGGCGGTTTCCGCCACGGTCGTAATTCCAATTTTTTTACCGCCGGCCTTCTGGCGGTCTTACCGCCGATTTAACACCGTCCGCCACGGTTGTAATGAACACCATAGTGTCCCCGGCTAAATTGCAATATTGCCAGAAAGAAGTGAAATACTTGGGTCATCTGATTGAAAAAGGAACTAGGAAAAGTTCCAGAGAGAGAGTAGCTACAATTTTGCAAAGGAAAGTACTGAGTTCACAAAAAGATGTGAGGATATCTTCAGGAAGGGTTGGCTACTGTCGCCAGTGGATCTAGAATTTTTTGGTTCTTTTAAAACCCCTACAAAAGCTGACTCATAAAGATGTTTCTGATCCTGTATCAATGGATGCAGCTTGTATGAAAGCATTCAATGATCTGAAAGAATGTTTGTGTGGAACTCCAGCTTTAGGTATGCCTGACTACACCAAACCTTTCATACTGTTTTGTCATGAACGTGATGCACGTTCTTTGTCTGTCTTAACTCAGACTCATGGCTGTGTAAATTACCCAGTGGCATATATTTTAAACACTTTGAATTTGGTCGCAGCAGCCTTACCAGGATGTTTGCGGTCCGTTGCAGCAGCTGAGCAGAGCCTCGCTCAGAGCGAGAGCATTGTGGGGTTATCCCCTATTATGGTACCACATTCTATTGAGATTTTGCTTACCCTGTCTAAGACACAATATCTGACCAGCTCTAGGCTGACCAGATATTGCCCGCAATCTTGGGGTCTCTGAATGTTACAATTAAGTGATGTACAGTGCTTAACCCAGCAACCTTACTACTTATCGAGAATACTTTCTCTGACAAATTGAAGGATACAGAACATGATTGTCTGGAAATTACAGAGTTTTGCACAAAACCCAGAGCTGATATTAGAGATACTTGCTTGGAAGAAAATGACCAAATTATTTTTGTTAATGGTTCCTGCCTGAGAGATAATGTCGGCATATTAAGAGCAGGATATGCAGTGTGTACTGTCACTGGCATACTGGAAGCATTATGACTTTGAGGAATGTTTTCTTCACAAGTGGCGGAATTAGTAGCTCTTACTAGAGCCTGCCACATTTCAAATCAAATGAAAATGACAATTTACACAGACAGTCAATATGGATTCGGCCTTGTGCATGACTTTGGTCAAATATGGTCACAGAGAGGTTTCTTGACCTTTTCTGGTTCACCAATAAGGAATGGTGAGACAATTCATGAGTTGTTACAAGCCATTCAAAATCCCAAAAAGGTTGCTGTGGTGAAATGCAGTGTACATCAGAGATCACAAGATTATGGGGCTCATTCTGAGCCCGGCGGGCGGCGGGAGCCGCCCGCCTGGAGGGAGCCGCCAAATGGCCGCTACCGCGGAGGCCATTCTGGCTTTCCCGCTGGGCTGGCGGGCGACCGCCAGAGGGCCGCCCGCCAGCCCAGTGGGAAACCCCTCCCCACGAGGAAGCCGGCTCCGAATGGAGCCGGCGGAGTGGGTATGTGCGACGGGTGCAGTGGCACCCGTCGCGTATTTCAGTGTCTGCAAAGCAGACACTGAAATACAAAGTGGGGCCCTCTTATGGGGGCCCCTGCAGTGCCCATGCCATTGGCATGGGCACTGCAGGGGCCCCCAGGGGCCCCACGACACCCCTCACTGCCATCCTGTTCCTGGCGGTCGGAGCCGCCAGGAACAGGATGGCGGTGAGGGGGTCGGAATCCCCCATGGCGGCGCAGCAAGCTGCGCCGCCATGGGGGATTCCCAGGGCAGCGGAAAACCGGCGGGAGACCGCCGGTTTTCCTTGTCTGACCGCGGCCAAACCGCCACGGTCAGAATGCCCTGCGGGGCACCGCCAGCCTGTTGGCGGTGCTCCCGCATCCCCGGCCCCGGCGGTCCTTGACCGCCGGGGTCGGAATGACCCCCTATGTCTCATTGAGAAATACATATGCAGATCAAGTCACAAAGTTTTGTGCATTGAACGGCATATCCTTCAAAGGAAACTGGGAATTGTTGCCTGAAAATAATGAGGTCTATGCAAGTTTTACCATACAAAATATTGACACTTTGAAAGAGTTAAAGGCTCTCCAAGCTAACGTTCCCAAAGAGGAGCGCAGAGATTGGATGAAGGCAAAATGTGTCCAAAGAGATGACAATGTTTGGGTTACAGGAGAAGGGAAGGTAGCTCTGCCAAATAGTCTACTGACTCAAATGGCTAGATACTATCATGGACACGTAGGTAGAGATGCTGTGGTCCGCTGATTCAAGCAGCATTGGTTCAATCCAATGTTTAAACAGGTTGCTGAAGCAATTTGTCTTAGGTGCATTGTTTGTCAACAAATGAATAATGGCAAAGGGACAGTGGTGAATATGGGACATATATGCATTTCTGGAAGACCATTTAGCAGAATGAGGATGGATTTCATTGAGATGCCTGCGTGTGCTGGTTTGAAATATGTGTTGGTGATTGTGTGCATTTTCATTCATTGGATTGAGGCTTACCCTACAAGGAGAAATTACAGTCTTATATTAGCAAAGTTTTGGTTTCCCAGTCTCTTTGGAATCAGATAGTCGAAGACCCTTCAACAATGAAGTGATTAAGTTTCTATGTTCAACCTTAGACATTGAACAGAGACACCATTGTAGTTACCACCCAGAAGCTTCAGGACTCGTTGAGCAGATGAATTGCACTCTGAAATTGAGACTGGCAAAAATGTGTGCATCCACTAATTTGAAATGGTCAGATGCTTTACCGTTGGTTCTAATGTCAATGAGAAGCACCCCTGACAAGAAAATAGGACTGTCACCCCATGAAATCCTCATAGTGAGAGCAATGAGATTGCCAGCTGTACCTGCAAATGCTCTTGTGAACATTACAGATGAAATGGTGTTAGACTACTGCAAGGGTCTAGCTGATATGGTACGATCTTTCTCTCATCAGGTAGAAGCTACCACACTTAAAGCACCCCAGGGCCAAGGATACAACCTGAAGGCTGGTGATTGGGTTGTGATCTGAAAGCATGTGAGAAAATCATGTTTGGAACCACGGTGGAAGGGACCCTAAGAGGTGATATTAATAACAACTACAGCTGTAAAGTAGGTAGGGCTCCAAAACTGGATCCACACAAGTCACACTCAGAAAGTAAATAATCCAACAGAGCAAAAAGAAGAGCTGTTCAGATTACCTGCACCTAAGTGTATTCCACATGAAGGAAGAGAAAGAGACGAGCTGGAGGCTGCACTTGAAAATGCTCCAGTCAACTTACCCACTCCATTGTCAGATGAAGTGGAGGGTTTCCTGGAAGATGAGGGTGAATCATCCTCGAATTAAACAGTAAGAGAACTGGTGCATAGAGAACAAGACAGAGTACCGGTCCAGAGAAAACCTGCTCAGAGGAGGGTGTTCTCAGAAGCAGATGGCCTGACAATCCAGACTGAACAAGTGACTGACCCTAATGGAAAGGGAGTTGAGAAAGATCCAAGCCAAGAGGGTTTGACTCCTCCTGAACCAGCTGGGGGAACTTAAAAGGAGAAGATTTGAGTTCAATTCTGAAAAGAGCATTTACGAGAAAACCTCTGAAACTAGCTCAGAGACAGGGAAGATTAACGTGGGGCCACCAATTCGGGAAGAAAACGAGTTAAAGAGAGAAGAAGATCTGAGTGAAGGAGAAGCAAACAGTGGTCGAAGATTGAAAAGGAAAAGAGTTGCCAGTAAAAGATACTCTGGTCCTGAATGGGCATATGCAACTACTAATGAATGGCAAGAAGAATGTTTGATTTTTTTTTTGACAGAGACATTCCAGGCCTATATTTTGGCACATGAAGAAACTGATGAAGATTTGTTGAGAAAAATTGTGAAAATTTGAAAAGGAAGATGAAAAGACTTTGTTGAATAAGCCTGAAAAGACTTTGATAACCTAATTTGACAAGCTGCTAAACTGATTTTGACAACTTCTACCGAACTTTGACAAAGGGACCTTATAGTGTGAATTAACTTATTTAAAAAACCAATTAGGGGGGATTGATGATAGAAGATTGAAAATTGGAGAATTCAACATTTTTTCCTTTTTGTTTTTATTTTGATTTTTGATGCATAGCCATACTTTTGTTTTTGCTTTTACTTTTGATTCTTTACAGACCATTGGAAGCTCTAGCAGGCAACACTCTAAGAACAGATGCTGTAAATTCATAGGTATTGGTTTGGCTATTTTTGTTATTGATTATGAGTGTGAATATCTTTGATTCAAATGGAGCCAACCATACCACAGTTAAACATACAATTTCCACATCTTCAGATTAATTCCTTCTCCTTCAGCAAGAGATAAGTTTAGAATAGATGGAAAACACACGAAGAAAAATAACTTTCTTCTTTTCTCTTCTATTGCTTATTGTGGGAGTATGTTGACACTATGGATGTGAGCGATTGCTATGTTTGTACGCAGAATCCAACTTCTGTTGAGGTTAGAATTTCATATCACAGACTGCCATTAACTTAAGGCATGACTTGTAGTCTTTTACTAACAAGGTTCTATAATCAAGAGAGTATTCCGTATTTCTACTCAAATTATGATCTTGTGTTTTCCTTTGTACTCATAATCAGATTTTGAGTAGAGTAGCTAAGGATAATGACATAGCTTTAGTAGGAGAATTCTTTGAACCTACATTAACCTTTGGAACAGTGTATGCACACCGTAATAACCTAAGCTGCTTACTAACACCTGTTGAAAAGAGCTTCTTAGAGAACACTGAGGAAAGGAGAAGGGTAATGATAGCTAAGATAGATAAGGGAATAGTTCAACGAAGCCCTGGAACTGATCATGCCTAAGCTGACATCACTAAACAAGGGAAGTTAGCTTTAAATGCAGAACATGTAGGCAAGCTTTGTATATATAGGCTGCAATCTTATTTTGATAAAATATATGTGGGAACGAGTGAATGTAGACATGTGTTTTTGTTTCAGAGTAAATGGACATTTTTGCTGAATGGTCAAGATCCTTCGATGCCTGGTATCTATTCCATTTTTTGGGAAAAATGCCTATTACCGTGTTCCTAGAGGATGATATGGCACATGTTATTTGTGAATAGTCTTCCCGAAAATGTACCAACTGGACGACTTGAGTAAATTCCGTAAATTTACAGAATTACAACCTAGACAGAAGCGAGAATCAGTTTCTAGCATTGCGGGTGACATATTTGGAGCAATATTTACTTCAGTGGAAGTTGTTCTGAATTAAATGAAAATACAAAGGTTGCCTGCAGTAGTAGATAACATGTTAACAGATTTTTCAGGAGCTAGTCTCCTCTTGGATACTGAAATGGCTGCGACAAGAGCTATGACTTTTCAGAAACTCGTTGCGTTAGACATTCTTTTAGCAAAAGAGGGCAAAGTTTGTAAATTGCTTAGTCCGCGTCACTGTTGTTCATACATACCGGACAACAGCATATTAGTTAGAAGTTTGATTAATAATTTAATGAAACATGCATCAGAACTAAAATAATTAACTGATATTTGGGAACAGGAAGGCAAGGGAATTGTATAAATTGGAAATTGGACTGGCAACCTAGTAGAAGGGATTATATTAAAATTAGTAAAATTAATTTCAACTATTATGTTTTGTTTAATTGGAATTTGGGGAATGTATAACTTATTTCAAATGAGCAAAAGAAACAGATTTGAAAAGAGTCAGAAGAGGGTAGATACTCAAATGGTAAAACGTTGTGGGAAAAATTCAAGAAGAAAGAAAAGTTTTTAAAATGTGGATGAAATTAGGTTTTAAATTGTGCATTGAAAGAAATAAATTTATTTGGGGATTTTGTGTGATGACATATATAGTCATCAGAGGAGGGATTGTGAGAGCTGAAAAATAATAAGAATAATTTGTCTTTACATAATCATACTTCTGTACTGATGTGTGAAATACTTTGACTGTAAAAATGTATGTAAACATAGAAAGTGCCCTTTTGATTGTCCGCCATAATGGGAAAGGCCTGCACATGTTTTCTAATGTTGTATTAACGATGTAATGAAAAATTTTCTGTCTCTTTAAGAACATGTTCTCTGCTAAAATAAATGCTGAAATAATATGAGCATTTCTTATCCTCTGCCGGGCCTCAAGCAGGCAAGGCCACAGTGTGAAGTTATCTAACACTTGGGCCCATAGTTATACTTTTTGACGCACAACTGCTCCAACGCAGTTGTGCGTCAAAACTTTTACCGCCGGCTAACGCCATTCCAAAGCGCCATGCGGGCGCCTTATTTATTGAATGACGTTAGCCGGCGCTGCGGAAAGGTGTGCGTCAAAAAAAATGACTCACACCAGGCAGCGCCGGCGTAGGGGAAAATGGAGGTTGGGCGTCAAAAAATGGGGCAAGTCAGGTCTGAGGCAAAATTCAGGCCTCAACCCGATTTGCGCCATTTATTTTGACGCCCAACCCCCATTGAAATGACTCCTGTCTTAGCAAAGACAGGAGTCATGCCCCCTTGCCCAATGGCCATGCCCAGGGGACTTATGTCCCCTGGGCATGGTCATTGGGCATAGTGGCATGTAGGGGGGCCCAAATCAGGCCCCCCTATGCCACAAAAAAATACGAAAAAAAATACTTACCCCAACTTACCTTTACTTCCCTGGGATGGGTCCCTGCATCCTTGGGTGTCCTCCTGGGGTGGGCAAGGGTGGCAGGGGGTGTCCCTGGGGGCATGGGAGGGCTCCTCTGGGTTCCTTCCGAGCCCACAGGTCCCTTAACGCCTTCCCTGACCCAGGCGTTAAAAAACGGCGCCCATCAGGCTGGGCGCCGTTTTTTAAGGCCTGCCCCCTCCTGTGCGCCAAAATGACGTCACAGTATAAATATGGAGCACAGGCCTTAAAGTCATTTTTTGGAAGGGAACGCCAACCTTGCATATAATTAACGCAAGGCTGGTTCCCCCTTCCAAAAAATGATGCACATGGTGGAACTTTGACGCCCGCGGGGTCGGACGTCAAAGTATAAATATGGGGCAGGGTTTGCGCCGATTGTGCGTCAAACATTTTGACGCACATTCGGCGCATACTGAGTATAAATATGCCCCTTGGTGTTCTTACAGTTGAAACAGTTGTATGTTTTCACGTCCGTTATTTAACAGACTTCACTCATTGAATACACATATTTGTCTGTAGTTATGCTTCTAACCCATGTGTTTGGAAATGGTGCAACAAAAATGTTTCCACATCTTTGTAACTACTGTCTCATAGAAGAAAATCCGGAAGCTGCCATACAAAAGGGCCTACAAATGCAGCTGGAGAAGGAAGTGTACAAGATACATTTTGTAAAAGTTTGAATTATGCAGGAGGAGCAGAAGACAATGAGTATTCTTAAATGTAACATTTTATGCAATTTTAATATCTAATGTCTTTGTAATTGGATGTTTCTTCTTATTATTATGTTTTTATCCAATGAAATTGTTTATAATTTTAATTTAATGTTCAGTCATCATTGGTTTGGGGCTCTTACTTTTCTGGTTTTCAGAGACTTCACTTCGTGCACTTGGTTTGATCCGTCACTTTGACATTTCATGCTTTGCCAGTCAGTCTACTGAAATTCTGGTGGGTTATTGTTTTCTAATTTTACCATGTCTGTCAATACTGAACAAATGCTTTGATAGTTTAGTAATATTACAGTCCAAACTCCAAGCCGTCCCTCTACCTTGTTCCTGTTATGATGCTGACGCTGTTGTCCTCCTGATGAAGTAGAAGTTGTTGCTGATTACCTTAGCGATTGAGTAAATGTATGAACTGTGCATTGTTATTGGTTTTTTTTTTTTCCAGGTACCAACTGCTACTGTTTTAGTACTGCTGCTGTTTTGATATCACCAGAGCCAGATGTTTTTTTAAATTCATGTTACTAAGGGGGTTATTCTAACTTTGGAGGAGTGTTAATCCGTCCCAAAAGTGACGGTAAAGTGACGGATATACCACCAGCCGTATTACGAGTTCCATAGGATATAATGGACTCGTAATACGGCTGGTGGTAAATCCGTCACTTTTCCGTCACTTTTGGGACGGATTAACACCTCCTCCAAAGTTAGAATAACCCCCTAAATCTTTTCTACGAAGCCCAACATGTTAGTGCTAATTAATGTTTAGTGAGGTGTTACTTCATATTCATGAATGGTCATTGACTTTTCGTTTGTTGATCCAATGTGTTCAATTTCGCTCACTCAGATTCTATTGCTATGGTTTTGTGTATTCTCTATTGAAATAATAATTTTCATTTTGTTGATTAAGCTTAGGGGTATTCGCCAACTCAATCAGCCTTTATTGTTTCTTTATAAGTATCAGTTGAACTTGAGAATAATATGCGTGACTTTAGCATTGTTAATATAGGGAAATAAATATTTGAACTTCTTAATAAGGTGGTGTGGTTATTAATGGTCGCATTGATCATGGTGTGTCTTCATTAGTTTTATAATGAAGGATAGCGCATTGTTTGATTTTTGATTTGATGCTTCTGACGTTTTCTTTAAAGCAGATTTGTTTTGGTGCATCGAGCTATAGCATGAAACCTGCTATCTAGTCTGTTGTGACTAAAATACAGCCAAGGTTTCTGCTTTAACAGTGGTCAGACCACTAGGGAACTGCTGCGACTGCCAGGAACATGGTTAGCGAAAGGGTGGCAGCGGTCAACGTTGTGGTTAGCCACTGCGGCGCTGAGTTCAGCACCGCTGTGTAATCATGAGTACAGTTTCCTCAAGACTTTTCATGGATGGGACCCCACCATGAAAAGGCTGTTTGAAAGCCAGTGCTGGGTCCCCCTGCCCAGCACGCTCAGAATGCACACTGTCTGCTAAGGCACACAGTATGTATTCCGAGGATGCTGGGAGAACCCTCTGTGGGACGGCATTGTCCTCAGCTGAGGCCAAATACTGCTGCACAGTTTCCACTGGGATGACCGGTGGCAACCTCAGATTTCTGAGGTTTTTGCGGTCAGCCCAATGGAAATCTTGTAATCGGCCTGGGGGAGACAGCCAGCTCCATGGCGGTCTGCTCCACATAGGGCTGGCAGGCCCATAGTCAGCCCGCCAACCTTCCGTGAGGCCCTCAGTTTTTATCTCTCCCTCCAAACACAGGTGTGAACAGAACTCCTTTGCCTCAGTTTCAAAATAAGAAGAAGTTTTTTTAATCAGGCAATTCAAGGTCTCCAAATGAACACTGCTGTGATTCCCGTTCCTCAGGAGGAGAAAATGCAAAGGAGTGTATTTGCTCATGTTCTTAGTCCCCAAAGATACGCGGGTGACAATACATGGTGGTGACCAACTTGAAGGAAGTGAACAAGTATGTCAATGTGATTCTTTTCAAAATGTAACTCTTCAAAAAATAATTTCATGAATTTAACAGGGGACTTTATGATTATGCTTCTACTAATAGCAATCAAACATCAGACATTTCTATCTTTCTACATTTTGGAAGGTCACTTCCAGTTCCAATTACTCCCATTTAGTCCCTGATCAGTTTCCAGGATGTTCATGAAGATAGTAGCACTTCTGGAGGCTAAACTCCATCTTCAAGGCTGATCAATTTGTCCATAGGTGGATGATTGGCTCTCCATGCACCAATGAAAATTAAGATCCTAGAGAGACTGAAGCAACATCAGGGTGTCTGCCTACACAGTACCAAGTGTCATATGACACCAACTCAAGGTTTGGCCATGTTTGGGGCACACTTCTGGACAGATCTGAAATGGTTTTGCTGCTATAATCCAGAGGAATGCAGATCCATAATTTAAAGACTTCTCATCTGGATCTGCAACAAGCTCCAACAATGATTAGTTTCAGAATACAGGGACACATGCAGATCAACTTTCCCTTGGGCTTTCCCGAATCTTCATCCTTCGTTGAAGCACATGAGAAAACTTTGGGTACCAGCTACATAGGCTTACTAAACTATCTCAGAATATCAGAATAGATCTGCTCCGGTGGTTGAATCAAACAAAACCTCCAAATGGGATTACCTTTGTTCCTGATCTAGTGAGCTGGCAGCTCACTATGGTATGGAGCCACTCTGGAAACCGTACTGATTCAGTGATGGTGGTCCTTCTCAAAGATGCAGACACACTTCCTACTATAAGGAGTTGACAACCATTTTGAAAGCATTCAGAATTTTTGAATATCACATTGAGATTCATCATGCAAAAATAAAATCAGACAATATAGTGATTGCATCCTGTGATATAATGATTGCAAGTTTGATGCAATTGGGCTCTTGAACCAGCTTGCTGAAAATGGGCGTAAGGTCTCACCTACAAACATGCAGTATGGGCAGAGGGAAGTGATTTACCTTGGTCACTACATTTAGAAAGGGGCAAGAAAAGCACCCAAAGAATCTGTTTCTATAATCCTGAAAATAAATCCTCCAACTACCCACAGAGATGTGAGAATGTTTTTGGGAAAAGTTCACTAATATCATCAATGAATTCCATACTTTTTCCTGATTGCAACGCCTTTAGTAAGGGTTACTCACAGTGACACAGTGGATCTTTTCCTATTTAATGAAGATTGCATAAGTGCCTTCCTATACATCATAGAAAAACTCTGTAGTATACCAATTGTAGGAATTCATAAGGATTATTTTCTGTAGTGTCACAAAAAAGATGGAAGTGCACTTTCTGTTATCATGCAAGAATGTGGTAAAGTTCCCTGTCGCTTATGTCTCTGCTACATTAGATCCAGAAGCCACAGTTCTTCCTAGTTGCCTGAAATCTATAGTCACTCTTTGTCTGGCAATAGAGCAGAAGATTATAGGAATTTGATGAGTTATACACTTATTGTGCTAATCTAACATTCATTTGAGGATTTACTGACTCGTACACAGACTCAGCATGTTACAAACAGCTGCCTGACAAAACGGAGCAAACAATGCTGACTGCTGATAACATTTTAATTAGGAGATGGTGTAATACAGTGAATTGTGCAGGGCTGCTGTCTATTCCAAACAATGATGAAGATGATTAAGAACCAGATTACAATTGCACCAATATAGCACTATTGTTTACCATACCAAAACCAGATATAAAAATACTCTGAATAATGAGTCTGATCAAACTGTGTTTGTGGACGATCTTGTCTGAGAGACAATCATGGAATATTAAGAGCAACTAATACAGTCTGCTCTATTTCTAAAATTGCTGAAGCATCATACTTGTCAAATGTACCTTCAGCACAAGTAGCATAACTAATTCCTGACAAGAACGTGCTGTCTGGCTAATTAACTGAGTGTGATAATTTACAAAGCCAGCCAGTATGAAGTGGAGTGGTAGATGATTTTGGTCAACTGTGGTCACAAAGAGTTTCATTACAGCCTCTGGTACTCCACTTGGTTACGGAACATACATTTTGACTTTATTAGAAGCCCTACAACAACATAAAGACATTTTGTTTGTAAAGGGTATAGCTCATATATCTGGTGAGGAAATGGTCACCACGGACAATAACTATGCAGATCAGGTTGTTAGGTAGGCTCATTAAATATGACAGTTAACCAATTTTATCACTGACCACTCATGATGAAACTTCTGAGAATATTGTAACAGCTTTTAATATTGTATGCCCATCCACGGCCAAGGGGCATACATTAAACAATGTCTACAAAAAGCGCCCTCTGCAGGGATGATTCCATCATGCATGCACAGTTGCCCATAAAAAAATAAAACTAGCATTATCCAAAACCTCAGCTCAAAAGAAGATATTATGGCCCTCATTCCAACCCTGGCAGTCTCTGACCGCCAGGGCGGAGGGCAGCGGAAGCACCGCCAACAGGCTGGCGGTGCTTCCAGGGCTATTCTGACCGCGGCGGTAAAGCCGCGGTCAGAAAAGGGGAACCGGCGGTTTCCCGACGGTTTTCCCCTGCCCAGGGAATCCTCCATGGCGGCGCTGCTTGCAGCGCCGCCATGGGGATTCCGACCCCCTTCCCGCCAGCCTGTTTCTGGCGGTTTTCACCGCCAGAACCAGGATGGTGGGAACGGGTGTCGTGGGGCCCCTGGGGGCCCCTGCACTGCCCATGCCACTGGCATGGGCAGTGCAGGGGCCACCTAACAGGGCCCCATACAGATTTTCACTGTCTGCTTTGCAGACAGTGAAAATCGCGACGGGTGCCACTGCACCCGTCGCACCCCTGCAACTCCGCCGGCTCTATTCGGAGCCGGCTTCCTTGTTGCAGGGGCTTTCCCGCTGGGCCGGCGGGCGATCTTCTGGTGATCACCCGCCGGCCCAGCGGGAAAGTCAAAATGACCCCCGCGGTCTTTCGGCGGTTTCCGACCGGCGGGCGGTGCCCGCCGCCCGCCGAAGTCGGAATGAGGGCCTATGTGTACTTGGAGTTTCATTGAAGAAATCCTTAAGGCTAGGGAATCCGAGCTTAGAAGGGAGTGTGGGAGAAGTAAGAAAAGGCAGCTACCTTGAGGGATAGTGCAGATTTTTAGAAGGGCGTAAATCAACCTTTCCTGTTCCTGTATGAAAAAACTTTAATGCACTCCATGTACCTGTTCAAGGCTGGGTGGATTATTTCACTACCATTTTTGACCCAGTCAATAGGAATGTTATTCCAGAAAACAGGGAAGTAGCACCCTGTGTATATGAGGCCCTTGCCCAATCCAGTGAAATTATTGAGGTTAGGGATGTAATTACTACATCAACATGAGTCCTCCTGGTAAAACACCCGGCCTGATGGAGTATCATTAGATCTATAGAGAGATAATGTTGCTGTTTGGGCTTCAATATTTGTCATTGTTTACAGAGTCTCAATAAAAGGGCAACTTCTACCATCCTGGAAGGAAGCAGTGGTTGTCCCCATTTTTTAAAAAGGGGAATAAACATTTTCTATGTTGCTATCATCCAATTCCTCTACTAGATTGCTCCATTAAGATACTAGGTAGGATACTGGCTGTCAAATTAGAGGCATGGAAGGTGGAAGACTAGGCCCTGCCCAGAGTGCAGTACGGTGTTTGGCCTGGGATAGGCACTGCGGAACACTGAGTAAATGTTCAACTTATAACTTGTAAATATGTCAAGGCCAGGAGGTAATCTATTCATCTTGCATTTATGGACCACTCCTGTGACTTTGACATGGTGAGCAGGGTGAAAATGGGAAAATATGAAGATCATAGTGAGTGATCAGGCCCTTATTGATTTAAAACAAAGGATGATTTGGGATACTGTGGCAAGGTTTAATATGGACCAGAGTGATACACTTTCTCCCATAATTAAATCTTCATTAGGAGTCTGTCAAGGATGTGTGATGGCTTCATTACTCTTCCTTATCTGTGCCACATAGGGAAAGATTTACCTCAAATGAAATTGTGTGCAATACCATTTTTACTTTATGCCGATGACCGAGGTTTAATCACATATGGCCTACAGCTTCTTCTCGATGTCTTTTATGCTTTTATGGGGGCTGCATCTTAAAACCAAGCTTAGCAAATCATTTGCTATTAGCATAGGACCAAAAATATTAAAACAAAAACATTTCAATTAGGAGGTTCGGTAATCTCTAAAATAACAACGTTCACTTATTTAGGTTTTCCCCTTGACTCACAGTTAAACTCGAACAGCATGTTTAACACAAGGGTAGTAAATGCCAAAGAGCCTTAGAGTCAGTCTTTAGTTTTGCACGTTGACTCGGGCACAAACCTGTGAAAGAGTTATTTAATAGCTATAAAAGAAAGTGTGTTTCGTTGGTGGTGTATGGAGCTGGTGTTTGGGGTTACAAGGGTGCCAACCAATTACAACAGGTTGAAAATAAATTTCTATGCAGACTTCTGGCTGTTTTTCAATCTACACCATCCTTAATGTGTTATTCTGAGGTGGGATTGGATCCTCTGGTGAATAGGATAAAATCGAGCCCCTTGTACTTTAAATAAGAGTCTGGTGCGATCCCGAAGCCCACTCCACAAAGGAACTGCTGGCAGACTGTCTTGCTTTAGACAGCTCTACATCAATTCCCTTGATTAGGTACATCAAAAGTGTTTTTTATAAACCTGGGTTTACAGGAGTTGTTTTATAACCATCGGCCATAGTGGTACGAACAAAGGTGCAGGTGAAAAAAATGGTATTGGAAAGGCAAGCTAGACTTCACGATGAGAAAACTGATAAATTGTGTTTCAGTATTAATTACATTTAATGAAAGAGTCTCTGCCTTGTGAGTTTTATCTGGTTGGTGTTCTTAATATTAAGCATAGGTTTTATGCCATAAGATTTTGCTTTAACGTTATCCATTTTTAGTGGCATTTCTCAGACAGGCTGAATGGGAATCTTTGTTGCCAAAGTGCCCCTGTGATACTGTTTACCTTCAAAGCACCATGCACTTTATTCTTTTTTGTCAGCTGTATTCCTGCCCATGGAAGCGTTACCTTTACTTATCTCACAAACCATCAGTATTAGGCACCACAAGGAAGCTTTAATCTACCTGCAACAATTGAATAATTTGTTAGTATGTGTTCCAACTGTAAACTTTATTCGCTGTGCGTTGTTGATTAAAAATAGTTATGAAACTTTGTAAACTATTTTGTGATTTGATCTTTAGGTTTTTATTTGGTGAATAGTGCATGATGACTCATTTTATATGTGATTTTTTATTTTATTTTGTGTATTGTATTGTATGTGTGTGTGTGTGTGTGTAGGAACTGATTTTTTAATTGATATGCACTTTTATAGCTTTTTTAGCCGAATAAAGTTGGATGATGATGAGGTTGCTAGGCATTATGTTCTGGAAAAGGTAACGATCGGAGTTGCCATCAAGTACTTCTAGTGACAAACACTGATTTGACATGTGCTAGAATCCTACAGTGGATTAATGTAGCTCACTCAAAGAGAGTGACGTCTGCAGACGAGAAGCAGTGAATACAACCACTGATTCACAGTGTCAAACTTAAGTTTGCAGCGTGAATCCAGAGGTGGGAGAAAGAGAACCAGAGAGTTGTGAAGTAACTGAGAGAGGGGTGAAGGTAACAAAAATCAAAATCAATAAAAATAAAAATAAAATTGCTATGTCATGAGCAAGAAGAAAAAGAGACTCCAGTTTTCCTAAATTACTGACCTCAAATTCCCTTTTGAGTCAATTCTTACCTATTGACTGCATTTTAATGCTATTTTGAATCTTGTGTTTAGGGACATATTGCCTCATTTATTCTGAGGACAACCCCATCCCATCCCTGCAATAGGTGCTATTTTTATCATGCAGATTACCTAAGAAATATCACCCATTCCTCCAGGTCTATCCATATATTCGATTTCTCTGTAATGTACATTGTTCTACTGACCCACAGAAGCATGTCCACATTCTTTAAAGATCCTAACTAAAAGAATGAGGGCCATATTTATACTCCGTTTGCGCCGAAATTGCGTCGTTTTTTTTGACGCAATTTCGACGCAAAACTAACGCCAACTAACGCCATATTTATACTATGGCGTTAGAGGCGAATAGCGCCAAAGTTCCCGGAATGTGCGTCATTTTTTAGCGTGAACCCCTTCCTTGCGTTAATGATATGCAAGGGAGGCGTTCCCGTCTAAAAAATGACTCCCAGGCCTTTACGTGGTATTTATACTCCCGGGCAAAAGAGACGCCCGGGAGTTGGCGTGGCTAAAAACGGCGCATTTGCGCCACTTTTTAACGCCTGCTCAGAGCAGGCGTTAAGGGGCCTGTGGGCTCAAAATGAGCCCACAGGTGCCCTCCCATGCCCCCAGGGACCCCCCCTGCCACCCTTGCCCACCCCAGGAGGACCCCCAAGGATGGAGGGACCCACCCCAGGGACATTCAGGTAAGTTCAGGTAAGTATAATTTTTTTTTTTTTATATATTTTTTTGGTGGCATAGGGGGGCCTGATTTGTGCCCCCCTACATGCCACTATGCCCAATGACCATGCCCAGGGGACAGAAGTCCCCTGGGCATGGCCATTGGGCAAGGGGGCATGACTCCTATCTTTACAATGATAGGAGTCATGTTGATGGGGGATAGGCGTCGAAAATAAATGGCGCAAGTCGGGTTAAGACGATTTTTTCGACGTAACCTGACTTGCCCCATTTTAAGACGCCCATGCGCCATTTCCCCCCTACGCCGGCGCTGTCTGGTCTACGTGGTTTTTTCCCACGCAAACCAGGCAGCGCCGGTCTGATTGCGCCGTCTAACGCCATTCCATAAATACGGCGCCCGCATGGCGCTTCAGAATGGCGTTAGACGGCGCAAAACTTTTTGACGCTAAACTGCGTTAGCGCAGTTTAGCGTCAAAAAGTATAAATATGGGCCTGAATTTGTGTGTGAAAAAGACCAGGGGCCATATTTATACTCCGTTTGCACCGAAATTGCGTCGTTTTTTTTGACGCAATTTCGACGCAAAACTAACGCCAACTAACGCCATATTTATACTATGGCGTTAGAGGCGAATAGCGCCAAAGTTCCCGGAATGTGCGTCATTTTTTAGCGTGAACCCCTTCCTTGCGTTAATGATATGCAAGGGAGGCGTTCCCGTCTAAAAAATGACTCCCAGGCCTTTACGTGGTATTTATACTCCCGGGCAAAAGAGACGCCCGGGAGTTGGCGTGGCTAAAAACGGCGCATTAGCGCCACTTTTTAACGCCTGCTCAGGGCAGGCGTTAAGGGGCCTGTGGGCTCAAAATGAGCCCACAGGTGCCCTCCCATGCCCCCAGGGACCCCCCCTGCCACCCTTGCCCACCCCAGGAGGACCCCCAAGGATGGAGGGACCCACCCCAGGGACATTCAGGTAAGTTCAGGTAAGTATAATTTTTTTTTTTTTATATATTTTTTTGGTGGCATAGGGGGGCCTGATTTGTGCCCCCCTACATGCCACTATGCCCAATGACCATGCCCAGGGGACAGAAGTCCCCTGGGCATGGCCATTGGGCAAGGGGGCATGACTCCTATCTTTACAATGATAGGAGTCATGTTGATGGGGGATGGGCGTCGAAAATAAATGGCGCAAGTCGGGTTAAGACGATTTTTTCGACGTAACCTGACTTGCCCCATTTTAAGACGCCCATGCGCCATTTTCCCCCTACGCCGGCGCTGTCTGGTCTACGTGGTTTTTTCCCACGCAAACCAGGCAGCGCCGGTCTGATTGCGCCGTCTAACGCCATTCCATAAATACGGCGCCCGCATGGCGCTTCAGAATGGCGTTAGACGGCGCAAAACTTTTTGACGCTAAACTGCGTTAGCGCAGTTTAGCGTCAAAAAGTATAAATATGGGCCCAGGTCCTTGTTTGTCAACATCTGTCCTCTTCTGTGTTTCTCTTAGCACAGAAAACTGAACAACGCCTGGAACCTCAAAGCAGCAGGTGCTGGGAGAGTATAAGAGAACTGAGCATAAAAACAAGGACTCAAAGCAGCCATTGATTGTTGCAGTAACAAAAGCTGCTACTTACGCGGGTTATCATGGCAACAGAAGCGAGGATCGGATCACAAGAACGAGGAGAGCGTTGATAAAAGCTGCTTTCAAATAACGCAGCCCTCAGGTGTGTTTGCCAAAGGAAGCTTACATTTTCTCGTTTCATAAAATGCAATATATTAAGAAGGAAAAGCACAAACGCATAGGGGGCGTAAAAAGAGCAAGTCCAAGTCCATCGTTCCAACCATATGCATGACCTGTTTTGTTTTTCTTTTTCAGCTGCCTACAAAGCAAAAGTGCAGTTACATTTCAGAAGCAGGACAAACAATTTAGAACAGGTGCTCAGACTGGATCCTGCATACATTATTCAGAATGAAATGTTCAAGTAACGTTAACCCAAAGGCAAAGTCATCATTTTTGTTTTCTAGGAGGATGGCACTGGCTAGTTAGCATTCCAGTCGTACGACATAAATAAAATAGATTTATACGAGCCGCGCGGGCTATAATATGGGGGCATTTTATCACGATGCCTACATTCTCCCCCTTCTTGTTTGATCAATCACCTCTCTCCTGAACTGTGTTGCATTTTCTGCAAGAGGCTTACAAGAGAAAATGGGCTAAGGGAAAAATGAATAATACATTCGCTGCAGCACTAGACTAATGACCCTTAAGTGCTGTGGAAAAACGAGCTCCGAGGCCTGCCTCGTTTTTACAATGGAGCTCGGCTCGCATCAAGGAATGACTGGTGTATTTAACCTGAGAAGGAGTGGGGTCTTCCTTCATGTAACTATAGTGGCTAAAAAAGTAGGCTGAATAGGTCAGGGACGACGACACAGGTGCTCCTTTGCGCGTCCGAGTTTTTTTTTTTTTACAACTGGCGGCACCATGAAGCTCTTGCATATCTTAATCATCTTCATTTGTGACCCCTTGCAATTTTGTGGGATGTTAATAGTTTGTCAAAAAATACATTGATAAATGGTGGCAGGAATCCCTTTCAAGGGAACTATATAAATGTGACTGACAGAGCGAGGGAGAAGAGGTCAATTGGAACTGAATATTTCCTAGCTCTTCCTTAGCTGGTCGCCCGGGCGGAGGGGTGAAGGGGGTGGGGGTGAGGGGCGTCAGTGGAAGCACTTGTTCCCAAAAATGCCCTTTATCCGCAGCATAAGCCGATAAAGCGGAAATGAATGAATCACTGAAAAAGCGCAATAATGAAATCCGCACATAGCATCATGGGTTACTTCCTGCCATTTAGAAATAATTCAACGGAAAACATTCGCACTGACTCGAAGCACAAAGGCTGCAAGAGTTCCCTCCTTATCTCAGCTGCGAATGGTAACAATGAAACTTGCGGCGGTATTGTGCTATTATTTCACAATGTAAGTGGAGAAAACAGCTCCAAATGAGATCATTATGTGTCACAGCAAATGTCTAGTTCTAGGCCGCTTTGGAAGCAAGCGAACCTTCATTATTCTCTTCCATGCTCGGGCCAGGTCAGGGCCCCATTACTCACAGGCTTTCATCTCCTGCAGCATCTGCCAGTCTCCGCATAAAATGTGCCTGCATTCTCTTTTCTAAATGGTTATCATCTGCACGACTGCCAGTGTCTCTTGATAAGGTGGTAATTTTGTCTGCAAGGAAGAATCAATCTCTCAGCGTGTCTCTGAACTCCTCGCTGAAGGTTACACTAAAAGTATAAAAAGTGCGATTATTTCAAATGATGATAGACTAAAATGACGTTTACCAAAGCAGTCAGAGATACTGTGTGGTTCCCCAGTAAGTCTCTGGAAATCTGATATTAAACACGAAGATAATATAAAACCAGTAAATGGCTAAGGACCCTTGGGGTTACTCAGACACAATCAATAGCATGCCATAGGCAGATAACTCGTGTTAAAACCACCGGAAACCTGCTGCTTTTCTTTTTCTTTTTTTTTTTAATCCAGAAGGATTTTAGCAACCCCAAACATTCTTTTATCATACCATGTTGTCTATTTTCACTACAAAGTGGAGTTGCATTTTTTTTTAAAATGAAGGTAACTATAGAGCGCTCTATATAACAACTCATTTGCTCCACTCCTCATAGAGGTGCTGACTCTACATTAACTGATCAGCCCTATTTCTCATACCATTACTTTTTTTCTGGGAGGTATCACCTCTCCTCCGGCGCCACGCAACCCAGCATAATATATATTTTGCTAAAATTTAACTTACACATCTCTGCCTTGCCCCACATACCTCCTTCTCCTACGTGTAAGGATGTACAGCTGTAGGTTGATGTGGGCCATCAGCGGTTATGCCTGGGCACTGGGCGGGGAGCGCTCACAGAGAGAGTTCAACGACACTTCAACAATAAGATTGAAGATGGGAGCCACCATCTTGGCAGTGTGGTCATTCCATCCCTAGAGGCTTTCCACAGCACCAAGGCTAAAACAGAGGAAGTACACCGGCCCTGCAATTAGTCAAGTAGCACCCAACAGGGCCAGTTTCTCTCCTTTCAGGTCACACTGTGCATGAACTAGAGCTGCAGGGAAAAGGCAGCTCATCTAGCACATCCAGGCCTAATAAAACGTTCCAACAAAGGGAGGGACTGGGAAATTAGTTGGTCCAGTGTACGGTCTCCCAATTAACTGAACATACAAAAAAGGTGTACACTGTTCCAAATGGAAAAATATAATCACTAGGGGAACATTAAAGTTCAGGAGCAAGAGCCCTCACACATCCGAGAGGATGTCATGCTTCATCATCGGGTAGCTCCTCGTCAGACTGGCGCTGCAATGTCTGACGGGCTCCCCGTAAGGGGGCTCTTTGCCGGAGATCTTTTAGGTAGCAGCCGTGGTAGCGGACACTACAAGACCTGGTGTTGCGGTCAGGCGCTAATCCTGGCAGGAGAGTGAAAGCTAAAATTGGTTCCCAGTCTTAATAGGAGCAAGTCAATTTAATTAATCAATGGAATAAGACCGGGACCAAGATTAAAAACAGAAGGAAAGTGTAAAATGAGGAATAATGCTCAACCACTTTCTGCATGGTGCTGGAGCTTAAGGAGATTATCGTCGGGCTCCTAGGACATGGTCAACATGTTTCGCGTACAGTGGTCTAACAAGATCCTATGACGCTTCTTCAGGACCAATACATAATAAGACTTCTCCTGTCTATATTACCGAAAGTTTGCAAAAATGTCAAACAAATCATACTGTATAGTCACTTACATTGAAGTTCACTAATTGTCAGAAACCTCTAATGGTCGCCCTAGAAAAATACAAACAAATCATTTTGATCAAAACACACGGAAAAATAAGGAAGGACACCCGTGACACAACAGTGTGTAGTAACCAGTTGTGTAAAAACATAATTAGACAATATGCTTACCATCCCTTGGTACATGGGGGGCCCCTTGGGAAGTAGCATGCCGAAAGCGGTCACTACTAATAAAGTGGTAAAGCAGACACCATGAATGCAGTGTAATCAATCAGAACCAAAACAGTCACATTCACTATTAGAGGTTGGTTGGTTAAATTGATTATGAACATCAAGCACATTATTAGTCCATGTCACTTGGAAATTCATACACAGACTTGTCACTAGCATTTATGACATTTGTTGAAGGAAAACTGGGAGGAATAAAACAGTTTTACAACAGAAAATATTTCTAAAAAGGCTTGGTGAGTACTGTAGCAGAGTGTAATAGTCTGCGTGGTGATTTACAAAGGCAAAAACACACTGGCAAAGCGTGGTTATCCATAGAATATTAAGGGATTACCCCGACCTAAGTCTGTTAATACTTTGAGAGATGTCATTAGTTGAGCTCAATATACGTCCCCAGAGTAAATAAGTAACCGAAAAAAGCGATAAACACACAAACGCGAGGTCACTTACTTTGTGGATGACGGCAGTCTGCAGGGGAACCTACCCTGACGTGCTCTCCCGAAAAGACAACTTCCCGACTCGGTGCAAGTCTTTTAAAGAGAAGTTTTCCCGGCAAAAATGGGAGAGGGTGGTCAAAACTGTAGAAGGACTACACTCCGGGAACAGGTCTCAGAAATAAAAGAAGGACTCAAGCAAAATTACGGCGGCCATCTTTGTTTTTCTATGGATTTCCACCCAAATTAGAGGTGATGATAAGGATTTCAAGAACATTTTTTGGAACTAAATGGACTTTAGAAATTAATATAACAAGTTTTGTTGTATGCAGTTCACTTGGACTCAGACGGACTCATGAAATTGGATTTGTGTAAATGATGTAGACTGTATATTAAATGAGATAATTATAATAATAGTAAATCAAGATTCTCAACATGTTTATGATGTACTCATCTGATAGTTAAGGAAGTTTACTTTAGTTCAGCGGGTGCCACGGTATGTACGTAGTCTGCTTGACTGTTTTTACAGTCAGCTTTTGGGGTTAGGGTGTATTCCCCTTAGTTGTGCACCGTTGTAGATAGTCAAGTCAAAAAATCTGTTTATATACTGTTGAAACTCTCCTTGGTGCACCACGTCTCCCCTTTCTAATACACCTTCTTTGTGTACACACCAGCACATCATCTTATTATACTTTCATCCCCTCCAGTCCCTGCAAAGAACCTTACCTTCGCTCTCTGAAAATAAGAGGCAGCAGATATGAGCCCGAACGGAATCCTCAAAAATGTGTAAGTACCAAAGGGAGTGGCAAAGATAGTCAATTCTTGTGAAGCCAAACCCAGCTTTATTTGGTGGTATGCCGAAATAAGGTCCAGCAATGAAAAAATGCTTAACCTAATTGAGAGAGCTCAGCATTTTGCTGATATTAGGGAGGGGTAGCAGTCTACGACTACTGTGTTATTTAGCTCCTTCAAATCCATGCATAACCTAGCCTCACCATTAGCCTTATGCGCCATCACTACTGGCACAAGCCATTCTAAGGCTTTTACCTCCTGGAATATGCAGTTATCAATCAACTTGTCTAAATCCCTCGTCATACTTTCTTTTACAGCCAAAGGAACATGCCTAGCATTTGCAATTTTTGGTCGTGCATCAGCCTTAAGTCTGCTCACAGGCACATATTTCCTCAGCAAGCTTAATTCCTTTCTAAAAACATCAGGGAACTCATTCAACAACCCATCACAGCCATCTGAAATACTCCTGACCACTGATACATCCTTCACTCGGACTGCAGGATTCTCATTAGGGTCAAGATATACATACAGGTCTCACTGATGCATCCAACATATCAGGGAATCTCCTTTAACTGAGACATAAATCTTCCCAGGGATCATCCGATATTTTATTTCTATTATTCCCCCAAAGTACACTGATAACCTGATTTGTTCACCAGCATATTTTCTGGGTTTGATGTTTTGTTTCAAGAGTCTTTCTTTACTCTTCAGGTTTTGTTCATAAAATATTTTTGGTGACAATTTTATCTTGGCACCTGAGTGGAATAAGATCTTGACTGGCCTGGCTCCCCATTGACCTCCACAACCTCAAGAGGCCTTTCTGACACAGTCTGTAGAACAACTTCTTCCACCACATCATCCTCATCACAACCAACCTCCCTTACTTTTTGAAAATAGATTTACAACATTTTTTGAAGTGCCCCTTCCTTCCACAATTTGTGCATAAAGCCTTCCATCCGAGGCAGTCTTTGTTGTTTGCCATGTGACCTAAATTGCCACAATTAAAGTACTTGCCAGAAAATGTCCTGACCGTTTTGCCATGTGCATCCCCTTTGTCTTGAGTTTTCTTGCCCTCATTTGATTTTTCTTGTGCAACCTTAACAGAAATCTCCTCATCCTTGTTTGCACGTGACACATCCTCACAAATGATTTTGACACATGGCGTTGAGTGGCCATGAGGTTTAGCTATCATCAAAACTTCAGGCAAAGGGATTGTCTTTTTTTCACATGGTTTTTTTGGCCTTCTCCAATGTGCAACCCAACCTAAACTAGTCTCTTAAGCGCTCCTCTTTGAAGCCACCAAATCCACATGTGGAAACCAACCTGAGCAACTATGTTATGTATTGCTCTCCTGTCTGTCCCAAAGTAATAGCTTTCAAGAACGTTGCTTAATTTGGGAAGATAATGCAAGACAAGTTTCTTTAAACATATTTAGTACTCATTCAGATCAGCCCCTTCATCACCTGACAACTAAGGCAGATGTTCAAATATATCTTGTCCTTCTGGACATAAACAGTGTAATAGCATAGAAGTCCTTCATTTAGCACACAGGGAAGCCCCACACACACTCACATAATGGGCGAAACCCCTCGGTGGATCACTTGGTGGGGAAGAAAAAATGGTGGAGTGGTGATATTCTGCATGACTGCAGAACCCATAACGCTTATGAGTATTAAGAAGTACTGGCCAAAATATTAACAACAGAATGCAATTAAACAGGCAGTACCTTGAGCAAAGGTGGACAGTAGTGACAGTATCAGCTGTAATAACAACAAGCACAGTTTAGCCTGGAAGATATAACCACTAAATTCAGCAGTAATAACACAATAGTTTTGCATGCACAATATGAGGTTACCCAGATACAAGAGTTTATAATTGCTCCAAAATTACCCTCAGTGGCTCGTTTAAGTCCCAGAACAAGCACAAAAACTTGTTACCTTATATACCTCTGGAAGCTGCAAATTAAAGTCACTCCTTTTTCTGAGTTGTGTATGCGTGTATGTTTCATAGAGGCACACAGTGGGTCGGCGAGATGTGAATGCTTGACTCTGATCGTGGACAGGCTTTGCACATGCTCCTCATTATATTGAAACAGTGTGCGCGTCACACAGACACACAGTAAGGCTGCTTGCTTTCTCCTTGCTGCAATGCTGAAAAGATGTGCATGTCACTGACACATGTGTTGTGTTGAAATGGGGTGCACATTACCAAGACACACATTGAAGCTTCTTGCAAGGTGTGCATATCGCCGAGCCATGCTTTGTGTTAAAGCGGTGAGAACGTCACTGGGACAAGCAGCTTTATGTTTGCTTGTCACCGAAGTGTCACTAAGTCACACGAGACCCAAACCATTATGACTGCCTGAAGCTGACACACTGAGTGCAAGCTCATGTGAGGTCAAGAGCAGAGTGATGCAGAGATCCGGAGATCAATAATCCAAGAGGAGGAACATTGCATCACTCGATTGTTGCAGAGAACTTCTACATGCCATCAAGGAGCTTGCGTCACCACTGCCTAATTGTTGCATTGAAAGTCCACATGCTCGTGCACAGGTACCACTCACTCAAGCAAACGTTGCATGAGGGCGAGCTTGAGCAGGCAGCGGCCACTGTGCAGAAAGGAGGTATTTGAGGCGTACCTACAAAGACAATGATTTCATTGTGGGATCTACCCTTGGTTCTTACGACTTTACAATCCCCCTTGAAATTTCTGTCACTAAAAGGTTTTTCCCTGGTTACTGTAAGATCATAACGCAGATAAGGGGAGGTGAGTTCCTTAACAATTAAACCTTAATATCTATGGATTTTTCCAGATAGATTTATTCTCAAGATAGGACCAGGTTTTCAGCATAAAATTATGTTGACTTTCCATCAAGAGCAGGAGACTACGTTTCTGTCTTTTTTTTTTACGCCTTTCTACATTTGAAGAAAACTTACTGCACACACTTGATGAAGTAAGAGCTGTAAAGATTTTTTTTAACTAGATCTCAAGATGAGAAAAAAAGTTAATTTTTGTGTGGAATTTGGAGTCTTTAGAAATGGGTTTAAAACATCTTCCTCAATTTTAAGTAGATGCAACTGGATTAAATCTAGTATTTCCTTGCCACATGTGTCTCAGGGCACCATCCTACTAGGTGAAGTATGGGGAAGTTTTACACAGGAAATGGCTGTTGTGGGTTGAAGCATGTTGGGATTTTGTTGGAGACATCAGTAGATTAGCTTCTACCTTTATATCATACTGTAGATTGGACATGGGAGATATGCAGTCAATCAAGTTTGAATCTAGAGTACTGGCTGCTATTTCCTAGGATAATGTTTGTTTTTGCCAGCATTGCAAAGCTAATCTTTATTACATTTTGGAGGATTCATGCATCATTCACAAGTTGTGCCTTTTTTCTGGGAATCACGTCGCTATGACTGCTCTAGTATATTCTAATAGTAATTGTTAGACTTGGCATGGTCTCCCCTAACTTTTTGCCTCTACTTCCCAGGTTGTTGATGTGTGCTGTACTCATTTATTTTTTGCTGTTTTTTGTATTTTGGACACTTTACCACTGCTAATCAGTGCTAAAGTGCAAGTACTCCTATGTAAAATGTATGTGTAATTGGCTTATCCATGATTAGCATATTTGATTTACTAGTAAGTCCCTAGTAAAGGGCACTAGAGGTGCCCCAGGGCATGTAAATCAAATGCTACTAGTGGGCCTGCAGCACTTGTTGTGCCACCCACATAGGTAGTCCTGTAAACATGGCTCAGGCCTGCCACTGCAATGTCTGTGTGGGCAGTTTTAAACTGGCAATTCAACTTGGCAAGTGTACCCACTTGTCAGGCCTAACCCTTCCCTTTTCATACGTCAGCCACCCCTATGGTAGGCCCTAGGTAGCCCCATGGGCAGGGTGCAGTGTATGTTAAAGGTGAGACATGTACTGATGTGTTTTACATGTCCTATCAGTGAAATACGGCTAAATTCAGTCTGCACTGTTGCAAGGCCTATCTCTCTCATAGGTTAACATGGGGGCTGCCTTTAAATATTATTAAAGCTCAGATTCCCTTTGAGAGCAGATAGAAATATGGAGTTTGGGGTCTCTGAACTCACAATTTAAAAACACATCTTTTAGTGAACTTGGTTTTTAGATTGTTAGTTTGAAAACGCCACTTTTAGAAAGTAGGCATTTTCTTGCTTAAAACATTTTGTGACTCTGCATGTTTGTGGTTTCCCTGTCTGGGTCAGTTTGACAGTTGGGCTGTTTGTGAATTCCCTTTAGACAGTGAGACATGAGGTGCTGGGGTGTAGCCTGCATATTCTGATGAGCCATCTGGGCTAGAGTGGAGGGAGGAGTGATCACTTACACATGAATGGGATGTGCCTGCCCTCCCAAAATGCAGTCTCCAACCCTCTGGTCTGTGCCTGGAGCCTGGCCTGGGCAAGGCAGGCTCTTGTGAACAACAGAGACTTTCCTTTGAAGTATACCTAATTCACAGGCAGAAAGGACTATAGGAATTGGACCCCAAACCCCTAAAAATTAGATCACTTCTGGAACCAAAAGGAACCTCTGCCAAGGAGAAGAGCTGAAGAGCTGAGGAGGAGTGCTGCCCCTGTCTGTGACTGTGCTTTGTTGGGTTACTCTGCAGTTGGTGCTTCTGCTTGTGAAAGGGAACACATACCAGACTTTGTGATATATTCCTGCATGGGAAGAATCTCCAAGGGCTTGAGTTGAGCTTGCCTCTTGTTTCGAAGTCTCAGGGCCATCAAAGACTTCCTCTGTTAACATCTGGACTCTCTGCTGAGACTCCTGCCCTGCCACGTGGTGTCCTATCCAGTACCTGGGCCCTTGAAAGGTGAAGTTGGCAGACAAAAGCTGAAAATCCACACACAGAATGTCAGATTTTTGACACACCATCTGCAATGCGGCTTATAAACGACACACCACCAACTTCACGGCTAAAATCAACGCTCCACCTGCATCGTGGCTGGGAAATTGACACATCACAGCTGGAGAAACAACGCACAACACCCACTTGCAGCTGCTGATAATGATGTAAACCCCACACAGCGAGGTTTTCTAACACCGTGCAACAGGATTTTCCACGCATCGTCCCTGGGTGTCAAAGTCAACCCGACTCTGCGTGGATCCAAGGTGCCCCGTCTGGAAATCGATGCATCAATCTCTTGGAAGGGAAAAAAATGATGCATCGCTGACCCGACCAGAGAAGAAACGATGCATGGCCTCCCTTGCGAGGAAGATATTGACGCATCGTTACCTTTTCCAATGCATGGTCACCTGTGTGGCTTTATTTTTTACGCTAATCAGGTACTTTGTGCAAAATCATAATTTCCATTGTTTTCTATAGAGTAAAACTCTTATTCTTTTGAAAACTCATATCTTGAATTGTGTATGTCGGATTTTTGGCATTTTGGTCTTGTTTGATTTAGATAAATATTGCCTATTTCCTAAACTGGTGTGGTGTCCATTTTGTAGTCTTTTCACAGTATTACTGTGTGTGTTGGTAAAATACGTTACACATTGCTTCTGAGTTAAGCCTGCCTGCTCGTGCCAAGCTGCCTAGGGGGTGAGTGAGGGTTAACCAGCTGTGTTTCTCCTTTGCCCTGACTAGAGTGAGGGTCCTTGCTTGGACACAGGGTAACCTGACTGCCAACCAAAGACCCCATTTCTAACAGTCATAAGTAATGTCACAGCAAATTAGATTTATGTAGTAATGAAGCAATCACTTACCCGTAATGTTCATTAATATGACTACCCTTTTCTTGTACCAGAACTTACATCGATCCCTCGTCTCCAACATACAATGTTGATTTCCTCAATTCTTTGGAGTAACAGGAAGTTTAGGGGCCTTTTTTCACATGTATTCTCAAAGGTAAGAGGGGGTGCAATGGGGAGGAAATGCGGTTAAAATAAAAATAACAATTATGAAGGGTCACTTGGAGCCTGGGAGGAGGTGAGGCACCTCAAAGAATAAGTACTTATGCAAGAAAAGGCATTTTGAGTGGTGAAGATTACCGGGAAGTAGTTGCAACATTATTAGGAGTTGGCTTCTTATAGTGAGCCAAAGGAGCCAGTGGTGTAACAAAGGCCCCCGCAGCCCTTTCAGTGCGTGGGGGCCCCTCACCTCCAGCACATCACAACACCCTTCCCTAAGAGCTCATAAGTGACTCTGGGGGGGGGGCTCCATATCTTTTTCAGGGGGTCAGGGGTCACATTTCAGTACACCACTGAGAGGGGCCACAAACTACTGGACTATTGATGGAAGATCAGATCCATAATTTATATACTACATCACCAGAATGTTGTTTTTAGGTCAAGTTAAGGAATTCATTTAACATTATGTTTTTCCATATTAAAAAAACAATCGAAATATGTTGTGTTGTTAATAAAAACCATTACAGATTGTAAGCATATAACAGACCATATGTAAAACAATATTCAGTGCAATTTTACATTTAAAAGAAATTAGCTCTTACCATTGCACAAACAAATATTATAATGAATGTGCACATATGTGAGGGTAGCAAGTAAAAAGGTGCTAATTCTTGCGTTTGAGCAGAAATGCCCAAGGCTTACTTTATAGTTCCTACTTTTTTTTAGCTTGGTCAGAACAACTTAAAACAAAAATCAAAAATAATTATAGAGCACTGCCCAGTTTCATGTCTGTTGGCTTAAAACATTCCTTTAGTGCCAAATGTCAGTATCTCATGTCCAGTCATCAGAGATGGAAAAAACAATTTGGACTGTTCGCTTTAAAAGCCATTGTAGCAGCAAATTACATGGGCCAGCGATTACTTCCATTAGGACAGAAACAGCAACTCATGGAGTGGTGTGTATATTTTCATTTTTGCCTTGTCTCACCAGCATCAAATACAGGCGAGGCCCGTCTTTTAGGGGGGAGGGGCCACCCCCCCCACCTTTTGTCCCTCATGAAGAGTGTCTGTCAGGCTGAACAAAGGTCAGCCTGACAGACACTCTTCATGCTCAGGTTAGGCAGTCAGGAGCAGACATGTGCGATTTGCGCAGACTCCTGGTTGCCTCAGCTGAACTTTGCTGGGCTGAGGAGGTCGCAGCTCCTACGGGCGTGACCTCCTCAGCTTCTCAAAGGTGCCTCAAGGCCCTCCCCTGGGTGAAGAGGAAAGCATCACCCATTGACTTTGACCTGAGCGCTTCAGGTTTAAGCCCTGATGCGCCCAGGGCGAGTGTCAGTCAGTGACACTTCATCACAGAGTGGGGTGGGGCCAGCAGTCTCACTGATCCCATCTCACTCTGTGACGAGGCTGGGACTGCTGCCTTCCCTCATTGGGAAGGCAGAAGTCCCAATCCTCCTGAGACCTCCGAGCTGAAGGTAAGTGTGTGTGTTTGATCTTTTAAAATGAATGTTTGGTGCATGTTTGAATGTTATGAGTGTTGTTAATGGATGTGCATGTGTGCGTGCGTGCGTGAAAGAATGTGTGTGTGTTTGTGTGTGATCTTTTAAAATGAATGTTTGGTGTGTGCGTACATGTTTGAATGTTATGAGTGTTGTTAAGGGATGTGCATGCGTGCATGTGTGTGGAAAGAATGAGTGCGTGTGTGCTCTTTTAAAATGAATGTTTGGTGCGTGCTTGTTTGAATGTTATGAGTGTTGTTAATGGATGTGCGTGCGTGCGTGCATACGTGTGTGTGTGAAAGAATGCGTGTGTGTGTGATCTTTTAAAATGAACGTTTGGTGCGTGCGTGCATGTTTGAATGTTGTGAGTGTTGTTAATGGATGTGCATGTGTGTGTGAAAGAATGAGTGTGTGTGTGCTTCCCGCCCGCCCCCCTCCCTCCTAAAGCTGCCGGCTGACACTGATCAAATAGACAAAATTTGAGTCTTACCAGCTCTCATTTAATTAGGATTGGTAGTGGTGTCAACAGATACAGTAAGTGATCCAGGACAGTGATACCGTGCTTGATTGTGGAACATGACCAGAAGTCTAAAGTAAAAGAGCACAGACGCTGTTGCTTTGTCAATATAGACATCATGGCCCATATTTATACTTTTTGACGCAAAACTGCGCCAACGCAGTTTTGCGTCAAAATAATTAGCGCCGGCTAACGCCATTCTGAAGCGCCATGCGAGCGCCGTATTTATTCAATGACGTTAGCCGGCGTTAGCTGCCGGCACTGTCTGGTGTGCGTTAAAAAAAACGACGTACACCAGGCAGCGCCGGCGTAGGGGGAAAATGGCGTATGGGCGTCCACAAATGGTGCAAGTCAGGCTGAGGCAAAAAAATCGCCACAACCCGATTTGCGCCAATTTTTTACGACGCCCATCCCCCATTGAAATGACTCCTGTCTTAGCAAAGACAGGAGTCATGCCCCCTTGCCCAATGGCCATGCCCAGAGGACTTCTGTCCCCTGGGCATGGTCATTGGGCATAGTGGCATGTAGGGGGGCACAAATCAGGACCCCCATACCACAAAAAAAAATAAAAAAAAATACTTACCTGGACTTACCTTAATGTCCCTGGGGTGGGTCCCTCCATCCTTGGGTGTCCTCCTGGGGTGGGCAAGGGTGGCAGGGGGTGTCCCTGGGGGCAGGGGATGGCACCTCTGGGCTTATTCTGAGCCCACAGGTCCCTTAACGCCTGCCCTGACCCAGGTGCTAAAATCCGGCGCAAATGCAGGTTTTTTAGACCCGCCCACTCCCGGGCGTCATTTTTGCCCGGGAGTATAAATACGACGCATATGCATCGCAGTCATTTTTTAAGACGGGAACGCCTACCTTGCATATCATTAACGCAAGGAAGGTGTTCACGCAAAAAAATGACGCTAACTCCATGAACTTTGGCGCTAGACGCGTCTAACGCCAAAGTATAAATATGGAGTTAGTTTTGCGTCGAATTTGCGTCTAAAAAAACGACGCAAATTCGGTGCAAACGGAGTATAAATGTGCCCCCATGTGTCATAAAGATATTGCGCCGTCCCAAAGTTCAGACAATTGCAAACTTTTGAGTGATGTTGTAATGACGTTAAAGTGGGTTTGGTTTATTTTCTTGCATGACCAGATTTCGTCCTGTAATGGTGATCTGAGCGAGCCCTGCCTGGCAGCCTTACAATCGTGCCAGAAGACAAAATGTGGTTTTGCTGGGAATGACGTCTAGGTCTTCAGATTGAATTCCAAACAATGTGGGCATGGAAAGAGTATGAAGGTGAAATAAAAAAGCCACCGGAATGCCTTGAAATGTGCTGTTTATAAGAGCCTGGTCAGTGATGCTGGAAAAACTTCACAGGCGTATGGTAATGATGACATAAATGCTTTGCTTTGGTCACATTAAACAGAGGCTTTAGTGAGGGCCCTGTTAAATTATTTGCTAATTTATCGACGGCATATTGCAGGTTGCTTGCTTTTATTTTCATTTGCCTGTTTTAATTTGGAGAAGAAACCGTTGCCGTTGACCCAAGTACCCAAATATTTGCAGGAGTCAGACTAACTAATTATTTCGTTGTTTATAAATCAGCCACTCTTTTTAATTCCCTTATTTCCAAAGTATTGAACATGAGATTTTTCATAATTTACCACTATCTTGTTTTTGGTACAATATGCTTCAGTGTGTGTGTTTGACTGACGGATAACACAGTAGAATCCCACTCTCTCTCTCCTTACGATTTTCGGCGGACAGGTTGAGCAATTTTTTGACACTATCTGCAATATTGAGATTGAAGAGCAATGGGGGGTAGGACACAGCCTTGTTTAAGGTTTCTGGTTGGGAAGATGTTTTCAGTCAATGATTTACTATCACTCAATTTCACTCATAGCCGAATGTCCTTCTATAGGGCTTGAATGGCTCTTGACAACTTGTTGTCAATTCCCCATCCATTTAACCAAAGCCAAAGCAAATTGCAATTTAGTGTATTGAATGCAGTATCGAAATCAATAAAACAGGCATAAAGATCTGCTGTAGTGGGTGCTATGTGCATTGTGGCTAATATTGAAAGAATCATAATATTGGCTGGAGTGCCATAGTTATCTCTGAAGCACGTTTGCTCCAGGGAATTAGTTCCACCTTCTCCATCCAAATTTTAAAATTGTTTAAAAGGAAGCTTGTGTATTACTTTGCTTCTACATTTGGCAAAGCAATCATTTCTTAATTGTCTGGAGTTGTACGTGAGCCTGTTTGGTGTCACGGGATTTAGCACTGTCAGAATGGCAGAATCACTCCCTTGAAATAACATATAAAATGTGTAGAGCCATTGAGTTAAGTAGTCAAGATCTAGTTTGAACAATTTAACTGGTAGGCCATTTGGGCTAAATTTGGGTAGGTCTTTTGGTGAGTTCAAACACTGTATCAATGTTTTTTTAGCCTTTGGAGACTGGCAACATTTCAAGAACCGAAAGAAATGATTTTGGTATTAGTGTGCAACTCAGATGTGCATGGGTATGACATAAATGTACAAGGATGATATTTAGCACCTGAGTTTACAGAAGGAGGTGAGCTATTATAATTTGTAACAGGTAGACACCTTTCAGTGTTTGCCGTGGCCAAGTTCATCAGGAGACATGATATTTGTGAGCCGATAATCAAGTTGATGTACACCTAAATGGGGTGTAATGATGTTATTTGTAACTTCTTTAGCTGGTTTCAATAAAGAGGTTAGTCTGTAGCTGATGCTGAGAAGCTAAGGCGACTCAGGTGGGAGTACTGGTGTTGTGTTTAGTTGTTTAGCAGTTTTTTTCTATGCAGTTTCCCCAGTTCATAAAGTTGTCTTTATGATCCAAAATCAAGTCAACAAGTTTGTGATTAAACTAGGTCAGTACTATTGATTGTAACTTTTTAGTGGCTGATGAAGTAGTAATAACAGCTTTTTCAATATCAGATGATTTTATAAAACTCAGCAATGGATGTGCTTTGAAGAGTCACAGCAAGTTACTGCTATTTAAAATTTAAACATTTTCTTTGGCACTGTAGTGGAAAACAAAGTGACACAGAGAATAACTTGTTTTCTTGTCAGTTCTCAGAACAATTGATGGCAATGTAGATTGTGCAACTGGTGGAAGTCCTGAGAGTTCATCAGTGTGGTTTGAAGTTGCCGCGGTACGTCTATTGTTACAGTGGCCAGGGCAAGTTTCTGCAGCATCTCGGGAATTAATCTTCTTAGGGCTTTTTTTTCCATCTGACTTTGAAACAATGCTGCTCCTTGAGAAGTTCCATTGTCAAGTAGAGGTGCATTTTTGATAGTCAAACAAGTATGGCCACTTGAAGGTTAGGTGCTTTCCATCATGAAGCCCTGAACATTGATCTATGCCATAAGAAACATCGCAGGCATTCACATTTCTAAGATTTATAATAACGGTTGGTGACTTTGGTGTGATTTCATTTTTGTTGGTACATTTGAAAGATATATTGTGGTTTGCAAAGTGATGGTGTAAGCTGATGGCATTTCCTGAGGTATCTCTTCTTCAGCATTGTTTACAACTGTTGGGCATGTGTCAACACTCAAATGTTATGCCATTGAGTATTCCAGTTGAGGTGCTAATGTGCCTCCATCTTTTTGGTTGTTTTAATTTTGTTTCACTTCGGAGTATGTCCTTCACTGGTTTCTTTTAAAGTTTGAGTTTGGAGGCTCTTTGTTAGCTATGTGTGGTTTTTGCCACTGATCCTCAAACGGAGGGTAAAGGGTGTTTTGTGGTATACTGTAGGATGTTGTAGATATAAATTAAGGATTTCTTTTTTTTTTTAGCTTTGTGCAGTAAGCTTATGATTTAGTTTCAGAATTTATGCAAATTGGTTTTGCATAATTTTGTTTGCAAGTGCCTTTCTTGTTTTGTTTATTTCATTTCTTAAATTTTTTGCAATTTGTTTTGTAAAGCACAAGCTCCAAACTAGGTTTGTAGGGCTATTATAGATTAGAATTATGTTTAGGTCAGAGATTGGCTGACCTTATGTGGATGTTAACGACTGTTTGTTACTAATGTGCCTAAAGTGTTATTTTGGAGCTCTGTTATAATTATTTTCCTCAAGTATGACAGTGCAATATGTTACTGGGTTTAGATGAATTGGTCAAGGCCTTTCCCAGATGATAACTGACCTGCTTCTGCTGTTAAGTGGAATATTTAGATTCGGTGCTGTCATTGTTGCAACAGTTTTCACTGTGATTTTGGACATATTTGACTTGAGGACCATTGATTATGCAGCTTGGTTTAGGTAATCTAACAGTAAAGTTAGTACAATCTGGAGTATGTTCAAAACTGGGGAATAGAGACAGTCATTGTGTGACAGCTCACAGTTTACACTTGGGTGGCTAATTGAGCTTGACAAGGCTGTAATGTTGTCATCTAGATCAGCTTTGACCTCTATTTTATATAAGTGCTGTGAAATGCTGGTAATAATTAAGTCAAACATTTTGAATGTTTCATGTCATTAAGTTAACTGACTGTGTGAGTCAAACAGATCTGATGAATCACATAAAAGTTTGCCTTTTTGAATAAACTGCAATGCCTCTTCTGCTAAATCTTGAGAAAAACGTTTTTGCGGGGATTGTTATTTGTGGATTAGGTCACGGGAGCAGTCTCTTACGCTGGTAGAAACTGCATAGATCATAAACACTCTAATCTAACATCTTTGGCTGGGTATCTCAACGGTTTATGAAATTAGTTTGGGGATTGTTAGTTGCTCCAACTTATTGCTGCAGCCATTTGTTAATAGGTAGATAGCACTGGGAGCCTTCATTTGCGATTTCTGAGAACATGATAGATGACTGAAAGTGCGTCAAAGCCTCATCAACAATATTTCACATTTCTTTCGACTATAGTTAAAGCAAATTGATCATGATCTAATAATCATAAAGCCTGCAGGTCAGGTTGTAAACCACACAGTCTATTCACACATGAAAGAGTTTGGAACATTACCTTAATTTTGCGCTGTGACTGATGTAATAATCATATGTAGGGCAAAATGCGGTTGCAAAAAATTCTGTCTCAGTACTATATTAATATGTATGAGATATGAGCCCTTTAGCAACTTACTGTCAATAGCTATGAATGCAAAGATGAAGGCATGGGCATGTGAGAGACAGCAGACCTCTCTCCAAACAATTCCATTCCCAGAAAAAAATCAAGTTACCATTCAAAAAATGGCATTTGAAAGAGCATGCAACTGTCCCCTTGACCACTGTGAGCTCTGCCAATGCCATTAGCCACTATTCATAATGTCAAAACTGTGTTTCAGGAAGAGTTTCTACTTTGTGAACTTGTGAATTTGTTATCACTCACTTTCAGGTCTCCCTAACTGGGCACCAGTGGTGGCTCGCAGGAGAGAAAAGGGGCGGGCAGCATGATGTGTGGTGGGGGTGAGGGGAGGGAACGACAAAAAAACATATATAATAACTTTTTTTTTTAAATGTACCTTTCTCGCTGCGCCACTCTGCTCCGCATCACGGTCTTCCACTGCAGGCACAGGCTCCAAGCCTGCCCACGTCCAATCCATCCAGGGCGCTCCAAGGAAGAGTGTGAGTCTCTGCCTGCTGTCTCCAACCTGGCAACGCAGTGCGGGGTTGGAGAGGGTCTAATGCGCATGTGTGTTTGGTCGGCCAGAGACGGCCGGCCAAACATACATGTGCACGGAGGGGGACTGCTGTGCACTCCTCCTCCGTCCCTGTCTTCGCCTGTGGCCCCATCCCTTTTACAAGTAAACTTTGATAAACATGGTTTACTATCATTTTCCTGTAAAAGTTTTGCAGCTGCTGCTGCAGGTGGGGGGGGGCAACGCTCCTTTGCCATAGCAGAGGAGCCACCCCTACTGGCCAATTGTTTGTGATCAGTATTCAACCCAAAAGACACTTTGGATGTCAGAGACCCGTTTCCGACTCATAATGTGCCTTTAGTATATTTCATTACACTATTTTGTGGCATCAGGCTTTGCAGTTCAATCAGGCCCATTGTTCTTTACAATGCATAACTACACTGCATTATTGCAATCAATATAAAATACAAAGGATTGCATATGGCATACATGTTATGCTGTAAGACTGAGAAATGTATTATCATTTTGGAAGAGACAAGTATGGCTCAACCACCTAGAAAATATTCTGCTTATTTGACCATCAATCCTCAGCAAACCAACCTACAAATGGAATGTAGGGGACAATATAACTATTTCTGTGACACAATAAATTTGGGGTCCTGAGATGCACCATGTGGTGCCTGGGCACAGTCTGCACCTGGTGCCGGCAGTTAGGAATGCATGGCCGTCAGTAATTCCATAATACCTCCTTCCTACCCCCACCAGTCACATCAGAACCGTGGGGAACTCGTAATCCAGCGGTCTTGGGACCATCGGACTGATACCATTCGAAAGACCACCACCATTGCGGTCCGGCAGTTTGACTGCCAAACTCGTAATAAGGCCCTTTATAATGTTGCATCTTTAGGTCGTGGGCATTGGTTAAATTATAACCTCAAAAAATACTGCCTCCACTGGGATTATTATGTGAGGTGCAGCAGGCCTTCTTAATTTCTCGTGAGACAGCAATTGCCAAAGGGAAAAGATTTTATTGAAATCTTTTAAATGAACTTTGACAGGAATTGCCCTCCATATAAAGTAATTTATACAACTCCATCTCTGGGATAGCATACACATTCTGAAGCTTTCCATCTTTGGGATTCATATACACTCTCCTAAGTGCAGCAGACCATTTACAATTTTAGTAAGAAACACATCATAAAGGTTTTTCATCAGCCCCCTCTTCCTGATCCTGGGCAGTGATTTTCGAATGGGACTAGATTATAGTTGTAAATCTCTGGAATTCATTTTCACAAAAAGTCTCACTGTTTGAGGTAGTTTCTAAAAGTGAACATTGTCCCAAAATGAAGCAATGAAGCCTTAACCCTAAATGCCTGATAAACAATTAAATGTAAGGTTTTTAAATATAATGCTTCCATGAAAAAAATCAATCCCCTTTTTACCACATGCTCTGGATATAGATCTTGAGACTGCCAATCAGCTACAAGATCAAGAACATTTTGAGACACATAGGGGGTCATTACAACCCTGGCGGACGGTGTTAAAGGTGCGGTAATACCGCAAACAGGCCGGCGGACAAAAAAAGGGAATTATGACCCTGGCGGAAACCGCCAACAAAGACAGCCACTTTAACACACCGCCCGCCACGGCGGTGCAAACAAGCAGCGCAGCAGTCACCGCCAACAGACAGGCGGGAGACAATGTACCGCCCACAGTATTACAACCCGCTAATCCGCCACCTTTTCCGGGGCGGATTCTCTGTGGATAAAAACACGGCGGAAACAGCTTTTGCTATGGGAAAACGCTCACCTGAACACATCCCATGAGGAAAGAGGAATCCATGGAGCCGGAACTCCAAATACTACCTGCCCTTGTGTTTCTGCTCCTCTACGACCAACAGCTACGTAGGCGCCGAAGACAACGGTGAGTACTGCATCTACGACACAGGGGAGGGGGGAGGCAAAAGTTAGGGGGACACCCACCAAACACCCCCACCCCCACCCTTGCATATTACAACATACACACCAATGCATTCACAAAAATCACAGTAACAACCCACAATCCCCCCGGAAGAATGAAAAGACAATGCGAAATTCGGTCAAACATTGTAATGTGGCAATATACATGTCATACAAAAATATACAGATATATATTTGAAAATCAGTCATAATTATATACAATACGAGAAGTAGTGCAGATATGTAAATAACAATGTCCGTGCACCAACAGTCCAAAAATGCATGGGCGAGGCCCACAAAGGATACCTGACCACAATCGGAGAGAACACTGCCAGGGCATCAGATAGAAATACTACAGGCACCTCAGGGGGAAGGGAAGGGGGGGCACCTCAGCCGGATGACTGCAAAGCCAGATCCACGACGGGGCTCCATGCCCATTGATGTATCCTGGGGAGTGCAAAGCCACAGTCTCTCAAGTCTCACAAGTGGGTGGGTTGCCCACTCTACCATCCTGGGGAGTGCAAAGCCACAGTCTCTCAAGTCTCTACAGTGGGTGGGTTGCCCTCTCTACCATCCTGGGGAGTGCAAAGCCACAGTCACTCAAGTAGATGCAGGTCTCTACTGGTACTGGGGGGGACTGGTGCCCAGACTGGATGAGTCACTGTCCCAGCTGCACATGGGATAAGGATGCCTGATGTGGCGGGCCATTCATTCCTACCCGGTGCTTGCCCTGTTCGGCGGTGCTTTGCCATGGCGGTTTTTGCCCTGTTCAGCGGTGCTTTGCCATGGCGGTCTTTGCCCTGTTCAGCGGTGCTTTGCCATGGCGGTTCCGGACTGATCAGCGGTGCTTTGCCATGGCGGTCTTTCCCCTGTTCAGCGGTGCTTTGCCATGGCGGTCTTTGCCCTGTTCAGCGGTGCTTTGCCATGGCGGTCTTTGCCCTGTTCAGCGGTGCTTTACCATGGCGGTTCTGGACTGTTCAGCGGTGCTTTGCCATGACGGTCTTTGCCCTGTTCAGCGGTGCTTTGCCATGGCGGTCTTTGCCCTGTTCAGCGGTGCTTTGCCATGGCGGTCTTTGCCCTGTTCAGCGGTGCTTTACCATGGCGGTTCTGGACTGTTCAGCTGTGCTTTGCCATGGCGGTCTTTGCCCTGTTCAGCGGTGCTTTGCCATGGCGGTCTTTGCCCTGTTCAGTGGTGCTTTACCATGGCGGTTCTGGACTGTTCAGCAGTGCTTAGCCATGGCGGTCTTTGCCCTGTTCAGCGGTGCTTTGCCATGGCGGTCTTTGCCCTGTACAGCAGTGCTTTACCATGGCGGTTCTGGACTGTTCAGCGGTGCTTTGCCATGGCGGTGCTGGTACGGACATTGGTGTGTGGCATGACGTTCCCTAGACTGGGCATTGGTGTGTGGCATGACGTTCCCTCATAGCCCACCTGGGCTGTGGCAGGCTGGGCCCTCCTGGGCACTGATTCCGGCGGTGGTCTCCTGACCAGTAACGATACTTGGGCCCTCCTGGGTACTGACTTCGGCGGTGGTCTCCCGACCAGTGACGATACTTGGGCCCTCCTGGGCACTGACTCCGGCAGTGGTCTCCTGACCAGTGACGATACTTGGGCCCTCCTGGGCTGTGACTCCGGCGGTGGTCTCCTGACCAGTGACAATACTTGGGCCCTCCTGGGCTGTGACTCCGGCGGTGGTCTCTGGACCAGTGACGATACTTGGGCCCTCCTGGGCTGTGACTCTGACGGTGGTCTCTGGACCAGTGACGATACTTGGGCCCTCCTGGGCTGTGACTCCGGCGGTGGTCTCCTGACCAGTGACGATACTTGGGCCCTCCTGGGCTGTGACTCCAGCGGTGGTCTCCTGACCAGTGACGATACTTGGGCCCTCCAGGGCTGTGACGCTGGCGGTGGTCTCTGGACCAGTGACGATACTTGGGCCCTCCTGGGCTGTGACTCCGGCGGTGGTCTCTGGACCAGTGACGATACTTGGGCCCTCCTGGGCTGTGACTCTGGCGGTGGTCTCTGGACCAGTGACAATACTTGGGCCCTCCTGGGCTGTGACTCTGACGGTGGTCTCCTGACCAGTGACGACGGTGCTGGCGGTTGTGTGTCGACCGCTGGAAATGATGGCGCACTTCTCCGCCATGACACTCACAACAGGCTGGGCAGACTTCCTCTGGCCCTTCCCCACCTTTGGTGGAGTCACAGCTGACTCTCCAATCCCCTTGGAACCCATGTCAGTTGTTTTCCCACCAGGAGTCTTAACACTGTCCCGTCGTCCACTCTCCAATTTTAGAGCCTTTACAGGGGGTGGGCTGCCAGTGCCTTGGCTCCGGGTCATACTGCCTGCCCTGGTGGCCAGTGCACTCCACAAACCTTGAACAGGCACCACTGGTATTGGAGGCTTTTTGGCTGAGGCGCTACAACGGGACTGATGAATTGGAGGGGGTGGGGGCAAAAAGGTCAACTTTACAGAGGGACTGTTTCTGACAAACACTGGGATGGGTAGCTGGAGGGGGTATGGGAGTGGAGGAAGAGGAGGTGGTTGTCGGAGGTGTCACTTTAAGGGGCATATTTATACTCCGTTTGCGCCAAAATTGCGTAGTTTTTTTTGACGCAATTTCGACGCAAAACTAACTCCATATTTATACTTTGGCGTTAGACGCGTCTAGCGCCAAAGTCCATGGAGTTAACATCATTTTTTAGCGTGGACACCTACTTTGCGTTAATTATATGCAAGGTAGGCGTTCCCGTCTAAATAATCGACTCCGAGGCATGTGCGTGGGATTTATACTCCCGGGCAAAAATCACGCCCGGGAGTGGGCGGGTAAAAAAAAATGACGTACGGCCACTTTTGCGTCATTTTTTAGCGCCTGTAAAAGGCAGGCGTTAAGGGACCTGTGGGCTCTGAAGGAGCCCAGAGGTGCCCCCCATGCCCCCAGGGACACCCCCTGTCACCCATGCCCACCCCAGGAGGACACCCAAGGCTGGAGGGACCCATCCCAGGGACATTAAGGTAAGTTCAGGTAAGTGTTTTTAAAAAAAAAAAATTGTGGCATAGGGGGGCCTGATTTGTGCCCCCCTACATGCCACTATGCCCAATGACCATGCCCAGGGGACAGAAGTCCCCTGGGCATGGCCATTGGGCAAGGGGGCATGACTCCTGTCTTTGCTAAGACAGGAGTCATTTCTATGGGGGTTGGGAGTGAAAAAAAATGGCGCAAATCGGGTTGAAGCGAAAAAATTGCCTCAACCTGACTTGCCCCATTTCTTGACGCCCAAGCTCCATATCCCCCTACGCCGGCGCTGCCTGGTGTACGTCGTTTTTTTTAACACACACTAGACGGCGCCGCCAGCTAACGCCGGCTAACGTCATTCAATAAATATGGCGCCCGCATGGTGCTTCAGAATGGCGTTAGCCGGCGCTAATTTTTTTTACGCAAAACTGCGTTGGCGCAGTTTTGCGTCAAAAAGTATAAATGTGGGCCTAAGTGTTTTGGGTCCAGGTGCAGGTACTGGAGGCTGTCGTGAGGTGGATGGATGTTGGGTGAGTGATTGCCAGTGTTTTTGTACTTTGGGAGGGGGCGTCACAGACACACTGGGAGAGGACACAGGGGACGTGTAAATGGCAGTGGAGGTGGTGAGTGCAGGTGAGCGGCTTGTGGTGCTGGGTGTCCTGGTGCGATTACTGGTGCCTGTAGATGTGGTGCATGCAGGTGTGTGTGTAGACGAGACTGGGAGGGAGTAGGGAGAAGAGGTGGAGGGGGACACAGTGGAGGCAGTGGATGTTACTGTGTCTGTACGTGGGTGAGGCTTGCGTGAGTGCCTGTGGTGTGTGTGGTGCCTATGTTTGCTTGAGCTACTTGTGTGTGTTGACTTGTGTGCATGCTGGTCTGTAGGTGTGCTTGGGATGGGCTGGGGTACAGGAGATTGGGTCTGGGTGGAGGAAGTTGGAGGGGGAGGCTAGACACAGGGACAATGGATGCCAGCAATGCTGAGGCCAGAGATTGCAGGGTTCGCTGAAGGACAGCCTGACCAGAATGAATGCCCTCCAGGAATGCATTACTGTGTTGCAACTCTCGTTCTACACCCTGGATGGCATTCACAATGGTAGACTGCCCAACAGTGAGTGACCTGAGGAGGTCAATGGCCTCCTCACTGAGGGCAGCAGGGGTGACTGGGGCAGGGCCTGAGGTGCCTGGGGCGAAGGTGATGCCCACCCTCCTGGGTGAGCGGGCACGGGGCGAACGCTGAGGGGCTGCTGGGAGGGCAGGGCTGGTAGGGGAGGTGGCGGCTGTACCTGTAGAGGTGGGGGGCACAGATGGTGCCGCCACCACAAGGGAGCCCCCATCGGCAAACGAGTCCGTGTCGCTGCTTGGTGATCCGGTGGCCGACGTGAAGCTCCCCTCGCCCTCCGTCCCACTGGTGCATTCAGAGTCTGTGGTCTGGCCCTCCATGGCCATGTGGGATGCAGCTCCCTTGTGCTCCGGTGCCACTGTAGCTCCGACTGTTGATGCTGATGTACAAAAGGACAGGGAGAGCAGAAAAAGGGGGGGAGACATAAGAAAGAGAGTTTTAGTGCATGGATTACCAATACAGTTGGCGGACAAGACAGACGCAGCAGCCCCCTGCATTACGCCGTGCTCCTGCCCTCTGCACATGCAATATCTGGGATATGGCCTACATGGCAATGGTGGACATCTGCGCACATGTATGCCACAGGGACAACTGTACCTCGACTTGGCATTCTGCTGAGGTGGGGTAGAGTGCCACATGGCCTACATTATGGAGGGGCCTTGCCTACCTAACTCGCCCTGGCCTAGGGACACCCACAGCCCACCCAGACCCCTCCACTACGCGCAAAGTCAGCAGAATGAGGTTGTACTCACCCCCTTGTGTCTGCTGTGATGCCCTCAAGCGCCCATCCAACTCCGGGTAGGCCACCGCCAGGATCCGGAACATCAGGGGGGTCATGGTGCGACGGGCACCCCTCCCACGTTGGGAGGCCATCCCCAGCTTTGCCTCCGCCGTCTTCTTGCTGCAGTGGCGAATGTCCTCCCATCTCTTACGGCAGTGGGTGCCCCGTCTCTGGTGGGCCCCAGGGTCCGGACCTCCTTGGCGATTGCACGCCAAATGTCCCTCCTCTGGTGGGCGCTGACCTACATGACATGCACAAGGGAAGAGAAACAGTCATTAACAACTGCACCGTCGTTGTGAGTGGCCCCCTCCCTACTCTGGCCATGTGGCCCATTCATTCCCATGCATTGTTGTTCAATGAACTCTGCCCCCTTCCCTCTTCCAACCAGCCCTCTCCACCCAGGCCTAGCCCAAACAACGTGCTCCATGTGTACTAACCTGTTGGTCTGGAGGACCGTAGAGTAGCGTGTACAGGGGGAGGACCCCGTCTACCAGTTTCTCCAACTCCTGTGCAGTGAAGGCAGGGGCCCTTTCCCCAGACGCAGCAGCCATCGTCGCTTCCAGACCGAGGTCACAGCAGCACTTGCAGTGTAGGTCCTCTCCTGTCGAAGGTCAGGTATCTAGTGATTGAACAGATAGAAAATGGCGGTCACGTCCGCGGCGGTGACGTCCGCGGCGGTGCACATCATCACCGCCGGCGAACCTGTTCATTGGCTTCTGGGACACATAGGGTCCAATGTTAACCAATGCAGCATTGCGCCGCGGTCTACGACCGCCTACCGCGACGGTGTGCAACGCCAGCGAAGTTACCCCACAATCCCATTGTCCCAGTTTAGAGGTCAGGCAGCCACCATTTCAGGGGCCCACATGGCTTCATTTACTACTGTGTCACATATAGCTAGGCCTACACTCAACCCACATACAGGAAGGGTTTTGTGAGTGGTGTAGTCTTGTGTGTAACTGTGGGTACATACCTGGAGGAATAATGACTGGTTCTTCGCTGTTGTCCTTCGTAGGCACCATCAGCTGGGACATATGAGAAGATGGCGGAATCCTCCGGTGTACCGACCGCTGGTGGACCTGTTGACAATGGAAGAGAGACATGTCATCGTCACCTACCGGTTTGACCGTGCCACTATCCAGGAACTATGTACCCAGTTGGAGCCAGACCTGATGTCACCAATCCGCCATCCGACTGGAATCCCCTCTGACATGCAGGTGCTGTCAGTGCTCCATTTCCTTGCAAGTGGGTCTTTTCAGACAACTGTGGCCATGGCATCAGGGATGTCCAAGCCTATGTTTGCCAACGTGTTGTCCAGAGTGTTGTCTGCCCTGCTGAAACACGTAAGGAGCTACATAATTTTCCCTCAGGTGGAGGATTTGCCTACAGTGAAAGGTGACTTCTATGCCCTTGGACATATCCCCAACGTCATAGGTGCCATTGATGGGACCCATGTAGCTCTGGTCCCCCCCCACAGGAGTGAACAGTTGTACAGGAACAGGAAGAGTTATCATTCCATGAATGTTCAGATGGTCTGTTTGGCATACCAGTACATCTCGTAGGTAAATGCTATGTTCCCTGGCTCTGTGCATGACGCCTACATCCTGCGGAATAGCAGCATCCCTGATATGATGGGTCAACTCCAGAGGCACCGTGTATGGCTATTGGGGGACTCTGGTTACCCCAACCTGTCCTGGCTCTTGACCCCAGTGAGGAATCCCAGGACCAGGGCAGAGGAACGGTACAATGAGGCCCATGGGCGTACTAGGAGGGTGATCGAACACAGCTTCGGCCTCCTGAAGGCGAGGTTCAGGTGCCGCCATATGACAGGTGGATCCCTATTCTACTCACCGAAGAAGGTGTGCGACATCATCATCGCCTGCTCCATGCTCCATAATTTGGCTTTGCGACGCCAGGTGCCTTTTCTGCAGGAGGATGATCCAGATGACGGTGTTGTAGCAGCTGTGGAGTCTGTGGAGCCTGTGGACAGTGATGAGGATGAAGCTGAGGAAGAAGACAACGACAACAGGGAGTCAGTCATACAGCAATATTTCCAGTGACACACAGGTGAGAAAATTTTCATTTTTAGCATTACATTAACTTTCACACGTCTACCTCTATCCTGTTTCTCGATTTAAATCACTATTTGGAAACTGAGTTGTACCCTTCCATTACGGTTTTCACAGGTGTGGTTACCTAAGTGTCAACTGCTTGCATCCTTCAAGGGCTTGTGATGTGTGACATAGGTATGTTAGCCTTACAATGGTAAACCCATTATGACACTGTCATTGATAATACATATTTACTAAATCACAGACTGAGTCCAGATTTTTTTGTGTTTCAAGGGTGTTTATTGAAGTGCTCTGAAATGTGAGGGGTTTGTAAAATGAGGATGGGTGATGGCGGAGGAATGTCCACGGCAGAGTCCAGTCTATTAGTGTCACAGGTGCACTGCCCATCTGGGCATAGGAAGTGGAGCTGGGGCAGTTCAAATATGGACAGGGTAACAAAGAGGGACAGTGGGGTGACAATCTTGCTCTGTCCTGTTCCTGAATCTCAGGGCCCGCTTGCGTGGTGGTTGTCCGTATGCAGGGGGTGGGGTGCTGGTGTGTTGGTCCTGTGGCGGGGCGTCCTGTCCACTAGCGCCGGCGGAGGTGGTGGGCAGTTCATCGTCCTGGCTAGTGTCAGGGGACCCTTGGAGTGCCACGGTGTCCCTCAAGGGCTGTTGTATGTCCTTCAGCACCCCTACAATGGTGCCCAGGGTGGAGCTGATGGTCCTGAGCTCCTCCTTGAACCCCAAATACAGTTCGTCCTGCAGGTGCAGGGTCTCCTGCAACTTGTCCAGGGCCGTTGCCATCGTCTCCTGGGAGTGGTGGTATGCTCCCATGATGGAGGATAGGGCCTTGTGGAGAGTGGGTTCCCTTGGCCTGTCCGTCCCCTGTCGCACAGCAGCCCTCCCAGTTCCCCTATGTTCCAGTGCCTCCGTCCCCTGGACCGTGGGCCCACTACCACTGCCCCCAGGTCCCTGTTGTTGTTGGGGTGGTGGGTTATCCTGGGTTCCCTGTAGTGGTGGACACTCCGCTGATTGACCTGTCCTGGGTAGGGAGGTTTGGGCCCGCTGGGTGGGTGCTGTGCTGGTGTTACCAGAGGGTGGAAGGTCGGTGTTGGGCTGTGCCTGTGCAAGGGGAACCGACTGTCCCGAGGCCCACGATGGTCTGGGCTGGTCATCAGGATCCAGTAGGGCAGAGCTGCTCTCGTCACTGTGGGCCTCTTCTGGGGGTGGAGTAGTGTTGGCTGGACCCTCTGGTGTGGTGACGGTCCTTCGGGTTCCTGCAGGGGCATAACAGCATGATTATTGCATGTGTGTGTGTAATGGTGTGCAATGGGTGGGTGTTTGTGTACCCCAGTGCAATCATTCCTGTGTGTGGGTTTGTGTGATGATGGTTGGGGGGGTGTTCTGGGTATGTGCAGTGGGCATGCTTTAGTGAGGGGTGTCCATGCTTAGTTGTGTCATGCAGGGCTTAGTGTTGGGATGGGTGGTTTGTGTTATGGGTAGATTAGTGAGGATTTTGAGTGATAGGGGAGGGTGTGAGGGTGGGGGTGTGTGATAGCATGCAGGTAGGGTGGGGGATATGATAGTTAAGATTTGACTTACCAGTGTCCCATCCTCCACCGACTCCTCCGAGGCCCTCAGGATGCAAGATGGTCAAGACTTGCTCCTCCCATGTTGTTAGTTTTGGGGGAGGATGTGGGGGTCTGCCGCCAGTCCGCTGTACTGCGATGTTGTGCCTGGAGACCGTTGAACGCACCTTCCCCCGTAGGACGTTCCACCTCTTCCTGATGTCCTCCCTATTTCTTGGGTGCTGTCCCACGGCGTTCACCCTGTCCACTATTCAGCGCCATAACTCAATCTTCCTGGCTATTGATGTGTGCTGTACCTGTGAGCCAAATAGCTGTGGCTCTACCCGGACGATTTCCTCCACCATGACCCTCAGCTCCTCCTTGGAGAAGCGGGGGTGTCTTTGGCGTGACATGGGGTGGTGTGGGTGATGTGTGGGGTGGTGTATGTGGTGATGAGTGTGGTGAGTGTAGTGGTGTGTGGTGTTTTGTGCGTGGATGTTGTGTGGGTGATGGTGTTGTGTGCCTCTGTGTGATGGGGTTGTCTATTCTGTGCTCTCTCTCTGGCCTTCATTCGTGATTTTTTGGTCGTAGGAGTTTGTGGGTGATGTGGGTGTGTGTTTTATATTGTGTGGGGTGTGTGGGAGTGGTGTGTGTATGTGTATCAGGTGTGTGTACTGTATTTGGAATTGTCCAATGTGGCGGTGTTTTGGAGATGTGTGTTTATTTTGAGCGCAGCGGTGTGTACCGCCAATGGAATACCGCGGTTCAAAGACCGCCGCATGGATTCGTTGGTCATAATAGCATGGGCATGTTTCTGTTGGCGTGGAGGTGGAGGATTTGTTTCTGTCAGTTTATCACTGACCTTTGGTGTTGCGGTGTTGTGTGGGTGTCTGAATTTCGGCGGATTCCAAGATGTGTGTCATAATAGCTGTGGCGGAATACCACCGCCGCTGCGGTGTATTGGCGGTCTTCTGCACGGCGGTAAGCGGCTTTTACCTCCAATGTTGTAATGACCCCCATAATCTTTGAATTCTGGTAAAGCCCATTGCCCAGGATTTCTGAGAAGATTCATATAATGAATGGCCCAGTCAAGTTTTTATTGCCTATGTAAAGCTACTTAAGATGAAATCTATAGCTTCAAATAAATGAAACAAACATTGGTAGAGTACAATATTACAGTTGCCCAGTAGTCCATTGGGAACTCTATTCCTTTTATACATAGTAGCAGTGGGTTTTCCAATGTGTGTTTTTTCATTCAGGATGATCACAGTTTGGAGTGTCAGAGGCATTGTTACATAGGATAAACAATGAGTCGAAGTCTCTTTCATCCTCCTCAGTCAAGCCCTGATTGAACAATATTTAAGTTTTATTGATGTTTGATATATATCCTGATAGTCACAGGAATGACAAAGTTTCTAATTATGTTGTCCTTAATGCAGTGAGGAGATCAGCAGCAGAGATACCATGTAGGAAATTATCTTCCTCCTGCTACTGAGGACAATAGTTGGTATGTTTCTAGTTCTTTCCAGAGGACATGAAAAGTACAATATGAGATACATCTTCCTTTTGTCAAAGCTGAAAATGTGGATTTTGGTTTTGATAAACAACCTGTATCATCTTCAGTTATTTATAGACATCCTTATGTTTTCCGAAGAGGACAAAAGGAAAATCCAAACGACCCTCTTCAATGTATTTTTCTTTGCCAACAGCTTCATCCCAGCTTCAACACCAGTTACAGCTGCTAATTCAAAGACCAAGGTAGTCATGTTCATATGTGATGTAGTATGCCTAATGGAAATACAACTGTGTTGAGTTGCATAAAGATAACCAATTGGTGAGTAATTCCTGCTAAAAGGTTGAGCAAAATGTTATATACATTTTGCCATTCATATTAGTTAACGATATTGGGTAGGAGGAGGCACATTTTTGGATTCTTATTTTACTTTGAGAATATCAGCATGTTAATCTTTTTTCATTTGATGTTAACCTACTGATCTTAAGCAAACCCATAGACCCTTTCAAGAAAGAATGATGCATGTTTGATGACAACTTTGTAACTCAGATGGAACTGAATCTGCCCAATTCCATTACCTTCTCCTGGGAGTCCTTTAATTTAATAACTACTGCTTCCTTTGAAAAATGTCTATGAGTGAAGTTTTTTCTATTTGCTTACAATATTTTTGACCTGACTTTACTGAGTGCTCTAACTATTTGGCATGAATGTAAAAAAGAGTTATTCAGAGGCTTCTAAAAGTTCTTTATGTACATTTAATTCTAAGCCTACTATATTATTTACCACCTTATCATTTTTACTACTGCACAGTGCCACAATTTGTAGCTAAAATCTTTTTGATTGATTCACTATGGTCAAATACCTATAATCATAGTTTATGTTTATCTTTAACAAATTTACCCCTAATTCACATTCTCATCTGGATAACAATTATGTGATGCGTAGCCACAATGAGTTTATAAATCTCCATATCTCAACTTGGAGATGACTCAGTGTGCATCAGAGAACTGTGCTCTAATATCAGACTTAAAAGTTGCACAGAAAGATTCTCCACAGGCTACAAAACTATTGATCATTTGGATAGTGCAGCATAATAAGGCCCCTTAAATGGTAGATTTGAATACTTTCTATAAAATATATATTTCACAAGACCATTTATTAATTTTTATAAACTCCAGTAATGCCATGCTCATGTTTGCTCTATACAGACAATAAGCAATTTCATTCATCTTCTAAATTTCATCTCTAAGTGGTCAATAATGCCAGCTAGGTTTAGAGAGACAGGATTGATGTACCTGTGTTGTGTTTAATGAGCTTGCATCACATCATTGCAACTGTACTGCCAAGAAGAAGAAGAAAAAAGGAAGACAAAATTTGTCACGACTTACGCGCTGCTTTAACCTGGAGTCTGCAGGACGAGTGTCGAGGTTCTTATACCTGAATGTTCGGCCTTGGCCCAGGTAGGGGCGACTCTTTCTGGTAGCCACGGTGCTGCAGGTGATAGGAATGCCAAGGGCAGGCCGTGTCCTTCAGAAATAGTGCCAGAGGGAAAAAACCTCCAAAAAGGAACATTTCCTGAAAAAGGAGCAAAATTAATAAGTAAATACAAGATCAAAAAGAACAGGAAAAATACTGGAACAAACATGAACCAGTATCTGACACAAGGAAGCAGGAGCGAAGACACCATTCAAACAGAAAGTATTGCAGCGCAAGGAGGGAAAGAATCACAGCCCTGAAATACCCCAAAAAACAGGAAGCAACCAACAGGAAGTACAAGGACACCATTTTAGATAGGGAAAAACACATAGAAAGTAATGGCCAAGGAGCCATAGAGAGTAGGGAACTAAAGCATGCTGGGAAGAGAGGGCTAATATGGGAAGAAGGAAAAACATAAAGGGAGGCACAAATGAGAGTGAAAGAAAAGAAGACAACAATAGCAGGTGAGTGGGGGAGGTTTAGACCTGCCTGAAAGCGTGCCGCGCAATGAAAGAACGAGGCCCCATGCCCAATTTGGGGCCTCGTATATTGCACAACAGGCTGGGTGCGCGGCGTGTCTACGTGCTGCGGGCCAAGTCGAATGTTTGACTTGCGCGCCGCGGTGCGACAGTAGCCCCCCCCGAATGTCCAGGTTTGTGTGGAAACAAGCAGTGAAAATGACGAATCAGAAGAGGGGCGTGAACAGAAGACACATCTTTCCAAGAGCATTCACTAAGAGGGTAACCCTTTCAATGAATCAGATACTGAAGACGTTTGCGAAAGATACGAGAGTCATACATTTCCTGTACCTCATATTCTGGTACATCATTCACCAACAAGGGAGGAGGACAAGGAAACTGCAGAGAGTAAGGATCAGGTACATAGGGTTTGAGCTGGGAAACATGAAAGACCAGATGGATCCTCCAAGTACGAGGTAAGTAAAGACGGACAGTGACAGGATTAATCAGCTGAAGAATACGGAAAGGACCGTAGTAACGAGGTGTAAACTTGTTCTGAGAAAGTCGCAAAGGCAGAAATTTTGAAGAAAGCCAGACTTTATTCTGGATATGACATACTGGAGCATCCTGGCGCTTCTTATCTGCCATTCTCTTCATGTATCTTTTAGTGTTCAGCAAGTTTGATCGAATCAATCTATGGATCTTCAGAAGTCGTTTGGAAAATGAGGTGACAGCAGGAAAAGAAGAGGTAGACTGAGGAGTAGTAGGAAAAGAAGTAGGATGATAGCCATAAAAACAGAAAAAGGGGGTGACCTTGGAGGCACTATGGACAGTGTTATTGTCAGAGAATTCAGCGATAGGAAGGTAAGTGTTCCAGTTACTCTGGATAGAATTACAAAAGCAGCGAAGTTACTGCTCTAGTCCTTGGTTGAGATGTTCGGTCTGTCCATTGGTTTGGGGATGGAAACCAGATGATAATGATGTATTGATATTCAGTATCCTACAGAAATGTTTCCAAAACCGGGAGATGTACTGAGGTTCCCTGTCTGACACTATGCTGTGTGGGAGTCCATGGAGATGAAAAATATGATGGATAAATATCTGACTTAGTTCTTGAGAGGAAGGTAATTTTTTCAGGGCAGTGAAGTGAGCCATCTTTGTAAAGGAATCTATTGTGACCATGATAACCCGGTTTCCTGCTGATGGAGGTAGTGAACACATGAAATCAGTAGAAATTGTGTGCCAGGGAGCAGGTGGAACAGGTAACGGTTGTAGCAATCCCGCAGGTCTGGTACGGGGTATTTTTACTTGGGCACATATGGGACAGGCCTGAACGTATCTTTCGGCATCCGATTTCCAGGTGGGCCACCAGAAAGATTGCGAGAGTAATTCCTGCGTGGCCTCGATACCTCTATGACCAGCAACCGGAGCATCATGGCACATTTGTAGCGCCTTTTCTCTTACTCCACTAGTGGGGAGGAACAACAGGTTCCTATAATAATAAAACCCCTTCTGCTTACATATTAGGTGGTTTAAGTTCTCTAACTCTTGATCAGAAAGGTTGGAATATTCCAGTTGTACCTCATCCAGGAATGATTGAGCTACACCGATGATCTTACTGGGCTCAAGCAGATATTGTGATGGGGTAGGAGTAAAATCTGGATAATGGCGAGACAGAGCATCGGCCAGTATGTTTTGGGATCCAGGAATTTAGGTGACATAGAAGTCGTACTGACTGAAGAAAAAGGCCCAACGAGCCTGATGACTGTTCTGGCATTGAAAGTTACGTAAACATTGTAGGTTACGATGGTCGTTCTCACCTCGAATGGCTCTTTGGAACCCATAAGGAATTGTCTCCACTCTAGGCAGGCTGTCTTCAGGGCTAATAATTCCCTTTCTAATACTGAGTAATATTGTTCCGACACAGAGAGTACATGAGACAAATAGAACACAGGATGTTCTAGACCATCATCATCTTGTTGTTGGAGTAAGACAGCTCCGATGGCTCTTTCTGAAGCATCAGTAACAACAAAAAATTGTTTGTTGGTATCTGGGTGTCTCAGTATCAGTGCTTGAGTGAAGGCCTTTTTTAGACTTTGAAAAGCTGTTTCAGCCGCCCTTGTCCAGACAAATCCTTTACATAAATTCTCTTTCTTTAATGTTTGAGTAATGTGGCTGGTTCCGCAACGTCAAAAATAAACTGTTGATAAAAGTTTCCCAGTCCTAGAAAACATTGAGTTATCTTAATGGAGGAAGGGGAAGGCCAGTTTAGGATGGCTTGTACCTTCTCCGGGTCCATAGCTATTACAGTGGGACTAAGGTGATAACCCAAATATTTGACTTCGGTCTTATAAAACTCACATTTCTCTGGTTTACAGGACAGTTGATGTACCCTGAGCCTTTTTAGGACTTGTTTCACGTCCATAGAATGAAGTTCAAGATGTCTAGAATAAATAAGGATATTGTCTAAGTAGATGACTACAGTATGGTTCAAGAGATCAGAAAACACAGAGTCCATAAATCTTCGAAAAATTGAGGGGGCATTAGTGAGACCAAAAGGCATAACTCCGTACTCATAATGACCAAATGGGGTTCGAAAGGCAGTCTTCCACTCATCTCCTTTTTGATGCGCAAAAGGTGGTAAACTCCACGAAGATCTAGTTTGGTAAACTGTTGAGCCCCTCTGACTGCCTTCAGAATATCCTTGACGAGGGGAAGAGGATAACGGTCTTTTATAGTGATCTTATTTAAACCACGAAAATCCAGACAGGGACGAAGATCTTTAGTCTTGTTGGGTACAAAAAAGAGAGATGCCCCCGCCGGAGAAGATGAAGGCACAATAATACCGCTGTGCAGATTTTCTTGCAGATACTCTTTGAGAACTTCCTTTTCAGGTTCCGGGAGAGAATACATTCTCCCAAAGGGAACGATCTCCCCAGGTTCCAGGGGAATTGCACAGTCATAATCTCGATGTGGGGGTAACACAGGTCTGGATGGTTTTTGGAATACATCTTGAAATTCTAGATAGTGATCGGGGACTCCTTGGACTGTATTGATAGAACAACCTGTAGTAAGTTCAGTAGGCATCACCTTCTTGGGTGACCAGTATGTGTCTGATGCAAAACAGTTTTCATGACAAAACTGCGAGGACAAAGAAATAGTCCTGGTTTCCCAATTTACATAAGGGTTATGTCTTATGAACCACGGAATTCATAAGATGATAGTATGATTGGGAGATGATAGTAGGTCAAATGAGATGTGTTCTTGGTGGTTCCCAAATTGTAAACCTAGAGTCAGGGTGGTAGTATCGACTGGACCAGAGGATGTTAAGGACCCATCCACTATGTGAACTTGTTCCGGGACTTCTTTGGGTCGTGTTGGTATTTGTTGTGTTGTGGCCCAAGACTTATCCTTATAAATGCCACTAGCACCACGATCAAGTAAAGCCATTGTTCTTTCTTCACGACCATCAGGTAACTGTAAAGTCACAGGAAGCATAAACAAAGTAGTGGTATTGTCCTTGAATGAACTGATGGAAGGTATAGCAGATGATCGCGTCCCCTCCCTTCTTACAGAGGACAGGAAGTAGAGTTTCCCAATGGCCTTAGAGGACAGGTACGAAGCATGTGACCGGCAGCACCACAATACAGGCACAATCCTTTCTTATGTCTTTCTTCCCGCTCACTGACGGAAAGTGGGCCACGAGTAGTATCCACCTGCATAGGTTCACCTTCGGTATCTCTGACGGGAGGGCGAGGTTCCTCTGGACTGTGCAAAAAGACACGTGAAGTACTTGGCTGGGAAGGTCCTCTGCTTTTTCTTTTCTCCATACGTCATTCTTGGAGACGATATTCGATGGAAAGAGCTAGATCCATCAGACAGCGGAGATCTTCAACTCGGGTGGAGTGCACTAACTTGTCTTTGATCTCCTCCTAGAGACCTCTACGGAATAGAGTAACCAGAGTTCGTTCCACCCAGGTTGTCTCGGCCGCAAGCTGTCGAAAGCATGTAATATATTGGAGGACGTCTTGAGAGCCTTGTTGAATGTCACATAATGCTTCTTCAGCAGAGGCCTCCAATCCTGGATGACTAAACATCTTTTTAAACCGATTCACGAAGGCTGGATAATCAGACAATACTGGGTCATTGGATGATACCATAGGAGTTGCCCAGGCCAAGGCAGGACCGGATGGAGCACTGATAAGATAACCCACCTTTGTCTTGTCGTGGGAGAATGGAGTGGATCGGAAGGCAAAGTAAACAGTTAATGCATCGAGGAACTCTCGCAGTTTTGTTGGTTCACCGGAGTAATGAGGAGTTGAGGTGTAGATGGTAGGAACATCTGTACTGCGAAAAGCTAAAGCCTGTCGTAAAGCAGCATTCTCGTTGCGTAATTGTTGCAGTTCCTGAGCCTGTTGCTGAATGGTTGCCACAAGGGATTGATCAAGATCTGCAGCAGCCGCCATTGTATCATCCATGGTGTTAGACGACGTCGAGTGTATTTGGCGCTGCAATCTGTCACGACTTACGCGCTGCTTTAACCTGGAGTCCGCAGGACAAGTGGCGAGGTTTTTGTTCCTGAATGTTCGGCCTTGGTCCAGGTAGGGGCGACTCTTTCTGGTATCCACGGTGTGCGGGCGATAGGAACGCCAAGGGCAGGCCGTGTCCTTCAGAAATAGTGCCAGAGGGAAAAAAAAACTAAAAGGTGAAAAAACCTCCAAAAAGGTAAATTTCCTGAAACAGGACCAAAATTAATAAGTAAATACAAGATCAACAAGAACAGGAAAAATACTGGAACAAACGTGAACCAGTATCTGACACAAGGAAGCAGGAGCGAAGACACCATTCAAACAGAAAGTGTTGCAGCGCAAGGAGGGAAAGAATCACAGCCCTCAAATACCCAAAAAAACAGGAAGCGACCAACAGGAAGTTCAAGGACACCATTTTAGATAGGGAAAAACACATAGAAAGTAATGGCCAAGGAGCCATAGAGAGTAGGAAACTAAAGCATGCTGGGTAGAGAGGGGTAATATGGGAAGAAGGAAAAACATAAAGGGAGGCACAAATGAGAGTGAAAGAAGACAACAATAGCAGGTGAGTGGGGGAGGGTTAGACCTGCCTGAAAGCATGCAGCGCAATGAAAGAACGAGGCCCCATGCCCAATTTGGGGCCTCGTATGTTGCACAACAGGCTGGGGGTGCGGCGTGTCTCTGTGCTGCGCGCCGCGGCCCGAGCCGAATGTTTGACTCACGCCGCGCGCCACGGCGCGACAAAATTACTTTTTCTTCCTCAAGAGTTGGCTGATTATCCCTTTAGCCTAAAGATGCATATTGTGAGGAATAGCAGCCTAAACTTTGCAAAGTCAAGTTTGATTGGCAATGCATTTTATAAGCAGCTTTAGTGGGACATTGATGTTGCCACAAAAGATAATTGAGCCACCCCATCCCAGTACTTCAAACACCAGTTGCATAATTATTGGATGCTCATCTACGTTTTGCCTATACACCATATAGACAACTGCATGTTGTCCTGCTTTATTCAAACAGTCAATTGTTGTTTGACCCGTCTCACCAACATTAGCTCATTCACACTTGCGAGTATTTTTCTTATAAATACCTTTATCTAGACATTTGGCCCTCATTGTGACTTTGACGGTCTTCCTTAAAGACCGCCAAAGCCCAGGGCGCCTGAAGTCCGCCCACCAATTTACAGGTACTGCTAGATTTCTGCCACACTTTGAGCAGAAATCCAGCAGAGGTTGTGCTGGCGGGCAGAGGCGTAGGAGCGGTTCCACCACTGGCCCCACCCCGCCAAAAGAACACTGTTGGCCGTATTATGTGGGATAATACGGCCTGGCAGTGTCATGATAGCCAAGTGCTGCCAAAGGTGGAAGCGTCCATTCCTGTTCCCTGCTGGCTGCCCTCCTCCCCGGACCAGTAAGTTGATCGGCAGACAGGGGAGGGTGTGGGATGGTGGGGAGTGTTGTGTGTCTGTGTTTGAGTGGGTGTTTGTCTGCGTGTGTGCATGCGTGTATGTATGGGTGTGTGTATATACGGGTGTGTGTATGCGTGTTTGGATGGATGTGTGTATGCGTGGTTGAATGCGTGTATGAGTACTGATGTGAATGCGAATATGGATGTATGTGGGTAAATGTGTGCATGTAAGCGTAGGTGAATGAGTGCATGTGTGGTGTGTGTGGCTGTCTGTGTGCGTGTGCATGTATGCGGGGAGAGGGTGGGGAGTGGGGGTACAGGGGAGGGGATGCTGTACCTGGAAAGGGGATTGGGGAGGTGAGGGGAGGGGGCACTATACCTAGAGGAGGGAGGGAAGTAGGGGGGTATTGTGCTTGCTGAGGGGGTATGGGAGTCGTCTACCGGTGACAGGGAAGAAAATCCCTGTCACCGGTAGCCTATCCACCAGGGTTTTAGTGGGGGTGCTACCGCCACAGAAATCCTGGTGAAAATATGGCTCCTAATACTGCCGGCGGTCTGCTGTGGACCTCCGGGTCAGAGATACTCATCTCTAGCCCAGTAGGTCTGACCGCCCTGGCGGTATGATCAGAGATGTGGCGGGTTGGCAGAGGCCAACCCGCCCCACTCATAATGTGGCAGTCTTCACCGGCAGCCTGTTAGCGGTGAAACTGCTAACTTTGCCCTGGTGGTCAGAAGACCGCCAGGATAATAATGTCCCCCTTTGTGTTAGAGCAGTGGCCATTTGGTATCATAATTGACACCAAACTCCTGGAGGATTCAGCTTGATGTTTTAAGAGATATTCCACAATCTCTCTACATTTGTGGAATTCAGCCCATTCATATTTCATGTTAGACTCCTTGTACGACTATTGTGATCTATAGTCTATGCCAAGCTTTTAAGAATACATGATTCTTGTTATCATTTGCATTACTACAGAGTGTAGCTGCAATCCATTTTTCCCTCCTCCCATCTCTATTTTTATCAACCACAATCCAAAATACCACCGACCCTGAAGTCTAACTTTTAGGTAAAATCAGCTTTTGTCAACTACCAGAATAACAGCCATCAGGATGTGCCACGTCTGATCCTCCCTCTGAGTACATAGCTTTGCACATAAAAAAATAGGAAAGAATCAACAGTGCTATAATGAACTGATCCTATGAAAAAATACATAAATATATCTTAATCATATTGCTAAGAAATCATATGCAACCGATCTACATGAGAGCAGTAACAATTTAGTCATATTCATTCTGTCCCCACAAGGATGAAAAAAGAGAAATATAAACAGGAGCTCATCATTAATATAATGTCCCCTCAATTAATGTAACACATCTCTCACCCTTTCCAAGTTTCTTAGACCTCCTGCGTTTTCATATATGAAGTACAAAAGTATACCTGAGTGTTATCTAGAATTTGTCCCTTGGCTCTTGTAAAAACAACTTAAAGCAAGATATTGAACCAGAGCTATCATTTGACGAAATAACCCTTGGTGTTTAACAATAGTATTACATAATTCAGCCTAAACATGTAATGTCATTCTATTAACTGGAAGAATTTTAGAGAGTTGAGCTTGACTTTATATTGATTCTTGAAGCAAAAAATACTAATGTGAATCAAAATTGGTGTGGCCTATTTTCTCCTTATCATCCACGGGGTTTCTGAAATTTGAAGTGTTCTGATCATTGTTCTTGACAGTGTGTGTGCCACTCAGCTAACCTATGAAATGTGTTTTAAGCAACTTAATTTGAAAAGCTTGGATATTTCTTCCATCTTCCCTCTTGTTTTTAGAACACATCAGAATATTATTACGTTGCGCCCATTCTCAAAGTCCCACACCTTCCCCAATACATAGTTCAATTTGGTTACTTGAAGTTACTTAGAACATTTTGAGAAGGTCTCCTCCATTGTGACAATATTGAACTCCATTTTCTGATGCCTATTTGCCTACTACTGCTAACAACTGGTTCATTATTAGGGACACTTGACAGGTAAAAAGAATCAATATTAGAGACTTCAACTCTGTTGAGTCTCAACAGGTACAAAACAGAAATATTTTCAGCCTACACAAGTTTCACAAATCCTATTGTTTTCACAAGGCTGAAAAAGATAACGAAAAGGCTTTCATATGCAGAAGGAATCCTTATGTTACATGCTCTTATTCAATTTGAGTCATACACTATCCATTAGAAAGTAGATAAGCAGATGGAAAAACTACAATCCAATTTAGGTAAAACATAATACAGTTCAACACATGCATTTCCCAAATCAGAAATACAAATCACAAAGAAATACATCCAAGCCATGCTTGTATAAATTTAATACATACATTTCCAATAAAGTCTATACCCTCTAAACAGTTTTAATCATTGCTGCCCTGTATCAACATATAAAAGAGATCTCTAAACATATTTACATTCATCGTTCCTGTTTTATTAAATTGAAAGATTAAGTCACCTAGCTACCATAATTCTGAGTCGTCTCTTAACATATTCTTCTGTTCTGATTTGCTAGATAAATTATGCTTTTGCTCACATCACAATGAGTTCATGGTTTCTCTTATTTGTTATGCAGGAATTGCGTATAAAGACCCCTTGATTTTGGACGTGAGCCAGAGATGTGTCAGCCCAATACCTCAGCAAGGAGCCAATCACAAAAGGGGGAAGGAAGCAAACTGCCTTGCATTCTAGCACACAATTTGGCCACAAGCATTGTGTAAATGCTCTACATGATAGCCCTCAGTTTATCTGAAAGTCATTAGTATTTACCATTGTAGATATAGACAGTGTTGTGTAGCTCTAGACACGTCTCAGGATATTTCTTCTTCTTCAATAGTGAATAACCTTTTAAATTTGGGAATACTGGCAAATCCACCTCACACTCTTTAAAGTTTCTCTACCACTCCCAGAGGACAGGCGCATCCCAATGAGTTTAGCAGTCCAACGACTCAGCAAGGCACCAATCTCAACAGGAGAGTGAAAGCTTTCAACTAAAGTGAGTGTTTACCACAATGCATCTGGGTGAATTGTCTGCTGGTATGTTAAGCAATGTGCTCTCTCCCTCCTTTTGTGATAGAGAGGTTATATTTTATTGAAGTGTACATTGAAGAGGTGAGTCTTTAGGTCATTAGTGGACAAGGGGTGGGCGTCCACAGTGTTACTAATCCGGATCTCTAGTGTTGCCAGGTCTTTTTTCATATTCATTCTTCTGTGATGTTTCTCTTGTCTTCCGATGCTACTTGTTATCAGTGAGGTTCTGGATGTACTATGGTGCAAATAAAATTTAGAAAATGTCTGTGAGACTAGTTTGTGACATCTGAAAATGTGAAGGTGTCAAAGGCCAGACACACACTCCATTGACTTCCAGTGGAATGGAGGACTGATTTTAAGACTTTTACCTAGTCCATTTGGTCCTATACTGTATTCATGCCCCTGCCATTATTACCTGTGTGTTGCAACACATTCCCTCCTGCATCTCACCAACAGCTCACCATCTTAAGGCATCAGTTCCTCGATTTAGGTGGAGTCATATGAGGGATGCATATTTTTCTGTTCTTGTACTGTTGTCATTGCATTAGCACTTTGAACTATAATTCCTTCCATAAAGCACTCCATTACATTTTGGTTGGACTTAGGGCCTGATTATAATCTTGGTGGACGGGATACTCCGTCACTAGCATGATGGATATTCCGCCTGCCGTTTTAAAAGTTCTATAGGATATAATGGAACTTGTAATATGGAGGACGGGATAACCGTCAGGTTTGTGATGGAGTATCCCATCCACCAAGGTTGCAATCAGGCCCTGAGGGTCTTATTTATACTTTTTGGTGAAAAACTGCACAAACGCAGTTTTGCACCAAGACTTTTAGCACTAGCTTGCGCCATTCCTGAGCACCAGACGGGTGCCATGTTTATGAAATGGCACAAACCGGTGCAAAGGACGGGCCAGCGTAAAAAATAATGATGTTAGTCGAGAGGGGCTGGCGGTATGGGAGAAGGGGGTTTTGCACCTCTAAATGGTGTTAGGGTGGTTAAAGTAAAAAAAAAGATGACTCTAACCAGCTTAGTGTCATTTTTTGGTGAAAAACCATCCATACCACATGACTCCTGTCTTAGAAAAGACAGGAGTCTTTCTCACCACCCCAGTGTCCCCTGGGCATGGCCATTGCACCCTGTGCCATGCAGGGGGCCCCAAGTTGGGCCCCGAATGGCACTTTAACTGAAAAAAATTACTTACCTATACTTACCCTGCTCACCTGGGATGGGGTCTGTAGGAAAGTACCATCTTGCCTGGCATGTTACCCCCATATTTCACTGTATGTATGTTGTTTTAGTCCTTGTGTCACTGGGACCCTGCTAGGCAGGGCCCCAGTGCTCATAGTATGTGCCCTGGATGTGTTCCCTGTGTGGTGCCTAACTGTATCACTGAGGCTCTGCTAACCAGAACCTCAGTGTTTATGCTCTCTCTGCTTTCTAAATTTGTCTCTGCAGGCTAGTGACTAAATTTACCAATTCTCATTGGCACACTGGTACACCCATATAATTCCCTTGTATATGGTACTGAGGTACCCAGGGTATTGGGGTTCCAGGAGATCCCTATGGGCTGCAGCATTTCTTTTGCCACCCATAGGGAGCTCAGACAATTCTTACACAGGCCTGCCACTGCAGCCTGCGTGAAATAACGTCCACGTTATTTCACAGCCATTTTACACTGCACATAAGTAACTTCTAAGTCACCTATATGTCTAACCTTCAATTAGTGAAGGATGGGTGCAAAGTTACTTAGTGTGTGGGCACCCTGGCACTAGCCAAGGTGCCCCCACATCATTAAGGGCAAATTTCCCGGACTTTGTGAGTGCGGGGACACCATTACACACGTGCACTATACATAGGTCACTACCTATGTATAGCGTCACAATGGTAACTCCGAACATGGCCATGTAACATGTCTGAGATCATGGAATTGTCCCCCCAATACCATTCTGGTATTTGGGGGACAATTCCATGATCCCCCGGGTCTCTAGCACAGAACCCGGGTACTGCCAAACTGCCTTTCCGGGGTTTCCACTGAAGCTGCTGCCAACCCCTCAGACAGGTTTCTGCCCTCCTGGGGTCCAGGCAGCCCTGGCCCAGGAAGGCAGAACAAAGGATTTCCTCTGAGAGAGGGTGTTACACCCTCTCCCTTTGGAAATAGGTGTGAAGGGCTGGGGAGGAGTAGCCTTCCCCAGCCTCTGGAAATGCTTTGATGGGTACAGATGGTGCCCATCTCTGCATAAGCCAGTCTACACCGGTTCAGGGATCCCCCAGCCCTGCTCTGGCGTGAAACTGGACAAAGGAAAGGGGAGTTACCACTCCCCTGACCAGTACCTCCCAGAGGATGTGCCCAGAGCTCCTCCTATGTGTCCAAGACCTCTGCCATCTTGCAAACAGAGGTGTTGGGGGCACACTGGACTGCTCTGAGTGGCCAGTGCCAGCAGGTGACGTCAGCTACCCCCTCTGATAGGCTCGTACCTTTCTTGGTAGCCAATCCTCCTTTCTTGGTAGCCAAACCTACTTTTCTGGCTATTTGAGGTCTCTGCTTTGGGGAATTCATCAGATAATGAATGCAAGAGCTCACCAGAGTTCCTCTGCATCTCCCTCTTTGACTTCTACCAAGGATCAACTGCTGACTAATCCAGGACGCCTGCAAAACCGCAACAAAGTAGCAAGACAAGTACCAGCAACATTGTAGCGCCTCACCCTGCCGGCTTTCTCGACTGTTTCCTGGTGGTGCATGCTCTGGGGGTAGCCTGCCTTTACCCTGCACCAGAAGCACAAAAGAAATCCCCTGTGGGTCGACGGAATCTTCCCCCTGCTAACGCAGGCACCAAAAGACTGCATCACTGACGAGCGTGGTCCCTGGAACACAGGAACTCTACCCAAGTGACTCCCACAGTCCAGTGGCCCTTCAGTCCAAGTTTGGTGGAGGTAAGTCCTTGCATCCCCATGCTAGACTGCAAACCTGTGTAATGCGTGATTTGCAGCTGCTCCGGCTTCTGTGTACTCTTCTAGGATTTCCTTCGTGCACAGCGTAGCCTGGGTCCCCAGCACTCCGTCCTGTAGTGCTCAACCCACTGAGTTGGCCTTCGACGTCGTGGGACCCTCTTTTGTAACTCTGCGTGGACTCCAGTTTACAAATCTTCCAAGTGCCTGTTTAGGTACTTTGGCAGATGCTGCCTGCTTTTGTGAGAGCTGTCTGAGTTGCTGAGCGACCCCTCTGTCTCCTCCTCCAAGTGGCGATATCCTGGTCCTTTCTGGTCCTCAGCAGCACCCAAAAACCTCTATCGCAACTCTTGCAGCTAGCAAGGCTTGTTTGCAGTATTTCTGCATGGGAACACCTCTGCAAGCTTCATCGTGACGTGGGACATCTTTCTGCCAAAGGAGAAGTTCCCAGTCCTCTTCTTTCTTGCAGAACTCCAAGCTTCTTCCATCCAGAGGTAGTCCTTGCACCTTCATCCGGGCTTTTCTGGGCTCCTGCCCCCCCTGGACACTATCTCGATTATTGGACTTGGTCCCCTTGCTTTGCAGGTCCTCAGGTCCAGGAATCCGTTTTCAGTGCACGGCTGATGTTTTTCTTGCAGAATCCCCCTATCACGACTATTGTGTTCTCTTGGGGTAGTAGGTGTACTTTACTCCTACTTTTCAGGGTCTTGGGGTGGGGTACCTTGGACACCCTGACTGTTTTCTTACAGTCCCAGCGACCCTCTACAAGCTCCCATAGGTCTGGGGCCCATTTGTGATTCGCATTCCACTTTTGGAGTATATGGTTTGTGTTGCCCCTATACCTATGCTTGCCTATTGCAACCTATTGTAATTCTACACTGTTTGCATTACTTTTCTGACTCTTACTTACCTGTTTTGGGGTTTGTGTACATATAACTTGTGTATATTACTTACCTTCTTACTGAGGGTATTCACTGAGATACTTGTGGCATATTGTCATAAAAATAAAGTGCCTTTATTTTTAGTAACTCTGTGTATTGTGTTTTCTTATGATAGTGTGCATATGATATAAGTGGTATAGTAGGAGCTTTGCATGTCCCCTAGTTCAGCCTAAGCTGCTTTGCCATAGCTACCTTCTATCAGCCTAAGCTGCTAGAAACACCTCTATTCTACTAATAAGGGATAACTGGACCTGGCACAAGGTGTAAGTACCTTTGGTACCCACTACAAGCCAGGCCAGCCTCCTACAGGGCCCCCCATCCTCTGGTGTCCCAATGGTCATGGGTCTTGAGGAGGTAACCTGTGGACCCATTCCATGGCGTTTAACCATGGAAATGGGTACACAGGTCCCTTAATGCCTGGTGTGACCCAGGCGTTAAATAATGGTGCAAAGCTTGTATATCCCCTCCTCAAACATGTGCATCATTTCAGCAGAGGGGGAATAAATATGGGGCTATGGAGTTCGCACCATTTGTTAGATGGGAACACCTATCTTGCATCTCATTGACGCAAGGTAGGTTCACACATCTGAAAAATGGTGCAAACTCCATTATTTTGACATTAGACTGGTCTAATGTCAAAATTTAAATATGGAGTTAGTTTTGTGCTGAATTTGCCTAAAACAAAATGATGCTAATTTGGCGCAAATGGGCTATAAATATGCCCCTTAGTGTTTTATGTGGTTTTCACCAGTTCTAGCACCACAATGCCTCAGGGTGAACACATACTTATACTCGTCAGATTCATTCATTCGTTTATTGGGCTTGTTAGAGATGATCCAAGGTTGAGTTCTCAACCCAAGGCATGTCAAAGGGAGAGTGTTGGTGTTAGACCTGACAGCCTTAGGGTGGTCACCCCTAACTTTTTGCCTGCCTCCCTCCACTTTCTGGACACTGTTTTTGCTGGTTTTAGGACTCTGCACACTTTACCACTGCTAACCAGTGCTAAGTTGGATATGCTCTCTCCCTGCAAACATGGTGACATTGGTTCCTACCCAATTGGCTTATTTAATCTACTTGTAAGTCCCCAGTAAAGTGCACTACATGTGCCCATGGCCTGTGGATTAAATGGTACTAGTGGGCCTGCGGCACTGATTGTGCCACCCACATAAGTAGCCCCTTAACCATGCCTCAGGCCTGCCATTGCAAGGCCTGTGTGTGCATTATCACTGCCACTTCGACTTGGCAAGCTTTAAACTCACCTTTTTCTACATATAAGTCACCCCTAAGGTAGGCCCTAGGTAGCCCATAGGGCAGGGTGCCATGTAGGTAAAAGGCAGGACATGAACATGTGTGTTCTATATGTCCTGGTAGTGTAAAACTCCAAAATTAGTTTTTACACTGCTATGAGGCCTGCTACTTTCACAGGACAGCATTAGGACTACCCTCATATACTTTTCGAGTGGTAGATTAGGATCTGAAAGGAGCAACCAGGTCATATTTAGCAGGGCCAGAATGGTAATACAAAATCCTGCTGACTGTTGAAGTTGGATTTAATATTGCTATTCTAGAAATGCCACTTTTAGAAAGTGAACATTTCTCTACACTCAAATCCTTCTGTGCCTTACAGCCTGTCTCCAATCCACGTGTGGCTGGATTACTTGACAGCTCCCTTGTGTATTTCACTCAGACAGCCCCAAACACAGGATGCACAGTCACACCTGCACACATCTGCATACTGAATGGGTCTTCCGGGGCTGGGAGGGTGGAGGGCCTGACACTTAGGCCCTCATTATGACATTGACGGTACGTACCGCTTACCGCCATGCTGACTGCCACCAGCATATCGCTGCCGCTGCGGATCACCGCTACCCATATTATGACACACACATATCAATCCGTCACTATACAGCCACACACACAAGTCCGCCAGACCAAAGATCAGTGATAAACTGGCAGTAGCAAAAGTTACACCAACAGAACTACGCCCACAACATTATGACCCACTAATCACCACAGCAGACATTCAATGGCGGTAAACCATTGGCGCTACATACCGCCGCGCTCAAAATACACACACATACAAAACAACACTACATTGGACAATTCGAAATACACACAACTGACACTCATAGACACACCACACCCAAACACCCACACCACTATAAAACACACACCCACACTACCCACAACCCTTTACCATTACAAACAAGTGCCACAAGAGAGACAGTAAGACCATAGACAAGACCACACACCACCATCACCTATACACCATCCACGCACCTTACATCACACACCCCAACACATCACCCTACACAGCCTCACCTACACAACTCACTCTACACCCATGGCACCACCACGACACGCCAGATTCTCTGAGGAGGAGCTGAGGGTCACGGTGGAGGAAATCATTTGGGTAGAGCCTCAGCTATTCAGATCACAGGTGCAACAGACATTCATTGCTAGGAAGATGGAGCTATGGCGGAGAATCGTGGACAGGGTCAATGCCGTGATCCACACCCCAGAACAAGGGATGACATCAGGAAGAGGTGGAACGACCTACGGGGGAAGGTGCGTTCCACAGCGGCAAGATACCAAATAGCTGTACAGGGGACTGGCGCTGGACCCCCACCTCCTCCCCCGCAACTAACATCATGGGAGGAGCAAGTCTTGGCAATACTGCATCCTGAGGGCCTGGCAGGAGTAGGAGGAGGACTGGACTGGTAAGTAAAATCTCTATTACTATCACCCACCCTACCTGCATGACATCACAAACCCTCACCCTTACCCTCACTTCCATCACTTCATCACCTCCCACATACTCCACCATCACAACCCACTCATCCCAATGCAAAGCCCGGCATGCAACACCAATCCATGGACACCCCTCACAGACCTTCATTGTCACCCATCATAGACTTGCATGGACACCCATCACTAAAGCATGCACACTAGATGGAAACAGCAAGCCCACCTGATAACTACTCACACAAGACAAAGCTGCCAGGGCAATAACAACCATAGAGGGCAACACACCCATGCAAAAGATGTCAAATGCAGAAACAATTATGCTGTATTTACATCCCCACAGGTCCCCCAGCCAACGTCACCGGAAAGGAGGTGCCAGCAACATTCAGTCCCCCCCACAAGAAGCCCACAGTGATGACAGCAGCTCTGGTCGCCTGGATCTGGATGACCAACCTGGCCCATCAGGGATCTCTGGACAGTCGGTTACCCAGGCACAGTCCCATCCCACCACAGAGCCTCCTCCCACAGGAAACACCAGCACAGTACCCACCCATCGGGCCCATACCTCTGTCCCCAGGACACGTCAATCAGCAGTGTGTCTAACACTACAGGGACCCCAGGTCACCCCACAAACACAGGATGATCAGGGACCTGGGGTCAGTGGCAGTTGGCACACGGTTCAGGAGACAGAGACACAGGACAACAGGGAAGCTGGGACGACTGCTGTGTGACAGGGGAGGACAGGCCCAGGGAACCGACTCTCCAGGAGGCACTCACCAAGATCCTGGGAGCATACCACCATTCCCAGGAGATGATTGGCCAGATACTGGACAAGTTGCAGGAGAACCAGAGGCTGCAGGAAGGACAGTACCTGGGGATCAGGGAGGACTTGAAGTCCATTTACATCACCCTGGTCTCCATTGCAGGGGTGCTGGCAGACATGACCTACACTATGAGCGAGGAAGTGGCATTCCACTGGACCCTTACCACTAGCCAAACCGATGAACAGCCCTCCACCTCTGCTGCTGCTTGTGGACAGGAGGACCCGCCACAGGAACAACAGACCACCAGCACCCCTCCACCTGCAGAAGGAGAACCACCCCGCAAACGGTCCCTGTGATCTAGGCAGAAGCCAGAGACTATTACCAAGACCCCAGCCAGGAAATAATACTCTCCTTATTGTTGCCCTTGCGTCCCACCTGTCTACCTTGAACTGCCATTGCTCCACTTCCCCTGCCCCCTTGGACAATGCACCTGTGATCCACAGAGACTGTACTCTATCCTGGACAATCCTCCATCATCACCCCAGCCCATTGCACACCCCCCTCTACTTATTAGCACTTAAATAAACACCATTCGAAAAGAAATACAAGTATGGAGTCTGTCAAATGATTGAACTATGTATTTGTTTAACAAGCTTTAAACACTGCAATACAACTGTACAGTAATGTATACATAGGAATGACTTGTAGTTGGCTGCAGTCAATACACCAGGAGCGATAGTGGGGCACAAATATCTGTAAATAGAGATGCCGAAGGGTACAGTAAGTGGGCATAGAAGTGGGAAAATCAGCCTGCCAGTGACAATGTCTAACACAAAACAGTAATTTATATGTTAGGTTATGCTGTCTTACCTGTGTGTCATTGGAAGTATTATAAAATTATTGCACTTCTGTTGTCCTCATCCTCATCCTCATCCTCTGCCTCCTCATCTTCACTGTCCACAGGGTCCACTGCTGCCACATGGCCATCTCCATGCTTCATCCGCCTGCAGAAAAGGCACCTGGCAATGTAAGGCAAGGTTGTGCAACATACAGCATGCCACGATGATCTCGCAGACCTTCTTGGGTGAGTAGCACAGGGATCCACCTGTCAGATGGAGGCAACAAAACTTTGCCTTCAGGAGGCTGAATGTCCTTTCTATGATTCTTCTTGTTCGGCCATGAGCCTCATTGTAATGTTCCTCTGCCTTGTCCTGTGATTCCGCACAGGGGTCAGTAGCCATAAGAGTTTGGGATAACCATAGTCACCTGCAGATATCGAGGAACAACTGTTAGACACACACTAACCCTTAGGGCTAACACCATATCCATACACCAACATCCACCAGGGCTCACCTATTAGCCACACACTGTGCCTCTGGAATTAAGCCATCACATACGGGATGCTGCATCATGCACAGACCCAGGATACTTTACATTGACATGGGAGATGTACTGGTCCGTCAGGCACTCTATCTGCACATTCATAGAGTGAAAGCCCTTTCTATTTCTGAACACCTGTTCATTTCTCGGGCGGGGGGACAAATGCAATACGTGTACCATCAATAGCCCCAATAACGCTGGGGAGTTGTCCCATTGCATAGAAATCAGCTTTCACTGTGGCCAAATCCTCCGCCGGTGGGAAAACGATGTAGCTGCACATGTGTTTAATCAGGGCAAACAACTCTCTGGTCAGCACTATTGAGAACATTGGCTGTGACATTACTGCTGCCAAGCCCACTGTCACTTGGAAGGAGCCAGTTGCCAGGAAATGGAGCACTGATAGCACTTGCACAGGAGGGGTGATCCCGGTGGGGTGACGGATAGCAGATATTAAGTCAGGCTCCAATTGGGCACACAGCTCCGTGATTGTGGCCCTGTCCAGTCTATAGGTGAGAATAATGTGCCTGTCCTCCATTGTTGCCAGGTCCACCACGGGCCTGTACATGGGGGGATGTCTCCATCTCCTATTCATGCGCAGCGGTTGCAATCTAGGGGGCAAAACGGTGAGCAGCTGGTCAGTATCCCTTATTTCCAAACACTACACTCCATTGCATGTTTTGACTGTGACAGTATATTGTTGGATAAGCCCAAATGGTGCTTATGTGTACTGCAACGCAGTTAGGTGCCATGGCCTGCCGCCCCCACCCCCCCGAAATGACATCCACCTGTCCAGTTAGGAGGGATATGTGGAAATGAGGTAATTCCACCAATGCTGTGCGCCGTTGCGGGAGGTGGTCGAAAACCGCTGTGCAACTTCTCATTGGTTACCATTGGGCCCTATGAGTTACAGTGGCCAGTGGTGATGTACGCCACCGGTGACTGTACGCACCGCCACGGATGTGACCCACATTTCCTATCTGTTCACTCACCTGCTACCTGACCTTCAACAGGAGAGGACCTACACTGCATGTGCTGCTGTGACCTGCGTCTGGACCGACCATGGCTCGTGTCACTGGGGAAAGGACCCCTGCCTTTACCGCGATGGAGTTGGAGCGAATGGTGGATGGGGTCCTACCCCAGTACCGAATGCTGTATGGGCCTCCAGACCAACAGGTAAGTACACTGTGAGCACGATGCATGGGGCAGAAAGGCATGGAGTGGTGTGTGAAGGGCTTGTGTAGGTCGGTGGGTTGGTGGAAGGGCACTGAGCAGCGTGCTGCATGTATGGTGGGCCATGTCTGTGTGTAAGGGGATGTGAGGGCTATGGTGGGCCATGAGTGTAACAGGCAAGATGGTCTCACTGATACCTTTTCCTCTGTGTATTTCTCTGCAGGTCAGTGCCTATCAGAAAAAGGATATATGGTGTGCCATCACCAAGGTCGTGCGGACCCTGTGGGTCTACAGCAGGCGGAGCACCCACTGTTGCAACCGGTGGGAGGACCTGAGACACTGGGCACGGAAGACCACGGAGGCCCAGCTGGTGATGCCCTCCCAATGAGGAAGGGGTGCCTGTCGAACCTTGACCCCCCTGATGGCCCACATAATGGCGGTAGCCTATCTAGAGCTGGATGGGTGCCTGGGGGCATCACAGCAGCCACAAGAGGTTGAGTACAGTGCCCCAATATACTACCTGCGCGTGGTGGGGTGGCATCCGGGTGGGGGATGTGGGCCTGTGGGTGCCGCTAGGCCAGGGTGGACATTGCAGCGTAGGCCCCATGCTGGGCAGGGTCTGATGTAAACTTCCTCCAACCAAGCTAGTAGGAATCCACTACTGGCCAGGGGTCTATGGGTCTCAGGTATGCTGCAATTGGCGTTGGGTGTCCCTGTCCATGGGTTGGTGACTAGCATTGTGACTGGTAGTGCATTGCCTAGTGTGTAGGGCTGTTCCCTGTGTGTGTGTGTCGTGTACGCCAACAGTGGTGTTGTTGCCACCATTGACCAAGTGTTTCCTTTGTCTCTCGCCCCCCCTTTTTGTTTTTTCTCCCTGTCCTTATGTGCATTAGCATCATCTGGCGGAGGAGCAGAGGCACCGGCGACAGGGAGAGCTGCATCCCACAGGGCCCGAGAGGATTAATCCACCGACGGTGAGGGTACCAGTGGGACGAAGGGCAAGGGGAGCACCACGGCGGAGATTGGAGGGGACAGTTCGGACAGTGATACCTCCTCTGATGGAAGCTCCCTGTTGGTGGCGGACACCTCTGTGCCCAACTACAGGTACCGCCGCCACCCCGTACCAGCACCGCCCTTCCAGCAGCCCCTCAGCGTGTTTCCCATGCCTGCTAACCCAGGAGGGTGGGCATCTCCTTCGCCCCAGGCACATCAGGCCCTGCCCCAGTTAGCCCTGCTGCCCTGAGTGAGGAGGCTGTTGACCTCCTGAGATCCATCTCTGTTGAGCAGTCAACCTTTGTGAATGCCATCCAGGGTCTGGCAGCCCATTTGCAACAGACTAATGCATTCCTGGAGGGCATTCACTCTGGCATGGTGGCCCAACAGAGATCGATTCAGGCTCTGGCCTCCTCCCTGATGGCATCCATTGTCCTTGTTTTTAGCCTCCCTCTCCAACTTCCTCTGCCCAATCCCATTCCCCTCAACCCCAATCTATCCCAAGAACACAGGCAGACCAGCATGCACACAGGACAAAACACAGGAGTGGTTCAGGCAAACACAAGCACCACACATCATCCCACAGGCACTCACACAATCACTATCCAGATGCAGACATACCAACATCCACTGCCTCCACTGTGTCCCCCTCCTCCTTGTCGTCCACCTCCATCCCAGTAGCATCTATACTCACACCTGCATGCACTACATCCTCATCCACTACCACCATCCCACCTATCACTACACACCCCTCACTGGCAGTCACCACCCCCACATCCATACACACGTCCTCTGTGTCCTCTCCCACTGTGTCTGTGCCCCCTCCTCCCAAAGTACACAAACGCAAGCACACAGACACCCAACAGCCATCCACCTCACAACACCAACCAGCCCATGCACCCGCACCCAAAATCAGCAGACAGACACCTCCTACAACCACTTCCTTTTCCTCCACTCCCAAACCTTCACCCTCTACCCACCCCGATGTCCCTAAGAAGCTTTTCCTCTCCACCCTTGACCTCTTCCCTACCACTCCCCCGTCCTTCACATCGGGCCAAGGTGGTCAGAACCCAGACGAGCACCTCCTCAGCCACCCAGTCCATGGCCACAATAGTGTCGAGAGCTACTGCAGGTGGGAGAGGATCCGCTGCACCAGGCAGCCACACTGAAAGGGTGCCTGCACCAGCAGCATCTAGGAAGGGCAAGGAGGCACCACCAGCAGCATCTAGGAAGGGCAAGGAGGCACCACCAGCTGCGTCTGGAAGGGCAAGGAGGAACCAACAGCTGCATCAAGGAATGGCAAGGAGGCACCCCCAGCTTCCACAGTGAAGGGCAAGGGACAATTCGCAGCTGCTGACAGGAAGGTCAAGGGACCTGCACCAGCAGGCAAATAGGACAAGAGGCCTGGTGCTGAGACTCAGTCGGAGCCCCCACCAACAAACCATGATGGTTCAGCCATTCGCGGATTTAGGGGAAGGCCTGGAGCCTCCCCCCACCACTGCTAGCACCAACATCAGCACCGCCACCAGCACCACCACCAGCATCACTGCCAGCAGCCCCAGTGGGCAGCCATCCGAGGCTGCAGGGGAAGGGCTGGAGCCTCCCCCCACCACTGCCAGCATCGCCACCAGCACTGCCACCTGCACCGCCACAAGCACCGCTACCAGCACCGACACCTGCACCGCCACCAGCAGCAGCAGCAGCAGCCCCAGTGGCAAGCCGTCCGAGGCTGCAGGGGAAGGGCTGGAGCCTCCCCTCACCACTGCTAGCACCGACATCAGCACCGCCACCTGCACCACCACCAGCACCACTGCCAGCAGCCCCAGTGGGCAGCCATCCGAGGCTGCAGGGGAAGGGTTGGAGCCTCCCCCCACTACTGCCAGCACCGACATCTGCACCACCACTGCCACCACTGAGCAGCCGTCTCCGCCAGCGGACAGTGTGTAGTCCTGTATCCGTGGGCTGTTGTGTGGCCTAGGCCCTGCAGATCCTGGGGGTCTGACACCCAGGTGAGAGACTGTGACCTTGCACTCCCCAAGATCTGCATCACTGGGCACAATGCCCCCTCCAGAACCAGTGGAAGAAGCCATCCACTCATCCCATCCTTCCCAGGATAAAGCTCACTGGGCACAATGCCCCCTACAGAACCAGTGGAGAAGCCATTGACTCACCCCATCCTTCCCAGGATGAAGCTCACTGGGCACAAAGCCCCCTCCAGAACCAGTGGAGAATCCATCCACTCACCCCATTCTTCCCAGGATAAAGCTCATTGGGCACGATGCCCCCTCCAGAACCAGTGGAAAGAGCCATCCACTCACCCCATCCTTCCCAGGATGAAGCTTAATGGGCACAATGCCCCCTCCAGAACCAGTGGAAGTAGCCGCCCACTTGGGAGACTGTGGCCTTGCACTCCCCAGGACCAAGCAGTGGGCAAACCACCCACTTAAGAGACTGTGGCCTTGCACTCTCCAGGACCAAGCAGTGGGCACACCACCCACTTGAGAGACTGTGGCCTTGCACTCCCCAGGACAGCGCTCAGGGCATGTTGCCCCCTCCAGGACCAGTGGTGTTCTACCATCTTCCGGCTGAGGTGCCCCCTATTCCTCATCCCCCTGAGGTGCCTGTCTATTTTCAACCTGATGCCCCTGCAGTGTTCTCTCTGTGTTGTTGCAGGAGTGAGGTGGGGCCTTGGCCTATGTGATGTGGCCCTGTGGCCCACGGACATTGAGGACTGAGCAGTGTCCTTACATTTGTAAATATATATATACGTTTGGATTTTGATGCACTTATTCCTAGTATTTCTCCTGCTACACTCACTTTAATGTATTTATTGATAACCTTATGACACAAACCCTCCTGCTGTTTTGTAAAGAAAACTTGCTGCTTTCTTTGTCCTAGGAATGAAAAATAAAAATGTGGTGAAATACCTGAATTTGTCTCATCAATAAATATTTTCTTGGGGCTTCAGTCCAGTTTATTAGTTTTGTTTATCACTGTCACTGTAGACAGACAGAAGGCAGACTCCAGTGCAGGGGGAGGGAGAAACGATGGCGTATCTCTAAACGTATGGTGCTGTCCTGCTCCCCCTCACACAATGCACTTAAAGCAAATGCCTTTACTGCATGACCATCCCCATTTTTATGGTACTGATACTGTTGGTTTTAGGACTCTGTACACTGGGACCATGCTAACCAGGCCCAGTGCATGTGCTCTTACCCCTAAAACTTGTCAAATTGATTAAAAATCCTACTTAGCACATTTAACTTACTTTTAAATCCCTAGTATATGGTACCCAGCGCCTGTAAGTTAAATGCAACTAGTGGACTTCAGCACCTATTGTACCACCACTAAAGTGACAAGGCAAATCATGTCTTCAGGCCTGCCCCTACAGCCTGAGTGTGCACTTTTAAAACTTCAAATTCAAACTGGCATAATAAACAGTTTCCCATTCCTAAACCTTCCCTTTTAATAATGATAAGTCATCCCAAAGGTAGGACCTAAATATTTATAGGGCAGGGTGCATGGTATTTAGCAAGTAAAACAGGTGTCATTAACATTTTTATGCCATGGCAGTGAAAAGTCTTCAAAGTTGTTTTTCACTGTGACAAGGCTGGCACTCCCGTAGGAAAGCCATGGGTGACATTATAAGACCTTATAATGCATAACGTCAGTTTACTAACCGTGATTTCAGGAAATCAAAATATTAGTAACTTAAAATCCAATCTAATAGTCAAGTGGGATTTGAAAATACTATTAAAAAAATTCTACTTTTGGAAAGTTGGCATTTTCTTGCCTAAAGTCTCAAGTAGGATTGTGTGGGGGTATTTTGTGCACCAAATGCACACGCTTCAAAGGGTCATCCCCTTTCACAGGTAGTTGTACCTCACACCTAGACCTGCCCCTGCCATTGTCTAAGTATCCAGAGTAGTGCAAATTGTAGTGGAGGAAAGCCTGTTCTAGAACTCATTTGCAGGGGGAGTTTCTAATTTCAGTAGGACACAACTCAGGCATGTGCCCAAAGCTCTGCATAGAAGGAAAGGTTCTAGGTAGAGGGAGACGCTGTGGATAGTTTACAGTAAAACACACAGAACATGCTGCAAAAGTGAACAGAGGAACCTTTGGAAAACCTTAATCCATTGGTTATAGAGTGGCCAGGAGTTTTCCCCACTCAAAGGCTGGCACTGGGCTTAAAGGTGTTACCCTCACTATACTCATCAAAACACTTCTGGAACTGTGGTATGCAGTAGAAGGGCTGCATCTGCTGTTGAACCTGTAATGAGGAACGCCAAGGGCTGGACCTATACCCCACTTGTACCCAGAACAGAAGAGTTGACTCCAAGGGCTAGTCAGCTAGCCTCCTGTGAAATGCCAGGAACACAAAAGCTGCAAGAAGCCAACATCTATGCTGAGCCAAGTTGACCAGTTCCAACTGGATTTCTTCTGGACCCTGCTGGTGGCTTGTGAGAGATTGAGTCCTCACCCCAAATGGCATGCAACAAGTCCTGGACCATTAGTTGCTGTTAGAGTGTATTCTTTCCCCCACCCTCAAAATTGTCAGATTGGACACTTGGAAACTGTTTGTGAACTTTCTGCAAAAAGAACAAGGGGCTATCACTGGATCACCACTGACATTGAACTGCCGGTCAAACTCAATTTGCTGGTATGCCCCACTGAGAGGGTCCTGATTTTTAGAACATTTTCTAAGTCAGAATGTAGATGATTTCAGCAGTACCAATGATAATCAACATGTCACCCCTGCTGACATATTCCTGCACCCGGACTTCGTACTTTGCCTGCTTGGAGTTTTCACATTGTCGACTTCAAGAGGGCTGCCATTGACAAGCCCTTCTTCAGATCCAGCTGGCACACCAACCAATGATATTGTCGAAGATTTTTCATCATAAAAGCTACTCAGTCAGAAGGTAAACTTTTCACCAAGATGTAATCTTCTCGCAATCCAACATGGTCAGCCTTAACTTTTGATTGTAATGCTGTCTGGGGACACCTGATCCCCACGGTTGGGGCTTTGCATTTTTTGTGCTGTAAACACCTAAAACATTTTTAAAATGGGAGTGGGATTTTTAGTATGTAGTGTTTTGTACATTTTAACTGCTGTAGTACACATTAATGCTTTATGCTTGTCACCTGAGTTGAGCCTGCCTGCTCTGTGCTATATCTGTCAAGGGTTGAGTTTAGGTTTTAATTACTGAGACTTAACTGGATCTAGTAAGGAAGGAATAGTACCATTATTACTTGAAAAGGACTATCCTTCACAACAGCTACTGATCCACTTGCTCTCAGAAGTGCAGCAAATTTGGTTGCTATGCTGCGATGTATAATATATTTGTAAATCTTCCCCTTAGTTGCATTTGGTGCAGTTCTTCAGGGACTGAACACAAGATGGAAGACCTTTTTGTCTTTATAAGCCTACACAATTCATTGTCAATTTTGCAACCAACTGGTCACCAGTTGTGACCACCAGTTGTGACCAATTAATTAAGCAGAACAGATTACTGTCACATTTGTCCTTGTTGCCAATTTCTTTGCAGCACATTTTTTGAAAATAATGGCCATATTTACCAAATACCAAAACTTGACACAATGCATTGTAACAAGCCACCTTGCTGTGCTGCTTGCAATGGAAAGGGCTGTAATGTGCCATAATTAACATTGTATGGTGCGTTCCTGTCCTTTACCAACACTGGCATGCTTTTGGCTGCCTTGCACAAATGCAGGCACCCTTGTACCGTGGTGCAAGGGTGCCTGTGATACAGACAGGATTGATTTTTGTGCAGGAAGGAACACCTTCCTGCACAAAAAATACTCCTGCACAAAAAATGCAATTTCTGCGGCACACATAGAAAGAAGAAAAAACAAAACTGAAATAAAGAAATTTCTTGTTGTTACTCCTCCCATGGGGAGTCATAGGATTTTGATGCAATCCCAGGTCTACCATCAATAGTAAATCTGGAAATACCCCCAAATACCATAGATATAATTTAGTGGTTGCCAGAGGTCTCAGTTGCGACCCCTAGCTTGCCTCCTGCAACCTCTGGCACTGCATTTGCGACCTCTGGCCTCTCAGAGATGGCGAAGTCAGGGCCAACAACAAAGGGGCAGCTCACCCTTATGGACATTGTTTTGAGCTCCAGTTCTCTTTTTTCAATGTTTTTATCACAGTAATATTGAATAATATTATGCACTTGTATTGTAATAAAAATTTAGTCCATTTAGCTGGAATGTGAAACTTCCTAACAAATGCTTTTATGTGTATGTTGTGGGCATGTGTGCACACAAGAGTGCATTTATTTAGAGTATGTGTGATCATATATGTATATGTAAGCACATGTGTGTGATTGAACGTAAAGGTAAAATGGAGGGTGATGTCACTTCTGCTACCCCTGGACTTTTGGTGAATTGACGGTCATGCCAACTACAGGGGTGGATTGGGACATCCACTTTCAACCCATGTAATGCCTCTCTGGAGCAGAGTAACGTGACGCAGCGATTTGCGCTGCCTTCTGTTACTCCAGATTTATCAAGTCCTGCAGGGCTACACAAGGTGCCCTGCTTGACTTGATTAATATCACTTAGGTTTTGCATCACCCTTGCTCACACTTGCGTGGCACAAGGGTGGCACAAAACCTTGCTAAACCTGGACCTAAATTTCTAAGTTGACTGGCAGACTCTACTTTTCTTGACTCAATCCCTCGTGACTCCACACCTTTTCCTCTGCCAAACCTTGACCCCCACCCTTGAGGGTTCACAGAGTAAATTATTTCCAATACAGCAGTGTGTACAAATATTGCCTATGTTTGTTTGACTTCCATAACACTTTTATAAGGTTACATTGCTCCTATCAAAGTATTGTGATCAGATGCATAGCTGAACAAATATCTAGACGTTAAAAACAAGTGCATAATAGACACTTCAACTGATAACAGCATAACACGAGTACAGTTCAACCTGAATCTGTGGTCTAATGAATGTTGCAACAAATTATATGCTTTTGGATGGAAAGTGTATAAACTACGTATATAGCTACTCCAAAAGAGCAGTAGAAGATACTCTTCCGGTGGTGTGTAAAAAACGGTTTTAAATACAATACATATTGTAATAATGAATATTAACGTTAAGGCTTATCACGTTTTATAGTTATGGGGGGATTGTCTAAAATCACAATGGTTGCAACATGCTGATGACCTTTTATGGATATGGGGGAATTACCTAAAATCATGGGCATCAGTGTTATTCTTCCTAAATTTGCTCCTGTATAAACTTATTTCAGCTGTCTCAGAAACGGTCATTAATCATTTCGCTGATCACAGTGCATGACTTGATAAGTGTAAATTACTTGCAAGTAAAGAGCAGATTTCATGCCAGTGAGATAATTCAGTTTCATATCTTTTGATTGCAAGCCTGTGAGACTTGTCAAGTTCACCTCTTTTATTCACAATTAAAACTTTTTGACAAGTAGCTATTCTTTCCATCCAAATAGGGGACGGCAGAAGTGACAGCATTCATTAGTGTATACTAATTAATTGCTCGGAAATGTACACAAAAATAGCAACTTATTTTTATTTTTGGAAATATACTCTTAATAAGTGCCAGGAGAAGCCCTGTATACAACGGAGTCCTGTGTTTAACACAGTTTAACATAACAAAATGTGAGGTGAGAGCACAACAAGGACAGATAGTGAGTTTGACTAAAACCATGAGTCTGGCAATCATTTTCAAATAGGAACTATCAGGATGACTGAGTAAATTGAAAGGTAAACCAGATAGATTATAGAGCAGCAATAAAGTACGGCTTGCCGGTAGTCTCCATTTATTTGTTGACCACAAAGTTGAAACTTGTGTATTACTGTTTTAAGTTTCTAAGCACTACAATTTCAGACATTCTTTAAAAAATTCATATCTTGACTACTAATTGTTGGATTTCTGTAATTTTGTTCATTAAATTAAGATCTATTTTTTTAACTTGGTGTGGATTGTTTTTGTGCGTTTTCGCTGTTTTGCAGTTTCCTCAATTACTTTACACATTGCCTCTTAAGTTAAGCCTGACTGCTCTGTGTGTCAAACTACCATACGGTGAGCACAAGATAATTTAGGGCATTTATCTGACTTACCATGACTAGGATTTTGGTCCTTACTTGGACAGGCATATGTCTGACAACTAGAGACCCAGGGGCATATTTTAGAAAAGTTATACTGCACACAGTGCAGTCCCACTTTTCTTGCGCCCTTTACCTCCCCCACTACCACCACCATATGTGTGCCATATTTAAAACACACCACACTATGGCGCAGGGTAGGAGGCAAAAGCATAATTTTTTATGATGCTATTGTTGTACTGTGCAGGAGTACCGCCAAATGTTCACGCTACTCCTGCAGAGATCAAAGGGGCCCATTGTAAACAATGGTGTGCCCCCTTTTAACGCCTGCTCTGAACAGGCATTAAAAGTGCCAGAAAAAAGAACACAAGGAAATCTGTTAGGTTTTCTTGTGCCATTTTTTCTGCCCCCCTAAAGTGGGAACACCTCTTTGCATACATTATGCCTGGAGCAGGCATAATGTACTGCAAAGGGTTACAAAGTGGTGCAATGCAAGCATTGAGCCACTCTGTAAATATGGTGCAGGTAGTTTGGCCTCGTTGGACCACAGTAGCATCAAGAATAATGATGTCAATGTGGCGCACAGTGGTGCTGGGGATCATAATTATGCCCCCCAATTTCTAACAGTGAAGTTTTAGAAGAGAAGTTTAATTGTCTTTCATTTCAGAGTAAATTCTGGAAAGATACAGCATCATTGTTCCATTGTTAGGACCTAGTCTATAGTTTATTACAATATCATAAACAGTAAAAAACAAAGTCACTCTGAGTTATTGAGGAGTCAGTGCTCTAGCTGACTTCAGAACCTGTAAATTCCTCTGTTCTGAAAATACTAATATGGTGCATTTTACACCTACAAAATAATACCTTCGCTCCTCAATCAATGCCTTAATTGCTACACTTTGATGATTAGCAAAAATGTAGTTTAAATCTTCTAATTAAATATTTAAGACCCATAAACTATTGTGAAACTATGTCCAGTTTTCAGATTTCTCTGAGACAAAACAACCCCCAAGGAATAATGGGATGCATTTATCTCCACAAAAATATGGCATAATACATTAGGATGTTGCAGAATATGGGAAATATAGGAACAGAAAAAAAGACCTAATCAGCTTCTTTGGACCAAAAGCAGACTTATCCCTTATTCAGTAACTTAGTAACGGATCCTGTAATTTCAGACAACTGATGAGTGAACCTCCTATAGAAGCTGACAACAATGAAACTTTAAATTGTCTTGACTGTGGCAGGTGTGGGTCATTGAACAATTGATTAAGCCTTATTTTCTTTCATTCAATACTCTCTGGTGTGATTATGTATCTTAAAAAATCTACCTTAACAGGATAGAAGATACATGTATCCATCATGGCAAAAAGATCATCATCTCTTAATCACTGTATGGCTGTGCTGTATGTGTTTCTCTATGGGGTAATGGTTAAATACAGAGATCATCAAAGTGGACAATACACACCTTAAAATCCTTGCAATACTTAATAAATGATTGAACTGCTATACTGGAATTGCAGAGTGCTAAAGTCATGATTTGATATTCTAACAGACCAATTTTAGGGTCAGATTACAAAGATGTCGCACAACACTGTGCAACAACTGGAGTTCCAGTGCTGCATTGCGTGAGAGGGAGAGAGCACATCTTATATATTCTCATGCTCAGTTATCCCTCGTTATGTCCTGATGATGACATATTAAATCAATAGTGATAGGGGTTGAAACATCATTGAAAAACTGCTCAGCTTAAAAGACATTACTGAGAGATTATTGATTTTAATAGTCAGAAATTTCTTTAATGCTTACTATCTCTCTGTAATTTAAGAAAGTGTTTTTGATCGTTTCGATGGATCCTTTATACTGTATGTAATTGATTTTGCTCTGCATTCTCGCTTTTTGAGCACTGTCGGCCTGATGCACAAATGTAATGTTACACTTTTGTGTAGGTCTACCCTTTTTTGGTATTCACAAACAAATGATTTATTACTAAATTTATGATGGCTGACACTTTTCAGTTCAGGCAGAGAACTTCACCCATAAAAAGATAGGCCTGTCCAATAGGCCTGCTGCTTAAGATCACCACTACGATAAAAATACTTATAGACAAATCTATTCTACATTGATTATATCTAATAATACATTTGTGGGTGTTTTATTGAGTTTATTATTTTGTTTTTGTCATGACATTTATATACCTTGTTATTTTGATACAATATATCCCTTATTCATGTTGGTCTACAGGTTGCTCCAGTGATATTTACACCTCTCGATAGCACAGGCACACAAGCAGGCTACCTAGCGCCTCACCTGCACCTTTTTGCCATAGCACAATGGTGCCTTTGTCATTTCTACCACAGATTTTGTACAGGAAGGATATCCTTCTAGTACAAAATACTATGCTTAGACAAACTTTAAAACGTTCCGACCTTGGATGTGTGCATTAGAGTGCTGCACTGATTCAAAGGTGGTATTTTGGAGGGAAACAAAAGCATTTTTCCAAGTGAGAGCTAGCCTCAAAGAGGCATATTTCTTGACTCAAAATCCTATCTACTATTGTCAGTAGATAGTACTTTGTGTCAAAATCCATGAGAGGTTGAATAAGAATGTCCATGTACCACCAATGGACTACCCCCTGAAGCACAGTATTGCAAAGATACACAAAACCACAGTTTTGCATTAGTTTCAATGTTCCAACAAAAATGAAATTCATTCCAATTAAAAAAAATGTTTGATGGCTTCTGTCACTTTTGTGATGTAAGCCCCAGTGCAAAATATTAGCAAATATGCCTATAGTGGCAAATGCTGACTTCTGATCAACACCCTCTCAAAGAAGGTGGTAATCTCTCTTAAGGTCTATTCTTGTGAATAACTTTGACCTTGTTATGTGATCAACCAAAACCCCCAATGGGAATGGATATTGATTCTTCACTGTGTTCCAATTGAGGTCTCCATAATCACTACAAGTGCCTAATTAATCAATTTCGTGATGCATAAAAATAATGGAAAGGAGGCAGGTGACTGTGAATGTCTAATGAACCAGAGTCACATCAATAAGAGTGAGAGTGGCGACAGGACATAAAAGATAATCAACCCTCTTATTTTGACAGTGAAAACGCCCTTGTTCTTTTCGAACAGAACTCTCACCCACTAGTATTTCTAGTGGTGTGCTTCATCATTGAGTTCCCCCTCAGACATGCTTTACTGGGGTATTCTTCTGACCTCGACCCTCAAGGGAGTGCATTAATTTACCTGTAAGCCCATAGTAAAGAGGTACTACATGTATCAAGGGCCTGTAAATTAAATGCTACTAGTGGATCTATAGCAAGGATCATGCCACCCACCTAAGTAGCCCTTTTAAAATATGTCCTAGGTTTACCATTGCAGTCTGTGTGTGCTGCCATTTCAAACTGGTAAGATAAACATCTTGCCAGGACTGAACCTTCTTTTATACTAATCGTCACCCCTATGTGAGGCCCTAAAGAGCCCAAAGTACAGGGTGCAGTGTATTTAAAAAGCTGGATGCATACTTTTAATTTTTACATGACTTGGTAGTGAAACATTCTTAAATTAATTTTTCACTAGTATATTCCAATTGCATAATATTTGATTAACTTATTACACTTAATAAGTGATAACTTTTAGTTGACAGTGGGGGAAATGTCAAGTTAGGTGCCTAGATAATTGTAATTTAAAGCACTTCTTTATGGAAAAGTTGGATTTTAGTTCACAAATCTGAAAAACGCACCTTTAGAAAGTTGCCATTTCCTTGTCCCACTCATTTGGGTCATATGACTAAGGAGGTCATTACAACCCTGGCGGACGGTGTTAAAGGTGCGGTAATACAACAAACAGGCCGGCGGACAAAAAAAGGGAATTATGACCGTGGCGGAAACCGCCAACATAGACAGCCACTTTAACACTCCAACCGCCACGGCGGTACAGACAAGCAGCGCGGCAGTCACCGCCAACAGACAGGTGGAAGACAATGTACCGCCCACAGTATCACACCCCGCCAATCCGCCACCTTTTCCGGGGCGGATTCACCGTGGATGAAAACACGTCGGAAACAGCTTTTGAAATGGGAAAACGCTCACCTGAACACATCCCACGAGGAAGGAGGACACCATGGAGCCGGAATTACAAATCCTACCTGCCCTTGTCTTCCTACTCATCTACGAGGACCAGCGCCGGCGGCGGCGAAGACAAAGGTGAGTACTGCACCTACGACATAGGGGAGGGGGAGGCAAAAGTCAGGGGGACACACACGCAACACCCCCACCCCACCCTCGCACATTACAACACACACACCAATGCATTTCCAAACATCACAGTAACAACCCACAACCCCCCCGGAAGAATGCAAAGACAAAAGGAAATCAGTTCAAACATTGTAATGTATCAAAATACAGTTACCAAATATATAAACTCATTCAAAAGTATATACATTACGAGAAGTAGTGCAGATATGCACATCTCAATGTCCGTGCACCACTGGGCCAAAAATGCATGAGTGAGGCCCACACAAGATACCTGTCCACAAACGGAGAGAACACTGCCTGGGCATCAGAGAGAAATACAACAGGCACCTCAGGGGGAAGGGAAGGGTGGGGCACCTCAGCCGGATTACAGCACCACGCCACATCCACAATGGGCTCCATGCCCATTGATGTATCCTGGCGAGTGCAAAGCCACAATCTCATAAGTCTCTACAGTGCGTGGGTTGCCCACTGCCATCTCCTGGGGAGTGCAAAGCCTCAGTCTCACAAGTCTCTACAGTGGGTGGGTTGCTCACTGCCATATCCTGGGGAGGGCAAAGCCACAGTCTCACAAGTCTGTACAGTGGGTGGGTTGCCCACTGCCATATCCTGGGGAGTGCAAAGCCTCAGTCTCACAAGTCTCTACAGTGGGTGGGTTGCCCACTGCCATATCCTGGGGAGTGCAAAGCCGCAGTCTCACAAGTCTCTACAGTGGGTGGGTTGCCCATTGCCATATCCTGGGGAGTGCAAAGCCACTGTCCCACAAGTCTCTACAGTGGGTGGGTTGCCCACTTCCATATCCTGGGGAGGGCAAAGCCACAGTCTCACAAGTCTCTACAGTGGGTGGGTTGCCCACTGCCATATCCTGGGGAGTGCAAAGCCACAGTCTCTCAAGTGGATAACAGCCTCCATTGGTTCTGGAGGGGGACTGGTGCCCAGAGTGCTTCATCCTGTGAAGGACAGAGGTAGTGGATGGATCTCTCCACTGGTTCTGGAGGGGGAATGGTGCCTCGACTGGATTAGGCTCCCCGTGACAGTTCCTGTCCCGTCACTGTCCCAGCGTCACATGGGATAATGATGCTTGATGTGGCGGTCTTTTCCTTCTGCAGCTGTGCTCTGCCCTGTTCAGCGGTGCTTTGCCATGGCGGTCTCTGGCCTGTTCAGCGGTTCTTGCCCTATTCAGCGGTGCTTTGCAATGGCGGTCTCTGGCCTGTTCAGCGGTGCTTAGCCATGGCGGTCTCTGGCCTGTTCAGCGGTGCTTGCCCTGTTCAGCTGTGCTTTGCCATGGTGGTCTCTGGCCTGTTCAGCGTGCTTGCCCTGTTCAGCGGTGCTTTACCATGGCGGTCTCTGGACTGTTCAGCGGTGCTTAGCCATGGCGGTCTCTGGCCTGTTCAGCGGTGCTAACCCTGTTCAGCTGTGCTTAGCCATGGCGGTCTCTGGCCTGTTCAGCGGTGCTTGCCCTGTTCAGTGGTGATTAGCCATTGCGGTCTCTGGCCTGTTCAGCGGTGCTTGCCCTGTTCAGCGGTGCTTAGCCATGGCGGTCTCTGACCTGTGCATTGGTGTGTGGCATGACGGTCCCTCATTGCCCAGCGGGGCTGTGGCTGCCGGGGCCCTCCTGGGCACTGACTCTGGTGGATGTCTCCTGACCAGTGACGATACTCGTGCCCTCCTGGGCAATGACTCCGGCGGTGGCGGTGGTCTCCTGACCAGTGACGATACTAGTGCCCTCCTGGGCAATGACTCCGGCGGTGGCGGTGGTCTCCTGACCAGTGACGATACGCGTGCCCTCCTGGGCAATGACTCCGGCGGTGGCGGTGGTCTCCTGACCAGTGACGATACTCGTGCCCTCCTGGGCAATGACTCCGGCGGTGGCGGTGGTCTCCTGACCAGTGACGATACTCGTGCCCTCCTGGGCAATGACTCTGGCGGTGGTCTCCTGACCAGTGACGATACTCGTGCCCTCCTGGGCAATGACTCCGGCGGTGGTCTCCTGACCAGTGACAATACTCGTGCTCTCCTGGGCAATGACTCCGGCGGTGGTCTCCTGACCAGTGACGATACTCATGCCCTCCTGGGCAATGACTCCGGCGGTAGCCTCCTGACCAGTGACGATACTTGTGCCCTCCTGGGCAATGACTCTGGCGGTGGTCTCCTGACCAGTGACGATACTTGTGCACTCCTGGGCAATGACTCCGGCGGTGGCGGTGGTCTCCTGACCAGTGACGACGGTGCTGGCGGTGGCATCCCCGCCGCTGGGAAGGATGCAGCCCTTCTCCGCCGTGCTGCTCACACCAGGCTGTGCAGACTTCTTCTGGGCCTTCCCCACCTTTGGAGGAGTCACAGCTGACTCTGCAATCCCCCTGGGACCCCTATGAGTAGTTTTGCCTCCAGGAGTCTTTACCCGGTCTCTTCGGCCACTTTCCAACTTCAGATGCTTTACAGGGGGTGGACTGGCAGTGCCTTGGCTCCGCGTCACACTGCCTGCCCTGGTGGCCAGTGCACTCCACACACCTGTAACACGCACCACTGGTACTAGAGGCTTTTTGGCTGAGGAGCTACGATGGGACTGATGAATTGGAGGGGTGGGGGCAAAGAGGTCAACATTGCAGAGGGACAGTTTCTGACGAACACTGGGATGGGTAGCTGGAGGGGGTCTGGGAGTGGAGGAAGAGGAGGTGGTTGTAGGAGATGTCACTTTAGGTGTTTTGGGTGCAGGTACTGGAGGCTGTCGTGAGGTGGATGGATGTTGGGTGTGTGGGTGCCCGCGTTTGTGTACTTTGGGTGGGGGCGTCACAAACACACTGGGAGAGGACACGGGGACGTGTAAATGGGAGTGGGGGTGGTGAGTGCAGGTGAGCGGGGTGTGGTGCTGGGTGTTCTGGTGCGAGTCCTAGTGCCTGTAGATGTAGTGCATGCAGGTGAGAGTGTAGACGATACTGGGAGGGAGGAAGGAGACGACGAGGAGGGGGATACAGTGGAGGCTGTGGATGTTGCTGTGTCTGCATGTGGGTGTTGCTTGTGTGAGTGCCTGTGGGTTGTGTGGTGCCTATGTTCGCCTGAGCTACTTTTGGGTGTTGACGTGTATGCATGCTTGTCTGATGGTGTGCTTGGGACAGGCTAGGGTACAGGAGATTGGGTCTGGGTGGAGGAAGTTGGAAGGGGGAGGCTAGAGAAAGGGACAATGGCTGCCATCAGTGCTGAGGCCAGAGATTGCAGGGTTCGATGATGGGCAGCCTGACCAGAATGAATGCCCTACAGGAATGCATTAGTGTGTTGCAACTCCCTTTCTACACCCTGGATGGCATTCAGAATGGTAGACTGCCCAACAGTGAGTGACCTGAGGAGGTCACTGGCATCCTCACTGAGGGCAGCAGGGGTGACAGGGGCAGGGACTGAGGTGCCTGGGGTGAAGGTGATGCCCACCCTCCTGGGTGAGCGGGCACGGGGCGAACGCTGAGGTGCTGCTGGGAGGGCGGTGCTGGTAGGGGAGGTGGCGGCTGTACCTGTAGAAGTGGGGGGCACAGATGGTGCCGCCACCACAAGGGAGCTCCCATCGGCGGACGAGTCCGTGTCGCTGGTTGGTGATCTGGTGACCGACATGTAGCTCCCCTCGCCCTCCGTCCCACTGGTGCATTCTGAGTCCGTGGTGTGGCCCTCCATGTCCATGTGGGATGCAGCTCCCTCATGCCCCCGTGCCACTGTACCTCCGCCTGATGATGCTGATGCACAAAAGAACAGGGAGAGCAGAAAAAGGGGGAGGGGACGACAGAAGAAAGACAGGTTGAATGCATGGCTTACCGCTACCGTTGGCGGACAATACAGACACAGCAGCCCCCTGCACTACGCAGTGTTCTTGGCCTCTACAGATGAAATTTCTGGGATATGGCCTACATGGCTATGGTGGACATCTGCACACATGGATGCCACGGGGCATCTATACCTGTACTTGGCCCACTACTGAGGTGGGGTGGAGTGCCACATGCCCTGCATTACGGAGGGGCCTAGCCTACGTATTTCTGTCTGGCCTAGGTACACCCACAGCCCTCCTCCCCCACCCAGACCCCTTAACTGCGTGCAAAGTCCCCAGAATGAGGTTGTACTCACCCCCTTGTGTCTGCTGTGATGACCTCAAGCACCCATCCAACTCCGGGTAGGCCACCGCCAGGATCCTGAACATCAGGGGGGTCATGGTGCGACGGGCACCCCCCCACGTTGGGAGGCCATCCCCAGCTGAGCCTCCGCCGTCTTCTTGCTCCAGCGGCGAATGTCCTCCCATCTCTTACGGCAGTGGGTGCCCTGTCGCTGGTGGACCCCCAGGGTCCGGACTTCCTTGGCGATGGCACGCCAAATGTCCTTCTTCTGGTGGGCGCTGACCTACATGACATGCACAAGGGAAGAAGAGAAGTCATTACCAACTGCACCGTCGATGTGAGTAGCCCCCCTCCCTACCCTTGCCAAGTGGCACATGCATTCACATGCATTCATGTTCCCTGAATTCTGCCCCCTTCCCTCTTACAACCAGCCCTCTCCACCCAGGCCAAGCCCATACAACGTCCTCCCTGTGTACTTACCTGTTGGTCTGGAGGACCGTAGAGTAGCGTGTACTGGGGGAGGACCCCGTCTACTAGCTTCTCCAACTCCTGAGCAGTGAAGGCAGGGGCCCTTTCCCCAGACGCAGCAGCGATTGTCACTTCCAGACCGAGGTCACAGCAGCACTTGCAGTGTAGGTCCTCTCCTGTCGAAGATCAGGTATCGAGTGATTGAACAGATAGAAAATGGCGGTGACGTCCGCGGCGGTGCGTATCATCACCGCCGGCGCACTTCGTCATTAGCTCCTGGGACCCATAGGGTCCAATGTTAACCAATGCAGCATTGCGCCGCGGTGTACGACCGCCTACCGCGACGGGGTACAACGCCAGCGCAGTGACCTCACATTCCCATTGTCCCAGTTTAGAGGTCAGGCAGCCGCCATTTCAGGGGCCCACATGGCTTCATTTACTACTGCATCACACATAGCTAGGCCTACACTGAACACATATACAGGAAGGGTTTTGTGTTTGGTGTAGTGTTCTGTGTATCTGTGTGCACATACCTGGGAATTTGTTGACTCTGTGGTCGCTGTTGTCCTTCCTAGGCACCGTCAGCTGGGACATTTGAGAAGATGGCGGAATCCTCCGGTGTACCGACCGCTGGTGGACCTGTTGACAATGGAGGAGCGACATTTACTCGTCACCTACAGGTTTGACCGTGCCACTATCCAGGAACTATGTACCCAGTTGGAGCCAGACCTGATGTCACCAATCCGCCATCCCACTGGAATCCCCCCTGACGTGCAGGTGCTGTCAGTGCTCCATTTCCTTGCTAGTGGGTCTTTTCAGACAACAGTGGCCATGGCATCAGGGATGTCCCAGCCTATGTTTTCCAACGTGTTGTCCAGAGTGTTGGCTGCCCTGCTGAAACACGTAAGGAGATACATCGTTTTCCCTGAGGTGGAGGATTTGGCTACAGTGAAAGGTGACTTCTATGCCCTTGGACATATCCCCAACATCATAGAAGCTATTGATGGGACACATGTAGCTCTGGTCCCCCCCCCACAGGAGTGAACAGGTGTACAGGAACCGGAAGAGTTATCATTCCATGAATGTACAGATGGTATGTTTGGCAGACCAGTACATCTCCCAGGTAAATGTTATGTTAACTGGCTCAGTGCATGACGCCTACATCCTGCGGAATAGCAGCATCCCTTATATGATGGGTCAACTCCAGAGGCACCGTGTGTGGCTATTAGGGGACTCTGGTTACCCCAACCTGTCCTGGCTATTGACCCCAGTGAGGAATCCCAGGATCAGGGCAGAGGAACGCTACAATGAGGCCCATGGGCGGACTAGGAGGGTGATCGAACGCACCTTCAGGCTCCTGAAGGCCAGGTTCAGGTGCCTCCATATGACAGGTGGTTCCCTATTCTACTCACCGAAGAAGGTGTGCCAGATCATCATCGCCTGCTCGATGCTTCACAATCTTGCTTTGCGACAATAGGTGCCTTTTCTGCAGGAGGATGGTCCAGATGACGGTGTTGTGGCAGCTGTGGAGCCTGTGGACAGTGATGAGGAGGAAGCTGAGGAAGAAGATATCGACAACAGGGAGTCAGTCATACAGCAATATGTCCAGTGACACACAGGTGAGAACATTGGCATTATTAACATTACATTAACTTTCACACGTCTACCTCTATCCTGTCTGTCATTTCATAGCAGTATTTGGTTACTGAGTTGTACCTTTCCATTACGGTTTCACAGGTGTGGTTACCAACATGTGTCATCTGCTTGCATCCTTCAAGGACTTGTGATGTGTGACATAGGTATGTTGGCTTTACAATAGGAAACGCATTATTACACTGTCATTGATAATACATATTTACTAAATCACAGACTGACTCCAGATTATTTTGTGGTTCAAGGGTGTTTATTGAAGTGCTCAAAAATGGAGGGGGGTTGTAATTTGGTGACGGGGACGGTGGAGGAATGTCCATGGCAGAGTCCAGTCCATTGGTCACACAGGTGCACTGCCCATAAGGGCATAGGAAGTGGAGCTGGGGCAGTTTAAGTATGGACAGGGTAACAAAGTGGGACAGTGGGAGGACAATCAGGGTGGTCTCATTTCCTGGCAGGGGTATTGCCATCTTGCTCTGTCCTGTTCCTGGATCTCAGAGACCGCTTGCGTGGTGGTTGTCCGTCTGCAGTGGGTGAGGTGCTGGTGTGGTGGTCCTGTGGCGGGGCGTCCTGTCCACTAGCACCGGCGGAGGTGGTGGGCAGTTCCTCGTCCAGGCTAGTGTCAGGGGCCCCTTGGTGTGCCACGGTGTCCCTCATGGTGTGCTGTATGTCCTTCAGCACCCCTACGATGGTGCCCAGGGCGGAGCTGATGGTCCTGAGCTCCTCCCTGAACCCCAAATACTGCTCCTCCTGCAGGCGCTGGGTCTCCTGAAACTTGGCCAGGACCGTCGCCATCGTCTCCTGGGAGTGGTGGTATGCTCCCATGATGGAGGTGAGGGCCTCGTGGAGAGTGGGTTCCCTTGGCCTGTCTGCCCCCTGTCGCACAGCAGCCCTCCCAGTTCCCCTGGGTTCCTGTGGCTCCGTCCCCTGGACCGGGTGCCCACTACCACTGCCCCCAGGTCCCTGTAGTTGTTGGGGTGGTGGGTTATTCTGGGTTCCCTGTTGTGGTGGACACACCGCTGATTGACCTGTCCTGGGTACGGAGGTATGGGCCCGCTGGGTGGGTGCTGTGCTGGTGTTACCAGAGGGTGGAAGGTCAGTGTTGGGCTGTGCCTGTGCAAGGGGAACCAACTGTCCCGAGGCCCACGATGGTCCGGGCTGGTCATCAGGATCCAGTAGGGCAGAGCTGCTATCGTCACTGTGGGCCTCTTCTGTGGGTGGAGTGGAGTTGTCTGGACCCTCCGGTGTGGTGACGGTCCTTCGTGATCCTGCAGGGGCATAAGAGCATGATTATTGCATGTGTGTGTGTCATGGTGTGCAATGGGTAGCTCACCGTGTACACCAGTGCAAGCATTCCTGTGTGTGGGTTTGTGTGATGATGGTTAGGGGGTTGTTATGGGTATGTGCAGTGAGCATGCTTTAGTGAGGGGTGACCATGCTTAGTTGTGTCATGCAGGGCTTGGTGTTGTGAAGGGTGGTTTGTGTTATTAGTACATTAGTGAGGAGTTGGAGTGATAGGGGAGGGGCCGAAGGTGGGGGGTGTGATAGCATGCAGGTAGGGTGGGGGATCTGATAGTTAAGATTTGACTTACCAGTGTCCATTCCTCCACCGACTCCTCCGAGGCCCTCTGGATGCATGATGGTCAAGACTTGCTCCTCCCATGTTGTTAGTTGTGGGGGAGGAGGTGGGGTCCACCGCCAGTCCGCTGAACCGAAATGTTGTGCCTGGAGACCGCTGAACGCACCTTCCCCCGTAGGTCGTTCCACCTCTTCCTGATGTCCTCCCGATTTCTTGGATGCTGTCCCACAGCGTTGACCCTGTCTACTATTCTTAGCCATAGCTCCATCTTCCTGGCTATGGATGTGTGCTGCACCTGTGAGCCAAATAGCTGTGGCTCTACCCGTAGGATTTCCTCCACCATGACCCTGAGCTCCTCCTCAGAAAACCGGGGGTGTCTTTGGCATGACATGGGGTGGTGTGGGTGATGTGTGGGGTGGTGTCAGTGTTGATGTGTGTGGTGATGTGTAGTGGTGTGTGGTGTATTGTGAGTGTAATGTTGTATGGGTGATGGTGTTGTGCGCCTCTGTGTGGTGGCATTCGCAGTTGCTGTGCTCTCTGTCTCTCTGGCCTTCGGTCGTGAATTGTGGTCGTAGAGGTTTGTGGGTGATGTGGGTGTGTGTTTTATATTGCATTGGGTGTGTGGGAGTGGTGTTTGTATGTGTCTCAGGTGTATGTATTTGGAATTTTCCAATGTGGCGGTGTTTTGGAGATGTGTGTGTATTTTGAGCACGGCGGTGTGTACCGCCAATGAAATACCGCGGTTGAAAGACCGCCGTGTGGATTCGTGGGTCGTAATAGCATGGGCGTGTTCCTGTTGGCGTGGAGGTGGAGGTTTTGTTTTCGCCAGTTTAACACTGACCTTTGGTGTGGCGGACTTGTGTGGGTGTCTGAATTTCGGCAGATTGCGAGATGTGTGTCATAATAGCTGTGGCGGAATTCCGCGGCCGTGGTGGTGTATTGGGGGTCTTCTGCACGGCGGTAAGCGGCTTTTACCGCCAATGTTGTAATGACCCCCTAAATGTCATTAGCAGTTAGACTTTGTTTCTCCTTCCCAGATATCCATACAATACAAGGATGAGGTGTGCCTCGATGGGCATTCAACTGGAAGGATGTGGGGCGGAGCTGGGAACAGCCTCACTTGCAATTAAATAGGCTGTGCCCTGCTTTCACTCAAAGAACTGGTCATCACTGCTTATTTATGCAGCCGGCTTGGAGCCAGGGTAGGGGAAGCTGGAAACTTCAAGGACTTCAAAGGGAATTTTTTTAGAAACTTCTCCAAAGTAGGCTCCAGAATATTGGACTCTCAGACCCTACTCTTCAGCAAACTCCTCTAACTGTGGATACTACAGAAGATGACTGCAGTGCTGCTATCCTGTCAGAAGCCACTCCGCTGCCCTGCTACTCTGTTGTTCTGTGGCCTGCTGCCCTGCCTACTGTGAAGGAAGACTGGATCTCCAGCCTTCCTCCCAGGCTGAACTGATTCCAAGGGTCAGCAAACTGAACTCCTGGCTTGAGCTACACAGACATAACAAACTCCAAACGCTCCTGGTAACTTACCAGATGACCACCTGCCTGGACCTGCCTGACTGCTGCTGGCCTCTGTTGGTGTGTGTGCTTGACTCTCAAGAAGTGCTCCTCAGGTACTTGATGCTTAGTGTGGCATCAGTTGAGCTCCTCTCCAAAGAAAAGATTAATGCAAACAGGCCTGTTTGTGACAAAATCTTACAGCCTGTGGTGCCAGACAATGCAAAGTGCCAGCAAACCAAACTCTTTGTGCTACAGTGACCAACAACGATGCCCGCTAGCGCAAGATCTTCCCATTGTGCTACAGCATACACAGCTCCTGGTAACCCCCAACACAAAGCTCCAAAAATGACGGTCCACAACACCTGACAGCGTATTCACGCTACAGCGACAACCGTCGGCAATGACCATCCACGACACCCAGCCTGCTCTTCGCGCTACATTGATTACCATCCATGATGTTCTCACTCTTCCTCGTGACCCCTTCCATTGTGAACGGAGCTCTTCACAATGGACTTTAAAGGTAATTCTTTCAGCAGGACTAACCTGGTCCCTGTGTCTGGCCCGTGCTCCATCTTGGTCTGCCTGAACTTGTGACTTTCACCCAGTCTTGCATGACCAGATAACCATGAGTGGAGCTTTGTGATTTTAGGCACTTTACTGACTTAAAGACTTTGAAATTGCATATCTCCGGTTCCACTGAGTGTATTATTACAGTTTTAATGTCAAATACTTTATTACGTTTTGCTCTATAGTTCTAGATTGACAAGGGACTTTTCTTGTGTTATGGTTTCAATGTATAACTGTTTTAAATGCTGCATAAATATTTTACACATTGCCTCTAAGTTAAGCCTGACTGCTTTTGTGCCAAGCTACCATTGGGTTGAGCACAGGTTAATTTGGGGTTTGCTTGTGTCTCAACCTGACATCTTGTACTTGCTGCTTGGGTAGGGTTTCACCACCACCCTTCAACCAGTAACCCAATTTCCAACAGGTGGCAACATTTATGTCCACAACTTACAACCATTTTTTGCTACCTGTTTCTTTGTAAATCAAACCCTCAATCCCTCATATGGGAGATAGTAACACACAAGGATCTGTATCCTTTAATTTAGAAGGCAGAGGTACTGATGAGCATCTGTTCTTTCTGCTTTTTGCACAGTCCCCATCTCTTGCCCAATTGAACTCACCACCTCCTGCAGCTTGACTAAAATACTGAATATCTGAGACTGTGTGGTGTCAGAATTCGTTGCTCAGGTTGGATTGTAATGTGTGATAAACAATCTGTCAGAGAGAATTAGAAAGAATTACCCTTCTACTCTATATCCAATGGGAACAATGCGCTCCTCTTGCCCACAACCACAACTGACCACACAGGATGTGATGGTTCAAACAATTAGTAGAAGGCAGGTTAAGGGAAATGGTATAGGAGATGCAACAGACGTACTGGATATCACTTATTGAATCTTAACTTTGCTGATCAAAGACAGATTGGAATTGCTATCTAGAGGCAATTGAGGAAAAGTTAAGTAAATTGTCATAAACATACTGCATCTAAATTTCACCGTGAAAGGATACAATTTTATGACATCTCTGTGTAACCAACTCTCTGTCTCTTAACATGAAGGAGTCTTTCCAGAAACTAAAATACAGCAATTCGTAAATGACCAATGAAATGCTGACTTAATTCCCTCTCCAGTATCAAGACAACTACTTTCAGTTTCGTACATATGCACCCTGGACCTAATTGTTCCTTTTATGAGAAATGTAGGTACAACTGGAAAGAAATATACCATTCTTTATTGCTCTACAATTACTATCCTTATCACTTACTAAACATCACTTCTTTTTTTTCCTTCACAGGATACCTCAAATTCAAAAGACAGAAAACATCCCAAAGTCTTCAGCTTTAAATGTCTAATCAAGTACAGTTCAAAGTTTATTTTTCAAAACAACTGAATTTGAAGATTTTTTCGCAAAGAACTAGACTTACTTCTCTGTAAATGTGGATGTCTTCAGCACACTCATTAGAATTGAATAAATGAAACAGGGTTTCTGTTTGCAGCAACATAACAACTTGATTGCCTAGGAAGGATGTCATGAAGCACGACAAAAGTTATTTCCAGTAATCAAAAATCCTCCGCCTCCGTCAAGCAATGTGGAATTTCAGTGTTTCTCAGACTTTTAGTTCACGAACGAGGCGCCATCATGTTGCACGCTCTTGACAAGGCTGAAGCCAACTGAAGTGCCAACTGGTGCCAACACTCAGCATGCCTTCTACATGAATCCTCCTCCATCCTGTTTCTTCTTTCACCAAAGAACGGCCCAGATTGGCTAAGGAGAGAGCTGCGAGGGCCTTCAACTTCTCTCCATAGAACTGAAAGTAATTTGAGGGAGAATACTTCAAAATTATTCTCCACTTTATAGGGTTCTGGAAACCTACTTAACTAATACAGCATGCATTGCACATCTAGGCAGATTCTGCCAAGTGCTGCAATACAGCGGTGGTTCATCTTGCAGCGCCGGGAAATTCAGAAGGCCTTGCAAGGATCTCTGGAGCTGAGCATGCGTGAGGTCACTGTTTTTTTCTGGGTACATTATCACAGCTCTCCCTCTTGCACAGTAGGGTCCTGCAAACACCTTGGACAGAGGTCCATATGTAGTTGGAGACTCACGAACAGCAGTTCTGAAGTATGACATTACATATAGAAGGTTTATTGCTTCACCTTAGGGCTGTAACTGTTGTTACATCGTTTAGGGATCTGATTTAGAACTCTGTGGATGGGTTACTCTGAAACAACGGTTAAAGATGTCCTGTCCGCCGAAATCTAAATCCCATTATGTCCTACGGTATTTAGATTTCGGCGGACAGAGTTTTATACCAGGCCTTTACTGTTTAATGTATCTTCCGAACAAAACTCAAATTACGCCAGCATAATTTGTGTAATTTAAGGAATTTAGTGCTATGCTTGTTACACGAAATTCCAAAAATACAACCATTATGGCACTACACATGATTGCGTGCCAATCACAGTAAAAACACAAAAAACTACCAAAAGCGAATTGGAACAACAGAACACAAAATGGATGTTGTTCAAAGTGCTTTCCTTTAAATGCGTCCTTGCAATTATGTATTTTGTATTTAAAATTAGAGTGAAAAGAAAGATTTGCATTTCGTATAGTTAAATGTAATTTTGCATAACTTTGTTGAAACTTCATCTAATTACATGAAAGCAAATTAGATGAATTTCGCACATCACTAGTTATATATGTACCTTGATGCCACACATGCACTATTATGGAGTGCACGTGATCACTGTACAAGAAACGCATGCTTTTTTATCAGATGTTGGCACATAACAATGTTGTTATGATAGCTCACATGTAGCTTTCAGAGGAGCGTCAATGTCCCCGTGGTCCTATGTCCTAATTTTATGTCTCAGGCGCTTTGTTTTGCTAAATAATCCAAGGACACATGCCCATGTCTATTTTGTATGTTATATTTATAATAGATGTTTTGGCCAGTCTAATATCGTACCATGCACCAATGACTCATTGATAAGTGATATACAAACACTTGAAGGTATAAGCCATCACTTCTAGCTACCAGTTGGGGGTATTTGAAATATACTTTAGCGTAACTATTCAAAATTTCAACAGAATTAAGCAAAACTATGCTGAATGGAACTGTGCCATTTAGAGCTATATTTGAGGTCAAAATGCATATTGCATCAATTTTGTGACACAAGAATGTCTTTTGTTTTAAAATAATATTGAAAAAAACAAAAGCACTGCGAAAAATAGCTGCTTGCATTTTGTCATTGGCATCCGTTTGCTGCAGATTTTTACTCTAAATTGAGAGTAATTATGTGGTGTAATGCCATAGTGTCAGAAATTTTGCATTACAAATGTAACACGTAATTTCCAAAACTATGCAAACTGTATCTACATAATAAAAATGTCCACCTGGCCCACTAACAGCTATTCATGATGTTTCCATCTGTCATCACCTTGTATGTGGTAGAGCTCTTCTGATCACACTTGCATAATACATATAAATCCAGCCTCATGTATGGCAAACATGAATGCAGTAACATGCATGTGCAGGACTGAGGGCTTACAAAACTAATACTTCGAATAATCATAATAGCTAACAGCATGAGCAAGATCGCCATATTATTTTGGAAGCATAGAGACAACTTCCATTCTTACCAGAGCTAAGTCTAGTTAGCAATATTGAAAGGTATTTGACCTGGCACAGAACAATTGTGGAAGGAAGCTTGTTTCGATACATGTGTATGCCTTGCAAATGTGTCTCTGACTGAGACATTGTTTGTTCAGTGATGCAGAAATGAGAGACTGCACAACAACTCCCTCTTCTCTCTCTATAGAGAATCATTGGGGAGAAAGGTATAAAGAGACCTAAGAAATTAGGAAGCGCAGACACGTCTGGTTGCCTGGGGGAAATGCTGGAGAACCATTGCCCAACTGCAAGCCTGAGGCTTTCTAGAGGTATGTAGGGATAGTATATGGCTTGGTATAATGTAATAAGGGAAAATACTAGTCATTCAGTCAATCATCCTAACCATGCAGCTGATAATAATGTAGACATAGGTGTCAGTTAGAGTTTAGGTCAATTTTCTCTGATAGTAGAGAAGTGTGATATAAATTATTTAGGTTTTTCTTATGTTCATCTTATTTTATATTATGTCTTCTGAAATTACTAGAATGAATTCCATCATTCTGATACTTGGTTTTTATGCACCCTCTGCATAATAAACAACCTATTATTATAAAACCCCAACAGCTGCATGCGCCTACTGCTTTCAGAGGTCAGTGCGAGGATCCGCATACCTACAAATAAGCCCTGCAGATGAAAGCCTCTCTGGAAGGGTTGTCCGACACATAACACTCTGGATCTAGATGAGCCTACATCATCATACAGAAGACTGAGAGACATCTGTCAGTTTTCCTACAAAAAGGGTGCAATAAGTAGCATCCCCTTGGGACTAACTAAATCTTTCTATGACTTCAATTCGATTTGGAGGGTTCATGACATGGTGTCCTTCTGTGTGACACAAACCTTATGGATGTTTGATTTTCTGAGACCCCGAGATAAGTGACATTCACAGACTTTAAATAGAGATGTCTAAGGAGATTTATGATCCTCCTGAGATATAGGAGAAATGTTCCGTATTCCCACTAAGGTTTTGTTAAGTACTTAACAGATACAAAGGATTATCTCTTAATGTGATTACCATGTTTACATCTTTTTGAGCAATGGCTGGCGAGCCAAACAAGGCTGAGGTAGAGGAGATAGAAATTCCATCAAATATATGCCAGTCATACTGTTCACTTGAAGGCTAAGGGAGGGTGAGGTAATTCTGGCGATGGGAGCAGAACCTCACTCAATATGATCCATTTGTGTTTATGGAAGAGACTTTAACATACATTGAATATAATGCAGTTTCAAGGAAAACCCCAACTTGCAGTGCAAATACTTCACTTTGGCTCACTTACAATGTCAGTGCTAGCTACATACATACCACACTCATAATGAAACCACTTCTGTATGGCAGAAAGATATTAAGATCACAAATTAAAACAGACTCAATGTTCTATGATTTAGGGATATTGACATGGTAGGGGCTCTGTATGTACCTACACAAACACAAGCTTTGACTATTAACCACAGATGATAAATGCTAATATGATCATTGCTCAACTAATGAGAACAAAATACCCTTTTGGTTAGGTTCAAAACTCTACCAGTTAAAAGTGTGTCCTCAATCTACATAATTCTGCTGTGCAGGATCACCATAGAATATTAAACAAGTATTTACCAAACTGTATAGCACCAAATATAGAACAATGTCAGTCATGTGGAGGCGTATTTGCTACCCTACACATGACTACTTATGGAATAGAAATTGTGGTGTGGAAGAGCACAAAGCTTCACCTGCAATAGATTTAGGAATGAAGCTTATAGGTACCATACACACATCGCCTGACATAGTTCAGCATTATTTGCCATTCACCAAAGCTACTCTGCAACTCCACAAGATTGGAAAGATGAGGAGTTACTAAAAATTATATCTATAAAGTCTATGGGGGTCATTCTGACCCTGGCGGGCGGTGTTAAAGCGGCGGCCAACCCGCCAACAGGCAGGCGGTCAAAAAAAAGGAATTCTGACCCTGGCGGGAACCGCCAACACAGCCCGCTACTTTAACACTCCGACCGCCACGGCGGGACAGACAAACAGCGGCGGCAGACAATGTACCGCCCACCCTATCACAACTCACCAATCCGCCACCTTTTCCGGGGCGGGAGCCCCGCCGATAAAAACACGGCGGAAACAGACTACGAACGGGAAAACGCTCACCTATACACACTCCACGAGGAAGGAGGACAGCATGGAACCCGAATTAAACATCCTACCAGCTATTGTCTACCTGCTCATCTACCAGGAGTACGAACGCCGGCGCAGACGACAACGGTGAGTACTGCACCTACAACACAGGGGAGGGGGGAGGAGGAAAGCTTACGGCCACACACATGCGCCATACACCCACCCCCCCACCACAAATACCTACACCCCAATGCCGAGCAACAAGTCAGAGTGACACCACCCAAACCCACCGGAATAATGCAAAGACACAATAAAAATGATCTATAAAATTTATGTATAAATAGCTCCATTAAAGGTATGGGAAATATGCTATATAAAAGATAAAAAATTAAGGAATGAACATAGTCAACAATATATACATAGGCAATAAGTCCTGCACATTCCGTCAAAGTTCCATAGTCCGTGGGCCAATGTGCACAAACACATAGGCAAAGCCCCCACAGGAGACCAGATACCATTGGAGAGAACACTGCTGGGGCATCAGATGATAAAACTACAGGCACCTCAGGGGGAAGGGAAGGGGGGGCACCTCAGCCACATGAGTCCTTGACGCCAGATCCACGAGGGGCCTCCATGCCCACTGTCCCATCCTGGGGAGTGCAAAGCCACAGTCTCACAAGTCTCTACAGTGGGTGGGTTGCCCACTGTCCCATCCTGGGGAGTGCAAAGCCACAGTCTCTCAAGTCCCTACAGTGGGTGGCTTGCCCACTGTCCCATCCTTGGGAGTGCAAAGCCACAGTCTCTCAAGTCCCTACAGTGGGTGGCTTGCCCACTGTCCCATCCTGGGGAGTGCAAAGCCACAGTCTCACAAGTCCATACAGTGGGTGGGTTGCCCACTGTCCCATCCTGGGGAGTGCAAAGCCACAGTCTCTCAAGTCCCTACAGTGGGTGGCTTGCCCACAGTCCCATCCTGGGGAGTGCAAAGCCACAGTCTCTCAAGTCCCTACAGTGGGTGGCTTGCCCACTGTCCCATCCTGGGGAGTGCAAAGCCACAGTCTCACAAGTCCCTACAGTGGGTGGGTTGCCCACTGTCCCATCCTGGGGAGTGCAAAGCCACAGTCTCTCAAGTCCCTACAGTGGGTGGCTTGCCCACTGTCCCATCCTGGGGAGTGCAAAGCCACAGTCTCTCAAGTCCCTACAGTGGGTGGCTTGCCCACTGTCCCATCCTGGGGAGTGCAAAGCCACAGTCTCTCAAGTCTCTACAGTGGGTGGGTTGCCCTCTGTTCCATCCTGGGAAGTGCCAAGCCACAGTCCATCAGATGGATTACCGACTCCACTGTTAATGGAGGAGGCATGGTGCCCAGAGTGCTTCCTGAAGCCCTGCTCGACACAGAACCGGCACTGTCAATGGGCCAGCGGTGCTTGAGATGAAGGCCCGAGCGGAGCGGTGCTTGAGATGAAGGGCCCAGAGGAGCGGTGCAGAGACGGCGGGGCCCAGCGGAGCGGTGCTTGACAGGAAGGGCCCAGCGGAGCGGTGCTTGAGACGGCGGGGCCCAGCGGAGCGGTGCTTGACAGGAAGGGCCCAGCGGAGCGGTGCAGAGACGGCGGGGCCCTGCGGAGCGGTGCTTGAGATGAAGGCCCCAGCGGAGCGGTGCAGAGACGGCGGGGCCCTGCGGAGCGGTGCTTGAGATGAAGGGCCCAGCGGAGCGGTGCAGAGACGGCGGGGCCCAGCGGAGCGGTGCTTGAGATGAAGGGCCCAGTGGAGCGGTGCAGAGACAGCGGGGCCCAGCGGAGCGGTGCTTGACAGGAAGGGCCCAGCGGAGCGGTGCTTGAGACGGCGGGGCCCAGCGGAGCGGTGCTTGACAGGAAGGGCCCAGCGGAGCGGTGCAGAGACGGCGGGGCCCTGCGGAGCGGTGCTTGAGATGAAGGGCCCAGCGGAGCGGTGCAGAGACAGCGGGGCCCAGCGGAGCGGTGCTTGACAGGAAGGGCCCAGCGGAGCGGTGCTTGAGACGGCGGGGCCCAGCGGAGCGGTGCTTGACAGGAAGGGCCCAGCGGAGCGGTAGTTGAGACGGCGGGGCCCAGCGGAGCGGTGCTTGACAGGAAGGGCCCAGTGGAGCGGTGCAGAGACGGCGGGGCCCTGCGGAGTGGTGCTTGAGATGAAGGGCCCAGTGGAGCAGTGCAGAGACGACGGGGCCCAGCAGAGCGGTGCTTAACAGGAAGGGCCCAGCAGAGCAGTGCAGAGACGGCGGGGCCCAGCGGAGCAGTGCTTGACAGGAAGGGCCCAGCGGAGCGGTGCTTGAGACGGCGGGGCCCTGCGGAGCGGTGCTTGAGATGAAGGCCCCAGCGGAGCGGTGCTTGAGATGAAGGGCCCATCGGAGCGGTGCTTGAGATGAAGGGCCCAGCGGAGCGGTTCTTGTCCCGGCGGGCCCCTGTTCAGCGGTTCTTGTCCCAGCGGGCCCCTGTTCAGCGGTGCTCCTCCCGGCGGGCCCCTGTTCAGCGATTCTTATCCCGGCGGGCCCCTGTTCAGCGGTTCTGGTCCCGGCGGGCCCCTGTTCAGCGATTCTTTTCCCGGCAGGCCCCTGTTCAGCGGTTCTTGTCCCGGCGGACCCCTGTTCAGCGGTGCTCCTCCCGGCGGGGCCCTGTTCAGCGGTGCTCCTCCCGGCGGGGCCCTGATCAGCGGTGCTCCTCCCGGCGGGGCCCTGTTCAGCGGTGCTCCTCCCGGTGGGGCCCTGTTCAGCGGTGCTTGTCCTGTGTGTCTAGGGAGCCAGACCTGGGCAAGACTTCCCGCTCATTCGCCATCCGAACTTGCAGTCGCGGGGCCCTCCTGTGATGGAGTCCTGGTCCCGTGGGTGTCGTCCGTCACAACCGGAATGGGGCTGGTGGGGCCCTCCTGGGCAGCTCACCTGCTGCCTGACTTCTCCGCCCTGCTGCCCTTGCCCTCCTTCGCTGAAGCTCTGTGGCCCTTGCCTCCCTTGGATGATGTGGCAGGTGACGGGGCAAGGCTACTGTCCTTGGTGGCAGCCGTCTCAGTCTTGTCGCGCCGGCCCTTCTTTTTTTTTGTCCTCTTCCCAGTGGGTGGGCTGGCTGTCCCCTTGCTGCTGGCCGATGTTCCTGCCCTAGGAGCTGGTGGACTCCAATAGCCCTGCACTATGGTCACAGTAGATGCAGGGCTGGTGGTGGCTGAGGTGCTTTTTTTTACTGTTACCAGATGGAGGGGGTGGGTCAGTGATTGGAACGAGCTCAAGGTTGGAAAGGAAAACGACTTGGGAAGGACAGGGACGGGTAGCTGTAGTGGGTATGGGAGTGGAGGAAGAGGATGTGGTTGTAGGAGAGTCAAGTGTGCTGTCTTTGGGTGCATGTGCTTGTGACGGAGGCTGTCGTGAGGTGGATGGCTGTTGGATGGGTAGCTGCCTGCGTTTGTGTGCTTTGGAAGAGGGGGTAACAGACACACTGGGAGAGGACACAGGGGACGTGTAAATGGCAGTGGGGGTGGTGACTGCACGTGTGCGGACTGTAATGGAGGGTGTGCTGGTGATGGAAGTACTGGCTGATGGTGGTGTGCATGCAGGTGTGAGTGGAGACGTCACAGGGAGGGAGGAGGGAGATGAGGAGGTGGGGGACACAGAGGTGGTAGTGACTGTTGGCATGTCTGCATCTAGATGTTGCTTGGGTGAATGCTTGTGGGATCTGTGGTGCTTATGTCTGGATGAGCTGCCCTTGGGTGTAGAGGTGTGTGCAGGCTGGTCTGATGGTGTGGATGGGATAGGCAGAGGAACAGGAGACTGGGACTCGGTGGAGGGAGTCAGAAGAGGGAGGCTGGAGACAGGGACAATGGCTACCGTCAGTGCTGAGGCCAGAGCGTTGAACGATCGTGATGGGCAGCCTGACCCGAATGAATGCCCTCCAGGTATGCATTGCTCCGATGCACCTCCCTTTCTACACCCTGGATGGCATTCAAAAGGGTAGACTGCCCAGCAATGAGTGTCCTGAGGAGGTCAATGACCTCCTCACTGAGGGCAGCAGGGGTAACTGGGGCAGGGCCTGAGGTGCCTGGGGCGAAGGAGATGCCCGCCTTCCTGGGCGAGCGGGCACGGAGCGAAGGTTGAGGGGCTGCTGGGAGGGCGGGGGTGGTGCGCTGGGTGGCGGCTGTACCTGTTGTGGCGGTGGGCACGGATGTTGCCACCACCGCTAGGGAGCTCCCTTCCGAGGACGTGTCGGTGTCGCTGACGTCTCCATGGGTCCCCGTTGTGGAGCTCCACTCGCCCTCTGTCTCACTGGTGTACTCGGAGTCTGTTGTATGGCCCTCCGGGGCCATGTGAGATGCAGCTCCCTCGTGCGCCGATGCCACTTCTCCTCCGCCTGATGATGCTAATGCACACATGAACAGGAAGACAAAGAAAATGGGGGTGGGGGAGAAATGAAGACAGGTTGAGTGCATGCATTGGCGACACCGTTGTCGGAGAGGACAGACACAGAAGCCCCCTGAACTAGGCCGTGCAATCGGGGTACACTACTCAGTTATTGTGACTAGGCCTACAGGTCTATGGATGACAAATGCACACATGGGTGAGGCCGGATCATGGATAGCTGTACTTGGCACCCTACAGAGGTGGGGGGCGGGGGCACAGGGCTGTGTCTAACGGAGGGGCCTAGCCTACAGAATGCGCCCTGGCCTGGAGATAGCCACAGCCCTCCTCCCCCACCCAGACACCTTCACTGCGCGCAAAGATAGCAGAATGTGCTGATTCTCACCCCCTTGTGTCTGCTGTGATGTCCTCACGCGCCCATCCAAATCGGGGTAGGCCACCGCCAGGATCCGGGACATCAGGGGGGTCAATTGCCGGCTGGCACCCCTCCTACGTTGGGAGGCCATCCCCAGCAGAGACTCGGCGGTCTTTCTGGTCCCGCGGCGGATGTCCTCCCACCTCTTTCGGCAGTGGGTGCCCCGTCTGTTGTGGACCCCCAGGGCCTGGACGTCCTTGGCGATGGCACGCCAAATGTCGATCTTCTGATGGGCGCTGACCTATGTGACATGTACAGGGTGGTAAAGGAAATCGCATCAGTTTTCTGGCTGGACAATGTGAGTGGCCCCCCCCTCCCCAAACTTGCCATGTGGCACATGCTCTCCTCTTTTGTGCGTTGCACTCCTCATTCGCTCCCCTCCCCACCATCTTACATACACCCCACTCAACACAGGCATAGCCCATTCAACGTGCACCCTGTGTACTAACCTGTTGGTCTGGAGGACCATAGAGTAGCGCATACTGGGGGAGGACCCCATCAACAAGTCTCTCCAATTCTTCGGAAGTGAAGGCAGGGGCCCTTTCCCCAGTCGCAGCAGCCATTGTAAATCCCAGACCGAGGTCACAGCAGCACTTGCAGTATAGGTCCTCTCCTGTGGATGATCAGGTCTCGAGTAATTAATCAGATAGAAAATGGCGGGCACGCCCGCGGCGGTGCGTACCGCGGCGGTGCGTACCGCGACCGCCGGTGCACATCGTCATTGGCTCCTGAGACCCATAGGGTTCAATGTTAACCAATGCTGCTTTGCGTCACGGTCTTTGACCGCCTACCGCCACGGTGTGCCACGCCAGCGCAGTGACCTCACATCCCACTGTCATACTTCACAGGTCAGGCAGCCGCCATTTCAAGGGCCCACATGGCATAATTTCTACTGCGTCACACAGGCCTAGGCCTTGCATTGCCACTCATACAAGCCATTCAATGCATAGCGATTCGTGTACTGTGCAAGCTGTGTGAACGAACCTGTGGGTTGCTTGACTCTGTGCTCCATGTTGTCCTTCCTAGGCACTGTCCGCTGGGACTTGCGAGGAGAAGGATGAATCCTCCCGTGTACCGACCGCTGGTGGACCTGTCGACAATGGAAGAACGACATATCATACTTACATACAGGCTTGACCGAGCAACTATATATGAACTATGTGCCCAGCTGGAGCCAGACCTGATGTCCCCCATCCGCCTCTGGTGCAGGTTCTGTCAGTACTCCATTTTTTGGCAAGTGGGTCTTTTCAGACAACAGTGGCCATATCATCTGGGATGTCTCAGCCTATGTTTTCTAAGGTTTTGTCCAGAGTGTTGTCTGCCCTGATGAAATACATGCGGAGCTACATTATTTTCCCTGAGGTGGGCGAATTGGCTACAGTGAAGGGTGATTTCTATGCCCTTGGACATATCCCCAACATCATTGGTGCCATTGATGGGACCCATGTGGCTTTGGTTCCCCCCAAAGAAAGTGAGCAGGTGTACAGAAACAGAAAAAGTTATCATTCGATGAATGTCCAGGTGGTCTGTTTGGCTGACCAGTACATCTCCCATGAAAATGGCAAGTTCCCTGGGTCAGTGCATGACGCGTATGTCATGCAAAATAGCAGCATCCCTTATGTGATGGAACAGCTACAGAGACACCGTGTGTGGCTAATTGGTGACTCTGGTTACCCCAACCTGTCGTGGCTACTGACCCCAGTGAGGAATCCCCGGACCAGGGCAGAGGAACGGTACAATGAGGCCCATGGGCGAACTAGTGGGATCATAGAAAGGACCTTCGGGGTCCTGAAGGCCAGGTTTAGGTGCCTGCATATGACAGGGGGATCCCTAATGTACTCACCAAAGAAGGTGTGCCAGATCATCGTGGCCTGCTGTATGCTTCACAATCTTGCTTTGCGACGCCATGTGCCTTTTCTGCAGGAGGATGGTCCAGATGGTGGTGTTGTAGCAGCTGTGGAGCCTGTGGAGAGTGAAGAGGAGGAAGACAAGGGGGACGACACGGACATCAGGGATACAGTCATACAACAATATTTTCAGTAGCACACAGGTAAGAATCAGCCACGCCATTTTACATTTACTTAACGCCTCACGCGTCTCCACTGTCTGTGTTTCCCCCCAGTTCCTGTTAACTGATTTGTGACTTTCCCTTCCCTTTTCAGAGCTGTATGACCCACTGCCTGACTTCAGCTTTGTTTGCCCATGGACTAAAGCTTATTGAAATTGGTATGTTGTCATCACAAAGTAACTGGACATTATTGCACCGTTATGTGTAATACATTTGTTAAGAATACAAGCAGACTCCTCTTATTTTAAGTGCAATAAGTGATTTATTTTAAGTGCTACATATAGGTACATGATTGGGAAACGGTGATGGGTGGGGGTGGAGTAATGTCCATGGCAGAGTCCAGTTCTCAGTCGCACAGGTGCATTGTTCATATGCCTGTGGAAGGATGGAGCTGGGGCAGTTCAAGGTTGGACAGGGTGACAATGTGGGACAATGGGATGACATCAGGGGGTATCTTAGGCTGGCGGGGGTCTTGCAATCCTACTCTGTCTTCTTGTGAGATCTCAGGTTCCGCTTGCGGGGTGGTTCTTCTTCTGCAGGAGGTGGGGTTCTGGTGGCCTGTCGTTGTGTGGGGGCCTCCTGTCCACTAGCGCCGGCGGAGGTGGTAGGCTGTTCCTGGCCTGGGCTAGTGACAGGGGCCCTTTGGGGTGCCACATGGTCCCGCAATGTGGTGACGATCTGGGTAAGGGCCACGACGATGGTCCCCATTGCGGAACCGATGTTCCTCAGTTCCTCCCTGAACCCCATGTACCGTTCCTCCTGCAGTTCCTGGATCTCCTGGAACCGGGCCAGTACCGTCACCATCGTCCTCTGGGCGCGGTGGTATGCTCCCATGATGGAGGAGAGGGACTCTTGGAGAGTCGGTTCCCCGGGCCTGTCCCCCCCCTGTCGCACAGCAGCCCTCCAAGTTCCCCTGTGTTCCTGGGCCTCTGTCCCCTGGACGGTGTGCCCACTACCACTGCCCCCAGGTCCCTGTTGTTGTTGGGGTGGTGGGTCAACCTGGGTGCCCTGTAGTGGTGGACACACCGCTGATTTACATGTCCTGGAGACAGAGGCATGGGCCCGCTGGGTGGGAGCTGGGCTGGTGTTCCCAGAGGGGGTTGGGTCTGGTGTAGCCTGTGGCTGTCTGTGGGGAACCGACTGTCCAGAGGTCCCCGATGGGCCGGGCTGGTCATCTGGCTCCAGGGAGACAGAGCTGCTGTCATCGCTGGGGGCCTCTTCTGGGGGCTGAATGGACATCTCTGGACCCTCCGTGGCGGTGTGGTGGCGTTCGGGTCCTGCAGGGGTATAAAGGTATGGTTATTGCTTCTGTGTGTGGCATTTCGTGTGATGGGTGGGTGTCCGTGTACCCAAGTGCAGGCATTTCCTTGTGGGGGCTTTTGTGAGGGTGGCTTGTGGGGGTGATGTGTGTGTGCAGTGGGCATGCTTTGGTGATGGGTGTCCATGCTTTGTGGTCGCATGCAGGGCTTGGTGTTGGGATGGGTGGGTTGTGATGGTGAACTTTTTGCTAGGTGTTGGTGTGATGGGGGTGGGGGTGAGGGTATGATTTGGCATGCAGGTGGGGTGGGGGTGGGAAGCAGTAGTGAAGATTTGACTTACCAGAGTCCATTCCTCCGCCTACTCCTGCGAGGCCCTCAGGATGCAGGATGTGCAAGACTTCCTCCTCCCATGCGGTAAATTCGGGGGGAGTAGGTGGGGGTCCGCCGCCAGTCTTCTGCACCGCAATGTTGTGCCTTGATACCATGGAACGCACCTTCCCCCGTAGGTCGTTCCATCTCTTCCTGATGTCCTCCCGATTGCGTGGATGCTGTTCCACCGCATTAACCCTGTCCACTATCCTTTGCCATAGCTCCATCTTTCTGGCAATTGTGGTGTGCTGCACCAGTGCCCTGAAGAGCTGGGGCTCTACACGGACTATTTCCTCCACCATGACCCTGAGTTCGGCGTCACTGAACCTGGGGGGTCTTTGGGGTGCCATGGGGTGGTGTAGTTGAGGTGTGGGGTGGCGTTTGTGGTGATGAGTGTGGTGCGTGTGGTGGTGTGTGGTGTTTGGTGCGTGGATTCTGTGTGGGTGATGGTGTTGTGTGCCTCTGTGTTGTGGGATTGTCTATTCTGTGCTCTCTCTCTAGCCTTCGTCAATAATTTTGGGTCGTAGGGGCTTGTGGGTGATGTGGGTGTGTGTTTTATATTGTGTTGGGTGTGTGGGAGTGGTGTTAGTATGTGTATCAGGTGTGTGTATTTCAAACTGACCAATGTGGCTGAGTTTTCTATGTGTGTGTGTATTTTGACCGCGGCGGGGTGTACCGCCAATGGAATACCGCCAGTTGCGGGTCAAAATGACCGTGGCGGTTTACCGCGGCGGTGTTATGGCGGTCTTCTGACCGGCGGTAAGCGCCTTATACCGCCGAGGTCAGAATGACCCCCTATGTCTCCATGGGGAAAGATTCCTTAGGGGTGACTCACAGACACCTAAAATAAAAATAAGGTTAGAGACTGAAAATCTTCCAAAAGCCACAATTATCCCAGGGGAGAGTGCACAATTCCAGGGGGTATTTAAAAAGAAGCCACAATTTTATCATAAAAATGCTGAAAAGGGAGAATATAACCTCAGAGATAGGAGAGAAATAAGGGCTACAGACAGACATCAAGCCTTTGCTAGACACTATTTATATTCTTCATGACACCATAGAGATGAGAAGTCAGAGTTAAGTAAAGGTGAATGTTCTTCAATAGGGCCTGACAAGGTATACATATTTCAGCAAAGAATAGCACACAACTGAGGATCAGACCCTCCAAACCTTTCAGAATAAAAGGATAACTGCAACAAGGAAACACAATGCCACAAATAATGAGATTCTAATGAGAAATGGAACATGAGCAGTGGCTGTACTAGACAGTTTGGACAAAATAACTATAGCCTATCAGGAACTCAAACCCCACCTGATCATGCAGAAGACTAATTCAAATGAACCAAATTTAATTCACAAAATACGACTACAAACAGAAGAGAATATTGAATGGACAATATGAATGATTATGTTAGACTTACTTAATTGATTCTTGTAGCATAATACTACCAATGAAAAATGGCCCTCAAAACTTTTATTTTAGAATCAAATAGTGGAGGTAGTTGTAATGGGACCATTGTATTCCTTAGATTTGCATACTGCAGGCACTATTTAAAAACCAAGCAGGTTTGGCTAGAGCTACAACACCCTACATACTTTCTTTGAGAGATGAACCACAGCATCAAAAACAATATCCCAGAAAGCCCAAAAAGATCTTAACCAAATCATAGTTGACTTACAATATCACATGCCCGTCTGCAATGAACCATCATTTTTATTGATTTCGAACCCAGATAAGTCTTGGAGAATTGTATTAGATGATCGTAATTTGAATTCACAATGCAAAATATGCAGTGCAAAATGTGCAAAGCCAGGATCAATTAGGAGACTAACACATATTTTCTTTTTAAAAAATCTAGACACAGAAACTGTTTTTTACACAAAGTTTAATACCAGAATTTTATTATTTACCTTTCTTTAAACCCTAGAGGTGTTCAAATTGGCATTGCATGGTGGAGATGTAAGGATAACCCCAAAGAGTTTTCAGCAAGAATAAATGAAATAATACTGTGTCATCTCAATGTAGTTTCCTAAGTCAATGATATATACATAAATAATGATGAGTTTGAAGAACATTTGCAGCATGTTTATAACATAGCTGCCGTGCCAGTAAAGGCAGCTTACAAACTGAATTTCAAGAAATCCAAAATATGCTTTTTACATCTAATATATTTTCTAGAATATGAATTATCCTGTGACAAAAATGACTTGCACCAGCATTCATAGAGAGATATAGGATTCTTGAGCCCCTAGTTCCCCTCGGGAATAGCAAGCATTAATGGGTTTATTGAATTTCAGCAGAACAAATTTGTCAAATTAAAATGATTATATATATATATATATATATATATATATATATATATATATATATATATATATATATATAAAATCCTCAACAGATGGAACAGTAACCATCCGACGGCTGCGACGGCTGCACCAATCCTTTGGTTAAATCCCAACCATTAGAACGAAGTTGAATTCAGCAATACTGAGTAAAATTGTATAGAGTTTATTCCTTGTAATGGTTACACAAAGTCCTGCAGTGAAATGTCAACGCGTTTTGGCAAAACGCCTTCTACTGGACAATTTCGGCCATAAAACCGACACATATATTCAAGATAAAATCCATCATTTGTTTTCATTACATACCAGTGTGATCAAATGCAGCGGCCATCTTTAAACGTGCAAAAAACTGAAGACAATCAACATATCAATGCCCAGTTTTAACTCAACAATATTAACATAAATTACTTTTGGTAATCTAGACATTAAATCATTGTGTATTCCACACATATTTAAAGAATATAGGATGCATGCATATTATTATATGGTAGAGGCTTAACAAAAAATTGATTGAAAATTAGAAATCAACAATTAATAATTAATAATCAATTGTATGTGTCATTGATGTATTCGCCTAATGTGTGACAACGTCTTTACACGTAAGTCTATCATCATTATCTCAATATCATGCCAAAATTGACATTGTAAGGGATTTATGTTGTCACACTTTCTGAACCAGTGTCATAAATTTCTCCTAATCAACAATTTTCAATCTAATTTGTCAGATATTTATAAAATATATTCTCCAATATTGTTTTTTATATATAAATATTTTAAATATTTTAAACAATTTGGATATGGATGTTGCAAATGTTTTAAATATTTTAAATATTTTAAATACTATAAAATCTTGTAAAATAATGTAAATTATAATGAATGCAATCCTATCAACAAAATAGCTACAATTCTACAGTTCAATACTAAAATAGCATCCATTGTTGTCATAATTTTACAGTAATTAAGATCTTAATCATTGTTAAATTCATGATCCAAAACCAATTATAAAGTGTCAAATGCAATAAATATATACAAATAATCACAATATATAGATAAACCATATTGAGAATTTTGTCTTCTGTATAGCCTATACCTTTAATGCCAACCTATAACTCCCCTATATGTGATCACAATTTTTTTTTTTAAAGATGTTTTTTATTGAGTCAAATACAAGAACATTAACTTAACATTGCCAGGACAGAGATATGCAGTTGTGAATATATATGCATAAGGAATATTGTACTTGTAAATGCATATTTAAACATGTACATGAATTAGGCATATACAGCAATATAGTATCAAAGACTCCAAGTTTGAATAAAGAAAGAAGAAAGAAAGAGGGAGAGGGAGAAGAGCTTTAGGGATAGAAAAGGGAATCACGTGATAGCCATGTGGAGAGAGAGGCAATAGGCATTAGTTACAGCGAATGTAAGATGAAATAAGTATATATAAGAAGAAAAACAGGAAATATATTGACATTTTTTAAAAAGGAGGAGAAAAATCCATTTCCTTTGCAGTGCGTGAGAGATAGTTACTTAATGGCAACCATAGCTGATGACGTTTGAAGAAAGTTCCTGTTGAATCAAGATTGTAGCTGTCAAGTCTATGATGATAACATACAGAATTCCACCACTGTCTGAGAGTAATATTCTCCGAAGATTTCCAGTTAGAAGTAATAATAGAGATTGCAATAGAAAGCAAAAGGTCCACCAATTTTCCAAGAGGCCTGAATGAACTCCAGATATCGTGTACGCCTCCCAAAAACAGTAATTCATATGACATTGGTAAGGAGATCTGAGCTATTGCTGAAATGCGAGACCATATTGAGGACCAAAAAGTAGATAGGGATGGACAGGAAAAAAACATGTGAAAGTCAGTACCCTGATGAGTGTGGCAGCGGCAACAATTGTCATTTTGTGCAAGTTTGAATTTGTAAAGGCATACAGGAGTGTAGAAAAGTCTATTATAAAAAAAATATAGGGTCTGTGTGAGGCTTGCAGTGCGTGCAGTGGAATGTATCTTATACCATATTCTATCCCATAAAGAAGTTGGCCAAACAACACCAAGATCTGATTCCCACAATGTCTCAATAGGTGATTTGAGTCTAGATGAAACAGACGTTCTTAAAAGTTTATAAATTCCAGCTGCCCTTGAATAATTAGAAGTTACAATCGGGTGTGAAGATGATGCAAGAGAAGAATGATTATGATGTATAAGTTTATTGAGGGCCTCTTGGACTAGAGTAGAAAGAATGATATATTGGGATTTCATGCGAATAGGGAGATTATAAATTGCTGACAGAGTAGTAAAAGGGAGGATAGAGTCTTTATGATATAATTGGGAAATGAGAAGAATACCTTTAGTCATCCAAGCCTTCCAACACAAGGTTTTACCTTGTTTCCTAAGCGAACTATTGTGCCAAATAGGACTGTTAAAGAATTGAATAATGGGGGTAAGATGCGAAATAAAAAAAGGTTTCAGTAAGTTGACTCAATGGGAGATAGTGCTGGGCAACCAGAATTTTGGGGGGTTAGACATAAATATAATGTGTTTATGGGAAAAGGGAGAAATAAATGTTTCTTCCAAAGAGAACCATAGCTTTTTAGGGTCATCATTGAGTGTAGATAAATAGGGATGTATTTGCTTAATACCAAAAGATTTGTGATAAGTTATAAAGTCAGGGAAATTAACTCCACCTTGTACTTTAGGAAGTTTTAATTTCGAGAGAGAGATTCGGGATTGTTTACCGTTCCACAGGAACTTGGATCGAATTTTATCAATAGAACTAAAAATAGTTTAGGTATCTTAATAGGAAGCATCATAAGGAAGAAGTTAATGATAGGGAGAAGCATCATCTTAATGGTGTCCAAGCGGCCCCACCACGTGAGATATAACGGAGATCATTTCTGTGTGAGTTCTACAAGCTTTGCCGATAGGATTTCTAAATTAGTCCTTAATGTATCCTTGAGAGTAGTGCAGTACCATACCCCAAGGCATTTAATCTTAGAAGAATTCCAAGATAATCCTGCATCAAGGAATACAGAGCCAGTGCAATGAGCATTAAGTGGTAAGACCACTGTTTTGTCTATATTAAGTTTATAACCAGATACATCAGAATATAAGTTGAGCTCATGCAGGAATGCAGGAAGAGAAGTGTCAGGGTGAGACATGAACAAAAGAATATATTCAGCATATGCCATAAATTTGATGTGTGCATTATTAATTTGAAACCCCGTAAATTGTTCAGACGTTTTTAATTGGTATAGAAAAGGTTGAGAACCAAAATAAATAGTAAAGGAGATAATGGGCATCCCTGACGAGTACCCCTTTTATGAGGGAAAAAGGGAGATCGGATACCGTTTGTTATAACCGAGGAACATGGTGAGGAATAAAGAATGGATATAAAATGTCGGAATTTAGTACCTAGTCCATGCCATTCCAATGCTTTCGACAAGAAACCCCAATAGACCCTATCAAAGGCCTTTTCTACATCCAATGATAAAGCTGCCAGAGGAATCTTAAGTTTAGATGCCTTGTTAATAATATTTAAAAAAGTACGGGAATTATCTGCTACATTTCTATTAGGGATAAAACCAGATTGATGAGAATCAATAAGGTCAGGTATATATGGGAGTAAACGGAGAGCTAAAACTTTGGCATAGAGTTTACAATCAGTATTAATTAAAGAAATGGGTCTATAATTTTTACAGTCAGTCGCATCCCGATCTTTTTGGGGAATAAGACAAATCATGGCCTCCGTAAATGAGCCAGATGCAGAACCTGACATTATTAAATGATTAAGTAATTGAAAGAGTTTGGGGAAAAGAGACTTAGCAAACTGAATAAAGAATTCTACAGTGAAGCCATCTGGGCCTGGAGCCTTACCCTTGGGGAGAGATTGTAAAGCTGTATATAGTTCGGTAAGTTGTAGGGGTTGGTCTAAAGATGAGAGGTCAATCTGCAATGGGTCCCTTGGTTTGAGATTAGAGAAATATTGGTTGAGAGATTCAACTGTTGGTATGTGTCTGGAGTGTACAGGTCCTTATAGTAAGAAGCGAAACACAATGCTATATCTTTATCTCTAAAGTGTTTAACACCATTGTTATCTGTGATAGATTTAATAGTTGTTTTTTCTTTTCTTTGTTTCAAATATCGAGCTAGAAGAGAACCAGCTTTATTGTTACCACCATAATATCTGGCATTTATTTTCAGGAGGGTGCCGCATGCTTGTTCAGTGGTATATTGGTTAAACTCCATTTTAGCTGAGACTAGTGCTTCAAGATGTGATTTACTAGTTTTGTGAGTTTAATATTCATGTTCTAGGGACTTCATATTTTCAAGGATGGAAGTCGATTTTTGTTGAGCAGACTTTTTTTTGGACTGACCTTAGCTTATGATGAAACCCCTAGAGGCTGGTTTGAATGCATCCCACATAAAATGAAATGATAGTTGATCACTATCGTTGATGTGAAAGTATTCTTCTAAAAACTTACTGTAGGAAGCAATAAAAGTAGTATCTGAAAGTAGAGAGTTATTAAACCTCCGTGAAGATGTTTTAGAACCATTAAGAAAAAGATCAAGGTCATTAATCACAGGTGCGTGATCTGAGATCAAAATAGCACCGATTTCAGAGTTGACCATATGTTGCAATAAACCTTTACTCAGAAAGATATAATCAAGCCTGGAATGGGATTGGTGGGTAGGAGAATAAAAAGAGTATTCCAAGAGGTCGGGATTGCATAGTCTCCAGGAATCAGAGAGAGAATGGTGTGAAATAAAGTTTTTAAAAACTTTGTGGGAGGCATGTGGAATGAAACGTGACGTGGAACGTCTGTCCAAAAATGGATCGAGAATTTGGTTGCAGTCACCACCTATTAGTAAATTGTTTGAGGAATGTTCAGAGACAATATGTGAAAGATTCTTCCAAAAATTTGGATCTGGATGTGTGGGGCCATATATATTAAGGATAGTAAGAGAAATATTGACAATTGTAAATGTAACAAGTACCCAGTGACCTTCTGTATCTTGATGCTGTGAAATTATGGTAGGTTTGAGAGATTTATGACAGAGTATAATTACCCCATTTTTGTTTGTGATGGAAGGGGAGTAGAAAATGTCCCCCACCCATTGTTTTTTAAGCTTAATTGCCTCAGAGTCGTTGAGGTGAGTCTCTTGCAAACAAAGCAATGTGGCATTTCAAACGAGCTAGGTGAGATAAGACACGCTGACGTTTAATGGGGTGTTTAAGCCCCTTAACATTCCAAGTAACAGTTCTATGTTGCATAACAAGAAGTATTAATAAACAACTGCTGTAACAATGAAAAAACTAGGCATATCAATTTTGCAAAAGCAAAGAAATGAGGAAGAAACAAGATAGTAAAGAAAAAGAAAAGGAGGAAGATGACCTCCAGAAGTTGTACATACATGGATGTGGCAGTACAGGGACTAAAGTCCACGAAAGCTAAAAAAAACAAGATAGAAAGTGAATACCCCGAAAGGTAGAGGGACTGCGGAAAACCTGAAAAGACAGGCGAGAGTGGCTTCAGCACAAGAAAATTGATATTAGATATTAAATCATATGAAGGCGAGTTTCATGGAAGAAAAAAAACCATACAAATGAAAAATGTACCATTCAGGACACCAAATAACGTAATAACTACAGTAAAGGACTGTGACATGAAAAACAATAAAAATCAAAGCTTAACAGTGGAACGTGTAGGAGAACAGTTTGGATGGTGAGAAAGGGATACGGTTGGGAAAGGAACATGAGGATTGCACAAAGAACACTATCTTAAAAATATATATATATGGAACTAGGAGCATCTGCAATTACTTGAAGATATAATTTAATTTGTCTTTAATGTCCTTCTTTTTTTTATTTCTGGACAGTTTTATAGTAATGGTTATGTTTAATATTTATATCCATGGTTTTCCATCTCTGCATCTTCTTATTTTCTTATATATTATAAGAAATTATAATTATATTATATATAAATATATTATTTATATATAAGAAAATAAGAAGATGCAGAGATGGAAAACCATGGATATAAATATTAAACATAACCATTACCATAAAACTGTCTAGAAATAAAAAAAAGAAGGACATTAAAGACAAATTAAATTATATCTTCAAGTAATTGCAGATGCTCCTAGTTCCATTGCTTCTGTTTTGTGTTGGTTAATAAACGTTTGTAGTGCTGAAGGTTCCTCAAATGAGTAAGACTTGTCCTTGAATGTAATTTTGAAAAGGCATGGGTGAAGAAGACCATATCGAATATTCAAGGATTTGAGTTGTGGACGTAAGTCCAAAAACGGTTTGCGACGTGCAACTGTAGCAGGAGAGAAGTCTTGTGTGAAAAATACTTTATGACCTGACCATAGCAAAGAGCCCATCTTTTTGGCTTCCGAGAGTATTTGCATCAAGTCAGTAAATTGGAGAAAGAGAATAATAATTCCTCTAGGATGTGCACGAGGGCCAGTTGAAGTCTGTGGACCTAAACGATGTGCCCGTTGGATAGAGAGGGGAGCGGCAGGAGGCAAGCGAAGAATTTAAGGTATTGCTTTTTGAAGGAATGCAATCATGTTAGAGCCTTCAGAACCTTCTGGAATCCCAAAAAGGCAAAGATTATATCTCCTATTTCTGTTTTCTAAGCTTTCAGTAAGCCTTTTAAGTTGAGCTGTGTCTTTAGAGATCTGAGGATTGACAGTGTTACAATCTTCAATGCTACTGACTCTCTGTTCCAGAGTACAAATTTGTTGTTCGTGTTGGGACCATTGCTCCTCAATACGTTGCAAAGAGGCATTAGTGTCCATCATAAAGGGCTTTAGTGCACGCAATTCCTCCATGACATCATCTAGAGTAAGATGTGTAGGTGATTTTGAGGGAGAATCAAGGTCTTTTTTTGGGCGCTTGACGGAGGAGGTGTTAGATGTTTTTTTCGCAACTGCGCCAGCAGCATGAGATGAAGAGGCGCCATCCTTTAAAAAGACTGCAGCACTATCCATTGTTAAAGTTGATGGTAGAGAAGATTTAGTTATGTGTGCGCACCACTCGAAGACGATTATTAGACTTGGAGAAAGATGATGACTGGCAACTCTGAGAATTATGTGGTCTCCCCATAAAAGCCAGCAGCAATTTGGTAATAGGAAGCCAGCAATGTGAGGTGTTGATGAAATTATATTACAATGAGAAGCTGCTGCCAGAAGTTTCCAACAACATAGCAAAATATAATAAAAAATATATAAATAGAAAATCCTAAATTATTCTCTCATAACAGGCATGACAGAATACCACAAGAGCAAAGCACTTTACTGCACATAGTCAAACAATTGGTGACTAGTTTTAAGGGAACCTTCTGAAAAGGAAAAAAATCCCCTCCATCAAAGGAAAGCATTTACCATGTTATGAAGAGCAATTTGAAAGAGCTCCTTGACAAGAGCTGCCAGTGAATACTGAAAGTTGAAAAACTCAGCTAAATGTGTTTGAAGAGAGAGGTCAAAAGTTCAGCTGGCTGTCAGAGGGTAAGAAATATTCCATTGCAGGGGAAACTAGATTTGTAGAATCACATCCAGGCAAGCAGTTAAAAGTCAAATAGAAACATTTCTGTGAAAGTTTAGGTTTGTGCAGAGGCTTACGGAGTGAAACGCAAATGACACAGATAAATAATTACCTCAGGCACTCACATGAAGTCTCTGAAATGACTTCAAAACTCAATGTCTCTGTAAGATAAAGGCATATTTATGCAGCTGCAGTGCTCCGGTGCTCAAAAATGCTGAAGAAATTAATAATTTTGATGTGAAAACATCTCCTTCTTTCCAGGAAGTGCTGAAGCCTCACGGAGCTCTAAAGAGCAGCGGCCATCTTGTGTGACCTCCAGCCACGCCCCCCCCATCAAGTTATTAATTGGATCCTAGATTTAACTTGTTCTTTCAAAATGTCCCTGGTTGATAACCAGAGAAATGTAAGTTTATTTTATGAAGTTAATCTACTCTATTTCAATCTATATTGTAGAGTCATAATTAATACACGTATTAAAGATGGAGATGGACAGGGCCACAGAATAAAGTGCAAAGTGCTAATTAAACAAAACCACTTCTATATAAATTAAGTGTCTATTACAAGAGAAAAACAATGATGAAAACTTAGATCTCTGTATCTACTCTTCTATAGGTATCAATTTAAAAAGGAAGAAAAGATCTAAAAAAAAATGAAAAGGTCTAAACGACAGCAAATAACAGAATCGGTGAATCAAAAAATCAAACAATCAAAAGGTCAAAAGGCCAAAAAATCAAATAATCAAAGAATCAAAAAATTGATCAGAGGCAAACATCTGTTCCTATAACTTCTGCAAAATCACATATATCATTTATGTCATTAAACTCACCCTTTTTGAATGGCAGTTATGAAAATTGCATGGTGCCCACAGTTCAATATAAGCAAACTTTCACAACACTTTAAACCTGTCTACTAATATTTCATAACTGAAATAAACATCCTATGCTTTCTCTTAAATGGACAGGTAATTCAGCATCAAGATTATGCCCCCAGGGAGATTCTGAACCAAGTAATAAAATCATTTTAGATTCCATTTGTCTGAGTTCAGATGTTCTATCACCAGCCCTAGGATTGTTTTTAATAGATTTAATACCATAAAATATTAGTGTGCTAGAATCCCCTTTATGTATATCCCAAAAGTGTTTGGCCAAGGGATATGTTCTATCTTGATTTTTGATGGCTCTAAAATGTTGAAAGGATCTAACTTTTAACTTGTGGATGGTACTACCTATATATATATATATATTATAATGAAATGAGAATCCTGTATCAACTTATTACACCAACATTTTAATAAAAAGATTAGAAGCAAAAAACATATCTAAATACTCATAGACTAAAATTTGGTGATCAGAATGGTGCCTATTCAATCTGAATGCACATATATTTTGGACAGTGAATGACAAACTATCCGTGTTTGTATATAACAGAAGTTTAGACATGTCAGAGGAGAAGCAATTTGCTAATAGATGAAAAACATATTGCAGTGCAGACTGCAGTTCTGAAAGAGTGAACCATAGCCCGATGAAAGAAATTAATTATATTAACACCGTAACATTGTAGGAAGCAGCTATTAAGGCAATCATCCTAAATTCATGTGCATTGGATTTACTTTGGGTGGTATGGGCTGCAAATCATGCCAGTGCTAACTTAGAGTTTGAGTATGACTCTACAATAATGACACAAGAGGTCCTGCAATATAGACAGAGAATTCCTGAGGCCCCGTCTGCAAAACAATTACACGAATATCATGACTTTTTTAGACTGATGGACCACTACATTCTGTAACGGATATTTAACAGCAGTACTCTGCAGTAGTGCAAGTGAGATTTGAGAGTTCTGAATTTGAAATTGGAAACATATATGTGAAGCCTTAAGGTGACTCAACTGTACATATTGCAGAATGAAATGCACTCTGTAAGAAATTAGTTTGCTAGTTGAGGGGGTTAAAACCCTACTGAAGAAGCAACCTCAATCCTTGTTAGGATGAAGTCAAAGCCTCAAGCAAACCCCAAAATAACCTGTGTTCAATCCTCCAGTAGTTTGCCACAGAACACTGAGATTAACTTAGACGCAATGTGTGAAGTATTTATGCAGCACTTCAAATAGTAATAAAGTGAAAACTTCAGTCACAAAAAATCCCACACCAAGTTAGTAAAATAGAGTGAAATGTAATAAATAAATCAAGATCAGAAAAACAACAATGTACTCAGTATAACCAGACATATGTAAGTATTACGATTTAAGTGAAAATAGCGCAGAAAAGCTGAGAGAGCCATATGTGGCAATGTTTTTGTGCAAGACTGGGAGAAAGTCACAAGTTGAGGGTCACTGTGATGGAGCACAAATAAGATACAGGGACTAGGTTAGCCCTGCTGAAAAGTTATCTTCTCATTCCAATGCAAAGAGTCCCATTCATGGTGGAGGGGACTGTAAGGCACAGAGAAGCCTCGCTGTAGCATGAAGAGCAGGCCAGCTGTTGCAGACGGGCATCACTTTAGCGTAAAGATCCTGTTTTCATCGCAGACAGTCGGGCCAGAGCTTTATGGTGATAGTCCTCATGACCGGTCAATGCTGTAGCAAACAATTGGGTTGACAGAACAGTGAGTTGGCAGTCTGTGCAAGCAACAAGGTTTTGGTGTCAAAGGGCCCATTCATAGTTGTGAAGAACCCACAACTTCAACTCAGCTCCACTGAGGTCAAACCAATAGTCCATACATGAGTGGCGCTACCTCGGGGCCAGGGGCTTACTCCAGCTGGATCTGGGTGCTGGTTCATGTGGTTTGGAGCCTGTAATGTCCCTGTGGCTCTGAACAGGAGGCTAGAAGATTAGCCCTCAGAGTCACCCTGGGACCCCTGGGTTCAGGCAGGAGGGCAGCAAGGTAGCAGGGGAGCAGGGCAGCAATTCAGCAAGGCAGCAGTCCAGTAGAGTGGCAGTCCTTCAGCAGCACAGCAGTCCTTCCTGACAGAGTATCCACTAATACAGAAGTGTATTGAAGAGGTGGCTTGAAGTCCAGTATTTATACCCAGTTTGCCTTTAAAACTGGGAAGAAGCTTCTAGAGGTTACCCTTTAAAGTCCCCAGATATCATGCCACCCCTGTCCTGTCTCCAGGCTAACTACAGGGGGTATGCAGCCCTTTGTGTGGGCAGGACATATCTTATTCAAGTATAAGTAGGGCTGTGCTCAGCTCCACCCTCCCATTCTGCCAGTGATGGCCCATCCAGGCGCACCTAGGCTCTCTATTGTGTGTAACCTTGGGTCCCACCCACTGATCACTGAGTGATAGGTGATAAGTTGCTATGTACATTCCTGGCACGGAAATAGTGTCTTCCCTGGTTGCACCTCTGTTCTTGTATTCTACAACTTCAAAACTTCAGTTATGTAAAAAAATAGTAATCAACGTTCTCTGATAATTTCTTACATTTTTCAGAGGTTTTCTTCAATTTTTTTCTCAGTGTATTTCTCTTAAATTCACTGTGGAGTACTGTTTAACACTAACATCTATCCTTTAGGTCCCCAGTGCCCAATGCTTTTCAAATGCAATGCCCTTGCTCGGGGGTTATTTTTTTCATTTAATTTCCTTTGGATCAAAGGAAATAAACAGGCTTAAAAACTACACTACAAAATATACATACAAAGGGTTTACATGACACAAACTGTATGTTCCCTTGTAAACGCTACTGATTAAAAAAAGCTCAGTCGTCCTTATCACACAAAGGCATAATAAGTTGACCCCTTAAGCTTTACATAAACATAGTTATATGCATATATAATACATGGGATTCTGTAATCCCTGCATAAATGCCAGTGTCTAATTTCTTTACAATTGTCAAATTATGACACTCCCAGTAGACGATTATAAACAAAAGACCTCAGAACTCAACTGTTATAAGGTATTACAGTTGAGTGCTGACATCACAATGCCTTCCACCTCCAGCCGACGTGAAAGGCAGATCAGGTCACAGAGCGTAACTGAAACAGCGGTTTCTTCTGCTCTATTTTGTTAGCTTACAAAGACAAGCAGTGAGAACATGTGTATTTTTCTGCATTCTTAAGATAGAGAAAAGCTAGAATCTTTCTGCATATTTCTACACATTCCGAGCTACTGTAGTTTTTTTTTTTTTTTAATAACTTGTATTGAGCTGTTTCTAATGTCTGTTACAACAAATGTCTAACAGGTTTTTTGCTGTGCTTAATTTTGCACAAGAGATTTTATTCTCATTCTTCATATTCGCAGACATGATCTAGCTTTCTTAAGAAAGAGCTACACACCAAGGTTTTAAGTGGCTTGTGGGAAAGTTAATGGTGTGAACATGTATTATGTGGGATAAAGTACTATCTGGTATATGATAAGAATATTGCAAGTCACCTTGGGGTTCAATAACCCTTCTGTTATAGAACTGGGACTTGCAATACATTTTTAATGTAGGGCCGAGGGTACCTTATCCTATTCATTAACTCATGTTTGAGTAATCATGACAATTATAGGGCCTCATTATTACGATGCGTTACCACATAACCGAGTGTAAACACTGATAAACATTTGAAGTCCAAACCATCAGTACTCATGTAGTAAAACATATAATATTTCCCAGCTGGTATACTGAATTCCATCAGTGTTCTCCGATAGTCACAGTAACTAACGTGCAGAATGTCACAAACGTGCTTCAACCAACACATCAACGTCGGCTACTATTGCAGAACTGAATCGGTATAATTACTCGATTCCTCTATAGGGAATCATTCCACAGTGTAAATTTTGTCGATAACATTCGCCATAAATTCACTAGACAGCCTTCCATGTAATCGGGGTGCCTGTATTTTCCATCCCTTCTCTAAAAATTGTATCAGCAATGAACTGTCTCTCAACTATTTACATAGAAAACTGCGCCATGATGCGTAAAAGCGATTTCTCGTACTAACAAATACGTTATGAATTTCCACTACCTTGCCACGGGGTTCTCTCCTTTGCTTCTGGCGCATGCTAACACGAAAACGTTCATTGTCTTTATATGAATGTGAACTGCTGCAAACTAGTGATGGACTCATTCTACAATAGTAATCAATTAACAAGAATGAAATCGAAATTTTGAAGTCATAGGGCACAAAAGAGTGGTGCAACCAAGAAAGATGTGGGGGGATGTGCAGTGTGATAAAATATCTCCGTTCATACTTTATAAGGCTAATATAAGTCGCCGAAAAGTACCATGACCTTAATAAAGTAATGAGACTGAAGGTCGAGTTCCTTGATAAGGTCATGGAACTCTGAACGAAAAAATAAAATACATAACATTTTTCTAAACTAGGATTTTTCGTGTATTGATCTAATGTGAGAGTTAAATGCAATTTATTGCATGGCTAAAATTGCATATGTTTCTGACGATTTCAGAGGTTCATCCTCGCAAAACCTTTCTCACTTTTTATGTAATTGTGATGTATTCACTGTTAATCAATCAATCAATCAAACAGGATTTATTGTACGTGGCTACTTACCTGCGAGGTTATTCAGGTGCTGTCTAGGTTTTGAGCTGGCATGCCCTTGAGATCCCTTGGCCTCCAGCTTCCCGCTGCATGGGGAACCTTCATTGGTGGACACCTGACACAATACCCGCCTGCATTGCTCTTGCCTCTTAACTTGCTGGGGTGGAACTTCATCCCCCAGCATGCACTGTGTCCACGAAGGGCCTCTGCTCACCATATCCTGGCCTCCAGCTTCCCGCTGCGCGGGACACACCCTGGTTGCGCCCGAATTGTGCCCAGGCCAAGACGAGACCAAGATGGGCCCGTCTTAGCCTGTCATAGGCTGATAGAGGCAGGGCTAGGCCCACTGTCTTGGCTGCATGCACTTTGGATGATTTTAAGCTTGTTGGGAATCTCAAAGTATTGTGACTTTCATTTGATACTTTGTATATCTGGGTATCTGAGAAACCATGGAGAAAAGAAAGGTTAACTTAGGAGTCATCACAGGCCCGCGTTTTACACTCGCTCTAATATAGATAATTTTTTGGTGTGGGCAGTTGATCTTGTATCACATCAAATACAACTGGCAGAGCTTCAACTTTCACTCGTGTCTGAAGCCTTAGACCGCCCAATGCCAACCAATTCACCCCCCCTGAATACTGATAACTTATTTGAAAATGTAGCTCAGGGCTTAAGCCCTATTGATCCAACAAGGAGGGGAGGGACTGTGGTGACTGTCGGGTCCATGTGGAACTGTCTAAAGGAGGGATTCACTCTAGTTAATAGTACTGGTAATGGTGTTTCTAACCATGACTGTTCTCCTGCCTCTGAGCCTGCAATAAAGAGAAGGAGTAGGAAAGATGAAAAAGTTAAGATCGATTAAAGCAGCATTCGAAGCTCATAGACGGATTATAAAGCTGCATAGTGTGTTTCAAGTACTGATCTCTGGGATAGTTTGAGTGTTTTCCTTAGTGAACTATTGGATGAAAAGTTGTGACCGGTTTACAGTTAGTTAGCCACCATTGAGGCCAAGTTGAGAGCATTGACAAAGTCAGGGGTACTGGCATTAACCCTTCGCAAACTATCTTGGAAGTATCTGCAGCTGATTCACCATCTGCTAAACTATCACCTACCAACCCATCATCTGCCACCACTACCTGACCATCTGGTATCCCATTAGCACCCACACACCCTTTTTTAAAAAAAAGTTAAGGGGCACTGAGACCAGAGGGGGTGCAAAAGTAGCACTGAATTGGGCTGCAGCCCCAGGGGCAGATGAGAACTCTGGGAGCCAGGTTTCCCCAACCAGGCAGTCTGAAGCTCATTATCCTAAGGTAGCGACCCTTCCTGTATTTGAACTCCCCCGGCATCCTGCCCATATGTGATCATTCTAGACAATATGCCCTGCCTTTCAAGTAGCTTGACTTAAACGGCATGGGCCCTGAAAAATAAGGTTACCCACTGATTAAATAATAATGTGGGAGGCATGTAGGACTTCTATAATGAGGTTCTTTATGCTCGAAGGGGGGGAGGCACAGGTGATCTGGGGAATCAGTTTCTGGGAGACAGTGTTGTTGTTAATATTCCTAATCCTTTGGTAGCAGGTGAGGTATTGATTTTGGTTTAAGTCGGCATGGTCAAAACTAGCTCAATTAGAATCTTGCATTTTTTAATAGGAATTTAATCCAGCCAATTACTAAGGGTGGTAGGGGCCAGTTTGTATATCAGCCGCCGCTTAGGGGTGAAGTACAGCTTTGTCTTCCCATTTAAAATAGATTCCAGACCCTCTCAAGTAAGGAGGATAACACCCGATATGCTGAGCAAGATGGTGGCTGAGCTGGCGCAATAGTTTACAGGGCAATTAAGAATTATGAGCCTAAAAGATCACTTGCGGCTGTGACAGCCCTCCTGCATCCAGTACTCCATGGCCCCTGTGGTTTATTTTCCAAGCCCAATCCCTCCTCAATGACTGATGATGTTTTATTTTGGGATGACTGTGGCATGGTAGGGAACAAGAGTCAGGGTGACCTTGATGTGTCTTCAGAAGATGGTCTGGATGGGGCTCAACTTACTGTGTTGTGTGCTGTACATTGTAGTGGTCCTGTCCCTGCTGGACCTGGGTCTCTAATTACCCAGAATACTGTGAAAGATAAAATGTTTGAGGATGGGAATGAGGTTAGTTTACTAACCCTCACTGTGGCTGTGGGCATGGATGAGGCAAGGGCCCATTGTAGCATGTTTACGAGGTTGCTATCCGGGAATGTAGCTGGGTTATCGTAAAAGTTGGTCTGCCCTGATGGGTGTGCATTTGTTGATAGACCCGACATTTGTATGTTCCAGAAAACATGGTTGATCACACCTGTATATCGACTCGGTTTTGGGTGTTTAGCAACAAAGCCGCTCTAAAAGAGTGGGGGTTGGCCAGTAGGGGACATTACAATTTGGGTTAAAGCAACATTAAGGTGCAGTATCAAATAAATTATGTTAGACTCGCCATACTTGTTGTGCATCTTACTAACCTTGTTGGGGATGGCCATATGCTGCATCTATAATATTTACAGTAGACTACAGCACACAAAAAAGAATCAAGTGTACTGTAAATGTTACATGTTCATATGTCTGAGCTCCTGGGGGAGGTTTAGGAATTGAGGGGGGTGATTTTAATTGTCAGTTTGAACCTCTGGAAACTCATGTGGAATTTTATTCATATGAGGAACATCCTCAATGGGATATCCTGACATTATCTATTCCCCCGTGACAAAATGGTCCTTTCTGGCCCAGCAACTTAATTCTTTGGTTCTGAATGCAGGGCTAAGAGCATGTTATGGTAGGTCCAGATAAGATGAAGGTGGCAAATGTACCTTCAATAGAATGCAGTGCACAAGTTTGAGTTATTATTTTCTGCTTGATTTCTGGTTTTGGCACAAATTAGTTGAGATGAAAGTTTTATCTTGCAAAGATAGTGACCACAATGCATTGGTTTTAGAGCTTAGACATTTATTTGCAGTTTTGCAGATTGATGGTAATGAACCTCTTGACAGAAGGTAGCCTCCAACAGATTAAGGGTCAATTGGAGTGTACTGTCATCTTCAAGGGAATTAGTTGGCAATGTTTATAATGTGGTTTCTGAGGTGATGAGGGAAATATTACCATGGTTAGACATGCCTGTGAATCACAATTCACAACCTTATGTAGGTTCAGTATCATACATGCCCAAATGTTTATGAGTTTAAGATTTCACTTCCTTACAGAGGTCAATAGTTTCATTAGTAGGCGTCATGACCCAACCTGGTATCATGCACAATGTAGTGTCGCTTGGACGGCCTTAATGGGTGGAATCAACGTATGCAATAGGCCTCTAATCAAAGAAGCTAGAAGAGTATACAAAGAAATCGTATGTATAGATAAGAAAGAATAGGGTACTCAGAGTTGGGAGGCCCTTCTTGTAGGAGTTCAGAGAAGATACAAACCTCTTGCTTCTGGAATATTCTAGCTACCGGTTCTCATGATTGGTTTATTCCGGTGGAAAACCATATTGCTATGGTGGATTGGGTCACCAAATTTTCCAGTTTGTATTCCATGGATGAGCATCTTGACCATCCTGCACTGGTTTCTTGTGGATGTCATGCAGCCCAATTGCAGATCCTTATTTTTAATATATGGCCCACAACAGAATACTAACTTTAGTCTTGATGAAATAAGCCAGGCTATTTCTAAGATTGTGCATTATAATGCCCCTGGGCCCGACAAAATCCATGGAGATGGTTTCTTGGATCAAGTTCATGTATGGGTGCCTTATTTCACTGTTTTAAGTAATGCTATATTGAATGGGGTCCCCATTCCAAAAACCTGAGCTAGTGCTGAGATTGTACCAATTTACAAGAAGGGCCCTAGGGATGTTCCATCAAATTATAGGCAGATTATTTTAATTGACAGTGCCGACAAACTTTTCACTGGGGTCATCTTGAATAGACTACAAGATTGGATGAACCCCTCTGTTTTACTGACCCCGCTGCAAGCAGACTTTAGATAGTGCACTAGTACATTGGACCAGGTTTTTTGTCTTTTACTATTGTACTTGAAGTTTGTACAGCAAGGGTGTGGGTGATTATGTGTAATATTTGTTGATCTTCAGTCAGCCTTCGACCTAGTTCTCTGCTCCAATCTGTGGCAAATTCTGGTGGATATGGGGGTCCCACTCTATCTTTTAAATGTGCTAATCAGGTTGTATGCAAACAACTATGCAAAAGTTTGATGCAGGCAGATGGGGGAGCTGACTGATAGTTTTCCGGTAACAAGGGGAGTCAGGCAGGGATGTGTCTTGCTGCCCACCTTATTTCACTTTTTGTAAATAGTTTGGTAAAGGACGTATATTATTGTGAGAACGATGCTCTTTCCTTAGCAAACATCAGGGTTCCTTCCATGATATTTTGAGATGATACTTTGCTTATATCTAAAACCCCTGTAGGCCTCCAGAAAAACCCTAACAGGTTTGAGAACTTCTGTAGGTCAAAAGGCCTTGACATGAACCTTGCTAAGACAAAGTACATGGTCCTCAACCCTAGTTATTCTACTTGACCAAATCCAATTTTGAGAGGATTCCCCCTTGAGAGAGTACATACTTTCCAATATTTGGGAATAATTTTGACTGAACATCTCAAATGACAACCCCACATTGCAAAGTGTGATTTCAAGCTAGATCAAAATGTTGGGGCCGTGTTGAAGATGTTAATGGGCTCATAAGACCGTCCAGTCTCCCCAGTCCTGCAGGTTTACAACCATCAGCTGTTGGGGCTGCTCTGTATGGAGCGGAGTTATGGTGGCATAGGGAGGTGCAGTCCTTGATTAAAACTGAAAAACGCTTTATGTAGCAATTGGTGGGAATTCCAATTAGTACACTATTGCTGCCCTTACGGATAGACTTGGGGCTTAAATCTGTTCTTGTTGAGGCAGCTTATGTTTTGGAGTAAGATATGGGCAATACTGGAATTAAGTTCCTATCGAAAGGGTTTGGTAGAGGTGATGTGCCTGCATGGGATGGGGAACATTCATTGGGCCAAGTATGAGCAAACAACTTTGATAAACATTGGCCTTGAGTGTCTTTGAATCAACCAAGAGGAGGCAATTGTAATCTCCAAAGGGCAGGTTAAGAGAGCATATTGGTCACACCAAATGGGCCCTGTGACACAGTCGTTTCTTTTAAAGAAAGACAACTTTGAATTGGAGGCATTTAGGGAGGAAATTTAGGCATACTCAGCGAGAACGCTCTTTCTTCAGGTTAGGCACTTCAGTATACTGTCAGGTGTGACCGTTTGGCGAACCCAACCAATAGTTATTGTCCTTCTTGAGTATAAAGTAAAAGGTATTTTAACCAGTTCTGTGCCGGGGTCGTAATGGTTACGTCCGCCGGCACAGTGCTCCTGTGCCGAGGACATCCTGGCACCTGAGCTCAGAGGGAGAGCTAGTGCTCCCTCTGTGGGCTTCCCTCCCACCCCCCAGGGCAGGGATGGAAGGGAAAGTCTTTCCCCTTCCACCCCGACCCCCCCCGATCCTCCCCAGTGACATCTGATGACGTCAACTTGTGATCGCACGCTGACCTCATCAGAGGCCACCTCCCATTGCGCTGGAAGCTCATTGGAAGATAAATAATTTGCATTACTCTTCCGATCATGTGATGGGGGCCTGAGAGGCTTCAAAGGGAAGGAAAGGAATTTCCTTCCCTTTGAAGTCTCTCAGAGCATTTCAGCAGCCAGATCGTGAAGCGATCTGGCTGCTGAAATGCCCAGTAGACACCAGGGATCATTTGAAAAAAGGAAATTGGCATAAGGGGAGTGACCCCTTGGGCAAGGGTCGCTCCCCAGAGGGGCAATTATTTTCAAGACCTTTTCTGCCCTTCCTTGGGGCAGATCGGCCTATTGGTATTAGTCTGATATGCCCCAGAAGGGGCAGAAACCTCTAGGCGCCAGGGATACATATATATATATATTTTTTTAGAGGTGGGGAGCGACCCCTTAGGCAAGGGTCGCTCCACTAGGTTGCAAATTATATTTAGGCCATCAGTCTATTTTTATTAGGCCAATTTGCCCCCAAGGGGGGCAGAAACCACTAGACACCAGGGAGTTTTTATTTAAGGCAAATTTCACGTAAGGGAAGTGACCCGTTAGGCAAGGGTCGCTCACTCGGGGGGACAAATTTATTTTAGGCCATTTCTGCCCCCCTTGGGGGCAGATCAGCCTATTTTAATTAGGCCGATCGGCCCCCAAGGAAGGCAGAAACCATTTGGCACCAGGGATTTTCTTTTTGTTTTTCTTTTACAGATGGGGAGCAACCCCTTAGGCAAGGGTCGCTCCCCTGGGGAGCAAATTGTATTTAGGCCATTTCTGCCCCACTTGGGGGCAGATCAACCTATATTTATTACGCCAATCTGCCCCCAAGGGCGGGGCAGAAACCACTAGACACCAGGGATCTTTAATTTTTTGTGTCAATTTCACGCAAGGGGGCAAGGGTTGTTCCTCACCATCAGGGATGTTTGTTTTAATTTTGTTATACTTGCACATAAGGGGAGCAACCCCTTGGGCAAGGGCTGCTCCCCAGGGTGGCAAAATATTTTTAGGGCTTTTCTGCCCCCCTGGGGGCAGATTGGCCTTTTATAATTAGGCCGATCTGCCCCCGGGGAGGGGGGGCAGAAACCCTTAGACAACAGGGATATATTTTTGTTTATGTATACTTTTATTTTTTATGTGTACTTTCTATTTTTGTTAGGCCAATCTACCCCTAAAGGGGGGGGGGGGGCAGAAACCACTAGACACCAGGGATCTTTATTTTTTTGTCTCAATTTCACACAAGGGGAGAAACCCCTTAGGCAAGGGTCATTCCCCTGAGGGGAGCAAATTTATTTTAGGCCGATCTGCCCCTGAGGGGGCAGAAACCACTTAGGGATTGGTGTGTGTGTATGTGTGTGGTTTGTTTGGGGAGGCAGCCCCTTGGGCAAGGGTCACTCCCCATGGGGGCATATTACTGTTGGCCATATCTGCTCACCTTGGGGGCAGAGTGGCTTATTTTTGGAAGGCCCATCTGCCAACAAGGGGGGCAGAAAGCCCACAAGAGACCAGGAAAGACTTTTTTCAAAATAAGAGGTTGGGGGTATGGCCATACACCCGCCCCAAATAAATAGGGCCAAATTTGTTCTGCCCACCAGTGGGCACATGGGGCAATTACCACCTATCCAAACTCCGGGGGCAGAATGTCTACTAGATACCAGGGAATTAAAAAAAAAATAGTGGGGTGGTGACTGCCAACCAGTATGGGCCTGGTTTTGCCCCTACCCCAACTGAGGGGGGTAACAATCTATCAGCTCTCCCCCCGCACACTAAAACATTTTATCCCACTGCAAGAAAGAGGACATTTGATTATTTTGGGTTTTGGTTTTACATTTGGGCCATGAGAGCTTGGCTACCTCTCAAAATCGTCCCACTTGGAATAGTGAGGGCTGCACTTTATGGACTATGGGAGGCTGCTATGTAGAAAAATCCACAAGACCTAGACACCTCTCAAAACTAAACATTCCCACATTTTTGTGATGAACCTTCCAGAATCTGAAGGGATCCACAGAAATTCCTACCACTCAGTATTGTCTCATCTATACCGATAAAAATTCTGCCCCACTTGTCAGCCTTAAAATGTTGTTTTTCAAACTGCCCTTTTGGACCGCTTTGGTTCCCCCTCACTTTCGACATGTTTGTGCTCTTCCCTGTCACAAGCACTTGGCCCACCTACACAAGTGAGGTATCATTTTTACTGGGAGACTGAGGGGAACGTTGGCGGGTAGGATATTTACCCCAGTGCGGTGATCCCACACAGAAATGTGGGAAAATGTGATTTTTTAGCTAAATTTGAGATTTGCTGAGGATTCTCGGTAAGAAAACATTGGGGGATACACGCAAGTCATACCTTCATGGACTACCTCGGGTGTCTAGTTTTCAGAAATGTCTGGGTTTGGTAGATTTCCCTAGATGGCTGCTGAGCCCAGGACCAAAAACGCAGGTACCCCCCCACAAAAACAGGTAATTTTGTATTTGATAATTTTGATGTGTCCATGTTGTGTTTTGGGGCATTTCCTTTCACGGGCAGAAGGCCTACCCAAAAAAGTGAAGTACCACAAATGCACAGGTTTGGTAGGTTTCCCTAGGTGCTGGCTGAGCTAGGGGGCAAAATCCAGAGCTAGGCACTTTGCAAAAAACAGCTGTTATCTTTGGGAAAATGTGATGTGTCCACCTTGTGTTTTGGGGAATTTCCTGTCACGGGTGCTAGGCCTACCCAAGCAAATGAGGTACCATTTTTATCAGGAGACTTGGGGAAATGCTGGGTGGAAGGAAACTTTCTGTCACTGAAATATGAGGAAAAAGTGGTTTTTTGGCCACATTTTGAGGTTTGCAAAGGATTCTGGGTACCAGAACCTGGTGAGAGCACCACAAGTCACCCCATCTTGGATATTCCCCTAGGTGTCTAGTTTTCAAAAATGTGCAAGTTTTGTAGGTTTCACTAGGTGCCGGCTGAGCTAGAGGCCAAAACCCATAGCTAGGCACTTTGCAAAAAACACATCAGATTTCAATGTAAAAATGTGATGTGTCCATGTTGCATTACCTATCGCAAGCATTAGGCCTACCCACGCAAGTGAGGTACCATTTGTATTGGGAGACCTGGAGGAACACAAAATAGCAAAAGAAGTGTTATTGCCCCTTGTCTTTCTCTACATTTTTTCCTTCCAAATGTAAGACAGTGTGTAAAAAAGATGTCTATTTGAGAAATGCCCTGTAATTCACATGCTAGTATGGGCACCCCAGAATTCAGAGAGGTGCGAATAACCACTGCTTCTCAACACCTTAGCTTCTGCCAATTTTGGAAATACAAAGTTTTTCTTGATACCTATTTCTAAATTTTTATATCTCACTGTATTTCGGGCTGTATGCCCGGTATACAATGAAAACCCATTGCAAGGTGCAGCTCCTTTATTGGCTCTGGGTACCTAGAGTTCTTGATGAACCTACAAGTCCTATATATACCCGAACCAGAAGAGTCTAGCAGATGTATAAAGTAAAACGTGGAGAAAAATGGCTGTTTTTTCACCTCAATTTCAAGCGTTTTTTTTTTATTTCAGCTGTTATTTTCTGTAGAAAACCCTTGTAGGATCTACACAAATGACACCTTGCTGAATTCAGAATGTTGTCTACTTTTCAGAAACTTTCTGGGATCCAACATTAGTTTCACACCCATTTCTGTCACTAACTGGAAGGATGCTCAAAGCACAACAAATAGTAAAAATGGGGTATGTCCCAGTAAAATGCTAAAATTGTGTTGAAAAATTTGGTTTTCTGATTCAGGTCTGGCTTTTCCTAAAGATGGTGATTTTAGCACTGCAAACCCTTTGTTGATGCCATTTTCATGGAAAAAAACACAAACCTTCTTCTGAAGCCCTTGTTTCCCATTTAAAAAAAAAAATGGTTGCAGTATTTTGGCTAATTTCTTGGTCTCCTTCAGGGGAACCCACAAACTCTGGGTACCCCTAGAATCCCTAGGATGTTGGAAAAAAAGGACGCATATTTGGTGTGGATAGCTTATGTGGACAAAAAGTTATGAGGGCCTAAGCACGAACTGCCCCAAGTAGCCAAAAAAAGGCTCGGCACAGGAGGGGAAAAGCCCTGGTAGCGAAGGGGTTAACGTGTGATACTGAAGCCTGCTTTCCATTCAATAGATCTGAGTATTATAAATATTTGAATGAATGAAGAAACAAACATAACTGTAATGTGGGGACAAAGAAATAGATGAATGTGATGACTCTATTAATTTGTCTATCGTTCTCGGATGCATTTCACAGGAAGTCCAAAAGGAAATAGAAAGAGGTGAGACTCATTCTGTCATGATCTACATTGTAGCAAGTGAGTTCCCAAGTCTGGTAAAACTAGTGTCTTTTTTTCAAAAGTAAAAGCTTTGTAGAAGTTTTGGAGATGGTATAGGCATTTTATCTAAGATCGTTTTACATTGGAAACTGAGCGAGATTTGTTACCATTGAGCATATACCGAAAACATTTCATCCTCTAGAAACAGCCGAGCAATCCTGACTTTAATTCTGCTGGTACATCTATACTCTCTTTGGGTGTAGTGAATTTGTTATATTTGAAGGGAGTGCGAGGTCAGGGATGTCCAGCAGCACATGCACTAACTGTGGAGGTAATGTCAATGCCACACTGTTTCCTTTAGCACCTGTTTTCCTCATCTCACTAAGACATGGTCCTACAGGCAAGTTACATTAAATTTGTCTCAGGTTTTAAATGAAATGATTTTGAATGACTAGTGAGTAGATGAAGTCAACACTATTTGGAAAGAGGAGTTAATGCGTTTTCCAACTTGGCAAATAATCACAAAATCTGTTTTGCATGGTACTCTAGAGACATTGGGCCAGATGTAGCAAGGTCCGAATTTGTGATTTGGAAATTGCGAGTCGGTGCGACTCGCAATTTCCAAATCGCAAATTCGGATGCTGAACGGTGTCTCAGACACCGTCTGCGACTCGCTATGGGGTCGCAAAGACCCACCTCATTATTAATAATGAGGTGGGTCGCATTTTGCGACCCCATAGTGAGTGCCTGCACTCACATGGATGGTGGCCTCCTGAAGTCAGCAGACCTCCATGTCTGTGACTGCTTTTTCAGTAAAGCAGTTTTTTTATTTTTTATTTTGCAGCCCGTTTTCCTTAAAGGAAAACGAGTTGCAAAATAAAAAATATAACGAAACCATTTGGTTTCATTTTTTCAGTGTAGGCAGTCCATTGGACCAATGCCAGCTCTGAAAAAAACTTTTTGCCCACATTCACAAAGTTTTTGCGAATGAGTTACCACCAGTGTGACACTGGTGGTAACTGCGAATTGCTTTGCGACCGCATTCGCGGTCACAAAGCAATTCTGCATTGCGATGCGAGTCGCAAATAGGAAGGGGACACCCCTTTCTATTTGCGAGTCGCATTCACAATTTGCGAGTCGGTACCGACTCGCAAATTGTGAATGTGCATCGCAGAAGGCTGGTTGCATGGCGCAAACTGCCATTTTCGCAGTATGCACCATGCAAACGGCTTCCTACATCTGGCCCATTGCCTTTGCATAGCTTGACATTGAAAACATAATCTTTTGAAAATCAAATATCCATCTTGTTTTTAATAAAAATCAAGCTCCAGATTTTATACATGATTTTTCAGATTTGTGATGATTTCACACGAGAACAAAATATGGTCATGATATCTGTAAGTTTTTTTCTTTCAATATTTGTGTTCATATTAACCTATGTTTTATTCTTTAACTCTTTTAGAACGTGTAATCTGTTAATCTATTATTATATTTTAAGCTGAGATACTAGAAATGTTTTACAATGACATCAGTGGAAACCCATATCCTGTCAGTGACAAGTTTGATTTAAGTTCTGTGACCCACTTCAATAAATATATTCAATATGGGGGTCTAGGTCCAATATGGGGATGATCTATATGGGCTCCAGCAGCAGGTCATACTTCTTTGCCTAATGCTATGGTCATGAGCTTGCTGCTGGAGTGTGTCAGACTGGGCATCCTTTGCGTGGTTGCCCCTTGACATTTTGCCTTTTGACCTTCTGTTTTACTGACTTCGGTTTTGCTGGTTTTAGGGTTCTAGCCACTTTACTACTGCTGACCAGTGATGAAGTGCCTGTTCGCTTTCCCTAAAACATGGCAACACTGGCCAATACACAATTGGCAATATTTATAAGTCCCCAGTAAAGTACACTTCATGTGCCCAGGGCATGTAAATTAAACACTACTAGTAGACCTGCAGCACTGATTGTGTCACCCACTTTAGTAACCCTTCACAAATGGCTCAGGCCTGCTATTGCAGAGCCTGTGTGTGCAGCTTTACTCAGCCCCATCGACCTAGCAACTTAACCCACTTGCTAGGTCCAAACCTTCCTTTTTAATACATATAAGTCACCTCTAAGGTAGGCCATGGATAGCCCCAAGGGCAGGCTGTCGTAGAGCTAAATAGTTGAACATGTTCTTTTAAGTTTTGCATGTCTAGGTAGTGAACAGCTCTCACATTTGTTTTTGATTGCTGCAAGGCCTATCTCTCCCATACTTTATCACTGGGATTTCTTTATTACATTTTCTAAGTGGAATTTCAAATTAGGACCAGATAGATATTTCAAGTTTGGTGTCTCTCGACTCACAATTTAAAATCACAACTGATGGTGAAGTATGATTGTAAGTTGCAAGTCTGAAGATCCCACTTTTAGGAGGTTGGCATTTTCTTACTTTAAGCATTCTGTGCCTCTTTCTGTCTCTGAATACACGTCTGGGTGGGTGACAGCTGGGCTCTTGTGCATTCCATCTAGACAGCTACACACAAAGGGAGCTTGTGTGCATGATGGGCCATTGGCACCCTGATGGGCCATTAACAACCTGATCGGTCATCCAGGGCAGAATGGGAGGGAGGAGCTGACAATTACACCTGAATAGGCTGGGTCTTGAGCCCTCACAAAAGGCTACCTAACCCCCCGGAGTGTGTCTGGGGCCAGGGAAAGAAGGACAGTGACTTTGTGCATTTCTATGGCCTCTTTTTGAAGTCTCCCCCACTTCAAAGGAACAACTGGGTATAAGTACTGCACCCCAAACTTCACCAAATCAGTACACTTCTGGGCCCAAGGACATTCTGCTAGGAAGAAGGACTGCTGTGCTGTCGAAAGTGACTGCCACTCTGTTGGAACTCCTCTGGACTTTGCTGGGCTTTTTCTTTGCCCCCCTTCTTGCCTGGGAGTGTAAAGAACTGGATCTGCACCTCTATATCCCCAGAACCAAAGTGCCTCCAAGGGCTTGCTGGTTTGCCTCCTATTCTAAAGTCTCAGGAACATCAAAGACTTCACTACACTATGCTACACCTTCTGGACTGTGCCATTTGTGATTCCTACCCTACCAAGTGGTGCCAATCCAGTTCTGGACCCTTGGAAGTGGGTTCTACATCTGTTTCCTACAGAAATGCACACATTGGTGTCACTGGGCTGATCGAAACTGCTGCATCTCTCCTCAACACCGACATATTTGTACTGCTGCTGAGGACAAGGCGTTGCGAAACCCACTGCATGGCTCGGAACTGGCACATCACCCTAGGCCTGATGCATCACCATCTCATCACCGGCTGCATGACTCAACAACAATGCATTGCTTTCATTGTAAAGGATTCGATGCCGCACCTTGAGGACATCCCATCAACAACGGCATGGCTTGACAACAATGCATCCCTAACTGCGTGGATCAGAACTGATGCATCACCTTTGCATTGTCTCCTCTGCTCCTGACATTGGATTATCAATGTCAATGCAACCCTCCATACTAGGTACTATTTTAGAGGGACAAGGTTGCTCCCTGTAGCTAGCCTGCGCTCCATCACCATTGGCCTGAACTTTTTGATTTATGCGGTCTAGTGCAACCAAATGGAACCGGTTGGAGTTTTAAGTTCCTAAGCACTAGGTTTGCAGATATTTTTTTAAATTTGATATCTCAGCATCTATTTATTAGATTTTGGTTGTTTTATTCTTATTATTGTCATTAAATTAACCTGTTGGGTGCCCTGGATGAAAGGGTTATGTCCTAGGCAGCGCCGCTCGGGTGCCCAGGACACAGCCGTTATGTCCTACACCAGGCCCTCGGGGGAAGTCCCTTAGGCATGGGTCTCTCCCCTGGGAGCAATTTGTTTATTAGGCCTTTTCTGCCATTCCTGGGGGCAGATTAGTCTATATTAATTAGGCCAATCTGCCCCAAGGGGGGGCAGAAACCACCAGACATCGGGGATTTAAAAAAAAAATGCATAAGGAGAGCGACCCCTTTGGCAACAGTTGCTCCCCAAGAGGGGGTGTTTTTACTAAGGCCATTTCTGCCCATGGGGGCAGATTGGGCTATATTAATTAGCCCAATCTCCCCCCAAGGGGGGCAGAAACCAACAGGCACCAGGGATTTTTTGTTTTGTTTTTTATAGATGGGGAGCGACCCCTTAGACAAGGGTCGCTCCCCTGGGGGCAATTTTATTTTAGGCCATTTCTGCCACCAACGGGGCAGATTGGACTATTTTTCATAGGCCAATATGCCTCCAGGGGAGGCAGAAACCACTAGACACCAGGAATTTTTTTGGGGCCAATTTCATGCAATGGGAGCGACCCTTTAGGCAAGGGTCGCTCCCCTGGGGGGAAAATTTATTTTAGGCCATTTCTGCCCCCCTGGGGGGCAGATGGACCTATTTCTGTAATGCCTATATGCCCCAAGGGGGGCAGAAAGCCCACCATAGACTAGGGAAGATTTTTTTCAAAAAAGAGGGTGGGGTTATGGCCATACACCCACCCCAAATAAATGGGGACAAAGTTGTTCTGCCCACCGGTAGGCAGATGGGGCAATTACCCCTGATGCACTCCCCGTGGGAGCAGAAAGAATAGATACCAGGGAATTTAAAAAACAAATAGTGGGATGGAGGCTACCGCGCAGTATGGCCATGATTATGCCCCCACCCCAACTGAAGGGGGTAACAGTCTTTCAGATCTGCCCCCACACACTAAAACTTCTTTTCCCACAGCAAGCAAGAGGACATTTGATTATTTGGGGTTTTTGTTTCACATTTGGGCCATGAGAGCTTGTCTAACTCTCAAAATTGTCCCACTTGGAATGGTGAGGGCTGCACTTTTTGGACTTTGGGACGCTGCCATGTATAAAAATCTATAAGACCTAGACACATCTGAAAAGTAAACGTTTGGGTGAGACCAGGGTGGTGTGCTTCACATGCACCATACACCATTTTCTTACCCACAATGCCCTGCAAACCTTCAAATTTGCTTGAAATCACACATTTTTCCACATTTTTGTGATGGAAGCTTCCAGAATCTGCAGGAATCCACAAAATTCATACCACCCAGCATTGTCACATCTATACCTATAAAAATTCTGCCCCACTTGTCAGCCTAAAAATGTTTTTTTTCAAACTGCCCTTTTGGACCTGCTTTGGTTACCCCTCATTTTCGACATGTTTTTGGCTCTTCCCTGTCACAGGCACTTGGCCCACCTACACAAGTGAGGTATCATTTTTACCAGAAGACTGAGGAGGTCATTGGGTGTTAAGAAATTTGTGCTGATGTGGTGATCCCACATAGAAATGTGGGAAAAATTTGATTTTTTTAGCTAAATCTGAGGTTTGCTGAGGATTCTAGTTGAAAAACCACTGGGGGATCCACGCAAGTCACACCTCCCTGATCTCCTTCTGATGACTAGTTGTCAGAAATGCTTGGGTTTGGTAGGTTTCCCTAGATGGCTGCTGAGCCCAGGACCAAAAACGCAGTTGCCCCCACAAAAACAGGTAGTTTTGTATTTGATAATTTTGATATGTCCACATAGTGTTTTGAAACTTTTCCTGTCGCGGGCATAGGACTATCCACACAAGTGAGGTACCTTTTTTTATTGGGAGACCAGGGGGGAATGCTGGGTAAAAGGAAATTTGTGTCTCTCCTCATCTTCCAGAACTTTACAGCACCGAAATGTGAGGAAAAAGTGTTTTCTTGGCCAAATTTTGAGGTTTGCTATGAATTCTAGGTAAAAGACAAGTTAACCCATCCTAGGTTCCCCTAGGTGTCTAGTTTAAAAAAATGTATATGTTTGCTCCGTTTTCCTAAGTGCGGATGAGTAAGAGGCCAAAATCCACAGGTAGGCACTTTGCAAAAAACAGGTTTGTTTTCTTTTGGAAAATGTGATGTGTCCTCGTTGTGTTTTGGGGCATTCCCTGTCGCGGGCACTAGGCCTACCCACACAAGTGAGGTACCATTTTTATCAGGAGACTTGAGGAGATGCTGGTGGAAGGAAATGTGTGGCTCCTCTTAGATATCAGAACTTTCTATTACCGAAATGTGGGGAAAAGGTGTTTTTTTGCCAAATTTTGAGGTTTGCAAAGGATGCTGGGTAACAGAACCGGGTGAGAGCGTCACAGGTCACCCTATCCTAGGTACCCCTATATGTCCACTTTTCCAAAATACACAGGTTTGTTAGGTTTTCCTAGGTGCCGGCTGAGCTACAGACCAAAATCCACAGCTGGGCACTTTCCAAAAAACACGTCAGTTGTCAATGTAAAAATGTGATGTGTCCATTTTGCATTTTATGGCATTTTCTGACGCGGGTACTAGGCCTACCCACACAAGTGAGCTACCATTTTTATTGAAAGACTTAGGGGAATGCTGGGTGGAAGGAAATTTGTGGCTCCTCTCAGATTCCAGAACGTTCTATCACTTAAATGTGAGGAAAAAGTGTTTTTTTTTGGCCAAATTTTGAGGTTTGCAAAGGTTTCTGGGTAACAGAACCTAGTTTGAGCACCTCAAGTCACCCCATTCTGAATTTCCCTCAGTGTCTAGTTTTCAAAAATGTGCACGAAATGTGAAAAAGCATTTTTTTGCCAAATGTTGAGGTTTGCGAAGGATTCTGGGTAACAGAACCTGGCAAAAGCCCCACAAGTCACTCCATCCTGGATTGCCCTAGGTATCTATTTTTAAAAAAATGCGAAGGTTTGGTAGGTTTCCCTAGGAGTATGCTGAGCTAGAGGCCAAAATCCACAGCTAGGCATTTTGCAAAAAACAGGTCTGTTTTCTTCAGGAAAATGTGATGTGTCCATGTTGTGTTTTAGGGCATTTCCTGTCGCAGGCCCTAGGCCTACCGGCACAAGTGAGGTACCAAGTTTATCGGGAGACTTCAGGGAACGCTAGGTGGAAGGAAATTTGTGGCTCCTCTCAGATTCCAGAAGTTTCCCTTGGTGCTGGATGAGCTAGAGGCCAAAATCCACAGCAATTGCACAAAAAAGGCCACTTTTCTTTGGGAAAATGTAATATGTCCACGTTGCGTTTTGGGGTCTTCCCTGTCGTGGGCAATAGGCCTACCCACACAAGTGAGGTACCATTTTTATCGGGAGACTTGGGGGAACGAGGGTTGGAAGGAAATTTGTGGCTCCTCTCAGATTCCAGCACGTTCTGTCACCGAAATGTGAGGAAAAAGTGTTTTTTTGGCCAAATTGTGAGGATTGCAAAGGATTCTGGGTAACAGAATCTAGCGAGAGCACCACAAGTCACCCCATTCTGGATTGCCCTAGGTATCTAGTTTTAAAAAATGCACAGCTATGGTAGGTTTCCCTAGGAGTCGGATGAGCTAGAGGCCAAAATCCACAGCTAGGCACTTTGCAGAATACAGCTCTGTTTTCTTTGGGAAAATGTGATGTGTCCATGTTATGTTTTGGGGCATTTCCTGTCACGGGCGCTAGGCCTACCCACACAAGTGAGGTACCATTTTTATCGGGAGACTTGGGGAACGCTGGGTGGAAGGAAATTTGTGGCTTCTCTCAGATTCTAGAACTTTCTATCACCAAAATGTGAAAAAAAGTGTTTTTTTTGCCAAATGTAACAGAACCTGGTAAGAGCACCACAAGTCACCCCATTCTGGATTGCCCTAGGTATCTAGTTTTAAAAAATGCACAGCTATGGTAGGTTTCCCTAGGAGTCGGATGAGCTAGAGGCCAAAATCCACAGCTGGGCACTTTGCAAAAAACAGCTCTGTTTTCTGTGGGAAAATGTGATGCGTCCATGTTGTGTTTTGGGGCATTTCCTGTCGCGGGTGATAGGCCTACCGACACAAGTGAGGTACCATTTTTATCGGGAGACTTCGGGGAACACTGGGTGGAAGAAAATTTGTGGCTTCTCTCAGATTCTAGAACTTTCTGTCACCGAAATGTAAGGAAAAAGTGTTTTTTTAGCCAAATCTTGAGGTTTGCAAAGGTTTCTGGGTAAAAGAACCTGGTGAGAGTCCTACAAGTCACCCCGTCTTGGATTCCCCTAGGTATCTAGTTTTAAAAAATGAGGGGGGGTTGGTAGGTTTCCCTTGGTGCAGGCTGAGCTAGAGGCCAAAATCCACAGCTAGGCACTTTGCAAAAAACAACTCTGTTTTCTTCGGGAAAATGTAATGTGTCCACCTTGTGTTTTGGGGCATTTCTTGTTGCGGGTACTAGGCCTACCTACACAAGTGAGGTACCATTTTTATCGGGAGACTTGGGAGAACGCTGGGTGGAAGAAAATGTGTGGCTCCTCCCAGATTCCAGAGCTTTATGTCACTGAAATGTGAGGAAAAAGAGTTTTCTTGTCCAAATTTTGAGGTTTGCAAAGGATTCTGGGTAACAGAACCTGTTGAGAGCCCCACAAGTCACCCCATCTTAGATTTCCCTAGGTGTCTAGTTTTAAAAAATGCTCAGGTTTGGTAGGTTTCCCTAGGTGCTGGCAGAGCTAGAGGTCAAAATCCACAGCTAGGCACTTTGCAAAAAACAGCTCAGTTTTCTTTGGGAAAATGTAATGTGACCACGTTGTGTTTTGGGGCATTTCTTGTCATGGGCGCTAGGCCTACCCACTCAAGTGAGGTACCATATGCATTGAGAGACTTGGGGGAACGCTGGGTGGAAGAAAATTTGTGGCTCCTCTCAGATTCCAGAACTTTCTGTCACCGAAATGTGAGGAAAAAGTTTTTTTTTGGCCACATTTTGAGGTTTGCGAAGGATTCTGGGTAACAGAACCTAGTGAGAAAAACACAAGTCACCCCATCTTGGATTTCCCTAGGTGTCTACTTTTCAAAAATGTGGAGGTTTCCCTAGGTGCCGGCTGAGCTAGAGCCCAAAACCTACAGCTAGGCACGCTGCAAAAAACACATCAGATTTCAGTGTAAAAATGTGATGTCTCCATGTTGCGTTTCCTGGTGCAAGCATTAGGCCTACCCACGCAAGTGAGGTACCATTTTTATTGGGAGGCTTCGAGGAACACAGAATAGCAAAAGAAGTATTATTGCCGCTTGCCTTTCTCTGCATTTCTTCCTTCCAAATGTAAGACAGTGTGTAAAAAAGAAGTCTATCTGAGAGATGCTCTGTAATTCACATGCTAGTATGGGCACCCCAGAATTCAGAGATGTGCAAATAACCACTGCTTCTCAACACCTTATCTTGTGCCCACTTTGGAAATACAAAGGTTTTCTTGATACCTATTTGTCACTTTTTATATTTCACCAAATTAATTGCTGCATGCCTGGTATACAATGAAAACCTGTTGCTAGGTGCACCTCCTTTATTGGTTCTGGGTACCTAAAGTTCTTGATGAACCTACAAGCCCTATATAACCCCGCAACCAGAAGAGTCTAGCAGACGTAATGGTTTATTGTTTTTGAAAGTATGACATTGAGGAAAAAGTTACAGAGTAAAACGTGGTGAAAAATGGCTGTTTTTTACCTCAATTTCAATATTTTTTTATTTCAGCTGTTATTTTCCATAGGAAACCCTTGTAGGATGTACACAAATTACTCCTTAATGACTTCATAATTTTTGTCTACTTTTCAGAAATGTTTAGCTTTCTGGGATCCAGCATTAGTTTCCCATCCATTTCTGTCACTAACTGGAAAAAGGCTCAATAAACAAAAAATAGAAAAAATGGGGTATGTCCCAGTAAAATGCCAAAATTGTGTTGAAAAATGTGGTTTTCTTATTCAAGTCTGCCTATTCCTGAAAGCTGGGAAGATGGTGATTTTAGAATTACAAACCCTTTGTTGAGGCCTTTTTCAGGAAAAAAACACAAGCCTTCTTCTGCAGCCCTTTTATCCAATAAATTTTTTTAAACAAAAGTTTTGCTGTATTTTGGCTAATTTCTTGGTCTTCTTCAGGAGAATCCACAATCTCTGGGTACCCCTAGAATCCCTAGGATGTTGAAAAAAAAGGACGCAAATTTGGTGTGGATAGTTTATGTGGACCAAAAGTTATGAAGGCATAAGCTCAAAATGCCCCAAATTGCAAATAAATGGCTCGGCACAGGAGGGGAAAAGGCCTGGCAGCGAAGGGGTTAAGGTGTGATACTGAATCCTGCTTTCCATTCAATAGGTCTGAGTATTATAAATATTTTAATAAATGAAGAAACAAACATAACTGTAATGTGGAGACAAAGAAATAGATTAATGTAATGACTCCATTAATTTGTCTATCGTTCTCGGATGCATTTCACAGGAAGAAGTCCAAAAGGAAATAGAAAGAGGTGAGACTCATTCTGTCATGCTCTACATTGTAGCAAGTGAGTAACCGAGTCTGGTAAAATTGGTGTCTTTTTTTTTTCAAAAGTAAAATCATTGTAGAAGTTCTGGAGATGGAATAGGCATTTTATTTAAGATCATTTTACATTGGAAACTGAGCAAGATTTGTTACCGAAGGTACAACCTGTGCCTAAGGACAGCATTGTGCATATACCGAACACATTTCATCCTCTAGAAACAGCTGAGGAATCCTCACTTTACATCTGCTGATACATCTATAATCTCTTTGGTTGTAGTGAATTTGTTAGATTTGAGGGGAGTGCCAGGTCAGGGATGTCCAACAGCATATGCACTAACTGTGACGCTAATATCAATGCCACAGTTTCCTTTAGCACCTTTTTTCCTCATCTCACTAAGACATGGTCCTACAGGCAACTTACATTAAATTTGTCTCAGGTTTTAAATGATTCTCAATGGCTAGTGAGTAGATGAAGTCAACACTATTTGGAAAGAGGAGTTAATGGGTTTTCCAACTTGGCAAGTAATCAAAAAATCTCTGAGTTTATGTTTGCATGGTACTCTAGAGACATTGTCTTTGCAGAGCTGACAATGAAAACATCATCTTTTGAAAATCAAATATCCATCTTGTTTTTAATACAATCAAGCTCCAGATTTTATACATGATTTTTCAGATTTTTGATGACTTCACACGAAAACAAAATATGGTCATGATGTCTGTACGTTGTTTTCTTTCAATATTTGTGTTCATATTAACCTATGTTTTATTCCTTAACTCTTTTAGAATGTTTAATCTGTTAATTTATTATTATATTTTAAGCTGAGATACTAGAAATGTTTTACAATGACTACATCAATGGAAGCCCATATCCTGTCAGTGACAAGTTTAATTTAAGTTCTGTGACCCACTTCAATAAATATATTCAAGATGGGATGATCTATGTGGGCTCCAGCAGCAGGTCATACTTCTTTGCCTACTGCTATGGTCATGAGCTTGCTGCTGGAGAGTGTCAGACTGGACATCCTTTGCGTGGTTGTCTCCTGACATTTTGCCTTTTGACCTTCTGCTTTACTGACTTCGGTTTTGCTGGTTTTAGGATTCTAGGCACTTTACTACTGCGACCAGTGCTGAAGTGCCTGTTCGCTTTCCCTAAAACATGGCAACATTGCCCAATACACAATTGGCAATATTTATAAGTCCCCAGTAAAGTACACTTCATATGCCCAGGGCATGTAAATTAAACACTACTAGTAGACCTGCAGCACTGATTGTGCCACCCACTTTAGTAACCCTTCACAAATGGCTCAGGCCTGCTATTGCAGAGCCTGTGTGTGCAATTTTACTCAGCCCCATCGACCTGGCAATTTAACCCACTTGCTAGGTGCAAACCTTCCTTTTTAATACATATAATTCACCTCTAAGGTAGGCCATGGACACCCCCAAGGGCAGGCTGTCGTATAGCTAAATAGTTAAACATGTTCTTTTAAGTATTGCAAGTCTAGGTAGCTAACAGCTCTCACATTTGTTGTTGATTGCTGCAAGGCCTATCTCTCCCATACGTTATCACTGGGATTTCTTTATTACATTTTCTAAGTGGAATTTCAAATTAGGACCAGATAGATATTTCAAGTTTGGTGTCTCTGGACTCACAATTTAAAATCACAACTGATGGTGAAGTTGGATTGTAAGTTGTAAGCCTGAAAATCCCACTTTTAGGAGGTTGGCATTTTCTAACTTTAAGCATTCTGTGCCTCTTCCTGTCTCTGAATACACATCTGGATGGGTGAAAGGGCTCTTGTGCATTCCATCTAGACAGCTACACATAAAGGAAGCTTGTGTGCATGATGGGTCATTGGCATCCTGATGGGCCATTAGCAACTTGATGGGTCATCCTGGGCAGAATAGGAGGGAGGAGGTAGCAATTACACCTGAATAGGCAGGGTCTTGAGCCCTCACAAAAGGCTACCTAACCCCTGGCATTGTGTCTGGGGCCATGGAAGGAAGGGCAGTGAATTTGCGCATTTCTATGGCCTCTTTTTGAAGTCTCCCCCACTTCAAAAGCACAACTAGGTATAAGTACTGGACCTCAATCTCCACCAAATCAGTACACTTCTAGGCCCAATGACATTCTGCTAGGAAGAAGGACTGCTGTGCTGTTGAAAGGGACTGCCACTCCGTTGGACCTCCTCTGGACTTTACTGGGCTTCTGCTTTGCTCCACTCCTTGCCTGGGAGTGTAAAGGATTGGATCTGCACCTCAATATCCCCAGAACCAAAGTGACTCCAAGGGCTTGCTGGTTTGCCTCCTGTTGTGAAGTCTCAGGGACATCAAAGACTTCACTCCACTATGATACACCTTCTGGACTGAGCCATTTGTGATTCCTACCCTGCTAAGTGGTACTAGTCCAGTCCTGGGCCCTTGGAAGTGAGTTCTGCAGCTGTTTCCTACAGAATTGCATGCATTGGTGTCACTGGGCTAATTGGAACTGCTGCATTTCTCCTCAATACCGAAGTATCAGCACTGCTACTGAGGAAAAAGACATTGCTAAACACACAGCATGACTCGGAACTGGCACATCACCCTAGGCTCTGATGCATCACCTTCTCATCACCGGCTGCATGACTCAACAACGATGCATTGCTTTCATTGTAAAGGGTTCAATGCTGCACCTTGAGGACATCCCATCAACAACGGCATGGCTCACAACAATGCATCCCTGACTGCGCGGATCAGAACTGACGCATCACCTTTGCATTGTCTCCTCTGCTCCTCACATTGGATTATCAATGTCAACGCAACCCTCCATACAAGGTACTGTTTTATTGGCACAAGGTTGCTCCCTGTAGCCAGCCTGCGCTCCATCACTGTTGGCCTGAACCTTTTGATTTACTCGGTCTAGTGTAACCAAATGGAACCGGTTGGTGTTTTATGTTCCTAAGCACTAGGTTTAAACATATTCTTTAAAATTTCATATCTCAACATCTATTTATTGCATTTTGGTTGTTTTATTCTTATTTTTGTCATTAAATTAACCCATTGAGTGCCCTGGATGTAACTGTTACGTCCTGGGCAGCACTGCTCGGGTGCCCAGGACGCAATCATTGCGTCCTACACCAAGCCCTCGGGGGAAGCGCCTTAGGCATGGGTCACTCCCTGGGGAGCAATTTGTTTATTAGGCCTTTTCTGCCCTTCCGGGGGACAGATCGGCCTATACTAATTAGGCAAATCTGCACCAAGGGGGGGCAGAGACATCCAGACACCGGGGATGTAAAAAAAATAGTTGCATAAGGAGAGCGACCCCTTTGGCAAGGGTCGCTCCCCAAGAGGGGGGGCGTTTATAAGGCCATTTCTGCCCTCCAGGGGCAGATCAGCCTATATTAATTAGGCCAATCTGCCCCAAAGGGGGGCAGAAACCACCACAGATTTTGTTTTTTTTGTTTTTTTACAGATGGGGAGCAACCCCTTAGGCAAGGGTCGCTCCCTGAGTAGTAATTTTATTTTATGCCATTGCTGCCCCCAAGGGAGCAGATCAGCCTATTTTTCTTCGGCCAATCTGCCCCCAAAGGTGGCAGAAACCACTAGACACAATGAATTTTTTTTGCACCAATTCCAAGCAATGGGAGCGACCCTTTAGGCAAGGGTCGCTCCCCTGGGGGACAAATGTATTTGAGGCCATTTCTTCCCCCAAGCACCGGCCTATTTTTGTAATGCCCATCTACCCCAAGGTGGGGGGGGGGCAGAAAGCCCACCATAGACCAGGGAAGATTTTTTCGAAAAAGATGGTGGGGTTATGGCCATACACCCACTCCAAAAAAATGGGGACAAAGTTGCTCTGCCCACCGGTGGGCAGATGGGGCTTTTACCCCAGATGCACTCCCCGTGGGGGCAGAAAGACTAGGTGCCAGGGAATAAAAAAAAAAGTGGGGTGGAGGCTACCAATCAGTATGGCTCAACTGAAGGGTTTGACAGGCTTTCAGCTCTCCCCCCGCACTCTAAAACATCTTATTCTACGGCAAGCATGAAGACATTTTATTATTTTGGGTTTTTGTTTCACATTTGGGCCATGAGAGCTTGTCTAACTCTCAAAATTGTCCCCCTTGGAATGGTGAGGGCTGCACTTTTTGGACTCTGGAACGCTGCATTGTAGAAAAATCTATGAGACCTAGACACATCTGAAAACTAAACATCTGGGTGAGTCCAGGGTGGTGTGCTACACAAGCACCCCACACCATTTTCTTACCCACAATGCCCTGCAAACCTTCAAATTTGCTTGAAATCACGCATTTTTCCACATTTTTGTGATGGAACCTTCCAGAATCTGCAGGAATCCACAAAATGCCTACCACCCAGCATTGCTGTATATATACAGACAAAAATTCTGCCCCACTTATCAGCCTAAAACTATATTTTATTCAAACGGCCCTTTTAGACCCGCTTTGGTTACCCCTCATTTTCAACGTGTTTTTGGCTCTTCCCTGGCAGTTGGCCCTAGGTGTTTAGCTTTCAAAAATGTGCAGGTTTGGAAGGTTTTCCTAGATGCCGGTTAAGCTAGAGGCCAAAATCCACAGCCAGGCACTTTGCAAAAAACAGCTCTGTTTTCTTTGGGAAATGTAATGTGTCCACGTTGTGTTTTGGGACATTTCCTGTCCATGGCCCTAGGCCTATCTACACAAGTGATGTACCATTTGTGTCGGGAGACTTGGAGGAACGCTGGGTGGAAGGAAATTTGGGGCTCTTCTCTGATTCCAGAACTTTATGTCACTGAAATGTGAGGAAAAAGTGATTTTTTGGCCACATTTTGAGGTTTGCAAAGGATTCTGGGTAACAGAACCTGGGGAGAGCCTCACAAGTCACCTCATCGCGGTTTCCCCAGGTGTCTAGTTTTCAAAAATGCACAGGTTTGGTAGGTTTCCCTTCGTGCCAGCTGAGCTACAGGCCAAAATCCACTGCTAGGCACTTTGCAAAAAACAGCTCTGTTTTCTTTGGGAAAATGTCATGTGTCCACATTGTGTTTTGGGGCATTTCCTGTAGCGGGTGCTAGGCCTACCCACACAAGTGAGGTACTGTTTGTATCGGGAGCCTTGTGGGAACGCTGGGTGGAAGGAAATTAGTGCCTCCTCTCAGATTCCAGAACTTTCTGTCACTGAAATGTGAGGAAAAAGTGATGTTTGGCCAAATTTTGAGATTTGCAAAGGATTCTGGGTAACAGAACCTGGTGAGAGCCCCACAAGTCACCCATATCGGATTCCCCTGGGTGTCTAGGTTTAAAAAATGCACAGGTTTGGTAGGTTTCCCTTTGTGTCGGCTGAGCTAGAGGCCAAAATCCACAGCTAGGCACTTTGCAAAAAAACGGGAAACACCCTGAACCACGACTCCGTAACAACGAAGTCATGGACAACGAAAGCGGAACAACACTTTCGTTAACCACGACTTCGGTGTTTTGTGCCTTAACCACGCATGTGCTGAACCACGCACATGCGTGGTTAAGGCACAGAACAAAGGAGTCGGCGGAGGAGGACGACGCGATGAGTCAGGTAAGTGGGGCTGTTTTAGGGGCTGGGGGGTCGCAGTATTTTTAGTTTTAGGGGCGCGGGTGGGGGGTCAGGGTATTTTTTGTTTTAGGGGTGGGGCTTGGGGGTTGGGGTTTTAGTTTTAGGGGTGGGGGTCGGGGTATTTTTAGTTTTAGGGGCAGGGTTGGGGGTTTTAGTTTTAGGGGCAGGGGTGGGGGGTTGGGGTATTTTTTGTTTTAGGGGCAGGAGTGGGGGTTGGGGTTTTAGTTTTCAGGGCGGGGTGAGGGGTCGGGGTATGTTTAGTTTTAGGGGCGGGTTGGTGGTCGGAGTTTTAGTTTTAGGGGAGGGGGCGTTGGGGCGGTTTAGGTTTAGGGGTGGGGAGGGAGGGGAGGGGTATTTTTAGTTTTAGTGATGGGGGTTGGGCGGTTTAGGTTTGGGGGAGGGGTATTTTTAGTTTTAGGTGCGGGTGGGCGGTCGGGTATTTTTTGTATTTGGGGGGTCGGGATGGTTTAGGTTTTTAGAGGTGGGGTGGGGGATTTGGGTGCTTTAGGTTTTAGGGGTGGGGGTTGGGGTGGTTTTAGGTTTTAGGTGTGGATTGGGTAATTTTAGGGATGGGGTTGGCGAGTTTTAGGGGTGGGGTGGGGGGCTCGGGATAGTTTTAGGGGCGGGATGTTGGGGTGGTTTTAGGGGTGGGGGTTGGGGAAGTTTAGGTTTTAGGGAAAGGGTGGGGGTTGGGGTTGTTTTAGGGGTGGGGTTTGGGGTGGTTTTAGGTTTTAGGGGTGGAATGGGGGTCGGGTAATTTTAGGGGCGGGGTGGTGGGTTAGTGGGGTTTAGGTTTTAGGGGTGGGGGGCTCGGGGTAGTTTTAGGGGCAGAATGGTTTTAGGGGTGGGAGTTGGGGTACTTTATGTTTCAGGGATGGGGTAGGGGTTGGGATTGTTTTAGGGGCAGGTTGGGGGGTTGGCGTGGTTTTAGGGGAGGGGTGGGGGGTCACGGTAAATTTTAGGGGTGGGGTGGGGGCCAGAGGGGACACATGCTGGAACCATGCATGCCTATCACTGATGCCTTTACCAGGAATGCCTTTACAACGAAAAATCATTGTTAAGGCATTCGTGGTAAAGGCATTAGTGGTAACAACACAGTTGTTTTTCCGACTTCGTTTTTCAGGCATGCGTTGTTCCAGCATGCATTGTTCCTACATACATTCGCAAAAAACAGCTCAGTTTTCCTTGGTAAAATGTGATGTGTCCACCTTGTGTTTTGTGGCATTTCCTGTTGCGGGCGCTAGGCCTACCTACACAAGTGAAGTACAATTTTTATCGGGAGACTTGGGGGAACACCGGGTGGAAGGAAATTTGTGGCTCCTCTCAGATTCCAGAACTTTCTGTCACCAAAATGTGAGGAAAAGGTGTTTTTTTGGCCAAATCTTGAGGTTTGCAAAGGATTCTGGGTAACAGAACCTGGTGAGAGCCCCACGAGTCACCCCATCTTGGATTTCCCCTGGTGTCTAGTTTGAAAAAATGTGCAGGTTTGGTAAATTTCCCTAGGTGCCGGCTGAGCTAGAGGCCAAAATCCACAGCTAGGCACTTTGCAAACAACAGCTCTGTTTTCTTTGGGAAAATGTGATGTGTCCACCTTGTGTTTTGGGGCATTTCCTGTTGCGGGCGCTAGGCCTACCCACACAAGTGTGGTACCATTTTTATTGGGAGCCTTGGGGGAACGCTGGGTGGATGGAAATTTGTGGCTCCTCTCAGATTCCAGAATTTTATGTCACCAAAATGTGAGGAAAAAGTATTGTTTTGTCCAAATTTTGAGGTTTGCAAAGGATTCTGTTTAATAGAACCTGGTGAGAGCCCCACAAGTCACCCCATCTTGGAGTTCCCTAGGTGTATAGTTTTAAAAAATGCACAGGTTTGGTAGATATTCCAAGGTGCCGGCTGAGCAGGAGGCCAAAATCCACAGCTAGGCACTTTGCAAACAACAGCTCTATTTTCTTTGGGAAAATGTGATGAGTCCACCTTGTGTTTTGGGGCATTTCCTGTCACAGGTGCTAGGCCTACCCACACAGGTGTGGTACCATTTTTATCGGGAGCCTTGGGGGAAAGCTGGGTGGAAGGAAATTTGTGGCTCCTCTCAGATTCCAGAACTTTATGTCACCGAAATGTGAGGAAAAAGTGTTTTTTTGGCCAAATCTTAAGGTTTGCAAAGGATTCTGGTTAACAGAACCTGGGAGAGCCCCACAAGTCACCCCATCTTGGAGTTCCCTAGGTGTCTAGTTTTCAAAAATGCACAGGTTTGGTAGGTATTCCTAGGTGCCGGCTGAGCAGGAGGCCAAAATCCAGAGCTAGGCACTTTGCAAACAACAGCTCTATTTTCTTTGGGAAAATGTGATGTGTCCACCTTGTGTTTTGGGGCATTTCCTGTCACGGACGCTAGGCCTACCCACACAGGTGTGGTACCATTTTTATCGGGAGCCTTGGGGGAACGCTGGGTGGAAGGAAATTTGTGGCTCCTCTCAGATTCCAGAACTTTATGTCGCCGAAATGTGAGGAAAAAGTGTTTTTTTGGCCAAATTTTGAGGTTTGCAAAGGATTCTGGTTATCAGAACCTGGCGAGAGCCCCACAAGTCACCCCATCTTGGAGTTCCCTAGGTGTCTAGTTTTAAAAAATGCACAGGTTTGGTAGGTATTCCTATGTGCCGGCTGAGCTGGAGGCTAAAATCCACAGCTAGACACTTTGCAAAAAACAGTTATGTTTTCTTTGGGAAAATGTGATGTGTCCACCTTGTGTTTTGGGGCATTTCCTGCTGAGGGTGCTAGGCCTACCTACACAAGTGAGGTACCATTTTTATCAGGAGACTTGGGGGAACACTGGGTAGAAGGGAATTTGTGGCTCCTCCCAGATTCCAGAACTTTCTGTCACTGAAATGTGAGGAAAAAGTGTTTTTTTGCACACATTTTGAGGTTTGCAAAGGATTCTGGGTAACAGAACCTGGTGAGAGACCCACAAGTCACCCCATCTTGGATTTCCCTCAGTGTCTAATTTAAAAAAATGTGCAGGTTTGGTAGGTTTCCCTAGGTGCCAGCTGAGCTAGAGGCCAAAATCCAAAGCTAGGCACTTTGCAGACAACATCTCTGTTTTCTTTGGGAAAAAGTTATGTGTCCATTTTGTGTTTTGGGGCATTTCCTGTTGCAGGCGCTAGGCCTACCCACACAAGTGTGGTACCATTTTCATCAGGAGACTTGGGGGAACGCTGGGTAGAAGGAAATTTGTGGCTCCTCTCAGATTCCAGAGCTTTCTGTCTCTGAAATGTGAGGAAAAAGTGTTATTTTGGCCAAAGTTTGAGGTTTGCCGAGGATTCTGGGTAACAGAACCTGGTGAGAGCACCATATGTCACCCCATCTTGGATTCCCCTAGTCGTCTAGTTTTCAAAAATGTGCTGGTTCTGTAGGTTTCCTTAGGTGCTGGCTGAGCTAGAGGCTAAAATCTACAGCTAGACACCATTTTTATCGGGTGACTTGGTGGAACACAGGATAGAAGAACAAGTGTTATTACCCCTTGTTTTTCTCTACATTGTTTCCTTCCAAATGTAAGACTGTGTGTAAAAATGGCTTCTATTTGAGAAATGCCTTGTAATTCACATGCTAGTATGGGGACCCCGGATTTCAGAGATGTGCAAATAACCACTGCTTCTCAACACCTTATCTTGTGCCCATTTTGGAAATAAAAAAAGGTTTCCTTAATACATATTTTTCAGTCTTTATATTTAACCAAATGAATTGCTGTATACCCCGTATACAATGACAACACATTGCAAGGTGACGCTCCTTTTTTGGCTCTGGGTACCTACGGTTCTTGATGAACTTACAAGCCCTATATATCCCCACAACTAGAAGAGTCCAGCAGACGTAACGGTGTATTGTTTTTGGAAATCTGACATCGCATGAAAAAGTTACAGAGCAAAATGTGGAGAAAAATGGCTGTTTTTTTAACATTTCAGCTGTTATTTTTTTGTAGAAAAACCTTGTAGGATCTACATAAACGACCCCTTGATGAATTTAGAATTTTGACTCATTTTCTGAAATGTTTAGCTGTCCAGGATCCTTCCTTGGTTTCACACCCACTTCTGTCACTAACTGGAAGGAGGCTAAAAGCATAAAAAATAGTAAGAATGGGGAATGTTCTAGTAAAATGCCAAAATTGTGTTAAAAAATGTGGTTTTCTGATTGAAGTCTGCCTGTTCCTGAAAGCTGGGAAGATGGTGATCTTAGCACCGCAAACCCTTTGTTGATTCAATTTTCAAGGAAAAAAACACAAGCCTTGTTCTGCAGCCCTTTTTTCCCATTTCCAAAAAAAAGCTGTATTTTGGCTAATTTCTTTGTCTCCTCCAGGGGAACCCACAAACTCTGGGTATCTCTAGAATCCCTTGTATGTTGGAAAAAAGGATGCAAATTTGGTGTGGGTAGCTTATGTGGACAAAAAGGTATGAGGGCCTAAGCGCTAACTATCCTAAACAGCCAAAAAAATGCCTGCCACCTGAGGGGGAAATGCCTAGAAGCGAAGGGGTTAAGTTCTATTTTTTAATCTGGTGTGGATTAATTTTGTGCAGTCTTTTCACTGTTTTACTGCTTTAAGTGTTTCAAAAACACTTTATACATTTCCTCCTAGCTTGCCTGCTTTGTGGCAAGCTACCAGAGGGTGAGCATACATTAATTTAAGGCGTGTATCTGGTTTAGCATGATCAGGATTGTTGTCCCTACTTGGACAGTGTGTATACCTCTGACAACTAGAGCCCCAGGCAATACAGCACATTTCTGCCCCTTTCCACTACTCTGGTGCAATTTTGGAAGCCTAGCGCCATCGCAGGCACTCTTGCACCTTGATGCAAGGATGTCTGCATTGTTGACAATATTGTTTTAGTGCAGAAAGGGACACCTTTCCACACAAAAATAATCTTGGTAGGCATTGTCCTTTTCCTATGTGTGCTGCAGGGTGCATAAGAGGAAGGGATGCTTTGGCCATACACACCTCAAATGACTGGTTGCACAGTGCAGTGCTCCTAAATTTCAGGCACCCCGAATAGGCAAAAAAAGAGGCATAATATAAAGTCCTGCTGGAGGACAATTAGCTGAAATTAAAGTCTTCATTTATGGCTTTATGACAAAAGCAAAGAGCTTTTAAACCCTGCATTTCTGAACCTAAAGCCAATAAAGCAGAACAAGACATTGGCGGTCATTCTGACCGCGGCGGGCGGCGGTCGCCGCCCGCCATGCGGTTACTGCCGAATGACCGATCCGCGGTCAGGAGACCGCAGCGGCTATTCTGGCTTTCCCGCTGGGCCGGCGGGCGACCGCCAAAAGGCCACCCGCCGGCCCAGCGGGAAAGCCCCTGCAACGAGGAAGCCAGCTCCGAATGGAGCCGGCGGAGTTGCAGGGGTGCGACGGGTGCAGTGGCACCCGTCGCGATTTTCACTGTCTGCAAAGCAGACAGTGAAAATCTGTATGGGGCCCTGTTAGGGGGCCCCTGCACTGCCCATGCCAGTGGCATGGGCAGTGCAGGGGCCCCCAAGGGCCCCACGACACCTGTTCCCCCCATCCTGGTTCTGGCGGTGAAAACCACCAGAAACAGGCTGGCGGGAAGGGGGTCGGAATCCCCATGGCGGCGCTGCGGATTCCCTGGGCCAGGGGAAAACCGGCGGGAAACCGCTGGTTCCCCTTTTCTGACCGCGGCTTTACCGCCGCAGTCAGAATAGCCCTGGAAGCACCGCCAGCCTGTTGGCGGTGCTTCCGCTGCCCTCCGCCCTGGCGGTCAGAGACCGCCAGGGTTGGAATGAGGGCCATTGTGTAATATGGGTATGTTTACTGAGACTTAAAATCAAATGAGATGAAGTGTTCTGAACCAACTGAAGTTTTTTATTCAGATATTTAGGTAAGTCAACAAATAAGGCACTGTAATAGTCCAACTTAGATGTGATGAAAGCATTGACCAGAGGCTTCCTGTAAGAGTTATGAAAAAAATTTTTTGGCATCTGTTCAATCATTCTAAGTAAAAGGAACCAAGTGGAGACTAACTTGTAAATATGGACCTCAAAGGACAGCAGTGAGCTATAGACAATGACCAAATTGCAAGGTGTCTGCAAAGGAGAAGAAAAAGACATAAAATATCTGGCCACCAGAATGAATACCACAAGGCGGAATTGCCAAAGACCAGAACTTCAGTCTTCAAAAATAGTGAGCTCTATTTGGTGCAGGACAGGACTTGAATAGTTATCACAGCCTAAACTGAGGATAATTGGTGTATTGTCAACATAAATAAAACACATCAGGCCAAACAAATCATTAAGGTTGGCCAGTGGTGAAACAGACAGAGATGATGAGGCTTAAGTGTGAACTTTGAGGCACAATAGTAGGAATAGCCTTGACAGTAAAGCAAAAGTTGCCCAGAGAAACCACTTATACAGAGTTTACTAAAATGAAATAAATTAAGTGAATACTAGGCCCCTGATAACAAGGTACCTAAGCGGATTTAAGAAAATGCCATGCGACAGGGTTTTTAAGACAGTGGAGAGATCAAGCAAAATTGATTCTCACAACTCCACCATCACATGTATGTTGATAGTAGTCTTCACCAGGATTAATGCCTTGCCAAAAACAAGGTTAAAAAGTGTAAAATGAATGATATGCTTGGAACTACTAGGGCAGTTGCAGCTTGGTCACATGTCTGATCATTTTAATTGCAAAAGGTAATATTACACTAGGCCTAAAATTGGATCAAATGTCAGGGCTGGCCCTCAGCTTTTTCAGTAGTGGAACCATTAGAGATGATTTCCAGGTTTCTAGAACAAATCTAGACAGTGAAGAACTGCAAAATGGTATGAACAAGGAGGTGACAATGGGGGTTATTACAACTTTGGAGGAGGTGTTAATCTGTCCCAAAAGTGACGGTAAAGTGACGGATATACCACCAGCCGTATTACGAGTTCCATAGGATATAATGGACTCGTAATATGGCTGGTGGTATATCCGTCACTTTACCGTCACTTTTGGGACGGATTAACACCTCCTCCAAAGTTGTAATAACCCCCTATATGACTGACTGCTTTTAGATGAACAATTGGTCAAGGACTGAGGCAAGAGGAGGCAAAGCAAGATTTTTTACTTGGCAGTGAGAAGTTCAACAGAGACAGGGATAGAATCTGTCCAGCATGGGCAGAGTGATATCAGAATCAATAGCTCAGAACCCATGAACATGGGATTAGAGCCAGGACCATTAAGGTTTACAAGTTCAGTTAGTTTCACAACCATTTTATAGAAATAATCCAATAGTTGAGAGCACAATGCTTGAAAAGGGAACACCATAGATGACATCACTGAGGGAGAAGCTACTCTATTGAAAAGTAAACAAATCTTGGATAGGATTATTGTGATACATATTATGCTCATAAAAGTAGCTTGCTGTCACCTGATTAACTAGTTATTTTTTATATTTCTGTAATTCTTCTATATAAGAAATCTTGCATGAAAGTGTTTAATGCTGTTTCCACAGTCTCTCCACATATATACAATTACATTTAGCATTAGGTAGATCAAAAGCAAAAAAAGGGAGTAGAGGACCTGCCACACTTGGAGTTTTCTCTTAGGATTAACACATCTAAAGATTTGGTAAGCAAATTGTTAAGGATTCAGAACCAGAAACAATATCATGGGCTGCAGAATTGGGGGAGTCAAATCCAGAATTGCTGCCCAAAGGTTGGAGACTGTCTTAAACTAAGGGCTGGGCATCTTTGCCTGTTTTACAGGCATGAAGCTATCTGAATCAAAAAGAATAGAAACAAATATAGCCAAGTGGTCTTTCCAAATTGGGTTCCTCATGATCAGAAACTGAGACAATGCGGAAGTGTGAAAAATCAATTAAATCACCGGACTGGCACTATGGGTTGGTCCCATTTTTAAGAGATCTAGATTTAATGCCTGGCCCATACATGTTGAGCTTCTCGATCAGAGGAGTCATCAAACTATAAGATAAAATCTTCCAGGATCACTAAATTGTCTATGCCAAATAGGCAAACTAAAACAATGTTGGATAGAGAGGTCTTTCACAGCCCCAGGGGACCCATAAACAAGACAAAGTATACGACAGCTAAAGAGGGAACATCAATACTATATTTGAGTAAAGATGAGAAAGCAGATAAAGGAGGTAATGTTTTAATGAACAAAACAAATTATGAAGTGGAGATAGTGATACAACTAATTGACACATTATATTAAGGGAAACTATCATATAGTTATCAACTCCAAAATAGAGGATAGGAAAGAAAGGGAGTAATTACAGATGCCAACTACAGATACTTCAGAGCCAGTACACCTAAAGACCTGTGCATATATATTTTACCTGATGTACACCAAGAACCTGCATTTCTTCCTGGTACATCAACCATATCTGGCATTAGTTCTCCATCTACATGTATATAAGACTATGTTGATAATTTTGTACAAGTGAACTTGCCATCTAGGACACTAAAGATATTCTTAGTAAATTTAAGGTCATCTGTTGGAATAACTAATCTATGATATGTGTAACTCTGGATGTATTCAGTCTGCTCGGGCTATAAACAATTGAGCACTGTTTTCCAACTATGTAGATCATAGTAAAAAGTTATTAGAGATGGTAAATATTATGCTCTTCTACAATATCTATCACCATGACTGTTGCTATTAGTTACAGAGAAAGCTGTGGGTTCCAGGATTGCTTCCTCCAGTCCTAAACTTTTTATTGGTAAATATGAGAGGGGAGGATACCAAATCCCACAATGTGAAAATATGGGTGATTATATTTTGTCCGGATTAATTCAAATACAACTTTATTCTATCATGGGTTGGCACCACCAAATAAATGATTAAATATTACAAATACTTGAACATTAATCAATTCAATATCTCCTTGACAATAACTTTGAATAAAAAAAGGAATTTTGGGATTGATGATTGCACGTAGTTAATGTAAGATTTAAAGTTGAATACACTGAAAAACTACAGCAAGTCATAGCATCCTGAATGTTAGAAGTGATCATCCTGTATCAGTAATTACATTTAGGGAGAAACTTTGAGACTACAGGGAAATAGCAGTGAGGAACAGTTCTCAAGTCATGGGCTATGGTACCAATGACCTAGATAAAGTACAGGATAGAGTTAAACATTTAAAAAGGACTGGCACTATAGTAGATCAAAAACAATACATGAAATGTTTTTTTAGGTCCTGTGTGAGAATACGATCCCCTTTGTTTTGGCACCCTAATTTTCTGCTGAATGTTATTGCTATTTTTTAGCACTGAGGCACTCTGTCCAGTGCGTATGTACTCATACCTCTAAATCTTGCAGAAATGTGCTAATCCCTGTAATGGCTGATGCCGCGCGTCCCAAGATTGAGCACAGGGTGCAACCGACATGGCCATGAAGCAAGACAGGCCAAGGTGAGGACGAGCTCTATCACTCCTGGGCCTCCTGAACCAGCCCCTCTCCCTTCAGGAAGTCACACTAGACACAATGTGGGCTCCAAAGTGCAGGATAAAAGGTGTGCTTGAGACCCATGTTTGCCTGCAATTGAAAGTAACTTTTGGAGAATTAGGGTCAGATTTATACTTTTTGCCGCAAACCTGCGTTAGCGCAGATTTGTGGCAAAAAGTATAGTGCCGGCTAGCGCCAGTCCTAGACGGCCTGGTGCCATATTTAAGGAACGGAACTAGCCGGCGCTAAGGCCCTGTTAGCATCCTTTGAAAGGACGCAAACAGGGCCTGGGAGACGTAGGGGGAAATGTGGTTTGTGCGCCAAATTATGGCAAAAAAGTTGCCTCTAAGCAGTGTGGCGCCATTTTCTGGTGCACAAGCCCCATGGACATGGCTCCTGTCTTCGTAAAGACAGGAGCCATGCCCAGGGGACAAATGTCAGGGCCCCTGCGCAGCGTTGGACCACAAAAAATATATACTCACCCGGACTTACCTGCAGATGGGTCCCTCATCCGTGGGTGACCTCCTGGTGTGAGTAGGGTTGGGTGGAAGTGTCCCTGGGGACAGGGAATGGCACCTGTGGGCAATTTCCATGGTCTCCGACCATGGAACTCTGCCTACAGGTCCCCTTATGCCTGCCCAGACCCAGGTGCTAAATAATGGTGCTCAGCAGGCTTAGCATCATTATTTAAGGCCCTCCTCCTCCCGTGCGTGATTTTTGTATGGGAGGATAAATAAGGCACTAGGGCCTTAGAGGCATTTTTTGCCCAGGAACACCTACCTTGCATCTCATTGACGCAAGGTAGGTTTTCACAGGCAAAAAATGTCGTTAACTCTAATATTTATATGGAGTTAAGTTTGCGCTGGATTTGAGTCAAAATAGTTGACGCAAATCTGGCACAAACTTAGTATAAATATGCCCCTAAGTGCTTACAGATATTTACCTACCTTCATTTTTTCTACACTGCCTTTCTGCTTCTGTTTATTCATCATAAGAAGAGTAATCCATGTTTGTGACAGCAACCTTTGGTCACAGTCTGCAGTAAAACAAGTAAGAGAGGCATTACCAACAGCAATCCATCATTCAAGTACATGGCAAGGCGCAATGTACTTGAATGATGCTCTCCATTTACATCAGAAAATCACTTCCATTTACATAAGAAAATCACTTACCATCCTCATTCTGATCCCATGTCGGACTTCTATACAGATTTGTCAAAATAATCCCTTTGATAGAGGACAAACCTTAGTTTGAGATATTATTAAGTCACTCCTGTGTTGTCATTGTAACCCACAAGGCAGGGTGCATAGTTTTTAAAAGTGGTACATGCAGAAAGTTAATGTTGCCATATCTTGTAGTGACAAGGCCACAGCAGCTATTTTAACTGTAGAAGGCTCTGGCTGACCTTTGAGGGAAACCTGAGTACATATTAAGATATGAATTCTGTATCTCAGGATTGGACCAGCTAGACCATTACTTCAGCCATTCTTTGAAATCTTTAATTAAATAAAACAATTCAATAGTGATGTTGGATTTTATACCTTCCTTGGCCTTAAGCTCCTGGAGTCTAATTTATATTAGCTTTTTAGCAGCAGTCAATCAATTGCCTGACCTTAACAAGGATAGAAAACTGCTCCCAAAGCATTGGGGTGGTGTTTTGTTAGTCTGGCAAGAAGGCCAGTTGGATTGGCCCATGGATTAAATACTCTTCAAAGGGGCATGCACTGTCACAAGTGAATGTCTGGTGATACCTGGAAAAGGTACTTCTTGACCCTTTGAGTGACCACAGAGGAGGGAGCTGCTCATTACTTTGGCCACACCTCTGCCTGGGTTTATACGCTCTGCATAAGGGTCTTCCATTATGTTTCTCCATCGTAGTCTTTAGAAAGAAGGTTTACTGTGGGATTTGTTGCTGTAGGGAAAACAGGAACTGCTGCAAAAGTGAGTAGGATTGACCCTGGAAACATTTACACAATTGGTTAGGGACGAGACAGTTCTAACATCCACCCACTAGCTGGTGACAAGTATAAGTATGGCAACCCAAGGCACCATCCTTAAAACACTCTTAGAAGCTGGAGAAGAACAGAAGAAGGACTGAACCCACTATTTGAGACCTATAAGGGGATCTGAAGTGCTAATCCTACTGCTATGTGTTATCAGGTTCAAAGAACCAACCTCCTGTGTTGCTACAGGAACATTCGAAGCTGCAGGAGATTTTATACCTAAAGCTCCCAAATGACCAGTGACAAGTGGACCTGAAGTGGACACTGATGTTGGCCTCCATCTGACTTACCATGAGTACCACACCTGAGGTCCTGGGGCCTTCAAAGTGTACTGCTTTGATTGTTTGGGCATTAAAATAAATTTTGGAAACATTGAAAACCTTTTGCTCCAGTGTTTTAGAGCTTCAGCAGGACCCACCAGAAAAACCTGCAGTCATACCGCATTGGATTGGAGTTCAGCTTCATCCAGCTCAAAGATTCATGCATATCTGAAAAAATAAATAAGTCCCATTTTCAGTAAGAAATGTTCAAAGCTCCGGAGCTCCAGCAAGACCAACCTGCCTCAGGTGTCTGGCCTTCAGTTCCAAGGTGGCGGCTACAGTTTAAGAGATGACCCGCTCAAGTGGGATTTTTTAAAACAAATGTCAACCCTTTTCTACAAAAAAGTAACTAAGGGCCTGATTTAGATTTTGATGGTGTTACTGCCAAGCCCTATTTAGATGTTACAGCTCTGACAGCGATGGGCAGGGAACAAATTGCTAAAGAAGGGAGATGGCAGTGGGACTCAATTGACTTCATACAATGGCAGGGCCTATGGAATAGAGGTGACACACACACACACACTGTCCCTTATACATATGTGTCCCCCTGCACTACACCCACTACACATTAAACCACATTCACACAATCATCCATTACAATTCCAACACAACACAATCCATACATGCCGAAAGCACATATTGACATACATCCATGTCACAAGATATACCTACCATTGACACCGCACCCACACACAATACAACCACAACAACCAACTACAACTACACACCCATTTGCACAAACAAACTCACACACAACTACACACATCACAACGTCGGCCACTCAACAAAAACATTCACCAAAAGGTGTCACGCGGCAACACAACATACACAACAACTTCGATCTCACATGCAGGTGACAAACATAAATACACAACCACACCACCCACTCCAGCTCCCTCCACCGTAGCCAGCCAATTCACACATACATACAAATATGTACTGACTTAGAAACACAACAAATTTCAAAAATGTACCAGTACAGGTCCCATTGCAATGCACACACATGGACAATGTATACAAGTGTGAATGTACTGTCACTGGGGTGCATGCACACCACAACGACATTTGTATATGCGTGTGATATACATGTTGTACCAGTGTGTCCCCAGCCATGTGTGACACAGTTGGTTCCCAACATATGCATGTCAAGTGATTAAAAAAAATTACTGTGACATGTATATACCTACAATGGTATCGACCTCCTGTGCAGTGCCCACCCAATGTACCCTAACAGCGTCCCTACCTTCTAGTCTGGCGATGGGGGGGGTTAGTGTTTTATTAATGGGTTAGTTGCAGCAGAGGTGGTAGGTGTTGTCCAGTTGAGTCCAGTCGAAAACAGACGTGGAATTGGGTAAGAAGGTGAGTTTTCACACATCCGTCCCACCCCAGTCAGCCAACTCGAAAGTGGAAGTCGGACCAACACTTTTTGCTTGGCGGTAAGACACTTCCAAATCTGCAACGCGGAAAGAGTGGCTGGGGTCCCACCGGCATACACTTTTCCTTCTTCCGCTGTCAATGGGGGCAGTGTTTCTGGGTGGAGACTTTGGTTCAAATGCGGGCTTTCTCCAATGGGACTGCCAACATCTAAATACGGTGAGCAGACCGTGACAGCGGCAGACAGATTTTCAGTCAAAAACTCAATGTGGGAAATTACCACAAACATCTCAATCAGGCCCTAAGTCCCTATCTGAAGTGGGACTTGGAAGATGTTATGACTTTTTGACTATAGGTGTGTGAAATTTGTGCAATTTATTTTTCCTTAATTGTGCAAAATATTCAATTATGAGTACTTTCAAGAAATGAATAACTATACTTTTGTGCATATTTCAGAGCAAAATGCGCCTGCACATCAATTTATGGCACCATAAACTGTACCAAAACACCATAAACTGCAGCAACTCGCATTCTGTTGTCACATGGTGTTCCCAGAAATGTTTTACAGTGAGTAGCATGAAATTGCATGAAGTGGCATAATTGTGTAATTTTGGAAATTTTGCGTAACATACTTACTACTAGAAGGGAGAGATTTAGGAAAATTCAAGAAGGAGGGGCAAGTAATGAGACGTTTTAGGAGAGGAGTGGTGATGCTAACACCACCCCACAATGAGTAAGACAAATACAACTCACACTTTCTTCCACCGAGGCAGTCCATGGACTAATTCCATTTAAGGGATTCAAAGTGATGTTTAGTTGTACACATTATGGTTTTAGCAGTCCATGCAATACCCATGCCCCCCACTACCGCTGAATGACATAATTTGCATATACAGTTTATCTACAACGATATACATTTTCTAATTGATTATGTGCATATGATAACTTACAGCGAGTTGTTATCAGTACTTATAAATCGTTTTAATGGTTGACATCTTGTATTGTGGGAGACATTCAAAAGTATTTTTCAATGTCTATTCAATGTTCGGTATTTGTTTCTAAGAGTAGCTGCATACTTGCACTTTTAAAATCGAAACACGTCATGATTTATACACCGAATAAACTCACGGTAACAGTGCAGCCGAGTGCCATCATTTTGAATTGGATTGTCTCCCACATGTTTGACAGGACTTGCAGCTCGTCTCCGACTCCAGCACATAAGAGTAGAAGTGATTGTTGGCTGTAGCTATATACATATATATATACAAAGTCGAATGTAACTATTTTTAACACAGAACTCTGTTTGAAGTGAAAGGAAGTTGGAGAAATTAATGTGCATGTGAAGGAACAGTTTCTGTTCTTATGCGTCACCGTCCTGGTACACTCAAGAGCTGTAGTAATCAGGCACAGAGATGCCAGTGACTCCAATCTAACCTTGAAATAAGTCAAGCCCCACACATGTCCGCTCACTGGCCATACACTCCCATACAAAATAATAAATTAAAATGAAAATAACAACTCACGGGTAATAATGCTAAATAATTCATGTTGATTTGACTTTTAAGTTGTGTTGAATGGCAAAAAGATATAGTTGAAGACCTCGGCTGAAACGCGTCGCCACTTGTGATGTTCCTGCACTGGAGAGGAAGATTGAAAAAATGATGGAATTGATTGGGAGTCTGGTTGTGTTGCCCGGTCTTTGAACTGGACCAAGACTTTTGTGGCTGAAGTGGTTCCGTGGCGTCATTGGAAATATATATAAGAGATAGATAGATAGATAGATAGATAGATAGATAGATAGATAGATAGATAGATAGATAGATAGATAGATAGATAGATATTATACACTGAATCATGCATTAAGTGACATATTGCTGGCTTCTCCCAACATGTTCTGGCCCAGTCTTGATCATGGGTACAGAAATGAAGCCACACCCACCAAAATAAAAGTGGAATACTCAACATCAACAAAGGAAAAGTGAAACACTTTGGTCAAACACTCGTGGAAAACCTGAGCACCATCTTTAAACATGTTGGAACTATAACTAACAAACATCAGTACATGTAACATCTTCCTGCTTTGACCCGACAGTAATGGCAGGGGCCCTAAACAATGAATATCAAACCATAATTCCAATAAATGAATGCATTGTACCCTGGCCTAACAGTCCTGGGATAAAGGAATGCCATCTGCAAGTATAATGCAAGTATAATGTATCACATAGTAGCATTAGCTGAATTATGAATGAACAAACTTGAATTGGATGATAAATAATAAATAAATGCATCCCATCCTACAAACATATCTGTATCATCACGAAAGCCTATTTGAATTGCACAACACATTCTCAAGTGAGACACGCAATACAGGGGCAAACAATCACCAGGCGATCTTAGCGCTTAGTTGCTCCTCACTGCTTGAGGAAGGCACCCTAATGCTCACGGCCAAAACAGTCTCGTCCATGTGGGACATCTGACATTGAAGTGAGCAAAAAAATTGATAAAGATCATCATTCAGCCCCAATGCCAACATCCAAGAGTGAATACGATCTTTCCTATGTGGGATATCATAAATTCCATCCGTAAGTGACCATCCAAGACCATGATAATACCGCATGCCCTTACCACTCGTGCAGACCTGTTGAAACATGACAAAAAAAACAAATACAAATTATATGTATAGAAAGAGGGTTAAACCATTTCAAAACCACATGAGACTAAACAGAAAGTCCCACAGCAACCTCAGTAATCACTGGAAATGTATTGCCATCTCCTCATCGTATTTAAACCTGCGGGTTACCACTGTGTCGAAGTCAAGGATATACCTCAACTCCAATTTTCTCAGTGCTCTCTACCTATCACCTCCCCTCACATTGGGTGGGATAGTATTGCTCATATAAAATCTGAGTAACTGAGCATTGCTCTATGTGCGTTCACAAAATGTTGTGCAACAGGATATTGGGGATCATTGTAACCTATTGTCCTAAGATGCTCCAACACACACTTCTTGGCTATATATATAATGCTGCCCATACATTCGATTACATGTGCAAACAAGAAAGTAGACTTAAAACTCAGTATTACAGTAGATAAACCCATGAAACTTGAACAGTCTGCTGCTATTGGGAACTATGAATTCTGCTGTGTCAAATATTTTTGCATGCTTTACACTTTTTGCAGCAGAAGAATCCATACCACTGTTTCTTGGGTACCTCACTCAAAATGTGATTCTTACTCAGTTTGTTCTTCAAAGACTGACATCTTCTGAATGCTATTTGAGGAGCATCACCTAAGTGCCTACTCAGAGTTTGAGCTGTATGCAACACATGCCAATGCTTGGTCAAAATGCTCCTGACTCTGCCTGCCTGGTTGGAGTAAGTTGTAATAAATCTCACTTTCCCTTCAGCATGGTTGTTGTTGCTACTGTACAGCAAACTTTGTCTGGAGATCTTTTCAGTCCTTTTTACTGCTCATTCAATAACAGTGCTCAGGTAACCCCTCTCCCTGAATCCCTCCATCATGATCTTCTTTTCTCATGTATAGGACTCCAGAGTACTACAATCCCTATTAGCCCTCAGTAACTCCCCATAGGGTATGCTGTAAATCAAGGTTAGAGGGTGAGCACTTTTGGCAAAGAGCAGACTGTTACCTGTTGGGGGTTTTACTGAATAGCCTGGTTTCCAGTTTGTTACTTACTGCTTCAACCTTCACATTCAGGAACTCTACTCTGCCCTGGATCACCTGTCCACTGAACTGTAAATTAGCATTTTTGTCATAAATAAACTTCCTTGTAGAGTCCAGATCCCCTTTCCAGATGACCCATATATAATCGATATACTAGCCAAAGGTTCACCTGCTCAGCATATTTCTGGTGGTTACTGGGCACCTGCTCCTCCCACCAGCCATGAACAAGTTTGTGTAACTGGGAGCAAAACAGGTTCCCATTGCTGCTCCATGCTTCAGCTTGAAAACTTTGTTATACAAAATGAAACAAGTGTTGTTTAGGAAAAACCAAATTATAGCCAAGGTCATCTCAGAATGCAAAAGATGAGAGAGATATTGCTCTAAAAAATGACTCCCACCGCATGATCTATACATGTGTAGGGGCTGGTAATACCCAGGGTGATCAACAAAAAAAGTCATGTTCCCAATGCATATCTTCAATGATCTTTAGGAAATGTGTGGTATCTTTCAAATAGGCTGGTAATACCGACACAAAGGGTCTTAGATAATGACCTATATACATGGATGTTTTTTCCAGCAAGGTTTGTGGCATTTTTGTGTAACTTCGGAAGTAAATATAAGATAGAGATCCTCGGCTTATCACATTGCAGAAGGGCAAATTCCTCCCACTCTAGGAGACCCCTATCTCTCCAATCAGTGAGCATTTAATAGACGGCCAGATCCGCTTTTCCGCACTCAGCCCTACTTGAGATCTTGTAGCAAGATCCATCTGCCAATTGGCGTCTACCTTCCTCAAGATACATCTTTTAAGTTAAAAGGACCACACTGCTCCTTCATCACACTGACATATTACAATATCAGAATCCACTTTCAAGCTACATAAAGCTTTAAATTGACTAGGTGTCAGGTTTTTCCTCACCCTGTTTGTGTGGCTGTACCTAATCTTCTTAAGACCTGCACGCACTCCTTTCTCAAACACATTGATGGCCTCACAGTTAATCATGGGTAAAAACACTGACTTGGATTTGAAATTATTTGGACAACTCAGTCCCACATCTATACCCAGCTCATATAAATTAAAATAGTGGTCATCATGACACATTGATGGATCTATCAATGAGGTCACGCTGTGTAATGCATCAATATGATCAATAGTCAACTTGTTACCTATATATATATATATATATATATATATATACATATATATATACATATATATGTATATATATATATATATATATATATATGTGTATATGTATATATATATATATATATATATATAGCACTACTCCTCCCAGGAAAGAGGAAACCGGCACTCTAGCTTGAGCACAGTGCTGTTTATTCACTTACAGCAGCTTTCACTTCAGAAAGCGTTTTAGTTGTGTAATCAGCCTTTATCAAATGAGAAATATCACCATATTGAAATTTGAATAAATGGTTTGCACCTGTGTCAATCCAATCAACATAGTAAAAATACTTAAATTTAATCTCTAATCATTGTGCATAGTAAACAAAAATTGGCATTCTCCAATATTTTAAGGAGTCCTCTAAAGTAGAAATGTAAAGCATATCAGGCACCATCGGTCATACATAATACCCATGTGGGTTTCAATGGTTCCCTTAGGCCCTCATTACAACCCTGGTGGTCAGTAATTTGGAGAAAGGTACTGCCAACAGGCTGGCGGTACCTTTTCCCAAATAATGACATTGGCGGTTTGGCTCCAGCCAAACCTCCAATGTACCACTCTATCTGCCAGGGTGGTAAAGGCTGCTAGGCTGGAGACTTTGGTCTCCAGCCAGGCGGCTGTCACAATCCAACCCTCGGGATTATGTCCCCGCCTACCGCAATGGCTTTCATGGCAAGAGTACCACCATGAAAACCATTGCGGTAGGCGCTATCAGTGCCAGGGAATTCCTGCCCCACCCTCTCCCTCCCTATCCTGCCCCCACACATTTACACACCTACACACGCACACATACACACACATACACACACGCATACCCACATCCACCCACGCATGCACACATACATACCCACACACTGCAACACACACCAACATACATTGTCGCACACACAAATTCACAACACACAACATACACGTACACTCACATTCAGTCATTCATGTACTCATTCAGCGCGACTTACAACTGCATGCACATATACAAAAACAGACACCCCCACACACACAGACACACACAACACTCCCGCACATGCACACACCAACCCCTAACCCCCTCGCCTGTCGGAGAACCCGACTTACCTGCTTGCAGGGGGTCCTCCGGCAGGGGATGGGCCGTGGCGCTGCTGCCAGCAGCAGCGTCTGCCCGCAAAACACCACCAGCAAAACATCATTGCTCATGATATGGTCGGCGGTGTTTTGCTGGCATGGCGCTGCTGCTGACAGCAGTGCCAGCTTACCGCCGTCTGCCACCATGACCGCCAACGGTATTCCATCAACCTTCTGGCAGAATTCCCTCTACAGTCATAATGCGGGTGGGTGGCTGGTAGCCACCGCGACGGTATGTTGACTGCCGTTGCCATGGCGGTAGGCGGTCAATACCGCCAATGTTGTAATGAGGGCCTTAGTGCCATATTTAAAATCATTTTACTACCCAGGAGCTGTATGCCTAACTGTAAATCAAACACTGCTCTGATACAAAACCGTCTCTCGCTCCACCACTCTGCAAACATCTTGCGTGATGCCCAGCTCTGCAAATCCAGTCATATCTCTATTTAAATCTCAAATAATCGCTTTCTGGCTCCGGGGCTGCTCTGGCCTCAATAGAAAAACTCAAAGTAGCAGTTGCCAGAGTGCTTCTAAATTATTGCTGGTGCATGGTAAAGCGTTCCGCCAATGTCTTAACATTTAAGTTTATTAGTATATTGCTTAATAATTAAATACTTGTTTAAAAATATACATATATATATATATATGCATATTTATATATATATATATATATATATATATATATATATATAAACAGTTATTTTATTATCAAGCAATATACTAACAAACTTAAATGAATAATATAAATAAATATTAAACTGTTACACATTTAATAAAAAATTACAAATATGATGATATAATTCAACATATTGAAATTTTAATTTGGATTAAAAATTGTGACTGTGAAACTTCCTTAATTAGTCCTTAAAAAGTATTATTTATACATTTATAAATTAAATAAGTATATCACATTGTTTTTACATTAATTATGTTATATGCATTTAATATAATAAGTTTATTTTGCTGTGACATTTTATTTGATTATCATAGAATTTAATATGATTTATCCTATTTTTGCATTTACTGTTTCTGTGTTATTTAGAAATATATTAAATTATATTACATTCTCATTTAAAACTAAAATGTCTAATATTTTTTTATAAACTGCTGATAAATGTTAATAATGTACCCTTCACTTTACATAAGCAGACTAGTAGTAGTAACTGGTCTGCATGTCCACACCCTCTGACTGAGAGGGTAGACACATGTAAGTCAACACGCAGATCTAAATCTATATTCTGGAATGGGTATAAAGCAAAAAGTGTGTATTAACACCTAAGTGCAAGAGTAAATTTACATGTGAATAAGGGCCTCATTATGAGTTTGCCGGTCATGGGACCACCAAACTCACGGTGGCGCTCAGACCGCCATGTCTTTAGTGGTCTGACCACCAAATTACGACTTTGGCGGATGGATCCGTCTGAAGACCGCCATCTCCTCCAGGATCATAGATCTTGTGGGAGTGATAGCAGGCGGGCTTGTAATCAGCCCTGGCGGTACTGAACCCACTTTCCACCAGCCTTTTTATGGCGGAGAACCCACCATGAAAAGGCTGGCAGAAAGCCAGTGCCGGGGCCACAAAGGGCCCCTGCAGTGCCCATGCCCAGGGCCCCGCTGCCCAGCACCACTGGAATGCACACTGTCTGTTTTGCACACAGTGCACATTCTGAAGGTGCTTGAGTATTAGGATAGTGACCTCGGCTCCCCTAAGGCTGCCCAGCGGGAATGTGTATTGCAATGTTCCTGCCAGTCAGCCCGGCAGGAACATTATAATATGCTTGGGGGAGGGCATCACCACCATGGCGGTGGCGTCCTCCCTGTGAGTTTGGCGGTCCTGTGGTGTGACCACCAAACTCATAATGAGGCCCTAAATCTACCTTTGTTAAATAGGCCCACATGAGTAAATCTTCACCTGTTACCTTTGTGAATAGGGCCCATAATATATAGTTTGAATTACAGCACAAAAAGAAACGAGAAGCACCGAGAAGCAAGCAATTTTAATTTGGCAATAGTTTTTACGTATGTTCTTTGACAAATAAAAAAAGCCTTTAATCGGTAAATGGGTTGTTTTGTAATAAAGGATACCTAGGGATCTTTGAATTTAAAATGTACTGCAACTGATTAATTACTAGGTTTTGATCGTAACTTCATTTAGTTGATAACAGACCAGCTGCCCTCTTTGTTTTCTGTACATTAAATGATGGGTTGCATCTGCTTGTCTGCTCTGTGTGATATTGGGCTTTTAGAATGGTGGCAAAAGTAAAATGACAACACGTTTTACAAATAACAAGCCCAATGGTGTAAGATAGTGTAAGATGGTTGGAAAAATAAATATGTTTTAGAAGAGACGAATAAACGGAATACGCTGCATTGACATTGATATAAAGGCGACAATCAAGAGTGTGGCAGTTTTCTTTTACCTGCTGAGAACTGTAATTGAGTATCCAGAATCCCGTAAATGATACTCTGTCATGCAGGGTTTTGGGAGCATGCAAAAACATAGTGTTAGTTGGACTAAATTCCAAATGAAAAACCTTTGAGAAATGTACTTAACCTCTTAGCTGCTGGGCCTTTCCCCCCCCCCCCCAGTGCTGAGCCCTTTTTTGGCTATATGGGGTGTTTCGCACTTAGGCCTTCATAACTTTTTGTCCACATAAGCTATCCACGCCAAATATGCGTCCTTTTTTTCCAACATCCTAGGGAATCTAATGGTACCCAGAGTTTGTGAGTTCCCTTGGAGGAGACCAAGAAATTAGCCAAAATACAGTGAAAATTTCGTTTTTTTCATAAAAATTGGAAAAAAGGGCTGCCGAAGAAGACTTGTGGTTTTTTCCCTGAAAATGGCATCAACAAAGGGTTTCTGGTGCTAAAATCACAATCTTCCCACCTTTCAGGAATGGGCAGACTTGAATCAGAAAACCACATTTTTCAACACAAATTTGGCATTTTACTGGGACATACCCCATTTTTACTACTTTTGGTGCTTTTAGCCTCCTTCCAGTTAGTGACAGGAATGAGTGGGAAACCAATGCTGGATCCCGGAACGCTAAACATTTCTGAAAAGTAGACAAAATTCTGAATTCAGCAAGGGGTCATTTGTGTAGATCCTACAAGTTTTTCCTACAGAAAATAACAGCTGAAATAAAAAAATATTGAAATTGAGCTGAAAACAACAGCCATTTTTCTCTATGTTTTACTCTGTAACTTTTTCCTGCGATGTCAGATTTTTGAAAGCAATATACCGGTACGTCTGCTGGACTCTTCTGGTTGCGGGGATATATAGGGCTTGTACGTTCATCAAGAACCCTAGGTACCCAGAGCCAATAAATGAGCTGCACCCTGCAGATGGTTTTCATTCTATACTGGGTATACAGCAATTCATTTGCTGAAATATGAAGAGTGAAAAATAGGTATCAAGAAAACCTTTGCATTTCCAAAATGGGCTCAAGATAAGGTTTTGAGGAGCAGTGGTTATTTGCACATCTCTGAATACCGGGGTGCCCATACTAGCATGTGAATTGCAGGGCATTTCTCAAATAGACGTCTTTTTTACACACTCTCTTATATTTGGAAGGAAAAAATGTAGAGAAAGATAATGCGTAATAACACTTGTTTTGCTATTCTATGTTCCCCGAAGTCTCCCGATAAAAATGATACCTCACTTGTGTGGGTAGGCCTAGCGCCCGCGGCAGGAAATGCCCCAAAACACAACGTGGACACATCACATTTTTTCATAGAAAACAGTGCCTACCTGTGGATTTTGGCCTCTAGCTCAGCCGGCACCTGGGGAAACCTAGCAAACCAGCGCATTTATGAAAACTAGAAACCCAGGGGAATCCAAGATGGGGTGACTTGTGGGGCTCTGACCAGGTTCTGTTACCCAGAATCCTTTGTAAACATAAAAATCTGGCCAAAAAAACACTTTTTCCTCTAATTTCGGTGACAGAAAGTTCTGGAATCTGAGAGGAGCCACAAATTTCCTTCCACCCAGCATTCCCCCAAATCTCCCGATAAAAATGGTACCTCACTTGTGTGGGTAGGCCTGGTGCCCGCAACAGGAATAGATCACACACCGGTCAATGTTGGTCCTTACATGAGGCAGCTGTTGACCCTGGGGTGATCCATTCCTGACGCAGGCACTAGGTGTAGGCACTCAAGTGGGGTAGTGTTTTTATCAGGACAGGTGAGGAATCACTGGGTGGTAGGAATTTTGTGGATCCCAGCATATTCCTGTAGTTTGTGTGACAGAAATGCGAGAAAAATTGAGTTTTTAATCAACATTTCAGCTTTGCAGGGTATTCTGGGTAAGAAAACTTTGGGAAATCCACACAAGTCACACCTCGGTGGACTCCCCCGAATGTCTAGTTTCCAGATATGTTTGGGTTTAGTGTGTTTCTCTATATGGCCACCGAACCCAGGACCAAAAACACAGGTGCCTGCCTTACAAAACCAGTTTGTTTTGCGATAGAAAATTTGGATGTCTCCACAATACGTCACAGTCTTTTAGCACCTCCTGCGCCCAGTCCAACAATCATTATTGGTGCTCCCACTCCCTCCTCCTCGGATTCCCTCATTTCCACCCAGCAAAAGTGCCCTTCATCTCTCCATAGCCGCCCTCCACCCCGCACATACATTTCATTTGTATTATAGAGCAGGTAATGGCTGACTTTACTAATGTACTCAGCTATTTACATAAAATACAGATTTGCTCTTTGCAGTAGGCATATAAACCTTCTGCGCTTCTTTATGGCACTAAAACTGCCACTAGACAAGTCTGACCCTTTTGTAGCATAAACATAATCACAATACTTACTTGACTTTTTTATTGCTGCCTAAAAGCTACAGTTGAAAAGCGTCAGTTGAAGTATGTGCATTGCTTTGAAGACGCAAGCTGCAACTGCAAGACAACTGGTGGCAAATCTATATATATATATATGTATATATATATATCTATATGCAAAAAACAAAGGAGAACTCTGGGAAGTTCCCAATTTTAGGTGGAGAGCTGCTCTAGTAAGGAGCACCCTGCAACACCAGCGACACTCTAGATTTGCTCACCTCAAATGTCTGCTTATCTAGCAAAGTCTTTAAGCATAGGATTAGCACAGTGCTATCCTCGCCGAGCTAGATAGTGAAAGGGTTTTGGTTTGACTTATACTGGGTGCTCCCTTGTATCTGGACAAAGCTATACTCCTCTGAAGAGCTCTAATGAGAGCGAAACACGTGTCAGGGGTTGCTTTACTCATTCCAGGTTGGCTTGGGCGGTATTTGACCAGTCCAAAGCTGTAATACTGTGCCTGGAGTGGTAAATGGCTTTTGTCGTTTTACAGCTCGTCAAGGATGACACTATGTCAATCCTATGCTTAAAGATTTTGCTGTACAAATGGCAAAAGACTTTGGGCCTGATTACAACCTTGGAGGAAGTGTTAATCCATCCCAAAAGTGACGGTAAAGTGACGGATATACCACCAGCCGTATTACGAGTCCATTATATCCTATGGAACTCGTAATACGGCTGGTGGTATATCCGTCACATTTGGGACGGATTAACACCTCCTCCAAAGTTGTAATCAGGCCCTTTGTCACTATCTAGCTCGGCGAGGATAGCACTGTGCTAATCCTATGCTTAAAGACTTTGCTAGATAAGCAGACTTTTGAGGTGAGCAAATCTAGAGTGTCGCTGGTGTTGCAGGGTGCTCCTTACTAGAGCAGCTCTCCACCTAAAATTGGGAACTTCCCAGAGTTCTCCTTAGTTTTTTGCATAATTTATGCGTCGCTCTATCCCTGAAAGGGTTTTGGTTTGATATATATATATATATATATATATATATATATATATATACATATATATATATATATATAAATATATATATATATATATATATATAGATCTAGCTCTCTATATATAGAGATAGATCTCTCTCTCTCTCTCTCTCTCTCTATATATATATATATATATATATATATATACATATATACATATATCTATAGATCTATCTATAGATATATCCATGTAGATAGATATATCTACATAGATATATCTATATAGATCTATATAGATATATATAGATATATATATATTTTTTGTTGTTGTATGGTTTCCTTGGGGGCGGGAAACCCTACAACAACAAAAAAAAAATATTGCCCCCACAGGGGGTCGCCCTGCCCATGGGCTACCCCCTGTCCATTTATTTTCTTTTTGTTTGTTTAAAAAAAAAAAAAAAATTAGCCCCTGGGGGGGGGCGCGATCGCGCCCAGCCCCAGGGGGCACCTACCTTTTTTTTTTTAAATATGCCCCCTGGGGGTTGGCCCGTTTTCCGAGGGGGTCGACCCCCCCAAGTGAAATCCCTGGTGTCTAGTGGTGTTTCCTGCGATCGGGGCCAGAAAACACTTTCAGAAGGCCTCGTAAGAAAGGGGCTGCTTCCTGCTCCGTTGAGGAAATCAACATTGTTACGTCAGCAACATCACAAAGGGGCGGGTGGGGGGGGAGATACGGAAGAGCTTCGTGTCTCCCTGGGACCAAAATAAAAAATAAAAAATCCTCGGCCACTGGTCGTGACCCGCACCAGGGAGGTAGTGCGGGCGTCGGCCACTGGCCGACGCCCGCATTGAAGGAGTTAAGGAACAACAACTGACAAACAGTAAATGCATTTTCTCAAACCAATGCTCCAGTAGTTGATTTACTTTCCTGATGGTATTAAATGGATGACGGAAACTTGTCAGCAGTGATTGGAGTTAGATATTAACTTTTGCATAAGTATAAAATATTACACAGTTTTTTTTTTAATTGCCTTGAATTTTATGTTGTCTTAATGAAGGCAACATTGCTTCTAGCAGCATTTGTTCAATTCACATCTATTAGAGACAGAAATATATGAGTTCTGCGGTGGCAGATATACTGAGTCATCCTGCAGTCACAAACTGGGATTTGCAAAATCACAGGGCTGAGGCCACAAAATGGCCTATTGAGCTAGTCTAAACCCATTTTGCTATTCAGTAAAAGGCTATCGAATCACAAAATGGATTTAGACATATATACCCAGTTACAATTTGGACGGAGAGTGTTTGGGGAGTCCTTTCCGAATTGCAGTTTGTTACTGTTGGACTTGGCATCATTGGCATGGTCTCCTCTAACGTTTTGCCTCTCCTTCCCAGGTTGCTTCTGTTTGCTGAACTCTGCTTTTGCTGTTTTTGTTTGCTTTGGAACCTTTACTGCTGCTGACCAGTGTTAAAGTGTAAGTGTTCCCTGTATAAAGTATGTGTGTACATTGGCTTATCCATGATTGGCAGATTTGATTTACTAGTAAGTCCCTTGGAAAGTACACTAGAGTTACCCAGGGCCTGTAAATCAAATGCTACTAGTGGGCCTGCAGCTCTGGTTGTGCCACCTACATTAGTAGCCCTGTAAATATGGCTCAGACATGCCACTGCAGTGTCTGTGTGTGCAGTTTTAAACTACCAATTTGACTTTGCAAGTGTACCCACTTGCCAGGCCTACATCTTCCCTTTTTATACATATAAGGCACCCCTAAGGTAGGCCCTAGGTAGCCCCATGGGCAGGGTGCAGAGTATGTTAAAGGCGGGACATGTAATTATGTGCTTTACATGTCCTAACAGTGAAATACTACCACATTTGTTTTTCACTGTTGCAAGGCCTATCTCTTTCAAAGGTTGACATGGTGGCTGCCTTTAAATAGTATTAAAGTGCAGATTTCCTTTGGGAGCAGATAGAAATCTGGAGCTTAGGGTCTCTGAACTCACAATTTAATAATACATCTATTAGTGAAGTTGGTTTTTAGACTGTGTGTTTGAAAATGCCACTTTTAGAAAGTAGGCATGTTCTTGCTTAAACCATTCTGTGACTCTGGCTGTTTGTGGATTCCATGTCTGGGTCAGTTTGACAATTGGGCTGTTTGCACCTCTCCTCTAGACAGTGACAAAAAAAGAGCTGAGGTGTAGCCTCCATATCCTGATGAGCCATCTGGGCTGAGGGGAGGGGAGTAGTGGTCACTTACACCTGAAGGGGCTGTGCCTGCCCTCATACAATGCAGTCTTCGATCCCCTAGTGTGTGTCTGGAACCTGGCCTGGGCAAGGCAGGATCTTAAAACAACAGAGACTTCTCTTTGAAGTAGGCCAACTTCAAAGGCAGAAAGGGGTATAAGAAGAGCACCCAAACCCCCTGAAAATTAGATTACTTCTGGAACCAAGAGGAACCTTTTCCATCGAGAAGAGCTGGAGAAGCTGGAGGAGGAGTACTGCCCCTTTGCCTGTTACTGTGCTTTGCAGGGCCTGCAGTAGCTTCTTCTGCCTGAGAGAGGACAAAAACTGACTTTTATGTGACTCCCACTGGTGAAGAATCTCCAAGGGCTTGAACTGAGTTTGCCTCTTGTTGATGAAGTCTCAGGGACATCAAGGACTTCTCTCTGCCAGCACCTAGACTTTCTGCTGAGTGTCCTGCTCTGTCAAGTGGTGCCCTAACCTATCTCTGGGCCCTTGAAAGGTGAATCTGGTGGAAAAGTACAGAAATCCATGCAAAGACCACCGCACGGGCAAACTTTCGACACACCACCCACCTCGCGGCTGATAAAAGATGTGTCGCCGGCCTTACGGCTACAATTGATGATCCACCTGCTTGGCGGCTGAGAGATCGATGCAATGCAGCTGGACAAACTATGCACAACACCCGCAGTGGCTGCTGTTAATGACGCAAGCACCCACGCAGCACAGTTTCTTGACACCGTGCAACCAGATTTCAATGCAACATCCCTGGGTGCGGAAAATCAAGGCAAAGCCTGCCCGGACCCGAGGTGCCCGTCCGGATCGACACATCGCTCTCTTGAGGGAGAAGAAACAGCACACACCGACCCAAACGGCAGAGGAGCGACGCACTTTGTCGCTTGCGGGTGAGAAATCGACACATTGCTGGCCTTTCACCAGTGTGGCTTTATTGTGCCCCTTGCCAGGTACTTTTGTAAAATAACAGCATTCTCACTGTTTTCTAAGGATTAAGACTTATTATTTTTAAAATTCATAACTTGACTTGTGTGTGTCAGATTTTTGTAATTTTGGTCTTGTTGTGTTTAGATAAATATTGCCTATTTGTCTAAACCTGTGTTGTGTCATTTTGTAGTGTTTTCACTGGGTTACTGTGTGTGTTGGTACAAATACTTTACACATTGCTTTTGAAGTTCAGCCTGCCTGCTCGTGCCAAGCTACAAAGGGGTGAGCGGTGTTTACCTGAGGGTGACTCCCCTTTATCCTGACTATAGTCCTTGCTTAGACAGGAGGTAACCTGACTGCCAATCAAAGACCCCATTTCTAACAGTCATTAAATGTATGTGCTTTTTTACCACAATTTGGGTCACAAAGCGTTGAAAAATTGCAAGTGGTAAACCATTTTGCAACAGGGAAGGGATCCCGTTGGGACTGCTTTCCCTTTTGTGGGAGTTAGTATAATTTTGTTAGGGTGTAGACGGTGGTCTCTGCCAGTATTTAAATGAAATTTAAAAAAAGTAAACAAGTAAACATTTTTTAACACAGCCCCAGAGGTGGAGTACAGGGAAAGTAAAATAGTTTACCAAACTTGAAAAAATCGTAATAATATGTTCTAGGATATTTTATTTATATTTATTTTAAGTTTACGGCAGAATAACACATTGTTACAGTGCTTTTAACTTATTTTTACCATAAACCGTAACTACCTTAGAACTAAAGTAAATTAGAACTATTTTTTTGAAGTTTAAATAATAAAAAATGCCACATGAAGTCAAAAATTTACGTTCGCATCATGTATTAGAAAGTGATGTATAGAATTAATGAAAAGTAACTTAATTATATTTTTTATATACATTAATGTAAAGAGGCAGTAAAATATTTTAAATAAAATAGGCAATATTTTATTTTTAGATTATTGAATATTAAATTACATTTATCTATATTTTTTATTATTTTAAATAATTTATGTAACATTACTTACTATGGAATCCCGACCTCCATTATTTTCTGTGTGATGGTATTTCGGTACCATAGGTTGGCCATGTATGGTGCTAGACTTGCTCCAGCTCTGAAATGAATTACAATTTCTACTGTTTGGGTCATTTTTAGCTGCAGTAACTTTAGAAGTGCATTTTGTGTATAGCAGTGGTCTTACTCTTTTGTTGGTTGGGTGCATGTCTTTCTCTAACTCCATCCCCACCCTACTTAAACCCCTTATTCCTACTCCCTAAAGTCATTCCATTTAGTAGTATGTATGCCCTTTCTTCCAGCCACTCTCCTGGTCTTTCTAGCATTTACTGCCAAGTAGTAAACTTACTTATTTGAGGATTTACACCTTTTGGTTTGTGAATTGCATTTTGGAGAGAGCAAGTAGTATTACTGTACCACTGCTTTATGTACTGCAAAATGCAATTTGTGAATCTGGCCCAATGTGCATATCATTACAATCATTACATTGTTTTCAGGTATGAAACAATATTTATATAGCACACATAGAGGAGCATCTTGTAGGAGACGATACAAGAGTGTTTGTTTAAAATGTTCTACTTTAAGATATGACGTATGTATCAATTTCAGGACGATGCCCTATACATCAATGTCAGTGAACTTTGGCATTAAGATGAAACGATGAATTGTATAAAAGATCACAAACAAGTCCAAAAGCACCAGAGCACCAACTCTTTATTTATCCACAGTCAAGCGTAGATTATCGAGCACAGAAACAACAACACATTTGGGGGCATATTTATACTCCGTTTGCGCCGAATGTGCATAAAAAATTTTGACGCACAATCAGCGCAAACGTTGCCCCATATTTAAACCCTGACGCCCGAGTCCGCGCAAGGGAAAAATCCGCAATGTGCGCCATTTTCTGGATGCGGCAACCCGGCCTGCGTTAATGATATGCAGGGTAGGCGTTCCCGTCCAAAAAACGCCGCACACAGCCGTGCGCCGTATTTATGCTTCTGGGCAAAAATGACTGTCGGCCGGGAGGCGGCACAAAAAAATGACGCAAATATACATTTTCATAAATGTTTCTCCTATTTTGCCATGAAATTATAATTTTCATATCATAATTTTTGACTCTGCATCCTGTGCACTCCTGTACGTGAAAAAATGATGACGCCCATGCTGTATGCGTGGAAATTTGACGCAACATGGACAATATGGTGGACATGTCATGTACCTTATTAATTTATTAATTTTCATATCATATTTTTTGACTCTGCATTCTGTGCACTCCTGTACGTGAAAACATTATGACGCCCATGCTGTATGCGTGGAAATTTGACGCAACATGGACAATATGGTGGACATGTCATGTACCTTATTAATTTATTAATTCTACACTAGAACTGTAAACTCAGCCTCACAATAATGTAAGGGAACAATAAAGAAAATAATTTTGACTCTGCATTATGTGCAATGTTATGCGTCAAAAAATATGACGCACAATGTGTATGCGTGAAAATATGATGCATAACGGGAAAAATTAAACGGCGGCCATTTTATGCAGGAAGTGATGTAATAGGATATCCTGTTTACAAAATCTGTACTGGGAGTTAACTTTCACTTTCACTTTGCAGTCTCAGATTTATCAAGACTGTGTGGTTGTGTGAAAAGTGTAGTCCTGTGTTTAACTGCTTTTGTGTCCTGTGTACCTTGTATTTTGTCTTTTTGTGATCCTACTCTTGTTGTCTAATATTGTCTCAGTCTGTTTAGTGTACTTTTGTCCAATCCTGTATTTGTTTGTATTGTCTGTGGGAGTCTGTTCTGGGTAGTTTAACTTTGGGGTTAGTTGGGCTATTTTTCTTAACTTTTCTTTTTCCTTCACTACTCTACCTTTCCCCATTTCCCACTTTTACTTGTTTATCTCTTTTTTCTCCTTTAAATTAGTTAATATGTCAGGTAGGCCTCGGCTTGGCAGGATGGGTGAGGAGGAATTGGGGGGATTCATTTGGCTCGTTTGCCATTTCCTCCCACTCATGCTGGAGGCTGGGGGCCGTGTGATACAGGGGTATCACACGGAGGCACGTAAAGTCCGGTGGGGGAAGGTGCGCCATCACCTGGTCCGGGTGTATGGGAGCATGAGGAATGAGCATCAACTAAAGCACCGCTGGTCTGATCTCATATCCAGGGAGCAGGACCTGCTGGACCACCTGGGAATCAGGATTGGTGGCCATGTTGGTGAGTACAAATCAATTACATGTGAATAAAAGAAATCTGTGAGGGGACATGTGATGATTGTTAGCCAATCTGCTAGATAAGTAGCTGACTGTGTGTAATGCTAGGGAAACCTAGGCCCATATTTATACTTTGTTAGCACCGAATTTGCGCCGCTTTTTGACGCAAAAACAGCGCAAACTTATGAAATACAATTGTATTTTGCAAGTTTGTGCCGTTTCTGCGTCAAAAAATGACGCAAATGCGGCGCCAAAAAAGTATAAATATGGGCCCTAATGTGTATTTGTTGCACAATGTGTAGGAAGACCAATGCTAGCAGTCAGATGGCTCATGTTTTCAACACATACCGGATGCCTGTAGCTGTATGTAATGTAGTGTTGCCTTTGTGTCAGACAAGCAACACGTTAATGCCTCTATTTGAACTCTACAGGTCATATTGGCCAGTGAGAAAGTCATGTAGAAACAACATACCTACATATGTTGACGCCATAGCTAGACAGAAAATTGTAAACCCATGATGATGCTATAAATGTGTGGTGCCTTCACGTCACATGAAGTTAGCTATGTTGTCCACACATATGTCACATGTGTGTCTGGTTGCTGTGTTTTGAAAATGTCCACCTAGCCTGTTTGAATGTGAGGGGTCATGCAGTCCTCAAGTAACCAGCTTTTGGATGTCTCTCTGGGATGCACATGATGAGATGTATGCAAGCCATTTTTGTTGGGGCATACTAATGGAGGGGTATCTTTGACAACACCTGACTGTCCTGGCCACTGCATGTGTGTAGTAGGGTGTGTAACTGTAGCAGGAGACTCATCCAATGTTAATGTTGAATAAACATTCATCCATGCAGTATGAGCATGTGGTAAAGTGTATCATTACCATGTCATATTAACACAGTGTCATAGTAACTGCAATTATTTGTCAGTGCACCGAGTCTGAGTATATTCTTCCTTTCATGCTTTACAGGTGGACCAGCACCGTACACCGTGGGAGAGTTGGCACATTTTGAGGACCCCGATACCTACAGTGAGTGTGGCCTGAGGGCTATATTTATTGTTTGCTAGTGATGCATGATGGACTACTGTGTGTTCAACAGAATTCATGATTTGTTGCACTGGCCGTTCATTGGCGTTGTTGCTTTAGTGGGATTTCAAATATCACTTCTGTTTCTGTAGACCAATACTTAGCCATCTCTCAGATTTAGGGGCTGTAGGTCATTCCAGTTGGGCCACTATGGGGAATGGGATGAGTCATGTGGAATACACTGGTTAATGTAAGAGTTGCTCTGGGACTTGGCTTGAACTGAGTCTGCATATCAGACTGACATTCTCCCAGGTAGCTTTGGCAAATGGCTTGTATGAAATGTGCAGCTTCCTAGTTGAGGATGCACTGTGTACACTGTCGGTTGGATCTTCCGGGGGCATGTACTTCCACTAGTTGAACTAGAAGTGTGTGTGACTAGAGTGCAATGGCCTAGGTGTTCAGTCGACTCATGATCATGGGTGTTCTTGCTCCTCTGTGTGTGTTGTAAAACATGCCTCAATGATAGTATGTGATGTTGGCCTGAGTCAGAGCATTTTGACATGTGTGGACCTTGGATATGACAATGTTTGGCTGACTCCAACGTGTTGCTAGCCCTTCATTGGTGTTGTGTGTGAAGGCACATACCTGTTGACCTTTCTATACACTCCTGGGTGTGCATTGAACCTGGGATTGTTGGTTGTTCTTCCCACCCCACCCTCAAAGACTGCCATGTGATTGGGGATAGGGTACCTAGGTTTGTAGTAACCAGTATGTTACACGTACTTGTGACCTTTTGCAACTTTGTTTGGAACCTAGGGCCAGATGTAGCAAACAGTTTTCAAGTTGCAAAGGGGAAATATCGCCCTTTGCGAGTGGCAAACATCTGTTTGCTATGCAGAAATGCATTTTGTGAGTCGGAACCGACTCGCAAAATGCATTTCCGACTCGCAAATAGGAAGGGGTGTTCCCTTCCTAATTGCGACTCGCAGTGGTATGCAATTTCATTTGCGACCGAGTACGTGGTTGCAAAGGGAGTGGCAGTTACCATCCACTTGAAGTGGATGGTAACCCACTCGCAAACTGGAAGGGGCCCCCATAGGACCCCTTCCCCTTTGTGAGTGGACCCAAAAATATTTTGGCAGAGCAGGCAGTGGTCCAAGGGACCTCTACCTGCCCTGAAAAAAAACGAAAATAAAATGTTTTGGTTTATTTTTCTAAGTGCAGCTCGTTTTCCTTTAAGGAAAACGGGCTACACTTGGGGAAAAAAAAGACCTGCTTTATTTAAAAGCAGTCACGGACATGGAGGTCTGCTGTTCCCAGAAGGCCTCCATCCCCGTGAGTGCCCATAGTCGCTAAGGGGGCGCAAATTGGGACCCACCTCATTGATATTAATGAGGTGGGTCTTTGCGACCCCATAGCGACTCGCAGACGGTGTCGGAGACACCGTTCTGCATAGCAAATTGAAAGTCGCAAATTTCCGTCTTCCTACATCTGGCCCCTAGTGTACACATTTGGTTATGGCCCATGGGTTCAATATTAGCAAACCACAACTTACAAATGGCATTGAGTGAGGGTTGTGATAGTTATCACATAGAGTGACATATGTAGTGAAGTCAGTATGCGGAAGAGGTTCAGCCATAATGTCAGATGCATTAGGCATTATTTGGATGAGTAGTTTAGGCTGATGTCATCCATCATGTAGAGACATGGATATGCTAGGTGTGAGATGCCCTTATGTATGCAGGCTTCACATGTACTTCCTCTGAGACTTTAAGTGAACTATGTTGTGACAATTGCTGCAACAAATACATTACAAGTAATGTACAAATAACCCATTGTGCTACTCCACCCAATGCAATTCCAAAGGTAAATATTTGCCATTTCTCTTCACAGCTGCAAACATGAGTGCCGCAGATAGACACCAATTTGAGAGGCGTGCCATGCGATACAGCCACATCCTGCAGGTGCAGTCGGGGTACCGGAGGATGGCCCGCAAATATCAATCAGATCGGGCCTCCGGGGCATGGTGGGCCTCACCACAGGGTGGGCCTACATTGCCCACAACAGCCACCAACACCACATCCACCAGGTCTCCCCAAGTGGCCCCAGCAACGTCGGGCACAGTTGACCCTGGCTCCTCATCCAGACCTGGACCCAGCCATGTTCAACAACCAGGACAGTCCAGTGGGCATTCAACTGCTGGCACAAGGTCCACCTCGGCCGGCACACAGACAGCATCAGCCCCTCCTGTGGACCCAGCCGCATTCCTGGCATTGAGCCGTAAATTGGACAAGGTGTTTAATCAGGTGGACAAGCTGAGCCAGGATGTGGCGTATATAAAAAAAAGGGTTCGCTCCATCAGGCGGACCCTACGGAGGGCCAACCTCTAGGACATTTGCCATGTTTTACTTTTACCCCTCCCCTCTCTCCTCTTCCTATTTTGTACTGATAGTTGGGTTTTGGGGATTAGTATTAGGTTAGTATAGGTAATTAGCTTAGTTAGTGTTAGGGAAGAGGGGTGGGGGTCCTTATTCTTTCTATCTTTATTTTTTGGGTGGGTGGGACTCACTGTTGGGATTCCTGTTTCTTTAAAAAAAAAATACAAAAACCTAAAAAACAAACAAAAAACAAAAAAAACAAAAAAATATATGCTTGTTTAGGATAGTATAGTACGTGTGTAGGTTAGTAAGTGTTGTCCTGCATGTGTCCTGTCTCATAATGGTGGGTGGGGGGTTAATGTTTAGATCGTTTCGTTATATGTGTAGAGTAAGTTTAGCTTAGGTTAGTTAGGGACAGTTGTTGGTTAGTAGTAGTCAGGTTAGATCAGTGTAGGTATTACTTTTCCCTTAGTTGCCTCTTGTGTGAATAAATAGTAATAAATATATAGTTAACCCTTTACATGATGCGTTAGGTGCTACTTTATCATGGCCTTGACATCAGTGTAGGTGAATGTTTTTGTATGACATTAGTGTCCTATGCTAGCCATCCCCAAAAAATGGAGGTTTAACATGCCAGCTACCCCTGTGATCACTTGGTAAGTATCCACCATTTGGGAGTCCCACCATTGGTAGTTTGCATTGATCACCAAGGTTTTGTTTTGGTGAGTATGTATTCTACTTCACAAAGTGTGCTTCCAGACTTGTTATTGTGGGAAATTTCATAGGTCGGACTGCAGTGTGATGTTCAGGGAGATCTTTGTAGATGAGGTGTTCTTAACACTCTTGTCTTGTTGCCTTCATTGCTGACCTACATCATGTGTGTACTAATTCTGCATGACTTTCCTTCATGGAAGTATACTCAGAAAGGGTGATTGATGCAGTGTTATTTGTTTATGTTTGCTTACATTTTGCAGCATAATTTCATGTTTTAGTATTGCATGGTGCCTACATATCTCAGCCACCATTAGTTGACTAGAATTGCTATAGATGGTGCATCATTCTGTCCAAAACACCATGATTGTGTGTGGTTAGTCCCTTCATCAGTTATTCTCCTCAGTAGGGTAAGGCTATGATGCAATCCTGGCCATTGCACAGATGTATCAGACTACATGATGTCAGGACAGTTGTATTGACATGCTACATGGTTGCCACACAGGCACTTTGGAGTTATGTACTGCACAGTTGAAGTGTGAAATAACACAGAGACATATTAGGTGTGCAAGTGCTATTTATTTATAGGTGCTGTAGTGCAAAATGTCCATTGTCCATGATTGCTGGGTCCGTTCTGGTGCATTCTTACATAGTGATCCTACAGAAGGGGTGTGGATGATGCTCCTGACTTGCTGGGGTGATGTCACAGACAGTGCAGAGGGACAGGAATTGGCAAATAGTAGGAGAGAGACATTCACTGGCAATGCTGACAAGTCATACAGTGGATTGCAGAACAGTCATTGAGTGTAGTTGTAGTGAGACTGGCATTTGTCAAAACGTAGGACCTTGGTCAAAGTAGGCCATGGTGCAGGGACTAGTGCTTCCGGGTACTCTTCTGTGTGAATGTGATCTGTTCCATGTCTTCTTCTTCTGATGTGTGTGTTGCCTGGTTTGTCCTTGTTGTTGTTGGTTGTGAAGGGGCAACACACACCTCAGTGTTAGAAGACGTGGATGCAGACATCCCGGGGGCTGCTCCCTGTGGAGTTATTAAGGGCAGTACTGCAGCAAGGAGGGCCTGCTGGTTTTTGAGAATGGCAGCCACATCACAATGGTAGGCAGCCAGGTCGGCCCTGAGGGGTTCAATGTTGCATTCGTGCACACGTTGACTGGATTGCAGTTGTAGGTGTTGTGTCAACTGGATGACAGCTGTGCTGATTTCCTTCAGTGTTTTGGCAAGTTCCTGCAAGAGAGATGTTCGGGCTTCCGTAGCAGCTGCCTGATCTGCAAATGACGTCATGCACGAACGCACCCCCTCAAGGCTGGCTGCCATGTTTTGCATCCCCACCCGCACCTCCTTGGCCAGCTCCCGCTGGACACCAACTACAGTTCTTTCAAAGCTGGTGCCAGTGTCGTCAGAGTCCTCAGCTGTGTTGGAGCTGGCAGGTCTCACAATTGGGGTGGTGGGTGGTTCTTCGGGGATGGCTGCTTCTTCTGTGCTCCTCCTTGTGACTGAAGGTGGGGTCTGGAGGCTTTCAAGGACCTTTTGGATGGTCTCCTGGGACATATTTATGGGCTCGTCATCCATGTCATCAGGGAAATCAGGGATAGGCATATCTGCAGGAGATCCATGTTGCTCTGCAATGAAAGAGGGTACAATTAGTGTGTCTGTGTTGTGACAATTTTGCCATAAGATGCAAGCCTTTGGATGACTTAACTTTGTGCTCTGGTTTGGTATTGGTATCTGCTGTCCTTCATATGGGCATTGTTATAGGCCTATGGCCCACCTGTGTGTCACATGCATGATATTGAGTTATCAGGCTTGTCTGCCTAATTGCCTCTAGGTGTTGCTTTGTCCAAATTTGGGAATAGCCATCTTTTTGTCCTACTCGTCCCTCCATGTGTATCTATTCTTATGGAGAGACATTTTGTCGCGTGGGCTCTCATTATCCTACATGAGATTACTGGATTTCTAGGCAGCAGGAGAGCTAATGGTGTGGGGGACTGAGTCTGACCCACTTGTAAATAACTCTGTCACCCTAATTCTTTCTTTTTGCTCTGGCTAAGTAGCAGTGCCTCATGTCTTCCATGGCAAAGAAATGATTAGACAGCCGAGCGCATGACATCTTTGGAACTTCTCTGGGAAGTCGTGGTCACTCAGATCCAAACCAATTCTCTCTTTTCCAATATGATCTCATATACAAATGACAAAGACCATATTGGTTTTATATGATGATTTCATAAAACAACTGACTTTTAGATAATTAGGTGTGAGCCACAATAACCCAAACAATACAACATGGTAGAATTTAAATAGTCACCAGGAGTATAAAACATTTGAACAAAGCTATCATGGTGCCTAACTGTTTCTACTCTCCCTCTGCTTGTTCTATTTAGAGCACAGCATGTTTAGCTTGGAGCTTGCCTGTCTGAATCACTGGGGAGACATCAGCCCTCATATCTGAACTATGGCCTGTGATCTGGTTCAGCATCTGCAGCAAGGCGGGCAGCGTCTAGTTGTGGTTCACTGTTCGGAAACTCCCTCTTGCGTGTATTGGGACAAGGAAGTGATTTTATAACTAACATGTCATCGTGATGACAAAGTGTCCCTACGCAGGAACGCCAAATCTGAACTCCTACCACGTCTATCGGCAATGTACCAGACTGTATCCTTGACTGGAGCACAGAGTGAATATGTTCTGGAGAACTGCAGTGCTGAAGTAGGCAAAACAGTCTGATATGACTAAAAAACAACACCGTAGAACTGGCTATTTACAAAATTACTGATACGAAGCCTAATGAATAGCATTTAGTGCAAAGTGCACAGAGGCTCTAAGCTGTTAGCAAATGAGTAAAAGTACATTCAGGGCAAGGTGCACAAAGGCCTAAAGCCTGAAGCTAATGCGCAAAGTATACGTAAAACTTACCACACTACACTTTGACTGGCTGTGGGTGTTGTGAATGCCCTGGCAGCACACTTGCCTCTCAGGACCTGCCCCAAACACTTTTTATTCACATTGACCTAAATGTACATGTTTTGTGGCATATCCTATGCATGGCAATGTTAGGATGTGGTATGGATGTACACATTGTTGATGTTTCGAGATGATGTTGGGTAATGTGTGTTTAATTGTATTGCCCTGTTTATCGTATCAAGGTCCTATTTGGTTCTCAGACTGTTCAGGTGTGTTTCAGTGACCAGTTGTATGTGTCCCCTCCTCAATGTTGTTGTCTGAGCAGTATTACATTAGTGATGTTGCCTTGTTAGCCAGGCACGTGAGGGACCCTGACGTATGCAGCATGTGTGTGTCCTTAGTGCTGTGTGGCTCCTATTGCTATTTAATTTGGCTGATGTATGTGTCAAGTATGGACATTGGCATTTGAGTGTACTGGTGCCTTTGTCTTATTTCTATAAATAGTTGCAGATGTCATCCTCACCCCCTAATTTAGGTATGTATGTTCCATGGGGAGGTTCCTGCCATTTGCTACTATAGCTGCACAGAGATCAGAGGTGTTATTGTCAACTGTTGTCGCAGTTACATTGCAGTTGTTGTTTTGGCTACTGGATTACAGATGGGGACCTAGTTTATGTAGGATACATTTTGACTGACGAGTGCCTGGATCTAAGTTTGACGTAGTGGCCTTCCCACCTGTCGCTGCCTTCCCTTAGCTCCATTGTTGTGATTACAGGATGGCCCCATGGGACTGTTGTTGGTGCTGTATATTGTCGTGCCCCAGCTTCAGTCTGTGCTGGCCATGCCCCCCTGCCGTGCCCCTTTACCCATGCCACTTCATATATATGCTGAATTACATGCATTGTGTAGTAGGTATTCCCCCCCCCGGTTGCAGTTATCATTATTGTATTATGATTCCCCATGCAACTTACCCTGCATGTGTATTGTGTCGTGGTAGTCTGCGCTGTCCTGTCCTTGAATCCCTGTGACGATCTCCTCAGGGATGACGGCTGCGACCATCTCCTCCATGTGGTCCAGGGCCTCCTGGTGTGCTGGACTCCCCCCTCCAGTCTGAAGTGCTGCCTTCCTGTTCCTGGCCATTTTTTCTTTTGTCCTACGTTTGCAGTCATGCCAGCGTTTCTTACACTCGGTGACTGTTCTGCGTTCTTCAGCCACACTGTTGATCTTGTCCACAATTTGTTTCCATATGGCCTCTCTCCTACTGATAGGCAATTTAGAGGTGATGAACAATTGGTGCTGGTGTTCCGTCACCTATTTAACCAGGATTTCCTGCTCCTCTGCACTGAAGCGACACTTTCTTTTTTTTCTGAACATGTCCTGGTTCCGGTATGGATCATCCTGGCTGGTTCCTGGTCTGCTGTCATCTTCCTAGGGTCTGTTGTGGCATCTGGGATCCATTTTGGCTCTCCTCTGCTGAAAGGGCAGTTTCCGCGGGTAAATTTGACGCAATTGCGTCAAAATAAACAGCGCTTTCCAGGTTGCGCTGTCGAAAATCGACCCACAGTCATTTGCGTCGCGTTAACGTTGGTTTCCTTTACGACTTGACGCCGCTGTGTGCGTCACGAAATAATGACTCCCACCTGTTTGTTGCGCCGCCGAGCGTCGAAGTATAAATTTGACACCCGCATGGCGCATCGAAATGGCGTTAGCCGGCGCTTTTTTTTTTTACGCAAAACTGCGTTAGCGCAGTTTTGCGTCAAAAAGTATAAATATGGCCCTTGATGCTTTTGCCTTACCTTAAACCTGTTTGATCACTAGTTACATTGGAATTAGATTTAACATAGCCTTAAAGCTGGGCAAAAACAGATTTCTGCAAATTCATACTAAGATTAACGAATAATTTGATGTAGTGGTAATTTCACAAATTAAAATCAGGTTTTTGAAGTGGCTTCTTTACAGGAAACATCCACAAGGAAAAACACTGATTCTAAACATTTGTTAACAATCTAAATAAAACCATTTGAAAAACAAACAATCAGTTTTATTATCCAACTCACTGAACAAATGTCAGCCAGTGGCCAGGCGACCTACATGACGTTCATATTTTGAAACTTTCATTTGATGTTGAGGTCTGTGATATCATAATATTTTCTTTCACAACTTCTGAGTGAACTCCTAATATTTTACTATCAAACAAGAAAGGATGCAAGATTGTCAGATAACTCATCAGAAAGGATACTTCAGAATTTGCTACTGGCGGAAACTGAAGGTCTTGAAAATATTAAATAAAATCCTTGAATGTATTGTGGGATTTGGCAATACGCTTAGCATAATCAGAGATTGTTAAAGCTTTTATGTGATATTGATAATTCCTATCTAAGCATCTAGATTCGGTCTTAAGTAAGGGATAATAAGATTTTTTCCATTTGTGCGTCAGTTGTTGTGCACATAATTTTTGTATGCAAAGTTCAGTCGTACATAAAGGTTTCTACACACTCTTTCTTAATTTCTGTTTAGACAGGCCTATTGGAGGGTTAATTGAATCCAGCAAAGGTTCATAAGAATTATTTAAAATGTATATTGGGTACGATTGATCAGGAAATGTAACCAAATCAAAGTTAATAGCAAACTCAGAAGCTATGTATTTTGGATGACAACGTTTCCAGCTTTCACTCTTAATATACTCATTCTGTGATCTATACCTTGAATGAGATGAAAGTCTGATTACAAATTAAATTGCACAATAGTCAGTCCATATTAAAGGGATAGTAAGTTTTATTTAGTATGCCTTACTTCACCAATAATAGTTGATGCAGGAAGGGGATGTTATAGATGAGCAGTCATGTGAGTAGGCAGTTGAGTAATCAAATTAAAACTATGGACCTCATTATGACTTTAGTGGTCAGCTGACCGACATGCCGGCGATGGCGGTAGTACCGGCGCCAGGCTGGCGGTGAAGACTGCCAAATTATGACCAAGGTGGTGATCACTCTCATATACAGCCAATGAACCGCTTGAACAACCAGTAGGGTCCGGCCACTGACCACGGATGTTGCCATCTTCAGGCTGGCGGAACACCATTCACCGCCCACCATATTACGACATAGCAGACCGCCAGGATTTCCAGGGCGAGGCCACTGCCACGAAAGGCCTGGCGGAAACAACTCACATAAAAGGGGACACTCACCTCCAGGGATACAGAGAAGTCCGCGGTTGCACAGAACTAGAACTGGAAGCCCTGCCAATGCTGTACCACGCAACGGGAGTCCCAGAGCAGCAGCGCCGATGAAGACGACAATGGTGAGTACAGTTGCCTAGCACACAATGGGAGGGAGGGGAGAGTGACACAGTCACACACACAACACACAAGTAAACACATACCACACACGAAGAACAATCCGCTGATGAATCCAACAGCAACATAAGCCACAAGTAAAGAGAGCAAGAAAAAATACTTTTGGTCCAACCACTATATTCCAGTGGCAATAGCGACCATGTGAAACACAGGGAACTACATACATGAAGGGCCATTGGCCAGTCCAAAAATTTAAATGCCATCACACATGGCAATGTGAGAGGCGTGACTTGACTCCTGACAGCCCAAGTGACTCCACTGGGCAGGGACATGGTTGTACAAGGCAGGCGCCTTAGGGGGCGGGAGGGGTTCCTTGGGAGGGGGATCCTTGGATTTGGGTTTGGGAGGGGGCCGGCCTTTGCTCCTCTGTTTAGGGGGCAGATGAGTGGGCTTGGAGCAGGGGGTCGGAGGCTGACCTGTGCCCCGTAGTAGAGCTTTTTCTGCAGGGGGAGGGACATGTGCAACACCAGAGGGGCCATGACAGAACTGGGAGCTGGAGGTCCTTGGCTGGGGGAGCAGAACCTTCCTTTTCTGGACAACACGGGTAGGGCAGGAGGAGGGAGGAGGTCAAGGCGGGCAAGGAAAAGTTTTTTCGGTACAGGAGGGTGGAGTGTATGGGGTGGATGGCTGTTGAGTGTCTGAGTGGGAGCGTTTATGTGTTTTGGGAGGGGGCAGACAGGGTGGGAGAGGACAAACAGGTCGTGTGCATGTATGTTGTGGTAGTGTTTGCAAGTGAGGTGGGTGTGCTACATGTGGATGTGATGATGGTGGTGGTGACTGCGCATGTGGTGAATGGGGTGCTAGTCTGTGTGTCTGATGTTGTGGTGACTGTGGGCAAGGATTGACAGGTGGTAGGATCTGGGACTGAAGAAGCAGTGCTTCCAGGTGTGAGTGCTGATGTGGCTGGGAACAGGTAGTTGGAATGAGGACGGAAGAACCTGGGACACTGGCTGCCATCAAAGAGGAGGCCAGAGCCTGAAAAAATCTCTGTAGAGCAGCCAAGCCACCGTGAATGCCCTCCAGGTAGGCATTGCATTGCTGCATCTGGGATGCCAGCTCCAGCATGGCATTCACTATGGCTGACCGCCCTACAGAGATGGATTTCAGGAGGTCAATAGCCTCCTCAGTGAGGGCAGCAGGGCTGGCTGGGGCAGGGGCTGAGGTGCCTGGGTCAAAGGAGACGCCCACCCTCCTGGGTGAGCGGGCACCGGCAAATCGGTGGGGGGGCAACTGGGAGAGCAGTGCTGATACGGGGGTGGCAGAAGATGATGTAGCTGGGGCAGTCACAGAGGGGTCCGCCACCACCAGGAAGCTTCCATTGGAGGAGAAATTAGAGTCTGTTGTTGGAGCTTCTGTCTCCCCCATGGTGCTTCCCTCGCCCTCCATCCACTGGTCCCCTCGGCATCAGTGGACACTGCCTCCTGGGATGCGTGGGTTACAGCTTCCCCACTCGCCGGTGCCCCTGCTCCTTTGCCAGATGATGCTAATGCACACAGATGAGAAAAGGAGAGAGGGTGTGGGAGAAAGAAAGGGAGCACAGGGACAATTACAGCAATAACATCACATATGGCATACACATCACAATGACTCACTGTAACTAACACTGTGCAGTAACAACCACAATACCAAACCATTGCCTGGAAACAACAGCAGAAATGAACTCAGACAGTACCATCTGCACACCTACTGGGACTCAGTAAGCCATGTCTGCCAAGGCATACCAGATACTTGCCAATACCAAATGTACATACCATTCACCATTGCTAAGCAGGACTCTACAAGATTAGCTGTATGGGCCTATTGGGCCATACACTGACTAGAACCTTGCATCCAAACACCATGACAGGCATTAGGAAAGAATTGCACACAGTGTTACTCACACCCTTGTGGCTGCTGTTCTGCCTTCAAGCACCCATCCAACTCCAGATTGGCCACCTCCAGTATGCGGGCCATTAGGGGGGGTCAGGGTCCGACGACCCGTCATTGGGAGGACGTCCCCAGCTGGGCCTTCACAGTCTTCTGGGTGCAGCATCGTAGGTCCTCCCACCTTTATCTGCAGTGGGTGCTGCACCAGATATGTACCCCTAGGGTCCACACATCCTTGGTGATGGCACGCTATAACCCTTTCTTTTGATGGGCGCTGACCTGCATAGAGAACACAGACATAAGGACACCATGAACTCCACATTACATTCTGTAACAGCAATGGGTTATGTTGTATAGTGGGATTTAGTTAGGTTCTATTTGTGCTTAGCAACGTGTAGAATGCTGAGGTAGAATGTGAGGTGGGGTCAGTTGCTGCTGAGACCTGCCAGGGTTGGATGTGTACATCTGAGCTGGAATAAAGAAGTTGTTCATAAGAAGTGCAGCGTTCCCGGTTTCTTTAGGTTACATACTGCATAGATCCCACATGAGCCATACACATTACTCATACCTCTGTGTACACATTGCAAGCAGCAAAACCTACACTCCCCAAATGACACACTGCCTGCACTCATATACATCTACATACAGCTATGTCACATGCAAAGTACCCAAAAAGTGCTCACCTGTTGATCTGGAGGCCCATACAACTTTCCATACAAGGGTAGGGCCCCAACCACAAGCTTCTCCAGTTCCTCAGATGTGAAACCTGGGGCCCTATCCCCTATAGCACAGGACCATTGTGGATTCCAGACACTAGACACAGCAGCACATGAGGTGGAGGTGTTGATGTGGTGAGAGTCAGGAATCAAGTGAAGTGGGATACCCAAAATGGCAATCACATCTACACCGGTGAACATCATTGGCCCCTGTGCTACATAGACTTCCATGTTGACCAGTGAAGAGTTGCATGGTAGTGCAGACCGCCCTCTGCCATGACGCCATACGCAGGAGTGAGGTCCCTTTCACCTGTCCCTGCATGCAGGACAGTCAGTTGCCATTTCCTGATGCTGGTACTCATGGTGGCCAATTCCAATCCACTACATACTTTGTTTTGGTTCTAGACTCTAGCACTCCAAATAGATCTCATACCAGTGCACTGCTTGCTGATGAGTAGTTGACAGAACATGTAAAATGGGATGCTACAAATCATGACACACAACTCCGACTACATCTGTGAGACACAATGGCAAATGAAACGCATGTATTCTTGAGGAAGTCTGTTTGCATGTTGTGGACACCAGTGCAAATTAAAATCATGGTTTGCGTGAATTGGATGTGACTGCCCTGTGTACTGTGATATTGTGTGTCCATCCTTCCTGTTGTCCAACACTTCTGATGTTTGGTTTACTAAAATACCAATCACTGCAGAGGAGGAGGAGGCAACCACCTGTGTACATACCCCTAGTCGACTTGGCTACACTGGAGGAACGCCACATTATATCCACCTATCATCTGGACAGGGCCACAATTACTGAACTGTGTCAACAATTGAAGCCAGATCTAATTCCTACTTTTCGTAGCACTACAGCAATACCCCCTGCAGTACAGGTACTGTCAGTGCTCCACTTCCTGGCCAGTGGTTCTTTCCAGATGACTGTGGGCTTGGCTGCAGGTATGTCAAAGCCAATGTTTTCAAATGCGCTGAGATGAGTTTTGGCTGCCTTGCTGAAACACAGGAGCAGCTATATCTCATTCCCCCACTGTGAAGGCTACATTCATACTCCATGGAACACATACCACATGTGATTGGGGCTGTTGAGGGGACCCATATTGCCTTGGTCCCTCCCAGGACAAATGAGCAGATCTACAGAAAGAGGGAGAGTTGGCATTCAATAAATGTCCAGATGATGTGCCTTGCTGATCAGTACATTTCCCACGTTACTGCCAAGTTTTCAGGATCTGTGCATGATGCCTATGTATTGAGGGATAGTAGCGTCCCACAGGCAGGTGATTGCACAACTACAGAGAGAGTGTGGCTCATAGATGAGCTTGAGGTCTCACCCAATGTATGTCACTGTCTGCCACTTGGAGTTGTCATCTGTGCTATTGTTCATTAGTAATGTGTATCTCTCAATACTTCCAGGTGACTCAGGCTACCCAAACCCATCCTGGCTGTTGACACCAGTGAGGAATCAGAGGACAGGGCCAGAGAATCATTACAATAAAGCACCTGGTGGGACCCGAAGAGTAATCAAAAGGACTTTTGGGCTACTAAAAGCCAGGTTCAGATACATCCATATTTCTGGTGGATTCCTACTCTACGCCCCTGGGAAGGAGTGCCAGATAGTGGTGGCCTGCTGCATGCTGCACAATTTGGCCCCCAGACACCATGTGCCATTCCTGCAGGAGGAGGAGGGAGACAATGCACCTGTGGCAGCAGAGGACACTGAAGACAGTAATGAGGATAGGGAGTAGGAAGATGCGGACAAAGGACACATCTGATACAGCAGTACTTCCAATGACACTCAAGTAAGACTGTACTTCTGTTCATACCTCGATTACAATTAAGTACTGTGTGGCTGCTGTGTTGTGCCAAGCACAAATGTGTGCATTACGTGACCTGACACTGTTCCATCTGTGGATAGTCATGCCAGTGTTATGGTGATAGTGAGCAAACTTTTTCAGCCCATGCAATGTGTCAGTAGTTTAGAATTTTCAAAGACATCCCCGCTGCAAACTGTGTCCTCATTACATACAGTGCTTAGCATATGTTGCTGGTAATGTCATGTGACTTACAATGTGCTTACACAACCGCTCTGCGACATCAAATTCCATGACAGTGTCGCTCAGACTAGGTGGTCCAGAGCAGAGATTGGCATACTGACAACATGGCATAGCTAATACTGTGGCATCTTGTTTGAGCACCTGAAATGAGTAGTTACTCCTCACTTATGGTGTTTGGAGTCAATTGCTGTTCAAATTTCTGAGTTGAAGTGACCAGCTGAATGTAGGCTGTTATGTTACAGGTGCTCATGTTGCTCTAATTCCTTTACTTCTCAATTGAATATCACTAATGGTTTCCCTTTTTGCAGATCGTGTTGTGGTCATTACTGTGAACTCATATGATGTCTACATACTGCTTTCACATAGTTTGGTGGATGGTGACTTGTCGCATGCTCTCACACTGGTTATGTGTATTTCAAACTGACTGTCCATTGGACGGCTTCACACTATACATAAGATTTGCACAGGATAATAAAGGTCAATACATTGCATATTGTTGTAATTATATCACAAAACCTTCAATTGTGTTTAAGTGTATTTATTGAATTGACAAAAAGTAAGGGATAGTGCAATAGAGTAGGGTGATGGTGGATGAAATCTTCAGAGTAGTGGCCCAGTTGGCTTGTAGCATAGGTCCAGGTTCCATGGAGCCATAGGAAAATGAGCAATGGCAGTCCAAAGTGAACAAGGTGTCCCAGTGGCACACAAGGGAGACATTTAGGAGAGGCTCACTTCCTGGCAGTGATCTGGGTCTTGGCTATAGTCTCTGGTGTCTGTCTGGGTCGCAGGGAACCTTTGCGGGTGGTTCTTCTGCTGCAGAGGGAGGGGTGCTGGTGGCCTCTGAGTCCTGTGGCAGATCCTCCTGTCCACAAGCTGCAGCAGATGTGGAGGACTAGTCAGTACACTGGCTAGTGGAAGGGACCTGCTGTTGTGTTGTGTGCTCATGTATGATGTTAGCCATGTCACACAGCACCCCTGCAATGGAGTCAATGTTGGAATTTAAGGCATGCAACTGCTGCATGGCCTCCTAGTGGTGTTCCCCTGCAGCCTCTGGCTCGCCTGTAAATACCTGGCCCATCCTGTTTTGGGATTTCTAGTACTCTCCCAGGACATGAGAGTGCAACCTGGACTGTCAGTTCCCTGGTTTGGCCCACCCCTTGGCGCACAGCTAACCTCCCACTGGCCCCCTGTGCCTGTGTTTCCTAAACTGTGTGCCCACTTCCACTATCACCAAGACCTTCATCCTCTTGCCTGTATGGTATTGACTCAGGTCCCTTTACAGGTGAGCACACTGTTGATCGTTGTGTCCTGGGGAGAGAGGTTTGGGGATGTTGGGTGTCTGCTGTGGTAGTGGAGTCCGATGTGGGGTGCCCTGTGGTTGACTGGGTTTTGGCTGTGGTGTCCGACTGACCAGTGGTCCCAGGTGAGCCAGGGAGATCATCCAGATCCAGACATCCAGAGTTGCTGTCATCACTGGAGCCTTCTTCTAGTAGAGGTCTGGGTTGACGTGGCACATACTGGCCGCTGACATTGGCTGGAGTACCTGTGGACATGTATTAGATTTGTTACAGTCATTGTCAGTTACATATCCAGCATTTCTGTCTTTCCATATGGGATGGGTGTTGTCCTTCCAGCTTTGGTTTGTGTCTGATGATGGATTGGGGGATAGGAAGTGTTACATGCTGCTCATCCATTACTGATAGGTGTGCAAGTTGAGCTTGGAGGGGTGTGCTTGCAGTGGGGAGGGCATGAAGGAGTACACAGTTGATGTTGGTTATGGAGTGGGGTGAAGGTAGTCAGGGTGAGGGGGTGACATGCCATGCAGGTATGGGTAATGAGGTAGTAATGGTGACTTGCCAGTGTCCAGCCCTCCAGTGATTCCAGTGAGGCCCTCTGGATGCCGGATAGCCAAGACTTTCTCCTCCCTTGTTGTCAACAGTGAGGGAGGAGGTGGGGGTCTACCGCCAGACTTCATAATGGCAATGTAGTACATAGATACCATTGCATGCACCTTCCCCCGTAAGTCGGTACACCTCTTTCTTATGGCATCCCTTGTGCGTGGATAGGTTCCCATGGAGTTCACCTGGGCACCAGGTATGAACAATGGACCTTCAGATCCAAAACATCAATACACATTTGGACATGCGGAGGACTCAGAACAAGAAGGACTGCCACTGTGCTGTTCTGCTGTCCTGCCTTCCTGCCCTTCTGCCTGAATAAGAAGGACGGGACCTGCACCTTGAGCCCAGAACCACCATAGTGACTTTAAGGGCTATTTGGCTTGCCTCCTGGTCAGAGTCTCAAGGTCAGAACAGGCTCAAAAACCTTGATCTCAGCACCTGGACTCTGTCAGCTGTGAAACCTGCCCTTCCATTAGGGGCTATCCCAGTCCTCGGTCATTGGAAGTGGGCTGGATCATGTTCTGCCAGGCTAGTTTGGTCCCGCAGAACCAATGCAGCATGACACAATACATCTCTAAACTCTTCATCAGGACCACTCTGTGCTACATCCCAGATGCAGGACTTCGCATTGCAGCCCGCAGATCATCCTAATTGCCACAACGCAATGCATCCTTGACACAGGTCTTTGGATCACAAAGTCCTTGTTTACAGCATCCTCAATAATGACACAGGACCTTGCATTGCAGCTCCACAGAACCATTTCTTTGCAACACATCTTGTTCCCAGGACCTTGCTTTGGCTCTGCAAATCCTCAACACAACCAGGATTTAAGGTTCTTTGTTCATCAGGGCTAACTGGGTCCCTGTAGCCAGCCTATACACAATCACCGTCAGTCTGAACTTGTGACTTTGTCACAGTGTTGCATGGCCAGTGAGTGTGATGATAATTTGCAACTTCCCTGTGGGGCAAAAAGTCTTAATTAAATCAAAGCCTAACTTGGCCAGCTGGGAAGAGGGGATGGAAGAAGATCACTAGGTTGTTACCTCTGGGTTCTCTGACACTTCTTGTATTTCCTCCTACTGAAATAAAACAACAATAGTTAGGACAAGAATGTTATTAAAATAAGACTGTGACTTATACTGTACATTATTGAACTTAAGTACCTTGGCCCTCATTACAACCCTGGCGGTTGGTGTTGAAGCGGCGGTAAGACCGCCAACAGGCCGGCGCTAAAAAAAAGGGAATCACGACCATGGCGGAAACCGCCAAAATAGTCAGCCACTTTAACACTCCGACCGCGACGGCGGTAGACACAAACACTGCAGCGGTCACCACCAACAGACAGGCGGAAGACAATGTACCTCCCACACTATTATGAGAGGCCAATCCGCCACCTTTTCCGGGGCAGAACCAACGCGAACAAAAACACAACAGAAATAGGACTTGGAAGGGAAAACACTCACCTCTCCACATTCCACGAGGAACCAGGACGCCATGGAGCCAGAACTCCAAATACTTCCTGCAATGGTATTCCTGCTCCTCTACCAGGAGCTCGAAAGATGGCGGCGACGACCATGCTGAGTACTGCACCTACAACACAGGGGAAGGGGCAGGGGGAGGGAAAAGAGAGTGACACACACACGCAACATGCATCACCCCCACCCTCACCCACAACAACATACACGCAAATACATGCTGCAACATTACATTTACACCCACACTCCCTTTCAAGAACGCAAGGACAAAAGGAAATGAGTTGAACGATTGTAATAAATAAAAATCCATTAGTCAAAACATAAATACAGTATAAACAATTATGTACACCAACTACACAAGTCCGGATAGTGCACCATTCATAGTCCATGGACCACTGGGCCCAGAATGCATGGGCGAGGCCCACACTCTATACCATACTCCAAGCGGAGAGAACACTGCAGGGGCATCAGATCGAAATGAAACAGGCACCTCAGGGGGAAGGGAAGGGGGGCACCTCAGCCGTATGAGTGCACAACGCCAGCTCCACGAGGGGGCCCCATGCCCACTGCTGTATCCTGGGGAGTGCAAAGCCACAGTCTCACAAGTCTCTCAAGTGGACGGGTTGCCCACTGCTCTATCCTTGGGAGTGCAAAGCCACAGTCTCTCAAGTGGGTAACAGTATCCACTGGTTCTGGAGGGGGCTTTGTGCCCAGAGTGCTTCATCCTTCCAAGGATTGAGGTAGTGGATGCCTTTCTCCACTGGTTCTGGAAGGGGCTTTGTGCCCACAGTGCTTCATCCTGCCAAGGAACAGAGGTAGTGGATGCCTTTCTCCACTGGTTCTGGAGGGGACTTTGTGCCCAGATTGCTTCATCCTGCCAAGGACAGAGGTAGTGGATGTGATACTCCACTGGTTCTGGTGGGGGCTTTGTCCCCTGAGTGCTTCATTCTGACAAGGACTGAGGTACTGGATGCCTTTCTCCACTGGTTCTGGAGGGGGCTTTGTGCCCAGAGTGCTTAATCCTGCCAAGGACTAAGGTAGTGGATGTGATACTCCACTGACAGTGGTGCAACATGCAAGCTGCTCAGGCTCCTGGAACTGACCACCAGCCTCGTACGACTGACCACTGGGGATGCCAGCCATGTCTGCAGTGGTGCCACTGGCTCAGGATGTCGTGGGGCCACTGGCAGTGCTGGCGGCGGGCTCAGTGACTGCGGTGCTGGAGGTGGTGCAGGTGGTGGTGCTGGTGGCGGTCTTGTCCACCGTGCAGGTTGGCGTCGATGTGGAATTGCCCTTGATTTTCTGGACCTATCCCACCTTGGATGGTGGTGCAGCTGTCTTGCCACTATCCACTTTTGTTTTGCCTGAGCCCTTGGTGGCAGGTTTTCGCCTTCTCCGTCTGGGATGTGGGCAACTTTTTTACTGTTGGAGGTGGCGGAATGTCCTTGCCCTCGCTCTGTGGGACACGGGTAGCCATGATGTTTGGCGCACTCCAAAAGCCCGCAGTTGCTGGCACCACTGTGCCCAGTGATGTGGCTGAGGTGCTGGGTTGGGACCTGGAAAGGTGGGCCCAAGGGGACAGACTGGGGGGGGGAGGTGTAGGGAAAAGGTCAATATTAGACAGGAAAAGCTTTTTAGACACACTGGGATGGGTAGATGGAGGGGGTTTGGGAGTGGAGGAAGAGGTAGTGGTTCTAGGAGGTGTACTTTTGCTGACTTTGGGTGAAGGTGCATGGGCTGGAGGCTGTTGTGAGGTGGATGGCTGTTGGGTGGGTGTGTGGCTGCGTTAGTGTAGTTTGGGAGGAGGGCTCACAGACACACTGGTAGAGGAGACAGGGGATTTGTGAATGGTAGTGGGGGTGGTGAGTGCACTTGAGCGGTGTGTGGTGATGGGCATGCTGGTGATGGAGGTAGAGGCTGAAGATGTAGTGCATGCAGGTGTGAGTGGAGACAAGACTGGGAGGGAGGAGGGAGACGTGGAGGAGGGGGACACAGTGGAGGCAGTGGATGTTGGTATAAGTGCATGGGTATGATGCTTGTGTGAGTGCCTCTGGGATGTGTGGTGCTTATGTTTGCCAGAGCCACCCTTGTGTGTTGAGGTGTGTGCATGCTGGTCTGATGGTGTGCTTGGGATAGGCTGAGGTATAGGGGATTGGGTCTGGGTGGAGGAAGTTGGAGGGGGAGGCTGGACACAGGGACAATGGCTGCCATCAGTGCTGAGGCCAGAGCCTGAAATGCTATCCGTTGGGCTGCCTGGCCAGAATGAATGCCCTCCAGGTATGCATTTGTTTGTTGCAACTGCCTCTCTACACCCTGGATGGCATTCAGAATGGTAGACTGCCCAACAGTATGGGATCTCAGGAGGTCAATAGCCTCCTCACTGAGGGCAGCAGGGCTGACTGGGACAGGGCCTGAGGTGCCTGGGGTGAAGGAGATGCCCACCCTCCTGGGTGAGCTGGCACGGGACACACGCTGAGGGGCTGCTGGGAGGGCGGTGCTGGTAGGGGGGGTGGCGGCTGTACCTGTTGATTTGGGGGGCACAGAGGGGCCCGCCACCGCAAGGGAGCTACCATCAGAGGAAGAGTCGCTGTTGCTGATGTCATCTCCTGTCCCCGCCGTGGAGCTTCCCTTGCCCTCCGTCCCACTGGTGGCTTCAGACTCCGTTGCCTCGCCCTCCAGGGCCATGTGGGATGCAGCTCTCTCCTGCTCCGGTGCCAGTGCTCCTCCGCCTGATGATGCTAATGCACACAAGAACAGGGAGACCACAAAAGGGGGGGGGGAGACAGAAGAAAGACATGTTCAGTGCATGCAATACCACTACCGTTGGTGGACACTACAGACACAGCAGCCCTCTGCACTACGCCATGCACTTAGAGTTCCCTAATTAATCACAGGGACATGGGGTACAAGGCCTATGCCCGATTGCTGCACACATGGAAGTCACAGGAGCCTGACTAGGTGTAGTTGGCTCTTACCACTGGTGAAGTTGGGGTGCCACATCGCCTGCCTCGTGAAGGGACCTTGCCTACAAAACTTTCCCTCGCCTAGTGGAATCCACAGCCCACCTCTCCCACCCAGACACCTCATAATGCGTGCAGGGTCAGATGGATGTGACTGTACTCACCTTGCAACAGTTTGCTAAGCTCTTTTCCCTAACCCCTGGTCAGACACACCTGTGTACCCATGATGTGGACACAGGAGACAGCATGCCTGTCAAAAAACAAAATATTCAGACAGTCTGACCAAGTTAAGAAAAGCATCAAGGTGGAAGTCCACAAGATGCTGGAATTGGGAGTCATTGAGCACTCTGACAGCCCCTGTGCTAGCCCAGTGGTCTTAGTCCCCAAACCTCACACCAAAGATGGAAAGAGAGGGAGGAGGTTTTGTGTGGACTATAGAGGACTTAATTCTGTCACCAAGACAGATGCCCATCCCATTCCAAGAGCAGATGAACTCATTGACAAACTAGGTGCTGCCAAATTCTTAAGTACCTTTGACTTAACAGCAGGGTACTGGCAAATCAAAATGGTACCAGGAGCAAAAGAAAAGACAGCATTCTCCACACCTGATGGGCATTATTATGGCCTTTGGTTTAAAGAATGCCCCTGCCACCTTCCAAAGGTTGGTGAATCAAGTCCTTGCTGGCTTGGAGTCCTTTAGTGCAGCTTATCTTGACGATATTGCTGTCTTTAGCTCCAGCTGGCAGGATCACCTGGTCCACCTGAAGAAGGTTTTGAAGGCTCTGCAAGCAGCAGGTCTCTCTATCAAGGCATCTAAATGCCAGATAGGACAGGGACCTTTGGGACACCTTGTAGGTGGAGGCCAAGTTCAGCCACTCCAGCCTAAGATCCAGACTATTCTGGACTGGGCAGCTCCAAAAACCCAGACTCAAGTCAGGGCATTCCTTGGCTTGACTGGGTACTACAGGAGGTTTGTGAAGGGATATGGATCCATAGTGACAGCCCTCACAGAACTTACCTCCAAGAAAATGCCCAAGAAGGTAAACTGGACTGTAGAATGCCAACAGGCCTTTGACACCCTGAAACAAGCAATGTGCACAGCACCAGTTCTCAAAGCTCCAGATTACTCCAAGCAGTTCATTGTGCAGACAGATGCCTCTGAACATGGGATAGGGGCAGTTTTGTCCCAAACAAATGATGATGGGCTTGACCAGCCTGTTGCTTTCATTAGCAGGGGGTTACTCCCCAGGGAGCAGCGTTGGAGTGCCATTGAGAGGGAGGCCTTTGCTGTGGTTTGGTCCCTGAAGAAGCTGAGACCATACCTCTTTGGTACTCACTTTGTAGTTCAGACTGACAACAGACCTCTCAGATGGCTGATGCAAATGAAAGGTGAAAATCCAAAACTGTTGAGGTGGTCCATCTCCCTACAGGGAATGGACTTTATAGTGGAACACAGACCTGGGACTGCCCATGCCAATGCAGATGGCCTTTCCAGGTTCTTCCACTTAGAAAATGAAGACTCTCTTGGGAAAGGTTAGTCTCATCCTCTTTCATTTGGGGGGGGGTTGTGTGAGGAAATGCCTACTTGGCATGGTTACCCCCTGACTTTTTGCCTTTGCCGATACTAAGTTTTGATTTGAAAGTGTGCTGAGGCCTGCTAACCAGGCCCCAGCACCAGTGTTCTTTTCCTAACCTGTACTTTTGTTTCCACAATTTGCACACCCTGGCATCCAGGTAAGTCCCTTGTAACTGGTACCCCAGGTACCAAGGGCCCTGATGCCAGGGAAGGTCTCTAAGGGCTGCAGCATGTCTTATGCCACACTGGGGACCCCTCAGTCAGCACAGAAACACTGCTTGCCAGCTTGTGTGTGCTAGTGGGGATAAAAAGACTAAGTCGACATGGCACTCCCCTCAGAGTGCCATGCCAACCTCACACTGCCTACAGGTATAGATAAGTCACCCCTCTAGCAGGCCTTACAGCCCTAAGGCAGGGTGCACTATACCATAGGTGAGGGCATAAGTGCAAGAGCACTATGCCCCTACAGTGTCTAAGCAAAACCTTAGACATTGTAAGTGCAGGGTAGCCATAAGAGTATATGGTCTGGGAGCCTGTCATGCACGAACTCCACAGCACCATAATGGCTACAATGAAAACTGTGAAGTTTGGTATCAAACTTCTCAGCACAATAAATGCACACTGATGCCAGTGTACATTTTATTGTAACATACACCCCAGAGGGCACCTTAGAGGTGCCCCCTGAAACCTTAACCGACTACCCGTGTAGGCTGACTGGTTTTAGCAGCCTGCCACACTCCAGACATGTTGCTGGCCACATGGGGAGAGTGCCTTTGTCACTCTGTGGCTAGTAACAAAGCCCGTACTGGGTGGAGATGCTTATCACCTCCCCCTGCAGGAACTGTAACACCTGGCGGTGAGCCTCAAAGGCTCACCCCCTTTGTTACAGCACCCCAGGGCATTCCAGCTAGAGGAGTTGCCCGCCCCCTCCGGCCACGTCCCCACTTTTGGCGGCAAGGCCGGAGGAGATAATGAGAAAAACAAGGAGGAGTCACTGGCCAGTCAGGGCAACCCCTAAGGTGCCCTGAGCTGAGGTGACTCTGACTTTTAGAAATCCTCCATTTTGCAGATGAAGGATTCCGCCAGTATGGATAAGAATGTGTCCTCCTCCCCTCAGGGAGGAGGCACAAAGAGGGTGTAGCCACCCTCAAGAACAGTAGCCATTGGCTACTGCCCTTCCAAACCTAAACACACCCCTAAATTCTGTATTTAGGGGCTCCCCAGAACCTAGTAACTCAGATTCCTGCAACCTAAGAAGAAGAGGACTGCTGAACTGAAAACCTGCAGAGAAGACGGAGACACAAACTGCTTTGGCCCCAGCTCTACCGGCCTGTCTCCCGACTTCTAAAGACACTGCTCCAGCGATGCATTCTAGAGGGACCAGCGATCTCTGAAGCCTCAGAGGACTGCCCTGCATCTAGAAGGACCAAGAACTCCCAAGGACAGCGGCTCTGTTCCACAAAGACTGCAACTTTACAACAAAGAAGCAACTTTGAACCAACACACGTTTCCCGCCGGAAGTGTGAGACTTTGCACTCTGCACCCGACGACCCCCGCTCGACCTGTGGAGAACAAACACCACAGGGAGGACTCCCCAGCAACTACGAGACCATGAGTAGCCAGAGTTGACCCCCCTTAACCCCCACAGCGACACCTGCAGAGGGAATCCTGAGGCTCCCCCTGACCGCGACTGCCTGCTTCAAAGACCCGACACCTGGTAAAGGCACTTCATCCGCAGCCCCCAGGACCTGAAGGATCCGACCTCCAGTGCAGGAGCGACCCCCAGGAGGCCCTCTCCCTTGCCCAGGTGGTGGCTACCCCGAGGAGCCCCCCCCCCCTTGCCTGCCTGCATCGCTGAAGAGACCCCTTGGTCTCCCATTGAATCCTATTGCGAACCCGACACTTGTTTGCACACTGCACCCGGCCGCCCCTGTGCCGCTGAGGGGGTACTTTCTGTGCTGACTTGTGTCCCCCCGGTGCCCTACAAAACCCCCCTGGTCTGCCCTCCGAAGACGCGAGTACTTACCTGCTGGCAGACTGGAGCCGGGGCACCCCCTTCTCCATTGAAGCCTATGCGTTTTGGGCACCACTTTGACCTCTGCACCTGACCGGTCCTGAGCTGCTGGTGTGGTAACTTTGGGGTTGCCCTGAACCCCCAACGGTGGGCTACCTTGGACCCAAACTTGAACTCCGTAGGTGGTTTACTTACCTGCAAAAAACTAACAAACACTTACCTCCCCCAGGAACTGTTGAAAATTGCACTGTCTAGTTTTAAAATAGCTATATGTCATTTATGTGAAAACTGTATATGCTATTTTGCTAATTCAAAGTTCCTAAAGCTCCTAAGTGAAGTACCTTTCATTTAAAGCATTACTTGTAAATCTTGAACCTGTGGTTCTTAAAATAAACTAAGAAAATATATTTTTCTATACAAAAACCTATTGGCCTGGAATTGTCTCTGAGTGTGTGTTCCTCATTTATTGCCTGTGTGTGTACAAAAAATGCTTAACACTACCCTCTGATAAGCCTACTGCTTGACCACACTACCACAAAATAGAGCATTAGAATTATCTCTTTTTTCCACTACCTTACCTCTAAGGGGAACCCTTGGACTCTGTTCATACTATTCCTTACTTTGAAATAGTGCATACAGAGCCAACTTCCTACATTGGTGGATCAGCGGTGGGGTACAAGACTTTGCATTTGCTGGACTACTCAGCCAATACCTGATCACACAACTAAATTCCCCAAATTTTCATTAGAAACTGATTTTTGAAATTCAAGCTATTTTTCTAACTTTTTAAAAGTCCCGCTAGGGCGCTGTGTTAGTCCCTGTTAGCATTTATTTTAGAGTTTAAAAGTTTTGTAAAAGTTTGAATTAAGCTCTAGAGATAGTTTTAGATTCTTAAAAAGCATTCCAACTTTTAGAAACATAGGGGGTCATTACAACCCTGGCGGACGGTGTTAGAGATGCGGTAATACCGCAAACAGTCAGACGGACAAAAAAAGGGAATAATGACCCTGGCAGAAACCGCCAACAAGGACAGCCACTTTAACACACCGCCCGCCACGGCGGTAAAGACAAGCAGCCTGGCGGTCACCGCCAACAGACAGGCGGGAGACAATGTACCGCCCACAGTATCACAACAGGCCAATCCGCCACCTTTTCCGGGGTGGATTCACCGTGGATAAAAACACGGCAGAAACAGCTTTTGCTATGGGAAAACGCTCACCTTCTACACATCCCACGAGGAACGACGACTCCATGGAGCCAGAACCCCAAATACTACCTGCCCTTGTCTTTCTGCTCCTTCACGACCAACAGCGACGTAGGCGCAGAAGATACCAGTGAGTACTGCATCTACGACACGGGGGAGTGGGAGGCAAAAGTTAGGGGGACCCCCACCCTCGCATAGTACAACATACACACCAATGCAGTCACAAAAAGAACAGTAACAACCCACAATACCCCGGAAGAATGCAAAGACAATGCGAATTTCGGGCAAACATTATAATGTGCCAATATACATGTCATACAAAAATATACAAATATATGTATTCCAAAATCACTCATATTTACATAAATAATCCGATAAGTATTGCAGATATGTACACAACAAGGTCCGTGCACAAACAGTCCAAAAATGCATGGGCGAGGCCCACAATAGATACCTGACCAAAATCCGAAAGAACACTGCCGGGGCATCAGATAGAAACACTACAGGCACCTCAGGGGGAAAGGAAGGGGGGGCACCTCAGCCACATGAATGCAAAGCCAGATCCACGACAGGGCTCCATGCCCACTGTTCAATCCTGGGGAGTGCAAAGCCACAGTCTCTCAAGTCTCTACAGTGGGTGGCTTGCCCACTGTTCAATTCTGGGGAGTGCAAAGCCACAGTCTCTCAAGTCTCTACAGTGGGTGGGTTGCCCACTGTTACATCCTGGGGAGTGCAAAGCCACAGTCTCTCAAGTCGATGCAGGTCCATACTGGTACTGGGGGGTGACTGGTCCCCAGACTGGATGAGTCTCCCCGTGAAAGGTAGTGTCCTGTCACTGTCCCAGCTGCACATGGGATAAGGATGCCTGATGTGGTGGGCCATTCATTCCTACCCGGTGCATTGCCGTGTTCAGCTGTGCTTTGCCATGGCGTTTCTGGACTGTTCAGCGGTGCTTTGCCATGGCGGTCTATGGACTGTTCAGCGGTGCTTTGCCATGGCGGTCTTTGCCCTGTTCAGCGGTGCTTTGCCATGGCGGTCTATGGACTGTTCATCGGTGCTTTGCCATGGCGGTCTCTGGACTGTTCAGCGGTGCTTTGCCATGGCGGTCTTTGCCCTGTTCAGCGGTGCTTTGCCATGGCGTTTCTGGACTGTTCAGCGGTGCTTTGCCATGGCGGTCTTTGCCCTGTTCAGCGGTGCTTTGCCATGGCGGTTCTGGACTGTTCAGCGGTGCTTTGCAATGGCGGTCTCTGGACTGTTCAGCGGTGCTTTGCAATGGCGGTCTCTGGACTGTTCAGCGGTGCTTTGCCATGGTGGTTCTGATATGGACATTGGTGTGTGGCATGTCGATCTCCATACTGGACATTGGTGTGTGGCATGACGAACTCCACACTGGACATTAGTATGTGGCATTTCGATCTCCATACTGGACATTGGTGTGTGGCAGGACAAACTCCACACTGGACATTGGTGTGTGGCATGACGAACTCCACACTGGACATTGGTGTGTAGCATGTCGATCTCCATACTGGACATTGGTGTGTGGCATGACGATTTCCACACTGGACATTGGTGTGTGGCATGATGTTCCATCATTGCCCAGCGGGACTGTGGCATCCTGGCCCCGCCTGGGCTGTGTCTTGTGCGGTGGTCTCAGGACCAGTGACAATACTTGGGCCCTCCTGGGCTGTGTCTTGTGCGGTGGTCTCAGGACCAGTGACGATACTTGGGCCCTCCTGGGCTGTGTCTTGTGCGGTGGACTCAGGACCTGTGATGATACTTGGGTCCTCCTGGGCTGTGTCTTGTGCGGTGGTCTCTCGACCTGTGATGATACTTGGGCCCTCCTGGGCTGTGTCTTGTGCGGTGGTCTCTGGACCTGTGATGATACTTGGGCCCTCCTGGGCACTGACTCTGGCGGTGGGCTCTGGACCAGTGACGACGGTGCTGGCGGTTGTGTCTGGACCGCCGGAAATTATGGCGCACTTCTCAGCCGTGACACTCACAACAGGCTGGGCAGACTTCCTCGGGACCTTCCCCACCTTTTTTGGAGTTACAGCTGACTCACCAATCACCTTCGATCCCATTTCACTTGTTGTCCCACCAGGAGTCTTGACACGGTCCCGTCGTCCACTCTCCAATTTCGGAGCCTTTACAGGGGGTGGGCTGCCAGTGCCTTGGCTCCGGGTCCTACTGCCTGCCCTGGTGGACGGTGCACTCCAAAAACCTGGAACACGCACCACTGGTACTGGGTGCTTTTTGGCTGACGCGATACGACAGGACTGATGAATTGGGGGGGAGGGTGGGGGCAAAATGGTCAATTTGACAGAGGGACAGTTTCTGACGAACACTGGGATGGGTAGCTGGAGGGGGTCTGGGAGTGGAAGAAGAGGAGGTGGTTGTAGGAGGTGTCACTTTATCTGTTTTGGGTGCAGGTGCAGGTACTGGAGGCTGTTGTGAGGTGGATGGATGTTGGGTGAGTGATTGCCGGCGTTTGTGTACATTGGGAGGGGGCGTCACTGACACACTGGGAGAAGACACAGGGGACGTGTAAATGGCAGTGGAGGTGGTGAGTGCAGGTGAGCGGTTTGCGGCGCTGGGTGTCCTTGTGCGATTCATGGTGCCTGTAGATGTGGTGCATGCAGGTGTGTGTGTAGACAAGACTGGGAGGGAGGAGGGAGAAGAGGAGGAGGGGGACACAGTGGAGGCAGTGGATGTTGCTGTGTCTGGATGTGGCTGAGGCTTGCGTGAGTGCCTGTGGTGTGTGTGGTGCCTATGTTTGCTTGAGCTACTTGGGTGTGTTGACTTGTGTGCATGCTGGTCTGTAGGTGTGCTTGGGATGGGCTGGGGTACAGGAGATTGGGTCTGGGTGGAGGGAGTTGGAGGGGGGAGGCTAGATACAGGGACAGTGGCTGCCATCAGTGCTGAGGCCAGAGATTGTAGGGTTCGCTGAAGGACAGCCTGACCAGAATGAATGCCCTCCAGGAATGGATTACCGTGTTGCAACTCTCGTTCTACACCCTGGATGGCATTCACAATGGTAGACTGCCCAACAGTGAGTGACCTGAGGAGGTCAATGGACTCCTCACTGAGGGCAGCAGGGGTGACTGGGGCAGGGCCTGAGGTGCCTGGGGCGAAGGTGATGCCCACCCTCCTGGGTGAGAAGGCACGGGGCGAACGCTGAGGGGCTGCTGGGAGGGCGGTGTTGGTAGGGGGGGTGGCGGCTGTACCTGTAGAAGTGGGGCGCACAGATGGTGCCGCCACCACAGGGGTGCTCACATCGGCGGACGAGTCTGTGTCACTGGTTGGTGATCCGGTGGCCGCCGTGAAGCTCCCCTCGCCCTCCGTCCCACTGGTGTATACAGAGTCTGTGGTGTGGCCCTCCATGGCCATGTGGGATGCAGCTCCCTCGTGATCCGGTGCCACTGTACCTCCGCCTGTTGATGCTGATGTACAAAAGGACAGGGAGAGCAGGAAAAGGGAGGGAGACAGAACAAAGAGAGTTTTAGTGCATGGCATACCGCTACCGTTGGCGGACAAGACAGACGCAGCAGCCCCATGCACAACGCCGCGCTCCTGCCCTCTGCACATGCAATTTCTGGGATATGGCCTACATGGCATTGTTTCAAATCTGCACACATGGATGCCACAGGGGCAACTATACTTCAACTTGATAATTTACTGAGGTGGGGTAGAGTGCCACATGGCCTACATTACAGAGGGGCCTTGCATACCTAACTCGCCCTGGCCTAGGGACACCCAGAGCCCACCTCCCCCACCCAGACATCTCCACTGCACGCAAAGTCCGCAGAATGAGAGTGTACTCACCCCCTTGTGTCTGCTGTGATGTCCTTAAGCGCCCATCCAACTCCGGGTAGGCCACCGCCAGGATCCGGAACATCAGGGGGGTCATGGAACGACGGGCACCCCTCCCACTTTGGGAGGCCATCCCCAGCTGAGCCTCCGCCGTCTTCTTGCTGCAGCGGCGAATGTCCACCCATCTCTTACGGCAGTGGGTGCCCCTTCTCTGGTGGGCCCCCAGGGTCCGGACCTCCTTGGCGATGGCACGCCAAATGTCCCTCTTCTGGTGGGCTGCTGACCTACATGACATGCACAAGGAAAGAGGAACAGTCATTACCAACTGCACCATCAATGTGAGTGGCCCCCTCCCTACTCTGACCATGTGGCCCATTTATTCCCATGCTTTACTGTAGTATGACTTCTGCCCCCTTCCCTCTTCCACCCAGCCCTGTCCACCCAGGCCTAGCCCCTACAACGTGCTCCCTGTGTACTAACCTGTTGGTCTGGAGGACCGTAGAGTAGCATGTACTGGGGGAGGACCCCATCCACAAGTTTCTCCAACTCTTGTGCAGTGAAGGCAGGGGCCCTTTCCCCAGACGCAGCAGCCATCGTCGCTTCCAGACCGAGGTCACAGCAGCACTAGCAGTGTAGGTCCTCTCCTGTCGAAGGTCAGGCATCTAGTGATTGAACAGATAGAAAATGGTGGTGATGTCCGCGGCGGTGACGTCCGCGGCGGGGCGCATCATCACCGCCGGCGCACCTGTTCATTGGCTCCTGGGACCCATAGGGTCCAATGTGAACCAATGCAGCATTGCGTCGCGGTCTACGACCGCCTACCGCGACGGTGTGCAACGCCAGCGCTGTTACCCCACAATCCCATTGTCCCAGTTTAGAGGTCAGGCAGCCGCCATTTCAGGGGCCCACATGGATTCATTTTCAACTGCGTCACACATACTGAGGCCTACACTCAACACACATACAGGAAGGGTTTTGTGTCTGCTGTAGTCTTGTGTGTAACTGTGGGTACATACCTGGAGGAATAGTGACTGGTTCTTCGCTGGTGTCCTTCTTAGGCACCGTCAGCTGGGACATATGAGAAGATGGCGGAATCCTCCGGTGTACCGACCGCTGGTGGACCTGTTGACAATGGAAGAGAGACATTTAATCGTGATCTACCGGTTTCACTGTGCTACAATCCAGGAACTATGTACCCAGTTGGAGCCAGACCTGATGTCACCAATCCGCCATCCGAGTGGAATCCCCCCTGACGTGCAGGTGCTGTCAGTGCTCCATTTCCTTGCAAGTGGGTCATTTCAAACAACAGTGGCCATGGCATCAGGGATGTCCCAGCCTATGTTTTCCAACGTGTTGTCCAGAGTGTTGTCTGCCCTGCTGAAACACGTAAGGAGATACATCATATTCCCTCAGGTGGAGGATTTGCCTACACTGAAAGGCGACTTATATGCCCTTGGACATATCCCCAACGTCATAGGTGCCATTGATGGGACCCATGTAGCTCTGGTCCCCCCCGCAGGACTGAACAGGTATACAGGAACAGGAAGAGTTATCATTCAATTAATGTCCAGATGGTCTGTTTGGCAGACCAGTACATCTCGCAGGTAAATGCAATGTTCCCTGGCTCAGTGCATGACGCCTACATCCTGCGGAATAGCATCATCCCTGATATGATGGGTAAACTCCAAAGGCACTGTGTATGGCTATTGGGGGACTCTGGTTACCCCAACCTTTCCTGGCTATTGACCCCAGTGAGGAATCCCAGGACCAGGGCAGAGGAACGCTAAAATGAGGCCCATGGGCGGACTAGGAGGGTTATCGAACGCACCTTCGGCCTCCTTAAGGCCAGGTTCCGGTGCCTCCATATGACAGGTTGGTCCCTATTCTATTCACTGAAGAAGGTGTGCGACATCATCATCGCCTGCTCCATGCTCCATAACTTGGCATTGCGACACCAGATGCCTTTTCTGCAGGAGGATGATCCAGATGACGGTGTTGTGGCAGCTGTGGAGCCTGTGGACAGTGATGAGGATTAAGCTGAGGAAGACGAAAACGACAACAGGGAGTCAGTCATACAACAATATTTCCAGTGAGACACAGGTGAGAACATTTTCATTTATACCATTACATTAACTTTCACACATCTACCTCTATCCTGTACCGACATTTCACTCACTATTTGTTAACTGAGTTGTCCCCCTCCATTTCAGTTTCACAAATGTGGTAACCTACGTGTCAACTGTTTGCATCCTTGAAGGGCTTGTGATGTGTGACATAGGTATGTTAGCCTTCCAATAGGTAACCCAATATGAAACTGTAATTGATAATACAGATTTACAAATCATAGACTGACTCCATTTGTTTTTTGTGTTTCAAGGATGTTTATTTAAGTGCTCAAAAAATGATGGGGGGTTGTAAACTAGTGATGGGTGATGGTGGAGGAATGTCCATGGCAGAGTCCAGTCTATTAGTCTCACAGGTACATTGCACATCTGGGCATTGGAAGTGGAGCTAGGTCAGTTCCGATTTGGACAGGGTAACAAAGTGGGACAGTGGGGGGACAATCAGGGTGGTCTTATTTCCTGGCAGGGGTCTTGCCATCTTGCTCCGTCCTGTTCCTGGATCTCAGGGCCCCCTTGCGTGGTGGTTGTCTGTCTGCAGGGGATGGGGTGCTGGTGTGTTGGTCCTGTTTCGGGGCGTCCTGTCCACTAGCGCCGGCGGAGGTGGTGGGCATTTCATCGTCCTGGCTAGTGTCAGGGGCCCCTTGTAGTGCCACAGTGTCCCTCAAGGTCTTTTGAATGTCCGTCAGCACCCCTACGATGGTGCCCAGGGCAGAGCCGATGGTCCTGAGCTCCTCCCTGAACCCCAAATATTGTTCCTCCTGCAGACGCAGGGTCTCCTGCAACTTGTCCAGGACCGTGGCCATCGTCTCCTGGGAGTGGTGGTATGCTCCCATGATGGAGGAGAGGGCCTCGTTGAGAGTTGGTTCCCTTGGCCTATCCTCCCTCTGTCGCACAGCAGAGCTCCCAGTTCCTCCGTGTTCCTGGGCCTCCGTCCCCTGGACCGTGTGCCCACTACCATTGCCCCCAGGTCCCTGTTGTTGCGGTGGTGGGTTCGCCTGGGTGTCCTGTAGTGGTGGACACACCGCTGATTGACCTGTCCTGGGTAGGGAGGTTTGGGCCCGCTGGGTGGGTGCTGTGCTGGTGTTACCAGAGGGTGTAAGCTCGGTGTTGGGCTGTGGCTGGGCAAGGGGAACCAACTGTCCTGAGGCCCACGATGGTCCGGCCTGGTCATCAAGATCCAGTGGGGCAGAGCTGCTGTCGTCACTGTGGGCCTCTTGTGGGGGTGGAGTGGTGTTGTCTGGACCCTCTGGTGTGGTGACGTTCCTTCGGGTTCCTGCGGGGGTATAAGTACATGATTATTGCATATGTGTGTTTCATGGACTGCAACGGTTGGGTGTTCGTGAACCCCAGTGCAGGCATTCCTGTGTGGGGGCTTGTGTGCTGATGGTTGGGGGGTGTTGTGGGTCTTAACTTCTGCCTAATCTTAGTAGGAGTCAGTGGCTACCACAACTTTCTTTGGACCAGTAACTCCCCCTCTCCCCAGTTGAGATTCAAAACAACCATTGGGTGGCTACCACTGTTGCTATGGGCGTCTGTCACTTGGTACTGATGACCAAGTAGGTGTTGCTAAGGGGCAACCAGTTTTTCCATCACCATAGTGACACTGGCACCTGTGTCCCTGTCGGCCTCAACCTGAACAACATTTATTAGGGATAGTTGCTCGTACTTAGCGATATTAAGGGGACAAGCAACTAAGGTGGCAAGGTCAATGCCACCATCAGAGATTTAAACAGCCTCAGTGGTCTCCCTAACTGGACCAACCCCCCACTACATTACCAATTGTGAGCCCAGCAACACCATTTGACTGGCTATTAGTAGTGCTCTTACCACCACCACTGCTATTACTAGGGGCACTAGTGGGAGCAGTGGGGGTTGTGGTGGTGGGAGGTTTGGTGTTTCTTTTTGGACAAGTGGGATCACTTGCCCAATGATGCTTGGCTTAACAGAGATAACACCATGGCCTTTTCTGATTATGTGAAGAGGATTTGGACCCACCACCTCTAGATAATTTTTGTGGGCCTGATGAAGAATCAGAAGATTTTTTATCTTTGTCCCCACCCTTGTCATGAGACTTACCATCCTTTTTCTTGCTGTCTTTGTCAACCCCTGTATGAAAGTTTCTGTTCACCCTTGTTCTGACCCATTTGTCTGCCTTCTTTCCCAATTCTTGGGGAGAGGTCAGATCTGAGTCCACAAGATACTGATGCAAAAATTAGACACACAATTATTCAATATATGCTCTTTCAGAATCAAGTTATATAGGCTTTCATAGTCAGTCACCTTACTGCCATTTAACCAACCTTCTAGGGCCTTTACTGAACAGTCTACAAAGTCTGTCCAATCCTGTGATGACTCCTTTCTGGTCTCTCTGAACTTTATCCTGTATTGTTCAGTGGTTAAGCCAAGGCCATCTAAGAATGCACTTTTGAGAACATGGCAGTTATCTGCATCATCTTCTCTGACAATAAGGAGTCTGTCCCTCCCCTTGCCAGAGAAAGATAGCCACAGGATAGTAGCCCACTGAGCTTGAGGGATCCTCTGAACTTTACAGGCCCTCTCAAGTACAGCAAACCACTTGTATATGTCATCTCCATTCTTGTACGGAGGGACAACTTACTGCAGTTTCTTGAATCAAATGAGGGTTCCCTAACATTAGAATTCCTGAAATTGCTGCTGCCACGATGGGGAACTAACCCCCAACCCCAGCCTTTCCTTTTCCACAACCAGGTATTCCCTGTCTGAGGCCAACTGTTGCTGCTGTAGCCTTAGTCTGGCCTCTTCTAACCTCAGCTTTCTGTGTTCCCTATCTAGGACTGGTCCTCAGGGTTAGAAGTGTGGGACACTTCTGAAACAGAAGTGACATTGGATTTTGCAGAGGCTGATCGTCCACTAACTTGAGCCACCCTAGTGACCAGGCCTCTAGGTGTGAAGGGAGCCCTACTAGTGTGTGAACCATCCCACTCCCAGTTACACTAGGGGGTTTGTTAATAGAAGGATCAGTGGAAGGACCCTCCCCAGGATTATCAGTCTGCTCCTCTGAGCCTGCCTGGTAGGAACTTTCTTCTACTCCCCCATCTGGCTGTTACTGACCAGTGCTAAGTCCCTGGTCATCCTTCGGGAGAAGATTTAAAAAGTATTCCTTATTGGGGTTCTTCCCAATCCCTAAACTTCTTTCAATACAGAGACCCCACAAAGTGGTGCTGTCTGGACACAGGGGGGACCTAGGGGCCTCAACCCTGTGAGAGGAGGAAGAGGGGGCTCTCAGCACTTCAGAGAGCCCTCAGTCAACTAGACAGAACCCACAGGAGTCCCAGGACACGGGGACAAAGGAGGTGCAAAATGCAGTTGGTGTAGCACTACAAAGTAAGGTCCCCCGCCACCGGAGGTCAACTCAGAGAGTTGAGTGTCACAGGATAGATTGCGAGGGATCTGGGCCAGGCTGTGCACGAAGGGATTTTGCAAATAGTGCACAGAGGCCTCAGGAGGTGAAGAAGACGTGGTGCACAGAGGTACTGTCTTACTCTGGGAAGGCAAGCTCTTATCTCCTCCAAATTGGGAAAGCAGGACCTTAGGACAGTCTATGTCAAAGGGGTCTACCACCTGTGTTCCAAGGAGCATGCTCGTCACCAGGAGAGGAGTGCAAGAGAACCGGTCGGCGACTTAGAAGGTGCCTTCAAGAGCAGGGAAGTGACTCCATCACTGAACCGGAGATTTATTCAGTCCTTCTGGTGCAGGGTGAAGACAGGGAGTCCCCAGAGCATGCACACCGTGGACACTGTTGCAGTTGCTGGCTGGAGCTGAAGTTGCAGAGGAAAAGTAGACCTTCTGGATACTTTGCTGCTGTTACAGCAGTTCCTGGCGCAGTCTGGGTCGATCCGAGGTCAGAGGATGAAGTAGTAGATGCAGAGGATTCCTGGTGGAAACTTGCAAGTAGAATCTGAAGAGAAACCCACAGGAGAGACCCTAAATAGCCCTTAGAGGGGGATTGGCTACCTTATCAGGTATGAACCTATCAGGAGGGGTCTCTGATGTCACCTGCTGGTCCTGGCCACTAAGAGGCCTCTAGAGTGTCCCCACAACTTGGAAAACAAGATGGCTGAAGTCTGGGACACACTGGAGGAGCTCTGGGCCCCATCCCTGGGGTGGTGATGGCCAGGGAAGTGGTCACCCCCCTTTCCTTTGCCCAGTTTTGCACCAGAGCAGGGGCTGGGGGTCCCTGAACCGGTGTAGATTGGCTTATGCAAGGAAGGCACCATCTGTGCCCTTAAAAGCATTTCCAGAGGCTAGGGAGGCAACGCCTCCCCAGCCTGTAACACCTATTTCCAAAGGGAGAGGGTGTAGCACCTTGCTCCCAAAGGAAATGCTTTGTTCTTCCTTTCTGGGACTGAGCTGCTCAGACCCTGGGTGGGCTGACCCCTGTCTGTGAGGTGGCAGCAGCTGTAGCTGCATTACAAGCCTCAGAGAGCCGGTTTGGCAGTACTGGGGGTCCATGGTGGAGCCTCAGGGATGCCTGGAATTGGCTCCCCAATACCAGATTTGGAATGGGGGGACAATTCCATGATCTTAGACACCTTACATGGCCATATTCAGAGTTACCATTGTGAAGCTACATATAGGTATTGACCTATATGTAGTGCACGCATGTAATGGCATCTCCAAACTCACAAAGTCCCGGGAATCGGCCCTGAACTATGTGGGGGCACCTTTGCTAGTGCAAGGGTGCCCTCACACTTAGTGACTTTGCACCTAGCCTTCATTAAATGAAGGTTAGACAAATAGGTGACTTATAAGTTACTTAAGTGCAGTGAAAATGGCTGTGAAATAATGTGTGCTCTATTTCACGCAGCCTGCAGTGGCAGTTCTGTGAAAAGGTTTGTCTGAGCTCCTTATGGGTGGCAAAAGAAATGCTGCAGCCCAAAAGGAACTCCTGGAACCCCAATGCCCTGGGTACCTAGGTACTATATACTAGGGACTTATAAGGGGGGTCCAGTGTGCCAATTGAAATTGAGAAATGAATTCACTAGCCTATAGTGACAAATTTAAATCAGAGAGAGCATAAGCACTGAGGTTGTGGTTAGCAGAGCCTCAGTGACACAGTCAAGCACTACTGACAACACACACATAGGCCATAAATTATGAGCACTGGGGTCCTGACCAGCAGGATCCCATTGAGACAGGTAAAAACATACTTACATGCAGGTAAAAATGGGGGTAACATGCCAAGAAAGATGGTACTTTCCTACACTTGCAGGCTCTGCTGAGAAGTGCTCTCCAAGGGCTTGGATTGAGCTTGCCTCCTGTTTCCTGAAGTCTCAGGGCTAAAAAGAATTCATCTCTGCAAAGGAACTCCCTATATGGCGAAAATCAATGCACAGGCTGCCTAGCGGTGAAAGAATCATTTCATCGCCAATCCGGAACAATGCAGCCTGGCTCCCCAAGTGGAGATCAACGCAGCGCCAGCGCTGCCACCAGAACTTCGCCGCAGCCCACTGGATCTACGCATCACCGAACTAGAACGATGCAGCCTGACATGCTCTGGGAGGAATCGATGCAGCATCTGCCGTGCAACAGAAACTCAGATGCATCGCCCACCAGATCGATGCAGCACCTGTGACTTCGTCCTGGATGCCCAGGATTTCCACGCATAGTCCCTGGGCATCAAAAGACCCTGCATCTCAAGGAGAATTCAAGCCTGCATGCCAGAATTCGACACAAAGTCCTTGCAAAGTGGAAAAGAATCAACACATATTCTGTGTGCGCCCTGAAATCTGATGCACCCCCTTTGATTTCCTTGCATACCTTCCTCTGTGGCCTCCGTGTGTGTAATTTTGACGCATACCAGGTACTTTGTTCTTACAAGAGACCCTTGTTGCTTTTTAAAGACTTAAGACTCTTATGATTACAAAAGTGATATTTCAACTTGTACTTAACAAATCTTGATCGTTTTGAACTTAATTCACTAAGATAAATATTGTATTTTTTTCTAAACCTGTGTGGTTTTTTTGTGATGTTTTCACTGCGTTATTGCATGATTTATTGCACAGATACTTTATACATTTCCTTCTAAGTTAAGCCTGACTGCTCAGTGCCAAGCTACCAGAGGGAGGCCACAGAATAATTTGGATTGTGTGTTACTTACCCTGACTAGGAATGTGGTCCCCACTTGGACGAGGGTCTATACCTCTGCAAACTAGAGACCCCATTTCTAATACCTAGATCCCCATACCTTTTTGTACACATAAGCCATGCCAAATTTGTGTCCTTTTTTCCAAATTTTCTGGGTATTGTAAATGTACTTAGTTTTTGTGGTTTCCCCTGGAGGAGATCAAGAAATTAGCCAAAATACAGCTATTTTCTTTTAAATGGGAGAAAAGTGCTGCAGAAGAAACCATCTAATGGCATCAACAAAACATTTGCAGTGCTGAAGTCACCATCTTCCCAGCTTTCAGGAACAGGCAGACTTGAATCAGAAAACCATATTTTTCAACACAGTTTTGGCATTTTACTAGGACATACCCCATTTGTACTATTTTTTGTGCTTTCAGGCTCCTTCCAGTTAGTGACAGAAATTGGTAAGAAACCAATAGTGAATCCCAGACTGCTAAACATTTCTGAAAAGTAGACAAACTTCTGAATTCAGCAAGGGGTCATTTGCGCAGATCCTTTAAGATCTTTCTACAGAAAGTAACAGTTGAAATAAATAAAAAAAAATGAAATTGAGTTAAAAAAAACAGCCGTTTCTGATTATGTTTTCTTCCTAACTTTTTCCACCTTCAATAGATTTTTCAAAGCAGTATACGGTTATGTTTGCTGGACTCTCCTGGCTGCGGGTCTTGTAGGTTCATCAAGAACCCAAGCTACTGAGAGGCAATAAATGAGCTTTACCTTGCAATGGGTTTTCATAATATACCGGGTATTCAGCAATTCATTTGGTAAAAGATAAGGGGGGTCATTACGACCCTGGCAGTCAGTGGTAAAGCGTTGGTAAGACCGCAAACAGGCCGGCAGAAAAAAAATGGAATTATGACCGCAGCGCGTCATCCACCACTTCACCATTCCGACCGCCATGGTGGTGAAGACCGCTGGGCTGGATATTGCGGTCTCCAGCCCGGCGGTCGTCACTAGACCACCAACGGTATCAGGACCCTGCATACCGCCATGGATCTCGGGTGGTTGGGAACTGCCATGAGATCCATGGCGGTAGGCACTATCAGTGCCAGGAAATTCCTTCCCTGGCACTGATAGGTGTCTCCCCCACCCCCGCTACCCCTCGTGAATCCTCCCCCCACACCCCACACCCCCCTGCCACCCCCTAAAGGTGGCACAACCCCCTCCCCACTCCGAACCCGAACATGCACATATACACACCCCTACACGCACACACCCACAACATGCACTTATACACACTCCTACATGCACACATACACCCCGACAACACATACCCGCACACATACAAACAGACATGCACACCGTCCAACCCGCACACATTTCCCATACACACAACACCCCCTGCATGCATGCACTCACTCACTCACCCCCTCTACACTCTCACACGCACACCCCCATGCACGCACACAACACACAACACCTCCCCACCCCCTTCTCTAATGGACGATCAACTTACCTTGTCCGTTGGTCCTCTGGGAGGGCACGGGATCCATGGGGGCAGCTCCGCCACCAGCACACCGTCACCAGAACACCGCCACACCGAATCAAGGACCGTGATTCAGTGGGCGGTGTTCTGTTGACGTGGCCATGGTCTCTATAGCAGGGGTGCTGGGTGATATGGCCAACATCATGAGGGACTATACAGCATACCAGCGGGCCCCTACCACTAGCACGTCAACTGAACAGCCCTCCACATCTGCTGCAGCCAGTGGACAGGAGGCCCTGCCACACGACCCACAGGCCACCAGCACCCCCCGCAGAAGTTGAACCACCCGCAAACATTCCCTGCGAACCAGACAGACACTAGAGACACTTGCCACAACCAAGACCACCACCAGGAAATGAGACCCTCCTGACTGTCCCCCTTGTGTTCTACCCTGTCACCTTGTCCACTTTGAACTGACATTGCTCCCCTTACTATGGCCCGATGAACACTGGACCTGTGCTACAAACAGACTGGACCAACATCTTGGACTTACCTCTACCATCACCCCATTCCATTGCACTATTCCTTCTACATTTGCACTTCAATAAACACCCTTGAACATAACTTGAGTGATAGTGCTTTATCTGACAAAAATGTGCAATGTTTTGAACTGTTTCATCTTGTACAATTGTCCTGAATTTTGTGATTCCATCCAATAAATGGCCTGTAGCAGTTTGTAGACATCACATCGGTACACAATTGTAACCACACCAACATCTGCAAAATGGGAAGGCATAGGTTACAGTCAGTTGGGATGATAAGGAAGTGACTGCCATCATGCTGCAGCCACACAGAAAAATAAATAATCAGAGAAATGGTCAGTTCCACTGTCTTACCTGTATGTCACTGGAAATTCTGCTGTATAACTGATGTCCTGTTGTCCACATCCTCATCCTCTGCCTCCTCATCCTCACTGTCCTAAGGATCCACTGCTGCCACAGGAGCATTTTCACCTTCCTCCTCCTGCAGAAAGGTCACATGTCGTATGATAGCCAGGTTGTGCAACATGCAGCATACAACAACTATCTGGCAGACCTTCTCAGGGGAGTAGCAGAGGGATCCACATGTCAGATGGAGGTATCTGAACCTGGCCTTCAAGAGACTCCTCTCAATTATTCTCCTGGTTCGCCCATGAGCATCATTATACCTATTCTAAGCCCCTGTCCTCGGATTCCTTAGAGGGGTCAAGAGCCAGGACAGGTTTGGGTAGCCAGAGGCACCTGCAAGAAGTGAGGGACAAACATTAGCCTTGCACAATGCATGGGAGTTGACTCCTGAAGCCATACACTGACATGCATTGGGTGTGGACTCAGGCTCACCGGTAAGCCAAACCCTGTGCCTCTATAGTTGCGCCATAATATGTGGGATGCTGCTATTCCTCAAGGCGAAGCCATCATGCTCCGACCCAGGATACTTGGCAGTGATGTGAGAGATTTACTGGTCAGCCAGGCACACCATTTGCACATTGAGTGAGTGGAAACTCTTCCGATTCCTGAATACCTGTTCATTGGCCCGGGAGGAGGGGGCAAATGCTATATGTGTTCCATCAATGGCCCAATGACATTTGGAATATGCCCCATTGAATAGAAACCAGCTTTCACATTGGCCAAATCATCCACTTGGGGGAAAACAATGTAGCATCACATGTGTTTGAGCAGGGCAGCCAAAACCCTTGCCAGCACTATTGAGAACATTGGCTGTGACAGCCAAGCCCACTGTGCCAGGCAATGGAGCACTGATAGGTCCTGCACAATAGGGGGGATCCCAGTGGGTTAACAGATAGCAGATATCAGATCAGACTCCATTTATGCACACAGGTCTGTGATTGTGGCCCTGTCCAGTCTATAGGTGAGTATAATGTGCCTGTCCTCCAGTGTAGCCAAGTCCACAAGGGGTCTGTACAAGGGGGCTTGCCTCCTCCTCCTATTCCTCTGTAGTTGTAGGTACCTAAGGGACACAAGAGTGAGAAACTGAAAAATGGAACCACCACTTCAATTTACATTGACCATGTATCTTACCTGACTGTGTAAATGGCAATGTATGTACAATTGACAGCAATGATGTAGTTTTCAATTTAAGAATGTTGACCAGCTGCATAAAGTGCCGACCACCTGTCCTGTATGTAGGGACAGGTGGAAGTAACTCCGCCGGCGTTGGGTGTCAGGGCGGAAAACGATCTTGCACCTCCGTGCTATTCCTCATTGACTAACATGGGGCTCTATGGAGTATGGTGTCCAATGAGGATCACCGGCGGCGGTGACGTGACCACCATTTTCTGACTATAACCTCACTTGATTCCTGACTTTCCACAGGACAACACCTCCACTGCTTGTGCTGCTGTGACCTGTGTCTGTAACCTGCCATGGCCCGTGTGACAGGGGAAAGGGCCGCTGCCTTCACTTCGGAGGAGTTGGAGTGCTTGGTGAATGGGGTCCTACCCCTGTATGGACAGCTGTATGGACCAACAGGTTGGTACACCATGGGGAGAATGCATGCAACAAGGTTGCATGGAGATGTATGTGTGCTGGCAGTGTGTCATTTGGGTGGGGGATTTAGCTGGTGGTAGTGTACATACAGGGCTCCGGGTGATGGGTTTACCTGATGAGGGGAAATGCTTTTTGTGGGCCATATGTGTGACAGGCTGGATTGTATGGTTAATGATGTCCTACTGTCTGTGTTTCCTCTGCAGGTCAGCACCCATCAGAAGAAGGGATTGTTGCGTGCCATCGCCAAGGACGTGCGGACCCTGAGGGTCTAATGCAGGCGGAGCACCTACTGCAGGAAATGGTGGGAGGACCTGAGACTCTGAGCCCAGAAGACCGTGGAGGCCCAGCTGGGTGTGGCCTCCCAACGAGGGAGGGGTGCCTGTCGGAACCTGACCCCCTCGATGGCTCAAATACTGGTGGTGGCCTACCCAGCACTGGATGGGCTCTTGAGGGCAGCACAGCAGCCATAAGAGGGTGAGTACAGTGTGTGTAACACCCATCTTTGTTGCCTGGCATTGGATGCTGGTGGTGGGTTTCAGTCAGTGGGTGCCCCTTAATGACAGCTCATACATTGCTGTATGGTCCAGTTAAGGGTAAATGGGTGAATAGCAAAATAATGTTAGCTAGATAGGTGGCATTCTATGTCAGACAGGGCTCAGTAGGTCCCAGCAGGGGTGCAGATGGCGGTGGTTGGCTCTCATCTTGCTGTGGTACCTAGCCAATGGAATGCCAGTGCAGTATATAGTTCTCAATCTTGGCCCCTGTGTGTGATGGTGTATGCCATCTGTGGTGTTGGTGTTGTAATTGACCCAGTGCTCCCTTTCGCTCTACCCCACCAATTTTCTTCTGTCATCCTGTCCATGTGTGCATTAGCATCATCTGATTGAGGAGCATGGGCATTGCTGAGTGAGGGAGCTGCAGCCCACAGGATCCAGGAGGCAGAGTCCACCGACACCGAGGGGACCAGTGGGACAGAGTGCGAGGGGGGCATCACTGTAGGGCAGTCAATTATAGTGAATGCCATTCAGGGTCCCGAATCCCAGATGCAGTAATGCAATGCCTACCTGGAGGTCATCCACGGTGGGTTGGTGGCCCTACAGAGATTGTTTCAGGCTCTGGCCTCCTCTCTGATGGCAGCCAGTGTCCCTGGTCCTACTGTTCCCCCTCCAACTACCACTTCCCAGTACCAGTCTCCTCAACTCCAACTCCAACCCATCCGCTGCACACATGCAGACAAGCATGCACACAAATCATCACACAAGAGTGGCACAGACAAACACAGGCAGCAATCTTCAAGCCACAAGCACTCATACAAACAACAGACAGTTGCACACACAACAACATCCACTGCCTCCACTGTCTCCCCTCCTCCTCCTCCTTCCTCGCAGTCACATCCGCACTCACACCTGCATGCACTGCATCAACAGCCACCATCACCACACCATGCAGCACACCCACCTTGCAGACACCTCCACAATATCTATCCACACATCCTCTTTGTCTTCTCCCACCCTGTCTGCCCCCTCCTAAGAGACACAAATGGTCACGCTCAGACATCCAACAGCCATCCCCCTTACGCATGCACACTGTCCATGCACCTGCACCCAAGTCCAGCAAATGTACACCCCCTACAACCACTCCCTCTACCTCCACTCCCATCCCTCTTCCCACATCCCGCCCCAGACGTCCCTGAGAAGCTTTTCCTTGCTCATCTTGACCTCTTCCCTCCACGTCCCCCCCATCCTGCCCATAAATTCAGGGTCTCAACGACCCAGCCCAGCACCTCAGCCAAACAGTCTGCCACTGCTCCCACCACAAAATGTGCTGCTGGCACTAAGGGGCCACTCCCAGTAAGTCCTCAACTCTGCCTCAAAAATGGAAGACTAGGGTGGCAAAACTTAAAGGACAGACAACAGGTTCAGTGGAGGCACTTCCTAGACCTGGAAATAAGCACACGAGTCACATGACAAAGGCCAAGGGGGCCCGTCACAAGAGGGAACCCAAGGATCCCCTCCACCACCAAAGGAACCCAAGAAGCCCTCTTCACAATCTGACTGCAAGGAGCCCCCTCTACCAGCAAAGGAACCCAAGGAGCCCCCTCCACTATCAGAGGGCAAGGAGCCCCCTCCACCATCTGAGGGTAAGGATCCCCCTCCACCCGTAAAGGAAACCAAGGAGCCCCTTCTACCATCTGAAGGCAAGGAGCCCCATCTACCATCTGAGGGCAAAGAGCCCCCCCCACCAGCAAAGGAACCCAAGGCCCCCCTTCCACCATCTGAGGGCATGTAGCCCACCCTCCAGAGACTATGGCCTTTCACTCCCCTCCAGAGACTATTGGGCAAGGAGCCCGCTCCAGAAGCAATGGGCATAAAACCAACTCTAGCTGAGGTGCCCCCCAAAGCCTCCTCCCCTGAAGTGCCTGCCCATTTTCAACATGATGTCCCTGAACAGTGAAGTCTGAATGTTGTCAGGAGTCAAGTTAGGGCTTGTACTATGCGCTGTGGCCATGTGGCCTTTGGTACTTTGAACTGGCCATTGGCCCAATTTGTACATTGACTTCTGCATTTTGATTTTGTGATTCATTATAGTGGCTGTTGGCAGCACATTACAGTGTTCGTACTTCAGAATTATTGTCCTTGCATTACTTGCTCGTGGGTCCTGTGACAGTCGATTTATTCTGCAGCAGGTTCTGTGTATGTGGTGTGTGTGGATGGTGTGTGTTGTGCATGTGTGTCACTCTCCTTTTCCGCCCTCCCTCCCTCCCAGGCGGCTGTACTCACCGCCATCGTCTTGGTTGGCGTTGGTGCTCCAGGACGGCCATGGCATGGTAGAGCATCAGGAAGATGCATAGCAGCCGCGGAGTCCTCAGTGTCTCAGATGGTGAGTCTTTTGTTTTCTGCAATGTGTCTCTGCCAGGCTTTTGAAGGTGTTGGTCCTGCCCCGGAAATCCTGGTGCTTTACTATGTCATAATATGGTTGGTGGTACCTTGACTTCCGCTGTAAGTGGCTACTGTTGTGGTCAGTGGTATTAACGCCCTGGCGGTTGCTGTGGTGCATTGGCTATCTATGCGAGGTATCACGGCCATGGTCATAATTTGGCATTAATTACCGCCAGGCTATTGGCAGTATTACCGCCACTTTAACAGTGGCGGTCAGTACACTGCCGATGTCATAATGACAACCTATGTATTTTTTGCAAAGTGCCCAGCTGTGGATTGTGGGCTGTAGCTCAGCCGCGACCTAGGGAAACCTACCAAACCTATACATTTATGAAAAGTAGACACATAGGGGAATCCAGAATGGGGTGGCTTGTGGGGCTCTCACTGGGTTCTGTCACCCAGAATCATTTGCAAACCTCACAATTGGGCTAAAAAATCACATTTTCCTCACATTTCAATGCTGCAAAGTTCTGGAATCTAAAGGGAGCCACAAACTTCCTTCAACCCAGCATTCCCTCAAGTCTCTTAAAAAAATGGTGCCACAATTTTCTGCAAAAGGGAAATGCTCCAAAACACAACGTGAGCACATCACATTTTTCTAATGAAAACGGAAACGTTTTTTGCAAAGTGCCTAGCTGTCGATTTTGGCCTCTAGCTCAGTCGGCACCTAGGGAAACCTACCAAACCTACACATTTATGAAAAGTAGACACCTAGGGAAATCCAGAATGGAGTGATTTGTGCACTTTTCAGTGATGGAAAGTTCTGGAATCTGAGAGGAGTCACAAACTTCCTTCCACCCAGCAATCCTCCAAGTCTCCCGATAAAAATGGTACCTCACTTGTGTGGGTAGGGCTAGTGGCAGGAATAGATCATACAACTGTCAATGTTAGTCCTTACATGGGGGCAACTGTTGACCCTGGAGTGATCCATTCCTGATGCAGGCACTAGGTACAAGCACTCAAGTGGGGTAGCATTTTTATCAGGACAGGTGGGGAAACAATGGGTGGTAAGAATGTTGTGGATCCCAGCATATCCCTGTAGTTTGTGTGACAGAAATACAAGAAAAAAATAGAGTTTTTATTCAACATTTCACCTTTGCAGGGTACGCTGCGTAAGAAAACTTATGAGAATCCACACAAGCCACACCTCCATGGACTCCTCCAGGTGTCTTGTTTCCAGAAATGTCTGGGTTTGGTATATTTGTTTTTCAGGTTTTTTTTCAAATATGCCCTTGGGGAGGTGGCTGGCCCATTTTCTGAGGGGACCGACCCTTCCAAGTGTAATCCCTGGTGTATAGTGGGGTTTCCTGTTCCAGTGCAACTGCAATCCATGGCCAGGAAACCATTTCAGGAAGACCTCATTTGAAAGGGGCGGATCTCCCCTTTCAAACTAGGCCTTCCTGTAGGCTTGGGTTGCCCTTCCGGGCCTGTTTTCCACATTGGCACAGAAAACGGACCTAACTGCTGTTTTCTGCTCCAGTGGGGAAAACAAACTGTGACGTCAGAGCACCTCGCAGCATGTTGACGTCACAGAGGGGCAGGGGGGAGACACGTGTCTCCCGAGTGATTTTTAAATTTAAAAAAATCCTTTCGTGCGATGCAGAGGATTTTTAAACCCCCCCTAGCATCAGCCACTGGTCGTGTCCCATACCAGAGAGGGTGTGCGTGCGTCAGCCACTGGCTGACGCACGCACTGAAGAGGTTAAAGAATGTAAGCAAACTGAGTATAGGTTTTTTACATTTAATTCAATAAACAAATAGTTTTATATAGTATAAGGAGTATAAAAATTGAAAACTGAGTTTCTCAGTACTATTTAATTCATGTTTTTATTCTTAAAATCATATTAATAAATAGGTCATAAAAAAATGTATGTTTTTATCATATCATTATGGATTTGTTTAAGCATTATTTTTATTTTTAAAAACATACATAACTATTCTTTTAGCTATATATTTATTTTTACCATTACACACCACTGTCAATTTGAAAACATTATACACAAATGATGACACGATTCATTTATTTTATTTTATTAATTCATATTTAATTTTAATTCCTAATAAACATTTTCACCCATTATTTAAAAAAATACTTTTTAATAAATTTTTGTATGCTAAAATAATGAATTAAAAGAGTATTATTACTTTACAAAATTGTTAAAAAGTATGTCATTAAATTTTTTAAATAACTACACAAATTAATCCACTCCGTATCCTTACCCTCTATAACCATAAAGTCCCATTCCTGAGTATTATGTTTTTTTTAAAATGGTCACTTCTTGATAATTTTTCCAAGTATTCAATTGAAAATATTATTACTATTTAAAGATTGTTTGAGTATTAAATCATGTAATTAATTTTCAAAATATATAAAAATAAAGTGCTCTCCATTCGCATATCATTTTATTTTATATAAATGAATAATTAGCAAATGAATAAAGCATTTTATATATTATTACTCGAGTGTTTATGTACAATATGTACTCAAAACCTTCCTTTTCAAAAAGAACAAACCAGAAAAAAACTTTCCAAACTATCCTAAATCTTTACTTTTGGTGAGGGTAAACTTTCCCAATCCCTCTTTGAAAAGTAATTATACCTAGCCCATATCTACTTCTACTTATGAAGTGTGCTAAAGGAATATGAGGTAAATGTAGCTGCAGAGAAATGATTGTTGAGTGAAGGCAATGAATAGTAAAAACTGTGTTGTAAAGTTAACTTTCCTTCTAGTGTCTTCACCAAGTCTGATATATGAAGCTGAACATAGGAGGGTGAGCACAGAGATCCGTTTGAAGCCCAGTTAGGTTGACATTTTGTGTAAACACTTATTTCCTTCATCCATCTGTTTTGCTATACTGCATGCTAAGAAGAAATGCACAAGCACTGAAAGGAATGTCTGGTATGCACCACCCTCAGTTCAAGACATACATTTATCAAGGCACCTTGCAAGGTTTGAATAAGAAGATCAATTAGGTACAAAACAAATGCACATTTGAAGAAAGTTACCACAGTGAAATAAAAGTGCTCTGCTTCTACTTCAAACTGAGAGGAATGATGAATAAAAGGAACTTCAACAACGTAGAGCTCTTAGTCTGAGTGATAAATGTATTAAAGCACTGTTTATGGTTCGACTAGAGGAATCATGTAGGTCAAATACAGCAACACGAATACACTTCCAAAAATAACCACAGCAGTAGAATATTAATGCTCATAAAAACAAACACTGAAAATACACCACTTTAATCATGGATTATATATCTGAATACACAGTGATTATATATTCATGCACAATGCAAAGCTAGAAATAATAATTAAAAAGAATTCATCACCCTGGGGCTTGCTTGCTTCATCCCTTTGCCAGCAACAGGACGTTAACCCAGTCGACCGTGAAGAGAGAACTACACTCAAGGGAGTGGAAGGCAAAGGCATCCCCCTCCTGGCGTAGTTTGAAATCCACAGTCATCTAGTTTATCCTCTTATGTAGATTAAACAAACTGAAGAAGAGAATTCTAGAAATCCTCCTCCCCTTCTGTTAGTTGTTGTTCAAAAGCCGGCTGTATCAGTCAGTGTTGGAAGAGCACATTAGAGATTTAGCCATATCCCAAGGTGCACTCCCAAGACTGAGCTGTTCCCTACCATACTATAACCATTATCCTGGTACATCTTTATCTGACTTGTACTCCTCCATGTTATGTTCTAGCCCTTGGTGAGAAAGAGCACGAAGAGTGAAACACATTGAAAAACTTGTGTGCAGAAAAATACCTGCACCTCTTACATGACAGTGGCTGAAGCTAAGTTAAGCACAAAATGGAGTCTGTAATCAAAATGGATCTGGTGGTCACCAATGTGACCGTGTGGGAAGCTAAGCTAAGCACAAAATGGAGTCAGTGGTCAAGATGCAGCAGTGGTTAAATATAGATACCATTACACCATCCAATCTCTGAGAGAGATGGCAAACACAAGCAGTGGAAATATAACATGGGCCATGCTTGTTGAAAACATAAACATTTTAGTCCTGATTATGAGTTTGGCAGACAGGAACAGCCATCTGCCAAACTCCCAACAGGGTGGCCACCACTGTAGTTGTGACCTCCACACTAGCCCCTTGATAAGTTTCCCGCTGGGCTGATGGACTGGAACCAAGGTTTCCGCTGGTCAGCCAGTGGGTAAGTAGTGGCAGTATTGTCGCCAGCTTGTAATCATGCTAGCAACAATACTGCCACCCGCTGGGGGTACCGGCTCCCTTGTAATGCGCACTGTCTGCTGTGCAGAGAGTTTACATTACGAGGGTGCTGGGCAGTGGGAGTTCTACACTGATCATGCCTTGAGCATGGGCAGTGTAGGGGCCTCCCTGTGCCTCCCTGTATTTTGTTTTGTTTTTGTAAAGTGGCATAGGGGGCCTAATTTGGGCCCCCCTACATGCCAATTTGCCAAATGGCCATGGCCAGGGGACAGAAGTTCTCTGGGCATGGCCATTGGGCAAGGGGGCATGACTTCTGTTTTTGTTAAGACTGGAGTCATTTCAATGGGGGTTGTGCGCCAGAAAATGGTGCAAGTCCGGTTTGAGCCATGATTTTTGACTTAAACCTGACTTGCACCATTTTATGACGCACAACCCCCATTTTCCCCTACGCCAGCTAACGTTAATCCTTAAATATGGCACCCGCATGGTGCGTAGGAATGGCGTTAGCCGGCGGTAATTTTTTTGACGCAAACCAGCGCCAGCGCTGGTTTGCGTCAAAAAGTATAAATATGGGCCTAAGAGTTTTAAACTGCTTTATCAAATTATCCAAAGGGCTTGTTGGACCTGACATTCTTGGTGTGGCTTTCCCAAAATCTATGCCTTCTATCCTCCTGTTTTTTTTTACTTAATTTTTTCTGCACACTTTACCACTGCTAACAAGTGCTGAAGTGCTTTGCGCTTGCTTCTTTAAACATGATAACATTGGCTTCCACCTATTTGGCACATTTAATTAACGTGTACATTTCTAGTGAAGTGGTACAATATTTCCCATGCATTCTTTGAAAACTCTAACATGCTTAAGGGGTGCTGTGTGGTTTTCGATGACAGGCAGTTGCATAAATGAGAGGCCTTAAACTGTCTTTCAACTTTTACATCAAGATGAGGAAACCAAACTCTGTCTAGGAGAGCTTGTTTAGGAGCAATGATTTCACAATGTTGTTCATGGACCACTTGAATTATCTGCTGTCTCAGACTCTCGGAATAGCAATTCTAGAACCTTTTAGAATAATGCCTTCTTGAGTCACAGACAGTTCATCTTTCACATTCTTGAACTCCTAGTATTCACTGTCACTGGCAAGATGTCAAGTGTACTGGTTCCAAGAAAGATGAGTAATAATTTCTTTCAGTTTTAACATGTCACTATATTGACTCATGGCAGTGATAGTTTGCTCCAATGATATGGCAGCTGGTGCGTTTGATTTCACAATGAAGTTTATGTAGGCTTCAGCTGTTATGGAAGGAGGCATCTTGACTTTTGGTTTGCCAAAGATGGTCAACAATGCTTGATATTCTGTTACAACTATAAAAGGTTTTGAGTATAAAAACATGTGGAAATTTTCACAAGCCCACACCGCTTCTAAACTTTCTTTTTCAGGATGGGTTCAGTTTGGGACATTCTTTTGCTTCGATATGCCAAAATATGTCTTTGAACATTTGGGTGTCCTCTGTGTTGTGTAAGGATTGTGCCTAACCCGACTGGGCTACCATAAAGAACAACTTCTGTATGAACTTTGGTGAAAGATGTGCCATTTCCATAGCGTTCTTGTTAACTTGTTTTATTCTCTTAAAGCTTTGCTCACATCCATGTGACCAATTAAATGAAACATTCTTTTTCGTCTAGTTTCTCAATGGAGCACTCACACTGACAATGTCTCATATGTATCTGGAACATTGAATGGCCATGCCAAGGAATGAATGTAACATGGAAAACTCTTATAGGGTACTTGCAGTTGACAATGCTTGCACTCTAGCAGGATCAGGTGTCATACCCCATCAGAAAGGTTATGGCCAAATAACTTTAGCTTCATTTTATTGAATTCACTTTTCTCAGCCTTCAAAGTTAAACCTCCATCAACCAGTAAAAGACACGCTTGCTAGAGAGCTTTATTCTGCTTCTTCTGTGTAGCACCGAACACTATCATCACTACAGTTAAAAGCATTCATGACAGGCTATGTGATACTACAAATGACATCTTGAAAAATCTCTGCAGCTGATGACAAGGCAAAATGTATTCTTTTATATTAAAATTGACCAATATGTGTAGAAAATGTTGTATGTACCTGCCTTTCTCCTTGAGTTCCAAATTATATCCTCTTTTTAAATCAAGGTGAGTGGAAACTTTCACCCCATTCAATTGTGTTATCTTGTCAGCAATGTGCGTACCTAGATGTTAATGTCTTTCAAATTGCCTTCGTTCCTTGACACATAATCACACAAATGCATACAGCCCTTTTACTGTCCTTTTTGGGTACTACAACTATGGGAGAAAACCATGGCATTGAACCAGTAGAACATTCAATGATATAGGGGGTGATTCTCATTAAGGCGGGCTACGGTAGCCGCCCGCCTCGCGGGAACCGCCATATGGCCGCTCCGCGGTCGAAAGACCGCGGAGGCCATTCAGGCTTTCCCGCTGGGCTGGCGGGCGGCCGCCAGGAGGCCGCCCACCAGCCCAGCGGGAAACCCCAACCCACGAGGAAGCCGGCTCCGAATGGAGCCGGCGGAGTGGGTATGTGCGACGGGTGCAGTTTGCACCCGTCGCGTATTTCAGTGTCTGCATTGCAGACACTGAAATACACAGTGGGGCCCTCTTACGGAGGCCCCTGCAGTGCCCATGCCATTGGCATGGGCACTGCAGGGGCCCCCAGGGGCCCCGCGGCACCCCCTACCGCCATCCTGTTCCTGGCGGGAGACCCGCCAGGAACAGGATGGCGGTAGGGGGTGTCCGCGCTCCGCCGCCATGGAGGATTCCCCCGAGCAGCGGGAAGTCGGCGGGAGACCGCCGACTTTCCGCTTCTGACCGCGGCTGAACCGCCGCGGTCAGAATGCTCGTGGGAGCACCGCCAGCCTGTTGGCGGTGCTCCCGTGGTCGGTGGCCCCCATAATGACCCCCATAATGTTTAAGTAATGTTTAAGTAATGATTTGAGTTCCTTTTCAACAGCTTCTTATAAATAAAATGAAATTCTTCTGTGTCTTTGTGCAACAGGGTGGACATTCTAGATAATATGAAATTGTACTTTCATAGTCTTAAGTTTTCCTAACTCATGAAACAAAGAAGGAAACTGACCTACTATTTGGTGATGAACATTCATACAATAGTTCACTGACTTCAGCCACTTGCTGCCGTACCTTGAAGTACAAGATTGGGCACTTGCACTTTTTCTTCTTGTGTTTCACTGTCACTACAAATAAACCTTGACTTTTCCATGGTGTCGGTGCAGCACATGTATATACTTTAGTTTTCAATGGTGTCAAACACGGTAATAAAGATAATTCATTATATTTCTCTTTAGGAATAATGTTTACTGAAGGACCACTTTCGGTAATGAAGGGTTTTGAACAACTATTTACTTTCAATGTAATTTTCAGACAATGTTTGAATTACTTTGGCGCTTTTTCATGTCGGCCTTTCTTTGAGTGCTATTTCTCTTCACATACGGGCAGTCCTACATGCACACATTTTTTAAACATCAACTTTGCATAATCATCTTGTTCACTTTCACTTGATATTAATACTGAAAAACTTTTTGACAATGATTTAGATGATGTTTTACCTAGTGTCGATTTGTCTCAACTGGTGTTGTCGCCTGGCCTTGTGGCCATGTTTCGAAGTTCCCTTCTGTAAGTTACTCTTTCCTTTGCCTTGCAAACTATTACAAGATGGTTCTTCTTCCCACACCCCTTGCAAATCTGTCTAATGGTGAGACATTAACCAAGGTGTGGAAGTGACACTCCAACCTGAAATACAACTTCTTTTCACATGGAGACATCAACTTGTGTCCTTCAGCCTTGTGTATTTGATTGTTTGTCATGTTCATGACTGACTCACTTTAGGAACCTCCGGCCTCCATGTCAGCAGCTTCTCGATCAGCTTGCTCTTCAGCTCTGGCAGCCATGACAGCTCGCTCCAGACTAAGAGTTTCTCTCCACATTCGTTGTCTGAATTAATCTGACGGGAATCCATCAATAACTCAGAGACATATTGCTTCTTCATCTCTGAATTCTTTAAACCTATAGTGTTTGATGAGTGTATCCAGTCTCTCAACAAATTTTTCTATGGTTTCACCAACTCTCTTTCATTCTTGACTGAAAATGTACCTTTCGTAATCTACATTTGGTGTTGAATTGAATTTGAGATTCAAGGCTTTTTTTATTTGACAGTACCTAAGTTCATCAGCTTGCTGCATTTTCTTTATGACTTCTTTTACACCATCACCAGCAAGAGCCTTGACATAGTTGATCATCTTTTGTGTTATATGTTTCTTCTAGTGCATTGTATTTCTGTACTCAAGCAGTCAATCCACTTCCAATATTCTGCTTTTTACTGCATCAAATGTTGGTGATGATTTCAGAAAAATGTCAGCATTATAACTGTTTACGGAATGGCTAACACTGAAAATTGAGTTTTCTCTGATACTGCCTGCTGTCCACCAGAACCTGCTTCTTCTGTACCATCTCTAAGAACCTGTGACGTGCTAGTCTTTGAGTCATCTTGGACAGTCTGTGGAACTGTACTGTAGCTTCTTTCCTGGTCTCCATTGGAGTCCTTCACTTTTCTTTGGACCTCTGTAGTGGGGCAGATCCACCACCCAGTAGGCTTTGATGGAATCTCACTTCCGATATTGGATAGCTCAGCAAGCACAACTTGTACTTCTTCTTGGGTTTCCTCACCCTCTTCTGAGGTTGTAGCGCTCTTCTTCTCGAGGCTCGGATAAGTGCAACAAAAGTTTGCTTTACTATCAATTGTTCTGTCCGCTAGAGCTTTTATGTGTCCTACTTGCATTTGTTGTTTTAGCACTTCTTTTCCGTATCCGTGTGTGACCCCTTTTAGCATTATCACTCAGCACACTGTTTAGCTTTATGTTGCATAATAGCTTGGTACCTCTCTTAACTGCCTTGCCAGCAGGTTCTTGTGCACTGATGTGTAGACTTCTCAGTGAAGATTTCTTCATCTTCAAATGCTTCACACCGGCCTGAGCTACACTTTGACTCCACTTAGCCAAATGTAACCTCTACCCTTCATTGGAGGCACACATGACATGCACAAGCAGCTTGTTTGGACTACGGCAAACTCTCTGGGAGAGCCTATCAATCTTCAGGTTACTTATCCTCTATCTCATCACCAGTTATAGCATTTCACCCAGCCTAGGTTCCTGCCAATCACTACACCACACACAGAGCTGAGCATTAGACATCTTTATTTGTCTGCGTGTAAACACCAACTCAGCATTCTGAGCCTGCATTCACTTCATCAAGTGCTCACATTCATGTCAGAGTTCTACAAAGTCCATCAGGAGCCACAAGGGTTCCATCATTCATAACTCACACAACACTATGATCCACATTTTTTTGGCATTTCTCCTCCACTTTTTGCTGAATTTGTTTTCGTTGGCTTTAGGATTCTGGGCCTTTTACCACTGCTAACTAATGGTAAAGTGCATGTGCTCTCTGCTTAAAACATGGTAACATTGGCTTATCCACAAATGGCATATTTAATGTACTTATAAGTCCCTAGAAAAAGTGCACCACCTATGTCCATGGTCAGTACATTAACCCCTTCGCTGCCAGGCCTTTTCCCCCTCCTGTGCCAGGCCTTTTTTTGGCTATTTGGGGCAGTTCAAGCTTAGGCCCTCATAACTTTTTGTCCACATAAGCTAACGAAGGCAAATTTGCGTCTTTTTTTTCCAACATCCTAGGGATTCTAGAGGTACCCAGACTTTGTGGGTTCCCCTGAAGGAGGCCAAGAAATTGGCCAAAATACAGTGAAAATTTTGTTTTTTTCAAAAAAATTGGAAAAAGTGGCTGCAGAAGAATGCTCGTGGTTTTTCCCCTGAAAATGGCATCAACAAAGGGTTTGCGGTGCTAAACTCAGCAGCTTCCCAGCTTTCAGGAACAGTCAGACTTGAATCAGAAAACCCAATTTTTCAACACAATTTTGGCATTTTACTGGGACATACCCCATTTTTGCAATTTTTTGTGCTTTCAGCCTCCTTCCAGTCAGTGACAGAAATGGGCATGAAACCAATGCTGGATCCCAGAAACCTAAACATTTCTGAAAAGAAGACAAAATTCGGAATTCAGCAAGGGGTCATTTGTGTAGATCCTACAAGAGTTTCCTACAGAAAATGACAGCTGAAAAAGAAAAATATTGAAATTGAGGTGAAAAAAACATAAATTTTTCAATACGTTTTACTCTGTAACTTTTCCCTGCAATGTCAGATTATCGAAAGCAATATACCGTTACGTCTGCTGGACTCCTCCGGTTGCGGGGATATATAGGGCTTGTAGGTTCATCAAGAACCCGAGGAACCCAGAGCCAATAAATGAGCTGCACCCTGCAGTGCGTTTTCATTCTATACCGGGTATACAGCAATTCATTTGCTGAAATATAAAGAGTAAAAAATTGCTATCAAGAAAACCTTTGTATTTCTAAAAAAGGCACAAGATAAGGTGTTGAGGAGCAGTGGCTATTTGCACATCTCTGAATTCCGGGGTGACCATACTAGCATGTGAATTACAGGGCATTTCTCAAATAGATGTCTTTTTGACACACTCTCCTATATTTGGAAGGAAAAAATGTAGAGAAAGACAAGGGGCAATAGCACTTGTTTTGCTAATCTATATTCCGCCAAGTCTTCCGATAAAAATGATACATCACTTGTGTGGGTAGGCCTAGCGCCCGCGACAGGAAACGCCCCAAAACGCAACGTGGACACATCCCATTTTTTTAAAAGAAAACAGAGGTGTTTTTTGCAAAGTGCCTACCTGTAGATTTTGGCCTCTAGCTCAGCCGGCATCTGGGGAAACCTACCAAACCTGTGCATTTCTGAAAACTAGAGACCTAGGGGAATCCAAGGAGGGTTGACTTGCGGGGCTCGGACCGGGTTCTGTTACCCAGAATCCTTTGCAAACCTCAAAATTTGGCTTAAAAAAACATGTTCCTCACATTTCTGTGGCAGAAAGTTCTGGAATCTGAGAGGAGCCACAAATTTCTTTCCACCCAGCGTTCCCCCAAGTCTCCCGATAAAAATGATACCTCACTTGTGTGGGTAGGCCTAGCACCCGCGACAGGAAACGCCCCAAAGCGCAACGTGGACACACAAATGTTTGAAAGAAAACAGAGGTGTTTTTTGCGAAGTGCCTACCTGTAGATTTTGGCCTCTAGCTCAGCCGGCACCTAGGAAAACCTACCAAACCTGTGCATTTCTGAAAACTAGAGACCTAGGGGAATACAAGGAGGGTTGACTTGCGGGGCTCGGACCAGGTTCTGTTACTCAGAATCCTTTGCGATCCTCAAAATTTGGCTAAAAAAACACATGTTCCTCACATTTCTGTGGCAGAAAGTTCTGGAATCTGAGAGGAGCCACAAATTTCCTTCATCCAGCGTTCCCCCAAGTCTCCCGATAAAATGATACCTCACTTGTGTGGGTAGGCCTGGCGCCCGCGACAGGAAACGCCCCAAAACGCAACGTGGACACATCCAAATTTTTGAAAGAAAACAGAGGTGTTTTTTGCGAAGTGCCTACCTGTAGATTTTGGCCTCTACCTCAGCCGGCACCTAGGGAAACCTACAAAACCTGTGCATTTCTGAAAACTAGAGACCTAGGGGAATCCAAGATGGGGTGACTTGCGGGGCTCGGACCAGGTTCTGTTACCCTGAATCCTTTGCAAACTTCAAAATGTGGCTAAAAAAACACATGTTCCTCACATTTCTGTGGCAGAAAGTTCTGGAATCTGAGAGGAGCCACAAATTTCCTTCCACCCAGCGTTCCCCCAAGTCTCCCGATAAAAATGATACCTCACTTGTGTGGGTAGGCCTAGCGCCCGCGACAGAAAATGCCCCAAAGCGCAACGTGGACACATCCAAATTTTTTAAAGAAAACAGTGGTGTTTTTTGGGAAGTGCCTACCTATAGATTTTGGCCTCTAGCTCAGCCGGCACCTAGAGAAACCTTCCAAACCTGTTCATTTCTGAAAACTAGAGACCTAGGGAAATCCAAGATGGTGTGACTTGTGGGGCTCGGACCAGGTTCTGTTACCCAGAATCCTTTGCAAACCTCAAAATTTGGCTAAAAAAACACATGTTCCTCACATTTCTGTGGCAGAAAGTTCTGGAATCTGAGAGAAGCCACAAATTTCCTTCCACCCAGCGTTCCCCCAAGTCTCCCGATAAAAATGATACCTCACTTGTGTGGGTAGGCCTAGCGCCCGCGACAGGAAATGCCCCAAAGCGCAACGTGGACACATCCAAATTTTTGAAAGAAAACAGAGGTGTTTTTTGCGAAGTGCCTACATGTAGATTTTGGCCTCTAGCTCAGCCGGCACCTAGGGAAACCTACCAAACCTGTGCATTTCTGAAAACTAGAGACCTCGGGGAATCCAAGATGGGGTGACTTGCGGGGCTCGGACCAGGTTCTGTTACCCAGAATCCTTTGCGAACCTCAAAATTTGGCTAAAAAAACACATGTTCCTCACATTTCTGTGGCAGAAAGTTCTGGAATCTGAGAGGAGCCACAAATTTAATTCCACCCAGCGTTCCCCCAAGTCTCCCGATAAAAATGATACCTCACTTGCGTGGGTAGGCCTAGCGCCCGCGACAGTAAACGCCCCAAAGCGCAACGTGGACACATCCAAATTTTTGAAAGAAAACAGAGGTGTTTTTTTGCGAAGTGCCTACCTGTAGATTTTGGCCTCTAGCTCAGCCGGCACCTAGGGAAACCTACCAAACCTGTGCATTTCTGAAAACTAGAGACCTAGGGGAATCCAAGATGGGGTGACTTGCGGGGCTTGGACCAGGTTCTGTTACCCAGAATCCTTTGCAAACTTCAAAATGTGGCTAAAAAAACACATGTTCCTCACATTTCTGTGGCAGAAAGTTCTGGAATCTGAGAGGAGCCACAAATTTCCTTCATCCAGCGTTCCCCCAAGTCTCCCGATAAAATGATACCTCACTTGTGTGGGTAGGCCTGGCGCCCGCGACAGGAAACGCCCCAAAACGCAACGTGGACACATCCAAATTTTTTAAAGAAAACAGAGGTGTTTTTTGCGAAGTGCCTACCTGTAGATTTTGGCCTCTACCTCAGCCGGCACCTAGGGAAACCTACCAAACCTGTGCATTTCTGAAAACTAGAGACCTAGGGGAATCCAAGATGGGGTGACTTGTGGGGCTCGGACCAGGTTCTGTTACCCTGAATCCTTTGCAAACTTCAAAATGTGGCTAAAAAAACACATGTTCCTCACATTTCTGTGGCAGAAAGTTCTGGAATCTGAGAGGAGCCACAAATTTCCTTCCACCCAGCGTTCCCCCAAGTCTCCCGATAAAAATGATACCTCACTTGTGTGGGTAGGCCTAGCGCCCGCGACAGGAAATGCCCCAAAGCGCAACGTGGACACATCCAAATTTTTTAAAGAAAACAGTGGTGTTTTTTGCGAAGTGCCTACCTATAGATTTTGGCCTCTAGCTCAGCCGGCACCTAGAGAAACCTTCCAAACCTGTTCATTTCTGAAAACTAGAGACCTAGGGAAATCCAAGATGGTGTGACTTGTGGGGCTCGGACCAGGTTCTGTTACCCAGAATCCTTTGCAAACCTCAAAATTTGGCTAAAAAAACACATGTTCCTCACATTTCTGTGGCAGAAAGTTCTGGAATCTGAGAGAAGCCACAAATTTCCTTCCACCCAGCGTTCCCCCAAGTCTCCCGATAAAAATGATACCTCACTTGTGTGGGTAGGCCTAGCGCCCGCGACAGGAAATGCCCCAAAGCGCAACGTGGACACATCCAAATTTTTGAAAGAAAACAGAGGTGTTTTTTGCGAAGTGCCTACATGTAGATTTTGGCCTCTAGCTCAGCCGGCACCTAGGGAAACCTACCAAACCTGTGCATTTCTGAAAACTAGAGACCTCGGGGAATCCAAGATGGGGTGACTTGCGGGGCTCGGACCAGGTTCTGTTACCCAGAATCCTTTGCGAACCTCAAAATTTGGCTAAAAAAACACATGTTCCTCACATTTCTGTGGCAGAAAGTTCTGGAATCTGAGAGGAGCCACAAATTTAATTGCACCCAGCGTTCCCCCAAGTCTCCCGATAAAAATGATACCTCACTTGCGTGGGTAGGCCTAGCGCCCGCGACAGTAAACGCCCCAAAGCGCAACGTGGACACATCCAAATTTTTGAAAGAAAACAGAGGTGTTTTTTTGCGAAGTGCCTACCTGTAGATTTTGGCCTCTAGCTCAGCCGGCACCTAGGGAAACCTACCAAACCTGTGCATTTCTGAAAACAAGAGACCTAGGGGAATCCAAGATGGGGTGACTTGCAGGGCTTGGACCAGGTTCTGTTACCCAGAATCCTTTGCAAACTTCAAAATTTGGCTAAAAAAACACATGTTCCTCACATTTCTGTGGCAGAAAGTTCTGGAATCTGAGAGGAGCCACAAATTTCCTTCCACCCAGCGTTCCCCCAAGTCTCCCGATAAAAATGATAACTCACTTGTGTGGATAGGCCTAGCGCCCGCGACAGGAAACGCCCCAAAGCTCAACGTGGACACATCCAAATTTTTGAAAGAAAACAGTGGTGTTTTTTGTGAAGTGCCTACCTGTAGATTTTGGCCTCTAGCTCAGCCGGCACCTAGAGAAACCTACCAAACCTGTGCATTTCTGAAAACTAGAGACCTAGGGAAATCCAAGATGGGGTGACTTGTGGGGCTCGGACCAGGATCTGTTACCCAGAATCCTTTGCAAACCTCAAAATTTTGCTAAAAAAACACATGTTCCTCACATTTCTGTGGCAGAAAGTTCTGGAATCTGAGAGGAGCCACAAATTTCCTTCCACCCAGCGTTCCCCCAAGTCTCCCGATAAAAATGATACCTCACTTGTGTGGGTAGGCCTAGCGCCCGCGACAGGAAACGCCCCAAAGCGCAACGTGGACACATCCAAATTTTTGAAAGAAAACAGAGGTGTTTTTTGCGAAGTGCCTACCTGTAGATTTTGGCCTCTAGCTCAGCCGGCACCTAGGGAAACCTACCAAACCTGTGCATTTCTGAAAACTAGAGACCTAGGGGAATCCAAGATGGGGTGACTTGCGGGGCTTGGACCAGGTTCTGTTACCCAGAATCCTTTGCAAACTTCAAAATTTGGCTAAAAAAACACATGTTCCTCACATTTCTGTGGCAGAAAGTTCTGGAATCTGAGAGGAGCCACAAATTTCCGTCCACCCAGCGTTCCCCCAAGTCTCCCGATAAAAATGATACCTCACTTGTGTGGGTAGGCCTAGCGCCCGCGACAGGAAACGCCCCAAAGCGCAACGTGGACACATCCAAATTTTTTAAAGAAAACAGTGGTGTTTTTTGCGAAGTGCCTACCTGTAGATTTTGGCCTCTAGCTCAGCCGGCACCTAGAGAAACCTTCCAAACCTGTGCATTTCTGAAAACTAGAGACCTAGGGAAATCCAAGATGGTGTGACTTGTGGGGCTCGGACCAGGTTCTGTTACCCAGAATCCTTTGCAAACCTCAAAATTTGGCTAAAAAAACACATGTTCCTCACATTTCTGTGGCAGAAAGTTCTGGAATTTCTGAGAAGCCACAAATTTCCTTCCACCCAGCGTTCCCCCAAGTCTCCCGATAAAAATGATACCTCACTTGTGTGGGTAGGCCTAGCGCCCGCGACAGGAAACGCGCCAAAGCGCAACGTGGACACATCCAAATTTTTGAAAGAAAAGAGAGGTGTTTTTTGCGAAGTGCCTACCTGTAGATTTTGGCCTCTAGCTCAGCCGGCACCTAGGGAAACCTACCAAACCTGTGCATTTCTGAAAACTAGAGACCTAGGGGAATCCAAGATGGGGTGACTTGCGTGGCTCGGACCAGGTTCTGTTACCCAGAATCCTTTGCGAACCTCAAAATTTGGCTAAAAAAACACATGTTCCTCACATTTCGGTGGCAGAAAGTTCTGGAATCTGAGAGGAGCCACAAATTTAATTCCACCCAGCGTTCCCCCAAGTCTCCCGATAAAAATGATACCTCACTTGCGTGGGTAGGCCTAGCGCCCGCGACAGTAAACGCCCCAAAGCGCAACGTGGACACATCCAAATTTTTGAAAGAAAACAGAGGTGTTTTTTGCGAAGTGCCTACCTGTAGATTTTGGCCTCTAGCTCAGCCGGCACCTAGGGAAACCTACCAAACCTGTGCATTTCTGAAAACTAGAGACCTAGGGGAATCCAAGATGGGGTGACTTGCGGGGCTTGGACCAGGTTCTGTTACCCAGAATCCTTTGCAAACCTCAAAATTTGGCTAAAAAAACACATGTTCCTCACATTTCTGTGGCAGAAAGTTCTGGAATCTGAGAGGAGCCTCAAATTTCCTTCCACCCAGCGTTCCCCCAAGTCTCCCGATAAAAATGATACCTCACTTGTGTGGGTAGGCCTAGCGCCCGCGACAGGAAACGCCCCAAAGCGCAACGTGGACACATCCAAATTTTTGAAAGAAAACATTGGTGTTTTTTGCGAAGTGCCTACCTGTAGATTTTGGCCTCTAGCTCAGCCGGCACCTAGGGAAACTTACCAAACCTGTGCATTTCTGAAAACTAGAGACCTAGGGGAATCCAAGATGGGGTGACTTGCGGGGCTTGGACCAGGTTCTGTTACCCAGAATCCTTTGCAAACTTCAAAATTTGGCTAAAAAAACACATATTCCTCACATTTCTGTGGCAGAAAGTTCTGGAATCTGAGAGGAGCCACAAATTTCCTTCCACCCAGCGTTCCTCCAAGTCTCCCGATAAAAATGATACCTCACTTGTGTGGGTAGGCCTAGCGCCCGCGACAGGAAATGCCCCAAAGCTCAACGTGGACACATCCAAATTTTTGAAAGAAAACAGTGGTGTTTTTTGTGAAGTGCCTAGCTGTAGATTTTGGCCTCTAGCTCAGCCGGCACCTAGAGAAACCTACCAAACCTGTGCATTTCTGAGAACTAGAGACCTAGGGAAATCCAAGATGGGGTGACTTGTGGGGCTCGGACCAGGATCTGTTACCCAGAATCCTTTGCAAACTTCAAAATTTGGCTAAAAAAAACACATATTCCTCACATTTCTGTGGCAGAAAGTTCTGGAATCTGAGAGGAGCCACAAATTTCCTTCCACCCAGCGTTCCCCCAAGTCTCCCGATAAAAATGATACCTCACTTGTGTGGGTAGGCCTAGCGCCCGCGACAGGAAACGCCCCAAAGCGCAACGTGGACACATCCACATTTTTGAAAGAAAACAGAGGTGTTTTTTGCGAAGTGCCTACCTGTAGATTTTGGCCTCTAGCTCAGCCGGCACCTAGGGAAACCTACCAAACCTGTGCATTTCTGAAAACTAGAGACCTAGGGGAATCCAAGATGGGGTGACTTGCGGGGCTTGGACCAGGTTCTGTTACCCAGAATCCTTTGCAAACTTCAAAATTTGGCTAAAAAAACACATGTTCCTCACATTTCTGTGGCAGAAAGTTCTGGAATCTGAGAGGAGCCACAAATTTCCATCCACCCAGCGTTCCCCCAAGTCTCCCGATAAAAATGATACCTCACTTGTGTGGGTAGGCCTAGCGCCCGCGACAGGAAACGCCCCAAAGCGCAATGTGGACACATCCAAATTTTGTAAAGAAAACAGTGGTGTTTTTTGCGAAGTGCCTACCTGTAGATTTTGGCCTCTAGCTCAGCCGGCACCTAGAGAAACCTTCCAAACCTGTGCATTTCTGAAAACTAGAGACCTAGGGAAATCCAAGATGGTGTGACTTGTGGGGATCGGACCAGGTTCTGTTACCCAGAATCCTTTGCAAACCTCAAAATTTGGCTAAAAAAACACATGTTCCTCACATTTCTGTGGCAGAAAGTTCTGGAATCTGAGAGAAGCCACAAATTTCCTTCCACCCAGCGTTCCCCCAAGTCTCCCGATAAAAATGATACCTCACTTGTGTGGGTAGGCCTAGCGCCCGCGACAGGAAACGCGCCAAAGCGCAACGTGGACACATCCAAATTTTTGAAAGAAAACAGAGGTGTTTTTTGCGAAGTGCCTACCTGTAGATTTTGGCCTCTAGCTCAGCCGGCACCTAGGGAAACCTACCAAACCTGTGCATTTCTGAAAACTAGAGACCTAGGGGAATCCAAGATGGGGTGACTTGCGTGGCTCGGACCTGGTTCTGTTACCCAGAATCCTTTGCGAGCCTCAAAATTTGGCTAAAAAAACACATGTTCCTCACATTTCTGTGGCAGAAAGTTCTGGAATCTGAGAGGAGCCACAAATTTAATTCCACCCAGCGTTCCCCCAAGTCTCCCGATAAAAATGATACCTCACTTGCGTGGGTAGGCCTAGCGCCCGCGACAGGAAACGCCCCAAAGCGCAACGTGGACACATCCAAATTTTTGAAAGAAAACAGAGGTGTTTTTTGCGAAATGCCTACCTGTAGATTTTGGCCTCTAGCTCAGCCGGCACCTAGGGAAACCTACCAAACCTGTGCATTTCTGAAAACTAGAGACCTAGGGGTATCCAAGATGGGGTGACTTGCGGGGCTCGGACCAGGTTCTGTTACCCAGTATCCTTTGCGAACCTCAAAATTTGGCTAAAAAAAAACATGTTCCTCACATTTCTGTGGCAGAAAGTTCTGGAATCTGAGAGGAGCCACAAATTTAATTCCACCCAGCGTTCCCCCAAGTCTCCCGATAAAAATGATACCTCACTTGCGTGGGTAGGCCTAGCGCCCGCGACAGGAAACGCCCCAAAGCGCAACGTGGACACATCCAAATTTTTGAAAGAAAACAGAGGTGTTTTTTGCGAAGTGCCTACCTGTAGATTTTGGCCTCTAGCTCAGCCGGCACCTAGGGAAACCTACCAAACCTGTGCATTTCTGAAAACTAGAGACCTAGGGGAATCCAAGATGGGGTGACTTGCGGGCTTGGACCAGGTTCTGTTACCCAGAATCCTTTGCAAACTTCAAAATTTGGCTAAAAAAAACACATATTCCTCACATTTCTGTGGCAGAAAGTTCTGGAATCTGAGAGGAGCCGCAAATTTCCTTCCACCCAGCGTTCCCCCAAGTCTCCCGATAAAAATGATACCTCACTTGTGTGGGTAGGCCTTAGCGCCCGCGACAGGAAACGCCCCAAAGCGCAACGTGGACACATCCAAATTTTTTAAAGAAAACAGTGGTGTTTTTTGCGAAGTGCCTATCTGTAGATTTTGGCCTCTAGCTCAGCCGGCACCTAGGGAAACTTACCAAACCTGTGCATTTCTGAAAACTAGAGACCTAGGGGAATCCAAGATGGGGTGACTTGCGGGGCTTGGACCAGGTTCTGTTACCCAGAATCCTTTGCAAACTTCAAAATTTGGCTAAAAAAACACATATTCCTCACATTTCTGTGGCAGAAAGTTCTGGAATCTGAGAGGAGCCACAAATTTCCTTCCACCCAGCGTTCCCCCAAGTCTCCCGATAAAAATGATACCTCACTTGTGTGGGTAGGCCTAGCGCCCGCGACAGGAAATGCCCCAAAGCTCAACGTGGACACATCCAAATTTTTGAAAGAAAACAGTGGTGTTTTTTGTGAAGTGCCTAGCTGTAGATTTTGGCCTCTAGCTCAGCCGGCACCTAGAGAAACCTACCAAACCTGTGCATTTCTGAGAACTAGAGACCTAGGGAAATCCAAGATGGGGTGACTTGTGGGGCTCGGACGAGGATCTGTTATCCAGAATCCTTTGCAAACTTCAAAATTTGGCTAAAAAAAACACATATTCCTCACATTTCTGTGGCAGAAAGTTCTGGAATCTGAGAGGAGCCACAAATTTCCTTCCACCCAGCGTTCCCCCAAGTCTCCCGATAAAAATGATACCTCACTTGTGTGGGTAGGCCTAGCGCCCGCGACAGGAAACGCCCCAAAGCGCAACGTGGACACATCCACATTTTTGAAAGAAAACAGAGGTGTTTTTTGCGAAGTGCCTACCTGTAGATTTTGGCCTCTAGCTCAGCCGGCACCTAGGGAAACCTACCAAACCTGTGCATTTCTGAAAACTAGAGACCTAGGGGAATCCAAGATGGGGTGACTTGCGGGGCTTGGACCAGGTTCTGTTACCCAGAATCCTTTGCAAACTTCAAAATTTGGCTAAAAAAACACATGTTCCTCACATTTCTGTGGCAGAAAGTTCTGGAATCTGAGAGGAGCCACAAATTTCCATCCACGCAGCGTTCCCCCAAGTCTCCCGATAAAAATGATACCTCACTTGTGTGGGTAGGCCTAGCGCCCGCGACAGGAAACGCCCCAAAGCGCAATGTGGACACATCCAAATTTTGTAAAGAAAACAGTGGTGTTTTTTGCGAAGTGCCTACCTGTAGATTTTGGCCTCTAGCTCAGCCGGCACCTAGAGAAACCTTCCAAACCTGTGCATTTCTGAAAACTAGAGACCTAGGGAAATCCAAGATGGTGTGACTTGTGGGGATCGGACCAGGTTCTGTTACCCAGAATCCTTTGCAAACCTCAAAATTTGGCTAAAAAAACACATGTTCCTCACATTTCTGTGGCAGAAAGTTCTGGAATCTGAGAGAAGCCACAAATTTCCTTCCACCCAGCGTTCCCCCAAGTCTCCCGATAAAAATGATACCTCACTTGTGTGGGTAGGCCTAGCGCCCGCGACAGGAAACGCGCCAAAGCGCAACGTGGACACATCCAAATTTTTGAAAGAAAACAGAGGTGTTTTTTGCGAAGTGCCTACCTGTAGATTTTGGCCTCTAGCTCAGCCGGCACCTAGGGAAACCTACCAAACCTGTGCATTTCTGAAAACTAGAGACCTAGGGGAATCCAAGATGGGGTGACTTGCGTGGCTCGGACCTGGTTCTGTTACCCAGAATCCTTTGCGAACCTCAAAATTTGGCTAAAAAAACACATGTTCCTCACATTTCTGTGGCAGAAAGTTCTGGAATCTGAGAGGAGCCACAAATTTAATTCCACCCAGCGTTCCCCCAAGTCTCCCGATAAAAATGATACCTCACTTGCGTGGGTAGGCCTAGCGCCCGCGACAGGAAACGCCCCAAAGCGCAACGTGGACACATGTAAATTTTTGAAAGAAAACAGAGGTGTTTTTTGCGAAATGCCTACCTGTAGATTTTGGCCTCTAGCTCAGCCGGCACCTAGGGAAACCTACCAAACCTGTGCATTTCTGAAAACTAGAGACCTAGGGGTATCCAAGATGGGGTGACTTGCGGGGCTCGGACCAGGTTCTGTTACCCAGTATCCTTTGCGAACCTCAAAATTTGGCTAAAAAAAAACATGTTCCTCACATTTCTGTGGCAGAAAGTTCTGGAATCTGAGAGGAGCCACAAATTTAATTCCACCCAGCGTTCCCCCAAGTCTCCCGATAAAAATGATACCTCACTTGCGTGGGTAGGCCTAGCGCCCGCGACAGGAAACGCCCCAAAGCGCAACGTGGACACATCCAAATTTTTGAAAGAAAACAGAGGTGTTTTTTGCGAAGTGCCTACCTGTAGATTTTGGCCTCTAGCTCAGCCGGCACCTAGGGAAACCTACCAAACCTGTGCATTTCTGAAAACTAGAGACCTAGGGGAATCCAAGATGGGGTGACTTGCGGGCTTGGACCAGGTTCTGTTACCCAGAATCCTTTGCAAACTTCAAAATTTGGCTAAAAAAAACACATATTCCTCACATTTCTGTGGCAGAAAGTTCTGGAATCTGAGAGGAGCCGCAAATTTCCTTCCACCCAGCGTTCCCCCAAGTCTCCCGATAAAAATGATACCTCACTTGTGTGGGTAGGCCTAGCGCCCGCGACAGGAAACGCCCCAAAGCGCAACGTGGACACATCCAAATTTTTTAAAGAAAACAGTGGTGTTTTTTGCGAAGTGCCTATCTGTAGATTTTGGCCTCTAGCTCAGCCGGCACCTAGAGAAACCTACAAAACCTGTGCATTTCTGAAAACTAGAGACCTAGGGAAATCCAAGATGGGGTGACTTGTGGGGCTCGGACCAGGTTCTGTTACCCAGAATCCTTTGCAAACCTCAAAATGTGGCTAAAAAAACACATGTTCCTCACATTTCTGTGGCAGAAAGTTCTGGAATCTGAGAGAAGCCACAAATTTCCTTCCACCCAGCGTTCCCCCAAGTCTCCCGATAAAAATGATACCTCACTTGTGTGGGTAGGCCTAGCGCCCGCGACAGGAAACGCCCCAAAGCGCAACGTGGACACATCCACATTTTTGAAAGAAAACAGAGGTGTTTTTTGCGAAGTGCCTACCTGTAGATTTTGGCCTCTAGCTCAGCCGGCACCTAGGGAAACCTACCAAACCTGTGCATTTCTGAAAACTAGAGACCTAGGGGAATCCAAGATGGGGTGACTTGCGGGGCTCGGACCAGGTTCTGTTACCCAGAATCCTTTGCGAACCTCAAAATTTGGCTAAACAAACACATGTTCCTCACATTTCTGTGGCAGAAAGTTCTGGAATCTGAGAGGAGCCACAAATTTAATTCCACCCAGCGTTCCCCCAAGTCTCCCGATAAAAATGATACCTCACTTGCGTGGGTAGGCCTAGCGCCCGCGACAGGAAACGCCCCAAAGCGCAACGTGGACACATCCAAATTTTTGAAAGAAAACAGAGGTGTTTTTTGCGAAGTGCCTACCTATAGATTTTGGCCTCTAGCTCAGCCGGCACCTAGGGAAACCTACCAAACCTGTGCATTTCTGAAAACTAGAGACCTAGGGGAATCCAAGATGGGGTGACTTGCGGGGCTTGGACCAGGTTCTGTTACCCAGAATCCTTTGCAAACCTCAAAATTTGGCTAAAAAAACACATGTTCCTCACATTTCTGTGGCAGAAAGTTCTGGAATCTGAGAGAAGCCACAAATTTCCTTCCACCCAGCGTTCCCCCAAGTCTCCCGATAAAAATGATACCTCACTTGTGTGGGTAGGCCTAGCGCCCGCGACAGGAAACGCCCCAAAGCGCAACGTGGACACATCCAAATTTTTGAAAGAAGACAGAGGTGTTTTTTGCGAAGTGCCTACCTGTAGATTTTGGCCTCTAGCTCAGCCGGCACCTAGGGAAACCTACCAAACCTGTGCATTTCTGAAAACTAGAGACCTAGGGGAATCCAAGATGGGGTGACTTGCGGGGCTTGGACCAGGTTCTGTTACCCAGAATCCTTTGCGAACCTCAAAATTTGGCTAAAAAAACACATGTTCCTCACATTTCTGTGGCAGAAAGTTCTGGAATCTGAGAGGAGCCACAAATTTAATTCCACCCAGCGTTCCCCCAAGTCTCCCGATAAAAATGATACCTCACTTGCGTGGGTAGGCCTAGCGCCCGCGACAGGAAACGCCCCAAAGCGCAACGTGGACACATCCAAATTTTTGAAATAAAACAGAGGTGTTTTTTGCGAAGTGCCTACCTGTAGATTTTGGCCTCTAGCTCAGCCGGCACCTAGGGAAACCTACCAAACCTGTGCATTTCTGAAAACTAGAGACCTAGGGGAATCCAAGATGGGGTGACTTGCGGGGCTTGGACCAGGTTCTGTTACCCAGAATCCTTTGCAAACTTCAAAATTTGGCTAAAAAAACACATGTTCCTCACATTTCTGTGGCAGAAAGTTCTGGAATCTGAGAGGAGCCACAAATTTAATTCCACCCAGCGTTCCCCCAAGTCTCCCGATAAAAATGATACCTCACTTGCGTGGGTAGGCCTAGCGCCCGCGACAGGAAACGCCCCAAAGCGCAACGTGGACACATCCAAATTTTTGAAAGAAAACAGAGGTGTTTTTTGCGAAGTGCCTACCTGTAGATTTTGGCCTCTAGCTCAGCCGGCACCTAGGGAAACCTACCAAACCTGTGCATTTCTGAAAACTAGAGACCTAGGGGAATCCAAGATGGGGTGACTTGCGGGGCTTGGACCAGGTTCTGTTACCCAGAATCCTTTGCAAACTTCAAAATTTGGCTAAAAAAACACATGTTCCTCACATTTCTGTGGCAGAAAGTTCTGGAATCTGAGAGAAGCCACAAATTTGCTTCCACCCAGCGTTCCCCCAAGTCTCCCGATAAAAATGATATCTCACTTGTGTGGGTAGGCCTAGCGCCCGCGACAGGAAACGCGCCAAAGCGCAACGTGGACACATCCAAATTTTTGAAAGAAAAGAGAGGTGTTTTTTGCGAAGTGCCTACCTGTAGATTTTGGCCTCTAGCTCAGCCGGCACCTAGGGAAACCTACCAAACCTGTGCATTTCTGAAAACTAGAGACCTAGGGGAATCCAAGATGGGGTGACTTGCGTGGCTCGGACCAGGTTCTGTTACCCAGAATCCTTTGCGAACCTCAAAATTTGGCTAAAAAAACACATGTTCCTCACATTTCGGTGGCAGAAAGTTCTGGAATCTGAGAGGAGCCACAAATTTAATTCCACCCAGCGTTCCCCCAAGTCTCCCGATAAAAATGATACCTCACTTGCGTGGGTAGGCCTAGCGCCCGCGACAGGAAACGCCCCAAAGCGCAACGTGGACACATCCAAATTTTTGAAAGAAAACAGAGGTGTTTTTTGCGAAATGCCTACCTGTAGATTTTGGCCTCTAGCTCAGCCGGCACCTAGGGAAACCTACCAAACCTGTGCATTTCTGAAAACTAGAGACCTAGGGGTATCCAAGATGGGGTGACTTGCGGGGCTCGGACCAGGTTCTGTTACCCAGTATCCTTTGCGAACCTCAAAATTTGGCTAAAAAAAAACATGTTCCTCACATTTCTGTGGCAGAAAGTTCTGGAATCTGAGAGGAGCCACAAATTTAATTCCACCCAGCGTTCCCCCAAGTCTCCCGATAAAAATGATACCTCACTTGCGTGGGTAGGCCTAGCGCCCGCGACAGGAAACGCCCCAAAGCGCAACGTGGACACATCCAAATTTTTGAAAGAAAACAGAGGTGTTTTTTGCGAAGTGCCTACCTGTAGATTTTGGCCTCTAGCTCAGCCGGCACCTAGGGAAACCTACCAAACCTGGGCATTTCTGAAAACTAGAGACCTAGGGGAATCCAAGATGGGGTGACTTGCGGGCTTGGACCAGGTTCTGTTACCCAGAATCCTTTGCAAACTTCAAAATTTGGCTAAAAAAAACACATATTCCTCACATTTCTGTGGCAGAAAGTTCTGGAATCTGAGAGGAGCCGCAAATTTCCTTCCACCCAGCGTTCCCCCAAGTCTCCCGATAAAAATGATACCTCACTTGTGTGGGTAGGCCTAGCGCCCGCGACAGGAAACGCCCCAAAGCGCAACGTGGACACATCCAAATTTTTTAAAGAAAACAGTGGTGTTTTTTGCGAAGTGCCTATCTGTAGATTTTGGCCTCTAGCTCAGCCGGCACCTAGAGAAACCTACAAAACCTGTGCATTTCTGAAAACTAGAGACCTAGGGAAATCCAAGATGGGGTGACTTGTGGGGCTCGGACCAGGTTCTGTTACCCAGAATCCTTTGCAAACCTCAAAATTTGGCTAAAAAAACACATGTTCCTCACATTTCTGTGGCAGAAAGTTCTGGAATCTGAGAGAAGCCACAAATTTCCTTCCACCCAGCGTTCCCCCAAGTCTCCCGATAAAAATGATACCTCACTTGTGTGGGTAGGCCTAGCGCCCGCGACAGGAAACGCCCCAAAGCGCAACGTGGACACATCCACATTTTTGAAAGAAAACAGAGGTGTTTTTTGCGAAGTGCCTACCTGTAGATTTTGGCCTCTAGCTCAGCCGGCACCTAGGGAAACCTACCAAACCTGTGCATTTCTGAAAACTAGAGACCTAGGGGAATCCAAGATGGGGTGACTTGCGGGGCTCGGACCTGGTTCTGTTACCCAGAATCCTTTGCGAACCTCAAAATTTGGCTAAAAAAACACATGTTCCTCACATTTCTGTGGCAGAAAGTTCTGGAATCTGAGAGGAGCCACAAATTTAATTCCACCCAGCGTTCCCCCAAGTCTCCCGATAAAAATGATATCTCACTTGTGTGGGTAGGCCTAGCGCCCGCGACAGGAAACGCGCCAAAGCGCAACGTGGACACATCCAAATTTTTGAAAGAAAAGAGAGGTGTTTTTTGCGAAGTGCCTACCTGTAGATTTTGGCCTCTAGCTCAGCCGGCACCTAGGGAAACCTACCAAACCTGTGCATTTCTGAAAACTAGAGACCTAGGGGAATCCAAGATGGGGTGACTTGCGTGGCTCGGACCAGGTTCTGTTACCCAGAATCCTTTGCGAACCTCAAAATTTGGCTAAAAAAACACATGTTCCTCACATTTCGGTGGCAGAAAGTTCTGGAATCTGAGAGGAGCCACAAATTTAATTCCACCCAGCGTTCCCCCAAGTCTCCCGATAAAAATGATACCTCACTTGCGTGGGTAGGCCTAGCGCCCGCGACAGGAAACGCCCCAAAGCGCAACGTGGACACATCCAAATTTTTGAAAGAAAACAGAGGTGTTTTTTGCGAAATGCCTACCTGTAGATTTTGGCCTCTAGCTCAGCCGGCACCTAGGGAAACCTACCAAACCTGTGCATTTCTGAAAACTAGAGACCTAGGGGTATCCAAGATGGGGTGACTTGCGGGGCTCGGACCAGGTTCTGTTACCCAGTATCCTTTGCGAACCTCAAAATTTGGCTAAAAAAAAACATGTTCCTCACATTTCTGTGGCAGAAAGTTCTGGAATCTGAGAGGAGCCACAAATTTAATTCCACCCAGCGTTCCCCCAAGTCTCCCGATAAAAATGATACCTCACTTGCGTGGGTAGGCCTAGCGCCCGCGACAGGAAACGCCCCAAAGCGCAACGTGGACACATCCAAATTTTTGAAAGAAAACAGAGGTGTTTTTTGCGAAGTGCCTACCTGTAGATTTTGGCCTCTAGCTCAGCCGGCACCTAGGGAAACCTACCAAACCTGGGCATTTCTGAAAACTAGAGACCTAGGGGAATCCAAGATGGGGTGACTTGCGGGCTTGGACCAGGTTCTGTTACCCAGAATCCTTTGCAAACTTCAAAATTTGGCTAAAAAAAACACATATTCCTCACATTTCTGTGGCAGAAAGTTCTGGAATCTGAGAGGAGCCGCAAATTTCCTTCCACCCAGCGTTCCCCCAAGTCTCCCGATAAAAATGATACCTCACTTGTGTGGGTAGGCCTAGCGCCCGCGACAGGAAACGCCCCAAAGCGCAACGTGGACACATCCAAATTTTTTAAAGAAAACAGTGGTGTTTTTTGCGAAGTGCCTATCTGTAGATTTTGGCCTCTAGCTCAGCCGGCACCTAGAGAAACCTACAAAACCTGTGCATTTCTGAAAACTAGAGACCTAGGGAAATCCAAGATGGGGTGACTTGTGGGGCTCGGACCAGGTTCTGTTACCCAGAATCCTTTGCAAACCTCAAAATTTGGCTAAAAAAACACATGTTCCTCACATTTCTGTGGCAGAAAGTTCTGGAATCTGAGAGAAGCCACAAATTTCCTTCCACCCAGCGTTCCCCCAAGTCTCCCGATAAAAATGATACCTCACTTGTGTGGGTAGGCCTAGCGCCCGCGACAGGAAACGCCCCAAAGCGCAACGTGGACACATCCACATTTTTGAAAGAAAACAGAGGTGTTTTTTGCGAAGTGCCTACCTGTAGATTTTGGCCTCTAGCTCAGCCGGCACCTAGGGAAACCTACCAAACCTGTGCATTTCTGAAAACTAGAGACCTAGGGGAATCCAAGATGGGGTGACTTGCGGGGCTCGGACCAGGTTCTGTTACCCAGAATCCTTTGCGAACCTCAAAATTTGGCTAAACAAACACATGTTCCTCACATTTCTGTGGCAGAAAGTTCTGGAATCTGAGAGGAGCCACAAATTTAATTCCACCCAGCGTTCCCCCAAGTCTCCCGATAAAAATGATACCTCACTTGCGTGGGTAGGCCTAGCGCCCGCGACAGGAAACGCCCCAAAGCGCAACGTGGACACATCCAAATTTTTGAAAGAAAACAGAGTTGTTTTTTGCGAAGTGCCTACCTGTAGATTTTGGCCTCTAGCTCAGCCGGCACCTAGGGAAACCTACCAAACCTGTGCATTTCTGAAAACTAGAGACCTAGGGGAATCCAAGATGGGGTGACTTGCGGGGCTTGGACCAGGTTCTGTTACCCAGAATCCTTTGCAAACCTCAAAATTTGGCTAAAAAAACACATGTTCCTCACATTTCTGTAGCAGAAAGTTCTGGAATCTGAGAGAAGCCACAAATTTCCTTCCACCCAGCGTTCCCCCAAGTCTCCCGATAAAAATGATACCTCACTTGTGTGGGTAGGCCTAGCGCCCGCGACAGGAAACGCCCCAAAGCGCAACGTGGACACATCCAAATTTTTGAAAGAAGACAGAGGTGTTTTTTGCGAAGTGCCTACCTGTAGATTTTGGCCTCTAGCTCAGCCGGCACCTAGGGAAACCTACCAAACCTGTGCATTTCTGAAAACTAGAGACCTAGGGGAATCCAAGATGGGGTGACTTGCGGGGCTTGGACCAGGTTCTGTTACCCAGAATCCTTTGCAAACTTCAAAATTTGGCTGAAAAAACACATGTTCCTCACATTTCTGTGGCAGAAAGTTCTGGAATCTGAGAGAAGCCACAAATTTCCTTCCACCCAGCGTTCCCCCAAGTCTCCCGATAAAAATGATACCTCACTTGTGTGGGTAGGCCTAGCGCCCGCAACAGGAAACGCCCCAAAGCGCAACGTGGACACATCCAAATTTTTTAAAGAAAACAGTGGTGTTTTTTGCGAAGTGCCTACCTGTAGATTATGGCCTCTAGCTCAGCCGGCACCTAGAGAAATCTACCAAACCTGTGCATTTCTGAAAACTAGAGACCTAGGGAAATCCAAGATGGGGTGACTTGTGGGGCTCGGACCAGGTTCTGTTACCCAGAATCCTTTGCAAACCTCAAAATTTGGCTAAAAAAACACATGTTCCTCACATTTCTGTGGCAGAAAGTTTCGGAATCTGAGAGGAGCCACAAATTTCCTTCCACCCAGCGTTCCCCCAAGTCTCCCGATAAAAATGATGCCTCACTTGTATGGGTAGGCCTAGCGCCCGCGACAGGAAACGCCCCAAAGCGCAACGTGGACACATCCAAATTTTTGAAAGAAAACAGAGGTGTTTTTTGCGAAGTGCCTACCTGTAGATTTTGGCCTCTAGCTCAGCCGGCACCTAGGGAAACCTACCAAACCTGTGCATTTCTGAAAACTAGAGACCTATGGGAATCCAAGATGGGGTGACTTGCGGGGCTCGGACGAGGGTCTGTTACCCAGAATCCTTTGCAAACTTCAAAATTTGGCTAAAAAAACACATGTTCCTCACATTTCTGTGGCAGAAAGTTCTGGAATCTGAGAGGAGCCACAAATTTCCTTCCCCCAGCGTTCCCCCAAGTCTCCCGATAAAAATGATACCTCACTTGTGTGGGTAGGCCTAGCGCCCGCGACAGGAAACGCCCCAAAGCGCAACGTGGACACATCCAAATTTTTTAAAGAAAACAGAGGTGTTTTTTGCGAAGTGCCTACCTGTAGATTTTGGCCTCTAGCTCAGCCGGCACCTAGAGAAACCTACCAAACCTGTGCATTTCTGAAAACTAGAGATCTAGGGAAATCCAAGATGGGGTGACTTGTGGGGCTCGGACCAGGTTCTGTTACCCAGAATCCTTTGCAAACCTCAAAATTTGGCTAAAAAAACACATGTTCCTCACATTTCTGTGGCAGAAAGTTCTGGAATCTGAGAGGAGCCACAAATTTCCTTCCACCCAGCGTTTCCCCAAGTCTCCCGATAAAAATGATACCTCACTTGTGTGGGTAGGCCTAGCGCCCGCGACAGGAAACGCCCGAAAGCGCAACGTGGACACATCCACATTTTTGAAAGAAAACAGAGGTGTTTTTTGAGAAGTGCCTACCTGTAGATTTTGGCCTCTAGCTCAGCCGGCACCTAGGGAAACCTACCAAACCTGTGCATTTCTGAAAACTAGAGACATAGGGGAATCCAAGATGGGGTGACTTGCGGGGCTCGGACCAGGTTCTGTTACCCAGAATCCTTTGCGAACCTCAAAATTTGGCTAAAAAAACACATGTTACTCACATTTCTTTGGCAGAATGTTCTGGAATCTGAGAGGAGCCACAAATTTAATTCCACCCTGCGTTCCCCCAAGTCTCCCGATAAAAATGATACCTCACTTGCGTGGGTAGGCCTAGCGCCCGCGACAGGAAACGCCCCAAAGCGCAACGTGGACACATCCAAATTTTTGAAAGAAAACAGAGGTGTTTTTTGCGAAGTGCCTACCTGTAGATTTTCGCCTCTAGCTCAGCCGGCACCTAGGGAAACCTACCAAACTTGTGCATTTCTGAAAACTAGAGACCTAGGGGAATCCAAGATGGGGTGACTTGCGGGGCTCGGACCAGGTTCTGTTACCCAGAATCCTTTGCAAACCTCAACATTTGGCTAAAAAAACACATGTTCCTCACATTTCTGTGGCAGAAAGTTCTGGAATCTGAGAGGAGCCACACATTTCCTTCCACCCAGCGTTCCCCCAAGTCTCCCGATAAAAATGATACCTCACTTGTGTGGGTAGGCCTAGCGCCCGCGACAGGAAACGCCCCAAAGCGCAACGTGGACACATCCACATTTTTTAAAGAAAACAGAGGTGTTTTTTGCGAAGTGCCTACCTGTAGATTTTGGCCTCTACCTCAGCCGGCACCTAGGGAAACCTACAAAACCTGTGCATTTCTGAAAACTAGAGACCTAGGGGAATCCAAGATGGGGTGACTTGCGGGGCTCGGACCAGGTTCTGTTACCCAGAATCCTTTGCAAACCTCAAAATTTGGCTAAAAAAACACATGTTTCTCACATTTCTGTGGCAGAAAGTTCTGGAATCTGAGAGGAGCAACAAATTTCCTTCCATCCAGCGTTCCCCCAAGTCTCCCGATAAAAACGATACCTCACTTGTGTGGGTAGGCCTAGCGCCCGCGACAGGAAATGCCCCAAAGCGCAACGTGGACACATCCCATTTTTTGAAAGAAAACAGTGCCTACCTGTGGAATTTGGCCTGTAGCTCAGCCGGCACCTAGGGAAACCTACCAACCCTGTGCATTTTTTTAAAACTAAAGTCCTTGGGGAATCCAAGATGGGGTGACTTGTCGGGCTCGGACCAGGTTCTGTTACCCAGAATCCTTTGCAAACCTCAAAATTTGGCTAAAAAAACACCCTTTCCTCTCATTTCGGTGACAGAAAGTTCTGGAATCTGAGAGGAGCCACAAATTTCCTTCCACCCAGCATTCCCCCAAGTCTCGCGATAAAAATGATACCTCACTTGTGTGGGTGGGCCAGGTACCTGCAACAGAATAAGGCCCAAAAGTTGAAGGGATAGAAGGGATAGCACAGCGAGTTTATAAGGGCATATTCTTATATACATCTTTAGACGGACTCTGCTTTGGGGACCGACATAAGTGAGGTGTCATTTTACTTGGGAGACTGAGGGGAAAACTGGGGAGTAGGAATTTTGTGCTGGAGCGGTGATCCTATTAAGAAAAGTCAGGAAAATATGCTTTTTTATGCAAATTTTGAGGTTTACAGAGGAGTCTGGGTAAGAAAATGTTGGGGGAGCCACACAAGCCACACCTCCCTGGACTCCTTGGGGTGTCTAGTTTTAAAAAAATTCTGGGTTTTGTAGGTTTCCCTAGATGAAGGCCGCACCCAGGACCAAAAACATAGGTGGGCCCTCCCCCCCAAACACAGGTATTTTTGTAATATATCATTTTGATGTGTGCACATACGTCCGTGATGTGCCAAACACTAAAATTGTGAAAAGAAACACACTTAGGTTATGTGAAGAAGACCCCTCGCCCACCAACCAAGTTGGTGGCATGCTTCATCATCGGGGTCCCACCCGAGGCACCTAGCGTGTCACAGGTGTGCTGCGACGCCTGATTACAGCGGAGCAGGTTTTATCATTTTTTAACACACATACTGGTTGGTTTTGTCACGAGGGTGAGTGATGGTTCCATGGATCAAATTTTATTAACAAGAGATTTCACAAAAATGAAATGCACTGCTAATAACTGAAATGCAAAAAAGTGAACCAATGACTCACAGCTCGTGAGCTGTAAAGCCGCGACAAGGCACCAACCGCTTTACAGTCCATTCACACACCTTTCATACATGACACGCACAAGACCATTCACACCGCCAGCCACGGGCCCAGCACATTACAACACTCACATCGACAGACCACGCCACTCAAGGGCCCATCACTTACATACGCCCACATGCCTGATACAAGAATCACACCAGCTGATGGGAGTGTGGACTGCCGTTTGGCCGGCACCGCCAGCCAAGCGCCACCCCACGCACACCGCCAGCCAAGCGCCACCCCACGCACACTGCCAGCCAAGCGCCACCCCAAGCACACCGCCAGCCAAGCGCCACCCCACGCACACCGCCAGCCAAGCGCCACCCCACGCACACCGCCAGCCAAGCGGCACCCCAAGCACACGCCAGCCAAGCACCACCCCACACACACCGCCAGCCAAGCGCCACCCCATGCACACCGCCAGCCAAGCGCCACCCAACGCACACCGCCAGCCAAGCGCCACCCCAAACGCCACCCCAAGCACACCGCAAGCCAAGCGCCACCCCACGCACACCGCCATCACTTTTTTTATTTTTAAACAACAAAGAAACCACTAATTATAAAATAAGCACAAAACTACAAACACAAAAGCTCTAACTAAATACACGACAGAGATGCCAACCGTGAAACATATGAAAATATAAAACAGACAGCTTACGCTCACGGTATTTCCCAAAAGTTTTTCCTTGTGTGGTAACTTCTAAAACAGCTGGGCCCACACAGCCCAGGCTTTGAAGGGCATTCGGGGCAGTACATACGGCTCTCCCTCCGGATTGATCTCCGGGCACATCGTCTACATTTCTTTGTGGGCATGTCTTTTTTGGGAGTGGGAGGAATGTGATCTGGAAAGTGCCGATCTTTCAATCTAGCCACATCCTCCACCACTTCTACTCTAGGAACTCTTGCCGGTTCCACGACAATAAGGCTTTCTATCACCGACTCCTGAAATTTAACAAATGTCATCCTTGACTCAGGTGAACAATCCTTGTATACAAAAAAAGGCATTAAAAGTTGCCAAATGAAATAAATGTAGGGCCAACTTTTTATACCACACATAAGACTTACGAAGAGCAGTGTAAGGTTCCAACCTCTGATCTACTCTATCAACACCACCCATGTGCCTATTGTAGTCCAAAATGCACTCAGGTTTGTGCAATTCCGCAACCTGACCCCAAACAGCAACAGGGGAAGTACTCTCATCATGGATGGTCGATAGCATGTACACATCCCTCCTGTCTGAAAATTTCAGAGCTAGCAGCCCATTATTCCGCAAGGCACTGCACTGTCCCCTCTCAAGTTTTTTACAGACAAGCTCCCTTGGATAGCCTTTCCGATTAGAACGGATTGTGCCACAAGCAACCGTGTCCACCCTAAACAACTCCTTGAACAACTGCACTCCAGTGTAGAAATTATCTACGTACAAATGGTGACCTTTGTTAAACAGCCGTCTAGCAAGTTCCCACACAATTTTTTCGCTAACTCCAAAAGTGGCCGGACAACCAGGAGGGTCAATACTGGAATCCCTACCAGTGTAGACCTGGAAAATATACACATATCCTGTACTGCTTTCTGACAGCAGATACAATTTAATCCCATACCGTGCCCTCTTACTAGGAATGTACTGCTTAAAAACTAAACGCCCCTTGAAAAGGACCAAAGACTCGTCCACACTTATCTCTTTGCCTGGAACATAGACCTCTGAAAACCGATCCACAAAATGATCAAGGACAGGCCTAATCTTAAAAAGGCGGTCACAATCAGGGTGATCTCGTGGCAAGGCTAAAGCATTGTCTACAAAATGCAGCACACGAAGAAGAAGCAAATACCGATTACGTGTCATAGTTGCAGGAAATTTAGCAGTTGCCATCAAGGGACTAGTAGACCAATAAGAAGCCAGTGACGGCTTCCTGATCAACCCCATCAAAAAAGACAAACCTAAAAACCTTTTCATCTCTTCCAGATATGTGGGAACCCAATGAGTAGCTCTAGACTGAGGCTTAAGTCTGGCAGCGTTGTCCCGCAAATTTTGCTCTGCATACACATTTGTCTGCTCCACAATCTCTTCCAAAAATACATCGTCCATAAACAAGTGAAAGAAATGGACAGGCAAAAAGTTTTCCGTATTAACTCTACACCCTGGGAGACCAATAAATGCAGGTAACTGTGGCTGCTCCATGTTTGGGGCAATCCAGGTGTCAGGTCTTCTAATGGGAAACCCTTCAGCCCCAGGCTGCTGCACTCTTGGCACATCAATGTCCTCCTCTAACACAGGCCCTTCATCTGCACTGAGAGTAGCTTCCTCATCAGAAGAATACTCTCGGACAGAAAACTCACTTCCAGAATCTCCTGCTTCCTCCTCTGCCTCAGATGCAGAGTCAGTGTCGTAATCATGGTCTGAAGACGACTCAAAGAGCATGCGAACAACCTGCTGAGCGGTCACTTTACGGCTAGCCATGATCCTAACAACAAATGGATTGCCAACAACAACTAGCACTAAAATAAGTAATAAACAAAGTGTAGCTTTATCACAAAGAGTTATGTACTACAAAAAACTATACCACTCACTTGCCTGAAATAGCTTCTCACCAAGCAACTACTCTGCACAGACACAGCAATCACCAATGATATCCCACTAAAAAGAAAAAAGAAAAAAGCAAATTAGACATATGACAACACAAACATCACTGTGCTCAAATCTAAGGACAATGTCAAACACACAATACTGCATTTAGTACACCACCTACAAACATGTCATTCATGCATGTCAACAATACTCCTTTGGAGTAAATTGCTTTCACTTACCTTAAACATGCAACTATGCAAACCGCAGGACAACTACTGCCAAAACCGCAAAGATCCACAACAAAGGAAGCAAAAGTGTTGAACTAGAAGAAAAAGAAGAAATAAATTGTTATAATCACAAATACAAATACTTTGCCAGTTGACAAACACCCCACCACCAAGAACTTAGAAGTCGTCCCTGGTACCTAAGTGGATCCTGCCCCCCTCGGGGGTAGATGGGCGTAAAGAAATTGGCCAATCTGCCCCCAAGGGGGGCAGAAATGGGCAACACCTCTGTGCCCCCTTTAGGGGGCGACCCTTCCCAAAGGGGGCACCCCCAGCACAACACAAAACAAAACAAAAAAATCCCTGCCATAATGGTGGTTTCTGCCCTCCTTGGGGGCAGATGGGCCTACAAAAATAGGGGCAGAGATGGCCAATACGAACTTTCCCCACTTTAGGGGGGCAACCGTTGCCCAAGGGGTGCCCCCAAACACACACCACAAACACACACACACAACACAATCCCTGGCGCCTAGTGTGCTTCCACCCCCCCGGGGGCCAGATCGTCCAAAAAATGGCTGGTCTGCCATCGGGGGCCGAAACAGAAAAAAAAATTGCTCCCCAGGGGAGCGACCCTTGACCAAGGTGTTGCCCCCAAAATAAACAATAAAAACAAAATCCCTGGTGTCTAGTGGATTTCGCCCCCCCCCCCTTGGCGGCACATCAGCCCAAAAATTGGAAATCTGCCCCTGGGGGGGGGCGAAATACTAAAAAAATAGCCCCCCAGTGGGGCGCCCTTTGCCCAAGGGGTCGCCCCCCAAAAATTTTTTACAATAAAACTAAATCCCTGGTGTCTAGTGGATTTCGCCCCCCCCCTGGGGGCAGATCGGCTGAAAAAAAGGCGATCTGCCCCCAGGTGGGGGCGAAACACTAAAATCATTGACCCGGGGGGGGGCGACCCTTGCCCAAGGGGTCACCCCCAAAAAACACAATAAAAACAAATTCCCTGGTGTCTAGTGGATTTTGCCCCCCCCCCCTGGGGGAGATCCGCCAAAAAATCGGCGGATCTGCCCCCAGGGGGGAGCGAAATACTCAAAAAAATTGCCCCCGGGGGGGGCAACCCTTGCCCAAGGGGTCGCCCCCAAAATACACACTAAAAATAAAATCCCTGGTGTCTAGTGGTTTTCGCCCCCCCTGGGGGCAGATCCTCCGAAAAATCGGCAGATCTGCCCCCAGGGGGGGGCGAAATACAAAAAAAAATTGTCCCCCAGGGGGGGCGACCCTTGCCCAAGGGGTCACCCCCAAAATATACATAAAAAATAAAATCCCTGGTGTCTAGTGGTTTTCGCCCCCCCCCCGAAAAATCGGCGGATCTGCCCCCGGGGGGGGGGGCGAAATACTGAAGGTCGCCCCCAAAATAAACCTATTTCTAAAAATCCCTGGGGTCTAGTGGAGATTCCTGCTCCACGATCGCGGGCCCTGCGAAAAACCCTTTCCTTTCCCCCGTGTCTGTTTTCACCACCCCTGCCCCCAAAAAACAGAAAGGACTCACCTTTTGTGTCCTTTCACGACGACGCGCTGGAAGCAAATGGCTTCCAGCGCACCCGGCAACACTAGATGACTTCGGCGCGCTGTGCAGGGGGGAATGGGGTGCACGGGGTGCGCTAGCGCTCCCCCAAGTTCCCCTGTGCCTTGGACGAGATGATCTCGTCCAAGGCACAGGGGAACTGTAGCCTTGGACGAGATCATCTTGTCCAAGGCATAGAAGCGGTTAAATGCTAATAGTGGGCCTGCAGCACTGATTGCACCACCCACCTAAGTAGCCTTTAAACATGTCCAAGCCTGTCACTGCTGTGGCTGTGTGTGTAGTTTCACTACCATATCAACTTGGCATTTAAACCCCATTGCCAATCCATAACTCCCCATTATTACACATAAGATACCAGTAAGGTAGACCCTAGGTAGCACATAGGGTAGGGTGCAGTGTAACTAAAAGGCAGGACATATATATTTTAGTTATACATGTCCTGATATTGAACAGCTCTCAAATTTATTTTTCACGACTGTGAAACCTACCCTGGACCTACTGCAGGATAATATTGTGGGTTCCTTATTACATTATTAAGCGTAATTCCTGATGGGGAAGAAGTAAGGCTGTCGTATTTGGTACCTATTAACTTCTAATAATAAATCCTCCTTAATAGTAAAGTTGGATTTATGAGTATAATTTTAAAACTGCCACTTTTAGAAAGTTGGCATTTTCTGCTCTTAAGCATTGTGTGCCTGCTGCCTGCCTCCAATACACGTCTGGTTTGGGTAACTGTTGGGCTTTGTGCTGTCCCTCCAGACAGTCACACGCGAAGGGAGCAATTGTGTTTCTGATGGGCCATTCACATCCTACTGGGCCATCACCAGACTGATGGGCCATCCTGGGCAGTACAGGGGGGAAGAGCTGACACTTGCACCTGAGCTTCATACCCTTCCCCCGTAGTGTATCTGGAGCCACGGCATGAAAAGGAGGACCTGTGCACTTCAAAGCCCCTCTTTGAAGTCACCACTACTTCAAGGGCACAACTGGGTTTAAGAACTGAACCTCTGACCCTACCAAATCAATACACTTCTGGACCTGTGAATAGTCTACCAGGAAGAAGGGCTGCTGAGCTGCTGAAGGGACTGCCACTCTGCTTGAACTCTACCAGACTTTGCTGGACTCCTGCTTTGCAGTGCTGTCCTGATGCTTGCTGCCCTCCTTTCCCGGTAGTGAGAAGGACTGGACCTGAATCTCTCCAACGTAGGACCAGAGTGCCTCCAAGGGCTTGCTCTATTGCCTACTTTTCTTCTGAAGCCTCTGTGTCACAACACACCTACCATCCACTACAGCTCCTGGACCTGCCTTCAACCAGCTCCTGGTCCTCAAGAGTTTCCCCTCCAGTCCTGGGACCTTAGAAGTCGTTTTGTGGCTCCTGGAATCAAGACTTTGGGCTGGTCACAACCACGAACGGGCCCATTCGCACCAGAACTGTGCTGCTCCCACATACAATCAGTGTCTATTTCTTTGCACAGCAATCATCGCAACTCATGAGCGCAAGTCTCCATTCCACCCGGCCCAACACCAGGGTGATTACTTGCACCCAAGGACCACCGGCAGTGAAGCTCTCCTTGCACCCGGTGAACTTCTTCTCCTCTAGTGGGACTTTTGTCTCAACTTTGAGAAGATAAACCTTCAGAGGGACTTGTCTGGGACTGTATTTGACCCATGCTCCATCGCGGTTGGCCTGAACTTTTAGAATTCACCTGGTCTAGTTTACCAGATAGCCCTGGTTGACGTTTTAAGCTTGTAAGCACTATAACTAAGTTTAATCTTTAAACATTCATAGCTCTACTTCCACCCATTGGATGTTTGTCATTTTAGTCTTGTTTTACTGATGTAAGTAAGCTCTATTGTTCTAGCCAAGTTTAGTGTCTTTTTGTATGGTGTTTCCACTGTTTCACTGTTTTAAGTGCTGCACACACACTTTACACATTGCCTCTTAAGTTAAGCCTGACTGGTCTGTGCCAAGCTACCAGAGGGTGAGCACAGGTTAACTTTTAGTGTGTCTCTAATTTACCCTGACTAGCATTGTGGTTACTGCTTTGAAAGGGTGCATATCTCTGCTAACCAGAAACCTAATTACTGACAGTGACCAACATGTGTCATTTTTTTAAATGGCAAGCCTTTCAGTTGCACTATACATTGTATTACTAGTGAAGGAAACTTGAATAAATCATCACCTAACAATGGATTCAAATAGCAGGCAACTAAAATGTTCTAATGACTTTACTGTATAACTACAACTTTAAAAAAAAAAGACAAACAATAAGTAGTTAAGCAAGCTGACACCCGAAGTGCACACAATCCAATTAGTTGATGTTTAGAGTTAATATATATTTTTTTTAAACACACACTTTGAACCTCCTTTGTTACTTTAGGGAAATTAACTGTTATTCATGGATGTGAATAACGTGCACAGTATTTCTGCAGTCACTCAAATTGAAGGGAACCAATGGGAAAAAAAACATGGCTGATGCACTGCTCCATGATTTATGCTATGGTGGGCAGAAGTAAAATGTGAATCACAATTTAACAAACTAATAGGCTTGATGTCTTTAATCCACACTATGGGCCTGATTACGAGTTTGGCGAAGGGTATTACTCCATCACAAATATGACGGACATCCTGTCCATAGTATATAACGGAACTTGTAATACGGCGGGCGGGATATCCGTGACAGAGTAATCCCCTCCACCAAACTTGTAATCAGACCCTATGTGTGTAAACTTTGGAAAGGACCTGTTTTGACAAAAAAAATAGTCTGGCAAGAAAGCTAAAGTTGTCTCAAAGGCCAGACCTAAGATCATGACCTTGTAGGTGGAATACTCATGAATATACGCATGTATATATTTTGCAAATCTAAAAACAAGAGACATATGATGCAAGCAATCCAAAATCCTTCTAAGTGTGAATTCCATAATTTTACCAAACTGTATTGGGCTGTAGAAAAAGACGCTTACACCCATCCAACGTCCACAGAATGCTTCAGTTGGCCATCTCCTGTTTAGAACTGGTTCTAGTCAACCAGTTGGCATGTGTTGTGGGTACATGTTATTTTCCTCAGAGTAAATACATGAAAAACACATATAATTTGTCTTGCAAAGATCACTTGTTGATTAAGTCTTTGGTTCCTATGCAGACAGTCGGTAACAAATTCAGGTGACATGGCTGTTCACCTCATGTCCAAGCCAACAGTAGCTTCACTGCCTAGATCGTGACAATAGCATTCACATTACAGGCTCCAGTAGCACACACATCCCCATCAATATGTGGCCAAAGGCATTATCACTACAGATACTATCATCATCATTGTGGCAATCAGCCACATAGCAAGAAACATTTACAGTGGTGTCTTTAATGTTCAGACTGACAACAGTAGGATCAGTAACAACACCATGAAGGGTATCTAAATGGAAGGTTTCATTGGCATTGGCATAGCTGAAACCAACATTTTCACCAGGATCTAGATTTCTACTGTCCACTGTGTAGTGTCCACTGTACAATGGCCCCTGTGGCCCACGTGCATACTGGTTCATATATCCGTCACACATTGGGCAGTTCCAAACTCCGATCTAGCCCCTGCTACCCTGGAATGGCTCAGACATTGGCTGCAGGACAGAGGTGGCTTAAGTCCCTTTCAGAGTGTTAGGGGAATTAATCACCCTTAGATTTACTGGGGATGTGGAATGGTTTTCTTTATGAGGAAAATATATTACATGTGGTGAAAAAAATAAAAACAAGTGCATTTCAACAAGGGATCCTATTTCCCCTGTGTGGAGTTCTCTGCTAACAAGAACTCTGTACAGCAGGCATTGGTACCTCAAGGAAAGCTCCACATGACCTTCCCAAGATCATGTCTGTAAACCTGCAACTCATGCAGCTATCTAGGCAGACGTCTGGTAATGTTTGTGAATTGAAAATTTAGGAAAATATATTCTACAAGAGGTAGAACTCTCCTTATAGTTTGTCCAGGAAAGTACCATCTTGCCTGGCATGTTACCCCTATTTTTACTGTAGGTATGTGTGTTTTTGCTTATGTGTCACTGGGATCCTGCTAGCCAGGACCCCAGTGCTCATAAAGAGTGCCCTGTATGTGTTCCCTGTGTGGTGCCTAACTGTATCACTGAGGCTCTGCTAACCATAACCTCAGCGTTTATGCTCTCTCTGCTTTTAAAATTGTCACTGCAGGCTAGTGACTAATTGTACTGATTCTGATTGGCACACTGGAACACCCTTATAATTCCCTAGTATATGGTACCTAGGTACCCAGTGTATAAGGGTTCCAGGAGATCCCTATGGGCTGCAGCATTTCTTTTGCCACCCATAAGGAGCTCAGACAATTCTTACACAGGACTGCCACTGCAGCCTGAGTGAAATAACGTCCATGTTATTTCACAGCCAGTTTACACTGCACTTAAGTAACTTATAAGTCACCTATATATCTAACCCTCACTTAGTGAAGGTTAGGTGCAAAGTTACTTAGTGTGAGGGCACCCTGGCACTAGATAAGGCGCCCCCACATTGTTCAGGACAATTTCCCCAGACTTTGTGAGTGTGGGGACACCATTACATGCGTGCACTACATATAGGTCAATACCTATATGTAGCGTCACCAGGGTAACTCTGAACATGGCCATGTAACATGTCTAGGATCATGGAATTGTCACCCCAATGCCATTCTGGTATTGTGGGGACAATTCCATACATCCCCGGGGCTCCAGCATAGAGCCTGGGTACTGCCAAACTAACTTTCCGGGGTCTTCTCTGCAGCTACCACTGCTGCCAACCCTCAGACAGGTTTCTGCCCCCCTGGGGCCTGGGCAGCCCAGTCCCAGGAAGGATTTCCTCTGAGAGAGGGTGTTACACCCTCTCCCTTTGGAAATAGGTGTAAAGGGCCTGAGAGGAGTATCCTCTCGTGGCCTCTGGAAATGCTTTGAAGGGCACAGATGGTGCCCTCCTTGCATAAGACAGTCTACATCGGTTTGGGGATCCCCCCAGCCCTGCTCTGGTGCGAAACTGGACAAAGGAAAGGGGAGTGACCACTCCCCTGACCAGCATCTCCCAGGGGAGGTACCCAGAGCTCCTCCAGTGTGTCCCAGACCTCTGCCATCTTGGATGCAGAGGTGTGAGGGCACAATGGATATCTCTGAGTGGCCAGTGCCATCAGGTGACGTCGGAGACCTCTCCTGATAGGAGCTTACCTTTCTCTGTAGCGAATCCTCCTCTGAGGGCTATTTAGGTTCTCTCCTGTGGGTATCTCACCAGATAACGAATGCAAGAGCTCACCAGAGTTCCTCTGCACTTCTCTCTTTGACTTCTGCCAAGGGTCGACCGCTGACTGCTCCAGGACGGCTGCAAAGCCGCAACAAAGTAGCAAAAAGACTACCAGCAACTTTGTAGCGCCTCATCCTGCCGGCTTTCTCGACTGTTTCCTGGTGGTGCATGCTTTGAGGGCTTTCTGCCTTCACCCTGCACTGGAAGCCAAGATGAAATCTCCTGTGGGTCGACAGAATCTTTCCCCTGCCAACGCAGGCACCAAACGTCTGCATCACCGGTCCTCTGGGTCCCCTCTCATCTTGACGAGCGTGGTCCCTGGAACACAGGAGCTATATCCAAGTGTCCCTGACAGTCCAGTGGCCCATCTGTCCAACTTTGGTGGAGGGAAGTCCTTGCCTCCCCACGCCAGACAGTAATCCTGTGTACTGCGTGAACTGCAGCTGCTAGGGCTTCTGTGCACTTTTGCAAGACTTCCTTTGTGCACAGCCTAGCCCAGGTCCCCAGAACTCCGTCCTGCATTGCCCAACTCGCTGAGTTGGACCCCGACTTCGTGGACCCTGTTTTGTTGTGCTGAGTCAACCGTCGTGCTCAGATCTTTTGAACACCTGTTCAGGTGCTTCTGTGGGTGCTGCCTGCTTCTGCGTGGGCTCTCCGCGTTGCTGAGCGCCCCCTCTGTCTCCCTGGGCCCTGGCAGCACCCAAAATCCTCAACTGTGACTCTTGCAGCTAGCAAGGCTTGTTTGCGGTCTTTCTGCGTGGAAACAACTCTGCATCCTCCAGCACGCCGTGGGACATCTTCTGACCAAAGTAGAAGTTCCTGGCACCTTCCGTTGTTGCAGAATCTTCAGCTTCTTCCACCCAGAGGTAGCCCTTTTGCACCTTCATCCGGGGTTTAGTGGGCTCCTGCTCCCCCGGACAACTGCGTGACTCTTGGACTTGGTCCCCTTCCTTTGCAGGTCCTCAGGTCCAGGAATCCATCTTCAGTGCTTTGCAGTCAGTTGTTGTCTTTGCAGAATCCCGTATCTCAACTTTACTGTCTTTCTGGGGTAGTGGGGTAACTTTACTCCTACTTTTTAGGGTCTTAGGGTGGGGTATCTTGGACACCCTTAGTGTTTTCTTACACTCCCAGAGACCCTCTACACACTACACTAGGCCTGGGGTCCATTCGTGGTTCGCATTCCACTTTTGGTGTTTATGGTTTGTGTTGCCCCTGGGCCTATTTTCCCCTATTGCATTCTGTTGTGTTCTACGGTGTTTGCACTACTTATCTAAGTGTTTTACTTACCTGATTTTGGTTTGCGTGTATATTTTGTGTATATTACTTACCTCCTAATGGAGTTTATCCTCTGAGATACTTTTGGCAGATTGTCACTAAAATAAAGTACCTTTATTTTTAGTAACTCTGAGTATTGTGTTTTCTTATGATATAGTGCTAAGTGATGTAAATGGTATGATAGGAGCTTTGCATGCCTTCTAGTTCAGCCTAAGCTGCTCTGCTATAGCTACCTCTAATAGCCTAAGCTGCTAGAACACTAGTAATCTACTAATAAGTGATAACTGGACCTGGCACAAGGTGTAAGTACCACAAGGTACCCACTATAAGCCAGGCCAGCCTCCTACAGTTTGTTCCTTCAATTTCTAATATTTCTTTATAACTTGAATGTTTATGTTTATTTGTTTGCTTTCAGTTCTTCTCACACATTTTTAAAGGGTTTCAGAAGACAGATAACAATGGTTTAGTTTAGAACCACATCTCTCCATAGATACAGAACATGCTAGTGACTTGATTAAAGAACACTTCAAATACAGGTTAGCACGTTTATCGGGAACAAGGGGGGTGACAACAGAATCTGTGGTAATTATAAATCCCTCCACCCCAGGGGGTTGCAACTGTCCTAATAGATGAGAACAGCAGTGGTGGCTGCCACTCAAAGGGGGTGGTGGGGTAGGGGGATAAAAAAAATTAAGAAATAAAAAAAAAAAACTATCTTCTGGGGACACATTTGCATCTCCTCCATCCTATTCCCGGGAGCACACAGGATCCCAGCAAATCACAACACTGCTGCCACCAGAATGACAGCAGCGTTGTGATTGCTGTGAGTACCCTGCTTTGGCACTCATACAGGGAGTGGTAGCATGTGTTCTTTCTCCATCCTGCTGTTCAATACAGCTGGGTGGAGAAATGTAAAGAGAGCATGTCTGTTTAGCTGGCCCAATACGGCTGCCAAACAGACATGTGCACTTATTGTGCGCTCCGCACCTCCTTCCAGCCCTTCTCCGGCCCCCTCCAGCACAGCTCCGCCAAGCCATAACCCAGCTCTCAGGAAAAATAAAATTATAATAATGATTGTTATTATCACTTTATTTTTCCTTTCACTTCTGCTTAAAAGCAGTGGGCAATGCTCCTCCACCTTAGCGGAGGAGCAGCCCCTGACCAGGTATCAATCAGAAAAAGAACAGGGGAAAACAGAGGAAGAAAAAAAGTGGAAGGGGAGGGAGAACACGGACACTTGTAACTTTGTTGGAATGGAAACCATCAAACATGAGGCAAAGATAATGGTGCATGGTCTGATCACTGCTTTCATGACAGTGAGGGAGATGGATAACCAAGATCACACATGTGTACATTTAGCAACCAGCATTAAGAACTACAGAAATAAGCGTACCTTACAAGTAACTGTTTTACATCATCTACAGGCCTCTAGGAAGTCTTGGTCTGCATCTTGAAAGGCATTTACCAGCTTGGATACCTGTTAACAGCTCAAACATAGATGACATAGAAGTCCTAAGTATGACTGGTAATGAGAAAAGGTGACTGCTACCCAGGAGGAAATCACTAAATTGAGGATAAGAAAAGCTAGATATAAAGTACAAAAGAAGAGTACAAAGTGAAAGTTAGACCTGTCATCCTTGGTGTGATCTTCCCTCAAATGTTTTGCCTTTCCTCCTCCTGTTGTCTGAATTGTATTTTCTTGCCATTGGATCTCTGTGCACTCTTCCACTAGTAACAAGTGCCAGGGTGATTATTTCCTTTCCTTAAAACATGGTACTATTGACTTACTACAGATTGGTATATTTAATTTCCTTATAAGTCCTAGGCATATTGTAAAACATGTAGCCAGGGCATGCAAATTAAATGTCACCAGTGGGATTGCAGCACTCATTGTGCCACTCACCTAAGTACCACTTTAAAACATGCCTCAGGCCTGCCATTGCAGCCTGTAGTGCAATTTTAAAACGGCTATTTCAGCTTTGCAAAATATACCTCTTGCTGAATCTCAACCTTCTCATTATACATGTTATTCGTTTCTGGTCTTACTTTTTAAAACATATGTCAGCTCTAACTCACCCTTAAAGTAGGTTCTAAGCAGCCGATAGGGTAGGATGCATTGTATTTTAAAAGTAGGGCGTGTGTTGGTTGGACATGCACTTTTAAGTGTCTTCCATTGCATAAAATTGGGTTACCTTAATACAATTAAGAAGTGGTAACTTTTCAATGGAACAGATAGAAATGTTCAATTTAGACTCAAATTAATTGTAATTTTAAAGCATCTTCAATGGTTAAGTCAGATTTTAAATCACAATTCTGAAAATGCCACATTTAGAAAGTTGCCATGTTCGTGTCCTAACAATTTGGTGCTTGCTTTCTGTGTTATGGATCACTTGACTGTGATTAGTTTGGCAGTTGGTCTTTGTATATTCCTACCAGACAGTGAGACAGAAGGGGCTAGATGTTTGCAGGAAGGGAATTCTGCCAGGAAGGGTGGGACAGATTGCTTTCCTGCCTCACTTACCTTTCAATGGGCTGCTACCAGAATACACACAAAGGGACATGACACCAATTTATTTGTCATCCTGAGGAAATTTGATTTTTTAATACGATCGTATCGACCCGCCATTTTGTGGCCCGCCGCCATTTTATGTTGCCTTCACTCAGGCAGCACAACGAACGGAGTCCATTCTGCCTTTTCTGCTTATTCTGCAACATGGTGTTCAAAACAGCTTTCTGCCTCTATCTTTACAAGGCTGGTATTAAGGTCTGACCGAGTACACTAATCCCTGTCTGGTTTTCTAATCCTTGTTTCAACTATCTGTAGGCTCACACTATTCTCCGCCGATCTTATCTTATCGTCTGGCCTTCGCTGTCCCTTGCTAGTATCCTCTCATTTCACAACTGTCTTCCAAACGCACACAAACTTATCGCACCACATGCAAACTTCGTTGTGGATCGGTTAATGAATTAGTTCAAGGGAGGGGTGACAAACACAGCTGGAGGGGAGGCAACCTTAAGTCACTTGATACTTTGTTCTGTCTTGTTTTCCGACATTTCTATTGACTCTGTTCTATCTTTACATCATTCTTACTGGCTCCTTTCTATGTGTTCTGGGAGTGTATGTAGTTAATAAATGTTTTTATACGGTATATAAGATTGTGCGCCACAAAGTAAAGTGGCAGTCTCCTGAGAACATACCTTGTGTACTTCTTGGACAACTGTACTAGCTGCAGCTAATAAAATCTGATCTTTTACGCCTGACAGAGTGTCCCGTGTCTCTGTTAGTTGAGGCAGGTGAATCCAAGGAGATTTCAGGCGTACCCTGCGCCGCCAGGCCCATAAGGTTCTGGTTCTTCAACTGGCGCCCAACGTGGGGCGGCTTCAGCGGTACCGGTTCTGCCTGAAGGTCGTGAGGAACCCCGCAAGAAAATTCTGGAGGAATCGCGAGCCACGTCAAGCGACCCCTGTATGTCGAAGTGGTCCGAAGGTCTTTTTCAGCGCGGTTACTCCTTCCTGACGGCTACTGACGACTGCTGCCCTGACTGCCGCCCTGCCTTGGCCCTTTTCTTTGATGATGTATGGTAAAGCGAGACGATAGACGGGCCTCTGTTGGTGTAAGAAGACATCCTTAGTTAAGTATTTGGTGGGTCGCGCCCACAAATTTTGGTCTTTGTTTTGTCCTTAGGTCCTTAGATTTGGCCATTGCAGTGGCCAAAGCCGAGGGGTAAGTGCATTTGTGCTGTGTAAACTGAAAGTTTTACCCCCTTGATGTTTGTGAACAGCCAGTAAAAATCGTGAGATGTCTTGTCTGACTAAGTTTGGAAAACTTTGTTGCTTTGGTTGTAATAGGGACTCCCAGCTTGAGGACTCCTGTCCGATTCCTTCGGTTGGAACTCCCACATATGAGCTCTATTCTAAACATGGTGTTGGTCCTATTGCCTTTAATAAGACATGAACCCGATATACAAAGAAAGATGGTGTTTTAAAATGGCCAGAAAATGGTAGTTTCGAAACTGATGTGCTAGAAAATTTAGAAGCAACGTTATTTAAAAGAAAAGCCCGGCCGGCAATGTTTGACTCTTTTCGCCTTTGGCGTAAGGAAGCCAAACAGAGAGAAATTAAACAAGCGAAACGAGATAGGAAAACACAGGGAATGACGATTATACAGGCTGCTCAGCAATTCAAAGATGATGAAATAGATAATGCAATGGAAATTTCAGACAGACAGCATCGAATGGCAATAGATAAATGCTATCCGACGTTGCCTATCTCTTCCCTTGATAAAAGAAAAGATTTTGAGGAAGATTCCTTAATGTCCCACTTATTGAAATTGCCTCCGCCCTATGTACAAGGTGCTAATGCACCCCCGATGTTACAGCCTGTTCAGCCGCCAGTTGTTCTTCCGCCTGCTCCAGCTTTTCCACATTTGCCTCCTCAAGTATTGCCTATGCCAGCTTTGCCTTTGACTCCTTTGTCTTCTGCTCCTTTGGCAATTCCTAATGCTCCTTTAGTTAATTCACCTAATACCTTGTCCCCTATCCTTATGTCAAATTCTCCATCTACGCGTAAGCGATTTACCGATACTGTCTCTGGTCTCTTATCACCTTTCTTTGAAGCTTTAAATGTGTCTCCAGCTTTTTCTCGAAGGCAGTCTCGTAGTCAATTCCCAGACTCCGAAGAGCAAGAAAAATTGGACTCACTTGCTTGTAGATGGATCAAGAAGGGTCCCCAATATAGTACGTCTGATATTATGTCCACCTTTCTGCAATGGAATGCACCTACGCAGAGATATGTTTTTAAAGTTATGTGCGATACTCTCGCTAAAGAATGGGAGGATATGAATTTGGGTTCGGTCCCACAGGATCTGTTAGATGTTCAGGCTGACTTTGACAAAGGACTTATTGTGGGTCCTAAGGTTGAAAACGCTGTCAGAACACTTATTTCTTTCAGATCCCTATTGTTCTCACAGACTTTTCCTGATTCTGATCCTTCAGTTAGGACAGCACTGAAAAACTATCCCATGAGAGAGGTTTCTCCAATATGGAAGGAAGAAGTTGCAGCAGCAGGTGCTAATCCAGCTATTCCTGCGCATTTTCAGCGCATATGGATACATGTCCCCTGGAAAAGGTCTGAAGTTTTAGCACTTAAACAGTCACTACCAGATCCACGCAAAAATCCTGCTGGTTACTATAAAGAGTTGTCGCAAACAGTTGATGCATGTACTATGAATTTAGCAGATATTGACATGTTGATGGGAAATGTAGTTCCACAGACAATATGGGCTAAAATTCGTAGAGAGGATCACGCTCAAGAATTAGGCGGCGATTGGAACGCTATTATTGCCGCAGATAGAGGTCAAGTAGGTGGTGCAAAGCCCGACGCTTTGATCTCAGAACTCCCTGGTAGGATTATTACATTAATGAAAACAATGATGCCTGCTTTGAGAGTTAATTGGGATAAGCTAGCAGCATGTAAACAAAAGAAAGATGAAAGTGTTTCCGATTTCTTTACCCGATTCGAGGAGACATTCATTGATCACAGTGGTCAAGATATGGCTACAGAAGGGGGACAGCGATTATTTGTGGATAAGTTCGTATATAACTTGCTTCCTGAACTATCACACAAGCTAAAAGACTCCGAGAGTTCATGGGCAGTTTCTTCTTCCGCCCAGATATTGGCTACTGCACAATATTATGAAAATAGAGACAAAGAAGAAAGGGAAAAACAAGAGAAAAAGACAAAAGAATTAAAAACTAAAGTTCTCTTGCAACAGGCTTATCCTCCTCGTTATGTTCAGCCTCAGTTTCAACAGCCTCCGCAGTTTCAGAGGTTGTATCAAAAGCCTGAACCATTCATTCCAAGACCTTTGCTAGGTCCCAATCAATGTGCTTATTGTAGGGAGGAAGGTCATTTTAAGAACAGTTGTCCGGCATTGTTGCAGCGTAATGGAACAACATCTGCTTCACGAGGTCGTGGTGGTTCTCAGTCAGCAAATAGAGGTAGAGGTCGAGGTGTGTTAACCCAAGAGCAGCGTTCTTTTGTTCCTCCAAATTCCGGAAATTACTTTGACCAGCAAAATGTTAGGTCTACACAGTATTACAGTGAGGATCAGTATATTGAAGGAGGGAATGAAAGTCTTCATTTTGAATAGGACAGCCATGGACAAAGTAAGGGGGTTACGTCAATTCCAGTGGATCAGAATGGACCTTATGTTAATGTCACTACAATGGGTGTTTCAGAGCCATTTCTTTTAGATACTGGTGCCATGAGAAGCTCTATCATTCATTCTAAACTCCCTGGCGCACCTTTGTCTGGCTTAACGAATGTATCTGTAGGATTTTCTGGCGCCCCTGTTTGCAATCCAGGTTCTTGCCCTTTGCCTGTTTCAATAGGCCCTTATGATTTAGAAGCTCCGCTTCTTCTGACGAATGGTTGTGGTGAAAATCTGTTGGGTTTAGATCTATTAAAAAGAATGCATGCTACGATATATTGTTCACCTTCTGGTGTATACCTCACTCTAGGACAGAAAATGACTAGTCCAATGTACTTATCAAAAGATCAATTCCCACCTGAATTGCTTTCTCTTCCCGAAACGCTTTGGGCTACGGGTCCGAATGACGTTGGTTGTCTTGAGATCCCACCTTATGTTGTTACTCTTAAACCCAATGCTGAAATGCCACGTATTCCGCAATACAGAATCTCTACTGAAGGTGAGAAAGCACTTTTGGAAATTGTCCATGATTTGATTCAGAAGGGTGTGGTTGAGGAAACGAGAGGAAATACATGTAACAGTCCTGTTCTTCCGGTTCTTAAACGCACTGATCCTTCTCAGCCTCCTGTTTATCGTTTTGTAATTGATCTTCGGGAGGTAAACAAGATTGTCGTACCGCAGTTTCCTGTAGTCCCAGATATCACTGCTCTGTTGACGATGATACCTTCTACAGCGACTTGGTTTTCAGTTATTGATTTAAAGAATGCTTTCTTTAGTATTCCCATCGCCGAAGAGAGTAGAGATATTTTTGGTTTTTCCCTCGGAGGCCGAAGCTTCCGGTTTAAACGCGCACCTCAAGGTTATTGTGAAAGTCCCTCTGTTTACAGTCAAGCTCTAAAATGTCATCTTGATGCCTTTTCCTTACCGTCCGGTGCCGCTCTCATTCAGTACATGGATGACTTATTAGTTGCAGCTGATTCAGAGGAGATTTGCAAAAACGTGACCGTTGCACTGTTGCGTCATTTGTTTGATCTAAATCACAAGGTTTCTCCTTCTAAATTACAATATGTCTGTCGCGAGGTGACTTATTTGGGTCATCTCTTGTCAAAGGAGGGACGACGATTGACCCCCGAACGAATTCAGGCAATTGCACAAATGTCAGTCCCATCCACACAAAGAGAGGTACGTGCCTTTTTGGGCATTACTTCTTATTGTAGACAGTGGATTCCGAGTTTCTCTTTATTGGCTAAACCGCTGTTGGCGCTAACTTTAAAAGATACGCCTCAGCCTCTTCCGTGGACTGACGAGTGTCAGAAGAGTTTTACTGATTTGCGTATTGCTTTGTGTTCTGCTCCTGTATTGGGTACTCCTGATTACAGTAAGCCCTTTACGCTCTATGTCCACGAAAGAGAGGGTTGTGCATTGTCAGTCTTAACGCAGCGTTTTGGAGATCAACAGCGACCATGCGCATATTTCTCAGCTACGTTAGATCCAGTAGCTAAAGCATTGCCTAGTTGTCTTAAGGCGACAGCGGCAGCAGCAATTTCTATTCGACAGTCTGCTGGAGTAGTACTAGATAATACTCTCATTGTTATGGTGCCACATGCAGTGGATATTTTACTAAATAGGACAAAAACGCAGCATCTTACGAGTGCTCGGTTGTCCGGATATGAGCTGACGCTTTTGGCTAGTCACATACACATCAAACGATGTAATACCCTGAATCCAGCTACTTTGTTGCCTCTTCCAGAAGAGAGAGATGTCTCTGAACAGCATGATTGTTTTCTCCGTACTGAAGAAGAGACTAAGGGTAGAATTGACCTAAAAGACACGCCATTAGTGAATCCAGATGGAACACTATGGGTAGATGGTTCTTGTTTCAAGCTCCCGAATGGAGATACAGTTTCAGCCTACGCTATTACTACTTTGCATACGATTGTGGAGACAGCACGCATTAGACATAATTCAGCTCAGGCAGCTGAATTGATAGCCTTAACTAGAGCGTGTGTGTTATCCGAAGGAAAAAGAGTAAACGTGTACACTGATAGCCAATACGCTTTTGGTGTAGCGTTTAACTTTGGGCGCTTATGGAAGGAAAGAGGATTCTTTACTTCCCATGGTACTAAGATACAACATGGTCAATTAGTGACTGAACTTCTTGAGTCACTTACAATGCCTACTCAGATAGCGATTGTGAAGTGTAGTGCACACAAAAAGATAGTGGACGATGTTGGTCGAGGAAATGCATTTGCAGATGAGGTAGCGAAAAAGACAGCCAGAGACAACACAAGTCGAATGTATGTTGCAGGTCCCGCAAACTGCGTAAGAGAAAAGGGAATGTGTGAAGATACAGTAGAGAGTGTGAAATCAATTCAAGGAGAGGCTACGGAGAATGAGTTGAGAAAGTGGAAGGAAAGTACAGGAATGTTAGATGAGATGGAATGTTGGGTTGAATTATCAGAACATCAACGTTGGCTGTTACCAGATGCTTATGTACTACCTGTAGTTACTATGGCACATGGTCCAGCTCACCTAAGTGCAAAAGGAATATGTAAACTTCTGGCTCCAGTGTGGCAAAATGAGGGGATCCCAAAGTGTGCAAATAATGTAGTAAAACATTGTATTGTTTGCTTGATGTACAATCCGGGAAAGGGAACCCCAACTCCAGCAGGTCATTTTGCTCCTCCGACATATCCATTTGAGGTGTTGCAGATCGATTATATTCACATGGAACGATGCAACAACCTCAAATATGTTCTGGTGGTGGTATGTGCTTTTTCTAGATGGGTAGAAGCCTACCCTCTGAAGGACAATACTGCTTTATCAACTGCCAAAATACTTTTGAAAGAATTCTTCCCTAGGTTTGGTTTGCCGCGCATTGTCTGGAGTGACAATGGGAGCGAATTTGTGGGTCAAGTCATGCAAAAAGTTTGTGCAGGTCTTGGCATAAAACAGAAGTTCCACGCGGCGAATCACCCACAGTCGGCTGGTTTAGTAGAATGCTACAATGGAACCTTGAAGCTTAAAATTGCTAAGGTGCAAGCTAGCACAGGACTTAATTGGCCTGATGCTTTACCATTGGCTCTTCTGTCCATCAGAACAGCAGTACACTCTTGTTTGGGGCTTAGCCCTTACGAAGTGATATTTGGTCGCCCAGCTAATGTATGGGGAGTTCCTCGCCCTAAAAAATACTCAGACTTGCCATACCCGATGTTGATTGACTACTTGCATGACCTTACAACTAAATTGCGTGTTCTTCATCAACAGGTTCAGAGTGCTCTACCAGAGGCTTCCACAGACCCAGGTCATTCCATCCGACCAGGTGACTGGGTCTGCACGAAAAATTTCCAACGACAGAGAAATTTGGAGCCCAGATGGAGAGAGCCACGCCTGGTTCTTTTGACCACAAGAACAGCAGTTAAAGTCGAAGGAAAGAAAAACTGGGTGCATGCCGTGCACTGCAAGAAAGTGCCTTTGCCCTTGCCTTTCGATCAGTGGGTCCGTAGAGGCATCAGTGACTCTGAAAGTGAGAAAGTTCCGCAATTTGTACCATTCAGTGATGCGCGTCTAATTGGAACACTTTCTGAGAAAGAGGACGACGACATCCTTCAAGAAGCAATACCATCGCATCGACGCTTGAACACGACAAATCCAGGAACATTGTTTCAAAACCAGACTGCCTCTGGACAGGAACGCTATAATTTGAGACCAAGACCAAAGAACTTGTAACTTTCTCTCCTATGTAGTACTCTATCCCGGTTGCAGGGTCACGGTAGGAGTCTTAGTCACGACCTGAGTAAGTGGCAATAGGCCTGCAGGACCTCACAGTGTCATAGGACGGTAGATAATTGTGACTAAAGTGATTGAGGAAGATTGCCGTGAGCATCCACTTAGAAAGATGGAGGCTACATTAGATAAAAGAGAAAGTAAAAATGTAAAGAATAATTGTAAAGAAATATGTAGTCGTTGTAGTATTGCTCTATGCGTCATTATATTGTCGTGTATTCTTTTGGCATCTGTAAACTGGATCATTATTACTCTGCAGCAAAAAGTTGTCTCTTCTCCTACTTCTACATCTTCTTCTACTATCTCTCCGCACCTATTTCACACTCTTCCCCAGCATGAACTCATCAGAAGAACTGAATACTTTAACAATTCCTTCGTCCAGTTGTTACATCAACATCAGTTAGTGATCAATACAACTGACTGTTGGGTGTGTGGACTCATACCACATACAGTAGAAAATGGAATGCCATATTTAGTTCTTCCATTCTCCTATGAAGGTTCCGCTTGGGCTTATTTTGTCATTTTCAATAATGCATATCAAAGTAAAATTAAACAACCTGTCAGTTCACATAGTGTTGGTTCAGATTTCAGTCATAGTTTATTGATAAAGGGAATGGTAGCTATGGCTAAAATCATGAAAAAAAGTGAAGCTTCCATAGATGAAAGAAAAGCATATACCAATTGGAACATAACTAATTACATTTCCAGCCTCAATGATAAGATTGAGCAAGGAAAATCTCCTCCGATACGGGTCATACCCCAACAAGGAAATTTCTGTCTGCAAATAAATGGTAGAACTCCAAACACCAGACAAAGAGAAAGTTTATGTTCCCATACATATGTTTATTCAGCCCTGAATTCACCGCCGTTAGTACCATCTCAAGGTACATACTTCGTTTGCCACGATAGGGCTTATACATGGTTGCCAGCTGATTTTTCTGGTACTTGTTATATAGCCTTTCTTCTTCCCCCTACATACACCGCTCCTGCGAACCATCATAAAAATAGATATGGCAGAGGGATTGTGGATTCGAAAGACACAGCAGGACAAGAGGGAGGAGATTTCCTCAAAGGATTTCTTCCCTTCTGGGGTCCAATGGCCAACAGCAGAAATATAAGGCAATTGGTTCGTGTCGTAGAAACCACCATAGACATCACTGTAGGAGCTTTAAGTAACATTACAGCTGAACTACAGGCTGATCGTCTTATGACCTTGCAGAACCGTGTTGCCTTAGACTTTGTTCTTGCGGACCGTGGTGGAGTATGCAAATTGATCGGATCAAGTTGCTGTATTTTCATACCTAATGACGCTCCGACAGTATACCAAGCTATCTCTAAGTTACACATAATCTCCGAGTCGATTCATCAGGACGAAGGAGATTGGTCCTTTTCAGAGTGGTTTTGGGGATTGCTGTCCAAATGGGGTTGGAAGGTATTGACATTCTTTGGAGTAATTTTAGCTTTTATATTCTCTTGTTGTCTTTGTATGCACTGCGGTCCTGCCATCTGCAACCTATGTACTACTGCATGTATTCCCAAACCCAAGTCACAAAGAGCAGAGAATATCAAAATGATGGTACAGCAACAGCTTGATGACCTCATGGCCATAGACATCGACTCAGATTAACATGAGTTTGTGTATCTTGCCTGAGTTCTGGCAAAAGGAGGGTCTGAGGAAATTCGATTTTTTAATACGATCGTATCGACCCGCCATTTTGTGGCCCGCCGCCATTTTATGTTGCCTTCACTCAGGCAGCACAACGAACGGAGTCCATTCTGCCTTTTCTGCTTATTCTGCAACATGGTGTTCAAAACAGCTTTCTGCCTCTATCTTTACAAGGCTGGTATTAAGGTCTGACCGAGTACACTAATCCCTGTCTGGTTTTCTAATCCTTGTTTCAACTATCTGTAGGCTCACACTATTCTCCGCCGATCTTATCTTATCGTCTGGCCTTCGCTGTCCCTTGCTAGTATCCTCTCATTTCACAACTGTCTTCCAAACGCACACAAACTTATCGCACCACATGCAAACTTCGTTGTGGATCGGTTAATGAATTAGTTCAAGGGAGGGGTGACAAACACAGCTGGAGGGGAGGCAACCTTAAGTCACTTGATACTTTGTTCTGTCTTGTTTTCCGACATTTCTATTGACTCTGTTCTATCTTTACATCATTCTTACTGGCTCCTTTCTATGTGTTCTGGGAGTGTATGTAGTTAATAAATGTTTTTATACGGTATATAAGATTGTGCGCCACAAAGTAAAGTGGCAGTCTCCTGAGAACATACCTTGTGTACTTCTTGGACAACTGTACTAGCTGCAGCTAATAAAATCTGATCTTTTACGCCTGACAGAGTGTCCCGTGTCTCTGTTAGTTGAGGCAGGTGAATCCAAGGAGATTTCAGGCGTACCCTGCGCCGCCAGGCCCATAAGGTTCTGGTTCTTCAATCCCATACTTCTTGGATCCTTGGCATGGGAAGAACTTTCCAGAAACAGATGTGGAAGTAGCCAGGATGTCACCCCACTTCAAAGTCGGTCACCACGTATACATTTTGGACCCCCTGAACCGCCTCTTGTCAGGCCTGCACACCTGGATGTTCTCCAGTAAAGGACTCTTAAATCAATCATCTGCCTTTGCAGGGACCCATGTTTGTTGTAACTCCATAATACTGTTTTACAGATACCAATACTTGTTTACAAAGGCCAATGCTTGTTGGAACCAATACTTGTTTAGGACACATGTTGCTCAAGCCTCCAGCATCCATATGACTAAGACTGGGTGTGGCTCCCTATGACTCAGACTGGGTGTGGCTGGAAGCAGGAAGTATTTAAAACACACCCGGCCTGAGTGAACTGCTTGCTGCAAAGGTCCCCGGCTGCAGAGAAGGAGTCTCTGCTTCTCCACGTGTGATCTTCGTGTTCAGTCCTGTAGCGTTGATGCAGTTTCTGGGGAATTGAAGAGAACAATAGAGTTGACTACTAAAAGGCAGTAATGAACTGCAAGCGCTTGAAATGCATTTATTTGTGAAAACTTGCCACTTGCTGACATGATATTTGAAAGTCGGATGTTTCAGATTGCGATGCGCCTAAGAAGGAGCCTCACTGATGTTCACGGTCACTGGGACGTTCGCTGCTAGTCGCGTAATAACGTTTATTGTTGTCGCTTGCTAACATCTCAGAAAGGAAATTCTTTCTTGCAATTATTATAAAAAGCAATGGAGGTCATTACGACCCTGGAGGAAGGTGGAGAAGCGGCGGTAAGACCGCCAACAGGCTGACGGTCTTTTTTTTTGTATTATGACCATGGCGGCTACCGCCATGGTCATCCACCGGTTCTCCGTTCCGCCCGCCAGAGCGGAGACGACCGCCGGGCTGGCGGTATTTTGACCCGGCTTACCGCGTTGGATTTCCTGCGGTTGGAACCGCCATGAAAACCATGGCGGTAAGCACTATCAGTGGCAGGCAATTCCTTCCCTCTACATACACAGACGCACAGCCCCATGCACCCACACAACACCCCCCACACCTCTCCCCTAATGGATGATCAACTTACCTGTTCCGTCAATCCTCCGGGAGGGGACGAGAGCCATGGGGGCTGCTCCGCCGACACCACACCGCCAACAGAACACCGCCACGCCGAATCACAGGACGTGATTCGGTGGGCGGTGTTCTGTTGGCGTGGCGGTGAAGGTGGAGCAACCTCCACTTCCCCGCTGCCGGCCAGTATGGCTGTTGGCGGCTCTCCGTCGGAAAAAGGACGGAGAGCAGCCAACAGTCATAATACGCTGAGCGGCAAACCGCCACTACTGGCGGTCTTCCGCACGGCAGTCCCTCGGCGGTCTTGGAAAAAGACCGCCGAGGTTGTAATGACCACCAATGTATTGTGAATATGTATGTTATCGCTAAGTTTGATATGACATTTGCATAATTGGTGCTGGTGATATGGAACATTCTGTGAATGGCCTGAATGTTTCATTGCCATGCTAAACTTAGTGATTACACTGATCGCTTGTGTTATTGATAATACCTCTACGTTCCCAGAGCGTTAAAAGAATTGTACTGTGATCTTTTGATATTTACCCTCTCTTTTGGTATTAAAACTATGGGGGTCATTACAACCCTGGCGGACGGTGTTAAAGCGGCGGTAAGACCGCAAACAGGCCGGCGGAAAAAAAAAGAAATTATGACCGTGGCGGAAACCGCCAACAAAGACACCCACTTTAACACTCCAACCGCCATGGCGGTACAGACAAGCAGCGCGGCGGTCACCGCCAACAGACAGGCGGAGGACAAAGTACCGCCCAGAGTATTACAACAGGCCAATCCGCCACCTTTTCCGGGGCGGATTCACTGTGGATAAAAACATTGCGGAAACAGCCATTTCAATGGGAAAACCCTCACCTTAACACACTCCACGAGGAAGGAGGGCACCATGGAGCCGGAACTCCAAATACTCCCTGCGATAGTCTTCCTGCTCCTCTACGATCATCAGCAACGCCGGTGCCGAAGACAACGGTGAGTACTGCACCTACGAGATAGGAGAGGCAAAAGTCAGGGACACACACACGCAACACCCCCACCCCCACCCCGACCCTCGCACACTACAACACACACACCAATGCATTTCCAAACATCACAGTAACAACCCCCCCGGAAGAATGCAAAGACAAAAGGAAATGAGTTCAACCATTGTAATGTATCAAAATACAGTAAGCTAATATATACAGCTATGTATGCACATTAAAAAAATTATACATCACGATTAGTAGTGCAGGTATGCACCATTCAATGTCCGTGGACCACTGGGCCCAAAATGCATGGGCGAGGCCCACACACGATACCTGTCCAGAAACGGAGAGAACACAGCTGGGGCATCAGATAGAAATACAACAGGCACCTCAGGGGGAAGGGAAAGGGGGGCACCTCAGCCAGATGACAGCACCACGCAAGATCCACGACGGGGCTCCATGCCCATTGATGTATCCTGGGGAGTGCAAAGCCACAGTCTCACAAGTCTTTGCAGTGGGTGGTTTGCCCACTGTACCATCCTGGGGAGTGCAAAGCCACAGTCTCACAAGTCTTTGCAGTGGGTGGTTTGCCCACTGTACCATCCTGGGGAGTGCAAAGCCACAGTCTCACAAGTCTTTGCAGTGGGTGGTTTGCCCACTGTACCATCCTGGGGAGTGCAAAGCCACAGTCTCTCAAGTGGATAACAGTCTCCACTGCTTCTGGAGGGGTACTGATGCCCAGAGTGCTTCATCCTGTTAAGGACTGAGGTAGTGGATGCTGTTCTCCACTGGTTCTGGAGGAGGACTGGTGCCCAGAGTGCTTCATCCTGTTAAGGACTGAGGTAGTTGATGCTGTTCTCCACTGGTTTTGGAGGGGGACTGGTGCCCAGAGTGCATCACTCTCCCCGTGACGGTCCCAGTTCCGTCACTGCCCCTGCCGCACATGGGCTATCGGTGCTTGAGTTGGCGGTGCTTGCCCTGTTCAGCGGTGCTTGCCATGGCGGTCTTTGCCCTGTTCAGCGGTGCTTGACTTAGCGGTTTCTGACCTGTTCAGCGGTGCTTGCCATGGTGGTCTTTGCCCTGTTCAGCGGTGCTTGACTTTGCTGTCTCTGACCTGTGCAGCGGTGTGTGCCATGGCGGTCCCTCATTGCCCAGCGGGGCTGTGGCTGCCGGGGCCCTCCTGGGCACTGACTCTGGCGGTGGTCTCCTGACCAGTGACGATTGGCTGCCCTCCTGGGCACCGACTCTGGCAGTGGTCTCCTGACCCTCCTGGGCACCGACTCTGGCAGTGGTCTCCTGACCGGTGACGATTGGGCTGCCCTCCTGGGCACTGATTCTGGCAGTGGTCTCCTGACTGGTGACGATTGGGCTGCCCTCCTGGACACCGAATCTGGTGGTGGTCTCCTGACCAGTGACAATTGGGCTGCCCTCCTGGGCACCGACTCTGGCGGTGGTCTCCTGACCAGTGACGATTGGGCTGGCGGTGGCGTCCTGGGCAGCGGGGATGATGGCGGCCTTCTCTGCCGTGCTGCTCTTCCCAGACTTTGGCGCCTTCTTCTACCCCTTCCCCACCTTGGGAGGAGTCACAGCTGACTCGACACTCCCCCCGGGACCCTTGTGAGCGGCTTTCCGGCAGGAGTCTTCCCCCTCTCCAGTCGGGCATTGTCCAACTTCTGGTGCTTCACAGGGGGGGGACTGGCTGTGCTTTGGCTCCGTGTCACACTGGCTGCCCTGGTGCCCGGTGCACTCCACATACCTCTAACAGGCACCACTGGTACCGGAGTTTTTTTGGCTGAGGTGCTAGTACGGGACCTATGAATTGGAGATGGGGGTGGGAAAGAGGTCAACGTTGGTCAGGAAAAGTTTCTGACGAACACTGGGACGGGTAGCTGGAGGGGCTCTGGTAGTGGAGGAAGAGGAGGTGGTTGTAGGAGGTGTAACTTTTGATGATTTGGGTGCAGGTGCATGTTCTGGAGGCTGTCGTGAGGTGGATGGATGTTGGGTGTGTGTGTGCCCGCGTTTGTGTACTTTGGGAGGGGGCGTCACAGACACACTGGGAGAGGACACAGGGGACGTGTAAATGGTAGTGGGGGTGGTGAGTGCAGGTGAGCGGGGTGCGGTGGTGGGTGTTCTGGTGCGAGTCCTAGTGGCTGTAGTGGTAGTGCATGCAGATGAGAGTGTAGACGACACTGGGAGGGAGGAGGGAGACGACGAGGAGGGGGACACAGTGGAGGCAGTGGATGTTGCTGTGTCTGTATGTTGGTGATGCTTGTGTGAGTGCCTGTGGGATGTGTGGTGCCTATGTTTGCCTGAGCTGCCCTTGTGTGTTGAGGTGTGTGCAGGCTGGTCTGATGGTGTGCTTGGGATAGGCAGAGGTACAGGGGATTGGGTCTGGGTGGAGGAAGTTGGAGTGGGGAGGCTAGACACAGGGACAATGGCTGCCATCAGTGCTGAGGCCAGAGATTGCAGGGTTCGATGATGGGCAGCCTGACCAGAATGAATGCCCTCCAGGAATGCATTAGTGTGTTGCAACTCCCTTTCTACACCCTGGATGGCATTCACAATGGTAGACTGCCCAACAGTGAGTGACCTGAGGAGGTCAATGGCCTCCTCACTGAGGGCAGCAGGGGTGACTGGGGCAGGGCATGAGGTGCCTGGGGCGAAGTGATGCCCACCCTCCTGGGTGAGCGGGCACGGGCGAAGGCGGAGGGGCTGCTGGGAGGGAGGTGCTGTTAGGGGGGGTGGCGGCTGTACCTGTAGAAGTGGGGGGCACAGATGTTGCCACCACCACAAGGGAGCTCCCATCGGAGGACGAGTCCGTGTTGCTGGTTGCTGATCCGGTGACCGCTGTGAAGCTCCCCTCGCCCTCCGTCCCACTGGTGTATTCTGAGTCCGTGGTGTGGCCCTCCATGGCCATGTGGGATGCAGCCCGCTCGTGCTCCGGTGCCACTGTACCTCCGCCTGATGATGCTGATGCACAAAATAACAGGGAGAGCACAAAAAGGGGTGGGGAAACAGAAGAAAGACAGTTTGAGTGCATGGCTTACCACTACCGTTGACAGACAATACAGACACAGCAGCCCCCTGCACTACGCCGCGCTCTTGGGCTCTACAGATGCAGTTCTTGGGATATGGCCTACGTGGCTATGGTGGACATCTGCACACATAGATGACACAGGGGCATGTATACCTGTACTTGGCACTCTACAGAGGTGGGGTGGAGTGCCACATGGCCTGCATTACGGAGGGGCCTAGCCTACGGAACTCGCCCTGGCCTAGGGAAACCCACAGCCCTCCTCCCCTACCCAGACCCCTCCACTGAGCGCAAAGTCAGCTGAATGAGAGTGTACTCACCCCCTTGTGTCTGGTGTGATGCCCTCATGCACCCATCCAACTCAGGGTAGGCCACCGCCAGGATCTGGAACATCAGGGGGGTCATGGTGCAACGGGCACCCCTCCCACGTTGGGAGGCCATCCCCAGCTGAGCCTCCGCCGTCTTCTTGCTCCAGCGGCAAATGTCCTCCCATCTTTTACGGCAGTGGGTGCTCCGTCTCTGGTGGACCCCCAGGGTCCGGACGTCCTTGGTGATGGCATGCCAAATATCCTTCTTCTGGTGGGCGCTGACCTGCATGACATGTACAGGGGAAGAAGAGAAGTCATTACCAACTGCACCATCGAAGTGAGTGGACCACATCCCTACCCTTGCCATGTGGCACATGCATTCACAGTCCTCCATGCTCGCAAAACTCTGCCCCCTTCCTTCCTACATCCAGCCCTCTCCACCCAGGCATAGCCCATACAACTTGCACCCTATGTGCTCACCTGTTGGTCTTGAGGACCGTAGAGTAGCGTGTACTGGGGGAGGACCCCGTCCATGAGCTTCTCCAACTCCTGTGCAGTGAAGGCAGGGGCCCTTTCCCCAGATTCACATGCCATTGTCTCTTCCAGACCGAGGTCACAGCAGCACTTGCAGTGTAGGTCCTCTCCTATCGAAGATCAGGTATTGAGTGATTGAACAGATAGAAAATGGCGTTCACGTCCCCGGCGGTGACGTCCGCGGCGGTGCGTATCATCACCGCCGGCACACTTCGTCATTGGCTGATGTGACCCATAGGGTCCAATGTTAACCAATGCAGCATTGCGCCGCGGTCTTCGACCGCCTACCGCAACGGTGTACAACGCCAGTGCAGTTACCTCACATCCCATTGTCCCAGTTTAGAGGTCAGGCAGCCGCCATTTCAGGGGCCGACATGGATTCATTTTCAACTGCATCACACATACCTAGGCCTGGAATCAACACACATACAGACAACTTTTTGGATTTTGTTTCGTGTTCTGTGTAGCTGTGGGTACATACCTCTGAGTTGCTTGACTCCGGTGTACCGACCGCTGGTGGACCTGTTGACAATGGAGGAGCGACATTTAACGATAACCTACAGGTTTGACTGTGCCACAATCCAGGAACTGTGTACCCAGTTGGAGCCAGACCTTATGTCACCAATCCGCCATGTACAGATAGTATGTTTGGCAGACCAGTACATCTCGCAGGTAAATGCTATGTTCCCTGGCTCAGTGCATGATGCCTACATCCTGCGGAATAGCAGCATCCCTTATGTGATGGGTCAACTCCAGAGGCACCGGGTGTGGCTATTAGGTGACTCTGGTTACCCCAACCTGTCAAGGCTACTGACTCCAGTGAGAAATCCCAGGACCAGGGCAGAGGAACGCTACAAAGAGGCCCATGGGCGGACTAGGAGGGTGATCGAACGCACCTTCGGCCTCCTGAAGGCCATGTTCAGGTGCCTCCATATGACAGGTGGTTCCCTATTCTACTCACCAAGGAAGGTGTGCCAGATCATCATCGCCTGCTCTATGCTTCACAATCTTGCTTTGCGACGCCAGGTTCCTTTTCTGCAGGAGGATGATCCAGATGATGGTGTTGTGGCAGCTGTGGAGCCTGTGGACAGTGATGAGGAGGAAGCAGAGGAAGAAGACATTGACAACAGGGACTCAGTCATACAGCAATATTTCCAGTGACACACATGTGAGAACACTTTCTTTACTAATACATTTACTTTCACACTTCTACCTCTATCCTGTCTGTCAATTTCAAGCAGTATTTGGTAACTGAGTTGTACATTTCCATTACGGTTTCACAGGTGTGGTTACCAACGTGTGTCATCTGCTTGCATCCTTCATGGACTTGTGATGTGTGACATAGGTATGTTGACATTACATTTTCAAACGGATTTTGTATTTGTCATAGCTAGTACACATTTTCAAAATCACAGACTGACTCCAGATTGTTTTGTGCGTCAAGGGTGTTTATTGAAGTGCTAATTATTGGAGGGGGTGGTAAAATGGTGATGGGTAATGGTGGAGGAATGTCCATGGCAGAGTCCAGTCTATTAGTCTCACAGGTGCACTGTCCATATGGGCATAGGAAGTGGAGCTGGGGCAGTTCCAATATGGACAGGGTTACAAAGTGGGACAGTGGGATGACAATCAGGGTGGTCTCATTTCTTGGCGGGGGTCTTGCCATCGTGCTCTGTCCTGTTCCTGGATCTCAGGGACCGCTTGCGGGGTGGTTCTCTGTCTGCAGGGGGTGGGGTGCTGGTGTGGTGGTCCTATGGCGGGGCGTCCTGTCCACTAGCGCCGGAAGAGGTGGTGGGCAGTTCATCGTCCAGGCTAGTGTCAGTGGCCCCTTGGAGTGCCACGGTGTCCCTCATGGTGTTCTGTATGTCCTTCAGCACCCCTAAGATGGTGCCCAGGGCAGAGCTGATGGTTCTGAGTTCCTCCCTGAACCCCAAATAATGTTCCTCCTGCAGGCGCTGGGTCTCCTGAAACTTGGCCAGGACCGTAGCCATCGTCTCCTGGGAGTGGTGGTATGCTCCCATGATGGAGGAGAGGGCCTCGTGGAGAGTGGGTTCCCTTGGCCTGTCCGCCCCCTGTCGCACAGCAGCCATCCCAGTTCCCCTGTGTTCCTGGGCCTCGTCCCCTGGACCGTGTGCCCACTACCACTGCCCCCAGGTCCCTGTTGTTGTTGGGGTGGTGGGTTATCCTGGGTTCCCTGTAGTGGTGGAAACACAGCTGATTGACGTGTCCTGGGGACGGAGGTATGGGCCCGCTGGGTGGGTGCTGTGCTGGTGTTTCCAGAGGGTGGAAGGTCAGTGTTGGGCTGTGCCTGTGCGAGGGGAACCGACTGTCCCGAGGCCCACGATGGTCCGGGCTGGCCATCTGGATCCAGTTGGCCAGAGCTGCTGTCATCACTGTGGGCCTCTTCTGTGGGTGGGATAGAGATGTCTGGATCCTCCTGTCTGGTGACGTTAGGTAGTGGTCCTGCAGGAGTGTAAAAGCATGATTATTGCTTCTCTGTGTGGCATGGTGTGCAATGGGTGAGTGACCGTGTACCCCAGAGCTAGCATTCCTGTGTGGGGGCTTGTGTGATGATGGTTAGGGGGTGTTATGGGTATGTGCAGTGGGCATGCTTTAGTGATGGGTGTCCATGCTTTGTTGTGTAATGCAGGGCTTGGTGTTGGGATGTGTGGTTTGTGTTATTAGTGCATTAGTGAGGAGTTGGAGTGATAGGGGAGAGGATGGGTGGTGTGATAGCATGCAGGTAGGGTGGGGGATATGATAGTTAAGATTTGACTTACCAGTGTCCATTCCTCCACCGACTCCTCCGAGTCCCTCTGGATGCATAATGGTCAAGACCTGCTCCTCCCATGTTGTTAGTTGTGGGGGAGGTCCGCCGCCAGTCCGCTGAACCGCAATGTTGTGCCTGGAGACCACGGAATGCACCTTCCCCCGTAGTTCGTTCCACCTCTTCCTGATGTCCTCCCGATTTCTTGGGTGCTGTCCCACTGCGTTGACCCTGTCCACGATTCTTCGCCCTAGCTCCATCTTCCTAGCTATGGAGGTGTGCTGCACCTGTGATCCAAATAGCTGTGGCTCTACCCGTACGATTTCCTCCACCATGACCCTGAGCTCCTCCTCCGAAAACCTGGGGTGTCTTTGGCGTGCCATGGGGTGGTGTAGGTGATGTGTGGGGTGGTGTATGTGGTGAAGAGTGTGGTGATGTGTCGTGGTGTGGGGTGTTTTGTGCGTGGATCTTGTGTGGGTGATGGTGTTGTGTGCCTCTGTGTGGTGGGGTTGTCTATTGCTGTGCTCTCTCTCTCGCCTTCGTCTATAATTTTTGGTCGTAGGGGTTTGTGGGTGATGTGGGTGGGTGTTTTATATTGTGTTGGGTGTGTGGGAGTGGTGTTTGTATGTGTATCAGGTGTGTGTATTTTGAATTGTCCAATGTGGCAGTGTTTTGGCGATGTGTGTGTATTTTGAGCGCGGCGGTGTGTACCGCCAATGAAATACCGTGGTTGAAAGACCGCCACGTGGATTCGTGGGTCGTAATACCATGGGCGTGTTTCTGTTGGCGTGACGGTGGAGGATTTGTTTTCGCCAGTTTATCACTGACCTTTGGTGTGGCGGACTTGTGTGGGTGTCTGAATTTCGGCAGATTCCAAGATGTGGGTCATAATAGCTGTGGCGGAATTCCGCGGCTGCGGCGGTGTATTGGCGGTCTTCTGCACGGAGGTAAGCGGCTTTTACTGCCAATGTTGTAATGACCCCCTATGTTTCCAAAGTGATGCAATCTTTGTAACGTAGCCTTTGATATTAACCTTATGTTTTCTGTGTGATCAAAAGACACCAAGGGCCTGATTACAACTTTGGAGGAGGTGTTAATCCATCCCAAATGTGACAGATATACCACCAGCCGTATTACGAGTTCCATAGGATATAATGGACTCGTAATACGGCTGGTGGTATATCCGTCACTTTACCGTCACTTTTGGGACGGATTAAGACCTCCTCCAAAGTCGTAATCAGGCCCTCACTGTTTTTTCCTTGGAATGCTAAGTACAGTGCGTAACTTATCCCATGAATGTCTGCAAACCTAATTACCTGAGAATTTGTTGTCATTAATTGTTACCTATTTAATTGTCTGTGGAGTTGAGTGAGCCAGCATCTTAGGAAATCTCAGCAAGGTCATCAAACAAGATATCCACTGATCTTCACATATATTTGGGTAGGCATTAAGAGGGTCATTCTGACCCGGGCGGGCGGCAGACGACGCCCGCGTGGCGGGAACCGCCAAATGGCCGCTCCGCAGTCAGAAGACCGCGGAGGCCATTCTGACTTTCCCGCTGGGCCGGCGGGCGCCCGCCAAGGGAGCGCCTGCCGGCCCAGCGGGAAAGGCCCTGCAACACAGAGGCCGGCTCCGAATGGTGTCGGCGGTGTTGCAGGGGTGCGACGGGTGCAGTTGCACCCGTCGCGATTTTCACTGTCTGCTATGCAGACAGTGAAAATCATGCTGGGGCCCTGTTAGGGGGCCCCTGCACTGCCCATGCCAGTGGCATGGGCAGTGCAGATGCCCCCAGGGGCCCCACGACACCCGTTCCTGCCATCCTGTTCCTGGCGGTCAAAACCGCCAGACACAGGCTGGCGGGAAGGGGGTCGGAATCCCCATGGCGGCGCTGCTTGCAGCGCCGCCATGGAGGTTCAGCCCAGCCAGGGGAAATCCGGCGGTCAGAATGGGCACTGAAGCACCGCCAGCCTGTTGGCGGTGCTTCCGTTGCCCGCGGCCCTGGCGGTCTTAGACCGCCAGGGTCGGAATGAGGCCCTAAGTAAGGTTATGTGGGGTTAATCTGGGGTCACAGTGGGAGTAGTCATGGATATGATAGGAGGTTCAAGGTTCTTATTTAATTATAGGTAATCCACATTGTTCCCCGAAACTTCCTAGAGAGAGGGAGAGTCATCTAAAGTGGGAAACGGGAACCGAACAGGTACACCTAGCTTGCACATAGTAGTCAGACACGAGTATATGCATGGTTACAAGTTATGAGCTGTTTGTCTGATATGTAATTTGTCATAGGAAATCATGGCTTTTCAAGGACCATCACCAGTCGTTCAGATGTCTCTCTCTCTCTCTCTCTCTCTCTCTCTCTCTTTCACCCATCATCTTTCATCCAGAGTGTTCCGATGTCGAACAAGTGCATTTAAGTGGGAGGCATGTAACATCTAGGAGGAATTGGGAATAAGCAGTTTGGTCAATATTGTGTGTCTGTGGGACAAACAGGTTAGTACTTGACACCTCTTCAGTAGAATCTTGGACCTGTGGAAAACCTCAGAAGGAATGCCTTGTGGTCCAGAGGACTGCCCTGCTCTTTGAGGCCTGACTTGTACATCAGAGAACCGCCCTGCCACTTTGCCCTGCTGCTTGAAGCCTGTCTTTTTTTGCAAAGGACTGTCCTGCTGCTTGAGGTCTACCTTGCTGCATAAAGGAGAGAGGACCATCTTCTTGAAACCTGTACTACAAATGTGATTCTAAGGGTTGGTTTGCTAGCCTCCTGTGTGAGCTACAGGGGCATACCAAGTTTCAGAGATCTTGAATCCTACACGTGGTATCTGCTGTAGTGAGTCCTAATGCCCATAGTGGTGCCCACCAGGTCCTGTACCAATAAAAGTAGTGTTTGAGGTGCTGTGTCTGACTAACCCTAAAATCTGGGACTTAAAACATTTTTCACCAAAAAGCACCTGAAGAACTGACAAATGACTGAGACCTACCTGCCAGCTGATCCACCCTAGGTGATCTTCATTCAGCTTGAATTTATATTAGCACTACATTCTTCTCTGCAGCAGCAAATCCTATTCAGCGGGATGGCACAGTGATTGTATCCAGCCTCGTGGAGCCCTCTTAGTAGCCTTGTCCTGATGGAGATTTTTGACTTCCAAAACGTTCTCTAAGTCTGAAGCTAAAAATCTTCACTAAGTTCGAAGGTGACAGACTCCCCATCAATGACGACCTCCTCAGAGTGGAAAGGTCGACTTCTCCTGGTGAGAGCTTTTTCCTGCCATCGTCAGTGGCTTCACTGTGACCCTATCCAGTGCTCCACAGTTACAACCACTCTTCCTCGGACACAGCCTCCTGCTCTGCCCTGCTGAACTCTACTTTCTCCGGGATGATTTTTCTTTAAAATTTCTTTTGAGTCCAAAGGTGAGCAGAGAGTGGCCCAATCCACCTAGAGTATCCAAATTGTTCTCCATCATGGCTGGCATTGAAGTATTTTAACCCAGTTTCATAAATTTTAGATTAAACTAAAAATGCTAGTTAGGTTGAGATTTAAAAAAAAAACCTTGTTAGAAAATAAAAAAAAATCTAACTGAAAGGAATTTATTAATTGGTTGGGTCAATGTCACGGATGCAAAATTCATATTTTAGATTAATTTATATTTATATTATACGTTTAAATATTTTTGTTATCTTAACAATTAATAAACTTTAATAATTGCTCCTACACTTTGCTGTACTCACCTCAGTAAAGCTTCACCAATAGAATAAAAGTTACTATTGGTAACTTTACACTAGGATATTTTGTTGTAGGATGTTCCACCTTCTCCCTTGACGGGGTGGAGACATGTAAGTCTACACCTAGATGTAATTCTCCACTTGGAAAGGAATCTTGAATCTCTCAATACCCTTCAATTCTTGTTGGAAGTTGTTTGGTATGGAGATAAGCTGGTCAGTGGTATCTTAAAGAGAGGATTTACTGTAGGCAGGTAGATGCAAACATAGATAATCTAATAGCTCTCCTCTGAAGTAGGTATTTCTCCATGCTCAATAAGGCACACTCTGCCATCTATAATCATGAGGAGCCTTCAAAACCCTGGATTTCTGCGGTGACATCCAATCATTCGACATGCAGGACTCTAGCATTCCACCAACTATGGAGTATTTGTATAATGGTATTTGGGAACAGAGATTACATTTAGAATCCCTCCATTCTTCACAGTCGCCGTCAGTGCATTTAGATAAGAATGATACAGTCCAGTGATTGGCGGGAGAGTCTGATTGAACAGCCTGGACTCTCTATTCACCAGTGCCAATAGCACTTCTATTGAAGGGTGCCAACCATCACCACTATACTCTTCAGGAATTGCTAAGGAGGATCAAATAACCAACCATTTCCTGAAATTATTCCCTGCCAGTATGATGGTCTCGATGATGAGTCTTTATAAACCATTTTATTTTCCCTAACAATCGAGGAGCTGACCTGCAGTGGGAGTACACAATTTTATGCAAGCTAACAGTGAGAAGACCTAGTTCGCGATTAAAGATTTAGCATGACAAAACCCATCAACGTCATGGTAAATTTTCAAACTACTGATATTTTCCTCTTAAAAAGGTACCATTTGATTCCAAATGAGAATTTTCAGATACAATCTAAACTCAAGGCTTGGCTAATGCTGGAAAACTACTTGTTGTTCAATATAATACATGATTGAATTTGTTGCACTTTGCTGTCAATTGGAGAACCCTAATATACCTAGCCACTTAGTACCAATCAAACGGATGTTATACACAGCTGGTAACTGGAGGACTCTAAAATGGTCTGCCATACCAAATAATCACATACTACAAACATTGACGTCCCTTCATGCTAATGACGTAGAGGAAGAACATAATGCAATGCATTTTACCAAAATGCAGTACTTCACACCCATATTGGAAATCGTTTAAAGGAGAACTGTGACACAGGCACTTCTGACCTGACCTCTGCCTCAATTCACCACTTTTCTGCATCTGTTTCGTCCCACAGATCCATAACATTTCAGAGTATACGAGCTCCTGTAGAAATCAGCAGAAGACACTGGATTTATAACATAAAAACCTACAAACAGAGCTATGACCATTTCTCAAAATTAAAATGTGTGTGTCTGTCTTGCATATTCCTCTATCCATTGCTCCACGAAGTGTTGCTTTCGATAACATGGCAAATACACCTTGGATGTGGTAATGTGCAACACAAAAACACTTCCCAGATAGGCTCAAAATAAAGACAACACTCTTCCAACCAAACACCCTACATGGTGTAGCTTGCAGTCCATGCAGGTAAATGAGTCAGTACCCCACAGAGGAACAGTAAATTATTTACAAATCTCACAGTACGATAAAGGCCTAATGATGGCAGCTATCACACCGATCATTAAAGCTTGAAACTATGACCAGAATCCACTCAGTTTACACAAGCTTATATTGTTTCCCTAAAACGACATAATTGACTTCAAATATTGAACTATACATACAAGGCTATCTAACTGTCTGAAGATAACAATGTGTTATGCTAAGAAGTTTAGCGATTTTAGGTAGTAGGTGCATTTCTAAGTCCAAAGCTGAAATTACACTATAAACTAAAAGATGTATGTAATTGTACAAAGGAGTAAACATATACTGGTTGACACTGATTTTATGTGCAAACATGTAACACTGTTTCAGACAGTGCTCCTGCCACCTTGCACTCCTCGCTGCGCTCACGTGGAACAGCAATTGCTAAAATACCAATCAGTTATTTTGGAGTCTCACAATTCTCTGACACGGTGGTTCTTAACAGATAATTAAGCAAAATTGAAAATGTGAACACCTTTTCTATATTTGATTGAGAATTAAACAACGTTTCACTATTTGAGCATTTGTTTGGTGTATTCTTGTTATTGCATTCTTGTGTAGTGTTCAAATCATAGAGGATGCCTAAGCCTGCGGTCCCTAGCATATAATAATGGCTCAATGGGGGTCCCCGGATTCCAGTAATGATTCAGTGGGGGTCCACAGAAGTCAAAAGACTAAGGACCGCTACCTAGCACGTTAATAGTTTCTGGTAATACTCTGTAACCGAGGTAACAATGGGTCACTTATAGCTCCTAAAACCTCACTCTGTAGGATGGATTCAATATGCGTTGGCACTGTTTTACATCCTAAAGCATATAGATCAGTATTTCCAAAGCCTCATTATGTTTCAGTGCCCTAGAGGCACTGCATTTCAAGTCATATAACAGACGCATTGAAATGAAGTAATTGCTTATATTAAGGAGCCTCACCCACCTAGATTAGGAGCATATCATAAAACAAACTTCATAAAATCTTTTCCGGGAGTATTAAGGAAAACGCTCATAGTTCTCTTTAAATAAAATATAAAGCAATTTCCATTCCACCATCCCCATTGTGTGTAGGTATCAAAGCGGTGCTGTGCAGAAAGAGAAACTTATGCCAGATTCTGATTTCTAATGGGATTAAGAGATGAGATGACATTAGAGAAAACAAGATCTGACTGGCTCGAAATATAATGATGGCTTCTAATAACAGCGATTCTGCTGCCACAGACACGACTTGATGCTGCACAGCTAATCTGTCAAGCTGTTCTGCGGTTTGCTTTATACACAAAGGACTTACAGCATGAATGATATGTTTGGCTCCATCTGGGTTTCCGAGTAACACGAAATAAAATGCCCACATTCATAACGCATCTGTTTTATATGTTATTGCACAGCTGAACAGAACTAGAAAGCAACGCTTTTTCAGCTAAGCATGCCTACTGAGCGCCATTGTTGCTGGGGGTCTGCCCAGCGTCTTCCATTCAGGCGGTAAGCCATGGCTGTGATGCTCGCCCATCACTGCAAGTAAAACTGCAGCTGGTGAGTTTCCAGGCGTGTGCTGCGGTTGATCTGGCTGCCATGACACACCAGGTGCCGTTCGCAGCACTGGCTCCAAGGCTGAGTGGTTTCCTGTAGCAGTCCTCATCGAAATCTCTATTACCTCAGTTACTCAGAGGCTGTCCATATATCAAAGGGAGAAGTAGTTTCTCGCTCAGTATATCGGCCATAAGGGGAATGAGTGTGTATTTAACTATTCCAAATATAACTGCAGATTTGGGGAATAAAACTGCCCCACTCTGGATTTATTTGACATCGCAGTGGGAGTACCACACAATTAATATACAATTACAATCCGTCCTTTCTCTCCACCTTGGATGAATCGAAGGCTTAATTGACGAATCCGTGTCATGGTGCTATATGCCGCAGATGTATACCGTAGACAATGAAGTACTACTTCTGCGTCAGGAAACTCGTTACGAATTTAAATTGCATGAGCCCTTTCTCCTAGCTTACAATTTTGCTCCACGCTGATAATTTATTTTCCAGCTTCTTTAGTCACATCCCGCCCTGAAAAAGGTTTGTTGTATAGGACATGGAAATAACCTTTAGGCACGCGTGAGAGCCAACGACCCTGTTAAATATTTTGGGCCTGATTTAGAGCTTGGTGATTTTTCAACTGAAAACCCGTCCACTGCCATGAAGGGCTATCCATCATATTTAGAAGTTGGTGGTCCTATAGACGAAAGCCCACATTCAAACAGCCATCTCGGCCAAAAAAACACCACTCCCATTGACAGCGGAAGAGGGAAAAGTGGCAGACGGCAGAACCCTAGACACCCTTCCAGCTGTGCAGATTTGAATGTGCCTTACCACCAAGAAAAAAGTGGCGGCCCAACCTCCATGTTTGAGTTGATGGATGGTGGGGAGGGTGAAAACTCACCTTTTTTCTACATTCCACCCCTGCCTTTGACTGGACATGATTGGACATGACTGGACAACACCTGCCATCGCTGCTACGACTGACCCATGGAGAAAACACAACCTCCCCCACCCCCATCGCAGGACTCAAAGGTGGGGACTCCACATTCCCATGGTACTCTGGGTGGGCACTGCAAACGAGGTCAGGCCTACTGAAGGCACATACGTGTTACAGTATTTTTTTTTAAAAATCACTATGACATGCACATATTGGGGACACAATTGTGTCACATGGCTGGGACATAGTGGCACAACACATGTATCACACACATACACAACTGTTATTGTGGTGTCATCATTCATTGTAAAATGAATGACAGCACCACAGTGAGGGTACATTCACACTGGACACTGGTGTCCATGTGTGTGCATTGCAAGGGGACTTGTATGCGTAGGTTTGTGCTACCTGATGTCTATGTGAGTCAGTATGCGTATGTGTGTGTTGTGTGTGTGGATTGTCTGTTTGAGATGCAGGGAGCTGGAGTGGGTGTTGTGTTTGTGTCTATATGTGTGTCACTTGCACGTGAGATCGATGTGGTTGTGTATGTTGTGTTGCCATGTGACACATTCAGGTGAATGTTGTTGTGTGGTGGTCATTGTCATGCTGTGTGTAGTTGTGCTTATGTGTGAGTGTGTTTGTGTATCTGAGTACATAGTTGTGTTGGTTGTTGTGGTTGTGTCATGTGTGGGTGCAGTGTAAATAGTGTGTGTATGTTGTGTCATGGATGGATGTCTATGTGTGTTTTCGGCATGTACAGGTTCTATTGTGTAAGAATGGCAAAGGGTTATTGTGTGTATGTGGTGGGTTGTGTAGTGTGCAGTGCAGGGGTACACATATGGCAAAGGATGGTATGTGTGGGTCACTTACCTCTTTTCCATAGCCCCTGCCATTATATGAAGTCCATTGAGATCCGCTGCCTCCCTCCTTCAGCAGTACGTTGCTAGTCAATCTGCTTGCAGAACTGTAACATCTAGATACAGTGGGCAGAACACTTTTTGGGTCTGAAATTGATGTGCCTTGGTGGTAAAACTGCCACGATCTTAATCAGGCCCTTTGTGTCTTCCTTTTTCATTTCCAAGAATGAAAATCAGTGTATTGGGCCTGGAGACCATCTTGGGTTTGTGTCATACAAAGTAATGGGGTAATGACCTGGCTAAGATTTATGAAGGTATCTAAACTCAAGTGTCAGTCTACAACACTTGCCACCTGAGACTGATTTAGACAGAAGTTGGATGAACGCTGAGACGGAAACGAGAAGTGCCAACTTGGAGGCTTTTCACTTTGTTGCACAAAGCGTTGCTAATTACTTATGTTTGAATTTTGGACTGCATAACAAACAGTTACCGCGAAGATCTATGAAAGTGAAGTATAATTTGAATAGAAGCGGAGCCCCATAGATCCCGATGGACAGTATCAGAGCAGCGTTATTTGCCACTTGACAACATATAAGAATATAGGCCTTGATATTTATAGATATCAAGGTGTGAACAGTAGACAACGGCGCTCGGAGAAGACCTCATAAATTATTGGAGGTCGAAACATCGAAAGAACTTTCCCATATGGTTTAAGAATGTACCTTGCTATAAGTGAGGAGCCCTGAAAAATAGGTTATCCCTCATATTTACCTCACATATGATACTATTGGGATATGTTCAGTGTATTTTATTTGGTTGTTTCATTTGGATTGTTATATAATATTTTCATGTACACTGTGTCATCTGCACTTTTTGACTCACGTTTTCACACCATATTGCATTGTACAATTATGTATGTTGCTAATTCGAACCAATATAACAATGATAAAAGATTTCAGCACTTTGCATTGATTTACATATCTTTAGCAGATTGAGTCATGCGATTTTGAGTGATCTTTAATTCAATGGAGTACTTAAGTTTATGTGAAATGTTTACAGAGTATATGGACCAAAGGCAAGAAACTCTGCCTAAATCAGTCCCAGGTGGCAGTTGTTATAGATTGATAGTACTTACCCCTGCCCTGTAAGAATACTGGGGTTTCCTTGTGGTAAGTAGAATCTAAAATGAAGTGAGCATCATGCCAACCTGCACCCACTGGGCTGAAGCCCTGCTGACAATGCTTTGTGCGGCAAAAAACACTTGTTTCTGGGAGCGCATCTTTTTATAGCACAACAAGCAGATTAGTAATTAGTATTTGAGACATGCATACCCTCTGGGGAAAAAAACCTCTTCATATTTATATGAACATCTCAGCGCACAGCATTGTAAACATGCCATATTATTTCTTGTGCCAGGCCCTGAGGCCAACCCCCTATAAGCACCCAACCTTGCAACGTGCACGGGCTTCACCCATGCACAGGGGAGGTTGCCCACAATACCTGGCTTGCAGCCAGACCCTACAGCCGTCACCCCCTAATCACTCAAACACATGCTTTGCACTGCCCTTTGGCCATGCATGGTGGGAGTTGGCTGCGACTTTTCTGGGTTTGAGAATCGTTGTGAGAGGGTGTATCTGGGGGTGAGAGTGGCTGTCAGATTGTCTGGATGTGAGAGTGTATACATCAGTGTTTTAGTGGGTGTGTTTGTGTGTGCTGGTCTGTGAGTGCGTGTATCGGGGTGTCAGTGGGTCTGTTAGTGGGTATGTGACTGTCTGAGTGGGTCTGAAAGTGAGTGTGTGAGTCTCTGAGTGCATTTATGAGTGAATGAATTAGTGTGTGAATAAATATATGTTTTTTCTTTTTCAATTTTTCCATAATTTGTGAATTTTCATCAGTATCGCACGCCATGATGCAAAATGATATTAAACCTATATTTTGCCCTTAAAACACAACTACATCACACCCCTGGGGTCAGGGTACCTTCACCCTGACCTCTTAAGCCACTTTCAATTTGAATTTAAACCCCCAGGGACCATGTCCCATGAAATAAAATGGGGGTCACACCTTTCTAGTCAGATTGCGGTAAGCCAATTGTAATGCTTCTTTTCGCACGCATATTTGTGAAAATTCATGAATTTCACAATATATTCACGGCCAGAGATATACAAATGTATTTGCCCTTAAATATCTCCTAAACTACTTAATGCATTTACACCAAATAACAACAAGTACAATCTGCGTACTGGCAGCTAGCTTTCTTCCAAATTTGGTGTAATTCAACCCAGTGGTTCGGGCTGCAGACGTGTCGACAGGTCCTATGGGAATTTACATGGTAACGCAATGCTTTTTGAGCCCCCTTTTTCTTGGCCCCACTTAACGGATCACCCCAAAACAACCCATGTGCAACAAGAACCACCTGGTCACTTTTTTGGAAAATGTTGTGAAGTCAAATGGTATCAAAGAAATAGGCAAGTCACAAAATACTTTTCTATGGAAACATGGTCCTAACTATAACTACCTACTGGTGACCACACACAGTGCAAAAAAACAATTATTAAAAAAAAATTGTTGGGAATTCACGATGTTGCATATTTATGGCACAAATGTTTAAAAACACAAAAGGGGTTTCCAGGTCTTCTTTTAATAAAGCCCTTGGGTGAACCTTCAGACTCTCTAAAGGGCAGCCAGGAGACATGGCTGGGACTCAGGGGATGGGTTTCCTGGGGCCAAAATCAGCCCAGGGAGGGGGGCCACGCTGCCCCATCTCATTTTAAAAAACATTTTGAAGCCGGGCCCCAGGGTATTAGCTTTAATTTGGACTGCTGCACAAATTAAATAATGACACATCAATAAAGTAAGGTTAGAGGTTACCGTATCTTGTGCAACTCGAAGGTCGTTGTTTGGAACAATGTAAAGGGAAATATTTAGCAGTAAGGTCCAGCTGCTAAAGGATACACACCCCGCATTCTTTGAAGAGCGCCAGAGTCCTATACATATATATATATATATATATATATACATACATATGTATATATATATATATATACATATGTATATATATATATATATATATATATATACATACAAAAGAGAAGAGAGAAATCTGAGTACTTCCCAAGTTTAGGTGGAGAGTAGCTCCAGTAAGAAGGTAAGGAGCACCCTGCAACACCCTGCAACACCAGTGATATATACATCCCTGAACCATTTCCACCCCAAAATTCCCTTACCAACCAAAAACTGGTATCTACCCTACCCTAAACCCTAAGAAATCCTTTACCACCCAAAAAACCCATACCACCCTAAACCCTCAAATTTGCCGTACCACCCAAAAACACATACCTACCCTAAACCCTAAATTCCCTGAACACCCAAAAACCCATTCCACCCACAGATCTAAACCCACCCTAAAACCTAAAAATTCTCTTACCTTCTATAAACATCCTAAACTTACCACACAATAACCTATACCCACCCTTAACTCCAAAAAATACCTTCCCACCCAAAAACTCACCTTAGGTGTGACTTACATGTCATAAAAAGGAAAGCTTGGGCCTGGCAAGTGGGTACATGTGTACATGTGCTTTCCAGTGCTGAAGTGCATGTGCTCTATGTCTCAAACATGGTAACACTGGCTTCTCCGTGATTTAAATATTTGATTTACAGGGTCTGTAAGTCAAATGCTACTAGTGGGGCTGCAGCACTGGTTATGCCACACATTACTGTAGCCTTTCAAACAGCCTTAGGCCTGCCATTGCAGAGCCTGAGAGTGCAGTTTAAACTGCAATTTCGACCTGGCAGGTGTACCCGCTTGCCAGACCCAAACCTTCCTTTTTATTACATGTAAGATACCCCTAAGGTAGGCCCTGGTTAGCCCCAAGGGCAGGGTGCAGTGTATTTAAAAAGTTGAACATGTACTTTTAAGTTTAACATACCCAGGTAGTGAACAACTCTTAAAATTCGTTATTCACTTTTGCAAGGACTATCTCTCCCATAGGCTAGTATGGGATTGCCTTAAAACATTTTTCACTGTAATGTGTGATTGGGAAAATATAGAAAAATGGAGTTTGGTGTCTCTGGACCCAAAATGTAATAACATTTCTTGTGGTAATGGTGTTTTTTAAATTCCAGGTCCAGAAATTCCCCTTTTAGAAAGTTGGCATTTTCTTACTTTAACCATCTCCTGACTTAGCCTGCCTCTAATCCATGTCTGGTCTGTGTAAGGTGAGGTGACAGCTACCTTTGTGCATTTCATAAAAATAGGCATGAACACAGGACAGTCAACTGCCCCTCCATCCGATCTGCATACAGATGAGTCTTCCTGGGCAGTAAGGGTAGAGGGCCTTTCCTTACACTACAAAGGGTAGTGGCCTGACCTCACACAAGGGACTAATAACACTCAAAAGGCCTCCTGGCAGACAGGACTGGGCTGAAAGTGAACTAATGCTCTTCCATACCACTCCTTGAAATCTCTCCCACTTCAAAGGCACATTTTGGTATACGTACTGGGCCTCTGACACCATGTACTCGGAACACTTCTGAACTGAGGATATTTTAATAGGAAGCAGGGTTGTGGGGCTGTCAGGAGGAACTACCACTTTGGTCTTTGCTTTTCTGTGTTTGCCTGCTGCCTGATACTTCTTGCCTGGGAGCTAGAGAACTGGATCTAACTCTCTACATCCTGCACTCTAAACTTTCTCCAAGGGGCGATTGAGCTTGCCTTTTGTTTCTAAAGTCTCAGGGTAATCAAAGACTTCAACTGCATCTTGTTACCAGCACCTGGGCTCCACTGCAATGAGTCTTGATTTGACAAATGTTGCCAAATCTACTCCTGGGCCCTTTGAGGTAGGTGTGGTGCTGCAACACAAGAACTGATGCAACAACCCTGTTGCGTCAAATGGAACAGACGAATCCCGCTGCAGAAATGCTTTTGCTGCTGCCTGAACAGAAGCTACAGACACCGCTCGCAACTGTGCAACTCAATGACCCCGACTTACAAAGTAGCCCCGGCTTGACCAATGCAGCACCTCGTCATCGGAACCAGTACTCATCACTTCTGGACCTCAACACATCAACGACGATCAGGAAATGATGTCTCACCTGCAAGCACAACCCATTCCCTCCTGGGATGAAAGCATCATCACAGAGCCTTGACACAACCAAGGTACTGTCATGGTTTCAATTAGCCAGGTTCATGAGGATTCATAGAGCCTTCATGTTTACTAGAAAACTCCACCAACCCATGCACCAGCACTACTACATAACTCAGAATGTTTGAGTACTTAACTGCTTAATATTGATTTGTAACAATGTGTAGCACCATAAAAAACAAGGCCTCATTCCCTGAGCACATGTTCTTGTCATTGTTAACTTTGGATCCTGAACATGTGCTCTTCTGAACCCCGGAATCTCAGCCCCTAAGCACCTGTCCATGCTTTTCCAGGACATATGCTCTTTCAAAGCCTGTGAGCCCATCTGGTGTGGCTGGCCAGGGCACCTGTATTAAAGGTCATGCCCAACACCAGGAATGTGCTTTGCCTCAAGACATCCTCCAATGAGTGTCACAGCATCAGAGTTCTTACAGATTTCCCTTTGTGGCGACAGAGCTCTTCTGGTTCCCCTGCAGTGGCGCAGCTAACTTACTTTCAGATCCAGGATCTCCCTGGCACATTGTTTTTCTTCTGAGCCATGCAGTTCCTGTTTTCAATTTAGTTGCACAGCGTGCTCCAGTTCTGAAGCTCCTGAAAAGAAAACCAAAACTGTAAGTAAAAGTCCAATGTAAAAGAGAGGCAGATATCAATGCAGACAACAATGAAGGTACCCAACGCAAGTAAGCACCTGAAGTCAGTTATTTTGGCAACTTGGAAATGTGATTAATTGCACATTCCAAAGACTTCCCTTGTGAGGCAACGGGGTCTCAGAACTGTATTAACCAGGTTATTGAGTGTAAAGGAAAGGTTCTCTTACCTGCTTGTGGCCTCTAACCGTGTTAAGTCATTCAGAGTGAATAACTGTATGTGACATTAGAAAAGGTTTAGCAAGTAATTCCTCTCATTCTTCCTTAAAGTTTGACAGTTGTACGAGGGCATCCACGGCATCTGACAACCAACCTGGCCTTCCTCCCTAACCCTTACCCCAGCATTCTCATGACTGCACTCTGAAAACACAGACAGTAAGGTAGGGAACTAGGAGGTGGGGTCACATCATACCCGCCAACCAAGCAGTACAGACTTTCAGGTAAGCATGCATTGTTGATACCTTGACAGGTGCACTCTGAGAACACAGACACTGAGGTAGGGAACTAGGAGGTGGGGTCATATCATACCCGCCAACCAAGCAGTGCAGACTTTCAGGTAAGCACGCATTGTTGATACCTTGAGAGGTACTGTAAGCAGGTTGGCATGACTCCTATTTTTCTCTTTGGCAACATTTTGAGTTTTTGAAACACTCATGTCTCAATCTGGAGAGCCAGCAGCTGCATCTGGTGGAGTGGAGTTTCAGCAGAAGAAAATGGAAGCCTACATGGTGTCCCAGTTTTCTGCAAAGAACGTAAGTATTCTTTAAAAGGCCTTACTAAAAAGGAGGAACTGCAAAAGGCAGTGGGGTGCTGGCTGGCAGACAGGGAAACAGCTGCGCAACCAGAGGAAGTGGACAGTGTTATGAATGGGAAGGAGGAGGATCTACATCTGGAGTTGTTTGACAACCCAGAGCTGCCTGAGTGGTGTGGGGCCTGCTTAAATGGAGAGAGGGGGCCCATCTAAAGCAGGCACCAGTGTGTCCTCCACAGGTTTGTCCCCAGAGGAGCTGGAGGACAGGTGGGAAGCCAGAAGGCTCAAGTTGGAGCTGGCAAAGCTCAAAATGGAGGAAACCCCGGCAAAAGCTATGGAGGAAAAGAGATTGCCCATTGAGGAAAATAAAGTTCTATTGGCTCTTGAGCTGAGCATGAAGTAGATGGATCTTAAAGCCTGGAGGGCTGAGTCCAGAACAGATACTGGCAGAGTATATGCAGTGTCCTCTGAGAAGAGAGTACACCTACCCAAGAGTCTGGTAGCTAATTATAAGATGGGGAAGACATAGATTGCTGGTTTAAGGTCTAGGAGTTTGCTTTGCAAATACACAGGATCCCTGAGGATTAAGAGACCATTTTGTGAGACGAGGGACACCTTACTCACCCAGCAAGGAAGTGATAAGACAAGGCACTCCACCATGAAGGAGGCCAGGAAATATGGGTTGACCTCAGAGATGTACAGGCAGACATTTTAGGGAGAGTGTTAAGCTTCTTCCTCAGACCTAGGTAGATTGTGTTGATTCTTTCTGCAAGGCCCTGAATAGTTGGGTGAAGGGAGGCAATGTGACAAATGGGGCACGATGGGCACGGTGTCAAGGCCCAGTATCATTCATCCTTGATATCAAGGAATCACCCTGGTATTATGCTAAAACAATGTTTTACATTAAAAGGATAAACATTTAATCATTGCTCCCCCGGAACTCCTGCACGCTTGTTTGTGTAATTAAAGATGTATGTTTTTTACAGTATCATGTTGTTAATGTAAAAAAGTATTTATGTGACAGTTTTATACTATATACATTATCATATGCTTGACTGTACATTTTGAACTTTTGCTTGTGGTGTTTGTATGAAGTCAGCAAAAAACGATGACTCACCTCTGTGAAAGCCCCGTGCCCATGCCACATGCAGAAACAACCAGGTAAACAGACAGATGCAACTCACGATTGTGGATCAAAACTTCCCAATTTAAACCACACCAAGGAATTCTCTTTGCCTACAAATTCCAGCTGCTACCTCCTGAACCGTAGCAGGCCACCACCCAGAATCACAGATGGCTTCTTCACCTTGCGCAACAAAGGAACAAGGAACAGCGATCCTGATACGCACCACTCCTAAGCTTTCTTTTCGGCACTTCATCTACGTGCAGGTGCCTGTAAAAAAGAATAGAAAAGAGAGATAATCATTCACAACAAAGGTACGATAAAGAAAACAAATTTAAAGACTTTGAATGATGATTTTCTCATTGTTAAAACAACTGGCAGCTTAAAGGTATTTGGCACAACTTCTTTTAGTTCAAGACTGTCTACTTAAGAGCGCAAGGAACATTTTCAGCTTTTTATAAAGGGTTTGCTTGGCTTAAAAGCTGAGTGACTTTTTGGGCATCATCGTTCAAAGAGTGTTTCCTAAGATGAAATATAATATGGTGTTCCAGCATATGGTTCCTTCATCGAAGATAATTTAACCCTTGACTCACTTCTGCAGTTGATTTCCACTCATCCTCCTGGCTCTACAATACCCCATCCTGGTCCATATACATGCCAGTTGCTTCACAGGTAATGTGCATACACTAGGGAATGGGTGGGTTATTAAAGGGACAGCAGAATAAGATCAACTCTAACAAGTAACATATAAATGAGAGATATCTCTGTTATGTAATTCATGCAGGTTGTCAATTAAGCAGGAATACCAGGCACCAACCCAAAAAGGCACTCTCCTCTTTTGTGATCAGGCCACTAGTTGGTATTAAGATTCATCTGGTAGGTAAGATCAGGAAGTGGGATTGGTTCCATATCATCTCTGCAAGGCCTAGCTTCTCTCCAGGTAAGAGACAGCACATTCCCTGACAGAAGGCAAAGCCCATTAATTAGCCTTGCCCAGATGATATGGACAATCCTGAGATTTTGTTGCAAGATATTGCACGTATGCTGACAGTCCCTCAAGATAAAAACCGCTCTATACGTCAATACCACAGATCCCTACAAAGGCAAATTCTCACTCAATTAGACAACCATTTGGGAGCAGCAAGACCTACATTTTCCTCATACTTGAAACCTGCTTCCTTCGTGCCTAGAGGGGGGAGTGGAAACTGCTAGTCAGTCCACACCCACTCAAATACACGTAGTAACTCCCACCCCAGTTCCATTGTGCTTTGATGGTGATAGCACCAAATATTCAATTTTCATGAACCAATGCCATTTACATGTCATGACAAGACAAACTGTATTGCCAGATGATGCAACCTGTGTCACCTTTATCCTGTCCTCTATAGGAGGAGTCGCTGCTTTGTGGTCAATACCTGCAGTTGAGAGAGATGACCCCTCACTTTATTATTTCTGAGAATTTAAGAAGGCCATGCGCAGATGTTTTGCTAGTCATGCTTTTTTTCAACCAGTCGATGACGAGCTTTTGAATTTAAAACAAGGGACATATGATCTATTGCATTACCTCTCTGCCTTCAATTGCCTGGTGGCTGAGACTGCGTGGCCAGAAGACAAAAGGGTCTTAATATTCTATTGAGGCTTGCGTGATGAACTAAAAGATCTAGTATGCCAAATTGTTGAACTACCTGAAGACCGTAGTGAGCTCATAGATTTAATCGTAAAATTAAATCACCGTTTGTTAGAGAGGAAAGTAGAAAAAGGGAGACACCCCTCAGAAACAAGAATGATTGTAGTAAAGACTCGAGCAGATGCAAGGCCAAAAGAAATTGGCGAATCTGAGCCCTTGCAAAAAGGTGGGGTCAGGGGATCATTGTCAAGAAAAGCAAAAGAGAAATGTTGGAAAAGATTACCTGAACAATATGCAGACTTAGCTGATATCTGTGACAGAAAATAGAGCAACACTCTGCTACCACATCGTAGTTTTGATTGTCAAATCGACTTAGTGCCAGGTGCAAAATTACCCTTTAGTCACATTTACTCCCTCATGGAAAAAGAGAATGAACGTCTTAGATAATATTTGGAGGAATACTTTTCCTTAGACATTCTAAGTCCCCAGTTTCTTCTCCCCTGTTCTTTGTTACCAAAAAGGGGGGGAGCTTAGGTCTTGCATAGACTACCGCACCCTCAATAATGTGACAATTAAAAACAGGTATCCCCTACCACTTAGTCCTAATCTATTAGACCAGTTAAAAGGGGCAGTAAGTTTTACAAAATTAGATCTTAGAGGGGAGTACCATCTACTGAGAGTCCGAGCTGGAGATGAGTCAAAAACGGCATCTAGAACCACATTTTGGTTTATGAGTACCAGGTGATGCCGTTTGGCTGATGTAATGCCCAAGCCACTTTTCAATTCTTTACAAAAAAGGTATTGAGAGAATTCGTTGATGTATGTTGTGTAGTCTACATAGACAATATTCTCATTTATTCTAATTCTGAAGGAGAACACACCCAGCAGATACGTACCATCTTTCAAAAGTTCAATGACATGAACATCAAACTTGAAAAAAAGTATTTTTTATACCACTGAAGTGGAATTTTTAGGGTACATAATCACACCTAAAGGTATTAGTATGGCCGAAAAGAAAATTGCTTCTATAGCAGACTGGCCTTCTCCAACAATGATAAAAGAAATTCAGCATTTTCTTAGTTTCGTGAAATTGTACTACCAATTCATAGAACAATTTTGCAAGACCATCAACCTAATCACACACCTCTTGGATAGGAAGGTATCTTTCTTGTGGGATGAAAATGTTGAAAGAGAATTCCTAGAGTTAAAGCAGAAATTTACTACCACACCTATCTTAGCCCATCCAAATCCAGATGAACCTTACTTTGTGGAATCTGATGCTTCCCAAACTGCTTTGGGAGGGATCTTGTCTTAAAGAAATAGAGAAACTGGGCAGCTACATCCCATTACCTTCTATTCATGAAAATGATTCCCTGCAGAAATTCATTATTTCATTGTTGACATGGAATTATTGGCAATGAAAGCAGCTTGCGCACACATAGATGTACCACATCGTAATTTTTGAATGATTGTTTGTGTGCAGGACGGTATCCCTTCCTGCCCATAAACAGTCATTCATGGCCTTTTGCTCTTTCTTTGTGAATGCAGCACACATGGAAAAAGCAAAAATGGGGGCAGTGCCAAAAGTACTGGGTGTTGCAGTGGAACACCCACAGCAGCACCCATTGCACTCCCCTCTGACACAGAAAACTGCATCAGAGGGGCCCATATTTATAAGGTTGTGTTAAGCCACAAAAAGTGATGCTTTGGTGGTGCAAGGGCCTTGTAAATCTGTCCCCAAGTCCTCTGTAAAGAAAAAGAGAGACAGTGAGAGAGAAGAGGAACCATGTAAAAGTAACAATGTAACTGAGCCCACCGGACCCCTGGGATTTAAAGGTCCGTGATCATTACGTTATTGACAAAGTCGAGTGAGAGGATACCAGAACTTAACGCAAGCCTCTTTGTCTTCTCAATGAAAAGCTCAGCAGATATAGCAATGCAAAACATGGCTTTTTAACTCTTTCAGGGGACAACAATGTTGAACTTGCTGAGCTAATGTGACCTAATCCTGTATTGAGGTATAGTGAAATAAAAATAGGTGAAAATGCTGAGTATTGTTTTTTTTTGCCATTATGACATTTGTTTGCTTGGAAGTGATAGCAATTCAGGATAGCAAGTTATTTTAAATGCAGAGATGTTTTCAACCCCAAAAGACATCTATGCTTTAATAGATGTTTAATAACTTTTCTGAATACAGGTACTCAAGTGATTATGGAACTTTAGCTTTACAGTGCACTCTGTACATTGTGACACAAGAACATAGGAATATAGTGTGACAAAGAACTTTGTATTAAGAGTCTTGTGTGATTAGAACACTGTGGTTACATCTGCTAAATGACACAGAATACAATACTGTTGGTGCGTATTTGGCCGATAATTAATCACCTAGAAAACTTATATGAAGAAGGTAATGGGACAAATTAATGCTCACGGTTAATATAATTTCTGTCTTTTCCCTAGGGTTCTTTACTCACAAGTCAAGATAGGAGTCAACCCCTAGCAAGCCCTTTAAATTCAAGACGTCTCAGGATCAGTTGACACCTTTTCTTCCCATCTCCCTATTACCTACTTTCTTCCCTCTTGAGTACTCGTTCACTGTTTGCAACCACAGGCATGAAAGTTTAGTCCACAGGGGTGTGGGTCTCGTTCTTCATTCCAGCGGAAACCTAGACCTGTCAAAAACCCTTGCGCAAGTCCTATTTCAAGTACAGGCAGAAGTAGCTCAGCTTAGAAATGAAAATTACTCCCTCAAAACAGAACTAGTCATCCCAGAGAGGTTCACAGGCTATAGCAATAAATATAGCATTTTTATAAATCAGTGTATTCTTCATTTTCTTTGTAGGCTAGCTGCTTCTCCTGACGATGCTGCTATGGTAGCTTATGTTCTTTTACAGAGCGGGGAATGCAGCTAATTGGTCTATCCCCTTGGTTCAAAACGACAACCCTTTCTTGTACAATTTTACAGCCTTTAAGGCCCAAATTTTTAAAAACTCTTTGCTAAACACACATTTATGCAAGCCAGAGACACCAATTTATTCAATCTTAAACTGAGTATTCCTAATTTCAACAGATTTCTGAGACTCATTGGTCCGTAGAGAAACATACCTCATTGTTCTATTGTGGTCTTTGAGGTGACTTGAAAGACTTGCTGTCTCAGATAGTAAACCCTCCAGAGGATTGCTGCGAGTTTACAGATCTAGTTTTTAAGGTTGATCACTGCTTGACTGAGCAAAAAGGAAAGAAGTCTAAGGATGATTCTACCCACCTCTTGCTTGTACACACTGAAAAGAAGGAAGACGCCAAGAACCAGAATGGCAGTGAATCCCTGGTGTCTAGGAGGCTTTCTGCCCCATGGTGCAGAAGGGGCTTATTGTCTCCATCTGCCCCCAGGAGGGGTAGATAGACCATTTCCCCATTTTTATGGGGTTAGGGGCATGGCCACGACCAAGCTTGGCAGCTCACACCCCTCCAATTACAAAAAACTAATCCCTGGTGTCTAGTGGGATTTCTGCCCCCTAGGGGCAAATCCCCATATCTGCCCCTCAAAAGCACAGAAAGACTTTTTCCGAATCTTTTGGGGAAGCATTGTCATGATCATGCTGGTCAGCTTCCACCCCTACAAATACACATTAAAAAGATAGTCCCAAGTGTCTAGTAGTCTAGTGGGCTTTTTGCCCCCCTGGTGGGCAGATGGGGTAATTGCCTCATCTGATCACAGGGGGTAGAAAGGCTAAAAGGTTCCCTGTGGTGGGGGAGCACAAGCCCCTGCTTAAAGAGCTGCTCCTCCATGTTCCTAGGGCTTAGTGGGTGGATCACCGCTTGGGAATCACCCTTCTCAGGTGATCCCCAAGGAGGGAGCCATGGGGGAATGATACCATCGGAGAGGGTAGATTCTCCCCTTTCCAATGATACCTCTCCCCTCTGAACCAGTGCTTGGGAGTCTGGGATAGTCCCCAATTACCGATGCAGTCCCCAATTACCGATGTCCCATTTACTTGCTTAATTTCAATGAAGAAACTAAAACAGCCTTGGGTGCTGGCAAAAGCTGTTCCCCAGCTCCTGAGGCTAATTTTAGTAAAAGGAAATGCCCGCACCAGAGGGGTTTCCTGCATCAGGTACAAGAACAGCACAGAGCCATCATAAACACATGAGGACTTGAGTGGAGGACGGTACAAAGCCATCCTCCACACGCAAGCTATTAACATAAAATAAGTCCAAACAGCAGAAGTGCAATTCTTCAATGCCAGGACACCAACTGAATCATCAATTTAATTTATAGAGAGACAAAATTATCTTGGGTTGCTAGAGGGGCAGGTTTTGTGCACAGTCAACCATTGTATTTATTAGCAGCTTATTCGCATTTGCAAATTACGGGGCATATTTACACAGAAGTGGTGCGGCGCTGCGGCAAAATTGGCATTGTTGCACTGCATCACTTCTGAAACACAGGGATGCACTGTATTTACACAAATATGGCGCACCCCTCTGTTTCCACTAGCAATGGCACTAAATTTCACTGCCAGCACCAACACAGTGATCCTTGCACCATAACGCAAGGGTGTCTGCATTGAAGGGAACACTTTCCTGCACATAAACAGTCATTCAGGGCATTTTGCTCTTTCTATGTGTGCTGAATATTGCAGCACACATAAAAATAACAAAAACTAGGACAAATAAATAAAAGTATTTCTCCTCATTGCACCATGCTAACACCACGTAGGCGCTGCCACAGATTTATGAATTCTTGTAAATCCACGGCAGCGTCAAAGCAATGGATGTTGCGGAGGGGCCCATATTTACAAGGCGGCATTCAGCCACAAAAAGTGGCTTAACATCACCTTGTTAATATGGCCCAGTGCACAGCGCCAATGGATCATGAAAAAAAGTGACGCTCCGGTGGTGATAGGGGCATGTAAATATGCCTGTATATTCCTTTAGCTTCACCTCTGCACTTTAACGTCTTGGATGAAAGCTGCATTGTAATTATTGAGAACTGCTCCCTGGTTTTCCTGTTGAGTTTAATTTTCTCTTCCTCAGCTTTAATATAAAACATTCATTAGTAATCCTTCGATTTAACACTGATTTCTAAATTATGTTTTGTTTGAGAACAGTTTTTAACATGATTATGAAATGATCCCATATTTTATAAAGGTAAGACTCTGTGTTGCCTGTAATACCAATAGAAAGAGGAAAATGCTTTGTGGGATTGTTTTAGTGCAGGAAGGTGCCCCTTCCTGCAAAAAGAAAATCCTACATTCACACTAGACATCCCATTGTGTGCCAGTGCTGGGAAAAAGACATCAATGAGCCGTATTGGGATCAATATGTCGCATTCCTGCCCTTTCCCAGTGATGCAGTGTAGCAAGGCGACTTGCTGTGCTGCTCCACGCCACTTGGCCATAAATATGGGCCTTAAGGCCAGATGTACGAAGCATTTTTCTAGTCGCAAAGGGGCTGATTCGCAGAATCTGCCCGTTTGCGACTAGAAAAATGCTTTTTGGGATGTACCAAGCCCAAACTGCAGTTTGGTAACTTGTTACCGAATCGCAGTTTGGGTTTTGCGATCCGGTATTAGGATGGGGCGTGTCAAGGGTGTCCCTTCCTAATAACGAATCTAAGTGGTATGTATGATTGTTTTGTGACTGCAAATGCGGTCGCAAAACAACCGCAGTTAGCACCAATTTCAATTTGGTGCTAACCCATTTGGAAAAAAGAAGGGGTCGCCTTCCCTTTTGTGAATGCATGCAAAAACATTTTTTCAGAGCAGGAAGTGGTCCTATGGACCACTGCCTGCTCTGAAAAAATGAGAAGAAATCTTTTCATTTTTGTTTTTGACATGTATTCCGTTTTCCTTTAGGGAAAACAGGCTGCATTTAAAAAAACAAAAAAAAAATACTGCTTTATTTAAAAGCAGTCACAGACATTCTGGTCTGCTGACACCAGCAGGCCACCATCCCTGTGAGTGCCGCTATTCCCAATGGGGTCGCAAATTGCGACTTATCTCATGAATATTTATGAAGTAGGGGCCAGATGTAGGAAGCACTTTGCGAGTCGCAAACGGCAAAATTTGCCGTTTGCGACTCGCAAATGCGTGTTTCCTATGCAGAAATGCATTTTGCGAGTCGTTACCGACTCGCAAAATGCATTTCCGAATCGCAAATAGGAAGGGGTGTTCCCTTCCTATTTGCGATTCGCAATGGTATGCAATTCCATTTGTGACCGCTTATGCGGTCGCAAATGGAGTTGCAGTTACCATCCACTTGAAGTGGATGGTAACCCATTCGCAAACGGGAAGGGGTCCCCATGGGACCCCTTCCCCTTTGTGAATGGACCCCAAAATATTTTTTCAGGGCAGGGAGTGGTCCAAGGGACCACTCCCTGCCCTGAAAAAACCGAAACAAAAGGTTTCGGATTTTTTGAAATGCAGCTCGTTTTCCCTTAGGGAAAACGGGCTACATTTAAAAAAAAAAAAAAAACTGCTTTATTGAAAAGCAGGTCGCTAACATGGAGGCCTGCTGACTACAGCAGGCCTCCATGTTAGCGAGTGCCTATACTCGCTATGGGGCCGCAATTTGCGACCCACCTCATGAATATTCATGAGGTGGGTCATTGCGACCCCATAGCGAGTTGCAGTCGGTGTCTGAGACACCGTACTGCATAGCAATTTGCGAGTTGCAAATTGCGAGTCGGAAGGACTTGCAATTTGCAACTCGCAAATTGCTTCCTTCCTACATCTGGCCCTAGGTCATTTGTGACCCCATTGCGAATCGCAGACAGTGTCATTGACACTGTTGTACATCCGGTTTTGCGACTCGCAATCTTCATACATGTGGCCCTTAGTATCAGTAATTCCAAAAACTTCATAAGTTTCCAGTGCAATTTCATCTTGACTGCTGGTAGTCAGATTATGATAGGGTTAGTCACTTATAGTTCTCATTTGTAATTGTAATGACATCATAGATGCTAAACCGTTAGCAGGTCGAGACTTTTGAAAAATGTTAATTGCTGGGTTGAGAAGGTTTCAAACGGTAAAAGTATTGGGGGATTGATGGGCTATGTTTTATGAAGGCAAATTATTTCAAAGTCGGAAATATGTTTTAGAGTGTTTTCTTGCTTTTTGAGCTTGCTTTTTGAGGCCATCCAGTCACATTCCAGGGACATATTTTCAATAGAACGATTTTATAGTGTTTGCCGGATAGCGGTTTATCTTTGTAACATTTAGGAACAATGTGGAGAGTAGTACCGGAATACAGTAGAGGGCTCAGTCTTAGTACCACTGATAGCCACAACCAGTGTTTGTTTATTTAACTTTATAGGATCGGCTTCCCGTATGCGGAACACGATTTCTTCACTTTTATAATTTGTTGATTCAGGATCAGCTGTTGACATAACAGTTTACACGTTCCTCTTTTCTTGAACTTGCCTCAGTCCTTGTTCTATCTTGTAATCATTTCTCATCTCATCAATGGTACCTATGTTTCCCATATATAGTGACTGTGCCTGTCAATCCAGCAGTTCCAACTAATTGTGGCTGATGATTACGGAAAAGGGGATATTGTTCAACTTTGAGCCTTGAAAGCAGAGTTCCTTAATTGCTAAAAGTGTGCATTGTACTTCAGTTTCTCTAGTCATTGTTATCCAAGTTCAGATACACCTGGTATCTCTGTTCTGTCAACCCCTTCCCCCTCATAATGAGATCCAAGAATGCCCAGTTAGATGTTAGATGTATTATTATTATTATTATTATTATTATTAGATAATACAGTCACATCTCCTTCCACCTAACACCAAGACACCTCTGCTCTGCAGGACACCTACTCGCAAATAGTCCCATCTCCTTCCACCAACCACCCAGATACCTCAGCTCCACAGGACTCGTACTTTGCACATATCCCACGCATACACAGAAATATGGGTGGGCAAGATATTCCTGTCCGCCAACGGAGTTCTGCTTGGAGCACAGAGTTCTGACAAAACTCAGCAAACCACCGAATAGTGGAGTTTTTTCCTTTGTGAGGCTCGCTAATGTTAAGTTGGCTAGTGCAAGCAAGGATTTGCAACCCCTAGTGTGATTTTCAGGCACTAGAATGCCTCTTAGCAAGATTTCTAAACACAGGTGGTCGCAACATGTCACAGCAGGTTGCGACCATTTACACTGAGAAAGCTGCCACTCGAGTAGAAAATCTACTCGAGTGACAGAAAGAAACAGGGCCCTCTGGTTCTCCATGTGGCACAGTTCTGCTCATTTTACAGAGTGGAAAAAGCTTCCAAGCTAAAAATCAGCATAAGCAGCGCAACATGCCTTCATATGTCCTTGCAGATTTCAATGGAATCTCATCAAGGTTTTATGATGTAACTCCACGGAATTCTGCGCAGTGAAGCTCACAAGTTCCACCCAGGCGAACAAAGAACCAGATCAGGAGGACAGATATTATCTCACATCACTGCTAAAGTGTAGAACAACCTCCACCTAAGAGTCTTGTCCTCTCTTCTGGTAAAAACTTGAATTTTCAATTAACCAACCTACTCTAGGCAGGGCAAGGCACACACACCTGCTCAGTTGTAGGTTACCCTTACTGTTGATAGACTTCACAAATACACATGACAACACATTGTACAGAGACTTCATAGATTCTGCCAACCCAGAACAGCTTATGTATTGCCTCAGCTCCTTATTGTCACCCCTTTCTCTCACTGGTATTGTGCTGCTGAAGGTTCCTGTTGCGATAAAACGTGTGACATAATGTTGCAGCAAACAGTCTGACACCCAAAGAGGTAAGAGGGGTTGCTGCGAGCCCCCCAAGATAGGTGTTATCCTTGATTGTGCAAACGTGTTTTCTTTTTGTACCATACTAATCAGAAAGAAGGATACTGCTTTAGGCAGAGCATGCTTCATCTTGCTTGAAGATCTTGCAGCTGATTTGCATGCATTCATGTACACACAAACAGGCAGGACTGGCTTTGGGGTGGTGCGACCGGTACAGCTGCTCCTAGCACTGACTTTGGCAGAGGGCACTGAATTGAAAAATAATTTGGGGGTTTAAAAGCACATGAACGCACTTGTGCATCCAGTAGTTTCTAGGCAAAAATAAAAAACTCAAAATAGTTCTAGTGATTATTGATTCTAATGGTGAGAGATCAAACTTTTGTCTAGTGGCAGTTTTGATTAGTCATAAAGTAGGTCAGCATGTCAATATGCCTGCTGCAAAGAAAGTGCGCTATGCAGGTCACAGAACTCAGTGCAAGTGAACTATGAATAGTGTTATAAAAAATGAAATGTATGTCAGAGAGAACTTGTGGACAGATAATGTATACTGTTAGATAGTGTAGTGAGGGAATTCATGGAGAAGGTCATAGGTCATGGGGGAGGGAGGTGTCAAAAAGGACTCTCTCACTGGGTGCCACCAGCGTTAAAGCCGGCTCTGCAGACAGAGATATTAATTCAAAAATGCCTGGCAGCAGAATAAAAGGTAAGTTGCTCAGATGTGACCCTTAAAGCCTCATTTACAAGGCCTTTGCACAAATGCTGCATCATTTTTTTGTGACACAACAGTGGAGCAAGCAGTACTTTACACTGCTCCACATTGACAAACAGACGCATTGGGCCCAATGCAATAGTTTGTAAAGCTTTGTATCACAATATACCTGCACCTGATATAATGTATGCAAGATAGATGTTTCCTTGAGAAAAGCCACGCAGAACTGATGTAGTGAAATTTATAATATTTAACTGCATCCTTCTGTGACTTCTCTGCATCAGAATTTTAATGCCTGCTCAGAGCAGGTGTTAAACTGACTCAGAGCTTCTCTCTATGGAAGCCTTTCTTGCACTGCTGGAGTAGCATCATTTATTTAACTCTAGTCCAGCAATGGATCAGTTTAGCCTTACAGATGCTTCCGAATTTCAGACGCATCTGTGAAAATGTATGCCATGAAGCTCTGTATAGTAAATACCATACATCCATGTCATTGTTAAGGGGTTGTAGGGCAACACAGAGCTGATGTGTCAGATTCTTGTAAATGAGCCCTTCGTTTCTACCTGTAGTCTCCCACAGCAACTGTCCAAACATTCTTGCCTTACAAATCAATGACATCCATTTTAAGGACAACCAATGATGTCTTCCATAGTCTCACTATGTGAGTAAATCACTATCATCACATAGGCAATTCACAGGCCCAGCAGGATAGAAGATCGTCATGGCTCATTTTCTGAAAGAAAAATGGGAGATATTTAAATAAAATTAAAAGTTTACCAAACATGTTGCGTTCCTGAGACAATTGCCTACTCTTAAAATATGTTTTTCAGAACATTTAGTAAGGGCACGGGCTCTTTGGAGACTCATTTCCATTGACAACTGCATTACCACTATCTTTCAGTTGTCAGTAAAACATTGTTTTATGACTAGGTTTCAGTCACAACACATTAATATTATTCCAACTCTGTATTTGGAAAGAACACACTATAGTTACATCAGAGCTCAAATTGTAGATACTTCAATTAACATATAGTGAATTTCAGTGATTTTTGTCATTCAAAATGTTCAGTTGCAACTGACATTGTCACCTAATGATAACATCACTTTAACCCTAGATTTTTTCTGAGAAAATAAATATATTAGCATGTGTGTTTGTGCATGTGCATGTGGTAGTTACAGTTAGGTCACAACTCCATATGAAGGACATTTGTTGTTTCACTTATATTATTGGTGACATTTGACGAATCTTTAAAAAACTTTCTAAAACTTTCCAAAAAAAGTTCATCCACATCAACTTCCTGGAAATAATTGTGGTGATCTCTCAGCAGGGGCTGAGAAAAAGGGGGCTGAAAACATTGTGTTCCCCATGTAATTTCCATAGGGAAAATAAGACAACAAAACAGAAAAAACAGCTGAACAGAAATACACCATATTTGGCAGAAAGCTAGATCCGGGTCATGAGTGATGTAAAATGTGCTCTACCCTACCCCCTTGTCTTTTTTTTACCTTTTTTTGTTGGACTCAGTTGGCTGCAAACACTTCCTGGTTTGAAGTACTGGTAACCAATCAGAGGCGTGCATTTCGCTGCATGTGCTAATCTTTTCTTGCAAACCTGTTGTGGGCAGAGATATACAAATGTATTTTCCCTTTAATATCTCCCAAACTACTGAACAGATGTACACCAAATATCTGAAAGCACAATCTGTCTACCGAAAGCTAGGTTTCTGCCAAATTTGGTATAATTCTGTCCAGTGATTTGGGCTGTAGTTGTGTCTAAATATCTCTTGGGAATAAACATGGGAAACACTACTTGTTTTACCCCACCTTTTTGTCGGCCCCCACTTGATGGATCAACCCGAAACCTTTTGAGTGCAACACGAATCACTGGGGCACATATATATATATTTATATATATATATAAACACACACACACACACATATATATGAGAGTTTAACAAAGATACATATCAAGGGATGTGGATCTTCCGCGGATCCAACTGTCCACATGCTGATTTCTGATTGGCTGCCAACACTTCATCAAGGAAGTGTTGGCAGTCATTTTGTTACTCAGCTTTAGTCAAGTCTTAGAAAAAAAAAAAAAAAGAAAATGGGCCGGGTTAGGGACACCCTGCGCCCCTAGCCTTGGTGCAGGGCTAAAACGCATTTGTTTTCTTTTAAATCTGGGAAAAACCTGCAGATGGATCTGCATATTTTTCTGAGATTTATAAAAAAAAAAGAAAGGTCTACGGCACCTTTCCTTTTCTTTGCCCCAGGGCGCATTGAGGGTGAAAAAAGGAGGTAGGTGTGCAGGGCCCCCCTCCTAGGGCTATTCAAACCCCTGGGGACTGCCACCTCCCTGGTGCAAATCATGAAATTAATGCAGGGGAACCAATCAGTCCCTACCTGTCCCACGGTCTGCCACCTAACAGGGGCTGAGATTAAATAATAATGAAGAAGGTCTGTCATGGACAGGATACAAGAGCATGAGGGGGAAGGAAAAAGAAAAATAATAGAATGTGACTTTGTAGTTGTAAATATAGTGGGAAAATTCCATTAAAAGAGTAATTGGGTGTTAATATAGTTTTCAAAACAAATACGTTTATATATCAGATTGGTTTGAATAGATAGCAGAAACAAATTTTGTACTCTGGCTTGAATCCACAGATCTGCCATAAAGTTACATGGGGAGGGGGGGAATGCTCAGCACCTTGGTGGATCGGTGGATCAAGTGAAAACCCCTATCGAATTGGGCTGTCTTCGGAGGGGTATTGGAAAGGGTTCACAATAGAAGTCTGTTATAAGTGGTATAACATGAGTTTGATATGAAAGGGAGATTGTGATTGGTTTTCTGATTGAATAACTGTAACTTGAGATGTTTATCATTAATGGTTGCCTTGTGCAAGAGTGGTGTACCATTCTTCTGCTTGGTTTTTGCCCATTTTTCAGTGAAAATAATTTCTAACTGATACTGAAAGATAAACATACACTCCAACAAGCATACTTAACAAGTATGTTTTATGAAATGCGGTTTATTTTAAAATGTATTAGTTTATGAAACAGTGCATATAAGGTGAATGAAAGTGAGCAGCATGTTGAAAAAATGCATAAAAGGAATATAAATAGAAGGTTTGCAATTAATATAAAGAAATTAGAAAACTCACCAAAGAAATGACTAAAAGATTTAAAAAAGCTGCTTGATGAGTGTTTCTGTTTTCTTTCAGTATAATAAACTGACCACTGAGCTATGTTGTAGCTAGGACAGAGAGTACAGTGATTAATGATTAAAAGATTAAACATGGTGTGCTGACGTTTACAAACTTAGATGTGTATATCCACACTGATAAGGCTAGTTATCTATTCAATGTCCAACTCATAGTGAAAGTCACATATGTATTTAGGAAAGAATAGAGGTTCTCTCACACCCAGTTTATACAGCAACAGCCAGTTACATATTGATGCTCATACCAGAAAGCAGGCATGTATGGAGCAGTTTCAAAGGTGGTTTGCTAGTGATACAGTCATATATTATATTGTGAAATACTTACAGAATCTGGTTGCTAATTCAAAGAAGTAGTCCTTTAACTATGGTTTTGGTGAAGTCGCCAAGTAGTGATACAACTAACTTGCCCATGCAGTAGTATTTTAAACATGACTGAAGCCTACTACTGGAAAGCCTAAGTATGAAGGTTTACTGTCAGCTTCAATTGGCATTTGAAAACCTGCTTAAGAAGCCTTATTACGTCCATTTGCAAGGGAATACTCAAAAATGAGCTAGGCTGCAGGTAGGTCATAGGGGAGGGTGTTGTGTGCCTAAAAAAATAAAACATGTCCTTCTCAGTTTCACGGACTTAAACAAGCAGTTGCAGACCTTTATGCTGAGTTATGTGTTTAGTCTCCCATCCATACTGTCACTCACTTACCTAATTAAAAAGCATAAAGCCATGCACACAGTCAGTTAGACATACAAAGAAGCACTTATACATTCATGTACATGTGCAGCTAGCAGCTATATATGCTGCAGCACGAGACCTGGTTGGCAAATGATACAGTCACTGCAATATGTAGTCAACTACTCATAGAACATAGTTGCTTATTCAGATAAGTAGTTCTTTAAACATAGTTTGGGCCTACAATGGTGGGCGTAACTGTGTAGTTTTACTCTCAGCTCGACTTACCATTAGAAAATCTGCCCCACAACATTTATACTTTCCCTTGATCACACAAAACTCTACTCTTCGGTGGGCTGTAGGTAGGTCTTAGAGGAGAGTGCTTTTTGATTGAAAGGTGAACCTTGTTCTTATGAGTTTAACTAACTTAGATCTCAAGTTAGGGATCCCTATGCACAGTTATATATGCAGTCTGGAAACAAATACACATAATTACAAAAGGATAGAGTAATTCACAAAACTAGTCAGACACTGAGACGGCCACTCATACATTCAAATAGACATCCAGAAAGCAGTTATGTATCTAGCAGTATTGGAGTCAGTTGCATACATGTTTACATACCCTTGTACTCATCAATACAGCCAACAAACAATTTATATAGTCACTTACTTACACATTTAGAGGCCTATAAACTTACTAAAAGAGCCATATAAATATGCCGTATTTACCTAAACATTTAGTGCTCACTCATAGAGGAAACGATACACGCACTCAAACATGTAGGCAATTACTGACACAATCTAGTTACCTATCTAGAGAAGTAGTCCTTTAGACCAGGGGTGGGCCTACTACTGGTCTTCCTGAGTGATACCCATTTACAAAAGGATAAAGCCACCGACACACCAAGTCAGACACAGAAAGAGCCACTTGTACATTCATTTAGACATTTAGACAGCAGGTATGTACGCTGCAGTATGAAACCTAGTTGGCAACTAATACATTCACTCAACTATAGGATCAATTACTCTCATAACGTAGTTTCTCATTCAGAGAAGTGCTCCTTTAAATATAGTTTGCATCTACTAATGGTACTCCTGAGTGTACAGTTTTACTGTAAGTTCAACTTTGCATTAGAAAAGCTGCTTGACAAGCTTTACACTCCCCTTTTAGCATAGAGAACTCAACTTTTGGGTAGGTTGTAGGTAGGCCATAGAGGAGTGTGGTTTGTAATTAAGAGGTAAAACATGAGCTCCTAATGCAAAGATAGAGAGACTTGATATACATTGATGCATAAAGTAACAAATGCAAGTACACACTAATGTCTACATTGATACACCCAAGCATAGACTGATGCATGCACTAACACACACAAGCCCACACACTGATGCATACAGTACAATACCCTGACATACCCAGTACACACTCATGCATACACGAACACACCAAGGCAAACACTGATGCATTTGCTGGCACACCTATGTTATTCATATAGTCAATTACATTTATATTTAGAGACCCATAGAGTTACTAAAAGAACCAGTCATATAATGGTACTCTTACTTAAACATCTAGTTACACAACCAAAAAAGGACTGATGCATTCACTCGAACCTGTAGACAAGTACTAACATGACATCCAGAAAAGGACTACTTTAAAGATGCCTCAGTCCTACTACTATACAGCATGAGTGTGCAGTTCTACTGTGAACTCAACTTGGCATCAGAGAATCTGCTTTATATGTCTTCTTCTGTAGAGCTAAATGCATTGCTTATTTGTTTTTCAGATAGCTACTTGCAATTAAATAAGAAGATTCAAAATGCCTAACAAAACTCAAAGAAGAAAAAAACTGAAACAACAGTACTACCTGGTTAAAAATTAACAATAAAAAAGAAGATAAAGTGGAAAATGTGCAGAGAAATAGAAGTCACTGGTAAGAGTACTAAGGATTTTTTTTTTTAAATGCCATAAAGTGGAAAATGAGGGAAAGATGTCAATTAAAAAGAGAAACTTCAAATGTACTGCTAAAGAGGAAGTTGTGCACCGTTTTAAAATTAGGAAATCAAATAAGAAACAGTTTCAGGAATTAAGAGTAGAAAGGTTTTGAAACAGAATAGTTCAAAGTTTGTGGAAGAAGATCAAGAAGTATAAGAGAAGAAGTGCTGCTCTAAAGCAATAGCAACATATTGAGGGTATACTGGAAAAAACATTTGTTGTGAAGATGAAACTTTTTAGCTTCATAATAAACAGAATGAAGACACTAGATAAAACAGTGATGTGCATGAGGAAAAGAACATTAAGAAAAAGATTTATTAGCAAAACTAATTTTTGATTTTTTTTTAAAGGTGATTCGATGCACACATCTAGTACAGAACCTTTATTTAATGGAGAGCTGGTATTTACAAGAGGATACATTAGTGCATGTGGTTGACAGTACTGGTTGCTGCTATGAAGTAAAGACAATCCTCCCAGAAAAAAAGAAGAGATTGTTCCTAGGAATGTAGAACAAGTAATAGCTCAAGAAGTACAAGGAATATGTAAACAGGATCTTGTGTACAAGCGGAAGTGTAGCAGTATTTGTACTGTGCATCAGCAATCACTTGATAAATTCAAAACTTTACTAAGAGAGGTTTCATGGAAAAGTCTGAAACAGAAAATTAGAAGGATTCAATGATTTGATTCATGCACAGTTAGAAAATACACTATTTTACAAGGCCATCCACTGGCATTTCTTTCAAAGAAAGTGTGTAAAAGTACTTTTCATCATTTCAGAATATTAGCTGTCCATCATTCCAAAATGTGAAATTTAGTGCAGAGACTTTATTTTGCAAAAGCTCTAGCTTTATGTTTAAGAGATATGAATAGAGCTCTATTACGTGGTAGTGTGACAGAGGCTAGGAAAGTTTGTGAAGACATTTAGTTCAGTTTCTTTGGTCCTGAAGAAGAGAATAGGAAGAATATGGAGGTCATGACTGGAGGTATAGAGCAACAGGACACAGAGATTTCTATTGAAAAATGTGAAGAAGAGATGGGCAAGTTCAATGCATTATCTTCTGAGAAACCTGAGTATGTTTATATTTGTTCTTGCCACACTCACTACAAAATACAATCTCTTAATGTAGTTGTATTTTCTGAAACTGAGCAAGATAACAGAGATGAGTGGTAGGAATTTAGTGCATATCTATTTGTAGATGTTTGATTTAGCCACAAAAGAAGCAAAATATATATATTACTATGATAAATTAGAGGATAATGCAATGCCAGCTAGAGCAATTCATAATAGATTAGAATTGGTACCAAAACCACAAGAACATGAACAATTAAATGTGTATGAATCAATTCTAAACTGTCCATCTATTTCAAGGAATAATTTAAATGGAGCTGAAGACAGGGAAACTGCCAGTAACAGAACTTGTCACGATATGCACGTCTCTTACTACTGTAGGCTGCAGTACTCGAAAGAATGACTGGTTTCTTACTGGTGCTGGATTGACCAAGATAACGGCAACCCATTCCAGTAGACACAGTGCTGCTGACTAGTAAACGCCAAGGCAGACCGTACCCTCCAGAAGGAGTCCCAGAGGAAAAACTCAAAATATGGGGAGAAACCTCTACCACAGGAACTCCTGAAAAAGAGGAAAAAACTATAGAGAAAAAGGCAAAATAGAATTCAATTCTGCATGAAAAAATAGGAAGACGCAGGCAAGGAAAACTGGAGACAGGAGAGAGGATCACCACCAAGACGGAAGTGTTTGCAACGCACGGAAAGACAGAACTGCAGTGCTTGTATGCCATCAGAAAGGAAGTGACAAACAGGAAGAACGCACAACAAAATCTTGGATTGGGAAAAGCTACATAGAAATGAATAGGGAAAAAGCCATACTAGAAAAGGAAAGAAGCACTGCATGTTGGGAAAGACAACCACAGACAGAAGAAGACAACATGGCCACCCAAGAAGAAAGAAGGTATGAAGAAAGAAGAAAAAAGAAGAAAAAGGAAAGGACCCAAGTGAAGATAAGGGGGAAAGGGAATTCATGGAGGCTGCCAGGGGCCGCAGAGTAACCCTGAGCCTGAGATGGAACACCCGGGCCGCACCGCGGCAAGAAAATGCTAGGCAAGGCCAAAAAATGGGCAATGGCGGGTCCGGCATCACAAAACGCAGACCGCCGACCCAACCGCAGTCCGTAATGGGATGCCGCAGCATTCAGCGGCATCACAGAACTACAGAAAGGACTTAAAGGAAGAGTTGTCTATTTACCTTTATATAATTTTTAAAAATGTTGGCACTGTTGGTGTTGAGGAAGATGCAGATGAGCCACTATTCTTCTAGTAAATGGAGTCCCTACAAAAAATAATAAAAATCTGCCAAGAGTTAGTGGATGTCAATAAAGTAAAAAAAGCTCATGTTAATATTGTTGGAAATGTAAGTTGTATCAATGAAGTGGCCAAATAGAAAAAGTCGCCAAGTAGAAGAACATATGAACACTACAGTATCCATCCACTTCATTCAAAAGAAGTTGTTGGGGATGCCGTTGATCTGATTCAAATGAAACAAGCTAGAGGATATTCAACAAGTGTGTGGGAAAATCATTTAGGGGCTCTCTGCTTTCCACATCTGTTTCCCACAGAAGTAGGTGGCCGGTACGATAACCGACCTGTGCAAATACCAGCAGCTGAGTACAGGTCAACAAGATTACACTCAAATGGCTCTAGATTTCACCAGTGTATTCCCTTTATATTCAATTTCTTATTTGAGTGACCTGTCAGGACTGTCTTATCCTGTGAACCATATTCTAAAGACAATCTGCAAAATCTTTCTGCAAGAGAGTTTGTTGATGAAAGACAAGGTAAGGATGAAAATTTGGAGTACAACTTATTTAATTTGATACATGTCAACGTGAAACCGATGAATACTGGTATTGCTGTCATCGAGAACGTGTATGCTCTGGAAAATAGGTTCACCTAATTGGTTTGTGACACTTAGTTGCACAGAGTATCTATGTTTTACTAGAATTTCTAAGAGAAGCAAACTCTAACATTAAGGATACCAGTTTGAAGACAGCAGGAGAACTTTGCTCTTTGGATCTTGCTAATGTTTGTAGGTATTTCAGTCACAAGTTTCAAGCTATCCTGGGTTTTATGTGCAATAAAACAAATCTTCCTCTTTGAGACATTACAGATTTTTTTGCCACAAAGAATACGAAGAAAGAGGTGCTTCTCATATACACATGTTCCCATGAATAAAGGATACACCAACATTTGTAACTGATAGTGATGAGTGTGTACTGTCTTTCATAGAACAGTATGTTACATGCACCATCCCAGATGAGAATAATAACATAAACTTAAGACAGCACATTCTATGCTTCCAAACACCTAGATGTTACAAGTATTGCTGCCGAATATACAGATGTAAAGGAAAATTGTATACAAAGTATTGTTTTAGATTTCCAAGGGCTACCATTTCCATAGGAAGAGTGAAAAGCTTTGTGTCTGCAGTCAAGCATACACTAACAAGAAAAATTATTGATTATAATTTTTGTCATTCTAAAATTAAGGAATGCAAATATGGACATACATTTTGTTGCAGACAACTCCATTGATGTTGCTCGCAATGTTACTTAACACATCACAAAATCAGAGAAAACAGAGGTAAAGGAAACCTGGGAGATTTTTTGCAGAAAAATCTCTAGTCAATAAATTGTATAGTTTCCTCTTGAAAATCCTTTTGCATAGGAAGATAAGTTCCTTTGAGTGCTGTGACAAGTTGAGTTCAGCAAGCTTGTACTCAAAGTCCAGGTGAATTATATGGGTTAGTCTAGGCCAGGGTTCTGCAAAGTCGGTCCTGGAGAGCCAGGTCCATGGCAGGTTTTTAGCATATCCACATTTAGAAAAAAGATGTTTCAGAAATCTACATTTTTCTAAATGTGGATATGCTAAAAATCTGGCATGGACCCGGCTCTCCAGGACCGACTTTGCAGAACACTGGTCTAGGCCTTGCCAAAACATGAAACAGAGTCTTAAAGTCTTTCCCAGAAATTAGGTACCTAGCAGAGCTTGATCCAGTGAGTACAGGCATTGTAATAACAAATATGTTGGATACCTACTATCCAAAAAGAAGTCCACACCTTGAAAATATATGTTTTTATGAAATTCTGTAATACTGTAGGTACAGAAGCAATGTGCCGGAAAACATTGATGAGGAGAATTATGCTGTAATTGGTTGCAATGGTTGTTTGGGTCAGCATGCTAAACGTAGCTTAATAAACCATAGAAAACGTACTTTTCTAAACCACAGAAAGGGTACTTGTCAAGCTGCTGAGAAAAAAAAAATCTATTTAGTACTTCTCCAGCTATTCAAACCTCGGCGTTCTGAAACAGAGTTACTTGGACAATATACATATGCAATACCAGAGCACACCCAAAGTAGTCCTGTGTCCAAATTCCAAGTGGTCAATGATAAGCAAGGTCTGCAACAATGAAGCTGGTGCAAAAAGAGTTTACTGGTTCAAGCAGGCGTAGAATTAGTATCAAAGGCACCAATCCAGTAACCAATGAGTCATCATGAGTGCAGAAAAATTCCAAATCACAGGACACTTCTTTTGGTGTGCCCTGGTACTGCATATTTTTTTGTCCTTACTGATTGCCCCCACAGTCAGTAACTCTGAACACTTGTGGTAGACAGGTGTTTCAAGCAGTCGGCACCCACCCCATACCAGTTAGCTGTTGTCTTCAAGGACTTTTCTCAAGAACTTTGTCATTACATATGGTTCGATGTGCGGGCAATCCGGGCATTTTTCCACCATTCTGTCTTTTTTCTAAACAAAAAAAACAATGACTATTTTTAAACGTGTGCCTCCAACGTACTAATCTCCTCTCTCAGGAACCTCGTGGTGAAATAATAATAAATGTCTTCTTTACACTAAGAAGTGCATTCCAGAGATTGTTTTCAGCTCGATCATTAGTGAAAGCAAAACACCTACCTGTCCCATCAGGGACCTCTGGACAGCCGGTTACCCAGGTCCAGTCACACACCACTACAGAGCCTCCCGCATCAGGAAACACCACCACAGCACCCACCCAGCGTACCCACACCTCTGTCCCCAGGACACGTCAATCAGCAGGGTGTTCACCTCTACAGGGACCCCAGGCCACACCTCATACCCAATAGTAAGAAACTCTAAAATATATTTTTTTACCTGTGACAACATCTGTCTATTTTCTGGATTCCACTGAATTCCCAGAAACTGCACATTTTGCGACAGTACCTGTGCCTTGTCTGAATTAATTTTACACATCGTACTTTGCAACAGTGGTATGAATATAACATCGTCAACTTCTTGCTCATTGTAATCTTTTAAAGAATACACTTCAACTCCTGCCAAAAACTGTGGGCTGCTCTGCACACGGAGATCGACGCTGTGCCCATGAGGCTTACAATGGCCCCCACCTTTTTTAATCTCCTCATTACTGGAATGTGAAAAGCCAGATTCTCCTGCAACAACTTTGTAGATTTCAGTTTTATCTTGCAATAATTTGTTCTGGCTAATTTGCTCACGTACATTCTTATTTTCATGTTTAACTGCTAACATCTCTCATGCATTTTTCTGTAAGCAGACAAAAGTATCCAAACCCTTCTGTCAAGAACAAAAGGGACATCATTTCTTTCAAAAAGCACCTTTTCTAAATATGAAAATACTTTTGCTTTATCAAAGCACTCATCCCAAGACTTAGAAAGTACTGATAAACAAGAAAACATGTTTCTCACACCACCATAAGGCAGTTTAACTTCACATGCATTTTCAAACATGGTCTGTCGTGCTTCTTTAATTCTCTAAACAACAAAAAAAACAATTAAATAAATATGCAATACCAGGGCATTTTTCCACCATTCTGTCTTTTTTCAAGTTACTTGGACAATATGACTACTATGGAGAATCATTTAATGCTGTAAAAGACAGCATTAAGACCCTCATTATGTCCCTGGCAGACGGCGGTATTTTGGAGAAAGGTACTGCCAACAGGCTGGTGGTACCTTTCCCCAAAATATGACATTGGCGGTTTGGCTCTAGCCAAACTGCCAATGTACCAATCTGTCAACCAGGGCGGTAACAGCCGCCGGGCTGGAGACTTCGGTCTCCAGCCAGGCAGCCGTCACAGTCCCACCCTTGGGATTATGACAACACCTGTTGCCATGGTTTTCGTGGCAATCTTACTGCCACGAAAACCATGGAGGTAGGCGCTATCAGTGCCAGGGAATTCCTTCCCTGACACTGATAGGGGTCTCCCCTGCCCCCTCCCGCTTCGCAGAGTCCTCCTCTACCCTTCTCCTCCCCCCCAACCCCCCAACAACATACATGCACATTCACGCACCAACATACACACGCATTCACACACCCACATTCACCCACGCATGCATACATTCATTTACACCCACAGCAACACACTCTGACATACATACAAGCACACACCGTTTTTTTACAGCCAATGTTTAGCATTATACTGTCCAGATTCCTGAATGCATTTGTATGACACCTGCAGTCCCATGTGAGGTTTCCCCAAGCCTCCCTGCCGTCAAGTCGGACTTCTATGCCTTTTTCCAACATACCCCATGTGATAGGTGCCATCAATGGCACCTACATAGCTATCGTTCCCCAAGAGTCAGTGAACAGGTGTACAGAAACAGGAAGAACTTTCATTCCATAAACATTCAATTGGTGTGTACTGCAGACCAGTACATCTCACATGTGAATGCCATGTTTTCTGGATAAGTCCATGATTCCTTTGTGCTGTTGTGTAGCCATCTTAGTTATAGCTCCATGCATGTTATTTTAACACACTAGGCCGCTGTGCACTTTAACCTAGATGTATTTTATTCAGCCTTGTCTTATTATTGTTACAATAACCATTTTTACGATCTTGTTTTATTTCTGTCTAACTGTTTTTGCATAGGCCAGCACTTTGCTCTCAAACAAGACATTCTTGATCACTCTGTGCTTCTTCCAAGGCTAAAGCATGGTACCTTGCCAGTGAACGTGTTAGGAGTTTAGTCTCCAACATTTGTAGAAAATGCACATCCTTACATAGGGACATTTTCTCAGAACATCAGCTGTGTTATTATAAAAACACTTCCTTGTCCCTTACACGTTAGAGGGAGATTCCACCCAGGGAACCACAACTGTATGCTGATTGCCCAATGCTTCGCTACAGATGTTAACGCAGAACGCTGGCCTTTGCTCAGGTATGGGGGTTGATGTCTTCCCAGGGGAACCTGAAGGGCAGAATTAGTCCACTGATTACCGTGACAATATGATAGCTTTATTTTTATGCTTCACTCTTCTAGTCAAAATTCTAATACTATCATGTTGTGTCGTCCTGGTTATTGCAGCTCAAGCTTTGCTATCTAAGATGCAGTTGTTTCATTGAACTAATTATTGAAACATATACTGCTTCTGTTTGTCATTTATATGTGAGACTGAATTGTAAATGAGAGAACCGGATGAGACCTGAGTGACCACGACTTTCCTGAGAAGCCAAGTATGTCATGCGCTCGGCTGCCCAATCATCGCTGTCTGTTGGCAGAGATGAGGCACTGCCAGTTAGCCGGAGCAAAACCCAGATTAGAGCGACAGGCGTCACCCGTAGTGGGTTAGACTTAGGCCCTCATTACAACCCTGGAGGTAGATCCCACTTACCGCTATGCAGAAGTCCGCCAACATACCGCTGCGGCCACGGAATTCCGCTACAGGTATTACGACCCACAGCCCGGAATCCACCACAATACAGACACCCACACAAGTCTGCCACACCAAAGGTCAGTGATAAACTGGCGATACCAAAACCGACACCGTCACGCCAATAAGAATACGCCCACACTATCACGACCCACGAAGGAACGCAACGGTCTTTCAACCGCGGTAATCCATTGGAGGTACACACTGCCGCGCTCAAAATACACACACATATACAAAACACAACCACATTGGACAGTTCGAAATACACACACCTAATACACATACACACACCACACCCACACACCCAATCCGATATAAAACACACACCCACATTACCCACAAACTCTTTACTACCGGAAATTTGAAAGCAGGCCATAGAGTGACACGACCTAAAACAACACCAGCATCCACAGACACACAACACCATCACTTACACAACATCCACGCACCTCAAACAACACACACCAACACATCCCCTCACACATCACAACAGATACCTCCTCACACATCACCCACACCACATCATGGCACCTCAACGACACCCCAGGTTCTCTGAGGAGGAGCTCAGGGTCATGGTGGAGGAAATCGTCCAGGTAGAGCCACAGCTCGGATCACAAGTGCAGCAGACATCCATTGGAAGGAAGATGGAGCTATGGTGCAAAATCGTCGACAGGGTCAACGCAGTGGGACAGCACCCAAGAACACGGGATGACATCAGGAAGAGGGGAACGACCTACGAGGGAAGGTGTGTTCTGTCGTCTCCAGACACCAGATTGATGTACAGAGGACTGGCGGTGGACACCCACCTCCTCCCCCCACAACTAACAACATGGGAGGAGCAAGTATTGGCAATACTACATCCTGAGGGCCTCGCAGGAGTAGCAGAAGGACTGGACTCTGGTAAGGCAAATCTTTACTACCTTATCCCCCCCACCCCACCTGCATGCCATCACATAAACCCAACGTCACCGGACAGGAGGTACCAGACATATCCAGTCCCCCCACAGAAGAGGCCCACAGTGATGACAGCAGCTCTGCACGCCTGGATCAAGATGACCAGCCAGGCCCATCTGGGACCTCGGGACAGTCAGTTCCCCTGCCACTGGCACAAGCCACCACATAGCTTCCCCCCTCAGGAAACACCACCACAGCACCCACTCAGGTGGACCATCCCTCTGTCCCCAGGACAAGTCAATCAGCAGTATGTCCACCACTACAGGGAACCCAGGCAACCCCACTAACACAGGACGATCAGGGACCTGGGGGCAGTGGCACACGGTTCAGGGGACAGAGGTACAGGATAACAGGGAAGCTGGGAGGACTGCTGTGCAACAGGGGGAGGACAGGCCCAGGGAACCCACTCTCCACGAGGCACACTCCAACATCATAGGAGCTTACCATCATTCCCAGGAGACGATGGCAACAGTACTGGCCAAGGTTCAGGAGACTCAGCGGCTGCAGGAGGAACACTACCTTGGGATCAGGGAGGACTTGAGGTCCATTAACACCACCCTGGTCACCATTGCAGGGGTGCTGGCAGAACTTCTCAACACCAGGAGGGACACAGTGGCACAACAAGGGGCCCCTGACACTAGCCTGGACGATGAACAGCCCTCCCCCTTCGCTGGCACTAGTGGACAGGAGGAACCGCCACAGGAACAACAGGACACCAACACCCCACCCCCTGCAGATGGAGAACCACTCTGCAAATGGTCCCTGAGATCTAGGAACAAGACAGAGAACATTGCCAAGACCCCTGCCAGGAAATGAGACCCCCCTGAATGTCACCCTTCTGTCCCGCTATGTCACCCTGTCCATCCTTAAACTGCCATTGCTCCACTTCCTATGCCCCTTTGGACAATGCACCTGTGAAACAAATAGACTAGACTCTGCCATGGACATTCCTCCACCATCACCCCGGCCCATTTTACAACCCCCTCCACTTATTAGCACAGGAATAAACACACTTCAATCACAAAACAATCTGGAGTCAGTCTGTGCTTTCACAAATGTGTTATTGCAATAAATATGGAATATAGCAATGTCAATGTACTTGTTCACATACCAATGTAACACAGCTGTAGGCCAGCAGTAAACATAGCAGAGGGCACAAAGTGGGACGCAGATCTGTGAAATGGAAAGTCAAAGTGACAAGTCGGGTACCATACACTGAGTGAAAATGACAGACTTATGCTAGCTCAAACAATAGTATGAGATGTAGGAAGCAGTGACATCTTCCTACCTGTGTCTCATCGGAAGTATTGCATGATGATGTTGTTTCGGTTGTCAATATCCTCTTCTTCTGCCTCCTCTTCTTCACTGTCCACAGGCTCCACAGCTGCCACAAGACCACCATCTGGCCCATCCTCCTGCAGAAAAGGCATCTGCAGTCGCAAAGCCAGGTTGTGCAGCATACAGCAGGCCACAATGATCTGGCACAACTTCTTCGGTGAGTAGTATAGGGAGCCACCTGTAAGATGGAGGCACCGGAATCTGGCCTTCAGGAGGCCGAAGGTGCGTTCGATCACCCTCCTAGTTCGCCCATGTGCCTGATTGTAGCATTCCTCTGCCCTTGTCCTGGGATTCCTCACTGGGGTCAGTAGCCATGACAGGTTGGGGTAACCAGAGTCACCTGCAAATGTCGAGGGACAACTGTTAGACACACACTGACCTTTAGGGACAGCCCCATACCCAGACACCTATGTCCACTGTATTTGGACCTTGGCCTCACCTATTAGCTACACAAGGTGCCTCTGGAGTTGCCCCATCACATAAGGGATGCTGCTATTCCTCAAAATGTAAGCGTCATGCACAGAACCAGGATACTTGGCATTCACATGGGAGATGTACTGGTCTGCCAAACACACCATCTGCACATTCATCAAATGGTAGCTCTTTCAGTTTCTATGCACCTGTTCATTCCTGTGGGGGGTACAAATGCCACATGCGTACCATCAATGGCACCAATAATGTTGGGGATATGTCCCAGGGCATAGAAGTCACTTTTCACTGTAGGCAAATCCTCCACCTGAGGGAACACGATGTAGCTGCACATGTGTTTCAGCAGAGCAGACAACACACTGGACAACACGTTAGAGAACATTGGCTGGGACATCCCTGATGTCATGGCCACTGTTGTTTGAAAAGACCCACTGGCCAGGAAATGGAGTACAGACAGGACCTGCACTAAAGGGGGGATTCCTGTGGGATGGCAGATAGCTGAAATCAGGTCTGGCTCCAACTGGCCACACAGTTCCTGGATTGTTGCACGATCAAGTCTGTATGTGGCTAGGATGTGTCTCTCTTCCATTGTCGACAGGGCCACGAGGGGTCTGAACACCGGAGGATGCCGCCATCTCATCACCTGCACCAGGGGACGTGCCTTTTTGGAAGAGAACAGCGAGCAGAGGGTCATCCAACACTGAGGTATCACAATGTGTTATTTGCAGAAACGTTATTAATCTGCAATTTGCCGGTATCTGTCTATATTCCTGGCCTAGATAGGTGTGACGAAGTTAACATCCATCCCATTTGGCCTCCTGAAATGGTGGCTCTCTGACCTGTAAGGTGGGACAAGGGGATATGAGGTAACTGCGCTGGCGTTGTACACCGTCGCGGTGGGCAGTCGAAGACCGCGGCGCAATTCAGAATTGGTTAACAGTGGGCCATATGGGTCCCAGGAGCCAATGACGATGTACGCCGGCGGTGACGGTACGCACCGCCCCAGACGTTACCGCCATTTTCTGTCTGTTCACTCACTTGATACCTGACCTTCAACAGGAGAGGACCTACACTGCAAGTGCTGCTGTGGCCTGTGTCTGGAAGCGACGATGGCTCATGTGCCTGGGGAAAGGACCCCTGCCTTCACTTCGGAGGAGTTGGAGAAACTAATGGATGGGGTCCTCCCCCAGTACATGCAACTGTACAGTCCTCTAGACAAACATGTGAGTACACTGTGAGCATGCTGCATGGGCCATGCCTGTTTCGAGTGGTGTGGATGGAAGATGCATGGGGGGGGGCTGAAGCCTGCATGTGCGGATGGGGAGTGTGTGTGCGTCAGGGAATGGGTGGGAACTGGGGGGCAATGAGTATGACGGTCCAGACGGGTAATGAATTTCCTTTCCCCTGTACCATTCCTCTAGATCAGCGCCTACCTGATGAAGGGTATTTGGCGTGCCATCGCCAATGACGTTCGGACCCTCGGTGTCTACACAGACGGAGCACCCACTGCTGTAAAAGATGGGAGGACCTGCGCCGCTGGAGCAAGAAGACGGCAGAGGCCCAGCTGGGGATGGCCTCCCAACGTGGGGGGGGTGCCCGTCGCACCATAACCCCCCTGATGTTCCAGATCCTGGTGGTGGCCTATTTGGAGTTGGATGGGCGCTTGAGGGCATCACAGCAGCCACAAGGGGGTGAGTACACACTCATTCAGCAGACTCAGCGTGCATAACGAGGTGTCTGGGTGGGGGAGGTGGGCAGTGGGCTCCCCTAGGCCAGGGCGAACTTGGTAGGCAAGGTCCCTTGTAAGGCAGGCCATGTGACACCCGAAACCCACCAGTGGTAAGAGCCATCTACACCCAGTCAGGCTCCAGTGACTTCCAGGTGTGCAGCAATTGGTCTTAGGCCTCGTACCCCATGGTCAGCTGAAATTTCTAGGAACTGTCAGTGCATGGCGTAGTGCAGAGGGCTGCTCCCGGTGTGTTGTGTCCGCCAACGGTAGTGGTGTTGCTTGTACTGAATATGTCTTTCTTCTGTCTTTCCCCCCCTTTTTGTGGTCTCCCTGTTCTTGTGTGCAATAGCATCAGCAGGCAGAGGAGCACTGGCACCGGAGCAGGAGGGAGCTGCAACCCACTTGGCCCTGGAGGGTGAAGCAACGGAGTCTGAAGCCACCAGTGGAACGGAGGGCGAGGGGAGCTCCACTGCGGGGACAGGAGCAGACAGCAGTGACAGCGGCTCCTCCTCTGATGGGAGCTCCCTTGCAGTGGCGGGCACCTCTGTGCCCACTGCATCAACAGGTACAGCTGCCACCCCCCTACCAGCACCACCCTCCCAGCAGCCCCTCAGCGTGTGTCCTGTGCCTGCTCACCTAGGAGGGTGGGCATCTCCTTCGCCCCAGGCACCTCAGGCCCTGCCCCAGTCAGCCCTGCTGCCCTCAGTGAGGAGGCTATTGACGTCCTGAGATCCCTCACTGTTGGGCAATCTACCATTGCGAATGTCATCCAGGATGTTGAGAGGCATTTGCAACAAAAAAATGCATACCTGGAGGGCATTCATTCTGGGCAGGCAGCCCACAGAGAGCATTTCAGGCTCTGGTCTCAGCACTGATGGCAGCCATTGTCCCTGTGTCCAGCCTCCCCCCTCCAACTTCCTCCACCCAGACCCAATCCCCTGTACCTCAGCCTATCCCAAGCACACCATCAGACCAGCATGCACACTCATCAACACACAAGAGTGGACATGGCAAACATAAGCACCACACATCCCACAGGCACCCACACAAGCACCAGACCCATGCAGACACACCAACATCCACTGCCTCCACTGTGTCCCCCTCCTCCAGGTCCTCCTCCTCCCTCCCTGTCTCGTCTCCATTCACACCTGCATGCACTACATCCTCAGCCACTACCTCCATCACCAGCATGCCTATCACCACACACCCCTCTCGTGCACTCACCACCACCACTACCATTCACACATCCCCTGTGTCCTCTCCCAGTGTGTCAGTGAGCCCTCCTCCCAAAGTACACAAACGCAGGCACACACCCACCCAACAGCCATCCACCTCACAACAGACTCTGGTCCATGCACCTTCACCCAAATTCAGCAGACGTATACCTACTACAACCACTACCTCTACCTTCACTCCCAAACCCCCTCCATCTTCTTGTCCCATTGTGTCTAAAAACTGCTCCTGGCTAACAATGACCTCTTCCCTACACCTCCCCCCCCGTCCTTCCCCTAGGGCCAGGCTTTCCAGGTCCCAGCCCAGCACCTCAACACCACATCCCCAGGCACAGTGGTGCAAGCAACTGTGGGGTCATCCAGTGCGCCAGTGTATCAGGGCTGCCAGTGTGCCACGTAGCGAAGGCAAGGACATTCCGCCACCTGCCAAGGTGAAAAAGGTGCCCACATCCCAGAGGGAGAAGCGAAACTACCAGCCACCAAGGGCTCAGCAAAAACCAAAGGGGATAGTGGCAAGACAACTGCAGCACCATCAAAGCTGGGGAAGGCCTAAAAGCAGAAGAGCAGGTCAGCAGAGGCCATGGTGGCACCGACTGATGGACCAGTGTCACACTTTCTGTCCACGACCACCCCAACCTGTACGGCGGCGAACACCGCTAACTGTCCCGCCACCACAACCGCCACCTGCACCGTCACCTGTACCGACACCTGCATCACACCCGGCAAGTCTACAGCCTCAGCGACAGTCCCCAGCCTCTTCCTCAGTGGGCAGCCATCTGAGGCTGCAGGAGACGTCCTGCTGTGTCCCTCAGCAGGTGCTGACCCATGTACCACTGCCAGCGCTTCCGCAACAGACACCGCCGCAAGCACTGCCGCAACAGACACCGCCGCAAGCACCGCCACCTGCACCGCCCCCGGCACGTCTACAGCCTCAACGACAGTCCCCAGCCTCTTCCTCAGTGGGCAGCCGTCCGAGGCTTCTGGGGACGTCCTGCACCGCCGCCAGCACCGCCACCACAGACATCGCTGCAAGCACCGCCACCGGCCCCACGGTGTCCTCGGACACAGGCACCACCGCTGACATGGCTACCATCCCCAGTGGTCAGTCGTCTGAGGCTGGAGGAGAGTGCCTGGACCCTGGGTAGCTTCCATGAGGCATGACATCCATCACTGTTTGCCCCTGCAGGTGGAAGGCGCAGCTGCAGCAGTGTGGGGTATGTCGCTGCCTCCATGGTGTATCATGCTACCTGAACCTCGCCAATCTCGTGGCACGCACACCCAGGTGAGGGAATTGTACTGGCCACATTGCACGTGGAGCACTCTGGGCACCATGACCCCTCCAGAACCAGTGGAGAATGACATCCCCTACCTCAGTCGTTGGCAGGATGAAGCACTCTGGGCAGCAGGCCCCCTCCAGAACCAGTGGAGAATGACATCCACTACCTCAATCCTTGGCAGGATGAAGCACTCTGGTCACCAGTCCCCCTCCAGAACCAGTGGAGAATGACATCCACTACCTCAGTCTTTGGCAGGATGAAGCACTCTGGGCACCTGACCCCCTACGGACCAGTGGAGAATGACATCCACTACCTCAGTCCTTGGCAGGATGAAGCACCCTGGGCACCATGCCCTCTCCAGAACCAGTGGAGACTGTTATCCACTTGAGAGACTGTGGCTTTGCACTCCCCAGGATAAAGCAGTGGACAAACCACCCACTGGAGAGACTTGAGAGACTGTGGCTTTGCACTCCCCAGGATAAAGCAGTGGGCAAACCACCCACTGGAGAGACTGTGGCTTTGCACTCCCCAGGATAAAGCAGTGGGCAAACTACGCACTGGAGAGACTTGAGAGACTGTCGCTTTGCACTCCCCAGGACACAGCAATGGGCATGGAGCCCCCTCGTGCAGCAGTGGTGTTGTGCGTTCATCAGGCTGAGGTGCCCCCCTCCCCCTTCCCCTGAGGTGCCTGTGTATTTTCGATCTGATGCCTCAGCAGTGTTCTCTCCGTTTCGAGTCAGGGATCATGTGTGGGCTTCGCCCATGCATTTTGGGCCCAGTGGTCCACAGGCAATGATTAGTATACTATCCGGACTTGTGTAGTTGGTGTACATATTTGTATATACTGAATTTGGAGTCTTGACTAATGGATTTTTCATGATTACAATCATTACAATCATTTCCTTTTGTCCTTGCATTCTTCCAGGGGTTGGGGGAGGTGTATATGTAATGTTGCTGCATGTATTTGTATGTATGTTGTTGTTGGTGAGGGTGAGGGTGGGGTTGTTGCGTGTTGCGTGTGTTTCACTCTCTTCCCCCCGTGTTGAAGGTGCAGTACTCACCATGGTCGCCGCCACGGGAGGTAAACCAACATGGTTAACACCTGAAGTTCGGGCTCCATGACGTCCTGGTTCCTCGTTGGGTGTCGAGAGGTGAGTGTTTTCCCTTCTGTGTACTGTTTCTGCCGTGCTTTTGATAGCGTTGGTTCTGCCCCGGAAAAGGTGGCGGATAGGCCTCTTGTAATACAGTGGGCGGTACTTTGTCTTCCGTCTGTCTGTTGGCAGTCTCCGCCACGCTGTTTGTTTCTACCGCCGTGGCGGTTGGAGTGTTAAAGTGGCTGTCTATGTTTGCGGTTTCCGCCACGGTCGTAATCCCATGTTGTTTCTGTTGGAATGTTTGCGGTATTACCGCCGCTTTAACACCGACCACCAGGGTTGTAATGAGGGCCTTAGTCTCCCACACCGCGGGCGATTCTGCTGCTCAAAATCTAGTAGTCTCATTAGAATAATGAGAGCCCATATGGCAGTGCTAAGGAACAGTAGTGTTCCACACACGGTGGAACAACTTCAAGGGGACAGAAGAATGGATCATAGGTAGGTGTGTCTGACACTTATTGCCATATAGCAGACAGCCAGGCTGTCTGCCACTGAAGGTTGTCATTGACATTCCTGTTTTGTCCCCCTTTTTAGGTGATTCTGGCTCCCCAACATGCGTTGGCTCCTGACACCAGTGAGGAATCCTGGAACAGATGCAGAGAGGAATTACAATGAGGTCCATGGACGGACTAGGAGGGTGATAGACCGCACAATAGGTCTTCTGTAGGCTAGATTTTATTGCCTACATATCTCTGGTGGTTCCCTGGCCTATGGGCCTTAAAAGGTGTGTAGAATAGTGGTGGCCTGCTGCATGCTGCACAACGTGGCTGTGAGGAATTCTATCCCCCTCTTGGAGGAGGAGGGTGCTGTATATGCAGACCTGCTTCCTCAGAGAGGGGATTAGAGTGACAGTGATGATGAGGAAGGGGAAGATGTACATTTCAGGGTGCAACTGATACAACTATACTTCCAGTAACTATGTGGGACTAATCAATGAGTTTGCTGTCTGTGCAGCATACTGTCAGTGTGCCTTTTCATCTCAGGGGGCGTTGGGTCAATAGTCATTGCCACTGTGACCAGGTCTGCCTAGGACAGGTTACATTATAGTATAATAGTTTGACACATCTGTAGGCACAACAACATGTTATGCGTGTGGTGCAATTCCTGCTACTCAGATAAGAATAAATTATTTATAAAACAGTTGCATCCATACTTCACTTTGTTTAAACATAATGACAGGGGGCATTGTAATAGGTGAACTGGTGTTTTATTTGGTGCAGGATTTACATCGTGCAGTTTACAGTGATGGGGGTGGGCTACTGGTTGTTGTACAATATGGCAACATGGTCGCAGCATTTGTTGGCAGTAGCGGTGTATCCATCTATGTTTTCCAGTGTTTGTTGTTGTTGCACACAGTTTGGTCATTGGTTCAGTGGGACACTTGGAGGACAGTTCTTGCCAGAGTCACTTCTTTGATGGGGCCTTGGTCTTGGCAGGTGTTCCTGTCCATATCTGGGCCTAAGGGACCGTGTGGGTGCTTGGTGTTGGCCTGTACGGATTGAGATGCATGTCTCCTGTGTGTCCTGAGATGGTGGAACATGTCCAGTTGCTGCTGCTGTTGTCCGGTCTGTATCTTGGCCAGTAGAAGGCGCTTCCTGGTCTGTGTGGGCCACAGGCTGTGTTGGGACAAGGTGCACAGTGCACCTGCTATGGTGGCCATTGTGGCATTGTGCAGTTTTCACTGCTCCATGGCCCCTTGGTGGTGTGCTGCCTGCATCCTTTGACTCTGCTCCAGGGTGGACACTATCTCGGCCAATCTGTTCTGGGTATGGTGATATGCTCCCAGGACCTCAGAGGTCACGTCCTGGGCTGCAGCATCAATCCTGTGGTCTGCCCTCTGAGACAGTGATGCCATCCCACTGGGCCTAGCCCCATGTGCCTTTGTCCCCTGCACAGGTCTGGCGGTACCACTTGTACTGGGGCCATCGTATTCCTGCCTGTTGGTAGGGGGTGGCTGTGGCCTCTGTCCATGTGTTCCACCAGTCTGTGGCCTGGATAAACAGGTGTGGGGACGGTTGCCCTGGGCCGATGTTGTTGGCTGGGTGGTAGGTGTGTCAGTGGTGTCCTGGGTGGGGCTGCTGGATGATGACAGTCCAGGACTGTGTGAGGGGCCAGTGTGATCGTCAAAGTCCAGGGTTCCAACCCCAGTGTCCTAGGAGGTGCCTCTGTCTACCTGTGGGGCACTGTCACTCCTTGCCCTGTCCGTCAGGGTGGCATGGGTGGTGGTGCCTGTTGGGGGGAATGGACGTGTCTGTTACAATTGCATGATCAGATGGGGTGCACAGGACCGGGCTGTTTTTTGCAGGTTTTCACACTTTGGGGACATGCAGGGTGCCTTTGTGAAGTTTGCATTGCATTTTGCTTTGGATGTGGTGGTGCATTGTGGGTGGTGTAGTCCCTTTGTGATTCCTTGCAGGGGTAGGCGGCTGTGCACAGGGGGAGGGTTGTGGGCCTGTTAGTGGGTTTGTAGCATGCAGGGTGACTGGATGTAGTGATTGTGGCCTGGGTGGGGTAGTGGTCCTGGTGGCTGTTGGAGGGGTGGGGTGGTGCATGCATTACATGTGTGATGGATATGGGGTAAATGTAGAAGACTTACCCGAGTCCCTCACCAGTGAGTCCCTCAGGGTGCAGGATGGCCAGTACCTTTTCCTCCCAGTCAGTGTAGTCGGATTGTGTTGGTGGAGGTCCTCCCCCAGTCTTCTGGACTGCAATGTTGTGCCGGGATGCCATGGACCTGACCTTTCCATGCAGGTCATTCCATCTGTTGCGGATGTCGTCCCTGGTGCGTGGATAGTGTCCCACTGCATTGACCTTGTTCACTATTGTCTGCCATAGCTCCATCTTCCTGGCAATGGGTGTGTGCTGGACCTGTGCCCCGAATAATTGTTGCTCGACCTTCAGTATCTCATCCACGTGGTCCTTAGCTACCTTTCTGTGAAGTGTGGGTGTTTGGGGGGTGCCATGGTGTGTGGTGAATGGTTTCTTGTGTGGATCTAGGTGAGGGTGCTGTTGTGTGGTTGGGTGTGTGAGTCATGTGATGTGGCGTTCAGTGTCTGCCTGTAGTTTTGGCCATCTGGATTCTCCTATTGGTGATACAAAGGATTGTGGGGTGTGTCTGTGAGTGATGCATATGCTGGCACACCTAGGTTATTCATATACTCAATTACATTTATATTTAGAGACCCATAGAGTTACTAAAAGAACCATTCAGATAATGGTATACTTACTTAAACATCTAGTGACAAACCCAAAAAAGGACTGATGCATTCACTCAAATATGCAAACAAGTACTAACATAACACCCAGAGAGGGGCTACTTTAAAGATGTCTCAGTCCTACTACTATACAGCATGATTGTGTAACTCAGCTTGGTATTAGCGAATCTGCTTTATATGTCTTCTTCTGTAGAGCGAAATGCATTGTTTATTTGTTTTTCAGATATCTACTTGCAATTAAATAAGAAGATTCACAATGCCTAACAAAACTCAAAAAAGAAAAAAACAGAAACAACAGTACTACCTGGTTAAAATTAACAGTAAAAAAGAAGATAAAGTGGAAAATGTGCAGAGAAATAGAAGTAACTGGTAAGATCTATAAGAACTTTTTGAAAAATAATATGCCATAAAAGGGAAAATGAGGGAAAGACATCAATTGAAAAGAGAAGCTTGAAATGTGCAGCAAAAGAATAAGTTGTGCACAGTGTTAAAATTATGAAATCAAAGAAGAAACAGTTTCAGGAATTAAGATTAGAAAGGTTTAAAAACAGAATAGTTAAAAGTTTGTGGAAGAAGATCAAGAAGTATAAGAGGAGAAGTGCTGCTCTAAAGCAATAGCAACATATTGAGGGTATAGTTGAAAAAACATTTGTTGTGAAGATGAAACGTTTTATCGTTAATAATGAACAGAATGAAGACACTAGATAAAACAGTGATATCCATGAGGAAAAGAGCATTAAGAAAAAGATTCATTAACAACAGGTGGATGGATGCACACATCTAGTACAGAACCTTTTTTTTAATGGAGAGCTGGCATTCACCCGAGAACACATTAGTGAATGCAGTTGACAGTACTGGTTGTTGCTATGAAGTAAAAGACAATCCTCCCACAAAAAAAGAAGAGATTGTTCCTAGGAATGTAGAGCAAGTAATAGCTCAAGAAGTACAAGGAAAATGTAAATAGGCTCATGTGTACAAGTGGAAGTGTAGCAGTATTTGTACTGTGCATCAGGAATCACTTGGTAAATTGAAAACTAAGAGAATTTTGATGGAAAAGTCTGAAACAGAAAATTAGAAGGCTTCAAGGACTTGATTCATGCAAAGTTAGAAAATAAACTATTTTACAAGGCCATCCACTGGCATTTCTTTCAAAGAAAGTGTGTAAAAGTACTTTTCATCATTTCAGAATATAAGCTGTACATAATTCAAAAATGTGAAATTTAATGCAGAGACTTTATTTTGTAAAAACTCCAGCTTTATGTTTAGGAGATATGAATAGAGCTCTATTCAATGGTAGTTTGGCAGAGGCTCGGAAAGTTTGTAAAGACATTCAGTTCAGTTTCTTTGGTCCTGAAGAAGAGAACAGGGAAAATAAGACATAGTGACTGGAGGAGTAGAGCAACAGGACACTGAGGTTTCTATTGAAAAATGTGAAAAAGAGATAGGCAAGTTCAATGCATTACCTTCTGAGAAACCTGAGTATGTTTATATTTTTTCTTGCTGCACTCACTACAAAATACAATCTCTCAATGTAGTTGTATTTCTGAAACTGAGCAAGATAACAGAGATGAGTGGCAGGAATTTAGTGCATATCTATTTGTAGCATATCTATTTGTAGAAGAACGTTATGATTTAGCTACAAAGCAAGCAAAATATATATATTGCTATGGTGATTGATATGAGGATAAAACAATGCCAGCTAGAGCAATGTATAATAGATTAGAATTGTACTAATACCACAAGAACGTGAACAAATACATCCCAAGGACCACCACCTCCCCGGGGCTTTGAGTGATGTAACGTGGGAGGGCTACCCACCACACCCACCGTCCTGGGTACTGTCACCTCCCTGGGGCCCCTCTAATGCAGGGGGCCGAGCACCCCCTTCCACAGCCCCTTGGACTGCAACTTCCCTGGGACTTCAAATAAATTAAATGCAAGGGCTGCCCACCCTCTTGTAGACCTGGGGACTGTCACCTGCCCGGGGCTTCAAATAAATTAAATGTGGGGGATGCCTTGCCCCCCTGCATTCCTGTGAACTTCTACCTCCTCAGGATTTTGACAAAATGCACGCAGAGGGCCCCCTCACAGCCCTGGAGACCGCCACCTCCATGGGGCTTCAAATGAATTAAACACAGGGGCTGCCTAGCCCCCCCCCCCGCAGCCCTGGGGACTACCACCTCCCTGGGAATTCAAATAAATTAAACGTGGGTTAGTCGAGCCCACCCTCATCTCTAGGGACCTCTACCTCAGGGGCTTTTATTAAACAATGAAGGGGGTCTGTTGCAGAAACCCGGGAACCTCCACCTCCTCAGGGTTATTTTAGTTGGAGGGGGACCATGTGGCCCCCCTCAAGGAGTCCTGGAACACCCCCCCAAGTGCAGCTCCTGCTATGTCTCGGGGGGCCCACCCACATGCCATAGCTGTTTGTTCAAACTTCAAGTAAGAGCAAACACTCTGCTTGCAGTAAGGGAGAGCAGTTCCTAACTATGATTATGATTATGATTTATGATTACAGCAAGAATTGCCTGGGAATGGGAAGGGAAATTAGAGTTGTGAGTGTGATATGTGTGTGATACGTGGGAGGTTTGCAGGTGTCTGTGATGTCTGTGTGCAGTGCGATCTTCAGAGTGGTCGTGCAATGTATGGTAGTTGTTTGTCATAGCAAAGGATTGTGGGTTGTGTGTGTGTGTGTTTTATAGTGATGTGTGGGGGGTTTGTTGTGTGTGTGTGTATCAGGTGTGGGGTATTCGAATTCGCCAATGTGATGTTGTATTGCATTGGAGGTTCCATTTCTTATGCTGCGGTCCAGACTGCCAATGGATTACTGCTGCACTAAGACTGCTGTGCTGATTTGTGGGTCATATTGGGGAGCGCAGACTTTTTCTGCTGTCGCGGTGTGGGTGGTGGGACCGCCTCTCAGCTGCCATTGTTCAGCTCACTATGTTCCGACAAAAGCACCCCCATTTCACCGATGATGAATTAAGGACCATGGTGGACGAAATCATGAGGGTAGAGCCACATATGTTCATCATCATCCATGCCAAAGAAGATGGAGTTATGGCTGAGGATCATCGACAAGGTGAACTCAGTGGGAAGCTACCCACACACAAAGGAGGACATATGGAAGAGGTGTAACTACCTGAGGGGAGAAGGTCCGGTCCATGGCGTCCAGACAGCAACTCACCATCATGAAGACTGGCGGTGGGCCCACAGCTCCTTCACTGGAGATCACATCATGGGAGGAGAAGGTCTTGGCAAGCCTGCATCCTAAGGGTCTCAGTGGAATTCCCGGAGGACTGGAAACTGCTAAGTCACCTATAATCCCTTTGTATTAAGTATACCTGTAATGCATGCATCTCTATCCCTTGCATGCCCACCCTACCCCACTAACACCAATCCCAAAATCTAGACACCCAAATGCACCCAATGCATGTACGGCATGAAGCACTACAACTTCCACAATGCATCACCCTTTAGCCACCTAACAATGCACATTCCCCTCATATAACTACATCTAGGTACTGAAGCATGACACATGGCACTTACCTCACAGCCCCTGTAAAGTACATCATGTAGATGTGAATAACAATCCTTAGTAACCACAGATGCCACAAAGAATGTCATCAGTCAACCAGTGTCACGTAGTGACAGTCCTCCACCAGATGAAGACCCCAGTGATGACAGTGACACAGGATGTCTGGAACTGGAAGACCTACCTGGCCCATCCAGTCACTATGGGCTGTCCACCTCCACCAGCCTCACCCAGGGTACCATAGAGCCCCCAACAATCTCAGCCACCACAACACCTGTCACCCAACACCCCCAAACCAGTGTCACAAGTCCACGTCAATCCATAGTGTGCCCACCTGTACAGGGACCTGAGTCAGCACCCACCACACACAAGAATGAAGGTCCTGGTGTATTTGGGAGTGGACACATTGTACCAGAGGCACAGGGGCTAGGGCCAGTGGGAGGGCACCTACGGGTCACATGTTGGGGCAACCCAGAGAGCCACCTGCCTATGAGGCTATAGCACAAGTCCTGGGAGCATGCAACCTATCCCAGGACAAGATGGGCCAGATTTTAGACATGTTGGGGGAAATGCTGAGGCTGCACCTGGGAGTACCACCTGGAGGCCATGCAGGAGTGGCATGCCCTCAATGCCACCATGGCCTCCATGAAAGGCATGATGCAGGAGCTCATCACAGTCCTCGTTAGTCCTCCACCTACCACAAAGCAACTTCCACTAGCCACACTACTGACCAGCCCTCCACATCTGCTGCAGCTAGTGGGAGGGTGGCCATGCCTGAGGACTCATATGCCACTACTGAGCCATCCCCTGTAGCTGAGGAACCCTGATACAAACGTGGTCGCAGAGTCAGACGTCCTGCAGGGACTGAAGCCAAGGCCAACCCCTCTAACAGGAAATGAGCATCTCCAGAACTGTCACCCTTGTGTTCCACTCAGTCACATTATTGACTCACTACTGCCATTGCCCCATTTTCAAATGCAACATGGATACTGGACCTGTGCTACCAACTGCTTGGCCTAACAGACTGATGTTTTTGAACACCATGGTCCCACTTCTTTGCACCCTACCCACCCTCTGGTATTCACAATAAATACACTTACACATAAGTCATGGTGTTTTCTGTTTACTTATTGTAATAGTACAACACAAGTGTGACATGTTACAGAAATTGAGTATTAATACACAATGATGATGTGAATGAATCATCCTGACATCCAGTTCCCTCCTACAAAGTCAATGTCCACATATCCCTGGGCCCTCAGGTAGCAGAGAGGGAAGAGTAGTCAAACATCATCCACAGCACTTCTGCAATTGATAGCAAAGAAGGTACATCACATATAAATAGCACAGTTGTAAAAGTATGTACCTGCACATCACAATAGTTAAACAAATTACAATGTAGGTTTATACATTGATAGACAATCCTATTTTATTGAACACATGACCTCAATCCTGTTCAGGTAAAATGAGACAAAATAATTGATGCATCTAGCAGTAATGAAGTGAATAATACACCCTCATTGTAGTTGTACCACACAGCTCACACCTTTAGATGGCAAGTATATACATCAATTAAAGTTACAATAAGCAGCAAACTATGCATATGATCATATGACATCAGAATGTAGTAGTTACAAATGTGTAAATAAGTAGATAGGATGTCTGAAGTATATGCAACACAGACAGATGAACTGGATGACATCACAGTGGGACTATTGACCTACTTGACAGACCTTTCTTGTATACACGCATCTGATACCCAATTGAGATCAAAACCTACTCATATCAGAAATAGATAACGAAGTACACCCAACCTTTACTCCAACATGAGACATGGTAAAGGTAGAGATGTACCTAAAATAGTGCTCACTGAAGTACTGCTGGATAAGCTGTGTCCTTGTGCCTACATCTTCCTCATCCCTCATCTTCATCACTCATATTTCCTCCCTCTTCTGCCACAGGATTGTCCCTAACTCCTTCCTCCTCCAGCAATGGGATATTCCTCCTTAGTGCCAGATTGTGGAGCATGCAGGAGGCCAACACAATTTGGCACACCTTCTGTGGTGAGTACTGCAGGTAACCCCCAGAGATGTGCAGATATCTGAACCTTTGCTTCAACGTACCGAACGTCCTTTCAATCACCCTTCTTGTCCTCTCATGAGCCTCATTGTACTTTTCTTCAGCCCTGGTCCTTGCATTCCTCACCTGTGTCAGTAGCCAAGAGGGATTGGGATAACCTGAATTACCTGTGGATAGAGCAAACTAACATTTACAACCCACTATGTTACATACAGACTGAGTAGGAAGGCTGGGGTAACAGTAATTTCAAATACACTCATCATACTCACTGATGAGGTAGGCCCTCACTCTTTGTAGAAGCGCCATCAACCGAGGGGCACTGCTATTCCTGAGGATGTACGAACCAGGAAACTTTGCAGTCATCTGGGAGATGCACTGGTCTGCTAAGCAGACCATCTGCACATTAATGGAGTGAAAGCTCTAACGGTTTCTGTACTTGTTCATCAGCCCTGGGTAGTATTAATGCAATGTGGGTGCCATCAATGGCCCCATTCACATGAGGGAAATGTCCCTTTGTATAGAATCCAGCCTTCACACTGGCCAAATCTACAGTATGGGGAAATTGAATGTAGATTTCCACATGTTTTACTAAGGCAGACAAGAAATTCCTCAAGACATTGCTAAACATTGGTTGAGACATGCTTGTTGCAATTCCCACAATCCCCTGGAATGAGCCTGTGGCCAAGAAGTGGAGGACAGATAGCACCTGCACAGTTGGAGGAATGCCTGTAGCTTGTTGAATGGTTGACAGAAGATCACACTCCAACTGGGTACACATGTCCCTGATTGTTGCACGGTTCAGATGAGAGCTGGAGATGATGTGGCATTCTTCCATCCGTGCTAAGTCAACAAACGGCCGGTACACAGCTGCATGCCTCACCCTCCACAGTGGTTGGTATCTACACATAGCAGACAACACAAGAGTGTCAATGATTACACTTCATGCATCCTACTACATGGTCACAAATGGAGGATCAACATCACATCTGCTACCACTTTCTACATACAGAGCAGACTTCAAAGTGCAGAGCTGTCATAATACTTATGTATTTTACACATACAGCTGGGTTTTACAAAGGATTACATCAGAAAGATGGTTGTTTTTTACTGCTAGTGTACAGTCACCATCAATATGTTTGTTTATTTCCAATCTGTCATAATGTCATTCTCTGATTCTGTGCACACTCAAAGTTTATACTGCCTGATTGTATTGTACACAGTCCTAGACCGTAACGTATCACATGTCCATGATGGAAATGTTTAGTGACACATTTAAATTATGTTTTTGCAACAGTAACAGTGCAAAATGGCTGCTGCCTGTTCTACATGCTGGGGACAGATGTCAGTGAGCTCATTCCGCCGGCATATGCCGTCATGGGGGTTGGAAACGCCGTGCAACTCCTCAGTGGTTAACATTAATGTCGATGGCATACAGGGACCAATGACGATTACCGCCGGTGGTGACGGTGCAAATCTCTGCAGCCGTGACCATTTTCGACAGTGTATCTCACTTGACTCCTGACTATCCAGCCATCAAGACCTCCACTGAGTTGTGTTCCTGGGAGCCACGATGGCATATGTTACAGGGAATAGGACCCCCTCCTTCACTAAGGAAGAATCCAGAAACTTGTGGATGGGTCCTACCCCTTTACACGAAGATTTATGGGGCTCCAGAACCACAGGCAGGTCGCATTATGGTATTTTTGTTGCTACATGGGTATGTAAGTGTGTTAGTATGTGTATGCAGGATATTCCAATGGACGGTGTAGCTTCGGATATGACTGCTAGGAATGTTGTACAAGTGTGAAGTCATGTACGATGCTGATATGTGAACCGTTTGTAGGCCAATGAATATGTAGTAGGTTGATGGGTCTACATAAATGTACCTTTCCTTCTGTGTCTCCCATGTAGGTCAGTGTCCATAAAAAAAAAGGGTTATGGAAAGCCATTGCCATGGGAGTGCGGACCCTGGTGGCCCATTGCAGGCAGAGCACTCACTGCAGGAAGCCTTGGGAGGAACTGAGACTCAGGGCCCGGAAGACCGCATAGGCCCAGTTGGGGATGGCCTCCCAAAAAGGAAGGGGTGCCCATTGGGCCCTGTCCCCCTAATGGCCCACATGCTGGCGGTGGCCTACCCGGAGTTGGATGGGCGCTCGAGGGCAACACAGCAGCCAGAGGGGGTGAGTTACAGAGTTTATTTCCTGTACTGTTTGCTTTGGAATGGAAAGGGTATGTTAGCCATAGGATAAAGGATGTCTAGTGTAGCTATGACAGTTAATGTAGGTAGGATACAGTTGTGCTGTAAATATTAGTTGCTGTGATAAGTAAGTATCTGTGCAACAGGTTGCCATGGCATTTGTGCTTTGCCAAATTGTAGGATGTGATAGGTATGTCCAGGATCTTAAGTTGGTTCCAATGTCCATTATAGGTGACACAGATAGGTGTGACACTGTACAAATGTCACTTATGGACTCTCACAGTAATAATCCTGTATTAAAGAGCCATGACAGTGTCAGTGTAGAGTAGTATGTGAGTGTTATTGTGGAGGTTTCATGATTAAGTATACACATCAGAATGCATGTACAGTAGGTGTGTAGATATGTATATTGAAACTGTAGAGGGTGCATTCAGGAATTCCAAAAGAGTCATGTTGTTGATTTGTATAAATGTGCAAAGGGTATTGGTATTGACCCTAGGGTCCCATCTTTTTCACACACCCCTCGTTTTTCTACTATTCTATCCTTCTGTGTATTAGCATCAGCAGACGAAGGAGTAGCAGCACCAGCGAGTGGGGAGGCTGCAGCCCATGGTACCCAGGAGGAAGAGACCACCTAAGCCGAGGGGACCAGTGGGTTGGAGGGCAATAGGAACACCACAGGAGAGACTGGAGCAGATACAATAGATACAGATTCCTCCTCTGATGGAAGCTCACTGGCGGTGGCAGAACCTTTTGGGACCATCCCAGAACCATCCTCGTCCGCCACCCCCCCTTACTAACACAGCCCTCCCAGTAGCTCCCCACCCAGATTCCTGTGCCCACTCACTGAGGAAGGTGGATGTCTCCTTTGCCACAGGCACCTCAGCCCTTGCCCCAGTCAGCCCTGCTGCCCTCATTTCTGAGGCTATTGAGCTCCTGAGGTCCATTTCTGTAGGGCATTCAACCATCATGATTGCCCTCCAGGGCCTGGCATCTCAATGCAGCAGAGTAATGCCTACCTGGAGGCCTTCCACGGTGCCTTTACTGGCCTATGTAGATCATTTCAGGCTCTGGCCTCTTCACTGATGGCAGCCAGTGTCCCTAGTACTTCTGTCCTCCCTCCGGGTACCAGTGCCCCATCCCAGACCCCTTTCCCCTTTCCCAACCAAGCCACACATAAAGACATGCACTCACCCAAATCAACAGACAAGTTACGCAAAGACAAACCGAGACACCACAAATCACATCACAAGAATGCACACATACTCAACACACAAAAGCAAACACAGCAGCAGCCAGTACCTCCCCTGTTTCCCTTAGCACCTCCTCCCTTACAGTCACAACACCACTCACACCTGCCAGCACTGCATCCTCACTCCCAGTTCCTGTCACCACTTCTGTCTTGCCCTTAGTCACCACAACAGCAGGCACTCATGCATGCACCCCATGCACCACCTCTGCACTCACCACAACCACAATCACTGACAGATGCAGCACACCCACCTTACAGGCAGACACCACCCAAACACACATCCACACGACTTGTATGTCCTCTCCCAGCCTCTCTTCCTCCCTCCTCCCAGAACACATAAATGCCCACACTCAGACACTCAACATTCCTCCACCACTCACAAACACACTCTGCATACATCTGCACCGATATCCAGCACACCTATACGTCGTACGATCACTTCCTCGACCTCCACTACCACACCTGTTTCCAAATCCACCCCCTATGTTCCTAAGAAGCTTTTCCTTGCCCAACTTGACCTGTTCCCTGGCCGTTGTTCTACTCCGTGTTGCCCCTCGCAGTCATGGTTCCCTCCTAGTCCTCCGATGACCCCTCTTCTACCTCTGCTGCCCCTCCACCCACCAAAAGGCCTCCCACTGTCCCCAAAAAATCACCTGCCCCAACACAGAGGCCCAAAGCCCCTGCCCCTCCATCCAAAGCAAAGATGAAACCCCCAATGCCCCCACACGAAAGCCATAGACCCCCCTCCAAAGCCAAAGGACCCTCCTCCCAAACCCAAACCCCCACTACCACCCCTACCCCAGACCCTTGAGGTGCCTACCTGCCCCTTTAATGCCCCTACCTTGCGGAGGCCATTAGGATGTCAGGAGTCAAGTTGGGGCCTTTGCCACGCACATTAAAGACTTTTGGGCATTGGACTGGCATAAGGGCCATGGAGTTTTTGTTGCACATTTGCCTTTGAAATGCATTTATATAAATATAAACAACAGGATTCTTGTTGCTTTACTTACCATACATTTGTCAAGTCTTTTTGTTTAGAGGTAAGTTTCCATACATCTATTATGTGCTGTACAATGTGCATTTCTAGGCATTTTTTTTATTCAAGTTCACTGTTATTTCTTCTATTTGCCCATTATGGGGGTCATTACGACCCTGGCAGCCGACGGTATGTTGGCGGTAACACCGCCAACAGGCTGGCGGTGTTCCGCCAGCAATTATGACCGTGGCGGAATTGCCACGGCCATACCGCCGGCCCCTCCACTTTCCCGCCAGGATTCCGCCTGGCGGTCATAATCCCCAGGGCAGAGGTGCCAGCACCGCTGCCCTGGGGATTATGAGTCCCCGACCGCCGGCCTGTCCATGGCGGTACACACCGCCATGGAAAGGCCGGCAGTAAGGGGACTTGGGGTGCCCCCGGGGGTCCCTGCACTGCCCATGCACTTGGCATGAGCAGTGCAGGGGCCCCCAGGCCTAGCCCTGTCGCGCATTTCACTGTCCGAATTTCGGGCAGTGAAATGCGCGACGGGTGCTACTGCACCCGCTGCATATCAGCATTGCCGCCAGCTCTATTACGAGCCGGCTGCAATGTTGATGTGACATTTCCGCTGGGCCAGCGGACGATAACACTGTTACCGTCCGCTGGCCCAGCGGAAATGTCATAATAGGGAGACAGAAATACCGCAGGCAATTGCGGTATTCTGTCTCACGCGGCCTCAGCGGTCTTTTGAAAAGACCGCTGAGGTCGTAATGTCCCCCTATATGTATTGTTGTGTATTTTTATTGGTTTGTGTGTCTCTGCTTGTTACTGATATTGGAGTGGTTGTGTTGTTTTGATCCGGAGTGTGTGTATGTGACATGTGTGTTTTGCATGCATATGTTTTTTGTGTGTGTGTCTCGGTACGAGTGCTGTGTAGCATGTGTGAGTGTGTGTGGGCGTGTGTGAACGTGTGTGCCATTGGAGTCTGTGCATGTGTTGTATGTGGGTGTGTAACTCTCCCCTTCCTCCCTTGTGTGCTCTGCAGGTGTACTCACCGATAGCGTCTTCATCGGTGTTGGTGGTCTTGGAGGAGGAAGGTGAGGAAGAGCCCTGGAAAGACTTCAAGGTGGCATTCCAGGGCTTCCGCAGAGTCATATGTGTCTCTGGGGGTGCGTGGGTCCTTTTATACTTGCTGTTTCTGCCAGGGTTTGTGTGGTGGTCGTACCGCCCTAGAAATCGTGGTGGTCTGCAGTGTTGTAATAGGTTGGGCGGTGCAGTGGTTACTGCCAGGCTGGGGATGGCAACCGCCATCGGTGGTAGTCAGACCGCTCTGACGGTTCTGTCGGCAAACTGTCTGTGTTTCAGTGAGTAGACTGCCGTGGTCGTAGTATGGCTGTTTGACCTCCATTGCCGGCATTGGCAGAACCGTGACCGTCAATGTCATAATGAGGGCCTATGTCATTCGACTCTGTGCAACTGTACTCTACCGTACTCCACTGTACAACACTTCACTGTACACTGCTCGACTCTTCCCTACTTGACTCTACGCAACTCCAATATAGCCCATTCCACTTGTATCCCACTCTGCTTTAGGCCACTCCACTATGCACTATTCCCCTGTCATTCTTTAAATGTACACAGCCAGTCTCCCACTGTGCATGGGTGGGCAGCTGTAAACATAAAAAAAAAAAAGAAAAGCCCGCCACCCACACCCTGAGCACAGCGGGCCCTACAAGAAATATGTGCTCCCCTGGGCCAGCCACCCACGTCCTCTGCATGGCAGGCCATGAAGAAATATGTAAACCCCCTGGGTCCGCCACCCAAGTCCTATGCGTGGCAGACCCTAAAAGAAATATGTGCCCATCCCGGGTCCACCACCCATGTCCTGTGCGTGGCACGTGTTAATTTTTTTTAGGGCCTGCTACCCACAGGGCATGTGTGGTGGATGCCTGGGTGGCATGTATTTTATTTTTGATTGTTTTGGCCGTGCTATCCACTGGGCAAGGGTAGCAGGGCCCTGGAGGGGGTGACATGTATCTTTTTTTAATGTTTAGGTCCTTCCGTCCATTGGCATGGCATGGGTGGTGGGGCCATGAGGGTTATGTATTAATTTTTTTATGTTTACGGCCTGCCGCCCACTGGGCAAGGGATGCAGAGCTCTGGGGGCACGTAATATTTTTTTTAATGTTGGGGCCTGTCGCCCACTGGACATGGATGGTGGGGCCCTGAGAGGCATGTACTTTTTAAAAATGTTTAGGGCCTAACTCTTTTTTTGTTCTTTTGTAGAGTCTTGGAGGAAACAATCTGCTGGTTCTAGAGCCTTTGGGTGGTCTTGCTGCTGCACGCCATAGGTAAGTCTTGGTTTCTGTAGACTTCTAGGGCGATAAATAATGCATATGCTAGAGCACAGCACCTTGAGGTCTCCACACAGATTTATGAAGACCTACTTGCAATGGGTGGGAGGACGCAGTTTGCATCATATGTATCCCAGACAACCCGTACAAGTGGGAAAATGGTCCACTTTTCACATGAGTAGCCCAAAGCCAACTCTTAGTTTTGCTGAGGAATTCTGTGTATTCCTGTATCTATTTTTTTTAATTTGTATTCATGTATTTATCTATTTTTGTTTTTCAAATGAATACACTCTTTGGGGTTTTGGGTACACACGATTTATCAAATTTGGCCAAAAGGCATTCTTTACACAGTTGTTTCTTTTTTAATTGTTTTGTTCTGGGATGGTAGGGTTGATTGGGATTTTTCAGTGCATGCATTCATGTTCCATCTTTTTTACATCTAGAGGTCAGGTGTGTCCACTGGCCGCCTGTTTAAAATGTGTTTGCTTTTTTTTCCCCAAATCCTTGGAATTGCAAAGGGTCTGTTTTTGCCTTCTTAGTGGTTTTATCTGTTTTAACTCTGTACTGGTGGTCTTTTTCCAACTCTTTCTTGTCTTTCCTTCCTTGGAGCCACTTGCAAAGCTTTGTGCCTGGGTTTCAGTGTTTATCTTTGGGATGGGCATGTAGCATTTGAGGATACCGTGATGGGGTGAGTGGCAATGTTGTGGGGTCGAGTGACATGGAAAAGACCAAATCTATTCTTCTTTGTTCTTTTGTAGTCTTGTAAAAAGAATCTGCAGGTTCTAGAGCAATTGGGCAGTCTGGAAACTACAATATATGCTAGCAGCTGCACAGCGGAGATTAGTCTTGTTTTCCGTACACTTCTGGGAAGATAAATAATGCATATGCTAAAGTGAAGAACCTTGAGGTCTTGATCCAGATTTGTGACTTGCAATGGGTGGGTGGAACGAAGGGACCCCCAACACATTTTACATCATGTCTATCATAAACAATCCTTCCAACTGTGCGCTTTTCACAGGAGAAGCCCAATTTCAACTCATGGTTTTGCTGAGGAATTCTGTGTATTCCTGTGTTTTTAAAATGTTTTATTCCTGTGATATTTATGTTTACGAACTAATACACTCTTTGGGGGATTTGGCTACATAGGATTTATAACATTTGCCCAAAAAGCATCCCATTTACAATTGTTTTTTTTTATTTCTTTGTTTGCAGGGGGGGGTGAGGACTCCACCCTGATTTGTGAAGTCCTACTTGCAATGTGTGGGAGGACGCAGTTTGCATCATGTCTATCCCAGACAATCTTTGCAAGTGTCGAGATGGTCCACTTTTCACAGGAGTAGCCTCATAGTTTTGTTGAGGTACTCTGTGCATTCCTGTGTCTTTTTTTAAAATGTGGGTATTCATGTATTTAATTATTTATTTATGTATTACAAATTAATACACTCTTTACGGGTTTTGGGAACACACAATTTATAACATTTGTCCAAAAGGCATCCCATATACCGTTGTTTATTTAATTGCTTTGTTTTGCGTCTGGGGGTGATTGTGAATTTTCAATGCAAACATTCATGCTCCATAATTTTTAAATCTTGAGTTTGGATGCATCTACTAGCTTCATGTTTAAATTGTCTTCTTTTTTCCCCCAATCCTTGGAATTGCCAAGGGTTTGTTTTTGTCTTCTCAGTGGATTGTTCCACTTTAACCCTGCACTGGTGATCTGTTGCAAACTGTTTCATACTTTCCATTCCTTGGAGCCAGTGGCAAAGCAATGCATCTGAGTTTCAGTGATTTTTTTTTTTAGATTGCTATGGGGTGTTTAAGGGTAGCATGGTGGGGTGAGTGGCAGTGTTGTGGGGTTGAGTGACATGGAAAAGGCCTAGTCTACTCTAACTTTTCTTTGTTCTTTTCTAGAGTCTTGGATGAAAGAATCTGCTAGTTCTAAGGCAATTGGGCGGTCTTGCAACTACAATATACTCTTGCTGCACAGCGCAGGTAAGTCTTGGTTTCTGTACACTACTGAGGAGATAAATAATGCATACGCTAAAGTACAGAACTTTGAGGTTTCCATCCAGGTTTGTGACTTGCAATGGATGGGAGGAACGTGGTAGGGCCCCACACAGTTTACATCATGTCTATCCCAGACATTCCTTGTAAGTGTCAAGATGGCACACTATTCCCAGAAGCAGCCCAGTTTAAATTCAAGATTCTGCTGAGGAATTCTGTGTATTCCTGTTTATTTTTTTAATTTGTATTTATGTGTTTATTTCTGTTTACAAATGAATACACTGTTTCGGGGTTTTGGGTACACAGGAGTTATATCATGTGGCCAAAAGGCATCCCATGTAACTTGTTTTTTTTCATTTTATTGTTTGGAGGGAGCAAGAGGACTTGTGGGACATTTTGGAAAAACCTTTGGAGTTTCCTTCCACATCCGTTATGCACTGTTGGTTGCTCTTATTCTCCCCTCTCCCGAGTGCAAAAAGCCAAGCTGATGAGCCCCTATATTCAAAAATATGCATGCACATATTGGTTTTGAACAATTCACTTTTCTTGCAGGTGGCTCATTCTGCTCTTTTTTGGCCTTTGTCAGCATCCATCCAACCACATTAAAAAAATTGTGACGTTTTCCATTTTGGTTCCATTTCAGTTTCCTTCGTCATTTAATTTTTCAGTTGCCTTCCTGTACATATTTCAACTCCAAGTATGCAACTTTGCTTCAAAATAGTGCACATTTTCTTTCCTTTGTAACTGGTCATGCTGTTTTAATGCTGTATTACCATGAGTAGTGAAGGTCCAAGTTTCCTTCCTGTGTAAATGCCCGATAAGGGATTGAAAATGTGGTAGTGGGAACTCAAATAGGGGTATGGACTAGATTCCCCCTAAATGAACAAAAGTCTGTGAATATTGAGATTGAGGACCCACTTAAATAGTACTGTGAAGATAGTATTGCATGGTGCAATCTTGTCAGCAGTCAAAAAATCATCCAGTCCATAAATTGTGATTCAAATATATTTATTGGTTAATTCAGTGATATTCAATCTTGGAAGAAAGTTGAGGATTACACACCGAACACAGTCGACATGTGTTTCGCCCTCTAAGGTGTGTTCACCTCGGGGTTTCTCAAGGCTGCAAGTGATCAAGAATGAGCAGGTCAGTTATTGAGATGAACTTTCCAAGTATATGTGGGTTAGGAACATGTGAAAAACAACATGCAGGGCTCTCACCAATCAGTGCAAATATTCCTAAAACTACGTGAGGATAGTGAGAGTTATATGCAAGGGAAACGGTCTTAAATTGCATCTTGTGACCCAGATTTCAGGCAACTTTTTAAGGAAAAGATTAAAAAATAGCAAAGATATGTTGGCTCCCTATAGCCCCTATCCTGTTAGTCAGGATTAGGTGAAATGTCAGAACAAAACTATACAAAGAAGATAAGAACTTGTGGATTTAAACAGTTAGTGGATTAGTGTAGAGTTGACAGTGGTGCTGGCACATTAAACTAAGATATAATGCAAGATTAAATAGTATCAAAAAGTCCAAAGAACCCGCAAAGTTAGTTAATCAAGCACTCTTATTGATATTCAACAAAAGCAAAGGAAAAAATCATACCATTACAATTTTCATATCGAGTAGAGCATAATGTTGTATATGGGCTATATGTAAAAAGAAAAAATGTCTCACTTCAATAGCTAGTATGCATTGGCTATTCATAGATCGTTATGTCAGAGCAAAATAATGCAGTCATCTGAGGAAGATTTGATGATATGACAGAGCAAATTAAAAACACTATTGAATAAAAAGTATTGAACCAGGAACTGATCCAGTAAAACTATGGCTAATGTATGAGTAATATTAAATTAACACTGAGCTTTGACATTAATATTATCTCCTGTAAGTAACATTAAAAGAGTGTGTAATCAGGGAACTACCACATGGAAAGCATTATAGAATTTGCTGGAATTCTTGTTTTGCTGCTGGCCAGTACCACCACAAGGACTTTGATGGCTATGCTGGGTTTGTTGAGTCTGAGATGCAACTCTGCAATTCTTCCCAAGATTCCCTTGAAATTCTGAACAGTGACCAGAAAAACTGTATTTGAGTTCGAGTGGATATTGTGGCAGAAAAATGTCAGGACATGTTGGCCCTCATCATGATATTGGTGGTAAATCCCGCTTACCGCCACGCTGACGACCACCAATATACCGCCACAGTGCCAGATAACTGTTCGGCATATTATGACACACACACCAAACTGACAGAATACAGCCACATAGACAAATCCAGCTGCCCAAAGGTCAGTGCTAAAGTGTTGGTCCCAACCATACCGTTATGCCAACAGAACAACGCCCACCACATCATGACCCATGAATCACCACAGCGGACATGCAACAGCGGTAAACCATTGGCGGTACACACCGCCGCGCTCAGAATGGACACCCAAATACTAAACTACACAACATTGGCCAATCCAAACAACACACTGCTGACACCCATACACACAGCACACCCACCCACTCACACCACTATAAAACACACGCCCACATTACCCACAATCCTTTACGAATACAAATCATTGCCACCAGACAGACAACAAGACCACTGCAACAAATATACACACACCCATACATCCCTCACGCACTCCACTATGCACACCAAATCACACCACGCAACACCCACACACTTACTCACACCACACAACACCCATGGCCCTAGAAAGGCTCCCCCCTTTCACAGGTGAGGAGTTGTGGGTCATGGTGGAGGAAATAGTCAGGGTAGAGCCACAGCTGTTTGGAGCACAGGTATAGCAGATATCCATTGTATGGAAGATGGAGCTATGGCGGAGAATCGTGGGTAGGGTCAATGCTGTGGGACAGCACCCATGAACAAGATACAACATTAGGAAGAGGTGGAAAGTCCTATGGGGGAAGGTACATTCTATGGCAGCATGCACCAGCTCGCCATACAGAGGACTGGCAGTGGACCCCCATCTCCTCCCCCACAGCTCACAGCATGTGAGGAGCAAGTCTTGGCATTACTGCATCCTGAGGGACTCGCTGGAGTAGCCGGAGGACTGGACACTGGTAAGTCAACATTTACCACTTGTCATCCCCCATACCTGCATGTCATCACACCCCCTTACCCTCCCTCCCATCACTCCACTCCATCCCACACACTGCACCTACATATGACTAACAACAATGCCAAGCCCTGCATGACATACCAATGCAAGGACATCCCTCCCAGTCCTGCATGGACATCCATCACCAAAGCATGCACAGCATGCATAGCATAGGGGAACAAACAATCCTACAATACATCACTTTACACAATCAAATGTGGCAGGGCAACAGCAACCATAGAGGGGAAGATAGGGATGTACAACATGTCACAGGCATGAAGCATAACACATCACTTACATTCCCACAGGTGCCCCAGCCAATCTCAGTGGAGAGAAGGTGTCACGACTATCCAGTCCCCCAACAGAAGGTGCCACAGTGATGACAGTAACTCTGGACTCCAGGATGTGGATCAACAACCTGCTCATCAGGGATCATTGAACAGTCGTCACCCCAGCCCACTCACAGTCCACCACAGAGCCTTCCCCATCAGCTACCAACACCACAGCACCGACCCAGTGTACCCACACCTCTGTCCCCAGGACACATCAATCAGCACCTGTACAGGGACCCCAGTCCACAACTCATACCCAAGACAATCAAGGAACTGGGGACAGTGGCAGTGGGCACACCGGTCAGGGGATGGGGCACAGGGCAACAGGGACACTGGGAGGACCGCCATGCACCAGGGGGAGGACAGGCCCAGGGAGCCGACTCTCCAGGAGGCACTCACCAATGTCCTGGGTGCCTACCAACAATCCAAGGACACGATGGGCCAGATCCTGAACAACATGCAGGAGAACAAGCAGCTGCAGGAGAAACACCATCAGGAGATCAGGGAGGACTTGCAGGCCCTCAACACCGCCATGATTTCCATAGCAGGGGTGCTGGCAAACATGGCCAACATCATGAGGGAATGGACAGCACAGCAGCGGGCCCCTACCACCAGCCAGTCTATTGACCATTCCTCCACTTCCGCTGCACCTAGTGGACAGGAGGCCCTGCCCAGAACCCACAGGCCACCAGCACCCCTTCTCCTGCAGAAGGTGAACCACCCCATTACTGTAACCTGTGAACAAGACAGAAGCCAGAGACACTTGCCAAGACCAAGACCAGGACCACCGCCAGGAAATGAGACTCTCCTGATTGTCCCCATTATGACCCACCCTGTCACCTTGTCCACTTTGAACTGACATTGCCCCCCTTCCTATGGCACCTCGGACACTGGACCTGTGCTACAAACTGACTGGAACAATACCCTGGACTTTCCTCCACCATCACCCCATTCCATTGTACTTTACCCTCAATTATATAGGACTACAAAAACACCCTTGAACACAATTTGAGTGACACTGTTATATGTGACATCCCCTCTTTAAAAACCGTACTTTCGATATTTATGAATGCAGCATCAACACTTAACCCTTGAGACTTGTGGATTGTTACAGAATAAGCAAGGTGAACTGGAAACTGTTTTGTCACACTTACTTATCATTCTATTTCCTTCATGTCATCAACCCGATCAAACTTTATAGCTAAGAATTTAACCTGACCACGGTTTACTTCAATAAAAATGAGATTCTGCTCATTGTTCAGTTGACCAACTAACTGTTCCAGATCTACTGATTCTTGTCTAGTATGTTCCATTGCAGTTTCCACTTCATTCATAGTTTTCAGCTTTATTTTCAATAAAAGAGCTTCAAAGAGGATCCTGACTTGAGGGTGCTGAGCTTCGGCTGTTTTGAAAGCTATCCTTAGCTACCCCAGCAGCAATCATTTCTTCCTGTTGTATCTCATCATTTAATATTTTTAAGTAGTTATTGAACATGGGGCACTGAATACTATCTTTGACAGCCTTAAAACAATCTTAGTAGCAGTCGTAATCACTAAGTGATACCAAATCACTATGCCAAATTATGAACAATTGATGGGGTGCAAAATTAAAAAATTGCCTTTTTCATGAGTTTGACAGCTGAATTTCCTATGGTTAATTACATTTTGTTTTTGATCCTTCACTAAGCATCCATCACATCTACAAACTGCATATTTTACTTTTTGGGGGGAGATTTCATAAAGACACTTGTCCTCTGGATGTGTACTTCTTCTTGGATAGTATGTATCCAACATATTTTAGTTTAAAATACCTGTACTTTCTGAGTCAAACTCTGCCAGATACTGAATTGCAAGCATATACTTCAATACTCTGTTTCTTGTAGTACACAGACCAAGACTAACACACTCAATTCCTTTGGATTTTGAGAACAAACTTGCTGAACTTAACCTGTCACAGGCCTCGAAACTTCCCATTTCCCTATGGGAAAGCATTTTCAAGCTGAACGAATACAATTTCTTGATAAATGTTTTCTCTGCAGAAATCTCCTCCCACTTCTCCTTCATCTCAGTAATTTGAGATTTTGTGACATACGATGTGACGTACTGAGCCACAGCAATGGAGTTGTCTGCAACAAATTGAATGCCCATGTTAGCATTCCACACTTTTGAAATCACAGGATTGCAGTCATTAATAAATTTGGAATCTTCACTTCTTTTTAAGTTATATGTGTTCTTTGGTGATTTCCGTGTTAGTGTATGTCTCACTGAAGAAGAGGAGCTGTTTACTCTTCCTTTTGGAATGACAGGTCATGGAAATCCAAATCAACATCAAGTCCAAAAATGTTCTTTGGACCTGTATCTACGACAATGTTACTTCCCACATCTATGTGTTTGAAAACGCAATACTTGTTCCCTGGGACCTTTGTCAGCAGTCTGTTTTGGTATAGTATATGTGGCATACAGCTCTATAAAAGAGAAAACAGAGTCATCATTTTCTGCTCCAAATTTGTGTTTGCCTTTTATTCATAGTAGCATGTGAATGTGAGTAGCACCTCTTGCCTTGTACTCTTTCCACCAAATGAACTCACTTACTTTTCCAAGAGGAGGATTGGTTTTGCTGCAGATAAAAGCAAGCATAGCTTGGAACCTGGGTTCAAGTATCTGCATACGTTAGCAAGATCTAATGAGCAGAGTTCACTAGCTGTCTTCAAATTCACACCTTTTAGATGAGAGTTTGCTTCTCTCAAGAATTCAGTGATATTATCCCATGCATACTCTGCACAACTCAGTGTCAAAAACCAGGTTGGTGGGCCTGGGTTTCTCAGCATACATTTCAGTTCTTCATAATGATTGAACCAGTGTTCTTTGGTACCACGTTGGCACGGCATAAATTAATTAAGTGATATTCCAAGTTTTCATCCTTTTCTTGAACTTTGTTAACAAATTCTCTTGCAGTCACATTTTGAAGATTAGCTTGTGTTTGTAAGATAGATATGATTCATTCCATATAAGAGTCAAGACAAGTCACTCTCAAACAGAAGGTGAAATATGTATGGAATGCAGTGGCTAGATCTTGGATCCTCTGAGTATAATTTTGTTGATCGGTATTCAGCTACTGTTATTTGCATAGGTCGGTCATCAGACCAACCTCCTACTACTGTGAGAAACAAGTTTGGGAAGCAGCGAGCCTCTAAACCCTTGGGAGCTGCCTTAGCTTGCTTCATCTGGTAAAGGCCTATAGCATCACTAATGACTTCTTTGGAATGCAATGGATGAATGCTGTGGTGCTCAGCATTTTTTTTTAATCAAGATTAATCTACTTTTCTTATTTGTCTCCTTGTAGGCAGACTCTCATCATCATAAGCAGCATTTTCTACATTATTCTGAACATCAACTTTTTCATAATAATCATTATTTTTTCCGAGGTATAATGTGGCTTTTTAAACTTTATTTACATCAACCAACTCTTGCCAAATTGTCTTGTTTGTTAGTAGGTATAACATTTACCAAAATAATAAGTGGTTCTTCATTGTCTTTCTCTACTCCTACAGTTTCAACATTTTTTTAAAGTCTAATGGCAAATACACTACTATTCCTTTAAGGCGTTTCAATAATTCTGTTGGCTGCAATTTATCTGTCTTTGCATAATGGCTTAAAATGGATATACAGATTGTATAAGAATAGATTCATATATATTAAAATCTTGTAGTTGTTCTGGGATAGTTATAAGTTGTGTCCCATTATACCCTGTTCTAGCTGATGTTCTATGATTGTCTAGCTTGTCATAGCAGTACTTACAAATCACTTGTTGAATTGACAAATCAAAACCTTCTTCTACAAAGAAGCAGCAGGTTCTTGCTACTTTTCCCTGTTTTTCCCTTATGTTTTTGAAAATACATCTACATTTCATGTTTGTATCTTATAGTGAATGTGTCTACAGCAAATGCAAACATTGTTTGGCTGCTCACATCTAGCTTTATTGAATTTTGTAAATCTCTTCCTGGAAGTTCTCAGTACCAATTCCTGAAATCTTTTCTACAATACGTATACCTACAAGTTCCTCATTCATATTAAAATCCTCTTCCGGACCAAAGAACCAAAACCTGACATCCTCACAAACATTTTCTAGCTCTTGCACAGTGCCATGCAAAGGTTCCCTATTCTTCTCTCCTAAACATACTTCACACAGTAATGTCTCTTAACTAAACTTCCTATTTTTGAATGGTGAACTGCTAACATTCTAAAATAATGATAGGTGCTCTGGCACACTTCCCTACATAAACATGCTAAAGAATGTCCTTGTTAGTGTGTTATATTTCTTACTTTGCAAAGATCTAACCCATGCAAAATTGAAATTTGAAATTTATCATTTAAGAGTTCCAATTCGAAGTTCTTGTACAAAAACTCATAATAAATCAATAGATTGTTGCCGAATGGTACAAATACTGCCAGACCTCCACTGGTAAACAGGACCCTGTGTAAGTCTTACCTGAACATCTTTAGCCAATAACCTTCTTATCTCTAGGAAAAATCTTCTCTTTTTTCAATTGGATTCCCTTCCTTCATTTCATAACATTGGCCAGTTGGAACCACTGCATTTACTAATATGTTCTTTTGCAAATAAGCTTCTTCATTAAACTAAGGTTCTGTGCTGGATGTATGCTCCCAATCACCACTAAATATTTGACAAAAAGTATTTTTATGAGCAAGTCTTTTCCTTTGGCTGCATTATTTCCTACCCAACTCCATTTTATCCACACCTTTCATCTTATTAATTATCAAAATGAAAAGTTTCCTCTTCTAGGCAAATGCCTTATCAACTGTACCCTCAACAATTTTTTTTTTGTTTCAATACTCTTATTCTCCTTCTGTATTTCTTCATTATTTTTATACGATTCTGAATTACCCTAGCATGAAACATCGTTACTCTAATTTCCTTGAACTGTTGCTGCCTTCTGGTTGAGCTTTTGGCTTTCTTGTTTGACTTCTTCCATCTATTCTCACATTTGTTTTCCTTTGTACAACTGATTTAGAAGGTTCCTGTTTCTTTTCCTCATCTTGCAAATATTTTAGTTTCCCACATACAATATTTTTTTTAAAAGAATTGTTTGCTTACCAGCAACTCCTTTTTTTTTACTGACATTGTCCAAATGTTATTTTTGTTTTTCATGACTTGCAAGTAGATAATAGAATTCCCGCACTTTCTTTTTCTGTTGTGTTTGTTGGCATTTTTCACACATCTTCCAATACAGAAATCAATCTTTACAAATAAAAAATATTGCTTCTCTATAGAATAGTCTCATTTCATCCAGAAAATAATACTCATTTCTAGAACTCAACAAGCCATGCGCCATGGTGAAAGATTCTCTGCATTAGAGCTTCCCACAAATATCGATATAATCCCAACGGCAAAAAAAGAGAAATTCATGTTAATTTAATGCATAGACTAATGTTTTTCCATGTTAAAATAGAGTTGGACAGCAATACACATCAGTACCTACACATCTTTCCAGCATAGCCCTTGGAAATGTGGACCTATATGTATTTTATTGCAATCACATACTATACCTCTTAAACCTAATTTACCTTATATTTCCAATGTAACATATATCAAGTTAAAAATAAAACTATAATTCTTCACAAAGCTTTCCACATAAAAAGTCAATTTCTATTTTTAAGCATTGACCCAAAAGTCTACTACCATATCATACATTTTTTTTATAAAATAATCAACATCTATCTCACTACAAGTTACTTTAAATAGATTTTAACATAAAGGGTACAGTTTTGTTTTACTTTTATTAATGGACAGAGCTCTCAAATTAATGTTGGAATTTACATATCTGTAAATAGCTTTTGATGATTAATAAAATATGTTCACAACATCACTTCTGCTCTTTTATTTTAGCTGAATAAAAACTCAGAATAAGAATCGTAGCCCCCTCTCAATCCATGGAACCAGTAATGGCAACCTATTCACCTTTGCACTCAGTGATACTGTCATAGTTATCAAATCGCGAGCTCTGTTTAATTCTTTATTTATGTTAGCCTACTTTTCAATGGTTCGTGTGTATTAACCCTATTTTGCGCTGTTAGTCAGAAACCCCGTTTCTTATTGTGTGCTGCAGGAGTCGTGACTCCTTTGTGTCCTCCTGCGTGGACTCTTGTGTAACTTCGTGATGGAGTCACAACTCCAGTCCAGGATGAACAAAAATATTTCCCATTTCTACATTTTCAGCATAGGATTTACAGAGCTGCTCTTCCTCCCACACGGAATGTCTACAGGTGCCATAGCAACCTCCTCCAGACCACTGTATTGTATCAGGAGTTCAAAGGTTCATTATATTTATTACTAGCAGCAGTCTAGCTTTACTGTGTGCTGTAGCAGGTGTAGTTTATAACTATTAAGTGTAAGCCTATCCAAAATGAAATTACTGGAGTAAAAAAATAAGAACCAATCACAAATTGACACCAAAGGTTATATTTGATATTCACAACCTACTTTTATTTATAACTCTTTTTACAACATCCAATCAAGAACATGTATTTTTCTAAATGTGCAACTCCCTCCATTTTAACCACCTTACATTTTCAAATGTCCTTCATTGAGCTGCACCGTTCTCCTGTGTGCTACTGCTGATTGCCTTCCAAATGTTCAGAATCTGGATTATAGGTCACAGCTATGTTTATTGGGTTAGTGAGAATGCTAGAAAAAGTGGCATTGACAGCGACATTGGTTTGCCTAATGTGGTTACTACTTGGCTTAGCCAGGGAGGATTAAGGTGACAGAAATTGCTTCTATTGGCTCAAAGCATTAGGGATAGCCAGCCCCCTCACCTCAACATTGTGCACTGTGGTGGTAAAGACCTGGGCACATTGACTGGGGTAGGACTAGAAATACTAAAAAAGGATACCTTTGTTCAATTAATGTACCGTTTTCCTCACACTGTGCTCTCTAATATATGCCAGAGGCAGAAATGAAAGTGGTCAACTGAATTCTGTTCACAAATAGACAAAGCCAGGAAGCATGTTAATTAAACTGTTTCAGCATTTCTCAGAGACCATAACATGGGCTCAGTATACAATAATAACCTCCACTTTGATATGGGTGGGATATACAGAAAAGATGGTGTGCACTTCACACATGAGGGTAACAGAGTATATCTGAGTAACGTAGAAGTGCGTATTCACTCATATATGTACTAATCATATGCACCCAACAAACACAAGGGCTCTTCTTCAACTCACCCTACTAAACACATTGTAAATTTAAAAGCAATTCAGATTTGTTTTTAAATAAAACAATTGAGAGTTGCAATTCCATCATGGACTCGCAAACCAAAAACAAAATTCAATGTAGCAGTACATTTTGGAATTCCTCACAGGAAATACAATTACTATTTTTCACTCAATGGGCAAGTAGAAAAGTAGATCTTTGAGTGGTTGGATGACTGTCAGTGCATCTGTGATTGGGTGCATCTCTTTTGGACTGGGTCTGTGAGTAGGAAAATTAGTAACTGAGTAGGGTTATAAGTGGATGCATATGTGTCTAGCTAGGACTGTGAGTGGGTGTCTGAAGGTCTGATTGGTTCTGTTACTGAGTGTGCAACTGTCTGAGTGGCTCTGTGAGTAGGTGTATGAGTGTCACTAGATATCTGAGTGGGTGCTTGAGCGTCTCACTTGGTCTGTGACTCAGTGCATGGGTGTATAATTGGGTCTGTGAGTGGCTGTGTGAGAGTCTCAGTGAATCTATAAGTGAGTGTATGAGTGTCACCGAGTGTGTGAGGGCATGCAAGCGGCTCTGAATGGGTCTGTGAGTGGGTGCATTATGGTATCACTGAGTCTATGAACAGATGCAAAAAAGGCCTCAGTGGGTCTTTGAGTGGTTGTATAATTGTCAGTGGGCCCATGACTGGGTGCACAAGTGCATTGGGTGCTTGATGTTTTGAGTGAATCTGGGAGTGGGTAAATGACTGTGTGACTAGGTCTGTGTGTGGGTATGTCAGTAACTGAAGGGGTCTCTGAGTGGGTGTGTGAGTATCTGAGTGGGTCAGTGAGTGGGTGCATGAGGGTCTCAGTGGGTCTGTGAGCGGATGCATGCATCTCTGAGTGGGTATGTGATGAGGTGTGTCAGTATCTAAGTGGGCCTATGAGTGGATGTGTCAGCATCTGAGTGAGACTGTGAGTGGAGGCATGAGTGAGTAGGTCTGTGAGTGGCTAAAGTAGTGTCTGAGTGGGTATTTGAGTGGGTGTATGAGTGTCTGAGTGGGTCTATGAGTGGGTGTATGAGCAACTGAGTGGGTCTGTGAGTGAGTGTGTGAGTGTCTGAGTGGGTCTGTGAGTGGGTGAATGAGAGTGTGATGGGATCTGTGTGTGCATGAGAGTCTGAGTAGGTCTGTGAGTGGGTATGTGAGTGTGTGAGTGAGTGAGTGAGTGAGTGGAAGAGTCTCTGAGTGAGACTGTCAGAGGTGCATCAGTGTCTAAGTGGGCCTGTGAGTGTATGTGTCAGTGTCTCATTGGGTCTGTGAGTGGGTGGGTAAGGGACTGAGTGGCTCTCTGAGTAGGTGCCTGAGGGTCCGAGTGGGTCTGTAAGTGGGTAAATTAGTGTCTCAGTGGGACTGTGAGTGGGTGCATAAGTGTGTGAGTGGGTCTGAGAGTGAGTGTGTCAGTATGTAACAGACCCTGTGTGTGAGGGTCTAACTGGGGCTGTAAGTAAATGTGTGACTGTCTGAGTGGGTTTGTAGGTGGGTTGACAGTGTGTGTGACAGTGTGTTTGTAAATATGTATATATATTTATTTCTTTCATTGGCAGGGTTCACAACTCCATCACAAAGTGCACAGGGGGGCCGCACTGCGCATTGCGAGTCCCAGATCAATGGACACCAAAATGTTTAAATTCCAAATTCATCCCTCACAAACTGATACATTATACCCTTGGGGTCAGAGTACCTTTACCCTGACCCCTTCTACCAGGAACTCTGCCGGTCGATAAAATAGCAGCCAGAACTTTCTGAAAAGCTCTCACCTAACCAATCACACTTCTCTGAGCAGCTTGTGGATTAACGGCAGTCCACGTCAGATGTATGACGGATCTATTTCCTGTTATATAGATTTTTTCCCCTGTTAATTACCAAAAAAACACTGAACAGATTCACAGCAAAACACAAAAAGGTCGCTTTCTGAACCAGGACATACGTTACTGCCAAATTTGATGTAATTCCATCCAGTAGTTTCGAGGCTACAGCTTTTAAAAGTCCTTATGGAAAAATGAATGAGGAAAAAGTGTTTTGGGACCCCCCCCCTTATTTTTCACTGCTCCACCAGACTGATCACCCCAAAACTTTCTAGACAGCAGCTGATATGACTGTCAAATTTTTGAGAACGTTTTGTGAAGATTCATCAAGCGGCACCAAAGATATAGGCAAGTTAAAAAATGCTTTTTTATAGAAACTAGGTCCTAACTATGATTTAAAAGTGGCATTAAATATATATATATATATTATATTTTGTACATATATACAAAATACCCATGCATTTTCGATAGACTTCTTTAGACCAGGCTACAGCAAAAACTGCTGAACAAAATTACTCCAAATTTGTCAGGAAGCTCGATCTTGGTCTGCAGATGTGCTTTCCGTGATTTGGTGTACATTTGTCCAGTAGGTTCTGAGAAATTAATTCTAAAAAATAATTGTGTATGTGGATGGTTGGGTCCACTGGATTTTCAATATAAAAATAGACCTATCTGATTGTTCCAGGGAGTTTTATTACAATTGTATTACAAATATCTCTTAAACCTAATGTACCTAATATTTGCAATGTAACATATCTCAAGTTAAAAATAAAACTATATTTCTTCACAAAGCTTTCCACATAAATAGTCAATTTCTATTTTTAAGCATTGACCCAAAAGTCTACTACCATATCATAAACATTTTTATAAAATAATCAACATCTATCTCACTACAAGTTACTTTAAATAGATTTTCACATAAAGGGTATAGTTTTGTTTTACTTTTATTTTTGGACAGAGCTCTCAAATTAATGGTGGAATTTACATATCTGTAAATAGCTTTTGATGATTAATAAAATATCACAACATCACTTCTGCTCTTTTATTTTAGCTGAATAAAAACTCAGAATAAGAATCGTAGCCCCCTCTCACTCCATGGAACCAGTAATGGCAACCTATTCGCCTTTGCACTCAGTGATACTGTTGTAGTTATCAAATCGCGAGCTCTGTTTAATTCTTTATTCATGTTAGCCTACTTTTCAATGGTTCGTGTGTATTAACCCTATTTTGCGCTGTTAGTCAGAAACCCCGTTTCTTATTGTGTGCTGCAGGAGTCGTGACTCCTTTGTGTCCTCCTGCGTGGACTCTTGTGTAACTGCGTGATGGAGTCACAACTCCAGTCCAGGATGAACAAAAATATTTCCCATTTCTACATTTTCAGCATAGGATTTACAGATCTGCTCTTCCTCCCACACGGAATGTCTACAGGTGCCATAGCAACCTCCTCCAGACCACTGTATTGTACCAGGAGTTCAAAGGTTCATTAAATTTATTACTAGCAGCAGTCTAGCTTTACTGTGTGCTGTAGCAGGTGTAATTTATAACTATTAAGTGTAAGCCTATCCAAAATTAAATTACTGGAGTAAAAAAATAAGAACCAATCACAAATTGACACCAAAGGTTATATTTGATATTCACAACCTACTTTTATTTATAACTCTTTTTACAACATCCAATCAAGAACATGTATTTTTCAAAATGTGCAACTCCCTCCATTTAAACCACCTTACATTTTCAAATGTCCTTCATTGAGCTGCACCGTTCTCCTGTGTGCTACTGCTGCTTGCCTTCCAAATGTTCAGAATCTGGATTATAGGTCACAGCTATGTTTATTGGGTTAGTGAGAATGCTAGAAAAAGTGGCATTGACAGGGTCCTTGGTTTGCCTAATGTGGTTACTACTTGGCTTAGCCAGGGAGGATTAAGGTGACAGAAATTGCTTCTATTGGCTCAAAGCATTAGGGATAGCCAGCCCCCTCACCTCAACATTGTGCACTGTGGTGGTAAAGACCTGGGCACATTGACTGGGGTAGGACTAGAAATACTAAAAAAGGATACCTTTGTTCAATTAATGTACCGTTTTCCTCACACTGCGCTCTCTAATATATGCCAGAGGCAGAAATGAAAGTGGTCAACTGAATTCTGTTCACAAATAGACAAAGCCAGGAAGCATGTTAATTAAACTGTTTCAGCATTTCTCAGAGACCATAACATGGGCTCAGTATACAATAATAACCTCCACTTTGATATGGGTGGGATATACAGAAAAGATGGTGTGCACTTCACACATGAGGGTAAAAGAGTATTTCTGAGTAACGTAGAAGTGTGTATTCACTCATATATGTACTAATCATATGCACCCAACAAACACAAGGGCTCTTCTTCAAGTCACCCTACTAAACACTTTGTAAATTTAAAAGCAATTCAGATTTTTTTTTAAATAAAACAATTGAGAGTTGCAATTCCATCATGGACTCGCAAACCAAAAACAAAATTCAATGTAGCAGTACATTTTAGAATTCCTCACAGGAAATACAATTACTATTTATTACTCAATGGGCAAGTAGAAAAGTAGATCTTTGAGTGGTTGGATGACTGTCAGTGCATCTGTGATTGGGTGCATCTCTTTTGGACTGGGTCTGTGAGTAGGAAAATGAGTAACTGAGTAGGGTTATAAGTGGATGCATATGTGTCTAGCTAGGTCTGTGAGTGGGTGTCTGAAGGTCTGATTGGTTCTGTTACTGAGTGTGCAACTGTCTGAGTGGCTCTGTGAGTAGGTGTATGAGTGTCACTAGATATCTGAGTGGGTGCTTGAGCGTCTCACTTGGTCTGTGACTCAGTGCATGGGTGTATAATTGGGTCTGTGAGTGGCTGTGTGAGAGTCTCAGTGAATCTATAAGTGAGTGTATGAGTGTCACTGAGTGTGTGAGGGCATGCAAGAGGCTCTGAATGGGTCTGTGAGTGGGTGCATTATGGTCTCACTGAGTCTATGAGCAGATGCAAAAAAAGGCATCAGTGGGTCTTTGAGTGGTTGTATAATTGTCAGTGGGCCCATGTCTGGGTGCACAAGTGCATTGGGTGCTTGATGTTTTGAGTGAGTCTAGGAGTGGGCAAATGACTATGTGACTGGGTCTGTGTGTGGGTATGTCACTAACTGAATGGGTGTCTGAGTGGGTGTGTGAGTATCTGAGTGGGTCAGTGAGTGGGTGCATGAGTGTCTCAGTGGGTCTGTGAGCGGATGCATGCATCTCTGAGTGGGTATGTGATGAGGTGTGTCAGTATCTAAGTGGGCCTATGAGTGGATGTGTCAGCATCTGAGTGAGCCTGTGAGTGGAGGCATGAGTGAGTAGGTCTGTGAGTGGCTAAAGTAGTGTCTCAGTGGGTATTTGAGTGGGTGTATGAGTGTCTGAGTGGGTCTATGAGTGGGTGTATGAGCAACTGAGTGGGTCTGTTAGTGAGTGTGTGAGTGTCTGAGTGGGTCTGTGAGTGGGTGAATGAGAGTGTGATGGGATCTGTGTGTGCATGAGAGTCTGAGTAGGTCTGTGAGTGGGTATGTGAGTGTGTGAGTGAGTGAGTGAGTGGGAGAGTCTCTGAGTGTGACTGTCAGAGGTGCATCAGTGTCTAAGTGGGCCTGTGAGTGTATGTGTCAGTGTCTCATTGGGTCTGTGAGTGGGTGGGTAAGGGACTGAGTGGCTCTCTGAGTAGGTGTCTGAGGGTCTGAGTGGGTCTGTAAGTGGGTAAATTAGTGTCTCAGTGGGACTGTGAGTGGGTGCATAATTGTGTGAGTGGGTCTGAGAGTGAGTGTGTCAGTATGTGACAGACCCTGTGTGTGAGGGTCTAACTGGGGCTGTAAGTAAATGTGTGACTGTCTGAGTGGGTTTGTAGGTGGGTTGACAGTGTGTGTGACAGTGTGTGTGTAAATATAGATATATATTTATTTATTTCATTGGCAGGGTTCACAACTCCATCACAAAGTCGCACAGGGGGGCAGCACTGAGCATTGCGAGTCCCAGATCCATGGACACCAAAATGTTTAAATTCCAAATTCATCCCTCACAAACTGATACATTATACCCTTGGGGTCAGAGTACCTTTACCCTGACCCCTTCTACCAGGAACTCTGCCGGTCGATAAAATAGCAGCCAGAACTTTCTGAATAGCTCTCACCTAGCCAATCACACTTCTCTGAGCAGCTTGTGGATTAACGGCAGTCCACGTCAGATGCATGACAGATCTATTTCCTGTTATATACATTTTTTCCCCTGTTAATTACCAAAAAAACGCTGAACAGATTCACAGCAAAACACAAAAAGGTCGCTTTCTGAACCAGGACATACGTTACTGCCAAATGTGATGTAATTCCATCCAGTAGTTTCAACGCTACAGCTTTTAAAAGTCCTTAAGGAAAAATGAATGAGGAAAAAGTGTTTCGGGACCCCCCCCTTATTTCTCACTGCTCCACCAGACAGATCACCCCAAAACTTTCTAGAGAGCAGCTGATATGACTGTCAAATGTTTGGGAAAGTTTTGTGAAGATTCATCAAGCGGCACCAAAGATATAGGCAAGTTAAAAAATGCTTTTTTATAGAAACTAGGTCCTAACTATGATTTAAAAGTGGCATTAAAAAAAAAATATATATATATATATATATATATATATATATATATATAATATTTTGTACATATATACAAAATACCCATGCATTTTCGATAGACTTCTTTAGACCAGGCTACAGCAAAAACTGCTGAACAAAATTACTCAAAATTTGTCAGGAAGCTCGATCTTGGTCTGCAGATGTGCTTTCCGTGATTTGGTGTACATTTGTCCAGTAGGTTCTGAGAAATTAATTCTAAAAAATAATTGTGTATGTGGATGGTTGGGTCCATTGGATTTTCAATATAAAAATAGACCTATCAGATTGTTCCAGGGAGTTTTATTTCAATTTTATTACAAATACCTCTTAAACCTAATGTACCTTATATTTCCAATGTAACATATATCAAGTTAAAAATAAAACTATATTTCTTCACAAAGCTTTCCACATAATAAGTCAATTTCTATTTTTAAGCATTGACCCAAAAGTCTACTACGATATCATAAACATTTTTATAAAATAATCAACATCTATCTCACTACAAGTTACTTTAAATAGATTTTTAAAATAAAGGGTACAGTTTTGTTTTACTTTTATTAATGGACAGAGCTCTCAAATTAATGTTGGAATTTACATATCTGTAAATAGCTTTTGATGATTAATAAAATATGTTCACAACATCACTTCTGCTCTTTTATTTTAGCTGAATAAAAACTCAGAATAAGAATCGTAGCCCCCTCTCACTCCATGGAACCAGTAATGGCAACCTATTCGCCTTTGCACTCAGTGATACTGTCAAAGTTATCAAATCGCGAGCTCTGTTTAATTCTTTATTTATGTTAGCCTACTTTTCAATGGTTCGTGTGTATTAACCCTATTTTGCGCTGTTAGTCAAAAACCCTGTTTCTTATTGTGTGCTGCAGGAGTCGTGACTCCTTTGTGTCCTCCTGCGTGGACTCTTGTGTAACTTCGTGATGGAGTCACAACTCCAGTCCAGGATGAACAAAAATATTTCCCATTTCTACATTTTCAGTATAGGATTTACAGAGCTGCTCTTCCTCCCACACGGAATGTCTACAGGTGCCATAGCAACCTCCTCCAGACCACTGTATTGTATCAGGAGTTCAAAGGTTCATTATATTTATTACTAGCAGCAGTCTAGCTTTGCTGTGTGCTGTAGCAGGTGTAGTTTATAACTATTAAGTGTAAGCCTATCCAAAATGAAATTACTGGAGTAAAAAAATAAGAACCAATCACAAATTGACACCAAAGGTTATATTTGATATTCACAAGCTACTTTTATTTATAATTCTTTTTACAACATCCAATCAAGAACATGTATTTTTCAAAATGTGCAACTCCCTCCATTTTAACCACCTTACATTTTCAAATGTCCTTCATTGAGCTGCACCGTTCTCCTGTGTGCTACTGCTGATTGCCTTCCAAATGTTCAGAATCTGGATTATAGGTCACAGCTATGTTTATTGGGTTAGTGAGAATGCTAGAAAAAGTGTCATTGACAGGGACCTTGGTTTGCCTAATGTGGTTACTACTTGGCTTAGCCAGGGAGGATTAAGGTGACAGAAATTGCTTCTATTGGCTCAAAGCATTAGGGATAGCCAGCCCCCTCACCTCAACATTGTGCACTGTGGTGGTAAAGACCTGGGCACATTGACTGGGGTAGGACTAGAAATACTAAAAAAGGATACCTTTGTTCAATTAATGTACCGTTTTCCTCACACTGTGCTCTCTAATATATGCCAGAGGCAGAAATGAAAGTGGTCAACTGAATTCTGTTCACAAATAGACAAAGCCAGGAAGCATGTTAATTAAACTGTTTCAGCATTTCTCAGAGACCATAACATGGGCTCAGTATACAATAATAACCTCCACTTTGATATGGGTGGGATATACAGAAAAGATGGTGTGCACTTCACACATGAGGGTAACAGAGTATTTCTGAGTAACGTAGAAGTGTGTATTCACTCATATATATACTAATCATATGCACCCAACAAACACAAGGGCTCTTCTTCAAGTCACCCTACTAAATACTTTGTAAATTTAAAAGCAATTCAGATTTTTTTTTAAATAAAACAATTGAGAGTTGCAATTCCATCATGGACTCGCAAACCAAAAACAAAATTCGATGTAGCAGTACATTTTGGAATTCCTCACAGGAAATACAATTACTATTTATTACTCAATGGGCAAGTAGAAAAGTAGATCTTTGAGTGGTTGGATGACTGTGAGTGCATCTGTGATTAGGTGCATCTCTTTTGGACTGGGTCTGTGAGTAGGAAAATGAGTAACTGAGTAGGGTTATAAGTGGATGCATATGTGTCTAGCTAGGTCTGTGAGTGGGTGTCTGAAGGTCTGATTGGTTCTGTTACTGAGTGTGCAACTGTCTGAGTGGCTCTGTGAGTAGGTGTATGAGTGTCACTAGATATCTGAGTGGGTGCTTGAGCGTCTCACTTGGTCTGTGACTCAGTGCATGGGTGTATAATTGGGTCTGTGAGTGGCTGTGTGAGAGTCTCAGTGAATCTATAAGTGAGTGTATGAGTGTCACCAAGTGTGTGAGGGCATGCAAGAGGCTCTGAATGGGTCTGTGAGTGGGTGCATTATGGTCTCACTGAGTCTATGAGCAGATGGAAAAAAAGCCCTCAGTGGGTCTTTGAGTGGTTGTATAATTGTCAGTGGGCCCATGACTGGGTGCACAAGTGCATTGGGTGCTTGATGTTTTGAGTGAGTCTGGGAGTGGGTAAATGACTATGTGACTGGGTCTGTGTGTGGGTATGTCAGTAACTGAATGGGTGTCTGAGTGGGTGTGTGAGTATCTGAGTGGGTCAGTGAGTGGGTGCATGAGTGTCTCAGTGGGTCTGTGAGCGGATGCATGCATCTCTGAGTGGGTATGTGATGAGGTGTGTCAGTATCTAAGTGGGCCTATGAGTGGATGTGTCAGCATCTGAGTGAGCTTGTGAGTGGAGGCATGAGTGAGTAGGTCTGTGAGTAGCTAAAGTAGTGTCTGAGTGGGTATTTGAGTGGGTGTATGAGTGTCTGAGTTAGTCTATGAGTGGGTGTATGAACAACTGAGTGGGTCTGTGAGTGAGTGTGTGAGTGTCTGAGTGGGTCTGTGAGTGGGTGAATGAGAGTGTGATGGGATCTGTGTGTGCATGAGAGTCTGAGTAGGTCTGTGAGTGGGTATGTGAGTGTGTGAGTGAGTGAGTGAGGGAGTGGGAGAGTCTCTGAGTGTGACTGTCAGAGGTGCATCAGTGTCTAAGTGGGCCTGTGAGTGTATGTGTCAGTGTCTCATTGGGTCTGTGAGTGGGTGGGTAAGGGACTGAGTGGCTCTCTGAGTAGGTGCCTGAGGGTCTGAGTGGGTCTGTAAGTGGGTAAATTAGTGTCTCAGTGGGACTGTGAGTGGGTGCATAAGTGTGTGAGTGGGTCTGAGAGTGAGTGTGTCAGTATGTGACAGACCCTGTGTGTGAGGGTCTAACTGGGGCTGTAAGTAAATGTGTGACTGTCTGAGTGGGTTTGTAGGTGGGTTGACAGTGTGTGTGACAGTGTGTGTGTAAATATATATATATATATTTCTTTCTTTCATTGGCAGGATTCACAACTCCATCACAAGGTCGCACAGGGGGGCCGCACTGAGCATTGCGAGTCCCAGATCCATGGACACCAAAATGTTTAAATTCCAAATTCATCCCTCACAAACTGATACATTATACCCTTGGAGTACCTTTACCCTGACCCCTTCTACCAGGAACTCTGCCGGTCGATAAAATAGCAGCCAGAACTTTCTGAAAAGCTCTCACCTAGCCAATCACACTTCTCTGAGCAGCTTGTGGATTAACGGCAGTCCACGTCAGATGCATGACAGATCTATTTCTTGTTATATACATTTTTTCCCCTGTTAATTACCAAAAAAACACTGAACAGATTCACAGCAAAACACAAAAAGGTCGCTTTCTGAACCAGGACATACGTTACTGCCAAATTTGATGTAATTCCATCCAGTAGTTTCAACGCTACAGCTTTTAAAAGTCCTTAAGGAAAAATGAATGAGGAAAAAGTGTTTTGGGACCCCCCACCTTATTTTTCACTGCTCCACCAGACAGATCACCCCAAAGCTTTCTAGACAGCAGCTGATATGACTGTCACATTTTTGGGAAAGTTTTGTGAAGATTCATCAAGCGGCACCAAAGATATAGGCAAGTTAAAAAATGCTTTTTTATAGAAACTAGGTCCTAACTATGATTTAAAAGTGGCATTAAATATATATATATATATATTATATTTTGTACATATATACAAAATACCCATGCATTTTCGATAGACTTCGTTAGACCAGGCTACAGCAAAAACTGCTGAACAAAATTACTCCAAATTTGTCAGGAAGCTCAATCTTGGTCTGCAGATGTGCTTTCCGTGATTTGGTTTAAATTTGTCCAGTAGGTTCTGAGAAATTAATTCTAAAAAATAATTGTGTATGTGGATGGTTGGGTCCACTGGAGTTTCAATGTAAAAATAGACCTATCTGATTGTTCCAGGGAGTTTTATTACCCTTGGGACATCTCACTGCTGCTGGAGTCAGACACCAGCAAAAGTGAGTGTTCTTATTGACTACCAGAAACATGAGAAAAATGTTGCTGGCAGCCATTACAAGGCTTGGGGACATAGGGCCTGATTTAGATTTTGGCTATCGAACTGCCAAGCTGTGAGGGGCCGCAAACCCAGGAAGACCGCCAAGTCAACTGTGTTCCACCTGCCGTATTTAAATGTTACAATTTTGCAAGAGGATTGAATGGCGATGGATTGCTGATGGAGGGAGACAGAAGAGCGACCCAATAGACTTCCTACAATGGCAGGGGCAATGGAAGAGAGGAATGTGACACACACACACACTCTATGTTAGCCATATGTGTACCCCCACACCATTGGCATTCCAACACAATACAAAGCGTACCTGCAAAAAACACATTTTGACATACACACATGCCACAACATACACACACACCATTGACACTTCACCCATACATGACAAAACCACAACAAACAGCAGGACTACACACTCAGCTACACTCACACACACACACCACTACACACATGATGACAACTGCCACACAAAAACACTCACCTGAATGTTGCACATAGTATCATGCAAGTGATACACATACAGGCACAATCACACCACCCACTCCAGCTCCCTCCACCTCAATCTGCCATTCCACACACAGACACACATGCACAACAGATAGCAAAAACCTACTCGTACAGGTTCCCTTGCTATGCACACACATGGACACCATTGTCCAATGTGTGAGTGTATCATCATTGTGGTGCCAGCATTCATTCTGTAGTGAATGAAGACACCACAATGACAGGTGTGTATGTCTACGATATGTGTGTTGTGCCAGTGTGTCCCCAGCCATCTGTGACACCATTGTGTACCCCACATATGCATGGCACATTAATTTAAAAAAAGTATTGTGACATGTATATGCCTCCGATGGTCCCCACCTCCCATGCAGTGGACACCCAATGTATCCTGGCAATGTGGCATCCCTACCTTTAAGTCTTTCGAGGGTGTGATGTTTTGTCTGTGGGTCAGTGACTGCAGTCTTGGCCAGTAGAAAATGGGGCTGGGGGAAGTGGCAAAAAAGTGAGTTTTTACACTCTGCCCCCAAACTGCCAACTCAGCCATGAAGGTCTGACTGTCAACGGTAAGGCACATCCAAGTCTGCATGGCAGAAAGGGTGCCTGGAGTCCTGCCAGCATCCTCTTTTGCCTCTCCCGCCATCGATAAATATGGTATTTTTTAGCAGAGACAGCGGTTCCAATGTGGGCTTTCATCTAGGGGACCGCAAACATCTAAATACAGAAGGCAGAACAACATGGCAGCAGATGAGTTTTCAGATGAAAAATCAACAGTGGGACTGTTACCACCAAGATCTAAATCAGGCTCTTAGTCCCCTGTCCTGGGGACAAAAACAAAAAAAATGGCAAAAAATACTGCAATCCCAGACTCCAGTGTGATTAAAAAACAAAAATGGCTGCATTTATTATATTTCTACCATGAGGAGCCCAACCCCAAATAAAAAGGGAAGGGAGGGTAATAAGGAAGCAGACAAGGAAAGATTTCTATAGACATACATCAGCACTAAGTCAGGTTCTCCCTTACTGTAACATTAAATGTGTGAATTTGTATACTTATAAAAGGAGCAATACCGAATAAACCTTACATCCAAAGATGTACCAGAAGTGCAATATAAGAATTAAAGAGAGAGAGATAAACATTCACGGTGGTTGAAAATAATTAGAGCGTGTACTAGAAATAGGAGCAACCTGATCAACTTTCTTTTGAAGAAAGGTGGTCAATGGTAACAATAAGGATTCTCAATTATGTATGTTTTTGCAGGAAGATGTATATAGAACACCTAATTTGTGCTGATGACAAATGGATTCCCACAATATCTTGGATGATGTTTTAGCTGAGCACTTCCAATTTATAACTATTTGTTGGAAAGCAATTGCCAAAAAATATATATATCAGTTTGGATTTAGGGAATAGGGGAATAAACTGATTAGCTAAGGAACCTAAGAACAAATTTAGGATATTAAAAGGTTGGAAAATCTTATGCCAAAAAGGCAATGTATTGCTGCACCAGAATAACATAAGCATGAGATCACTGTTGGGATAATCACAAGACGATGATTTATCTATGGAAAACTTAATGCTGCTAGACGAGTAGTGTAAAGTCTGTTATAAATAAACAATTATGATGCCAAGACTCCACAACCCCGCCTGGCCCGCCGGTGCGGTCGCACCGCCACTGCTGGCAGGGAGCACCTCCATCCTGGTGGCAGGTCCAGCCTACTGTCTGGATTACAAGGTTGCAAACCGTCAGGCTTTCCGTGGCAGTCACCCCGCCATGAAAACCCTGGCAGTCATGCACCTGCCGTCATGAAACTTTATTCCTGTCGCCTACACACACATACACACATCACCCAACATCCACACATCCCCCCTACATTCACTTCAGAATAATGGTGGCATCTTGAAGTATGTTTCTACTATTAAACAATGCTATACTACATATGGGGCAAAAAGCATTCTTTTCTTTCAATACATCCAAAAAAGATTCATACAAACTTATCAATTATTATCAACTAATATATATTAAATCCCCCTTATCACAACATGATCATTTATGATTACATAACTTACTACGTTATATATTTAATACGCATATACTCACACATACTATCTCGAGTCTTCTTCTTCTTTTTACATTTCTAAGTAGTCCCGTATTTCTTAAAGATATAATAGCTCTTTTGCTTCTTATTTACGCAGTCATGCCTCCTACCACCAATGGAAATAAAAAGAATCATTTTAACAACAAAACCTTAAACAAATACTATTAAAAAATGTTTTCAAACAAATTCAAAAAAGTATATGTTTCACAACCCATTAATAGAAATGCACAGATAATTCTTCATCCTTATTCATTCCTCTAGGTTACACTGTTTTGCATCTTATAATCAACTGTGACTCCAATTTTTTTAAATCTAGCGTCCCGTTACCTCCTCTCACATTCATTGTGACCCTGTCCAGGACCATAAATTGTCATTTATTTTCATTTTTATCATGGTATTCCTTAAAATGTCTCGCCACTGGGTATGATTTGTTCCAAAATTCATTTTTTTGCCATATGTATTGTACTGCCAATGTAAAATTTATTGCATGGACATTTTAAAGCATAAACACAATAATCCGATGAAAAAGATACATGCTTCCTTATTATAAAGTGTTTTTTTGTCCCCAGAAAATTTACCTCTTTCCAATTGGAAATATGTCTACAGGCTTTGCATTTACCACAAGTGAAAAAACCTTGAATAGGTTTCACCTTTTCACCTTTTCATTACTGGATATTAGACTGTGACCACCTGTTCCTCCCACCAACCCAGGTATAAACCTGCATAGCTGGTGATATATATATATATATATATATATATATATATATATATATATATATATATATATATATATATGAGCAAATAATTGGAAAAATTTATCACCATGGGGCACAGTTGCTCGTTCATCTTTCTCCCAGCAGCTTCAACTCATAGACCCCAGATCGATTGTAAAGAGAGAAAGAGAGAGCTACCCTCACCGGAAGGATGACAGGTGTCAGCGTCCCGACCCTGACCGAGGTCTCTGAATCACTACACTGTCAATCTTTGGTCTCTTATATACCTTAAACAAGCCAGAAAAGATATTTCTAGAAAACCCCTCCCACTCTGTAAGTTGTTAAAAAGTGCTAGCTACTTCAGGTCAGTTTTGAAAGCAACACGTTGGAACTGGCCAAGATCCTAAGGTGCTCTCACAAAACAAAAACATTCCCTGCCGTACCATAAACATCATCCTAGTGCACTCTTATCTCACTAAGCCCTTGTAGAGAAAGAACATGCAGACATGCAGAGTAAAAACATGAGCAAAAAGCACATTGCATAACATGGGCACAAAACAATTCTTGCAGCTTCTGCACTTCTAACATCTGCACCTCTAACGTGGCAGTGACTAAGGCTAAAATAAAGTTAAGAGGCAAAATTAAGCTGACGGTCACTAATGTGACGGTGTGCTGCTAGGGTAAGTGCCACATGGAGTCAGTGGTGAAAACACAAATCTCATTACAGCTGGATCCTTTCCTTCTTTATGAATAAGACAGATTGTGGTTTCCTGAAATGTAACCGAAGTAGTACCTTCAGATGTAAAAAAGTTGAAAAGTTTTAATAACTTAGGGATTGAAAGTTTGAAAAATGGAGGAGGAATTCTACCGTAAAGCCATCTGAGACAGGTGTCTTCCTTTTATGTAAAACTGTAAGAGCTGTCGACATTTCTGATAAGGATATATCAGCTTCTAATGAATTGAAATCAAGATGTGGAGAATTAATTTTGGTAGAGTTCCAAAGATAGTAGTCAATATTTACTGAATGCACCTAAGTATATGGAGTATATAATATCTTGTAAAAATATGTAAATTCTTCTAAAATATCTTTGTCCCTAGAAATGTGTGAGTTATGCAAATTAGTCATCAACAATTCATTCCTTGTTGTTTAATGTTGAGAAAGTTGGCCAACATTTTACCAGATTTATTACGTCCACCATAAAAATGAGCACTGCTTTCAGCAATATCATGGGAGGCTTCTTTCATTGACATTTTATTAAAGTGAAATTTTGCTTTCAAACGTTGTTTAAGGACCTACTTGGATTTAGAAGTATAATATTGCTGTTCCAATAATTTATTTGACTTTAACAAATACTTATGTTGTTTGCCCTACTCTTTATTTTTCTTTGAAACATAACCAATAACAAATCCTCTAGCTGCAGCTTTAAACATGTCCCACAAAAGTGAGGGTGAGGTTCCTGGAGAACCATTAAGTGAAATAAAATTCAGTAGCAAATGATTTTAAGGATGTAGAAAAGTGTGGCCCTTCTAATAGAGAATTATTGATATGCCAACAGTGTAAAGAAGATGTTAGAGGAACCAAATCAGAAACTGTAACTACCATAGCATGATCAGAAAGCAGAATAGGACTAATGATTGATTGTGTAATATTTTGGGATAGAGATTGTTAAATAAAGATATGATCTAATCTAGTCAGTGAGCCATGTGTATTAGAGTAAAAAGTATAGTCTTGTGAGGTCGGGTTACAGAATCTCCAGGAGTGAATTAAAGCAGTTTGTTAAATAACTGCAGATAACTGCTTATGCATTTTATTTGGGAGAAACCTAACCGAGGATTGTCTGTCCAAAAAAGGATCCACAAGTATCTTTATATTGGAGATATTTCTGTAAGTATTGGGCCAAAATTGATAATACTTTTGGGTGGGGGCATAAAGATTATAGATCATTATGGGAATTTTGTTAATTAATAACTTTACTATAATCCATCTATCATCAACATCAATCTCTGGCGAAATAATTTTAAGATCTACATTTTTTTTACATAAAATCAGAACTCCATTTTTTTATCAATTGCGGGGGATACCAACACTGAGCCCACCCAACCTCATTTAAGTGTTAAAGCTTCAGTTTCATTCAAGTGAGTTTCCTGCAACAAAGTTATATATCGATTAACCTTTGCTAAAATAGATACTATTCTTTGTCTCATGGTAGGATTATTGATACCTCTTATGTTCCATGAGATTATTCTGAATGTGACATTTTAACAAGAAATAAATTAAGCTTAGGAGGACAATTTGAAGCATTAATAACCACAAAGTGTAAAGCTCAAAATAACAGAAGTGAGAAATAATACATTTAGCAAAGTGCATATAAAGGAAAGATTAGAACATGAGTAAGTAAGGGAGAGGAAGAAAAGAGTAGGGAACAAAAAGAAGTACAAGGAAAGACAGTAGATGTCATAAACTGATGACTGTAAACACACACCTGGAATAAATATAAGAAGAAATTGTAGGGTGGTGACAACACTAATGAAAATGGCACATCCCACAAGGGCCACACACCAACAACGGTACCATACGCTGAAAGGGCGATGGGGAACTTCTCAAAGGAGAGAGTTACCTGCGGGGAAAGAAAAAATAGCATACAGAACATCTTTTCAATAAACTATGGTAATACACATTAAAGTTAAGAGAACACCCCAAGAGGAACAATAATGAAATAATCTAATGGTTAGAGGGCGCACTAGTGTCCATAGACGTAATCATGTGAGAGTTTATAAAGCTCCGAAGGTTAGCTGGAACATCAAATGTTGTAGTGTTAGTTTGAAATGTGACCCTGAAATGACATGGATGAAAAAGACCATAATGGGCTCCTATAGTGCATAAGGCAGGACGAAGGTTGAGGAATTCTTTTCACCTATTTGGTTTAACATTTGAAACATCTTGTGTAATAAATATCTTTTTACCCCACCACACAAGCTGTCTCTTAGATTTAGCTGAGTTCAAAACGTTCAGGAAATCATTAAACTCCAAAAATAATATAATCACTTCTCTAGGTTTATTAGACATAGCAAATGGAGAGAGACGTTGAGCTACTCTGTGTTCTCATTGAATACTTAAGCTAGAGGTAGGAGAAAGATCCAATAATTGTGGTAAGAAAAAGGCAAACAATGAAACTGAATTCTCTCCCTCTATGCCTTCTGGAAGACCGTATACACCTAAATTATTATGTCTATTCATGTTTTCTAAATCTTCCAAATATTTTTTCAATTGAAGCACCTCTTTTTCCAAAATCTTAATTTTATTAGATTTTTCTTGTAAGTCACTAATGCGCTGTTCTACCTCTGAAACTCTTTGTTCTGTAGTAGTCGATTTCTCATCCAGATTCTGAATTCTATTAGTCTCTTCCACAAAGGGGTGAAGATCTCTAATTTACTTTAATAAAATGTCCATTGAAATAGGAGTTGACAACTTTTCTTTTGATGGAGGATCCTGTTTGAGCCTCTTATTATTTAAAGTAATTGAGGAATTGGACGTAGATAAAGAGCGAAAAGCAGATGATTGCGCCATACCATTGGAAGGAGTTGTATTTTCCATAAGTGACTTGTCAGTTTTCAAGTCTGATTCAGGCTTCCGATGTGACCAACCTTTGGCGGGAAAATTAATCTTCCTTGACCTGCCCATACACCAGACAGTAATTTGTGGTATTCAAAGGTGAACAGTGCAGTTTTGAATAAATTACCGTCTCTCATAAATAAAAGTCAATACTCCTCACATCAAAGGAGATACATTTTTGACAAATCTTGAGGAAAAAAACTATACCAAAATGCTAGCCTTACTGAAGAGATTTTCCCAGTTACTTCTGTGCACTAGAGAGCAATAAAAACTGCCACAATGTTATTAAAAATTAGCTTCTAGCACTGTGGGTCAAAATTCTCACCAAATAGGTGAATATCCAACATAAGGAGAAGAAAATCTATTAAATATATAGTAGAAACATAATACTCGCGATGAATTCAAGATGGCGGCAGCAATTTCAAATGCAGCATTCCGATATACAATTTAACAAATGGAGCCTGAAAATTATGTTCTCAGGGGTCGCTGCAGTTCTGGTACCTTCATGAAGGCACAAATATGATGTCCCAAAAAAAAAGGCACTACATCGTCTTCCTTATTGACTGTATGTCATTGAGGCGCACAGCCCTCACAATCGGCAACCATCTTCGACGGAGCACAAGCCACACCCCCGCAAGCAGATATTTTTGTGCAAAAAAAATAGCACTAAATGCAGAATTATTCTTCTCACATAATTCTGTGTAATCTTGCAGAATCTTTTGGATATTTCTACATCATTACACTAAATGGAATTAAGTCCATATTTATACTTGTTTAGTGCTGCATTTGCGCCTCTTTTTGACACAAAAGTTGTGCAAACGTACAAAATACAATTGTAAATGCGGCGCTAAAAAAGTATAAATATGGGCCTAAGTGAGTTATGCTCACCCTTAAATGCCTTTTTTTGCCTAACCGGTAATATACATGAACAGGAGTAGTGCCAATAGAGCAAATGCTTTAAACAGTGTAGGACCTTGACTCAGAGGGCAATTACTGATTGTATATCAGCAATTCAAGCTTATGTTGCACATACAGCTTTGTTAGCCTACAAGGAGCTATTGGTGCATGCTTTATGGACATTCAGACCAGAAAAAAACAAGAACAAACTGTTTCAGCTTTACTGAGTCTGTGTTGGTGTGATGGTGTGCAAAATCCAAATCCAAATGCACTTAATTTGCTACTATCATATTTGTGCATTGCAAACAAAAGTATACTATTTTTAGGGATGTGTTTTTAATGCTCTGGCATGGAGATTCAGTCCAAGCCCCCAGACCTCGATTAAATCTGGAAAAAGCTGGAAAGAAAACAATCTGGAACACTGCGGCTGCATTTTGCTCCAATCACTCCCAGCAACAAAAACAGCCCTCCTTATGAAAGGCCAAGATAGTTCTAGAACATGTGGTAACCTTTGTTTCCAAGTAGTTAAAAGGCTGCTGATTCACTCCTGAATAATAAACATACTATTTCAATTTGGCTATTTAGGTAGGGAAAAGAACAAAAGCAGGAGATTAACACAGACCACAGTCTTTACAGGAGTGCAGGTCCTGCCACCCTGCCTAGGTCTGGTACCTCGCCCATAAAAAACCATTCAGAAGGAGCCCTACATTAGGCTGGGGAGAAGCAACTGACTGGCGCACACATGCACAAGTAACACTCATACAATAATTTTCTGTTGCAGGTTTGACTAGTCTGCGAAACTCCCAGGCACAGAAAATTGTCATTTTGATAAACCTAGGCTCCCTTTAATTTACCTTTGAAGTGGACACACTTATTTTATTTCCACAGAGCTAAAACATTCCCAATTTGCGTGCCTACGTATGCAAAGTAAAAATGACCCTTACCCAAGATTTGATTTGGTATAAATACAAGAAATAGCTATTTATAAACTAGTTAGCTCTACTACCTTTCTGGTCACTTTTCAAGAGTTTCCTGCTTTCTTTTAAGTTGATTTTATTTTTCAAAAGATCCAGAGCGGAAATGCTTCCAAGAAAAGATACAGAGAAAAATGATAATGAAATAAAGTAGTGACATGAGTACCAACACGATAGTAATCTGTACACATTTTATGTAACAAGAATAATAATACTGAAGAGAAGATTTTTAAATCATGGAGCATCTGTGACAGTGAATAATGTTCAACGACATTCAGACTGACATTGCAACTTTTTTGCAAAACAACCTTCTTTTCACACTACTCTGTTGACCTCTGAAACTAAAGGAATAATTGTTTACTTGGTTTATGCGTCCTGAACCCCTTCGCTGCTGGACCTTTTCCCCCCTCAGGTAGCAGGCCCTTTTTGGCTATTTGGGGCGGTTCGCTCTTAAGCCCTCATAACTTTTTGTCCACATATGCTACCCACGCCAAATTTGCGGCCTTTTTTCCCAACATCATAGGGATTCTAGAGGTTACCTGAGATTGTGGGTTCCCCAGAAAGAGGCCAAGAAATTAGCCAAAATACAGCGAATATTTCATTTTTTTCAGGAAAATTGGAAAACAGGGTTGCAGAAGAAGGCTTGTGTTTTTTTCCCTGAAAATGGTCTCAACAAAGGGTTTGTGGTGGTAAACTCAACAACTTCCCAGGTTTCAGGAATAGGCAGACATGAATCAGAAAACCACAGTTTTCAACACAATTTTGGTATTTTACTGGGACATACCCCATTTTTACTATTTTTTGTGCTCTCAGCCTCCTTCCAGTTAAACATTTCTGAATAGTAGAAAACATTCTGAATTCACCAACGGTTCCTTTGTGTAGATCCTGCAAGGTTCCCTACAAAAAATAACAGCTGAAATGAAAAAATATTGAAATTGAGGTACAAAACTGCAATTTTTCTCCACATATTACTCTGTAACTTTTTCTTGCAATGTCAGATTTTTTTAAAGCAATATACTGTTACGTCTGCTGGACTCATCTGGTTGTGGGGATATCCATGGGTGTCCTCCAGGGGTGGGCGAGGGTGGCAGGTGGTGTCCCTGGGGGCAGGAAAAGGGCATCTCTGGAATCCTTCCATGGTCAGAGACCATGGAAGTGAGCCCACAGGTCCCTTAATGCCTGCCCTGACCCAGGCGTCAAAAAACGGTGCACATCAGGCTGTGTGCCGTTTTTTATGGCCCGCCCCCTCCTCTGCGTCAAAATGAGGCAGGAGTATAAATAAGGCATACAGGCATTAAAGTCATTTTTTGGGTGGGAACGCCTACCTTGCATGTCAATAACTCAAGGCAGTTTCCCGCATCCAAAAAAATTACTCACACAGAGGAATTGTGACGTCCACGGGCTCGGGCATCAAAGTTTAAATATGATGCCCGGTTTGCGCCGATTGTCCGTCAACATTTTTGATGCACATTCGGCGCAAACAGAGTATAAATATGCCCCTTAGAATCATTTCTGATTTTTGCATACTCTAAATAACCATGCACTGTTAGATCTCATGACATTAATTCTGTATCGCTTTGCTTTTGAATTTCGTAACCATTAACTTTTCGTTGATCTAGAACTCAGTTAATTAGTAGGCCCAGTCAGCTTTAAATTAGAATTATTAAATTAATTGTATTTTTCTCTGATTTTGATGCTTTAGGAAGGTGCCTTAATGCAGTGACACATTGCCTCATGAAACTGAGAGTTAACATCATCTCTAATCCAGTGAAATGTGGGAACAATATTTGTGGTAAATTTTGGGGTGTCTTGATTTTTGGATACAGTGCTTTTCTTCCACAGTTTTAGCTAGCAGAGGATGGTCGCTGTTCCTGAGCGATGTGGAGTGTAGCTATGAATTGGATGGAATGAGTTTGATGATTTGTGAGGGTGCTTGGTGTGTTTCTGGTGTCAAGCTGAGATTCTTACTTTTGCACTGAGAGATGGTTTATTATGCTGCTGGTGAAGGGTTTGGTTATGCGATGTTGAGTCTGGGTTCAATTCGATGTATTATTATTATGTGTAATTTATATTGAAGCGGTTTTCGTTTTATTATTTGTTGGACTTGTTAAAATCCAAGATCTTGAAATATTGTAGATATACCTGTCTGCACAAGTGAATTTGATTGGCAAGATGCCATATGCACAGAGATTGAGTTTTCTGAATTAGTGAATTTTTCTCCACAGGAGATTGTGTGCCTACTCTGTGTTGGTGTCCTTATTCTTAAGTGGATGGGAGTAGGTTCAACAATCAGAGTGGATTGCGCAGGATGGTAGTCTGCCTGGTATTTATTGTGGTTTGAAGATTGCCAAAAGGATATTGTGTTTGTTTTATTGTGTGTGAGACTTGTCTTATTTCAACTTGATAATTTTCTTCCTATTTAGGTTGAACAGATAAGGTTTATTTTGTTTTGCTTAGAGTAAGTTCACTGAGAAAGCATTTGCAATTGTTTTCCTCAGTCACATCTTATCTGGTTGTTGTTTGTTAGTTTGTGTCCTGTAATTTTCTGATCATTTGAGCATTAATGATGGGTGCTTCTGTAGACAAAGCTTAAAAATAGTGACAAACATTGGGTTACATATGTTTACCTGGCTTTTTGAATTGCCGCTTCTGACAAGGACTTGCAATTTCTTTTAGATGGTACATTTAGCATTAGAAAGTTAGATTTTTTAGACAAACCAATGCCAAGCAGAAAGGAGAAATTTATGACACATTTATTTGTTGCACTCCTTTGGAAATTAAAGAACAGTTAGAACCTTTCTGCATGTTTCTGCTACACTATGGTGGTCATTACAACCCTGGCGGACGGTGTTAAAGCGGCGGTAAGACCGCCAACAGGCCGGCAGTAAATAAATTGGAATTATGACCGTGGCGGAAACCGCCAACAAAGACAGCCACTTTAACACTCCGACCGCCACGGCGGTACGGACAAACAGCGCAGCGGTCACTGCCAACAGACAGGCGGGAGACAATGTACCACCCACAGTATCACAACCTACCAATCCACCACCTCTTCTGGGGCGGAAACAGCCATTTCAAAGGGAAAATGCTCACCTTTACACACTCCACGAGGAAGGAGGGCACCATGGAGCCAGAACTCCATATTCTTCCTGCACTAGTCTTCCTGCTCCTATACGAAGATCATCAACGGCGGCGGCGAAGACAACGGTGAGTACTGCACCTACGACATAGGGGAGGGGGAGGTAAAAGACAGGGACACACACAACCAACATCCCAACCCCCACCCCGACCCTCACCCACTACAACACACACACCAATGCATATCCAAACATTACAGTAACAACCCCCAAACCCCCCGGAAGAATGCAAAGACAAAAGGAAATGAGTGGAACCATTTTAATATATTAAAATACAGTAACCAAATATATACAGATATATATATATACATTAACCAAAATATACATCACGATTAGTAGTGCAGGTAATGCACCATTCATTGTCCGTAGACCACTGGGCCCAAAACGCATGGGCGAGGCCCACACCAGATACCTGATCAAAACGGAGAGAACACTGCTGGGGCATCAGATAGAAATACAACAGGCACCTCAGGGGGAAGGGAAGGCGGGGCACCTCAGCCGGATTAGTGCACCACGCCAGATCCACGAGGGGGCTCCATGCCCATTGATGTATCCTGGGGAGTGCAAAGCCACAGTCTCTCAAGTCTCTACAGTGGGTGGTTTGCCCACTGTACATCCTGGGGAGTGCAAAGCCACAGTGGGTGGGTTGCCCACCTTACCATCCTGGGGAGTGCAAAGCCACAGTCTCTCAAGTCTCTACAGTGGGTGGTTTGCCCACTGTACCATCCTGGGGAGTGCAAAGCCACAGTATCTCAAGTGGATAACAGTCTCCACAGGTTCTGGAGGGGGACTGGTGCCCAGAGTGCTTCATCCTGTGAAGTACAGATGGAGTGGATTCATGTCTCCACTGGTTCTGGAGGGGGACTGGTGCCCAGAGTGCTTCATCCTGTGAAGGACAGACGGAGTGGATGCATGTCTCCACTGGTTCTGGAGGGGGACTGGTGCCCAGAGTGCATCACTCACCCCGTGACAGTCCCAGTTGCGTCACTGCCCCTGCCGCCCATGGGCTAGCAGTGCTTGCGTTGGCGGTCTTTGCCCTGTTCAGCGGTGCTTGCCCTGTTCAGCGGTGCTTGCCATGGCGGTCTTTGCCCCGTTCAGCGGTGCTTGAGTTTGCAGTTTCTGACCTGTTCAGCGGTGCTTGCCCTGTTCAGCGGAGCTTGCCATGGCGGTCTTTGCCCTGTTCAGCAGTGCTTGAGTTTGCAGTTTCTGACCTGTTCAGCGGTGCTTGCCCTGTTCAGCGGAGCTTGTCATGGTGGTCTTTGCCCTGTTCAGCAGTGCTTGAGTTTGCAGTTTCTGACCTGTTCAGCGGTGCTTGCCCTGTTCAGCGGTGCTTGCCCTGTTCAGCGGAGCTTGCCATGGCGGTCTTTGCCCTGTTCAGCGGTGCTTGAGTTTGCAGTTTCTGACCTGTTCAGCGGTGCTTGCCCTGTTCAGCGGAGCTTGCCATGGCGGTCCTTCTTTGCCCAGCTGGGCTGGGGCTGGCGGTCCTTCATTGGGCAGCTGGGCTGTGGCTGACGGGGCCCTCCTGGGCAGCTGAGCTGTGGCTGGCGGTGGCCTCCTGGGCACTGACTCTGGCAGTGGCCTCCTGGCCAGTGACGATCGGGCCGCCCTCCTGGTCACTGACTCTGGCGGTGGCTTCCTGGCTAGTGACCATTGGGCTGGCGGTGGCCTCCTGGGCAGTGGGGATGATGGCGGTCTTCTCCGCCGTGCTGTTCCTCCCAGACTTTGGAGATTTCTTCTGCCTCTTCTCCACCTTGGGAGGAGTCACAGCTGAGTCGACACTCCCCCGGGGACCCTTGTGAGGGGCTTTGCTGGCTGGAGACTTCACCCTCTCCCGCCGGGCACTGTTCAACTTCTGGTGCTTCACAGGGGGGGGACTGGCTGTGCTGTGGCTCCGTGTCACACTGGCTGTCATGGTGGCCGGTGCACTCCACATACCTGTAACAACAGGCACCACTGGTCCCGGAGATTTTTTGCCTGAGGTGCTAGTACGGGACCTATGATTTGGAGGGGGGTGGGAAAGAGGTCAAGCTTGGTCAGGAAAAGTTTCTTAGGAACACTGGGATGGGTAGCTGGAGGGGTTTTGGGAGTGGAGGAAGAGGTAGTGGTTGTAGGAGGTGTAGGTTTGGTGACTTTGTGTAAAGGTGCATGCTCTGGAGGCTGTCGTGAGGTGGATGGCTGTTGGGTAGGTGTGTGCCTGCGTTTGTGTATCTTTGGAGGGGCCGTCACAGACACACTGGGAGAGGACACAGGGGACGTGTAAATGGTAGTGGGGGTGGTGAGTGCACGTGAGCGTGGTGTGGTGGTGGGTGTGCTGGTGCGGGACGTAGTGGCTGTAGTGGTAGTGCATGCAGGTGAGAGTGTAGGCGAGACTGGGAGGGAGGAGGGAGACGAGGAGGAGGGGGACACAGTGGAGGCAGTGGATGTTGGTGTGTCTGTATGTGTGTGATGCTTGTGTGAGTGCCTGTGGGATGTGTGGTGCTTATGTTTGCCTGAGCTTCCCTTGTGTGTTGACGTGTGTGCATGCTGGTCTGATGGTGTGCTTGGGATAGGCTGGGGTACAGGGGATTGGGTCTGGGTGGAGGAAGTTGGAGGAAGTTGGAGGGGGGAGGCTAGAGACAGGGACAATGGCTGCCATTAGTGCTGAGGCCAGAGTTTGCAGGGTTCGATGAAGGGCAGCCTGACCAGAATGCATTTGTGTGTTGCAATTCCCTTCCTACACCCTGGATGGCATTCAAAATGGTAGACTGCCCAACAGTGAGTGACCTGAGGAGGTCAATGACCTCCTCACTGAGGGCAGCAGAGGTGACAGGGGCAGGAGCTGAGGTGCCTGGGGCAAAGGTGATGCCCACCCTCCTGGGTGACCGGGCACGGGGCGAAGGCTGAGGGGCTGCTGGAAGGGCTGTGCTGGTAGGGGGGGTGGCGGCTGTACCTGTAGAAGTGGGGGGCACAGATTTTGCCGCCATCACAAGGGAGCTCCCATCGGAGGACGAGTCCGTGTCGCTGGTTGCAGATCCTGTGACCGCCGTGAAGCTCCCCTCGCCCTCCGTCCCACTGGTGTATTCCGAGTCCGTGGTGTGGGCCTCCATGGCCATGTGGGATGCAGCTCCCTCATGCTCCAGTGCCACTGTACCTCCGCCTGATGATGCTGATGCACACAAGAACAGGGAGACCACAAAAAAGGGGGGACGACAGAAGAAAGACAGGTTGAGTACATGGCTTACCGTTGGCGGACAATACAGACACAGAAGCCCCCTTCACTACGCCGCGCTGTTGGGCTCTACGGATGCAATTCCTGGGATATATCCTACATGGCTATGGTTGACATCTGCACACATAGATGACACAGGGGCATGTATACCAGTACTTGGCACTCTGTAGAGGTGGGGTGGGGTGCCCCATGGCCTGCATTATGGAGGGGCCTAGGCTACGGAACTCGCCCTGGCCTAGGGAAACCCACAGCCCTCCTCCCCCACCCAGACACCTTCACTGCGCGCAAAGTCTGCTGAATGATGTTGTACTCACCCCCTTGTGTCTGCTGTGATGCCCTCAAGCGCCCATCCAACTCAGGGTAGGCCACCGCCAGGATCCGGAACATCAGGGGGGTCATGATTCGATGGGCACCCCTCCCACCGTCTTCTTGCTCCAGCAGTGAATGTCCTCCCATCTTTTCTGGCAGTGGGTGCTCCGTCTGTGGTGGACCCCCAGGGTCCGGATGTCCTTGGCGATGGCACGCCAAATATCCTTCTTCTGGTGGGCGCTGACCTACATGAAATGTACAGGGGAAGAAGAGAAGTCATTACCAACTCCACCGTCGAAGTGAGTGGCCCACATCCCTAGCCTTGCCATGTGGCACATGCATTCACAGTCCTTCATGCACGCAGAACTGTGCCCCCTTCCTTCTTACAACCAGCCCTCTCCACACAGGCATAGCTCATACAACGTGCTCCCTATGTACTTACCTGTTGGTCTGGAGGACCGTAGAGTAGCATGTACTGGGGGAGGACCCCATCCACGAGCTTCTCCAACTACTCTGCAGTGAAGGCAGGGGCCCTTTCCCCAGGCGCACGAGCCATTGTCTCTTCCAGACCGAGGTCACAGCAGCACTTGCAGTGTAGGTCCTCTACTGTTGAAAATCAGGTATCCAGTGATTGAACAGAAAGAAAATGGCAGTCACATCAGCGGCGGTCACGTCCGCGGTGGTGCTTACCATCACCGCCGGCGTACATCGTCATTGTCTCCTGGGATCCATAGGGTCCAATGTTAACCAAAGCAGCATTGCGCCGCGGTCTACGACCGCTTATCGCGACGGTGTACAACGCCAGCGCAGTTACCTCACATCCCATTGTCCCACTTTAGAGGTCAGGCAGCCGCCATTTCAGGATCGCACATGGCCTGATTCACAACTGCGTCACACAGACCTTGAGCCTTGTTGCACAACACAAATACCGTCCAGAATCTGTGTATGATTGGTGTTCTATGTAGACTGTGGGTACATACCCGCTGGGACATGTGAGGAAATGGCAGAATCCTCCGGTGTACCGACCGCTGGTGGACCTGTTGGCAATGGAGGAGCGACATTTGATCATCACCTACAGGTTTGACCGTGCCACAATCCAGGAACTGTGTACCCAGTTGGAGCCAGACCTTATGTCAGCAATCCGCCATCCCACAGGGATCCCCCTCAAGTGCAGATGCCATCAGTGCTCCATTTCCTTGCAAGTGGGTCATTTCAAACAACAGTGGCCATGGCATCAGGGATGTCCCAGCCTATGTTTTCCAACGTGTTGTCCAGAGTGTTGTCTGCCCTTCTGAAACACATGCAGAGCTATATCGTTTTCCCTCAGGTGGAGGATTTGCCTACAGTTAAAGGTGATTTCTTTGCCCTTGGACATATCCCCAACATCATAGGTGCCATTGATGGGACCCATGTAGCTCTGGTCCCCCCCCCACAGGAGTGAACAGGTGTACAGGAACCGGAAGAGTTGTCATTCCATGAATGTACAGATGGTATGTTTAGCAGACCAGCACATCTCCCAGGTAAAAGCTATGTTCCCTGGCTCTGTGCATGATGCCTACATCCTGCGGAATAGCAGCATCCCTTATGTGATGGGTCAACTCCAAAGGCACCGTGTGTGGCTATTAGGAGACTCTGGTTACCCCAACCTGTCATGGCTACTGACCCCAGTGAGGAATCCCAGGACCAGGGCAGAGGAACGCTACAATGAGGCCCATGGGCGGACTAGGAGGGTGATCGAACGCACCATCGGCCTCCTGAAGGCCAGGTTCAGGTGCCTCCATATGACAGGTTCTACTCATCAAAGAAGGTGTGCCAGATCATCGTGGCCTGCTGTATGCTTCACAATCTGGCTTTGCGACGACAGGTGCCTTTTCTGCAAGAGGATGGTCCAGATGACGGTGTTGTGGCAGCTGTGGAGCCTGTGGACAGTGATGAGGAGGAAGCAGAGGAAGAAGACATTGACAACAGGGACTCAGTTATCCAGCAATATTTCCAGTGACACACAGGTGAGAACACATTCCTGCCTACTGCAAGTAGTTTCACACTTCTACCTCTATCCTGTCTGTCGATTTCAACCAGTATATGGTAACTGAGTTGTACATTTCCATTACGGTTTCACAGGTGTGGTTACCAACGTGTGTCATCTGCTTACATTCCTCATGGTCTTGAGTTGTGTGACATAGGTATGTTGACATTACATTTGAGAACGCATTTTGTCACTGTCATTGCTAATACACATTTTCAAAATCACAGACTGACTCCACATTGTTTTGTGCTTCAAGGGTGTTTATTGCAGGGCTAAATATTGGAGGGGGTTGTAAAATGGTGAGGGGTGATGGTGGAGGAATGTCCATGGCAGAGTCCAGTCTATTAGTCTTACAGGTGCATTGCCCATATGGGCATAGGAAGTGGAGCGGGGGCAGTTCCAATATGGACAGGGTTACAAAGTGGGACAATAGGATGACAATCAGGGTGGTCTCATTTCTTGGCAGGGGTCTTGGCATCGTGAATCTGTCTTGTTCCTGGATCTCAGGGACCGTTTGCGGGGTGGTTCTCCATCTGCAGGGGGTGGGGTGCTGGTGTGGTGGTCCTGTGGCGGTGCCTCCTGTCCACTAGCGCCAGTGGAGGAGGTGGGCAGTTCTTCGTCCATGCTAGTGTCAGGGGCCCCTTGCAGTGCCAGAGTGTCCTTCCTGGTGTTAAGTATCTCCTTCAGCACCACTACGATGGTGCCCAGGGCGGTGCTGATGGTTCTGAGTTCCTCCCTGAAGCCCAAATACTGTTCCTCCTGCAAACCGCTGGGTCTCCTGAAACTTGGCCAGGACTGTTGTCATCGTCTCCTGGGAGTGGTGGTATGCTCCCATGATGGAGGAGAAGGCCTTGTGGAGAGTGGGTTCCCTAGGCCTGTCCGCCCCCTGTCGCACAGCAGCCCTCCCAGTTCCCCTGTGTTCCTGGGCCTCCATCCCCTGGACCGTGTGCCCACTACCACTGCCCCCAGGTCCCTGTTGTTGTTGGGATGGTGGGTTATCCTGGGTTCCCTGTAGTGGTGGACACACAGCTGATTGACGTGTCCTGGGTACGGAGGTATGGGCCCGCTGGGTTGGTGCTGTGCTGGTGTTACCAGAGGGTGGAAGGTCTGTGGTGGCCTGTGACTGGGTGTGGGGAACCAACTGTCCCGAGGCCCACGATGGTCGGGGCTGGTCATCTGGATCCAGTTGGACAGAGCTGCTGTCATCACTGTAGGCCTCTTCTGTGGGTGGGGTGGAGATGTCTGGACCCTCCTGTCTGGTGGCGTTGGATAGTGCTCCTGCAGGGGTGTAAAAGCATGATTATTGTATCTGTGTGTGTCATGGTGTGCAATGGGTGGGTGACCGTGTACCCCAGTGCTTGCACTCCTGTGTGGGGGCTTGTGTGATGATGGTTGAGGGGGGTGTTATGGGTATGTGCAGTGGGCATGCTTTAGTGATGGGTGTCCATGCTTTGTTGTGTCATGCAGGGCTTTGTGTTGGGATGGGTGGTTTGTGTTAGTAGTACATATGTGAGGAGTTGGAGTGATAGGGGAGGCAGTGACGTTGGGGGTCTGTGATAGCATGCAGGTAGGGTGGGGGATATGATAGTTAAGATTTGACTTACCAGAGTCCATTCCTCCACCGACTCCTGTGAGGCCCTCAGGATGCAGAATAGTCAAGACCTGCTCCAACCATGTTGTTAGTTGTGGGGGAGGAGGTGGGGGTCCTCCGCCAGTCCGCTGTACCGCAATGTTGTGTCTGGAGACCACGGAACGCACCTTCCCCCGTAGGTCGTTCCACCTCTTCCTGATGTCATCCCAATTTCTTGGGTGCTGTCCCACTGCGTTGACCCTGTCGACTATTCTTCGCCATAGCTCCATATTCCTAGCTATGGAGGTGTGCTGCACCTGGGATCCAAATAGCTGTGGCTCTACCCGGACGATTTCCTCCACCATGACCCTGAGCTCCTCCTCCGAGAACCTGGGGTGTCTATGCCGTGCCATGGGGTGGTGTAGGTGATGTGTGGGGTGGTGTATGTGGTGATAAGTGTGGTGATATGTAGTGGTTTGTGGTGTTTTGTGCGTGGAAGTAGTGTGGGTGATGGTGTTGAGTGCCTGTGGCTGCTAGTTTGTGGATGGTGGTGTCTCTCTCTGGCCTGCTTTCAGATTTTTTGGTCATAGGGGTTTGTGGGTGATGTTGGTGTGTGTTTTATATAGTAATGAGTGTGTGGGAGTGGTGTGTGTATGTGTATCAGGCAGTCTTCTGCACAGCGGTAAGCGGCTTTTACCGGCAATGTTGTAATGACCCCCTATGTTTCTTAAAGCCGACTTCTGGTCAGCTACTTGTAGTATCTTTTTTTCAGAAACTAGCCAACAACGTTTATGGATGTGTTTAAATTTGCACTAGTTATTCAATTTTTATTCTTCATGTTTCCAACATGAGTGCTCTTTCATATAAAAGAGCTATGTACCAAGGATTTGAGTGATTTATGGGCAAGGTGATGGTGTGACCATGTGTTATAAGGAATAAAGAAACACTTCTGTACATGGTAAGGATATTGCAAGATACTTGAAGTTCCATAACCTTATAAAGGAACTCCTCAGTGACTTGCAGTATCCTTTTAATGTCTGACATGGGGTACTTTATCCCATATATAATGTTGATGAAAGTAGAAATTTGATTAAAGAAGCTACAAGATCTGCAAACAAGCCACATGATAAAATTGAGGATTTGACTGATATGTATGAGGTTGACATCAGTAAAATGAAAAACATGAGGAAAAATTATAAATTGGATTTGGCAAACGTTGACATAAAAGAATTGGGTTTAATAACATTAAGAGCTCACACTAAGGAAATAATAAAAAAGACAAGTGAATGGACTGCTCAATGGAAACATAGAGAAAGGTGGACGACAAGTATGCAAATGCTTCAAGGACAAGAAAGAAGGTGAAGGTGTCTAACGGTGATTCAGAAATGGCAACATTTTCAGAATTCCTATTAGGATAAGTAGATGGAGGGAATTTTGTGCCTATGCCTTAGATGAGAGCTGATATCTATGCTTTCCCAACAAATTGTCCTAAATTGAGAAAGGAACCTGAAAGGTGATACAAGGTGGTTAAAAGGTTGACAACTATCTTGACAATGCTTTTGACCTATTTGAATTTATTTGAAATTGTAGTTCCTATTGATTTATGCTCTGGGTGCAAGGTTGCACTTGTTTGGCCAAATGAGGAACTGGCAAGATTTGCACTGATAAATGCTCCTTCTAATGTGGTTGCTGACAAATACAAGTAGGTAGCTTAGCATTTGAAAGCAAAGGTCCCTGAGAAAGATACCAATTGGTCAAAGATTTTGAGAACTTCACAAAAGCGGAAAGAGTCAATTCATGCTTATTATGGAAGACTTATGCAGGTTTTCAAGAATCATATAGAATAGTTTCTACGTTTGTCATGGGTCTGTGTCTGGAGTTTATGTTATGTTGCTTTGTGTAGGGCACTAATCTCTAAAAGGAAATCCAGGCACTTGGGCATGTGTTGTAGATGTATGCCCCCCATGTGCTTACACAAAGAGCCAGGGGCCAGATGTAGGAAACAAAAAAATTGCGAGTCGCATTTTGCGAGTCAATGCGACTCGCAAAATGCGACTCGCAAATTGGTATGCCAGGAAAGAAACCGGTCCGATTTAGCGACTCGCATCCGGACTCGCAACGCTGTGTGCGAGTCCGCAGATTGCGAGGTCGCTGTTTGCGAGTGTGCAAAAAACGAACTCGCAATTAGCGAGTTGGTGTCGCAAATTGCGAGTTCCCTCAAAATTGCTTGCAGGTGCAGCAGAACACTCCAGAAAGCACACCAAAACACTCTGGAAACACTTCCTGGCACATGATGATGACATCACAGCCAGGAAGTTAACAAATACACCTGGGAGGAGGCTGGACCACACCCTTTTACAACTGCCAGTCTGCACACTGAGCTAGCTGCAGCAGCCATGGAGGGAACCCCCCGAAAAAGGAAAATTTAATTCTCAGAGAGGGAGCTTGAGGTGCTGACCGAAGAATGTTGTCAGCACCATGATGAGCTCTTTGGGAGAGCTGCCCTCACTGTTCCAGAGGCCACCAAAAGAAAAATCTGGCAGGAAATGCAGGAGAAAATCAATGCCCTGGGGGTGAGCCACAGGACAATTGAGGACATAAGGAAGAGGTGGTATGACCTCCGCTCCCGGACCAAGGAGAGGGTGGCAGAAAGGCTCCGGGAGATGAGAGGCACTGGAGGGGGACCATCATCTGTGCCACCACCCACACCCCTTGAAGACAGGATTGAGCAAACCTTTGAGCCGGAGGCAGTGTGTGGATTTGGGGACCTGGACACTTCAGAGCCCAGCACATCAACCAGTGAGTACCATGTGATAAGCCTGTACCCCTATCAATGTCATACCCCACCCACCATGTACACATGTGCATGCACAACCAAATTAGCTCCATTTCAGGGTAGAAAAAGCCAGAATGATGCATTATGGGAAATGTAGTCCAATAGGCAGTGCATAGGCAAATGTTTATTAGGAATTGTGCAACAGATACTAGACACTGACAGTGTGTTCCCCATGTCCCACAGGTCTCCAGCAAGACACCCCCTACACCCCAAGCACCCAGGCCCAGGAGGACACCCCAGGACCCTCCAGCACCCCCACATGCACAGTCAGCAGCATTCCTGCAGTTGTAACGCTTGCTGCAACAGCAACGCCAGGAGCTGCCCCAGCAACAGCCAGGGAGGATACAGGTGCGAGGACAGGGCAGCCACCACTGCGCAGGCATCGCAGGGCAAGAGCGTCTGATATCCGGATTCATCCTCCAACCAGCAGTGAGGCACATCTGCTGCGGGGTCAGCGCCTGCAAAACACAACATTGGGCAGGATCAGTGGGGTGCTGCACCGCATTGAAAGACAAAACCAGGCAAGCATGCGGCACCTCAACAGGCGGATGGACCTGATGTGCCAGAACACTGGGGACATTGCCTCTGCCATCAGGGAACTGGCGGCCGGACTGCTGGGTCAGGCAGAGGCTGGGCGGCGCAGGGATAGGCAGATTATGTTAAGACTGGACAGGATGGCCACATCAATCGGCAGGCTAGCCATCAACACAACAGGCCTGTCGAGGAGGACAGTTGGCCTGCAAATTGAGATGGGCCATTTTGCTGGGGATGTTGCCAGGGGCCTGGGACGTCTCACACATATCATTGAACTAATGGAGACACGTGAGATGTCGAGGGCCACCGGGGAAACACCCCAAGATAGTGAAGAGGGCTCCACAGTGAGCAGTGTATCTGCCACTGACAGTAGGGTGCTAAGGAGTGGGAGGCAGAGCACCATAGATGCGGCTGGGACCAGCCAGGCTGGCAGGAGGGGCAGGAGAAGTTAGCCAACAGCCCGGACAAACAAATGTGGCACATGGCTTTATTGTGCCATATGAGTGGTTGGCTTTTCCCTGCCCATGGACAATTGAATCATGTATATAGTTCATCCATTACATTATTAAAACAGTTATTTCTCTTCCACTTAACAAAAGGAGTGTCTGGTTAATGGGTGAGTATGGTGGGAGTTTACACGTACCGTCCAAAATATTGCGTTGCAATGTGTTCCCATCTCAGTCTGCCTTGATTAGCTAGACTCCTATCCCCATGATGGCGGTGTGGTTGTTCTTGCTCTTCCTCATCAGGATCTGGGTCTGCAGGGGTGAGAGGTAGCCCACGTCTGGTGGCTATGTTGTGGAGGATGGCGCATGCGGCCACAATTTTGAAGGCGGTAATGGGGGTGTATTGGAGGGCGCCTCCGCTGCGGTGGAGGCATCGGAATCTTGCCTTCAGGAGTCCGAAGGTGCGCTCGATCAGGTTCCTGGTCCTCTTATGCGCACTGTTGTATTGCCTCTCTGATTCATTGCTGGGTGTTAAAAATGGAGTCATGATCCATGGCCTTAGAGCATATGCACTGTCACCTGTTGGCCACAAAAGTACACTGTTAGTAAGTCCAGATAGTCGTGCACAGTGACCTGTGTGTGTGTCTGCAAGGTGTATGCAGCTCTACCTAGGAGGTATCCGTCTCCAAACTCCCCACGTTCCAGGCGTTGATGGATCCCACTATGTCTAAAAATGTATGAGTCATGGGTACTGCCTGGAAACTTAGCTACGATGTCCGTGATGACGTAATGGGCATCACAAACAACCTGTATGTTGAGTGAGTGGGTACACTTTCTGTTGCGAAAAATATGTTCCAGATTAGCAGGGGGCATATTTGAATGTGTGTCCCATCTACACATCCAATGACCTGGGGGAAGTGGGCAATGCGGTAAAAGTCCAGCTTCGTGCTGTTAATTTCTGCCTCATTCCTTGGTAAGTATATGAACTGAGACCTGTGCGCTACTAAGGCATCTAGGAATGCCCTGAGGAACCTTGACACTGCACTTTGGGATACCCCACCTGCCACGGCAATGACCCCCTGATAGCTCCCTGATGCCAAGAGGTGCAGTGCGCATAGTACTTGCACATGCGTAGGGATGGCGCAGCCACGCAGGGTCTTGTGTTCTAGCTGTGGTTTTAGTAAATTTATTAATTCTAGAATGGCAGCACTGCTAAGGCGGTATTTATCATAGATCTCCTCTTCAGTTTGCTGGAAAAGGGTCTGCCTTGTTCTATATATCTTCTCCTGTCTGTGGCCCCTCCTCCTCCTCTGCTGGGCTGCGTAGACTCTCCTCCTCACTGCTATCAGGTATATGTCCGCCATCTTGAGTGACCCAGATGCCTTCTGGGTCTCCTTTTATACTTTGGTAATGGTTACCACCTGCTCTGAGTTAGTGGTAAATGCGACTTGCAAACTGGGTTTTTTGCGACTAGTCGCAATTTGCGAGTTGCAATTGCATAAGCTTTGCGAGTCGCAAATTGCGACACGCACATTGCGGGTCGCAAAAGGGGGTCGCAACGGGTGCGACTCGCAAACGGGGCACATCGCTTTTTGCGAGTCGGAAATGGGCTTTTTGCATCCCATTTCCGATTTTGCACTGTCGCAAATTGCGATTCTGCCCGTTTGCGAGTCGCAAACCTTTGCTACATCTGGCCCCAGATCTTTAGTTTTTTGCCCAACACAAGAAGTGATGTGTCGAAGGAGGTCATTCCATGTGTTGGGTGTGATATAGGAGAATGAGTGACCTCCAGTTTTGCTTTTGAGGTTGCGGGACAATGTGCAAGTGAGTGTAAGGCAGAGCGTAGGTATCTGTTGGGTTGATGAAAGTGAATGCTGCTGTTCATGTATTCTGATCCTGTGTCTGGGGGTGTAGGGCTTTGTATGAGAAGTTTGAAATGGCTGCACTTGTAAATTGTAAGACAGTGAAATTTCCTCTGGTCAGGTGTGATGTGGTTGAAGAGGGGAAGGTACAGTTCAGATACAAGAAGTGAATTGGAGCCGGTCAGGGCTTACCTTTGAACTTAGAAACATTTTTGAGGGAAATGTTCTGAGAAGGTAAAGTTCAGTCTGGAAAAGCTGCAGGTTGTGCCTGAGGAGGAGGTGTCACCATCAGAGAGCTGCTGGACAAAGTCAAGATGAAGATTTCTTCATTCGGACGTAGCTTCTTTCTTTAAATAAAAAATCTTCAGCGGAGTGAGGCAGGAGGCTATAGGCGAAGAAAGTTACAGGGGCTTGAACATCTCTTTGGCGTAAGACCGCTTGACAGGATTTGCTGCTGCTGTAGAGAAGAATATAACAGGAGAAGCCACTAAGTCAATCCAACCAGCAGTACACCTCAGGCAGGTAGGGGAGAGGTTTGGCCCCAGTCTCTTCCTGGTTCTCAGAGTAATTTTGGGTTATGGCTATCTGGGCATATTTAGAAGTGCAACCAATGGCCCAGGACTGGTGGGACATCACTTGGGCTCAGGACTCACTCAGACTAGGTACAGATTCAAGATGATGGGAGCCTTTTGTGTCCCTGTGGCTCTAAGAAAGAGGCCAGCAAACTAGCCGTTGGAGTCACTCTGGTAGTCCTGGGATCAGGTGAAGATGCAGGACTCAACAGCAGGACTGGCCTCTGAGATTTCAAGGCGGGATCCAGACAGAAAAGCAGTGTTGCGCAGTGCACAGCAGGTTGTGGCAGCAGTTAGTCCTCCGAAGGCCTTTCCGCAGGTCCTAGAATGAACTGAGGTGTGAGTCTGAGGGTCCTATTTTTATACCTAGTTCCCTGTTCTCTGGAAGGTGGAAGAATCTTCTAGAGAGTTTCTTTGTAGTGCATGCCACTTCCTTACTTTGCTGTCATGGCTCCATGCTGGCTGCAGTGGCAATATGGAGGTGATAAGGCCTTTGTGTAAAGGCAAAGCATAAACCCTTCAATTGCAAGTGGGGTTGTGCTCAGCTCTGACCCCCCCCCACCATCCTAACAGCAGATGGCCCATTCAAGCACACCTAAGCCCTCTATTACATGACTACCAGGAAGAAACTCTAACTGTCAGATAGACCCAGTCATGTAACCCAAGACAGGATGCAGGAACAAAAGGGCTTACAGGAAAATTCCAACTTTCTAAAAGAAGCAGTTTCAAAATTGGAATTGAAAATTCGACTTTACCATAAAGAGGATTTTTCATTACAATTTCATAGATACTAAGCATGAACTGGCTAACTGGTCATAATCCAGATTCAGCAGTTATCAAATGTATTAAGGCAAACCAATGTTTCAAAACTCAAATGGTAGGTCTCACAGAAAAACACATTTAGGAGTTTTTCACTACGAGGACTTGTAAAACATAAAAGTGCAACCTTTTGATTACAATGCCCCTGCCCTATGACTACTTAGGGCCTACCTTAAGGGTGACTTGTATGCAATCAAAGGGGAGGTTAAGACTTGCAATGATCTTATTTTGCCAAGTGGAATTGGCAGTTTAAAACTGCATTCAGGCTGCAACGGCAGGCCTGCAACATTTTAAGGTGCAGCTTCAGTAGATGGCACAATAAGTGCTGCAGCTTAATTTACAGACCCTGTGCATATTGTATACCACAGCACGAAGAACTTATAAGTAAATTAAATATGCAAACCAGGTGTAAGCCAAGCACAACCACTTTAGCACTGGTTAGCATCCTAAGACCAACTTAAATTACTTTGTGCAACAAGAAAATGGAGGTAAGCAGGCAAACCGTTGGAGGAAGGTCTACCCTAAGGCTTACAGATCTAACCTTGCAGTACATGGATGACTTACTGTTCACATCTAAGATGAAAGAGGGCTGAAAACCTGACACAATTGCCCATTTGAATCAGTTAGCTGACAGTGGTTACAAGGTTTTCCCTACAGAAGTCTGATTTTGTAAAAAGGAAGTTATTTATCTTGGTCATCACTTAGAGATGGGAACAAGGAAAGGAACCAAAGAACACGTTTTTGTAATTCCAAAAATGAATCCTCCTACCTCTTAGAGGGAGGTTATTATTTTCTTAGCAAATGTTGACTATTGCCATCAGTGGATTTTAAACTTGTCCTTAAGTGCAAAAACTTTAGTAAGGTTGACCATTAGTGACATTTAATATCTGGTACCATTTGATAAAGAATGTTTAGAATCCTTTCTGGGATTAAGAGAACATTTGTGCTATGTACCCCTCAAAGGAACGTCAGATTACAATTTGAGCTATTACCTTAATTGCCATGAGAAAGGTAAGTGCGCCCTTTCAATACTGTAACAAACAAATGAAAGGATCATAAGGCCTGGAGCCTATCCTTTGGTTGCAGCTGTTTCTGTTGCAACTGAGCAAAGTGAATTTATTGTGATGTCACCTAAATTAGTTAATTTTCTCCACACTCTGTTAAGATCTTGCGGACGTGTACACAAACTCACATTTGACTGGATATAAGCAAGTTATAGTGGCAGCTGAAAACATCTTAATCCTTAGATGACATTTTTAAATCCACTAACATTGCTTCATATTGCAAACAAAAGCTGTCAGGACAGGGACAAGGATAATGATGATGATGATGATGAACCTGATCATGACTACATCAGTGTTAGAGAACTATGTTCCAAAGCAAAACATTATATTAAAGAAATTCCTTTTAAAATGGCTGATATGATTTTGTTAGTTGAAGGTTCATGCTTAAGAAACCAATATGGAACACTGAAAGCTGTTGATGCAGCATATTCAATTTTTTGGAAAATCTTGAAGCATCACATCTGCCAAATGTATCTTTAGAACAAGTGGCAGTGTTAGTTGCATTGACAAGAGTTTGTTGATGGTCATAAAATTTGAATGTGACAATTTATACAGACAGTCAAAATTGTTTTGGCGTAATCCATTATTTTGGACTGCAATGGTCGTGGAGGGGCTTTGTGACATTTTCTGGATCTCCAATCAGGAACAGTTTCAATATACTTGCTCTATTGAAAGCAATGCAAAGCTAAAAAAGATTGTTGCTGTCAAGCAGGCTGCCCATAAAGCTAGAAAAGACATGGTCACTCTTGTAAACAGATATGCTGATCAAATGGCCAGATACTCTGCACTTGAGAATGAAACAATGATTTAGGAGACTGAACAAGATAAATCAAAAATAAAATCCATGCAAAAGATTGAAAATGCTACTTGTTTCTTATTGAGTTCAGTTCAAACTTCTTAGGGTTAATTGTGAAACATGCAGGAGAAAGCTATGGAAGTTGAGAAAAGAAAATGTGAAAGGTTGGGTCAGAAAAGAAATCAAAAGGATTTGTATGTCAAGCCTGAATATGAATATATACATATATATACCCTGACACAATGTTACATCCTTTGGCACGTTATTTTGCACAATCGTCACATTCAGTTAGGGATTCTATGATTATGAGTTTTAAAAAGTATTGGGAGAATACACATTTAAAAATGTAGAGGCTTTGTTTACACATAGCCTAATATGCCAGAAGAATCAGGGAAAGAAAACAAATGTTTTAACAAACCATTTTGACAATTCAGAAAGTCCATTTACAGGACTTCAGGAAGATTTTGTTGAAATGTCAATTCACAATGGCATTAAATATATTCTGGTGATTGTCTGCTTGCTTTCTAAATGAGTTGAGGCCTATCCCACATGGAGATCAGACAGCCTGACAGTTGTCAAACTTCTGTTGAGAAAATATATTCAGATATTTGGCTTGTCAGTCTTTACTGAGATGGATTGTAGCTCTCAATTTCAAAATGAAATCTAACAATTGATTTGTACCACTCTCTAAATCATCTGCAGGTTCTATTGTAGCTATCGTAGCTCAGTCTTCAGGAGTAGATGAGAAGATGAACAGCAACAGAGAAATCAAAGGCCAAACTAACCATTGTATGTTCACAGCCGGTTTGAAGTGTTAGCATGCTCTTCCTCTTGTTTTGATGAACATTAAATGTACCCCTGACAAAAAGGCTGTTCTGTCACCCGATGGCCTGCTATAAGTAGAGCAATGATACTGGCTTATACTCCTTCAGCTACACGTTTAATTACTGATGACAATGTTCTAGATTACTTAAAAGGTCTGACTGATATGGCAAAATCTGTTTCTCGCCAGGTTAAGTTGGCAATAGAAGCAGTACAAGAAGTTCTTTGCAAAAATCTAAGTCCGCAGAAATCAGAAGGCATGATCAAATGAGTTGTCTGAAGTTGAGATGGAATAGGCCCTTATCAAGTAATCCTATAGACTAACACTACTGTAAAGTGTGCTGGAATCCCAAAGTACTCCATGCCGCTCATATGAAGAGAGTAATTAAATTGAAACTGGTGAAGTTGGTGAAAACAATGAAGTCATGGAAGTTCTGGTCAATGAACGTGAAGAACTTGGTGAGGGTACCAGTAGTGCTGTCCAGTTGTTTCAATGTGAGGATCCAAGTGAAGAGCTATAGCAATGTCAAAGTCAAAAGCATAAGTAGCAACAAGAAGAATTAGTCTTGATCCAAAAACTGGAAGAATCTCCTTGAAACGTTGTATCACAAGAACCCCCAGAGGAAGAAAACAGTTCACAGTGAATTGGGCTGCTGGTGCTGACCAGAGTTCAAGTCCATCAATAAGTGAAGAGGATTCATCAAAAGTCACAAATAAAGACTCAGGGGCTGAAGTAAACAAGTCACTGATAAGTATACAAGTCACTGAAAAGACTTGTAAAATAAAGCACTGGTAAAATGAAAGACTGAATGAACCAATAAAGAATCTGAAGTAATTGAACTAGACTCTGAGAACAGTGCAAGTAAATCACTAGTTGAATAAAAGACCAGCAAGAAAGAAAATTCCAAATAGAAAGTGTGTATAACCTGCATGGGTATATCTAGCAGTAGCGGCTAATGGGGTGTGTAAGTGGTGGGGCGGCATGGGGAGTGGAGAAGGAGGTAATAAACATTAATTTAAATTAAATTAAAATTAAGTTAAAAAAGAAAAAGACTTACCTTCCCTCGCCACAGCAGCGCTCCCCTCCTCCATCGCTAAACGCAGGCACAGGCTCCCAGCCTATCCTGCCGACAATCCTGAAGCTGGTCAGAGCAGCATCAGGATTGGCTGAGTGTACCAGGCAGACTGAGAAACTGTGCAGGCTCTTTCCAGACCGGCAAATGTGTTGCTGGGCTGGAGAGACCCTACTGGGCATGTGTGTTTAGCCAGCCTGAGATGGCCGGCCAAACATATATGAGCAGTGAGGGAGAGTCACCCCTGTGGCACCACCCCTTTACCAGAAAATGATAATAAACTCAGTTTATTATTGTTTTCTGCTAAAGGTTTAGCAGCTGCCGCTGCTGGGGGGGTGCGACACTCCACCGCCCTAACAGAGGAACTGCCCCTAATATCTAGCAACAGTGTCTGAGGAAGATGAAGAGTCAGAAACAGGGATATACAGTCAAGGAATGCACTTTTGACAGTGAACCCGAAACTAGACAAGAAGACAAAAGTATATTTTGAGAATTCTACACAAAAAAACAGAAGAAGAAGAAAAATAACCTTTTGAGAGCATCAACTGACATCTTTACATGATTATGTTGATTGTTATTACTATTTTTAAAGTAACATAAAGCTCCAACTTTACTTTCTGTAGGCCCTGACTCCTTGGATAATGAAGGTTGCCATCTTCTCTTTCTTAATCAATGGAAGTTGACAACTTTTCACATTTATGCAGAATCATTGTCATGTCTGCCATTAGAAACACATGTTGTCTCACCGTCTCTTTTTAAGAACTGTTTAAGTGTCAAGTCATTTGATTAATGATATAGATACAAGAGGTAATGCAACATTCATCTGGGTCAAATGTCAACTTTTCTCCATGTTGAGGTGAAATAAGAACACATACAGATGAATAACCAAAATAGTATAGTCAGGAATTGACGTCCTTTTACTTTATATTTTCATAAGGAAACCTCTGGGACGCACACCTTGACACACATAGGGGGTCATTCTGACCCTGGCGGTCTTGGACCGCCAGGGCCACGAATGACGGAAGCACTGCCAACAGGCTGGCGGTGCTTCAATCCCCATTCCGACCGTGGCGCCGCGGTCGGATTGCCGGGGCAGGCGGTCATCCGCCGTTTTTGCCCCGGCTGGGAGAATCCGCCAGGGCAGGGATTCTGACCCCCGTGCCTCCAGCCTGTTTCTGGTGGTTTTCACTGCCAGGAAGAGGCTGGCGGCAACGGGTGTCCTGGGGCCCCTGGGGGCCCCTGCACTGCCCATGCCACAGGCATGGGCAGTGCAGGGGCCCCCTAACAGGGCCCCGTCCTGCTTTTCACTGTCTGCATGGCAGACAGTGAAAAGCGCGACGGGTGCAACTGCACCCGTCGCACCGCCGCAACACCGCCGGCTCCATTCGGAGCCGGCTCCTGTGTTGCGGCCTCATTCCCGCTGGGCCGGCGGGCGCTAACTTGGCGCTATTCCCGGCCCAGCGGGAATGTCAGAATGGGGGCCGCAGAATTTTGGCCGCGTGGCGGCCAAATGGCGGTTTTTGCCTGGCGGGCAGCGGTAGCCGCCCGCCAGAGTTGGAATCACCCCCATAATCTATTTAAGATTTTCCGAAACATCTGCCAAAAATTCAAATTTCTGATAGGACTTAATGTATGACTAGCATTTGACCACTTGTCAGGAGAGGTCCTTCATCCAGATTATCACCCGAGATTTTGTCATAGATGGCCTCATCTGCTGCCAGCATACTTTGCACTTGCTACATCTCACCTGAAGCTGACATAGCCAAATCCTGGAGCAAGACCGACTGACTGCTACTGCAGTGTGAGTTTGCCCTTTGCAAGGAACAGTGTCTTCACACCTCTGCTGATAAAGACAGCATTTGCTGTCAACAAGGTATGCAATGCACCTCTTCTGCCTAAGAAACTCTAAACTGCAAGTTCGGTTGCCTTCCATGTTGTCATAGTATAGCTCATAGAAGTGATAGGGTGCATACCCAGCATACGCCTTTAAGACATTTTACTCATGGGTGGAGTTTAAGCCTATTTATGCTGCCTTAGTGTAGTTTTAAGAATACAAAATGTGAGATCCGCCTGCACACTACAGCGCTTCCATGTCTTAGAAATTCCTTTAACATACCAAAAACACTAAATTTGGTTTGGTGATCTGTTGATACAAAGCCACAGAAATGTCATTTGGGGCATCTGAAAAGTGATGGGGTAAAATGCCCAGTTTTGGCTGGCTAAACACCCATTCCTCACTCTGACAACCGAACACACACTGAGGTGGTAGGGCTGTTATATCACACAGTCATTTTATACAGGAGTCTTGTGCAGCGTGTGCATCATACTTTGAGCACCAGATTTGCTGTTGCTGCAAGACCTGCCCCCTCACAAAAAACACAATGATTAGTCCACAGACTATTAACATTAATATGGGAAAAGCACGCACAAAGTGTGATGAAATGGATTTCGGGATTGCTTTTAAAACAAGTCAATTAGAAGCAGTGTATCCATACACTACCCCCAAGATAAACATAGAGCCCATGCATTTATACCAGTACATATGGTACGCCAGCTCTGAACTACAGAATGAAGCTAATGGCGACATTCTCTACAATTTCCTCTATTATCCTAAGAAATAGTAAGGGAGAGGCTTCAGTTCTGGCTATACGTCAGCAACAGGAAACAGCTCCATTTCAGGATCATGAAAGGGAACTCTCAAAAAAGATCTCAAATGTTTATACCTCTGTAGGTACAGATACCTTTGCCCTTGACCGCTTCAGCAACATTTAAAACCTAGAAATGAGACTGATGGTTCAGTTAAAGAGAACTTAGCAATGAATGGGAAGGAAAAACAGAAAGATAAACATAAAAGACAGACTGGCTTTTGTGCTTCTCTGGAATCCAGCAGGGGTGGTTATAACTTAAGAGACCATGAGAAAATGAAAAAGCCTGAGCGATGTCAGTTTTCAGATAGACATTCTTCACATTCTTTTTAGTACACTAAAGGTAAAAGATCAGAGAGAAGGAGTTGATCTGAGTATCAAGGAGAAAAGGAATACAGTAGAAAAAGTGCAGGACGATGCAAGACTGGCATCAACATAAAGAAGGAAGAGAAAGGGTTGGATTAAAACCCCAATAAAGAAAGTAGCAAGACTTTCTAAGAAGCATGTTGATCCAGCTAAAAGTCCACCTGTGAAACAGGACTTGGGCAAGAGCGCTCCTAGACAGAAGTCACAATAGTACATTAGATGCTTCAGAGGTTTCTGAATGCAAATCCAACTGATGACTTCATAAAGATCGAGACTCCAGATAAACATTTTATTCCTCTTAATAGAGTTTACAATCTAAAAATTGAAGGTGACCATTTTCTGGACTGAGTTATCTGATGATTATAACATCATCCTATCAGAAAAAGACTAGTCTCCAGCTTTTATTAGGGAAGCACTTTGAGGAGGGAGTTATAAGGATAGCCTTCACTCCTATAGTACTTGAGGATATCAGGGGAATATATGCCAGTGAATGAGGTGTAAGACAATCTCCGCCTTATATAGAAATCAAGCAGGTGGGATGAACATGCTAGTCGGCATGGCATTGACTTATGCAATGAGCCACAACCACAAGCTCAATACCCTTTAAAGCCAGAAGAAAAACATGGTATAAAATCAATACTAGATCGATGTGTTGTACCAGGGCATAATAGCGCTTTGTCTTTAACCAAAAAACATGCCCCTTTTTCCTATCTCCAAACCCAACAGCACCTACTTAATAGCCGTAGACTATAGGAACTTTAATTCACTCATGTGAACACATGCAGTGCAAAACTAACATGGCACAGATTTAATGACTAACTGAAAAAATTCAAAACCACCTGGGATATTTCCACTAGGTTTTTCAGTCAAAACATCGTACCTAAGAGAGAGTATCTCACCTCCTTCAGGTTCAATTGAGTGCGATTTTCATTCAGATGCTTGCTCATGGATCATAAGGACAGTCCTGGCTGATTTTCAGCATGGATCAGGGGGATTTTACAACCAGATCCCAAAGTATTGTCATACATTGATGATATCTGTCTTATTGACAATGATTTGAATCTGCACCTAATCAGGATAGACAGAGTAGTGATCTATTAACATCACAAGGTCAAAGAATGAGTAAAAAAAAAAATCAAAGATTGCCTACCTGATGGTGACCTTTTTCAGATATGAGTTATCCAATGAGAGAAATGGTTTATCTCCAAACTTCCTTCATGAGTGTTCTACCTTGCAACCTTCTGAAACACTGGAAACGTTGTAATCCCTGCTGGTGTTTCTAAACTTTGGATATACTTATTTGTCTCACCACGCTGAGAGAATGAAGCCCTTTTATGACCTGATTTCTCCCATATTTTCATCCGAACAATGGCTGAATGCATATGCTGATAACTTACATGCTCTGCAAGCAGACAGACATGCTGGAGACTAATGGCAAGATGTATCAAGCGAATTTGCATTCGCAAACGGTGTGAATCGCAAAATTCGGCCATTTGCGAATGCAAAAATGCCTTTCATACTGTATGAAAGGCATTTGCTGTGCAATTTTAATGAATCGCTAAAATAGCGATTCATTAAAATTGCGACCCCATTTAGAGAATCGCAAATTGCGATTCTCTAATTAAGACATCGCAAATAAGGAATCCTTATTTGCGATTTCTTAAGCACCTGTATTAAGCTTTTCCTTCATGCGTATTGTGCATTAAGGAATTGCAAGTACCACCAAATTCAATTTGGTGGTAACCATGTGCAAATTTTAAAAATGTATTATAAATGCATTTTTAAAATCGACATGTAATGCACACATGTCCCTTTGGCATGTGTGCGCCTTACATGACCTAAAATATTTTTGGGGGGTACAGCAGAGGCGGCCTAAGGACCCCAGCACCCTGGCATTTGCATTTCCTAATTTGCGAATTCGTAACTGGAATTCGCAATTTGGGAAATGCAAAAAATTCACAAATATATAGGCTCATAGGTGCGAATGGGGTCAGAATCACTATTTGCGATTCGGTAATAGCATTTGCGATTTTTAAGAAATCGCCATTACCAAATAGCAAAAATGATACATACCATTTTGCATTTTTAAAATAGCGATTTCTTAAAACTCACTATTTGAGAATCGTAAAACGGATCCTTGATACATCTGGCCCTAAATATTTTCAATCCAGGGACAACAAAACCAACCTATTTATCAGAGTCATACCCAGTCACTGTGGTTATGCCTATGTGACCTACAGTGAGGGACAGACTGTCCCTGTTTCTTACAAGACTTAATTGTATTCCGTTGCTGAAGCACATTTCACTTCCATTGAAAGTAGCCTTTTGGCACAGGGAAAATATATCATTTTTTCTCCTGTATCAGCACTATAAGCAGCCACTAAGGCAATCATACCCAATGCTTGTGTACTATACCTCAGATGGATAAAGAGGACCTCTTCTTTAAACCATTCACTGCTAGGCCAAACTCCTCCCTCCCCCCTCAAACACTGAGCCTTTTCTTTGCTATTTGGAGTAGTACACCATTAGGCACCCAGAACCTTTTATCACATAAGCTATCCACACCAAATTTGAATTATTTTTTTCCTACATCATGGGGATTCTAAAGGTCTTTAGGGCTTGTGGATACCCTGAAGAGGACCGATAATATAGCTGAAATACAGCTAAATATTGTTTTTAGGGGGAAAAATGATGGAAAAGTGCAGCAGGAGAAAGTGTCCCTGTAAATGGCATAAACAAAGGATTTCTGGTACTAAAAATCACTATCGTCCCAGCTTCCAGAAACAGGCAGGCTTGAATCAGAAAACCACATTTTTCAACACAGTTTTGGCATTTTACTGAGACATAGCCCATTTGTCCTATTTTTTGTACTCTCAACCTCGTTCCAGTTGGTTTTAGAAATAGGTGTAAAACCAATGGTGGATCCTGGACAGCTATACTTTTCTGAAACACACACAAAATGTTTAATCAAGGGGGCATTTGTGTAGATCTCTCAAGATTTTCCTATAGCAAGTAACAGTTGAAATAAATAAATAAATGAAATTGAGTTAAAAAAAAAGCCATTGTGCCTATATTTTCCACCGTAACTTCTACTAAATATGGCAGATTTTCAAAAGTAACATACTGTTACATCTTCTGGACCCCTCTTGTTGTTGGGGATATTTAAGGCTTGTAGTTTCACAAAGAACCTGAGGTACCCAGTGCCAATAACTGAGCTGCATCTTGCAATGGTTTTTCATTGCTTACCTTGAATACGGCTATTAATTTGGTAAATTTTAAAGAGTGAAAGATAGGTATCAAGGAAACCTATGTATTTTCAAAATGGGCACAGGATATGGAGTTTAGAAGTAGTAGTTAGTTGCACATCTTTGAATCTGTGGGAACACATACAATGTGTGAATTACAGGGCAATTCTCAAAGTGACTTCTTTCTTACATACTGTCCTACAGTTGGAAGGCACAAATGCAGAGAAAGACAATTGGGAATAAAATTTGTTCTTCTATTGTGTGTTTCCCTAAGTCTCTTGATAAAAATGGTGCCTCACTTGTGTGGGTAGGTCTAGTGCCCGTGACAGGAAACACCCCAAAATGTGATGTGGATACATCACATTTTTCCACTGAAAACTGACCCTTTTTTTGCAATGTGGATTTTGGGCCCTAACTCAGCCATCACACAGGGTAACCCAGCAAACTAGTACAACTTTGAAAACTAAAAACTTAGGGAAATCCAGGAGGAGGTGATGTCTGGCTCTCACCAGGTGCTGTCACCCAGAATCCTCTGCAAACCTTAAACCTTGTCTAAAAAACACATGTTACTCATATTTCTGTGGTGGAAAGTTCTGGAATCTGAGGGGAGCCACAAATATCCTTCCACCAGCATCCCCCACATCACCTGATAAAAATGGTACCTCAACCAAAATGGCTGCTGGACGTGATCCACAATGGCTTCGCCTACCACCCCACAGTTCGTCACCATCGGAAGCCATCTCTGCACCTCTTTTCATTATTTTAGACAGGGACTGCGGACCCCGCAGACTAGCATACTGCCCTTTTGCCACAAGCCACTTTAGAAGAATAGTTGTCGGTGGGAACCAGATGAAAAGGCCAACTGCGGGAAACATGGTGGTCACACCAACGTCGCTTCATGCTGGGGTGGACACTGCAAGAGCTCACAAGAGATTGGGAGAGGCCCCTGCAGTAAGCAGCACTTGATTCCCCCCCCGAATTGGCCCACCTCACTTAACAATGCAGCGCATGGGTCTGGGACCTGTAACGGGCCGCGATTCCCCGAGCACTATGAGAGGTGAACTGCACACTTACCGCTGTATCGGGATGATACCCGACCTGGCCTGAGCCACTTACAACATCTGCTGTTGGAACCCAGGGACATCAGAAAAGAGGAGAGAGAGCCAAAGCAAGGCCTGTCCTGCACTCTGCCTAACCTCAACATGGCACCTGCCTGACCTTCAGAGGCGCATAGGACCCACGTTTTCATGCTCTCCTCATAATATGTGCCGTCGGTGGCTCCCTGATCGATCACTGCTTATCAGGCAAGGCTAGTAGGACTTTAATACTTTGCATAACACAATATGCATTAACAAGACTTGAAGCAAATAGCTATATTTATGGACCCACCACCATTGGTTGTACGGACAGATAAGCTGCACCATCTGATACTAATTAACACACAGTGGGCCAGTTCCTATTTATCATATTTCTGTGGTGTAAAGTTCTGGACTCTGAGGGGAGTCACAGGCTTACTTCCACCCAGCAGTCCCCCCAGTTTCCCAATAAAAATAGTACCTCACTTGTGTGCGTATGCCTAGTGGCCCCAAAGCGCAACGTGGACACATCACATTTCTCCACTGAAAACTGATCAATTTTTGCAATGTGTCTAGCTGTAGATTATGGTCACTAGCTTGCAGGTACCTAGGGAAACCTAGTAAACCTGTACATTTCGAAAACTAGACATCTAGGGGAATCCAGAATGGGATGACTTGTGTGACTCTCACCACATTTTGCCACACAGAATCCTTTGTAAACCTCAAAATCTGCCTAAGAAAACACATTTTTCTCACATTTCTGTGGTGGAAAGTTTTCGATATGAGGTGAGTTACAAACTTCCTACCACTCAGCATTCCCCTTGGTCTCTCAATAAAAATGATACCCCACTTGTGTGGGTAGGCTAAGAGTCTGCAACAGAGAAGAGCCAAAATTGTGTAGAGTTTGAGGGGAAGCAAAGATGGTCCAAAAAGGCAGTTTTTTTCCATACGTTTTTAGGCACACTCTACTTTGGACACCCACACAAGTGTGGTATCATTTTTATCAGGAGGCCCGGGGGAGTGCTGAGTGACAGAAAACCTGTGGTTTGTTTCTGTTTCTAGACGAATATGGCACACAAATTCAAGAAAAATTTATGATTTTAGGCACATTTTGAGGTTTGCAAGGCATTGTGTGTAAGAAAGCTTGTTGGGATCAAGGAGAGGCACACAAGCCTGTACTCCCCTGGGAGTTTTTTCATGAGTTGAATTCCCAACTGAGAGGATACATGTAATAACTTTATTTTGTGGTTCCCACCAATATGGTGTGTGATTACCTTGGACAAAGGTTAAAAACAGTGATTTACATAATGTGAGTGTTGGTGACATCACAGAAATAAGAGAGTTGGTAGTATGCTCACTTCTTCTAGTTGTAGATATCAATTTGGGAAGGAGAGCAAGCTCTCTCTTGTTACTCTCTTTATTGATACACACACACATACTAGTTTAATTTGGCACAAGGGTGAGTGATGGTTCAACATATAAAATGTTGTTATCACAAAAATGAAATACACTGTTAATGATTGATAGGTCAAAAAACTGAACCAATGATTCACAGCTCATAAGCTGTAAAGCTGTGACAAGATACCAACCGCTTTACAGGCCATTCATACATCTTTCATATGTGCCACACAACACCATTCACACTGCCATCCGCGTGCACAGCTCATTACAATACTCACGCCAAGAGGCAATGTAGAGACAATTTATACCCTGGCAGAGAAAGACAGAAAATACAATTATTACTGCATAGTTATCTACTCATGAAGTATATATACATACTGGTTGGATTTCACATGAGGGTAAGTGATGGTTGAATATACAAAATTGTATTAACAAGAGATTTCACAAAAATGAACTACACTGTTAATAATTGAAAGGTTAAAAACTGAATCAATGACTCACAGCTCTTGAGCTGTAATGCCATGTCAAGGCATTTACCACTTTACAGTCCATTCACACACCTTTTATATGTGACACACTCATGCCACAAGCTGCTGGCCCAGCACATTACAACACTCATGTCAACAGACTGTGCCACTCCAGGGCCCATCATTTTCATTCACCCACATGACTGACACATGACTGACACAGCAATCACACCGGTGCACGGACTGTGTGGACTAGCATTTGGTTAGCAGTGTGTGTAGTGACCAGCAGCAAGGCACTACTCACACACTGCCAGCCAAATGCCAGCTCACATACACTGCCAGCCATGGACCAGCTCATACACACCACCAGCCAAGTGCTAGTCCATGCATACTGTCAGCCAAGATTCAGTCCACGCATTCCACCAGCCATGCACCGTCCATGCACACCGCGATCACAATGTTTTAACAAAAAAAACACATACAATTGTAGGTAAATACAAAACTACAAACACAACTACGCTAACTAAATACATCATAGTAATGCCAACAGTGAAACTGAACAATAAGTATCAAACAATATAGACTAGACAGTTCACTTTTATGCTCATGGTTGCTCCCCTGTGGGCACACACAGACCAGGTTTAGAAGGGCAGTCAGGGCAGTACACACAACTCTCCTTCTGCGCACCTCTTTGCATACAGACTCTACTTCTCCTACTGGGAAAGTCTTTTTGGACATGTGAGGAATGTGATCTGGAAAGTGGCAATCTCTCAATATAGCCACATCCTCCACCACTCCAAATCTAGGAATATCTGCCTGTTCCATTACAACAAGCCTGTCTAATACAGACTGCTGAAACTGAACAAATATCATCTTTGACTCTGGAGAACTATTCTTGAAGAGAACAAATGTATTGACGGTTGCAAGATTAAACACATGGATAGCCAACTTCTTATACCAAATGCAGGCCTTCAGAACAGGAGTGTAAGGTTCCAACCTCTGATCTACTCTCTGTATACCAACCATGTGCTTATTATAATCTTAAATGCACCCAGGTTTGTGCATTTCAGCGACCTGACTACAAACAGTCACAGGGGAACTACTTTCATCACAGATAGTAGTCAGCATGTAGACATCTCTCCTGTCTGCAAATTTCACAGCTAGAAGTTCATCACTATGCAAGGCACTGCACTGTCCCCTCTCAAGCATTTTACAAATAAGCTCTTTGGGCCTTTATGGTACTGTGAACTATGCCACAAGCAACAGTTTAAACTCTGAACAATTCCCTGAACAACTGCAAGCCAGTGTAGAGGTTATCTACGTATAAATGGTGACATTTGTTAAAATGTTTCCACACAATTTTCTCACTAACTGCACAAGTGGACAGACAGCCAGGGAGGTCAATACTGGAATCCCTACCAGTGTACACCCTGAATTCATAGACATATCCAGTCCTACATGAACATCTTAATTCCATAATGTGCCCTCTTGCTAGAAATGTATTGCCTAAAAACCTAATGGCCTTTGAACAGGACCAAAGACTCGGCCACAGTTATTTCTTTCCCTGGAACATAGATCTCTGAAAAACACAAAGTGATCAAGGACAGGCTAAATCTTAAAAAGATGGTCACAATCAGGGTGTTTTGTGGTAAAGCTTAAGTATTATCAACAAAATGCAGCATCCAAAGTAGAAGCAAATACCTGTCATAACTCATGGTCGCAAGGAAATATAGCTGTAGCCATCAAGGGGCTAGTAGACCAATATGAAGAAAACAACAGCTTCCTTATCAAGCTCACCAAAAAAGTTACATCCAAGAACTTCTTCAACTCATCAAGATTTGTGAGGGTCCAATGGCTAGCTCTAGAATGGGGCCTAAGTCTGGCACTGTTATCCCTCAAATACTCTTCAGCAGACAAGTTAGTCTGCTCAACAATCTCATCCAAAATACATTGTCCATAAACAACTGGAAGAAATTTAGAGGCAAAAGGTTCTCTGTATTCACTCTACACTCTGCAACACCAGTAAAGGCAGGCGACACCGGCTGCACCATCTTTGAGCCAATCCAGAGTTCACATCTTCCAATGGGAAGCCTTGCATCCCCAGGCTGTAATCCAGATTTCTCTTGCTACACATCAGCACATCAGTGTCCTCCTCTAAAAGAGGCACTTCCTAGGCACAGAAAGTGACTTCATCATGAGATGATTCCTTTCAGACATAACATTCAATGCCAGAATCTTGCACTTCATCCTCTGCCTTAGATGAAGTCAGTCTCATAATCATGGTCAGAGGAAGATTCAAAAAGCATACCAACATCCTATGGCTAGCCATAATCCTTACTAATAAAATTAACTTGACAAATAAGTCAACAAGAAAATAAGTAATAAACAAAGTGTGGCTTTAGCATAAAGACCTAATTACTCAAAAACAATACCACTCACTTACCAGAGACAACTAAACAAACTAGCACCTGCTCTGCACAGAGACAGAAAGCGCCAACGTTATCCCACTAGAATGGAAAGACAGTGAAATTACTCAAAAGACAACACAATACACATCATGCACAAATGCAAAGATAACTTTGCAAACAATTAAACAGAAGCTAACCATGCTGCTATTATTACATCATTAACAAAAAAACACATTTATGCAGGGAAATGACACTCATTTAGATAAACTGCAGATCAACCAGTACCGAAACTGCAAGCAGGAGTAGCAGCAAAGGAAATCAAAAGCTTTGCGCTCAAATAAAAAGGAGAAATAAAACATTACAAATGCAAACAATGAAAAGAAACATGACAGTTAGCCTTATGAAATACACAGAAACTTTCACTGGTTTTTAGTGGTTTTCTGGCAGATGGGCCTAAAAGAAATGGCTGAACTAGCTAATGCCCCCATGGGAGCTCCCTGATATCGACCAAATAAAAAGATTTATTTTGTCTAGTGGATTTTGACCCACCCTGGGTGGCAGATCGGCTGAAAAAAATGGGTGAACTAGCCCCTTGGGGGTATGGGGGTGAACACAGATAACTAATGCCCCTCGGAGAGCGACCCTTTCTTAAGGGGTTGCATTCCAACTTTTGCCAGAAATTAAAAGATCCCTGTTTTCTAGTGGGCTTCGACCCCCAGGGTAGTCAGATCAGCCAAAAGAACCCCACTGAACTAGTCCCCAGCTGGGGCCAAAACACAGAAAATTAATGCCCCAAGGGGAGAGACCCTTGCCTAAGGGGTTGCTCCCCAAATTTTGCCAAAAAATGAGATCTCTTGTGTCTAGTGGGTTTCGGGGGCAGATCAGCTAAATAAATGGCTGATCTAACTGCAGGGGGTACTAAAATATAGGGAAAATATAATTACCCCCGGGGGAGTAGCTGCTTCGCAAGGGGGGGTGCTCCCCAAACAAAAAGACATCGCTGGCAAGAAATCCAAACACAGGGGAAAAGAAAAAATGCTTCCTTTCCCCTGTGTCTGTATTTCATTAACCCCTCGTGAGAAGCACTTACCTGAAGTGCATCCTTCTCTCAAATGTGCTGGAAGCCAAATGGCTTCTATCACGTCCTCGCCAGTTTTTGCTGACCTCGGCATGCTCTGCATACACTTACATCACCAGATGCTGAGGGGGAGGTAGGGGTGGCAGTAGAAGCACTTCGGCTGCCATCCCTGTTTGGGTAGGGGGACTAAACTGCCCACAGGGGAGCACCAGCGATTTCTCCTCTGGTGGGTCCAAAGACGGAATGGTTATGTCCTCAGCACATAACCACCGGTGCTCAGAACAGAACTATTCCGTCATGAGCTCCAAAGGGTTAAGTGAAGTGATGTTGCTCCAACTCCAGCCACTTTACCCATTAAGTCTTACCAGAGCTTCTTCTGTACAGAGTTCTCTGCTCAACCTGTAGTAGGAACAAAATATAAAATACTCTGCAGCCTGCACAGAGTACAAGATGTACTGAAGGATGGTGAATTCATCCCACAGCTCACCCACACTAAAATGCTAGTTGATAGTACTGCACAACATGCAGAATTACATGCACTGTTGCTTGCATTACAGAAAACTGACTTGTCAGTTTTCACACATATCGTGTACGATTCATTCTTCTGTGTGCAAGATTGCAAGGTTGATATGCAGCATTGGTGCTTGAATTGATCCAAGGATTCAAGGGAAAACTTATTAAGAATAAATAGCTTTTGGGAATGTAGTCTGTTTTACAAGACAAGTTTCCATTGGTCCATATGACACACACTTTGGGCCATCACCATGATGATATTCTGCTAAAAGGAACTGTGCAGAAGGCTGTAATTCAGACTGAGTAGTAGTCCTAATCAGATTTCAAAGCAGATCAGAACAAATATTTTAAAAGCCATAAATGCAACTAAACAAGCTGAGAAACCTACTGCATGTTTTCCTTTCCAAATACCCTCAAACCCTTACTTCAGATAACATTTCTGAACTCATGATCCCTGGAGTGGGAGACAGAATAATGCCTGTCTAAATTACATTTAATCAAAGAAGCCCACGAGGTGTTGGCATCTGCACACACAGGAATTAATGCAGCTGTAGAAATGCTACAGCAGCACTGCCTATGGCTTAGTTTACATAATGAGACTAGGTACTATGTTAGGAAGTGTGACTAGTTTCAGTAGATTAAACAATTCACTGTCAAAACACCTTCACCAGCTCCTCTCATGATGTTGAATACACCCTTATGTGAGATGTTTTTGGACCACATTGGCCTCCTCTATTCAGCTAACCAATATAATTACATATTGGTAGAAACTGAGTCAAGTTCTCGTTTCCTCTGGGTTTGGCCACAGAGAAATGCAAGTGCTTTAGCAGTAGTGTTAGATTTGCAATGTCTAATGTCAATGGGGGCAGTTTATTAAGTTCATTCAGGTATTGGTCCTTCGTTCACCTCCAAGTCTTACAGCAGTTCAATATCTGCTCTGGGAGTTTGTCTGTAATACAGTAGCTTATTTATAGCCGAATTGATCAGCATTGAAGAGCATGCCAACAGCATGATTAAACAAGCTTTTAATTGCTAGGTGCTACATTCAGGTCTTAGTTTGTACTATAACCTGTATGGAGGGCGGAGATCATGAAAACAAAACTTGCCTAGATGAGTATTGGGAAGACCCACTGCATAAAAGGTTCTGTTCTGAGTTCCTATGTTCATGCCGTGCTTAGATAATTCTCTAGTGCTGCCACCTCTGAAGAGAAGGTTATCATTGCTGTGGACAGGTTGGTTCCTAAGGTTGGAAGCATAGTTCTGGAGAAATCCAGGACAAGCAAACTTTCAAACCATCTTACAGACCACCCGTCACTGTTCTGGGGTGAAAGGAAATTATTTTTTATACTGCCTCCTCTGCCTGGCTCAAGGAGAAACAGACAGCTTTCCATTGACCACGTTAGGAAGGATTATATGGCCAGTCCTCTACAGCTGACCTCAACAGACACCAAGAAGTATTCAGAGTAGTGCCTCATAGCCTCTCCCTACTCTGAATACACTATTACCTGAACAAAGCAGTAACATTTCTAGCTTGAGTTCCCAGCCAGGGATATTTGAGGTTAAAACTCTACACAGAACATTGAGAGCAACAAACACAGCTGATATTGTCAGTATGGCAATGGTTACTGTCCAATACAATTCCATGGTTTATTATGAAATTCCGCCTGATGCTATGTCATTTGAACTGGTATTCTTTCGAGAGCCTCAAGACCCCAATTACACTGAAAATGACTATGGATTCTTCACAGGAGTCTTTTCAACGCCTTCTACAGTCACTCATCTCTAAAGACTGCTGCACGCTTGTCAGTAGTTTCATGGTAAGTTTTTATTTCCTCCATGGTCTTCTGCCGAGATCATTTTGGGAACTTTTCTTTTAATCACGTGGTTGTCAATGATACTTGGCATTCTACTGCTACTGAATTGACAGTTTGTCACTGCAAAAACAATTGCCTTGCTTGTGGTTCATGAACTACAGCCACACCACTCATCCCAAAGAGCCTGAAAAAGTCTCTATGCTTTTACACCTTACCCTGTGCCTGAGGGCATATTAAGGAAAAATGTTCCATATCCGATTAAGGCACCCACTGAAACCTTACAACGGTCTTATGCATTAAAACTTTCAATAAATGATGTTACAATTTCCAGCTCTCTTTCAGAATTTTGGGACAATGAGACTGTTAAAAGAATTAGGTCTGATTTGCAGGCATATGTTTCTTTGAATAATGAAGGTCCTTATTTGAATTCAGCAAATTAGAAACAAATGTATTTGTTATTACCACTGTTCACATTATTTCATACATAGGACTAGTTATCCTGCAGAAATTCAGAGGTACACAAAGTGGGAACATTATGAGGCTCTGCCTCCTGAAAGTCATTCTAATTTTGTAAATAAATTCCCTCACTTACAGAGCGCGAGCACATACTTAAGCCTTTCATTTCATACAGAAGGTTCAGCAGCTTTCACAAAATCCAGACCTGAATGCAGCATTTCCTTTTCAATGCTCCTGGGCCTAAAATTAATTGTTGTGACTCATGTTGCAATACACAAAGATCTGTAGTAGTTACCACATATAGTTTCAGTAAGCTATGTGAATGATGGTTGGAGTCTTTCAGTTGTGAAAGAACATTTCTCCCCAACTAAAAAGAATATGGCATTTTTGACTTACTTCTGGGACCACAACCTAGCAGAAAAAAACTTACCTTGCAACAGAAATAAACACAATGTACAATGGATTAAACACATATTCAGAGAAAGAAGCTGCAAAAACAAATAGGCAAATAGAACAAGAAAACATGCAAACAGTTTTTAAAGTTATAGACAATGGAATGTACACACTTTCTAGAACGGTAAACTCATTGCATTAGACCTTCTGAACCAAGACCTTTTGAACCAAGACCTGGATTTATTACAATGTGGGCAGGCTCATTTAAGAGCAATCATACATCTCAATTGGGCACTGCAGATACTAAGATCAGGTTTCGTGTCATGGCAACTTCTTAATGCATCAGTCCTGTTTGTACCATATAATTTGATGCGAACAAAAAAACAATGACTTTACAGGAATCTACATACACCCTATTAAATAAAGGCCAAGTTGTAGACGCATCATTCAAAGTCAGTGACACTCCACCTATTACCTGGTTAATACACAGTATTAGGTCTTTGCCCATCATAGCATTTCTTTTTCATGATCATCACAAATATTCATTTATTTTTAACATATGTTACTTGCTGTGGGTCAAAACTCGGCCAGCCATACTCAATAATAGTTTCAGAAACAGCAGAATGTTGTAGAAGGGCCTTTTATCCCCACCTTGAAATAGCACTAGGCACATCCCTTGGCCTAGTATAAGTGTCAAATCTATGTGTGCTGGTGATTTAAGCAAATTGGTGTATTTTCTGTTGCAAAAAGAAGTCCCTTTGACTTCAGCAGTTGAAGTGTATGATCTGCAGACATCCCAAACTGCTTTAGATTTTCAGAGACTGTTATACACCCAATACCCAGCACATCTGGATGATGTCGTACAAATGATACATAATTCATCTGGATCTGGCCTGGTGACTGGACTGTTTTGGATGATTTCCAATCATCATAGAGCTATTTGTCTGTGGTATCATCATCTTCTTTCTATTCTGGCAAGGAAATCAACAATATGGAGTATACCAATCTAGATGAACAAAGTTGCAGAGAGACTCTAACACCCTACCTGGGACCTGCTTTGCTATGTGAACTCAGTGAGGATTGGATGCTTACATTTTACAAAATGATCACTACTCAAGTCAAACTTGTGTTCTTGTGCATGAACTGTCTTATGGGAGTCAACTTGGACTTATATATGGAAAAGCCCATGTGGCTTATCTTGATATGGAATGATTATTCAACCTCAACATGAACACCAGAAACAATGCTGAGCAATGCAACTGTCCCCTCTACAGGATGCTACCTATGACAGAGCAATACCACTGGTGACACTTTTAGATGCAGCTCCTGATGAATGGCTTGATTTACTGCTATCTTGTGAGCCACCTAGCGAGGAGCAGCAATTACTATTGAGTGCCTCAGATGAGCAAGCAATTGCTATTCCATTGAAAATACACATACTGTTAATTATGAAAACACTCTGTACCGATCACACCAATTGTGAGTGTACACCAGACAATGTCGACATGTCTTCCAATGAGGAATGAATTCTACATATGAGTTGTCCACCAACAATGCTATGAATTTGCCATATATATACCACAAAAGTCTATATGAACTGTGAAGTAAAACATGTTTTCATTTAAAATGATTTTTTTTCATCTGTTGCATTGTATACACTGCATATTTTTAATCAGGCCTATTCCACATCATCACTCGAATGTATATTTGCCATCACATAAAATATTTTAGATAGACTATAAGGTATATATATTGATTGTTTGAAACAATACTAGCCTGGACAATATGTGTGCTTCGCTATACTTATATTTATCATTATTGCCATTACATATATAATGCATTCATTGCCTTTATTTTATGCTTCATGTACATTAAAAATATTGAATGCTTTGCTTTCTGTTATATTTTACACACAGTTTACCTAAGTGTATTTTTCACTCTAGACCTCAGTAACTGGAGAACATGGATTTCCCCATACATTAGGTAAATTCCTACTGGATAAATATGACCCTACGATGTCACATTCAGATGTACAAGCCGGGGATGACATAAAGCATTGAGGTCCAACACCACTTTATGTAGACCTGACTCCATCTTGGATAATAGAGGCCGCTATCTTCTCACCTTAAACAATTGAAATCACAATCTTTTCTGATTTATGCAGAATCATTTTCATGTCTGTCATTAGATGCAGATGTCCTCTGACCTTATTTTAATAAGAACAATAAACACAGCCAATTCATTCAGTCAATCAATGACAGTTACAACACTTAATGCAACATTCATCTGGGTTAAATGATTACTTTTCTCTATGTCAAAGTTAAATAAGAACACACACAGACATATAACCAAAATAATGTTGTCTGAATTGATGTCCTTTTAAATTATATGTTTATAAGAAAACACCTGGACCCATACATTGATGTACATAATCCATGTCAGACATTCCTAAACTTATGTAAGAAACTCCAATTTCTGATAGGATTTAATACATAAGGACAATCTCTTGACCACTTGTCAGGAGAGGTCCTTCACTCAGATAATCATCTGAGATTCTGTCACCGACGATCTCACCTGCTGCCAACACACTTCTCACTCTGCAGATGTTACATCTCAACTGAAGCCATAAGCTGATAAATGTGAGTCCGGAAGAAGACCAACCATCTCCTACTGCACCGTATGTTGGCCATTCGTGGGGAACACTGTCTTCGTGCATCCTCTGATAAAGACAGCCTTTGCTGTCAACAAGGTATACAGTGCATCTCTTCTTTTTAAGAAACTCTAGACTGCAATATGCTCTGCCATTATTGTTCTCTTTGTATAGAACATTGACGTAGATGTTAGGGTGTTAGGCTCTAGATGACATTTAAAATGACATTTTAACTATGTGAGAAATGTTCATTTTATCCTCATTATTTATAATATGCCTCCTTGCTGTGTTTATAATAGTCTGTTTGTTGTTTTAGATGTCCTGAGAAACAGAATGTTTCTGTAGTAATAAATACTTTTCCTTCAAAATATTCATTCATCACAGTACAGAGTATATGTGATACCGTAAATAACACAATAAAGTTTGTTACTGTTACTACACTGCCCCTGATCCCTTTCTGGGATTGTTAGTAAGCCAAAAGCAACACTTCTATTTCAATTTCAATGTCGTAATCAGGCCCATTGTGTCTTGTATGGTGTGTCTCTTGCAGCATGCCAATAAGTACACCAGATCTGTTGATGTGTGCCTGTTCATAGCAAGCCTTTCGTGGCTGATTCATGCCCCTCACATTCCACATTAACATTTTAAGAGCAAAGAGAAAAATATCGAATCCTTCCCGCCTCCCAGTGACAACACCCAAACACCTTCCCACTAAGGTGAGATAAGGGACTCATCATCATGCCACTGCAATCGACCAGCATAATGTGAATCAAAACTAGACATGGTTGAAATAGTATCAAAACAAGAGCAAACAAAAGTATTAACCATAAACCATGAACAGATGGCCAAAAAACGAAGACCATTACTGCTCCGTAGGTGAGCAGGTGAGATGGGGACAACCTGAGTAGCAAGGGGTGCTTCATAGTGCCTTACATTATCACTGAAGTCACAGAGCAGTAGTTTGCCCTGCATGGGATTGGCACAATTATGTAAATGAAAACCAATAAACCTGTGGGCAAGAGGCAGGGGTTGTGTCAATTTACAGGGTATCAGGGAGCTGTGAAAATCACAAACTCTGTAGGAGCCTGCATCTGATAGCAAGATACTGAGGAGCCTGTCATCTGTAAGGTCCATTAGGCAGCATATCCAGTGATCAATCATTGTCACTGATGGATCCGAGATCCACTGCAGTGCCCACGTTAACCAGGGTCTGATCATTCGCAAGATTATAAAGAAAGATTTTGGTTGTTTGTTTGGCATCAGTAAACACAATTAACTGTGATTCAAAGCTCGGTGGGGTAAAGCAAGGCCTACTGAATTCCTGCTTTTGTAGGTTTTGTTTCATCAACAAGAATTCAAGGTGTATTATGTTATATCGAGGATGGATTAAAGCGTCACCTCAGTGGTGACTTCTGAGAGACTGCATGGACTATTTAATAAATCTGAGATGCAGGATGTTATTGTACAGTACAGAATGCTGAGTTTATTTGTTTATAGGTACGTATTCTGTTTTTTTAAACTTCTGTTATAAATCAGCTATCCTCAATATGGGCGATGCCTATTTTTTTTTTTAGAGAAACCTACATAAAGGTGGGCATTCCAACCTCGGCAGTAAAAAGCGCTTACCGCCGTGCAGAAGACCGCCCTAACACCGCCGCGGCCGCGGTAAACCGCCACGGTCATTCTGACCCACAACAGGCAAACCGCCAAAATACAGACATCCACAAAAGTCCGCCACACCAAAGGGCAGCGAGAAACTGGCGATGACCAATCCTCCACCGTCACGCCAACAGAAATACGCCCACACTATCACGACACACGAATCCAAGCGGCGGTCTTTCAACCGCGGTATTCCATTGGCGGTACACACCACCGCGCTCACAATACACACACATATACAAAACACAGCCACATTGGATAATTCGAAATACACACACCTGATACACATACACACACCACTCCCACACACCCAATACAATATAAAACACACACCCACATCACACACAAACCCCTACTCCTAGAAATTCGTGAACACGCACAGAGATAAGAGCCCCGAGCACACAGACGCGCAATTCACTGTCACCCAGCTATACTACCACGCACGTCAAAATACACACCAATACACATCACCACACTTAGCACCACACAATCCACCCCACACATCACCCAAACCACCCCATGGCACCGCAAAGACACCCCAGGTTTTCTGACGCTGAACTCAGGGTCATGGTGGAGGAAATTGTACGGGTAGAGCCACAGCTCTTCGGGACACAGGTGCAGCACACCACCATTGCCAGGAAGATGGAGCTATGGAGCAGAATAGTGGACAGGGTCAACGCTGTGGGACAGCACCCAAGAAATCGGGGCGACATCAGGAAGAGGTGGAACGACCTACGGGGGAAGGTGCGTTCCATGGTATCCAGGCACAACATCGCGGTGCAGCGGCATGGCGGTGGACTCCTCCCCCAGAATTTACAACATGGGAGGAGCAGGTCTTGGCGATCCTGCATCCTGAGGGCCTCGCAGGAGTAGGCGGAGGAATGGACTCTGGTAAGTCATATCTTAATTACTACATCCCCCCAACCCCACCAGCATGCCAACTTATGCCCCCACCCCTATCACACCTACTCCTTGCAAATGTCTCACCCTCACAACCCACCCATCCCAACACCAAGCCCTGCATGTGACCACTAAGCATGGACACCCATCACCTAAGCATGCCCACTGCACATACCCATCCCCCCCCCAAACCACCCTCACAAAAGCCCCCACACAGGAATGCAAGCACAGGGTACACGGGCACCCACCCATTGCACTCTATGGCACACACAGAAGCAATAATCATACTTTTATACCCCTGCAGGACCCGAACGCCACATCACTACGCAGGAGGGTCCACAAATGTCCACTCCACCCCCAGAAGAGGCCCACAGTGATGACAGCACCTCCGTCTCCCTGGATCTAGATGACCAGCCCGGCCCATCGGGGACCTCTGGACAGTCGGTTCCCCTCAGACAGCCACAGGCCACAGCAGACCTTCCCCCCTCTGGGAACACCAGCACAGCACCCACCCAGCGGGCCCATACCTCTGTCCCCAGGACACGTCAATCAGCGGTGTGTCCACCACTACAGGGCACCCAGGTTAACCCACCACTCCAACAACAACAGGGACCTGGGGGCAGTGGTAGTGGGCACACGGTCCAGGGGACAGAGGCACAGGAAAACAGGGGAACTGGGAGGGCTGCTGTGCAACAGGGGGGGGACAGGCCCAGGGAACCCACCCTCCACGAGGCCCTCTCCTCCATCATGGGAGCATACCACCACTCCAGGAGACGATGGCGACGGTCCTGGCCAGGTTTCAGGAGATCCAGCTTCTGCAGGAGCAACAGTATATGGGGTTCAGGGAAGAACTAAGAAACATCAGTACCACCATGGGCACCATCACAGTGGCTCTGAATGAGCTAATCACCACATTGCGGGACACTGTTGCACCACAAAGGGCCCCTGACACTAGCATGGACCAAGAACTGCCTACCACCTCCGCCGGCGCTAGTGGACAGGAGGCCCCGACACAAGACCAACAGGCCACCAGAACCCCACCCCCTGCAGAAGGTGAACCACCCCGCAAGCGGGCCCTGAGATCCAGGAAGAAGACAGAGTAAGATGCCAAGACCCCCGCCAGCAAAGGATACCTCCCTGATTGTCATCCAACTGTCCCACATTGACACCCTGTCCATTCTTACACTGCCCTTGCTCCACTTTCCACAGGCATCTGGACAATGCACCTGTGATACTGATAGTCTGGACTCTGCCATGGACAATCCTCCACCATCACACCTCAACCATTTGCAACCACCCACCAATTTAGAGCACTGTAATAAACACACTTATTGCATAAAACAATCTGGAGTCTGGCTGTGATTATGTACAAATGTATTAGACATTACCGTGCCAAATGGCATATTCACATTGTGATGCCAACATACCAATGTCACACAGCTGTAGTCCATGGGGAAATAAAGCAGATGTCACGCAGTGGGGCCCACATCTCTGAAATTGGAAGGGAAAGTCACAACTCATTTACCATACACTGGGGGAAAAGGACAGACAGTAGAGAGGTAGTAATGGTTAAGTATATGTAATATGCCGGTGTGGATTTTTACCTGTGTGTCATTGAAAATATTGCTGTATTACTGTGTTCCTGTTCTCCATCTCGTCCTCTTCGCCTTCCTCCTTTTCACTCTCCACAGGCTCCACAGCTGCTACAACACCACCATCTGGACCATCCTCCTGCAGAAAAGGCACCTGGCGTCGCAAAGCCAGGTTGTGAAGCATACAGCAGGCCACGATGATCTGGCACACCTTCTTTGGTGAGTACATTAGGGATGCACCTGTCATATGTAGGCAGCGGAACCTGGCCTTCAGGAGGCCGAAGGTGTGCTCGATCACCCTCCTAGTTCTCCCATGGGCCTCATTGTACCGTTCCTCTGCCCTTGTCCTGGGATTCCTCACTGGGGTCAGTAGCCATGACAGGTTGGGGTAACCAGAGTCTCCTAATAGCCACACACGGTGCCTCTGGAGTTGACCCATCACGTAAGGGATGCTGCTATTCCACATGATGTACGCGTCATGCACTGACCCAGGGAACTTGGCATTAACATGGGAGATGTACTGGTCAGCCAAACACACCATCTGGACATTCATGGAATGATAACTCTTCCTGTTCCTGTACACCTGTTCACTCCTGCTGGGGGGGACCAAAGCAACATGTGTCCCATCAATGGCACCAATGATGTTGGGGATATGTCCAAGGGCATAGAAATCAGCCTTCACTGTAGCCAAATCCCCCACCTCAGGGAAGACGATGTAGCTCTGCATGTGTTTCAGCAGGGCAGACAACACTCTGGACAACACCTTGGAAAACATGGGCTGGGACATCCCTGATGATATGGCCACTGTAGTTTGAAATGACCCACTTGCAAGGAAATGGAGTACTGACAGCACCTGCACTAGAGGGGGGGTCCCAGTGGGTTGGCGGATTGGTGACATCAGGTCTGGCTCCAACTGGGTACACAGTTCCTGTATAGTGGCTCGGTCAAGCCTGTATGTCAGTATGACATGTCTTTCCTCCATTGTCGACAGGTCCACCAGCGGTCTGTACACGGGAAGATTCCTCCATCTCCTCGCATGTCCCAGTGGATGGTGCCTATGAGCACAGAGTCAATCAACCCACAGGTACGTAACCACAGCTTGCACATAACACGATTCCCAATGCATTGAATGGCTTGTATGAGTGTCGATGCAAGGCCTAGGTATGTGTGATGCAGTAGAAAATAAGGCATGTGGGCCCTTGAAATGGCGGCTGCCTGACCTGTGAAGTGCGACAATGGGATGTGAGGTCAATGCGCTGGCGTGGGACACCGTGGCGGTAGGCGGTCGAAGACCGCAGCGCAAAGCTGCATTGGTTAACATTGAACCCTATGGGTCTCAGGAGCCAATGACGATGTGCCCGCCATTTTCCATCAGCTTAATCACTCAATACCTGATCTCCCACAGGAGAGGACCTACACTGCAAGTGCTGCTGTGACCTCGGTCTGGAAGAGACAATGGCTCATGCGACTGGGGAAAGGGCCCCTGCCTTCACTGCTCAGGAGTTGGAGAAACTTGTGGATGTTCTCCTCCCCCAGTATGCGCTACTCTACGGTCCTCCAGACCAACAGGTAAGTACACTGGGACCATGCTTTGTGGGCAATGCCTGTGTTGAGTTGGGTGGATGAAAGATGGTTGGGAGGGGAGCGATTGAGGCATGCATCAAACGACAGATGAGAGCATGTGCCACATGGCAAGGGTGGGGATGGGGGGGCCACTCACATTGAGCATGCAGAAGGTGATGAATATTCTTCTCTCCCTGTCACATGTCACATAGGTCAGCGCCCACCAGAAAATCGGTATTTGGCGTGCCATCGCCAAGGACGTCCGGACCCTGGGGGTCCACCAGAGACGGGGCACCCACTGCAGGAAGAGATGGGAGGACATCCGATGCTGGAGCAGGAAGACGGCGGAGGCTCAGCTGGGGATGGCCTCCCAACGTGGGAGGGGTGCCCTTCGTACTTTGACCCCCCTGATGTCCCGGATCCTGGCGGTGGCCTACCCTGAGTTGGATGGGCGCGTGAGGACATCACAGCAGACACAAGGGGGTGAGTACACTCAAATCCTGGTTACTTTGCGTGCAGTGGAGGTGTCTGGGTGGGGGAGGAGGGCTGTGGATATCCCTAGGCCAGTGCGATATCTGTAGGCTAGGCCCCTCCGTAAGGCATGGCCCTGTGCCCCCGCCCCCCACCTCTGTAGGGTGCCAAGTACAGCTATTCATTGCCCTGTGTCATGTATGGGAGCAGAGGTCGCCCATAGGCTTGTAGGCCATGTCCCACGGATTGCGTAGTCGACCCCAAGTGCGCGGGTAGTGCAGGGGGCTTCTGTGTCTGTCCTGTCCGCCAACGGTGTCGCCAATGCATGCACTCAACATTTCTTTCTTTTTCCCCACCCACCTTTTTTGTTGTCTTCCTGTTCATTTGTGCATTAGCATCATCAGGCGGAGGATAAGTGGCATCGGAGCACGAGGGAGCTGCATCTCACATGGCCATGGCGGGCCATGCAACTGACTCGGATTTCACCAGTGAGACGGAGGGCGAGGGGAGCTCCACAGCGGGGACTCATGCGGATGTCAGTGACAGCGACTCGACCTCTGAAGGGAGCTCCCTTGTGGTGGCGGCAACATCCGTGCCCCGGCTACAACAGGTACAGCCGCCACCCAGCGCACCGCCCTCCCAGCAGCCCCTCAGCGTTTGCCCCGTGCCCGCTCACCCAGGAAGGTGGGCATCTCCTTTGCCCCAGGCACCTCAGGCCCTGCCCCAGTCACCCCTGCTGCCCTCAGTGAGGAGGTCATTGACCTCCTGCGGATGCTCATTGTTGGGCAGTCTACCCTTTTGAATGCCATCCAGGGTGTAGAAAGGGAGGTGCACCAGAGTAATGCATACCTGGAGGGCATTCATTCAGGTCAGGCTGCACATCAGCGATCGTTCAACACTCTGGCCTCAGCACTGATGGCAGCAATTGTCCCTGTCTCTAGCCTCCCCCCTCCAACTTCCTCCACCCAATCCCCTGTACCTCTGCCTATCCCAGACACACCATCAGACCAGCCTGCACACACCTCAACACCCAAGGGAAGCTCATCCAGATATAAGCACCACACATCACACAAGCATTCACACAAGCAACATCCACATGCAGACATACCAACACCCACTGCCTCCACTGTGTCCCCCTCCTCCTCGTCTCCCTCCTCCCTCCCTGTCACGTCTCCACTCACACCTGCATGCACAACATCTTCAGCCACTATGTCCATCACCAGCACACCCACCAGAACCCCCCGCACACGTGCAGTCACCACCCCCACTACCATTCACACGTCCCCTGTGTCCTCTCCCAGTGTGTCTGTCACCCCCTCTACCAAGCTACACAAACGCAGGCAGCCACCCACCCAACAGCCATCCACCTCAAGACAGCCTCCAGCACAAGCACCTGCAGCCAAAGACACCAGACTTCAAACTCCTACAACCACAACCTCCTCCTCCACTCCCATACCTACTACACCTACCCGTCCCTCTCTTCCTAAACTTATTTTCCTTTCCAAACTTGACCTCTTCCCAACAACTCCCCCACCCCGTCCCTCTAAAAAGACTCCAGTCAGCACCTCAGCCACCACAACAGCGGGCCCTGTGAAGACAGTCTGCCATGGACTGTGGAGTCCCCCACCCTCAAGGGCAGGCAGCTCAGTAGGGAGCCAAGGCACGGGCAGCCCACCGCCGCAAAAACATGCCAAAATTGTCAGTGCCCGGCGCGAGAGGCCTAAAACACCTGGGACAAAAATTCCTACCATGGCTCCAGCAGGGAGTGTGGTGCCACCTGGCACACCGCCAAAGGTGGGGAAGGGCCACAGGCGACCAGGGAAGGCTGGGAAGGGCAGCACGCCCGACAAGACCGCCAGCAGCCCAGCTGAGCAGGAGGGCCCCGCATGCCCCATCCCAGGTGGGCAGGAGGAGACCAACAGGCCCGCGACTGCAGCCCATGAGGGACCCACCAGGCCGATCCCAGGTGGGCAGGAAGGCGCATCCAGCCACAGGTCAGGTGGCGAATGACCTCCACGCCATGGGCTGATCCGCTGAACTGGGCCCTTCATCTCAAGCACCACTCCGCTGGGCACCGCCGTCTCAAGCACTGCTCCGCTGGGCCCTTCATCTCAAGCACCGCTCTACTGGGCCCTTCATCTCAAGCACCGCTCCGCTGGGCACCGCCGTCTCAAGAACCGCTGAACTGGGCCCTTCATCTCAAGCACTGCTCCGCTGGGCACCGCCGTCTCAAGCACCGCTGAACTGGGCCCTTCATCTCAAGCACTGCTCCGCTGGCCACCGCCGTCTCAAGCACCGCTGAACTGGGCCCTTCATCTCAAGCACCGCTCCGCTGGGCACCGCCGTCTCAAGAACCGCTCCGCTGGGCCCTTCATCTCAAGCACCGCTCCGCTGGGCACCGCCGTCTCAAGAAGCGCTGAACTGGGCCCTTCATCTCAAGCACTGCTCCGCTGGGCACCGCCGTCTCAAGCACCGCTCCGCTGGGCACCGCCGTCTCAAGCACTGCTTACCTGGGCCCTTCATCTCAAGCACCGCTGGCCCATTGGCGGAAGGGGCAGGCCCGCATCTGTGTCGGGCAGGGCTGCACGAAGCACTCTGGGCACTAGTCCCCCTCCAGTACCAGTGGAGACTGATATTGACTTGAGAGACTGTGGCTTTGCACTCCCCAGGATGGCACAGTGAGCAACCCACCCACTGTAGAGACTTGAGAGACTGTGGCTTTGCACTCCCCAGGATGGCACAGTGGGCAAGCCACCCACTGTAGAGACTTGAGAGACTGTGGCTTTGCACTCCCCAGGATGGCACAGTGGCCAACCCACCCACTGTCGATACTTGAGAGACTGTGGCTTTGCACTCCCCAGGATGGCACAGTGGGCAAGCCACCCACTGTAGAGACGTGAGAGACTGTGGCTTTGCACTCCCCAGGATGGTCCAGTGGGCAAGCCACCCACTGTAGAGACTTGAGAGACTGTGGCTTTGCACTCCCCAGGATGGCACAGTGGCCATGGAGGCCCCTCGTGGATCTGGCGTCGTGGACTCATCTGGCTGAGGTGCCCATCCTTTCCCTTCCCCCTGAGGTGCCTGTAGTTTTGCTATCTGATGCCCCTGCAGTGTTCTCTCCGTTGGAGTCAGGTATCCTGTGTGGGCTTTGCCCATGTGATTTTGGCCCAGTGGCCCACGAACAATGGCTGATACACATATCGGACTGGACAATTTATGTATATAAAGTTATAGATGTGTGATATATTTTATACTCAGTCATACAATATATTTCTAAGTTTATAATCATTTACTTTTGTCTTTGCATTCTTCCGGCGCGTTTGGGTGGGTAACTGTGATGTGTTGCTATGCATTGATGTGTATGTTGTAGTGGGTGAGGGTGAGGGTGGGTGTGTCACATATGTGTGTCCCCGATTTTTTTTTGCCTCCCCCCACCCTTATGTCGTAGGTGCAGTACTCACCGTTGTCTTCTGCGTCGGCGTTCGTGTTCCTGGTAGAGGAGCAGGAAGACAATAGCTGGGAGGATGTGGAGTTCGGGATCCATGCTGTCCAGATTCCTCGTGGGGTGTATGGAGGTGAGCGTTTTCCGTTTGAAATGTCTGTTTCCGCCGTGTTTTTATCGGCGGGCTACCACCCCGGAAAAGGTGGCGGATGGGTGGGTTGTGATAGGGTGGGCGGTACATTGCCTCCCGCCTGTCTGTTGGCGGTGACCGCCGCACTGTTTGTTTGTCCCGCCGTGGCGGGCGGTGTGTTAAAGTGGCGGTCTCTGTTGGCGGTTTCCGCCAGGGTCGGAATTGCATTTTTTTTACCGCCAGCCTGTTGGCGGTTTTGCCGCTGCTTTAACACCGACCGTCAGGGTTGGAATGACCCCCAAAGTGTTTAGCTGCATTGTAACTTTGTGTACAACATTTTCTACATAACATACTGTGTCTAGCATATAACAGGCATATTGTCATAATGTGACGATCCCACACACACACACAACTGTTGTCTCCAGTATAGAAACACTTACGGCGCACTAGATTAATATTCATGGCACATTCCAGTTTCCTGCTTCTTCAAGTAAAGGTGGAATGTCTCTGTGTTCCTTACATAGTTTTTGTCCAAAGAGTTAGCTTGTCTTAAACACAAATGTGTTTCTAGCCTCGCTCCAGCTTGCCACCATATTTGAAGCCGGAGTGAACTCCTCTCACAGCCTTCAGACTGACATTGATGGTAAATCTTGCTGAGCTGCCAAATGACCCACTATTGTGAGAATTCTTCACTATAGGTATCATCCTCAGTCCAGGCGGGCATTAATTATTGATTATTAAGGAGCAACATATCATGTGTGTCTGGGTCATTTCTGGGTTATTATTTAATATTTTACACAACTAAACCCTTTATTTATTTTTTTCTCAGTTTTGTTTTATGGAGTGAGACTCATGCCCCTTCATCTATATTGACTGGTTATCTTTTTTTTTCTATTACCGCCACTTGGACTGTGTAACTATGTTATTTTTTTTTTTTTCCTGTACATCCTGCATGTTTCTACTTTCTTCTTTCTACTTTCATTCTGGTCCCTAGCAGGTAGTCTATGACCCACCCAAGTCATTCTGGCAATTTTCCCTTGAGCAGGTGCTGATATTTTGTCCCTAAATCGCTTTAGAGACCCCCCTGGTATAATTATGTTCGGATAAAACACCTGGATTCCATGTATGGTTGAAACCTTGTCAAAATATGATAAAAACTCACTCATAAATATACAGGTGAAAATGGGACCGTTGCACTGAATTAGAAACTGTGCAGTTATTTATATACCAAACTCACTACCTTGTACTTTGCACTGTTGTTGCACTGAGCTTTGGTTGTGGTTTCTTGCAAGGGAAACCACAACCAAACCTAGGCTGCTAATAAACCACGTTTTAAAACTTAAACCTGCATAATGTTTTTCATTTTATGTATCATACCGTTTACATACATTTTTCTGCTTTATTGTGATACAATACAGTAATTAATTATTGTAAAAAGAAACCCCCTTCCTTGCTCTAAGAACTATTTCACTCATTTGAGTACACACACACACCATACATACACACAGCTCATTCCCTATAGTAAAACAGTGTAATGCCACAAACAAAGCAAATGCATGAATAACATAACATAAATGGAATTAATGATTGAAACACAATTCTAGACTTGAAGGCATTATTAGTTTATTGGGTAATACACGTCCACAGTTTATGAAACATAATAATAACATTTTTCCATGAGAATTTCAATATCTAGTATTGTAATCACAATTCAAAAATAAAAGATTAAATGAAGCGATGCATAATAGTCCTTCATAAAGTGCACAGTCCCCAACATTTGTAGTCTCAACTGGAAGGCTGTTACAGGAGTTCCGAAGCACGTTTCTGTACCAAAAGACCGGATGGCCTTGCACTTTCTTCAGGGCACTTGCAACGTTGACTTCCAAACACTAGAATCCAAAGAGGGAGGAGGAATCCCCATCATAAATATAGTCTACAAAAATCAAGGGTATGAGCATGATAAAAACATAGAACCAAAGCCCGATATTCATGATTGTACCTCAAAACAAGCTATAGACAGGACTAAAAAAGACAGAACCTTAGTTACCTACACCACACTGCTTGCACAAATAGGAGAAAGTGATAGAGAATGTTTTTATCTAAATAAGAAAATCATTAATGGGAAATAGCTGCTCTTGAGTGCCACCGACACGAAAAGAAAACCCCTATATGAACGTGCCCCTGAGTCAAGCTGCATATATCCACTGCTTAATTTGGAAATAAAAACGTGCCGGTGCTCAAAGCCTTCCTATTAAACGCGCGGCTGCTGCAATTAAATGTGCGAACAGGGAGTACTGAGGCAGCGTGATCCTGAAGTCATCTCGGGCCTCTTTAATCCATTAAAGCCCCTCCCTGTCCCATCAGCTCACTCTTGCAGCTTTCTGCTTTCTCCCATTGTGAAGCTCTTTCGTGTTTCTCTTCCTCCGTCTTTCCCAAATGTGTCTTTAGCTCGCTGTAAATGCTTGAGGCAGAAGACTAAGCACTGGCCCTCAAAAATAAGTGCTGGTGCTTAGCCCCGGTTACAACAAGCACAAATTAAGCACTGCATATATTGTGTCACCCAAAACAAGAGAAAGAATATTTATACATGCACTCTTACTTTACATATTTATAGCATCCTAATCTGTATGGATTTCAAAGAAAAAGAAATAGGAATAGGAAATATGTAGATTCCAGATGGAATACCGCAGCGATATTTAAATATTTAAAGGACTGACACACCAGTAAAATAAAGGGAAAAACGTATTATCTAAGAACCCTACAGGGCACCACCAAAACCAATGGGGCCAGTACACCTCACTGGTATTTCTATTTTCCAATGAAAGATACACTATCAAGGTATCTGTTTAGAAATGAGGGGCACTGAAAAACACGTCAGCACTCCTGTAACAGCCTTCCAGTTGAGGCATCACATTTTGGAGATTGTGTATTTGATGGCGGACTCTTATGTAGTGGCATTCCTGTAACAGCCTTCCAGTTGAGACAACAGATTTTGGAGAGTGTGCATTTTATGGAAGACTTTTATGCATTGCTCATTGTATCTTTGCTTTTTGAATGTAAATAAGTGGTCAATCAGGTACCCCAATTGGGACTAACAGTCTTTTCATAACAATGGTTTGTGATTACAATAATAGATATTGCATTTCTCATGGATGAATTGTATAACTATGTTTCATATATTGGGGATGTGCATTACACAATAAGGTAATAATGCTTACAAGTTTAAGATTGTGTTTCAATTATGAATACCATGTATGGTATGTTAATCATGCAATTGCTTTGTTGGTAGACGTGTTTGTGGTGTTACAGTGTTTTATTATAGTGAATTAGGTACACGTATATATGGGGTGAGTGTACTCAAATGAGTGATATAGGTTTTAGAGAGAGGGAGGTGGTTGTTTTTGACAACAATTCATTAATTCGTTGTATCACAATAAGCTTTTGATTCTGATTATTTATACAAATGTTTAATCATTTTAGAGCTTGGTCAAGATATTTGATTGGTCTTCGAGTCTTTCTCCACAGTTGTCATAAGGGATTACCTTACACTAGTATATATTTCTGTGCTTTACACTTTGTGTTCGTGATTAACATGTCACCAAGAGGTGAATAGGGTTATAGTGTGAGTGCTTCAAAGAAACAGATCTAAACATGATAAGCTATTGACAAATGCTGAAAATGTTTCAAAAGAACATTTCCGTGGAAACAGTTGTGTATTCCATTTAGATTAATGAGGTTCTGTAGAATGCTGTCTGCTTGTAATGAATACCAATAATTCAAGACAGAAGCATAGTTTGACCAATGTGAAGCATGCTCTGCATTCACCACATAATCATGCTTCATTGACATTACACCTCCGATACATTTTGTGAAGGCAGTGTGCAAGATGAGCAAGTTTCTAATTCAGCTCAGGTTATTTATGTTTAATATGCTGCTATTTTTTCAAATATTCAAACAAATATTGAATAATGAACTCTTGATGCCTATTCAAGGGAAACATTTTAATAAACATAAACTGGGCAAAGGAGAGCATGTACTGAATGACCATTAAAATATTTACATTTGAAAGTATGTGTTCTATTCATTTTATTAGATCCATCTGCTCTGTTCGTGTTCCAGTAGTCAAGCATCAGGCAGCATGTCAGGTTTGGCAGTTAAAGTTTAAATGGAAATTCAGTACTTCTGCTTGCCTAATGACTAATACAACAAGCACAAATCATGTTGGCTAAAGTCCATAGTATCCTTCTAAGAAAGAGAATAATCGAGTAGGCAAAGTATGTGGTGGTTATCATTTTCCATTGTATGTTTATTTCCCCAAATTTGAGCCATAATAATAAGTGTACAAAGATTGCAACCCACACCTCCTCCCCACTAATAGTGGCAGGCAATATTTACAGAGTTTTAATGTTGTTATATGTCAAAATGAGGATTTTTGTAACTCTGAAAAATGGAACAGGCAGCATTACCTGTGGAAACACAGCAAACCAGGAACAAATACCCAGGAGAGAGCACACAACCATAGTTACTAGAACATTGACAGTGCATGGTACTGAGAATTCCAGCTCCCTTTATTGTATTTACAGGAAGTAAGCAAAAGAGGAAGCATGACATAATGTATAGGAAGTAACAACATTACAGATTGCAGAGTTGGCCATGATGGTTTGGGGACCAAATGTGTTTCATCCTTTTTCTTCATGGAAAGTTTGAATAAAAGCCATCTTGTGAAAGAAGAATATAACAGGGTGTGTATTGTGCTGATTCCCTGCCAGCAACTTGGTGTATTGGCTGCTGTCGCCCCCTTACCCGGACACTGATGGCATATTGAAATAGAAACTCCTCAAGAGAGGATATCCGAGGAGACTGATCTGAGATGCACATAAGAGAACCAGGTTTTATGATTCACAAAGTATGTTTTTAAACCAGCATAGAGAAGACCATAAAAAATTGGTTTGTGTGATAAGGCATTCCAATATAAACAATAAAATTGAATAAAAGCCATCTTGTGAAAGAAGAATATTACAGGGTGTGTATTGTGCCAGCAACTGTGTGTTTTGGCTGCTGTCGCCCCCTTACCTGGACATTGCTGACCACTAATATTGTGTCTGGGGTGGGACAACATCCCCCGGATTTCCAGCCAGCAAGGTGGGGCTTGACATTTGACATGCGCTATACTGCTAAGGGGTTCTGTTAAATAATAATCCGAGATGTATTTTGTTTCAGACTTTATTTCTGCATATTCCATTAATATTGCCATGTGCTCGACAAAGCTGACTCTTCATTTAAACTGTGTAAGTTGACTTCCCTGTGAACTCAGTTTTTGTCTTAAACCATTTCCTTTTCTGGGCCTCTCCACTTATCTAACCAAGCTGACTTTCAGAATACCGAGCCACAGCTGCATCCTTCTTATCATTGTGCACGAACAGAACTGTACCTCTTCCCACCGCATTCCAGGGGCCTCCTGCAAGGGATATCCTCGTAAATGATCAAACCAACTGTGATAAGACTGACGTTTGACAAATGAACTGTCACTTTGCCGTGTATTAGCAGGATACTCCAGAGACAGTGGGAGTACAGGCAGGAAAGACTAATCAAATGTATGTACGTCAGCAGGATGCTCTCGGGTTAAAAGGAGAACTGTTTGAAGCTTTTGTGTTCACCAGATATGGAGGGGTGGCTTCCTGGCTGAAGGGGGGCAGCTTAACTATATAAGATTCTACGCTGCAGAATGAAGCAGCCAGCCTCCGTAGGAAAGTCATTCAGACTGTCCTGGGACACTGTGCTCAGCTCGAGCTATTATCTGTTTTACTAATAAAACTTTTCTCTTCCTCATCAGTCGTGACTCCGCCTGTTGTGTTCTTTGCTGGTAAGAGACCCTGAAGGCTTAGGGTGTCCCCTCCACCGCTGGGAGAGGTGAGCCTGCCTTTCCCGGTTCTTCAGTTGGCGCTCGAACAGGGACTCCATCAGTGGCACCCGCCGTCTGCTCGGAAGGAGGAGGAGGTTCACTGCAGGACTACCAAAGGGGGCGCCCCACAACTGATTTGGGAAGTATCTTTTTCCTCGTGGACCTGCGGTTCTCCAGCGGTGCTCCCCCTTTTTGTCTCAACGGGCACCGGCGGCTCTGCCCTGACTGGAGTTCCTGACATAGCTGGCCCTGAGTTCGGAGTCCTGACTGAGGAGGAAGACAAGAGTAAGGTAAGGACAGGGTTAACCCCTGTCTTTTTCTGTGTCTGTCTGGTAGGTGCCATTCGATCTTTGCAAAGATCGAAGTCAGTGGATGTTTTGAAAAATAATTAACTGTCATAATATATAGATTGCATATTTGCTTCCGTTGTTTCTGTTTTCCATCCACTGATACTAAGTTACAACTGTCTGTTTAAAATAATGCCGGCATTCAGTAAATTAAGGAAATGGTGCTGTTTTTGTTGCCAAGCGGACTCCCGCTTGGAGGAGTCTTGTCCGGCTCCTCCAATTGGAACTCCTTGCCATGAAATGTATGTAAAACACGGGGTGGGGAGTATAATATGGACTGACATATGGCGTAAAAAGACTAGGCATAGTGCTGATTTACAGTGGCCACTGCATGGGACTTTTGATGAACTGAAAATTGATTTTTTAGAAGAAAGATTATTTGCAACCAAAAGTAGGCCTGGTATGTTCGATTAACTCAGGTTATGGCAGAAAGAGGCTAGACAAAAACGAATTAAAGCAGTAAAGGATGCTAAGAGACATAATACAAAATCAGATGCTGAGAAAGCACAAGAATATGACCGGCAGAATGCAGAGCAGGGATGGGCTCAGATAGATAGAAGACACCAGTTAGATACAGACAGGATATATGTGGTTCAACAAACACCTGAAAAAAAGAAAAGAGACCCCGAAAAGGATCCTCTCATGCAAGATGTCCTAGACTGCCCCCCTGTTTATACCCCGACAATATATCCAGCTTTACCCCCAATTGCTCAGATGCCCCAGCCATTAGGTTCACCAGTGAATGCAGTAACATTTGCCCTACCACCACAATCTGAACACCAGAGACCCCCAGCATCAGCTCCAGTGACCCCCAGGTCAGACCCCCAAGCGCTTCAGCCCCCTTGTTACAAATGAAAGACGAGAGCTCAGACGATGATGGCCTCACAATATCACCTCCCCCAGGACGCCCACGACGCAATAAACTGACAGAAGAAAGGAAAATTAACACAATGTTGCATAAATATATCTTAACACAGCCAAGCCTGGAGACTATTTGGCGTAATTTTGCTCAGTTCCAAGCAGTACAACAGGCAGACATGATACAACGTATGTGTGAGATACTAATGGAAAAATGGGACGAAAATTTAGATAGCAATCCCCCCTTACAAATACTTAGAATTAAACAGGAGGTAGCCACAGGCTATCATCAGGGAAAGGACCTTAAGGACTACCTCCGTCAACTATTGAGTTATAGGAAGACCTATCACCAGAATAGGGATGAGAAAAAAGGTTCAGCCAGTCCCTCACGCAGTCCTTCCACCCACACAACACAGCACCCCTTAAGGGAAGTCCCACCCAGCTACGTTCCAGCCACAGGAGAGGGTCCCGCAGCAGTGCCCGCTCACTGGAAACAACAATTTGTGTACCAGCAATGGGATAGAACAGAGGTCCTAGCGCTAAAAGCCCACTTACCTGACCCACGCAAGAATCCTGCCGGTTTCTATAAAGAATTTTCCCAAATAATAAGTCCACAAATATTGACTCTCATGGACATTAAAATGTTGTTTGGTACCCTGGTACCACAGGATATCTGGAAGACTATCATACAGAAAGACTATCCTGTTGAACTAGGCGGTACCTGGGATCAGCTGGACCACGAGGACCAAGACAGGAAGCCTGGTGACAAGCCGGGAGCCCTAATAGTAGCTCTCCCTGACAGACTCCTTACGCTTATACAGAAGTCCTTGCCCCCGCGATTAGTAGACTGGGATAGAATAGATACATGTAAACAAAAGAAAGACGAACACATTGCTGACTTCTTCTCTCGGTTTGAAAGGGCATACACTGACTTTAGTGGACAAGACACCTCTACCGAAGGTGGTATGCGGCTGTTTGTAGATAAATTTGTAAATTGCATATCACCTGAGGTGGCCTCAAAAATTCGGTTGACTGAGAGTACCTGGTCGACAAGCACTCCCATTGAGATACTTAATATGGCCCAATAATACGAGAATAGGGTTCATGAAGAGAAGGACAGAAAAGACAAACAAACAAAAGAGTTAAAAACTAAAATTCTAGTACAGCAGGCGTACCCCCAGAATAGGTCTATTCCCTGTGGACCTCAATACCAAAATAATGGTCCCAACAGTTATCAGCCCCGCTATTCCCTGAGCTACAATCAGTGTGCCTATTGTAAAGAGGAAGGTCATTGGAAAAATGATTGCCCAATTAAAAACGGGTTTGCGCCCCAGACAAAAGGTAGAGGAGCGCCCCGTGGAGCACCCCGAGGTAGAGGACGGGGAGGCCCCCCACAGCAGGGACCTAACCGAGCCCATCAACAGCAAAACATTGCAGCTGCAGAAAATTATTTTGACAACAGTTCTGCCCAACGCCAGTATTATAATGATAATTATGATCCAGAAGAAGGTCAGGGTTTCTATTCTTGCTAGGACAGCTTAGGACAAGGGAGGATAGGACCCGTCCCAATCCCAGTTAAACAGAATGGCCCACATGTAGAAGTACAACTAGATGGTACTTCTAAGAATTTTTTGATTGACACTGGAGCCACTAAGAGTTCTGTTATGAAGGATGCGGTGCCTGGGGTCCCTTTGTCCAGCAATACTAATGTGTCTGTAGGATTCTCAGGCGTCCCAGTGGTTAACCCCGTATCCAAGAAACTGGAACTCACAATTGGTCCCTACACTGTTGATTCTCCTCTAATACTTACTCTGGTTGTAGTGAAAATTTGCTATGTCTCGATTTACTGAAAAGATTACACGCCACTATATATTGTTCCCCTGATGGCGTGTACGTCACCATGGGTCCTCACGTGACACCCACCCAGTTCATAGCGTTACCACTCCCGCCTGAGCTAGAGATGCTCCCCGCTACACTTTGGGCTTCAAACAATGAAGATGTGGGTGCCTTGATATTCCCCCGTTCTCCATCAAGTTAAAAGAGCATGCACTACTTCCCCGTCTGCCACAGTACAAGTTACCACATCACACTGAACAGGCCCTCAAGGACATTATATTGCAGCTGATTGATAAAGGGGTTGTTGAAGAGACCAGAGGTAATACATGTAACAGCCCCATACTCCCAGTACTCAAAAAGTCTGCTGATTCTTCCCATCAGCCCGGCCTACGCTTTGTGCTTGACCTTCGAGCAGTTAATAAAGTAGTGGAGCCCCAATTCCCTGTTGTACCCGACATTACCACCCTCCTAACAATGATACCCTCCACTGCTACCTGGTTCTCTGTAATTGATCTCAAGAATGCATTCTTCAGCATACCCATCCACCCGGACAGCAGACACATTTTTGGATTCTCCCTGGGCGGTCGCAGTTTCCGGTTCTGTCGCGCACCTCAGGGGTACACGGAATCACCCAGTGTTTTTAGCCAGGTGCTCAAGGGACAGTTGGATTCCTTTCAATTCCCCGCTGGTTCCGCCCTGGTACAATATGTTGATGATCTCCTTATTGCTTCTGACTCCCAAGAAAATTGCAAAAAAGACACAGTTGCACTTCTCACTCATCTATCCCAACACAATCACAAAGTATCCCTCACTAAATTACAGTATTGTCAACAGCAGGTTACCTACCTTGGTCACCTGCTGTCGAAGGAGGGACGTACACTTACCCCAGCCCGGGTACAAGCCATACGCAATATACCTGTCCCCACAACGCAGAGGGAGGTCAGGGGATTCATTGGCATCACATCCTTTTGCCGCCAATGGATACCTAATTTTTCCCTCCTTATCAAACCCTTCTTAGCACTCACCCACAAAGACTGCCCTGACACCGTTGTCTGGAATACTGAATGCCAGTCCAGCTTTGAAGATTTGAAGGACGCTCTCTGTTCAGCCCCTGTGTTAGGCCCGCCTGACTATCATAAGCCCTTTACACTGTTTGTCAGTGAACATAATGGTTGCTCTCTCTCAGTCCTGACACAAGAACATGGTGGCAAACAGCGACCATGTGCTTATTTTTCAGCCCTTCTGGATCCTGTTGCCAGGGCTCTTCCAAGCTGCCTACGGGCTGTAGCTGCAGCCGCAGTAGCAGTGCGCTAATCAGCTGGAATAGTTATGGATACTTCATTAATATTGTTGGTCCCACACGCCGTTGATGCCCTACTTAACAAAACTAAGACACAACACCTTACAAATGCCCGCCTGACCAGTTATGAGTTAACACTCCTTGCCAGTCACATCACCATCAAAAGATGCACTACCTTGAATCCCGCAACGTTACTACCCCTGACTGAAAGCTCTGAAGATACACATACTGATATACATGACTGCATTATCAGGACAGAGGAGGAAACGAAAGGAAGGGTAGATCTGCAAGACACGCCTCTAAGTAACCCCCAAGGCACCTTGTACATTGATGGTTCATGTCTCAAATTACCTGATGGCACTACATCAGCTGCATATGCTATCACAACACTAACGGCGGTAGTTGAAGCACGTCGGATACCACATAATTCAGCACAAGCGGCTGAGTTAGTGGCACTGATTAGAGCTTGTGAAATAAGCACAGATTTAGATGTCAATATCTACACTGACAGTCAATACGCGTTTGGAGTGGCACACAATTTTGGTAGATTGTTGGCGGAAAGAGGCTTTCTCACATCACACGGCACCCACATACAACATTGAGGGTTAATATACAGATTGCTCTCCGTTCTAGCCCTGCCACGGACCATGGCCATTGTGAAATGCAGCGCACACAGAAAGATCACTGATCATGTAGAAAAAGGGAACGCCTTTGCAGATCAGGTAGCGAAGGAAACAGCACGTCAGAAGAAAAGCAAGATGTATGTAGCGGGACCAGCCAGATGGGTCCCAGATAACGGAATGTTTGAGGACACGGTAGAGAGTGTAAAAAGTATACAGGCAGAAGTGACGGAAGTTGAATTGGCATCATGGAAGGAGACACACGCGAGGTTTAATGAAGAAACAGGGTGTTGGACAGACTTGTCAGAAGCCCAGAGATGGATGCTTCCTGATGGGTATGTCCTTCCTGTAGTGACAATGGCTCATGGTCCTACAAACAGACCTGTATTCTGTTATTTTTGAGTTTATTTCTTACTCAATTTTAATTTAAACTAACTCATGAAATAGCAAAAAAAGGGGGGAACTAGGATGATGTCAAATACAAATACACAAAATTATAAACATATAACTTCACAATACATACATAATAGACTTAATCACAAATCCAGCAAAAAAAAAACTTCAAAACAAATAATATTTAAGAAAAATGTAAGAAACAATGCCCTATATATTTGAATGGTGGTCACTGTTATATAACTCCACATGTGATCCACTTCTCAATGCTAAGGGACTGGGCTTATACATGCACTAATTTATCAAAAATGTTGTGCATTTCTTTTACACAATTATGATTCAGTGCATTTCAACTTATTACAATATCTTTTGTTGTTTAACAAGCCCAAAACACTTGCAATACAAAACGTCAACGCGTTTCGGCCTATCAATTTAAGGCCTCATCAGGACTGAAGAAGGGCAAATATAATTCTAGAAGGGAATCAAAGAAAACAAAAGGAATGCTTACAATTGTACATCCATACATGTAATCCAAAAATCAATACACAAATTTTTACAAAAGTTTCTTATAGTGCAAGCCTACAGGATAACTGGTGTTAAATAAAACTCATATATGTTTTTAAAGCAAAAGCAAGACATTTCTTTAAATTCTGTATTAACTAAGTTAGATAGCAATTCCTACTATCCAAATTATCGTGTGAAAAAATATTATCACTGGTTGTGGAAAAGTACTGCCCTATTTGTGAGATTATTACAATTATCTATCAAGATGAATGCTGTGTTTAAAATATCTATACTCTATTCAAAATACAGAATATAAAGACCACGTGTCTTTACCTTAATTCAAAAAGGTCAAAACCGGGGGACCAGACTCGTAAATATCATCTCCGATTAACTCAAAGAGCTCTGTTATTTAAAAGCGCTCGTCAGGAATCATCTCCCTGGCAGAAAAACAAATATCGAAGTCAGCATACGCTCTATCTTAATTGCTCTTGAAAACTCAAAGTGACTACAATCCCTCAAGGTATTACAAAAGCGCTGTCATCTTACCGGGGTTAACACGTGAATTCCAAGCCTCGCGCTACAACGCGTACATTTGGGATCGCGTCTTCCTAGTTGTGATTATAACTAGGCGACGTCATGCACTCGCACTGTGCTGACGTCCCAAATATTAGCGACCAATCACACCCAAAAGTGGAATTCTGGGAAATCTACACGATGTGAAAACACATCGAGAACGCGGCGGCCATTTTAAAGCAGGAGAGCCTAACGCTTCTGTTGTTACATAGGTCAATGATAAAGCCTTCTTTTAACAACCGATGGCATCGTCAGTAACTGTTACCAATTACCAAGTATAAGATGACCTTACTTAAACAGTCGAGAAGAGTATGACCCAAGTATTAGCGACCGATCACACCCACAAATGGAATTATGGGAAATCTACATGATGTGAAAACACATCGGGACCGCGGCGGCCATCTTAAAGCAGGAAAACCAAATGCTTCTACTGTTATATAGGTCAATGATTAAACCTTCTTTTAAATCCGATGGCATCGTCTGTCGTATTTGCCAATTACCAATTATAAGATGACCTTACTCCAACTAACGGGGAGAGTATGACCCAAATCTTTTTGAACTTGTTGTGACAAAATTACAAAGTTAAAAAAATTAAAAGGTTAAAAAGTCAGTTATACCCTGGGAGCAGAAACTATTCCCAATCCGCCTTATCCATCTGTTATGGTAAACACAAGAATTTTTGTGCTACACCGTCTAGAATTAACCTCTATTTTTCACACTTTCTATCTCTATTAAATTTTTAGAGCAGTTTTATAGACAGTTGTACTTTTCCACAACCAGTGATAATATTTTTTCACACGATAATTTGGATAGTAGGAATTGCTATCTAACTTAGTTAATACAGAATTTAAAGAAATGTCTTGCTTTTGCTTTAAAAACATATATGAGTTTTATTTAACACCAGTTATCCTGTAGGCTTGCACTATAAGAAACTTTTGTAAAAATTTGTGTATTGATTTTTGGATTACATGTATGGATGTACAATTGTAAGCATTCCTTTTGTTTTCTTTGATTCCCTTCTAGAATTATATTTGCCCTTCTTCAGTCCTGATGAGGCCTTAAATTGATAGGCCGAAACGCGTTGACGTTTTGTATTGCAAGTGTTTTGGGCTTGTTAAGCAACAAAAGATATTGTAATAAGTTGAAATGCACTGAATCATAATTGTGTAAAAGAAATGCACAACATTTTTGATAAATTAGTGCATGTATAAGCCCAGTCCCTTAGCATTGAGAAGTGGATCACATGTGGAGTTATATAACAGTGACCACCATTCAAATATATAGGGCATTGTTTCTTACATTTTTCTTAAATATTATTTGTTTTGAAGTTTTTTGTTTTGCTGGATTTGTGATTAAGTCTATTATGTATGTATTGTGAAGTTATATGTTTATAATTTTGTGTATTTGTATTTGACATCATCCTAGTTCCCCCCTTTTTTTGCTATTTCATGAGTTAGTTTAAATTAAAATTGAGTAAGAAATAAACTCAAAAATAACAGAATACAGGTCTGTTTGTATAACTTAGGATTTAATTTGTCTCTACCTGCCACGCTTTGTTCATGATATATTTACCCTGGGTAAGGTAGAGTTATAGGGTTCCCCTGTTGTTTTGCAGTTTCATGTACACCTTGTTAGGTGTGAGGATAGGATAGAAATATAAGTAAGATTCTTACCTCCACAATTTAGAGGTGGAAAAAGTTATAATATTTAGCTTAAAAGGGTTCAATTAGGAAGATGCTTTGCCCCAGGTAATTAATTAAGCATTAGCAAGTATCCTTAAATAGAGACTATGTCAGACCACCAAACAGTCTGCTATATAGATGAACAAATATCCAAGCTCTTGGAACTACCTTCTCTTCTAAGTGGGGAAACCCCTCTAAGCGAGACCCCAAAACTAGACAAAATTGAGAGATTAAAACAACTGAAGAAGAAAAATACAAGAACTCAACTACATGCACAGGTATTACTTGAACATCTAAAAAATAATACAATTTTACTAGGACTACAAGTAAAAAATATTCCTGTAATTTTCACTAGTGACCCAAAATATTTGACACAATTCAGCGGGGTAGGAACTAAGTGCTCTCGTGATTGGTTAGCACTGTCAGTAGAAACAGCCTTAAGAATTAGTGAGTGTGAACTAAAAGAAATAGCCACCCTTGAACAAGAGATATCAGCAGATAACTCCATACAAAACACCCAGCATCTGTTGGATGCAGTCAACAAAACGATAACAGAGTTCAAAACTAATACGATTAGTCAAAAAACAACCAAACTAGCTCGGGATATAAAGAACTTTGACATTTTACATACTTATCCTTACTTAAGAGAAGACTTTTATAAAAACAACAATCCTAATAATCTTAATTTGCAATTCCAAACGAGATCACGAAAAAAGTTTATCACTTTCTAAGACACATCCTCCGAATCTGAGCCAGAACAAGGCACTTATTCTACGGCTCAACCTTTTTTAGGCAGAGGCAGCCGCAGAGGTGCGAGAGGAGGGGGGGGCAACTCCAGAGGGCAATTTCAAGATCACAACTTTTTCCGGACCAGAAGGAGGGCTTACAGACGACAATAATGAAGTCAGAAAATCTAATTCCTATTTACAACTTGTCGTCACATCCCCTCACTGAAATAGAGAAACAGGTACTGAGTAAAGGGTTTTCTTTTGTCCCAATTAAGAATCCAGATCCTGTGGAAAGCAAAATAGAATTTCTGAAATTCCTTCGTAAGGTGAGATTGAGAGCTTTCTTTAACGCATCTCCTACACAAGAAGATGACATGGATAGTGGCCTCAGACCCAAATCGAGTTTTCTACCAGAGAGAAATGATTTACCAGAAGAAATTAAAATATTTGAAAAGTTAGTGTTGAAAGAATTAGATGCATTGAATTCCAAAAAAATCTACTTTAATGACAATTGTTCTAAAATAGAGAAAGAGGCGATTCACAACTTGGCCGAAAATCAAGAAATCATTATAAAACCGGCAGATAAAGGAGGTGGGATTGTGATCTGGGGGAAAGAACAGTATAACTTAGAAGCCATGAGGCAATTAAGCAACCCACTCCATTATCGAGAAATACAGAGAGATACACCCAAACAGGTCAAGAACAAAATTGAAACACTTACAGGGAGAGCAAAAGAACAGGGTTGGATAAGTAAAAAAGAATATACTTTTCTAAATCAGTCTGATGAAAGAATTCCCTGCTTCTACATCCTACCCAAAATTCATAAAAATTTAGAACTTCCGCCGGGTAGACCAATAGTATCAGCTTGCTGATCGATTCTAGAACCTCTTGCTCAATTTGTTGATGTATTTTTAAAACCGGCTGTAACCAAAACATTGGCTTACGTAAGAGACTCCATGGATATCATCAACAAGTTGGAAAATTTAACTTTTGAAGAGAACAACCAACTTTTGGTTACTTTCGATATTGAGTCATTGTACACTAATATCCCGCAAGACGAAGCAATCGAAATCATTAGACAGACTTTGAACAACGATATTCAACCTCACACCCCGCCGACAGAATTTGTAGTAGAATTAGCTGCATTATGTTTAAAAAATAATTTCTTCAAATATAATGACCAACTTTACCGCCAAGTTAAAGGCGTGGCAATGGGCTGTAGCTTTGCCCCAGAGGTCGCAAACTTGGTTATGGATTTTTTTGAACATAAATGGGTTTACCCACAAACCAATCCGTTTAGGGAACATATTAACTATTGGTTCCGGTACATTGATGACATTCTGATGGTTTGGGAAGGGTCAGAGGAAGCTCTAGAGGCATTTCATGATTGGCTTAATCACCGCACAGTAGACTTCACATTTACTATGAGTAAAGATAAAGCTAAAATCAACTTTCTTGACTTATGGATATGGAATAAAGATGGCAATTTAGCCGTCAGCTTATACAAAAAACCTACAGATCGTAACACCCTGCTGCACTTTTCGAGTGGACATCCACGTTCTCTATAACAAAATTTACCCTTTGGGCAATTCCTAAGGATTAGGAGGAATTGTACTGATAAAACTGATTACTTTGATAATGCAGATGAATTGATTAAGAAACTGATTGAGAGAGGATACCCGAGAAAATTGGTTAAAAATGCAGCTAAAAGAGCTTGGTTTATACCGAGAGAAACATTGTTGGTCCCGAAAGAAAAATCAAAAAAGGTCCCCCTGACATGTGTGATCACATTCAGCCCTAAGGCAAATAAAATACGGTCGATCATTGAACGCAATTGGAAAATCATTAGCGATTTGAGCCTAGATACACCACTGTTTTCGTTTAAGAAGGCACGTAGCTTGAGAGATCAATGGGTGAAGGCAGCACAGATACAAACTGATAGAAAGAAAGATTTAAGATCTTTATTACAACTGCCAGCAATTCAAGGACACTACAGATGTGGAAAATGCGTGGCATGTCAATTTACACATGATTCCAAAGAGGTTAAAGTAAATGGTAGAACACATGTACAAAATGATTTTACTAATTGCAATACGAAAAATGTGATTTACTGTATTAAATGTCCATGTGGAAAAGCATATATTCGACAGACTTCACAACCAGTCAAAACCAGGATTCTTCAACATCGCTCTAGAATCAAATGCGGAGTCAAAGGAGCCCCATTAGTCGATCATTTCCAGGAATGGATGCACACAGCAGAAGACATCTGGTGGACAGTACTATTATCAATACAATCTAACGGATTTCCAACAACAAAGAAACTATTAAGAATGGAAGCAAGACTGATTGAACGATTTCAAACAGCGATAACTGGATTAAATGATGATGATGAAATGTGGGCTTTAATTAAGTAAGATCGGGTATTCACCGCAAGAAGCCTAATATACGTTGCTAGCATCTACAGTATGATAATGCTACAGGCAATACATTCTATATAACATCAGATATAAGAGATGCTTCAGAGATGAATATATATATTTTGTATATGATGTTTTGACAACTGTCTATAAAACTGCTCTAAAAATTTAATAGAGATAGAAAGTGTGAAAATTAGAGGTTAATTCTAGACGGTGTAGCACAAAAATTCTTGTGTTTACCATAACAGATGGATAAGGCGGATTGGGAATAGTTTCTGCTCCCAGGGTATAACTGACTTTTTAACCTTTTAATTTTTTTAACTTTGTAATTTTGTCACAACAAGTTCAAAAAGATTTGGGTCATACTCTCCCCGTTAGTTGGAGTAAGGTCATCTTATAATTGGTAATTGGCAAATACGACAGACGATGCCATCGGATTTAAAAGAAGGTTTAATCATTGACCTATATAACAGTAGAAGGATTTGGTTTTCCTGCTTTAAGATGGCCGCCGCGGTCCCGATGTGTTTTCACATCATGTAGATTTCCCATAATTCCATTTGCGGGTGTGATCGGTCGCTAATACTTGGGTCATACTCTTCTCGACTGTTTAAGTAAGGTCATCTTATACTTGGTAATTGGTAACAGTTACTGACGATGCCATCGGTTGTTAAAAGAAGGCTTTATCATTGACCTATGTAACAACAGAAGCGTTAGGCTCTCCTGCTTTAAAATGGCCGCCGCGTTCTCGATGTGTTTTCACATCGTGTAGATTTCCCAGAATTCCACTTTTGGGTGTGATTGGTCGCTAATATTTGGGACGTCAGCACAGTGCGAGTGCATGACGTCGCCTAGTTATAATCACAACTAGGAAGACGCGATCCCAAATGTACGCGTTGTAGCGCGAGGCTTGGAATTCACGTGTTAACCCCGGTAAGATGACAGCGCTTTTGTAATACCTTGAGGGATTGTAGTCACTTTGAGTTTTCAAGAGCAATTAAGATAGAGCATATGCTGACTTCGATATTTGTTTTTCTGCCAGGGAGATGATTCCTGACGAGCGCTTTTAAATAACAGAGCTCTTTGAGTTAATCGGAGATGATATTTACGAGTCTGGTCCCCCGGTTTTGACCTTTTTGAATTAAGGTAAAGACACGTGGTCTTTATATTCTATATTTTGAATAGAGTATAGATATTTTAAACACAGCATTCATCTTGATAGATAATTGTAATAATCTCACAAATAGGGCAGTACTTTTCCACAACCAGTGATAATATTTTTTCACACGATAATTTGGATAGTAGGAATTGCTATCTAACTTAGTTAATACAGAATTTAAAGAAATGTCTTGCTTTTGCTTTAAAAACATATATGAGTTTTATTTAACACCAGTTATCCTGTAGGCTTGCACTATAAGAAACTTTTGTAAAAATTTGTGTATTGATTTTTGGATTACATGTATGGATGTACAATTGTAAGCATTCCTTTTGTTTTCTTTGATTCCCTTCTAGAATTATATTTGCCCTTCTTCAGTCCTGATGAGGCCTTAAATTGATAGGCCGAAACGCGTTGACGTTTTGTATTGCAAGTGTTTTGGGCTTGTTAAGCAACAAAAGATATTGTAATAAGTTGAAATGCACTGAATCATAATTGTGTAAAAGAAATGCACAACATTTTTGATAAATTAGTGCATGTATAAGCCCAGTCCCTTAGCATTGAGAAGTGGATCACATGTGGAGTTATATAACAGTGACCACCATTCAAATATATAGGGCATTGTTTCTTACATTTTTCTTAAATATTATTTGTTTTGAAGTTTTTTGTTTTGCTGGATTTGTGATTAAGTCTATTATGTATGTATTGTGAAGTTATATGTTTATAATTTTGTGTATTTGTATTTGACATCATCCTAGTTCCCCCCTTTTTTTGCTATTTCATGAGTTAGTTTAAATTAAAATTGAGTAAGAAATAAACTCAAAAATAACAGAATACAGGTCTGTTTGTATAACTTAGGATTTAATTTGTCTCTACCTGCCACGCTTTGTTCATGATATATTTACCCTGGGTAAGGTAGAGTTATAGGGTTCCCCTGTTGTTTTGCAATGGCTCATGGTCCAGCACACATCAGTCCAGCAGGGATATGCAAACTTCTTGCCCCTGTCTGGTACAACAAAAATATTCCAAAAGCAGCTGAGAAGTTGGTTAAACACTGTATGATTTGCATGCAACACAATCCTGGCAAGGGCATTAAAGTACCTCCCGGCCATTTCGCGCCCCCTGATTACCCATTTGAAGCTATACAGATGGATTACATCGAAATGGAAAGATGTAACAATTTGAAGTATGTATTGGTGGTCGTCTGCATGTTTAGCAAATGGGTAGAAGCCTATCCTACAAGGGACAACACAGCCCTCACAACTGCTAAGGTACTCTTGAAAGAGTTCTTTCCCCGGTTTGGAATGCCTCGAATTGCATGGTCAGCCAATGGCAGCCATTTTACAGGTCAGGTGATGAAAAAGGTGTGTGAAGGATTAGGAATTAGACAGAAATTTCATGCTGCCAACCATCCACAAGCTGCAGGACTAGTTGATAAATATAATGGTTCACTCAAATTGAAGTTGTCCAAAATATGTGCTGACAAAGGCATATCGTGGCCTGATGCTCTCCCCCTGGCCCTGTTGTCACTTCGGGCTACACCACATTCCAAGTCAGGTCTTTCGCCATATGAAGTGGTCATGGGGAGACCGGCTAATGTGTGGGGAGTTCCAAGGCCAAAGAAATACTCAGATTTACCATACCCTGTATTGATGGATTACCTCAATGAACTCACTAACTCTTTACGTCTCATTCATCAGCAGGTGAAAGATATTCTGCCCCCATTACCTCTTACTCCAGGCCACTGTATCGAGCCCGGTGACTGGGTCCTCACCAAGAATTTCCAGCGCAAAAAGAGCCTCGAGCCCCGGTGGAAAGGCCCCCGTCAAGTACTCCTTGCTACCAGGACTGCTGTGAAAGTCGAGGGAGCAAAGAACTGGATCCACGCTTCACACTGCAAAAGGGTACCTTTGCCCTTACCATACGATCAGTGGGTGAAGGAGGGTCAAGGTGACGTCGAATGCGAGAAAGTACCCACTTTTGTTCCTTTCAGTGACGCGCAGATAGAGTGGACAGCCACCCAGGAGGAGAGTGATTCGGTCCTTCGGGGAGCGACACCTGAAGGTGTTCCAGTTGTTCCCTTGTTTCCGGATCAGACTGAGCCTGGTTCTGCGAGATATGACCTCCGCAAACGTCACCAACATTGAATAGATGATTCATCGTTTACCTGTTGCATCCAGCCAAACATTCGCTGCAGGGCCGTGATTTTGTCCGGTGTGGCTGACCAGAGAGTGTCAATAGGACTGCTGGAATCACCCACCGGTGGAGCAACCACCAGTCACGGGCAGCACCTAGGGGAGGCTGGGTTGCACGCAGGTACTGAATAACTGAATTTGATATTGATCACTGTCAGTGAGAAGAGCAGACTTGAGAAAGGAAAAGGACTATGTATTCAGATTACGAGAAGAGCGTACAGAGACAGAAACTGAGAAAAATTAAACATTTTAAAAAATTGTTTAGTCCACGTACAACGTGTCTGGCGATAATTGTAGTGCTTCTTGTCATATTAGTGTGCATTGGCTGGACCATCCACACTGCTACAGAGAAAAGACAGCCTCCTGCACCAACGTCTGCGCCCATGCATACACATGTATCTCTACCACCTGAGATACATGCCAGGAGACAAGAATATGACAATAATACGTTCATCCAGATGCTACATCAACATCAACTTGTTACAAACTTGACAGACTGTTGGGTTTGTGGTCATTTTCCTCACACGGCTGCTCATGCATTTCAGTTTCCAGTCTTTCCTGTAACGGCTGCCTACACTTGTTCCTTAATGTCCAATGTTTCAATACAGACCCCCCTACCCGGTTCTAGGCCTGTGAGACGACCCGGTATCATAACGAACAACACACTCTTTGAAGAGTTTATCCTTCAGTTTCAAGCCAAGATACACATCGCGTGCAATTGTACGGATTCTCCAACAATGCGTAGGATCATGACCTTGCCCCGCTATCCACTCATGGAATATACATTTGGTCCGGTCTCCATGAAACCAAAAACAATATCTATCAGACTTCGGCAGGTCCCGCTCTGTATCTGCGGACAAGGACGCATACCTGTTGGAGTCAGTGTCTGTAATGCGACCATCACGTACAACACTTCCACCCCTTACCTCAATGCACCTACAGGACTATACTTTGTATGTGGGGGTAAGGCCTACACCTGGCTGCCACCTGGTTGGAGCGGCACTTGCTACATTGCCTTCCTTCTCCCACCAACGTTCAATAAGCCACCTACGTATCATCGACAAAGAAGAGATACTGTAGACCAAACAGACACTTCCGCACAGCTGTTCATGGATATAACAAAAGGACTGCTACCTTTTTGGGGGCCCTCAGTGAACAGTCTGCAAATATGACGACTAACGCGAGTCTTGGAGGCTACGATAAATGAAACAGCTGGAGCACTTGCCAATAACACCGCCGAACTCCAAGCTACCAGGATGGTAGCTCTTCAGAACAGAATGGTGCTTGACGTCATACTAGCAGATAGAGGTGGAGCTTGTCGCATCATAGGGGCCAGCTGCTGCGTTTATATACCAGATAATTCACCCTCAGTATTTGCAGCCATTTCAAGATTACATAAAATAGCATCGGTTATACATGAGGACAACGGTACGCCTTGGTCTTGGACTTCAGGTCTGTGGCAGGTGTTGGTCTCCTGGGGTTGGAAGGTTTTGATATTCCTGGCTATCATAGCTGCCACATTTTTCACATGCTGTCTATGCGTACAATGTGGTCCTGCATTGTGTGGGGTCTGTGCTTCAATGTTAACACCCAAACCCACCAATATCAAAGAGAATACTGAGCGACTAATGCTTCAACACCAAATTGATGAGCTTCTAAAAATAGAATTGAACTGAACAGAGATTTGCCTCGCAATGGCAAAAGGAGGGATTGTTAAATAATAATCAGAGATGTATTTTGTTTCAGACTTTATTTCTGCGTATTCCATTAATATTGCCATGTGCTCGACAAAGCTGACTCTTCATTTAAACTGTGTAAGTTGACTTCCCTGTGAACTCAGTTTTTGTCTAAAACCATTTCCTTTTCTGGGCCTCTCCACTTATCTAACCAAGCTGACTTTCAGAATACCGAGCCACAGCTGCATCCTTCTTATCATTGTGCACGAACAGAACTGTGCCTCTTCCCACCGCATTCCAGGGGCCTCCTGCAAGGGATATCCTCGTAAATGATCAAACCAACTGTGATAAGACTGACGTTTGACAAATGAACTGTCACTTTGCCGTGTATTAGCAGGATACTCCAGAGACAGTGGGAGTACAGGCAGGAAAGACTAATCAAATGTATGTACGTCAGCAGGATGCTCTCGGGTTAAAAGGAGAACTGTTTGAAGCTTTTGTGTTCACCAGATATGGAGGGGTGGCTTCCTGGCTGAAGGGGGGCAGCTTAACTATATAAGATTGTACGCTGCAGAATGAAGCAGCCAGCCTCCGTAGGAAAGTCATTCAGACTGTCCTGGGACACTGTGCTCAGCTCAAGCTATTATCTGTTTTACTAATAAAACTTTTCTCTTCCTCATCAGTCGTGACTCCGCCTGTTGTGTTCTTTGCTGGTAAGAGACCCTGAAGGCTTAGGGTGTCCCCTCCACCGCTGGGAGAGGTGAGCCTGCCTTTCCCGGTTCTTCAGTTCACTCTGCACAGGTGTAAATTGTTCTGTTTCCCTGTCTGGCTTGGTGTTTTGGCTTCTGTCGCCCCCTTGTGAGGACATTGCTGACCACTAATAATGCATCAGGGGCAGGACTACGTCCCCCAGACTTCCAGACAGCAAGGCAGGAATGGAGACTTGACACGCACTATATGTGCTAATATTATGTCTCAGATGGGACTATGTCCCCCAGACTTCCAGGCAGCAAAGTGGTGCTAGACAGTTGGCAGGTGCTATAGGCATACCAGGGTTCCCGCTGTGTGGGTGTGTATCATATCATGCTGTTTGCCTTCCTGAAAGTAGGTGTTTTGCCAGCTGTCACCCCCTTGCCAAGACATTGATGAGCTCTAATATTACATATGGGGAGGGACTATGTCCCTCACACTTCCAGGAGGGAAGGCAGGAATGCACACTTGACATGTGCTATAAGTGCCCCAGGGTTCCTGCTGCATGGGACATGGGTGTGACGCACCCAGGCACATGCCAGGGCCAAGAGCAGGCCTGTCTGAGCCCACCAGAGTTCAATAGTGGCTGGGCCCTCCCTCTGGCATTCCATCCCTGAGGTGAATGCCATTTACTACCACTATAAAGCAAAAAGCAAAGCCCTGGTGGCCAGACTTATTGGCCCTTGTATTGAATCTGTGTAGGTCTACCATTACATCTTCCCCCCTAAAGCAATATGCATTGACAAAATGTTACAGAGGGTGATAGCGATTATTTCCACAGAAATCCCACTAAGTGAGAGGGACCTCTCACTGGAGGCTGGTCCCTCCTTGAACTCTGACAGTACACTACTGCACAGCCTCACACATACTGCTATTACAGCTGATCTCCAGGGACCGGTTATCTGTCAAGCCTATTCTGTGACCTCATCACCTGTTTTCAATGCTGTTTTCTGGTGCGTCCCAAGGAAACGTCCTGGTCCTCGAGAGTCGCTAAAAAGCCCTGAGGGCACTCTTTGATCCAGATGATTTCCACACCTCCCTCAAACAGCCCCCTTGCAGCTCTGGGTTCTTCAAAGTACACCAGTCCCTGCTTGGTGGGGACTGTGCCTGAACCATCTTGGGCAGTTGATCTTTATGGAGGTCTGTCTTGGGAAAATCAAAGATATTGTTTTAACATAACTTTCGCCCATATTAGCTTGGCTGGCAGCTACTGAAAAGGGGCTAAATATTATTAAACTACAGCATAGTCAAGTACCACAAGTTACAAGTGCAGCCTCCATGCGTGCCCAGGAAAATGTTTCCAACTGACTGGTAAAACTGGCTTTAGAAAGAGCAGCTGCAATGCATTATGTGATTCAAGTTATACTGCCTATTGATGTTTTGAATAGCCCTGCTAAACAGACAGGTGATGCAAGTTCTTCAAGCACCACCAAGGGCATACATGATACAGAGGCTCTCAATGAATCATAAGGGTAATAATGTGCGGGTATCCTTGTCCCTGTCAAGTGACCTTGCTCCTTTACAGAGTCAGCCTGTGACAGACCTCCCCTCTGCATTCCATCCCTATGTTGCAATTTCAACAGGAGTTCCTCAGTTTTATGTGGACCAGAGGCTGGCTGTCTGGTCAGCCTAAGACTTTCCCCTATTGTATGTCTAATAATGCTTTGCTGCATTGTTATCAATTTTAGGACACCCCACATAGTATAAAACGTACTATTTGGCCACTCTAGCAAATCTAGAAGAGAGTCTATGATCGAAATGTTGCTGGGGTATTTTCATAAACCTTGCTATATATGGGGTTTGACTGGTGTGCACACAAGGCCCATATCCAGACAGCACCAGTGGTGTAGATTGCTCCATTTGAATATGCAGCTAGATCAGGTGCATTTAGAATTCCCTTCTTGAATCGTTTCATTGCCTTGGAGGGGGTCGATTGATTCGTATCTAGCAGGCCCTCTCCCACTATGGCTCATTCTCCAGTGTTTTAGGCTGGGACTCGGCAGGGTCCCAACTACATAGGTGGGCAGTAAGGACTTTGAAGACATTGTTGTGTCACGATTTACCTTTGGCTTACTGTCCAGACTAGATGGGGATGGGGTGCGGCCTTGGTTCTTGCAAGTCCTATTCTGGCCGAGGTGGGGGCGACCCCTTCCGGTAGCCACGGTGCTGCTGACAGTAGTATGCCACCACAGTCTATGCCCTCCAGAAGCAGTCCCAGAGGAAAAACCCCATAGGGAAAAAACCTATAGACAGGAACTCCCTGGAACAAAAGGAGGACAGAAGAAAATCAGAACTTCGATGCCTGGAAATTCTCTGGAAAGAAAGGGGAAAAACAGGAGCAAAAACTGGAGTTCAAAAGAAGACCAGTGGGAGCATGACCACCACAGGAGAAGTGTTGCAACGCAAAGAGAAGAAGAATCTTTCCACTTATATACCCCTTGACAGTAGGTGACATGCAGGAAGAAGTAGGACTGCCATCTTGAATTGGGAAAGGGGCTATAGAACCAGATAGGAAAAGACACCATTGTGGTAAGGGAAACAGATGCATGCAGGGAAGTTGAAAGGAGAATGGTATGCCGGGAAAGAGAAATCATGGCTCCTCCAGGAAGAAGAAGGAAAAAGAGAAGGCCCAAGAATTGGGCACCAGGATAGTGGAAGGACCGACGGGGAGGGGGGCATTCACCCTGCGACAACACCCGTGCTGCGCATTATACGCAGCGAGGACCGACCACAATCCTGGACCTCCGGCCTCGCCACAGTAAAGGAAACAGAGCGAGGCCGGAAAAAAGGGCAGCGGCGGGCTCTGCGATCTGGAAAACAGACCGCAGCCCCCACCGCGGCCTGAGCGGGAGAAGCCGTGGCCCTCCGCGGCATGACATGTTGTGATGCAGAAGTCGCTAGGTAGCTCTATGTCCCGACGGTTTAGTACTAAGAGTGGCTCTAGTGATGAGCCACTGATCATTGTAGAGGTAATTGGGGACTGGGGATCAGATCCTAATAGACCACTCAGGAGTCATAAGCCCCTGTAAGTATTGAGAATAGATCCTCAGTTACCTCAGAATGAGACAAGTCAGATCAATTGTGGAGCAAACAGGCGTCGTAGATACCTCTGTACCAAATGTTACCTGGGCTCAAACAGCCTTCAATGCCAACCATGTGGAACTATTAATTCTGGATAACCATGTGGAGCCACTAATTAAATGGCCCATCATTCCAGTTAAATTGTTGTCTTGAAACATAGCAGGGTTATCATCTAAGCTTGAGTCTCCAGAGTGGGTCATGTTTATAGACACACACTCAATTTGTCTCTTACAAGAAATGTGGTCCACCAAGCAATTGCCTCATGCTGGACACATTAATGTTAGTATAGAGGCAGTAACTAAAGACAAGGGTGGAGCCTCAGGGAGATTGACAACTTGGGTAAACACTGTGTTATTCTGTAAGGTCCAGGAAATAATGACACCTCCCCTGATATTCTGTGTATTTCATTGGTGTTCCCATTCCTAATAGCCTACATCAATAATGCGTACCTAAGGCCAGGAGGGATTCAAAGTAATTCCTCCTACTATTGAGTAGTTGAACTCACACATGGCAATTGCCTCTGTGGGAGCAATGAAGTTTGTGGGAGGGGAATTCGATTGCCTATTTTAGCCATTGGATGACAGTGTAGTTGCACTCACTCAGGATGAAGATGATGTTTGGCGCATCCTTAAGCTGGCAATTGCACCAATAAGAAAATGGTCCTCGAGGCATTACAAATCAAAGCCCTAATGATGAAGCAAGGCTTAGGAGCTAGAAACCTTAGAGTCATTTCTGACAAGGAAGTGAAACATATGTTCTACTGCATTCTTGGTACTAGCCTCATTGACTATACATTGGTGGATGTAAGGGCCTGGCCATTTGTGACTGATATGGTTATTTTATCCAGACAAGATAGCGACCACAATGCCTGCTCCTTGATGGTCATCTCCTTGTTAACTGTATGAGGGTTGGCTCTGGTGAACCATTTGAAAGTAGACTTTGTGTATTGAACTTGCACGGTGTGAAGTGGCCCACTATGGCCAACTCACAGAAACTGATGGGGAAAGTTTACAACCTACGTGCAGACAGCACTGAGGAGCTTCTCACACTGGGCTGCATTACAGGCCTGGTAGCTTGCTGGGAAAAAGTTGTGACCATAACCACCAAATTAAATGCAGGATTAAAAGAATACTTCTATGTGGCCACAAAAGGGCCTTTGGGAGGAGGACTAACCAGTCCTGGTACAATATAGCATGTAAGGAAGAAAGGTTTCCTCTCATATCTGCTATTCAACAACATGAAAGGGGTTCAATCAAATCTGGAGGGAGACCTTTAAGAAGACTGTTAAATCTGCCATAAGAAATTGGGAAAGGGGGAAGTAGGAAGGTCTGCTGGATGCAGCCAGGAAAGGTGATCAGCACAACTTTCTGAACTTTGTCTCAACCGAAATTAAGGAATGTGTTCATCCAGCAGTGTTCCTGCTGCTGGATAGCTTGCTCACTACTCCAGTCTCTGTTCTGTGAAGGGTGACAAAAGCTCTTTCAGCCTTTCCAACAGGCTAAAAAACAAGCAGAAGGGGGAATAAGGAAATAGCAGTGCAGATATTGAACTGATTAAGTTGCAGAAAGTAAGATCAGCAATCACCATGATGGTCCCTAATGAAGCTCACGGGCCGGACAAAGTCCCGGAGGATCTGTATTTAAGCTAAATTGATGTCTGGGGCCCTTACTTTATACTAGTATTTAATTCTATTATGACAGGGGCATCAATTCCACCAGCCTGGGCTGGGGTTGGGAGATAATTCCAATTCATAAAAAGGGCTCCTCATCAGACGCATGCAGCTACAGGCTGGTAAGCCTAATTGATTGTTGACAAAAGTTGTTCAGTAAAATACTCCTTGAGCGGTTGCATGCCTGGATGGACAAGAGAGATGTCAACACCACTACAGGTGGGATTCCGGGAATGTACCAGTACCAAGTCTTCCAATTTCAAGTAGTATTCTGAAAAGCAGTGGTCCTGGGAGGTAATTGGCTTTATGTTGCATTTGTTGACCTGCGTTTGGCGTTTGACCTATTTCCTAGGTGAATGCTATGGAAGTGTTGGCAGACATAGGCATTTCCAGTGATCTCTTGGCCATAATAAAAAGGCTTCACAGCCACAATTTTGCCCAAGTCTGTTATGGACAAATAGGTGACACGACAGAAACCTTTCCTGTGAATTGAGGGGTAAGCCATGGTTGTGTCCTTGCCCCATCCTCTTTACACTTTATGTTGATGACTTGGGGCCAGATGTATCAAGCCTTTTTGCATTCGCAAACGGTGCGAATGCTCGTTTGCAAATGCAAAAATGCCTTTCAGTATTCATGAATGGCATTCGCAACGCAAATTTAATGAATCGCTGAAGTAGCTCCTTAAATTTGCGAGCCTGTTTAGAGAAACGCAAATTGTGATTTTCTAAATAAGAAATTGCAAATAAGGAATCCTTATTTGCAATTTCTAAACCACATGTATCAAGCAATTCCTTAATGCAAATTTTGCCTAAAGGAATCGCAATTACCACCAAGTAAAACTTGGTGGTAACCAGGTACAAATTTAAAAAATGCATTAAAAATGCATTTTTACAATTGACATGTAACGCACAAATGCCCCTTTGGCATGTGTGCACCTTACATGACCCCAAAAACATTTTGAGGGGGGAGCAGAGGGGGCCTTACGCCCCCAGCACCCTGAGGTTTTGCATTTCCAAAATTGCAGTTAGGAATTCGCTATTTGGGAAATGCAAAAAAATTGCAAATATTGGCCTGCAGGCCCATATGTGCGAATGAGGGCTGTATCACATTTGGCGAATCGGTAATAGCATTTGCGATTTTTAAGAAATCAATATTACCAAATTGCAAATATGATACATAGCATTTTTCAAATCAGAAATAGCGATTTCTTAAAATTCGCTATTACCGTTTAACAAAAGGCTTTTTTGATTCATCTGGCCCTTGATTTCATTTCTGAAACGTTCTGATGGTGAAGCCTTTTTTCTAGCTAATGATAAGTCTCCTGTCCTGATGTTTGCCGATGATACTCTCTTAACATCAAAATCGCTTATGGGGCTACAGAAAATGTTATGCCACTTTAAGAAATTTTGCAGCCAGCTACTACAAGAAAAAAACCTGGCCAAAACCAAAATTTACAGTCCTAAATCCCTGCCACTCCTTTAAACCTAACCCAAGGCTCATAGTGGTCCCCTTGGATCATGTCCATACTTTTGATTACCTCAGGTTGACATTTGCAGAGCAGCTAGACTGGTGCTGTCATATAGAAAAGAGTAGGCTGAAACTAATGGAATATAGTGGGGCACTGACCAGAACACAGCTAAAACCCTACTTCTACTCAATTACTCAAGTGTTCCAAATCTATAAACAGCAACCCCTAGGAGCAGATCTTTATGGTACAGAGCTCTGGGGCCACAAGGACATGGCCAAACTACTTGTTTGTTCTGAACCGATTCCGATGCCAATGGCTGGGTCTACCAATCAGTACACCACTGCTTCCCCTCAGGCTTGATATGGGACTTAAGCCAGTCTCTGAGGGGTTGTGGGTCAGGCCAATACTCTATTGGAGACGTATTTAGGCAACACACAAGCTTCATTCATATTGTGAGGGGCAGAAAAGGTCCTAGGTGCTACTGGCTCAGGAAGACTACCCTGGATCAAATATATAAAGATGTATAAAGTATGGTAAAGATGAGTTGCAGCAACCTGTATGAAGACCCCCAAACAGCTTCTGTAATTGATAAATCGACCATAAAGGGGATGTATTGGCAGTAGAAAATTAGCCAGTTGCAGGCACAATCCACTATTGGTACTTTGACTGACTCTTTCCTTCAGACAATAAGGGGCATAGTTATACCCCATTTGCACCGAATTTGCATAATTTTTTTTACGCAAATTTGGTGCAAAACTAACTCCATATTTACATAACGCCTGAGTCAGACCAGGCGTTAAGGGACCTATGGACCAATTTCCATGATTAAACACCATGGAATGGGTCCACAGGTGCCCTCCTCAAGCCCCAGGAACATCCCCACCCACACTAGATGGACACCGGAGGATGGGGGACCCACATCCCAGATAAGTAGGGTAAGTATAGGTGAGTATTTTTTTTTGAATAAAGTTCCATCGGGGGCCCAACTTGGGGTCTCCTGCTTGGCACAGGGTGCAATGGCCTGCCCAGGGGACACTAGTCCCCTGTGCTGGCCATTGGGGTGGTGGGCATGACTCCTGTTTTTTCTAAGACAGGAGTCATGTGGTATGGATGGTTTTGTGTCAGAAAATGAAGCTAGGCTAGTTAGAGTCATCTTCTTTGGCTCTAGCTAGCCTAGTGTCATTTTTTGGTGCAAAACCACCTTTTCCCATACCACCAGCAACACCTGGCTAATGTAATTTTTTTAACGCTAGCCCGTCCTTTGTACCAGCTTGCGCCATTCCATAAATATGGAGCCCGGCTGGTGCTCAAAAATGGCGCAAGCCAATGCTAACCTTTAAGTATAAATATGCCCCTAAATTTTTACAGATTAAAACAGTTCGTTCATGAGATTGAGCCTACTCTAGCGAAGAAGTTGTACCTACAGTTTAGATATAGCATGTTACACCATGGCCCCTTTACTGCTAAACAAACTAGCATGCCTGATCCAGACAAGTTTGCTTGTCCATTTTATGGTTTCATCAAGGAAAGAATAGGACATGTTTTGTTCTTTTGTCAAGCTTACCAGAAGGGTAGGAGGGTAGAAGGGTAGGAGAAAATGGATACTTCCTGTCTGTTGGATAATAGGCGTTAGGGAACATCTAATAGCCCTTCATATTCTAAAAACATGTTTGGTTTTTGCTGTCTCCCATTATTTGTTATTTATGTGAAGGACTAGACAAAAGGTGTGTCTGCAACCAAGTGTGTCAGATAGCACAAGGCTCTGAGTGCTACATATCCTTGAAGCTATAGCTCTACATTTAATGGAGTAGGTACTCGTGTATCATTCCTGAAATTGCTTCATATTTTATCACCTGCCTGGAATTAATTTTTAACTGTTGTAAATTTACTGTTTATTATTCTCGAGTATATTGGTTTTATGGCTTTTATTAAAAAATGTATTTTATTTTGCTTTTATGGCATATTGCCTAAATAAAGCATAAAGATTCAATTTGGTTCCATATTACAGACTTGAGCAGAATAGGAAATTCAGAAAAAGTGTTTGAAAATAGATTATAGATAAAGAAACAGTTAATGTGGTCTGTTTCACCCTTAGTGGTGGAAAAATGTATAGTGTCAAGAGTGGCTTCCTGAGAGAGCAGCGTGTGCATGCTTGGGCAAATAAAGGAGTCTGCCTCCTGAACCATACAAAGGGCAGGTAGACTGCTGCAGTCTACAGTCCACAGCTCCAGGCAGTTCCACATTGAGTGCACAGCATGATATTACCACATTGTGCCCATTCCAACATGCCACACTCATCTGGAAGTAATGCCACATCCAATAAATAGTCCACCCCACAGTATGGGTATTTGCCAAATGTGATATTATCTCCCAAAATAATGGGTAAAATATAATGAGGCCCCAAGTGTTGGACCTGACCCTTTTTACATGGTCATCCCCAAACTTTTGCCTTCCGCCTCCTATTTCTTCTGACCCTTTTTGTTGACGTTAGGACTCTGAGCACTTTACTGCTGCTGATCAAGTAATAAAGTGCACGTGCTCTCCCTTCCAAACTTGGTATGATTGGCTTACACCTAATTGGCACATTTAATTACATGTGAGTCCCTTGTACAGTGGTATCCATATACCCAGGTCCTGTAAATCAAATGCTTTTAGTGGGCCTGCAGAGCAGTTTTGTCCACCCACAGAAGTAACATTTCAATCCTGTCTCAGGCCTGCTACCGCAGGGCCTGCATGCACAGTTTACTGCCACAGGGACCTGGCATCTAAATTTACTTGTCAGGCCTGGAACTCCCCATTTACCACATATAAGTGACCTGTACTGTAGGCCCAACTGGCCCTATGGGCAGGTTGCTGTATATGTAAAAGGTAGGGCATTTGTCTTTAGGTAGTACATTTTCTAGTAGTGACAAATAGCCTATGTGGTATTGTCTCATCTATGAGGGAGGCGTAGGCATGTTTGGTATAGTTGGAATGGTAGTGAGAAATGCTGCTTATTGGTGTAGGTGGATTTTTTATTACCATTATAAAAAGGCCACTTTTAGAAGGTGAACTTTTCTCTGTGTTTATGACTCTGGTATTTTCCAGCTTGCCTCCAATCCACATCTGGGGCAGAGTGACAGCTGGGCTTTGTGCATAATTCTCAGACAGCCTGTACACAGGGAGGGTGGAGATGGGTTCCTGGGCTGGGAGAGGTAGAGGCAGGGCACACCTACTCTGATCTCACACAAAGGGCTTGTTTACCCCTACTGGTACCTGGAGCCTGTGCTAGAGGAGAGAGGTGTCATTCCTGGAACTGGTTAGTACTGGTTGGACCCTCCTTCCCCTTTTGTGGAAGCTGCACAAAATAAGTATAAGTACAGGGGTCTCCCCCCCCCCACACACATTTTCAGAGCACTTTTGGAACTGGGACTGAACCTTTGCCAGAGGGACCGCTGGACTTCACCTAGGACTCATCTGGACTGCTCTTCTTTTGTTTTCCTGCTGTTAGGTGTCTGCTGGGTGGCCCAAAGTACTCATCAGGATTGATTTTTAGTATGTTTCCCTGCTGCCAGCCTTTCCCCTGACTCTGGACTGGCAAGGTTCTGCGAGGCTGCTAGATGGAGCCACCGCTTATTGCATGCTGGGCTATCTGCATCTCTGTGTCCCCTCCAGTGCCTCCAAAGGAGTCCTGCGCGTGGGGAGCACTGCATCAGACTCTTTGGTCCTCAAGCATAAACTAGGGCATGAGGGGTGCTTTACTGATGAAACTAGTGTGAGAGAAGCACTTTATTTCTTTTGCCTGGCAGAACATGAGGAGACCCTCCTCTTTTTTCCTTCAGTGCAGGAAGCGTGCTATATTTTGTGGCAAGGGTATCCTACCTTACTGTCCCCACCAGCACAGGTGAATCGCCATGTCGCCATCCCTAAAGACCCCTGCAGGGAGAACCGTGTCTCCAGCCAGCATGACCCAGTGCTGAGTCTGTGGAAGCGGCATGTGAGATCTTCAGGGCGGCCCCCAAGACAGGGGAGCCACTACTTGCAACCATCCCTCAGGGTGTCATTTCTGGAGGTACAGCATTGCCACCAGCTGGTAAGGACCCCCCTTGCGAGGCTGCGCCTGCCGGGAGCTGGTGGACGGAGTGCAGATGAGTGAACTTTGAGTAGTGCCCCCAGAGCACAAGCAGGCCCTGCTTTGCTTCGGCCATCACAGCCACAGTTCGAAGTGCTTTAGGAGCATGTGTCCACTCTTTTCTTTGAAGTAGGCATGAGAGAGGCCCACCGAGTTGCCCGTGGCAACCTGCCCCCCTTCCATAGAAGAAACACAGGTGAGTTGGGCCTGGGAGGAGCCGTGAGGCGGCAGCGTTGTTTCCCTCAGGCAGCTCTGCCCGCTGCAAGGGAAGACCAGCCATCTCCGCTGGAGCCATTGCTGCCTCCTGTGGGAGGGGAACTTACCGCAACACACCTAAGCGGAGCACAGAAGTTCTGGGATTGGGACAAGTGTGTCCCAGTTTGACCTCATTGTCTGTTTCATCATTCACATAACCTGACTCCCACTCTATGTCATGATTGCCCTGTTGGGAGATGAGTGTATATTTCCTGAAGGGGTATTGCAGAATGAGTTTTGACATAGGCAGAAGGGGATGTTTCATTTTATGTGTATTCATGCTGATGTCTTGGCATTTCTGGCAATATGTGCATTCTGATGTGCCTTTTTTGTGGATAATGATGACCTGACTACTGCTGGTGCTTTAGAATAATAGGAGCCTATATGTTTACAACACTACTGCTTACTTTTGCAGTGTACTAGTAACCTGTATGATGTTCTGACAATTGCTTGTGTAGCAGGGTTTAACTAATACATATCGTTTTTGGTCTAATGATGTTTTATACAATACAGTTTATTATTTTATATAACTTGTTGTTGTGTTTCCTTTGCATTGTCTTTATTGTCTGTGTTCTGAGTTGTACAGATGCTTTACACATTGCCTCTGTGATAAGCCTGACTGCTCGTGCCAAGCTACCAAGGGGGTGATTAGGGGTTATCTTGGGTGTGTAGCTCCCTCGACCTGACTAGAGTGGTGGGTTCTGCCTGGTTTAGGAGCATACACTAGCCAACCAAAATCCCAATTTCTAACACCTAGTATTCTAAATAGAGCTAAGGGTAGAGTGTTTTTTAACCCTTAGCTCTTCTGCGGAAGACACATTCAAGACAAAGGCTCGTGCCTCTTCTAGCAAACATGTCTGGGAGGGATCGAGGCTATTATGACGCAGAGACTGGCCTTAAATCTGACTTTTCTGCAGGAAATCTGCTTACACAGTTTTTATCTTGTAAAAAAGCGGTTTCTCCATGTATTGTATTTTCACCGAGCATTTATTAGAAGCCCACAACTACAAACGCGCATTAGGTGCTTTGTTTGCACGAGCAGACGAACATTGCATTTGTTGTTCTCCTATTTAAATTCAGGTTCAACTAGAAGACAAACCTTTCCACAAATTGATCCTATTAAAGTTTAGTGTGTAGTACATTTCTCGACTGTGCACGCAGCAGAAAAGAGAATGAATTAATCAGGATGCCAGGCGTCAGATTACACAGCATGTAGAAAGCACTTCAGCTATTTTATTTGGACAATTTCTGCGGGGAGTTGTGAAATGGAGGTCTGAAATTTAACGTGCTTGGCCCACTTCCACGTGGACTCGGTTCAAGTTCATTGCCTGCAGCTAGCTCAATAGAAGGAAGGAAATTGGTGATTGTTTTCGGAGCTGATGGCTGAGTCACATTCTTTCAATAGCGAACCGCTACCCTGAAAAATGGTACATTTTTGCAAGCTTGGCATTAGAAGAGTGATGCATCCCATAAAATACTTTGTTGAAACTTTCATTTGTGCGTTTCTATAACTTAAATACAAGATGCAGTTAGTTATTAGCTTTTTACTCCTGTTTTTGTGCGAGAGCAGACTTCACTCAGGGTCAAATCGGTTGAACTCAGATAATGCTTGTTTAGTTTGACTTCAATCTGTGTATGGGGTCTCACCTTGTCACAAAGTATGTTCATTGTGAATTATCTAACATAATATCTAAGTGACAACAATGTAAGTGGCTGCAGTTTCCGCATCTATCCCTATCTCTCTGTCATCATAGATCAAAGAAGTGCCTTTCTTTCTATTGTATTGGTGCTTTAAAGCGTTTCCTTTTTCTGTGACCTGAAAGTGCAGACTTGAAAAGGAATGTGTCTATTTTCGGGAAAAATACTACTACTCATCTAACATTTGTTAGCACTAAATACTCTTGGGTTTCTAACACTCCAGTTAGCTAATTGGAAGTCGATGCGTTTGCACAAGAACTATGAGAAATTGAATGTACCCTTTTGGGGCCTGATTGCAAGGGTGCAGTATGCCAGGGTACGTTGTTAGCACCCTAATTCCAGTTAATCACCTAAGAAAGCAGAATAACAAGATCTGATTTTTTTGCTCTTTTCAAAACTCAATCACATTTTGCAGACAAAGATTCATGGGTTAGAAACCCACTGGTGTGGAACTTGTTGCAAAGCAATCCTATTCAGGCACAAACACGTATTGGCACCCGAATCAAGAGACCTGCAGGTCTCATAGTGATGCACTTGCTGTTGAATCACTTGTCTCTTGGGAATGTAGATTTGTGGAGAAGAAAAGTATCCAAAAGTTACGTTTCTCGTTTTTAATGATTGCAATTTATGATTTGTTGTGCTCTCTCACAATGTCCCTTGTCGTGAGCTGGCCAGAATAGCAGTGGGGCAACAGGGAGGCGAGTATCTTCAGTTTCGGTCTGTATCCCACAGCATTATTATTGCCATTTGAGCTATACCTTCTGGAATGGGGGAATAACAATGTTGACTGGGAATACTAGGCGAAAATCTGCATTCATTTTTGTCTATGACTATTCTCCTGACAGTTACCATCTGCTGTGAACGTACGGTAATGTCAGCAGGGAAGTGGATGTAGGTTGCTGTGGAGGGACGGTGAGGGATTCTGGGTTGAGGCGAGTATTTTGTCGTGGCGCTGAAGGAGACTGTAAGCGCCATGGTGTGCCTTTCCCCTCAGCCCCTAACACACTTTAGCTATGGTTTTAAGGAAAGTGGATCTGCACCATGTAAAACTAGATCCAATGTTTCAAACCTGGGCCCATATTTATACTTCAATGGCGCCGAATTTGCCACATTTTTAATGCAAATTCGGCACAACCCTAACTCCATATTTATATTTTGACGTTAGACACGTCTAACATCAAAATATAGGAGTTTGCACCATTTTTTGGATGTGTGCACCTACCTTGCTTCAATGAGATGCAAGGTAGGCATTCCCATCTAAAAAATGGTGCTATCTCCATAGCCCCATATTTATCTCCCCATGCTAAAATGGGACTACCACCAGAATGTTAAGCACTATGTGGTCTTTCTGCCCAGCTCACGTTCTGGGTCCCCACACTAGGATGGGGGGACACCAAAGTCATAACCTTTCCCTCCTTTCAATGTCTTTTTAAACTCTCTCATGGTTGGAGCTTTTGTTTAACAGCCGGGAGTAGTTTGTGTTCTAAGGGCCTTGTTTGTAATAATATTCTAGCTCTCCTGCTAGGCCTGAAAATATGTAATTCACTATGCCTTCTAGAGGCTTTCTGACCTTCTTTTTCCATGTGGTTATGCCCTCCAGAGGCTGACTATATAGTTACATGACCATGTTTCTTCTAAATGCTTTTTTTATTGTGTTGCCCTCTAGGGCGTGTTCTGATCATTACAGTCTAATGCCAAGTGTATGAAGGAATGAACAAACACAGTTTATTTCTGATAAAGGTCCTATGTGCTGCCTGGCTAAATACTAATAAGGTCCCAAAAGTGAGTCCTATTAGCTATGCTGATGCATGTTCCTATTGTTTCAGGGTAACAGGAGAAAATCCTCTTATAAGGTATAAAACTAATTTGCATTAATTGGACCTAAGTATAGAAACTCAAATAAAGAGACTGATCCAGCTGTATATAGACTGAAATCAGCAGATATTTCCTGTGGGTGCTGCAGCTTCTCCCACATATCTAGTTCAGAGCTTCTGTCCATCTGCTCCCCTCTAGAGATGCCAAGATGCTGATCCAAGACTTGAAGGAAAATAGTCAAGACAATGGACGCAAGATGAAGGCCACTAAAAACCAATGGTTGCAAGAAGAGTGATCTAAAGCCCACACTGAATATTTTGTCAAAGTTTAAAAAACAGCAGGGCTGTCCAAAGCAAGCAGATACAGCTTTCTGAAGGTGACCTCAAATTAATCTGCCTTATAAGACTTATACATATTGGCCTTGTAGTTTGTAAGCTCATACTTAAACTGGTGAAAACGAAACTACAAATTCCAGAATGCAAATTGCTGTGGGCAAACAAGGAAGGATTGTCTGGCAGTAGAACACATGGCATTCGGGATCCTGAACTTTGCCTATTGTATGTGCCTCATAGAAGTGTAAAGGCATACCGGAGGACTCTCAACATTACAATTTAAAAAGTGATACTGCCAATCCGAAGTGCCAAAGAAATGGACATTTAAATAAAACCTTTCCACATTTTTTTTCCCACTAATTGCTTTCTGTTCTGTTCTTAACAATTGGGGAGCACTGCACATTCACGCATTTTCTAGGCAGGAGCAGGATGGAGGGACCCCAAAGAAAATAAAGTTAAACTCACAAATAGTCAGTCACCATAGACATGGGGACACAGGATGTTTTAGCCAAGTACTATTTAAACAATGTAAGAGCCATAGACAGACCAATTAATACTAGAACCAGTTACATCACAAGATGCAAGATTATGTCACCATACAACAAAAGAGAAAAGAAAGGTCACGGTTATAGAGGACTGTGATGTTATCATAAAAAAGAGTGTAGGTGTGCAGACGTCTATGCATTACTATTATTGCTGCAGAGAGAGGACCTGTGATTGTGGAGTGAGACCCATGACTGAGGGACGATGTGAAGTGGGCAAGAAGTGTGTTATCATGTGCATAAGTAATAGGTGGTGACTTGTGATTTAATGGCTTGATTACGTATCGTATCTGTAATCTCCTTTACCGTTATGTAGTCTGGCCATTACCTCAATGTCCCTTGTCCTTCTCTCAGTCACTACTAATGAGAAATCGCAAAGCACAAAGGAACTTCCTCAATAACAAATGTCAAACCAGTGATTTGTTGAAACCTACAAATTATGACATAGCGAAGATTTAGCAAAAACAACAACAAGTGATGGACGGAATGCTGAACATTGTCAAACACTCACCCCCAGTCACAGATCTGGGTTTAATCCATCGTTCTTTTGCTCACCATGCCACCCCAGTTTGGACCCAGCCATATGCAAATCAGTCTTGACCCTGTTCCTCATGGGAACAGTCCAGCCCGAACTGCCAAGCCAGGTCCTCACTGGACCGGAAACAAGCATCCTGGGACCGGTTTCGGGGTTTCACCCCTCATCAGCCAGGCTAGCTTGAATCCAGTGGCATGGGAAGCACAGGACCCACGTCTGGGCATACCCTTCCCACTTAGGGCGACAAAGCAAAAACAACAAGATTTACACCTCAGCCCTGGAAGTCATGTCTGTTTTGTGAGGTCATTGAAGAATAAAAAATCTGAGGGTTACCCAAGTTGTGTTCCTACAACTCTCAAAAATTGGAACCCCATTAAATTCGACCTAGGGCACAAGCAGACTTCTTGTTGATCTTCCTTGAATTCCTACAATAATTTCTACTGGAATATAAGCCACTGAATGGGACAAAACAATAGTTGACTTGATGCACCTGCTATCAGACAGAGAAGAAGCTTTCTTCCCTTGACCAGCCTTCCCAAATGTTACAACACATTTGTCACGGTTATGTAGATCCTGGTTACTACCCAATTCAAGGTAAAAATCCCTTCTTTCAAAGAAGAAGAATGAACAGGAAACCTAGGAGGCACCACCTCCTAAAATCTGTGAGACCTAGGAGGAATTACATTTTGGTAAAAAGGAAGGAACACCAGAAAAAAAACCTCTTCATCAGAAAAGAAAAGGCAATCTGGTCTAGGTAGAAGAACTCTCAGCTTCCCCCACTGTCTGGCTAAAGTTGTTGTCACCACAACTACTAACTTCACAGTAAGAATCTGAATATCCACTGAGTTTACTAGTTCAAAGTGGGAAACCTTTAAAGAGTCTTGAAACTAAGGCCCATATTTATACTTTTTGACGCTAAACTGCGCTAACGCAGTTTAGCGTCAAAAAATTTAGCGCCGTCTAACGCCATTCTGAAGCGCCATGCAGGCGCCGTATTTATGGAATGGCGTTAGCCGGCGCTAGCAGACCGGCGCTGCCTGGTGTGCGTGGAAAAAAACCACGTAGACCAGGCAGCGCCGGCGTAGGGGGAAAATGGCGTTAGGGCATCTTAAAATGGGGCAAGTCAGGTTGAGGCAAAAAAAGCGCCTCAACCCGATTTGCGCCATTATTTTCGACGCCCAGACGCCATTTAAATGACTCCTGTCTTAGTAAAGACAGGAGTAATGCCCCCTTGCCCAATGGCCATGCCCAGGGGACTTATGTCCCCTGGGCATGGTCATTGGGCATAGTGGCATGTATGGGGGCACAAATAAGGCCCCCCTATGCCACCCCAAAAAAAATAAAAAATATAAAAAATTATACTTACCTGAACTTACCTGAATGTCCCTGGGGTGGGTCCCTCCATCCTTGGGTGTCCTCCTGGGGTGGGCAGGGGTGGCAGGGGGGTCCCTGGGGGCAGGGGAGGGCACCTGTGGGCTCATTTTGAGCCCACAGGCCCCTTAACGCCTACCCTGACCCAGGCGTTAAATAGTGGCGCAAATGCGGGGTTTTTTGACCGGCCACCCCCCGGCGTGATTTTTGCCCGGGAGTATAAATACGACGCATTTGCGTCGCCGTCATTTTTTTAGACGGGAACGCCTTCCTTGCATCTCATTAACGCAAGGAAGGCGTTCACGCAAAAAAATGACGCTATTTGCCCATACTTTGGCGCTAGACACGTCTAACGCCAAAGTATAAATATGGCGTTAGTTTTGCGCCGAATTTGCGTCGAAAAAAACGACGCTAATTCGGCGCAAACGGAGTATAAATACGGGCCTAAATGTTCCCTCTCCATTAAGAAATCACATGGCTATCTAAAGGCTGTAAGAGAAGTCCAGTTCACCTTAACAGCTGAAAGCACCAAATTGAGAATAAATCCATCCAAAAAGAGCTGATGTACTTTTGGGATTCCACAGTGAAGAAAGACTTTAGGTCTGATTTAGACTTTGGCGGTCCATGGACTTCCATGGCAGCAGCCCATATGACTACCGTCAGGTTGGTGGTCGGACCATCGTATTATGATGCATGTGGTTCCATAGCACAAAGACCACTGAGGTCCCACTGGCATGTGCATGTCAGAGGATGGACCACCACTGTTCCACACCAGTCAGATTACAATGATGCTTTCTGCTCACTTGTCTGTGGTGGTTTGACCACCATGTCTCAACTGGCAGAACAGGAGGGATAAAAGAGCGTAATCCACCCAACATTCTGTGACGTCATGGAGCCAATCATACATGTCCAGCTACTGCTCATGATGATCGATGGTGCCCAAAATCCACGCAGCATAGACTCAACAGACGGAAAGACAGAATACCTACCATTCACCACAAACACCACAGAAAATAGACAGTCCTCCATTCACCAGCTATGGGGGCCAAGTATATCAGGTGTGTCCCATCTCAGATGTGTACACAACATATGCCACAATCACAGCACCAGACCGTCCCCTTTGGTCACAGCACTCACTGCACTCCCACATTTGTCAAAACCAGACATGTCTGCACATCCCAGTTGCGGGGACAGTATTGGGACACAACACTGTCCCGCACAACAGCAAATCCATATCACAAACACAAATACAAATAGGAGTGACACCCGCACATTAATCACATGCCATGTCCTGCCGCGCTGTTGAAGACACATATGTATGGATGTCACATTGAACCCAAACACCCCTTCTCTGAAACATACTTCTAATGGACTCACATATCACACATATTGCAAGAGTATCCAAACTAAATGGGATGCACAATCTTTACTGAGATCAATATCCAAAACACACAATGTGATGAATACATGCAGAATAGTGATGGTGGCATGAGGGGGACACCAGGAAGGATGCTGCCCTGGGATACATGTCACTATGCACATGACTCAGAAATACTATTTTCACAGGTACTGAAGCCTTGTATATCTCAGAAATAACCAATAGTACTAACACATTTGGAAGTGCAAGCCAAGAAAGCAAATGTAACAGCAACTGTCTGGGTTACACATGTAGATGACCTAGATGGAAGATACAAACATGAAAATGGACACATGGCCATTCAAATGTATAGGAAGGCGGCACAATTGAACACCCTCCATGGGTGGACAAACAAAACTCCAGCTCACACACATGATACCAATGTGCTACATTCATCAGGGGGACAAATGTAACCTGAGAGATGTTGACAGTGGTCAAGCCAACAGAGCAAACATCACACAATGAAATGACACCCCAAGTGGATTACCCGTCACACATCCATCCATTGAACATTTCTCATTGTTCTGGGAGACTCCAGCATTGCTCCCAAAGTCAGATGTTGTCAAACACAGCAAATGGATTTGCATTCAGGGTGAAACAAACACAAATGTAGGCGTACATCACGAATTACTCAGGAACAGCAAAAAGGTAGAAAAGGAATTGCAGGCCAAGTCTTTATTAAGCATAGCTACAGAGAGGAGTAAAGGTCTCAATTGATTTCATAGCACTGTGCACCGCACCGGACTCACTGAACACTACCACAGGAACCTCTGCAGAAAGGAGCATCAAGTGGGCATGCAGGGCACCTCAATTATCACCCTTGGGTATGGTGGGGTCACGTCTGGGAGGGGGTTATGGAATGGAGAGAGGTGGGCTTCACTTTAGGAGGGGTGGGCTTCTTCTTGAGTTTTAGAGGGGCATGGCTGGGTGGAGGCAGGTGTGACGGGAGGGCTTGTAGGTAGTAGGAATGGATTGGGATTTGAGTGGGGTCTTCTTGGTCTTAGGAAGGGGGTGGTTTTAACTGGGGTTAGGTCATGTTAAAACAGGGAACTCTCTTTGGGAAAATGGGTAGGGACATCAAACGAGGGTAGGAGTTTGAAGTTTGAGGGAGTGGTTGTGTCTGATGTCTGTGTTATTGGTGCTGATGTGTGAATGTCTCATGTATGTTTCAGTTCAGGGGGTGCCTTTTGGGTGTGTGATTGTGTGCATTTGCATTTCTTGGGGGGCAGTGAGGTGGAGAAGATGGGGATGGTGTCTGTGGTGGATCTGTCTGTTGCGGTGGTGTTTGGGGTTATGGGTTGTGTGCTGTGTGGGTCTGTGTCAGTGAGTGTGGGGTTTGGGGGAATGTAGGAGGTGGTGGTGTGTGTGTGGCTGTTAACTGCTTGCATGCGGGTGTAGTTTCTGTTTGTAGGTGCTTGTAGTGGCTGTTGATATGGCTGTGTGCAGATATGTGTGTGTGCTTGGGAGAGGTGTGGGAAGAGGTAAACTGGATGGGGGGTGGGGGTAGGAAGGTGTGGGGTGGAAGACTGCCATTGGTGTGGAGACCGTATCCTAAAGAGATCTCTGTAGGCCAGATATTGCACTATGAATGCCTTCCAGGTACGCAACCACCTTTTGAAGCTGGTAGCCCTGCATCTGGATGGCATTCAGCATTGCGGTCTGACCCACAGAGATACTTCTCAGGAGGTCAATAACCTCCTCATTGAGGGCAGCATGTGGGCAAGGGGGAGGCGCATGGTGCAAAGGAGATGCCCATGTTCTTGGGTGAGTGGGCACGACCAACTGGATGGTGAGCAACAGGAGGGTGGAGATGGACTTGGGGGTGGCAGACAAGGATGGTACAGATGCAGTTCCTGACTCTTCCACCACTACTAGGGAGTGACCATTGGAGGATGAATCTGAAGATAGAGAGGAAGATCTTGTCTCCCCTGTGGGCCACTGGGTCCCTCTATGTCAGATGTATCTTGACCAGAGGTACCATGTCCAGTTACTTCCCCATTGGTCTCTGCGCTGTCTCCCATGCTTGGCTGCGATGATGCTGAAATTACAAAGACAAATAGGGTCTGTCCATGTGCCTGACCACCCTTGAACATACTGTATCATAATGTACATTATCTCCCAGCAACAAGCTCCACCAAAGTGGCAACAACTTCTTCAACACAAATCCATGCATGCTAAATGAACTATAAACAGTTCCCCAAGAAGAATCAGAAACACAGACATCTCAAATGGCATGGGTGTGGCTGTTCAATCATAAAATCATGGATCAAGTAGGAGACTTTGGGGGTCATTCTGACAACGACCGCGGAAGCACCGCCAAACAGGCTGGCGGTGCTTCCATGGGCATTCTGACCGCGGCGGTACAGCCACGGTCAGAAACAGGAAACCGGCGGTGTCCCGCTGCTCCAGGGAATCCTCCACGGTGGTGCTGCTTGCAGCGCCGCCATGGGGATTCCGATCCCCTTACCGCCATCCTGTTCCTGGCGGTTTTCACCGCCGGGAACAGGATGGCGGTAACGGGTGTCGTGGGGCCCCTAGGGACCCCACATTGATTTTCAGTGTCTGCCAAGCAGACACTGAAAATCGCAGCGGTTTTCACCGCCGGGAACAGGATGGCGGTAACGGGTGTCGTGGGGCCCCTGGGGGCCCCTGCAGTGCCCATGCAATGGCATGGGCACTGCAGGGGCCTCCTAACAGGGCCCCACATTGATTTTCAGTGTCTGCCAAGCAGACACTGAAAATCGCAACGGGTGCCACTGCACCCGTCGCACGCCTTCAACTCCGCCGGCTCCATTCGGAGCCGGCTTCCTCGTTGAAGGCGCTTTCCCGCTGGGCCGGCGGGCGGCCTTCTGTCGGTCGCCCTGCAGCCCAGCGGGAAAGCCAGAATGGCCGCCGCGGTCATTTGACCGCGGTGCGGTCATTCGGCGGCTCCCGCCGGGCGTGCGTTACCGCCACCGGCGGGAGTCAGAATGACCCCCTTTGTCACCCTGAATGGCTTGGCCCTTGTTGCATCCCTCAGTAACCTATTGTCATCAAATAGGTCATACTATAAGCCAAGTTCTTTCTCACATATCCCAAACAAGCTCATGCACCCATCAAAACCTCATAGCCCCAAATCCACAGCATGATGAATTGAAGGACAAATAACCCAGCCTTGTTGCAGCAAGTACAGTAGCTGAAAGAAGTTGACATAGAAACATCCATGTCACACTATCAAAACTTCACAATGGAAGCTACTAAGCCTGACGATTGTTTTAATTGTCTCATAGTAGTTGTACCAAAGTTGGTCTGAAAGATAGCACATTTTGCATAGAACTGTACAGTGGAGACCAGTATTACAAAATGTCTGGTAGACTTGTCTACAAATATCCATAGCACAATGAATCAGCTAGCCCCAGGGGAATCGCCTGTTCTGATTAATAATGCTGCGATAGCCTTTAAAATAGGTTAACCAAACAGAATGGAGCAAGCCCGAAGAAAAACGCATCAAGCCCTACTATTGTCCAATGAGTCACAGTATACACAGAAAATGACTTATTTAAACTGATATGGTGTGCAACTCCGCCAAGGCCCCTGCTGCACAAAGGAGCCTACGGGGTGAGAAAACACCCCAATAATCGAAGAAAGGGGGAGTTAGGGGGTGCACCACTTCAAATTATAAAGACGGTTCTTTATAATAGATACAGCAAGTCCCATACTATTGAGCAAGTAATAATATAGAGTTTCTGTTAGTTTCTTCCACAAGACTTCAATTGGTCAGAGACACTTGTTACGACAGTAAGTTCATGAAGACAAGCAGCCAAACAGCCAATGCGTTTCGCCCTATATACATGGGCTTCCTCAGGGCTGCAAAGTAACATATAACCATAGAAAAGTAAAGTGACATAATTGGATACATAAGGTTACAAGAACAAAACGTTAACATACAAAATGTTATGTAGTACAAAACACAAAACGCTATTTCTTAATATGGTTATAAACCGGGTCACAAAATGAGAAAGAATTGAAACATAAACAATATCTTTGTTTTAGACCAATATCAAGTCATATGTAATAGGTAGAACCGACAAGGAGGAAGGTAAGAAAAAGAGAAAAGAAAATTCTGGAAATACACTTATAAATAGATGTGCGCAAAGGCGAGACAAAGTGAGATCTATAACTGATGCAATAGTATTGTGAACCCTAGAGAAAAGTAGTACCGGCATCACTAGGCCAATGTGTCTGAAAATCCATCACCAAACATAAGGTGACACAAAATGACAAGAGTTAAATCAGGGGGATAGTTTACGTCGAAAAAGACACATACCAAAAGTAGAGTTCCAATTGAGATTAAGTGGTCGTTCACAATGTATATATGAATATAAGTATATGAAGGTTCAAGAAACTGGAAAAGAAAGAAAAAAGGGGAAAAAACGACTCATAATGATATATCCGGCGAGAGTCACTAATTTTTAGAATTAGATGAACTGAAATCGTTACATTGACGTTAGAATAGAACCTAAAAGCGCCAATCTGGAAATCTGGTCGCACTGGACTGGGTTGAATTCAAAATTTGAGGCAGACCGCAATAGAGACCTCCTCAAAACAGCGAGCAAAGGTCTTGGTCAAAAGTTTACCTTCGGATTCAGGGCCAGATGTATCAAAACATTTCGCATTTGCAAATGGTGCGCATTGCAAGATTTCACCGTTTGCAAATGCAAAATAGCCTTCCACAATGTTTTAAAGGCATCGCAGTCCAATTTTAGGGAATCACAATTTTTAGCAATTCCCTAAAATTGTGACTCAGAATAGGGAATCACTGTTTGTGAATTCCTAAAAAGGAAATCTCAAATAGGGAATTCCTATTTGCGATTTCCTTTGCATATGTATCAAGAATTTCCTAAATGAGAACTGGGCATTTAGGAAATGCAATTACCACCAACTCCAAGTTGGTGGTAACCATGTTCACTTTAAAAAAATTATTTTTTTAAAGTGCCATATAGGGCACACATGCTCCTACAGCATGTGTGCGCTTTACATGTCCACAATTTTTTTGGGGGGGGTGCATCAAAGGGGGGCCTAGCCCGTCAGTACCCTTGTTTTTGCATTACCTAATTTGCAAATTCTTATTAGGAATTCGCAAATTAGGAAATGTAAAACCATTTGCACCTACAGGTCTTTAGGCCCATAGGAACGAATGGAGTATCATTTCCTACTAGCAATTCCCTAAAAGTGATTGCAAATTTTTAGAAATCGCTATTAGGGAATTGCTATTCTGTTACGTTCCACTTTGCATTACCGAAATTGTGATTTCTTCTAATTCGCTATTTAGGTAATGCAAAATAGATCTTTGATACATCTGGCCCTTAGTCTTTTTCTTGAGGATTTTTCTCACCGGGACAAAGTCACCATTCTGATCTGACCTTCCAGAAGCCCTCTTTGGATATGCGTAGCCGGAGATGTCGGTGAAGAATTCTACCTTCGGTTTTAGACGATTCTTCGGGGTGGAAATCCTCTTCCGAGCCAAAGTTGAAATTAGATCCGACGTCCCTGGAGCCTTCCTCAGATACGCTGTGGGAGAAGTCCTGGTCAGACTTTGTCGCTTTTTTAGACCCTTTTTTCTCTGACATCGCACCACTCTTTACAGTAAGCTGATTTAGAGTCGATATCCTCGGATTGCCTTTCCAGGGGCCCCCGGTGAAATCCTGGTAGTCTGGGCTCCGGAGCTTTTCAGTGATATGAACCTGCAAGTCAGGCCGGGCCAGGGTTGACGTAAGCCAGCTTGACTCATGATGTTGGCTCGGTCCCTTTATGGAGCTTTTTTCGAAACGTTCTCCAATCTTCTCCAAACTTCTGGATCTTCTACCAGAAGGTCTCTTAAGCTCCTTTATTAGTCCAAAGCTCCCTCCAAGGTTCCAGAAGCTCTGAGCTGTTCCTTGAGGGTTAGGACTCCAACTCCCAGAATGCACCTGGCTCAAATCCAAAAATGACCACTGGACAGCGGTCAGCTGGTCAGTTCTTCAGGTTTTGATGCAGGGGACTCTGGTTGCCTATTTTAAACCTGTAGCAAACAGGAAGTCCCTTCTCGAGCCAGTTAAAAATGTCCTTCTTGTAGTGAAGCCCAAGTGTGCAGCTGGTGCAGTCCTTTAGAGTGTAGTGTCTAGGTACAGGTCAGGGGTCCAGCTGGACAATTCTTTTTATTGTCTTTGTTCCTGGTAGGGATGTGAGGTATGGGAGAAGCTCTGCCATATTTATCCTTGCTCCTGGGGTGGAAAGCAGGGGCGGGTAACTGTCCAATTACAGATAGGCCTCCACCCTCTTGGATGACCACCTGCTGGAAAGTGTGGCAAAAATCAATCCCAGGGAGCAACATTCCTTAAAAATCCAAAAAGGCAGAAATTCAATTTTGGAGGTTAGGTCTTGCTGAATCCACCCACTGCTGTGGCTACAATTCCTGAACACACCCCTTTTCTGCCCTCTCCTAATCTAATCAAAGGGGCACCTGGTTGTCTGGGTTTACAGGAAAATGGGAAGGCCCTGAGCTGCTCCAAATGCCCTTCCCTCCTTTGAAGTCCAGTTTGGCTGTGCTCTCTCCCATCTCTTTTCACCATCTAGTGAGGCAGATCTCGTCCCTGAGGTACTTCCTTTGTGTTTAGCCCAGGCCACTTCACACCTCAACAGGGCAGCCTGGCCAGGCTGCCAGAGATTGGCCAATCAAAAAAGGGCACTACAGAGCTGAAACTGGTAACTTTTAGGAAGAGTTCTAAAACTCTTTCTGGATGCAAGTTGTATTACATTAAACAATGCCAGGATGTTGGATTTATTACAACAATAAGTGTGATACCAAACTTGAAATATCTAGCTCCTTTTGAGACTTTATTAAATAAAAATAAAGTTTGCCCTTTGAGCCTATGGAGCCCATTCACTACAATGGGGGAAACAAAGTTAGCTATTTGTCCTTCAATCAGGCCCTTTATCATAAGAGGCTAACAAAGACTGAAAAAGTTTCCAGTACCAGTTATGAGACTTAAGAGTGTACTGTTTGATTGAACTCTGACTCTTTTAAGCTCAATGGGGAAAGATATGTTTTTGCTGCAACCCACTCCACTCTGTTTCCAAACTAATAAGGAGATTCTGTTTTGAATAGTCCTCCCCATGCCTTGAAAAAGGAATCAAGGAATTATTCATGGATTGCTAGTGGGTTCCATAGAGGGATCCAGGACCTAATGAACCAATACATGTACTACCAGGATGTGTTTATTTTTGCTTTTTGGTGCAGCCTAGACAATACCCTCAGAATTAGGGAAAAGTGAAGGAAAGCAAGCAGATTTGATGGCCAAGCTGTTGCTAGAATGTTCACTCCCCAAGAACTGCTCATTTGAAAACTGGAGCAAAATATCAGAAATGAATACTGTCATCAGAGGTGAACAGGTATATTCCTATAGTGCCAAATCTCTTGTAGGTCTCTTTAACTACCTCAGGATTGAAAAATGAATCTTGAAAAAGGAGAAACTTACTGTCCAGGGGACCCAGGCATTGTTAACTCCCCTAACATGGAAAGTCTAAGAGAAAGTAGCTGCCTCTTTCTACACAACCCTAGAAGATGTTCCATCAACCCTAGCAATGTAAATCCCTCCCCCTTGTTGTATAGGTTACAGGAAAATTACAGTTGGAAAATAGAATTTCTAAAAGCTTAGAAATTAATAAAAAAAAAAAAACATTAATGGTGTTTTATAGTTCACCTTTTACACACAAAAAACACAGAAATTCAGCAGTTATCGTTACCACAAGTAAATATAACTTGTGTCCTAGGGTTATTATAACTCAAGCCCCTAGCATGCACCGAATGCTCATCAATAATTTCACTGCAATTGTTGCAGTGATAATATCAATGATGTAATAGAAGATGTCATTATTGATGTACTACATGAGGTAATTATCAGTGCATAGCGTGAGTGCTAGTTTTAGCCACCTTAGGGCATGAGTCAAAATTACTTGAGATAACTATAACTATAACTGCTGAATTTCTGTGTTCACTATCCCCACTCCAGTTTACACAACAGTAGGAGGATTGTTGGAATTTAGAGGAGTTAAATTTACTATTCCCACCCCAAACAATGCAATTGTAGGAAAGTGTTGGATTTCGTAGGGGTAAAGTTGATTATTCCCTCTCTAAACAGCACAATAGTAGAGAAAGTGTTGGACTTTCTGTGGGGTAAAATGTATTATTCTCAGTCCTGTCTGTGCACAGTAGGGAAAGCGTTGAATTTTTGAGGGATGAAATTAACTACTACCACTCCAGTCAGGGTAACGGTAGGGAAAGTGTTGGACTTTGGATGGTTAAAATTTACTATTCCCACTCCAACCAGGACAACAGTAGGGAAAGTGCTGAACTGCAAAGAAATTAACTTCATTATTCCTACTGTCGTCTAAGCACGAGTAGGGGAAATACTTGAGTAACCCCATGAATGAAGAAAATATATTCAACTCTTAAAGAACAAAATAATAACTAACAGAAAAAATATGTATATGTATTAAAAATGGAAAACAATCATTTATATACTTCCCATTCAATAAAAAATTAATTATTAAATAATTGCTATTCATTTATTGACTAACTAGGTTCCCGTCCTGCATCCCTACACACCTTGCAGTCTACACCTAAAATATAACTAAAATTATAGCTATTGAACATATTGAAAATAAATTAAATAATTGTTTAACAATTATCAATTAATAATGAATTGCTATTTATTTAACTTTCTAACCTGTACCCCTACAAATCCAGCATCCCTAAACTAAAATAAAAAATAAAATAAAAAAGTAGTCCACAGTTTATATATTTAAGATTCAATGAAATAATTAGTTTATAAATAATAAATAATAGTTCACTTATTATTACTTAATAAATTGCTCACTGTGTACCCCTACAAACAAGCATCCCACAACTAAAATATAAGTGAAATAGATCAATATTCTATATTTTACATAATCAAAAATAAATTAAGTGATTAGTTAAGAATTAAAAGTAAAGCGTTAATTAATTATTGTGTAATTATCTGCCCACCCTACCCCCCCTATAGACATTACAGCAAGCAACTGGAAATGAATGAAAATAAATAGGTACTCAATAAATTACAGAATAAGGAATTAATTCAATAATTATTTAACAAATAATAATTACTTTATTAGCTTCCCAGCCTTAACCCAGCCTTAAATAGTATATAGATAAAATAAAACATTATTAAATACCTATAATATAAATAAATTAAATGTATTAAATAATTCTTAACTATATATTGCCTAGTTACCTTCCTACGCTATAACCCCTCAAACCCAAGAAAGTGCTACAACAGTGTAAATTACTAATACAAGTTAATAATAAATATTCTAAATCTAAATCTAAATATTCCAATTCTAAATATATTTTAAAACCAATTAATAACACTTATGTAAATAATAGTAACACATAAAAGTAATATATCAACTAAAACACATTCAAATAATTAAAAAGAAATGTTTTAACCACTTTATTGGTGAAAGCAATAATAAAAACATTGATATTATTTACAAATATATTACTTACCTCAATCAGAATATGTGTGTGTCACAATGTTTAATTTCTGTCTCCCAATATTTTTAAATCAACATTTTATCAAAACACCTGCAGAGGAACGAGATTCAGGCCTGTCCTGAACATTGCTCCAGTAAATGTTCTATCCGGAGATGTGATGATCTGACACTTTACATCATAATGAAGAAAGTTGGATGTCCAAAAGAGTTGCAGCTAGCCTTTGTCTTTGAAACTGTTGAAGCATGGAGAAGCCAAGCGTTCAGGTAAGGGACCAGCAACTCTAAACATATAACTACACTTCTAAAGGTGCCGCCACCACTGAGAAAACCCTTGCAGTGGATTTCAGGTTGAATAGGTGAGCATGAAATTTGAAGTGCTTCCACTGCACACAACATTTCAGATATTTCTGATGAGATTTCAGAATTGACATGAAAGTACTAATTTCTTAGAATAAATCCCCCACCAGAATTAGAGGGATCACTTTCTGTAAAATATCCATCTTCAAGTGAATTACCAGCACCCATCTCCTGAAATCATGGGCACCAGGAATATCCTTGAGTAAGTTCCACTTCCTATTTCCTGAGGAAGCACCAGAAATATAGCTCTGAACCCTGAACCTCTCAAATGGCTTGCACAAACGATTTTCACTTCTGAGGACATCTCAGAGAAGGGGTCTTTTAGGCCCTTGAATCCAGAGGTACTAATTTTGTATACAAACCTTGTTGATTATCGGAAGAATTCAAGTATCCAAGTCAGAGGACTCCCAGGCATCTTGGAAAAATCACATCCTTCCTCCAACTGACCACTCTGGGTCAAATCTAATATAGTCAGAATCTGACCTTGTTACTGTTGGACCAGGCCCTTTCGGCAGGGTCATGCCCAAATGTTTTGCCTTCGTACTCCACTGTTTATGTTTTTTGGTGAATTCATATAGGTTGCTTTTAGGACTCTGGGCACTTTACCAATGTTAACCAGTGCTAAAGTGCAGGTGCTCGCTGCTTGAACCATGGCAACATTGATTATCAACAATTGGCATATCTAATTTGCTTCTAAGGCCCTAGTAAAGTTCAAAACCTGTGCAGAGAGCCTGTAACTTGAATGCTAATCGTAGACCTGCTGCACTGATTGTGCGACTCACTCTAGTAGCCCTTCAAACAGGACTTAGGTCTGTCATTGCACAGCCTGTGTATGTGGTTTTAAACTGCCATGTCAACTTGCAAGTTAACCCTCTTGGCCCAAACCTTTCTTTTTAGTAGATATGTCACCCATAAGGTAGGCCCTAGACAGACCAAGGGCAGGGTGCAGTGTATTTGAAAAGTAGGACATGTACTTTTAAGTTTTCCATGTCCTAGTAGTGAAAATCACTGATATCTGTTTTCACTACTGCAAGACCTACCTTTCACATAAAATAACATTGAGATTGCCTTATTATATTTAATAAGTGTAATTTCTAATTGGGAAGAGATGGGACCCCCAGGTTCGGTGTCTGAAATCACAATATAAAATCGCAACTTATGTGAAGTCAGATTTTAAAATGTTATTCTGAAAATGCCACTTTTAGAAATTTAGCATTTTCTTACTATTGGAGAGCCACAATTATTATGTGTGGATGATTAGGAAGACCCATCTGACAAGGATGTACAAACTTCCTAAACAATGTCTCTGGTGAAATACCAGGTTCACATAATAATGGAGCTGATCTAGTATCAATCATCGCGTTGTTTCTATCGCTCTGGTGGCTAAAGATACATACTCCCAAAATCATATACTATCAATACACAGGTATCCCTACACCTTGAGGCTAGTCATGATGTTGACCACTTTACAGAATCTACCTCAGTTGTTTTTTATCACAAGAAAATTATTTTTTCTTGTGTAGTGACCCTCACTTACTCTAGTTGAGGCATGCTTCATCATTGGGTCCACCCTGGCTCCTAAAGGCCAGAGTGGACCCAACTGACTTGCGGAAACACTTATAAAGATCTTACTGTGGTTCTAAAGATAAAAATACCTTACTATTCACTAAGGTATGCCTTTATTCAAAGTGACAGTAGGTATGATTAAAACTAAGAGCAATAGTGGGTATTCTATGTTTTTTTATGGTCCTGTGACCCTGTGGTTTATGTGTTGATATGTTTCAGCCACTCCGAAGACCATAAAGGTCCCTGGTTTTTATCAGGATATAAAGGCCCCCATAATGAGTTTGGCAGGCGGCGGAGGCCGCCCGCCAAACTCATCCCGCCACCAGGCAACACACCGTCTCTAATTTGTCCCTAATTTGAGTTCCCCGCTGGGCCGACGGGTGGAAACAGTGTTTCCACCGGCCGGCCCAGCAGGGAACAGGACTTTAACATTGCAGCTGGCTCCTAATGGAGCCGGTGGCAATGTAGCAGGATTACAACCGCCGGGACCACCAGGCTGCAGGGCTGGCGGCAGCCTGGCGGTGTCAGCGGTTAGACCGTGGAGGCTCCACCAGGGACATAATGAGGCGGTCGGACTGCCACCATGAGCCTGGTGGTCTGGTGACTGCCAGGGTCATAATCAGGGCCATAATGTTCTAATCACCCCGGTTGGAAGTCAGAGCATGAGATTAGTGACACAATACATTGAAAGACTGCATGCAAGGCATAGCACCTGTTCGGAAGAACAAAGTGATCTTGTAGTCCTATATAAAAAGAAACATACAACAACACATAACATTTGCCATCTTGTTGGCAGTTCTCTTAATTGTTAGCACTAGTACCTTACACCGCAGTTGCTATTTTCCTACGTAAGGAGAGACACACACAAAAAAATGCCAACCACCCTGTTTCACAGGGTGGTTTGCATGCTCACAAATCAAACATGTGCATGATGTGATACCAACTGTATGAATCACATGATTGTCATAAAATGCCACACACATAAATATCCACTGTACGTTAGGTTCCCACACATTTTACAATTGTGATAAGCTGTAATTTTCATGAAAATGCTCACATATTTTGGGTTACCACCTCACTTCTCTGCAGGAGTCAGGGGTGTGCCTATGTAGTCACATACTGCGGGTAAAAGTCCAATGGAGAAGGGAAAATAGAATCGGCCCAAAATGCTGCCCCAAGACACAGTAGAGATAGGAGGCCATAAGCCACCTACATACTCCGAGCACAAATATTGGCAGTACTTACTTCTTCAGGGGGACTGTGCAGTGGTTCATACCTATGCCTCTTCTCACTCCAGTCTCCCGCTACCATTAGTGGTAATTGACATCAGCCCTGGGTGCGTATTTCAAGTGTTTATTGAATTGTGCGCATCAACATGGTGCCACGCCCCCTGCATGTGGCCATGTACTGCATTGCAGCAGGCAGCCATTAGGGTGCTTGGTTTGTATACTCCCAATATGTCTGCCAGACAACTACTAGTCTGTGGTGGTTTGCAACTATAGCAACATAAATAAAAACATTACAATCCCTGTAAGCTATAGTCTCCTCAGAGATGCAGTGTTCACTTGAAACCATGCTAGCACATTATTGGTATAATCGCTATGCTTTCGTCAATTCAAGATTGCCACTGGGCACGTTTGTAGTACCATGCCCCCCTGTGTGTGACTGTGTTTTTTTGTCACCCTGAGCGGGCAATAGGGTGCCTGGTTTATGTACTCTCAATATGTCTGCTCAACAACAACTACACCACAGTAATGGTGTTGTTTATCAATATTCCCATTGTGTGGCTGCGTTCTCAGGAATATTAAATTCACACTGTACTCAAACAGACAATCGGAGATCCAAATTCTTACACATACACGTAAGAGTGGCCCCCCTCCTATTGGTTGGATTTACCTATCATGTAACCCTATCATCATAGAAGGGTGGAGATCATCATTGTAGTAGTACATACTCCAATAAACATGTAAGACTGTTTTTTTTGATTTTTGAAGATGAGTAGATTATGTACGACAATTGATTTAGACAATTCCATGCCATATCATCGTTCAAACTATATACATGAGTTCTCAATCTGTAGATTCATTGTTGTTCCTTCTCCAAGAGTATCATCAATGATACAGAACTGGGGGCCACTTTTTCTATAATAGTTCAACTAAAGTCCTGGTCACTATATCTATTCTCTAAAAAGTGGGCAATCATCATTGTAAACATTTTTCTACACTGTATAGTGGTCCCTCATCGCTTTCATTGACATTTGACAAAATGTCACCCCTGGTGGTTGTAATATGAGGATCACTTCCAAATATGTTGTTTATTTAGGAAAAGAACTGGTCTGGTGCATGTTTGAAAACAGAAACATGAACAGGATGAAGCAGGGTACAATGAAAGTCCACTTTCTAAAAACGTCTTTGCTATTTGCATGTTTAAAGGTTCATTTGTCAAACCGCATTATAAAAGGAGCAAACACCTGACCTCACACAGGGGGCCTAAGCAAAGTTAATGAACTTTTTAAAGTTTAGAAAGGAGGAACTGTCATTTCATTGAAATTATGTTTAATTACTTGACATCAAAGATGTTTTCCCTTCGTACTAAGCCATTTTTAGGGTAGAGCGTATGCAAGTGCTCTGGCCCCTGTTGTAATCTCACTGGGGGCTTTTAATCACACCCATGTCATGCCCATCATTTTGGTTGATTCGTGGGCTTGCCTTTTAAAAATTGCTTAATTTCATTAGTAACACATCTGGCCTTTTCCAGTGTTTAGCCCTGCTCTACAACATCGGTAACCTACTGAAAACATACGAGGCTCCATGTTTTCCGAATTACTTCTGCACTAATTCTTTCAATTTCCTACACAGGTTGATCTCGCTGGGCAGTAGTCGAGCGCTTTGCATGACATTGATCCTGTTACATGGATAATTCTACTTTTGCTGGTTACATGAATAATTCTGCTTTTGCCGGTTACATGGATAATTTCACTTTTGCCAATACGTTTCACTGTGAGGGAACTTCTGTTTCCTTTTCTGTGTCTCCTTCACACTCATGGCGACCATCGGCTCGCATATGTGAAACTGTTTTACTTTTCATTATCAGGTTATTTGGCAAGAAGAGTCTGGTTAGGAGTTTACAACTCTAATAGCTCTAACCCGTTTTTCAATGTTTTCAGAACACAGTTTTGCTGAAATTGAATAATTTAGACTGTCACCTGCTTTTAACTTCCATCGCTGGCTTCTGATGTTTCTGTCTTTTCCTGGCACATCATTTTGCAGGCTATTACTCAAATGTCCTTGTTGTGTGATTTTTTTTTCCAGACATTTGTCAGTTAGCTGGCTGTAATTGTTTACGAGTTCGCATTGACCTGCTTTGTGGCATAAACAGTCTATTTTATGAATGGCATCATATAAACTTCTTCAAGTCAGTCTAACTAGGATTTATTTCCTCTACATATTTGTCCCCATCTTCTAAGTAAGACCAGTAAGATGTTGTTGTGTTATTATATTTGCAAAATGTAGCTTCAGCTAGCTTTATGTGATCTTTTTTCCCTTAGATTAAGAATAGTAGTTGCCAGGAGCAGAATACTGCAGGATACCTCAGGAAGTCAACTTCTGGAAACTGGACAGAGGCGTTGGATGTAGTGGTGCAAGGGGTGTTACAGCATACCATTTAACCTTGAAGGAGCATAGACAGAAAATGAGCAACACTGAGGGCACGTTTTCTCGCAGTTTCAAGACTGTGTTTCAAACCTCGGATAGCTTTGTAGGATCAACAATTGATATTCCTTTGATTTTTTTTTTTTTTTGAGGCGCTTACCTTTTCTGGCTAGAGAGAGCATTTTGTACCATTGCCCTCGTTACACACTTGCCTGGTTATGAGAGAATGTGCAAAAAAAAACAAAGCATGTCACATGTTTTGTAAGGCACCTGTGTATGCTGACCTTACCTCTTCAGTTTTGTAAGTACTTCAGAATAAATCGAACGCATGTGAAGTACCACTGATACACTTTGTGATTTGCTGCCTTTCGACTGAATTCACACTATGCCAGTGCATGCAAGCATGCTTCATCTTCATTCTGAAGTGGTATAAAACAAACATTTTAGTAGACTCAAAACTAATGAAATGAAATAGTTAAATATGTCCACACGGCAAAGCCACTTCGAACCTCTGACAAACGTGCATCCATTACAGCAGCAAACTACCGGTCATGACATTGTAGACAAATGTGTGCAAAAGGACACACTAACTGCACTAGTGCATGTCATGTCTTCCTTTTGCCAGAAAAAAACCTAAATCAGCAGGTAACCATGGAAGTAAGTGGGCTTTACTACCTCATATAAATTAAATGCACACCGTTTTATTTTTTTGTCTTATAATCTTTGATATTTCACGTAGAGTCAGGCTATCATATTTTATGTTATTTATAGCACATGGCATTTGTCATTTTCTTCTTCTGTATCAATGTGTTTTCAGCCCCTGGTCAAGCTTTCATTACTGGTCATTTTTACCTATGCTTAAATTGTTTGGGTGTTTTTATTAGGGTGGAGTGTGCAAGCCCTCTGGCCCCTGTTGTAATCCCCCTGTGGGCTTTTAACCACGTCCACATCACACCCATCAGTTTGGTTGGTTCCTGGACTTGCCTTTTAAAATTTGCTGGATTTTATTAGTGGAAGGGATGCATACATAATTTATTTTCCAGTGTTTAGCCCTCCTCGAGCTCACCAGTAAACTACTGAAAACATATGAGGCTCTGTGTTTTCTGCATGGCTTCTGGACTACATTTTCTTTTTATTTGCTATGCAGCACAATCTCACTGGGCAGTAGTCGAGCCCTTTGCATGACATCGAGACCTGTTACATGGATAATTGCACTTTTGCCAGTTACATAGATAATTGCACTTTTGCCAATACCTTTGACTGCAAGCGAACTTCTGTTTCCTTTTGTGTGTTTCCATCACGCTCATGGTGGCCATCGGCTTGCTTATGTGAACTTTTCATTTTCAGTTTATGTAGCAAGAAAAGTCCAGTTAGGAGTTTACAAAGCTAATAGCTGTAACTCGAGCAACTTCGAGATCCATTGCATTGCAAATGCTTGTTGACATTTGGTACACTTGTTTTCTTAGGAAAAGAGCATGAAGCTTTGATCAGCCAAGGGAATCTTCATAGATATATCCTGGCCTGCTTACCAAGGACTGACATCAGAGGAAGTTACATCTTAGGACGTTTGTAGAAATTTCCACAAGCAGTGGAACGCCAGTCAACAGACAGATGCAAGTTAGCTTAAGAAGGGCTTACATCACAGGAAATGACATGTCAGGAAGTAGGTAGAAATTCCCTCAGGAAAAAATAAATTAGTAAGAGGACCTCATATTAAATAAATCTATTCTGAACTAGATACATCTTATTTTCACTTTGTGTTGATATTTTTTATTGATTTTTCACGATAACAACATTATGAATACATGAAATAAAATCCACATCGGTAGTAGTATGCAACCATATTAATAGGAAAGAAAAGAGAGTTAAAAAAAGGAAGTATAGAAGAGTCATGTTGGTTTGGTACATAACGAAAATAGATTGTAGGGAGGGAAAGTGTAGGGATATTGTTTACAGGTCGTATTTCCTATCCCCGCTGAAAATGAACTTGCACACGGAGCTTGCCTTGGTAGGTGACAGACGGAATGCTGAATCTGGGTAGCAATTGTTTGGGTCGCATTTCTCAACTAATCCATGACCTTGTGATGGTATTAACCTATATACTTACGACAATTAATATGGAAGGGGTTCCATAGAGACTCAAATTCAGTTCATTGGTCGTTCATTTTGGAAAATTGATCTCTCAAAGGCTGCTAGAGTGTTCATGGCCTCAGAACATTCTAATATCGATGGTGGTACACCGCATCTCCATTTTCTTCTAATTCAAATCTTGGCGGTGGCTGGGAAGGATGCAGATGATCTCCTGCCTTGAGAAATGGATTCAGTCACGTCGTCAAAATTATGCAGCGTTATTAGATCAAGAGGCGGTTGGATATTAAGAGGTGAACATGGTGTATGATACTCCACACCTTGCCCCAGTATGCTTGTAGGATGGCGCAGGACGTGAGAACACAGACACCTATTTTCAATTGCAAAAAATGTGTTATAAAACTCCTAATTGTTCAAAACCATCATCGGTAACAGTTGGCTTCATTTGTTGTGCAATACAATTGTCATATTACATATTGTCTCTTGTTTTTTTATACTGCACCCAGTCAGTACTTAAGTAGCATTGTAAGAAATGAGTGTGACCATAAATATACTTATTATGAAATTATTGACCCAACTACCCAAAAAAAGATTTCGATTTATGCTGTTGCCTTCATGACCACAGAAACCAGAAGCAGGGAGTGCCTGGGGTATGAAAATTCAAGCAAGAGGTAGCAACTACTAACCTAACTCTTCATGATGTTCAAGCGTACTAGCCCGGTGAATGCCAGATTAATATTAAGATCAACCTGGTTTATATTCTGTAGTGGCTCAGTGGACTTCAGACTGAAGTGAAGGAGTACTGGCAGATTTGTAGTTGTGAGCTTTATGTTTTGTACGACTCTATTGCACAGCAAAAGTAACTGATGTGCACTGCACTGAAAGAGGTGTAGGGCTAGGGTGTATATTTTATTCCAGTCTATTCTGCTAATGACTTGGTTCGCAGGTATCACAGTGCACTGGGCTTGAACCTTGTATTAGTGTATTACAGGCTGGGAGAAAAGTGAATGGGTAGAGGTATGGGTATGGCATCAGTTTTTCAGTAATCCAGTTTGCTTTAGACCTGGCTAATCCAGGTGCATCAATGTCAATTCACAAAACAGCCACGTGTGGTTAAAGTGATATCCAAACCTTTTAACTTCGGATAGCCTCATTGGGTTGACCACCCCATCATGTACTGCCTCACATTTGATGACATTTGCACAGTTGTACCAGTAACTTATAAGGATGACCTCACCCTCCGTTCTCCCAGGGGACAACCTGGACTGCAGAAAACATAACATCACTCTCACTGATCTGCCAGTGCCCATGAATAAGCATCAGGCCTGCCCTTAGATCCAGTGGAAGAAATGGGGACATGGAGCATGGTCTTACTAGCACGCTATGCCACGTAAATGCATGAGGTGCATGACAGAGGTATGGGTGGGGTTTGTGTTATCACAACTTAAGCATAGATACAAAGGGGTTAGCTGTCTCTGGAGTCCAATGGGAAAATGACCATGGAGTTAGCTAAGGTCTGTACTATATTATTGACTGTGCATTCCTGATCAACACACTGAATATTTTAATGTCAACTGATTGATTTCCAGCACCTCAAGAGCATTAAACAGTTATTATCATTTTGTTGTCAAACGCAAACTGTCAGACCCAAGCAATATTATGGTTTCTTCAGTAGAATGTCACTCTACCTCTTATGAAAGACCCTAAACGTAAGGGAAGTGTATATTAAAGTCTCATTCAGTCTAACTACACCAGCAAGGAAAATTCTCTCAGTACCTCGAGCCAATATTCAAAATGCAACTTCATCATGAATTCCCCAACAATGGCCTCAAAGGGGGATTTTTAAGGTTAGGTTTATGGAAAGAACAACATGTTCACATCTAGGTTTCTCAAACAGAGCATGATAAATAACCAAAATTGTATTTCAGAAAACACAAAGTAGCACTAGGATAGTAATAATGAATGTGGGAATACGTTTAATCAAAGATCTGGGTACTCTTTTCCAAGCAATACTTTAAACAGCGTTGGTTTTACACGTTTCCTTGGCTTTTTTTTTTTTACACTTCCTGATGGTCTACGTGCGTGTTACCGGCGGTGTCATGTGTATGAATACGGTGAAAGAATTGCCCGCTCAAAACCTGTATCAGTTCCTGCCAGCAGAATGCAAAGCAAGGTGTGCAAAATCACTTGGAAAAATAGATTTGAGCGGGATCCTGATAAATAATCGTAATAATCACTGTTCCTGCCAGTACCCAAACACTGTTGAGCAGGCATGAGGGGAAGGTGGCTGATATCTTCCTGAAAATAATGAAATGTGAATTGGCGTGATCCAAATTTATAACCAAACTTCTTCTTTACAGTCACAATGCAATGCTAAATGTGTTTGCTATTGGATCAAAATATGTCATTCCCTGACTGGACTTATGTAGTAGGGCAAGAGTAATGCCAAAGACATGATACTTGGATGGGTATCTACTGTCCAATACATAGACGAACCAGCCTTCGAAATATTTTTTCTCTGTGAGGATGAATTATGAATGGCGGGCGAGTTTTGAAAGTGTTAGAGCGCTATTACACCCTGAATAAGATGAAGCATGCAAGCGAGACTGGCGTTCAAGAGGGATATTTGGGGAATTTTGCCCAGATAAAATATTAGAAAAAACGGGGCAAAATGTTGCATTTTTAGCACAATTTCACCCACATTGGCTATAACATCAGAGGTTTTAAATTAGGTATCCCAATATTTTTGAGTGTGGTATGCAAGCCTTGACGTCCCAAAGAAGAAGAAACAGTGGTAAAATAGTGGTTTTCAGCACAATCCATAAAATGGGTTGAGTTGCATGTAGGACAGTTAGATAACACATCTGGTTAAGCAAGGTAACGTGGCTCATCGTTTTTTCAAAATGTATATTGCATCATCTTCACTTTATTTTTCACCCTGCCTTATCATTGGAGCTTATAAGCCCTATACATTTCTATGTGGAAAGGACAGGGTGGAGAAATTGACAGTTATAAAAAATTTCACCATCAAAGGCCAGAGACAACAGAACTAGACACAACCTAAAGGCTCATTGTAGGACCTGCCCCATCTGCAGGGTCACTCTAGATTTTTGCTAGGAGAAGTGGAACTTACGGAGTTTAACTCTGCGGAATTCCACGGAGTTCCACAAAAAATCAGTGAGATTCTGTGGACTTCTGCCAACAGGTGGAAAATATGCATGTCGCACGGCTCGTGCTGCAATTTAGCACCAGTAGCCATTTAAGTTGATTTGGCTGCTGCTCGATTAGAAAATCTATTTAAGAAGCAATAAACCTACTCAAGAAGCAGTCCTCTCACTATGACCTTCCGTGACTGCTTGCATTAGAAAATGGCTGTAGTGGACACCAAATCTCTCTCTGACTCCCTTTTCTGGAGCCTTGCAATGAAAAATGGCGCCATGATGCAACTGATGGAATTTGGCTGGAACACCGCATTAACAAGATTAACACAGTCACCAAATTCCACAAATGCTGCGGGTTGAATGAAACATTCCACTCACCTCTTATTTTTGCCTTCTTGTGCCTTCCTTTGCTGAAACCGTTTTTGTTGGCTTTTAAGGCTTTCTCCTTGCTAATCAGTGGTAAATTGTTTGTGCTCTCCCTTGAAAATGTGGCAAAAGTGGCCTACAAATGATTGGTATTTTTAGCTTGATGGTAAATCCCTAGTAAATCACACTACCTGTACTCAAGGCCTGTAAATTAAATGATACTAGTTATCAACAACAATCCTTTTGCCACCCATCAAAGTAGCCTGATAAAATATGTATCTAGTCTGCCACTGCAGACTGTGTTATAGCTTTTAACTGTCATTTCTACCAGACAAAGCAAACATTTTGCCAAGCCTAAGCATCCCTTTTAATACTTGCCCCCTATGGTAGGCTCTAAAGGCTCATCGGGTACGGTGCATGGTATTTAAAAGGTAGAGCATGTGTTGTTCGGTTTTACATGTGCTGGCAATGAAAAACATCTAAAGCTATTTTTAAGTGCAGTAAGGCTATCTATCATGTTGACTAATAGCTGGGTACCTTACTTTAGTTAACAGGTGATAACTTCAGTTTGGCACAAGATGGCAAAATGCTGTTTTTACTCAATGAATTGTAATTTCAAATCTTCTTCAATGGTGAAGTAAGTTACAATTTTGAAAATGCACTTTTAGAAAATGGGCATTTTCCTTCCCAAAAACAACTATGGCTTACAGCCAGTGTCCTGGTTTACATGACTGTCAGAGGCACTCCTGTTGAAGGGTGTGTATTTCCTCCAGACATTGAGGAAAAGAGGTTTAGTTGTGAAAGGAGAAGGTCTTCTGTACAGGGTGGCTGGGGAGGAGTTGTGCCCTGTCTATATTTCATTTCAAAGGGCCCTTCCTGCAGCACACATAAAGGAACTTGACACCAGGTCTGCCCTTTGCTTTGTCACCATAGACAATTTAGAGCCAGGGCCAGAGGAAGGGGAAGAACTGACCTGGTCCAGTTTTGAGAACAGCCAAAAAGGGGTTCCCTGACTAGATGAGCGTAGCTCGTGCAGGGAAAGCTGTAGAGAATATCTAAATAACGAGCTACTACAGTTTACCTGTAGGAAGGATAATCCTCAGGTATAATATCACTATAGATAATGATAATCGGAGGATTGTTTTTTTGTCATTTGTTTTTATGTGTTTTAACATTGTGTAAATCCATTAAATAAAACTATTTTGTACGGATAGAATATTTTTATCCTTCATTCTATGTCCAGCCGTGTTGTCTTTCTCATGCCCTTGTTTGTCCTTGACATACAACACTCCGATGATCATTATCTATAGTGATATTATACCTGAGGATTATCCTTCCTACAGGTAAACTGTAGTAGCTCGTTATTTAGATATTCTTTACACCAGTTTTGAGAACAGGCCAGGGAAGTTCCTTAAACAAAGGCATCTGATGTAAAAGTGGAAACCTCAAACCTCTCATCAGAACAATCCTGGGCCTGTGGAAGATTTCAGAAGAAATATATACTGGCAACAATGACTACCTCAGCTGCACATCCCTCCAAAGTTATCAGATTTTAATATTACTACTTATTACACCTGCTGCCAAAGTGTGTCGACTGGAACTTAAAAAGACCAGTAAATTTTAAACAAAAAGAAAGAACAGTGAAGCACACATATGTAGATTACTATATGTCCAATTCATTCCATTTGTAAATCAATCTGATCATCTATTACAGATTATTTTAGGACATCCGGGTGTTATCTGCTATTTTCTTTATATCAAAGACAATCACAGACCTCTAAATATATTATTTTCCCAACATTTACCTCTTTTATTTACATTATTTAAATCTCTCCACTCTTGTCAATACCATCATCATATACAACAATACAACCCCATTTCCTAAAAACAATGTTCACAGTCAATTATTGTCACTTTTAGTCCAAATGTTGTAGATTACAATCCAATTAGTTGTGAATTAGGTCATCGGCTTGATTGACTGGGAATTATGGTCAACATCATCATATTCAACAGTATAAGCCCACTTCCCAGACAGACGTATACAATCAATAGAAGTAAATTCTTGTCCTATTAGTTGTGGATTGAATCCTCAGCCCACTTAGTTGGAATTCCAATTTAGTTGGAAATTGCAATGTCTTTGATATATAGAACATAGCGGATAACACCTTGATGTCCTAAACTAATCTGTAACAGATGATTGTATTGATTTACAAATGGATTGAATTGGACATATAGTAATCTACATATGTGTGCTTCACTGTTATTTCTTTTTGTTGAAGATTTAAGGACTGCCCTGCTGTCTGAGGAAGGAAGATTGGAAGTTTTTGCCTTGAGCCTAGAAGCCCCAGAAGTGACTCCAAGGGTCCCATGGCTGAACTACAGGGATACAACAAGCTCTCAGAGACCTCCTTGCAACTGCCCACCTGACCAGCACCTACTGGATCTGCCTGGACCTGCCTGAGCCCTGCTGCTGATTCCTAAGGTGCTGAGTCTTTGGAAGGCATCAGAATGTACTCCTCCTTAAGAAAAGGTGAAGATACAGAAATTATTGGCTCCTCATGACCACAAAGTGACCTTTTAGGGCTGAGAAGTGACTATTTCTATTAGGCTCCAGTGGGACTTGCTCTTCACATCCAAAGTGACCACCTTTGACGACCAGCATCATGAGGCTCCACCAAGACCTGGACTTTAGGCTAGCAGTGACAGTCCACATCAATCACCATTACAAAGCTCCACGGATGACCACGTCTTAACGCTACAGCAGCAATCTTCTGTGATTTCCGACCTGCTCCTCACACCAACCACAAACTCGCCATGGCATCTGCCAATACTAACAGCAGATTATTGTACAGAGTTGACAAGGTAAGACTTCAGCAGGATTAACCTGTTCCCTGTATCCACCCTGTGCTCCTTCACAGTCGGGCTGAACTTGTGACTTTATCCTGGTCGAGTGAAACGAGACAACCATGATTGTTGCTTTTGCTTTTTGCCACTATTGCCACCTAAAACTTTAAAAACTCATATCTCTTGTATTGTTGTAATGTTGGTGTCATTTAATTATTGAAATAAAATGTATTTTATTTTTCCGAACTATTTTGGGCTAATTCTTGCGTTGTGATTTCACTTTATTGCTGTTTGAGCACTGCATAAACACTTTACAGATTGCCTCTAAGTTAAATCTGGATGCTTCTGTGCCAGATTTCTAGATGATTAAGCACAGGTTCATTCAGTAACTTCTGTGGCTCACCCTGACAAGAACTGTATTTATTATTTGAGCAGGGTTTATACCCTTCTTAACTATTAACCAGATTTTTTAGTCATAGGCGAACACAAGTCACTTATATTATGACCTAGGCCTGTCTCATGGATTGTGGTTTTGTTAGACTGTGAGAGGTGCACACAACACTACTTTCACAGTGATGAAGGGCTACTGCGTTTATCAAGAGTTAAGTTGCATAAGCCGGGTGGTGGAAGCACATCATGTTTTTGTGGCATTAATCAGTAGAGTGTTCACACCTTTATACCAGTGTCCATGGTGTGGGGCCTACTAGCCCATTCATGTACCATTCCACTGCGATGTGCATAGCTCGCTCTTGGTCTACATCGTTTTAGCACATAACACTGAGCAACATACATGTCTGTGAGTGCACCTGTGTGTTGTACCATGCCTGGTAGCCTGTGGGTCCATATTGGAAACCTGGGATCATAGAAAGGCATCCAGAACTTTGGGGACTGCCCAGTTCCTGAGAGCTGGGTGGGACACACTAAGGAAGGGAGAGACAGGCTCTTCTCTGCACTTTAAAAGGGTTCTTTGATTCTGAAAAGGTCACTGGTCTGTGCAACCTAGGCGCAAAAGCAGAAAGAGGTTTGGGCTGATATGAGAAACATTGCAGATAAAGGAAATCAAATAGAGCAGGGCTGGGTCTTTGTAAATGTTTGTTAGCCACATGTAAGTGAGGCTGACATTCAGGTGTGGTCACTGAGTCACTGTCATGGTCAGTCATGTGGGACCCTCAAATTTAAAGTTGCTCCTGTTGTCACAGACTACTTTCGGGGTGACGGGCAAGACAGAGGCATGGAAACATCAAAGGAAGCAACACCCCCATCCTGAACTTCAATGACAGAAACGCTAAATCACATCCGTGTCTGGCAATGGATTATAAAAAGTGGAGATTGAATCCCCAAAATTGTCAAAAGTCAGACAGTCAGCTTTGGCTGCATGTCCTGGTGGACAAGCACAATTTAACCTTTGTCTGTTGTGACCAGGACTGAGGATCAAGGTCTGCTTGTCTTCCTGGTTGTTGAGGGGATATCAAGACCAATTGCCCTAGTACAAAGGCTATCTCCCTGGTACATCACTGTAAAAAAAGAGGGCTGCGACCCATAGGAGCCATTACCTTGGGTGCTGCCGTTCAGAGCCCCTATATTCATGTGGGGGATGAGCTTAAGATAAGGGCCAAACCCCTGGAGTAGCATGCAAAAGTGAGGCATCACCACAATGCAAAAGCCACCCAAGACCTGCTGCTAGAAACAGAAGGACTTACTGCATCATCAGAGGAGTGTTGAGAACTCCTGCCACACAGTGCACAGCACCTGGACAAGTCTTGTTGCCTGGACATGCATCTGAGCCTTCCGTATCATTACACAAGTGAGAGTGGGTAATATGATCACTGAACCACAGAGCCTCTGGGGAAAAGTGATCTAACTGTATCACTACAGTGCTACGAAATCTTGACCTCTAAAAAGGCCATTGTGAAAATTATGAAACTTGTATTTAGTTGTGGGGGGTCTAACCTGAATGTTTCCTTGAGTAAATTAGAAAAACTACAGCCCATAGACAAGAAGGAGGGACTCTGGATCTTACCCAGAAATCTCTAAAGTGCTGGCATCATGAAGACTATGTATTATTTGTGGTGTGCTGTATTTCCCTATGTCTTTGTAATATAAATACTATTATTTCATAAAACCAAGGGTAGACATTCACTTACTGGGGTTACTGAGAGTATATTGAGCTTTGTGCCAGTGTAAACCATGCATCTACCTCCACTGTGCCTCAAAACATCTAACATTTGAGTGAATTGGAACATTTCTGTAGACGGCCATACATAATTAGTTCAGCTAGAAAGGACTGTGCCCTGTTTGCACTGTTTCTACTAGAGAGTTGAACATTTCTGGACTGATTTACAAAGGCATGTAAGCATGTGTAAAAGAGTTCTCCAGATACTCCTGTAGTACTTTTTCCTTTAATTATAAACACTTTTTTGAATCAATGCCAGATCCTAGGTCACAACTGGTGCGCAGGAGAAACGCAAAACCAACCTTCTTTCATAAGTGAAACATTATAGGGCATACTTCTGCCTGCGAAGAAAGCATTCAGTGATGCTTTTAATAAATGAACAAAAGTTAGTAATGTGAACTGCATCAACATTTAGGAAATGGAATTCCCAGGCATCACATTCTGATCAATTAACATGTATGGTAAAGTCAACACTGTAATGAGATGTAAGGGGTACCCTTATTCATTTTAAAATGTATCTGAAAGATTTTCAGAATGTTGAGGGATTGCCTTTTGGCATAGGAGTAGAGCAGGTGGGAAGCCTTGATGGGAACACTCAATTTACAGGCAATAAGGCTTCCTCAATTCTAGTACAGATCTGAGATGGCTAGATGGTTCTATGTGAAAACTCAAAGATGATCTTGTGCTGACTGTATTGAAGTTGAGTGTTGATTCCAAACAGGTCGCAAAGGAGTTAACGGGAGGCAGCAGGAAGGTAGACAGCTGTTAACTCATTCCATCTTTTTGTAGGTGAGGGTTAATTCAGCTCACAATAAAACAAATGTGAAAAGTCCTGCTTCAGAAAAGGCCAACAAAAAATCAAATGATACAAGTAGTCCTTTGGTTTCAAAGCAACCCTACAGCTATTTTTAGACACTGTCCCCTGGCGGCAATCAAATTGCTTAATATTGTCACCCTGTCCCAGTTTGTGCTTACACCTTCCTTCATTTTTTTCAAATATTATCTCCAGACCAAATATTTGTCCTTTTCCTCCCATGTCTGGAACTGTAAAAATACACAGAGTTTGTGATTTTGTTTCAGGTATCTGAGCAAATTGCTAGTGTATGTGTTTCTTCTACAAATTAAATAAGGTTTACTGTGTGAAAATTGCCCTAAGCCTACTTTCTGAAAAAATATTTTTTCAACACTTTTCTTTGGTGGTGGTCAATGTGCCTATTTTGTGGCTCCTATCTGCTTGCAATTTATGAGCTTGTGATCCTTGGGCATAAGTGAGAAAGCTCTATACTTCTGTTTAAATTTTTAATTCAGACGGGGTCATTTGTGGAGGTCGGATATATGCAGTGTGGGCAGAGCCACGCTACACGGAACTCAACGAAGTGTCTGCAGCGCTACGCAGAGTTCTGCTGGCCCGTTGACATCAAACGCAAAGCAAAGTACGTACTTGCATTCAACATCGTTCTGCTTATGGTGATGGGACTTCTACTTCAATCTGCCCTCAATCGTTGTAATTCTCCACTCCATACATGATTTACCACTATTTTTTTATTTATTGTGTTAGTGTTCCTTTTTGTATCTCATTATTTTTTTCAGTGTTTTTTGTGACTTTTTGCATTTTTGTTTATTTGTCCCTTATTTCCTTCCTTTTCCTACTGTTTCTATTCCTACCCTACCCACCCAGCAGCATAGCAGAGCAGCGGGGCAACAGCGACCACTTGCCTTGTGGGCTGCGCCACCATCAAGGGGAGCAGAATCGTCCGATCTTCAGGAGGGAGGAGGAATCAGCACTATTTTGTTATGTGCAGCGCCTTCTCCTCTCCATGCTGGCAGCAGGTCTGAAAGTGGTTACCCCCTGTGGGAGCATCAGTAGCACTGGGCTAGGGTGCACCAGTTTGTCAGTGCCACCACCCAGGTCCAGCGCACCACCCAGGAGCTGACACACCACTAGGCGGATATCATTGATCGTGAGCAGGTCCTGCTCGACCTGCTAGGCGTGGAGATCCCTGGGCTTGATGAGTAAAATATTTTTATTGTGTTTGTATTCTACAATGCTAACTTTTGTTCCTTAAAGCATGCAACTTCCATACAGAGGTAAGTTATGTTTAGTTTTATGGTAAGATTATTATTTATTATGTGATCCAGTTAGACCTAGGCAGATGCTTGGCGCTACATCATTATACTCATAGGTAGGCACTTGCTTTGGCTGATTATTTAAGAAACCATTGTAATGCAGACTCATTTGTCCTCCTGTCTCCATGGTGAATTAGTGATATCAATGGGTCAGCACTCTTTGTGACTTTAGGTAGCTCGTACAGTCCCAAGCAATTTCACTGTGATGCGAGTATGCATGCATTGCAAAAAAGGGAGACTGAGTTGGTCCATCAAGGGGCTTGAGAAATGAGAATAGAATGAAAGGTCATTCATTGTAATGCATTAGTTCTAAATGTAGATTTTTCTTAAGGAAATCTGGAATAGGGATTGTAGGAGTATAGCCAACTCTCGATAGTTGATCATACTAGTATAGTACCATAGGTTATCTGATTTAAGTGCAGTGTTATTGCATTTGCCTGTTATATATTAATTTTGTGGAAAGTAACAGTACCACTAATGTATGTTTTATCTTCTTTCTAATCTTACATCAGCTCCCAAGGGCAAGAAGAAGGACACTGCACCAGCAGGTCCAGCAGGAGCTGGGGAGGCGCCGGCCATCAGCACCGATGCTGATGGCTCTGCTCATCCCAGAAAGTCCTATTATTTAATAATATCATTATTATTATTTTCCTTCGCCCCCTTTATACTATTTTAATTTTGTCTTGTTTATACTGTCTCCCTTCTTTTCTAACCCCCTTTATCCAAGTTGTGTTCAATTAGTGTTACCCCTGCATTGTGTTTTTTTCCGTTTTTCACTATCATTTTGTATTCCACCCCTGCATTGCTCTTCAATGATTCTGAGTCATCATCAGTCATAGGCTATAGCTCTGCGCCTGCATTATGCAAAGCTTTTGGTTGACTTGTCTACCTGGCTTTTCTAACATTCCAACAAAATGCCCAGAGTGATAGTTTTGACTGAAGATACTGCTGTGCTAACCAGACTGTAATGATTGTGGTTGCATTTTTTTCTTTTAAAGATTTGGGGTCATATTTATACCCTGTCAGCGCAAACCTAACTCCATATTTATATTTGGACGTTAGACATGTATAACGTCAAAATATAGGAGTCTGCGCCATTCTTTGGATGCGTGCACCTACCTTGATTCATTGAGATGCAAGGTAGGCGTTCCCATCTAAAAAATTAAGCTAGTCCCATATTCATCCCCCTATGCTAAAATGATGCATGGGTGGGAGGAGGGGCTAAATAATGGTGCAAAACTTGCTTTGCACCATTATTTATTGCCTGGGTCAGACCAGGTGTTAGGGGACCTGAGGACCCATTTCCATGGTTAAACACCATGGGATGGGTCCAAAGGTGCCCACCCCAAGACCCTGGAACACCCACACCAACACCAGAGGGATACCACAGGATGGGGGACCCATCCTAGATAAGTAGGGTAAGTATTGATAAGTATTTGTTTTTTAAGTGCCATCGGGGGCCCTAGCTTGAGCCCCCCTGCATGGCACAGGGTGCTATGGCCATGCCCAGGGTACATTTATCCCCTGTGCTGGCCACTGGGGTGGTGGGCATGATTCCTCTCTTTCCTAAGACAGAGGTATGTTTTTGGTAGTTGTACACCAGGAAATGTCACTAGTCTTGTTAGAGGCATTGTTTTTGCCTCTAACCAGGCTAGCATCACTTTCTGATGCACAACCCCCTTCTTCCCTACAGCCACACCCTCCCGGCTAGCATATTTTTTTAAAGATTCTAGCCCAAGTTTAGCACTGGCTTCCGCCATTCCTTTAATATGATGCCGGCTGGCGCTGTGGAATGGCACAAGCTGGTGCGATACTTTTTGCCACAAAACTGCATTTGCCCAGTTTTGTGGCAAAAAGTATAAATCTGGGCCTAATTTGTATTGAGTAAATGGATGGATGGGTGAAAGGATGATTGGACGAAAGTGTGGCTATTGTGGGCACTGAATTGATAAAGGATTGCGAATTGGGGTCGAAGACTGGATGAGAGAAAGTAAAGCTTAAATCACGGTGGCTGTATATTGGGGAAGAATGAAAGGAAGATTGAATAATTGCATGGATAAATAAAGTAGGAAGCTCTTCTGTAGATAGGTCTGTGACGCCCCTCTATTTTTCTGAAGTGAAAGCTCTACGTACCTGCTTAATCTATCTGCCTTACTCTGTAGCAAAGTCACTCAAGTTTCTTTACTTTCCCTACTAACCGGCACATCAACTTGATGGAAACAATTTGGGATGGCGAACGAGACCAGTGAGTAAAGTAGGACTAGTAGGGGCCTGATTTGATTTCAAGTTTGGCAAAGCAGATACTCTGTGACGAAAGTGCCAAATACAATCTACATAGCCCATTTCTTTCCCTGTAGTGCAGTGCATAGCTCCCCCTCCATCTACTTATGGCAGACAGGATAAAATGTATCCACATGACGAGTAGTGTATCTTATATTTATTCATCTGCCTCTTTGGAATCAGGGTAAAACCTAAACTAAGGTAAAGGCATGTGGGGAAGAACAGGGCTATTGGATTAAAGATATATAATTGTGAGCTAAAGCTGCCTGAGCTGCAGACAGTAGCAACATACTTGAAGTGCTGGCTAGCATGCCTCCAATAATTTGGCACAAAAACTTGCAATCCATAGTACATAATGCCTTACTCATCATAATGAAAGGTAATTTTTTTTTTTCACTAAATGTCTATTTAGTTACTAGAAGAGCCATTAAAAGACAAAAATGAATTCACAAGCTTTTTAATCTGATCTTATTCTGCCTTAATTATTTTCTACCAGACAGTTAGTGCTTCTTATCTGAGGCATGTGTAGATAAACAAATAAAATATTGGCCTTGTGACTCTCCTAATCATAAATAATAATCACATCAAATTCCATCGTCCTAGGGGACCAGCAATATAGTGCTACTGTGTCACCCACTATCTATAATTCGAAGAAGTGTTTGTTCAGAGCATTGTTTACAATTTTTCTTTTATTCTTCTTCTTTTTCTCTATATAACTGCTCCTGACTGATGACCATCACCAACTTGGTAAGAGATAGCGGCATGTCTGCAGCAGCAGAGGCTGTAGAACATTCAGGTGGAATACCAGTGCCTTGTGATCTTGGAGGAAGAAGAGGTCGAAACAGCTGCCTGTGACCCAGGACCCAGCAGAGCAGCACAACAGCCCCCAGCCTCCTGGCCGGTACATTGCTAGCACCAGCAGTCAGGGTGCCTGACTGTACCTGCTGCTTCGCCATCCCACTCTGCCAGGGCATTGCTCTGACACATCCTGCAGCGAATAGACTGGACTGAGAGCTGTCTCACCAGCATAAAGCAGAGCATAGACCTCCTCCGGTCCCATGTAGGCAGTGCCCTTTTAAAAAAAAAACAATTGTTTTGAAGGGAGGGACTTCTTGTTGAGGGATTTGGGCTGGACGTCACTTTGTACTTTTCATTGAACTTTTTGGGGACGGGGTTATATTTGTTTGGGGAGAGGGGTGGGACTGTTGTGGGTGGAAAGGGTGGATTTTATATTTGTAAATAGTAAGGGGATTTTTTTAACTTCATTTGCATCTTTATATTTGTGCTTTTGCTGGCTTTTAGTGTCGCCTGTTATTTTTAATCTGCTAAAAAAACAGTATGTCCTTTTCTTAGACCCTTTCTCTATTGCCCTCTGCAACTATTATTGACCACTAAGGTATGATTGTTCTTCCCTATTTTGCCTACAAAAACCCAATACACACCAACTACATCTTCTTCAGTAGGAGTTAAATACTAACTAAACAAGTTCACTTCAATCCATAGTTCTTCTCCTACCTAAATAGGTGAAGCAAGGGAGTCTTCTTCTTACTACAGGGTTTTCACAAGATGGCATGAAGGAGGTGGTAGGTAGGTAGTAGTAGTAGCAGGCTAGCACACTAACAGTGAAGACAGAACTTAAAAGAAGATGCCACTTCCACTTATGCGAACTCTAACTACAGGATTAATCAAAAGGTTATCCATCACTTTCAACTCGATTAAAAGAAAACAGAGAGACTTAGTCGGTCATCGTCATATATTATAACTGTAGGGAAGACTGAGACCAGACTACCACGATGACAGTACTGACACACAGCAAAGAAGACCTGATGTGATAATAAAATATAGCAATTTCAATTTCTTCTAAGCAATGTTGGGGAGCTATAGTATAGAACTAAACTTAGGAAATGAGATCGTGGAATCAGAAGTGGGCTCAGATTCAAGAGTGTTTGTACCAGGTTAAACATTTATGGAACACACACACAAGGCATGAATGAAAATGTTGATGGGGCCAGTGTAGGATATTTCTCAGGTAATAGAAGGTACAAGGTCATTGAGTGAGTTGGTGTTGCTTTTATCACATCCTCCCCAGCAAGTGTATGATTCATTTATAGTGTAAAATTAGGTCACACCTCAATAAATCACACAGCCTGGGGAAAGTGTGTTAGGGGATCAATGAATGGATGGGAAAGGGGATTTAGGGAAAGGTTTGGCAAAGACAAACACTACATAAAAGAAACCACAACAACATTCGTTGGGGCGCTGAACAGCACACAATCATCAATCTGTTGTGGAAGGAAACAATGGGATATGTAAGAAAGTAGGACACAGTTTAGTAAATTCATTGGAAACAGTTCCCCTGCTCCAGAGAAACCCCAGATAGTATATTCTAAATGTTATGCCTTCTAGTTTTCAAATATAGAAGATTGAATATAACCTACCCACTTCTAAAGACAATGGCCCTCATTATGACATTAGTTGTAAATCCCACTTACCGCCATGCTTACGGCAGCCAACCTACCACTGCGGTGGCGGATATCCGTTCACCATATTATGACACACACACACCAATCTGACAGAACTCAGCCACATACACAAATCCGCCAGTACAAAGGCCAGTGATAAAGTGGCTGTATCAAAACCCACACTGTTAAGCCAACAGAACAACGCCCATCACATTATGACCCATGAATCACTACTCCGGACATTCAACGGCGGTAAACCATTGGCAGTACATACCGCTGCACTCACAATGGACACCCACATGCAAAACAACACCACATTGGACAATTCAAACAACACACACCTGACTCCCATACACCTGCACACACACACCACTATAAAACACACACCCACATTACCCACAACCCTTTACGATTACAAAGCATTGCCACCAGAGAGACACCAAGACCACTGACACAACTAGAGCCACACACTACTCACACCTATACACTACTCACGCACTACACATCACACACCCCAACACATTACCCAACACACCCTCACCAACACACCCTCACCAACACACCACACATAACACCCATGGCACCACAAAGACACCCCTGTTTCACAGAGGAGGAGCTAAGGGTCATGGTGGTAGAAATTGTCAGGGTAGAGCCACAGCTATTTGGAGCACAGGTGCAGCAGATATCAATAGCCAGGAAGATGGAGCTTTGGTGGAGAATCGTGGACAGGGTCAATGCCCTGGGACAGCACCCCAGAACTAGGGATGACATCAAGAAGAGGTGGAACAACCTACAGGGGAAGGTACGTTCCATAGCAGCAAGACAACAGCTCACTATCCAGAGGACTGGTGGTGGACCCCCACCTCTTCCCCCACAACTCACAGCATAGGAGGGTCAAGTCTTGCAAATACTGCATCATGAAGGCCTGGCTGGAGTCAGAGGAGGACTGGACTCTGGTAAGTCAACTCTCAACTACTATCAACCCCCTATCTGCATGCCATCACATACCCTCACCCTCACTCCCATCACTCCACTACATGCCACACCCTCCACTATCAAATCTAACTCATCCCAATGCCAAGCCCTTCATGCTGTACCAATGCATGGACACCCCTCACAGCACACCATAGAGAACTAACAATCCCACCATACACTAACATACACAAGTGAAAGCTGCCAGGGCAAATCCACCATAGAGAGGAAGCCACAGATGTACAATATGTCATACACATAAACCATAACATATCATTTACATCCCCAAAGGTACCCCAGCCAATGTCAACAGAGAGGAGGTGCCAGCACTATCCAGTCCCCCAACAGAAGAGGCCCACAGTGATGACAGTAGCTCTGGTCTTCAGGATCTGGATGAGCTACCTGGCCCATCAGGGACCACTGGACAGCCTGTTACCCAAGCCCAGTCACACACCACCACCGAGCCTCCCCCATCTGGAAACACTACGACAGCACCCACCTAGTGTAACCACACCTCTATCCCCAGGACACGTCAATCAGCAGCGGGTCCACCTCCACAGGGACCCCAGGCCACACCTCACACACAAGACAATCAGGGACCTGGAGTCAATGGCAGTGGGCACACGGTTCAGGGGACAGAGGCACAGGCCAACAGGGAAAGTGGGAGGGCTGCTGTGTGCCAGGGGAAGGACAGGCCCAGGGAACCGACTCTCCAGGAGGCACTCTTTGAGATCCTGGGAGCCTATCAACATTCCCAGGACATGATGGGCCAGATCCTTGACAATGTGCAGGAGTACAGGTGGCTGCAGGAAGGACAGTACCAGAGGAACAGGGAGGACTTGCAGGCCATCAACCACACCCTGATCTCCATAGCAAGGGGGCTGGCAGACATGGGCAACCTTATCAGGGAGGCAGTCTCATACCAGCGGGCCCCTGCCACTAGCCAGACATCTGAACAGCCTTCCACTTCTGCTGCCGCTAGTGGACAGGAGACCCTGCCACAGAACTCACAGGCCACCAGCACCCCTCCCCCTGCAGAAGGTGAACCACCCTGCAAATGTTCTCTGCGATCCAGACAGAAGCCAGAGACACTTGCCAAGACCCCTGCCAGGAAATGAGGCTCTCCTGATTGTCACCCTTGTGTCCCACTCAGTCACCCTATCCACCTTGAACTGTCAATGCTCCCCTTCCTATGTCCCCTTGGACAATGCACCTGTGTTACAAACAGACTGGAACAATACCCTGAACTTTCCTCCACCATCACCCCATACCATTGCACTTTCCACCTATATGTTAGCACTTCAGTATTCACCATTTGAAAGAAATCCATTTGGAGTATGTCATGTATATGAAATATGTATTCTTTGAAACAGGTACAAACATTGCAAATTAACAGTACATACGATGAGGATAGATTAATGACCTGTAGCTGGATGTAGTGTTCACACTAGGACTATATATCAATTCACCAATATCTGCAAAATGAATTGCCAGAGAAAACAGTAAGTGGGCATAGAAGTGGGAAATGTTAGCATGCCTTTACTCACAGATTACAACCAAAGTCTTTGAAATGTAAAGTTACACTGTCCTACCGTGTGTCATTGGAAGTACTGTTGTATAACTGATGTTCTGTTGTCCTCATCCTCATCCTCTGCCTCCTCATCCTCACTGTCCACAGGGTCTACTGCTGCCACAGGGGCATCTCCAGTCTCCTCCTCCTGCAGAAAAGGACATGGCATCTGAGGGCCAGGTTGTGCAACATGCAGCATGCCACTACTATCTGGCAGACCTTCTTGGGTGAGTAGCTCAGGGATCCACCTGTTAGACAGAGGCACTGGAACCTGGCCTTCAAGAGGCCAAAGGTCCTTTCAATGATCCTTCTGGTTCACCCATGTGCCTCATTATAACGTTCTTCTGCCCTTGTCCTGGCATTCCTCACAGGGGTCAGCAGCCATGATAGGTTTGGGTAACCAGAGTCACCTTCAAATATTGAGGGACAACATTTAGCCACACACAATCCTATGAGGTTAACACCAGAGGCATTCACTAATATACACTGGGTGGGGACCAAGGCTCACCTATTAGCCACACCCTGTGCCTCTGTAGTTGGGCCATCACATTTGGGATGCTGCTATTCCTCAGGACAAAGGCATCATGCACCGACCCAGGATACTTAGTATTGATGTGGGAGATGTACTGGTCCACCAAGTACACCATCTGAACATTCATGGAGTGGAAACTCTTACGATTCCTGAACACCAGTTCATTTTGGCGGGGGGGTCAAATGCAATATGTGAACCATCATTTGCCCCATTTATGTTGGGGATATGTGCCATTGCATAAAACTCTGCCTTTACTGTGGCCAAATCCTCAACCTGCGGGAAAACAATGTAGCTGCACATGTGTTTTATCAGGGCAGACAACACTCATGTCAGCACAATTGAGAACATTGGCTGTGACATTCCTGCTGCCAAGCCCACTGTCACTTGGTAAGAACCAGTTGCCAGGAAATGGAGTACAGATACCTCTTGTACAAGAGGGGGGGTGCCAGTGGGCTGGCGGATAGCAGATATCAGGTCAGGCTCCAATTGGGCACACAGGGCTGTGATTGTGGCCCTGTCCAGTCTATAGGTGAGTATAATGTGCCTGGGGGTATGTCTCCATCTCCTATTCATCTGAAGCAGTATGTATCTAAGGGTCTCAAGAATGAGGTGGCTGTCACAAACTGAACATTGGAGCCACAACAGGAGTTTGCATTCTGTATACTTGTAATGGGTCAGTGTGAATTGTGTAGTATGTGCCTATTTCTCCTGTGACACAGCATGAATCCGTAGGGCTGCCACCCTTGAAATGGTGTCCGCCTGTCCTGTGTGGAGGGACAGGTGGAAGTGAGGTAAGTCCACTGACGTTGTGCGCCAAGGCGGGAAGCAGTCGGGAACCGCCATGCAAATCCTCATTGGTTTATATTGGGCCCTATGGGTTATAGTGGCCAATGGTGATCTACGCTGGTGGTGACGGTATGCACCGCTGCTGACGTGACTGCCATTTTCTATCTGATTCCTCACTTGCCACCAGACCCTCCATAGGAGAGAACCTAAACTGCATGTACTGCTGTGACCTGTGTCCGGAACCTACCTGTGTGACTGGGAAAGGGCCCCAGCCTTCACTTCAGCAGAGTTGGAGAGACTGGTGGATGGGGTCCTACCCCAGAAGGACTGCTATATGGGCCTCTAGACCAACATGTGAGTACACTGTGGGCACAATGCATGTGGCATGAATGCATGGAGTAATGTGTGTGTCAAGGCCTTGTGTAAGGGGGTTGGGTGGATGGCCTCTTTGCGGTGTACACGTTGTGTGCTGGGGTACGTGTGTGCCAATGGTGATGGAAATGGTATGGTGGAACTGGTGAGAGGACCTGGGACGCTGGCGGAAGCCCAGCAGGGGATGGCCTACCAACAAGGAAGGGGTGCCCGTCGAACCATGCCCCCCCGATGGCCCGCTTACTGATGGTGGCCTATCCTGATCTGCACTTCAGGGCATCACAGCAGCCACAATGGGGTGAGTACAGTATCTATCATTACAACTTACGGCTGGTGGGGTGGTATCCGGGTGGTGGTTGTGTGTTAGTGGGTGCCCTTAGGCCAGGCCTGACATAGCAGCGCAGGTCTTCTGGTGGCTAGGGTTCTGAAGGGATGATCCTGCCTACCTAGCTTGTTAGCATCCACTACTGGTCAGGGCTGCATGGGTCCCAGGTGTGCTTCAGTTGGCAGTGTGTGCCCCTCCTTATGCCTTGGTGGCTAGCAATATCAGTGGTGGTGCAATGCATAGTGCGTAGGCCTGTTCCCTGTGTGTGAGGGTGCTGCATACGCCAACGGTTGAATTGGTGCAGCCATTGACCCAGTGTATTCTTTGTCTCTCTCCCCCCCTTTCTTGTTTTGTCATCCTCTCCTTATGTGCATTAGCATCATCTGGCAGAGGAGAAGAGGCACCGGTGACTGAGGGAGCTTAATCCCACAGGACCCAGGAGTCAGAGTCTACAGATGCTGAGAGCACCAGTGGGACGGAGAACGAGGGGAGCTCCACGGTGGAGACTGGAGGGGACAATTCAGACACAGAGACCTCCTCCAATGGAAGCTCCCTGGTGGTGGCGGACACTTCTGTGACCACCCCAGCTTCAGGTACAGACACCACCCCCTGTACCATCACCGCCCTCCCAGCAGCCCCTCAGCAAGTTGCCTGTGCCCGCTCACCCAGGAGGGTGGGCATCGCCTTCACCCCAGGCACTTCAGGCCCTGCCCCAGTGAGCCCTGCTGCCCTGAGTGAGGAGGCTATTGACCTCCTGAGATCCATCTCTGTAGGGCAGTGAACCATTGTGAATGCCATCCAGGGGCTAGCACCCCAGATTCAAAAATCTATTGCATTCCTGGAGGGCATTCACACTGGATTGGCGGCCAAACAGAGAAAGATTCAGGCTCTGGCCTCCTCTCTGATGGCAGCCATTGTCCCTGTTTCTACCGTCCCCCCTCCAACTACTACTTCCCAGTCCCATTCTCCTCAACCGCAAACCATCCCAAGCACACAGCTAGACGAGCATGCACACAGCACAACACCTAAGAGTGTCACAGGCAAAAACCAGCACCACACTTCATCCCACAGGCACTCAAACAAACACCATCCAGTTGCAGACATGACAACATCCACTATTTCCACTGTTTCCCCCTCCTCCACCTCCCACCCAGTTACGTCCACACTCACACCTGCATGCACTACATCATCATCCTCTACCTGCATCATCACAACACCAAGCAGAACACACACCTCACTGGCAGACACCTCCACAACATCCATGCACACATCCCTGTGTCCTCTCCCACTGTGTCTGTCCCCCACCCTCCTAAAGTACACAAATGCAAGCACTCAGACACCCAACAGCCATCCACCTCACAACAGCATACAACCCATGCGTCTGCACCCAAATCCAGCAAGCAGACACCTCCAGCAACCACACCCTCATCCTCCACTCCCATTCCTTCTCCCTCTTCCTACCCCAATGTCCCTAAGAAACTTTTCCTTTCCATCATTGACCTCTTCCCTGCCCCTCCCCACGTCCGGGATGTATGGCCAAGGTATCACAAACCCAGGCAAGCACCTCAGCCACACAGTCCACGGGCCCAGTTCCATCCACACCTACTTGTGGTGGAAAGGATTCCAGGCCACATATACTGAAGGGGAGAGAGTATGCACCAGCCAGCCGAAAGGGGAAGGAGCCTGCACCAGCAGGTTAGAAGAGCATGGAGCCTGCACCAGCAGGCAAGAAGGGAAAGGAGCCTGCACCAGCAGGCAAGAAGGGCAAGGAGCCTGCACCAGCAGCTGTTATGGAGCCCCGACCACCACCCAGGGGTGTGCAGCCATCCGAGGGTGCAGGGGCTATACAGGAGCCTCCCACCACCAGCACCACCACAGTGCAGCCATCCGAGGGAGCAGGGACTGTGAAGGAGCAAGCCACCACCACCAGTACCACCACAGTGCAGCCATCTGAGGGTACAGGGGCTGTACAGGAGCCTCCCGCCATCACCACCAGCACCACCAGAGTGCAGCCATCAGAGGGTGCAGGAGCAAGCCACCACCACCACTACCACAACTCCGCAGTGCAGCCATCATCTTCAGCGGACGCAATGTGATCCTGCCTCCATGGGCTGCTGTGCGGCCTGTCCACTCCAGAACCAGTAGGGAAGACACCCACTCAAGAGACTGTGGCCTTGCACTCGTCAGTACCAAGCACAGGGCATTTTGCCCCCTCCAAAGCCAGTGGGCAAGACACCCACTCGAGAGACTGTGGCCTTGCACTCCCCAGGACCAAGCACAGGGCATGTTGCCCCCTCCAGAACCAGTGAGCAAGACACGCACTCGAGAGACTGTGGCCTTGCACTCCCCATGACCAAGAGCAATGGGCATGTTGCCCCCCCAGAACCAGTGGTCTTGTTTCTGCTCCTGAGTGAGGTAACCCCCCTCCCCTGAGGTGCTTGCCTATTTGCCAACTGATGCCCCTGCAGTGTTCTCTCTGTATTTATGCAGGTGACAAGTGGGGCCTTGTACTTTGCCCTGTGGCCATGTGGCCCACGCGAACTGAGGACTGGGCAGTGTCCCTTTTTCTGTACATTTGTAGATACCTGTTACATTGGCTAAATAATTTTTATACACTGTTGATCTTATTACATTCACTTCAGGAAATTCATGTTGTCCTTGCATTATTCAGCCGATTTAGGTGGATTAACTTGTTTTCTTGTGCATCTGGTTGTGTATGGTGAGTGTGTATAGACTGTGTGTTGTGCGTGTGTGTGTCACTCTTGTTTTCCTCCCCTGCTCCTGTGTGTGCTAGGCGGCTGTACTCAACGTTGTTGTCTTCACCGGCGTTGGTGTTCGTGGTAGAGCAGTACGTAGAATATCATCGGAAATACATGCAGTTCTGTTTTCATGGCAGTGTGGTTCTTCCCTGTGTCTCCAATGGTGAGTCCTTTCACTTCTGAGGTCTGTTTCTGCCAGGCTTTTGATGTCGTTGGTACTGCCCCTGAAAAGGTGCTGGATTGTCTGATCATAATATGGTGGGCGGAACTTCCGCCTGGCCGTAGGCGGCTACCGCCGTGGTGCCTGTTGTTTCCACCCGGCAGTCGGTGTGGTACATTGGCTTTCTTTCGGAGATCTTTCCCCACTGGCCATAATTTGGTGGTAGTTACCGCCGGCCTGTTGGGGGTATTCCTGCCACTTTGGAAATTACCACCAGGGTCGTAATGAGGGCCTTTGATTGTTAAAAGGACAATATTTCCAAATAATAGAGATGCATCTCTATTCTTTTTGGAATGTCCGTCACTCTGATGCCAGTATGAACCTGTCCCATAGGTGAGCTGGAGTATTCAGCTTTCCACATTTTGTTTGTGCAGGAGAAGACTAGGAGAAGGCCTGTATTGAAAAAACAGAAGCTGTATTTTAAAGTAAAGGAACAGGACAAAAGAAAGCAAGGTAAGCTTCATGAGGAGTCAGGACTGTACCAAGGAGACTCAGAGGCAGAGCAAGAACAGAAGGGGAGTTTCATGTTCGAGCTAGCAATTCAGCAACTCAGCAGCATTTCCAAATCAACGCACCTTTCTACAGTCCACAGAGCTGAGTGAGTACTAGGCCTCAGAGACTTCGCCAACATCATGGGGTCTCTTTGAAGTTGAAAACGTTCTCCTTTCCAGCTGTTGAGGTAGTCCCACCCTGAGTCTTTCCATCTTCCTCCTCCAGATTTAGAGTAACTCCGTCCCAATCCCAAACCGAGCAAGGTAGACTTGTGAAGTGCACTACTGTTGAAGAACTGATAGAGAAACAGAACTGGAGTATTTTTTTGTGTAGATTTGTGTCTGGTAACTAAAGTGTCTGGTTTGTTACGAGTAACCAGAAAAAAGGAGTAGACCCTGCAAGTAAATTTCCCTTCTTTTGAAAGGCCATTCACTTTCAGGAAAAAATAATGATCCATCATCCCACAAACATTGCCTATCACCAGAAACAAGTTAACAATTTTGTTGAGCTCCCTCCCTCTCTGTCAGCCACCACATACATCAGTCATTACTCACAAATTCACAATCACAATCAATCAATACATCACCACTCATTGGTGCAATAGTTACTTAGTGTTAGGGTTTGTGCACAGCAAAGAGCATGTCCCCTCTCACTGCACTAGTGTGTTCTGTAATAGCTCCCTTTTAAACTTACTATTGAAAGCCTTTCTTGTTATCTCACCTCCCCCCCCCCAGGCTTCTGTGTATGTTGTTTAATGTGCTGTTTTGTTTACACATTGGGCCTTGCTTTTACCAAGGCTTCTTTAAGACACTCCTCTCTAGGCCATGTGTTAATTTAACTCATTTGCATAATAACTGAAACTCTGCACACCTTTCAAGAACATGTGCAGCATGTGAGGACCACACCCAGCTCTTCAAACCACACCCAGCTCTGCACACCTTTCAAGAACATGTGCAGCATGTGAGGACCACACCCAGCCCTGTCTATAAAAGGCAGCCCTCGAGCCTCGCCCAGTGCTTGTGCTCGTCTACCTCCCGCTTACCTGAGGACAGATCCCTCGGCGCTGGCACTCCTGCTCTCTACAGACTTTCATTGGTCAATGGGCGCAGCTGCTGGCTCTTCCTTCTTCCGGTTTCCGGTTCCTCCTTGCCTCAACCTCTCTCCTACAAGCAACCTGCAAAAGAGAAAGAAGACAAGGTTAGACTGATCAGTATCTCTTGCCAGCAACAAGTAAGTGCAAAACTTTTATTACCTGAAAGAACTTTGACAACAATTTCTGGATTCGTGTATAGACAATTTGAAACAAGATACCTTCCACGAACATTGTGATTCAAACTCTTTGTTACAACAATACTTTGCGGAACTTTGTGAAGCAAACATTTTTTTATGGAACTTTTAAGAATCGAACCGTGGAAACCATTAACAGCAAGGCAAACAGTAAATCAAGGACTTGCACAAATTACATGCTGTATTTTGATGTAAAAGTACAGTATTTGTTTTATAAAAGATTCTGGAAATATGGGAAAAGTGAGTCTGCTATTGGCAATTTAGGCTTTAGTTATATTAAGATGAATGTTTGATATTGATAATTCTGATAACGGTATTTGTTTAATGTTTTAGAAGCTTTAGAGTAATAGAAAGCACATCCCAGAGCAGTAACACATTCCAAACCTAGAAACTAGAGACCAGGATCCAAGAGGTACTTTTAGAAGAAAATTTCTAATAAATAAAGCGATAGTTAGGAACCCAGTTAGGAATAGGATGTACTTATCTGTTCTTTGTTTATGTTTCATTAGGCACCAGTTTCTACCGAAGTCAGAGAGGGCCGCAGATTTGTGCAGCACTTCAACAGTGGAAACGCAAGAACGCTGTTGTCTCTTTATTTTATTTTATCCACTTCCCCCCTTCCCTTGAGCTTCTGTTCTTAGTGCACTGTCTTAAAAACTAGTGTGCTGGAACAAGCAGTTTCAGGGTGTGGTCGGATTGTCTTCAACCTCCATCAGAACTGAACAAGGACTCAGGTGAGCTGGGCTTTGACAGAAGCACAAGCCTTAAATAAAAAAAAAAATTCAGTTCTGGTGGACGATGAATATCGGGGAAGAAATAGAGGACATTGACGTCACGGATATGGCGCAGGCCCTAAATGAGGACTTGGCTCATAATGAATCAGTGTCTGGCATCTTGCAACATATGCAAGAGGAAATAGAGAGATTAAAGATGGAGAATACCTCTTTAAAACAGGATTTAAGCAGATATAAATTTAGGGTATCTCAGTGGAACACAGCTTTTACGCCTTTGTTTAAAACCTCCTCAGAGACAGGGGCGCCATCAAAACATACAACTTTGCCTCCCCCAGTTGAGGTCACTGTTAATGTTCCTAATGCTGTGCCCTTAGCAGCACCTGAACGTTTTCATGGAGATAGTAACAAATTCCATGTTTTTATCAATCAATGTCAATTACACTTCGTTTGTAAGCCACAACAGTTCCCTACTGATGCTACGAAAGTGGCATTCGTCTTGTCTTATTTGGGTGGCACAGCAGCCAATTGGTCAATTCCTTTCGTGGAGAGAGATGATCCCATCATCCATAATTGGAATCAATTTAAACGTACCATGACCAGCCTTTTTGCAAAACACACTTTCATGCAGGCAAGTGATAATGAGCTTTTAAATCTTAAACAAGGTAACAAGGATTTATTGACCTATCTCACTAGTTTTAATCGTTTACTCACCGAGACACACTGGCCAGCAGAAAAGCGTGTCTCCCTTTTCTATAAAGGTTTGAGAGACGAGTTAAAAGACGCGCTGGCTCATATCGTTGATTTGCCAGAAGACTATTCGGACTTTGTAGATTTAGTGGTGAAATTAGAACATAGACTAGGAGAAAGAAAGGGAGATAAATACAAACTGGAATCACGGTTAACTTGTATTAGACACGAGAAGAAAGACCCAGATAATAAACTCCCTGAACCTGAGCCTATGCAAATAGGGACACTCAGAGGTTCACTGACATCAGAGGAAAAAGAAAGAAGGAGAAAACTTCAATTATGTTTATATTGTGGAAGGGCAGGTCACTTTGCCAGAGAATGTCCAGTAAAGCCTAAAAACCCACGAAAGGGTGCTGTTTCCTCCACCTCCTCAACTGAATCGGGAAACGATTAAGCTCGACAAGGGGAGAGGTTACTTGTTCGAGAAAACATCTTAATCAAACCTCTAATGCTGCAGCCTTCATGGTACCGCACATACCTAGACATTTCATAATTCAGGTCGTTTTAATTGTTACTACCCAAGTGAGGCCTTCTCTCCCTGTCCTACTGGACTCAGGCGCGACAGGAAATTTTGTGGATAATAAGTTAGCTGAAAACTTAGGACTTCCTATGTGCCTAAAGCCTTGTCCAGAAGCAGTATGTGCAGTGGATGGGTCAGAATTGACCTCTGGATTAATCACAAAACAAACAAGTCCACTTGTTATGGTCTGTCAGAACGGGCACACAGAGGTGATTAGCTTTGATCTGATAGATACTCCTAGTTTTGGTTTGATTCTTGGTTAACAACTCATAACCCAAAAATTGATTGGGTGAATAGAAATGTTACTTTGGATTCCTCTTTCTGTAGAACCAATTGCTATCAAAAGCAGGTACAGAACAGAGCACAGTATTACACTGTGCTAGTGTTATACAAGATGAACCAAGTCTCCCTCCTGACTATTCTGACTTTAAAGACGTCTTTGATCCAGTAAAGGATAGTGTGCTGCCCCCACATAGGTCTTATGACTGTCGTATAGATCTTATCCCAGGGGCCCCTTTACCTAATAACAGAGTATATGCTTTGACTGATGAAGAAACCAAATACTTAAGAACCTACCTAGATGACCTACTACAGTCTGGGTTCATCCGTCATTCCACATCTCCGGTGTCATCTCCACTCTTTTTTATCCCGAAGCCGGATAAATCCCTGCGCGCGTGTATCGATTATAGAGGACTAAATAAGGCTACAATTATGAATAAATATCCTCTTCCTCTAATACCTGTGTTGTTGGATCAGTTAAGACATTCTACTGTATACACTAAACTAGATCTGCGGGGAGCTTACCACCTGGTCCGAGTAAAAGAGGGGGATGAGTGGAAGACAGCTTTCAAGACAAAGTTTGGTTTATTTGAGTACACAGTAATGCCCTTTGGGTTATGTAATGCCCCTGCGGCCTTTCAGTTCTTTATAAATGAGGTCCTACACAAATTCCTGGACGTTTGTGTCATAGTATACATAGACGACATCCTCATTTACTCTAAGAACTCAGAAGAACATACCCAACATGTTTGTGCAGTATTATCAAAGTTAAAAGAAAATCATCTTTTTGCTAAGTTAGAAAAGTGTACTTTTAATGTCAGCAAGGTGGACTTTTTAGGATACTGCCTGTCACCTCAAGGAATAACTATGGATGTAAAGAAAATCAGTGCTATTGCTGATTGGCCAGAACCATCCTCTGTAAAAGATATTCAGAAATTTCTGGGTTTCGCCAATTTTTATAGGAGGTTTATTGCACATTTTGCAGACATTGCGGCCCCAATAACTACCTTGTTGCGGAAAGGGCAACGATTTCTTTGGACTGATGAAGTGCCACACGCCTTTCAACTCCTAAAACAAAAGTTCACTTCAGCCCCAATTCTGAAACATCCTGATCCTGACTTGCCTTTTTTTGTTGAAGCGGATGCTTCACACATAGCTTTGGGAGGAGTTCTCTCTCAACGAGATGCAGTAGATGGCCAGTTACATCCTATAGCCTTTTATTCCAAAAAGTTATTACCAGCTGAACAAAATTACACTGTGGCTGAAAGGGAACTACTAGCTATCAAAGTAGCCTTTTCAGAATGGAGGCACCATTTAATGGGAGCCAAGTACCCAGTTACAATCTTTTCTGACCATAGGAACCTACAGTTTTTTGGATCACTTAAAGCGTTGGTTAATTTTTTTTAGCACATTTGACTTTGTAATAACCTATAGACCAGGTGCACAACAAATTCAATCTGATGTGTTATCTAGATACGGACATACTTCAGACATGAAACAAGATAAAATAGGTGAACCCATTATTCCTCCCCAAAAGTTTTTGGCACCAGTACAACAGAAGGATTTCATCACAGATCTATATCATGCACACGTGCAAATAGCACCTCAGGATTGGTTAAAAGATTCCCATAACACAATACAACGAGGTTTATTGTATCACGACAACATGCTGTTAGTGCCCACCTCTGAATTACAAACACAGGTGATAATTTGGCATCACGCCTCACCGTTGGCAGGTCATCCTGGTTGGGTAAAAACCCTGGAAAATGTGCAAAAACACTTTTGGTGGGACAGTATAAGAAAGAACATTAAGCAATTTGTCACTACCTGTCCAATTTGTGCAAGACATAAATCTTCTCATAAGGCCCCTGACGGTTTGTTAATACCAATGCCAACACCCAAGCAACCTTGGCACACTGTGAGCGTAGACTTTATTGTAGGTTTACCACCTGTAAAATCTTTCACAACAGTGTTGGTTATAGTGGATTTTTATCTAAAATGGCACATTTTGTACCATTACGGAAATTACCCACGGTGGCAGAATTTGCCAATATTTTTATAAGGGAAATTGTGCGTTTACATGGTTTGCCAAGCAAAGTGGTGTCAGACCGAGGGAGCCAGTTCAACTCTAAATTTTGGAAAAAATTATGTAAAAAAATGAAAATAGATGTGGCATTATCCACTGCTTTCCACCCAGAGATAGATGGACAGACTGAACGACTGAACCAAACCTTACTTCAAACGCTACGTTGTTTATTGGCTGATTATTCTAGTGAATGGTTGGAAGCTCTCCCTGTAGCGGAGTTTGTTTATAATAATACTGAGCATTCAGCTCTACTTTGCTCACCATTCTATTTCTTGCAGGGGTATCATCCAAGAGCTATACCCATTTTGTTAGAAGATTCTCTGTTACCTACAGTAACGGATAGACTAACAAGGTTAGGTGACATACAAGACAAAGCCAGGAAACATTTATTAAAGTACAAGGAAAGCATGAAAAGACAAACACAGATCTGAGGCCCCAATGTATAAAATCGGTGACAAGGTATGGCTCTCCACAAAGAACCTAAACATAGAGGGATCCCGAAAGCTGCAACCACATTTCATTGGACCCTTTAGTATAACTGCCATAGTAAACCCGGTAACAGTAAAATTAGATTTACCAAAAGAATATCCAGTACATACTACATTCCATGTGTCCTTGCTTAAGCCGTACAATCCAAAAACCCGACCTGAACCACCACCTCCACCCATACCAATTAAGGGAAATCTAGAATATGAAGAGAAAAGCATAAAAGACTCAAAAAGAATTAGTGGACGTCTGTTTTATTTAGTAGAATGGAAAGGATATGATGAATCTGAGAATTCATGGGAACCAGCATCATATGTACATGCCCCACAGCTGATTAGACGGTTTTATTTAAAAAATCCAGGAAAACCCCGTCCTGTAGGAGGGCCTTTGAGGGGGGCAACTGTTAGGGTTTGTGCACAGCAAAGAGCATGTCCCCTCTCACTGCACTAGTGGGTTCTGTAATAGCTCCCTTTTAAACTTACTATTGAAAGCCTTTCTTGTTATCTCACCTTCCCCCCCCTAGGCTTCTGTGTATGTTGTTTAATGTGCTGTTTTGTTTACACATTGGGCCTTGCTTTTACCAAGGCTTCTTTAAGACACTCCTCTCTAGGCCATGTGTTAATTTAACTCATTTGCATAATAACGGAAACTCTGCACACCTTTCAAGAACATGTGCAGCATGTGAGGACCACACCCAGCTCTTCAAACCACACCCAGCTCTGCACACCTTTCAAGAACATGTGCAGCATGTGAGGACCACACCCAGCCCTGTCTATAAAAGGCAGCCCTCGAGCCTCGCCCAGTGCTTGTGCTCGTCTACCTCATGCTTACCCGAGAACAGATCCCTCGGCGCTGGCACTCCTGCTCTCTACAGACTTTCATTGGCTTCAATGGGCGCAGCTGCTGGCTCTTCCTTCTTCCGGTTTCCGGTTCGTCCTTGCCTCAACCTCTCTCCTACAAGCAACCTGCAAAAGAGAAAGAAGACAAGGTTAGACTGATCAGTATCTCTTGCCAGCAACAAGTAAGTGCAAAACTTTTATTACCTGAAAGAACTTTGGGCCAGATGCAGCAAACGTTTGCGACTCGCAAACGGGCCGAATCGCAATTTGCGACAGTGCAAAATCGGAAATGGGATGCAAAAAGCCCATTTCCGACTCGCAAAAAGCGATGGGATCCGTTTGCGAGTCGCATCTGTTGCGACCCCATTTTGCGACCCGCAAATTGCGAGTCGCAGTTTGCGAGTCGCAACCCATATGCAATTGCAACTCGCAAATTGCGACTAGTCGCAAAAAGCCCAGTTTGCATGTCCCATTTACCACTAACTCAGAGCAGGTGGTAACCATTACCAAAGTATAAAAGGAGACCCAGAAGCCATCTGGGTTACTCAAGATGGCGGAGATATACCTGATAGCAGTGAGGAGGAGAGTCTACGCAGCCCAGCAGAAGAGGAGGAGGGGCCACAGACAGGAGAAGATATATAGAACCAGGCAGACTCTTTTCCAGCAAACTGAAGAGGAGATCTATGATAAATACCGCCTTAGCAGCGCAGCCATTCTAGAATTAATAGATTTACTCAAACCACAGCTAGAACACAAGACTCTGCGTGGCTGCGCCATCCCTACGCATGTGCAAGTACTATGCGCACTGCACCTCTTGGCCTCAGGGAGCTATCAGGGGGTCATTGCCGTGGCAGGTGGGGTATCCCAAAGTGCAGTGTCAAGGTTCCTCAGGGCATTCCTAGATGCCTTAGTCACGCACAGGCCTCACTTCATATACTTACCAAGGAATGAGGCAGAAATTAACAGCACCAAGCTGGACTTTTACCGCATTGCCCACTTTCCCCATGTCATTGGATGTGTAGATGGGACACACATTCAAATATGCCCCCATGCTAATCTGGAACACATTTTCCGCAACAGAAAGTGTACCCACTCACTCAATATACAGGTTGTTTGTGATGCCCATTACGTCATCACGGACATCGTAGCTAAGTTTCCAGGCGGTACCCATGACTCATACATTTTTAGGCATAGTGGGATACATCAACGCCTGGAACGTGGGGAATTCGGAGACGGCTACCACCTAGGTAGAGCCACAGACACTTGCAGACATACACACAGGTCACTGTGCACGACTATCTGGACTTCCTAACAGTGTACTTTTGTGCCCAACAGGTGACAGTGCATATGCTCTAAGGCCTTGGATCATGACTCCGTTTTTAACACCAAGAACTGAATCAGAGAGGCAATACAACAGTGCGCATAAGAGGACCAGGAACCTGATCGAGAGCACCTTCGGACTCCTGAAGGCAAGATTCAGATGCCTCCACCGCAGTGGAGGTGCCCTCCAATACACCTCCATTACCGCATTCAAAATTGTGGTCGCATGCGCCATCCTCCACAACATAGCCACCCGACGTAGGCTACCTCTCACCCCTGCAGACCCAGATCCTGATGATGAAGAGCAAGAACAACCACATCGCCATCATGGGGATAGGAGTCTAGCTAATCAAGGCAGACTGAGACGGAACCACATTGCAACGCAATATTTTGGACGGTACGTGTAAACTCCCACCATACTCACCCATTAACCAAACACTCCTTTTGTTAAGTGGAAGAAAAATAACTGTTTTATTAATGTAATGATTGAACTATATACAAGATGAAATTGTCCATGGGCAGGAAAATGCCAACCAGTCATGTGGCACATTAACGCCATGTGCCACATTTATTTCTCCTGGCTGTTCTCTAAGATCTCCTGCCCCTCCTGCCAGCCTGGCTGGTCCCTGCTGCGTCCATGGTGCTCTGCCTACCACTCCTTAGCACCCTACTGTCAGTGGCAGAGACACTGCTCACTGTGGAGCCCTCCTCACTGTCTTGGGGTGTTTCCCCGGTGGCCCTCGACATCTCCTGTGTCTCCATTAGTTCAATTATGTGTGTGAGACGTCCCAGGCCCCTGGCAACATCCCCAGCAAAATGGCCCATCTCTATTTGCAGGCCAACTGTCCTCCTCGACAGGCCTGTTGTATTGATGGCTAGCCTGCCGATCGATGTGGCCATCCTGTCCAGTCTTAGCATTATCTGGCGATCTCTGTGCCGCCCAGCCTCTGCCTGGCCCAGCAGTCCGCCCGCCAGTTCCCTGATGGCTAAGGCAATGTCCCCAGTGTTCTGGCACATCAGGTCCATGCGTCTGTTGAGGTGCTGCATGCTTGCATGGTTGTTTCTTACAAAGCGGTGCAGCACCCCACTAATCCTGCCCAATATTCTGTTCTGCAGGCGCTGACCCCGCAGCAGATGTGCCTTACTGCTGGTTGGAGGAAGTATCCCGGATCCAGATGGTCTTGCCCTGCGACGCCTGCGCAGTGTTCTGGTGTGCTTTCTGGAGTGTTCTGCTGCACCTGCAAGCAATTTTGAAGGTACTCGCAATTTGCGACACCTACTCGCTAATTGCGAGTTCATTTTTTGCACACTCGCACACTGCGACCTCGCAATCTGCGGACTCGCACACAGCGTTGCGAGTCCGGCTGCGAGTCGCTAAATCGGACCGTTTTTTTTCCTGTCATACCAAATTGCGACTCGCATTTTGCGCGTCGCATGGACTCGAAAAATGCGAGTCGCAATTTTTATTTTTGCTACATCTGGCCCTTTGACAACAATTTCTGGATTCGAGTATAGACAATTTGAAATAAGATACCTTCCACAAACATTGTGATTCAAACTCTTTGTTACAACAATACTTTGCGGAACTTTGTGAAGCAAACATTTTTTTATGGAACTTTTAAGAATCGAACCGTGGAAACCATTAACAGCAAGGCAAACAGTAAATCAAGGACTTGCACAAATTACATGCTGTATTTTGACGTAAAAGTACAGTATTTGTTTTATAAAAGATTCTGGAAATATGGGAAAAGTGAGTCTGCTATTGGCAATTTAGGCTTTAGTTATATTAAGATGAATGTTTGATATTGATAATTCTGATAACGGTATTTGTTTAATGTTTTAGAAGCTTTAGAGTAATAGAAAGCACATCCCAGAGCAGTAACACATTCCAAACCTGGAAACTAGAGACCAGGATCCAAGAGGTACTTTTAGAAGAAAATTTCTAATAAATAAAGGGATAGTCAGGAACCCAGTTAGGAATAGGATGTACTTATCTGTTCTTTGTTTATGTTTCATTAGGCACCAGTTTCTACCGAAGTCAGAGAGGGCCGCAGATTTGTGCAGCACTTCAACAGTGGAAACGCAAGAACGCTGTTGTCTCTTTATTTTATTTTATCCACTTCCCCCCTTCCCTTGAGCTTCTGTTCTTAGTGCACTGTTTTAAAAACTAGTGTGCTGGAACAAGCAGTTTCAGGGTGGGGTCGGATTGTCTTCAACCTCCATCAGAACTGAACAAGGACTCAGGTGAGCTGGGATTTGACACTTAGGGGGTTATTCTAACTTTGGAGGAGGTGTTAATCCGTCCCAAAAGTGACGGAAAAGTGACGGATTTACCACCAGCCGTATTACGAGTCCATTATATCCTATGGAACTCGTAATACGGCTGGTGGTATATCCGTCACTTTACCGTCACTTTTGGGACGGATTAACACTCCTCCAAAGTTAGAATAACCCCCTTAGTTACCTCTTCCAATCCAAGCACATGGTTGAACAAAATACCTCCTCTTTAATGGTATCCACACATTTGAATTAGACATTGGCACTGGCTGTCTTTTAATCAATGATTTTCCAGGACAGCCCTGCTAGGTGATGTAAAAATAAGATAAGCAATGGCTACCATTCGTCTGCCATATTGTGAGCAATGCCTGACTTCCACCACTATAAGGGAGGAAATCTGGCAGTGCTCATGGTGGTGGACAGTGGTAAGCTGGCGCTGCTACCACCAGCACCGCCATGCCAGTAGAACACCCCCAGCCATATTTTGACCAATAATACAGCCTGGTGGTGTTCTGCTGGTGGGGCACTGCTGGCAGTAGCACTGCCCCTTTCCGTTCCCTGCCGGAAGACCTCCTCGCCCAAGGTAAGTCAGGCTTCCGACAGGGGAGGGGGGCGGGAGTATGGGGGTGTTGTGTGTGTCTGAGTGTGTGCATGAATGTCTGAGTGAGTGTATAAATGTGTCTGTGTGTGTTGTGTTGTTTGCATGGTTGTATGCGTGTGAGTGAATGCGTGTATGAATGGTAAAGTGAGTGCGTGTCTGCATGTCAGTGTGATCGTTGTAAGAATGTGTGTGCGCATGTCTGGATGAATGCGTGTATGCCAAAATGTGTATGAATGCGTGTATGCCAGTGTGAGTGATTGAGTGTATGAGTGGTACGTGTCTGTGGGTATGTGTGTGTATGGGGGTGGGGGAGGTGAGTCTGAGGATCGGAAGTGTTTAGGGGGTTAGTCTGAGGATTAGAGGGGGTGGGGACGGTGTTTGGATGGAGGGGGGTGCGGAATGTTAGGTGAATGTTGGGGGGGTGGTGGTGCTGCCTACCGGAAACAGGGATTCCCTGTCACTGGTAGGGCTTTCCGCCATGGTTTTCGTGGTGTTGCTAACGCCACGAAAATCATGGTGGTAGGCCAGCTCGTAATGCTGCTGGTGGTACTATGCCGGCCGCCAGGCTAGAGATTCACATCTCCGGCCCGGCGGCTCATACCACCATGGAGGTATGAGTTGAGAAGTGGCGGGTTAGGTAGTGCTAACCTGCAAATCTCACAATGTGACGGTCTGTACCACTAGCCTGTTGGAGGTCATACTGCCTCATTAACACTCACCACCGGGGTCACAATGACCCCCATAGTGCACTACTGTAATGGCCAAAATGCAAGGACTCTGCACAGGACGCATTTGAGCTGATGAAGGAGCCAACAGGGCTGTGGGATCAAGGTAGCTGTCAGGGCTATGTAACACACATTGTCAAAGATGATAAGAGCACATCAGTCAGAGATCACCAGCCTGCCCCTAATACTATTTCCATTCTAATCAGTGGACAGAGGCTCAAAAAGCTGTATATTGGCACTGAGGTATAAACTGGTATCATAACATGCTGTGCAGAAATACAGGGTGTAGGCACTTGCATAGCAAAAAGAAATCCATACCAGCCCAGATTTCAACTGCTACTGTGAGAAACAATAGACAGCCCCAGTCTCTGCAGGCTGAGCAGATAGACCTACATTAAACATCATATCCAACACTTACATGCATAACAGTACATCATATAGCCAACAGCCAGTTGCCTTGTGGTGTCTGTATGCACAGCTGGGGGGCATAGTGAGTCATTACCTGATTTCCAAACAACAGTCCAATAAGTCCAGATGTGGCCTGAGATTGCTCTGCCAACATACACAGAGTTCAGCTTACAAACACCTGACACATACAGCATGCATTCACCCCTTCTGCTGTCAAGCAATCACATGTGACCACTCATTGATACATCTTCTGACAAGAGTTGCCTGAGGATGACTCTTATGACACATCATGAAGTAATGTGCATCCAACACCAGTTGGATCAGGGAACACTCAATACTCACTCACCACATTGCCTCAGATCACACTACCTGTCACTTGACACATTAACACCACTATTGACTCACCTATTGATACACACTGACAGCTCCTACATGGCTTTGACTCCACAATCTGACAAACTGGGTCATACTCTAGGCTATCTAAAGGTAAAATATGTTGAAGTACTTAGAACAATGTGCACATGGGTGACTTAACTGATCCTCTAGTGCACCACAGATCTATCCACAGAGGGGTAGGATTTCCTCCACGAGCTTCTCCAACTCCTCCGGAGAGAAGGCAGGGGCCCTATCACCTGTTGGACGTGGCATGATTGCTCCCAAAGGCAGTACTCAGCAGCTCAGGTAGTGGAGGTCTTGCTGGCAGCAGTGTCAGGAGTCAACTCAGGGATTCAGCAGAAGATGGGGGGGTCACATCCATCATGTAAATGACCGTCACTGCCGGCAGATACAGCCGTCATAATTCCGGATATGTTGTTCAGGTGATTCATGAGTGCTGCCCTTGTCTTGTCATGCAGGTCGTTCAATTTTGTAATCGTATTGGTAGAACTTCAAACACTTATGATAACATAATTAGGGGCACAGCCCACTCCCCCACAGGAACTTTTGAATTTGTGGCATTGAATAAGTCAGAGTGGCAAGTTATATGCACATAATGTTGCTGACCAGATACATGATGTGTACACATATGTGGAAAAGCAAGGGGGAAACGTGTCACTTATGTCTAATTGTGAGAGGTTATGTGTACTGTGTATCATGTCCTCTGCTACTCACATGCCAATTCACTGTTCGTAAATGACATGTATGATATAACATGCAAGGGACACATTAAATGATGACTATATTCTACTTTTGTCCCACATAATTACCCTAGGAGGGAAAGGATCCAACAACCTCCTGTGTACCGTCCACTGGCAGATCTTTAGGCCATGGATGACAGGCATATCATCCAAATCAATCGCCTGGATAGGCAGACAAACATGGATCTTTGTCGTCAGTTGGAGCCAGATCAGATACCAGTCATCCAAATAGCACACCACCCTTCACTTAAGTCATGGCAGTGTTACACTTCCGGGACACAGGGTCCTTCCAGAATACAGTGGCCCTACCTGCTGGGATGTCACAGCCCATGTTCAGTCTGGTCTTGAAGGATGCACTCTCAGCTTTGTTGAAACACCTGGACAGCTACATCAGGCTTTCTCAATGTGAGGATTTTGCCCTTGTGAAGGCTGACTTCTGTGGTTTGGCACATATCCCACATGTGGTGGGAGCCGTTGATGGTACACAGATAGCCTTGGTCCCACTGTCTGTGCCCATTATCCTGGTTCAGTCCATGATGCTCTCATCATGTGGAACAGAGCTATTCCACAGCTGACGATGACTGTACCCAGAGAGGTACTGGCTGGTTATGTAAGTCACAGACGTCATGTGTGTTTGTATGCAATGTGCGCTACTAGTGAGACCATGCTTGGGACTCATGGTTGCACATATGTCACATTCCCTTTCAGTGGAATCTGCACACCTAAACACTCCATGGTTGGTGACACCAGTGAGGAACCCAACTATGCCAAGGGAAGTTCCTTCAACGAAGCTCATGGAAGGACACAGCATGTTGTGGAACAGGCTTTTGGCCTCCTGAAAGCCAGATTTCAAAGCATTGACAAGGCAGATGTAGCCCTCTTCTACTCACCCATAAAAGTGTGTAAGATCCTTGTTGCCTGCTGCATGCTCCACAACATTGCCCTGAGGCAAAATATCCCATATATTCCAGAAAAAGGGGAGCTAGCAGTGCCAACAGGTGAGTCTCCTGAAATTCCAAGTGAGGATGACAGTGATGAGGATGAAGATGGGAACATGCGGGCAAATCTTATCAATCACTACTTCACTTGAGTGTAAGTATGTGATGTTGTGTGAATACTGTGACTATATTGGAACTGTAAGGGGTCAGGATGTGTTGAGAAGGGTATCTTTGTTTACAAGAGACAGGTCATCTCATACTATGCATCCTACAGTCAAGGTTTGCTGGCTAAGTCAAACTTGAAAATGTAGCTCTCTTGTTGATCTTCTTTTTTTGGGTCAGTCACATTGCACTGTCAGAGGATCAACTGAAGTTGTAAACGAGCTTTGCATCTTATGTATGGCTTTACCTGCCTAACTCCTTGTATATCATTCTTTCTTCCAGCTGCCTTTACCATGCCATCCTCATGTGGGCATTTCAGAGTTGTGTCATTGGCAGATAGCTGTTACTTGTCTGAAGTACAGGGGATATGGATTGATGCAGGTAACGTTGGTCACAGATTTTGGGTATATGAGTCCTCTGCCCATTAACCTAGCTTCAGATTGTCTGGAATTATTAGCTGTTGGAGGGATAGTAATGGACTCATATCTTGCCAGCAGTGCAGACAGAACAGTGGCTGGGCAGGATGTTTGAGTCATCTTAAAACCTGGTTGTCTGTCATGCAGGCATTGGCAGAAGCTTGGATAACAAGTGTTTACAATGCAATGGGTCTTGCGCTTGCTCGAGTTAGCGCTATTAGCATTTTAAATTCCTAACTGGACTTTTCTTGCCAATTGAAAATGAAAAGTAAAACAGTTGAAATAAGCAAGCTGATTCAAAGTGCCATAGACGCCATGAGTGTGACCGCGAAGGAGAGACACAAAAGGAAAAACATGCACATAGTGACTGCTACTCCAGTTTCCCATTTCACATTTTAGTATGTAACATATGTTGCACCTGCTAACTTCCCTCCTCATTCACCGAACCTGTAGGGTCAAACTGGAGAACCTCCAATGTTTCAGGGCATGAGGCTCATATGGTGGTATGAAGAACCAAACATGCAGCAAGGGTAACTCAATATGGGTGCTGTGAGCTCAGTGATGCTCCCAATGAAGGTTAAGTAAAGCTGCTGGGAAAACTCATCCTTTGGAAGCAGGCCAACCCGCCTCAATGCCTATCCATTCCAACAATTTCATTAAAGAAGGCATCCAGAGTAAGGGAAAAAAACAGTCCTTGTGAGCCCCCACTCCTCAGTGCAGGCAGCTAAATGTCTATTCAGTGTAAACTTGTGTATGTGTCATAAATGTTACCCATTAACATGACAGTTATAGTGACACTCTTTTTATAATTTCTTAGCAGAATCCCTTAATTTGAAGTAACACCTATGCAGTCTTGCTCACAGTGCAGAAGTTGCTGTGTGTGAGACACTCTCCTGGGGTCAATTCTTTGGTGGCATGAATGCTACTCCATATTCTGCCTTAAAAGTATTTTTTATGCTACCAAAGATGTTAGAAATAGGTGTGGCTTTTTATGCCCAAGCCATTTACTAACTTTAGAGCTATTATCTTTATAGAGACCACTTTCTGTGAGGTTTGAAGCTTCCTCTATGTGTCAACCTGTTAAATAATTCTTCAATGTCGGCCACCACTTTCAATGAGTAAGTACATTAAGGTATTGAGTACCTGCACTTCTTCAATTTGAAAGGAAAAGTACCAGCACTTCTCAGCAGGGGTCCAATACTTTTGATGGAAAACTACCACACTTTTCAACAGAGGTCCAATATTTGTAATGGGTGTATACTTGCATTTCTCAGCAGGAAAACCAATAATTTCTGAGGGAAAGTACCATCAGTTAGAAGCACAAGCCCAATACCTTTTAATAGGAGAGTACCAGCACTTCTTAGCAGGGATCTAATATTTTTAGAGGGAGTATATTGGCACTTCTCAGCACTGTTCCAATGCTTTTAATCGGAGTGTACGGATTCTTCTCAGCACTGCTCCAATGCTTTCGATGGGAGAGTATCGGCACTTCTCAGCACTGCTCCAATGCTTTTGATGGGAGAGTACCAGCACTTCTCAGGACTGCTCCAATGCTTTCGTTGGCAAAGTACAGCCAATTTTCAGCACTGCTCCCACGCTTTCGATGGGAGAGTACCAGCTCTTTTCAGCACTGCTCCAGCGCTTTTAATGGGAGAGTACTGGCACTTCTCAGCAGAGCTCAAATGCTTTTAATGGGAGAGTACCATCACTTCCCAACAAGGATATAGTATTTTTAGTGGGAGTATAGTGGAACTTCTCAGCAGGACACAGACACTATGAGGTAATGGGAACATGCACTGCTATAATTCCATTTCACGTGAAACTGTCAGCTGTGCTCCTCAGACTTGCATCTCAATGAATCAAACAATTATAGTAATGTTCCTCTTACCATAAGCCATGGTGCCTGCCCCACACCCGCCTGATGCCGCGTGGACAACATGAAGAACGCATCTTGATGGTGCATCTGAAGACTGCTGGGTGAGAAGGGCAATATGATAGCCAAACCTGAGGGCGCAATTCTCTTTTTGGGAGGTTTACTTATGATAATTATTAATATCCATTGAGAGGTAAATACTTTAGACAGGCAGCTGAGTCCAGCATTTATTTTTGAGACCAAAACAGATTTTTCACCATCAAACATTGATGTACATTAAGAAAGAGGAAGGCAGAAACACAAGAGGAGAAGGGAAAGAAATACAGGAAGAGAACAACAAGAAGAATAGCAGAGAAGTACCAGAACCTACGAGATGTAAATAAAGAGGCAAGAAGTGTAGGGAGGAGGAAGAAAAAGACATGAGGGGGTGTCAAGACTAGTCATCCTTAGTGTTTGGAACCATGACATTCAACAGCACTAGCGACAGGCACCCAAGAATAATACTGTAACCTGCAGTTATTATTTATGTATTTATTTACAAAGCAAGCCCTGAATTTCACAAACCCTACTATCTTGCTGGAAATTATATTCATTCTGGGGGGGGCACAGTGCAAACAAATCAATAAAACTAAATGAACCCTACCAAAGAAAATATATTGTGAAAAAAAGGGTCACTGTGCACTTCTGATAACTGCAGATAAATGGTTGGCTGGGGTGGGAGGTCAGGGTGTTGGAAGGAACCATTAATGTTATCAGGGTGGAGCACAAACCGGTAACTGGAGCTTCACTTCAGTGAAATGGAAAGAGAGGTCAGCTGAGGGCATCCTTGTTCACTTAGACGGTCCTTTCCTTTGGTGCTTTATGGCACACCCTGACACCCCTGGAGCCCCTCCTTCCCTGAACGTTCCATTAAAGGACCTAACTAAGTCTCCTTCTGCAGTGTAGTTGTCTACACCAGCCCCTGCAGCACAACTCTCTCTCCAGCCCACAGCCATGGAGAGCTACCCCTTCTCAAGCTGGAGTAATTTGAAACCTACCAATGCTAGAAAAATAGTTTAAAAAAAAAACACTTTGAGGTTCACTGTCACTGAGGACCGTGGAGGCTGCCTGGGAAACAGAATTACCATGGAGGGTGGCAGGCTGCTATTTTGAGATTCCTTCTTCAGTAAACAGCATTTGATTTTAAGCCACAAATAAAGAAAAACAACCCTCTCTATTTTCAGACCAAAAAACAAAGACTAGGCTGTTATATTTGTTCCCCGCCATTACCTGGCCGCCGCCTGAAGCCTGCTCCCTTGTGTCATGCTCTTGGAACCAAGCCAGTTCAAAGCGCCAACACCGACATGAGCGTGAGCACAAGAGTTATCGGCTCCCTGCGTGAATGTCTAGAAAGGAATACAGCTGGGATGAAAGGCAAACCAAAACGGGAGGAGGGTCAAAACAGGCTGTAATAGGAGGAAGCATGATGTATTGTGTTGACAAACAGAAATGTTCACTTAGTTAAATCACCTGTGGAGGGAACTAAGCACACAAAGGAGGGACATTTCACAAAATGCACCAATAAAAATGAAGCATTTAAGATGAGTACAACAAAGAATGAATGGCAAGAGTGGGCGTGGTTAAAAGCCCCTAGAGAGAGTACAACAGACTAGAGTGCTTGAGCACTCAACCCTAAGAAGTAATAATTGGCATCCTGTGGTCAGTGCACTGTGGATGTGACTAGTGCAATGCCATACAAATAACTCATCTTGGGGCCTCAGATCTGTTTTAGATGTTCTTTCTAGACATTTTGAGCTTTCCTTCCTGTCTACACTATTTTTATCTTAGCATAGCATTTCAAGATGGATCTAGCTATGTGGCCACATCAAAGGGTGTATCATGACCTGTATTCTTGTCCCTCCCAGCTGTGTCAAGTTCATTAGTAGGTTCACAAACAGTGGCACACATTTATATAAACACTGGCCTGGTGTTTGGGGTTGCAAGGCCTGGCTCTCCCGGGATTTAAAGTGGCATTACTCACATCATAACTCACAGTTCACATTGACTGTTCTTTGAGGTGAGTAGACTTCCATAGCAAGTATACCAGCAATGTTGGTATATCCTGGCCTTAGCAGTCATGTAACTCCCTGTGCTACATGTAATCGTTCAATGTAACTCACCCAGGTGTTTGCACCTCATGTGTGTATTCCCAGGGAAAAGGTATTTTGACAGGTGCACAGTGGACTGTTGCTTGGAGTGAGAGTAAGGGATCTTCCTATGAGTTCTAGCCATTTCTCTCCCTGTATCACACACACTGTACAATTGTCCTCATGTCAGGTGAGTACAGGTCAATAGGTGAGTAGATGGAGAAGGGTGTTTTGTATCAGGGTTACACATTGTTGGCTGGGGGGGTGACACTAGTATTACTCCTGGCCTTGGCATTCCTGTCAGTGCCTAACCTACTCCCATACACTGTACTGTTGTCCCTTTTTCAGTTGAGTACCATTCACGAGGTAATTGCAGGACACGTAAATTTTGAATGTGGTACAATATTCTGGTTCTGGTAATGGTAGAAAAGTGTCTGCTGGAAATTGTGGTGCTGTCATTTCCCTGTGCTACACACAATATATAAAGATGTGGTTCCCACAGGTGAGTCTCGTTCCCATGTGCAATGGCAGACAGTAGTCTTTGAACAGGTGGTGACTGAGCTGGTGAGTGGCTTGAAAGTGAAGATGGGCAAAGGCCTCAGGATGCAGGATGGCCAAGACTGTCTCCTCTTATGATGTGAGCTGTAGGGGAGGAGGTGGGGCACCACCACTAGTCTTGAGGACCGTAAGCTGGTGCCTGGATGACATCGAACATACCTTGCCCCTGAGGTCATTCCACCTCTTCCTGATGTCGTCCCTTGTGCGGGGGGAGCTGCCTACAGAATTCACTCTGTCAACGATCTTTTGCCACATATCCATTTTCCGAGCAATAGTAGTGTGTTGGACTTGGGCTACAAATAATTGGGTCTCTATTGGAATGATTTCATCTACCATGACACTTAACTCATCATCTGTGAAATGGGGATTTTTCTGGGGTGATGGAAAAAAACAGGGTGGTGCTGGGTACTAAACAGGTGACAGCCAGTAATCAGAGTGGAGAGGTACAACTGGATGTGAAGAGTGTTTGTTGAGGATGTGGGACATGTGGTTGTGATAGTTGGAGGGGTTCCTAATTTATGGTTTGGAATATCTCTTTTTTAAGCTGTCTTGTTAGCTCTTGCTGTGAGAAATGCAAAGGATTGTGGTGTGTGAAGGGGAGTGTTTTATAGTGTGGTTTGTGGGTGTGTCAGGTGTGTCAATGTGTGTCAGCTGTGTTTTTTTTCAAATGCATCCAATGTGGTGTAGTGTGTTACTGTGATGACCACAAACCGCTGCAGTTCGGCTCGCAATTGGAACACTGCCATGACAGGGCTACCATTGCAATTTTGACAAGTAATACGGTCTGTGGTTGGTTGATGGGCTGGTGGTGCTTGTGGTCGGGCTGCCTATTTCCCACCCTCCAGAGTCCTGGCGAGGTCGTTTTTTTGGCTGTCCTGGCTGCGGACCGCCACTATGGTGGTCTGGCGGTTCAACCACCAAACTAGTAATGAGGTCCATAATGTGTCAGTAGCATATATATATATATAAACTAAACTAAATGTACAAACAAACAAAGAGAAAAACAAGCTGGACCAGAAGTAATGAAAAAGTTCTGTGGTGGCATACTCTATCCGGAAAGTAGAGTTTGTCCTCAGACTCTGGTGGTTTACCCAGAAGTTGGTCAGCTAACACACATGATTCTGACCAATCATCCTTTCCTCCTTCTTTGGTGTTTCAGCAATTTGTAATCAAGTGGTATAAAATGCTGGTTCCTTTTCATCATGGTTAAACTCTTCATGTTTTGAAGAGAGAGACTGGTCCTTCTCATTGACTGCAGCACTGAACACATGTTTAGCAGCTACACTAGCTACAAGATAAGCCAGAAACTTTATTGCCAGCCTGCTGAGCTATGGCAACTGGAGCATCTTCCCATGCCAATACACCAATGAGTTTTGATCCACACACACATCTTTTGGGTCATCCAGATACTCCTGGAACATCTTCTGAATGGTCAATGGTGCTGCCACTTGCTCGACAGCCTTTTCCTTCACCTCTGCACTGGACTTAAGACCTGCCACTTAAAACCAAGCCAATGCAGAGTTTGGGTTTGATTCTTCTGTTGCTGTTGTCACCAGTTTTCTTGTTGCTGGGGTTGGCGGATGTGAGACAAGACTGCTCTCTCTGGAAGTTGAAGGTGGCTCACCAGAACTGAAGACAGGGACTCTAAGTTCCAGCCGTTCTTCTTCCAGTTCTCCTGCTTGCTCAACAATCCACCTCTTGAATTGTGAAACATCCCTTTCAGAAAAAAGGAATAATAGGGTGAAGAATTTTTTGTAGCATGGATCAAGTAGGCTGGCACAGATGTACTCTTTGGAAGAGATGATGTCTTTTTGCAGCCTTGCATTACAAGTCAAGCAATAGCATAGACTACTAACCAAGGCATGCGCTTCTGGGTTTTCGTTCGAAACTACGAATACGAACCTTTCATACACCCCCTTTAGCTGCTTCTGTAGCAGATGCAATAACGGGATAGCGTGGCCCATTGTACTGTCCTCCTTGCTAACTTCCCACCTGAAAACCTCAAAAGGGAGCAGCATCTGTGTGAGGCATTTGACTAGGCCCCATGTGTATGCATCCATGGTCATAGCTTTCCCAATTACATAAGCTCCTCTTTGAATGACATAGGCCCTCATTTTGACTTTTGCGGTCTTTTCAGAAGACCGCTGTGGTGGCGGATGCCAACAGACCACCAAGGAGGCAGCAATCCTCCTGCCTGATTATGACTCCCAAGCACAAAACCGCCACAAAGTGAACTCCATGGGAACCTATCCACGCACAAGGGACAATATAAGAAAGAGGTGGAACGACCTATGGGGAAAGGTGTGTGCAATGGCATCCAGGCATGACATTGCTGTTATGAAGACTGACGGTGGGCCCCCACCTCCTCCCCCCAAGTTGACAACATGGAAGGAGAAAATCTTGGCTATCCTGCATCCAGAGCGCCTCACTGGAATCACTGGAGGGTTGGACATGGGTAGTCACCATTACTACCCCACCACCACTGATAACTGCATGGCATGTCACCCCATCACCCTGACTCCCTTCACCCCACTCCATCCCAAACAGAGAACCACCCCCATAACCACCCTCAACTGCGTACCCTGCATGCCCTACCCACTGCAAGCACACACCTCCAAGCTCAGCATGCACACACAACAGCAATGCATGGGCAGCATGTAGCAGTACCAATCCCACAATCCATCACCATACACAAACAAAAGATGGAAGAACAACACCCATCCCATAGGGAAAGCCAGAAATGCTGAATATATGACTGACAATGACTGTAAGAAATCTCACACATGTCCACAGGTACCCCAGCCAATGTCAGCGGCCAGCATGAGCCACATCAACCCAGTCCACTACCTGAAGAAGGATACAATGATGACAGCAACTCTGTATGGGTGCATCTGGATGATCTCCCTGGTGCATCTGGGACCACTAGTCAGTCGAACACCAGAGGCAACACCCAGTCCACCACAGGGCACCCCACATCGGACTCCAATAACAAAGCAGCAACCCAACATCCCCAAACCTCTGTCCAAAGGACTCATCAATCAAAAGTGTGCCCACCTGTTCAGGGACTCTTGTGGACACCACATAGGCAAGATGATGAAGGTCCTGGTGTCAGTGGGAGTGAGTACACAGTTCAGTTGACACAGACACAGGGGGCCAGGGCCAGTGGGAGGATAGCTGTGCACCAAGGGGTGGGCCAAACCAGGGAACCGACTCCCCAGGAGGCACTCTCAAATGTCCTGGGAGCGTACCAGAAATTGTATGATAGGATGGGCCAGGTACTTAACTTCTTGCAGGAAAACCAGAGACTGCAGGGGGAACTCCACCAGGAGGTCATGAAGCAGTTGAAAGCCTTAAATGCCAGCATGGCCTCCATTGCAGGGGTGCTGAGTGACATGGCTACCATCATGCATGAGTACACAACACACCAGCGGGCCCCTTCTACTAGCCAGTGTACTGACCGGCCCTCCACATCTGCTGCAGCTAGTGGACATGAAGACCTGCCACAGGACTCACAGGCCACCAGCACCCCTTCCTCTGCAGCAGAAGAACTACCCCACAAACGTTCCCTGTGACCAAACCACCAGAGACTGTAGCCAAGCCCCATAACACTGCCAGGAAGTGAGTCCCTTCTAAATGTCTCCCTTGTGTGCCACTGAAACACCTTGTTTACTTTGGACTGCCATTGCTTTTTTTCCTATGGCCCCATGGATACTAGACCTGTGCTACAAACTAACTGGGCCACTACACTGAAGATTTCATCCACCATCACCTCACTCTATTGCACCGGCCCTTCCTTTTTATCAATTCAATAAACACACTTAATCACAACTGAAGGTTTTGTGCTTTAATTACAACAATATGTATTGTGTTGACCTTTATTATCCTGTGCAAATGTAAAGTAAAGTGTGAATCCGCCCATTGGACAGTCAGTTTGGGGTACACATAACCAGAGTGAGAGTATGCCACAAGTCAGCATCCACCAAACTGTGTGAAAGCAGTCTGTAGGCATCACATGAGTTCACAGTAGTGACCACACCAATATCTACAAAAAGGGAAACCATTAGCCAAATAAGAAGTAAAGGAAGTAGCACAACATGAGCCCCTGTCACATAACAGTCTACATTCAGCTGGTCACTTCAACTCAGAAATTTGCACAACAATTGACTCCAAACACCATAAGTGATGAGAAACAACTCATTTCAGGCCCTCACACAAGATACCACAGTATTAGCTACGCCATGTTGTCAGTATGGCAATCCATCCTCTGGCCCACCTAGTCTGACCACACTCTAAGGGAAGTTGAGGTCACAGAGCGGTTGTGTAAGCACGTTGTAAGTCACATAACATTCCCAGAAACAAATGCTAAGTATTGTATGGCATGAGGACACAGTTTGGATTGGGCATGTAATTTGAAAATGATAAACTTCTAATATATTGCATGGGCTGAATCAGCTTGATCACTATCACCATAACACTGGCACAATTGACCAAAGATGGAACAGTGTAAGGTCACACAATGCATACATTTGTGCTTGGCACAACACAGCAGCCACACAGCACTTAATTGTAATGGAGGTATGAACAGAAGTACAGTCTTACGTGAGTGTCATTAGACTGCTGTATCAGATGTGTCCTGTTGTCCACATCCTCCTCCTCCCCATCCTCATCACTGTCTTCAGTATCCTCCATTGCCACAGGTGCATTGTTTCCCCCCTCATATGCAGGAATGGCACCTGGCATCTGAGGGCCAAATTGTGCAGCAGGCCACCACTATCTGGCAGACCTTCCAAGGGGCGTAGAGTAGGGATCTACCAAAAATATGGAGGCACCTGAACCTGGCTTTCAGTAGCTTAAAAGTCCTTTCAATGACTCTTCAGGTCCGACCATGTGCTTCATTGTTATGATTCTCTGGCCCTGTCCTCAGATTCCTCACTGGTGTCAACAGCCAGGATAGGTTTGGGTAGCTGGTGCCACCGCGAAGTAGTAAGAGACACACATTACTCATGTACAATAGCACAGAGGACAACTCCAGGTAGCATACAGTGACATACATTGTGTGAAACTTCAAGCTCACCTATGAGTCACACTCTCTCTCTGCCATTATCTGTGGGACGCTGCTGTTCCTCAATACATCGGCATCATGCACAGATCCTGGAAACATGGCAGTAACGTGGGAAATGTATTCATCAGCAAGGCACACCATCTGGACATTCATTGAATGGTAATTCCTCCTATTTCTATACACTTGCTCATTTGTCCTGGGAGGGACCAAGGCAATCTGGGTCCCGTCAATGGCCCCAATCACATGTGGCATGTGTCCCATTGTGTTGAATGCAGCCTTCACAGCAGGCAAATCATCACTGTGGGGGAATAAGATATAGCTCTTCATGTGATTCAGCAAGGCAGCCAAAACTCTATTCAGCACATTAGAAAACAATGTCTGTGACATACCTGTAGCCAAGCCACCAGTCACCTGGAAAAAACCACTGTCTAGGAAGTGGAGCACTGACAGCACCTGTACTGCAGTGGGTTTTGCTGTAGGACTACGAATAGCAGGAATGAGATCTGGCTTCAATTGTTGACACAGTTCAGTGATTGTGGCCCTGTCCAGATGATAGGTGAGTATAATATGGCATTCCTCCAGTGTAGCCAAGTCAACTAGGGGTCTGTACATGGGTACATGCCTCTTCCTCCTCTGCAGTGGTTGGTATCTAAATAAACCAAACGTCATAAGTGTGTGAAAACAGGAAGGATGACACACAACATCACAGTATAGAGAGCAGTCTCATTCAATCCACACAACCAATGCAAATGGAATTGTTCAAAAATACATACTATTCATTTGCCATTGTGTCTCACAGATGTAGTCAGAGTCGTGTGTCATGATTTGTAGCATCCCATTTTACATGTTTTGTCAACTACTCATCTGCAAGCAGTGCACTGGTATGAGATCTAATTTGAGTGCCAAAGTCTTCAACCAAACCAAAGTATGTAGCGGATTGGAATTGCCTTGGTGTCTACCATTGGTACCTATGACGCACATTAAATTGACCGCCATGAGTACTAGCATCAGGAAATGACAACCGCCTGTCCTGCATGCAGGGACAGGTGGAAGTGACCTCACTCCGCTGGCGTTTGGCATCAAGGCAGAAGGTGGTCTGCAGTGACGTGCAACTCCTCATTGGTTAACACGGAAGTCTATGGAGCACAGGGGCCAATGATGATCACTGCAGGCGGTGACGGTGATCACCGGCGTGGACGTAACTGCCATTTTCTGTATCTCACTTCACTTGATTCCTGACTCTCACCATATCAACACCTCCACTGTGTGCTGCTGTGTCCTGTGTGTGGAACCCACAATGGTCTGTGATGCAGGAGATAGGGCCCCAGCCTTCACATCGGAAGAACTTGAGAAGCTTATGGATGGGGTCCTAGCCTTGTACGGACAGTTGTATGGGCCTCCAGATCAACAGGTGAACACCTTTTGGATACTTTGGATCCAACATGGTTGTATGTAGATGTATGTATGTACAGACATTGTGTCATTTGGGGAGTGTAATTTTGCTGCATGCAATGTGTACACAGAGGTACGAATAATGTGGAAGGTTAATATGAGATCTGTGCAGTATGTAAGCCATTGCTGTAACAGAATGTAGTGTGGAGTTCATGGTGTCTTTCTGTCTTTGTTTCCTATGTAGGTCAGTGCCCATCAGAAGAAAGTGTTATGGCGTGTCATCGCCAAGGACATGTGGACCCTAGGGGTATATATCCGGTGGAGCACCCACTGCAGAAAGAGGTGGGAGGTCCTGCGATGCTGAGCTCGGAAGACCACGGAGGCCCAGCTGGGGACATCCTCCCAACAGGGAGGGGTGTCCATTGGACCCTGACCCACCTAATGGCCCACATACTGCCAGTGGCCAATCCAGAGTTGGATGGACGTTGAAGGCAGCACAGCAGCCACAAGGGGATGAGTACACACTGTGTGGAATTCTTTGCTGATGCCTGCCATAGTGTTTGGGTGCAAGATTCTTGTCAGTGTATGGGCCAATACGCCCATATAGCTTATCTTGTAGAGTCCTGCTTAGCAATGGTGAATGATAGGTACATTTGGTATTGGCAATTAGCTGATACTCCATCTTCATTTGAGACCTACACCCTGACCTACACACTGCCTAGGTGGTGTAACCTGGCAATTGCATGTTGTGCAGTCACTTTGTCGGAATTGTGTAGCAGTGCATTTGTCAACAGGTGAACATGGCTTAGTGAGTCCCATTATGTGTGCAGATGGTATTGTCTGAGTTCATTTCTGCTGTTGTTCCCAGGCAATGGTTTGGTATTGTGTTTTTTAGTGCAGAGTGTTAATTCCAGTGAGTCATTGTGATGTGTATGCCATATGTGCTGTTATTGCTGTAATTGGCCCTGTGCTCCCTTTCTTTCTCCTCCACCCTGTCTCCATTTCTTTTCCTGTCCTTGTGTACATTAGCACCGTCTAGTGAAGGAGCAGGGGCACCTGCAAGGGGGGGAGCTGCAGTCCACGGGACCCAGGAGGCAGTGTCAACCGATGCTGAGGGGACCAGTCGGTTGGAGGGTGAGGGGAGCACCACAGGGGAGACAAGAGCTACAACAACAGACTCTGATTCCTTCTTTGATGGAAGCTCCCTGGTGGTAGCGAACCCCTCATCTTCTGCCACCCCCTGTACCAGCACCGCCCTACCAGAAGCCCCCCACCCAGTTGCCTGTGCTTGCGCACCCAGCGCAGGCACCTCAACCCCTGCCCCAGTAAGCCCTGCTGCCCTCACTGATGAGGCTATTGACCTCCTGAGATCAGTAGGACAGTCAACCATAGTGAATGCCATCCAGGGGCTGGCATCCCAGATGCAGCAATGCATTGCCAACCTGGAGGGCATTCACTGTGGCTTGGCTGCCCTGCAGAGATCATTTCAGGCCCTAGCCTCGTCTTTGACAGCAGCCAGTGCCCCTGGTTCTTCCGTCTCCCCTCGAACTACCTGTTCCCAGTCCCAGAGCCCTCTCCCCCACCCATCCCAAGCACACAATCAGACGAGCATGCACCCAAGACAACAGACAGGAGTAGCATAGTCAAGCACAAGCATCACAGATCAGACCACAAGCATACACAAGGCCAACACACAGAAGCACACACAACAACCACTGCCTCCACTGTCTCTCCCTCCTACTCCTTCCTCACAGTCACATCAGCACTCACACCTGCAAGCACTGCATACTCAATCCCTGATCGATCCTGCCACCTGCACAGCCTTGCTCACAGTCACCACCCACCAGGGAGGACCTCGCCTGGCCGTTCGGGCTGGACTGTTCCAATGGGAAACAAGGTCAAAACTGATTTCCGATTTGCATATTGCTGGGATGGCATGGTGAGCAAAAAAACTGATGGATTAAACCCAGATCTATGACTAGGGGTGAATGTTTGATTTGGTCTACATTCTGTCCATCAACTGTTCTTTTTTGCATTTGTTGCCCCAAGTGGGAAAGGTATGCCCAGATGTGGGTCCTGTGCTCACTATGCCACCAGATTCAAGCTATCCTGGCTGAAGAGGGGGTGATACCCTGAAAGCGGTCCCAGGATGCTTGTTTCTGGTCCAGGGAGGACCTGGCCTGGCAGTTCGGGCTGGACTGTTCCAATGGGGAACAGGGTCAAGACTGATTTGCATCTGGCTGGGTCCAAACTGGAATGGCATGGTGAGCAAACAAACTGATAAACTAAATACAGATCTGTGTCTGGGGTGAATATTTGATTTGGTCTACATTCTGTCCATCAACTGTTCTTTTTTGCATTTTTTGCCCCAAGTGGGAAGAGTATGCCCAGACGTGGGTCCCAGGCTCACTATGTCAAAAGATTCAAGCTAGCCTGGTTGAGGAGGGGTGACTCCCCTAATACGGTCCCAGGATGCTTGTTTCTGGTCTAGGGAGGACCTAGCCTGGCAGTTCTGTGATTGGGGTGAATGTTTGATTTGGTCCACATTCTGTCCATCAACTGTTCTTTTATGCACAGTCACCACTACAGCAGACATGCAGACTAGCACCCCATTCACCACATGTGCAGTCACCACCACCACCATCACAACCACATGCAGCAGACCCACATCAATTACAGACACCACCACATCTTACATGCACACGACCTGTTTGTCCACTCCCACCCTGTCTGTCCCTCCTCCAAAAACACACAAACCATAACACTCATGCACACTGTGTGTTCGCCTGCAACCCATACTGGCACACCTACTCCTCCTACAACCACTCCCTCTACCTCCACTTCCAAGACTCACCCCCACTGTACCTAAAAAGCTTTTCCTTGCCCGCCCTGACCACTTCCCTCCTCCTGACCCACTCCATGTTTTCGGGAAAAGGAAAGTCCCGCTTCCCCAGCCCAGTACCTCCAGCTCGCAGTCTTCTCATGGCCCCACCTGATGTTACACATGTCCCTTCCCCACTGAAAAGCCTCCCACTATGGGGCACAGGACAGCCACTCAAACCCCCGCTCCAAGCACACTCCTCCGCCACCTAAACAGAGGAGCAAGGCCCGCTCCCTGCCAAACCCCCTTCCAAGAAAAGACGCCCCCTGAGGTGCCTGCCTTCCACATCGATTTCCCTGCCCAGTTGAGTCACTTGGGCTGTCAGAAGTAAAGTTGGGCCTCTCACATTGCCATGTGCAGTGCATGGACTGGCCAGTGGCCCTTTGTGTATATAGTTCAATTATTTTAATGTGATTGTTATTTCCACTGGAATATAGTGATTGGACCAAACATATTTGTCCTGGCTTTTTTTTACTTCTGGCTTCCATTGTTGTCCTACTTTTCTCCATGTGTGGTTTGTGTGTTTGGTGTGTTTTGTGCATGTGGGTGTGTCACTCTCTCCTCCCTCCCTTGTGTGCTAGACAGCTGTACTCACGGACATCGTCTTCGTTGGCGTTGCTGTTCCTGCACTCCCATCGTGTGGTACAGCATCGGCAGGGCTTCCAGTTCGGGTTCCATGGCTGCTGCAGACTCCTTAGGGTCCCTGGAGGTAAGTGTCTCATTTTATATGGGTTGTTTCCGCCAGGCTTTTCATGGCGGTGGTCCCGCCCAGAAATCCTGGTGGTCTGCTATGTCATAATATGGTGGGCATTGAATGGTGTTTCATCAGCCTGACGATGGCAACTGCTATGGTCTGTGGCCCTACCGCACTGGCAGTTCAAACTGTCCATTGGCTGTTTATGGGAGGGATCACCGGCGTGGTCATAATATGGCAGTTTTCACCGTCAGTCTGGCGGCGGTTCGACCGCCATCGCCAGCGTGGAGGTCAGCTGTCTGCCAAGTTCACAATGAGGGCCATAGTCATTTATCTGTTTGTACTGCTCAAATAGATGTGGTAACATATAATAGGTTAAGTTCCAACATGTTGTACCTTCTGTATCAGGGCTTTTACTGGAGCTCTGTAATCACACTGAATAGTCCACAACTGTTTCTGGGCTTTAAAAGAATGGCTGAAATGAGTGCAGATGAGTGGAAGAGGCTTACATGCTCATAAGGCACTTGGTGGTCCTGCAGCACAGCCAAGAGCGGGCCCGTCTGTACCCGTCTGTGGGCGTTTGACGAGTTACAGACCCTGCTTCAGCTCCACGTAAAGTCATTTTGAATGTCCCACCAGCAGTTTGCCCCTACATGTTAGTGCTGGCTGGGGTCCCCGCTCTGAAGGTTGGTCACGAGGAGTCATGGAGCCGACTCCTGCAGAAGGTTACACACTGGCTATCTCAACACAAAAAATGTGTTATTAGGGACCCGAAGGAGATTTTGATGAGTCAAAGAGCAGGGTGGCTTGGCAACTGAAGGAAGCCATCCAAGGGGATTGTGCTGTGGTAGATTTTAGGAGACCTGCTAATGCAAGATGTATACTCATTTCAAAAGAACTTTTTGCATTGAACAAAACTAGTACGATTAGTCTGCCTTTGGGGTTCTTTTATAAACGACCCACTTCTGAGCAGGGTTTTCCTTGTGTTTCATCCTGTTCTTTGGGACCATTCCCTGTTCTAGTGCTTTTTCAACACTAAGGCCCTGATTTATAAATTTTGACGCAAACCTGCGTTAGCGCAGGTTTGAATCAAAAAGTTTAATGCCAGCTAGCACCATTACTGGATACCAGCCGGGCATCATATTTAAGGAATGATGCTAGCAGGCAGTAAGGTCCAGTTAGCGTAAAAATTATTGACGCTAACCAGTTGAGGGAGGCGTAGGAGAAACAGGAGGTTGTGCGTCAAAGAATGGCGCTAGTCAGGTTAGAGTAAGAAAAATTACTCTAACCTGACTAGCGTAATTTTTGATGCACAACCCCCATGGACATGACTCCTGTCTTGGTAAAGCTGCTGTACACTTGCAGAGAACAATGTTATGATATTTTCATTGCTATTTGTTTTACTACATTAGTGCCAGAAAGATGTATTATGGTTTCTGAGATGAGTTATTCACATTTTGTTATTTTATATATATATATATGTAATAATTTTCATATTTGTTTTAAAAGTATAACTTCCATGATTGCTAATAAGCTACTGAATAAAGTTTTGAAATGAATCATGAATGAGTGCAGATGCATCTGCTGTGGTCAGTATGTTGCTGACTGTGGCCCTCATTACAACATTGGCGGTAAATCCCACTTACCGCCGTGCAGAAGACCGCCAACACACCGCTGCGGCCGCGGAAATCCACCACAGCTATTGCGACCCACAGGCCGGAATCTGCCAAAATCTAGACACCCACACAAGTCCGCCACACCAAAGGTCAGTGGTAAACTGGCGATAACAAAACCTCCCCCTCACGCCAACAGGAATACGCCCACACTATCACGACCCACAAATCTACGCGGCGGTCTTTCAACCGCGGTAATCCATTGGCGGTACACACCGCCACGTTCAAAATACACACACATTTACAAAACACAGCCACATTGGACAATTCGAAATACACACACCTGATACACATACACACACCACTCCCACACACTCAATGCAATATATAACACACACCCACATCACCCACAAACACCTACGGCAAAATTTGAGAACGAAGCACAGAGAGAGACACCACCATCAACAAACTAGCATCCACAGGCACACAACACCATCACTCACACAACATCCACGCACCTCACACAACACACACAAACACATCCCCTCACACATCACAAAACACACCACCTCACACATCACCCACACCACACCATGGCCCTGCAAAGACACCCCATGTTCTCTGAGGAGGAGCTCAGGGTCATGGTGGAGGAAATCGTCAGGGTAGAGCCACAGCTATTCAGTTCACAGGTGCAGCACACCTCCATTGCTAGGAAGATGGATAATCGTCGACAGGATCAATGCAGTGGGGCAGCATTCAAGAACTAGGGATGACATCAGGAAGAGGTGGAACGACCTACGGGGGAAGGTGCGTTCTGTGGTCTCAAGACACCAGATTGCAGTTCAGAGGTCTGGCAGCGGACCCCCACCTCCTCCCCCACAACTAACAAAATGGGAGGAGCAGGTCTTGGCTATACTGCATCCTAAGGCCCTCGCAGGAGCAGCAGGAGGAATGGACTCTGGTAAGTCAAATCTTAACTATTACATCCCCCACCCTCACCCTCACCCCCATCACTCCAACACCTCACATATGTCCCACTATCTCAAACCACACATCCCAACATCAAGCCCTGCATACAACACCAAAGCATGGACACCTATCACCAAAGCATGTCCACTACAGATACCCACACAGATCCCCAAACCAAATATCATACAAGGTCCTAGACAAGAATGTAAGCACTGGGGTACAGGGTCACTTACCCATTGCACACCATGGCACACACAGATGCAATAATCATGCCTTTACACCCCTGCAGGACCCCTACCCAACATCGCCGGACAGGAGGTTCCAGACATGTCTACCCCCCCACAGAAGAGGCTCACAGTGATGACAGCAGCTCTGTCCAACTGGATCTAGATGACCAGCCCAGCCCATCTGGGACCTCGGGATAGTCGGTTTCCCACACACTGGCACATACCACCACAGAGCCTCCCCCCTCAGGAAACACCAGCACAGCACCCACCCAGCGGGCCCATCCCTCTGTCCCCAGGACACGTCAATCAGAAGTGTGTCCACCACTACAGGGAACCCAGGCAAACCCACAAACCCAAAAACCCAAGAACAACAGGGAACTGGGGTCAGTGGCAGTGGACACACGGTTCAGGGGACAGAGGAACAGGAAAACAGGGGAACTGGGAGGACTGCTGTGCGACAGGGGGAGGACAGGCCCAGTGAACCCACTCTCCATGAGGCACTCTCCAACATCATGGGAGCGTACCATCATTCCCAGGAGACGATGGCAACAGTACTGGCCAAGTTCCAGGACACCCAGCGGCTGCAGGAGGAACAGTATCTGTAGATCAGGGAGGAACTCAAGCCCATCAACACCACCCTGGTCACCATTGTAGGGGTGCTGAAGGACCTTGTGAACACCAGGAGGGACACTGTGGCACAACAAGGGGCCCCTAACACTAGCCTCGATGATGAACAGCCCACCACCTCCGCCGACGCTAGTGGACAGGAGGCACCACCACAGGACCATGACACCAGCACCCCACCCCCTGCAGATGGAGAACCACCCCGCAAATGGTCCCTGAGATCCAGGACAAAGACAGAGAACAATGCCAAGACCCCCGCCAAGAAATGAGACCCCCTGAATGTCATCCTTCTGTCCCACTTTGTCACCCTGTCCATCCTTAAACTGCCCTAGCTCCACTTCCTATGCCCCTTTGGACAATGCACCTGTGAGACAAATAGACTGGACTCTGCCATGGACATTCCTCCACCATCACCCCTGCCCATTTTACAACCCACTCCACTAATTTGCACTTAAATAAACACCCTTGAATCACAAAACAATCTGGAGTCAGTCTGTGCTTTCACTAATGTGTATTTGCAATAACTGAGGAAAATAGCAATGTCCATTATATTGTCAACATACCTATGTCACACAGCTCTAGTCCATGAGGTAACATAGCAGAGGTCACACAGTGGGACCCACATCTGTGAAACGGAAAGGCAAAGTGACAGGTCAGGGTCCATACACTGGGTGAAAGTGACAGACATATGATAGCTCTAACAATTGTATGAGATGTAGGAGGCTGTGACGTCTTCTTACCTGTTTCTCGCGGGAAGTATTGCTGTATCACGTTGTTTCTGTTGTCGGTATCCTCTTCTTCTGCCTCCTCTTCTTCACTGTCCACAGGCTCCACAGCTGCCACAAGACCTCCTTCTGGACCATCCTCCTGCAGAAAAGGCACCTGTCGTCGCAAAGCCAGGTTGCAGCATACAGCAGGACACGATGATCTGGCACACCTTCTTTGGTGAGTAGTGGAGAGAACCACCTGTCATATGGAGGCACCGGAACCTTGCCATCAGGAGGCCGAAGGTCCTTTCTATCAGTCTCCTAGTTCGCCAATGTACCTCATTGTGGCATTCCTCTGCCTTTGTCCTGGGATTTTTTCACTGGGTCAGTAGCCATGACAGGTTGTGGTAGCCAGAGTCACCTGCAAATGTCGAGGGACAACTGTTAGACACACACTAACCCATAGGGACAACCCCAGACCCAGACAACTATTCACATGGTATAGGGTCCTTGTCCTCACCTATTAGATACACACGGTGCCTCTGGAGTTGCCCCATCACATAAGGGGTGCTGCTATTCCTCAGAATATAAGCGTCATGCACTGAGCCTGGAAACTTGGCGTTCACATGGGAGATGTACTGGTCGGCCAAACACACCATCTGCACATTCATTGAATGGTAGCTATTCCGGTTTCTGTACACCTGTTCACTCCTGCGGGGGGTACCAAGGCCACATGTGTCCCATCAATGGCATATATGATGTTGGGGATATGTCCCAGGGCATAGAAGTCATCTTTCACTGTGGGCAAATCCTCCACCTGAGGGAAAATGATGTAGATGCGCATGTGTTTCAGCAGGGCAGACAACACTCTGGACAACACGTTTGAGAACATAGGCTGGGACATCCCTGATGCAATGGCCACTGTTGTTTGAAAAGACCCACTTGCCAGGAAATGGAGTACTGACAGGACCTGCACTAGAGAGGTGATTCCTGTGGGATGGCGGATAGCTGAAATCAGGTCTGGCTCCAACTGGGCACACAGTTACTGGATTGTGGCACGATCAAGCCTGTAGGTGACTATTACATGTCTCTCTTCCATTGTCGACAGGTCCACCAGCAGTTTGTACACCGGAGGATGCCACCATCTCCTCACCTGCCCCAGCGGACGTGCCCTATGGACGAGAACAGCGAGCAGAGAGTCAGCCTACACTGAGGAATCACAAAATGTAATTTGCACACATTTATTAATCCGCAATGTGCCTGTTACTGTGTGTATGCAAGGCCTAGATAGGTGTGACGCAGTTATTATTCTTGCCATGTGACCACCTGAAATGGCGGCTGTCTGACCTGTAAGGTGGGACAAGGGGATGTGAGGTAACAGCGCTGGCGTTCTACACCGTCGCGGTAGGCGGTCGAAGACCGCAGCGCAATCGTGCATTGGTTAACATTGGACCCTATGGGTCCCAGGAGCCAATGACGATGTACGCCGGCGGAGACGGTACACACTGCTGCGGACGTGACCGCCATTTTCTGTCTGTTCACTCACTTGAAACCTGACCTTCGACAGGAGAGGACCTACACTACAAGTGCTGCTGTGACCTGTGTCTGGAAGCAACAATGGCTCATGTGTCTGGGGAAAGGGCCCCTGCCTTCACTTCGGAGGAGTTGGAGAAGTTAGTGGATGGGGTCCTCCCCCAGTACACGCTACTCTACAGTCCTCCAGACAAACAGGTGAGTACACTGTGAGCATGCTGTATGGGCAATGCCTGTTTGGAGTGGTGCGGATAGAAGATACAGGGGGTGGGGGACTGAGGCCTGCATGAGTGGAAGGTGAGTGTATGTGCGTCAGGGCAATGGTGGGAACGTGGGCCAATGACTGTGACGGTCCTGACGGTTAAAGTTTTTCCTTTTGCCCTGTACTATTCCTCTAGGTCTGCGCCCACCAGAAGAAGTATATTTGGCGTGCCATCGCCACGGACGTCCGGACCCTGGGGGTCTACCACAGACGGAGCATCCACTGCCATGAAAGATGGGAGGACATTCGCTGCTGGAGCAAGAAGACGGAAGAGGCCCAGCTGGGTATGGCCTCCCAACGTGGGAGGGATGCCCGTCGCACCATGACCCCCCTGATGTTCCGGATCCTGGTGGTGGCGTATCTTGAGGTGGATGGGCGCTTGAGGGCATCACAGCAGCCACAAGGGGGTGAGTACAGTCAAATCCATCTGACTCTGCGCGTATTAGGAGGTGTCTGGGGGGGGAGGTGGGCAGTGGGTTACCCTAGGCCAGGGCGAGCTTTGTAGGCTAGGACCCATTGTGAGGCAGGCTATGTGGCACCCCAAGCCCACCAGTGGTAAGAGACATCTACACCTAGTCAGGCTCCTGTGACTTCCATGTGTGCAGCAATCGGGCATAGGCCTTGTATCCCATGTCCCTGTGATTAATTAGAGAACTCTAAGTGCATGGCGTAGTGCAGAGGGCTGCTGTGTCTGTTGTGTCCGCCAACGGTAGCGGTATTGCATACACTGAACATGTCTTTCTTCTTTCTTACCCGCCATTTTTGTGGTCTCCCTGTTCTTGTGTGCATTAGCATCATCAAGCGGAGGAGCAGTGCCACCGGAGCAGGAGGGAGCTGCATCCCACATGGCCCTGGAGGGCGAGACAATGGAGTCTGAAGCCACAAGTAGGATGGAGGGCGAGGGGAGCTCCACGGTGGGGACAGGAGCAGAGACCAGCGACACTGACTTCTCCTCTGATGGGAGCCCCCTTGCGGTGGCGGACCCTCTGTGCCCACCGCATCTACAGGTACAGCCGCCACCCCCCTTACCATCAGCCCCTCAGCGTGTGTCCTGTGACCGCTCACCCAGGAGGGTGGGCATCTCCTTCGCCCCAGGCACCTCAGGCCCTGCCCCAGTCAGCCCTGCTGCCCTCAGTGAGGAGGCTATTGACCTCCTGAGATCCATCACTGTTGGGAAGTCTACCATTCTGAATGCCATCCAGGGTGTAGAGAGGCAGTTGCAACAAACAAATGCATACCTGGAGGGCATTCATTCTGGCCAGGCACCCCCAACAGCGAGCATTTCAGGCTCTGGCCTCAGCACTGATGGCAGCCATTGTTCCTGTGTCCAGCCTCCCCCCTCCAACCTCCTTCACCCAGACCCAATCCCCTGTACCTCAGCCTATCCCAAGCGGTTGTATGACGGAACACCGACTTTGAAAACAACTAGTGCCTTAAGAACAAGGTCGGAACACTGACCTCGTTCTTACTACTAATGATTTTACCACAAATGCCTTAACAACGATATTTCGTTGTAAAGGCATTCCTGATAAAATCATTACTAATAGGCACCATTCACCCTACATCCCTCACCCCACCCCACAACCCCACCCCAAAACTTAAAACCCCCTGCCCCCCACCCCCTCCCGAAAACCAAAAATGCCCCACCCCAAAACCTAAAACCCCCTAACCCCCACCCCCTCCCCAAAAACGCCCCACCCCAAAACCTAAAACCCCCGACCCCCCACCCCATCCCCAAAACCAAAAACGCCCCACCCCACCCCCCAACCCCACCCCAAAACCTAAAACCCCCTAACCCCTTCCCCAAAACCAAAAACGCCCCACCCCCCAACCACACCCCAAAACCTAAAACCCCCTAACCCCCACCCCCTCCCCAAAACCAAAAAACATCCCACCCCCAACCCCACCCCAAAACCTAAAAACCCCTAACCCCCACCCCCTCCCCAAAACCAAAAATGCCCCACCTCCCCAACCCCACCCCAAAACCTAAAACCCCTGACCCCCACCCCCTCCCCAAAACCAAAAACGCCCCACCCCCCAACCCCACCCCAAAACCTAAAACCCCCTGACCCCCCACCCCCTCCCCAAAACCAAAAACGCCCCACCCCCCAACCCCACCTTAAAACCTAAAACCCCCTGACCCCCCACCCCCTCCCCAAAACCAAAAACATCCCACCCCCAACCCCAGCCCAAAACCTAAAATCCCCTACCCCCTCCTCAAAACCAAAAACGGCCCACCCCCCAACACCACCCCAAAACCTAAAACCCCCTAACCCCCACCCCCTCCCCAAAACCAAAAAAACGCCCCACCCCTCCACCCCACCCCAAAACCTAAAACCCCCTAACCCCCCACCCCCTCCCCAAAACCAAAAAAGTCCCACCCCCCAACCCCACCCCAAAACCTAAAACCCCCTGACCCCCACCCCCTCCCCCAAACCAAAAACGTCCCACCCCCCAACCCCACCCCAAAACCTAAAAACCCCTAACCCCCCACCCCCTCCCCAAAACCAAAAACGCCCCACCCCCCCAACCCCACCCCAAAACCTAAAACCCCCTGACCCCCCACCCCCTCCCCAAAACCAAAAACAGCCCACCCCCCAACCCTACCCCAAAACCTAAAACCCCCAAACCCCCACCCCTCCCCAAAACCAAAAACGCCCCACCCCCCACCCCAAAACCTAAAACCCCCTAACCCCCACCCCCTCCCCAAAACAAAAAAACGCCCCACCCCCCCAACCCCATCCCGAAACCTAAAACCCCCTAACCCCTCACCCCCTTCCCAAAACCAAAAACGCCCCACCCCCCAAAACCTAAAACCCCCTGACCCCCCACCCACTCCCCAAAACCTAAACCCACCACTTACCTTAGTCGACCCCTTGTCACCTGCGTCATCCTCCTTCGCCAACTCCCTTCTTTGTACCTTAACCACGCATGTTCGTTGTTCACAACATACGTAGTTAAGGCACAAAATAACGGAGTCGTGGTTAAAAAAAGTGTTTCGTTAACCACGACTCTCATTAAAAAAAAATCGTAATAAAGGATGTTTCCCATCCCAAGCACACCATCAGACCAACATGCACACACCTCAACACACAAGGGTGGCTCAGGCAAACATGAGCACCACACATCCCACAGGCACTCACACAAGCATCATACCCATGCAGACATACCAACATCCACTGCCTCCACTGTGTCCCCCTCCTCCACGTCTCCCTCCTCCCTCCACTCTCGTCACCACTCACACCTGCATGCCCTACATCTTCAGCCACTACCTCCATCACCAGCACACCCATCACCACACCAAAAACGCCCCACCCCTCCACCCCACCCCAAAACCTAAAACCCCCTAACCCCCCACCCCCTCCCCAAAACCAAAAAAGTCCCACCCCCCAACCCCACCCCAAAACCTAAAACCCCCTGACCCCACCCCCTCCCCAAAACCAAAAACGTCCCACCCCCCCAACCCCACCCCAAAACCTAAAAACCCCTAACCCCCTACCCCCTCCCCAAAACCAAAAACGCCCCACCCCCCCAACCCCACCCCAAAACCTAAAACCCCTGACCCCCCACCCCCTCCCCAAAACCAAAAACGGCCCACCCCCCAACCCCACCCCAAAACCTAAAACACCCTAACCCCCACCCCCTCCCCAAAACCAAAAACGCCCCACCCCCCACCCCAAAACCTAAAACCCCCTAACCCCCACCCCCTCCCCAAAACCAAAAACGCCCCACCCCCCCCAACCCCATCCCGAAACCTAAAACCCAGGCACTCACACAAGCATCATACCCATGCAGACATACCAACATCCACTGCCTCCACTGTGTCCCCCTCCTCCACGTCTCCCTCCACTCTCGTCACCACTCACACCTGCATGCCCTACATCTTCAGCCACTACCTCCATCACCAGCACACCCATCACCACACAGCGCTCACGTGCACTCACCACCCCACTGCCATTCACACATCCTCTGTGTCCTCTCCCAGTGTGTCTATGAGCCCTCCTCCCAAAGTACACAAACGCAGTCACACACCCACCCAACAGCCATCCACCTCACAACAGCCTCCAGCCCATGTACCTTCACCCAAAGTCAGCAAACGTACACCTCCTACATCCACTACCTCTTCCTCCACTCCCAAACCCCCTCCATCTACCCGTCTCAGTGTGTCTAAAAAGCTTTTCCTTTCAAATGTTGACCTCTACCCTACACTTCCCCCCCGTCCATCCTCTAGTGCCCCGCCTTTCCAGGTCCCAACCCAGCACCTCAGCCACCACATCACCGGGCACAGTGGTGCCAGCAATAGAAGGATTTTGGAGTGCGACAAGCAACAGGGCTGCCAGTGTCCCAAGGAGCGAGGCAAGGACATTCCCCCACCTCCAAAACAGAAAAAGTTGCCCACATCCCGGAGGGAGAAGGTGAAAACACCTGCCACCACGGGCTCAGGAAAAACAAAAGTTGAAAGTGGCAAGACCGCTGCAGCACCATCCAAGGTGGGAAAGGGCCAAAAAAACAAAGGCAGTTCCACGTCAACGCCAACCTGCATGGCGGACAAGACTGCCACCGTCACCGCCACATGCACCACTGCCACAGACACTGCTGCCAGCACCGCAGACACTGTGCCCTTCACCAGCACCGCAGACACTGTGCCCTTCACCAGCACCGCAGTCAGTGAGGCCGCCAACAGCACCGCCGCTACTGACACCGCCGCCAGCAACACCGCTACTGACACCACCGCCAGCACCGCATTCAGTGAGTGTAGGAGGCTGGACTGGCTTGTAGAGAGTACCAAGGGGTACTTACACCTTGCACCAGGCCCAGGTATCCCTTATTAGTGTAGAGGGGTGTCTAGCAGCTTAGGCTGATAGAAAAGACAGCTTAGCAGAGCAGCTTAGGCTGAACTAGGAGACGAGTGAAGCTCCTACAGTACCACTAGTGTCATATGCACAATATCATAAGAAAACACAATACACAGATATACTAAACATAAAGGTACTTTATTTTTATGACAATATGCCAAAGTATCTCAGTGAGTACCCTCAGTATGAGGATAGCAAATATACACAAGATATATGTACGCAATACCAAAATATGCAGTAATAGCAATAGCAAACAATGCAAACAATGTATAGTCACAATAGAATGCAATGGGGGCACATAGGGATAGGGGCAACACAAACCATTTACTCTAGAAGTGGAATGCGAACCACGAATGGACCCCAAACCTATGTGACCTTGTAGAGGGTCGCTGGGACTGTAAGAAAACAGTGAGGGTTAGAAAAATAGCCCATCCCAAAACCCTGAAAAGTGGGTGCAAAGTGCACCTAAGTTCCCCAAAGAGCACAGAGGTCGTGATAGGGGAATTCTGCAAGGAAGACCAACACCAGCAATGTAACAACAATGGATTTCCTGATGAGAGTACCTGTGTACCTCCTGGAGTTGTGTGTCTCAATGGGCATGGGAAGTGGGAAGGCACTGGACAGGTGTGGTGAGTATGCCTCTCATCATGTAGATTAATGCATCTGTGTTACCATCAGTGGTCCATTTGGTGTTCAAATGTAGCATGTGTAAGTGAGAGCATGGACTGTCATGGCATGGCATCAGGGGATGTTGTAATTACTCTTTGTGACTGTTGTGCTGGCATTGACCGATTGCACCCTGTCTCTCTCTCCCACCCTCCCTCCCTCTCCTCCTCTGTCATTGTGTGCATCAGCATTATCTGGCAAAGGAGAAGAGACACCGGCGAGATGGGAAGCTGCAGTCCACGGGACCCAGGAGGCTGATTCCAGCAGAGCTAAGGGGACCAGTGGGACAGAGGGTGAGGGTAGTGCCACGGGGAAGACAGGATCAACCACACCATCTTCAGATTCCTCCTCCGATGGCAGCTCCCTGGCAGTGACGGATACATCTGGGCCCATGCCTGCATCATACCTGTCCACCACCCTCCTTACCAGCACCGCCCTCCCTGTAGCTCCCCACCCAGTTGCCTGTGCCCGGTCACTCAGGATGGTGGGCACCTCCTTTGCCACAGGCACCTCTGCCCCTGCAACAGTTAGCCTTGTTGCCCTCAATAAGGAAGCTATTGACCTCCTGAGGTCCATCTATGTGGGGCCATCAACCATCATGAATGCCATCCAGGGACTGTCATCTCATATGCAGCAGACCAATACGTTCCTGGAAGGCATTCAGCAAAGATCGCTTGAAACTCTGGCCTCCTCCTTGACAGCAGCCAGTGTCCTTTCTTCTGCTCCCCTTCCAGCTACCTGTTCCTAAACCCCAGATTCCTCTCCTCTCACCCAACCAAAGCACACTTACTGACCCACATACATGCGCATCAACTGGCACAGTACAAAAGGACAGACATAAACACCACAAACGCCTCCACCGCCATGCACACAAACCACATTCAGATGCAGACATGCACTCCCTCCACTGGCTCCCACGCCACCTCCCCCTCACAGTCACAACACCAGTCACACCTGCAGTCACCACATCATCAGTCCCTGATCCTGCCACATATGCTCTCTCTGCCACTTTCACCACAATATCACACCTCCATACACCACATGCGCACACACCACAATTAACACTCCCACATGCAGCACATTCACCCTGCCTGCACATACCATCCCAACATTCACTCGCACATCCTCCCTGCAATCTTCCTGCATCTCCTCTGTGACCTCCCAGTACACATAAACCCCCACACTCACCCACCCAACAGTCACCAGCACCCACATGTCATCTACCTGCGCACCTGCAGCCAAGGCAACTCCACGTAAATACCTCTCAACCATTTAATCTCACTCCACTACCAAACGTCCTTCCTATTACCTATCTTGTGCCCCTAAGAAAAGATTCCTGCAAGGGTTCTCCCTTTTCCCCACCACTTTCCCAGTCCCTGTTCCCCAAAGCACCCTGCTTACCCTACCAGACCCCTGTCTTCTACCTCCCAGTGCTCCCCTGGTCCTTGCCATGCCCAACCCCCATCCAGGACTCCCCCCCCCCCTCAAGTCCACAGTTACCCTTCCCACACCCAAGATCAAGTCCACTCCCTCCACTTCCAAGACCAAGTGCAAGCCCCCCCTCCTGCCTAAAGCACACCCTTCGAAGGGTAAGACTAAGGACCCCCCTCAAAATCCACCACCAAGGACCTCCCTCCAAGCCCAGACCAAGGGACCACCCTCCAAGTCCAACCTCCCCCCCCAGCTCCCATCCCCTGCAACCCCTGAAGTGCGTGCATGGCCCATTGATGTCCCTGCCTGTGGAGGCCAGCACTTTGCAGTACGGACTCAAGTTGGGGTGTCATTTGTGCCCAGTCTGCTCAGGGCACTGCAAGACTTTTGGACTGGCCCTTGGACCTCTTTGTGCATAGTTCAGCCAATTTAAATTGTTCTTTTTCAATATATCTGCACCACTGCAATGTTGGCGTCAATGGTTACCAAACTTGTCCTGGTTTTCATTCAACATGTATGTGTGGTGAATGTGCGATTTTGTGTGTGTGGTGTGTGTGTACTAATGTCCTTCCCTCAAGGTGCTAGGCTGGTGTACTTACGGTTGGTGACTTGGTCAGTGTTGCTGGTCCTTGAGGTTAATGGCCAGCAGGAGCATTGGGAAGACTTAACAAGCTTGTGTTCCTGAAGATGAGTGTTCCCTTTTATGTTGTTCATTTCCGCCAGGCTTTTCGTGGCGGTGAGACCGCCCCGGAAATCCTGGCGGTGTGCATGCCTCGTAATACGGTCATAGGAAACAGCCTAAATGCCAGCCTGCAGATGCGTACCGCAGGTCTTGGTGGTCCGTCAGCTGTGACAGTTCAGACGGAAACTTGGCTGTGTTCCGCAGGTGCCTTCCCTGGACTGGTTATATGACGGTCTTCACCACCGGGGCCGTGGCAATATGACTGGCACCTCCACTGCTGCAGTCCACAGACCTCCAAAGTTGTAATGAGGGCCCTAGTATTTAATAAAACATTGTAAAGGCAAACCACACAACCACACCATAAAAAAATGCATTTCAAATCAGACAGCACAACAGGCAGATCTAGCTCTTTGCTTTATCTCCATCTGCTTTAGCAGACACCTGGGGTAGTCAGGGAGAGGTACATGGGTATATGGAATAATCCTTTAAATAAAATAACCTATGGTGGCAAGGTGGTCGAGGAGAAATGGAATAATCACTAACAAAATTAATTGTGCTGTTGATTTGTTTGCCATGCTCTACAGCCAGGGTGTCCTGGAGGAATTGGAATTACATGTAAAAAACTCAAATCTTTAGAAAGCTTTAGTGAACCTGTGCATCTTTGGTGGATGGATGGATGGAGGAATGGAATTGATTGGGTGGATGGATCAAGGCAAAATGCTGAATTAAATTAAAATAAATATAACAAATTATAAAAAATAAAATGTAGAAATACAAAAATTAATAATTAAAATCAAAAATCAAAATGTAAAAAAAGTTTAAAAAAATAAATATACAAATTAATAAAATATATAAAAGTCTCAATAAAAAAGAAATAAAGAAATTAAAATGTAAAAAAGTGAAGAAAAAAAATATTTGAATAAAGAATTTGTATCTATCTATCCTGGTTTACATCCCTTGCAAGTGAGATGATCATTGTTAGAACAAGATATGTCACATGAAGAACAGTTTTAAGCCCTTGCAGGATCAAAGACGCTTCTGCGCAACTAAAGGGGAGTGTTGCCTCTGCATCTACGGTACCAGACTAATAGCTCTACAGAAGTGGATGTGGTATCAAATGGCTGCCAGCCAGCCACATGGTCAAACAATAACAACAAGGAGCAAGGAGGAAACATTGAGAGCATAGAACACATGCAGGCTTATAGCAAGGGGGCACTGGCTGGATGGGCAAAATGGCTGCCAGCCAGCCACATGTAAAAACACCAACAATAAGGAGCAAGGATAAAAAAGAAGAACACATGCAGGCCTATGGCAAAGGGACGCTGGCTGCATGCACAAAATGGCTGCCAGCCACATGGTAAAATAACATCCTCCTATGCCATCAACTATTATTACTCCACAATATATACACATTTTGCAAAAAATTGAAATGCAAACAATAGCCAACATTTAAAATGTAATCCAATGCATTCCCTGCTCTAAATGAATTTTTAAAAACATATACCACAGAAACATTAATTTCATGCCCTGATGACTACTAATACTGGCTGCAGCCGTCTGGATTGAATGGCCATTTGGAAATCTAGGCCACACACTAAAATAATATTGCAAATGTTACAAACATGTAGAAAAGAGACTGAGCTGTGCAACAATTTTGCTTACAAAAGGTGAAAAATCAATGAAATACAAAACAAATCATAGGTAGGCTGATGCTTAAACTCCAGGCCACCCATCACTATACATTTTTAAATCAAATCTAAGTACAAAGAAATACTATTTCAAAGGCCTTAAATCCAAAGGTATATCCAGGAGACAAAGAGAGTGATCCTTTCACCTCCAAATCCAAGTGAAAAGTAACCAGGGGATGGACAAAGCACTGGGAGGAGCCTGCTGGACAGGAACAGTTATTGTAGTCTCTGACATGCTTCCTTCTTGTTTGAAAAAAAAGGATTTTCAATCTGAAAAGCAAATTACAGGGCACAGTGGAAAACAAAATCTGGTAAAAAAAACACCTTTCTGACTCTGGAGTAGAAAATCTACTTCAGAAGTGAGTTTGCCCTCGTTAGCGGCCTGTTTTGGCTGCAAGCGCTGCTGGAAGCAATGCAAGGAAATGTTAAGTCTCACACGCGCTCCCTAGCAGCCCAGAAGAATCGTATTGCTTGTGAGAGAGCATCAAAACCCAATCTCGTGAGCAAGAACAATCTCCGCTCTGCGCTACAGAGCGGAATTCGGGAACTCTGCACTAACCTGTCTAGAGTGGGGTGCCAAAATTCTGCAAACTCCACTGGCGGAGCAGAGTTCTACGTTCAGGATTAATTTTTTCCGAACAAATAATCATTGCAAGGAAATACCTTTTTTCCTGAGTACTGATAAGGCATTGTAAGAAATGGGGTCTTTGGTTGGCAGTCAGGTTACCCCCTGTCCAAGCAAGGACCCTCATTCTAGTCAGGGTAAGTCACACACAATCCAAACTATTGTGTGCCCACCCTCTGGTAGCTTGGCACTGAGCAGTCAGGCTTACTTTAGAAGGCAATGTGTAAAGTATTTGTGCAAAATATCATGAAATAACACAGTAGAACACCACAAAAATACACCACACAGTGTTTACAAAAAAATATAATATTTATCTGGTAAAATGCAGGTCAGACCGATTAAGATACAATAAGTATATTTTGAAATATCACTGTAAAAAATTTATATAAAGTGTCTTTAGTCTCTTAAAAGCAACAAATTGCTCTTGCAAGCGCAGAGTACCTGGATTGCATTCAAAATATCTGCAGGGAACCGCAGAGGAGGAGATGCGTGGAAAACAGGGAGGTGTGCGTTGATTTCTCGGGCCGCACACAGCGATGCGTTGTTTATTTTTCAGGCAGGGAAGGCTTTGCGACGATTTCCGGCACTTGGTCTTGGATCCTCCTTGGGTTGCTAGGTTTTCAGATGCCTCGGGATGATGCGTTGAGATCCTACACTGGCAGGATGAAGTCACAGGGGCTGCATTGATCCGGTGGGCGTTGCGTGGAAATTTCTACCGCACTGGAGGCGCTGAGTCGATTCCTCTCAGGAAGTCGGACTGCGTCATACCTGCTCAGCTCTGCGTTGATTGAAGTGGGCCGTGTGTCGAATTTCCAGTCACTACACTGGTGCTGTGTGGCTCTCCTCTTTGTGAAGTCAGTCTGTGTCATTCTGGTTCGGTGTGCGGTGATTTTCTCACTGCAAGGTAGGCTGTGCTTCGTTTCTGGCAGGCGGTGCTTTGATTTTCGCCCACCGGGATTTCTTCTTTGTGGTCCTGAGACTTCAGGGAACAGGAGGCAAGCTCTGTCCACTCCCTTGGAGAGCACTTCTCAGCACAGCCACAGAGCAGCAAGGCCGCAGGGCAACAGCAAAGCAGCAGTCCTTCTTAGAAAGCAGTCAGGTGAGTCCTACAGGCAGCCAGGCAGTTCTTCTTGGCAGGTTGCAGGTTCTGGTTCTGGTTCAGGTTCACTTCTCCAGGAAGTGTCTGTGACAAGGGTGTCTTGTCAAGAAGTGTCTTTGTAGGGTTAGAGACCCTGCTTAAATACCCAATTCTGCCTTTGAAATGGGGGAAACTTCAAAGAGTGGCTTAGAAGTGCATAAGGTCCCCTTTCAGTAACACCCTCTCTGCCAGGACCACAGTAGGGGGTGTAGCAGTCCTTTGTGTGAGGGCAGGCTACTGTCCTTTGACATGTTAGTGTCAGGCCCTATACCCTCCCAGCCCAGGGATACCCAATCAATATGCAGATGTGTGCAAGTGTGATTGAGCATCCTGTGTTTGGGGTTGTCTCCCTTGTGAGTGAATACACAAGGGAGCTGTCAACTCAACCTAGCCAGATGTGGATTGGAAGGCACAGAAAGATTTAAGTGTAGAGAAATGCTCACTTTCTAAAAGTGGCATTTCTAGAATAGCAATCCAACTTCAACATAAAGCAGGGTTTTCCATCACCATTCTGGCCATACTAAATATGACCTGGCTACTCCTTTCAGATCAGGATCTACCATTCAAACAGTATATGAGGGTAGCCCTAATGCTATCCTATGAAAGGAGCCGGCCTCACAGCAGTGTAAAATGAATTTAGTAGTTTTACACTACCATGACAATTAGAACACACATGTTCATGTCCTGCCTTTTACTTACATAGCACCCTGCCCTATGCCTAGGACCCACCTTAGAGGTGCCTTATATGTAGAAAAATGGGAGTTTAAGGCTTGGCAAGTACTTTTAAATGCCAAGTCGAAGTGACAGTGAAACTGCACACAAGGTTAGGGGGCTACTTATGTGGGTGGCAGAACCAGTGCTGTAGCCCACTAGTAGCATTTAATTGACAGGCCCTGGGCACCTGTAGTGCACTTGACTAGGGACTTACAAGTAAATTAAATAAGCCAATTTGGGTATGAGCCAATGTCACCATGTTTTAAGAAGAGAGCATCTGCACTTTAGCACTGATTAGCAGTGGCAAATGGCACAGAGTCCCAAAGCCAGCAAAAATGAGGTCAGAAAAAAAGAAGGAAGAAGGCAAAAAAATGTTTGGGGGTGACCCTGCAGAAAGGCCATTTCCAACAGGCACTACTTGCAGTAAATGCAGTGAACAGAAGTTAAGTATGAGTGATAGTTCAGTATTTTTTGAATTTTTTCAGTAGTGCGAGTTAGGGATAGGTGCCACCTGTAACACTCACAATGATGAGGAACCCATTATTCAATAGACATTTTAGGGAGTTACTCACTTACAGCTGAACTTGATTTTTTTTTTTAAATGATGACTTTTTCTATATCCATTTGTGGAGTACACACAAGTGCTGGTAAATGGTCTCATTACTGTGATCAGATGGGTAAATAATATCCCAAACCCCATAAAAGTTATAAACAATATATATCACTGAAAATGAATCACCTAAATGAGGGCTGTTTGAGAGCCTCGTTAAATGCAAAATGATAGAGATCCAGTGAAAACAATAGCAAAAGCCCATCCTACACTACCATGCTTCTTGCAAAAAAGATATCATCTAATGTTTGATAGCAAGTCCTTCGTATGTGACAGGAAAGTGTCAAAACCGTGACCATGTCAAATATTGTTTGGGAGAGCAGTAAAGCAAGCTAACTCTAATGGGTATTGGTTCAGTATTTCAGCCGGAACATAGCGAAACCTAGAAACTCCATCCATGATGGGATAGTTATTACCATAATTATGAGCCTCAGCTTTCTAATTATCTTCTCTGATATGACCCCATGTCCCATGAGTGTGAGGAAACAGGCTGGGCCAAACATGTCTGTAGAAAACTGAGAATTGCATTCATGGTGTAACATTAATCTATTGCTTTGCCCCTGAGACGAGATCTGGCTAGACCACACTACTCTTTCCATTTGTTTGAGGTTAATATACTGTTTACACAAAGCACTGTTTCACTCCACTTATTAAAAAGCATAACATCAGAGATTTTAGGGTAGCATTTATCTCCTGCTCCATCTCGCAGAGGACGAGGTAATTGCTCATGTGGGTGCATTTCTAATAATGGCTGTACGGCTCGCAAATCAATGTACACTGAATACATTTGTACCATTGATTAGGATGTACAATAGCGACTGCTGCTGCTAAGGTTTTAGATGGCACTTTTATCAGTTGTTTCTATGTTTTGCACTTTTTATGTATATATTATGTTTTATGTGTTTTACTGCGCTTTTATGGATACATTGTGTATCCGAATAAAAATGTGTTTATCTATCTACCCTGGTGTACACCCCTTGCAAGTAAGATGATCATTGTTAGAACATGATATGTCACATGAAGAACAGTTTTAACCCTTTGGCAGGATCAAAAACACGTCTGCTCAACTAAAGAGGATTGTGGTTGCCTCTGCATCCATGGTACCAGACTAGTAGCTCTACAGAAGTGGATGTGGTACAGATTTTTGAAAGATATATCAGCAGTTGCTAATGGTAATGTTAACTGCCAAATATGAGGCCTGCCAAAGTGACCACAGTATACTTATTTATGTGATGTGAACTAGATGTTTTGATGTTATCTGTTCTGAAGTCAAATTATACTTCCCTTGGATCTGAATACCACTTTTTTCTTAGCATTTCCTGCTATGTAACTGTCACCCCAGAGCCCATACAATGTAATTTCAGGCAATGTCATGAATATTCAAGTTAGTGATTGTGAAACATTGTCTCTTTTCTAGGTTACAAATGGTGGCAAGTATGGGGCAGGAACCCATAATCCTGTCTTTTGGTTTACCAAAAAGCCAATTACATTGCACCGCTTGTGGAGATAGAATTAGGAAAAATTGTTGGTGTAATACTGCAACTGTGAATTTCAAATCCCCAGTACCACCTTTCTACCCCTCACTTTCATACAGATTCAGGAAATAGGACATAATGACCCTTCAGCATGGGCTTGGTGGTTACAACAAGGGGGAAGGAACAGCTCTGTGGCTGAGAGCTTTCCAACTCTACCTCTTCTGTGGGTTTGTTCACTGTGAACATGAAAACTAGGGAACATTTGTGTCCCCTGCTAGTGCAAAGATATATAGAATGTGTGTCATACTTGTTTTCCTCTATGTCAATGCTGAGTAAGATAATCATATGATTATCACACTATCTTGGCATTGAGAAAAGGGGGCTGCAGTTGTGGTGGTAAAGGTCATGGCAGTAGTGTCAGTGAGGGATGGAGCTGAGGGTCCCTGAAGAGATGTGACCAGTCACTTCTGCCATCTTTTACTGCTGCAGCATGCTAAGCAGGAGAGTTTGGGAAGTGGTGGTGAGGTGATGGGACACCGGAGAATTGGTCAGGTGTTTCTGGCATCTCAAACCTTCCCCCCCCATTTAAAAACTCTTGCACATGGAAAAAAGGTGCTTTTGTGTTGTGCTGTTTACTAAAATTGGGTGGTAACAGCAGCCATGGGCAAGTGGCTGGGCAGACCCATTGATATCCTAATGGACTAGGAACTCTGCCCCAGCTGACCCCAGGAACACTGAGCCACTCCCACAGCTCTTGAGGCTGGCCCACTTACACACCCTGAGGACCAGTTGGGGAAAGATCTGGACGTCCGTGCCCCAAAAGGAGGAGAGGAGTACCAGAGGCTATGAACAGGAGAAAATCTGGCACAGTGAGCTAGTGAAACCAGCTTTCTGCAACTTATGGCACCTTGGAAGCCAGCCTGCTGTAACTTCCCCTGGTGTCTAGAGCTCCAACCAGTGGTATAATGAGACCAGACTTGCCCTCATTGGCCCATCGGGGTCCGAGTTATGGCCCTTCAAATGTTAAACAGAGCTCCGCTGTGATTCTCCCGATTTCTTCCACAGGACAATGCAACCTACTTTTAAAAAAGCCATGAGTTGTGGGAGTGCATGAGGCCCCCTCCTTTTATTGTGATCGTCCATGGGGACTAGTATCTCCCAGGGGTCTGGTGCAAGATACAGGGGAGTGCCACCCTGACAAAGAAGCAAGGTGCCTGGAAACCCATCTTTGGGCCCCCAATAAATCTGAATGGGGGTGCCATCGCTTCCCCCAAAAAAGAAGTGAAGTGAACCAGGACTCCACCTCTGGGCCCCCATCTATGGAGGCTTGGCTCCTGCTCCCTTTGACTTTGTTCAGGGGAGTGAGGCTGCTAGTGCACCAGTTAGGCACTCTCTCTGCATGGAGCCACGGGGGGAAAAGCACACTGGCAGCTCTAGTGCCAGCAGTCCTGGGTACCAGACATGTGGGGAGCTGGGCCGGGCAGGCAAGGATGGTCTCCCCAAGATGTTTCCAATGAAAAAAGAGCAGGTGAGTTCCTGGGTGAGACCGGGCAACCCTGACAAAAAAGCAAAACACACAATAAAAGATGCACACGCTCCTGAAAACAGTGGGAGACCCTTTGTTCTAATATTCACGGATTCCTCAGAGGACGTGCCCCAAAATGCTTCAGGAGAGGCTTAGTAGTATATCTTTCCTGTCTTTGTGGTGACCCCAGGCAGCAGGGGCACCACCAACTTTCAAAAAGAAAATGTGGGGGCTACAAGAGAACCCCAGTTTCCCCCCACAAAGCTTTTAAAAACTGACCCTCATGTTTCTTGGGGGCTATAAAATGTATGATTACCCCCCCCCAGGATTTGTAACATTTATTAAGCACTACCAAAGATGGAGTTTTTGCTCTACAGCTGTGAATACAGCACACTCCAGACGTTCATTCTATGGCTGTATTTTATGTGGCCTGAAGGTGTCTAAAAAAGACATGCAAAATATAATTAAATAGCTTTATTAACACTTTGTGTTCACAGTGATTTAGATCAATGTTAAAATGCTTTTTTGACTAGGCTTTTTTGACAACGCTTTTTTGACAACGCTTTTTTGACATTAAGAATTGCAGTTACACATGCTTAATGCCTATGGTGAAATTTCGATGATTTTTAGCAAGTGGTTTGTTTGCCTTTTTACTAGGCGTGGGCAAAATGTTTCATTCCGCCCACAGAATAGGTGGAATTTGGCCACTCTGCATTACTCTTGTAATATGCAGTTTCAGCCAAATCCTGTCAATCACTGCGTGGCAGAATTTTCTTCCCATGAGGCTCCAGAAATGTGAACGTGAACGACATTCAGCATGCCCTAGTGAAACTTTTTTACAAAGGCAGTCGTAGTTGGCCCCATTGAGAGGGCTGCTTCTTGAGTACATTTTCTACTTGAGGGGCAGCAAAATTAACTTGAATGGCCATGTGCTCTTGAGCATTGCAAGGTGCTGTCCCGCTGATTTTTCATCACTTCTGGAGCTACTGCCGCTAAACCATAGCGCAGTGCAATATGCATATTTCCACTCGTTGGCAATTCTGAAGAGTAAAACTCCAGTGGTTCCACCCTGCCCTGATTTTAATGTGGTGCATCTTTGATAAATCCAACTGGGTGACCTTATGTGTTGTGATAACCCTTGGGAAAGATAATGAGTCTGTTCTATTTAAAATGATACCCTCATATTGTGATTTGCTATCTGGTATTGGTGGGGGCAGTACTGTGATTGTTGAGGGCATGACACTTTCGGGGGTCAAATGTGATTTCATAATGTAATCTATGGCATTTCTATCTGCCTAATATATATTTTTGTAATTTAATGCATGGTATTTCGTAGTGTGTGTGTAATACATGTACTTTTCCTAAAGACGAAGCACTGACTAGATAAGCATTTATTTAGTGTTTTTATTGCTTGCCAGTGAATGGTGATTACAAGCCGACACCATCTCCCCTGATTAAGCCTTGGACTGCTCTGCTTCACTGACCTGAGAGAGGTAAGGGCTACAACGGGGTGCCTGGTTCCCACTATGGAGAAATTGTGGACCTATTACTTGCTCTGGCCTCACATGCTGCTCTACTAATAACACCAAGTAAAATTTGTCCCAATGGAGTCATGGAGGTAGTACTAATGTTGCTCAGATATGCCACACATTTGGCATGAAAATGTACTCTCTAGATATAATGTGCAAATCGACAAGGAGATATGTCCCTAAAATCCACAACACAATGAATCAGCAAGCCCAAGGAAGTCACCACTAATATCTGGCACCCCTTACAATGACATAGTCTAATTGGATGCCATTAGTCCTTTGTATGTTGGAGAGGCCCAGAGATATGCAGGTACCTGTAGAAAGACCTCAGCATGTTGCCCAATGGAAAGACAGAACACTTTTTCCATTTTGGTCCTGAAAAACCCAGGTGTCTGTGGATGAATGGTTGGACTCAACATGTGATTCCAACATAACTTCAAGTCACTCCATGATGCATACCAACAGTTATGTTGCAGACATTCCCCATTACACATGTGCAGTGCATTTTGCTGCATGATGCCACATCAATGGCCTCTAAATGCACATTGTGGCTAAACAATCCAGTCATACACGTCTTGTCCCACATTGTAACTGCAGTTCTATATGCCAAATGACACGCAATGATGGGTGGGGGTATGTGTAAGCCAACAATAAATGGGTTGGCATGCACATATATGTGAAGGAATACAGAAATCATCCCATTGACACAGGTAGACCATTCCTGACACATCACTGAACATATTTAGTCAAAAGAGGAAGAGACACACGCTAACATGCAAGCACAAGGAATGTTGGCAACAGTGATGGCAATTAAACCATGTCAATGGGCATTCACCACTTACCAAGGGAAAATATTGATCTGTAGCGGCACCCAAAGAACAATGTACTCTGCCACATGTGTGATGGTCACCTTCACATTACAGAAAGTAGTGAGGCACCAGCACCGTTCACACGCTGAAGACAAGTAGCCTCTGGGGGGCAGATGCCACTATACCAAACACATAGCTGAGGACAGTGATGCATGACTTTCTTACTGTTGAGGAGTAGTAGTCTGTTGAATGGGATTTACACCAACTACAACAACAAACATTACTTGTTTTTGCTTTTCCCTGATTTAGGTAGTTCTTTTGTGATCTATCTGTGAGCAGACCAGCTGCAGATCTGTCCAGGAACTTCGACCAGATATTATTGAGTCGCTAGTTGTAATGTTATAGCAAAGGTCAATTATCGCCATTGACCGTTCTCCAATGGATTCCAGTGTTCTTTCATTCCATGGAAGTTTTTTGTAGTTCATTGTAGTGACATCCCTTCATGCAGTTGGTGCAGGATTAAATATGTGGAAGCCACATCCAATCTCCAAGTATTGTTGACCATGATCGCTTTTATCTGATTTTACGATGTAGTACTTGGTAATTAAAGTGAGTAGAAATAAAGAGGCCACAGTGTAGACAATTGTTGCTTGAGTTCCAGTGACATAGCAGGTGGTTGCCAGCGGATTATCCTGTGGTAACCTCCCGTTTAGGAGTCTGAGCCAAGGGCCTCAAGATCTTTTACTAGGCAAAGTGCTGTTATGCCTGATTTATCTCGCTCTATTTACCCCAAAGACTGCTGTGGTACTGCCCACAATTGATCTTGCATGATGGATTGGGCATTCCTTTCAAAGGGATTTAGTAATTTCAAATTGAAGTCCCCAGCTATTAGAAGCTCCAGAGATCCTAAGTCCTGTTGGGGAGTTAATATTGTATCTATCAGTTTGGTGGATATATGTTTCTTAGATCCTGCATCTGGATGGATATACACATTTATTAGCAGGAGTGGGCTTGAGTGTTCTTTATTCCATCCATCTAGCTTTACTAGCAGGAACTCATTTTCTCATATAGTCGTGTACATGATATATTTAACCCCGCTGAAATAAACATTGCTAATTCCACCTTGATGGCTGAATCTTTTTTCCCTGGTTGCTGGGTAATAAAAACCCATACATCTGTCAAATGTGAAGGGATTGGTAGCCCAAGTCTTCTGCAAAAAGATCATTTGAATCGAGTTGTCAGTACTTTTTGTTCGGTGTTTGATCTAACCCAATTTATATTCCAGGAGCAAACTTGGAGGGGTTTATCATGTGGAGTTACCCACCCATAGTGATCCCGACTATTTGGAAGTCACTGATGATTTTCTAAATGGATTACTTCTGACATCCAACCTAAATCTAGCTGCACTAAGGGGTGCATGTTCGGTACTTTGAACCCTGTGGAATGTTCATAATTTTTCCAGTTGAGGATTTAAGAACTAAAAAGGGTTTATTTAGCACTTTTGAATTTGTTAGGTTCAACATATTGGTTTGATCCTCTAGAGGGTCGGATAGCCTGTTTGTTTAGGTATACTCAATTTGATTCCCCATTTTAAGAAGGAGATGTTTTCTTTGACAACTCTCTTGACCATTTGTGGTGTCTTCCAAGTTATCAGGGTTGATTCGTTTGATCCTCCTTCATTACTTTTGACCACCAGTAGAACTTCTATAGAAACAATATCAATGGACTTTATGGGGGTCATTACAACATTGGCGGTAAATGCCGCTTACCGCCGTGCAGAAGACCGCCAACACACCGCCGCAGCCGTGGCATTCCACCACAGCTATTATGACCCACAGCTCGGAATCTGCCAAAATTTAGACACCCACACAAGTCCGCCACACCAAAGGTCAGTTATAAACTGGCGATAACAAAACCTCCACCGTCACGCCAACAGAAATACGCCCACACTATCACGACCCACGAATCCACGTGGCGTACTTTCAACTGCGGTATTCCATTGGCAGTACAACCGCTGCGCTCAATATACACACACATTTACAAAACACTACCACATTGGCCAAATCGAATTACACACACCTGAGACACATACACACACCACTCCCACACATCCAATACAATATAAAACACACACCCACATCACCCATGAACCCTTACGACCACAATTACGACTGAAGGCCAGAGAGAGACACCACCATCTACAAACTAGCATCCACAGGCACTCAACACCATCACTCACACAACATCCATGCACAAAACGCCACACACCCCTAAACATCACCCCACACATCACAACACACACCACCCCACACATCACAACACACACCACCCCACACCTCACCCACACCACCCCATGGCATTGCAAAGACACCCCAGGTTCTCTGAGGAGGAGCTCAGGGTCATGGTGGAGGAAATCATCCGGGTAGAGCCACAGCTATTCGGATCACAGGTGCAGCACACCACCATAGCCAGGAAGATGGAGCTATGGCGCAGAATCGTGGGCAGGCTCAATGCAGTGGGACAGCATCCAAGAACATGGGATGACATCAGGAAGAGGTGGAACGACCTACGGGGGAAGGTGCGTTCCGTGGTCTCAAGACACAACATTGCTGTTCAGAGTACTGGTGGCGGACCCCCACCTCCTCCCCCACAACTAACAACATGGGAGGAGCAGGTCTTGGCTATACTGCATCCTGAGGGCCTTGCATGAGTAGCTGGAGGAATGGACTCTGGTGAGTCAAATCTTAACTATTACATCCCCCACCCTACCTGCATGCTATCACATACCCCCACCCTCGCCCTCACCCCCATCACTCCAACTCCTCACATATGTCCCACTATCACAACCCACCCATTCTAACACCAAGCCCTGCATGCAACACCAAAGCATGGACACCCATCACCAATGCATGGCTACTGCACATACCCACACACACCCCTAACCAATTATCACACAAGGTCCAACACAAGAATGCAAGCACTGGGGTACAGGGTCCCCGACCTATTGCACACCATGGCACACACAGATAGAATAATCATGCCTTTACACCCCTGCAGGGGTCACCGGACAGGAGGGTCCAGACATGTCCACTCCACCCACAGAAGAGGCCCACAGTGATGACAGCAGCTCCTTCCAACTGGATCTAGATGACCAGCCTGGCCCATCTGGGACATCGGGACAGTTGCTTCCCCTCACACTGGCACAAGCCACAACAGAGCCTCCCCCCTCTGGAAACACCAGCACAGCACCCACCCAGCAGGCCCATACCTCTGTCCCCAGGACACGTCAAGCAGCAGTGTGTCCACCACTACAGGGAACCCAGGCTAACCCACCACCCCAACAACACCAGGGACCTGGGGGCAGTGGTAGTGGGCACATGGTTCAGGGGACAGAGGCCCAGGAACACAGGGGAACTGGGAGGGCTGCTGTGCGACAGGGGGAGGACAGGCCCAGGAAAACCACTCTCAACGAGGCCCTCTCCAACATCATGGGAGTGTACCATCATTCCCAGGAGACAATGGCAACGGTACTGGCCAAGTTTCAGGAGACCCAGCGGCTGCAGGAGGAACAGTATTTGGGGTTCAGGGAGGAACTCAAATCCATCAACCCCACCCTGGGCACCATTGTAGGGGTGCTGAAGGAACGTGTCAACACCAGGAGGGACACTGTGGCACAACAAGGGGCCCCAGACACTAGCCTGGACTATGAACTGCCCACCACCTCTGCCGGCGCCAGTGGACAGGAGGCACCGCCACAGGACCACGACACCAGCACCCCACCCCCTGCAGATGGAGAACCACCCCGCAAGCGGTCCCTGAGATCCAGGACAAAGACAGAGAACAATGCCAAGACCCCTGCCAAAAAATGAGACCACCCTGATTGTCATCCTTCTGTCCCACTTTGTCACCCTGTCCATCCTTAAACTGCCCTAGCTCCACTTCCTATGCCCCTTTGGACAATGCACCTGTGAGACAACTAGACTGGACTCTGCCATGGACATTCCTCCACCATCACCCCTGACCACTTTCATACCACCTCCACCATTTTGCACTTAAATAAACACCCTTAAATCACAAAACAATCTGGAGTCAGTCTGTGCTTTCGAAAATGTGTATTTGCAATAACTGTGTAAAAATGCTATATCCATTGTCTTGTCAACATACCTATTGTCCATGCGGCAACAAAGCAGATGTCACACAGTGGGACCCACATCTGTGAAATTGAAAGGGAAGTGACAACTCAGGGTCCATACAGTGGGTGAAAGTGACAGACAGATGAGAGGTGGAACAATTATATCAGATGTAGCAGGCAGTGATGTCTTCTTACCTGTGTCTCACTGGAAGTATTGATGAATCACTGTGTTTCTGTTGTCGATGTCCTCTTCTTCTGCTTCCTCTTCTTCATTGTCCACAGGCTCCACAGCTGCCACAACACCTCCATCTTAGCCATCCTCCTGCAGAAAAGGCACCTGTAGTCGCAAAGCCAAGTTGTGAAGCATACAGCAGGCCATGATGATCTGGCACACCTTCTTTGGTGAGTAGAATAGGGAACTACCTGTCATATGGAGGCACCTGAACCTGGCCTTTAGGAGGCCGAAGTTCCTCTCTAAAACCCTCCTAGTTCGCCCATGGGCCTCATTGTAGCATTCCTCTGCCCTTGTCCTGGGATTCCTCACTGGGGTCAGTAGCCATGACAGGTTGGGTTAGCCAGAGTCACCTGCAAATGTCGAGGGAAATCTGTTAGACACACACTAACTTTTAGGGACATCCCCAGACACCAAGTCACACTGTATAGGCTCCATGTCCTCACCTAATAACCACACACAGTGCCTCTGGAGTTGCCCCATCACATAAGGGATGCTGCTATTCCTCAAAATGTAAGCGTCATGCACTGAGCCAGGAAACTTGGCATTCACATGGGAGATGAACTGGTCGTCCAAACACACCATCTGCACATTCATTGAATGGTAACTCTTCTGGTTTCTGTACACCTGTTCACTCCTGCGGCGGGTACCAAGGACACATGTGTCCCATCAATGACACCTATGATGTTGGGGATATATCCCAGGGCATAGAAGTCACCTTTCACTGTTGGCAAATCCTCCACCTGAGGGAAAACGATGTAGCTGTGCATGTGTTTCAGCAGGGCAGACAACACTCTGGACAACATAGGCTGGGACATCCCTGAAGCTATGGCCACTGTAGTTTGAAAAGACCCACTTGCCAGGAAATGGAGTACTGACAGCACCTGCACTAGAGGGGGGATTCCTGTGGGATGGCGGATAGATGACATCAGGTCTGGCTCCAACTGGGCACACACTTCCAAGATTGTGGCACAATCAAGTCTGTAGGTACCAATTACATGTCGCTCCTCCGTTGTCGACAGGTCCACCAGCGGTCTGTACACCAGAGGATGCTGCCACCTCCTCACCTGCCCCAGCGACGTGCTCTATGGAGGAGAACAGCGAGCAGAGAGTCAACCAACATTGAGGTACGTTAACACAACTATATTCCTCAATTTTTGAAAACCGCTATGTGCCTGTATTAGTGTGTATGCAAGGCCTAGATATGTGTGATGCATTTGAAATGAATGCCATGTGGCCCCCTGAAATGGCGTCTGTCTGATCTGCAATGTGGGACAAGGGGATATGAGGTAAATGCGCTGGCGTTGTACACCGTCGCGGTAGGCGGTCGAAGACCGCAGCGCAATCCAGCATTGGTTAACATTGGACCCTATAGGTCCGAGAAGCCAATGGCGATGTATGCCGGCGGTGACGGTATGCACCGCCGCAGACGTCACCGCCATTTTCTTTCTGTTCACTCACTTGATACCTGATCTTCGACAGGAGAGGGCCTACACTGCAAGTGCTGCTGTGACCTCAGTCTGGAAGAGACAATGGCTCATGTGTCTGGGGAAAGGGCCCCTGCCTTCACCATGGAGGAGTTGGAGAAACTAGTGGATGGGGTCCTCCCCCAGTACACGCTACTCTTCGGTCCTCCAGACAAACAGGTAAGTACACTGTGAGCATGCCAAATGGGCAATGCCTGCGTGGAGTGGTGTGGATGGAAGATGGGGGGGGAGAATGAGGAGTGCATGAAACAACGGTGAGTGCATGTGCGTCATGGCAAGGGTAGGGATGCGGGACAATGACTGTGACGGTCCGGACAGTTATATCTTCTCCTTTTCCCCTGTACTATTCCTGTAGGTCAGCGCCCACCAGAAGAAGGATATTTGTCATGCCATCGCCAAGGAAGTCCGGACCCTGAGGTCAGAGCACCCACTGCCGTAAAAGATGGGAGGACATGCGCCGCTGGAGCAAGAAGACGGCAGAGGCCCAGCTGGGGATGGCCTCCCAATGTGGGAGGGGTGCCCATCGCACCATGACCCCCCTGATGTTCCGGATCCTGGCGGTGGTGTATCTGGAGTTGGATGGGCTCATGAGGGCATACCAGCAGCCACAAGGGGGTGAGTACACTCTCATTCATCTGATTCCGTGGCAGGGGAGGCGTCTGGGTGGGGGAGGTGGGCTGTGAGTTCCCCTAGGCCAGGGCACTTTTAGTAGGCAAGGTCCTGTCGTAAGGCAGGCTATGTGGCACCCCACCCCAACTGTGTTCAGAGCCAACTACACCTAGTCAGGCTCCTGTGACTTCCATGTGTTCAGGCCTTGTACCCCATGTCCCTGTGATTAATTAGGGAACTCAAAGTGCACGGCGTAGTGCAGGGGGCTTCTGTGTCTGTAGTGTCCGCCAACGGTAGCGGTATTACATGCACTCAACATGTCTTTCTTCTGTCTCCCCTTTTTGTGGTCTCCCTGTTCTTGTGTGCATTAGCATCATCAGGCGGAGGAGCAGTGGCACTGGAGCAGGAGGGAGCTGCATCCCACATGGCCCTGGAGGGCGAGACAACAGAGTCTGAAGCCACCAGTGGGATGGAGGGCGAGGGGAGCTCCACGCAGGGACAGGAGCTGAGACCAGCGACACAGACTCCTCCTCTGATGGGAGCTCCCTTGCGGTGGCAGCTGCCAGCCCCCTACCAGCACTGCCCTCCCAGCAGCCCCTCAGTGTGTGCCCCGGGTCCACTTACCCCGGAGGGTGGGCATCTCCTTCGCCCGAGGCACCTCAGCCCCTGACCCAGTCAGCCCTGCTGCCCACAGTGAGGAGGCCATTGACCTCCGCAGGTCCCTCACTGTTGGGCAGTCTACCATTTTGAATTACATTTAGGGTGTAGAGAGGCAGTTGCAACAGACCAATGCATACCTGGAGGGCATTCATTCTGGTCAGGCAGCCCAACAACGAGCTTTTCAGACTCTGGCCTCAGCACTGACGGCAGCCATTGTCCCTGTGTCCAGCCTCCCCCCTCCAATTTCCTCTACCCAGATCCAAACCCATGTACCTCAGCCTATCCCAAGCACACCATCAAACCAGCATGCACACACCTCAACCCACACGGGAAGCTCTGGCAAACATAAGCACCACACATCCCACAGGCCCTCACACAAGCATCATACCCATGCACACACACCAACATCCACTGCCTCCATTGTGTTCCCCTCCTCCACGTTTCCCTCCTCCCTCCCTGTCTCGTCTCCACTCACACCTGCATACACTACATCTTCAGCCACTACGTCCATCACCAGCACACCCATCACCACACCCCGCTCACAAGCACTCACCACCCCCACTACCTTTCACACATCCCCTGTGTCCTCCCCGACTGTGTCTGTGAGCCCACCTCCCAAGGTACGCAAACGCAGCCACGCACCCACCCAACAACCATCCACCTCACAACAGCCTCCAGCCCATGCACCTTCACCCAAAGTCAGGAAACGTACACCTCCTACAACTACTACCTCTTCCTCCACTCCCAAACCCCCTCCATCTACCCGTCCCAGTGTGTCCAAAAACTTTTTCCTGTCCAAACTTGACCTCTTCCCCTCACCTCCCCCACCTCTTCAGTCCCCTAAGGCCCGCCTTTCCAGGTCCCAACCCAACACCTCAGCCACAAGATTAGCGGGAATGCTACCACCAAAGCCTCTCCCAGGAGTACAGTTGGGAGTGGGAAGACAGCTGCACCACCATCCAAGGTGGGGAAGGGGCACAGAAAGACAGGCAAGTCGCCGAAAACCTGCACAGCGGACAAGACTGCCACCAGCACTGCTGCCAAGGACATTGCCGCCACAAGCACCACTGCCAAGGACACTGCCGCCACAAGCACCGCTGCCAAGAACACCGCCACCACCAGCACTGCTGCCAAGGACACCGCTGCCACAAGCACCACTTCACAGGACACCGCCACCACCAGCACCGCTGCTAAGGACACCGCTACCACAAGCACCGCTACAAAGGACACCGCCGCCACAAGCACCACTTCACAGGACACCGCCGCCACCAGCACCGCTGCTAAGGACACCGCTACCACAAGCACCGTTGCCAAGGACAATGCCGCCACAAGCACCGCTGCCAAAGACACCGCCGCCACCAACACCGCTGCCAAGGACACCGCCGCCACAAGCACCGCTGCCAAAGACACCGCTGCCACCAGCACCGCTGCCAAGGACACCACTGCCACAAGCACCACTTCACAGGACACCGCCATCACCAGCACCGCTGTCAAGGACACTACCGCCACAAGCACTGCTGCCAAGGACACTGCCAACACCAGCACCACAGGCCAATGAGCGCCAAAAGCTCTGTCCCTACTGGGGCCACATGAGCAGGATGAAGCACTCTGGGCACCAAGCCCCCTCCAGAACCAGTGGAGAAAGGCATCCACTACCTCAGTCCTTGGCAGAATGAAGCACTCTGGGCAGCCAAGGACACCGCCGCCACAAGCACTACTTCACAGGACACCGCCGCCACCAGCACCGCTGCCAAGGACACCGCCGCCACAAGCACCACTTCACAGGACACCGCCACCACCAGCACCGCTGCCAAGGACACTGCCGCCACCAGCACCACAGGCCAATGAGCGCCAAAAGCTCTGTCCCTACTGGGGCCACCATGAGCAGGATGAAGCACTCTGGGCACCAAGCCCCCTCCAGAACAAGTGGAGAAAGGCATCCACTACCTCAGTCCTTGGCAGGATGAAGCACTCTGGGCACCAAGCCCCCTCCAGAACCAGTGGAGTATCACATCCACTACCTCAGTCCTTGGCAGGTTGAAGCACTCTGGGCACCAAGCCCCCTCCAGAACCAGTGGATACTGTTATCCACTTGTGAGACTGTGGCTTTGCACTCCCCAGAATAAAGTAGTGGGCAAACCACCCACTTGAGAGACTTGTGAGACTGTGGCTTTGCACTCCCCAGGATAAAGCAGTGGGCAAACCACTCACTTGAGAGACTTGTGAGACTGTGGCTTTGCACTCCCCAGGATATAGCAGTGGGCAAACCACGCACTTGAGAGACTTGTGAGACTGTGGCTTTGCACTCCCCAGGATAAAGCAGTGGGCATACCAGCCACTTGAGAGACTTGAGAGACTATGGCTTTGCACTCCCCAGGATACATCAATGGGCATGGAGCCCCCTTGTGGATCTGGCGTCGTGCACTCATCCGGCTGAGTTGCCCCCCTACACTTCCCCCTGAGGTGCCTGTTGTATTTTGATCTGATGCCCCAGCAGTGTTCTCTCCGTTTTGATCGGGTATCTTGTGTGGGCCTCGCCCATGCATTTTGGGCCAGTGGTCCACGGATTTTAGTGGTGGAGTACCTTGGACTTGTATTCTTGGTGTATATATTTGTTTATAGTGTATATATATATATTTTTGACTACTGGATTTTAATAGATTACTAACATTCAAATGATTTCCTTTTGTCTTTGCATTCTTCCAGGGGGGTTGGGGGTGTAACTGTAATGTATCATGATGTATTAGTTTGTGTGTTGTCGTGGGTGAGGGTGGGGGTGTTGCATGTTGCGTGTGTGTGTCACTCTTTTTTCCCTCCCCCCTCCCCTGTGTCGTAGGTGCTGTACTCACTGTGGTCTTCGCCGCTGGCTGACAAAGGCAGGGAGTATCTGGAGTTCCGGTTCCATGGAGTCCTGGTTCCTCGTGGGGTGTGTACATGTGGGCGTTTTCCCTTCCAATTTCTGTTTCCGCCGTCTTTTTGTTCGCGGTGAATCCACCCCGGAAAAGGTGGTGGATTGGACTGTTGTAATACTGTGGGCAGTACATTGTCTTCCGCCTGGCTGTTGGCGGTTACCGCCACAGTGTTTGTTTGTACCGCCGTGGCGGTCGGAGTGTTAAAGTGGCTGTCTATGTTGGCGGTTTCCGCCACGGTCGTGATTCCATTTTTTTTACCGCCGGCCTGTTGGCGATTTTACTGCCACTTTAACACCGACCGCCAGGGTTGTAATGACCACCTATGTCTTTTAGAACCAGGATAGCTTGTAACAATTTTAATATATTGCCTCTACCTCAGATATCATGTGAGCCCCTGGATTGATATTGATGTTCCAGAATTAAAGTTTGCAGTCTGTAGACGGGACATATGTGGGACTTCTCATAGGGTCCTCTGTTTCTCCCATTTTGGGTGTCCTCTTGTATTCTATTACCTCAGTCCGTGATAGAGATTCTCTATCTGACCAGCCTGAATTAGCAAGTGTTTGCCTCACACCTGATCTGTTTAGGGACTCTACCTCCGAGAGTGGTCTAAGCCCTCTATCTTTTTTAGGCTGGTGCCAAGTCATTTGTGCCCCTATTTTAGTTCCTTGACGCCCAGCATGTTCAGGATATGCAACTGTAATTGTTATGCCTTCTTCGTCAAAAGACCTCCTATTAGTTAAGGGACTGTAACTTAGTTCAGCTTTCACCTCCCGTTGATGAAGATTGTTGTTCTCTGTTACCCATCTCAGGGGATTTTAATGAGCGTGCATTTTTTTCTCTTTGGCACTCCTTCCTGTCCACATCCTGGTTCTTCAGGGGATTCTATTACCTTTTCAGACATTTCCGCAGGGTGGCAATAGGCTCTGTTGCCTGTATTTTTGTTGCTTACGGCCTCCTCACTTTGTCTGGGTGATTCTCTGGCTGAAATTTCACCCCCTCTTTTCATATTTAGATTTTCTTTCAGATTAGTTATCGTTGAATTTAGTGCTTCTGAAATAAATACTTTTGAAAATATACAACAAAATGTCATATTTTGAATAGTAAAACATATAACAAAATGGTTTACAAAATCAAACATTAAAACACAATAGAATGTTCATGAAAAAAAGAATACTTTAAAAACACTTACTTTTAAATTAAATATGCTCTAAATTTCTCAAAATAAATTACATTAACATGTACTAACCTACCTCCAATCCAACACCATAAAAAATAAATTAACAAAATAAATCAAATCCACAATTCTACATACAGTAGGCAAAATACATACATTGCAGCTCGGTGTCAAATTTACTATTTTAACACCATTGTAACATCTATTGGACAAACGTCATGCTTTGGGTGATGGGTCTCATATCTACGATTCTAACTCTAGTCTGAAAAACACTAATCAATAGGTGCATATGTGGAGGGGATCATATGTACTATTCTAACTCCAGTTTACCTAACATTGGGGATGTACACACTTTAGGGTGAATAGATTTCCTATTCAAATTCCAATCTAATAAAAATAGGGAGGGTGTGAGGAAAGTGCATATATTGGTGTGGGTAAGATGTGTTATTCTAAGTCTTGTGATGGGGAATAGTGGGAATCAGAGTTACTATTCTAATTCCATCCTATCACACACTAAGTAGAGAGTGTACATTGGTGGGGCAGATTATTACTCAATCTACAGTCTAACAAACATCTTAGAATGAGCATACTTTGAAAGAGGGCAGACGTACAATTCTAATGCCAGTCTGACAATCATTGGGCAAAGTGCATACATGGGCTGGTGTGTGGATAATCAAATTTACTATTCTAACTTCAGTCCACCAAACACTGAGCAAAGAGCATACATTGGAGGGGTCAGATTCAAAATACCCAAAAAGAAAGACACTTATTTTAAATTTCTTGAAAAAAAAATAATGAACCTCTATTTAACTGTAAATCATAAAATACATGTTAAAAATGTACAAGTGGATTTGATTCATTAGGAAACTTTTCAAACTGTTAAATAAAAAACATAAAATAACACAATATCCCTAGAACTCCCACATGAAACACTCAAACTACAATCTAGAAAATTATTTTCTTTAAAAAATGAGTTGACTATTTTCACATTTCTAAATATTCACATTTTGATTAAATATTACTTGATACCTTTATTTTGAAAATGCAACCCACCATATGACCAATGTGCCCTAAAATCTGTAATAAAAGTTTCATGTATTTTCTCAAATTATTCATATATTTACATATTTCAATTAATTAAAATATGAAGCAAAACACTTCTAAGAGATTAACATATATTATTGATAAATCAATTACTGTGCGTTGCTAAACGTTTCATTTAAAAGCTACTCATTCAATCCGCCAATACATTCCAAAAATGAAAATAAATACTTGTAAAATGTTTAACACTTTGAAAACAAAAAATAGAAAATGTCAAACACTACATATTTTTTAAATATAAAACAATTACCAATAATGAATATGCACTATAGCAATTCTACTAACAACCCAAACTACAATATGCATTCACAGTTTTATATTGTAAAATGGAATAAACAAATTAGAAAGTAATTTCCATTTAAATATTCCTTTACCTAATTAATAAATTTGTTATTGGTTATCAATTTAGATGTAGATTAAAACAGTACCCATTCCATCTCACAATATATCCCACATGTTAATGTATTATATAATTAAAACACCTATTTAACATGTAAACACTTATGTATAATTTTAAAATATTAAATCATGGACATATTAATCATTCAAAATTAATGAATGTACATTGTTAAACATACTACCCACCCAGTCCCCCAATAAAAACCGGCAGCCCTAAGAAATGTTTAATTACTTTACTTTTTTTTTTTAAATAGTTACAAATACATTAGGAAAAATGCCAAAGTGATGTCATAAAACATATTACAGTACAATAAAATAACATAATAAAAAAATAATATTGCAAGCAATATTTTAAAATTCTATATTATTGTGAATAGTAAAAAAGTTATATTTTTGTTCACAACTTTTTTGTAGGCTCAATATTTTGACCATGATATTAGAGTCAAAAAAAATTCTGATTTGATAAGTTTAGTCTCAGAAGCTAGACAATTTTGGATCTCATTGATGACCTTAACCCTGAGCTAGGTAGAAGCATATGCAGAAGCCAGGTAATACTAATGCATATTCCAATTCTGTGCTCACTACGCATCATTGCCTTCAATAGCTATCATGGTGTCATAGATGCAGCTTGTTGGGTGCCCAAAAGTGTCTTATGCTAGTTTTTAGCAATTCACTTATTACTAGTGTGTAGAATAGAATACAGCATTTCAGTTCCTAGTATTCCAAAGGAGTTGCAGGATTCCAAACTTACTATTTTATAGCATTTCTCCATTCACTCACATGATAAAGTGTGTTTATAGGAGAAGTGTACTTATAAGACCACATTCTTGCAAATTGTTAGATTTCTCGTCCTTGTCGTGGTCTCCCATAAATTTTTGCCTCTGTTTCCAAGGTTGTTGATGTGTGCTGGTCTCTGTTTTTGCTGTTTTTGTTACTCTGGGCTATTTACCAGTGCTAACCAGAGCTAAAGTGGAAGTGCTCTTATACAAAATGTGTATGTAATTGGTTCATCCATGATTGGCATAATTGTTTTACTGGTAAGTCCCTAGTACAGTGCACAAGAGGTGCCCAGGGCCTGTAAATCAAATGCTACTAGTGGGCCTGCAGCACTGGTTGTGCTACCCACAATAGTAGCTCTGTAAACATGGCTCAGACCTGCCACTGCAGTGTCTGTGTGTGCAGTTTTAAACTGCCAATTCGACTTGGCAATTGTACTGACTTGCCAGGCCTAAACCTTCCCTTTGCTTACATGTAAGGCATCCCTAAGGTAGGCCCTAGGTAGCCCTATGGGCAGGGTGCTGTGAATGTTTAAGGTAGGACATATACTAATGTGTTTTATATGTCCTAACAGTGAAAAACTTCTAAATTCGGATTTCAGTGTTGCAAGGTCTATCCCTCTCATAGGTTAACATGGGGGCTGCCTTTAAATATGATTAAAGTGTAGATTCCCTATGGGCGGGGTAGACATGTGGAGCTTGGAGTCTCTGAGCTCACAATTTAAAAATACATCTTTTAGTAAAGTTGATTTTAAGATTGTGTGCTTGAAAATGCCACTTTTAGAAAGTGAACATTATCTTGCATAAACCATTGTGTGACTCTGCCTGTTTGTGGATTTCCTGTCTGGGTCAGTTTGACAGTTGGGCTGTTTGCACCTCTCTCTAGACAGTGACACAAAGGGATCTGGGGTGTAGCCTGCATGTCCTGATGAGCCATATGTGCAAGAAGTGAGGGGAGGAGTGGTCACTCACACCTGAAAGGGCTGTGTCGCCCTCACACAATGCAGTGTCCAACCCCCTGGTGTGTGTCTGGGGCCTGGTCTGGGCAAGGCAGGATCTCACAAACTAGAGAGACTTTTCTTTGAAGTAACCCTACTTCAAAGGGAAAAATGGGTATAAGAAGGGCACCCAAAACTACAGAATTTAGATCACTTCTGGAAACCAAGAGCCTGGAGAAAAGCTGAAGAGCTGAGGAAGAAGAGCTGTCTTCCATGTGACTGTGATTTGTGGAGCTATACTGCAGTTGCTGCTTCTGCCTGTGCAAGAGGACAAAGACTGGACTTTGTGTGCCTTCCTGCTAGTGAAGAACTCTCCAAGGGCTTGAAACTGAGCTTGCCTCCTGTTGTTGAAGTCTCAGGGACAGCAAAGACTTCTATCTGCCAGCACCTGGAGCCTCTGCTGAGACTCCTGCCCTGCCAAGTGGTCCCCTAGCTAGTTCCTGTGGCCTCGACTGGTGAAGCTGGTGGACCAACGTTGGAAATCCATGCACAAATCACTATGCGGGGAAATTTATGACGCAACCTCCGAGAGCGGCTAAAGAAACTACGCGGCTGAAATCGACGCAACGCTTGCAGCGCAGCTGTGAAATGGATGCAAGCAGCTGGAGAAATGACGCTCAACATCACTGACGGGAGCTGCAACGAAACAACATCGCTGGGCGTGGAAAAACAACCAAAGCCTGCCCGGGCCTGAAGTGTGTTGTCTGGATCGACGCATCTCTCTCCTGCGGGGAAAGAAATGGCACACGCCAATCGAACCAGAGAAGGAGAAATGATGCACAACCTCACTTGCAGGTGAGAAATTGACACACTGCTTACCTTGTTCAATGCACACTCGCCCATGTGGGTTGTTTTGATGTGACCCAGGTACATTTTCACGCTAACAACATTAGCATTGTGTTTAAATGAACATGAAGACTCTTTTTGCATTTTAATGAATAACTTGACTTGTGGATGGTGGATTTTTGTCATTTTGGTCTTGTTTTGTTTAGATAAATATTTTCTGTTTTTTAAACCTGTGTTGTGTTATTTTTAAGTGTTTTCATTAGGTTACTGTGTGTGTTGGTACAAACACTTTACATCTAGCACTCTGAAGTAAAGGCTGCCTGCTCGTGCCAAGCTACCAAGAGGGTGAGCGGGGGTTAGCTGAGGGTGATTCTCTTTTACCCTGACTAGAGTTAGGGTCTTTGCTTGGACAGGGGGTAACCTGACTGCCAACCAAAGACCTCATTTCTAACACAAAGGAATGCCAGTACAATAACCGTAAGAATCAACATGCACTCAACATACAGGTAGTTTGTGAACACACACAACATGCCCACCATTCCTTCTAAACCCTTAAGCCAACTATCCTAAATCTACATTTCCTTCCCAACTGTCCCCCTCAGTACCCTCAAAAGCCCTAGACATTCACTATACCAGTCTTTTAAAAATCTCCCTCTTAGTATGCTTAACTTTCTTCATGCCCTTCACAATCTGTTGGAGGAGGGCTTTTGGTGAGGAGGCGAGGTATGGATGCTCTGAGGTATGCCAAGGTCAGCCACTATGGTGGCTACGGTAACACTACTGCCTGGGTCTTGCCAGCTGGACACTAGAGGAAGTGGATGCCATTGACATCTCTTGATTAAGCAGCGGAAAGGCACTGCAATGTCCTCTATCTTCTGATGGCTCAGTAGAACCACTATCTTCTATCAGTGATGATCCTTTGTGACTCCTGAGCTGGACCTCCGGTGGGAGCATTTAAATGGTCTGAGGTAAGAAAAAAAGAACATGAATTACAGTAACCACTGCAAGCACATGTTGGAATAGTCAAACAGTCACACAGAGTTGCTGATTCTCTTGGACCATTGAAATATTTTTATGTGATTCATTGTTCCTGGGACTTTTTTTTTCACATTCTCCATGTAAGCCTATTTGGCTTTAATTCATCCACACTACGCTTGATAATACAACAAACTGTTGCTATCATGGATCAAAATAATGAACCCATGGGGTGGTGCTTCATCAGAGTTAACGTGTTTTAAAAATGACTAAACTGAAAGTTATATATATTGCCACTGAAAAATGTGGTTCATAAAATTTATGCTGCACAATTTATTTCACTACTATGTCATGAGCATGTACTTTACCTAACCAGGTAAGACACATGATTGTTTGACAAGTATTGGCACATAATAAATACCATTAACTGCAGTTGCCTTGCAAGTTCCATACTCAACAGTTCTGCAACAAAACTCCCTTCGCTTAATTCATTACCAGCACAACAAATATATTATTATTCCTGGGTTAAGGTTTAGAACATCAGGACTTTGGCTAAGATTACATTTGGCTATGGACAGGTTGTGTCATGTGACTCACACCACATGGTCATTGGAAAGTAGAAGATAGTCTAACAGAGAAAGAAGCTTCAGAATAAGTTGTTGGAGCAAGGTGGGAAGTGATGGGATGGGACGGAAGGGGTTTTAGGTATGGATGGGCTCTAGACAGTGGGCAATGGGCAACACACCTCTTCTACCCATTAAGTTAAATGTCAGTGAGACACATATAATAAAATAGGAAGGTTTGTAGTTTAAAATAGATTGGGAACCACATTTAGAAGAAAGGGAGGAATACCTTAAAACATTAAGCAGTTGTCATTGAGAAAGGAAACTGACTTACCACCACTCACCCCAGCCACCACTCCATACCTCTGTTCCCCTTGACAGATTGGTCCAGGACTTCATTCTCTTCACCATTTTGATATTGGCCTGGGTAGGAACTAGGGGTGAGCATAACTTGCACAATTCTGTGTAGTGTAATCATGCAGAATTACAGCAGATTTCTGCAAGATTTTGAGGAATCATACAAGAAATGCAATTATGCATTCAGCAATATTCTGTAGTGCAAAAGGCACCCTTGCATCTAAAATGGACACAAGTATGTATTTTTGCACTATGAAATGGTGATAAATGTAGCAGAGCATGATTATGGAGCTTGACCGGTGGCTAGTGAGAGATAAATGTGCTCACCCAAGTTACACAAACAGGAGTAATATTGTCCACTTTGCCTCATAAATGTTGATGATAAAATATTAGCTAAAGCCGTAGTAAAACAAATTCTTCCACTACTACCCTGCATGATATCACCTGATCAATCAGGTTTTATCCCAGGTATATTCACCTCTGACAATCTGCACACTGTTTTCTCTGACATACACCAAATGTACAAAGTGACTGCCATGTTCATTGATGGCGCCATAGCATTCCACTCTTTTGAATGAAATTGCACGGTAACTGTGATCGAAAGCATGGGCATTGGGAAAGAGGTCTTAAAAGGGCTTACTTTGTTGTATGTTGATTCACTGGTAAGGGTTAGGGTGAATATGCACCTTTTGGCTAATTTTCCAATTAGCAGGGGGAACAGGCGGAGGTGCCCCTTCCCCTATCATCTTCACCCTTTCTTGTTTTTTTGTACTTTTTTTGTAGTAGAGTTATGTAATACCGCAGCTGAAGCTCCTTTCAGTGCAAGACGGTGCAAGCTTTACTTGTTGATGCTCGTATGGTAACATTTGTGTTCATGTTGTGGTCAGCTGATCAGATTGCATAGTCCTATTGTATGGTACTAGTACACTGAGACCCAAGGGGCCAATCCAAAAAAAGCCCTCTCAGCCGATCAGAATGCTTTATTTAATTTGAAGTACCAAAGAAGCACCACTGGACTTCCACTGTACCAACCATCAGATATCAATATATTTTTAACCTTAATTTCTCAAAAATGACTGAATATATTTACAGCAAATAAAAAAACACGCTTTCAGAGTAAAGCTCTAGCTTTCTGCCTTATATAGTATCATTCTGTTCAACCATTTTTCTGATTCAGTTCCCAAACTTCCTATGAGAATTTACATGGGGATAACACGTTTTGGGAATCCCCTTTTCTCAGCTCCCACTTGATGAATCACCCCCAAACTTTCAAGAAAGCACCTGAGGTGGATGAACATTTTTTAGGAAAGTTTTGTGAAGATTCATCGAACTGTACCAAAGTTATTAGGAAAACAAAAATATGCTTCCTACAAAAACTGAGACAAAACTGTAACTACACAGTGGAGACAAATGTGAAAATTATATTAAATAGCAGATGTATAGAAAATGTACAATAGATTAAAAAGATTGTACCCACAGCACCATTTTCCCATTCTCAAAGAGATTTGGGGCCAGATGTAGCAAGGCTTTTGTGCCTCGCAAACAGCGAAAATCGCTGTCAGTGTCCTACGGACCACTGCCTGCTCTGAAAAAATGAAACTGACACGTTTCATGTGTAATGCAACTCTTTTTCCCTTAACGAAAACGGGCTGCGTTACAAAAAAAATGCTTTATTGAAAAGCAGCCACAGACATGGTGGTCTGCTGTGTCCAGCAGGCCATCATCCCTGTGAGTGCTGCGACTCGCAAGGGCACCATCCTGCATCCGTCATTGCGACTCGCAATTTTGTGAGTCGTAATGCCGGAATTTGCTACATATGGCCATTGATATCTAAAGAAAACATGTCCTGTATAAACAAATGCTGCTCCGTCCTCAAAAGAGGAAACAAGTGAATCTGACTCACAACTGAGTGTACAAAAAGGGACATCAGCTGGAAGGACCACAACTAACACCTCGTTTGTTTAGGAAATGAGAATGATGTATACTGCAACAACACTGGAAGAGAACAGGGCCGAGTAGGAGGTCGACAAATAAGCAAAAAATACTGGGCATGAGAAAAAAAGAACCTTTTTAGGATCTCCAAAAATAGAAGACATTAATAGTATAAAGGTGGGAAATGTGGTTGTTATTTTTCCGGATCATGCGTTGTTCTTTCTGCAGCTTACTTCAGTACTGATAACCTCTCTTAATCCCTGCCACAACTCCTATTTAGCTTCTGGTAAAAAGTAAAATGATAAAATCGCTGTTCAAGGCAGGTAATTTTCTGGTTTCTTCATAACACGGAGGGGAGAAGGGTATCGTTGCTGCATACAAAGCATTGTAACAGTGCACATCATAATGCAATATTATCATGAACGTTTTCATGGTGAACATTCAGTGAAGCTCTATCAAACAAGTCCATGTTTGACTTTTTTAGTTAGATTAGTTTTGTTAAATCACTTGATTATGAATAGAGAAATAGATTACAAAAAAAAAAAAACTTACACAAATGTGTAAGCGTACTTTTGAGAATCGGACCGATACTGATTTTCAGCGGTGATTACTTGAATGCCCCTTGGCCATTTGAAAAACACAAATAGACTTTGTACTCTCAGCCTTGACATGACTAGCTGTATTTTCAGAAAACTAATACTTCTGCATGTGTCATTTTGTATGAAACAAGCACTGTTTTCAGTTCCAAGGAATGAGAGAAATATAGTGATATGTGCTTACTTCACCCTAATTGGTGTTAAAGCACAATACTTCTGGCACTCCTTACATTGCAATTTTTCAATTCCCAGAAATCCACACTTGCCACTTAAGCACTACAGTGGCGTGTTCTGTTAAGTCTAATTTGGAATAAACCAAAAATCTTGCTGCATTGAATTGAAGTTGTTACAACACTCTCTGAAGAAGAGTGCTAATGTGTTGGAATGTATTTGCCATCACGTGCTTGAATGCATCCTGGGAAATAAGAACACTACACATAATTACGCTGCCAAGCAATAGACACAGAATTACAATTTCTGACTTATGCTTAACAAAAACATGGAAGCAACAATAGCATCGCAATGACAAATGCTATATAATGTGAAAAAGGCTATTCCTTATACATTTATGAATTAGAGACTATTTAAAACAGCACAATTCTTTGGCATAGGATCCTGCGATATTCGCTTCATCATCAATAAAGACCATGCACAGTAATTTCCTCTTCAGACCCCAAAAAATACTTCTTGACGTCCGGGTTTCAGAGGACCTTTATCAAACGCAGAGATGATTCATTGATCTCTCCATGCACCAAAGCCTCAACCATCATGTTCAGAGGTTTTTCCCTGATTAGGGCCACTTTGTCAATGACAGTTCTTTCGGGAACCTAATGAACCAATCACCAAAACCTACAAATTCCCCACAGCTAAGCCTCCCTTCTAAAGAAAAAGCTGTGGGTGAAACGAATTGAGACAAAAGCTTTACAGCTTGGCTCGTAGGAACTGTGTCAAGGATACCTTAAGTTAATTGCATTTAGTTAATTATATTTCCTTTGCCCCTGGCAGTTCTCTTGAAAGCAACTTTCCCTTGTTGCACCTGGTGGCCTGCGGGTCCCCACCAGTTACTGTCTACAGACTCCAGACTGATCAAAAAAGAACACTTACTCCCAGCAGCCCCTTCTGGCATGCAGGGTTGCTGCTCAGCTGCCACACAAGGCTTTGGCCCTTACTTCAGGGCAGTCTTTACCACATCAGTCCCACCTGACATAAGGAGTCACTGCAAGTTACCATGCAGGCTTTAGCTCTTACTGCCAGGCAGGTATTACCACATCAGCCCCTCTTGGAATGGAGGCTCACCAAAATTTTATTGCAAAAGGCTTCAGCCCTTTTCACACAGCAGTCCTTTCCACGAATATCTTCAAAGCGGCACTCTTCTGGCACATAGGGATCACTGATTCAGTCCTACACATGGACAATGTCCTGATCGATACAGCAGCCATTTCCTCACACCTTCCAGAGGAAGTCCACTTGAAAGGGCTCCCCACTGGACTTTCCTCACTTCAGTACTCTCCTCTTCCTCACAGGGCACACTGGTCTTGGCAAGCAGACAGGCTTTGGTGTTCTAGGCTCAAGAGCAGGTGGTCGTGGATACCCTAGGTGTTTTTCCCTCACCCAGCAGGAAGACTATCTGGCCTTAACCCCTCAGCCCTGGTCACAGGCAGACGTCTTGAAGTGCTTCCTCTGCTCAAACAGGCCATCTGGCTCCTTGGCAGATGACAACATTTACGGTCTCAACCTCTCCTTTTTTATAGTCCGTTTCCAGACAATACATGTAATTTATGGTCAGAATTCTTGAGGTTTTATGATTGGGATCTGAATGTTTTGAAGTATTTACTTCTCTGTTTCATCTTCCTTTTCAAAAACAGGAGTGTCTCCAAAGCTGATGGTCCCACAACACAGGATGTGAGGGTGACTAACGTACACACCTGGATATCAGCCACAGTGATAAGTGCATCAGATGGTTAGCCCAGGGCTAACAGCCCTGCTCTTTGTGATTCTCTTACCAGCCCCATCTCCTTCCTGCAATGTATCCAAGCCCCTTCCTTGTGACCTCTCACTGAATCAAAGCACCCTTTGAAGTGTACACAGGAGGCCTGGTCTTCACCTCCCCAGTATGTGTCCCATCCAGTTTAGCTTACAGGAATGCCCAAATCACACATTTATCTGGGGTGATCTCTCTACCTCCACTCCATGTTTCACCATGCAGGATTAGGTCTACCAAAATGGAACTCAAGGTCCTCCATTTGTTGAAACATCTGCATACACACATACACCCAGTTCATGTATACAGCATGTACACACTGCACAATACTGAATTCTCTAGGTACGGTACCACTCTCAGGCACACACACATCAAACTATGGACCACTGCCTACTCTGAAAAAAACGAAACCAAATGGTTTCGGTTTATTTTTCATTTTGCAACTCGTTTTCCTTTAAGGAAAACGGGCTGCAAAATGAAAAAAAAAATGCTTTATTTATAAAGCAGTCACAAGACATTGAGGTCTGCTGACTACAGCAGGCCACCATCCCTTTGAGTGCAGGGACTCGCTATGGGGTCGCAAAATGCGACCCACCTCATGAATATTGATGAGGTGGGTCTTTGCGACCCCATAGCGAGTCGGTGTCTGAGACACCGTACTGCATCCGGATTTGCGATTCGGAAATTGTGAGTCGCACCGACTGGCAATTTCCGGATCGCAAATCCGGACCTTCCTACATCTGGCCCCTAGATCCCAGTTCAGCACAGGTTCCTAACTGGTACTCATGAGAGAAGCAGGCATGTAGAAGGTCCTCATGTAGCGTCACCCAGTGGCAGGATTGCACGATCTTGACACCTTCCCCATACCCTCAGTGTCAAACCTACTTGCATCACGAACAAGGGTGGCTTATAGGATCCGCTGGGGCAGTCTAAAGAGCTGTAATGGTGACAAAGGCAGACAACTGGTTGTTTTCATCCTCTAAGCAACATACATTTGCCTCATTGCAGGTGTGTATTTTCAGTGACCTAAAGATTCAACATTACCAAAATTTAGGTAAGAGCGTTGGACAAAACGTAACCCATGTAAATACGTGATTCAGTCAAAAGCAACAGTCTGCCTAAATTGTCCATATCACTGCTCCTCCTGCTATACCAATATGTTTTCAGAGGAATGAGCACAAATCAGTTGTTTCTTCAGTCCCCTGGAGAGGGGCTAAGAGAAGTACATGTGCAGTGTCCCAGGGTTATATAGGCTAAAGGCCTAGCTACCATGACATTTCTTCTTCATTACCTTCCTAAGGAGGTCTGCCAAAATTACTTTTACTTGATTTAGTAGAATTTTCAAGAATTGTATAAAAGGGAGATTGATTAGCAGACCTACATTGTGGACTTCTAGTTTGCACAAAGAGATTCCAGTTTACTGTAACCATGCAACATTCGACTGTATTATTAATGACCAAAGAAGGTGTTTTAAGTGCTGCTTTTGGTTGAGTTCTAGTTGTGTTGGGGCTTGCAATGTGCAGACTGGTAAAGAGAAGATTTTTCTGAAGCAGTTGGTTTGAACTCCATCCAGCCAACTGACAAGCCTATTTTTAAATACCAGCATGACGTAAGCCACTGATGACATCAGCTTGATGTGTACCACATTCATAAGAGTGCTTAAGTCTGGGCACACAAAATACCTATACAATTTGCAAAAGGCCCATGTCAGGGAGGTAGAAGAACTTTGTTGAACCTCAATAGTTGGTGTGAACTGGCTTCTTCCATTCAGCCATATCCCTAGCTATTTGTAGAATCATACCTTCTCAATATTTCCATAATGAGGAAGACCAAGAGCTACTTTTGATTAGTTTGCAGCCACAAATCATGACGTTTATTTTGGCTAGATTACTGGACACATTATTTAACTAGTTATAAGAGGCCAGCACAACAATCTCTGCTGGCTGAAGGAGGTCTGATCAATTAACACTGTATTGTTTGCATATTAAAGCACAGGAATTTTCTGGTAGCTAAATTGGGAGGTAGAGGAATTCTTCCTTTATCCAAATGACCTTTTAGGTCAGCCAGATACAGATTGAATAAGAAGGGGCAAGAATTCACCCCTTGTTCAAATCCTTTATTCATAAGGATGTTCCCCTGAATTGCCCATCTTATAACCAATGCTTTTGAGTACAATGCAATTGCAGCATTTAGCAAAGTTGAAGGAATACCCCATTTGCCTAATCTGGCAAAGATACAACACATTGCCAACATTGGTAGTAAAATCAATGAAGGATGCATACTGTAGTTTGTCCTTTTTTGCAGACCTGCTTGCACAGTGGAATTATGTGGCAGGGTTTACCAATTTGTGTGGCAAAAAAAGTCAATTTATGCATTTGCAACTCCAATAGCTCTAACTCTTGTAAATGTGAGGCCTTTTGCAGTGCAAATCTTGTTTACCATGGTCTTGTTGATCAGATTTGTTAAAAATACCAAATTGTTCTTGATGGTATATTCTCTTTGAAAGCCTGTTTTGAAGTGAAGGATCAATTAGCTATCTATGGCCGAGTTTTCAAACTCCTCAGGGGTAACATTTACCCTCTGCATCTAGAAGAGCAATTCGCCTGAATTATCTGTAGATTTAAGGTCACCCTTTTTGTGGGTTGGGACTTACAAGGAGCCATTCAAGCTGTCTGGGACACAGCTGTCTGAGAGTTACTAGTTGGAAAATGCAGACTGTTTTTTAGCCCACTTCTCAGTTGCATGTTCGAGGACAAAGGGCGGATATCCATTCAAGTCTAGGGGACCATTGTACCACTTAAGGCTAAATGCCTTCCCAACACACTTTGCAGTCAGTTGGATGGTTGGCTCTTTTGCATGAGGGCTGAGACAATTAATTGTATGGCTTGTAAGGATGTGGTCTATGGAAAGTTTCTTGATACATTTCACGCAACAGTTGGGAGCGATATTAGCTGGAACTGACTGGGTGTTGTTGGCAGACACATCAGTAATTAGAAACTAGACCTCTCTAGAGGTATTTGCTCTTAGACCTTCATGTAGTTTTGCCCATTTCATTTCTGCCTCTCTCTTGTATTTAACTTGTAACTTCCTCCTTTAAAGGGTTTTTAATGATTGAATTTTATATTTTGGTGAGCAGGTTGTATCTTTTGCTGAGACATTGGGATCTCAAGACCTTGTTTATTTTTGTAGCAGGTGGCTTGTTTCCTCTCCAAGTTAGTCAGGCGTTGGCCAACTCCTCGGCTGCCCTCGGGGCCATATGGAGTTGTGTTATCAAGGACGGCCATGTCTCATTGCGAACCCAATCCCTCATGGCCTTGGCTGAGAATTCCTTCAAACGGTGCTCCTCCAGACCAGTTAAGCTTTCTTGGGTCTCCAGTGATCGAACATCTGATCCATGTGATGGGTTTCAGTTCACCCTGGGTGCCAATGATATTAAGCTTAGGCCAATGGGTATTTTGTGTGTGAAGTGTACACACCAACAAGGCATGTTAATTTGCTGTTGAAGACAGTACTTCAGACGTGCTTATTTGATGGAAATTTGGGATTCATATCCATGTGTAGTCCAGATTATCCCGCCTATCAGACAAAAAATGGACAGAGGCTGAAGGAAGATTACAAGCAAATCTACCATTTATTAATAAAAGACCAATGTCCTTAAACAAAATGCTCACTTCTTGAACCTTCTTATCTGTTCCTTGATATTGCATTTTTATCAGTGGGATCTTCGAACGTAGACTATCACATTTCTGCCATATTGTGATAACACCACTCCTAATTAGCCAGGTAGCACTTTATTACTAGGGTGAATATAGACACATCCAATGATTAAAGTCTGTGGGCTGATATGAACATCATTTGTGTACACTGGAGTGATTTTGTCAATGATAAAATCACCTTTTCCTTTTTAGTTACAAGCCTGCATGGTCAGAGACATTGTGCCATGCTTACAGCCAGAAAAGACTGCCGCCTGGGTTACAATTCTGTAGCGATTGCAGCACATCATCACTGTCTGGCTAGGTTCTCAATTGATAAGTCCTGAATATTTCAGCTACAAATCACTTATTGAAGGTGTATTAGTCTAATGAGCTCAATAAAAGCAAAACAAGACTACAAATCAAAGAATGCATCGGTCAAAAGTCCATGACTGGAATATTTTCCTAGAGGGAAATGCTCATCGTACTCTGAGAAAAAGTAGAAAGCAGGCAAAGGATTAAACATGATTAATCAGACAAACAGATCACAATCTCTGATATAACAAATGCTAGGCTTAATCACACTATCGGCATAGTTTGCAAAATGTGTAGATTTGAAACTAGTGAATTTTGTGAACACCCATATTTATAACCTTTACAAATACTTGCATAAGTTATTCTGTTCTACACACATGCCATTAGGGGCATTCAGATAATGTACACTAACAGCAGTGACCAGAGGTCAAGCTAGAATGCATAAATATGACACTTGTTCTCTCCTTTTACATTTGAACAGCTTCATACATTAACGTTAATGCACTGCATGTGTAATGGTGTATCTGGCTACATTTCTACCACGTTTTATAGGATCAAGTAAACATAGGAAAATACCCACTTTTGTGAGACCCCCAATTCTTTTGCTAGGTTTTATGCTGGTTTTGACATTACTGTCCAGTGGTCAGTGCATGTGCTTTGATCCCTAAAACATGTAGAATTTGGATATACTACTAATTGGTACATGGAACTTACCTCTAACTCCCTAGTATATGGTACATAGTGTACCAAGGACTGTAAGTTCAATATCACTAGTGGTCTGTTGCACATATTATGCCACCACTACAGTGACAATGCAAAACATGACAGCAGGCATGCCACCATTAATCTGGCTGGCCAAGTTTAAACATCAAACTCGACCTGTCAAAATGACCCCTTTTGACAAGCCTAAGCCCTCAGTTTAAACATTAATGTCACACCTTACAACACTTTAATGCCTAATAAGGTAAGGGGTATGGTATTTAAAAGTAGGACATGTAATAAGTTAATGTAAAACATGATTGTTCAGTGACAAAGCCCCAAAAGCTATATTCACTCCAGCATGTTTATCTGTTGTAGAAGAAAGCACTGAGAGGTATATTAAATTATATTATTTTCACCTAGGAACCTCATAAAAAGTTCCATCTAGAATGTTTCAAAATATTAATTACGAATACAATTCATTGGTAAAGTAGGATTTGTACTAACAATTTTCCATAAGGCACTTTTAAAAAGTCACCCCATTTGCTTGCCTATAGCCTCTAGAAAGCCAATTTGTATGAGTTTTCAACTGTTATCCAGAAACTGATTTGCTCATTGATAGGGGGGAGAACATATTCCCAGAGCTGAGATAAAGGCCTTGGGTGTTAGGAGGTGTTCTGTTCTTCTGACAGGATAACCATCAGGGCAGAGCCCAGGGACCAAATTATCTTCAAAGAGGCCTATATTGTCACAGGTGGATGTGGCTAACACCTAGGCCTGGCCCCTTCCTTTGCCCCCTTATCCAGCAGGCACAAGCCTCACTGAAAGTAGACTGCCCCAGAACCAGGGTTGACTGACCAAGAAGAGGGGTTGCTAATTTTCCCAGGCCATCCCTCCATGGTGGGTTCAACAGCTCAGCACAAGGGAGGAACAGTTTTGCTATCTTGGTGCTAGGTAGATTGGAGCACTACTGGATTGTTTACAGTAGGACACACAAACTAGGGTTACCCCTGCAAACGTTTTCCTTATTGGTTAGGGAATGAACAGGAATCACTCCCACTGACATGCTAGTGGCAGACATAAAAATAGCACTCATGGGCACCCTCTTTGGATCACTACTGGACCTGTGGAAGACAGAGAAGGATTGTACCTGCTGTTGACACCTATGAGGAGAACCCTGAGGGCTGGATTTGCTCCCACGTTTACCCAGGAAAAAGAAGTGCACTCCATAGGTCAGTTGGCTGACAGCCTGTTGAGCTACAGCAACAATGCAAAACGCGCACTTCCCTCAAAGAGCCCAGCTTGCCACTTTGAAGTGGACATACCCAGGAATTTGTTGGGGGTTTATGTTAGAGTGAGTCCAGACTCCGAGGTGCTGTTTCTGAGGCATTGGAGCCCTTAGCAGCTGTTAAAATGTACTGCTTTTGCTTAACCCTAGAAACATGGAACTTATAAACGTTTTGCTAAATCTTTGCCTGGAGAACTGTCATGGGACTGGGACTAACATTCCAGCCAATTGGCTGACGTACATCTCCAGTGGGCCAGACTTCACTACATCTCCCTCTTCATTCTTCTCCACAGCAGCTAATCTGATTCAGCAATAGGCCTGAGTGCAAATCTCCGCTCCGCTGGTTTGGTGTTTTTGGAATTCAGACACTTTGTGGAGTAGCGTGGAGTTCCTGAATTCCACCCTTTAGCTCAAAGCAGAGTTTTGATTTCCATTTGCAATCGTGAGATTGCAGTTTTTGGTCTTTGCTCGCGAGCACCTCAATATTCTCACACCACTAGCGAGCAAGCACAAGAATTTGCATCAGCTTGTGCAGCCTCTGGTCACATCGGCACAAATAACAGGACCAATCGTGAGCACAAACGCACCTCAAGAAGATGTTATACTCGAGAAGCAGCTACATCTAGCCATAAAGAGGTTTTCTAGTAATTTTCTTCTCCAATGGACAGTTCAAATTGTTTTTAGTGCAAGAAGTCTTTTTTTTAAAACTTTTTTTTGAAGAAGAACAATGTACTTCAGAGACTCCAACCTTTCTTTTCCTGTCCAGCAGGCTCCTTGTAGTGCTTTGTCTGTCTCCTGGTCATTTTGCACTTGGATTTCAAGATGGAAAGATCCCTCTCTTTGCCTCCTGGATATAACCTTTGGATTTAAGCACTTTTTTGATATTTCTCACAATTTAAACAATGATTGTATAAGGGTGTTGTTTGCTTGATAGGACATGCACCAGTGTTTCTTTGTTCTTTTTATTTAATTTTTTAATTTCATTGTGGTTGGTGGCCTGGAGTTTAAGTAGAGGCCAAGTTATTTGTTTTGCATTTCATTGATTTTTCATCTTTTTTAAAGGAAAATTGTTGCACAGCTCAGTACCTTTTCTCTATGTTTGTTACATTTGCAATATTCCTTTATTTTACTATGTGGCCTAGACTTCCAATGGGTCATCTAGCCAGAATGCCCAGCACTAGCCATCAGTGAATGACAGAAATGTTTCTGTGGTATATGGTGTTAACACTTCATTTAGGACAGGGATGGCAATGGATTAAATTCAAAATGTTGGCTACTGTTTGCATTTCATTTTATTTTATGCAGAAAGTGTATATGTGGGGTAATATTTGATTGCCTATAATGATTTGTGTTGTTGTCAAATTTGTATAGCTCATTTGATTTTCATGTTTGCCTTGCTGAATTATTGCTAGTGTTTTCTGCAGTGACTAATATGCCTCCTTTTTCTGGCCAGTGTATGTGTGTGGGCCTGTGTGTCTGTGTTTGTCATTGGCACCATTTGCCTTTGTTCTCCATGCCATGTGGCTAGGGGCCATTTTGTGTAGTCTGTGTCCTTAGGACTGAATGTGTTATCTGTTCCCCATGCCTCCTTCCTCGCTGTTTGACCATGTGGCTGGCGGCCATTTCGTGCATCCATTCAGTGTGGTTTTTGCCTAAGGCCTGCATGGATAGATATGAAACCAGTTTAGTAATGAGCTGGAGGATCATTGTAGTGTATGTATATTAGGATTAGGATTTTGATGAACAGTGCTTACAATTACATGTTTTTTTTGCATTTTTTATTTCGAACCTCCTTGCCTCACAATAGAGTTCTTTCTTCTCATTCTGCCATACAAACATTGGCAAGTATTGATCATTGCTTTAATTTATTTTTTGTAATCTTTTTATTTTAATTTAATTATTTGAATTTTGTATTTAATTTTTTATTTGATTTTAATTTGACTTTTTTATTTGATTTTGTTAAATGGTAATTGCTTATTTGTTATTTCTAATTGTATTCTAGAATTTTTATTTTACTTTTATTTTGATTTATTTACTCATTTACTTTTTTTTGCATTTTGTATTGATCCATTCATCCGTTTATCCACCATAGGTGCATAGCTGTGCTACAGCATTCTGTTTCTTTAAGTATAATTCTGCTTTCTCCTGGACACCCTGGCTACGATGTACTACAGACTCATCAGTATCATTCATTTTTTAAAAATAATTATTTAGTTCTCCCTGGACCACATTGCCTGCCATAGGTTTTTTGAGGATTATTGCGTTTACCCTCTCTGACTACCACAAGTGTCCCCCTTTAGAATAGACGCAGATAAAGCGGAGAGCTATATCTGTATGTTGTGTTTCTTAATTTGAAATTAAATTTTATGGTATGGTGGTGTGGTTAGTCTTTACAATGTTTGAAAGAATTGTTATTTATGACTTAAGTAACCAACCATACTAATAGTAATATTGCCTTGGCTGTACTATCTCAACCTGCAACAATGCCACGTTTCACTATCTTCTTGTTTTTCTTGCATATTTGCTTTTAGGTGCACAAGACAAGGGGTGTCACATCACCCGCAGTACTGCCAAAAGAAGGCCTGTACAGTGACATCTGTCCTCCAATCTCTTCTGCTTGTCACTGCCAAATGAGAGCTTTGAGATGGCCCCAAAGAAAGTTGTTCCTAGGAATGTGGTCAGGTAGAAGAAATAGCTTTCCACCAGTGGCATGCCTTCGGCAACCTTTTTCGGGAGATGTGTGCCTGCCACACCGGCCTCCTGGGGGGAACCTGGAAGCAGCATTCCTGCATCAACAGCACCAACTCAACCTAAACCCTAGGCCATGTCTGCCAGTGAGACAACCACTGTAATCATGATGACGCTGACCTGCAGACGTTTAATTGGATTGTCCTTTTTGCAAAGTAGTACCCAATTGTTTCAGCAAATAGAATAAAGTGGACAGCAGCCGCAGCCAGCAATAGTAGCTCATCTAGAAGTCAGTGTAGAACAAGAGGTTGAGCTTCTTGCAAACCAAGAACTTCCTCTGTTAGAATCATTGGCTCTCAGATCTCTAGCAAGGAAAAGCAAGGGTGTTACTCCACCATCTTCTCCAAGTACCACTTCTGATGACAATGATAGAGACATGGAGTGGACCCCGGCAGAGTCAAGTATGGCCAGGAGAGGCAAAAGAAAATAATAGTTCCTGAAAGCCTTAGAATTATAGAAGGGAATGATGAGGAGGATGAGAATGAAGAGCCAGTCATTTTGGAAGCTGGCACAAAGTAGTCCGTCATTGCTATTCCACTTGTTCCAAAGGACGTGGCACAGGTAGCACCACCAGCTCCCATATTTGTAACGCCCCAGCTGGGACCTACACCAACCGCTACCTCAGTAGAAGTATGCACTGCAGAAAGGCAATCAACAACAAGTTCTTCTTCAGGCATTGGCCCACTAAGAAAGTACTCCTCCCCAGTTTGAGACTCAGTTACACTTAGCAAACAGGAGGAGAACATTGCAGTATGCTCCATTAGCCACACAAGTGTTCGCCGAGGTAAGCCATATTCACATTATGGTACTGGAACCCAAACAACCCATATGAAAAATCATCACACAATCTGGTGGGAGGAGTACCTTAAAAAATTGCTGACCGTGGTTGTGGTGGTGAAGGTGAGGAGAGCCAGGAAACATCAGCTACAAGTCCAATCACAGTGGGAGGTGAGGAAGTAGAGGGTGACTTCGTCACATAAATCAGCCTTGTCGCCAGCAGTGTGCCAGACTCTTCCACCTCAGCGATCTCACAATGGAACAAGAAGACATTGAGTCTACCACCACCTACTTCTCAAAAGTCAACTGCATCAGAGGCTCCAGAAAACAAGAAAATCTAGGCCATTATTATAAGAATGTTTAGACAGGAGGGGCCCTACAAGAGCAATCATCCAACCACACATTTGCATAATGGGAAGCTGGCAAACATGTTAGCGCTGGACCTCATCCCTTTTTATTTTGTGGGAGGAGTGGGATTCTTAAAATTTGTGCCAGCCATCTACACAAAATGGAAGGTTCCAAGTTGGACCTATTTGCCAGAGTTGCTGCTCAACAGCATATTAACCACCTACAGATGAATCTGTACTCTTTTCAGGCATTCTTTTAAAGCTCAGAAGCGGCAGCAGATTATTCAGTGTGCTAACAGAGTACCAGTTTAAGGCCTGATACAGGAGGTTCCAAACCATTGGAACTCGTCCGATCACATGTTGTAATGTCTGCTTGAGCCATACAGACAGATCAATGACTATGTCATTCAAAGAGGAGGTGATGCAATTGGGAAATCTATGACCATGGCTATGGACAAATGAGGCATAGCCAAATAGTCAAATGCCTGACACAGATGCTACTCTCTTTTGAGTTTTTCACATAAGAAGTTAGCAAGGAGGAAAGTACAATGGGCCAAGCTATCCCATTGTTGCATCTGCTACACGACCAGCTAAAGAAGAAGTCTGAAATGTTTGAAAGGTTTGAGGTCTCAGGTGTGAATGAAAACCCAGAAGCACATGCCTTGGAGGACAGCTTAATCGTTTGCTTGGCTTGCAATGCAAGGCTGCAAAATTATATCAGCTCGTCCAAAGAGTACATTTATGCCACCCTACTTTATGCATGCTACAAAAAAAATGCTGCCCACTTCCATTTCTTTTTCTGAGGGGATGTTGCAAAATACAAGAGAACGGTTGGAAGCTAGAGTCTCACTCCACAGTTCTGGGGTGCTGCCTCCAACTTCCAGAGAGGGTATTCTTGTCTCATGAGAGCAGCCAACACCAGCAGCAAGAACACTGGCAACAACAGCAATTGAAGAATTTAACTTAACCTCTGCATTTGCTTGGTTTCAAGTGGCAGGTCTTAAGTTAAGTGTAGAGTTGAATGCAAAAGGTGTTGAGTAAGTGACAGAACCAATGACACTTCATAGGACTTTCTAGGAGTAGCTGGATGACCCAGAAGAGGTGTATGTGGATCAAAACCCATAGGTGTATTGGTATGGGAAGATCTGCCAATGGCCAGATCTCAGCAGGCTAGAAATAAAGTATCTGGCTTGTCGTATAACCACTGTCTGCTGAGTGTGTGTTCAGTGCAGCTGGCACAGTTGTTACAGTGAAAGGACCAGTCTTTCACCACAAAACATGGAGAGATTGACCATGATCAAAATGAAGTGACATTTCATACCACCTCATTACACTGTTTCTGAAACACTACAAGAGGAGGAGGAGGAAAATGAAGATAATTGATCAGAATCAAGTCTGTTAGCTGACCAACATCTCGGTGAACCACCTGAGTTCTGAGTTTGCCAGTGCCACCATAGAAGTTTTTAATTATTTCTTGTTGAACTTCTTTCTTTGTAAAAAAAGTAGCTTGTGGAACATTATGTTTGTGCCAGAGTTATGCAGCCCCACAATTTTTCTGTCACGTGTATGGCCGGATTGAAGTTGGACCAGTTTGAAAGTGAAGACGCCTCCTTGTTCCTTTCAGGACATTGCAGACAATGCCTGCCTCTCTCACGTCATTGCCTATCATTTTTTTGCAGCACCTAGCAGGGATGTCCCAGAAGATCATTGATTAGAAGATTGCCTGTGCCAATGCAAAATTCCAATGTGTAGCTAGCATAAAGGAGAAGATACAATTCTGTATCTACCAACATGCTTTGATCGGAAGAGGTAACTACTAACTATTGGGGCAATGCTTGATGACACATTGAGTGATTCGGAGTGCTGATTGATGAGGCAGACAGTGAGGGAAGGTGTTCAACAAATTTGTAAACTGGATTGAGATGATCTGCAATTTCGGACGGAAGGATGACCATTTTTCCTGAAGGGGATTGGTGATTGACCTTTCAAACTTAGCTAAATTTGTCTGCAGGGTCCACTCCTTTTTTTCTGGTTCTTCAGAGACCAGACCCTTCACTTTAGTTAACAAACACGCATCTACACAAAATACTGCAATTCGGTTGTTCTTCAACAGCAGTGCACTACACAGGTCTATCTCGCTATGGTTAGGGGTGGGACAGAGTTACTCGGAATCAGGAGGAGGAGGATGGAAGGACTTAGGATGGGATTACTTCAGCAGCTAGAAGAAGAAAATTATAGGCTTCAAAGACAAACCATGATAAAGATGAAGACTCTGAGGCCTAGTACTCACGGAGCTATATGGACTGGAGAGAGGTGCGTTGATTTGCTGAATGTGTGTTTGCTGCTTTGCTGGATCAAATGTGAAACTCCTTTTTATGTTCTTGCTCTGCCTCTTCTTGGTACACTCCTGACTCCTCATGAAGCTTACCTTGCTTCCTTCTGTACCTCTACTTTAATCTACAATACTGACGTAGTTTTACATTTACTAGAGCCTCTCATGTCACACAGGTCATCCGCATGTGACAGTTTATATTTTATGTTGGTCACAGTTTAATGGTTAAGCGTATAAAGCTGCACTGACACACATTTTAACTATGCACTTGCTTGTTTTTTGTATTTTGACTTACATGGCTTTTGAATTTATTCACATGGTAGCAGGATAAAACTTATGTTATAATGTGATTTAGACTGTATGCTACCAATGCATATAGAAATGTTCTTGAGTTTGCTTATGATTAATAAATGATTACTGTGTTTAAAAATACGTGCAAAGTGAGGGAAGTGCAATTCTCTGTCGTACCTAATGAAGTGCAGAACAAAGCTTTCCTGGTTGAAATTAAAAACATTATTCAATATTAATGAAATAATACTAATGCCGAATTTATAAGTTTACATATAAATTGTGTTTTACTAAATGCATTATTTAGATGTATTTTATATATTTTTTTTAGTGTTAGAATGAGTGAGGCCTGTTGAAGCTTGCAATTTGTGACCATGCTAGAAATGCTGATTAATTTCCTAACGTGAACTTCTTTTAGAGTCTCATGAGAGGGTTTACTAGTTGGTAATAGAGTCTATTGTTTAAGGATAGAGAGAATGTAGTGCAGTGTCCTTGATGGAAAAACAGTGTGAAACATGGACTGTATTGAATATAAATGTTTCAAACTTATGAGGAGTCACACAGATGGAAGAGGTTCCCATGATAGACCTGGGAAGAAATTGTACTGTTTCAATTTGGAGTAATACAATTAATTCCCATTGGCTGATGATCATTCAACATGATATGGACTGATACATTTGACGAATCAGATTTCTTTGGGAATTTAAAAAATACTGATGGACTTCTTGAACTTTGAGCAGTTACTGCCATTCTTAGCAGTTTGCAAAGAGCTCCTGATGCTTGCAGATTCCTTGCTGATCATGCTGCTTTGCTGATGAAGATTCCCTGAATGCTGTGCCCTTGGAGAGGTATCTTCCTCTCTGCCATTTGCCCCTTGAAATGTCCTTTTAGAATTAAAACTGCTTTTATTTTTCCCCTTCAGAAGACTCTTGACTGAGCTACTGATATGCTGATATTTTCCCTTTTTATATTCTTTTGCTCATCTTAGTTAGTGACCTGCAGTCCTAGATTAATTCTTTCCCAAAAAGTTTTGTCCTTATTATATTTTTGGGATTTTGCTCTCATGTGTTCATCTCCACACATGTATTTCCCCGATTTGGTTATTTGCAAGGTTGGCCTGTGCCAAGCCAAAGGTTATTGACTCTGATGATTTGAATTAACTAATGATTGTTAACTCTGAGCAAAGCATTATCTCAGTATTTCAGATATTCTTGTTAATGCTATTCAATATTCTATTTGAATACTTAGTTTTATTAATGTTAGTTCACTTAAAGCTACTTTGAAGACTTGGTCAACCCCTGATGATTATGGATCTTTATTATTTGGTTTTGCGCATTGTTTACATTACTTTGAGCTTGTGTTTGTAATAAATTATTGTATTTTCTCACTGGAGTTTTCCTTCTGTGGCCACATTGGTCATGTTGTTTAAATTGTTTGGGGTGGTATTGAAATTCTGTTGATGTTCAGCCACACTACTTATTGGGTCCAAAGATTCATCCACCATTGATTCCTGTGAGGGATGAAAATGCTACAACAATGCAGTTACTGTTTTTCAATATGCAGACCTTCTACTAGTCCTCTCCTGCACGAACAAAACTTGGTGAAAGCTTAGCTTTCCAGCTTACCTCCCGTACAGGTTCAGCCAGGCACCCAAGATTCATGGACGTTCCAAAAAGAATGCAGATGCACTGCCTAATTTGGCAATACACTGTCATTTTCCTTTTAAGAATCAGCATTTTTGGAACTGGGTGAGTTAACTTCACTCCTCCATAATTTGAATTTTTCAAGACTAGAAGACGTTCTATGTAGAGATATTCTATCTTGGGACTCTCTGCGGCTGAAGGACTGTTGGCAATGTATTTAACTGATCTGTGTCATGCTCATTCCTTTATTTCATTCCATAACAGATTGATGATGGTGTGCTGCTCAGCACCCAGATGACTATTGTTGTTGTTTATTTTGTGTAATGTTTGTCTTCATCTGACCTTTCCCGAAATACCCTTTCCCATCCATTTATCAAACCCCTAACCCTCTTCCACCTGGCTATGTGATTTTCATTGAGGTGTGAGTGACTCCAACTCACTGCATGATCACCCGGCCTCATTTACCCACCCATGCATCATTTGTCAACATCATCATTCAGGCCTTGTGTTGTGTGTTGCATAAATGCTTAACCTTGTCCCCACCACTCCCAACTCTGAGCCCACTTCTCCTGACACAAGGATGTCATTTCCTCAGTTCAGGTTTCATTAAATACTCCCCTTTGCTCAGAAGTAGTTGATATTGACAGTTTTTACTATCATATCAGGTCTTCTTGGTTGTGTGTAATCAATCATACTGTCATTGTGGTAGTCTGGTCTCGGTCTTTCCAAAGTTATGATATAAAATAACCCACTAACTCTCTGTTTTCTTTCAATCATGTTGACAGTGATGAATAACTCTTTGTTTAAGCCTACAGTTGGAGTTCACATAGGTGAGAGTGGCACCTTGCTTGTGATGTATTTCCTGTTAGCGCACTAGCCTACTACTACTACTACTCCTACCACCATAAGACGCCACCTTGGGAAAACCCTGCAGTTCGAAGACTGAGGAAGCAGCACTGGCTTTATATATTCAGGTAAGAGAACTGTGAATTGAAGTGAACTTGTTTAGTTAGCAATTGACTTACCGTGAAGATGTTGTTTGAATGTATCTAGGTTTTTGTAGGCAAAATAGGCAATGGCAATCATACCCTAGTGGTCAATATAGTTGCAGAGGGCAGTAGAGCAAGGGTATAACTAACTCACATGCACTTTTAACCAGAGTTTAAAAAACTGGCTGAACTTAACTTAAAGACAGCAGTGCAACCTAAATCACCAAAATAAAGATTTGAGGCATAAATATAGTAAAATAAATGATTCCCCTTTTATTATTAACAAGCCCACCCTTTCCATCGACAGCAGGCTCACCCTACTCCCCAAACAAATTGCCCGCCCTCAACCAAAGTCCAGTGAAAATCCAAATAAAATGTCTAAAGAGAAAACACCCAGTCCCAACTCCCTTTGCCACCCTCTCCACCCACACCAAGTATCCCTCCCACCAAAACAAAAAACTAAAAAAGGCTTTCCAAGAGGGTGTTCTCCATGTGGGTCCGGAGATCATTGAGGGTTGCCTCTCTCTGTGCCCCACGGAGGTTCAGGCTCACAAAGTGTTGGAGGATGTGGTGCTGGACTATGTTGTCTGAGCATGAAGGTGGTGGGATGTGGATGAGCTTCTGCCAGCTGGCAGAAGCACTGATGATGTTGTTGCCACTGGGAAGCTGGAGGTGCTGGTGGCTGGTTGGAGGAGCTTGGACCCATGGACATGGTGGCAGCTGTTCATGAAAAGCCACCAGCTGCTAGTACTCTATGGGGATGGCCTCCAGCCTCTGACAACAGAGTTGGGCTGCTACCTCTTGGCGTGTAGGAGGATGTCAACCAAGAGTAGGTGTAACAGGAAAGAAAAAGGAAAATGACAAATCTTAAACAGTGCTCTGTGCAAACAATTGCTTAAAAGGTACAGTGGCACAGTAGCAGTATATTGCTGGTCCCCTAGGGCCATTGGAATTGAATGTGGCTGATTATGAGTCACAGTGCCATTTTTTACCCAACGCATGCCTCACTGTAGTTGACGACTGTCGAAATTTTAAATTTTGAACTGGCATTAATCTGTCATATAAGTCACTGGCACATAAATGTGGAGCAACTTTGTAAATGCTGCATTACCTGAAGCAGATGTGCATTGCACAGACAACACTATTGTACTGCTGAATTGAACCACACTGCATTTATGCCATAGTAGCATGGGTGACTAATGGGTAGGGAGGTATGATGATAGGTGGAAGGATACACATGTGCCTTGCTTGACAACTACAGTGAGTTCAGGGAGTAGAAGGAACATTAAAATACCCCCACTTTGAACCAAAGCTTTCATAACCAAGCAAACCAAGACAAGTAGGTGAACAGGCATGTTCCTATGCAAAAGAGCTCCCTTATATCTTGATCCAAGCAATTATCCATTCATATTTTCATTGTTCTATTCAGCCTTTGATACCCACTACTTAAGCGTTGCATTCTCTCTCATACAGTCTTTTACCATTACAATCCATCCATCCATATATCCACCCATCCATCTATACACTCACCTATCCAGTATCCACCCTTTCAACTATCCTTTTCACCCATTCATCCTTTTCCCCAAGGATTATTTGTTGCAATCCACCCATCCTTTAACCTACCTGAGCATCCTTTTACCCATCCACCTTTCACTCACTGAGGCATCCTTTCACCCATGTAGCCTTTCATCCATCCTTTCACCCACCCATGTATCTCCTATCACCCACCAACACATTGTTTCACCCACCCACATATCCTTTGACTCCAATACCATTTCACACATCCTTTCATTTATCCATCCATCCATCATTTCCTTTTCTATCAATCCATCATTTGTAGCACCAATTCATTATGAGCTTTTGTCTGCAGAGTTGCAGATAGGAGACCATTCAGAATTCAACCCCCACTGTAGCCGCTTAAGCAAGGGGTTCACAAGCAATGCCCTTGTAGTGAGTATACTGAGAATTTTCAATAAGCAAGCAATATGACTTACCACTGCCCATCCCTGCTGCTGCCAGTTTCCCCCCTCGGACCCCTGCCACATCCAGCGTTCTGATGTTGCCACTGGACCTGGCACTGCTGGTCAATGTTGCTGCAAAACGCATTACACATTTTAGATACCAGATACACCTTCCCTTGATATTTTAAAGAATTATTTCAACAAAATGCAAGCTCAATAGATCACTACAGTTCTATTTTCTTTTATTATTCACTTTATGAATTTTGTTGGTTAACTATGTTAGAAAAGTTAGGTAGTCAAGTTAACCACAAATGTTTTGTAATGGAGGGGTAGAGCTATGTCACTGAAGCACAATGAAGGGGTAGAGTATATGGTCAGTCCAGGGGGACCTATGGTGATTTGGTGCGGTCTTGGTAGTCAAATGCATTGGGAATGTCCTCATACTACTTTCCAGCCATGCAGCATTGTTATTGAAAGTGCTTGTATAGTATAAAACTGTATAAATGATGGGGGGCACCATGCCAATGGCCATTCATTTGTATTACCGTTGGAGCATAAGCAAGGAAAAGAAAAGCTTTACAAACGTGTCGAAAAAACCTTGTCAGTAGAGTCCTAAAAATGTGTGCTCTTTGTTTTACAGTACCAGTCCGCAAGATATATAAGGGGAGAAGGGAAAGCTAAAACTAGTAACAAAGCAGAAGAAAGCAGGGAGTCATGTACAAAACATGAAAAACAGAAAAATGAAAGAATAAAAAGAATTTAACGAAGTTTAGATAGAATGGAAATAAGTGCAAAAAAAGTAGAGAGGCACAGTAAATACAAAATAAAACAAATTCTAAATGAGGAGAGTTGAAAGTTAGGGAAATAATATAACAGGAAAACTTAATGAGGCCAGCAGATCCACAAGCTACCGCACTGGTTGTGGCACTGGCACCCTCGTCCTCTTGATGCGCCTGAGATTGTGCCCTCTTCTTCTCCTGGAGTTTTGAGGTAAGAAATAAAGAAGAAAAAAAATAGCTTAGTTGTACACCCCAAAAACATATTTTGACTGGCAAAGGCAAACACAGTTGCATTGTACTTTTCTAAATCAGATCGATGATAGTACTAGTATCATGTTGAGGTAACCTATTAACTTCCTACACCTAAGCCCTACTCCAAATTTCCTAAATCTAAACTACATTTGTAACTACATTCTTCTACTAATGCATTCATATTGCAACAAATGATCTTTGTTTCTAAACCACCTTTGATGAGCCAACTATGTCTCCCTCTTTTTTCAATGCACAGATACATACTAGACATCACTGGGAGATTGAGATTGGGAGGGACTGCATGAGCTACATAAATAAAGTCACATAGAAGAACATGCTAACTCACTAATATTACTTACCACTACCACTATTTTATTCATGGTGACAGGAGGAGTGTCAGGCAGAATGGCTTCTTAAATAATCAGCCCAAACACGCGCTGATGAGTACAATTAGGAAGCACTGACTGAGCACCTGGCTAACTCAAAATGAATCACATAATATTTGTTGTAATGTAAGCTTAACTTACCTCAGAGTCAGCAGTGCAGTTAGAAAAAAATAGCATTGTGCAACACACACAACAAATAAATAACTACTTACTCACTGAGCTCGACACCTCGATGCCCAGCTAGTCGAGCAGGTACTGCTCACAGTCCAGTATGTCCACCCAAAGGAGCATCAACTGCTGCTGGGTGCTCTGGACCCCAGTGTGCTGATGCACACACCAGTGCACCTTCCCCGACAGCAGTTGGCACTCCCAAAGGGCATAATAGGTCTCAAGCTTGCCACCAGCTGCCAGGGAAAATGGCACCGCACAAAGTATACAAGTGCTGTCACCTCTGCCTCAGGAACAAATGGGTAAGGCTGCACACCTTGGCAGCACCAATTGCCACAAAGTAAGCAGCTAGCAGTCGCACTGGTGCCACTACTCCCTCTTCTGCCCTGCCAAAAAACACACACAAAATGTCAGAATTTATTGTCCAGTCGTGTCCAGTCATGTCCAGTCAAACATGGGGGGAAAGTGGAAAAAAAGTGAGTTTCGCACATTTTACCCCCCAATCTGCCAACTAAGGAGTGGAGGGTGGACCGCCACATTTTCCTTGGCAGTAAGGCACATCTGAATCTGCATGTCGGGAACGCTTGAAGCGATCACCTCAGCATTTAATTTTCCCACCTGCTGGTGGTTTTCCTTGCTAGCAACAGTGGTTCAAATGCAGTCTATTCTCTATGGGACCTCCAACATCTAAATACAGCAGGCAGTCTGTCACAGCGGTGAACAACTTTCCCGTTAAAAAGTCAACAGTGTGACTGTTACTGCCAACATCGAAATCAGCCCCTATGGTTGGATTAAACTTAGGCCCAGCACCATGCATGCAGAGACAGAGAAAACAAAATGGCATCGCACATGCAAATCACGTGGTGCCATTTGCAAGATATTTGCAGCTCAAGAATGAGCATCGCACTCATGGTAACTTTTCAATCAGGACCAATCTGATCTATAAATCTGAACCATGCTTCATTGATGTCGGCCATAAAACGTACCCTTGTCCCGGTCTACAGCGAGTAATTACCTTCAGTTGACACTTTGCAATTTCTGGTGCTTTGTTTAATCAAAAATTCATGTTTCAGTTTCTCAATTTGGATTTGTGTTGTTTTGGTGTCATTTTGTTCATTAGAATATTCTCTGTTTTCAGAAATTGGAGTAAGGGTGGTATTCTGTTATATTGTAAATGTTTTTACTGCTTTGGGACTTCTAAATGCTTTACTAATTTTCTTAAATTAAGTCTGTCTACCTAGTGTCTTAGTTACCAGAGGATGAGCTCTAGTTAAAATTACTGAACCCTTCACTGGGCCTAACCTTTATTGCTTGTGGTGGAATACCATTGACCCTAACTAACAATCCACTTTCTCACACTAATCTTATTCATTTTGTCATGCTAGGCTCTTTGAGGATTATTTGGTACAATGTATTTCACTACCAATAGTTGTAGGGTTCCTGGACCAGCATCATTTGTTCCTGTTCCTCAGACAATGGTGGTGATGGTAACCAACACACTTGATAGCTTTGTAGGCATGTTTTATTCCCCTCACTGATGGAGAACCAGTTTGCAATTGTGCTGTCTGACCTAGCCATCCCACAACATGCAGGCTAAGGGCCTGATATAGATTTTGAGGGAAGGGTTACCCTGCCACAATGGTGACAGATATCCCGTCGGCCAAAATATAAATCCCAGAGCAAATAATGGGATTTATATTGCAGCGGATGGACTATCCATCACCACTGTGATGGAGTAACCGATCCGCAGAAATCTAAAGCAGGTTCTAGCTTTGGTGTTATGGGATTTGCCTTTCTTCTGGAGCCAATTTCTACATCCTTGATACACAACATGCACATTGAAAAATTACAAATCAGTGAAGGGAATGTTAAACATCATCATTTATCCGTATTAGTGAGTGTATATATTAAAAGGATGCTGCAGTAATGTGCATTCTTAATTCATACATTATACCAATTGATAAGCCAAAAACTAAAAAAATCCCAGTATAGCACAAATGTTAATTATATGGACATTGTACATGGCCAAGAGTAATTTATCTAATTGTTACAACTTTTAAAACTCCCCAAATACTTCCTGAATTATTGTTTTTAATTACAAACATTTTTCATTTTTACATCCAAAGTTAGGCAAGATCACAAGATATTCTGTTGTACCTTTATAGTGGTGATAGGCACTGTTTAAAACTCATCCACTCCCACTCTTCCCAGAAATGTATAAGGGTGATCCATCAAGTGGATCAGAGAAAAGGTGGGGGGCGCTTTTTTCCCCATGTAGTTGAGACATTAAGGTTTGCAATTTATAGATGTATTGACAGTCGGTCCCACTGGACATTCGCAGGAGTCATGCAGGGTTGCAAATAAAAAAAATAAAGTACTCTGATCGGGTTGGAAGGCTTTTTTTCTCATCGGCTGTCTTGCATTCAGTATCAATTATATCACAAGTAAAAAGTGCACTCAGTTCATATTTTTCAAGATCTGCACCCCTGGCAGTTTAGTGGGTAATGTATTTGGTTGTTCATGCTCCTCTTGAGTGGAACCAGCAGCTCATCTGTCCATCTGAAGGCAGTCTCAGGGGTCATCTAGTAAGTCTGGTTGCAACCTGCTTCTCCATAACTGCAGCTCCCGGCTCAGATTAGCAGTGAGCAAGCTGCTCTGTGCGGCCACAGAATTGGTGTTAGATGTAAATGGGCCATTTAGAGGATGCAGATATAGGTCTTACTAAGAAGGCGTAGTCACCATGGCAGTTGTAGTCCTAATCATGTAAGCACAAACAAACAAATTGTAGCTCTGAGTCACTTTTTCAGTTGTAGCCCCGATCAGGCTGGTGTCATCACCATGGCAATTGTAGTCCTCACTGGAGCGGTGTAGTCAACACAGTTGACAAGTTGGGCCCTTAAAACACTTGTGGCTCCAAGCTTCATTTTTAGGTAGTCTGCTTTCTCTTGACATCCCTCATTCACTGGAACCCTCTGGATTTGTTCTCCTGGGAAGTATCTCCTATTGCAGGGCCAGGCAAGCTTCATCCCTTAATCAGCCAGCAGGCAGAATTCAAGTGATGTCCCCTTACCACTGGTAAAATGGCTATTAGGCATACACAAGCCCTGGTCACCCAACTGCCCTTAAAGTACCCTATGGAGAACTCCCTTCATTGCTCATGAAGGACTTGGAAGTAAAATCAAGTGGTCTGGCTCCCACTTTTAAAGACATATCTAGGCAGTTTATGCGGATCCACTGTCTCCAACTTCAAAAGCCGTTTAGCATGGATCTTCTTTCAAGTATCCTCGTCAGGGTGCTCTTATGGTCAAATTATCAATCTCAAACACACAAGACTGGTTCAGGACTACACAAAGTCAAGGACAGGCCTAGGCCTCCATGGACTCACTAGATTAGTGTGATTCCAAGACAAAAGTCAGGATCCTATGTATATGTAGCCTGACATTCATGGCAAAGGAACATGACGATATATCATACAGGGTCATTTCCCACCCAACAATTGGACAGTTGCCCAAGATCTGTAGAGGCATTGGGAAATTTAGAAAACAATTCTAAATGATTTTGAATGTTACCAAATGGGCTGGTGTAAATCAGTTTGAGTGAGTTATTATTATAATAGTAGTCCAAGACAGGTTTTCAGCTTAGGCCAAATGGCCAGAGCTTATACTCAGAGATAATGCCACATTGACACCTGCCTGGGATAAACAGTTGAACCCAGTAACTGAGTACTGACCCAATAAAATAGATTAGACAAAAAAAGAATAATTGTAAACAAAGGTTAATCTCTTGCTAACAGTTTGATCAATGAAAGTATAGTTTTCTTTGACATACAGGCATTATGTATGGTGCTGAAAATGTCATGCAGGCCCTGGGGCTGTCTTTGTTTATGGTTACTTTGAAATGTACAAAACAGCTGCAAAGTATCTGTGTGGGTTGACAAAGTAATATGTTGTTGACATTGGTCTCAGTAGCTAATTATTGTGTGTACATCCAGGAATGAAAGTCTCTACTGTAATTAAAATAGTGCTACTTCAAATACAGTCCTTCCAATAATTGAGCAAGTAGATCGGATGATATGGAGAGGGAGAAGGAAAAGCTGGGATGGTCTAAGGTCAGTGATGGAAAAGTTGTCTTCACCTGGAAATGCCATTTTCCTCATTTGTGGCAAGTGGGGACAAAAGAAAGGATATTGGCCAAACCAACCTCAGGGATCTCATGACTTGCATGATCATACCAATTTCTCTCCTCCTCCAACTCACCAGAAGTGATAGCCAACATTTTAGGACAGGTCAAGAGAATCAAACAGTCATATTCAGATCTAATTTCCAGTAGACAGGAAAGGATCATGTATTCATTCTTTATTAATGGAAACCCCACTTCTTGTCCTATTGATAAAGTGGCTAGCTGACCTGCTCTGAAAACCTTTGACTATCCATCACTTCCTTTCCTAGGGAAAATGATGAATGTAGCTAGAATTACAAATGCAGATGTTCATACTAAGAAAGCCACCCAAGATTCTGTGCCCTGGACTACTGAAGTAGAGCTCATTCTTTGTTTCCCAGAAACGCATGCTGTCATTAGTCCCTGCCCTTTCTGATCATTCAAAGCTATTAATTTTATGTTGTGTAAAAGGGAAAGCTATTGACACAAAATAAATGTGACGCAAAGTAAAAAAAACATACTACTTACTATCCCTTTCCTCTTGATTCTTTCGGTGCAAGAATGCCTGGATATTTTTGAACAGTGACAGCAGCCTCTCATCTTGTTGAGTCATCTAAATAGGCCATCTTAAGGTTGCTTCTTAATGTTGCAGTACTTCATACTTTGATTGCATTCTTAATATTTACTGGAACTCAACAACTTTCAATGTCCAGGTTGGCAAAACCTAAAAAGCCTCCCATGTTGCCCTATTATGATGTCATGCGTGAAACCCTGCCTCAGTACTCTCTGCCACTCACAATGGGGAACCTTATGATGAAATCATTAGCACTCCCCTCCTTCAGAAGCCTCTCATTCATCTCACTAATACAACCTTGCCTAGCTGCAAAGTTGTGCTGTATGTTGATGGATCACTTCTTAGAAATACTCAAGGAAAACATGATGGGATACGCTGCAGGCATCTAACATGAAATACATAAAATAGATTTTTTCCATATATTCGAGCTACATTGAAAAGTTATACCAATTTACTAACTCAGAATATGTTTTTAGAGATATCCTTGATTCTGAGTTCCTCTGGTTGTAGAGGGGCTTCTTCACTTCTGTAGGAATTTCTATAAACATATAAGGGGCCTTAGTTGAAACATTTGCTTCATACCCATCAACACCCACAGTAAATATAGTCAAATTGTCCAGTGGAAACTGTTTTGCTGAAAGTGCTGCTAAGAATGCTATTTTTTCTTCCTGTTATGACTTAACACTATGGCACTCATTATGACATTGGCGGTCTTTCCCAAAGACCGCCGTGCTGACAGCTGCCAAAAGACCTCAGTGGCAGTGGTAATCCACCCACCCAGTTAGGACACACAAAAACAAAATTGCCAGCACACAGCCACATCTCCCACGCATCACACTTCACTTAAAATAGTTTACACTCACACACACACATCACCCTCACTATGTCCTGACAAAAGCTCCCCCGCCCCGTTTCACCGGTGATGTATTAAGGACCATGTGAAAAAATCATCAGGGTAGAGCCGCAGCTGTTCCGCCACGAGTCCAGCAAATGTCCATGGCAAAAAATATGGAGTTATGGAGGAGGATCATCGGCAAGGTGAACTCAGTGGGAAGCCACCCATGCAGAAAGGACAACATATAGAAGAGGTGGAATGACCTGAGGGGGAAGGTCCGGTCCATGGCGTCCAGGCACCAAATCGCCCTTATGAAGACTGGTGGTGGGCCCCCACTTCCTCCCCTGGAGATTACACCATGGGAGGAGAAGGTCTTGGTGATCCTGCACCCTGAGGGTCTCACAGGACTCCCCAGAGGACTGGAAACTGGTAAGTCACCTATAAACCCCTAGTAACAAGTATACCTGTAATGCATGCATCCCCATCCCCCGCATGGCCACCCTATCCCACTAACACCAATCCCTTTGTCTACACAACCAAATGCACCCAATGCATGTACAGCATGAATCACTACAACTCCCACAATGCATCACCCTTTAGCCACCTAACAATGCAGTTCCCTTCTTATAAATACACCTTAGTACTGAGGCATGACATATAGCACTCACCTCACTGTCCATGTAAAGTACATCAAGCAGATGTGAATAACAATCCCTGTCATCCACAGGTGCCACTGAGAATGTCGTCAGACAACCAGTGCCACATAAGACCCCAATGGTGACATCGACAGAGGATGTCTGGAACTGGAAGACCTACCTGGCCCATCTGGGCTCTGTGGGTGGTCCACCTCCGCCAGCCTCACACAGGACACCATAGAGCACCCCACAAGCTCTGCCACCACCACACCTGTCACCCAATGCCCCCAAACCAGTGTCTCCAGACCACGTCAATCCATAGCGTGCCCACCTGTACATGGACCTAAGTCAGCACCTACCACACAAAACAATGAAGGTCCTGGTAGAAGTGGGAGTGGGCACACCGTGCTAGAGACACAGGAAAAAGGGGCTAGGGCCAGTGAGAGGGCACCTAGGAGCCACAGGGCAGGGCAACCCAGAGAGCCACCTGCCCATACGGCCATAGCACAAGTCCTAGGAGCAAACAAGCTATTCCTGGACAAAATAGGCCAGATCATAGACATGTTGGGGGAAAGCCTGAGGTTGCAGAGGGAGTACCACCAGGAGGCAATGCAGGAGTGGCATGGCTTCAATACCACCATGAACTCCATTGAAAGGCTTGATGCTGGAGCTCATCACAGTCCTGCGTGATTTCTCCACCTACCATCTGGCCCCTTCCACTAGCCAACCTAATGACCAGCCCTCTACATCTGCTGCATCTAGTGGGATGGTGGCCATGCCTGAGGACTCACAAGCCACTACTGAGCCACCTCCTGTAGTTGGTGGTTGCAGAGCCAGACATCCTACAGGGACTAAAGCCAAGATCAACCCACTGCCAGGAAATGAGCCTCTCCAGATCTGTCTCCCTTGTGTGCCAATGAGACATCTTGATGACTCTCTACTGCCGTAGCCCAATTTTCAAATGCCACATGGATACTGGACCTGTGCTACCAACTGCTTGGCCTTACAGACTGATGTTATTGAACACCGTGGTCTCACTGCTTTGCACCCTATTCACCCTTTGGTATACACAATAAATACACTTACACACAAGTCATGGTCTTTTCTGTTTACTCATTGTAATAGTGCAACAAATATGTGACATGTCACAGAAATGGAGTATAAATACTCAGTGAAGATGTGAATGCATCTTCCTGGAATCCGGTTCCCTGCAGCAAAGTCAGTGTCCACACATCCCTAGGTCCTCAGGTAGGAGAGAGGAAAAAGTAGTCAAACATCATCCACAGTACTTCTGCAATTGATACCACAGAAGGTACATCACATATACATTGCAATGTTGCCAAAAACATGAACCTGCACATCATGATGGTTACACGATTTACACTGTAGGTATACACAGTGATAGACAATTCAGTGCTTTAGCACACATTACCACAACCCTGTTCAGGTACTATGAGACACGCTAATCTTTGCATATAACAGTAATGGACTGAGTAAGAGACACTAATTGTAGTTGTACTACACAGCTCACACCCTTGTGTGCCAGGTATATACATCAATTGAAGTCACAAGAAGCAGCAAACTTTGCCAATGAACATATTATACCAGAATGTAGAAATCACAAATGTGTGAAGAAATAGATGGGATGTCGAATGTATATGCAACACAGACAGATGAACTAGATTAGATCACAGTGGGAGTGTTGACCTACTTGTCAAACCACTCTTGTATACACTTATCTGATACCCAAATAAGATCAACACCTACTCATATCAGGAATGGATAAGGGTGTACACCCAACCTGTACTCCAACATGAGACATGGTAAATGTAGAGGCGTACCAACCAGAAGCTTAGCTGAAGTACTGCTGGATGAACTGTGTCCCTGTGCCTGCATCTTCCTCATCCCCATCTTCGTCACTCATATTTCCTCCTTCCTCTGCCACCGGATTATCCCTAACTCCTTCCTCCTCCAGCAATGGGATATTCCTCATTATTGCTAGATTGTAGAGCAGGCAGCAGGCCAACACAATCTGCCACAGCTTCTGTGGTAAGTACTACAGGTGACCCCCAGAGATATGCAGGCATCTGAACCTTGCCTTCTACAGACCGAATGCCCTTTCTATCACCATTTTTGTCCTCCTGTGAGCTTCATTGTACTGCTCTTTAGCCCTGGTCCTTGACATTCCTCACTAGTGTCAGTAACCAGGAGAAAATAGGATAACCTGAATCACCTGTGGATAGGGTAAACTAACATTTACAATCCACTAGGCAACATACAGGCAGAGTAGGAAGGCTGGGGTAACAGTAATTACATATACACTAATCATATTCGCCAATGAGGTAGGCCCTCACTGCTTGTAGAAGCGCCATCAACCATGGGACACTGCCATTCCTGAGGATGTATGAAACAAGGACAGACCCTAGAAACCTTGCAGTCACCTGGGAGATGTACTGGTCAGCTAAGCATACCAACTGCACATTTATAGAGTGAAAGCTCTTATGGTTCCTGTACACTTGCTCATCAGCCCTGGCTGGTATTAATGCATTGTGGGTGCCATTTATGGCCCCATTCACATGAGGTATATGTCCCATAGCATAGAAACCAGTCTTCACACTGGCCAAATCTACAGTATGGTGAAATTAAAAGTAGGTTTCCATATGTTTCACTAAGGCGGACAAGACTTTCCTCAACACATTGCTTAATATTGGTTGAGATATACCTGTTGCCATTCCCACTCTCCCCTGGAATGAGCCAGTGGCCAAGAAGTGGAGGACGGATAGTACCTGCTCAGTTGGAGGAATGGCTGTAGGTTGTCGAATGGCTGGCAGCAGATCAGACTCCAACTGGGTACACAGCTCCCTGATTGTCGCAAGGTTCAGTTGATAGTGGGAGATGATGTGGTGTTCTTCCATTGTTGCCATGTCAACCAGGGGCCGGTACACAGGTGCATGCCTCACCCTCCACAGTGATTGTCATCTACACATGGCTTGCAAAACAAGAGGGTCAATGATTACACTTCATGCATCCTACTCCATGGTCACAAATGGAGAATCAACATCACATCTGCTACCACGTGTTGCATGCAAAACAAACTTCAAAGTGCAGAGCTGTTGAAATACTCATGTTAGTTGCACATACATCTGGTATTTTCAAAGGATGACATGAGTAAGATGGTTGTCTGTCACTGCTAATGCACAGTCACCATCAATATATAAGTTTAGATCCCGTCTGTCCGGATGCCATTTTCGGTATCTGTGCACATTCAAAGTTTCTACTGCCTGACTGAAATGTACACAGTCCCAGAGCGTAACTTATCACATGATGGAAATTTGTACTGACGATTTTTTATAATGTTTTATTAACAGTGACAGTGTAAAATGGTTGCTGCATGTCCTGCATGCAGGGAATAGATGTCAGTGAGCTCATTCTGCTGGCGTATGCCATCATGGCGGTAGGTGGTCTGAACCGCAGTGCAAATTCTCATTGGTTAACATTGATGTCTATGGCATACAGGGACAATGACGATTACCACCGGTGGTGACGGTGCAGATCACTGTGCTCATGACTGGCATTTTCTACAGTGTATCTCACTTGACTCCTGACTCTCCAGCCATCAAGACCTCCACTGAGTATGCTGCTGTGTCGTGTTTCTACAAGCCACAATGGCACGTGTTAGAGGGGATAGGGCCACGCCTTCACAATGGAAGAACTGGAGAAACTTGTGGATGGGGTCTGTATGGGGCTCCAGAACATCAGGTAGGTGTCATTATGTTCATTTTTGTTGCTACATGGGTATGTAAGTGTGTTGGTATGTGTATGCAGGATGTTCTAGTGGAGGGTGTATCTACAGATGTGACTGCTAGGACTGTTGTGGAAGTGTGAAGTTATGTACGATGCTGATATCTTTACTCTTAGTAGGCCTATGAATGTCATAGGTTGTTGGCTGTCCATTAATGTGCCTTTCCTTCTGTGTCTCGCATGCAGGTCAGCGCCCATCAAAAGAAAGGTTTGTGCAAAGCCATCACCAAGGAAGTGCAGACCCTGGGGGTCCATATCCAGTGAGCACCCACTGCAGGATACAGTGGGAGGACCTGAGACGCTAGGCACGGAAGACTGCAGTAGCCCAGTTGGGGACAGCGTCCCATTGAGGAAGTGGTACGCATCGGAACCTGACCTACCTGATGGCCCACATGCTGGCGGCGGCCTATCCGGAGTTAGATGGGTGCTTCAGGGCAACACAGCAGCCACAAGGGGGTGAGTTACATTTCCTGTACTGTTTGCTGTAGACTGGAAAAAGTGTGTTACCCATGGGATAAAGAATGTCTAATGTACCTATGAGAGTTAATGTAGGTAGGATATAGTCGTGCTGTGAACATAAGTAGCTGTGATAGGTGAGAATCTGTGCAACAGGTTGCCATGGCATATGTACAGTGCAAAATTGTAGGATATGACATGGACATACAGGAGCTTAAGTTGGTTGAAATACATATCTATTCATGTCCATCATGCGTGACACAGGTAGGTATGACAATGTACAACGGTCACTCATGGACTGACTTCTCACAGCAATGATCCTGTATACAGGAGCATGCCAGTATAGAGAATTACCTGAGTGTTATTGTAGAGGTTTCATGATTATGTATGCACATCAGGGTGTATGCACAGTGGGTGTGGAGAAATGTCTATTGACGTGCTAGAGAATACATTCAGGAATTTTCAGAGTCATGTTGTTGAAATGCACAAATGTGCAATAGGGATTGGTATTGATGCCATGCTCCCATCTTTTTCACCCTCTCCCCTCCTTTTTGTACTATCCTGTCCTTGTGTGTATTAGCATCAGCAGGTGAAGGAGTAGGGTCACCGGCTAGTGGGGAGGCTGCAGCCTATGGGACCCAGGAGGCAGAGACCACTGAAGCTGAGGTGACCAGTGGGTTGGAGGGTGAGGTGAGCACCACTGGGGAGACTGTAGCAGATACCACTGATACTGATTCCTCCTCTGATGTAAGCTCCCTGGTGGTGGCTGAACCTTCTGGGACCATCTCAGCACCATCCTTGTCCACCACCCTCCTTACCAGCACCGCCATCCCAGTAGCTCCCCACCCAGTTGCCTGTGCCCGTTCACCCAGGAGGGTGGGTGACTCCTTCGCTGCAGGCACCTCTGCCCCTCCCCAGTCAGCTCTGCTGCCCTCAATGCTGAGGCTATTGTTTACTGAGGTCCATCTCTGTAAGGGAGTCAACCATTGTGAATGCCATCCAGGGCCTGGCATCCCAGATACAGCAGAATAATGCCTATCTGGAGGGCATTCACGGTGATTTGACTGGCCTACAGAGCTAATTTCAGACGCTGGCCTCTTCATTGGCGGCAGCCAGTGTCCCTAGACCTTCCGTCCTGCTACCTGTGCCCCATCCCTAATCCCCCTCCTCCTCTCCTAGCCAAGCCACACATACAGACATGCACTCACCCAAAACAACAAGGTACTCAAAGTAAAACACAGGCACCACAAATCACATCACAAGCATGCACACACTCAACACACAAAAGCAGACACACCATCAGCCACTACCGCCCTGTCTCGCCAGCATCTCCTCAGCTACAGTCACATCACCACTCACACCTGCCAGCACTGCATCTTCACTCCCAGTTCCTGTCACCAATTCCATGTTGACCTCAGTCACCACAACAGCAGACACTCATACATGCACCCCAAGCACCACATCTGCACTCACCACAACCACCATCACTGACACATGCAGCACACCCACCTTCCATGGAAACACTACCCCAACATACATCCACAAGTCCTGTCTGTCTTTTCTCAGCCTCTCTTTCCCCCTTCTCCCAAAACACATAAACGCCCACACTCAGACAATCAACATTCCTCCACCTCACACATACTCTGCATACCATCTGCGCCCATATCCACCACACCCACGCGTCCTACAATCACTCCCTCTATCTCCACTCCCAAACCAGTTTCCCAATCCATCCCCCTTGTTCCTAAGAAGCTTTTCCTTGCCAGCCTTGACCTGCTCCTTGGGCTTGTCCCACCCCATGTTTCACCTCGCCGTCATGATTCCCTCCCCAGGCCAAGTACCTCCACCTCCAAGTCCTCCCATGACCCCCCCTTCTACCTCTGCTGCCCCTCCACTGGCAAAAAAACCTCCCCCATTCCCAAAAAACACCTGCCCCAAAACATAGTTCCAAAGCCCCTACTCCTCCTACCCCCAGACCAAAGCCAAAGGACCCCCTTCCCAAGCCAAAGCCTAAGGACCCCACTCCCCGACCGAAACCTCACCCCCACCTCCAGGCGCTTGAGGTGCCTGCCTGCCCCTTTGATGACCCTACCTTGTGGAGGCCATTAGGCTGTCAGGAGTCAAGTTGGGGCCTTTGCTAGGCACAGTTATGCCTATTGGACATTGGACTGGCCTATGAGCCTTAGTGTTTTTTGTTGCACATTTGCATTGCATTTGTTAAAATTATGCTTACACAACAGGATTCCTGTTAGTTTACTTACCACACATTTGTCAAGTCTTTTTGTTTACAGGCAAATTTCCATCAATCTATCACGTGCTGTACAATGTGCATTTCTAGGCATTTTTTTATTCAGATTCACTGTTCTTTCTTTTATTTGGGCATTGTATGTAGTGTTGTGTCTTTGCATTAGTTTGTGTGTCTCTGTTTGTTGTTGATATTGGTGTGGTTGTGTAGTTTTGATCTGGGGTGTGTGTATGTGACGTGTGTGTTTGTTGTGGCTATGTTTTGTGTGTGTGTGTGTATGTGTGTCTCGGTACAGGTGTTGTGTAGCACGTGTGAGCGTGTGCGCGCGTTGGAGTTGGTGCATGGTGTGTTTGCTGTGTGTGAGTGTAACTCTCCCCTTCTGCCCTTGTGTGCTGTGCAGGTGTACTCAAAAATGGCTTTGGCATTGGTGGTCATAGAGGACGAAGGTGATGAAGAGCGCTGAAATTAAATTATGCTAATTTTACAAAACCCTACTTAACACTGTATTTAGCCCTTTCTGCTGAACCCATCATGCCTGAAATGCATGAACTCTTCATAATAGAAGAACAAGCACCTGAGAGCAAAATCAAGTTTGAAAGAAAACATGGGTGACCGAGGCATTTATATAGTCTGTTTCATGACAAGGCTGGCAAAATGGATAATCCTAGAATAGTATTGCTCATCTTAGCACAATTGTATCATGGTACTGCTCTTGTCATTGAGGAGGGTATGATCCCTGCTGCTAACGTTCACTGGTTTGTACCTTGTTGTTTTTCTATTGTGCAGTAGTATTGCTACTTCTGTGTCAATTATCATGCTTACAATATTGGTAAGAGTGTAAAATGCCATGTGCTGACAACCCTGCCCTTTGTGTGTGTGTTGCTGGATTTATTTAAATATCTAGTGGCCTCTTTTATGTATATTTTCTGGTTATTAGCTACATCTTTTTATGGTGGGTGAAAACCTGTTGCCACACTCCGTCTACTTATGTATATTTTGTTTTGTTTTTTAATCTACATTTTTACAAGGTAAATGGATACCTACTGCTTACTCTGGCTTACATAGTCACCTTGGCCTAGACACTGATTTAAAACTGTGTCCACAAGTTGCAAATCCTCTTTAAGATCAGAAGTGATAGGAGAACTCATTTGCTAATCCAGGATCTTGCGGGGCTCTTGGGATTCAACAACAATGTGCCTAACATCATGAGTCCTCTGGAAGGTTGGAGCTGTTTATTAGGCCTTTGAATAATAACATAGCTACAATACGTGGACAGACTACCTAAAAGCAGGTAACACCTTCCCATTATCTCTTAACAATGAAGAAACATGCTTAACCATAAGATATCATGATACGTGAACCCATGCGTCTTCCTTCCACTCAACCAGTCTTTCCCGCTTAGCAAGCCTGCACCTGTATCATGAGATGATACTTTGATATTGCAAACATATGAGTCAGGTCTGTCCTGCAGCCCATCTCTAGCCTGCCTTAATTTACAGCTTAATGAATGGGTTCATGTGAAGAGTACACCAGTGAAAGTTATTGTTTCAGTCCAGGTTGTAAGATCCATTTCATGTTCTGCTCATCAACACTGCTTTAAAGTGGAGAGAACTGCATGTCTGGATACACGTATCAAACTTCAAGCAGACAAGAGAAACTGAAGCAGCCATAACCCCTAACCCAGGACTTCCCGTCTCCATTAGGATGCAGCCCCTACTCCCACTCATGGCTATGAACCCTTACTGCAGCAGTGGGAAGCCTCCTGGGCACCTCATTTCTTGATATGTCCAATCAGCATCCTTCACACTGAGGGGTTCATTTGCAAGCCCGTTTATTCTGATGCTACTGCAGCACAGAACAGTCCCCCACCCTGCGCTGTATTTACAACTGGTGCAATCTAACCCCTTGCACTACATTGTACCTGCACCAGGTATAATGTATGTAGGGGAAGCATTACCCCACAAGGAGGCCCTTAAGAATGGCGCAGTGAAATCTACAGGATTTGACAGTGCCATTCTAGCTCAGGACAGGCATTAAAGTAATGACGTGCTTTGTTCTGTGGGCCTCCCCGTGCTTTGCTGGACTAGCGTCAAAACGTTTTAGGCTAGTCCAGCAAAGCATCACAACTGCATCAAAATTTCTGACGCAGCTGTGCTAATGAGCACCATGGTTGCTGTATTGTAAATACAGCACTACCATGGTGTTGTTAGGGGGGTATAGGGCAGCTCAAGCATATCGTGAGTGATGCACCAGTTCCTTTTCAATAAGACCCTAACTCTGTTTTGTTAGTTTGATGTGTGGCTTGGTCAGGAAGGCGGGTCAGTAGGCTGGTGGAAGTCAACAGAGTGGTACATACTGCCCTATCCTGAAGTAAATAATCAATCGTCAAATACAAACTTTCCTGCAAGTTTTGTACTCATACAAAAAGGATCTCATTGTTTCCACATGGTAGTTTTGTTCCAATGTACTCGGTGTCCTCTTATATAAATGAGGGTATGCCCATGATCCTTATCCTCTACGGACAGGAAGAGCACAGAGTTAACCTACTGCTATTTTTTTTGCTTTTTAAATTACAATACATTTGTTTGTCTGATGGCATCTGGACAGTGATGAAATAGAGTTCTGCAAGATGGTATCTCTTTACTTGTAGCAAACAAAGGCAATAATTAAAACATCAAAGGTCTTGTAAGACAAATATGGGAACTGTAGCAGCACAAACAGTAAACCCACTCAATGTAACTGAGGAAGACTGTCTTAATTAAATTTCACAATATCGTATAGAATGCAAGCCAATTACTTCAGGACAAAGTTATGAAGTATCAGTTAAACGTTTTGAAAACATCCAGTGATCCAATGATAAATTTGGATAAACTAATCCAGACTTTAACTGTTAAACTGACGAAGGATAACATATCAGTTATGGGGTGGGGAGTATCCTTGGTTTTACTAAGCTCTTTGAAAGGTAAGACCCACAGTAGCAGTTCATCCCATTAGAGGGCAATTATGCCAATGTATGCATACCCGTCAATCTTTTATATGCAAAGCATAGCTTTCCGCTTCAGCAGAATAATTCACTTGATTTCCACATTTTTGCAAAGATGTCGGTTGTAGGAAAGTACCATCTTGCCTGGCATGTTACCCCCATATTTCACTGTATATATGTTGTTTTAGTTATATGTGTCACTGGGACCCTGCCAGCCAGGGCCCCAGTGCTCATAAGTGTGCCCTGTATGTGTTACCTGTGTTACTGTCTCACTGAGGCTCTGCTAATCAGAACCTCAGTGGTTATGCTCTCTCATTTCTTTCCAAATTGTCACTAACAAGCTAGTGACCAATTTTACCAATTTACATTGGCATACTGGAACACCCTTATAATTCCCTAGTATATGATACTGAGGTACCCAGGGTATTGGGGTTCCAGGAGATACCTATGGGCTGCAGCATTTCTTTTGCCACCCATAGGGAGCTCTGACAATTCTTACACAGGCCTGCCACTGCAGACTGAGTGAAATAACGTCCACGTTATTTCACAGCCATTTTACACTGCACTTAAGTAACTTATAAGTCACCTATATGTCTAACCTTTACCTGGTAAAGGTTGGGTGCTAAGTTACTTAGTGTGTGGGCACCCTGGCACTAGCCAGGGTGCCCCCACATTGTTCAGGGCCAATTCCCCGGACTTTGTGAGTGCGGGGACACCATTACACGCGTGCACTATACATAGGTCACTACCTATGTATAGCTTCACAATGGTAACTCCGAATATGGCCATGTAACATGTCTAGGATCATGGAATTGCCCCACCAATGCCATCCTGGTATTGTGGAGACAATCCCATGATTCCCCGGGTCTCTAGCACAGACCCGGGTACTGCCAAACTGCCTTTCCCGGGGTTTCACTGCAGCTGCTGCTGCTGCCAACCCCTCAGACAGGTTTCTGCCCTCCTGGGGTCCAGCCAGGTTTGGCCCAGGAAGGCAGAACAAAGGACTTCCTCAGAGAGAGGATGTTACACCCTCTCCCTTTGGAATAAGGTGTCAGGGCTGGGGAGAAGTAGCCTCCCCAGCCTCTGGAAATGCTTTGATGGGCACAGATGGTGCCCATCTCTGCATAAGCCAGTCTACACCGGTTCAGGGATCCCTCAGCCCTGCTCTGGCGCGAAACTGGACAAAGGAAAGGGGAGTGACCACTCCCCTGACCTGCACCTCCCCTGGGAGGTGCCCAGAGCTCCTCCAGTGTGCTCCAGACCTCTGCCATCTTGGAAACAGAGGTGCTGCTGGCACACTGGACTGCTCTGAGTGGCCAGGGCCAGCAGGTGACGTCAGAGACTCCTTCTGATAGGCTCCTTCAGGTGTTGCTAACCTATCCTCTCTCCTAGGTAGCCAAACCTCCTTTTCTGGCTATTTAGGGTCTCTGCTTTGGGGAATTCCTTAGATAACGAATGCAAGAGCTCATCAGAGTTCCTCTGCATCTCTCTCTTCACCTTCTGCCAAGGAATCGACTGCTGACCGCGCTGGAAGCCTGCAAAACTGCAACAAAGTAGCAAAGACGACTACTGCGACCTTGTAACGCTGATCCTGCAGCCTTCTCAACTGTTTTCCTGGTGGTGCATGCTGTGGGGGTAGTCTGCCTCCTCTCTGCACTAGAAGCTCCAAAGAAATCTCCTGTGGGTCGACGGAATCTTCCCCCTGCAACCGCAGGCACCAAAGAACTGCATCACCGGTCCTCTGGGTCTCCTCTCAGCATGACGAGCGAGGTCCCTTGAACTCAGCAACTCTGTCCAAGTGACTCCCACCGTCCAGTGACTCTTCAGTCCAAGTTTGGTGGATGTAAGTCCTTGCCTCCCCATGCTAGACTGCATTGCTGGGAACTGCGTGTTTTGCAGCTACTCCGGGTCCTGTGCACTCACCGAGGATTTCCTTTGTGTGCAGCCAAGCCTGGGTCCCCAGCACTCTAACCTGCATTGCACAACCTCCTGAGTTGTCGTCCGGCTTCGTGGGACCCTCTTGTGCAACTTCGGGTGAGCTCCAGTTCACTCCACTTCATAGTGCCTGTTCCGGCACTTCTGCGGGTGCTGCTTGCTTCTGAGTGGGCTCCTTCTCTTGCTGGGCACCCCCTCTGTCTCCTCACACAATTGGCGACATCCTGGTCCCTCCTGGGCCACAGCAGCATCCATAACCACGACCCTTGCAGCTAGCAAGGCTTGTTTGCGGTCTTTCTGCACGAAAACACTTCTGCACGACTCTTCACGACGTGGGACATCCATCCTCCAAAGGGGAAGTTTCTAGCCCTTGTCGTTCCTGCAGAATCCTCAGCTTCTACCATCCTGTGGCAGCTTCTTTGCACCCACAGCTGGCATTTCCTGGGCATCTGCCCACTCCCGACTTGATCGTGACTCTTGGACTTGGTCCCCTTGTTCCACAGGTACTCTCGTCAGGAAATCCATTGTTGTTGCATTGCTGGTGTTGTTTCTGGCAGAATTTCCCTATCACGACTTCTGTGCTCTTTGGGGAACTTAGGTGTACTTTGCACCCACTTTTCAGGGTCTTGGGGTGGGCTATTTTTCTAACCCTCACTGTTTTCTTACAGTCCCAGCGACCCTCTACAAGGTCACATAGGTTTGGGGTCCATTCCATTCCACTTCTAGAGTATATGGTTTGTGTTGTCCCTATCCCTATGTGCCCCCATTGCATTCTATTGTGACTATACATTGTTTGCACTGTTTTCTATTGCTATTACTGCATATTTTGGTATTGTGTACATATATCTTGTGTATATTTGCTATCCTCATACTGAGGGTACTCACTGAGATACTTTTGGCATATTGTCATAAAAATAAAGTGCCTTTATTTTTAGTATATCTGTGTATTGTGTTTTCTTATGATATTGTGCATATGACACTAGTGGTACTGTAGGAGCTTGACTCGTCTCCTAGTTCAGCCTAAGCTGCTCTGCTAAGCTACCTTTTCTATCAGCCTAAGCTGCTAGACACCCCTCTACACTAATAAGGGATACCTGGGCCTGGTGCAAGGTGTAAGAACCCCTTGGTACTCGCTACAAGCCAGTCCAACCTCCTACATTGGTTGTGCAGCGGTGGGATAAGTACTTTGCAACTACTTACCACTTTTGTCATTGTACTTTTCATAAGAGAAAAATATACAAAACAAGTTCAGTGTATGTACACCTAACCAAAAAGTTTTGCTTTTCTTCTCTCACATCTTTTACTAAGTGCTGAAAAGTACCTCTAAACTTTCAAAAAGTTCTTAAAAAGTTTAAAAAGTTTTTTCTGTTCTTTAAAAAGTTCTGAAACCTTTTCTTTCTTTTTCTGTCCCTTAAACTCTTTTCTATCATGTCTGGTACAGGCCAAACTCTTGATCTGTCCAGCATAGCTTATGACAACCTTAGCTGGAAGGAAGCAAGGAGTCTCTGCATAGATAGAGGTTTAGGGGTAGTGAAGAATCCCTCAAGACAGCTGTTGGTTAATATGCTCATTGAACAAGATAAGACCTTAGTTGGCACTTCTGGTGAGAAATTGGCTGATGGTTCCCAATCTGATCCTGGGGCACCCCTAGCAAAAGATTTGGGAGGGAATCTTTCCAACCTGCCCCTTAGCAGGCCACCTAGCATAGCTGGTACTGATGTGAATTCACATCACAGTAAGAGTTTTGCTTCACATCACAGTAATAGTGTTGCTTCTCATCACAGTAGAAGTGTCACTTCTGTAGGCCAGAATGTTAGTGTGCCATCTGTTAGGGCCAGGTCTCCCTCTGTTCATTCACACCATTCTTCTGTTTCTAGGCATGCCCAACCGACCCACCCTGATGACAGAGTGTTAGAAAGGGAGCTCAATAGATTGAGAGAGGAACAATCCAGGTTAGAGCTCAAGAAGCAACAGCTGGATTTAGATAGGCAGTCCTTTGATTTAGAAAAAGAAAGGCAGAGGTTGGGGTTAGGACCCCATGGTGGCAGCAGCAGTATTCCAAATAGTCATCCTGCAAAAGAGCATGATTCTAGGAATCTGCACAAGATAGTTCCCCCTTACAAGGAGGGGGATGACATTAACAAGTGGTTTGCTGCACTTGAGAGGGCCTGTGTTGTACAGGAGGTCCCTCAAAGGCAGTGGGCTGCTATCCTATGGCTATCTTTCAGTGGAAAGGGTAGGGATAGGCTCCTTACTGTAAAGGAAAGTGATGCCAATAATTTTACAGTTCTTAAGAATGCACTCCTAGATGGTTATGGCTTAACCACTGAACAGTACAGGATGAAGTTCAGAGAAACCAAAAAGGAGTCTTCACAAGACTGGGTAGACTTTGTTGACCATTCAGTGAAGGCCTTGGAGGGGTGGTTACATGGCAGTAAAGTTTCTGACTATGAAAGCCTGTATAACTTAATCCTGAGAGAGCATATACTTAATAATTGTGTGTCTGATTTGTTACACCAGTACCTGGTAGACTCTGATCTGACCTCTCCCCAAAAATTGGGAAAGAAGGCAGACAAATGGGTCAGAACAAGGGTGAACAGAAAAGTTCATACAGGGGGTGACAAGGATGGCAAGAAGAAGGATGGTAAGTCTTCTGACAAGGGTGGGGACAAATCTGAAAATGAGTCTTCATCAGGCCCACAAAAACACTCTGGTGGGGGTGGTGGGCCCAAATCCTCTTCAAATCAAAACAAAGAAAAGAAACCATGGTGCTATTGATGTAAAATAAAAGGCCATTGGACAACAGATCCCAGTTGTCCAAAGAAAAGCACCAAGCCTCCTACCACTACAACCCCTGCTGCTACACCTAGTGCCCCTAGTAATAGCAGTGGTGGTGGGAGCAAACCTACTAAGAGCCAATCCAAGGGAGTAGCTGGGCTCGCTTTTGGTAATTTAGTTGGGGTTGGTCTTGTTAGGGAGACCAGAGATGCTGGGTTAGTCTCTGAGGGGGCTATTGATTTAGCCACCTTGGTTGCTTGTCCCCTTAATATGGATAAGTACAAGCAACTACCCCTAATAAATGGTGTTGAGGTTCAGGCCTACAGGGACACAGGTGCCAGTGTTACCATGGTAATAGAGAAACTGGTCCACCCTGAACAACACCTACTTGGTCACCAGTACCAAGTAACCGATGCTCATAACAACACACTTAGCCACCCCATGGCTGTTGTAAATCTCAACTGGGGGGGGTTACTGGTCCAAAGAAAGTTGTGGTTGCCTCAGATTTACCTGTAGACTGTCTACTAGGGAATGATTTAGAGACATCAGCTTGGTCAGATGTGGAGTTGGAGGCTCATGCAGCAATGCTGGGCATTCCAGGGCATATTTTTGCTTTAACCAGGGCTCAGGCCAAAAAGCAAAAAGGACAGGGTGACTTGGATCCTGGAAGAATGGACCAAGTGCTCCCTAAAGCTAGGGTTAGTAAAGGTAAATCACTACCTACTATCCCTCCCTCTACAGTGAATTCAACTTCTGAGGAAGAAGAATTTCCACCCTGTGCAGAACCTACACCAGAGGAGCTGGAACCAGACACTGCTGAGCTTTTGGGTGAAGGGGGGCCTGCCAGGGAGGAGCTGAGTGTGGCACAGCATACCTGTCCCACACTAGAGGGTCTAAGGCAGCAAGCTGTCAAACAAGCAAATGGGGATGTCAGTGACTCTCACAGAGTTTACTGGGAGGATAACCTTTTGTACACTGAAGCAAGGGATCCAAAACCTGGAGCTGCCAGGAGATTGGTGATTCCTCAGGAGTACAGAAAGTTCCTCCTAACTCTAGCCCACGACATTCCCTTAGCTGGACATTTGGGGCAAATGAAAACTTGGGACAGGCTTGTCCCCTTGTTTCATTGGCCTAGAATGTCAGAGGACACAAAGTCCTGTGAAACCTGTCAAGCCAGTGGCAAGATAGGTGGCACTCCAAAGGCACCCCTTATCCCACTGCCTGTGGTTGGGGTTCCATTTGAAAGGGTAGGGGTTGACATAGTTGGCCCCCTTGACCCTCCTACTGCTTCAGGCAATAGGTTTATCTTGGTGGTAGTGGACCATGCCACCAGATATCCTGAAGCAATTCCTCTAAGGACCACTACAGCTCCTGCAGTGGCAAAGGCCCTCCTGGGAATCTTTTCCAGGGTGGGCATCCCAAAAGAGGTGGTATCAGACAGGGGAAGCAATTTCATGTCTGCTTACTTAAAGGCCATGTGGAAGGAATGTGGTGTGACATACAAGTTCACCACACCCTATCATCCACAAACAAATGGACTGGTGGAGAGATTTAACAAAACTCTCAAAGGTATGATAATGGGACTCCCTGAAAAACTCAGCAGGAGATGGGATATCCTGTTACCTTGCCTCCTTTTTGCTTACAGGGAGGTACCCCAAAAAGGAGTGGGCTTCAGCCCCTTTGAACTCCTATTTGGACACCCGGTAAGAGGTCCTCTAACACTTGTTAAGGAGGGTTGGGAACAACCTTTAAAAGCTCCAAAGCAAGACATAGTGGACTATGTACTTGGCCTAAGATCTAGGATGGCTGAATACATGAAAAAGGCCAGTAAAAACCTTCAGGCCAGCCAAGAGCTCCAAAAGCAATGGCATGACCAGAAGGCTGTTTTGGTTCAGTACCAACCAGGGCAGAAAGTGTGGGTCTTGGAGCCTGTGGCCCCAAGAGCACTCCAAGACAAATGGAGTGGACCCCACATAATTGTTGAAAAGAAGGGAGAAGTCACCTACTTAGTTGACTTAGGCACTGCCAGAAGTCCCCTTAGGGTGCTCCATGTCAATCGCCTGAAACCCTACTATGACAGGGCTGATCTCACCCTGCTCATGGCAACAGATGAAGGACAGGAAGAAGAGAGTGACCCTCTCCCTGATCTCTTCTCTTCCACAGAACAACATGCTCTAGTGGAAGGTGTAGTTTTGGCAGATTGTCTTACTGCTGAGCAGAAAGACCACTGCCTAAATCTCCTGGGTCAGTTTTCTGAACTCTTCTCTACTGTGCCAGGCACCACTTCTTGGTGTGAGCACACTATAGATACTGGAGACAGCTTGCCTGTCAAAAGTGAGATGTATAGGCAGCCTGACCATGTCAGAGACTGCATAAAGCAAGAAGTGCAGAAAATGCTTGAACTGGGAGTGGTTGAGCACTCTGAAAGTCCATGGGCCTCTCCTGTGGTACTTGTGCCAAAACCTCATTCCAAGGATGGAAAGAAGGAAATGCGGTTTTGTGTAGACTATAGAGGTCTCAACCAGGTAATCAAAACTGATGCTCACCCTATACCCAGGGCAGATGAGCTCATAGATACACTGGCATCTGCCAAGTATCTAAGCACCTTTGATTTGACTGCAGGGTATTGGCAGATCAAGTTATCAGAGGATGCAAAAGCAAAAACAGCATTTTCAACCATTGGAGGCCATTACCAATTCACAGTAATGCCTTTTGGATTGAAAAATGCACCTGCAACTTTTCAAAGGTTGGTGAACACAGTTCTGCAAGGGCTGGAAGCTTTTAGTGCAGCATATCTAGATGATATAGCTGTCTTTAGCTCCAGCTGGGATGATCACCTGGTCCACCTATGGAAAGCTTTGGAGGCCCTGCAAAAGGCAGGCCTCACTATCAAGGCTTCAATGTGCCAGATAGGGCAGGGGAAAGTGGTTTTTCTGGGACACCTGGTAGGTGGAGAACAGATTGCACCACTTCAGGGGAAAATCCAAACTATTATAGCTTGGGTTCCACCTACAACTCAGACCCAGGTGAGAGCCTTCTTAGGCCTCACTGGGTATTACAGGAGGTTCATAAAGAGCTATGGCTCCATTGCAGCCCCTCTTAATGACCTCACATCTAAGAAAATGCCTAAAAAGGTATTGTGGACAGCTAGCTGTCAGAAAGCTTTTGAGGAGCTGAAGCAGGCCATGTGCTCTGCACCTGTCCTGAAAAGCCCCTATTACTCCAAAAAATTCATTGTCCAAACTGATGCACCTGAATTAGGGGTAGGGGCAGTCTTATCACAACTTAATTCTGAGGGCCAGGATCAACCTGTTGCTTTTATGAGCAGGAGGTTGACCCCTAGAGAAAAGCGTTGGTCTGCCATAGAGAGGGATGTCTTTGCTGTGGTCTGGGCACTGAAGAAGTTGAGGCCATACCTGTTTGTCACTCACTTCATTGTTCAGACAGACCACAAACCTCTACTTTGGCTAAAACAAATGAAAGCATAAGCCAGTCTACACCGGTTCAGGGATCCCTCAGCCCTGCTCTGGCGCGAAACTGGACAAAGGAAAGGGGAGTGACCACTCCCCTGACCTGCACCTCCCCTGGGAGGTGCCCAGAGCTCCTCCAGTGTGCTCCAGACCTCTGCCATCTTGGAAACAGAGGTGCTGCTGGCACACTGGACTGCTCTGAGTGGCCAGGGCCAGCAGGTGACGTCAGAGACTCCTTCTGATAGGCTCCTTCAGGTGTTGCTAGCCTATCCTCTCTCCTAGGTAGCCAAACCTCCTTTTCTGGCTATTTAGGGTCTCTGCTTTGGGGAATTCCTTAGATAACGAATGCAAGAGCTCATCAGAGTTCCTCTGCATCCCTCTCTTCACCTTCTGCCAAGGAATCGACTGCTGACCGTGCTGGAAGCCTGCAAAACTGCAACAAAGTAGCAAAGACGACTACTGCGACCTTGTAACGCTGATCCTGCCGCCTTCTCGGCTGTTTTCCTGGTGGTGCATGCTGTGGGGGTAGTCTGCCTCCTCTCTGCACTAGAAGCTCCGAAGAAATCTCCTGTGGGTCGACAGAATCTTCCCCCTGCAACCGCAGGCACCAAAGAACTGCATCACCGGTCCTCTGGGTCTCCTCTCAGCATGACGAGCGAGGTCCCTTGAACTCAGCAACTCTGTCCAAGTGACTCCCACAGTCCAGTGACTCTTCAGTCCAAGTTTGGTGGATGTAAGTCCTTGCCTCCCCACGCTAGACTGCATTGCTGGGAACCGCGTGTTTTGCCGGTACTCCGGGTCCTGTGTACTCACGAGGATTTCCTTTGTGTGCAGCCAAGCCTGGGTCCCCAGCACTCTAACCTGCATTGCACAACCTCCTGAGTTGTCCTCCGGCTTCGTGGGACCCTCTTGTGCAACTTCGGGTGAGCTCCGGTTCACTCCACTTCATAGTGCCTGTTCCGGCACTTCTGCGGGTGCTGCTTGCTTCTGAGTGGGCTCCTTCTATTGCTGGGCGCCCCCTCTGTCTCCTCACGCAATTGGCGACATCCTGGTCCCTCCTGGGCCACAGCAGCATCCAAAAACCGTAACTGCGACCCTTGCAGCTAGCAAGGCTTGTTTGCGGTCTTTCTGCACGAAAGCACTTCTGCACGACTCTTCACGACGTGGGACATCCATCCTCTAAAGGGGAAGTTTCTAGCCCTTGTCGTTCCTGCAGAATCCTCAGCTTCTACCATCCGGTGTGCAGCTTCTTTGCACCCACAGCTGGCATTTCCTGGGCATCTGCCCACTCCCGACTTGATCGTGACTCTTGGACTTGGTCCCCTTGTTCCACAGGTACTCTCGTCAGGAAATCCATTGTTGTTGCATTGCTGGTGTTGTTTCTGGCAGAATTTCCTTATCACGACTTCTGTGCTCTTTGGGGAACTTAGGTGCACTTTGCACCCACTTTTCAGGGTCTTGGGGTGGGCTATTTTACTAACCCTCACTGTTTTCTTACAGTCCCAGCGACCCTCTACAAGGTCACATAGGTTTGGGGTCCATTCCACTTCTAGAGTATATGGTTTGTGTTGCCCCTATCCCTATGTGCCCCCATTGCATTCTATTGTGACTATACATTGTTTGCACTGTTTTCTATGGCTATTACTGCATATTTTGGTATTGTGTACATATATCTTGTGTATATTTGCTATCCTCATACTGAGGGTACTCACTGAGATACTTTTGGCATATTGTCATAAAAATAAAGTACCTTTATTTTTAGTATATCTGTGTATTGTGTTTTCTTATGATATTGTGCATATGACACTAGTGGTACTGTAGGAGCTTCACTCGTCTCCTAGTTCAGCCTAAGCTGCTCTGCTAAGCTACCTTTTCTATAAGCCTAAGCTGCTAGACACCCCTCTACACTAATAAGGGATACCTGGGCCTGGTGCAAGGTGTAAGTACCCCTTGGTACTCACTACAAGCCAGTCCAGCCTCCTACATCGGTCTTTAGGCGTTTCAAAGTAACATTATTTCCCTTTTGGCTACCAGAAATGCAAGGCTATAACTTTGGCTGTTATTGTGTCTTTCCTACATTATTTTAAACAGTCCAAATCATAGCCCTCTAACGGAGCTAAGGTGCATATTTATGAGCCCCTAGCACCACCGGAGTGTCACTTTTTGTGACGCTCCAGTGGAGCAATGCACAGTGCTGTATCCTCAAAAAGTGGTTTAATGCCACCTTGTAAATACAACCACTTCACACACAGTCCTTTGCGTGAAAGGGGTGTGCAATGGGTGTTGCTGTAGGTGTGCCATACCAACACCCATTGCATTTTGATGCTGCCTGAGATTTTCGAGTTTTCATAAACCTGAGGCAGTGCCAAAATCTCATGATACCCCAGGGGTGGCGTTAGCAAGCCGCAACGAAGAGGAATACTTTTATTCCTCCTCCTTTTTTGCTTTTTCTATGTGTGCTGCCTTAGGCAGGAGTAACCACATGTGGTCCTCCTCACATACCCTCAACAGAAAGCACTTAATTTAAGATCAAGTGCTTTGGCCACACAACAGGACCATGATAGCCAATAAACTATGAGCCAAAAGGAGGTTGGAAGACGGGTGGCGGTCTCCTATAATATCCTGTAGAAACCCAACAGCATTCCCCCATCGGAGAACCAGAGAAAGGGAAAAAAGGGGTAGGAAGAGGATGCTGCCTCTGATTCCCCACATTGTAAGTACTCAAGAAGTTATATGAAGGTGCTGGCAGTTTGAGGCCTTTTGCAATGTACGGTATCATTATGCCTGGTACATCTCTCCTTTATGTCTCAAAGTAGTGAGGGGGCTACTGCACTTTTCTTTTTTACCACAATGATCTAATGTAAGCTGGCAGATGGAGGGCATTACCAGTGATCCCTCACTAGAACCAGGGTCCACTCCTTTACATTTTCTGAGCTTCTAATGTGTTTGAAGTTGCTCTTGTGCGGACGTAACCGATAGTGAACTGTTGTCAATTTTGAAATGACACTGCACTAAACTACAAAATGATTGTTGTTGTGGTCGCCTTTGCTCTGGCTGAGAATTGTGAGCTTGCCCAGTCTTTTTGAATAAGATGTACTTAACCAAGGACATACAAAAACCCAGCTGTCCAGACCACTTCGTATACAATGTTGCAGTTCATGTTACCTGAATCGACTGTGGGAGTTATGGATCCACTATAATAGTATAATGAGAGAATCTTCAAATTGATTTCATAGTAAAAGCTTTTTGTTGCCTGTTCCTCATTGGTGTAACTGCTGAGATTCATGTATTTGTGTAGTAATGTGTAAAAAACCTTTGTCTGAAGGCCTATAAAATTACCTGCATTTTTCATGTTGATGTAATCTCTCACTTTCCCTTTTTAAAAAGGCACATCTATGCTGGATTTACTACTGAACTTTACTGAGTTCTTTGTAATTATGATACGTATTTGTGCTGCTAACCTGAACAATGCTATTCTATGTACTTTCCTTATAATTTTCTACATAAAGCCTTGAAACTTTGACCCATGTCTGTCATAATTATTGAGAATGTCACAATCATAGTTCATTGCTTAGTCTCACAAAAGGGTAGAGGCTGGTCTAAATGGAGAGCATCAAAGTCTGTGTAGGGGCTATGCTGCCCTCATTCCAAGCCGTTGGAGCACACAGGGTAGGTCAAGGTGATACAGATTTGTGTGCCTTCAGATCTGTTAGCAGTTCCGATTGGATGCGATCAGCATTAAATGAACCTATTTGGCTACGGAATTGACAATTGTACCTTCATGGTTCAGACTGTTTCACTTTGAGATTCAAATTGGCCCTGCCCTGGCCTGATCTGGATACCTGAGGGAGGGTAGTGGTCATCTGAAGAAGGACACCGTGAGTGTTGATAGGGACTTATTCACATGCAAAGTGTGAATGAGAAGTCAACCTTAAGGCAGTGCATGTTGATGTGTGTAGGAGCATTGTTTTGGAATGCAATGGGTGGACTTTGAATTTGATTACTATGTGGCATTAGTTCTTGGACTTATAGGGTTAGTAGGTATTGCGTTTTTGATGATATTTGTTTATTTTTTATTTCTCACATGTATACGACATAAAGTTGAAAAGCAGTCCCTCAGTTGGATTTTGTTGAATTGTTGAACTGTCTGCTAAGGTGAGGTTTATTGTGAACTGTGACAGTTCTATCATGCAAGTGCACTAAAGGAACACAGTGGTAGTTTATTCCTTCATGCGCTGGAGTTAACATGCTGAGTCCCACAGGTCAGGATTTCGCTGGTATGTAGTCTTCTTGGTACTGTGGAGGTTTGTGATTAGGTGAAGCAGACATACAGTTAATTATGGTAAAAGAAGTTCAGGAGAGTTTGGCAGCAGTCAGGTGTTTACGTCATTTGGTGCAGCGAAGGGATTGACTGGCAATTGCTGAAGCCATGCCGCAATAGGGAAATCTTTGACCGAGATGTGCTGCTATTAGTAGGCAGATCATGAATACAGTTGCACAGAGACAACATGAAATTTGGTTAAGGAGTGGGAAAACCTTTTTCAGAAAAAGAGAAAGAGGTAAATAAGGAAGAGAAACTCCTACCAGACGGTACTCAAGAAAAGGGAAATGGCAGAATTTAAAGGGTTGCACAAGTGCATGTGGCATAGCCAAAGCACAAATATACATTCAAGGATGAGCGATTATGATTCCCTTTTGAGCGGAATCGTTTACATTCTCAGAATCAAAAATGTAAGGAGGAGAATTTATGACATGAGGCCTCAGCCTAGACCACAGAGTTTTAGGCCCTGAATCCTTGGGAGCAAGTTATGAATAAGAAAAAGAGAAAGACATTTGCATTAAAAAAACAGTTATAAGGCTTATCTGTGGATGAATACTCAGGAAGATGAGAGGCAAAAGAAATGGAGGGAGGAAGTCATTGAGACAATTGAAGCTTATCCACTATTAGAGGATGTGTAGATAAAAAAGGAAAAACCTAACGCAAGAAAGAAATGGAGCAGAGAAGCAGAGAGCGAGCAAGATGTTTCATAGATGGGCTCCTTTGATTAAGAACACCCCATATAATACAACAAATATACCAAGCGCTACAGCACAAGCAAATTAACCTGACACGAACACTGTGGTCACCCAGAAGTTTGCAGACCCCCAAGTTGTGCTCAGGGATCACCATCCTAACTCCTGCACAGACCTTGACTCCCATATCAATGGGTATTTCACATTCAGTAACTCTAAATGCCTCCCCTATTGTGACTGCTGTTCGCATGTCCCAGAGCCAGACCCTTCCAAGCATCCTTCTGGATGTCTCAGAGGTGTCCAATGAAACAGCGTCAGGCCCACACCAGGGAGAAGCTTTAGCAACCAACCACTGAGACTATACCAGTCAACCCAGGCAGTAAGGGACAGACCCAGCAAGAATTAAGGCCCGTAGTTATACCTTTTTTTGCAACGCATTTGCACCATTTTTTGATGCAAAAGTGTTGCAAATGTACAAAATATAATTGTATTTTGTACGTTTGTGCCGCTTTTGCACTACAAAATGGCACAAATGCGGCACAAGAAAAGTATAAATACAGGCCTAAATGTCCCAATTGAAAGATGAATTTGATGAAAGAGTAATATGCAGATGGACTTAGGCACTATGATGAGAACAAATTGTCGTAGCTGGACTCTTTGTTCTAGGCAAGACTGCTAGTTTAGGGATGACAGCACTTTTGTTTGTAGGTGACTCAGCCAATCCAACAACAGGTTGCAACTGTCAGTCCAACCCTCCCGGCTCACAAGCAGTACCTCACCAAAAACCCAAATAGTAAAAGGTATTTTCTGGCAGCCTTTACGCATGAACTCTAGAGTGAGACATCTCAGGGGTGTCATGGCAAAACAGAGGTTACCCTTTTCTCACATGAACAATAAGTCTCAGTCACACACAGGCAATGAAGAAAATGCAGTAAAGTTTCCAATAGCTTTTATTAACAAGACCACAGTCTACTGTAAAATGTATGAGCTACAATGATTAAGATAATGAACAATGCAAGAAGCAGAATTGTAAAAAACAAGAGTCGTGAATACAAAGACCCCCCACCATCTTGCAATAACATAAGATGTGAAATAGGCCCTAATACCCTAGCATGGAGAACCTAATCTTTAACCTGGACAGAGCTAGGTGTGATAAACCTAATCTGCCAGTACCGTGTCCATGAGAAGAGTCCTCCAACCCTTGTTACCTTGGAATGAGTTCTCTACATCAGACTCTGTTGGGACATGAATGCTGGGTCTGCATCAAGGCAATGTGTATCATGGATAGCATTGATGGCATCTGATAGGAATTCCTCTGATAACCTTGTCTGCAGGAGACTTATTTATACCCATCGTGTAGGACCCCTGACATAGGTATGTTCCCACACAATAGATAAGAAGGCATGCCTGAGTGGCAATTATATAAACAATTCCTTCCAAAAGTACATTATGTTCCTGTAACATGTTTGTGGAAACAGGACATGATGTGAATACATACTCATGTCACTTGTCTTTGACACTGTGATGCTTTCCAGAGTGGCACTGATAACATGAAATCAAAACATCTTCCCGAATATAAACATAGCAGTCATCTTGAAAGAAATAGTTTAATAAATGCAATAGAACAGAGCAGACTAAGAAGGCTAAAAGACACTAGGTGACATGGGCACACGTCTGCAAGCTAGAAGGCTAAGCATACTCCTTATTCCCATAAAAGTAAATAGGATCCACTGAAAAATTACTTTATATGAGCAAGGAAGCTTTTGAGGGTGGTGTGAAAGGCATGTGAGAAGATGGGAGAGAGTAGTAGAGGAATGTGGATTTAGTTTGACACAAAGAACAAACATTGCAAATGAATATCAGGATGATAAGGGGTGACAGGGAGTAGAAGCTGCTGAAGCTAAGAGGGCTAAGAATGCATGAAAGAGAGTTGATTGAGAACATCAGGGACAGAAGTGAGATTAAAACGCTCAGGGAGTTGTGGTCCAAGAAGGAGAGGGTCAAGGTGGGACATAAAAAGTCACCAAGGAGGAGGAGGGAAGTGTAGCAAGAGAACTGGCAAATAAATACCCTTTAAGGTGTTGTATAGCTATTTTAGCTATGTTTTAGACACGTTGTTTTAGCTAATGAGTCCTGCCACCATGATCCAGTTACATTTTATTCTGCATTGCTTTATTTTCCTAGCAATAGCCATATTTGCAGTGCTGTTTTACTTTCTTTATCTTGTTGTACTTTAGCCTAGGAGAGCATCACATTCTTAGTAGGACATTTATTTACTTTTTGCTTTCTCCAAGGCTACAGGCAGATAGGGTTGCCGACAAACGTGGTATGCTGTGTCTCCAACATTCACAGAAAAACACACACTCATAAGTGGGGACCATTTCTTAGAACATCAGCTATTTTATCATAAAATCACCCCTTTTTGCCAGACACGTTAGAGGGAGATTCCAGCCAGATGACCACGACTGTATGCTGACTGCTCCACTGCAGCTACTTGCTTAGACGGCCGGACCCCTGAGGTACATGGGGATGGTGTCTCTCTAGACTACAGGCTTCTTCCTCCAGGTATGAGGGATGATGTACCCCCGGGGGGAAACCCAAAGGGCAGATTAGGCTTATTATGCTGTGCTCAAACATAGTATAGGTAGGAGAGATATATATCACTCCTAGTGACAGTATGGTAGGACTGTTCTTGTGTTTTACTCTGTTAGTCACATGCTTGGTTTTCTTGTGTTTTATCATCCAAATTATTGCAATAAATGCCTTTTTATCTAAGATGCAGTTACTTCAATAAATCCTTATTGAACTATATTCTGCCTCTGTTGTCATTGCCTGTATGAGATTTGATAACTGAGAAAAAGGTATGGGATCTGATCAACCACGCTGCTAGTTAGCCGGAGAACCCATTAGGCAGACAGACATCATATGGAATCATACTTAGTATCCACAATCCATGTGATCCTGTCTCCCAAATCCAGTAGCCACATTAGCATAATGAGAACCTACACGAAAAAGGTAATTAAAGTGAGGCACATGTGTGCATGTCCTAGGGTCTCAGACCAACCTTTTCCATTTCACAAATTCTCTCATCAAGTTCATGGAAAATCCTGGTAAATGATGCACCCAGATAGATCAGATAATTGCAATTTTAAAGGTTTCATGGGAGGATTTGGACGTTGATATTTGATGTGACAGTCCCAAAGATCCTGTGGGCAGAATGTCCCTGAATGATCAACACAGGAATCCACCAGGGTAGCAGGTACAAATACACTTTCACCTTTAGTCAAGACCGAGTACGATGCAATCATTAACCACCTAAAGACTATGGTCTCCCAAAAGGAGATGAATCAGCCCAAAATCTTATGAACATCCCAAGTACCAATGAAATCTGTATATATGTATAATGGGATTGGGCAAAAATATTCCGCTCCGACAGCGGAATTTGAGGAGTTTTGCCCACAGGCAAAACTCCACCAACCTCCACATGATGGAGGTTTTTTTGGACGCGGCTTGCCAGCATTAAATTGGCAAGCGAGAATGTGTGAGGTTGCAGCAGGTCATGACCGTTTCCATTGAGAAAGATGATGTTCAAATAAAATTCTACTCAAGCAGCAGAAAGAAGGAGCACCCTTTAGTGCATCACATGGTGTTGTTCATACTGATTTTACAGTGCAGAAGAAGGTCCTAGCGCTAAAAATCAGCGTGTGCAGCACAACAGGCACAATTCTGCCTGCTTTTGGACCTCAATGGAATCTCACAGACTTTTTCTGTAACTCTGCAGAATTCTGCAAAGAGAAACTCTGCAAGTTCCTCCCAGTACCTACTTTGAGAGGCTAGTGCAGGTGTACAGGGAGCATAGTTGTCTAAACAACCCACATGGGGATTACCTGGGAAGAATTCTTGCCTCATTTATGCAAGGACTGCAGCCTAAAATTTGTAATCAGATTATACAGGGTGTTCTCTGACGGCAGAGTAAACACATAGCCAAGACCCTGCAATATGCAAAATATTTCAGTGATTTGTTAAAGGCTAAATGTAAGGGTCTGACAGAAAGGTTCATGATTGCAGAGACACTGTGGGCACAGACTGGAGATGAAAAGTGACCTAATTTGCCCATTCATAGGCATGCCTTTGAACCCAGTACAGGAATAAATGTGCAGGGAATGTTAACGTCATATGGAGGGCACGCCCCAGAATGGGAAGAGTTTGAGGAAGTGTACCTGGAAACAGTATAAGTGCTTTAGGTTACTACTTTTCACATCTATAATACCAATGGGTATTGGAAGAAGGAATGTCACTTCAATCCTGGTTGAGCAAGGATCAGTGCTCAAGCCCCAAACCTCACAGTGCCGGAAGAACTGATCCCACTATCCATAGCCCCTTTGCAGACTTCAAAGGTCCAGAAAGTTAGGTATGCTGCTGAATCACCTTGAGCCCATAAAGATGCAGGGAGGAAATCCCTACTTCCAGCTGACACACAGAGGCTCCCTTAACCCATTCATGTCTCAGACTGCCCTAATTCCCATGATGTTCAAGAGTTGAACAGACTTTAAACAGTCACAATGATGGTGCCTTCAGGAGATAGGAGGAATTATTACTTGGTGCATCCTTGGAAGTGGATCAAAGTGGCCGATATTTAGGACGAGACTAAAGCAGTGACCAAGAATTTAAATTACAGGCCCCAGAACCTGTAGTTAGGTTGTAACTAGTCATTACTAAAGAAGATTAGCCTATCAATTTGAAATAAACAGTTAGCAAAGATGCGTGGGATTTCATCAGGAAAGAAATTGAGTTGTTTAAGGATGCCAGGCCTCTAGTGAGAGGACATTTCCTCCAACATGTCCTTACAAACTGCACCCAGAAGCCATTGCAGGAATAACTCCTGTCATCAAGTATATGATAGAATAGGGCATTTTGAAGGAAATCATCAGGAGTTCATGTAGCTCACTGATTATGGCTTTTCCGAAAAGTAAATAAAAAGTGGAGGATAGTACTGGATCTCGTAAAATTACCCAAATTATCAATTCATGCTATCCTGTGCTACGGAACCCTACTAGGATCCTATTCCAAATTTACCCAGAAGATGTATAATTCACAATCATTGTCCTTTGTCAGGTGTTCTTCTTCATTTCCCTTTACAAAAGAGCCCTTTTCTCTTTGAGTTTTGGTTCCAAAAGAAGGCTCTTCTGCGGTGTCAGGCTCTGCAACGGTATACAGAACCCCCTTCCTATTTCAATCAGATTCCTAAAAAGAACCTAGAACCTGCAGCTACTATTTAGCTGGACTCTGGTCAGTACATCAATGACTCATTGCATTGATGACAAAAGAAGCTTGTAGGCAAAATTCTATTGCTCTGCTCAACTACCTGGCTAAGAATGGGCACAAGATTTCCCTTGAAAAGTTGCAGTATTGTCAGAAGGAGGTCATGTACTTGGGGATATCAGATTGAGAAGGGAAACAGGCAAAAGTCCTAAGAACACATTGAAAAAGTCCTTAAAATGAAGTTCCCAACCTCACAGTGAGATCTCTTAATGTTCTTGGGCATGGTTGCTTACTGCTGACAGTGCATCCTAAACTTTTCTTTGGTGTTCAAGCCACCACTAACAATGACATACACCAATGACAATGATACAGCACCAGAGGATGATGAAAGCATGAAATCCTTCCAAGAGCTTGAGAATCTACTTTGCAGTGCACCTGCTCTTGGAAAGCAAGATTACACAAAATATTTTTCTTGTTTTGTCATCAGTGAGATGGGTGCTCATTATTTGTGTTGATACAGGCTCATGGGGAGACTAAGCACCCCTTTGAGTATTTCTCAGCAACTCCTGATCCCGTAGCCACAGCATTACCTTGTTGTCTCAAGACTGTTGCAGTGGTAAGCTTTACAATTCAACAACCCAAACACATAGCAATGTGTTATCCACTCATGGTAATGGTCCAACATTCAACTGAAATTCTTGTGACTCATACCTGGATCCAACATTTGACTAACAGCCGCTTATCCCACTATGGGAGAATCATTTTGGCTGCTTAGAACATTTCTGTCAGAGAGTGTAGCACCTTGTAGCCTTCTTTTCTGTTATCAACCCCAGAGGGAGAAAAAGAGGGAGTTTTGACCATGACTGCGTGAGTGTTAAATTTGTCCATTAAGTCAAGATCTGCCATATTTTATGTTCCTTTTCTCAAATCTGATCATACCTTATTTGTCGATGGGTCTTGTTTGAGAGACTGACATGGCATTTTGAGAGATGCATAAGCTGCATGTACTCTTAGTGGGTTGTGGAAGGCCCTTATCTGTGATATGTAACATCCACACAGGAAGCAGAGTTAATTGCCCTCACATCTGAAGTCTCACGAGTTACCATTTACACAAACAACCAGTATGGATTTCCGGGCATGACTTTCAGGCAGTTATGGTCATAGAGAAGATCTATAGCATCTGCTGGCTCACCCATCAGGAAGTATGTTGCCAACTTGTTGGAAATTCTTCAGTTGGAAAAGGACGTTGCTGTGGTGACACGTGCTGCGCATATGAGTGCCAACACTTTTGCCACCGGAGGCAACTGCTATCCAGATAAGATTGCCTGTTATTGTGCTCCTGAGTCTAGCACCTTTCACTTGCAATGCTGAGGGAGAACAGTGTCCAACATATTGTTAAACACTTACAGACTTTCAGTGAGCTAAGGGACTTACAATACACTGCCCCAAAAAACAAAAAGGCCAGGTGGCAAAGGACATAATTTGTACTTTCTATCCACAGTAGATAGCTTGTGCCAGTGTTGTGTAATCTGTCAAAAGCAAAATGTGAGCAAAAAGGTTGTAGTGACCGTGAGCCAGATAGGAAAATATGATGGTCCTTACAAACATCTCAGATCGATTTTGTGGATATGCCCCAATTTAAAGACCTAAGGTTCATCCTTGTGATTGTGTGCTTATTTTTCCATTGGGTGGAGGCATATCCCAACAGGAGAAGTGAAAGTCTGACAGTTACCAAACTGCTATTGCATGAATTAATCCTGCATTTCTGGATGCCAGTTCATCTTGAATCAGACCAAGGAAATCACTGCAAAAATGAGATATTGTAGTGGATAATCACAGCTTTAGGCATTGATCAGAGATTCCATTGCAATTACAGACCAGAAGTTTCAGGCTTCAGGCATCGGAGAGAGACTGAACAGAACTACCATGGCAATGTTGGCTAAAGCATGAGGATTCACATCTCTCAAATGGCCTGATGCATTTCCCCATGTATTAATCAGCATTTAAAGCATACACTGTACATGGACAGGATTGTCTCCTCACAAGGTGTTGATGGGAAGAGCCATTCATATCCCTTCCATTCCAGCTGCTGCCCTTGTGAATATCACAGATGGTCTAGTTCTCAAATATTGAAAGGGATTACCTGATGTAGTGCATTCTATATCTCATCAGGTTGCCACTGCTATTTCAGCTGGGCAAGAGTCTCCAGGTCATGACTTGAACCCCAGCAATTGAGTTCACATAAACAAGCATGTCCACAAACTGGGTCTGTAAGTGCTTTGGAGAGGCCTATACCAGGTGATCCTGGTCACCAACACTGCTGTAAAATCTGTTGATCTGTCGAAGTAGATACACAGCTCTCACACCAAAAGGGTGAGATGAGAAGAGGAAGAAGCAGAACCAACATCCACCAACTCCTCTAGGCTGCCTAGGTTTGAAGTTTCTGAGAAGTGTGAAGAGGAAGAATATGAAAGCCTAACTGAGAGCTTGTAGTCTCCCACAGAGCAAACACAACAGTATCATTCCTGTGATGACTTTGACACCAAGCACTGGGTTAAGAGTACCTATTCACAGAGACAGTGAGAACACAGTGAGAGCTGAATCAAGCCAGCCCGAGCCATGTTCGCAGGAATGAGAGAGCAGAATTGTCCAAGAAAGCTCCATCTCTGGAGTGAACCAGTTTTATCTGAACCAGAGACCACATCAAAGGAAGAATGGCCAATGAAAAAGACTAACCAAAAGAGACTGTTAACAGCAATTAAACAACCGGAAGCCATAACAGAGGTTAGTGAGTTAGAGGAAAGGGAACTTCTAGAGCAATCAAATCAGATCTCAAAGGTGAGAGTTCAAACCTAACATAATCAAAACAACTAAAAACAGAGAAGATGAATCGCAAGTACTCAGGTCCTGATTGGACATAGCTTTAAAAAACTGAAATTGAATCTGATGACTGTCTCACCAACATTGGTGAATCTCCTTGAGCCCCAACCCGACAACCTATGGGCTTACTTTACAGAGACCACCAACTAAAGTAAAAAAGGATGGATACAGAGTTAGGGTAACAGTTAGAGAACTTGCAGAGCTTCAGGCCTCTGGGTGAAGCACAAAAAATCCCTATAGCTTTCAAGATAGGGTAGTGATATTGCAGAAGAAATACAAGGCTTAGTAGCTCTGTCTTGAATGACTGTTATCTGCTCAGTCTAATTTAAGCTAACGCAGTGCAGCATTGGTGCAAAATTCTACTGGTATTTTTGTCAATTGCAATTGCAATTTCTGTATTGGTTGGGTGAATGTTAGATGCTCATCAGCTGGGTGGAAACGTTTCATGTATTCCTTAAAAAACAATTATTGATCTTATCATTAGTCAAACTGTGCATCGACTTCTTGCATTCCTCTAGCTAAAAGTGTTTATAGTTATAATGTTTAGTTTCAGAAGTTAGCTGAAATTTTCAAAATCATGCAGGTAGAAGACTTTCATTTGCTCTTATCTCCTAGCATCCAGCAGCTAAGGGAACTGCCTAGTTCCATCTGCCTTTGTAGTACTCCTTCTCATATACCATTTCCTTAATCTATTCTATCAGTAAAACGTAATTAAGTTGTTCTATACTGACTATGGCAATCCGCAGAAAATCTATCAATAGTAACTGATGTGAAATATTTATTTGTGGTCCACTAAGCGTGCTTATTATTCCATTAAGGCTTTTAAATGAAATGGTCAGCATTAGTACATGATGAAATTATGTATCCTTGTGACCAACTCAAGTGCTACTAACCAAAGCAAAACCTGCAAAATTAACAAGGTTTAGAAGGTCTTTATAGATGACCTGAATGGAAGTTTAAGGCTAGATGAAGAGAGCCACCCCCAAGATTAAGCATTGAAGTTCCTAAGAAAGAAGCATTGTGCATGATGCAGAAATGGGAACGGAATGGGACCATCAAGGTAGTGGGTTGAGTGAGTGTGAACATAGTTATCTAATGAACCATAAAACCTTTGCCAAATTAGAGGTAAGCAACAAGGGTTCTCTTATGTATGTGGTAAATCAGCTTATTTCTAGGTACCTCATAATTGGGTAGCTAGTTGTTATGGAGCTTTAGTCTTTTCTAGAATCTATCATACTAATGAGTTAGATTCAGCCTCAGCCATTATATTAAATAAAGTGAGCAGGATTTCAAGCAGATATATTTGGAGCATTAATATCCTAAATAGAAGTTACCTTAATGATGTTAACATTAGAAAGCTGTCAACTTTGGTAAATAGATTCACAATTAATACTGCAAGTGCTGTGACAATTATTAATTTGAAATTGCTTGCTATGAGAGCTGTACTCATAAAGAATCACCTTGTGCCCTCTTTGCTGCTTGCGAGGGAAGGCCGAGTCAGCAAGGAAATACAATGCAAGGGAATGTTGTGTATACCTTTCAAAAATAGATAACTGGCTCAACAGCTAGATTATTAACATTACAAATAGCACCCATGAATTACTGAATTTGTAAGAGACAGGTGCCTGGGAAGGAATAGGTTCAGTTGGATCTAATGGTAGGGGATTTGCTATGTTAGGGGAATGGTTAGGGGGTGTCGGGGAGGATTGCTGACATTGCTTTTACCTCCTATCTTGATTATACTGATTGATGTTGCATGTATTCTCCTACTCCTAAAATTCTGCAATGGAATTTTATCAGGCAATATGGTTGGTTGTGGGTATACAAAACTGTCAGCAGTAAGAGGAAGAAAGTATTTTATACTACTACCCTCCCCAATGCTATTTTATGTATGTTGCCTAATTAGTTTCTATTTATTGTCTTGAAACTTTGACTCATGTCTGCCATCCTTTTTGAGACCTTCCCAGTCCTAGTTCACTACGGAGTCACACAAAAGGTAGAGAAAGGACCAATCAGGGACCACCAAAGTCTGTACACTGCCCCTGGTATGAGCTGTTGGCATGCACAGGGTATGTCAAGGTGATAGAAATGTGTGTACTGACACTGCTCAAGGGGCCTGCAGCATGGGCCTGGTCACACCACCAGGACTTCTTGTGTCTGTGGTTGGGCCATCCTCCCTGCCCCTTTCAGTGCAGTCATGCTCATCCAGTGCCTTTTGCAGCTTGGCCATATTATCCACAACGCAGGCTTTCTGCAATCAAGGCTCACTGCTCAGTTCCTCTTCTCAGCCACTGGTGGGATCTAAAACTCCTCAAGTCAGCTCTGGGAGGTGCTGACAGTCCCATTAATGCCAGAGAGAGCTGAATACTAATCCTACCTGATACGAGTGGTGTTGAACTAACCTAGCCTGTGTCCTCCATCTTAGATGTTTGGCCTTGCCCCAAAGAAACAGAGTCTTCTCTTTATATCAAGGTTATTGTTTATCCAAAACAATGCCTCTGACCAAATTGAAACTTATTATGTTTGTGCCAACAGAGGTTATGTATGATTCCCCAAAAGCAAGTCCTGTTTCTGCTACTGGGGTTATGTAGTAGCTACCATCAGCCATTCAGCCTCTCCCCCTGCTTTACATTATACAAATTAATGGTCTAATGCTAAAACTGTACAATTTGTTGCCATTATGTTTTTGAACTATGCCATGGACATGTGAAACAAAGTGTTTTGACCAGTTGCTAGGTAGCTCAAGAAAGTGACTTATCTAACTGATGTTCTAGAACTTATGAACCCAATTAGTGAAGCAAAGAACTGTTATTATCCAAAATACGACAACATTGAATTTCATGTTGACAACCAAAATAAGTTTATTGTATTAGTCATGGATAAATATTGTGCCCATATTCTGAGTACCTCTGATGAGATGTAGATCTGCAATACATAGAAAAGTGATAATGACTTACATATTGTTAATAATGAAGCTGAGTGTTTTGACCCTGTTCCAGAGTGCATAGGAACAGGATGTGTTTCCTTTAATGAGCATTACATTCTTTAACACCAGGTATGCACTGTACAAGAGCACAAGTGAGAGGAAATGTGAAATTGAAATGCACTAAATGCTTGGGAATGTAGAAATGTGACTGATATAAGAAACATCTTTATTGTGGTATATATATATATATATACACACACATATATATATAATTTAACAAGAAAGTTCACCACACTCCATGAAGTCCCAAATAACAAAATAACATGAATTTATTTTGGTTTAGAACAGCACAACAACCACTATATATATATATATATATATATATATATATATATATATATATATATATATACATCACTTTGTTCCTCCAAAGAAAGAAACACCTCAGTCACACAATGTCTCATTCAAAATTGATTTATTTCAGCAAGATAAACACCCGCCCGATGTGTTTCGAGAGTCTATATATACTTTTTTCCTTAAGGGACCTTGACTCTAGGTGTTAGAGGGATGCTTTTGTGGTTGTGCTTTGTGATGCACATATCCAAAATACATTTCAGCTTCAACCAAAACTTGAACTTGGGGCTTTCTTCTAAGCAGGGTGACAAAAAATCATCAGACAAAGCATTGCATGGTTGCGACCTAAATGTACATGTACCTACATGGCTAACATGATATATAATAAAATTGCATAATGGCTTAGTACAAAATAATTTTCGATACGAGATCTAACAAACGTTGGAGAAATTCCTATTGTCTGATGGCCTGGGCAATGCAGTAGGACATTCGTCAGATGACAAAAAGACTGAAATTGGCAGCATGCATGCAGCCATGAAGAATTCACCTGGGATGCTTAGTGAGAAGATCATCAGTTTTGCCATTGCCATAAAGTTGTAGCTTGAGCTTCAATGCACAAAAATCAGTATCACAAAGGAATATTGCCAGGTTTATGGTCCTTTTGTGAACATTCCCTGGCCCCTGACACTTAGGGCAGGAGTCTTGTGACAACATTTTAAGGATTGTCAACAACCACAGTGTAGCAGGCCATTTAAGACAGTTTGCCCTGCAAAGGCACAGTGTGCAGAGAAAATTAGGTTACACACTTCAACATTCTGTAAAACAGGGATTCCAGATTAGATGTTGGAAGCTTCATATCTATATTATTTATTTCCTTGGCTGATCTTACTCTATTTTGTTTGTGGCCTATAATGAATGAATTACATGTCAGGCTCAGGTCCCTGCCATGTGAACAAACGATTCTGTGTTCACAAGTGTATGTCGGTAGCTCTCAGTCTGTTTGTCTTTTGTGCACAAACTCACAAGTTAAGACGTTCTCCATGATCTTGTGAATTCTCACTTCTCAATCCTGTTGTTACTACTGAAAGCAGAACTTACCTGAGAAAGCAACCTGGTCACATGACCTTCTGTCTTGTGAATCAGGTCCTTGCACAGGGCATGCAGTGAAAACATTGTTCTTATCTACCTGGTGAATTACAGCCACACAGCAGTTGTGGTGGCATGGGGAATTCCCTAAATTTGTGGTATCAGCAAGTAAGGCAATGGGCTGGATAGAAGAAAGAATGTGAAAGAAGAGGCATTTACTCATGCTGTGCACCTTGAGGAAACGCCATTATTCCAAAGGAGAAGACATGACTAGCCCTAAATCTATTGCTATGCAAGGTGGTTACATTCCCAGTGTTTGTTGTAAGAGCTCACCAATCCAAAATGGAGTTAACCTTATTTCTGTGGTGTGGTGTCCTACCTAAACGTTTATAAAGAGGCTTGAGCCAGCAGCAACTGTCATAGTAGAATATCTCTCTTTGGTATGAATTTGTGAAGACTTTATGCTGGATGCTTCACCATGCTTGTCTCAGATTAGGACTGGAGCCTTGTTTTTCAACACTTATCATTAATCATTTTCATTCAAGAGCTACGAACATTATAAGGAGACATTTTCTGCCCTTGGGACTGTCTCCTCCTAACTGGGGCAACTTTAAGGATGCTCTTGACACCTTCCATATGAGTACTAAGTGCAAGGTGACACTGTGGCTACTGGGAGTCATTGCCTTTTTCTCATGCAATCAAGAAAGAAACAAGAGAGGCCTTCAAAGTATCTCTGCCTTGAGAGATTGCACCACAAATTACTCCAATGAGTTGTCTTTGCCACAGATCTTTTTCAGGACCTGGATCAAAAATGACAACTCCACCTTGAAAATAAAGCCCTAAAAGGGAACTTCGATGTTAGGGCATGTTGACAACCCTGTAGTCCAATATGGTGGCCCAAGTTTTTATGGAGATCCAGTTGAAGTTGTTCAATTTTTTTGGATTCCCTAACAGTGCATTTTGTTTTTTCCCTGTACAGTTTTCCCAAGACCGACATAATTTTTTCTTGGGTAGAGTGTGCAACATTCTTTCTTGTTTTTAAGAAGCTGTTTGAATGTCCTGATCTTGAGCACCCCTCCAAAGGTCCTCTTTGTAATATTCATCCGAGTAACACAGAATATTGACTTATGTGAATTATTTTGGCCAATTCACCAATGAGACTACTTAGGTTGAGAGGAGCAAAATAATATTATTTGGTCGTAGATTAAAGAGAGAGTTCAAGTACAAATTAGTATGTACTTGGGGCCAGATGTATGAAGAAATGGCATTGCGGATCACAAATGCGATTTTTAAGAAATCACTGTTTTCCGAGTCGCAATAGGCCATGTACCATAATTGCGATTCGGAATTAGCGATTTCTCAAAAATCGCTATTTGTGGTTTGCGAGGCCCAATTACCGAAACGCAATTTGCATTTTTGCAAATTGCGATTCGGTAAATGAAAATCGCAAATTGCAAGATATTTCGAGAAAGCACAACTGTAGGAGCCTGATGACATCACAAGCAGGAATGAGTCCTCCCAGGCAGTTTCAGGTGCCACACCCAAACCAGCATCCAGAGAGAGTCATCCCAGCCACATTGAGCAACACTCTGAAGGAGGCAGCACACCTGAACAACCATGGACACCTCAGCCCAAGGAAAGGAGAAGGGAGAAAGAAAGCGGAAGCTCAAATTTAGCGAGCAAGAGCTGGAGGTGCTAACAGAGGAGGTGGTCAGGAGCCATGACCGGCTTTTTGGCAATTGCTGACTCCAGGTGCCGGAGAGTGAGAAAAGGAGACTCTGGGCAGACATACAAACTAAGATCTGCGCTATTGGAGTGGCACAGCGCTCGGTCGAAGAAATTAAGAAGAGGTGGTACGTCCTGTGCCAAGGAGAGGGTGGCAAGAAGACTGCAGGAGGCCAGGAGCACAGGATGTGGTCCACCCACAGAGTCACCATCCACCCCGTTAGAGGACCTAGTGGAGTCCACACTCCTCCCTGAAGCAGTCAGTGGGGTCACAGAGATAGACACCTCCGGCACACCAAGTACCAGCAAAGGTAAGTGCAATATTGAATTGTAACTATATATGTGTATGCACAAAAGCCCATAAGGAATTAGCAAATAATGTAAAACATTGTGAGAAGTAGTCCATTCCACATCTTAGAAGCAGTACAACAATGCATTATGGGAGTGGCAGTCCACAACCCAGAGCTGAAAGTAGCACATACAATGTACTTAAGTAGAGCGACACCCAGAGGAACACAACACCCACAACACAGTGAAGAGAAGTACCTGTACCTTTATTACCATTGTGTGCCCTTAATTGTAACAAACATAACTGACATGCTGCATATTGTTGTTGCAGGTGGGCCAGGCCTAGCAGCCACAGCATGTGCCAGCTTAGTGGAGACTGACACCCATCCAGCCTCAGACTCCAACATGAGTGGGTCTCTCACCATTGTGCCACTCCGACGCAGGCCCAGGGCACTGCCACTGCCAGAGCTCAGTCAGGACTCCGATGAGCAGCAGGAAGGGCCACATACACAATTGGCAGATGCACCCAAATGCAGGAGGCCAGTTCGCAGCAGACCACAGCACCCCGCAGGATGGCGCCAAATGCAGATGCACAGGCGTATGAGGCACGTGAGGGAACCTCCTTCTTTTGTGGCCTGGAAGCAGCTATGTTGCAGCAGCAGCGCCTGCAGAAAAAAAAGATCACTGGTTTACAAAAACAGATGCAGCAACATAATGCCAACATGGGGGGCCTGCATCGCCAGCTGGAGTGCCTGAATGCAAATATAGAACAGCTGCATGAGGGACAGGTCCAGGCATCGCAAGACACAAGGGAGCTCACTTCTGCTGTGCGGGAACTATGCCAGGAGCTGCGCCATGACAGGGTGAGCCACTGCAGGCAGGAGCGACGCTTCATGAACATGTTCAGGGGATTCTGTCGCTCTGTCAATAGGGGAGCTAATTCAACCTCACAGATTGCACGTCGTGCAGTGCCTGCATAGGTGGAGGCAGCACACAGCAGCAGGGATGTGGCTTACAGACTTGTCCAAATCACAAATGTGATAGAAAACATCATGGGACACAGGTCAGCCACACCTAGTGAGCTTGGACTGGGGGACACAGAGGACACTTCCAGCCTCAGCAGCCTAGCTGTACCCGCAATGGACACCAGACGGCGCAGTGCCAGGCACAGCACTGCCACTGAGGCAGACAATCAAGGTGCCAGTGAGGCAACTGGGCACCCGAATGGTGTGCGTGGCCGCAAAAAGTAACTGTAGCGGCCAGAGGGGTAATGAGTACACTATGAAGTAATAGTGCTTTACTCTGGCCTATTGTTTCTATTTTTTAACTCACTTTTGTTGGTATGCATTGGACTAACATTACCTGACATTAAGGTAATAAATTTACTTCACTACAGGTACATTTGTCAGTGCATTTGTCTTCTTCATACTTACATCTGAAATGGTTGTGTGTGATGTCAGCACGCCTTTGCCTTCCCTCTGCTGCACTGGTCCTGTCTGCTGGCTGTAGGGGTGGTATGGGATCATCATCCTCATCAGATTCAGTATCACGTATTTCTACAGGTTTGCCCCTGATGGTAGCTATATTGTGCAAGATTGCACAAGTAGCCACTATTCTACATGTCATCTCTGGGCTGTACTGTAGTGCCCCTCCACTTTTGTGGAGGCACCGAAAGCGACTCTTCAGCAGTCCAAAGGTGCGCTTCACCACGTTGCGGGTTGCCCTGTGTGCTGCATTGTATCTCCGTTCAGCAGGTGTTGCAGGATTGAGTTAGGGCGTCATCATGTAGGTGCACACTGCGTAGGCACTGTCTCCTGGAAAGGACAGAGGGTATGATGAGTAAGTGAGCCATCTTACATCAGCACGCCATCAATGCGCCAGTGTACAGAGGGACAATACCTAGTAGATATCCTTCTCCAAACTCCCCAGCTAGAAGTCTTGTGTGAATGCCGCTATGGCGAAAGATGCACGAATCATGTGTGCTCCCTGAGTACCTGCCCACGAGATCAGTAATGATGTAGGAGGCATTGCATAACACCTGTATGTTAATTGAATGTTGGTATTTACGGTTGTGGTACACATACTCTGTGGCTGATGGTGGACAGATTGCAACATGTGTCCCATCTATGGCACCTAGGACGTGGGGGAACTGTGCTATCTGGTAGAAATCTATTTTTGTCTGCTGTATATCCTGTGGGGGAATCTGATGTACTGGTGTATCCTGCTCAGCATGGCGTTGATAAATGCATTGAAAAATCTAGAGAGGGTACTCTGTGATACCCCTCCAGCTGCTGCTATGACCCCTTGATAGCTCCCTGAGGCGAGTAGGTGGAGGGAGCATAATACCTGCACATGGGTCGGTATGCTATGAGTCCTTTGTGTTCTGCGCTGCAGTATGGGTTGTAGCTCAGCTATCAGATCAAGTATCATGGCTGAGTTCAACCTAGATCTCTCAAATATTTCCTCCGCTGTCTGGTTAAAAAGTGTAATGCGCACTCTGAAAATGCGCTCCTGTCTCCTCCTCCCTCTCCTCAAAGCTGCCAGGATCCTCATTCTCCTCGCCATGACGTAGAGTGCAGCCATTGTAGAAAAGAGTCTGAGGCATTCTGGGCCTCTTTATATAGGTTGTACCTGGTTAACACCTGGATTCACTTAGTGGTATTTTGCATGTGCAAAATGCCATTCTGCGAAAAATTGTAATTTGCAATTTTTTGATGCATCGAATTGCGACTTGGATCTTGCGAATCGCATTTTGAGCCTCGCAATTTCCTACTGGAAATACCGAATCACAAAATGCGACTCGCAAAACCAGGTCGCAACACAAAAAATCGAAATTTTTGCGATTTCTTATTTTTGGTCTGCGAATGCCTTTCAAGCATCGCAGACCACGTTTTTGCATTCGCAAACGGCCGACTTTTGCGATTCGCACCGTTTGCGAATGCAAAAAAGTTTCATACATCTGGCCCAATATCCCTAAACAGATTGCTGAGGTTGCGCTGAACTGTTGATAATCTGCTGTAGGCTTTAGGGCTAGATAGGCAGGTTTAATTACCATTACACTTCACTTTTTGAGACTGGACGGAAATGATTTTCCTTTGATCTAACTGAATCTCTGAATCATGCTGTGAATGAGTGAATTCCTTGATTAAGGACACATAGGCCCTCATTACAACCCTGGCGGTCGGTGATAAAGCAGCGGTAATACCGCTAACAGGCCGGTGGTCAAAAAAATTTAATTACGACCATGGCGGAAACCGCCAACACAGACAGACACTTTAACACTCCGACTGCCACGGTGGTAGCAACAAACACCGCGGTGGACACCGCCAACAGACAGGCGGAAGACAATGTACTGCCCACATTATTACAAGGCATTAATCTGAAAGCTTTTCCGGGCCAGTATCAACACCATCAAAAGCACTGCAGAAACACTCTTTGGAAGGGAAACCACTCACCTCTCAACACTCAACAAAGAACCAGGACGCCATGGAGCCCAAACTACAGGTCCTGCCCATGTTGCTGTATCTATTAATACACCATGAAGTGGGAAGAAGGCGGCGGCGGCGATGACCACAGTGAGTACTGCACCTAGCACACAGGGGGGAGGGGAGGAGGGAAAAGAGAGTGACACACACGCAAAACGCAACACCCCCACCTCCCACCCACAGCAACACACACCCACATATATCCAATAACATCACAGATACACCCCGTCACGCCCTGGAAGAACGCAAGGACCAAATGAAATGAGTTTAACTAGTGTAATATTCGAACACTCAGATAGCCCAAGAGAACAGCAAATAAGCAGTGAACACAAATATTTACAGCAAGTACACAAGTCCGTACACTGTCCCAGGAAATGTCCATGGACCAGTGGTCCCATAAAGCATGGGCGAAGCCCACAAATGACAACTGCCTCAAAATGGAGAGAACTCTGCAGGGACATCAGGTCGATTGAAAAACAGGCACCTCAGGGAGAATGGGAGGGGGGCACCCCAGCCAGATGATGGTACGACGCCACTGCTCCTCGAGGGGTCTCCATGCCCACTTGCTCCTGGGGAGTGCAAAGCAACAGTCTCTCAAGTCTCTCAAGTGGGTGATTTGTCCACTGCTTAGTCCTGGGGAGTGCAAAGCCACAGTCTCCCAAGTCTCTCAAGTGGGTGGCTTGCCCACTGCTTGGTCATGGGGAGTGCAAAGCCACAGTCACTCAAGTCGGTGGCATGTTCCACTGGTTCTGGAGGGGGCTTTGTGCCCAGAGTGCTTCATCCTGCTAAGGACTGTGTTAGTGGATACTATTCTCCACTGGTTCTGGAGGGGGCTTTGTACCCAGAGTGCTTCATCCTGCCAAGGTCTGTGTTAGTGGATACTATTCTCCACCGGTTCTTGAGGGGGCTTTGTGCCCAGAGTGCTTCATCCTGCCAAGGACTGTGTTACTGGATGCTTTTCTCTACCGGTTCTGGAGGGGGCTTTGTGCCCAGAGTGCTTCATCCTGCCAAGGTCTGTGTTAGTGGATGCTTTTCTCCACCTGTTCTGGAGGGGGCTTTGTGCCCAGAGTGCTTCATCCTGCCAAGGACTGTGTTAGTGGATGTTTTTCTCCACTGGTTCTGGAGGGGGCTTTGTTCCCAGTGATGCTGCACCTGGGGTGTGGCATGTTGAATTCGTCTCACCTGGGTGTCACAGCCACGCAATGTTCCCAGAACAGGTAGCATGATACTCCATGGAGGCAGACCCACACTCCATCCTGCAGCGACTTAGGCTGCCAATTGCTGGTTTGTGTCAGTGCTGGAGGTGGTGTCTCAAGTGGCGTGTCCAGGATCCAGGACATCACCTGCAGACTCTGACGGCTGCACACTGGGGATGGGGCTGGCATCCGACAGAGTGGCATCGGCTGTGCACGTGGCGGTGCTGATGGTGGTGCAGTCGGTGGTGGCTGCGGCGGAGATCCTGCCAGTGCTTGCCGTGGTGCAAGTTACTGTTGGGGTGGATGGAGACACCATACCGTCTCCAGCAGCCTCGGATGGCTGATCCTTGGGGAGGATGCTGCAGACTGATGTTGTGGCAGCGGCGGTGCAGGTGGCGGTCGGAGCGGCGGTGGTGACTGTGGTGCATGTGGCTGCCATCCCTGGTGATTTGGTGGTCACCAGCCCCTCCCCAGGTGATATTGTGCCCAGAGGTGATGTGCCCTTTGGCTTGTGGCCCTTCCCCATCTTGGCAGTCACTGCAGGGACCTTGGCACTGTCCACTCTGTGTTTGTGCGAGGCCTTGCTGGGTGAGTGGTGTGACTGTCCCCTGCTGGAAGCCGGTCCTTTTTTTACCTTTGCAGGTGGTGGAATAGGGTGGTCCTTCTTTTCTGTCGGTGGCATACTGCCAGTTCTGACGGGTGCCCCCTTTGACCGTACTGGAGTAGCGGATGCAGATTTGGTGGCTGAGGTGCTGGGCTGGGATCTAGACATCCTGTCCCTAGGAGAAGGGTGGGAGTGGAGGTATAGGGAAGAGGTTCAGGTTAGCTAGATACATTTTTTTTGACACACTGGGATGGAAAGATGGAGGGAGTTTGGGAGTGGAGGAAGAGATAGTGGTTGTAGAAGGTGTACGTCTGCTGGGTTTAGGTGAAGATGCATGGGTTGGAGGCTGTTGTGAGGTGGATGGGTGTTGAGTGGGTGTGTGCCTGTGTTTGTGTACTTTTGGAGGAGAGCTCACAGACACACTGGGAGAGGACACAGGGGACATGTGAATAGTAGTGGGGGTGGTGATTGCATGTGAGGGATGTGTAGTGATGGGCGTGCTGGTGATGGAGGTAGTGGCTGAGGATGTAATGCATGCAGGGGTGAGTGGAGACGAGACTGGGAGGGAGGTGGAGGACTTGGAGGAAGGGGACACAGTGGAGGCAGTGGATGTTGGTGTGTATACATGGGTATGGTGCTTGTGTGAGTGCCTGTGGGATGTGTGGTGCTTATGTTTTCCTGAACCACTTTTGTTTGTTGATGTGTGTCCATGCTGGTCTGACGGTGTGCTTGGGATAGGCTGAGGTAGAGGGAATTGGGTCTGGGTAGTGGAAGTTGGAGGGGGGAGGCTGGACACAGGGACAATGGCTGCCATCAGTGCTGAGGCCTGAGCCTGAAATGCTCTCTGTTGGGCCGCCACGCCAGAATGAATGCCCTCCTGGTATGCATTTGTTTGCTACAAATGCCTCTCGACACCCTGGATGGCATTCAGAATGGTTGACTGCCCACAGTGAGGGATCACAGGAGGTCAATAACCTCCTCCCTGAGGGCAGCAGGGCTAACTGGCTCAGGGCCTGAGGTGCATGGGATGAGGGAGATACCCACCCTCCTGGGTGAGCGGGCACAGGAAACACGCTGAGGGGGTGGTGGGAGGGCGGTGCTGGTAGGGGGGGTGTCGGCTGCACTTGTTGTTGCGGTGGGCACAGAGGTGCCCGCCACCACAAGGGAGCTCCCATCAGAGGAGGAGTCGCTGTCGCTGGTGTCCCCTCCTGTCCCCGTTTTGGAGCTCCCTTCGCCCACCGTTAGAACTGGTGCTTTCACCCTCCATCGATTCACCCTCATGGGCCATGTGGGATGCAGCTCCTTCCGTCTCCAGTGCCTCTGCTCCTCCGCCAGATGATGCTAATGCACACAAGGACTGGGTGACAAAACAAGAAGGGGGAGAAAGACAGAGGAGACACATGGTCAATGCCAGCAACAGCACTACCGTTGGCGGACACAACACACAGGGAGCTGCCCTATGCACTAGGCCATGCACTAGCAGTTAGTAGGAAAATCACCTTCCCATGGGGTACTATGCCTAACACCATTTGCTGCACACCTGGAACCCACAGTAGCCTGTCTAGTTGTAGATGCCCACTAACACTATTGGGGTTAGAGTGCCTCAGATCATGCCTAACAAGGGACCTACTCTACCAAGTTCGCCGTGGCATAGGGGAACCCACAACCCCACATCCCCCACCCAGACACCTCGTAAAGCACACATAGTCGGCTGAATGCGACTGTACTCACCCCCTTGTGGCTGCTGTGATGCCCTCGTGAGCCCTTCCAACTCCAGATATGCCACCGCCAGGATCCGGTACATCAGAGGAGTCATGGTGCGACGGGCAACCCTTCCACGTTGGGAGGCCATCCCCAGCTGGGCCTCCGCCGTCTTCTTGCTCCAGCAGCGCAGGTCCTCCCATCTCTTGCGGCAGTCGGTGCTCCGTCTATGATAGACCCCAGGGTCCGCACTTCCTTGGCGATGGCACGCCAAATACCCTTCTTCTGGTGGGCGCTGACCTAGAGGAAAGGCACAGGATGAAAGAAAATTACTTTCCCATCCAGACCATCATACTCATTGTCCACCAGTTCCCACCCATGCCCTGATGCCCATACACTCACCATCCTCAGAAATGGCCTCAGCCCCCCCCCACATGTATCTTCCATCCACACCACTCCATACATTCATGACCCACGCATTATGCTCACAGTGTACTCACCTGTTTGTCTGGAGGACCATAGAGTAGCGTGTACTGGGGGAGGACCCCATCCACCAGTTTGTCCAACTCCTCCACTGTGAAGGCAGGGGCCCTTTCCCCAGACACATGAGCCATTGTCGCTTCCAGACTGAGGTCACAGCAGCACTTGAAGTGTAGGTCCTCTCCTGTTGAAGGTCAGGTATCAAATGAGTGAACAGATAGAAAATGGCGGTCACGTCCGTGGCGGTGCGTACCGTCACCGTCAGCATACTTCGTCATTGGCTTCAGGAACCCATAGGGCCCAATGATAACCAATGCTAAATTGCGCGGCGGTCTTTGACCGTCTACCGCAACGCTACACAACGCCAGCGCAGTTACCTCATTTCCCCTTGTCCCTCCTTACAGGTCAGGCAGCTGCCTTTTCAGGGGAGCACATGGCATGGCACCTAACTGCGTCACAGCACATTTTGGCAGGAATACGGACAAAGTACGCCACACACAGATTTACTTACATTACAGCAAAAGCACTTGTGCAACCTATGTGGTACATGACCCTCTGCTCACCATTCTCCTCCATATGGCACATCTGCTGGGGCAGATGATGAGATGGCGTCATCCTCCAGTGTACAGACCTCTGGTGGACCTGTTGACACTGGAAGACAGACACATCATTATCACCTACAGACTTGATCGTGCCACAATCCAAGAACTGTGTGCCCAATTGGAGCCAGACCTGATGTCAGCTATCCGCCATCCCACAGGAATTCCCCCTCTAGTGCAGGTCCTGTCAGTGCTCCATTTCCTGGCAAGTGGCTCCTTTCAAACTACAGTGGCCATGGTATCAGGGATGTCTCAGACAATGTTTTCTAACGTGTTGACCAGAGTGTTGTCAGCCCTGCTGAAACACATGCACAGCTTCATCGTTTTACCCAAGGTGGAGGATTTGCCCACAGTGAAAGCTGACTTCTATGGCCTGGGACATATCCCCAACATAATTGGTGCCATTGATGGTACACATGTGGCATTTGTCCCCCCCGCAGAAATGAATAGGTGTACAGAAACTGAAAAAGCTACCATTCTATGAATGTGCAGATGGTGTGTTTGGCAGACCAGTACATCTTTCATGTGAATGCCAAGTATCCTGGCTCCGTGCATGACGCTTAGATTTTGAGGAATAGCAGCATCCTTTATGTGATGGGCCAACTCCAGAGGCACCGGGTATGCCTAATAGGTGAGCCAAAGGACTCCACACAATATGAATAGGTGTTTGGGTATGGGGTAGTCACTAAGGGTTAGTGTCTGTCTAACAGATTTCCCTCAACTTTTGCAGGTGACTCTGGTTACCCTAGCCTCTCATGGCTACTGACCCCAGTGAGGAATGCCAGGACAAGGGCAGAGGAACACTACAATGAGGCACATGGGCGAACTAGGCGTATTATTGAACGGACTCTTGGCCTTCTGAAGGCCAAATTCCGGTGCCTCCCTCTAACACATGGGTACTCACAAACATTTTCCCAAGTGCCAAAAGTTGTGGTCTGTTATGTGTCTGAGGGCCGCATTGATGTCAGCGGGGTGTGGTTGGGGTGGGGATGTTGGTGGGGCACTGGTTATAAGGTGGGTGTAGATGAAACAAAGCATATGCATGTAGTTGCTGAATTGCACATTGTGAAACCAGAAAACCTTGGATTAATCCCGGCTTCCGCTCTTTACCAAATTATGTGATCCTAGACAATATTTTTTTTTCTCTTCCCATCTTTATCACATAAACAGGACCTAAAAAATACATGACTTCATGATGTCCGCTATACAAAAACTTCTCCTATGTTTGATTTAAAAAAACTATAATGTTTTACTTGTATAATAGGAACCCAGATCACTCAAAGGGTGCACATAACAACCTACTTGGCACATTTCACTGTTGGCATTGTCAGGGTAGGAGGAAGAATTAATGTTTCTAACTTCATGTTTGAAAACTATCACTTTTAAAACAATATTTCTCAGTCGGCTGACATAATCCGATGTACTGAAGTGAAAAGGTTCTGCATATTAATTAAATACACTGTTTGAATTTTTAGACTTTATCATATGTTCACACTTCGCTGCAAGATTACTTTAAAATGAAGGTGCTCCTAAAGTTAAATGATGCAGGACTTAACAGTTACCTTCTTTTTTTAACACTAATAATGCTTTAAATAAATGCTTGCCTGTTTCTTTAACATCTTTTTTATTGTTAGCATCTATTAGTGTAAACAGCAGCAGAGTGCTGCTGTGCTCCAGGGGGCCACATGTCAAGGTCGTGAGGGCTGCATGCGGCCCCCGGGCCGTACTTTGAGTATTACTGATCTAACAGGTGGCTCCCTATACTACTCACCGAAGAAGGTGTGCTAGATAATCGTGGCATGCTGCATGTTGTACAACCTGGCTTTGCGACGCCAGGTGCCTTTTCTGCAGGAGAATGGCCCTGATAATGGTATTGTGGCAGCTGTGGAGCCTGTGGATAGTGAGGAAGAGGAGCCAGAGGAAGAAGAGATTGACAACCGAAACAACATCATCATGCAGTACTTCCAGTGACACACAGGTAAGAGACTGGCACTGCTCATCTCATATCTGATTACTGTAGGACATTGTTTAAGTCAGCCTCTTAACCTCTGTGTATGGACACCGACAGTTCACTTTGGCTTTCCATTTCACAGATCTGAGTACCTCATTCTGCCTTCTGCTATATTTACTGCTGCCCAACAACTGTCATACATTGGTATGTGCATATGAACATTTACATTGATATTTGTGGATGAAGTTGTAATTATATATTTGTGAAAGTACAGACTGACTCCAGATTGGTTTGTGATTCAAGGGTGTTTATTTATGGGCTAATGTGTATAAGGGTATGTGGAGGGGCTGGAGTGATGGTGGAGGTAGGTCCATAGTAGAGTCCAGTCTCTCGGTATCACATGTGCATTGTCCAAGGGGGCAAAGGAAGAGGAGCAATGTCAGTTCAAGGTGGACAGGCTAACAGAGTGGGACATAAGGGTGACACTCAGGAGAGTCTTATTTCCTGGCAGAGGTCTTGGCAATGTTCTCTGTCTTCTGCCTGGACTGCAGGGACCGTTAGTGGGGTGGTTCTCCTTCTGCAGGGGGTGAGGTGCTGGTGGCCTGTTGGTCCTTTGGCGGAACCTCCTGTCCACTAGCGCCGGCAGACGTGGAAGGCTGTTCATCGTTTGGGCTGGTGTCAGGGGCCTGGTGGTATGGCACTGTCTCCTTCATGGTGTTGGCCATAACTGCCAGCACCCCTGCAATGGTGACCAGGGTGGTGTTAATGGACTTCAAGTCCTCCTTGATTCCCAGGTACAGTCCCCCCTGCAGCTGCTGGGTCTCCTGAAACTTGGCCAGTACCGTGCCCATGGTCTCCTGGGAATGGTGGTATGCTCCCATGATGTTTGATAGTGCCTCGTGGAGGGTCGGTTCCCTGGGCCTGTCCTCCCCCTGTCACACAGCAGCCCTCCAAGCTTCCCTGTTATGGTGTGCCTCTGTCCCCTGAACCGTGTGCCTACTGCCACTGACCCCAGGTCCCTGATTTGCTTGGGTTAGTGGGTTTGCCTGGGGTCCCTGTAGCGGTGGACACACTGCTGATTGACGTGTCCTGGGGACAGTGGCATGGGCCCCCTGGGTGGGTGCTGTGGTGGTGTTTCCTGTGGGGGGGAGGTTCTGTGGTGGGTTGGGACTGTAGCAGGGGAACCGACTGTCCAGAGGTCCCTGATGGGCTGGGCTGGTCATCTTGATCCAGGCGTGCAGAGCTGCTGTCATCACTGTGGGCCTCTTCTGTGGGGGGCCTGGATATGGCTGGCACCTCCTGTCCGGTGACGTTGTGTAGGGGTCCTGTTGGGGTGTAAATGCATTGTTATTGTATCTGTGTGTGCCATCTTGTGCAATGGGTGTGTTTCCCTCTATTATCGTGCTTGCAAATATCGCCTTGGCCCTTGTGTGAGTGGTGATTGTGTGCCCTGGGTGAGTCTCTCCCTTGGACATGCTTTGGTAATAGGTGTCCATGCAGGTCTGTGATGGGTGTCCATGCGTTGGTGTAACATGCAAGGATTGGTATTGGGATGTGTGGGTTGTGATAGTGGGGTATATGTGAGGTGGTGGAGTGATCGAGGTGAGGGTAGGGGTAAGAGTTTGTGATGGCATGCAGGTAGGGTGGGGGATACAGTAGTAAAGATTTGCCTTACCAGAGTTCAGTCCTCCTGCTACTCCTGCTAGGCCCTCAGGATGCATAATTGCCAAGACTTGCTCCTCCCATGTTGTTAGTTGTGGGGGAGGAGGTGGGGGTCCAATCCTCTGTATGGCTACCTGGTGTCTGGATACCAGAGAACGTACCTTCCCCCGTAGGTCGTTCCACCTCTTCCTGATGCCATCCCGTGTTCTTGGATGCTGTCCCACTGCGCTGACCCAGTCGACAATTCTCCGCCATAGCTCCATCTTGCTAGCAATGGATGTCTGCTGCACCTGTGATCCGAATAGCTGTGGCTCTACCCGGATGATTTCCTCCACCATGACCCCGAGCTCTTCCTCAGAAAAGCTGGGGTGTCTTTGAGGTGCCCTGATGTTGTGTGAGTGATGTGTGATGTGATGTGTCGAGTGATGTTTTAGGGTGTGTGGTGTTTTGTGCCCTGGATACAAAGCTACTAGAAAGCTACAATTGAATGTGGATTTCAGATCACAGGAGAGTTAAGGCTAATCTTGTCCCAAACTAATTTTAGTGGCCTACAGATTTACAAGAATGTATAATTTCTTTACCCATTTCTATGCAAAACAAACAATTACATTTCAAATCTTAATATGTATAGCCTCTACCAGTAGCCCCTGACCCTTGGCACATGATCTGCTCTGATGCTATAATGGACTATCAAATCCCAGAAGAAGGCTATAAAGCCATTAGAGTTACAGTTAACAATTATTCAAAGATGTCTCACTTTTTTCCTTCATCTAAGTTACTTACAAATGAAGAAATATCTCAATGTTTTTGACAAACATTTTTATCTTCATTTTTTACCACATTCAATCATTTCTGAATGAGTAACAAACTATCTTTCATATTTTTGAAGATTCTTTGAAAGGCACCAAAAATCAAATAAGCTATTTTGTCAAGTTATCATCCTCAGACCACTGTGCAAACTGAGGCCACTCAATGCTATCTTCGATGTTAGAACAATGTCACATTCCAGATGATTGTGCTTGTTACCAATCAGTAGATGAATTTTCTTATAATAGTGTGATTCATGGGGCATTCAAGGGTTCACCACTCTTCTCTTTGCCCAGTTTCCATCTACAAATTTTTCCTTCTTCATCTCGCGTTGGTCCTTTGGTTCCAGCAGCTAAATATTACTTGGATAATACTCAGAAACAAAGGCATGTATCATCTACAGGCACAATGACAACTATATTCTGAGAGAATATTCCATAGAAGGTTAAGATGAAGAAAACTACTGACAAACTTAGATCAGCTTCTCCTTCTTTTGCTCTTCCTAATAAGCTTTTGTTATTTTCCAGTTAATTTCTTACCAGTCCAATTTTAGCCACAGTATGTTGGTCTGTTTGTCATCATTATCAGGGTAATCCTGTAGGCATTGATTTGAAGTTGTTACTTACTTGGACGATTCATCATGTTTTCCTGTTTCACAAATAAATCTTTATGTTTCTGGCTCATATCACCATTAAAGAACTGAGATCAGAGACATCTGCCATCATAGTGTAAGTCAAAACATCACATCATGGCCAGCAAAGCTGAACATGAAGTTAAGAAAATGTGTGATTTTCAATTTTTTCGTGATTTTTCTCAATGTTTGATACTTTAGAAAAATGATGCAGTCACTCTGCATTCTTTGAGAAGATGCTTCTTCGGTGTATGTCCCCTTGCTTGTTTGGCACATTTTCCTGCAGAATCCAGATGAACACAAGGCTTCAGGAGGGGGCATATTGTTACAGCTGGGAGCAGAACTCACTAAAAAAGGAATGGGCAGTTTTATACTTTTTGACACAAAACTGCGCTAACGCAGTTTTTCGTCAAAAAGTTTAGCGCGGTTTAGCTCCATTTTTTAATGCTGCCCCTGTGTCGTATTTATACTATGACGCTGGATGGCGCTAAGAATAAGTTAGAGCAATTTTTCCTGACGCTAACCATTGCACCTTCTCGTAAGGTAAAATGATGTTAACCCAAGAAAAATAACTCTAATATAGTTTACGACATGTAAACACATCGCAAAACAGAAATGCTGCATTTTTGCCCACAAAAGCATCAAAAAGTAACGCTAACAGAGAAAACAGTGCAAAGGAGAGGCAAGATGGATCCACAAAGCCAGGAGAGACCCCAAGGAGACCCCAGATAACCAGGAACTAGCCAAGAGGACATTGACAAAACCCAGGGGGGAGACAAGTAAAGAGGATGTGTTGCTTCAGCGCAGAGGAGCATGAAATACTGGTGAGAGAGGTGACGGAGCACCAACATCAACTCTTCATCGCCTCTAAATTGCCAATTGGAAGGAGAGAGGCAATTTGGCAGCAGATTGTGAACAAGATTTACAGTGTGGCAGAGGTCAGGAGAGCTGTCACTGAGTGCAAAAAATGCTGGCATAACTGCAAGCAGAGGACAAAGGAGAAAATGGCAAGAAACAGGAAGGCGGCACTGCAGACCGGAGGTGGGAGTCCAGCACCACAAGAGGACCTTGACAAATTGGAGGAGACGGTTGCAGTGGTCATCCCAGAGGAAATATTCACTGGTATCACAGGACAGGACAGTGAAGACTACCAGGAAACAACACATATGCAGGGTAAGTTGCATGTAGGACACAAATGACAAAGGGGGTTATTCTAACTTTGGAGGAGTGTTAATCCGTCCCAAAAGTGACGGTAAAGTGACGGATATACCACCAGCCGTATTACGAGTTCCATAGGATATAATGGACTCGTAATACGGCTGGTGGTAAATCCGTCACTTTTCCGTCACTTTTGGGACGGATTAACACCTCCTCCAAAGTTAGAATAACCCCCAAAATGTCAAGTGCAAGAAGGAGGAGGCTCATCGCTACTACAAAATGCAATTTAGCCCTGCAAATCAGGCAGTGGAAAGGGCAAAGAGGAAGGGCCTGGGACCCCTTGCACTGCCCATGCCTGGTGCATGGGCTGTAGAGGGGCATCCAGGGGCACAGCACAACACAACACCAACAACCTGTGCATGGGGGTACAACGCCATGCCAAGGCTGGTGGAAATGCTAAAGCAGACCAGGAGGGTAGGGTAGAAAGTAAAACTGGTCTGGTGTCACAGGACAGTTGGTATTGTCAGAATGTAAACTATAGGAAAATGCCCAGTGTCAGGCCATTGACCCAAGCGGCATTCCCCATTGACAACAGTTGCCACTACTACCTGTGCTGTTTGCGCTGGTCAATTAGGAAATGGCAGTTAGGTGCCCATAGAACAAACTCACACGAAATGAGGGTTCAGTATGACTATGTGATCAATCCCCATCAATCCCTATTCAAGTGCAACTCCTGTCAACTGGTCATGTCCATAGACTCAATAACCATCAGGCACTGTCACATATGTAATGACGTACACAACAGTAATCTCATACCCATGCTGTCCATCCCTGGGTTTTAACCCTGTGCCTGTGTCACATTAGCTGCAAAGCCACCATGCCACATCTCAGTTATCATAGTGCAAAGGCAACTGCATTGAGGGGGAGGACATGTGTATAGGAAGGCAAAGGCACAAGAGGAAACTGAACTCTTCCAGGTCCATCAGTGCAATGCAATGTAGCACAAACTACGGAAACATCAACATGTGGAACCACCAATGGTAACAAGTGCATTGTCGTCTGGCAATGCCATGCATGGGGTGGTGCTCGGCCTGAGCACCGCATAGGTGTATGTGAAAAATGAAAGACTGGGACAGGGCCATTTTGTCATGTGTGGTGCTGTGGCATCAGCACACCAGAATTCATTGCAAGGCCACACCATGAAAATGGAAGCAGAGGGAGGGCTGATGAGGATAAGAAGGTGGCAATCCACAAATTGGACAGAACCCACACCTAGAAGATGTGACACAGACAATTGTGCAAACAGTGCTTCACTACATGTGACATGCAGGTGGGGCATAGGGCTGAGAGACTGCAAACATTAAGAACAGAAACAATGCATGGGAACCAAGATGACAATGTACCACCAATAGGAAGTCAGTGACATCACATTACAACTGGCACAACACAGACACACTAATTGTACAATATCTCATTGCAGAGGACGATGGTTCTCCTGTGGATCTGCCTGTCTTAGACTACCCTGATGACCTGGATGACCAGCTGACACCCATCAGCCAAGAAACCCTCCAAAATGTCCTGGGAACCCTCCAGACACCACCTCCAGTCACAAGGAGAAGCATTCATGTAGCAGCCATCCCAGAGGGCCCACCCACCACCCCAGTAGTATGACCTGCCAGCTCAAACACACCTGATGACTCTGATGACACAGGGACCACCTTTGAGAGGACAGTAGTGGGAGTACAGCGGGAGCTGGCCAAGGAGGTTCAGGTGAGGATGCAAACTAAGGCAGCCAGCCTTGAGGGTATGCGTATGTGCATCATAATGGCCACTGAACAGACAGCAGCCAAACAAGGCACACAATCCCCACTGCATGGAGTCCAACAGTCTGTGAGAGACCTAACCACTGCTGCGAGGAAGTTGCCACAACACCTGCCCTCCCAATCTTGCTGCTGCATGCAGGACAACAAGCAGGACTCCATGTACCAGGAACTGGCCTCCTTCAGTGCAGACATGGCTGCCTACCACAGGGATGTTGCTGCCATACTCAATAATCAGCAGCTCCTCCTTGCTGCAGTGATGCCATATGTAGTTCCACAGATGGCAGCTGCCGGGTATTTGGTGTCCACTTCTCCAACCACTGAAGTGTGTGTGGCCCCCTCAACCACACCATCAAGGGCAGAGGAGACAACACACACATCAGAGGATAAAGATGTGGAACAGATCATCTTCAACTGTAGGAGTACCTGACAGCATCAGCCCATACCACATGGGCAGTGATTTCCCTTTGTCCTGTGCTTGACAACATGCCAGTGTTGCTACAGTTGGTGACATGCACTCTTCACCGACACACTATTAACTTTTCTACTATGGACTGCAATTGTCTCTCACTACTCCATTGGCAATTCATGCACCCCTGCACTGAACAACACTTCACCTCAGCATGTCCAATGACATGTCCCTCAACCCTGCACTTGTGTTGTGTTACAATAGAATGGTTTACACTAATGGGTTCACAGACCTGGACAATGTAAATATTGCACTACAGCACTTTAAAATAAACAACACCTACACAAGCACTTTGTCTCTGTGTAGTGTGATACATCTTCTTTGCTGGAGATCTGTGATGTGTGTAACATGTCTATAGTCACAGAGGCCCGTATTTATACTTTTTTTAGCGCCGCATTTGCGCCGCTTTTTGACGCAAAACGGCGCAAACCTACAAAATACAATGGCATTTTGCAAGTTTGCGCCGTTTTTGCGTCAAAAAACGAAGCAAATGCGGCGCAAAAAAAGTATAAATACGGGCCAGAGTGTCAGTACAAGAGTGCAGAAATATTGTGGGCAGATATCTACACACAATGTATGTGCATGATGAACATCAACGCTGGCCACATCTCCTACAAGCAAGTCACTGTGTATGTGACATTTGTTTTAAAACATAAATGCCTCACCCACTACATACAGCAGGAATGGCTGTGTAAGAGTGCTCGGCCAATACCATCAGCTGGGAGTACAAGTGAAACACATTGGTGTGAAATAGTTATACTTGACCTCATCTGAATTTGGCACTGCTCAGTTTAGCAGTGTTGACATGAACTTCAGGCTACTGGCAGACGTCCCACGGTACCCAACATCCCGTCACAGGACCTAACCAATGACAGTTTAAAAAGCACATCTACCTGTCCAATACATGGAAAACACAGTCACCTTGATTGGTGGGTACATTTGATGGCAGATGCATTGAGAAGTAGATTTGTTGTAGCTGCCAATGTGACAACTCAGTTGGAAGTGGGAATTAACATGTCAAGAGAGGGATCTGGATGCAGGATGGAATCCCAGGTCAACAGACAATTGACACTGTACACTCATGCAAAAACCCTGAGCCCCAAGCATATGACACATGCAGTAAGGGAGTATCCAAAGTGTATTATATATGTATAAAACTGAACTTAAATCTATGTTAAACACCTATACTAACCTAACCTATCCTACCTATATATTACCCACAACTTGCCCTAACTACTCTATGCTAAGCTTACTTACCACATTTAACAACACACTCTAAACATTGGCCCCCCACCCCCTTGTATCACGAAACACATGCAGTAGAACATATACTAACCTAAACATATACTATCTAATCCTAAACAAATATATATATATATATATATTTTTTTTCTATATCTTTTATACACAAATGCCCCAACATTAACCCCCACCCACGCACAAACTAACATGTAATAATATGAAAAACCACCCCCAAACCTACTTATCCTATCTAAACAACTACCCTACTTTAACCTATCACTAACCCCTTTAAACCTACTACAAAACATGATTAGGAATGAGGAGGGAGGGGACTGAACTAGGGGTGAAGAGAGGCAAGAGTTCAGAGGTTGGCCCTCTTGAGTGTCCTCTTGATGACCTTCAGTCTCTTTGTATTGCGGTCCACATCCTTCTGTAGGCTGTCCAGCTTTTTGAGGACCTGATTCATGTCCCTCTGGTGCTCCTTTATTGCTGACATGTCCATTGCAGCAGGCATGGTGGGCTGCGGTGCTGATGTTGATTGTGCTGCACATGGGGCAGATGTGACAGTGGCAGCTGTGGTCTCCTGTGCAGGTGTGGTGTTCAGTCCACTCTTTGACCCCACCTTGGCTGAATGCTCGCCATTCCCCAGTGGCTCGCTCTTTTCGATAGGGTAGTCCCATCTTACGGTACCCAGACTCCACATCCAATATGTGGCGATATCGCACTGCCCTTTTTGGAACTCCCTGAGTTCTGCAACATCCATGTTGGCAGCTGTAAAACTGAGACAGGGAACCATCTGTGTCATCACTGTGTGATGTATGTACAGATGATACTCTAACACTCACTTCGATTTGCCCATGCAGTCCGAATCACAGTCCAGATAATACAATGTCCCTGATGAATGTAATGGCAACGCTGCCTACCCATCATGTCATTTACACCAAAGCACAGAACAACAAGAGTTGGACCAAATAAAGTAAACTGTGCATTCATTTAGTGCAATGTGTCACAATGCAAAGGCAGCAACTACTTCACATGGGCCAGGCCCACTAATCTTTATTATCTGAGTCAACTTCAAAACACAACAACACCAGTGGCTAGTAGATGTCATTGGGAGTATATGTAGTTGTTAATCATAAGGGGTCAGTGTTGATTGGGACACATGCAAGCCTGAATGAGATGACTGTTATCTACACTGTGACCAGCACATCTACCTACATATATGTTGTTCCCCTATCCCTGTGCCTCAGGGGGAATGGGCATGCAACACATCATCACAACTGTTGAGGTCAACTACGAAGGCATGTCCACTTATACATGGATTTAGTGAGTGGAACACATGTGAGGAGGGATGCCACCTAGGAATAAGGTATCCATAGGTCATTCACATCTACATTCATGTGTCCTGGTGTGGACATCCATGAATACTTGATCTGCCAACACAATTCCCCAAACACCCACATTAACCTGTTCTGTGCCTTGGACGAGGTGACCTCGTCCAAGGCTACAGTTCCCCTGTGCCTTGGACGAGGTCACCTCGTCCAAGGCACAGGGGAACTTGGAGGAGCGCTACCGCGCCCCCCGTGCACCCCCCTCCCTCCCCAAGGCGGGGATGGAAGGGGAAGACCTTCCCCTTCCACCCCCGACCTTCCCTCGGCAATCCGATGACGTCAGCGCGCGCACAGCGCGCCGACGTCATCTACTGTTGCCGGGCGCGCTGGAAGCCATTTGCTTCAAGCCCGTGTGGAGGAAAGGTGAGTCCTTTCCGTTTTTGGGGGGCGGGGTGGTGAAAACAGAAACGGGGAAAGGAAAGGGTTTTTCCTTTCCCCCTTTGCCTGTTTTCACAAGATTCCTGCTCCCACGATCGTTCAGCGGGAATCTCCACTAGGACACCAGGGATTTTCTTCTTTGTTTATTTTGGGGGCGACCCCTTGGGCAATTTTTTATAGTATTTCGCCCCCCCCCCCGGGGGCAGATCTGACGATTTTTCGGCGGATCTGCCCCCAGGGGGGGGGCGAAAACCACTAGACACCAGGGATTTTATTTTGGGTGTATATTTTGGGGGCGACCCCTTGGGCAAGGGTCGCTCCCCCCCCGGGGGCAATTTTTTACAGTATTTCGCCCCCCCTGGGGGCAGATCCGCTGATTTTTCGGTGGATCTGCCCCCAGTGGGGGGCAAAAACCACTAGACTCCAGGGATTTTATTTTGGTTGTTTATTTTGGGGGAGACCCCTTGGGCAATTTTTTTTAGTATTTCACCCCCCCCCCCGGGGGGGCGAATACCACTAGACACCAGGGATTTTATTTTGGGTGTGTATTTTGGGGGTGACCCCTTGGGCATGGGTCGCCCCCCCAACCAGGGGCAATTTTTTTTAGTATTTGGCCCCCCCCAGGGGCAGATCCGCCGATTTTTAGGCGGATCTGCCCCCAGGGGGGGGGGGGCGAAATCCACTAGACACCAGGGATTTATTTTTATTGTAAAGTTTCTTTTGGGGGCGACCCCTTGGGCAAGGGTCGCCTCACTGGGGGCTATTTTTTTAGTATTTGCCCCCCCCCCGGGGGCAGATTGCCAATTTTTGGGCTGATCTGTCCCCAAGGGGGGGGGGCGAAATCCACTAGACACCAGGGATTTTGTTTTTATTGTTTATTTTGGGGGCAACCCCATGGGCAAGGGTCGCTCCCCTGGTGGGCAATTTTTTTTTCTGTTTCTGCCCCCCCGATGGCAGACCAGCCATTTTTTGGACGATCTGGCCCCCGGGGGTGGAAGCACACTAGGCGCCAGTGATTGTGTGGTATGTGTGTGTGTGGTGTGTGTTTGGGGGCATACCTTGGGCAACGGTCACCCCCCTAAAGGTGGGAAAGTTCGTATTGGCCATCTCTGCCCCTATTTTTGTAGGCCCATCTGCCCCCAAGGAGGGCAGAAACCACCAATACGGCAGGGAATTTTTTTTTTGTTTTGTGTTGTGCTGGGGGTGCCCTCTTTGGAATGGGTCGCCCCCTAAAGGGGGCACAGAGGTGTTGCCCATTTCTGCCCCTATTTTTTTACGCCCATCTACCCCCGAGGGGGGCAGGATCCACTTAGGTACCAGGGACAACTTCTAAGTTCTTGGTGGTGGGGTGTTTGTCAACTGGCAAAGTATTTGCATTTGTGATTATAACAATTTATTTCTTCTTTTTCTTCTAGTTCAACGCTTTTGCTTCCTTTGCTGTGGATCTTTGCAGTTTTGGCAGTAGTTGTCCTGCGGTTTTCATAGTTGCATGTTTTAGGTGAGTGAAAGCAATTTACTCCAAAGGAGTATTGTTGACATGCATGAATGACATGTTTGTAGGTGGTGTACTAAATGCAGTATTGTGTGTTTGACATTGTCCTTAGATTTGAGCACAGTGATGTTTGTGTTGTCATATGTCTAATTTGCTTTTTTTTCTTTTCTTTTTAGTGGGATATCATTGGTGATTGCTGTGTCTGTGCAGAGTAGTTGCTTGGTGAGTAGCTTTTTCAGGCAAGTGAGTGGTATAGTTTTTTGTAGTACATAACTCTTTGTGATAAAGCTACACTTTGTTTATTACTTATTTTAGTGCTAGTTGTTGTTGGCAATCCATTTGTTGGTAGGATCATGGCTAGCCGCAAAGTGACCTCTCAGCAGGTTGTTCGCATGCTCTTTGAGTCGTCTTCAGACCATGATTACGACACTGACTCTGCATCTGAGGCAGAGGAGGAAGCAGGAGATTCTGGAAGTGAGTTTTCTGTCCGAGAGTATTCTTCCGATGAGGAAGCTACTCTCAGTGCAGATGAAGGGCCTGTGTTAGAGGAGGACATTGATGTGCCAAGAGTGCAGCAGCCTGCGGCTGAAGGGTTTCCCATTAGAAGACCTGACACCTGGATTGCCCCAAACATGGAGCAGCCACAGTTACCTGCATTTACTGGTCTCCCAGGGTGTAGAGTTAATACGGAAAACTTTTTGCCTGTCCATTTCTTTCACTTGTTTATGGACAATGTATTTTTGGAAGAGATTGTGGAGCAGACAAATGTGTATGCAGAGCAATATTTGCGGGACAACGCTGCCAGACTTAAGCCTCAGTCTAGAGCTACTCAGTGGGTTCCCACATATCTGGAAGAGATGAAAAGGTTTTTAGGTTTGTCTTTTTTGATGGGGTTGATCAGGAAGCCGTCACTGGCTTCTTATTGGTCTACTAGTCCCTTGATGGCAACTGCTATATTTCCTGCAACAATGACACGTAATCGGTATTTGCTTCTTCTTCGTATGCTGCATTTTGTAGACAATGCTTTAGCCTTGCCACGAGATCACCCTGATTGTGACCGTCTTTTTAAGATTAGGCCTGTCCTTGATCATTTTGTGGATCGGTTTTCAGAGGTCTATGTTCCAGGCAAAGAGATAAGTGTGGACGAGTCTTTGGTCCTTTTCAAGGGGCGTTTAGTTTTTAAGCAGTACATTCCTAGTAAGAGGGCATGGTATGGGATTAAATTGTATCTGCTGTCAGAAAGCAGTACAGGATATGTGTATAATTTCCGGGTCTACACTGGTAGGGATTCCAGTATTGACCCTCCTGGTTGTCCGGCCACTTTTGGAGTTAGTGAAAAAATTGTGTGGGAAATTGCTAGACGGCTGTTTAACAAAGGTCACCATTTGTACGTAGATAATTTCTACACTGGAGTGCAGTTGTTCAAGGAGTTGTTTAGGGTGGACACTGTTGCTTGTGGCACAATCCGTTCTAACCGGAAAGGCTATCCAAGGGAGCTTGTCTGTAAAAAACTTGAGAGGGGACAGTGCAGTGCCTTGCGGAATAATGAGCTGCTAGCTCTGAAAGTTTTAGACAGGAGGGATGTGTACATGCTATCGACCATCCATGATGAGAGTACTTCCCCTGTGGCTGTTTCGGGTCAGGTTGCAGAAGTGCGCAAACCTGCGTGCATTTTGGACTACAATAGGCACATGGGTGGTGTTGATAGAGTAGATCAGAGGTTGGAACCTTACACTGCTCTTCGTAAGTCTTATGTGTGGTATAAAAAGTTGGCCCTACATTTATTTAATTTGGCAACTTTTAATGCCTTTATTGTATACAAGGATTGTTCACCTGAGTCAAGGATGACATTTGTTAAATTTCAGGAGTCGGTGATAGAAAGCCTTATTGTGGTGGAACCGGCAAGAGTTCCTAGAGTAGAAGTGGTGGAGGATGTGGCTAGATTGAAAGATCGGCACTTTCCAGATCACATTCCTCCCACTCCCAAAAAAGACTTGCCCACAAAGAAATGTAGAGTATGTGCCCGGAGATTAATCCGGAGGGAGAGCCGGATGTACTGCCCCGAATGCCCTTCAAAGCCTGGGCTGTGTGTGCCCGGCTGTTACAGAAGTTACCATACCCAAAAAAAAATCTGGGAAATACCGTGAGCGTAAGCTGTCTGTTTTATATTTTCATATGTTTCACGGTTGGCATCTCTGTCATGTATTTAGTTAGAGCTTTTGTGTTTGTAGTTTTGTGCTTATTTTATAATTAGTGGTTTCTTTGTTGTTTATAAACAAAAAAAGTGATGGCGGTGTGCTTGGGGTGGCGCTTGGCTGGCGGTGTGCTTGGGGTGGCGCTTGGCTGCCGGTGTGCGTGGGGTGGCGCTTGGCTGCCGGTGTGCGTGGGGTGGCATTTGGCTGGCGGTGAGCGTGGGGTGGCGCTTGGCTGGCGGTGTGCGTGGGGTGGCGCTTGGCTGGCGGTGTGCTTGGGGTGGCGCTTGGCTGGCGGTGTGCATGGGGTGGCGCTTGGCTGGCGGTGCCAGCCAAACGGCAGTCCACACTCCCATCAGCTGGTGTGATTCTTGTATCAGGCATGTGGGCGTATGTAAGTGATGGGCCCTTGAGTGGCGCGGTCTGTCGATGTGAGTGTTGTAATGTGCTGGGCCCGTGGCTGGCGGTGTGAATGGTCTTGTGCGTGTCATGTATGAAAGGTGTGTGAATGGACTGTAAAGCGGTTGGTGCCTTGTCGCGGCTTTACAGCTCACGAGCTGTGAGTCATTGGTTCAGTTTTTTGCATTTCGTTTTTTTTTTTTTTTTGTTGTCCTCATTCACCCTAGGCAGTGTATAAAACCTCCTTTGCTTATTAACCAGCACATGGGAAGTTATTTTTCGGCCAGGGGTTACCCTCTCTTCTCGACCAATCCTTAGACTGTCTTAACTCCCTAAGAATTTCAGAGCAGGGTGTGTAATCATTGGACCAATGACACAAAGCCATATCAATTTCAACAAACAATAAAATAAAATTACATCCATCAATGATCTGTTTTCCAATCCAACAATGGTGTCCAGAAATCCCCTCGCACCTTATCCCTTCCCCCTATAGCTTGATCCAAATCTGCTGTGCTTAATACATCTCTAAGCCATTCTGCATATCCTGGCGGGGCCTTCGACATCCATTTCCTACAGATTTCTCGCCTCCCCAGCACTATTGCATAAAATACTAACTTTTTGTCTCTCGTTGTATCAGACCGCCCCAACCAGTCCTGGCCTTGACCAAAAATTATCAACTTTAAGGAGGCCTCTATTCTCTGCTTCAGAATACTCAAAATAGTTCCACATACTTCTTCCCAAAAGTGTCGAACATCCAAGCATTCCCAAAACATATGAATATCCATAGCTTGTGCCAAACCACATTTTGAACAATTCACCCCCTGGCCTACTTTCATTTTGAATAATTTCTCTGGGGAAATGTAAGCTCTATGTAGCGTATAATAGTGTTTTTTCTTTAACGCAGCGAGTTTCACAGTACCATGGAGCAGTGCTAATGACTCCATCCACCACCTCTTAACCAATTCTTCCGGGAAGCAATCGCCCCACAATTTTGCGGGAAGATCAAACTCGCCATCTACACCTTCTAGGATCCCCCAATACCAAGCTGACACTTTGTGGGGACCTACCAAAAGGCTCGGGATAATTACGTCCAAGCCTTTCAGTTATTAGCAGTGCATTTCATTTTTGTGAAATCTCTTGTTAATAAAATTTGATCCACTGAACCATCACTCACCCTTGTGCCAAATCCAACCAGTATGTGTGTTAAAAATGACAAAACCTGCTCCGCTGTAATCAGGCGTCGCAGCACACCTGTGACACGCTAGGTGCCTCGGGTGGGACCCCAATGATAAAGCATGCCACCGACTTGGTTGGTGGGTGAGGGGTCTTCTTCACATAACCTAAGTGTGTTTCTTTTCACAATTTTAGTGTTTGGCACATCACAGACGTATGTGCACACATCAATATGATATATTACAAAAATACCTGTTTTTGGGGGGGAGGGCCCACCTATGTTTTTGGTCCAGGGTGCGGCCTTCATCTAGGGAAACCTACAAAACCCAGACATTTTTTAAAACTAGACACCCCAAGGAGTCCAGGGAGGTGTGGCTTGCGTGCCTCCCCCAACATTTTCTTACCCAGACTCCTCTGTAAACCTCAAAATTTGCATAAAAAAGCATATTTTCCGGATCACCGCTCCAGCACAAAATTCCTACTCCCCAGTTTTCCCCTCAGTCTCCCAAGTAAAATGACACCTCACTTATGTGGGTCCCCAAAGCAGAGTCCGTCTAAAGATGTATAAAAGAATATGCCCTTATAAACTCGCTGTGCTATCCCTTCAATCTCTGCAAGTTTTGGGCCTTATTCTGTTGCAGGCACCTGGCCCACCCACACAAGTGAGGTATCATTTTTATCGGGAGACTTGGGGGAACGCTGGGTGGAAGGAGATTTGTGGCTCCTCTCAGATTCCAGAACTTTCTGTCACCGAAATGAGAGGAAAGGGTGTTTTTTTAGCCAAACTTTGAGGTTTGCAAAGGATTCTGGGTAACAGAACCTGGTCCGAGCCCCACAAGTCACCCCATCTTGGATTCCCCTAGGTCTCTAGTTTTCATAAATGCACAGGGTTGGTAGGTTTCCCTAGGTGCCGGCTGAGCTACAGGCCAAAAATCCACAGGTAGGCACTGTTTTCTCTAAAAAAATGGGATGTGTCCACGTTGCGCTTTGGGGCGTTTCCTGTCGCGGGCGCTAGGCCTACCCACACAAGTGAGGTATCACTTTTATCGGGAGACTTGGGGGAACGCTGGGTGGAAGGAAATTTGTGGCTCCTCCCAGATTCCAGAACTTTCTGCCACAGAAATGTGAGGAACATGTGTTTTTTTGCCACATTTTGAGGTTTGCAAAGGATTCTGGGTAACAGAACCTGGTCCGAGCCCCGCAAGTCACCCCTCCTTGGATTCCCCTAGGTCTCTAGTTTTCAGAAATGCACAGGTTTGGTAGGTTTCCCTAGGTGCCGGCTGAGCTAGAGGCCAAAATCTACAGGTAGGCACTTCGCAAAAAAAACCTCTGTTTTCTTTCAAAAATTTGGATGTGTCCACGTTGCGCTTTGGGGCGTTTCCTGTCGCGGGCGCTAGGCCTACCCACACAAGTGAGGTATCATTTTTATCGGGAGACTTGGGGGAATGCTGGGTGGAAGGAAATTTGTGGCTCCTCTCAGATTCCAGAACTTTCTGCCACAGAAATGTGAGGAACATGTGTTTTTTTAGCCAAATTTTGAGGTTTGCAAAGGATTCTGGGTAACAGAACCTGGTCCGAGCCCCACAAGTCAAACCCTCCTTGGATTCCACTAGGTCTTTAGTTTTCAGAAATGCACAGGTTTGGTAGGTTTCCCTAGGTGCCGGCTGAGCTAGAGGCCAAAATCTACAGGTATGCACTTCGCAAAAAACACCTCTGTTTTCGTTCAAAAATTTGGATGTGTCCACGTTGCGCTCTGGGGCGTTTCGTGTCGCGGGCGCTAGGCCTACCCACACAAGTGAGGTATCATTTTTATCGGGAGACTTGGGGGAACGCTGGGTGGAAGGAAATTTGTGGCTCCTCTCAGATTCCAGAACTTTCTGCCACAGAAATGTGAGGAACATGTGTTTTTTTAGCCAAATTTTGAGGTTTGCAAAGGATTCTGGGTAACAGAACCTGGTCAGAGCCCCGCAAGTCACCCCTCCTTGGATTCCCCTAGGTCTCTAGTTTTTAGAAATGCACAGGTTTGGTACGTTTCCCTAGGTGCCGTCTGAGCTAGAGGCCAAAATCTACAGGTAGGCACTTCGCAAAAAACACCTCTGTTTTCTTTCAAAAATTTGGATGTGTCCACGTTGCGCTTTGGGGCGTTTCCTGTCGCGGGCGCTAGGCCTACCCACACAAGTGAGGTATCATTTTTATCGAGAGACTTTGGGGAACGCTGGGTGGAAGGAAATTTGTGGCTCCTCTCAGATTCCAGAACATTCTGCCACAGAAATGTGAGGAACATGTGTTTTTTTAGCCAAATTTTGAGGTTTGCAAAGGATTCTGGGTAACAGAACCTGGTCCGAGCCCCACAAGTCACCCCTCTTTGGATTCCCCTAGGTCTCTAGTTTTTAGAAATGCACAGTTTTGGTAGGATTCCCTAGGTGCCGGCTGAGCTAGAGGCCAAAATCTACAGGTAGGCACTTTGCAAAAAACACTTCTGTTTTCTTTAAAAAAAAATGGGATGTGTCCACGTTGCGTTTTGGGGCGTTTCCTCTCGCGGGCGCTAGGCCTACCCACACAAGTGAGGTATCATTTGTATCGGGAGACTTGGGGGAACATAGATTAGCAAAACAAGTGTTATTGTCCCTTGTCTTTCTCTATATTTTTTACTTCCAAATATAGGAGAGTGTTTAAAAAAGCCATCTATTTGAGAAATGCCCTGTAATTCACATGCTAGTATGGTCACCCCGGAATTCAGAGATGTGCAAATACCCACTGCTCCTCAACACCTTATCTTGTGCCCTTTTTGGAAATACAAAGGTTTTCTTGATAGCAATTATTTACTCTTTATATTTCAGCAAATGAATTGCTGTATACCCGGTATAGAATGAAAACGCACTGCAGGGTGCAGCTCATTTATTGGTTCTGGGTTCCTCGGGTTCTTGATGAACCTACAAGCCCTATATATCCCCGCAAACAGAGGAGTCCAGCAGACGTAACGGTATATTGATTTCGATAATCTGACATTTTAGGGAAAAGTTACAGAGTAAAACGTAGAGAAAAAATTATGTTTTTTTCACCTCAATTTCAATATTTATCTTTTTCAGTTGTTGTTTTCTGTAGGATTCCCCTAGGTCTCTAGTTTTCAGAAATGCACAGGTTTGGTAGGTTTCCCTAGGTGCCGGCTGAGCTAGAGGCCAAAATCTACAGGTAGGCACTTCGCAAAAAACACATCTGTTTTCTTTCAAAAATTTGGATGTGTCCACGTTGCGCTTTGGGCGTTTCCTGTCGTGGGCGCTAGGCCTACCCACACAAGTGAGGTATCATTTTTATCGAGAGACTTGGGGGAACGCTGGATGGAAGGAAATTTGTGGCTCCTCTCAGATTCCAGAACATTCTGCCACAGAAATGTGAGGAACATGTGTTTTTTTAGCCAAATTTTGAGGTTTGCAAAGGATTCTGGGTAACAGAACCTGGTCCGAGCCCCGCAAGTCACCCCTCCTTGGATTCCCCTAGGTCTCTAGTTTTTAGAAATGCACAGTTTTGGTAGGATTCCCTAGGTGCCGGCTGAGCTAGAGGCCAAAATCTACAGGTAGGCACTTTGCAAAAACCACTTCTGTTTTCTTTAAAAAAAATGGGATGTGTCCACGTTGCGTTTTGGGGCGTTTCCTGTCGCGGGCGCTAGGCCTACCCACACAAGTGAGGTATCATTTTTATCGGGAGACTTGGAGGAACATAGATTAGCAAAACAAGTGTTATTGTCCCTTGTCTTTCTCTATATTTTTTACTTCCAAATATAGGAGAGTGTGTAAAAAAGCCATCTATTTGAGAAATGCCCTGTAATTCACATGCTAGTATGGTCACCCCGGAATTCAGAGATGTGCAAATACCCACTGCTCCTCAACACCTTGTCTTGTGCCCTTTTTGGAAATACAAAGGTTTTCTTGATAGCAATTTTTTACTCTTTATATTTCAGCAAATGAATTGCTGTATACCCGGTATAGAATGAAAACGCACTGCAGGGTGCAGCTCATTTATTGGCTCTGGGTTCCTCGGGTTCTTGATGAACCTACAAGCCCTATATATCCCCGCAACCAGAGGAGTCCAGCAGACGTAACGATATATTGATTTCGATAATCTGACATTTTAGGGAAAAGTTACAGAGTAAAACGTAGAGAAAAAATTATGTTTTTTTCACCTCAATTTCAATATTTATCTTTTTCAGTTGTTGTTTTCTGTAGGAAACCCTTGTAGGATCTACACAAATGACCCCTTGCTGAATTCAGAATTTTGTCTACTTTTCAGAAATGTTTAGGTTTCTTGGTTCCAGCAGTGGTTTCATGCCCATTTCTGTCACTGACTGGAAGGAGGATGAAAGCACAAAAAATTGCAAAAATGGGGTTTGTCCCAGTAAAATGCCAAAATTGTGTTGAAAACTTCGGTTTTCTGATTCAAGTCTGCCTGTTCCTGAAAGCTGTGAACCTGCTGAGTTTAGCACCGCAAACCCTTTGTTGATGCCGTTTTCAGGGGAAAAACCACAAGCCTTCTTCTGTAGCCACTTTTTCCAATTTGTTTGAAAAAAACGAAATTTTCACTGTATTTTGGCTAATTTCTTGGCCTCCTTCAGGGGAACCCACAAAGTCTGGGTACCTCTAGAATCCCTACGATGTTGGAAAAAAAGGACGCAAATTTAGCTTGGTTACCTTATGTGGACAAAAAGTTATGAGGGCCTAAGCGCGAACTGCTCCAAATAGGCAAAAAAAGGCCTGGCACAGGAGGGGGAAAAGGCCTGGCAGCGAAGGGGTTAATGCCAGCACACGTCTGGCCTTGACCTGCATGCATGCCTATTATATACCACCTAAGTGTCACGTAAATGGAGTACAACTCATGGGGCTACATGCTGGGGGACAGTTACCCATCCAGTACTACATGTACATTACAATACAGGGATGTACCAATTTGTGTGGATAACTGGTGCTTCACTGTGTTGTGAGAATGACAGTATGACCCAGGGCCAATTCACTGACACTAGGGCACTTCCAAGTCATATGTGGGCCTACATGTGGCTACTAATCACCTTGTTCACATGCTGCTGCCATTTGCGCTGCACAAGACTCCCAAGATATGATTCTCTGCTTGTGAATGGGTAACCCTTGCATGGGACACTATGGGGGTCATTCCGACCCTGGCGGCCGGCGGTTTGCTGGCGGGAACACCACCAACAGGCTGGCGGTGTCCCGCCAGCAAGTATGACCGTGTCGCAAAAGCCACGGCCATACCGCTGGCCCCTCCATTTTCCCGCCAGATTTCCGCCTGGGGGGCATAATCCCCAGGGCAGCGGTGCAAGCACCGCTGCCCTGGGGATAATGAGTCCCCGACTGCCAGCCTGTCCGTGGCGGTAGACACCGCCATGGAAAGGCTGGCGGTAAGGGGATGCACGGGGCCCCTGGGGGCCCCTGCACTGCCCATGCACTTGGCATGGGCAGTGCAGGGGCCCCCAGGCGTAGCCCCGTCGAGCATTTCACTGCCCGAATTTTGGGCAGTGAAATGTGCAACGGGTGCTACTGCACCCGCTGCACATCAACATTGCCGCCGGCTCTATTACGAGCCGGCGGCAATATTGATGTGCCATTTCCGCTGGGCCAGCGGACGGTAACGCTGTTACCGTCCGCTGGCCCAGCGGAAATGTCGGAATGGGGAGGCATGAATACCGCCGGCAATGGCGGTATTCTGTCTCCCCCCGCCTCGGCGGGCTGGAAAAAAGACCGCCGAGGTCGGAATGACCACTTATGTCACCATCCAGCCTACAAAGATATCTGATCACATGCCAGCTCATCATATCTTGCAATGAGTGCAACACACAAGAGTCACTCACACAACAGCCGCAATCACTATACGGGACAGACATTATCACACTTACTGGATATTTCTGGGTCCTGAAATCTTGCCACCTCTCCGATGGTATAGGGGGCAGGTCCACCTGTAAAACATGGATGGAAATATATGCTCAATGTCATATCACTGTACATACGAGTGGACAACATATCACAGTGTGTAACATTTTACATGAGTGAGCTAGTGATAGCCATACCACTTCAAACTCACATTGACACTGACACTCCAGTGAGTGAGAGCCACACATCTGCACACATGCACTGGGCCTACCAACCATGTGGTGCTAAACCCTACAACAACCATATGTTGCTAATCCATTTAAGATGGTACTCCAGGGCATTATTTGTAATTGGGTGAAAAATTCCATGGCACTTCCATGGTGCAATGCAGTAAAAGTGACTCAGGTATTGTAGCTTGTGCATCAAGGCACACTTGGGCCCATATTTATACTTTTACAATACAATTGTATTTTGTAAGTCTGTGCCACTTTTGCGACACAAAGCGGCGCAAAAGCGGCGCTAAAAAAGTATAAATATGGGCCTTAGTTACTGTGTGATGAACGAGTGACTCAATTTTCAGTCTGCAACTATCATACATTCAGTGATCCTTGACAGATGTGGCACGGTTGAATGTTGGTAACAAATGCCCCATTGGCAGTGTCTTCTAAGCCAGGTATGCCCCCTTTGCCAACTTAATGGCAGGGATCATGTGTGTGTAATGATGACAATGGATTGCCCAATTTGCTGTCAGGATCCAGTGAAATATAGTACGCTGACAGTGTCTTACCTGATCATCATTGACAGAATGCATGGGCACAGGTGTTGCCATAGCACCTGAAATGTGTGACGAAGGGCCACATGTACAAAGATCAGGTTTTGTGAGTCTCAAATTGCCAAAAATTAGCAACTAGCAATTTGCGAGACGGAAAACGTGATGTACAATACTGTCAATGACACTGTTTGCAATTCACAATGGGGTAGCAAATGACCTTCCTCATTAATATTTATGAGGTGGGTCTCAATTTGCAAACCATTGGGAATGGCGGCACTCACAGGGATGGTGGCCTGCTGGGGTCAGCAGACCACCATGTCTGTGACTGCTTTGAGATAAGCAGTACTTTTTTTTGGGAAGTGCAACCCGTTTTCAATAAAGGTAAACAGAATGAATGGCAAAAACAAAAATTATAACTTTTCTTTTCATTTTTTCAGAGCAGGCAGTGGTCCGTGGGACCACTGCCTGCTCCGAAGCAATGTTTTTGCATACATTCACAAAGAGGAAGGGGTCACATGGGGATCCCTTCCCTTTTGCGAATGGATTAGCACCAGCTGCAATTGTTTTGTGATGGCATTCGCGGCCACAAAACAATCATACATCGGACTGCGACTCGCAATTAGGAAGGGATCGCCCCTTCCTAAATGCGAATTGCAAACCCTTTTTGTGATTCAGTAATGTGATTGCGGAATGGCAAAATTGGGTTTGTGCATTGGAAAAAGCTTTTTTCTCGTCCCAACCAGCCCAATTCTGCAAACTGGGGTGTTTGCGACAATAAAAATAGCTTCGTACATGTGGCCCTAAGTGATAGTCGTACATGACTCAACACACCTCTGGCCTGTATTGTTAACATGTATAGACATGAGGGCACCATCTCAGGACTGGTACACTAACACTTTGTTCTGGTTGCCTTCAACCTGGCCACAAACATTGCATGCAGAACGCCAACACATCTGCTACTGTCACTCAGGAGCATTCTACTGTACACATATATCAATGTCATACTCACCAACAGGGCTACCAATCACCACACCTAGGTGGTCAAGCAGATCCTGCTCTCTGGGCACCAGGTCAGCCCAGCGAAGCTTTAGCTGGTGCTCATTCCGACTGATATGGCACACCCTCTTCCAGTGGTGGAGCACCTTGCCCCACCGCAGCTGCCTCGCCTCTGTATCACTCAGCCTCCCATCTCGAGTATCATGGACAGGAAGTAAAGAACTTTCTGCCACAGAAATGTGAGGAACATGTGTTTTTTTAGACACATTTTGAGGTTTGCAATGGATTCTGGGTAACAGAACCTGGTCCGAGCCCCGCAAGTCACCCCTCCTTGGATTCCCCTAGGTCTCTAGTTTTCAGAAATGCACAGGTTTGGTAGGTTTCCCTAGGTGCCGGCTGAGCTAGAGGCCAAAATCTACAGGTAGGCACTTCGCAAAAAACACCTCTGTTTTCGTTCAAAAATTTGGATGTGTCCACGTTGCGCTTTGGGGCGTTTCCTGTCGCGGGCGCTAGGCCTACCCACACAAGTGAGGTATCATTTTTATCGGGAGACTTGGGGGAACGCTGGATGGAAGGAAATTTGTGGCTCCTCTCAGATTCCAGAACATTCTGCCACAGAAATGTGAGGAACATGTGTTTTTTTAGCCAAATTTTGAGGTTTGCAAAGGATTCTGGGTAACAGAACCTGGTCCGAGCCCCGCAAGTCACCCCTCCTTGGATTCCCCTAGGTCTCTAGTTTTTAGAAATGCACAGTTTTGGTAGGATTCCCTAGGTGCCGGCTGAGCTAGAGGCCAAAATCTACAGGTAGGCACTTTGCAAAAAACACTTCTGTTTTCTTTAAAAAAAATGGGATGTGTCCACGTTGCGTTTTGGGGCGTTTCCTGTCGCGGGCGCTAGGCCTACCCACACAAGTGAGGTATCATTTTTATCGGGAGACTTGGAGGAACATAGATTAGCAAAACAAGTGTTATTGTCCCTTGTTTTTCTCTATATTTTTTACTTCCAAATATAGGAGAGTGTGTAAAAAAGCCATCTATTTGAGAAATGCCCTGTAATTCACATGCTAGTATGGTCACCCCGGAATTCAGAGATGTGCTAATACCCACTGCTCCTCAACACCTTATTTTGTGCCCTTTTTGGAAATACAAAGGTTTTCTTGATAGCAATTTTTTACTCTTTATATTTCAGCAAATGAATTGCTGTATACCCGGTATAGAATGAAAACGCACTGCAGGGTGCAGCTCATTTATTGGCTCTGGGTTCCTCGGGTTCTTGATGAACCTACAAGCCCTATATATCCCCGCAACCAGAGGAGTCCAGCAGACGTAACGATATATTGATTTCGATAATCTGACATTTTAGGGAAAAGTTACAGAGTAAAACGTAGAGAAAAAATTATGTTTTTTTCACCTCAATTTCAATTTTTATCTTTTTCAGTTGTTGTTTTCTGTAGGAAACCCTTGTAGGATCTACACAAATGACCCCTTGCTGAATTCAGAAGTTTGTCTACTTTTCAGAAATGTTTAGGTTTCTTGGATCCAGCAGTGGTTTCATGCCCATTTCTGTCACTGACTGGAAGGAGGATGAAAGCACAAAAAATTGCAAAAATGGGGTTTGTCCCAGTAAAATGCCAAAATTGTGTTGAAAACTTCGGTTTGCTGATTCAAGTCTGCCTGTTCCTGAAAGCTGTGAAGCTGCTGAGTTTAGCACTGTAAACCCTTTGTTGATGCCGTTTTCAGGGGAAAAACCACAAGCCTTCTTCTGTAGCCACTTTTTCCAATTTGTTTAAAAAAAACGAAATTTTCACTGTATTTTGGCTAATTTCTTGGCCTCCTTCAGGGGAACCCACAAAGTCTGGGTACCTCTAGAATCCCTAGGATGTTGGAAAAAAAGGACGCAAATTTAGCTTGGTTAGCTTATGTGGACAAAAAGTTATGAGGGCCTAAGCGCGAACTGCTCCAAATAGGCAAAAAAAGGCCTGGCACAGAAGGGGAAAAGGCCTGGCAGCGAAGGGGTTAATGCCAGCACACGTCTGGCCTTGACCTGCATGCATGCCTATTATATACCACATAAGTGTCACGTAAATGGAGTACAACTCATGGGGCTACATGCTGGGGGACAGTTACCCATCCAGTACTACATGTACATTACAATACAGGGATGTACCAATTTGTGTGGATAACTGGTGCTTCACTGTGTTGTGAGAATGACAGTATGACCCAGGGCCAATTCACTGACACTAGGGCACTTCCAAGTCATATGTGGGCCTACATGTGGCTACTAATCACCTTGTTCACATGCTGCTGCCATTTGCGCTGCACAAGACTCCCAAGATATGATTCTCTGCTTGTGAATGGGTAACCCTTGCATGGGACACTATGGGGGTCATTCCGACCCTGGCGGCCGGCGGTTTGCTGGCGGGAACACCACCAACAGGCTGGCGGTGTCCCGCCAGCAAGTATGACCGTGTCGCAAAAGCCACGGCCATACCGCTGGCCCCTCCATTTTCCCGCCAGATTTCCGCCTGGGGGGCATAATCCCCAGGGCAGCGGTGCAAGCACCGCTGCCCTGGGGATTATGAGTCCCCGACTGCCAGCCTGTCCGTGGCGGTAGACACCGCCATGGAAAGGCTGGCGGTAAGGGGATGCACGGGGCCCCTGGGGGCCCCTGCACTGCCCATGCACTTGGCATCGGCAGTGCAGGGGCCCCCAGGCGTAGCCCCGTCGAGCATTTCACTGCCCGAATTTTGGGCAGTGAAATGCGCAACGGGTGCTACTGCACCCGCTGCACATCAACATTGCCGCCGGCTCTATTACGAGCCGGCGGCAATGTTGATGTGCCATTTCCGCTGGGCCAGCGGACGGTAACGCTGTTACCGTCCGCTGGCCCAGCGGAAATGTCGGATTAGGGAGGCATGAATACCGCCGGCAATGGCGGTATTCTGTATCCCCCCGCCTCGGCGGGCTGGAAAAAAGACCGCCGAGGTCGGAATGACCACTTATGTCACCATCCAGCCTACAAAGATATCTGATCACATGCCAGCTCATCATATCTTGCAATGAGTGCAACATACAAGAGTCACTCACACAACAGCCCCAATCACTATACGGGACAGACATTATCACACTTACTGGATATTTCTGGGTCCTGAAATCTTGCCACCTCTCCGATGGTATAGGGGGCAGGTCCACCTGTAAAACATGGATGGAAATATATGCTCAATGTCATATCACTGTACATACGAGTGGACGACATATCACAGTGTGTAACATTTTACATGAGTGAGCTAGTGATAGGCATACCACTGCAAACTCACATTGACACTGACACTCCAGTGAGTGAGAGCCACACATCTGCACACATGCACTGGGCCTACCAACCATGTGGTGCTAAACCCTACAACAACCATATGTTGCTAATCCATTTAAGATGGTACTCCAGGGCATTATTTGTAATTGGGTGAAAAATTCCATGGCACTTCCCTGGTGCAATGCAGTAAAAGTGACTCAGGTATTGTAGCTTGTGCATCAAGGCACACTTGGGCCCATATTTATACTTTTACAATACAATTGTATTTTGTAAGTCTGTGCCACTTTTGCGACACAAAGCGGCGCAAAAGCGGCACTAAAAAAGTATAAATATGGGCCTTAGTTACTGTGTGATGAACGAGTGACTCAATTTTCAGTCTGCAACTATCATACGTTCAGTGGTCCTTGACAGATGTGGCACGGTTGAATGTTGGTAACAAATGCCCCATTGGCAGTGTCTTCTAAGCCAGGTATGCCCCCTTTGCCAACTTAATGGCAGGGATCATGTGTGTGTAATGATGACAATGGATTGCCCAATTTGCTGTCAGGATCCAGTGAAATATAGTACGCTGACAGTGTCTTACCTGATCATCATTGACAGAATGCATGGGCACAGGTGTTGCCATAGCACCTGAAATGTGTGACGAAGGGCCACATGTACAAAGATCAGGTTTTGTGAGTCTCAAATTGCCAAAAATTAGCAACTAGCAATTTGCGAGTCGGAAAACGTGATGTACAATACTGTCAATGACACTGTTTGCAATTCACAATGGGGTAGCAAATGACCTTCCTCATTAATATTTATGAGGTGGGTCTCAATTTGCAAACCATTGGGAATGGCGGCACTCACAGGGATGGTGGCCTGCTGGGGTCAGCAGACCACCATGTCTGTGACTGCTTTGAAATAAAGCAGTACTTTTTTTTGGGAAGTGCAACCCGTTTTCAATAAAGGTAAACAGAATGAATGGCAAAAACAAAAATTATAACTTTTCTTTTCATTTTTTCAGAGCAGGCAGTGGTCCGTGGGACCACTGCCTGCTCCGAAGCAATGTTTTTGCATACATTCACAAAGAGGAAGGGGTCACATGGGGATCCCTTCCCTTTTGCGAATGGATTAGCACCAGCTGCAATTGTTTTGTGATGGCATTCGCGGCCACAAAACAATCATACATCGGACTGCGACTCGCAATTAGGAAGGGATCGCCCCTTCCTAAATGCGAATTGCAAACCCTTTTTGTGATTCAGTAATGTGATTGCGGAATGGCAAAATTGGGTTTGTGCATTGGAAAAAGCTTTTTTCTCGTCCCAACCAGCCCAATTCTGCAAACTGGGGTGTTTACGACAATAAAAATAGCTTCGTACATGTGGCCCTAAGTGATAGTCGTACATGACTCAACACACCTCTGGCCTGTATTGTTAACATGTATAGACATGAGGGCACCATCTCAGGACTGGTACACTAACACTTTGTTCTGGTTGCCTTCAACCTGGCCACAAACATTGCATGCAGCACGCCAACACATCTGCTACTGTCACTCAGGAGCATTCTACTGTACACATATATCAATGTCATACTCACCAACAGGGCTACCAATCACCACACCTAGGTGGTCAAGCAGATCCTGCTCTCTGGGCACCAGGTCAGCCCAGCGAAGCTTTAGCTGGTGCTCATTCCGACTGATATGGCACACCCTCTTCCAGTGGTGGAGCACCTTGCCCCACCGCAGCTGCCTCGCCTCTGTATCACTCAGCCTCCCATCTCGAGTATCATGGACAGGATGTACAGAACTTTCTGCCACAGAAATGTGAGGAACATGTGTTTTTTTAGACACATTTTGAGGTTTGCAATGGATTCTGGGTAACAGAACCTGGTCCGAGCCCCGCAAGTCACCCCTCCTTGGATTCCCCTAGATCTCTAGTTTTTAGAAATGCACAGGTTTGGTAGGTTTCCCTAGGTGCCGGCTGAGCTAGAGGCCAAAATCTACAGGTAGGCACTTCGCAAAAAACACCTCTGTTTTCGTTCAAAAATTTGGATGTGTCCACGTTGCGCTTTGGGGCGTTTCCTGTCGCGGGCGCTAGGCCTACCCGCACAAGTGAGGTATCATTTTTATCGGGAGACTTGGGGGAACGCTGGGTGGAAGGAAATTTGTGGCTCCTCTCAGATTCCAGAACTTTCTGCCACAGAAATGTGAGGAACATGTATTTTTATAGCCAAATTTTGAGGTTTGCAAAGGATTCTGGGTAACAGAACCTGGTCCGAGCCCCGCAAGTCACATCTCCTTGGATTCCCCTAGGTCTCTAGTTTTCATAAATGCACAGGTTTGGTACGTTTCCCTAGGTGCCGGCTGATCTAGAGGCCAAAATCTACAGGAAGGCACTTCGCAAAAAACACCTCTGTTTTCATTCAAAAATTTGGATGTGTCCACGTTGCGCTTTGGGGCGTTTCCTGTCGCGGGTGCTAGGCCTACCCACACAAGTGAGGTATCATTTTTATCGGGAGACTTGGGGGAACGCTGGGTGGAAGGAAATTTGTGGCTCCTCTCAGATTCCAGAACTTTCTGCCACAGAAATGTGAGGAACATGTGTTTTTTTAGCCAAATTTTGAGGTTTGCAAAGGATTCTGGGTAACAGAACCTGGTCCGGGCCCCGCAAGTCACCCCTCCTTGGATTCCCCTAGGTCTCTAGTTTTCAGAAATGCACAGGTTTGGTAAGTTTCCCTAGGTGCCGGCTGAGCTAGAGGCCAAAATCTACAGGTAGGCACTTCGCAAAAAACACCTCTGTTTTCATTCAAAAATTTGGATGTGTCCACGTTGCGTTTTGGGGCGTTTCCTGTCGCGGGCGCTAGGCCTACCCACACAAGTGAGGTATCATTTTTATCAAGAGACTTGGGGGAACGCTGGGTGGAAGGAAATTTGTGGCTCCTCTCAGATTCCAGAACATTCTGCCACAGAAATGTGAGGAACATGTGTTTTTTTAGCAAAATTTTGAGGTTTGCAAAGGATTCTGGGTAACAGAACCTGGTCCGAGCCCCGCAAGTCACCCCTCCTTGGATTCCCCTAGGTCTCTAGTTTTTAGAAATGCACAGTTTTGGTAGGATTCCCTAGGTGCCGGCTGAGCTAGAGGCCAAAATCTACAGGTAGGCACTTTGCAAAAAACACTTCTGTTTTCTTTCAAAAAAATGGGATGTGTCCACGTTGCGTTTTGGGGCGTTTCCTGTCGCGGGCGCTAGGCCTACCCACACAAGTGAGGCATCATTTTTATCGGGAGACTTGGGGGAACATAGATTAGCAAAACAAGTGTTATTGTCCCTTGTCTTTCTCTATATTTTTTACTTCCAAATATAGGAGAGTGTGTAAAAAAGCCATCTATTTGAGAAATGCCCTGTAATTCACATGCTAGTATGGTCACCCCGGAATTCAGAGATGTGCAAATACCCACTGCTCCTCAACACCTTATCTTGTGCCCTTTTTGGAAATACAAAGGTTTTCTTGATAGCAATTTTTTACTCTTTATATTTCAGCAAATGAATTGCTGTATACCCGGTATAGAATAAAAACGCACTGCAGGGTGCAGCTCATTTATTGGCTCTGGGTTCCTCGGGTTCTTGATGAACCTACAAGCCCTATATATCCCCGCAACCAGAGGAGTCCAGCAGACGTAACGATATATTGATTTCGATAATCTGACATTTTAGGGAAAAGTTACAGAGTAAAACGTAGAGAAAAAATTATGTTTTTTTCACCTCAATTTCAATATTTATCTTTTTCAGTTGTTGTTTTCTGTAGGAAACCCTTGTAGGATCTACACAAATGACCCCTTGATGAATTCAGAATTTTGTCTACTTTTCAGAAATGTTTAGGTGTCTTGGATCCAGCAGTGGTTTCATGCCCATTTCTGTCACTGACTGGAAGGAGGATGAAAGCATAAATAATTGCAAAAATGGGGTTTGTCCCAGTAAAATGCCAAAATTGTGTTGAAAACTTCGGTTGTCTGATTCAAGTCTGCCTGTTCCTGAAAGCTGTGAAGCTGCTGAGTTTAGCACCGCAAACCCTTTGTTGATGCCGTTTTCAGGGGAAAAACCACAAGCCTTCTTCTGTAGCCACTTTTTCCAATTTGTTTGAAAAAAACAAAATTTTCACTGTATTTTGGCTAATTTCTTGGCCTCCTTCAGGGCAACCCACAAAGTCTGGGTACCTCTAGAATCCCTAGGATGTTGGAAAAAAAGGACGCAAATTTAGCTTGGTTAGCTTATGTGGACAAAAAGTTATGAGGGCCTAAGCACGAACTGCTCCAAATAGGCAAAAAAAGGCCTGGCACAGGAGGGGGAAAAGGCCTGGCAGCGAAGGGGTTAATGCCAGCACACGTCTGGCCTTGACCTGCATGCATGCCTATTATATACCACATAAGTGTCACGTAAATGGAGTACAACTCATGGGGCTACATGCTGGGGGACAGTTACCCATCCAGTACTACATGTACATTACAATACAGTGATGTACCAATTTGTGTGGATAACTGGTGCTTCACTGTGTTGTGAGAATGACAGTATGACCCAGGGCCAATTCACTGACACTAGGGCACTTCCAAGTCATATGTGGGCCTACATGTGGCTACTAATCACCTTGTTCACATGCTGCTGCCATTTGCGCTGCACAAGACTCCCAAGATATGATTCTCTGCTTGTGAATGGGTAACCCTTGCATGGGACACTATGGGGGTCATTCCGACCCTGGCGGCCGGCGGTTTGCTGGCGGGAACACCGCCAACAGGCTTGCGGTGTCCCGCCAGCAAGTATGACCGTGGCGCAAAAGCCACGGCCATACCGCTGGCCCCTCCATTTTCCCGCCAGATTTCCGCCTGGGGGGCATAATCCCCAGGGCAGCGGTGCAAGCACCGCTGCCCTGGGGATTATGAGTCCCCGACTGCCAGCCTGTCCGTGGCGGTAGACACCGCCATGGAAAGGCTGGCGGTAAGGGGATGCACGGGGCCCCTGGGGGCCCCTGCACTGCCCATGCACTTGGCATGGGCAGTGCAGGGGCCCCCAGGCGTAGCCCCGTCGAGCATTTCACTGCCCGAATTTTGGGCAGTGAAATGCGCAACGGGTGCTACTGCACCCGCTGCACATCAACATTGCCGCCGGCTCTATTACGAGCCGGCGGCAATGTTGATGTGCCATTTCCGCTGGGCCAGCGGACGGTAACTCTGTTACCGTCCGCTGGCCCAGCGGAAATGTCGGATTAGGGAGGCATGAATACCGCCGGCAATGGCGGTATTCTGTATCCCCCCGCCTCGGCGGGCTGGAAAAAAGACCGCCGAGGTCGGAATGACCACTTATGTCACCATCCAGCCTACAAAGATATCTGATCACATGCCAGCTCATCATATCTTGCAATGAGTGCAACACACAAGAGTCACTCACACAACAGCCCCAATCACTATACGGGACAGACATTATCACACTTACTGGATATTTCTGGGTCCTGAAATCTTGCCACCTCTCCGATGGTATAGGGGGCAGGTCCACCTGTAAAACATGGATGGAAATATATGCTCAATGTCATATCACTGTACATACGAGTGGACGACATATCACAGTGTGTAACATTTTACATGAGTGAGCTAGTGATAGGCATACCACTGCAAACTCACATTGACACTGACACTCCAGTGAGTGAGAGCCACACATCTGCACACATGCACTGGGCCTACCAACCATGTGGTGCTAAACCCTACAACAACCATATGTTGCTAATCCATTTAAGATGGTACTCCAGGGCATTATTTGTAATTGGGTGAAAAATTCCATGGCACTTCCCTGGTGCAATGCAGTAAAAGTGACTCAGGTATTGTAGCTTGTGCATCAAGGCACACTTGGGCCCATATTTATACTTTTACAATACAATTGTATTTTGTAAGTCTGTGCCACTTTTGCGACACAAAGCGGCGCAAAGCGGCACTAAAAAAGTATAAATATGGGCCTTAGTTACTGTGTGATGAACGAGTGACTCAATTTTCAGTCTGCAACTATCATACGTTCAGTGGTCCTTGACAGATGTGGCACGGTTGAATGTTGGTAACAAATGCCCCATTGGCAGTGTCTTCTAAGCCAGGTATGCCCCCTTTGCCAACTTAATGGCAGGGATCATGTGTGTGTAATGATGACAATGGATTGCCCAATTTGCTGTCAGGATCCAGTGAAATATAGTACGCTGACAGTGTCTTACCTGATCATCATTGACAGAATGCATGGGCACAGGTGTTGCCATAGCACCTGAAATGTGTGACGAAGGGCCACATGTACAAAGATCAGGTTTTGTGAGTCTCAAATTGCCAAAAATTAGCAACTAGCAATTTGCGAGTCGGAAAACGTGATGTACAATACTGTCAATGACACTGTTTGCAATTCACAATGGGGTAGCAAATGACCTTCCTCATTAATATTTATGAGGTGGGTCTCAATTTGCAAACCATTGGGAATGGCGGCACTCACAGGGATGGTGGCCTGCTGGGGTCAGCAGACCACCATGTCTGTGACTGCTTTGAAATAAAGCAGTACTTTTTTTTGGGAAGTGCAACCCGTTTTCAATAAAGGTAAACAGAATGAATGGCAAAAACAAAAATTATAACTTTTCTTTTCATTTTTTCAGAGCAGGCAGTGGTCCGTGGGACCACTGCCTGCTCCGAAGCAATGTTTTTGCATACATTCACAAAGAGGAAGGGGTCACATGGGGATCCCTTCCCTTTTGCGAATGGATTAGCACCAGCTGCAATTGTTTTGTGATGGCATTCGCGGCCACAAAACAATCATACATCGGACTGCGACTCGCAATTAGGAAGGGATCGCCCCTTCCTAAATGCGAATTGCAAACCCTTTTTGTGATTCAGTAATGTGATTGCGGAATGGCAAAATTGGGTTTGTGCATTGGAAAAAGCTTTTTTCTCGTCCCAACCAGCCCAATTCTGCAAACTGGGGTGTTTGCGACAATAAAAATAGCTTCGTACATGTGGCCCTAAGTGATAGTCGTACATGACTCAACACACCTCTGGCCTGTATTGTTAACATGTATAGACATGAGGGCACCATCTCAGGACTGGTACACTAACACTTTGTTCTGGTTGCCTTCAACCTGGCCACAAACATTGCATGCAGCACGCCAACACATCTGCTACTGTCACTCAGGAGCATTCTACTGTACACATATATCAATGTCATACTCACCAACAGGGCTACCAATCACCACACCTAGGTGGTCAAGCAGATCCTGCTCTCTGGGCACCAGGTCAGCCCAGCGAAGCTTTAGCTGGTGCTCATTCCGACTGATATGGCACACCCTCTTCCAGTGGTGGAGCACCTTGCCCCACCGCAGCTGCCTCGCCTCTGTATCACTCAGCCTCCCATCTCGAGTATCATGGACAGGAAGTACAGAACTTTCTGCCACAGAAATGTGAGGAACATGTGTTTTTTTAGACACATTTTGAGGTTTGCAATGGATTCTGGGTAACAGAACCTGGTCCGAGCCCCGCAAGTCACCCCTCCTTGGATTCCCCTAGATCTCTAGTTTTCAGAAATGCACAGGTTTGGTAGGTTTCCCTAGGTGCCGGCTGAGCTAGAGGCCAAAATCTACAGGTAGGCACTTCGCAAAAAACACCTCTGTTTTCGTTCAAAAATTTGGATGTGTCCACGTTGCGCTTTGGGGCGTTTCCTGTCGCGGGCGCTAGGCCTACCCGCACAAGTGAGGTATCATTTTTATCGGGAGACTTGGGGGAACGCTGGGTGGAAGGAAATTTGTGGCTCCTCTCAGATTCCAGAACTTTCTGCCACAGAAATGTGAGGAACATGTATTTTTATAGCCAAATTTTGAGGTTTGCAAAGGATTCTGGGTAACAGAACCTGGTCCGAGCCCCGCAAGTCACCCCTCCTTGGATTCCCCTAGGTCTCTAGTTTTCATAAATGCACAGGTTTGGTACGTTTCCCTAGGTGCCGGCTGATCTAGAGGCCAAAATCTACAGGAAGGCACTTCGCAAAAAACACCTCTGTTTTCTTTCAAAAATTTGGATGTGTCCACGTTGCGCTTTGGGGCGTTTCCTGTCGCGGGTGCTAGGCCTACCCACACAAGTGAGGTATCATTTTTATCGGGAGACTTGGGGGAACGCTGGGTGGAAGGAAATTTGTGGCTCCTCTCAGATTCCAGAACTTTCTGCCACAGAAATGTGAGGAACATGTGTTTTTTTAGCCAAATTTTGAGGTTTGCAAAGGATTCTGGGTAACAGAACCTGGTCCGGGCCCCGCAAGTCACCCCTCCTTGGATTCCCCTAGGTCTCTAGTTTTCAGAAATGCACAGGTTTGGTAAGTTTCCCTAGGTGCCGGCTGAGCTAGAGGCCAAAATCTACAGGTAGGCACTTCGCAAAAAACACCTCTGTTTTCATTCAAAAATTTGGATGTGTCCACGTTGCGTTTTGGGGCGTTTCCTGTCGCGGGCGCTAGGCCTACCCACACAAGTGAGGTATCATTTTTATCGAGAGACTTGGGGGAACGCTGGGTGGAAGGAAATTTGTGGCTCCTCTCAGATTCCAGAACATTCTGCCACAGAAATGTGAGGAACATGTGTTTTTTTAGCAAAATTTTGAGGTTTGCAAAGGATTCTGGGTAACAGAACCTGGTCCGAGCCCCGCAAGTCACCCCTCCTTGGATTCCCCTAGGTCTCTAGTTTTTAGAAATGCACAGTTTTGATAGGATTCCCTAGGTGCCGGCTGAGCTAGAGGCCAAAATCTACAGGTAGGCACTTTGCAAAAAACACTTCTGTTTTCTTTCAAAAAAATGGGATGTGTCCACGTTGCGTTTTGGGGCGTTTCCTGTCGCGGGCGCTAGGCCTACCCACACAAGTGAGGCATCATTTTTATCGGGAGACTTGGGGGAACATAGATTAGCAAAACAAGTGTTATTGTCCCTTGTCTTTCTCTATATTTTTTACTTCCAAATATAGGAGAGTGTGTAAAAAAGCCATCTATTTGAGAAATGCCCTGTAATTCACATGCTAGTATGGTCACCCCGGAATTCAGAGATGTGCAAATACCCACTGCTCCTCAACACCTTATCTTGTGCCCTTTTTGGAAATACAAAGGTTTTCTTGATAGCAATTTTTTACTCTTTATATTTCAGCAAATGAATTGCTGTATACCCGGTATAGAATAAAAACGCACTGCAGGGTGCAGCTCATTTATTGGCTCTGGGTTCCTCGGGTTCTTGATGAACCTACAAGCCCTATATATCCCCGCAACCAGAGGAGTCCAGCAGACGTAACGATATATTGATTTCGATAATCTGACATTTTAGGGAAAAGTTACAGAGTAAAACGTAGAGAAAAAATTATGTTTTTTTCACCTCAATTTCAATATTTATCTTTTTCAGTTGTTGTTTTCTGTAGGAAACCCTTGTAGGATCTACACAAATGACCCCTTGATGAATTCAGAATTTTGTCTACTTTTCAGAAATGTTTAGGTGTCTTGGATCCAGCAGTGGTTTCATGCCCATTTCTGTCACTGACTGGAAGGAGGATGAAAGCATAAATAATTGCAAAAATGGGGTTTGTCCCAGTAAAATGCCAAAATTGTGTTGAAAACTTCGGTTGTCTGATTCAAGTCTGCCTGTTCCTGAAAGCTGTGAAGCTGCTGAGTTTAGCACCGCAAACCCTTTGTTGATGCCGTTTTCAGGGTAAAAACCACAAGCCTTCTTCTGTAGCCACTTTTTCCAATTTGTTTGAAAAAAACGAAATTTTCACTGTATTTTGGCTAATTTCTTGGCCTCCTTCAGGGCAACCCACAAAGTCTGGGTACCTCTAGAATCCCTAGGATGTTGGAAAAAAAGGACGCAAATTTAGCTTGGTTAGCTTATGTGGACAAAAAGTTATGAGGGCCTAAGCACGAACTGCTCCAAATAGGCAAAAAAAGGCCTGGCACAGGAGGGGGAAAAGGCCTAGCAGCGAAGGGGTTAATGCCAGCACACGTCTGGCCTTGACCTGCATGCATGCCTATTATATACCACATAAGTGTCACGTAAATGGAGTACAACTCATGGGGCTACATGCTGGGGGACAGTTACCCATCCAGTACTACATGTACATTACAATACAGTGATGTACCAATTTGTGTGGATAACTGGTGCTTCACTGTGTTGTGAGAATGACAGTATGACCCAGGGCCAATTCACTGACACTAGGGCACTTCCAAGTCATATGTGGGCCTACATGTGGCTACTAATCACCTTGTTCACATGCTGCTGCCATTTGCGCTGCACAAGACTCCCAAGATATGATTCTCTGCTTGTGAATGGGTAACCCTTGCATGGGACACTATGGGGGTCATTCCGACCCTGGCGGCCGGCGGTTTGCTGGCGGGAACACCGCCAACAGGCTTGCGGTGTCCCGCCAGCAAGTATGACCGTGGCGCAAAAGCCACGGCCATACCGCTGGCCCCTCCATTTTCCCGCCAGATTTCCGCCTGGGGGGCATAATCCCCAGGGCAGCGGTGCAAGCACCGCTGCCCTGGGGATTATGAGTCCCCGACTGCCAGCCTGTCCGTGGCGGTAGACACCGCCATGGAAAGGCTGGCAGTAAGGGGATGCACGGGGCCCCTGGGGGCCCCTGCACTGCCCATGCACTTGGCATGGGCAGTGCAGGGGCCCCCAGGCGTAGCCCCGTCGCGCATTTCACTGCCTGAATTTTGGGCAGTGAAATGCGCAACGGGTGCTACTGCACCCGCTGCACATCAACATTGCCGCTGGCTCTATTACGAGCCGGCGGCAATGTTGATGTGCCATTTCCGCTGGGCCAGCGGACGGTAACGCTGTTACCGTCCGCTGGCCCGGCGGAAATGTCGGAATAGGGAGGCATGAATACCGCCGGCAATGGCGGTATTCTGTTTCACCCGGCCTCGGCGGGCTGGAAAAAAGACCGCCGAGGTCGGAATGACCACTTATGTCACCATCCAGCCTACAAAGATATCTGATCACATGCCAGCTCATCATATCTTGCAATGAGTGCAACACACAAGAGTCACTCACACAACAGCCGCAATCACTATACGGGACAGACATTATCACACTTACTGGATATTTCTGGGTCCTGAAATCTTGCCACCTCTCCGATGGTATAGGGGGCAGGTCCACCTGTAAAACATGGATGGAAATATATGCTCAATGTCATATCACTGTACATACGAGTGGACAACATATCACAGTGTGTAACATTTTACATGAGTGAGCTAGTGATAGGCATACCACTGCAAACTCACATTGACACTGACACTCCAGTGAGTGAGAGCCACACATCTGCACACATGCACTGGGCCTACCAACCATGTGGTGCTAAACCCTACAACAACCATATGTTGCTAATCCATTTAAGATGGTACTCCAGGGCATTATTTGTAATTGGGTGAAAAATTCCATGGCACTTCCCTGGTGCAATGCAGTAAAAGTGACTCAGGTATTGTAGCTTGTGCATCAAGGCACACTTGGGCCCATATTTATACTTTTACAATACAATTGTATTTTGTAAGTCTGTGCCACTTTTGCGACACAAAGCGGCACAAAAGCGGCGCTAAAAAAGTATAAATATGGGCCTTAGTAACTGTGTGATGAACGAGTGACTCAATTTTCAGTCTGCAACTATCATACGTTCAGTGGTCCATGACAGATGTGGCACGGTTGAATGTTGGTAACAAATGCCCCATTGGCAGTGTCTTCTAAGCCAGGTATGCCCCCTTTGCCAACTTAATGGCAGGGATCATGTGTGTGTAATGATGACAATGGAATGCCCAATTTGCTGTCAGGATCCAGTGAAATATAGTACGCTGACAGTGTCTTACCTGATCATCATTGACAGAATGCATGGGTACAGGTGTTGCCATAGCACCTGAAATGTGTGACGAAGGGCCACATGTACAAAGATCAGGTTTTGTGAGTCTCAAATTGCCAAAAATTAGCAACTAGCAATTTGCGAGTCGGAAAACGTGATGTACAACACTGTCAATGACACTGTTTGCAATTCACAATGGGGTAGCAAATGACCTTCCTCATTAATATTTATGAGGTGGGTCTCAATTTGCAAACCCATTGGGAATGGCGGCACTCACAGGGAAGGTGGCCTCCTGGGGTCAGCAGACCACCATGTCTGTGACTGCTTTGAAATAAAGCAGTATTTTTTTTGGGAAGTGCAACCCGTTTTCAATAAAGGTAAACAGAATGAATGGCAAAAACAAAAATTATAACTTTTCTTTTCATTTTTTCAGAGCAGCCAGTGGTCCGTGGGACCACTGCCTGCTCCGAAGCAATGTTTTTGCATACATTCACAAAGAGGAAGGGGTCACATGGGGATCCCTTCCCTTTTGCGAATGGATTAGCACCAGCTGCAATTGTTTTGTGATGGCATTCGCGGCCACAAAACAATCATACATCGGACTGCGACTCGCAATTAGGAAGGGATCGCCCCTTCCTAAATGCGAATTGCAAACCCTTTTTGTGATTCAGTAATGTGATTGCGGAATGGCAAAATTGGGTTTGTGCATTGGAAAAAGCTTTTTTCTCGTCCCAACCAGCCCAATTCTGCAAACTGGGGTGTTTGCGACAATAAAAATAGCTTCGTACATGTGGCCCTAAGTGATAGTCGTACATGACTCAACACACCTCTGGCCTGTATTGTTAACATGTATAGACATGAGGGCACCATCTCAGGACTGGTACACTAACACTTTGTTCTGGTTGCCTTCAACCTGGCCACAAACATTGCATGCAGCACGCCAACACATCTGCTACTGTCACTCAGGAACATTCTACTGTACACATATATCAATGTCATACTCACCAACAGGGCTACCAATCACCACACCTAGGTGGTCAAGCAGATCCTGCTCTCTGGGCACCAGGTCAGCCCAGCGAAGCTTTAGCTGGTGCTCATTCCGACTGATATGGCACACCCTCTTCCAGTGGTGGAGCACCTTGCTCCACCGCAGCTGCCTCGCCTCTGTATCACTCAGCCTCCCATCTCGAGTATCATGGACAGGAAGTACAGAACTTTCTGCCACAGAAATGTGAGGAACATGTGTTTTTTTAGACACATTTTGAGGTTTGCAAAGGATTCTGGGTAATAGAACCTGGTCCGAGCCCCGCAAGTCACCCCTCCTTGGATTCCCCTAGGTCTCTAGTTTTCAGAAATGCACAGGTTTGGTAGGTTTCCCTAGGTGCCGGCTGAGCTAGAGGCCAAAATCTACAGGTAGGCACTTCGCAAAAAACACCTCTGTTTTCGTTCAAAAATTTGGATGTGTCCACGTTGCGCTTTGGGGCGTTTCCTGTCGCGGGCGCTAGGCCTACCCACACAAGTGAGGTATCATTTTTATCGGGAGACTTGGGGGAACGCTGGGTGGAAGGAAATTTGTGGCTCCTCTCAGATTCCAGAACTTTCTGCCACAGAAATGTGAGGAACATGTATTTTTATAGCTAAATTTTGAGGTTTGCAAAGGATTCTGGGTCACAGAACCTGGTCCGGGCCCCGCAAGTCACCCCTCCTTGGATTCCCCTAGGTCTCTAGTTTTCAGAAATGCACAGGTTTGGTAGGTTTCCCTAGGTGCCGGCTGAGCTAGAGGCCAAAATCTACAGGTAGGCACTTCGCAAAAAACACCTCTGTTTTCTTTCAAAAATTTGGATGTGTCCACGTTGCGCTTTGGGGCGTTTCCTGTCGCGGGCGCTAGGCCCACCCACACAAGTGAGGTATAATTTTTATCGAGAGACTTGGGGGAACACTGGGTGGAAGGAAATTTGTGGCTCCTCTCAGATTCCAGAACATTCTGCCACAGAAATGTGAGGAACATGTGTTTTTTTAGCCAAATTTTGAGGTTTGCAAAGGATTCTGGGTAACAGAACCTGGTCCGAGCCCCGCAAGTCACCCCTCCTTGGATTCCCCTAGGTCTCTAGTTTTTAGGATTGCACAGTTTTGGTAGGATTACCTAGGTGCCGGCTGAGCTAGAGGCCAAAATCTACAGGTAGGCACTTTGCAAAAAACACTTCTGTTTTCTTTAAAAAAAATGGGATGTGTCCACGTTGCGTTTTGGGGCGTTTCCTGTCGCGGGCACTAGGCCTACCCACACAAGTGAGGTATCATTTTTATCGGGAGACTTGGGGGAACATAGATTAGCAAAACAAGTGTTATTGTCCCTTGTCTTTCTCTATATTTTTTACTTCCAAATATAGGAGAGTGTGTAAAAAAGCCATCTATTTGAGAAATGCCCTGTAATTCACATGCTAGTATGGTCACTCCGGAATTCAGAGATGTGCAAATACCCACTGCTCCTCAACACCTTATCTTGTGCCCTTTTTGGAAATACAAAGGTTTTCTTGATAGCAATTTTTTACTCTTTATATTTCAGCAAATGAATTGCTGTATACCCGGTATAGAATGAAAACGCACTGCAGGGTGCAGCTCATTTATTGGCTCTGGGTTCCTCGGGTTCTTGATGAACCTACAAGCCCTATATATCCCCACAAACAGAGGAGTCCAGCAGACGTAACGGTATATTGATTTCGATAATCTGACATTTTAGGGAAAAGTTACAGAGTAAAACGTAGAGAAAAAATTATGTTTTTTTCACCTCAATTTCAATATTTATCTTTGTCAGTTGTTGTTTTCTGTAGAATTCCCCTAGGTCTCTAGTTTTCAGAAATGCACAGGTTTGGTAGGTTTCCCTAGGTGCTGGCTGAGCTAGAGGCCAAAATCTACAGGTAGGCACTTCGCAAAAAACACCTCTGTTTTCTTTCAAAAATTAGGATGTGTCCACGTTGCGCTTTGGGGCGTTTCCTGTCGCGGGCACTAGGCCTACCCACACAAGTGAGGTATCATTTTTATCGAGAGACTTGGGGGAACGCTGAGTGGAAGGAAATTTGTGGCTCCTCTCAGATTCCAGAACATTCTGCCACAGAAATGTGAGGAACATGTGTTTTTTTAGCCAAATTTTGAGGTTTGCAAAGGATTCTGGGTAACAGAACCTGGTCCGAGCCCCGCAAGTCACCCCTCCTTGGATTCCCCTAGGTCTCTAGTTTTTAGAAATGCACAGTTTTGGTAGGATTCCCTAGGTGCCGGCTGAGCTAGAGGCCAAAATCTACAGGTAGGCACTTTGCAAAAAACACTTCTGTTTTCTTTAAAAAAAATGGGATGTGTCCACGTTGCGTTTTGGGGCGTTTCCTGTCGCGGGCGCTAGGCCTACCCACACAAGTGAGGTATCATTTTTATCGGGAGACTTGGGGGAACATAGATTAGCAAAACAAGTGTTATTGTCCCTTGTCTTTCTCTATATTTTTTACTTCCAAATATAGGAGAGTGTGTAAAAAAGCCATCTATTTGAGAAATGCCCTGTAATTCACATGCTAGTATGGTCACCCCGGAATTCAGAGATGTGCAAATACCCACTGCTCCTCAACACCTTATCTTGTGCCCTTTTTGGAAATACAAAGGTTTTCTTGATAGCAATTTTTTACTCTTTATATTTCAGCAAATGAATTGCTGTATACCCGGTATAGAATGAAAACGCACTGCAGGGTGCAGCTCATTTATTGGCTCTGGGTTCCTCGGGTTCTTGATGAACCTACAAGCCCTATATATCCCCGCAACCAGAGGAGTCCAGCAGACGTAACGATATATTGATTTCGATAATCTGACATTTTAGGGAAAAGTTACAGAGTAAAACGTAGAGAAAAAATTATGTTTTTTTCACCTCAATTTCAATATTTATCTTTTTCAGTTGTTGTTTTCTGTAGGAAACCCTTGTAGGATCTACACAAATGACCCCTTGCTGAATTCTGAATTTTGTCTACTTTTCAGAAATGTTTAGGTTTCTTGGATCCAGCAGTGGTTTCATGCCCATTTCTGTCACTGACTGGAAGGAGGCTGAAAGCACAAAAAATTGCAAAAATGGGGTTTGTCCCAGTAAAATGCCAAAATTGTGTTGAAAACTTCGGTTTTCTGATTCAAGACTGCCTGTTCCTGAAAGCTGTGAAGCTGCTGAGTTTAGCACCGCAAACCCTTTGTTGATGCCATTTTCAGGGGAAAAACCACAAGCCTTCTTCTGTAGCCACTTTTTCCAATTTGTTTGAAAAAAACGAAATTTTCACTGTATTTTGGCTAATTTCTTGGCCTCCTTCAGGGGAACCCACAAAGTCTGGGTATCTCTAGAATCCCTAGGATGTTGGAAAAAAAGGACGCAAATTTAGCTTGGTTAGCTTATGTGGACAAAAAGTTATGAGGGCCTAAGCGCGAACTGCTCCAAATAGGCAAAAAAAGGCCTGGCACAGGAGGGGGAAAAGGCCTGGTAGCGAAGGGGTTAATGCCAGCACACGTCTGGCCTTGACCTGCATGCATGCCTATTATATACCACATAAGTGTCACGTAAATGGAGTACAACTCATGGGGCTACATGCTGGGGGACAGTTACCCATCCAGTACTACATGTACATTACAATACAGGGATGTACCAATTTGTGTGGATAACTGGTGCTTCACTGTGTTGTGAGAATGACAGTATGACCCAGGGCCAATTCACTGACACTAGGGCACTTCCAAGTCATATGTGGGCCTACATGTGGCTACTAATCACCTTGTTCACATGCTGCTGCCATTTGCGCTGCACAAGACTCCCAAGATATGATTCTCTGCTTGTGAATGGGTAACCCTTGCATGGGACACTATGGGGGTCATTCCGACCCTGGCGGCCGGCGGTTTGCTGGCGGGAACACCGCCAACAGGCTGGCGGTGTCCCGCCAGCAAGTATGACCGTGGCGCAAAAGCCACGGCCATACCGCTGGCCCCTCCATTTTCCCGCCAGATTTCCGCCTGGGGGGCATAATCCCCAGGGCAGCGGTGCAAGCACCGCTGCCCTGGGGATTATGAGTCCCCGACTGCCAGCCTGTCCGTGGCGGTAGACACCGCCATGGAAAGGCTGGCGGTAAGGGGATGCACGGGGCCCCTGGGGGCCCCTGCACTGCCCATGCACTTGGCATGGGCAGTGCAGGGGCCCCCAGACGTAGCCCCATCGCGCATTTCACTGCCCGAATTTTGGGCAGTGAAATGCGCAACGGGTGCTACTGCACCCGCTGCACATCAACATTGCCGCCGGCTCTATTACGAGCCGGCGGCAATGTTGATGTGCCATTTCCGCTGGCCCAGCGGAAATGTCGGAATAGGGAGGCATGAATACCGCCGGCAATGGCGGTATTCTGTCTCCCCCCGCCTCGGCGGGCTGGAAAAAAGACCGCCGAGGTCGGAATGACCACTTATGTCACCATCCAGCCTACAAAGATATCTGATCACATGCCAGCTCATCATATCTTGCAATGAGTGCAACACACAAGAGTCACTCACACAACAGCCGCAATCACTATACGGGACAGACATTATCACACTTACTGGATATTTCTGGGTCCTGAAATCTTGCCACCTCTCCGATGGTATAGGGGGCAGGTCCACCTGTAAAACATGGATGGAAATATATGCTCAATGTCATATCACTGTACATACGAGTGGACAACATATCACAGTGTGTAACATTTTACATGAGTGAGCTAGTGATAGGCATACCACTGCAAACTCACATTGACACTGACACTCCAGTGAGTGAGAGCCACACATCTGCACACATGCACTGGGCCTACCAACCATGTGGTGCTAAACCCTACAACAACCATATGTTGCTAACCCATTTAAGATGGTACTCCAGGGCATTATTTGTAATTGGGTGAAAAATTCCATGGCACTTCCCTGGTGCAATGCAGTAAAAGTGACTCAGGTATTGTAGCTTGTGCATCAAGGCACACTTGGGCCCATATTTATACTTTTACAATACAATTGTATTTTGTAAGTCTGTGCCACTTTTGCGACACAAAGCGGCGCAAAAGCGGCGCTAAAAAAGTATAAATATGGGCCTTAGTTACTGTGTGATGAACGTGTGACTCAATTTTCAGTCTGCAACTATCATACGTTCAGTGGTCCATGACAGATGTGGCACGGTTGAATGTTGGTAACAAATGCCCCATTGGCAGTGTCTTCTAATCCAGGTATGCCCCCTTTGCCAACTTAATGGCAGGGATCATGTGTGTGTAATGATGACAATGGATTGCCCAATTTGCTGTCAGGATCCAGTGAAATATAGTACGCTGACAGTGTCTTACCTGATCATCATTGACAGAATGCATGGGCACAGGTGTTGCCATAGCACCTGAAATGTGTGACGAAGGGCCACATGTACAAAGATCAGGTTTTGTGAGTCTCAAATTGCCAAAAATTAGCAACTAGCAATTTGCGAGTCGGAAAACGTGATGTACAATACTGTCAATGACACTGTTTGCAATTCACAATGGGGTAGCAAATGACCTTCCTCATTAATATTTATGAGGTGGGTCTCAATTTGTAAACCCATTGGGAATGGCGGCACTCACAGGGATGGTGGCCTGCTGGGGTCAGCAGACCACCATGTCTGTGACTGCTTTGAAATAAAGCAGTATTTTTTTGGGGAAGTGCAACCCGTTTTCAATAAAGGTAAACAGAATGAATGGCAAAAACAAAAATTATAACTTTTCTTTTCATTTTTTCAGAGCAGGCAGTGGTCCGTGGGACCACTGCCTGCTCCGAAGCAATGTTTTTGCATACATTCACAAAGAGGAAGGGGTCACATGGGGATCCCCTCCCTTTTGCGAATGGATTAGCACCAGCTGCAATTGTTTTGTGATGGCATTCGCGGCCACAAAACAGTCATACATCGGACTGCGACTCGCAATTAGGAAGGGATCGCCCCTTCCTAAATGCGAATTGCAAACCCTTTTTGTGATTCAGTAATGTGATTGCGGAATGGCAAAATTGGGTTTGTGCATTGGAAAAAGCTTTTTTCTCGTCCCAACCAGCCCAATTCTGCAAACTGGGGTGTCTGCGACAATAAAAATAGCTTCGTACATGTGGCCCTAAGTGATAGTCGTACATGACTCAACACACCTCTGGCCTGTATTGTTAACATGTATAGACATGAGGGCACCATCTCAGGACTGGTACACTAACACTTTGTTCTGGTTGCCTCCAACCTGGCCACAAACATTGCATGCAGCACGCCAACACATCTGCTACTGTCACTCAAGAGCATTCTACTGTACACATATATCAATGTCATACTCACCAACAGGGCTACCAATCACCACACCTAGGTGGTCAAGCAGATCCTGCTCTCTGGGCACCAGGTCAGCCCAGCGAAGCTTTAGCTGGTGCTCATTCCGACTGATAAGGCACACCCTCTTCCAGTGGTGGAGCACCTTGCCCCACCGCAGCTGCCTCGCCTCTGTATCACTCAGCCTCCCATCTCGAGTATCATGGACAGGAAGTAGCACACCAGCCACAAAAAGACCCCAAGCTCCTCCTCCCTCATCTGTGTCAGCCTCGACCCCCTTCCTGACTTGTCCCTCAACCACAATTTCAAACAGTAAATCTTGAAAAAAAGAAATAAAATGAGAATAAAAGGAACTTTCTGCCCAAACTTAAGAACCCAAACTAACCCAACTAATCTAACCCCCAGACAGATACCCAACAGTACAAATACAATATGAAATACACTAAACTGCACAAAATCACATACACTACAAGATACAATATTTGTAATCAACACATCAGCAACACCGAGACACAGCCACACAGTCAACAAATGCACAGACTGTAAAGTGAAAGTGAAAGTGAAAGTACACCCACTCTACCATGCCTGTAAACAGGATTTCCTATTACATCACTTCCTGTCCCCTTGCGACACGTTTTACGTCATGTGTGTATTTTTTTTTACGCATATGATGTTTGCCTGAATATTTTCAACGCATCACCTACATGTGCGGCAATATACAACGCATTACCTGTATACTTGAATTTCAATGAATATCCACATGAGTGTGGTGCACAGGTGGAATTCACACTAAGGGCCCATGTATGGTTACTTTGTGTTACGGGTGTTTTGGATGCATTAGCGTCAACATGTTTGACTCTATCTGTTATTGCATGATTTTCTATTATTTAACATGGATGCACCATGTATCAACATGGAGATAGGATGGTATGGCCTGCAGTGTGTAATATAGTGTATGGCCATATATGGTAGAGCATGCAACTTTGTGATTTGGGTGGGAATGGTCTGTAACAACGATGAGTGTGTTTTTGAAGGAATGGCATGCAATATTTTGGATGTCATGCAAATCTATGAATGTGTGCCAAATGTGTATCTACATTGGATGGCAGTCAATGATCTACAACAGTCATGGTATGTGTTTGTGCCATGTGTTGACTCATGTGATGTGTGTAGATGTTTGACTTAGGGGACATTACATTTCAGACCACAAACACAACTCAGGCATCATTGAGGATGGTTGATGAGTGCTATTTAGGATATGTCACACTTAGTAATGTCCAGGGTCTGTTCATACATTCCTGTACTTCTGATATTTCACACCGGCTGCCTCATGTTTGGTGCCCTTTTTTACCTTATGATTGGAGATGTCATAGTTGTGTGTCATGTGCTACAGTTGACTATGTTGGAAATGTGGATGTGACTCATGTTGTGGTCCATTGATTGTGCCCTTCATTTGTGACATTCAAGAGATTAGTCTTTTGTATATGTGTGTGATGTTTGCTCTACAATCATACGTATCACATGTGATGTTGCATCAGAAGTAGTCCGATTTGTATTTGTAACATGCTCCCTGAGGTAATACTCACATTCCTAAGGTACATGTTATGGAGAATGAAGACACCAGAGCAGGATTGGGTGATCAAGTAAGGTGTTTATTTACATATGTTAACAAGGTGTGTAAAGTGCCTATTAAGTGAAAATGTTGTGTACAAGTTGCTGTCTGTGGTGCATTCCTGCAGCTTTGTTCTGCTGTTCCCTCTCATTTTCCCTACCACCATCCTCCTCCTCCTCAGGCAGTTCTTGGTCCACTTCATGTAATGGGATGTTCAGCCTCACACAAATGTTGTGCAGGATAGCACAGGTCAATATTATTTTACACAAAATGTGTGGGGCATATAGGAGGATGCCTCCTGTGATGTCCAGACACCTGAATCTGGATTTCAGGATGCCAAAAGTCCTTTCAACATTGGTGTGTGTCCGTGCCTCATTATAGGCAAGCTCTCCATCTGTGCTTAGGTTGGGGAATGGGGGTCATGACCCATGGCTGGATCTCATAACCCTGATTCACTGCAAAAGATAATAGGAGTGAGTACTTTGTTAGAGCTTGCAACAGGAATGTCATGAAGCATGGCAGTTGATATCTTGCATTATCTGTGACTCAAATGTGTTTGTGGTATTGTGCGAGTTCCTGGGCTTCTGTGAGGTCTTCTCAGCACTGGGTTGTTTGACATGACAACTTGTGTTTAGCTCATTGACCTGGGATCTATGATTTGATTTCAGAACTGTTGGTCAGTATGTATGTACCATGCGTTGTGTAGTGTCCACACACAAACGTTGTTCAGATGTGGTGGTAACATGGTTGCAATACATGGCCTGGACATCCCATCCATTTAGACATATGTCATTGCAGATGAAATGCAACACTGAGGCCCTTTGAATTGGGTAGGTGACAATGCACAACACATCTCCATAAGTTGGCAGCACTGAGCTGTTCAGTATTGACAATGCACGATTGTCCCATGTGTGACGTGTTTCTAGGAAAGCCTTTGTTGTTCCCTCTGCCAGTAGCTCATGTGAAACCGTGCACCTACACTACCGAACTTGCTCCAGTGAACCTAGCTAACTGCCTTGTGGATGTGGATGTATCTGTGCAGGAAGGGCCATCTCCCTGTACATATGCTATTTTGATGGACAATTGGCTCTTTCAGGGTGTGCAGCAGTGTGCAGTTTGAATTGGTGACACATCAATATGTGTTCATAGCACAGTCCACTTCCTAATTGCAACCTGCAAACGGCACCCCAGGAGTGGTGAATGATGTTGGGACTGCATCAGTATTTCCTTGTCACCTACATGTGAGTCTGTATCATCATGTGATGTGTCTCATGGTGCTAGACCTGCTGCAACACACACTGCACACCCCTTCCAAGTTACATTCTGCTTGGGAGGGTGGCCGATTGACTATGTGGTCTAATGTAATTGTAAATGGTTCATCTTCCAAGTTGTACTTACAGTGCAGGCCATGTCATTGTCACTGTGGGCTTTGACATTGGTTCCTTGGTGCTCTTGTGGCAGCCGCCATTTGTCCAGAGGTGTGTATCCCATTGTTTCAGGGTGTACAACATAATTACCAGTGTCACACCTCACCACCTCAGTGTCTCCTTGCCCACGTGTCAGTGTAGTGTTGTATGTCTTGTGTGTCCTACATGGTTGTTTTGCTGTGTGTACATTGCTTTTTTTTTTGTATTGACTTACCGACAAGAAGGCCATTGCCATATTGTCCATTCTGGAAGAGCTGATTGATCCTGCTGTGCTGGAATATGAATGAGTCATGGACATTCCCAGGATACTTGTCCAAGATGTTTGTGAACAATCCCTGGTGGTCAACTATGGCCTGCACATTGATAGAACGCGTGTGGTTTCTGTTCCTGAATAGGTGCTCTGTTGCTGCAGGTGGGGCGATGCGGACATGGCTGCAGTCAATTGCACGAGCACATGTGAGAAGCCATGGATTTGATAAAACCCCTGTTTTATCTCCTGCTGCTTCTGCTGGGTGTTGGGGAGGCGGATGTGGCAGGGTGTGAGGGTGATTATGGCATTTTACACCTTGGGCAGGAAAGCCGAGAGTGAGGGCTGTGATACCCCAGCGACCAGGACACTTGCCAACATATGCAGGACAGCTAGCAGCTTGGTCACCGGTGGTACGTTGTGTGGTGTCTGCAGGCTAGCTGTTAGTTTTGGCTCAATATGGTGCAGCAGCTACTGTATGGCTTGCCAGTTGAGTTGATACCTTGGAATGATATCCTGTTCCCTGGGGCCTTGGATGGTTGTCCTGTTTCTAAAAAGTCTCTCCTGCCTTCTGCGTTGCCTTTGTGGGCCGCGTTGGGGTGGTGGTGGATGCCGCCGTTGGTCCTGTGCTTGGCGTTGTCTTGCAAGCTGCATCAGTAGCACCTCCATGTTGTCCTGTTGATCTGCAAAGTTGCTTGTGTTTTTTCCTTAAGTAGTGGTGTGTTTGCCTCATTTTAACGCCTGCCCTGACCCAGGAGTTAAAATTTGACGCAAATCGGGGTTAGCGTAATTTTATGGGTACGCCTCCCATCGGTGTGACATTTTTGCCCTGTTGGATAAATATGGTGCTAGGGTGTTTGTGAAACACCAATTACTACTGGCATGTGCTCTTGAAGAAGCCCGGGGGCAGCAGATACTGCACAGCATGTGCTTTTGCTTGTTCTGGTCTTAATTGTGACCTATGTGTTGTTGGCTCAAAGAACAGCACACTTTGTTCAAGAAGATCTAAGGTGTGTTGCCAATTGTAACATTTTTCGTCTGTGTTACTATATTATCACCTCATCATAGCTCAGGCAAGGGGCATCAAGGGGATTTTATGTGCCTTTTTTTCTGTTAGCTTTTCAGCTGTTCATGATTTGTACAATGATATAGTGCTATTTGTGGATGTGCTGTGTTGTGCTACATAGCGTGAGGATGTGAAGGCTACACATTTCCCATCGCGTTAGAGACCCTCACCACCACTTTGTCTACATTATTGGAATTTTAATGTAGTGAAACAGAATTTCACTTCGCACAATGCTAACTGGCCAACGACTCAGATGTAAGTTTACGTCCCATATTTTGTTAATGCTAATGTGTGTCTGTTCTTCGTTATGCTGACCTACCCCCGGCACTATCTATTACCATGTCTGTGCTGCAATTTGTCTCTCGCTAGACAAGATAATCATGCAATCTGATGTCATATCATGGCACTGCGTATCAGTTTTGATACATTTCAATGCAGCAATGGTGCTATGCCTGCTGATGGCATGAAGGTTAAGTTGTTCTAAATTAACTTGTAAATGTAGTTGCATTTTAGGCATTTGTATAAATCTTACTACATCACTAGGACTCTGCTTGTTAAGAATATGAAACTATGGCCCATATTTATACTTTTTTAGTGCCGCATTTACGTCGCTTTTTGATGCAAAAGCGGCGCTAACTTAAAAAATACAATTGTATTTTGTAAGTTTGCGCTGATTTTGTGTCAAAAACCGACGCAAATGCGGCACTAAAAAAGTATAAATATGGGCCTGTGTCTCTTGGTTAAAAGGTACCTTTCCATTATGAAATGGTGTATTTTAGTAAGGGTATTGGTTGGTACTAGTTTAGCTGTTCAGAACGGGTATAGTTTAACCCTAAAATTGGATACCACTAACACACCCCATTGCTTCAGGATTAGGTACTCTAGGCAGAAACAATTAGTCAATTTAAAGTCTAAGAGAATTGTACTTAGCAACTCCTCAATGATACATTGATATGCAATTCTTCTTGCATTTTAAGGGGCACACATACCAAAGAAAATAAAATGGAAATGAAGTGACTTGAAATCAGACACCGCATTATGAAAAAGAACAAACAAACTGACTAAAAGCATATCGGGCAATGGACTGGGTAGAAAAGCACTAGAGTGGACATGAAGCTTCCACTGCCCTTACAGTATCAGAAACCTCACTCTCCTTCTCTTGTTCCCACCAGTAAATAATGAGACATGTTCACTACACTACCAGCCTTTGTGCTTTTTCAATTGCCAAACAAGCTACAGCTACAGCATTGCTAAGCAGATGATGTGGGACCGTTGGCAGGGCGCAGACGGAAAGATCGGAATATTTTGCATGCTGGATATATTATGATTCCTAATTTTGCTTATTAGGGGCCATATTTATACTTTTTGACGCACAACTGCGCCAACGCAGTTGGGCGTACATTTTTTTACCACCAGCTAACGCCATTCCAATGCGCCATGCTGGTGCCTTATTTAAGGAATGACGTTAGCCGGCGGTGCAGACTGGTCTGAGTAAAAAAAAAAAAAGGAATCACACCAGGCAGCGACGGCATAGGGGAAAATGGGGGTTGTGCGTCAAAAAATGGTGCAAGTCAGGTCTGAGGCAAAAATCATGCCTCAAACCGGACTTGCACCATTTTTTGACGCACAAGCCCCATTGCAATGACTCCTGTCTTAGCAAAGACAGGAGTCATGCCCCCTTGCCCAATAGCCATGCCCAGGGGACTTCTGTCCCCTGGGCATTGACATTGGGCACAGTGGCATGTGTGGGGCCCAAATTAGGCCCCCCTATGCCACTTAAAAAGAAAATAAAAATATACTTACCTTAACTTACCTGCACTTACCTGGGATGGGTCCCCCCATCCATGGGTGTCCTCCAGGGGTGGGTGAGGGTGGCAGGGTGTGTCCCTGGGGGCAGTGGAGGGCACCTCTGGACTCCTTCCGAGCCCACAGGTCCCTTAACGCCTGCCCTGACCCAGGCATTAAAAAATAGCGCACATCAGGCTGTGCGCGGTTTTTTAAGGCCTACCCCCTCCTGTGCGTCAAAATGACGCTGGGGTGTAAATAAGGGGCACAGGCCTTAAAGTAATTTTTTGGAAGGGAACGCCTACCTTGCATATCATTAACGCAAGGCAGTTTCCAGCATCCAAAAAATGACGCACACAGTGGGTATTTTGACGTCCGTGGGGTCAGACGTCAGAGTTTAAATATGGGGCAAGGTTTGCGCTGAATGTGCGTCAAAATTTTTGACACACATTCGGCGCAAACAGAGTATAAATATGCCCCTAAATGTAAACTACACCAAAGGTGAGTTTAAACTAAGGCCCATATTTATACTTTTTAGCGCTGCATTTGCGTAATTTTTTGATGCAGAAACGGCACAAACTTTCAAAATGCAATTGTCCAGAAACCACACTAGGGGATGCAAATTGTCACTTTCCAACTTAATGTTGGAGAGCTGTAAGTAAGAAAATAATTCCACCATATGGCAGTTGGTGGAGTTACGCCAGAACTTTGTGGTCCAAGTGGGCAAAACTTCACAAATTCTGCCAGCAGAACGAAATTTTTTGTCCACACCACCTTTTCTGTCATCAGTTCATGGTACCTCATTTTTCCCTGATACAAGGCACACTGCTCCGTCTAACAGTCTGTGATAAAATCTTGTACAGGGTTCTATTTGATCAATTCCGAGAACAGTTAGACCATTCCCACGGGCTATATTATCAATCCCATGCTGTATTGGTGAATATAGGAATTTAGGGATAGGGTAGCAGATGAAGAACATCTTATCAACTTCATGCTCACCTCTACAAGGAGAAAAATTAAATTTCTGTCTCAGACTGGAGAGCAACATAATTTCACCAATGTCTAAGTGTGATAGCACTCCCATCCCTCTCATTTGATAATGACTAAAAGTGGAGAAATTTGTCCTCAGCTATCTTTAAAACATGCTGAAATGGCATTGGTGGAATTTAAGTTGGGGCATTCTGTGTGAGATCAGAAGGCTGGGAAAATGTTAGCATACCAACTATGGCAGAGGGGGACTTAGTCGGCTGTACCCAAGATTCATAATGCTCTAGGCCAATTGCTGAAACACTCTCTGGATGTCTTGGAGGCTCTCAGCTCTTTACATGAGGCTTTGTAGGATGCCACCTACAATAGAATGAGGAATCACCCGCAGAAAGAGGATTATTTTGCCCCTTTAATCTATCCTCGTGATGATTGCTATACCCTCTTGAGTGGTGAAGTTGCCATAGATGAGAATGATGAGACATTTCTAACTTGGCAACCTGCACATCCCTGTGGGAGGATGGGTTCCATAGAGAATTATTTCAAACATGGATGGCTCTCTTGTCTTACTAGTTCTTTGGGGCCTTTATGGAAGCACAGACGTATCATTAGGAAGCAAGGCCACCTTAACACCCAATACCAAGGAAGGGAAAGATTTGTTGGACTGTGGGACCTGTACAGCTATCTTCCTTATTAACAAATACTGCGAAACCCTGGCATCCAGATTGTGTAAGGTCTTGACTCATCACTTACAAGTGGCTTTGGTCTGGGCACTTTTCCAGGGATCATCTGAGGCCTGATGATCATTTGGAATGGCAATCCAGGGACCTGGGAGAGGAGGTATGGATAAAACACAGCATGAAACTGGGATGCATACTGTCCCCTGTTCTATTCCTTCCTACCCTGGGACCACTAGCAGCCGCTACACAGTCCTTAAACTTGTTTAACTATGATCCTTCCCAATCAGACCCTACCAATTATTTTCTTTATGACTTTTGCAGATCCATATATGTTGCAAAAGTTTGCATCTTGCACAACTGGAGGAAACCAATAATTCTGTCCCACGATCAATGGATGGCTGAGTTGACTAGAGCAGCTGCCTGAGCAATGTCATTTATAAAACCAATGACCATGTTTCTTCTTCAACCAGAATTGGGAACCCTTCCATAAGCTCTCAGCCACAAACCCTCTTCCCTTAATATACATCTATATATCTGTTCCTCATTCTGATGACAACTGTGGACTCTGCTCTCACTCAGTGGCTAGTAATGAGTGGAAAAACTCTAGGTTGGTTATACCCATATCTGCATGCTAAACAATAGGTTTCGCTGTTCTTGTTATAGTGTAGAGATATAATAGCACTGAGTAAGGAGGTGGATGATAAACTGTGCAGGACGACTTTTGTATGTGGCTTTGTTACTTAGAATGCTTTAATAGAGGTCTAATATTTAATATAGTGAAAGCTAGGCCAATGCAGCATTGTGACCTTCACAGATGATTTTTGAATCACTTTTCCAGAGACTGAAAGCGTGAAAATGATTATTTCATGATTTTGTTTCTACTCTTCTGTATTAAAAAAACAAACAAATAAATAATTTTTGCAGTAAAAGAAGCAAAACACAACAAAACTCCCAAGCACTGGCAAAGTCAAAAGGCCTGTTGTTATCCACTACTGTCTCTTGCTAAGACTTGTTTAGTTTTTTTAATGCTTTTTGTATAACTTTATTGGTTGCTACAGAGTGCTTGTTAATATTTAAAAACAATGACTAAATGCAAAAGTGTTTTTGGTCCCAACTAATCACACATTACCATAGTACGCCCTGGCACTAAAGACAACTACTTTGAATGTGTGGATGTGCTCATTGTGAAAGGGCAGTATGATGTAACTCATACTGAAGTCAGCCAGTCATTGGAGTGGGCTGTCACATGAGTGGCTTGGAGAAAAATGTGAATGACACAACCACAACCTAAAAACTCATATAAATAACTATGCCATACACATAATTTGAGTAAGATCAAATGGTCTTAGCTAACATAGACCTAAAAAGTCAAAATATTAAAGAAAGGTTAAAAAAAGAAGGAAAGAAAGAAAAAAGAAGGACAGAAAGAGAAAAGAAGGAAAGATAAAAAAGGAATTTAAGAAGGATGGAAAAAGTGAGGGAAAGCAGGAAAGAAGGCAGGAAAGTAAGTATGAATGAAGGGAAGAATGAAAGAAGGAAAGAAAGAAAAAAGAAAGAAATAATGCAAACTGAAAGAAAGAAAGAAAGAAAGAAAGAAAGAAAGAAAGAAAGAAAGATGGAAAGAAAGATGGAAAGAAAGAAAGAAGGAAGGAACGATACAAAGGAAAAATGATACAAAGATAGAACAAAACAAAAAAGGATGCAAAGAAAGAAGAAAGAAAGAAAGAAAGAAAGAAAGAAAGAAAGAAAGAAAGAAAGAAAGAAAGAAAGAAACAAAGATAAAGGAATGGAAAGAGAAAAACAAAGAAGAAAGGAAATTAAAGATAGAAGGAAAAAAGGAGATAGAGGAGGAAAGACAGAAAATTAAAAGAATGAGAGACAAAAGGCAAGAGTGAAAGAAAGGGAGAATGAAGGGAAGGAAGAAACAAAAAAGAAAGACAAAGGAAAGAAACTGATTTTCTGTGAAATATCAGCTCTCGGCTAAGCAAAGGGCACTTCAAAAGAAATTTACAACAGCAGTGACAGGAGGCAAGAACTGATACAGTGTGGGATGTGGCCTGTGCTCACATCTGCTAGAATGGTCCAGTTTTCACCTCGGTCTCCAAGCAAAAAGGTGACACTAAAGTAAATGTAAAATTAAAACAAAAACACTGTCACTGATGGGAACTACCTTGTGTGTGGATGTGCTCATTGTGAAAGCACAAAATGCAGTCACTCAAAGTGAAGTTAACAAGTGAATGATGTAGGCTGATCCATTGCCTCATTCCGTATGCTGTAGTGGGTGGAAGCATACACAGACCAATGATGAAGAGAGGTAGCTGAAAGCTCCTTCAAGTAAGTATAATATACTGTTATTTTAGTAAAACCAAAAGGTCTTGGCCAGACCTAAAAAAAATGGCTAATTTTCATCTTCTTTTTTGATTTCGGCAGGTAAGTATACAAACACATTCAAAATATTGATCCTGTTGGTATATCTCATTTCCATCCTTAAAATAGAGAACATGGACAACAGAGATGTAGTCACAACTTATATGTGTGTTTGCTGCTTTCAATTATTATTTCTTAAACTTTCAGTCAACAAAACAACCTTAAAGGTGGATTTCTACAAACTGCGAATGCAGAGCGGTTGTAGCACATGTTTTGTATGTTCAAAACAGAAACTCATTATTCAATTTGAGGATAGGATGAGCTCTGGCAAGATAACATATCATTTAACATTGTTGTCCAGGTAGTGACATGTGGAATCACAAACTGAGGTACATAAGTTATGCTACCACTGCTGCATTGTTCCATTGGGACTGCCTTGGTGGTATATCCTGTACTGCTTTTTTGTGCATTTTTGATGTCTGTATTGGTTAGATTAGTTGCCTGAAGTGCTTCCTAAAGTGAAATGTATTGAACTGTGCTACAACACTGCTGGATTGTGACCAGATGAGTTCAGCAATTCCACTATCTCTAACCATGACTATGAGTGGGTGAAAATTCTGCTCTACTGGTGAAATTGACAGAATTGTGGCTACTATGCCTTATACTTGTATGGCAGAGTTGCGCCCAAATTCCAGCAACCACTGCGTGGTGGAGTTTTTCTTTGAGAGCAGCTTCCCTACGTGTGAGTGAGCATTGGCATCCCCTAGCCTGATTTGTTGGTGGAAGGGGGGCACCCCGTGAGTTTCTCTCACCATGGCCGATCGTGGGCATATCAACCTTTTGCAGTGACAAAACTGCAGCTGGAGTAGAAAATCCACATGAGCTGCAGCAAAATCTACTCAAGCAGCAGTGTCCTCTGGCTCACCACGTGGTGCCATCTGTGCTGAATTTTCAATGTGGAATGAGCTCCCAGCACTAGAAATCAGCGCAAACAGCTCAACATGAGGATTTCTGCCCATTCGTGTAAGTTCGCAGAATCTTGCGTTTTCATGTAACTCCATGGAATTCCAAGCAGTGAAACTCCAAGAATTCCATCCACTCCTATCTATGAACCAAAATGTCTCTGAGGCAACTGCATTGTATTGTGAGGAGCACAATGGAGACTAAACTAGGCTTGTCTTGCACAGTCACATGTGCAAGATGAAGGTATAATAGAAATCAGTATTTCAGTCCTTAAAATTAATTGTACTGGAACATAAAGTGTACCTCAAATCTGATTAAATATCTAAGTTGTGGAGAAGTGTGGCACAATGGTTAGAGCGGCAGACCCTGATGCAGAGATCTGGCCCGGGACCATGGTTCAATTCCCCTGGACCAGATAATTCTCACCTCGGTGCCTCATCTAATTAATGGGTCCCAATCTGTGACTCTGGGCAATAGCTTGATTAATCTCCACAATGGCCCTCACAGCGCTTGGATGCCTGGCTTCACCCTGGGGTTCACCCTGGGGTTGTCCAAAATTGGTCACCTTACAGGGAAAAGCCGGGAGGGGTTCCACAGCGGTATGCGTACAGCACCTTGAGATCCTAACGGGTGAGTAGTGCGCTATACAAGTGCGAAGTTTACAGTTTTAAGTTTATTAAGTAACCTGAATGGAAAACCTCTCAAGTGTGACATGCATACAAGGTCCCAAGTGTACTTGCACCACAGGGAGCTGATGTACAAAGATTCCTAATCAGAAATCAGAAATTGTATCAAACAATGACTTTCAATTTGCAATTTCACATTAAGAATAAAAATCTACCAGCAACTTTCGTCCTAAGCCTCCTGGCTCACAAGCTGCACCTCACCAAAAACCAAAAGAGTAAAAGGTGATTTGTGGCAGCCTTTACACATGGACTTAAGAGTGCGACATCTCAGGGAGTGTCGTGATTAAACAGAGATTACCCCTTTCTCACATGAACAACATGTCTCAATAAGCACAGGCAATAAAGAAGATGCAGTAGAGTTTTCAATAGGTTTTATGAACAAAACTGAAATCTACTATAAGTTGCATGGGCTGCAATGATAAAGATACAAGAAATAGAATTGTGAACGCGAGAGTCATGAATACAAAGACCCCACCATCTTGCAATAACATAAAATAACATAAGATATGAAATATGTCCCAATACCCTAGCATGATGAACCTAATCTCTAACCTAAAGAGATCCAGGTGTGTTAAACCTAATCGGCCAATGCCATGTCCAGGAGAAGAACCCCCCAACCCTTGTTACCTTGGAATGAGGTCTATAGCTCAGACTCCGTAGGGACACGAAGACTGGGTCAACGTCGAGGCGACGTGCAGCATGGATAGCATCAATGCAATCTGGTAGGAATCCTCTGACTATCAGTCTATGTGAGGTGCATTTATACTGATCAGCTCGGGCTCCTGATGTAGGTCTGTTCCCAAACAATCAATAACAAGACATGCTTGGGGCAAGAATTACATAAACAATTCCCTTGAAAGCGCAAACTGGGAAAGTACCTACATCTTATCTATCTCTGGTGCTGATAGTGATGCCTTAGCAGAGTGGCAGTGATAGAAGGAAACTAAAACATTGTCCTGACTAAAAACAATGCAGCCATCTATGAAGGATATAATTAAATAATTGCTCTAAAACAGAGCAAGCTAAGTAGGGTAAAAGTCAGTGGGTGACGGAGGCAAAGGTCTGCAAGACAGAAGTCTAAGCTAACTCCTGCTTCCCATTAAAACAAGATAGGATTCACTACACCCTCCCCAGTGCCGAAACAAATATGATGCCATAGCATTGCACCACCGAAGGTGAATGAACCAAAGCTAAAATGCTCTTGATTAAAAAAGGTAAAATCATAAAAAGTAGCTAAAAATGGTATTTAAAAACACGTAGAAAACAGCTAAAAACATACAAAGACATATAGGCCCTCATTATGACATTGGCGGTAAATCCCACTTACCACCATGCTGACTGCCACCAACATACTGCCGCCTCCGCGGATATCCGCTAACCATATTATGACACACACACACCAATCCGTCACTTTTCAGCCACACACACAAATCCGCCAGATCAAAGGTCAGTGATAAACTGGCGGTATCAAAACCCACACCGTTACGCCAACAGAACAACACCCACAACATTATGACTCAGAAATCACCACAGCGGACCTTCAACGGCGGTAAACCATTGGTTGTACATACCGTAGCACTCAAAATACACACGCACTAACAAAACAGCACCACATTGGACAATTCAAACTATACACACCTGACACCTATACATATACCACACCGCTATAGAACACACACACACATTACCCACAATCCTTTATGACTAGAAATTATGGCCAGCAGAGAGAGACAGCAAGAGCACTCACACAACCAGAGCCACATACCACCACCACCTATACACCACCCAAGCACCTTACATCACACACCCCGACACATTACCCTACACACCCTCACCCACACCACTCACACTACACTCATGGCACCACAAAAACCACCCCAGATTCTCTGAGGAGGAGCTAAGGGTCATGGTGGAGGAAATCATCTGGGTAGAGCCACAGCTATTTGGATCACAGGTGCAGCAGATATCCATTGCTAGGAAGATGGAGCTATGGCCGAGGATCGTAGACAGAGTAAACGCCATTGGGCAGCACCCCAGAACAAGGGATGACATCAGGAAGAGGTGGAATGACCTAAGAGGTAAGGTACATTCCACTGCAACAAGACACAGAGCCCGCAGTACAGAGGACTGGCGGTGGACCCCCATTTCCTCCCCCACAACTAACAACATGGGAGGAGCAACTCTTGGCAATCATGCATCCTGAGGGCTTGGCAGGAGTAGTAGGAGGACTGGACTCTGGTAATGCAACTCTCTATTTCTATCACCCCCCTACCTAATGCCATCATATACCCCCACCCTTACCCTCACTCTTATCACTCCACCACCTCCCACACACCCCACCATCATAGCGTGCCCATCCCAATGCCACGCCCTGCATGCCGCATGGTCACCACTCACAGACCTGCATGGACACCTATCACTACAGCATGCACACTAGAGACAATCAGCTAGCCTACCGAATAACAACTCACACAAGGCAAAGCTGCCAGGGCAATAACAACCATAGAGGACCACCCACCCATGCACAATATGTCACACACAAAAACAATAACACTGCATTTCCATCCCCACAGGTACCCCATCCAATGTAACCGGAGAAGAGGTGCCAGCAACATCCATTCCTCCCGCAGAAGAGGCCCACAGTGATGACAGCAGCTTTGCTCGCCTGGATCTGGATGACCAACCTGGCCCATCAGGAACCCCCGGACAGTCGGTTACCCAGGCATAGTCTCACACCACCATAGAGCCTCCCCCCTCAGGAAACACCACTACAGCACCCACCCAGCGGGCCCATACCTCTGTCCCCAGGACACGTCAATCAGCAGTGTATCCACCACTAAAGGGACCCCAAGGCACACCACAAACACCGGACAATCAGGGACCTGGGGCTAGTGGCAGTGGGCACACGTTTCAGGGGACAGAGGCTCAGGACAACAGAGAAGCTGGGAGGACTGCTGTGCACCAGGGGGAGGACAGGCCCAGGGAACCGACTCTCCAGGAGGCACTCACTGCGATCCTGGGAGCATACCAACATTCCCAGGATACGCTGGGCCAGATCATGAACAAGATGCGGGAGGGACAGTACCAGGAGTTCAGGGAGGACATGAAGTCCATTAACACCACCCTTGTCTCCATTGCAGGGGTGCTTGTAGACATGGCCAACAGTATGAGGGAGGCAGTGGCACACCAGCGGGCCCCTGACACTAACCAGACTACTGAACAGCCCTCTACCTCCACTGCCGCTACTGGACAGGAGGCCCCGCCACAGGACCGACAGGCCACCGCCACCCCTCCCCCTGCAGAAGGTGAACTACCCCGCAAACGTTCCCTGCGATCCAAGCAGAAGCCAGAGACTATTGTCAGGACCCCCGCCAGGAAATAAGACCCTCCTGAATGTCACCCTTGTGACCCACTCTGTCACCCTGTCCACCTTGAATTACCATTGCTCCCCTTCCTATGCCCCCTTGGACAATGCACCTGTGCTACAAATAGACTGGACTCAAACCTGGACTTTTAAGTATGGAGTGTCAAATGATTTAAAAATGTATTTGTTTAACAAGGTTCATAAATTGCAATTCAAATGTACAGTAATGTTTACATAGGAAAATCCTGTAGTTCCCTGCAGTGAACACACCAGGAGCAACAGTGGGGCACCAACATCTGCAAAAAGAGATGCCAATGGGTACAGTGACTGGCCATAGAAGTAGGAATTCACAGCCTGCCAGTGTCAATGTCGCACATCAACTGTCAATGAATTGTGAAACAACACTGTCTTACCTGTGTTTCATTGGAAGTATTGATGAATGACTAAACTTCTGTTGTCCTCATCCTCATCCTCTGCCTCCTCATCTTCACTGTCCACAGGGTCCACTGCTGCCACACGGCCGTCTCCGGCCTCCTCCTCCTGCAGAAAAGGCACATGGCATCTCAAGGCAGGGTTATGCAACATACAGCATGCCACGATGATCTGGCAGACCTTCTTGGGTGAGTAGCACAGGGATCCACCTGTTAGATGGAGGCACCTAAGTGTGGCCTTCAGGAGGCCAAATGTATGTTCAATAATCCTTCTTGTTCGCCCATGTGCCTCATTGTAACGTTCCTCTGCCCTTGTCCTGGGATGGCTCACAGGGGTCAGTAGCCATGAGAGGTTGGGGTAACCAGAGTCACCTGCAAATATTGAGGGACAACTGATAGCCACACACTATGCCATATGGACCACACCATACCCATACACCAACATCCACTGGGTGGAAACCAGGGCTCACCTATTAGCCACACACGGTGTCTCTGGAGTTGGGCCATCACACTTGGAATGCTGCTATTCCAAGTGATCATGCACCAAGCCTAGATACTTAGCATTGTTATGGGAGATGTACCGGTCCTAGAGTTATAACTTTTATGATTTCTGAAGACCTGTTCATTTTGCTGGGGAAGGGGGGGAAATGTGTGTCCTGAAGCACTGGGTTTTTCAGAACCCAGCGGTGCCAGGGAACACACCCTAAGACTTCGAGTCCTTCCTGTTTCAGACTACAGAAACACAGAGTCTTCTTGGTGAAGTCAAAGATCTTGTTTATTGGCTGCAGCCAGTAACAGATATCCTAGAAGTACAACACGGTGTATATTCTCAGGAGACTGCTCCCTTTGCAAAGCTAACCTTCTCTTTTATACAAAATATTATGCTTTAGACAAACATTCCTTATTTTACAGTTGACCATTCACATATTTTCACTACAAAGAAATAGCAGGTTTATGATGACAAGCCCATATTTCAGTTTGTCCAGCCCTCAATCAATTACCCGGCAAGGCTTAGTACTTTCATCAGATATCGACGGACCCCCAATATAAACGGGCACCTCCTCCTTGTAAAGCAAGTCATAAAGAAAGAAACAGGGACAGGTGTGTGTAAGATTAGGCATGGTTTGTGTGTGATGAAAGGTTTATGATGTGTTGTGCCTTGATACTAATCTCATTCGGCCACTGGGAAAGAAACTGGCCGAACAGGTTTGGCTTCAGGCAGTGGAGTCAGCTTGCCCAGGTCACAGAGGAGTCAGCAAAGGTGTACCTGTCCTTCAGACTCGTTTTTAGCATTAGACATTGGCCTATGTGAGGGCAATCACAAAATGGCTGTCGTTTAAATGGAACACGAGGGTTCAGGATGGAAACTCTGATATTCGGGTGATTTCGTTACCCGAATATGAATACAATGCTTGTGCATACTATTCTAATCATTCTCGGTCTGCTGATACCAAAATCGTTGTGATACGACGATGTTTATAACACGGGTCCAGAATTTTCAGTACCACAGTCCCATCACTCGCACTCGCACCAATGAGGTTGGGGATATGTCCTATTGCATAGAAGTCAGCCTTCACTGTGGCCAAATGCTCAACTTGGGGGAAAACAATGTAGCTGCACATGTGCTTAATCAGGGCAGACAACACTCTGGTCAGCACTATTGAGAACATTGACTGTGACACACCTGCTGCCAAGCCCACTGTCACTTGGAAAGAACCAGTTTCCAGAAAATGGAACACTGACAAAACTTGCACAAGAGGGGAAGTCCCAGTGGGATGACGGATAGCTGATATCAGGTCAGGCTCCAACTGGGCACACAACTCTTTGATTGCGGCCTTGTTTCGTCTATGGATGAGGGTAATGTGACTGTTCTCCATTGATGCCAAGTCCACCATGGGTCTGTACACAGGGGATGTCTCCATCTCCTATTCATCCACAGCGGTTGCAATCTATGGGGTAAAATAGTGAGCCTTGTAACCACTTCAGCTCAATATTATGATTGTTACAATATTTTGGTGAAATATGTCCAGATTGTGAAATTGTGAACTGTGACGCAGTTTGGATCCATGGCCTCCCCCCTCCCCTAGAAATGGCGTCCGCCTGTCCCGTATGGAGGTACAGGTGGAAATTAGGTAATTCCGCTGACATTGTGCACCGTTGTGGGAGGCAGTCAGGAACCACCGTGCAAATCCTCATTGGTCCCTATGGGGATACTGTGGCCAATAGTGAGCTATGCCGGCGGTAACGGTACGCACTGCCGTGGACATGACTGCCATTTTCTATCTGTTCACTCACTTGCTACCTGACCTTCAACAGGAGAAGACCTACACTGCATGTGCTGCTGTCACCTGTGTCTGGAACCTATCATGGCGCATGTGACTGGGGAAAGGGCCCCTGCCTTCACCTCAGCGGAGTTGAAGCGATTTGTGGATGGGGTCCTACCCCAGTACCGACTGCTGTATGGGCCTCCAGATCAACAGGTGAGTACACCGTGAGTACGATGCGTGGGGCATGAATGCATGGAGTGGTGTGTGTCAAGGCCTCGTGTGGGGGGGTTGTTGGATGGGCCCTGGGTAGCGTGCAGCATGTATGTTGGGCCATGTCTGTGCTAATGGGGATGGGAAGGGGCATGGTGGGCCATGAGTGTAACAGGCAGGATGGTCTGACTAATACCTTTCCCTGTGTGTATTTTATCTGCAGGTCAGCACCTATCAAAATAAGGGTATATGGCGTGCCATCGCCAAGGACGTGCGGACCCTTTGGGTCTATGGCAGGCAGAGCACCCACTGTCGCAAATGATGGGAGGACCTGAGACGCTGGGCACAGAAGACGGAGGAGGCCCAGCTGTGGATGGCCTCCCAACGAGGAAGGGGTGCCCATCGAACCCTGACCCCGCTGATGGCCCGCATACTGGCGGTGGCCTATCCTGAGCTGAATGGGCTCTTGGGGGCATCACAGCAGCAACAAGGGGGTGAGTACACTACCCTTCATTTCTACTTATGCTTGGTGGGATGGTATCCGGTTGGTGAATGTGGGCCTGTGAGTGCCCCTAGGCCAGGCCTGACATTTCAGAGTAGGTCCCATGTTGGCCAGGGTTCTGATGTGAAATTCTTCCAACTGAGCTATTAGGCATCCACAACTGGGCAGGGGTGTGTGGGTCTAAGGTATGCTGCAGTTGGCGGTATGTGTCCCTATCCATGGCCTGGTGACTTGCATTGTAACTGGTAGTGCACTTTCTAGTGCGTAGGGCTGTTCCCTGTGTGTGAGTGTGTTGTGTACACCAACGGTGGTGTTGGTGCCGCCCTTGATCAAGTGTATCCTTTGTCTCTCCCCACCCTTTTTGTTTTGTCACCCTGTCCTTAAGTGCGTTAGCATCTGGCAGAGGAGCAGAGGCACAGGCGATAGAGGGAGCTGCATCCCACAGGATCCAGGAAGAGAGTCCACTGAAGCTGAGGGCACCAGTGGGACAGAAAGCGAAGGGAGCACCATGGCAGAGACTGGAGGGGACAGTTCAGACACAGATACCTTCTCTGCTGGAAGCTCCCTGGTGGTGGCGGACACCTCTGTGCCCACCCCAGCTACAGGTACAGCCGCCACCCCCATACCAGCACCTCCCTCCAAGCAGCCCCTCAGCGAGTTTCCCATGCCCGCTCACCCAGGAGAGTGGGCACCTCCTTTGCCCCAGGCACCTCAGGCCCTGCCCCAGTTAGCCTTGCTGCCCTGAGTGAGGAGGCTATTGACTTCATGCGATCCATCTCTGTTGAGCAGTCAACCATTCTGAATGCCATCCATGGGCTGGCAGCCCAAATGCAACAGTCCAATGCATTTCTGGAGGGCATTCACATTGGCTTGGCAGCCCAACAGAGATCAATCCAGGCTCTGGCCTCCTCTCTGATGCAGCCATTGTCCCTGTTTATACCCTCCCCCTCCCACTTCCTCTACCAAATCCCATTCCCCTCAAACCCAACCTATCCCAAGCACACAGGCGGATGAACATGCACACAGGACAACACACAAGAGTGGCACAGGCAAACACAAGCACCACATTTCATCCCACAGGCACTCACACAAACACCATCCAGATGCAGACACACCGACATCCACTGCCTACACTGTGGCCCCCTCCTCCTCCTCCTCCACCTCCCTCCCAGTTGTGTCTACACTAACACCTGCATGCAGTACATCCTCACCAACTACCCCCATCGCCAGCACACCTATCAGAACACACACCTCACTGGTAGTTACCACCCCCACATCCATACACATGTCCCCTGTGTCCTCTCCCACTGTGTCTGTGCCCCTTTCTTCCAAAGTACAAAAACACAAGCACTCAGACACCCAACAGCCATCCACCTCACAACAGCATCCCGTCCATGCACCTGCACCCAAACACAGCAGACTGACACCTCCTGCAACTACTCCCTCTTCCTCCACTACCAAACCTTCTCCTGCTTCCCTCCCCAGTGTCCCTAAGAAACTTTTCCTCTCCACCATTGACCTCTTCCCTCTCCCTCCCCCTGTCCTTCACATCACGCCAGGGTGGTCAAAACCTAAGCAAGCACCTCAGCCACCCAGTCCACGGGCACAGTAATGTCCCCAGCAACTCCAGGTGGGAAAGGATCCTGGCCACCAGCCAGCCAGACGGAAAGGGTGCCTGCCCCAAGTGCTGCAGGAAGAAAGGGCAAGGAGCCAGCCCCAAGTGCTGCAGGAAGAAAGGGCAAGGAGCCAAGCCAAATTGCTGCTGGAAGGAAGGGCAAGGAGCCAGCCCCAGCTGCAGGAAGGAAGGGCAAGGGGCCTGCACCAGCAGGCTGTAAGGACAAGGGGCCTGGTGCGGGGACTCAGCCGGAGATCCCACCACCAGCCATGGTGATGCAGCCATCTGAAGCTGCAGAGGATGGGCTAGAGCAATACCCCCCTCCACCACCAGCAGCAGCAGCACCAGTGGGCAGCTGTCCGAGGCTACAGGGGATGGGCTGGAGCCTCACCCCACCAGCAGCAGCACCACTGCCACCACTGAGCTGCCATCACCACCGGCGGACATTCTGTAGTTCTGCGTCCATGGGCTGTTGTGTGGCCTGCCCCATGAAAATCCAGTGGGTATGACACCCACCTGAGAGACTTTGAACTTGCACTCCCCAAGATCTGCATCACCGGGCACGATGCCCTCTCCAGAACCAGTGCTGATGCCATCCACTCACCCCATCCTCCCCAGGATGAAGAGCACAGGGCATGATGTCCCCTCCAGAACCAGTGGAGATGCCATCCACTCGCCCCATCCTCCCCAGGATGAAGATCACAGGGCACAATGCCCCCTCCAGGACCAGTGGACATGCCATCCACTCACCCCATCCACCCCAGGATGAAGATCACAGTGCACGATGCCCCCTCCAGAACCAGTGGGCAGGTCACCCACTTGAGAGACTGTGGCCTTGCACTCCCCAGGACAGAGTAATGGGCATGTTTCCCTCTCCAGAGCATGTGGGCAAGTCACCCACTTGAGAGACTGTGGCCTTGCACTCCCCAGGACAAAGCACAGGGCATGCTGCCCCCTCCAGAGCCAGTCGGCAAGTCACCCACTCGAGAGACTGTGGCCTTGCAATCCCCCGGACAAAGCACAGGGCACGATGCCCCCTCCAGTGCCAGTGGGCAAGTCACCCACTTGAGAGACTGTGGCCTTGCACTCACCAGGACAAAAGACAGGGCATGCTGCCCCCTCCAGTGCCAATGGGCAAGTCACCCACTTGAGAGACTGTGGCCTTGTACTCCCCGGGACAAAGCACAGGGCATGTTGCCCCCTCCAGGACCAGTGGCATTGTTCCATCTGCCAGCTGAGGTTCCCCATTCCCCGTCCCCATGAGGTGCCTGCCTGTTTTCGACCAGATGCCCCCATAGTGTTCTCTCTGTGTTGTTGCAGGAGTGAAGTGGGGCCTTGGACTTTGTAATGTGGCCCTGTGGCCCATGAACATTGAGGGCTGGGCTGTGTCCCAACATTTGTGAATCTGTATATACTTTTTGATTTAAGATGCACGGATTTCTACTATTTTATCGTATTTCACTCTTTTTAATCTATAGTAGTTATCCATGCATTATTCCTGAGGAGTACGGGGTGTAAAAGTTATGTTACTGCATCTGCTTGTGTGTATGGTGTTAGAGGTGGGGGTGTTGCATGTTGCGTGTGTGTGTCACTCTCTTTTTCCCCCAGCTCCCCTGTGTGCTAGGCAGCTGTACTCACTTTGGTTGTCTTCGCCGTTGGTGTTTGCAGTGGAGCAGCACGTGGAAGAGCATGGGGAAGACATGCAGCTCGTGCTCCATGGCGATGTGGTTCTTCCCAGAGTCTCCACAGGTGAGTCTTTTCCCTTCTGTGCAGTGTTTCCGCCAGGCTTTTGATGCCATTGGTACCACCCCTGAAAAGGTGGCAGATTGGATTGTCTTAATACTGTGGGTGGAACATTTGCTTCCGCCTGGCTGTAGGCAGTTACCACTGTGGTGCCTGCCGATTCTGCCCCGGCGGTCGGTGTATTAAAGTGGCTGTGTGTCTGAGCTGTTTTCTCCATCGTCATAATTTGGCAGTATTTACCACCACTTTATCACCAACTGCCAGGGTTGTAATGACGGCCATGATGTCGACCATGACAAGCACAGCAGGCCAAAGTTAGGGCAATAAATGCAAACTTTGAATTTGATGGTATAAGCCAATCATCAAATCTTTTCAACAACAGTCATGACCTTGAAGAGCATCTTCGAATCCATTGCATGGAACGGACCTCAGGAAAGAGGCCACATCGTCAGATGTTAGATCAATGACAGGAAAGGCAGATGGATCCATGGAGCACTATCTCGTGGCAGTCTTTTGAGCAGGTCCATCTGCAGGAGTGGCACTCTCAACAGCGCTGAAAAAAGCCAGATAGTTCACCAAGAGCAGTTCATAAGAGGCCTAGCCAATCAGCCTTAGTCACAAGAAGAACGCCGTGAATGAACCCTCATTGTGGACATCAGCAGTTCTTGGTCCACAGGAGGCACTGGCAGAACAGCAAGACACACTGTAGGCAAATGTTCAAAGAGACATCACACGCAGCAAAAGACGGACTGCACACACCATAGGACTGGTCTAAATAACAATGACCAGTCACGCTCCAACTCTTCCAGCAACGGAGCATTAAAGAACTGAACCGTGCGTTCACAGCACAGTTGAGCTGGTGGCAGTGGCTTCATCACTCCGCTTAGCTGGAAAGACACAACCACTGCAAATTAGAAGCAGTAGCAGTAGTACTCCGTCTATTAACGCCAAAGTTATAGGAAAGCCACCAAACACACATGAAAAGAGTGAATGGATGGCTGTAGGAATGACACCGAAGACAGTCTGGAATCCTGGACACAAATCCAAACCCAACATCCTTAAAGAAATGGACAATCCCCATAGTGCTCAAAGCATTGAAAATTCCGGATACCAGCTCTCCAAAGTGTTTGGGGAAGTTGGTATTAAATAGAGATTGTATCTCGGCTGATGATCCTGCTATCTGGAGAGGATACGTCTCTCTAGCCGATGTCAACACAACTTGTTTTTGTACAAGTAGTGCCTTTAGTCTGCTCAGCTTGTCATAATAGAACAGCTGATGGACGGTATGCAGAGCAAATCAAACATTCATCCCCAGTCACAAAGATCTGGGTTTAATCCATTGTGAACAGGGTCAAGAGTGCTTTGCATATGACTGGGTCCCAACTGGAATGGCATGGTGAGCAAAAAAATTATGGATTAAACCCAGATCTTTGTGACTGGGGATGAACGTTTGATTTGCTTTGTATTACGTCCATCATATGTTCTTTTTGCATCTATAACCTGCATGGGCATCCACCACAAAAGTGACTGGACCCCCTGAGCCGTTTGGCCATTTGCTAATAAATGTGCAGTCAGGGGTTGTCTCATATTGACTGCAGTTGCTATCTGTTGCGGATTTGCCATGATAAATGGTAAATTTGTTCAGAGAAGGCACAACAAATACGCATTTTCCTTTTTTTAATTCTAGCTTGAACAACCTCTAGCATCAGATAGGGTATCCTACTTAGCTGAGGAGGAAATACCACAGGCGTCTCCCTATGGAGTACTGATGTGTTGTTGTATATAGTGAGACAGAGATACTCGGGAGGACCCGAAAAATAGAGCCTGACCAAACTCTGGCGGCGCCATGTCGCATAGACTCTCATTATTCCAATGAGACGACTGGATTTCAAGTGGCAGAATCGCCTGCAGTCTGGGAGACTGAGTCTAACCCACTACAGGTGACACCTGTCGCTCCAATCTGGGTTCTGCTCTGGCTAACTAGCAGTACCTCATCTCTACCCCAGGGTAGGGATGATTGGCCAGCTGAGAGCATGACATAACTGTTTTTTTCAGGAAAGCCGTTGTCACTCTGTTCTCATCTGTTTCTCTCAGTTACGTTAGTCTCACATACACAATGACAAACAGAGGCAGTATATGTTTCAATAATGCTTTAATAAAGCGACTGCATCTTAGATAGCAAAGCGTGGACTACAATAACCAGGACGATACAGCATGACAAGATTAAGTTTGTGACAAGGAGAGTAAAACATAAAAACAATGCTACCATATTGTCAAGAGAGTCAACAGACTAATTCCTACCTAAGCTATGATAGAGCACAGCGTGTTAAGCTCTAATTCTGCCCTCCAAGCTCCCCTGGGAAGACATCATCCCCCATACCTGAGCAAAGGCCTGAAATCTGCAAAACAGCTGTAGCGAAGCATTCGGCAATCAGCATATAGTTGTGGTTCTCTGGGTGGAATCTCCATCTAATGTGTAAGGGACAAGGAAGTGTTTTTCTAATAAAACAGCTGATGTTCTAAGAAAATGTCCCTACGTAAGGATGTGTATTTTCTATGAATGTCAGAGACTAAACTTATACCATGTTCACTGGCAACCTATCTTGCTGCATCCTTGGAAGAAGCAGAGAGTGAGCAAGAATGTCTTGTTTATGAACAGAGTGCTGGCCTAGGTAAAAAGAGTCAGATAGAAAGAAAATAAAACAAGACTGTAAAAGTGGCTACTGTAACAATAATAAAGCAAAGCTGAATACAATATGTCTAGGTTAAAGTGCACAGAGGCAGACCTAGTATGTTAAAATAACGTGCATGGAGCTATAACTAAAATGGCTACACATTACCTGGCTACACATTACCTACGGTTGCCACAGTTTACCCACACTGTATGTTGTAACTATACCTGTGTGTTGACCTGAGACAAAGCGAAAGTCTAGCCGGCTAATCGTGAAACCCCCTGAGGAATTCACAAAACGTGCCTGACACCCATTTGTGTCCATTGGTCTTAGTAACCACCCGCCGGGACTGGAAAAAGAAGAGTTATAGGTACCAGCTTGAAACTTTGCATCTAGTTCTTCCTCAGTGACATTCAGGATTGCTAGTTATTACATTTTTGCCGGTGAGGGGATACTTTACTAATTTCTTTCTTTCATTTTTGCTAACCTCAAACAGGATGTCTGTTGCATGGTATCATTTAAAAAGATCATTTGCACAGAAATAAGATACGCCGTGAATAAAGCTTCCCTACTCTGTATTTGACAATCTTGTGTTCTGCATACACTTTTTTTAAATCAATAGTGTTCATCCAGTATTCGTAACCTTTATCTGCAAGATGGGAAACAATAGAATCTGAATACATCAGTTTTGTGTCAGACAGCAAAACTTTAAATTTAAAATCTAAATTTTTGAAGGCGGTAACATGAAATAGTATGACTGTGGATGTTTTGTGTCATGCCCAGAAAAATAAGTGAATGGATCCTAATAATGTTTTGGGCTCCCCACAGGTGGCGTAGAACTGTGTTCCCACTGTGTGTAGTTAAATATTGATTTATGTCAGTGGTTGCACAAAGCAGGTAGTAATGTCCCCAGTTGTTATAGCAAAACATTTCCCCATAATTCTTTGTATTGGTGCATGCATCATCACTTTCAAATACTGAATAGTCCTTCATTTCAGTTAAAATTGAATCAACTGTCTGGACATCCCAATCATCTGATACAACACTAGGTGCAATTACATAAGTCATAGAAATTTTGAAAACATATGGAATTTGAATGACCTCAGTAGGCCCGTATATATCAGATGGAAATTTATCCCACACAATCCCATCAGGAATTGGTACAGCAAAAATGTTCACAAGGGATAAGTCTCTTTGGACGTTATGTGAGGAATGATATGGAGTTAAGACTTCATCCACATGCTCAACAGAGGAGCGTTCAAGAAGGTAATGACCATTTCTAAGCAAGACAGTCACAAATCCAATCCATAAGAAAAATGCAGATAATGTCAAGGATAACCATAGATAGTTCCATGTGTGAATAAAACCGTTATTTTTAAGCCATAGATACAGCTTTCATGTCTTTGAAACAGTTTTAGTAGCAGGTGTGGATGAAGTAGAAGAAAAGTCATTAATATTGATGAAGTAACCAGAAACAGTCTCTGCAAACGTATGAGCAGGTGCATTACCGGTGGATGGATCCATTTCACGTGGAGGTTCAGAGTTGACAATGTCGTCCATTTGTGTTGTGTTGGAATAGAAAACAGCCAAATGTGGGCAGGTGAGCGCAAAAGCAGGCCCCTGGTCTGAATAGAATGCTGCAACTGCAGATGTACCAATAAAGATCAGCAAGTATTTGATAACTGTTCGAGCGTCAGCCGACCACTGTGGCCACACCCACAGGAATCTCGAACAAGAATCTACAGTGACTAAGATGTATTTGTATGCCCCTTTAGATTGTACTAGACCACATTGGTCCAGCTACACACATTGTAGTGGCCTGTTGGACACTAAAAGAGATTTCTATGGATGCGTTCAATGTTGAAACCCTTTATTTGGTTGCAAATGTCATAACATAGGGCATATTGTTTTGTCTGTTTCTATAGACCTGGCCCCAGAAGCGTTTCTGTAAGAGTGTTACTATTGTCAAAATACCAGCATGTGCAGATGTAACACCCTCAGGCGCTGCTTTTATTAGATCTAATCTCTGGTCTTGGTCGGGGATCACTTGATCTCCAACCCCAGGAAGTGTTGCATAGGCAACATTTTGTGCACCGATGTGGTAAGAGTATTTTGTACAGCATGCTTTTGGGAGAGGCTTGTCTTCAGCCAAAGCTTTTATGGCAGCCATAATTGAATTATTCAATCTCGTCTGAGAACGAGTCACTGCAGCCACAGAAACCATAGTTATTGCAGATTTGGCTGCCTCATTAGCCAAAGTGTTGCCGATAACGTGTATCCCTACACGTTGGTGGCTCAATGCATGTACTACATGGACACAAGGTAGCTTATCCTTCAGGTCAGCCACCATCCCCCACAGAGTTCTGTGTTTCATGGTGTTCCCTTAGAGTCTCTAAACCTGTTCAATCGCCAATGATTAAGGTAATCGTTGCAGTACTGGATGCAGAAGTATGAGTCACAGACATTTAAAGTTATTAATCCTGGCTCTGTGTGTTCTAGCGCTAAGCTAAGGGCTTTGAGTTCAGCAAGCTGAGCTGGGCAGTCCCCGAGGGTCTGCGTGTAGGTATTGTGAAATATTGTGGTGGAATACACCATTCTTCATCACTCCGCTGACAGCTGTGCAAGCGGCTGAGTTTTGATTTGTGGTTGTGCTGAACCATCCATATAAATAACAGCATGATATCTGTCAAGTGGCAAAATATTTAGAGGTGCAGTGTACTCCTGTTCGTATTGTAGAAATTCTTGTGTCTGAAGTTTTGGATCAAAGATGTAATAAACATCGGTGGCAGTCAGGGAGGTTGCCCACTGAACACAACGTGGATGTAGTGCTTTAGTGTTAGGAACACTTGCTTTGGTGATGGCCTCTAAGCCTGGCACCGGGGTAATGACAATAATGCGTTTCCTTGGGCAAGTGGCCTCTCCTTAATGATAGCCATCTGAACTGCAGTCAGAATTTTTCTGTGGGTGCAAAACGTTGTTCTGCATTGGATTATAAATGAGAGTTATATGCTATGGGTACTGTGTCGCCTTCATTAAAAGTGACATAGGTAACCCAATGGCACTTGCAATTATTCTGATGACAAAATTTGTGTGTAAGTGTTTTGCTTCTAGCGTGTTCTGTTGTAGTCCTCTAAGGATGCGTGTATGTTCTACGGTCCAGTGTCTGCTAGGAAAAAACAGGGCATATTAAGTCATAAAGGGGCTTGATACGTTGTGCATAATCAGGAACGTAAGTTCTGCCAAAGTTAAAGAAACCAAGTGAAGACTGTAGTTTCTTGATTGTATTTAGTGGCTAGAGTTGAGCTCATTTTTCTAGAAAGTGCGGGGCCAGGCTCTTGCCCTCGTTTGATAGATCATATCCCAGGAACAATACGCTGAGAAAGGCTATTTTAGTTTTCCTAAAATTAAATTTGTAACCAAGGGCTGCGAATCCTAAAACAATCCGATCGACCCTGGCAAGATGAATGTTGAGGTCTTCATCTGTGAGATAGACAATATCATGTACATTGATGTTACACAGGCTGTGAACAACCCTAGGCTGTCCTTGTAGCCTTGGGGCAAACAGCAGAAGCGTTTTTGTGAGCCAAATGAGAATGTACTCAGGTCCTGACTTTTGTGTGCTAAGTTCTGGCAGAAAAAAACATTGAAAATATCCAATGTTGTTTTATATTTTGTGTGCACCATGTTATTAATTAGTGCTGTGTTATGTGACTTTTGTATAGGGTATGTGGGTGTATGGCTGTTTAAGTGTCTGTAGTCTAAGACTATTCTATAAGAGTCACATTTTGCAACGTGGAATAAAGGGCTATTCATTGCAGAGACAGAGGGCTCAATTACTCCCTGGTGCTCAAGCTGAGTGAGTATCTCCCTCACTGGAGATTTCGCTTCATGTTTAACAGGATATTGTGGTTGATGCTGGGGTGTAGACCTAATAGGTATTACATGACAAGGTGAGTCCTTCTCCCAACCTACATGATTGCTGTACAATGCAGGTGCCTGCGCTAAAGCCCAATTGACAGTGTAGACTTGTTTTACCGCAGGTGGAGCAAGATCAGAGAAAGAAGGCAAAATGACATCTTCCCCATGCGGGAGCTTATGGATGTGCTCAGGTCTCCAGCCCCTTTCAGCCAGCAGTATGTCACAACTAAGTTCATCCCAGAATATCACACCAATGGCGCGCTCTATGTCTCCCTCAATTTGGATTTTTAAATCATAAACCCTGTTGTGTGGGAGGATGCACATGTCCGCAGGTTCAACTGCAATGAAATCACTAGTTGCTCTTGCATCCAGATGATCTTTCAGACTCTGGCAACATATTGTGACCTCTGCTGTACTGTCTAACAGTGTCACTGCCCACGTCTTGTTCTTCAGCAATGTTCTCAAGTGTACTGGCATTTTTAATTTTTCTTTTTAAACTGTGGCTTTTTTGTGGTGACTTGTCTTCTTTGTTCTTTTTCTGAAGACTGTGGTGAGTCTCTCTTCTGCTTTACGAAGTCAGGACATCACTCTGACTCGCGCCACATCTATCTGGTGCGTCCTGAAAGGAACAAGAGGGACGTGAATTATTATATCTATCAGGAGCTTTTATATGTTCTCTATTCCTGAGAGTATATCTCCTGTCGGAGTTCTCCTGGTGTGGAGAATCTGCTCTCTGATTTTGTCTGTCTTTAAATTGCTTTTTTTTTATCCCATCACTTTTTAGAACCCTCCTGTGCTTGTTTAGTACCTTCCTTAGGGGTGGTACTCTGTATTTTGAGTTTTTTTGGCTTGGCTCCCAAAATATACCGTCCTGTACTGGTATAGGTGTTGGAAATTATTTTGGTAGCTGTTTCTCCTATTAAAAGTGTGGAATCTCTCGGAGGCGCTGGCGTATAGCCAGTGGTACAGCTTCCCATTTAATGGTACTGAGTATGATCGAGGAGACTGCATCGAAGTTACGCATTAATTTCATCCCAAAATCTAGGGCTCGTGCAGCCCTGTGTTCATTCTGAATTTGTTTGAACACTTCCGGTAAATTGGCAAGTGGCGGGGTACCATGTGTGGTAGTATAAACATAGTGAAGACTGTACCCCATGTGGTGCAGTCATCCACCGAGGGAACCATCCCGAAGGACAAGCACATTGTGAGAATTCTATGTCTCTCCTCTGGTCCAGTACGGGGAAACACAGCTTCAAGCTGATTCGTCTTCTGGGCTATCTAGAATGGGATTTTCTCTCGTTCTGTGGGCACTTTACCCAAGATTGAATGTACTGTTTGTGGATTAATCCCAGTAGTAGCCAATCGGTATCCAGCAGGTACTGGTGGTGCTGGATGCGCTGGTGTAGTGTTCAGAGTTCACATTACGACCTGAACAAGTTGTCTATATAGTGTTACTATCTCAATGTATAGATTTCTCAGATCTACTGCCTGCATGTTTTGTATACCTGGGTGAGGTGTGTATGTAACAAACATAGGCCACGTTGATCCTTCATTACCTAAATGACCTAATCTCATGGGTTGTATTACATGTGGTAGGGCACCATTAAACCAGTTCTGAGGTTCTTGATAAGTAATCAGGATTTTAAGATACTGGTATGTGTGGTATCATTGAGGTACGTTTGCAATTCTGTATGTGTGGAAAGGTAACCCAAAGTAGAATGTTTCTGTTTGGTAAGCTTCACTAGCTTCTAATATGAATATGACATCCCTGCCCTCGTCTGTTAAGCCACGCCATACTAGGTGTAACGTTAATGCTTGTCTAGCATTCTTAGGAATGTCCATGGAGTTGGCCATATTGTGTAATAGGTAAAGAGATGGAACACCAATTAGGGAGAAAAGTCCTATTAATTGTTCGAGCTCGAACAACCTGCAGCCTAATTAGTGCTCCCTCTTCAGCTGAGGAGGATCCCCCCCCAAGACCACAGACGTCTCGGTATAATGGTACTTAGGATACCTGTTGTATGTGAGACAGTAAGGGGCATATTTATACTCCGTCTGCGGCGATTGTGCGTGAAAAATTTTGACGCACAATCAGCGCAAACGTTGCCCCATATTTAAACTTTGACGCCCGAGGCCGCAGATGACAAAATTCTGCTGTGTGCGTCATTTTTTGGATAGGGCAACCCGCCTTGCGTTAATTATATGCAAGGTAGGCGTTCCCGTCCAAAAAATGGCTTAAACGGCCGTGCGTCACATTTATGCTTTCGGGCAAAAATGACGCACGGCCAGGAGGCAGAGCCAGAAAATGACGCACAGCCCGATTTGTGTCCAAAATTAACGCCTGGGTCAGGGCAGGCATTAAAATGGGGGCAAACACACCTGTATTTAATCAGAACACAGAGAAAAAACAGCAGAGCAGCAACAGGGAGGCATGGAGGTGTTTCTAATCCAGCATGCACGCAGACGCAGAGCCCAGCAACAACAACAGCAGCTACAACAACACCAGCAGGGACCCCAAAGGCAGCGCAGAAGGCAGGAGAGGATATTCCGCCCAAGAACAACCCTTCAGGGCCTCAGGGAACACGACATCATACAGAGGTACCGGTTGAACTGGCAGGCCATTCAGCAGCTGCTGTGAAACATTGAACAGCAGTTGGCCCCTACTTTGGTGACATCCTGCACCATCCCAACAGAAACAAATCTGCTTGCCGTACTTCATATGCTGGCAAGTGGCTCTTTTCAAACAACTGGTGCCCTGGTTGGCGAAATATCACAACCATCATTCTCTGCCTTTTTGCCCAAAGTACTGGACGCCATCATTCGACTGACACCCCGCCACATCTGCTTCCCTAACACACTGCAGAAGCAGCAGGAAACAAAACAGGGGTTCTACGCAATCAGTGGCTTCCCACACGTCCTTGGTGCAATCGACTGCACACATGTACGCCTTGTGCCACCTGCTGCAACTGAACACCTCTACCGCAACAGGAAGCACACACATTCCATTAACGTGCAGGCCATAGTCGATCACCAAGGATTGATCACCAACATCGTGGCTAAATATCCTGGGAGTGTCCATGACTCCTTCATCTTCCGTCACTGCACCATCAATCAACACTTCCATGATGGACGGTATGGCAATGGACTACTTGTTGGTAACTACAAAAACCTACATATATATACACTGCACAGCAACCCTCTAGGACACACAACACATACACCACAACAGCAACATGTCGACAGGAACACACTGAGGTCGTGACATCGCTAGCCATGTTTCTTAAGTCACCATTGAACCTGTCACACATCGGAATTTACTGTACAGCCTAATGTGAAGACGTCAATGAGTGTGGTTGCCGAAATGTCACCTTGCAAATTGTAAGTGTCCCAATGATCTTTACATTAATACATTGCCTAAGTCTAAAGGTATGGGATGTCCAGGGTACTTCGATATGAACGTGTTAACAACACTTTCAATTTTAACTCTGCATGGAACTATCATCTCACCCCCAGTGAAGACACAAGTACACCTGTATCACAAGTCACAATGCTAGAGAGGGCACACTGTACTGAAAATCCCAAAACATACTGCTGACAAACGGTTAGCAGACAAACATGTGTTCAGCCAAGGAAACAACACAATGCAAATGGTATAGCCTACAAGCATAGGATGTCACATTAGTACACAAAAGAGTCACAGACAACACAAGACAACTACTGCCATTAAAGGTCTTTTCAATAGTGCCAGCTACATCAACATGATCCCATTCATTTTCCCTTGCAGCTGATCAGGGGTATGGCATCCAGCCATGGATTATGACACCATTTGGCAACCCGAGTACAGCTGCAGAGCGTGCATACAACGAGGCCCATAGGAGGACACGCAGCATTGTCGAGCGGACCTTCGGAATCCTCAAGTCAAGGTTCCGCTGCCTCGACATCACTGGTGGTAGCCTCCTATATTCCCCCGAGATGGTCTGTAGGATCATCCTCACATGTGCAATATTGCACAACATTTGTGTCAGAAGAAACATTCCCCTCCTGGAACCAGAGCCACACGTGCCTGAAGAGGAGGAAGAGGAGGATGATGGCCTGCAACAGGAGGGGGAACTACCTAACAGAGCTGCTGGTATACGCAGGCAGCAACAGATTGTAAATAATTTCTTCTGAATATGATCACCTTCACCACTTTAGTTAACTAATGTAAATAAACACCTATTATAATCACCATATCATGGTCTGGCTATTCCTTTTTACACACCTTCATCTCTACTTATCAGAATAAGAGTGTTGCCTCATGGAGCATTGCTGAGATACTGAGTAGGACACGTAACATCCCAGAGCTTATGTGATGCCTAATATACAATGGTCACATACACACACACACTCTTAATGACATATATCATGTACATATCTCCTTTGAAGGCCTATAGCAGAGGGCCACAACTATTTCACACATACATGTTGAAAGCAAGGTCCAACGCAGCATATGGCACACAACTATAACACCATCACTCAATAAGAGGAATACAAGCCTCATACATGAGGCAGTCAATGTGCTTTGGCATCACTAACAGGAACGTCTGACAAGACCCTTGACAGCAGTTAGTCCAACTGCATCCAATATTTGCAAGGAATATCTGTGACTAGAGTTCCATAGAAGCAGAACATAGACAGCACAAGTGCCACACATATGACATGCATTGGGCACATGACATTCCATGTACATGTCAGCTCATTTCCAAACTCATCACACACCCATGCACCCGGTCACAAACCACCTGTCGGAAGAGGTCCCTGGAATACTAAGATGTGTACCCTGATAATACCTCCTCTGCAAACACAGACCAACATTAGCAAACCAGTGTGCTACACCCTTTCCTAAGGTATGCCATTGTCAAAAAACATCTGACTGCATGGACGTCAGGTCAATTTATACACTGTCTTCTAGTTTCAAAGCCCTGTTAGCACATGTAGATTGCTTTCCCTTGTGAAAATGTCTGTTGGCCCTTAGAATGCAAGTCTCACCTACAGGACTGGTGAGAAAGAGATGCATCCCACACCTGTGAATACCTCCATGCACACCACCCATTACAAAAAACACTGCCCCTGATGATGCCTGGAACAGCATAGTAGTAGCCATTATGTCAAATACATCGTCAACCATTGATAGTAATTAAGCTGTGTATCACAGCCCTTGGGTTCATTTGTCACCTTCAAAAACACAGGACATACACAGATGGGCATGTCAACTGTCTAGTTTGTCCTCCAAACAGTCTCAGTCACACCACTGATTATGTAACTTGTCCAGTAGCTGGCTCCTGAATCATCTTGCATTCTGTCAGCCTGACTGTCAACTGCCTGTGCGTCACACTAAAGTATCCCTGTGTCTACATATGTACCACACTTGCGTTGTCAAACCTGCCATTCATCAGGGGGCATTGGGCATGGGCTTCTACCATGCATACACAAATACATTGTATAGCATCATCTGCCTTTTAACTGTACCATTTGAGTCCCTGTGATGATTTCCTCAGGGATGACGGCTGCGACCATCTCCTCCATGTGGTCCAGGGCCTCCTGGTGTGCTGGACTCCCCCCTCCAGTCTGCAGTGCTGCCTTCCTGTTCCTGGCCATCTTTTCCTTGGTCCTGCGTTTGCAGTCATGCCAGCGTTTCTTGCACTCAATGACAGTTCTGCGTACTTCAGCCACACTGTTAATCTTGTCGACAATTTGTTGCCATATAGCCTCTCTTCTACTACTTGGCAACTTTGATGTGACAAACAGTTGGTGCTGGTGTTCTGTCACCTCTTTAACCAGGATTTCCTGCTCCTCTCCACTGAAGCGACACTTTCTTTTCTTCTTAAAAGTGTCCTGGTTCTTGTGTGGGTCCTCCTGGCTGGTTCCTGGTCTACTGTCATCTTCCTGGGGTCTGTAGTGGCATCTGGGAACCATTGTGGCTCTCCTCTGGTGAACTGGCAGTGTTCACGGGTTTTTTTGACGCTATTGCGTCAAAAAACGGCGCATATCTGGTTTGCGGTGTCGTAAATCGACCCACAGGCATTTCCGCCACGTTAATGTTGTTTTCCTTTACGACTTGACGCCGGGGTGTGCATCAAAAATAATGACTCCCACCTGTTGTTTGCGCCGCCGTGCGTCAAAGTATAAATATGACGCCCCGCACGGCGCATCAAAATGGCATTAGCCGGCAGTAATATTTTTGACGCAAAACTGCGCCGGCGCAGTTTTGCATCAAAAAGTATAAATATGGGCCTAAGGATCTGTAAATTAGTGCCTAAGCACTACAGTTGGTGGCGCCAAGTTTGACACTTGCTCCAGGCAAGACTGCTGGTTTAACGATGACAGTACTTATGTTAGTAGGCAACTATGCCAGTCCTACAACAAGCAGCACCTCACCAAAATCCCAAACAGTAAAATGTGATTTGTGGCATCCTTTATGCATGGACTCAAGAGTGCGACATCTCAGGGAGCGTCGTGGTTAAACGGAGATTACCCCTTTCTCTCGTGAACAGTATGTCTCAATCAAACACAGGCAATGAAGGAGCTGCAGTAGATTTTTCAATAGGTTTTATTAACCAAACTGAAATCTACGATAAGTTGCATGGGCTGCAATGATTATGATAATGAATAATGCAAGAAATATAATTGTGAACATGAGAGTCATGAATACAAAGACCCCCACCATCTTGTAATAAAATAAATTGACCTGAGATATGAAATAGGTCCCAATACTGTAGCATGATGAATCTAATCTCTAACCTAAAGACAGCTAGGTGTGTTAGACCTAATCTGCCAATGCCATGTTCAGGAGAAGAGCCTCAAAACCCTTGTTACCTTGGAATGAGGTCTCTAGCTCAGACTCTGTAGGGACACGAAGACTGGTTCAACGTCAAGCGACCTGCAGCATGAATAGCGGCAATGGCATCTGGGAGGAATCCCTCTGACTATCAGTCTATGTGAGGTGCATTTATACAGATCTGCTCAGAATCCTGACATAGGTATGTTCCCAAACAATAGATAACAAGACATGCTTGGGGCAGCAATTACATTAACAATTCCCTTGAAAGTACAAAGTGGGAAAGTACCTAATGTGAATACCTATGTCTTATCTATCTCTGGCACTGATAGAGACGCCTTAACAGAGTGGCACTGATAGCAGGAAACTAAAACATTGTCCTGACTAAAAACAATGCAGCCATCTTGGAAAGATATAATTGAATATTTGGGCTAAAAGAGAGCAAGCTAAGTAGGGCAAAAGTCACTGTGTGAGGGGGGCACAGGTCGGCAAGCCAGATGGCTAAGCTAACTCCTGCTTCCAAATAAAACAAGATAGGATTCATAACAGGTGCACCAAATTCTATTGACTACATTGGTATTTTGTTATGAATCAACCTATGTATTAGTAGATTGGTTCACAAAATACAGATTTGTGGAGGGTTGCAGTTCAACCTGCCACATTAGTATGCATGAGAGAGGTTCCAATTTTAAACCCACTATTGTTATCTACAGCAACAGGAATGTAGGTCTGCTGAGGTCAGCAGAGCACAGTGTGTGATGGCTTTTAAATAGAGCACTTTAAAAAGAAATGCAGCCAATTTGCCTTTTTTTAAAAAGAAATTAAATACTTGTATAAACATTTTGTAACCATAAATTCACTTTCCGCAACATCAGGACTTCTATGACCCATGTTCCACTGAAGGACATAAAAGTGAAATTGTGCACTGTCCGAGAATATGTGCCTCTAGTGAAATAATGCCTGCACCAGTTAGTAAATAAATGATTTACAGTAAACAAAAATATTTACAGGTCGTATTTGTTGCGTAAATCAAAAGGATATTCGTATCACTGTATAAAGCCATGCCACTCATGTGTGCATAATACAAAATTTCTAACATGCAGGATCTAACGGGCATTACTTGGAGGCTTAAACTTCATAGGCAGTAACTTGTTCCCATTTTTTGCAGGTGTTTTCTCTTAGCCGACAACAAACACCTGGTTATTTTAAAAGCAGACAGACAAGCCTTTATTAAATGTCCTACATTTTAAATTATACATGTAAGCTGTAATGGACCGTGGATACTTTCTTCTCTTTGGCAATTAATCTGCAGAGGCCATCCTACTAATTCAACGTGGAAATTGCACAGAAATTGCATTCTGTTACCAATTTGTCTGTCAGGCAGTATACATACCAATTAGCTCCCATGGTTACAATTAATGGACATGAAACCATGTTTCTTTCAAACTCAAGCTAGCACACACAACCATGCATACTGATAATCAGTTTTATATTCCCATGCCCTGTCCTTTGAATGTTTTATGTGAATGCCGATCAAACAATTCACGTACTGATTTTGTTACGTTATGCATTGCTTGTGATGTTGACAGAAGTGGTAGCTTTATATGAACAATATACAATATCTTGCAGCATACCTCCTGCTTGGATTATATCCCTACTGTGTAATTACCAATGTCTGTCCATTAATTTATTATCTTGAATGAGAGAGCCAACTTAGGCACGTTTTATTGTAATTGTATTTGTCATTATATTTATATAGCCCTTCCTACCCCAGACGAGGCATCAAAACACTTTGGCCCTCATTACAACCCTGGCGGTCGGTGTTAAAGCGGCGGTAATACCGCCGACAGGCCAGCGGTAAAAAAAGGGAATCACGACCGTGGCGGAAAATCGCCAACACAGACAGCCACTTTAACACTCCGACCGCCACGGAGGTAGAAACTAACACCACGGCGGTAACCACCAACAGACAGGTGGAAAACAATGTACCACTGTTTTACAAGGCACCAATCCGCCGGCTTTTCCGGGGCGGTACCAACACCATCAAAAGCACAGCGGAAACAGTACACAGAAGGGAAACCACTCACCTCTCAACACCTAGCGAGGAACCAGGACGCAATGGAGCCTGAGATACAGGTGCTACCAATGTTGGTTTACCTCCTCTTCTACCAGGAACATCAAAGACGGCGGCGATGACCACGGTGAGTACTGCACCTAGTACACAGGCGAGGTGGGGAGGAAAAAGAGAGTGACACACACATGCAACACCCCCACCCCCACCTTCACCCCCAACACCATACACACAAATACATGCAGCAACATTACATATACACCCCGTAACCCTCTGGAAGAACGCAAGGACAAAATGAAACGAGTTTAACAAGTGTATTCAGCGAAAATACAGATAGGGAAACAGGTCTGTAACAGATCATTATATACAAATATGTACAGCAACTACACAAGTCCGGATAGTGTTCCATTCATTATCCGTGGACCAGTGGTCCCAAAATGCATGGGCGAAGCCCATACATGATACCTGCCTCAAAATTGAGAGAACACTGCAGGGGCATCAGGTTGAAAAAAGCACAGGCACCTCAGGGGGAAGGGGAGGGGGGCCACCTCAGCCGGATGGTGGGATGATGCCACTGCTCCACGAGGGGGCTCCATGCCCACTGTTTGCTCCTGGGGAGTGCAAAGCCATAGTCTCACAAGTCTTTCAAGTGGGTGGGTTGCCCACTGATTGGTCCTGGGGAGTGCAAGGCCACAGTCTCACAAGTCTCTCAAGTGGGTGGTTTGCCCACTGCTTGGCACTGGGGAGTTCAAGGCCATAGTCTCTCAAGTCTCTCAAGTGGGTGGTTTGCCCACTGCTTGCTCCTGGGGAGTGCAAAGCCACAGTCTCTCAAGTCTCTCAAATGGGTGGTTTGCCCACTGCCTGGTCCTGGGGAGTGCAAGCCCACAGTCTCTCCAGTGGATGTATCTCTCCATTGGTTCTGGAGGGGGCTTAGTGCCCAGAGTGCTTCATCCTGCCAAGGACTGGGTTAGTGGATGTATCTTTCCACTGGTTCTGGCGGGGGCTTAGTGCCCAGAGTGCTTCATCCTACCAAGGATATGGGTAGTGGATGGTGTTCTCCACTGGTTCTGGAGGGGGCTTTGTGCCCAGAGTGCTGCTCATGGTGTGTGGCAGTTCCCATTCCCGCACCTGGGTGTCAGAGCCATGAGATATCCTTGGAACAGGTAGCATGATACTCCATGGAGGCAGAGACACACTCCACCCTGCGGCGACATAGCCTGCCAACTGCTGGTACTGCCAGTGCTGGTTGTGGCGCCTCATGTACTCTGTGCAGGGTCCAGGACGTCTCCTGCAGCCTCGGACGACTGACCACTGGGGATGATGGTCATGTCGGCTGTGGTGGCACTGTCTGAGCAAGTTGCGGGGCAGGTGGCGGGGGTTGCAGCAGTGTCAGTGGCGGAGATGCTGGCGGTGGTGCATGTGTCAGCACCTGTGGAGGGAGACACCACGACATCTCCTGCAGCCTCTGATGGCTGCCCACTGGGGATGATGCTGGGGACTGTAGTAGAGGCAGCAGACGTGCAGGTGGGCGTGCAGGTGGCGGTGCAGGTGGGCATGCAGGTGGCGGTGGTTGCGGCGGTGGCCACCGTCGTGCAGGTTGCTGTTCTGTCTTGCAGAAGGGGTGTCACCAGTCCCTCACCCGGAGGCTCCGTGCCCTGAGCTGACTTCCTTTTAGCCTTGTGTCCCTTCCCCACCTTGGAAGTCGCTGCAGGGACCTTGGCACTGTCCTCTTTTGCCTTGGAGGAGGCCTTGCTGGGTGGTTGGTGCGGCTTTTCCCTATGGCATGTTGTCCCCTTCTGCACCTTGGCAAGTGGCGGAATACAGTGATCCTTGGCCTCACTAGGTGGCACACTGGCAGCCCTGATGGGTGCGGCCCGCAATGTTTCTGGACTTACAGGGACCACAGTGCTTGAGGAGTTCGTGGCTGAGGTGCTGGGCTGGGATCTGGACATCCTGACCCTAGGAAAAGGACGGGGGAGGTGTAGGGAAGAGGTCAATGTTAGCCAGGAAAAGTTTTTTAGACACACTGGGACGGAAAGATGGAGGGGGTTTGGGAGTGGAGGAAGAGGTAGTGGTTGTAGGAGGTGTACGTCTGCTGAGTTTGGGTGAGGGTGCATGGGCTGGAGGCTGTTGTGAGGTGGATGGCTGTTGAGTGGGTGTGTGCATGCATTTGTGTACTTTGGTAGGAGGGCTCGCAGACACACTGGGAGAGGAACAAGGGATGTGTGCATCATAGTGGGGGTGGAGGTTGCACATGAGTGGTGTGTGGTGATGGGCGTGCTGGTGATGGAAGTAGTGTTTGAGGATGTAGTGAATGCAGGTGTGAGTGGAGAGGAGACTGGGAGGGAGGAGGAGGAGGATGTGGAGGAGGGGGCACAATGGAGGCAGTGGATGTTGCTGTGTCTGCATGGGGATGGTGCTTGTGTGAGTGCATGTGGGAAGTGTGGTGCCTATGTTTGCCATGTCCACTCTTGTGTGGAATACAAGACAAAGCCCTCAACTGGTTCTCCTCATTCCTCTCCGGCAGAACCCAGAGAGTCTGACTCTCATCCTTACGCTCCGAAGCCACCAACCTCATCTGCGGCGTCCCCCAAGGCTCCTCCCTAAGCCCAACGCTGTTCAACATCTACATGGCACCCCTCGCACAACTGGCCTGTCAGCACAACCTCAGCATCCTCTCCTACGCCGATGACACCCAGCTCATCCTCTCCCTCACCAATGATCCACACACCGTCAAAGCGAACCTCCATGAGCGATTGAAATCCATCGCCGAGTGGATGAGAAACAGCCTCCTGAAATTAAACTCCAACAAGACAGAAGTCCTCATCCTCGGAAGCACCCCCTCGGCCTGGGACGACTCCTGGTGGCCCACCGTGCTGGGACCCCCCCCCTACTCCAGCCAACCACGCACCCAACCTCGGCTTCATCCTCGACTCCGCCCTCACCATGTCCAAACAGGTCAACGCAGTCTCCTCCTCCTGCTTCAACACCCTTTGCATGCTCCGTAGAATCTACAAGTGGATCCCGACGGAAACCAGAAAAACGGTGACCCAGGCCCTCGTCAGTAGCAGACTTGATTACGGCAACGCACTCTACACCGGCATCCCAGCAAAAGACATCCAACGACTCCAACGCATCCAGAACGCATCCGTCCGCCTGATCCTCGACATCCCCCGCCGATGCCACATCTCCCACCACCTGAAGGACCTCCACTGGCTCCCCGTGGACAAGAGGATCACCTTTAAACTCCTCACCCACGCGCACAAAGCACTACACAACGCCGGACCCACCTACCTGAACAACAGACTCAACTTCTACGTCCCTTCCCGCCAACTCCGCTCTGCCAACCTCGCCCTCGCCATCGTTCCCCGATTCCAACGCAAGACCTCCAGCGGCAGATCCTTCTCCTACCTCGCCGCCAAGACCTGGAACTCCCTCCCGACCCCCCTGCGCCAGACCCAGGGCCTCCTCACCTTCAGGAGACTCCTCAAGACCTGGCTCTTCGACCAATAGCAGCTGCCCCCCCCCCCCTCAGCGCCTTGAAACCCTAACGGGTACATAGCGCGCTTTATAAATTTTATGATTGATTGATTGATTGTGTTGATGAGTGTGCATGCTGGTCTGATGGTGTGCTTGGGATAGGCTGAGGTACTGGGGATTTTTGTCTGGGTAGTGGAAGTTGGAGGGGGGAGGCTGGACACAGGGACAATGGCTGCCATCAGTGCTGAGGCCAGAGCCTGAAATGCTCTCTGTTGGGCTACCTCGTCAGAATGAATGCCCCCAGGTATGCATTTGTTTGCTGCAAATGCCTCTTGCACCCTGGATGGCATTCAAAATGGTTGATTGCCCAACAGTGAGGGATCTCAGGAAGTCAATAGCCTCCCCACTGAGGGCAGCAGGGCTGACTGGTGCAGGGCCTGAGGTGCCTGGGACGAAGGAGATGCCCACCCTCCTGGGTGAGCGGGCACGGAATCTCCATGAGGGGCTGCTGGGAGGGCGGTGCTGGTAGGGGGGGTGGCGGCTGTACCTGTAGATGCGGGGGGCACAGATGTTGCCGCCACCGCAAGGGATCTCCCATCAGAGGAGGAGTCGCTGTCGCTGGTGTCTACTCCTGTCCCCGTCGTGGAGCTCCCCTCACCCTCTGTCCCACTGGTGCCTTCAGACTCCGTACATTCACCCTCCAGGGCCATGTGGGTTGCAGCTCCCTTCTGCTCCAGTTCCACTGCTCCTCTGTCAGATGAGGCTAATGCACACAAGGACAGGGTGACAAAACAAAAAGGGGGAATACAGAGGAGACACATGGTCAATGCCTGCAACAACACCACCGTTGGCGGACACAACACACAGGGAGCAGACCTATGCAGTAGGCCATGAACTAACAGTTCAGGGTAAAATCACGTGCCCATGGGGAACTGTGCCTAGACCCATTTACACACCTGTAGGAAAGTACCATCCTACCTGGCATGTTACCCCCATTTTTACTGTATGTATGTTTGTTTTTGCCTGTGTCACTGGGATCCCTGTGTTCCCTTTGTGGTGCCTAACTGTATCACTGTGGCTCTGCTAACCAGAACCTCAGTGTTTATGCTCTCTCTGCTTTTAAAATTGCCACTGCAGGCTAATGACTAATTTTACCAATTCTAATTGGCACACTGGAACACCCTTATAATTCCCTAGTATATGGAACCTAGGTAGCCAGGGTATTGGTGTTCCAGGAGATCCCTATGGGCTGCAGCATTTCTTTTGCCACCCATAGGGAGCTCAGACAATTCTTACACAGGACTGCCACTGCAGCCTGAGTGAAATAAAGTCCACGTTACTTCACAGCCATTTTACACTGCACTTAAGTAACTTATAAGTCACCTATATGTCTAACCCTCACTTAGTGAAGGTTAGGTGCAAAGTTACTAAGTGTGAGGGCACCCTGGCACTAGCCAAGGTGCCCCCACATTGTTCAGGGCAATTTCCCCAGACTTTGTGAGTGCGGGGACATCATTACACTCGTGCACTACATATAGGTCAATACCTATATGTAGCACCACAATGGTAACTTCGAACATGGCCATGTAAAATGTCTAGGATCATAGAATTGTCACCCCAATACCATTCTGGTATTGGGGGGACGATTCCATGCATCCCCGGGGCTCCAGCATAGATCTTGAATGCAGAGGTGTAAGGGCACATTGGAGACCTCTGAGTGGCCAGTTCCAGCAGGTGACATCAGAGACCCCTCCTGATAGGTGCTTACCTCTCTCTGTAGCTAATCCTCCTCTGAGGGCTATTTAGGGTCTCTCCTGTGGGTTTCTCATCAGATAACAAATGCAAGAGCTCACCAGAGTTCCTCTGAACTTCTCTCTTCGACTTCGGCCAAGGATCAACCACTGACTGCTCCAGGACGCCTGCAAGACTACAACAAAGTAGCAAGAAAACTACCAGCAACATTGTAGCGCCTCATCCTGCCGGCTGTCTCGACTTTTGTCCTGGTGGTGCATGCTCTGAGGGCTGTCTGCCTTCACCCTGCACTGGAAGCCAAGAAGAAATCTCCTGTGGGTCGACAGAACCTTCCCCCTGCTAACGAAGGCACCAAACTTCTGCATCACCGGTCCTCTGGGTCCCCTCTCATCCTGACAAGCGTGGTCCCTGGAACACAGGTGCTGGATCCAAGTGTCCCCGACAGTCCAGTCACCCTTCTGTCCAAATTTAATGGAGGTAAGTCCTTGCCTCCCCACGCCAGACAGTAATCCTGTGTACTGCATGAACTGTAGCTGCTAGGGTTTCTGTGCACTTTTGCAAGACTTCCTTTGTGCACATCCTAGCCCAGGTCCCCAGCACTCTGTCCTGCATTGCCCAACTCACTGAGTTGGACTCTGACTTCGTGGGACTCTCTTTTGTTGTGCTGAGAAGACCGCCATGCTCAGATCTTCTGAATGCTTGTTCAGGTGCTTCAGCGGGTGCTGCCTGCTTCTGCGTGGGCTCTCTGTGTTGCTGAGTGCCCCCTCCGTATCCTCCTCCAAGGGGCGACCTCCTGGTCCTTCCTGGGCCCTGACAGCATCCAAAACCCTTACTGGCAACTCTTGCAGCTAGCAATGATTGTTTGTGGTCTTTCTGCGTGGAAACAACTCTGCATCCTCCAGCACGCCGTGGGACATATTCTGACAAATGTTCCTGGCACCTTCCATTGTTGCAGAACCTTCAGCTTCTTCCACCCGGAGGCAGCCCTTTTGCACCTTCATCCGGGGTTTAGTGGGCTCCTGAACCCCTGGACACTTGCGTGACTCTTGGACTTGGTCCCCTTCGTTTGCAGGTCATCAGGTCCAGGAATACATATTCAGTGCTTGCAGTCAGTTGTTGTCTTTGCAGAATCCCCTATCTCAACTTTGTCTTTCTGGGGTAGTAGGGTAACTTTACTCCTACTTTTCAGGGTCTTGGGGTGGGGTATCTTGGACACCCTTAGGCCCATATTTATACTTTTTTAGTGCCGCATTTGTGTCATTTTTTGATACAAAAGCGGCGCAAATGTACAAAATACAATTGTATTCCAGGAACAAATGTTCAAAGACTTGTTCCTGAAATATGTGGCAACTTTATCACAGAACTTCTGTGAGTTCTCCAATGCCTGTTGAGATGAAGGGGTAGTCAGATGCTTTATTGTCTTAAATGAGTCACTAGGCGTAGTCATTGCCTTCCTTGTTTTTGGGAAAAGAATGCAGTTTTAGCCTCCTTGGTGGCAATTGTATATGTTTTCATCAGTTCTTTATGTTTTTGGTCCTCCAAATTTGGTGGTTAATTCCACCTCCATTCTTGCCTGCAACACTGTTTTTGAAGTATCTTCAGTTCCTCTGAGAACCACTGAGCGGAGCTTTTCCTTCTACCCTTTTTCCTTTCTCTGTTAGGGGCTAACTCATCTAATATGGACAGGACCCATTTGTTAAACATGGACTACTGGAGAATTGTTACTATCCACCACACTCCTAAGAGTTGTAGCCAAAGTTCTTGATAGCTCACTGCTTGAAATACTGCCTTACCTTCTAACCATGTTCGTACCACCTAAAATAGGCTGCTTTGCAGAATCTCCAGATCAATACAACTTCACTTAAAAATGATCAGACCAGCTGAGATGGACACAGTCCTCTACTCCCAATGCAACACCGTTAGTGAGAATACCATTTAGAATATGGCCAGCTGGATGTGTGGCTGTCTTTACTCTTTGCAACAAACCCAGATTGCTCATCAGGTCCAAAATCCTTGGCCTCTTTATCATTCTCTGCTTCAAAATGGAGATTACGGTCCCCTAACCAGATAAAATTACCGTTGACAATGTATGGGTTAATTATATGGTGCCAGTTTTCAAGGACTGAATTTTAGAGTGTGGAGGGTGATACACTAGTAGCCCTGACAAAAGTTACATGCTCTTCCTATGTATTCGAAAAAATCCCACCTCACAGTCCTCCTTGGCCAGGGAGTCTTTGACTTCAGGAGTGCAACTCAACTCTTGACGGAATATGATTGCAACTCCCCCACCCCCTCCAGCGATCTCCCCTGTCCGCCCTGGAGATCGCATACCCCTCAGGGAATGCCATAAGCAGGTGAGGGTCTGAGTCTTCTTTTGCCCACGTCTCTATAACAGACAGTCCAATCTGTTAAAATCAATAGAGTCATTGATATCCACACTGTGTTTAGGCATTGGGCATGCAATACTCAAGAGATATTTAAGTAATAGTTTTTGTAAGCGCTCCCCCAATGCATCTAAGTTATGCTCCATTACAAAACCATTTATTGTGATCTGTGTTGGCAGTTAGTTGTGTTTTCTAAGTATTTAAAACTTAGGGGGTGATTCTAACCCTGGCGGTCGGTGTTAAAGCGGCGGCCAACCCGCCAACAGGCTGGCGGTAAAAAAAATTGGATTCTGAGCCTGGCGGGAACCGCCAACACAGACAGCCACCTTAACACTCCGACTGCCACGGCGGTACAAACAAACAGCGCGGCGGTCACCGCCAACAGACAGGCGGCAGACAATGTACCGCCCACAATATTCCAACTCACCAATCCGCCACCTTTTCCGGGGCGGGAGCACAGCCGATAAAATCACGGGGGAAACAGACTACGGACGGGAAAACGCTCACCACTACGCACTCCAGGAGGAAGGAGGACAGCATGGAACCCGAATTAAACATCCTACCTGCTCTTGTCTACCTTCTCATCTACCACGAGTACGAAGTCCGGCGCAGACGACAACGGTGAGTACTGCACCTATGACACACGGGAGGGGGAGGACGAAAGGTTACGGCACACACATATGCGACCCCCACCCCCCAACTATGTACTCACCAATGCAGAGCACCAAGTCACAGTGACACCACCCAAACACCCCTGAAAAATGCCAGGACATAATCATATTTGGAATAAATATTTATGTACCAAAAAGCTCCAGAAAATTAGCGTACAACCATGAAAGATATCCACAACAAAACTAATGACATACACATCAGTGTATAACTGAAGTAACAAGTCCTGCACATCCTACGAATTCAGCATGTCCGTGGGCCAAAGTCTTGAGAAACAAGGGCAAAGCCCACACAGGAGACCTGAGTCCTTTGGAGAGAACACTGCAGGGGCATCAGATGTAAAAACTACAGGCACCTCAGGGGGAAGGGAAGGGGGGGGCACCACAGCCACATGAGTCCACGACGCCAGATCCACGAGGAGCCACCATGCCCACTGGACCATCCTGGGGAGTGCAAAGCCACAGTCTCTCAATGTCTCTACAGTGGGTGGGCTGCCCACTGGACCATCCTGGGGAGTGCAAAGCCACAGTCTCTCAAGTCTCTACAGTGGGTGGGCTGCCCACTGGACCATCCTGGGGAGTGCAAAGCCACAGTCTCTCAATGTCTCTACAGTGGGTGGGCTGCCCACTGGACCATCCTGGGGAGTGCAAAGCCACAGTCTCTCAATGTCTCTACAGTGGGTGGGCTGCCCACTGGACCATCCTGGGGAGTGCAAAGCCACAGTCTCTCAAGTCTCTACAGTGGGTGGGCTGCCCACTGGACCATCCTGGGGAGTGCAAAGCCACAGACTCTCAATGTCTCTACAGTGGGTGGGCTGCCCACTGGACCATCCTGGGGAGTGCAAAGCCACAGTCTCTCAATGTCTCTACAGTGGGTGGGCTGCCCACTGGACCATCCTGGGGAGTGCAAAGCCACAGTCTCTCAATGTCTCTACAGTGGGTGGGCTGCCCACTGGACCATCCTGGGGAGTGCAAAGCCACAGTCTCTCAATGTCTCTACAGTGGCTGGGCTGCCCACTGGACCATCCTGGGGAGTGCAAAGCCACAGTCTCTCAATGTCTCTACAGTGGCTGGGCTGCCCACTGGACCATCCTGGGGAGTGCAAAGCCACAGTCCATCAGGTGGATGACAGTCTCCACTGGTCAAGGAGGAGGCATGGTGGGCACAGTGAACCATAAACGGTGCTTGAGACGGCGGTGCCCAGCGGAGCGGTGCTTGAGACGGCGGTGCCCAGCGGAGCGGTGCTTGAGAGGAAGGGCCCAGCGGAGCGGTGCCCCAGAGGAAGGGCCCAGCGGAGCGGTGCTTGAGAGGAAGGGCCCAGTGGAGCGGTGCTTGAGATGGCGGGGCCCAGCGGAGCGGTGCTTGAGAGGAAGGGCCCAGCGGAGCGGTGCTTGAGAGGAAGGGCCCAGCGGAGCGGTGCTTGAGACGGCGGTGCCCAGCGGAGCGGTGCTTGAGAGGAAGGGCCCAGCGGAGCGGTGCTTGAGAGGAAGGGCCCAGCGGAGCGGTGCTTGAGACGGCGGTGCCCAGCGGAGCGGTGCTTGAGAGGAAGGGCCCAGCGGAGCGGTGCTTGAGAGGAAGGGCCCAGCGGAGCGGTGCTTGAGACGGCGGGGCCCAGCGGAGCGGTGCTTGAGACGGCGGTGCCCAGCGGAGCGGTGCTTGAGAGGAAGGGCCCAGCGGAGCGGTGCTTGAGAGGAAGGGCCCAGCGGAGCGGTGCTTGAGACGGCGGGGCCCAGCGGAGCGGTGCTTGAGACGGCGGTGCCCTGTTCAGCGGTGCTCTTCTCCACGGCAGGCCCTGTTCAGCGGTGCTCTTCTGCACCGCGGGCCCTGTTCAGCGGTGCTCTTCTCCACGGCAGGCCCTGTTCAGCGGTGCTCTTCTGCACCGCGGGCCCTGTTCAGCGGTGCTCTTCTCCACGGCGGGGCCCTGTTCAGCGGTGCTCTTCTCCACGGCGGGGCCCGGTTCAGCGGTGCTCTTCTGCACCGCGGGCCCTGTTCAGCGGTGCTCTTCTCCACGGCGGGGCCCTGTTCAGCGGTGCTCTTCTGCACCGCGGGCCCTGTTCAGCGGTGCTCTTCTCCACGGCAGGCCCTGTTCAGCGGTGCTCTTCTGCACCGCGGGCCCTGTTCAGCGGTGCCTATCTCCACGGCGGGGCCCTGTTCAGCGGTGCTCTTCTGCACCGCGGGCCCTGTTCAGCGGTGCTCTTCTCCACGGCAGGCCCTGTTCAGCGGTGCTCTTCTGCACCGCGGGCCCTGTTCAGCGGTGCCTATCTCCACGGCGGGGCCCTGTTCAGCGGTGCTCTTCTGCACCGCGGGCCCTGTTCAGCGGTGCTCTTCTCCACGGCGGGGCCCTGTTCAGCGGTGCTCTTCTCCACGGCGGGGCCCGGTTCAGCGGTGCTCTTCTGCACCGCGGGCCCTGTTCAGCGGTGCTCTTCTCCACGGCAGGCCCTGTTCAGCGGTGCTCTTCTGCACCGCGGGCCCTGTTCAGCGGTGCCTATCTCCACGGCGGGGCCCTGTTCAGCGGTGCTCTTCTGCACCGCGGGCCCTGTTCAGCGGTGCTCTTCTCCACGGCGGGGCCCTGTTCAGCGGTGCTCTTCTCCACGGCGGGGCCCGGTTCAGCGGTGCTCTTCTCCACGGCGGGGCCCGGTTCAGCGGTGCTCTTCTGCACCGCGGGCCCTGTTCAGCGGTGCTCATCCAGCAGGTCAAGGGAGCCAGACCTGGCCTCGACGCCCTGCTCAGTCGCCCTCGGACCGTGACGTTTCTGGACCCTTCGGGGACGGACTCCTGGCCTCCTTAGTGTCCTCCTTCCCAGCTGGGATGTGGCATGTGGGGTCCACCTTCTCCGCGCTCCTGCTGCCCTTCCGCTCCTTTGATGGGGCTCTCGGGCCCTTGCCTCCCCTAGATGGTGTGGGTGGTGAAGTGGCCGCACATTGCTCCTTGGGGGCAGCCCTGTCGGTCCTCGCACGGCGGTCCTTGTTTTTGCGGGTCCTCTTGCCGGGGGGGGGCTGGACGTGTCCTTGCTGCTGATCGATGTGTCACTGCTGGCAAAGGGTGGGCTCCAGAACCCAGGCACAACAGTGACACCGGAAGCTGGGCTGGTGGTGGCTGCGGTGCTCTTGGGACTCTTTGAAGATGGAGGGGGGAGGTCATCGGGGGGAAAGAGGTTAAGGTTAGCCAGGAAAAGTTTTTTAGGGCCAAGGTAAAGGGTAGGAGAAGTGGAGATGGAAGTGGAGGTAGAAGAGGTGATTGTAGGAGAGTCAGGTGTGCTGTCATTGGGTGAAGGTGCTGGTGCTGTAGGCTGTCGTGAGGTGGATGGCTGTTGGGTGGGTGGCTGCCTGCGTTTGTGTGTCTTGGAAGAGGGGGTGACAGACACAGTGGGAGAGGACACAGGGGACGTGTACATGGCAGTGGGGGTGGTGACTGCACGAGTGTGGACTGTACTGGAGGGTGAGGTGGTGATGGAAGCACTGGCTGATGTTGGGGTGCATGCAGGTGTGAGTGTAGACGTCACAGGGAGGGAGGAGGGAGACGAGGAGGAGGGGGACACAGGGGTGGCAGTGGCTGTTGGCATGTCTGCATCTGGGTGTTGCTCGGGTGAGTGTTTGCGGGATCTGTGGTGCTTGTGTTTGGATGAGCTGCTCTTGGGTGTTGAGGTGTGTGCAGGCTGGTCTGATGGTGTGGATGGGATAGGCTGAGGAACAGGAGACAGAGACAGGCTGGAGGCAGTCAGAAGAGGGAGGCTGGAAACTGGGACAATGGCTGCCGTCAGTGCTGAGGCCAGAGCAGTGAACGCTCGTTGATGGGAAGCCTGACCCGAATGAATGCCCTCCAGGTACGCATTGCTCTGTTGCACCTCCCTTTGCACACCCTGGATGGCATTCAAAAGGGTCGTCTGCCCAACAATGAGCGTCCTGACCAGGTCAATGAGCTCCGCACTGAGGGCAGCAGGGGCAACAGGGGCAGGGGCTGAGGTGCCTGGGGCGAAGGAGACGCGCGCCTTCCTGGGCGAACCGGCACGGAGCGAAGACTGAGGGGCTGCTGGGAGGGCAGGGCTGGTGCGCTGGGTGGCGGCTGTACCTGTAGAGGCGGGGGGCACGGATGTTGCCGCCACCCCTAGGGAGCTCCCATCCGAGGACGTGTCGCTTTCGCTGCTCTCACCAGCGGTCCCCGTCGTGGTGCTCCCCTCGCCCTCTGGATCACTGGTGCCCTTGGTGTCTGTTCCTGGGCCCACCGGGGCCTTGTGTCCTGCAGCTCCCTCGTGCTCCGATGCCATATCTCCTCCGCCTGATGATGCTAATGCACACATGCACAAGAAGATGAAGAGAAAGGGTGGGGGGAGAAAAAAGAAGTCCAGGTTGAGTGCATGCAATGTCAACACCGTTGGCGGAGAGGACAGACACAGGTGCCTAATGCACTAAGCCGCGCATTCGGGGTACACTACTCAGTACTACTGACTAAGACAACAGGCCAAGAGACGTCAAACGCGCACATGGGAGATGCTGGACCTTCAATGGCTGTACTTGTCACCCTACAGAGGTGGGGGCCGGGGGCACAGGGCCATGCCTAAGGGAGAGGACTACACTACAGAAAGCGCCCTGGCCTAATGTCACCCACAGCCCTCCTCCCCCACCCAGACGCCTCCACTGCGCAGAAAGATAGGAGAATGTGCTGATACTCACCCCCTTGTGTCTGCTGTGATGTCTTAAAGCGCCCATCCAATTCAGGGTAGGCCACCGCCAGGATCCGGGACATCAGGGGGGTCATGGTGCGACTGGCACCCCTCCTAGGTTGGGAGGCCATCCCCAGCAGTGTTTCTGCGGTCTTCCTTGTTCCGCGGCGGATGTCCTCCCACCTCTTGCGGCAGTGGGTGCCCCCTCTGTTGTGGACCCCCAAGGTCCGGACTTCCTTGGCGATGGCACGCCAAATCTCGATCTTCTGATGGGCGCTGACCTATTAGATATGTACAGGGTGGAAAGGAGGAAATCATCAATGACCTGCATGTTAGATGTAATTGGCCCCCACCCACCCACTTTGCTATATGGCACATGCTCTCATCTGTCGGGCGTTGCACTCCTCATTCGCCCCCCACCCCACCAACTTACATCCACCCCAATCCACACAGGCATAGCCCATTCCATTAGCACCCGGTGTACTCATTTGTTGGTCTGGAGGACCGTAGAGTAGCGCATACTGGGGGAGGACCCCATCCACGAGCTTCTCCAACTCTACAGACGTGAAGGTAGGGGCCCTTTCCCCAGTCGCAGCAGCCATTGTATCTTCCAGACCGAGGTCACAGCAGCACTTGCAGTATAGGTCCTCTCCTGTGGATGATCAGGTCTGGAGTGATTAAGCAGATAGAAAATGGCGGTCACGCCCGCGGCGGTGCGTACCGCGGCGGTGCGTACCGCGACCGCCGGCGCACTTCGTCATTGGCTCCTGAAACCCATAGGCTTCAATGTTAACCAATGCGGCTTTGCGCCGCGGTCTTCGACCGCCTACCGCCACGGTGTGCCCCTCCAGCGCATTGACCTCACATCCCATTGTCCCACTTCACAGGTCAGGCAGCCGCCATTTCAAGGGCCCACATGGCTTAATTTTGACTGCGACACACAGGCCTAGGCCTTGCATTGCCACACATACACGCCTTTCAACCCATTGCCATTCTTTAACTGTGCAAGCTGTCTGTACGTACCTGTGGTTTGCCTGACTCTGTGCTCCATGTTGTCCTTCCTAGGCACCGTCCGCTGGGACTTGCGATGAGAAGGAGGATTCCTCGCGTGTACCGACCGCTGGTGGACCTGTCGACAATGGAAGAACGCCATATAATACTTCGATACAGACTTGACCGTGCCACTATCCATGAACTGTGTGCCCAGCTGGAGCCAGCCCTGATGTCCCCCATCCGCCAACCCACAGGGATTCCCCCTCTGGTGCAAGTTTTGTCAGTCCTCCATTTTTTGGCCAGTGGGTCATTCCAGACCACAGTGGCCATGTCATCTGGAATGTCTCAGCCTATGTTTTCTAAGATTTTGAGCAGAGTGTTGTCTGCCCTGATGAAACTCATGCGGAGCTACATCATTTTCCCCGAGGAGGGTGACTTGCCTACAGTGAAGGGTGATTTCTATGCCCTTGGACATATCCCCAACATCATTGGTGCCATTGATGGGACCCATGTGGCTTTGATACCCCCAAAAGACGATGAGCAGGTGTACCGAAACAGAAAAAATTATCATTCGATGAATGTCCAGGTGGTCTGTTTGGCTGACCAGTACATCTCCCATGTAAATGCCAAGTTCCCAGGGTCAGTGCATGACGCGTATGTGATGCGAAATAGCAGCATCCCCTATGTGATGGAGCAGCTACAGAGACAACGTGTGTGGCTAATAGGTGACTCTGGTTACCCCAACCTGCCGTGGCTACTGACCCCAGTGAGGAATCCCCAGACAAGGGCAGAGGAACGGTACAATGAGGCCCATGGGCGTACTAGGAGGGTGATTGAGCGAACCTTTGGCCTCCTGAAGGCCAGGTTTAGGTGCCTGCATATGACAGGTGGATCCCTAATGTACTCACCAAAGAAGGTGTGCCATATCATCGTGGCGTGCTGTATGCTTCACAACCTGGCTTTGCGACGCCAGGTGCCTTTCCTGCAGGAGGATGGTCCAGATGGTGGTGTTGTAGAAGCCGTGGAGCCTGTGGAGAGTGAAGAGGAGGAAGACTCAGAGGACGACACAGACAATAGGGACAGAGTGATACAAAAGTATTTCCAGTAACACCCAGGTAAGAATCACCCACGCCATTTCACAATTGCTTATAGCCTCCTGCATCTGTACTTTCTGTAGTTCCCCACAGTTGTTTTTCATTAATTTTTGCCTTTCCCTTCCCTTCTCAGTGCTGTCTGACTCAGTACCTGACTTCTGCTTGGTTCGCCCATGAAATACAGCGTATTGACATTGGTATGTTGTCATGACTAATTGACAGAACAGAAATCGAACAGTAATATGTAATACATTTGTCAATAATACAGCATGACTCAAAACAGATTTGTGTGCAAAATGTGATTTATTTACAGTGCTAGATATCGGTACATGTGATTCTAAGGGTGATGGGTGGGGGTGGAGGAATATCCATGGCAGAGTCCAGTTCTCAGTCTCACAGGTGCATTGTCCTTTTGCCTGTGGAAGGATGGAGCATAGGCAGTTCATGGTTGGACAGGGTGGCAATGTGGGACAGTGGGAAGACTTGAGGGGGTATGTCCTGCAGGCGGGGGTCTTGAAATCCTACTCTGTCTTTTTCTTTGGTCTCAGGCTCCTCTTACGGGGTGGTTGTTCTTCAGCAGGAGGTGGGGTTCTGGGGGGCTGTCGAGGTGTTGGGACCTCCTGTCCACTAGCGCCGGCGGAGGTGATAGGCTGTTCCTGGTCCGGGCTAGTGACAGGGGCCCTGTGTGGTGCACCATGGTCCCGCAACGCGTCCTCTATCCTGTGGAGGGCCTGGACGATGGTCCCCATTGCGGTCCCGATGATTCTCAGCTCCTCCCTGAACCCCATGTAGCGTTCCTCCTGCTGTGCCTGGATCTCAGTGAACCTGGCCAGTACCGTCGCCATCGTTTCTTGGGAGTGGTGGTATGCCCCCATGATGGTGGTGAGGGCCTCTTGGAGAGTGGGATCCCTGGGCCTCTCCTCCCCCCCCTGTCGCACAGCAGCCCTCCGAGCTGCCCGGTTTCCCCCGGCCTCTGTCCCCTGGACGGTGTGCCCGCTACCACTGCCCCCAGGTCCCTGTTGTTGTTGGGGTGTTGGGTTAGCCTGGGTGCCCTGTAGTGGCAGACACACCGCTGATTGAGCTGTCCTAGAGACAGAGGCATGGGCCCGCTGGGTGGGAGCTGTGCTGGTGTCGGCAGAGGGGGTCGGGTCTGGTGTGGTCTGTGGCTGCCTGAGGGGAACCGACTGCCCAGAGGTCCCCGATGGTCCGGGCTGGTCATCAGGTTCACTGTCGACAGAGCTGCTATCCTCAGTGTGGGCCTGTTCCGGTGGTGGGATGGACACTTCTGGACCCTCCTGGCTGGTGTGTTGTCGTTCGGGTCCTGCATGGGGTAAGAGAGTTTGGTTATTATTTCTGTGTGTGCAATAGCATGCGTGTTGTGGGTGCCCTTGTCCCCCAGTGCAGGCATTCCCTGGAGGGAGGTGTTGTGAGGGTATTTAGTGGGGGGGAGGGGTTAGTGCAGTGGTCATGCTTAGGTGATGGGTGCCCATGATTTGTGTTGGCATGCAGGAGTTGGTGTTGGGATGGGTGGGTTGTGCTGGTGAGACATTGTCAGGGAGGATGTGTGCTGGGGGGTTGGGGGTGAGGGTGGGGGTGTGGGTTGGCATGCTGGTGGGGTGGGGGGGATATAGTAGTTGAGATGGGACTTACCAGAGTCCATTCCTCCGGCTACTCCAGCGAGGCCCTGAGGATGCAGGATGGTCAAGACCTCTTGCTCCCACGATGTAAATTCGGGAGGGGTGGGTGGGGGTCCGCCGCCAGTCTTCTGGACCGCGATGTTGTGCCTGGAGACCATCGATCGGACCTTCCCCCGTAGGTCGTTCCATCTTTTGCGGATGTCCTCCCTATTCCTGGGATGCTGTCCCACCGCGTTGACCCTGTCCACGATCCGCTGCCATAGCTCCGCCTTCCTGGCTATACTGGTGTGCTGCACCTGCGAGCCGAAGAGCTGGGGTTCCACTCTTAGGATTTCCTCCACCATGACCCGGAGTTCTTGGTCCGAAAAGCGTGGGTGCCTTTGGGGTGCCATGGGGTGGTGTGGGTGAGGTGTGGGGTGGTGTATGTGATGCGGAGTGTGTTGGTGAGTGGTGCTTTGTGCTACTATGTGGTGTGTGTGATGGTGTAGTGTGCCTCAGTGTGTCTTGCTATGGATTGTCTGCTGTGTCTCTCTCTCCTTCTCTCAGTAATTAGGGTCGCAGGGGTTTGTGGGTGGTGTGGGTGTGTGTTTTATAGTTGGTTGATTGTGTGGGAGTGGTGTGTGTATGTGTATCAGGTGTGTGTATTTCAAATTGTCCAATGTGGCTGTGTTTTGGTGATGTGTGTGTATTCTGACCGCGGCGGTGTGTACCGCCAATGGAATACCGCGTTTGAATGACCGCCGTGTGGATTCGTGGGTCGTAATGGCATGGGCGTATTTCTGTTGGCGTGACGGTGGAGGTTTGGTCATCTCCAGTTTATCGCTGCCCGCCGATGTGGCCGGCTGCAGTGGAGGACGGATTTTTGGAGGTTTGGCCGTTGTGGGTCGGAATGACCGTGGCGGTTGACCGTGGCCGTGGCGGTGTTATGGCGGTCTTATGACCGGCGGTAAGGGCATTTTACCACCGAGGTCAGAATGACCCCCTTAGTTTGTTCTATGGTCGATTTGTGGATGTATGTAAGATGGTCTTTGGTATGTTGATTTGTGATGTTTTATGTTACAAAGCTACCAAATGGTGGTTTGACCATGTGACTGGTTGATGCTTTGTACAGTAACTAGTTCTGGGTTTGCAAAAATGAAATCTAGGATGTGTCCTTAGGAGGTTTTAGTGACACACAAAGTAAAAACAGGTTACTGCTACACTCAAAACTGACCCTTGGTTCCGAATGTGCGTAGATGTGGATTTTGGGTCCTAGCTCAACTGGCACCTAAAAAAACTTAGCAAATCTGTACATTTTTTAAAACTAGACACATGGTGGAATCCTGGGTTTGGTGCCCCCTCAAACATTGACTAGAAATACAATTTCCTTATATTTTTGTCATGGAAAATTCTGAAATCTGTGGGGAGTTACTAACGTCCTTCCACCAAGCATTCCCCCATGACTCTGGATAAAAATGGTACCTCACATGTGTGGGGAGGCCTGGTACCCCGCAACAATAAAAATATTATGGCTACATCACATTTTTCCACTTATACCAGACCCTTTTTGTGGAAAGTGGTTAGCTTTGGATTTTGGACCCAAATTCGGCCTGTGCCTAAGAAAACCTAGCAAGCCTGCATATTTTTTAAAACTAGACACCTTGGGGAATTGAGCGTAGGGTGGCCTCCTCACTCTCACCTGGTGTTTTTACCCAGAATCCCTTGCAACCTGCAATTTTTGACCAAAAAGCACATTTATCTCACATTTCTATGCAGAAAGGTTCCTCAATCTATGGGGATCCACAAAGTTTGTAGCATCCAGCGTTCCTACATGTCTCCTGATAACAACAATAGCCCACTTGTGTTGGTGGACTAAGGGACTGCCACACAAAAGGCCCTAAAGCTCTATGTAGAGAGATCAGCAATAGGGGCAGCTGCTGTATTTGGGGATGTGCTGGGCCTTCACCCATGGAAACCTATAAACCATAGATATTGATGACAATTTGAAACCCAAGTAATTTATGGTAGTGTGCCTTGCAAGAACCCCACAGGGTTTTTTTTACCACAATTCCCTGCAAACCTCAAACTTTGGCTAAAATCACATATTTTCTTTACTCTAGCCCAAAAAGTTCTACCATTCACCATGGCAAGTGGGATGCTATTGGGATTTAGTCCAGTCTCCTGGCTCATATGTAAAAACAACACCCAAAACAATTAAGTGTTCTCTTGCTTACGTGTAGAATAGGATGTTATAGTTCACAGGAGAGCAGAAAGACTGTTGAAGGGTGAGGGGAGGGCCTGATGCCAAGATGGGCTAGACACTACATTATTTTATAAAAAATAATCCTGTCATCCAGTGGGCTTTTTGCCCCTGCAAGCAAATTAGGGGCAAACCCCCTTCTGTGCCTGGGGGGCAGGAAGACTGGTTTATCTCTTTTGCAGTGTTGATGTGTGCAATGCCAGAGTGCAACACTCATGCCCCATTCTATGCTGTTCATGCAAAATCCTTGGTGTCTGGGGGCTTTCCAGACCCTCTTAGGGTAGATTTTGGGTAACCTACCCAATTGACACAGACTTCCTCTTCACCTCTAGGGGGACAGAAAGATACAATTTTCCCTCCTGGAGCAGGGGTATGGCTAATTGTCAGAGTAGGTAACCCTCTCCTTTTATTTTATTTTTTGCACCATCTTCAGTACATTAGTAGCTAGTAGGCTTTCTGGCTCCCACAGTGGTAAACTAGTGGCCAACCCTATCTCTGCCGCTGGGGGGTAAGAAAACAGCTTGATCCCTTTGGGGGGGCAATGCCAGTGTGCAATGCCTGTGCCCCTTTCTATGTCCACATGCAAAATCCCTTGTGTCTAGTGGACTTTCTAGCCCCTCAAGGAGGCAGATTTGTGGCAACCTTCCCAATTGGGATAAACATCCTATCACCCTTCAGAGAGCCAAAAATACACTATTGTGCCTTCTGTGGCAAGGGAAGTGTGCCTTTTGTTTTGCTGTTGTTTTGAAATTCCGGGTTGTAAGTTGAGTTTCTGCCACCCCGGGGGAGGCAGATTGGGGTGAATACTCCTATCCACCAATCCAGTGGTAGAAAGTCTATTGGGTCCCGGGATGGGAGAGAGCACTGATCCATGCAAGGGAGCTGCTACCCTCAAAATAAAATACTGCATAAATGCAGTCCGGTGTCTAGTAAGCATTCTGCCACCCGGGGAGGCAAATTGCAAGTAATTTCCCCCATCTGCCTCCCGGGAGCAGCAAGATTGTGCCCTTTTGGGGTAGGGCCATGACCACGCCCATTGTGGGCAGCACCCATCCTTATGTTTTTTTTCCCTGGTGTTTAGTGATGTTTCTGTCCCCTAGGTAGGCAGATTGGGAGTAATCATCCCATATGTCCCCAAGGGGGTAAAGAGACTATTTGCACCCTTTCTAGTGAAGGGGCATGGTCATTCTAATGCTGAACAGTTCCTACCCCAATGTTTATTATTTGTTTAAATTTACCCTAGTATCTAATGGACTTTCTGCCCTTCCTTGTGGGTGCAGGTTGGGGGCACTCATCCATCCATCCCCAGGGGCAGAAAGACTGTCTGCCTTAATGTTGGGGTAGGACAATGGCCATGCCCATTGTAGGCTTCCCCACCCCTATATATATATATGTTTTAAATCCCTGGTGTCTAGTGGGCTTTCTTCCCCTCTGGGGGGCTATATTAGGGGTACTCACCCCACCCACCCCTGGCAGTGAGAGGGAGGCAGAAAGACTGTCAGTACATTTGTTTTGGGATGAGCACATGGTCGTTCCGATAGTGGGCAGTCCCCAACCCTATGTTTTTCATTACATGCCCTGGTGTCTAGTGGACTTTCTGCTCTGGGGGCTGGACTGGGGGTAATCATCCCATCTACCCCCCAGGGGGGCAGAAAGACTGTCTGCCTTCTTGTTGGGGTGGGGGCAAGACCATGCTCATGATGGGCAGCAGCTACTCCTAAATATATGTTTTAAATTTCCTGGTGTCTAGTGAGTATTATGCCCCTTGTGGGGCAAATTGGGGTAATCACCCCATCTCCTCCTATGTGAGGCAGAAAGACACATTGTTTGTTGGGATGGGAAAATGTCCACGCCTATAGTGGGCAGCCCTACTCCTATATTCCTTTTATATTGTGCCCTGGAGTCTTGAGTGGCTTTCTGCCTCAAAGGTAGCAGATCAGGAGGAACTACAACCATGTGTCCTCCCTGAGGGGGGAGTAAAAAGACTGAAATTGTTAGGGAGTGGGGGAAGCACAAGCCCTTGCCCAAGGGGCTACTCCCCCAAAATCCCTGTTGTTTAATGGGTAGATCCCTGCTTGCGGATCAGTTTCTTGTGGCAACCCTAAGCAGGGATCCACTGGGCAGAGATATCATTGGAAAAGGGAGATTCTTCCCTTTTTTAGCACACTTTTCTTGAGATTATCAGTGCATGGGGGGCTGAGATATGCCTACCAAAAACTGATGCAGTCAAAATAAAATAAGCCCAGTTTCTTGTTTTACTTTTACTTTACTGTAATCAAGTCTGTGCTGATCGTCATTACAGGAAGGGAAAACAAGACACTCATGCTACCCAAGAAGCTCTTCCAGAAGTAAAAAAAAACATAAAGGAGTCCCTTTGATGAAGGAGGGGCCTTTATGTACCTGCCCAGTGTCGACCAATGGCCGACAGATGCACTGGAGCCATTGACCAACACCCGCCTTCAGCGCATTAACACGGAGACTGTTGTTTACTTTACTGAGAGGATTTTGTAAAGTGAACTGTGTGACAATCTTGCTAGTGTGAACGGAAAAGCTTTAGGGTGTCATTTTCTTCTGACACACAACAAACTTTAAATACCTATAAATGAACTGTGTACATTTTTCTGAATAAATAAACAGCAAACCACACATGAAGCACTTTTTCTTCAAACTTTGAAGTATGTTGGAAAAGGATATTTTAATGTGATCGAAACAAATCAAGACACTTTACTCAGTGATGCACAAATTACAAATATTCTCTGGAGCCAAATTTGCACACAGAGTTTGGGTGATATAGAGTTTTAACAGTAGAACTGTATGTATGCACTAATTTAGTGGACTTTGCAAAAGAAAGGTTCTAGCTGTAAATGTCAGAGTGCTCAAAACTATGTTTTTGTGATACATTTGTGACCACGGGCTCCTAAATACAGCCCCAGCTATATACTATACACTTACCACTCTTCAGCTGAATGGGCCCATCTCATTTGCAACACTTGTTCTTCGTGTGATGCTTTGATGTTTGAGAAAGCCCATGAGTTCAGTGATGTGAAAGTAATAGCAGCACCCCATTCTGAAAACTGTTCCAGCACCACTGAGAGAGTCTATCCTGACAGCCAATACATTCCTACTCTATAATTGTTGTTAAACTTACTCCTCTCTGCAGGATCATCCCCAAACATTGTGCCTTTGCCTTTCTGTTTTAAGAATTCATATTTGCTGACTTTTAGGACTCTGTGAACTTTACCATTGCTAACATGTCCTAAAGTGCTTGTGCTCTCTCCTATAACATGGTAGAATTGGCTTACACCTGATTGGTGCATTTAATTTACTTGTAAAACCCAAGTAAAGTGGTTATACATGTACCCAGGGCCTGTAAATTAAATGTCCTTAGTTGATCTGCAGCAATTATTGTGAAACCCACTTAAGTCTACTTTTAAACATGACTGCCTTTAAAGGCTCTGTGTATAGTTTTAAACTGCCATTTTGACCTGGCAAAATAAATAAGGTCTAAACATTATTTTTTAATACATATAAGCTACCCATGGGGTAGGCACTAAAGACCCCATAGAGCAGGGTGCAGGACTCTTACAAATTGGGCTGTGTACTGTTAAATTTTACAGGTTCTGGTAATGAAAAAAAACTCTTCAATTTGTTTTTCACTACTGCTAGTTCTACCTCTTCCATAATATAACCTTGGGCTACCTTATTACATTAAGTAAGGTATAGCTTTCAATTTGGAGCAAGTAGAAATATCAAGTTTGGTATCTAAAGAATAGTAATTTTAAAATCTTTTTATTCTAAAGTTGGATTTTAAGCCACAATTCTAAAAAAGCCAATTCTGAATTGGTGATCTTGTGACCCACAAAAGACACAGAGATGTGGAGGTGTGGTGAGTGGTTGGAAGCTCGAAGTGTTCAGAGATCATGAGAGGTGGAAGTTGTGTGCTGCAGAAGTTAGGAGTCGGGGGAAGCACCCAGAACAGGGCAGCGCAGATCCACTGTGCTGCAGAGGAGAGAGCATACTTGGTGGCCTCAGTAGTGGTGAGTGGACTTGTTGCTCCATTTGCCCATTGGTCTGTGCACCCTCTTACTCTCTGATTGCTTGGCTTTGCTGGCTTGTTGGCTAGAGCCAAAATGTGCTTGTTTGCACAAAGGTGCCCCCCACTCTGACTCCTCCAGTGCCTCTAAACTTTGGCCACTCTATCACACTACTGCCCCATGCTCCCATCTGTGGGAGACTGGTCATATTTGTGCTGCAGAGGATATCCTGTAGGGTAGCTGGTGGAATAGTGACAGGGCTCAACATTCATCTATCCTCCACCTGCATTGTCTGGATTGCTCCTGCTGCCTGTTTTTACTCCCTTGCCCGATTGGTGTTCCCCCTCCCCCCATGGCCCTTGCCCTCCCCAGCTGTCTGGGTTTGCTTTCCCCATCCTGTCCCAGATTGGATGTTGCATTGCTGCTGTTGGATCACAATAAGGCAGCAGGGGTGAAGGAGGGAAGGTTTGGGGATTGTTGTCTGGCTCCTGGATGTGGGTGGGGCTGTGTCACAGGTGACCATCTGAGGGGCTGGTGATGCGGACTGGGGAAGCTACCTTCTTTATGCCTTTCACAGGAGCCCTTGCCTGGGGTCCTCGGTGTGACCTGTAGCCACTCTTTCTCTTATGTCAACATTGATGTTCTGAATGCCAAACCACAGCCCTCATCATGCCAGACATCTGAATCTCTAACTCTCTAAATTCAGAATCAAGAAGGTGTTAGTCCTGCTCCTCTAACTGGGTGCAAACTGATTCAGTCCATTAGTTTTCATGACCACAAATCTCTTCTCTGAAGAAGCATCCAGGACCTTTCCATTAATGCCTCAGTCCCACCTTTGATGCTCACCCGGATTTCATTATATCCGCAAGCCCATGCTCGGGCAATTAACCAAATGAGGAAACTCCAAACAAGTAAAACATATCTGGGTCAGTGTAAAGGAAATAAAAAACAATCTTCCACAGAACCTGCCTCCGAGCTCAAATTAAAGCAGACATTATCTTGAAGGATAATCAATGGCTTTCCCTCACTGGCCAAGGATGTGTCTGGCCCTAAAGAAACCGACAAAGGCAAATGTCACTACTTTTCACTAGCAGTATACTCAGTGGTTATTGTTTTGTGTGGCAGCACCCAGAAAGTGATAATGCCATTAATATGCCTAATTCTCCAGACAAGAGTAGTCCAGGCTCTCCCCTCAAGTATGGCACCGCAGGGAAGAGTGTGAGTATACCTGCTAGCTCAACCAAACCAGAAGAGCAACAACTTAATGAGAGTATAATGGCTGTATCAAGGTTTCTGATATAGATTCATCTGGACTTGGAAGTAGCACACAGGAAGTACCCAAAGGAGGAAACTAGCAGCCCCTCAGTGTTATCAGCCCCAGCACATGCTAATAAATCAACACAGCTTCCGGGGGGTGAGATTCCATCAAAATACAACCTTGACTTGCTTGACTCAAAGGAAGACAGATCAGATAAGTCCCCCGTTAAAAAAAAAAAAAACATTTAAGCATAGGTACATAAGGTGTATCAAATCCCTGTTGGCATCTAGTCAATCAGACAAATTCAATGAATTGTGCCACCCTCTTGAGAAACTGTCATACTTAGCCTTTTCTACAGCCCCATTTAACTGCAGACCAAGAACAATTATGCATGTTCTAACATTAATGTTAACCTGGATCTAGGATCTGGATTTGATGGCACAGAAGCTGTAGGAGCCTATTGAACCTCCTCTCTTATGACACATAGCTCACCCAGTAGGTTACCTACAGACAAGAGAAGTACAGCCCTCAATGAGGGAAATAAACACTTTGAATATGTGGTCTATCTTTCTCTGAAAAATAAAAAGCACCTTAGAAAGTTAAATAAGAAACAAAGACTTTGCTTCTCGAAATCTCCAGCAAACAGGTCTGATGTGGCAACGTAATTCTATACCATCTGTCAGCTTGAAATTAAAAGTTCAGTAGTGGGGCAGATTACATCCTTCCTCAAATGGCTATCTTTGACTGATGTTGGTGTCCCAGTGATTAGCAAATCTATCACAACTGAGAAGGAGCCCCACAGGTATGTTACATCAGGCTCAAAGGCACAATCAAATTCAGACCTAAATTTGGTATCAAAGAATTCCCTCTCAAAGGTAATAACTCTTCACCCAGACTACATTTTCCCTGGTAATGAGGACATCCTCAGTGGGGGGGATTATAAGGCTCTGCTCATCACTCTCAGATATTACCTCAAATTATATCACATCTGTTGCCTTTAGGGACCTGGGGCCAGGCAACATCAACAAGCATACTGAAATACAATTTACTAATTTACAACTAGCCCATCTTTTTGAGAGCTATCATGGAAACTATCTGACTATGGTATGAAAGGCTCCAGCCCTGCTACAAAGAAATATCCAGCAATTGTTTTGCCCATGCCAAATCCAGGACACGTCCGGCCAAAACTCATGTAGTCTCAATGGAAGGATGCACATGGCTTTCACTTGGGAAAGTAGCTTAACATTCTGGGTTTCTGAATGCTAAATGGGGGAAGCCCAAATGATCACCCCATGACCCTATATACACATTTCATCAAGCAGACCTGCAAATGCTAGTTATACGTAGTTCTCAATCATGCATTTCCACCAGATCAGAGACATTAAAATCTCTTCATCGTTAGTAAGTGATCACACAGGCTGGAATGTGCTCTAGCCTTGCAAATTATTAAAGTTCTCCCCATTAGCCTTATTGGAGATTTTGAAGCCCTTGAAACAGTTCTCAAAATTAAATGGCAGTTTGAGCTAGCTGGAGCAAAGTTTGATTTCCTCTGTCCCAGACAACAAACTAGAGACCATGCATCTGGAAAGATAGTCATAGATGGTAACAACCCTATACAGGCTAACTGATTTCTTGCCACTTACTCCCTTGGGAACCCTGGAGAGAAAAGTCTCAGAAGATATTTTAAAATAAATTATACAGCTGAAAGAAACTTTTAAACTGAGGCTTAAAAGTTAGGAGATAAAACAACTTTGAACTTTCGGCTAAAAAGAGTCTATTAAATATGTAAGGGCTAAGTATAGAATAAAACTGTGGGAAGAGAAGAGGGATGATGATAGGAAAAAAATGTGTAAAGATTCACAGGGCTATTAACTTAAAAGACCCAGACAGGTTTTGGCATATAAACAACAAGTCCTTAACCAGGAGGCCAAACCATACCCTAAGTAAGATGAAAGCCTCCGGATAGATGACGCAAATAGAGTGCCTGTACGAGCAATGGTGTGGATCTAACCAGTGGTAAGCATCTTTAGTATGAGTCCTCAAACTATTTAACTTTGTTGAATATTAAAAGGGTGGAAAAGGGGATTCTTTCAATAAAAAGGTCCAGTGATCCTGGTCCTAATGGATTGCCAGCATCTATTTTCAAATTACAACCCACCAAAAAGGCAGCCATTTTAACCCCTTTATTCCACCAAAGCCTCTCCAGTAACGCTAATCCAGATAGCTGAAGATGGTCCCTGTTGGTCCCATCCATAAAAATGGGGATCATGATATCTCAGGGGCTTTTAGGCTTATTGTATTTTTTTAATTAGAGAGGAAATGTTTTGCTGAAATTCTCAATGAAGAACTGGTAATGTGGGCCCAGAAGAAGCAACTGATCCAATTTGTCCAGACATGATTTAAGAAAAGACTGCAGCATTGATGATAATCCCTATGCCCGGGCAGAAATCACAGTGTTTCACTCCATGTAATTCCATTGAGTTACATAAAAACTCTTTGAAATTCTGGGGAGTTCCGTGAGTGGACTGCATTCAGGCAACCCATGCTGCTCACACTGATTTTTAGCTCCAAGAGCTTGCTCTGCTCTGCTTCATTCTGTAGCTTGAATAGAGTTTCTGCTTGAGTGGCAGATTTCCCAACATGAACGCTTGCATGTGTTGAAAAATCTTGTCGGCAGGCATGCTAGCATCCAAAAATCATGCTAGGGAAAGCAAATGCTCGCTTTTGCTCACCCATTTAACACTGGTGATCCACGTGCAAAACATACTTCCACCGCATGGTGGTTGCCGGAGTTTTGCTGGAATTCCATGCTCCAAGTGGAGAGCGAGTGGGCAAAACTCCGCGAGCTATGATGGTGGAGCGCAATTTTTCATCCATCCCTAATAATCTCTTCTGTCTCATCACACTGATTTGGGATTCAATGCAAAAAAGGGGTAGCAACTCTATGCAGAATTCATGGATTTTACCACTGCCTTTGGCAGTGTGGCGAAAATTGTCTTGTGGAAGAAATTGCAGAAATGCGGCATCCCATTAGCCCTTTTAATGGTGATAATCACTCTTTACATTAACATGTGAGTGAAGGATAGAGTTTCACCAACATGGGCAACCACAAAAAAGATTGTCACCAATAGAGGCTTAAAACAAGGCTGTATCCTTGCACCACCATTGTTCAACCTTTGCCTATCAGACATGCTGGATGCCCTGGCTCCAGTCTCAGCCTTTCCATCTAAATTTGCCTGGCAGAAAATTCAGGCTACGCAATATGAAGATGGCACTGTGTTTTGGACTAAACGTAAGTGAGGCTGCAAGTATCATTGGATGCACTTGGGCAGTGTTGCAATAGAACTGAAGTAAACATTGCCAAAACCAATTTGAGAGATCATCAGCATACAAGAGTTTGGGGATTTGGTTGGATGAAAGAGGACATGAGCTTACCCACCTGAATGTCCTAAAAACCCCTTTTGTGCCCTACCTGGAGTTTTCAAAAAATTATATATGAACTTGGCCTGCCCTGATATAAGTGTAGGAAGAAGAGTGATCATCAGCAAACTAATGCCCACATTATCTTTAGATGCCGTTGCACTGACAAAGAAGCTTGTTGCCTGGTTGGGCAGGAAGCAGAGCATCTGTTACTGGCAAATTGAACATCTGCACCAGAAAATCTCAAATTTCATTAGAATTCAATCCCCAGAGACAGACTCTTTTGCATATGTCTAGATTTCTATCTTACTACAGCAAAGACAGCCTACAATGGATCCCTTAAGAGCCTTATATGGCAAGAAAATAACATGTTGGAACACTTGCCTCAAGTAGGCATTACACAATCTGAATGCAACAGATATGTAGGAGGTTTCTGTGACCCCAAAACGAATTGCGAGGGAACTAAACAAGCAGGCAAATGTCATTTCTACCCTAGCTGATTTAGATGAACTAGCAAAATGCTTCCATGGTAGTTGGGTGTACTAGACGTCACTTCTTTCAAAGCCACAGAAACACCAGCTTATGTGACCACAATTTGGCCTAATTCCATTAAAAGGTTATAGATATGGTAAACTGAAAGGATTTGCGGACTCTGCATGTTGCTTATGTAACTATCCCACAGAATCACTAACTCATATTGTGAGTGTTTTTGTTAAGTTTTCTGACATAGAAAATTTTGGTTAAGGCTGATGATTCATTTTTGTAACAAGGTGTGGGAAACCTGCATAAGGGGAGAATCCACACAGTTCACACCAAGATTCTTCAATTTTTTTGTTGACACCACCAAGAACCCTGGGCCATCAAAATAATCACTAACCTTATGAATGTGGCAGTTAGGGTTCCATTAATGTTGTATTTTTCCAAACCCCTGATTTTCAGAACCTGTGTGACACCATTCGATCAATTACTGGCACACTGGGCCTAAATTTTATGACTCCGAATTCCATAGTTTTCCACCCTACACAAACGGGTTTGAGACCCTGGCACAGCACAGAAACTGCATTGATTGTAGTTATGGAAGAGGCAAGGAAGGCCATGGATCTTGGTCATACAACAACAGTTATACTTCTGGATCTGAGTGCGGCCTTTGTTACCGTAGACCATCAAGTGTTGTGTATAAGGATGAGAAACACGGGAATAGAGGGGCTCGCCCATGCGTGGCTGACCTCCTTTTTAGAGGGCAGAACATTTCAGGTCCTTGATCAATCTTATTACTCAGACAAATTTTATTCCAGTTGTGGTGTACCTCAGGGCTCGTCGCTCAGACCTACGCTTTTTAACATATATATGGCACTTCTAGCGGACTTAGTTGAAACCTTTGGCCTATCCATGGTATCTTATGCGAATGACACCCAACTGGTGGTATCCTTCTCAGATAACACCAATTTGGATGGTTCTTCACTGTCCTCTTGCTTACAGGCAGTCACAGGGTGGATGATGGATAGCAGACTACAACTTAACGGTGACAAGACAGAGCTTATGATTCTGGGGTATGACCCTGGCCCAGGTAAGTCACTCATGATTCCAAGTGCCCTAGCTGACTTTCAAACCCCGAAGAAATGCATTAAGAGCTTAGGGATATGGCTGGATCCTGGGCTAACGTTGGATCAGCATGCCAAACATATATCGGCCACTTGCTTTGGCATACTGAGATTTCTGAGGAAGGTTTTTACAATTCTTCCATATTTGGCAAAAAGGCTTATTATTCAAGCTTTCATTCTCTCGAGACTTGATTATGGCATTGGCATATTTCTTGGCTCTCCCCTATATGTGATAAAGAAGCTGCAGCGTGTACAAAATGCAGCGGCCCGCCTTCTGTTAGACATCCCTAGACAAACCTCTGCGAAACCAGCATTAGTCTCATTACATTGGTTGCCGGTTGAACAGCGGATTAAATTTAAAGCCTTGTGTTGTATTCATAGGTCTCTTCACGATTGTGGGCCACCACTCTTTAGAGCTCTCGCCTCTTTCTACAAGCCGAATAGCGTTCTCAGATCAGCCTCCTCAGCTTTGGCCTCCCTATCAAGATTTTAAAAAGTTAGATGGGGTGGTACCACAATGGCCTATTTGGGGGCCAAGCTGTGGAATTCCCTTCCTTTTAGACCCCAGCTCATAAGCCAGGAATACAGCTTCCGTAAGGAACTTAAAACTTGGCTGTTTTAGAATTGACTGTCATCTATGTTAGCGTTGGTCTGGTCCGCTAGCGCTGGGAAGCCTCAGGGTAGCCATGCGCTTTACAAATCGCATAACGTAACGTAGTTCATGTCAGAGCAGAAGCGTAAATGTTACTCTTACTGTGATTTATATCTAATTCTGTAATTAGTTTTTCTCATTTTTCTCTGATTTCAGTTTTACTGTAGGAAAGATAGACCACAATAAGAATGTAGTTTTATGCCTATCCCCAGAGGCCTTGAACTAATGTTCAGGGCTTCCTTTGCTTGCTGTTTCACACCAATCAGTGTTGAATTCTTTAATATTTGCAATATTTATGTATGTATATGCATGATAGTGTTTTAATGTGATAATGGCAATGACTTGTATTTATTGTACCACATTAAGGGGGTCATTCTGACCCTGGCGGCCGGTGGCCGCCAGGGCCACCGACCACGGGAGCACCGCCAACAGGCTGGCGGTGCTCCCACGAGCATTCTGACCGCGGCGGTTCAGCCGCGGTCAGAAGCGGCAAGTCGGCGGGCTCCCGCCGACTTACCGCTGCTCAGGGGAATCCTTCATGGCGGCGGAGCGCGCTCCGCTGCCATGAGGATTCTGACAGCCCCTACCGCCATCCTGTTCATGGCGGGAAACCCGCCATGAACAGGATGGCGGTAGGGGGTGCCGCGGGGCCCCTGGGGGCCCCTGCCGTGCCCATGCCAATGGCATGGGCACGGCAGGGGCCCCCGTAAGAGGGCCCCGCAAAGTATTTCAGTGTCTGCCTTGCAGACACTGAAATACGCGACGGGTGCAACTGCACCCGTCGCACCCCTGCAACTACGCCGGCTCAATTCTGAGCCGGCGTCCTCGTTGCAGGGGCATTTCCTCTGGGCCGGCGGGCGCTCTTTTGGAGAGCGCCCGCCGGCCCAGAGGAAATGTCTGAATGGCCGCCGCAGTCTTTTGACCGCGGTGCGGTCATTTGGCGGCGGTACTATGGCGGACGGCCTCCGCCGTCCGCCATAGTCAGAATCACCCCCTAAATCTATCTACCTATCTGGAAATGCCACTCTTAGGAGGCTGGCATTTTCTTTTTCCTTACCATTTGGTGCCTGCAGTCTGTATCCTGGGTCACATGACTATGAGTAGCTGGCAGTTGGTCTTTGTTTATTACTCCCAAATAGCGAGACATGGGGGGACAAGTGTTGGCAGGATGGGTCATCTACGAATTCATAGGTTGGTTGAGCTATCACCTACCACACTTGCACATCACAAAGACTCTGCCTCAGTACACTTAAAAAGGATTTCACATTAATCTTTTACGTCCCCAAACAAGCTGGGGCCAGGGCAGGGAGGCAGAAAATTCCAGTTATCTCTGAAGGGCAGTGACTCTAGAAACTTCTTCTACTTCAAAGCTGGCACCAAGGATAAATAGATGACCCTTAGAGGCAACTCTATAGTACCCCTATAGACCTGTGGAAGACTCAAAGGGACTGCTGTGCTTCTCTGCTACAACAAAGACTGCTACTTTGCTGCCCTGCTACTCTTTTGACCTGCGTGAGAAAGGCTGGACCTGCATATTGAACCCAGGACCACCAGAACATTTCCACCGGCAAGTTAGCTGGCCTCCTATTCAGAGCCTCAGGGACAGAGAAGGATCTAATCACCTTGAACCATGCACCTCGACTCTGCCTGCTGTGATTCCTACCTAACAAGTGGTGCTACCCCAGCCCTGGACCCTTGGAAGTGGTCTTGAAGCTGCTCTGCCAGCCCAGATGTGCTCCTTTGGGCTGAACCGATACGTTATGATATATATCACAGCTCCGCGTTTAAAACCATCACTGCATGACAAATGCCTGATGAAAGACTCCACAGCTCTTTAGAACAGCCTCTGTGTGACACCGCCTGAATGCAGTACCTCAAGTTGTAGACTCCAAGCCAGTCAGAACTGCCACTGTGAAATGCATCTTTGATGCATAACGTAGCCTAGTCTGGAATGACCAGTTAACCATAGCTGACCATTTCTGCTTTAAGTGCTGTTTTTACCTAAATCTTTCAAATTGTATATCTACGGTTCTACTGATTGGAGTTTTGTCATTTTGGTGTCAAATATTGTATTAAGGTTTACTCTGTTTTTCTAAATTGGTGTGGGATTTTCTTGAGTTGTGTTTCCATTTTATTATTATTTGAAGTGCTTCATAAATACCCCACACATTGCATTTAAGTTAAAACTGACTGCTTATGTGCTAAGCTACCAGAGCCTTCACCATAGGTTAATTTGCAGTATGCCCTTTTTTGCCTGTGTTTCACCCTGACAAGTATTGTGGTTGTTGCTTGGGTAGGCTTTTATTGCTGTGTTCTACATTTTTGTGGTCACATTTTTGTGTTTGTTCTTTGCCTTACTAGATTATCACTATAATGTTGTAACACATCTACTTTTAGTTTAGTTGAGCACTGAGACGGGGGCAAATGTGGATCTTTCATCTGAGATGGACACTATAGCCAAAATTCTTTAGAGGGTTCAAAAGCAGTGACTAATGTAGTATCTCTAAGAGACAAATCCGGCATAGACAGACAAGGCATGCATAGTCGTAAAATGATAAAAATGTGCCCTCAAGTCTTTATGACATCAGCATATGCCAAACACAATGGGGTGGCCTACCTCTCTAATGAAAATGTTCCCTTTGTAGAAACAGATGCCAAGGGGGATAGAGAGGGACAATATGTTATGAAAAAGGGTCTCTTTAAAGGAAGAATTTTCATGATTGCTACAATCTATACCCTTGACTGATTACAGGAGACTTTCCCAACTGTTACAAGTTTTGACCAGAGTGACTTAATACTGGAGATATTTACATGGTCTGGGAAATGGTGCTGACAGATCTAAAGAGTGCATATATCCTGCCAATATAGCATATAAGTATCTTGAGTCAATGATGAGGGACTTGGATTGCTAACCTAGGAACCTGATGATTGTGAGTATACATTTTTCTTCTATGACCACTGGACATATTTGATTACAAAACCCAATATCACTTACCTGAGTTCCCGTCCTGGTTTTAAAGTGGTGTGGATTTGATCTCCCCCAAACCAGATGGACCTATCGTGTGCAACTAGAAAGTAGATACAGAACGCCACAAAATGATGGAAATGGATTTCATGACTTCATGACATTTGTGGTTCTGTTTGGGAAGAACCACTCGAGCTGACTGTCTCAAGCTAGATGCTGAGCTGAATTCCTGGTGAGCCCTGGCATTGAGGAAATGAGACAGAACATGAGGGGACAGACTATGAGGATTAGTGACCACACATTTAGAGCCTGATTTAGAGTTAGGCAGAGGGGGTTACTCTGTCACAAATGTACTTAGCACTACAACATTAATAAATTGTGGATCATCAATGGCATAATGTCCTGGTATGCTTTCTTATGTTTGCTTAGTACTTTTGATAGCTGAAAGGAGGGTTATGTGGTCTCATGTTCCCAGATAACCCACTATAATGCTGTTTAAGTTTAAAGGTGTGTGTTGGTTGGTTTTTATATGCATTCAGATGACCATGAGTAGGGCTCCCTGTCCCAGACACATACAATACAATGAAAAACATGATCAGAAACCACAGGATCAATAGTGTTAAACTCTTCTTTTTGAGAAATACATTGTCATCATTCAGATTTTTCTTGGTAGCTGCTTTATTGTTTGTTCTTTAATAATCTTCAATTAATTCATTTCATATACTAAAGAACAACAACAGCCAAATCTGTTTTCCCCCCCCACCTTCAGCTTGGAGGCTTAGTATTTTTTCCAAGCTGATAAATGCAGTATAGATAGTCAGCTTTATGGACAATATAACGCATGTTATTTGAACAAACAATGGTGGTCATTCTGACCCTGGCGGTCTTTGACCGCTAGGGCGGAGGACCGCGGGAGCACCGCCGACAGGCCGGCGGTGCTCCAATGGGGATTCCGACCGCGGCGGTAAAGCCGCGGTCGGACCGGCACCACTGGCGGGGTCCCGCCAGTGTACCGCGGCCCCATTGAATCCTCCGCGGCGGCGCAGCTTGCTGCACCGCCGCGGGGATTCCGACCCCCCCTACCGCCATCCAGATCCCGGCGGTCGGACCGCCGAGATCCGGATGGCGGTAGGGGGGGTCGCGGGGCCCCTGGGGGCCCCTGCAGTGCCCATGCCACTGGCATGGGCATTGCAGGGGCCCCCGTAAGAGGGCCCCTACATGTATTTCACTGTCTGCTGTGCAGACAGTGAAATACGCGACGGGTGCAACTGCACCCGTCGCACAGCTTCCACTCCGCCGGCTCGATTCCGAGCCGGCTTCATCGTGGAAGCCTCTTTCCCGCTGGGCTGGCTGGCGGTCTGAAGGCGACCGCCCGCCAGCCCAGCGGGAAAGTCAGAATTACCGCCGCGGTCTTTCGACCGCGGAACGGTAACCTGACGGCGGGACTTTGGCGGGCGGCCTCCGCCGCCCGCCAAGGTCAGAATGAGGGCCAATGTGTTTTGGCTTGCTTATCAATGAGACAATTTCTAAGGTGAGAAACACATAGGATAGCACAATATCCATGATTAACACTCTAGGATAAGATGTTTGTGTGCACATTAGGTGATGCACCCTATACACTTATACCCCTATTTGTCACTATGTCAGAGTAATGAACGAGATACGAAGGATCAGATCCTATCATTTATTTATTAAGACTATTAAAATTAGTGTGAGAAAAAATAGTGTTGATGGGCACCCATGTTATAGAAGAGTAACTAGTAAATGATAATACTGTGAAATAGTAACTCTTCATTAAACCATTATGCACAGTACTCTTGAAGAACATCACTTGCATTGTTACATGAAACCGATGTTAGAGATGAGATGCAGGAATTTCACTAAAGCAGTTGCATATAGGGTTGTGACCAGATATACTGAAGAAAATTCAAGTCTGGGGTCATTGATTATTTTTCCTACACATGTCAAGAGTGTAGTCTTATGAAAATCAGCTTGTCAGAAGAAGTAAGCAGAGTCAAAAAAATGTAGAAGTGAAATACCTCTCATTTCACGTCTCCCTTTTTTTAACCCTGTTTACTTTCCCTGTGTAGGTGCTCTTCCGCCGACTACACTCCTGTGTTTTATGTATCAATGCAAACAACAATCTTCATGAGTAATACAAGAAGGGCCAGATTTGTTTGGAGCAGGTGTTAAAAATGACACTAAAAATGGCTCAGTGAAATGTTGTATATTTCACTGCGCCATTTTTATGGGCCTCACTGCAAGGGAATGCCCCACTTGCATACATTATGCCAGGCGGAGGCATGATGTGGCACAGGGGGTGCAAAGTGGAGCAATTCAAGCATTGCACCACTTTGTAAATATGCCAAAGGGGAATGGCCTCCTTAGTGCCACATTAATGTAAAAACAAATGGCACTACTGTGGCGTTCAGAGGAGCTAGGGCCTTGTAAATCTGGCCTCTGTGTTTTAAACAAGAGAACTGTTATCCCTACGGAACTTGATACTTCACAATAGGGAGACCTCGACTCCAATTGTGACACCCTCACCTATGTCTGAAAGGTTACTAGAAGTGACTTTACACTTTTAGATTTGGCTCTACCCCCTGCAGCCCCCTATTGTAGATTCAGGGTCGGACTGGCCTATAGAGCAATCAAGCAGAACCCAATGCGCTGGGTAAGGAGGTGAGTTTGTGGAATGAGATTGGGCTATTTGTTGGCCTGTTTTACAGTCTGCTAGGCCATAACTAAAAGTAACTTAAATTATTTAAATTAAAAAAGTTAAAGTTTCTATTATAAATGGTATTGGATTATGTTACAATTAAATATTATTCACTTTTTATTTATACCATTTATTTGACATGAAGTTCAATCCAAATATATATTTTTTAAAGTCTAAATTAGTGAATTTCTTTTAACATTATATCCCTGGGGGTTATATTTTAAACCACTCTCTTCATTATTGCTAGAGAAGAGGTTGTAGTACCAGTGGTAAGCCATGTGTGATGCTGGACTTACTCCAGGTCTGGGCTGGAGCACATTTACAACAGTTGTACATCCTTTCTAGCTGCTGTAACTATAGAAGTGCAGTTTTTGAATAGAAATGAACTCACATTTCTGTGGGTGGGTGCATTTGACTCCCTATACACCTTCCTTAGCCCTCCCTTAACCCACCCACTCAATCTTACCTGTTCCTCCCACATTTACTATTAAAACATAAGCATACATGTGCAGAGATCTCTGCAGTCAAGGTGGAGATCTCCACACAAAAATTCATAGATGAAGAGGCAGAGATCACTGCACATAGGTTTTTGAATAGCATTTTGTAGTACATGAATAGTACCATTGTAGTACTACTAAACAAACTACAAAATGCAGTTTGTGAATAGACTCCATGTGTATGCATTGGCTATGCGACACACAGAAAATATAATGAAAGCTGATCTCTGAACATGTTGAGTAATGTATTTACCTTGCCAAAAACTGCCTAATATATAATGTATGAAACACACATACACAATAATTTTCTAAATCAGGCAAGCATGTTTTTGATATGAATTTATATGTATAGGAATTCCATTGAGCTCGTTTTTTCAAGTTCAATCCCATTGAAATAAAACTCTTGTTTATCATGCCAGATGTCTGTTGTTGCAACAGTGCGGTGTATCTAAGAAATGCAGTTTCCAATCCAGGCATGTATTTAGACAAATTAAGTAAGCTGAGTTATAGGTGCCTTCCTATGGTGTTTTTCCTGTTTGATTTAGTTACTGTCTAGAAAGGTCTTCCTCCCCCAAACCCTAAGCACCTCTACTGGGGTACAACCTACAAATTTAGAGATTACTCCCAGGTAGGCCGGGACCTTGGTGCCTTCAGTGCAGAGACTACCAGGAAGGCTCTGAACTTTGCTTACCAGGTGCCAAGCTCGCTCCACCTGTACAGCAAAATGTGTTTATTTTAATGGTTGGAGTGTGTTTCTTAAAACTGTGTTCAGGCATTTGATGGTGTTGCTTGATAGTCAAATCTAGTGTGAGTAACTATGCCTTATGGAAGTCATGGAGCCATCCACCATGATCCGATGGGCTTATGGCAGATGGGCTATCAAGTTAGAAGTTTACAACAACTCTCAGAAACTCTGTAGTTCCTTCACCTCTTAATGGGGCAGGCAAATTGCAGGAACTTCACAGTTTTATGGTGGAGCTTCCTCTTTACCAAATTATAATGAGCTCCTTAAGTTTCTCCCTACCCTTCTTTTTTTTCTATTTGCTATGACTGCCTTTGCTCTGTTCTACCTCCTTCTTGTTCTCATGTTGACAGAGCACCAAGAAGCTCTGTGTTTGTGCATTATGATATAAGTGATTCATAAGTTAGAGTGTTCTTTCAGATGCATTAACAAACAAAATTTACACCAGTACACATTCATAAACACACACCCACAAGCAGACACATACATTCCATATCCGTACATAAACAACCATAGACATGGACATCTTGAATCTAACAATAGATAGATTACTTAAAACACACACATCTCATACACACGCGATTCCATGTACCTTCATGTTAGAAATGGGGTCTTTGGTTGACAGTCAGGTTACCCCCTGTTCAAGCAAGGAGCCTCACTCTAGTCAGGCTAAAAGAGAATCACCCTCAGCTAACCCCTGCTTACCCCCTTGGTAGCTTGGTAGAGCAGTTAGGCTTAACTTCAGAGTGCTAAGTGTAGAGTATTTGTACCAACACACACAGTAACTTAATGAAAACACTACAAAATGACACAACACAGGTTTAGAATAATAGGAAATATTTATCTAAACAAAACAAGACCAAAACGACAAAAATCCAACATACACAAGTCAAGTTATTAATTTTTAAAGATTAAACTAAAAAATAGCGCTTAGAAACACAAAATATTTCGATGAGGTGTTAACACGGAGTCGTTCCCAACAATCCGACACCAGCGGCGCCGGACACAGAGTCGCTTAGACCCCCAGGTACAGTACCTTTGGTGAAGAATGAAAACAAGCTGATGCGCAAAGTCAGGGATCGCGGCGTCTGTGCAAAACGTTGAATCCGCGCACTTCGAGTGACGTCGGTCACTACGTGGTGCGGCGACTTCCACGGAGTGGCGGACTTCGGCGGAGCTGCAGTGATGTCAGGCCTGCAAAGGTCGTCGCGTTCCAGTGAAGATCCCAGAGTCGGTTGCAGGTGGCGTCACCGGATTTAGCAGCGGCGTCGGTCCGGAGTCGTCTGAAGTCGATTTCCTTGGATTTCCACCAGCTTTTCCTTTCAAGGACCCAGGGACTGGATTGGGCACCACTTGTCAGAGCAGGAGTTTCTCCAGAGACTCCAGGTGCTGGCAGAGAGAAGTAGTTGCTGTCCCTGAGACTTCAAACAATAGGAGGCAAGCTCTAAATCAAGCCTTTGAGATTTCTTCAGAAGATGAAAGACACACAAAGTCCAGTATTTGCCCTCTTACTCTGGCAGAAGCAACAACTGTAGGATAGCTCCACAAAGCACAGTCACAGGAAGGGCAGCTCTTCTTCCTCAGCTCTTCAGCTTTTCTCCAGGCAGAGGTTCCTCGTGTTTCCAGAAATGTTCTAAAGTCTGTGGTTTTGGGTGCCCATCTTATACCCAATTTCTCCTTTGAAGTAGGCCTTCTTCAAAGTAAAGTCTCTTTTGAATGTGAAATCTTGCCTTGCCCAGGCCAGGCCCCAGACACTCACCAGGGGGTAGGAGACGGCAGTGTGTGAGGGCAGTCACAGCCCTTTCAGGTGTAAGTGACCACCATTCCCCTCCCTCCTAGCACAGATGGCTCATCACAATATGCAGGCTACACCCCAGCTCCCTTTGTGCCACTGTCTAGTGTGAGGTGCAACCAGCCCAACTGTGAAACTGACCCAGACATGGAATCCACAAACAGGCAGAGTCACAGAAATGGAATAAGCAAGAAAATGCTCACTTTCTAAAAATGACATTTTCAAACATACAATCTTAAAATCAACTTTACTAAAAGATGTATTTTTAAATTGTGAGCTCAGAGACCCCAGACTCAACATGTCTGTCCGCTCCCAAAGGGAATCTACACTTTAATCAGATTTAACCGGTTCTGTGCCTTGGACGAGATGATCTCGTCCAAGGCTACAGTTCCCCTGTGCCTTGGACGAGATCATCTCGTCCTAGGCACAGGGGAACTTGGGGGAGCGCTAGCGCGCCCCCCCGTTCACCCCCCTCCCCCGGCGGGGATGGAAGGGGAAGACCTTCCCCTTCCAACCCCGCCCCCCCCACGGCAATCCGATGACGTCAGAGCGCGCACAGCGCGCTGACGTCATCTAGTGTTGCCGGGCGCGCTGGAAGCCATTTGCTTCCAGAGCGTCTTAGGAGAAGGACGCATAAGGTGAGTCCTCTCTGTCTTTGGGGGGCGGGGGGTGGTGAAAACAGACACGGGGGAAAGGAAAGGGTTTTTCCTTTCCCCCTGTGCCTGTTTTCACAAGATTCCTGCTCCACGATCGCGGGCCCTGCCCGCGATCGTGGAGCAGGAATCTCCACTAGCCACCAGGGATTTTCTTTTTTGTTTATTTTGGGGGCGACCCCTTGGGCAAGGGTCGCCCCCCCCGGGGGCAATTATTTTTAGTATTTCGCCCCCCCCTGGGGGCAGATCCGCCGATTTTTCGGCGGATCTGCCCCCAGGGGGGGAGGAAAACCACTAGACACCAGGGATATTGTTTTTTATGTGTATTTTGGGGGCGACCCCTTGGGCAAGGGTCACCCCCCCGGGGGCAATTTTTTTTTGTATTTCGCCCCCCCTGGGGGCAGATCTGCCGATTTTTCGGCGGATCTGCCCCCGTGGGGGGCGACAACCACTAGACACCAGGGATGCTATATTTTGTGTATATTTTGGGGGCGACCCCTTGGGCCAGGGTCGCCCACCCCCCGGGGGCAATTCTTTTCTTTGTATTTCACCCCCCCGGGGGCAGATCCGCCAATTTTTCGGCGGATCTGCCCCCAGGGGGGGGGGGGGCGAAAACCACTAGACACCAGGGATTTATTTTTATTGTAAAGGTTTTTTTGGGGGCGACCCCTTGGGCAAGGGGCGCCCCACTGGGGGGCTATTTTTTTAGTATTTCGCCCACCCCTGGGGGCAGATTGCCAATTTTTGGGCAGATCTGCCGCCAGGGGGGGGAGCTATTTTTTTTTTCTGTTTCGGCCCCCCCAATGGCAGACCAGCCATTTTTTGGACGATCTGGCCCCGGGGGGTGGAAGCACACTAGGCGCCAGGGATTGTGTGGTGTGTGTGTGTGTGTGGTGTGTGTTTGGGGGCACCCCTTGGGCAACGGTCGCCCCGCTAAGGTGGGGAAAATTCGTATTGGCCATCTCTCTAATTTTGTAGGCCCACCAATACAGCAGGGATTTTTTTGTTTTGTTTTGTGTTGTGCTGGGGGTGCCCCCTTTGGGAAGAGTCGCCCCCTAAAAGGGGGCACAGAGGTGTTGCCCATTTCTGCCCCCCTTGGAGGCAGATTGGCCAATTTGTTTACGCCCATCTACCCCCGAGGGGGGCAGGATCCACTTAGGTAACAGGGACAACTTCTAAGTTCTTGGTGGTGGGGTGTTTGTCAACTTGTAAAGTATTTGCATTTGTGATTATAACAATTTATTTCTTCTTTTTCTTCTAGTTCAACGCTTTTGCTTCCTTTGCTGTGGATCTTTGCGGTTTTGGCAGTAGTTGTCCTGTGGTTTGCATAGTTGAATGTTTTAGGTAAGTGAAAGTAATTTACTCCAAAAGAGTATTGTTGACATGCATGAATGACATGTTTGTAGGTGGTGTACTAAATGCAGTATTGTGTGTTTGACATTGTCCTTAGATTTGAGCACAGTGATGTTTGTGTTGTCATATGTCTAATTTGCTTTTTTCTTTTTTCTTTTTAGTGGAATATCATTGGTGATTGCTGTGTCTGTGCAGTGTAGTTGCTTGGTGAGTAGCTATTTCAGGCAACTGAGTGGTATAGTTTTTTGTAGTACATAACTCTTTGTGATAAAGCTACACTTTGTTTATTACTTATTTTAGTGCTAGTTGTTGTTGGCAATCCATTTGTTGTTAGGATCATGGCTAGCCGCAATGTGACCGCTCAGCAGGTTGTTCGCATGCTCTTTGAGTCGTCTTCAGACTATGATTACGACACTGACTCTGCATCTGAGGCAGAGGAGGAAGCAGGAGATTCTGGAAGTGAGTTTTCTGTCCGAGAGTATTCTTCTGGTGAGGAAGCTACTCTCAGTGCAAATGAAGGGCCTGTGTTAGAGGAGGACATTGATGTGCCAAGAGTGCAACAGCCTGGGGCTGAAGGGTTTCCCATTGGAAGACCTGACACCTGGATTGCCCCAAACATGGAGCAGCCACAGTTACCTGCATTTACTGGTCTCCCAGGGTGTAGAGTTAATATGGAAAACTTTCTGCCTGTCCATTTCTTTCACTTGTTTATGGACGATGTATTTTTGGAAGAGATTGTGGAGCAGACAAATGTGTATGCAGAGCAATATTTGCGGGACAACGCTGCCAGACTTAAGCCTCAGTCTAGAGCTACTCATTGGGTTCCCACATATCTGGAAGAGATGGAAAGGTTTTTAGGTTTGTCTTTTTTGATGGGGTTGATCAGGAAGCCGTCACTGGCTTCTTATTGGTCTACTAGTCCCTTGATGGCAACTGCTATATTTCCTGCAACTATGACACGTAATCGGTATTTGCTTCTTCTTCGTATGCTGCATTTTGTAGACAATGCTTTAGCCTTGCCACGACATCACCCTGATTGTGACCACCTTTTTAAGATTAGGCCTGTCCTTGATCATTTTGTGGATCGGTTTTCAGAGGTCTATGTTCCAGGCAAAGAGATAAGTGTGGACGAGTCTTTGGTCCTTTTCAAGGGGCGTTTAGTTTTTAAGCAGTACATTCCTAGTAAGAGGGCACGGTATGGGATTAAATTGTATCTGCTGTCAGAAAGCAGTACAGGATATGTGTATAATTTCCGGGTCTACGCTGGTAGGGATTCCAGTATTTACCCTCCTGGTTGTCCGGTCACTTTTGGAGTTAGCGAAAAAATTGTGTGGGAACTTGTTAGACGGCTGTTTAACAAAGGTCACCATTTGTACGTAGATAATTTCTACACTGGAGTGCAGTTGTTCAAGGAGTTGTTTAGGGTGGACACCGTTCTAACCGGAAAGGCTATCCAAGGGAGCTTGTCTGTAAAAAAGTTGAGAGGGGACAGTGCAGTGCCTTGCGGAATAATGAGCTGCTAGCTCTGAAATTTTCAGACAGGAGGGATGTGTACATGCTATCGACCATCCATGATGAGAGTACTTCCCCTGTGGCTGTTTGGGATCAGGTTGTGGAAGTGCGCAAACCTGCGTGCATTTTGGACTACAATAGGCACATGGGTGGTGTTGATAGAGTAGATCAGAGGTTGGAACCTTACACTGCTCTTCGTAAGTCTTATGTGTGGTATAAAAAGTTGGCCCTACATTTATTTCATGTGGCAACTTTTAATGCCTTTATTGTATACAACGATTGTTCACCTGAGTCAAGGATGACATTTGTTAAATTTCAGGAGTCGGTGATAGAAAGCCTTATTATGGTGGAACCGGCAAGAGTTCCTAGAGTAGAAGTGGTGGAGGATGTGGCTAGATTGAAAGATCGGCACTTTCCAGATCACATTCCTCCCACTCCCAAAAAAGACACACCCACAAAGAAATGTAGAGTATGTGCCCGGAGATTAATCCGGAGGGCGAGCCGGATGTACTGCCCGATTGCCCTTCAAAGTCTGGGCTGTGGGTGCCCGGCTGTTACAGAAGTTACCATACCCAAAAAAGATTCTCGGAAATACCTTGAGCGTAAGCTGTCTGTTTTATATTTTCATATGTTTCACGGTTGGCATCTCTGTCATGTATTTAGTTAGAGCTTTTGTGTTTGTAGTTTTGTGCTTATTTTATAATTAGTGGTTTCTTTGTTGTTTATAAACAAAAAAAGTTATGGTGGTGTGCTTGGAGTGGCGCTTGGCTGGCAGTGTGCGTGGGGTGGCGCTTGGCTGGCGGTGTGCTTGGGGTGGCGCTTGGCTGGCGGTGTGCTTGGGGTGGCGCTTGGCTGGCGGTGTGCTTGGGGTGGCGCTTGGTTGGCGGTGTGCTTGGGGTGGCGCTTGGCTGGCGGTGTGCTTGGGGTGGCGCTTGGCTGGCGGTGTGCTTGGGGTGGCGCTTGGCTGGCGGTGTGCGTGGGGTGGCGCTTGGCTGGCGGTGTGCGTGGGGTGGCCCTTGGCTGGCGGTGTGCTTGGGGTGGCGCTTGTCTGGCGGTGTGGGTGGGGTGGCGCTTGGCTGGCGGTGCCAGCCAAACGCCAGTCCACACTCCCATCAGCTGGTGTGATTCTTGTATCAGGCATGTGGGCGTATGTAAGTGATGGACCCTTGAGTGGCGCGGTCTGTCGATGTGAGTGTTGTAATGTGCTGGGCCCGTGGCTGGCGGTGTGAATATTCTTGTGCGTGTCATGTATGAAAGGTGTGTGAATGGACTGTAAAGCGGTTGGTGCCTTGTCGCGGCTTTACAGCTCATGAGCTGTGAGTCATTGGTTCAGTTTTTTGCCTTTCAGTTATCAGCAGTGCATTTCATTTTTGTGAAATCTCTTGTTAATAAAATTTGATCCACGGAACCATCACTCACCCTCGTGCCAAATCCAACCAGTATGTGTGGTAAAAATGACAAAAACTGCTCCGCTGTAATCAGGCGTCGCAGCACACCTGTGACATGCTAGGTGCCTCGGGTGGGACCCCGATGATGAAGCATGCCACCAACTTGGTTGGTGGGTGAGGGGTCTTCTTCACATAACCTAAGTGTGTTTCTTTTCACAATTTTAGTGTTTGGCACATCACAGACGTATGTGCACACATCAATATGATATATTACAAAAATACCTGTTTTGGGGGGGGGAGGGCCCACCTATGTTTTTGGTCCTGGGTGCGGCCTTCATCTAGGGAAACCTACAAAACCCAGAATTTTTTTAAAACTAGACACCCCAAGGAGTCCAGGGAGGTGTGCCTTGCGTGGCTCCCCCAACATTTTCATACCCAGACTCCTCTGTAAACCTCCAAATTTGCATAAAAAAAGCATATTTTCCTGACTTTTCTTAGTATGATGACCACTCCAGCAGAAAATTCCTACTCCCCAGTTTTCCCCTCAGTCTCCCAAGTAAAATGACACCTCACTTATGTGGGTCCCCAAAGCAGAGTCCGTCTAAAGATGTATAAAAGAATATGCCCTTATAAACTCGCTGTGCTATCCCTTCTATCTCTTCAAGTTTTGGGCCTTATTCTGTTGCAGGCACCTGGCCCACCCACACAAGAGAGGTATCATTTTTATCGGGAGACTTGGTGGAATGCTGGGTGGAAGGAAATTTGTGGCTCCTCTCAGATTCCAGAACTTTCTGCCACAGAAATGTGAGGAAAATGTGTTTTTTTAGCCAAAGTTTGAGGTTTGCAAAGGATTCTGGGTAACAGAACCTGGTCCGAGCCCCACAAGTCACCCCATCTTGGATTCCCCAAGGTCTTTAGTTTTCAAAAATGCACAGGGTTGGTAGGTTTCCCTAGGTGCCGGCTGAGCTACAGGCCAAAATCCACAGGTAGGCACTGTTTTCTTTCAAAAAATGGGATGTGTCCACGTTGCATTTTGGGGCATTTCCCGTCACGGGGCTAGGCCTACCCACACAAGTGAGGTATCATTTTTATTGGGAGACTTGGGGGAATGCTGGGTGGAAGGAATTTTGTGGCTCCTCTCAGATTCCAGAACTTTCTGCCACAGAAATGTGAGGAACATGTGTTTTTTTAGCCAAATTTTGAGGTTTGCAAAGGATTCTGGGTAACAGAACCTGGTCCGAGCCCCGCAAGTCACCCCATCTTGGATTCCCCTAGGTCTCTAGTTTTCAGAAATGCACAGGTTTGGTAGGTTTCCCTAGATGCCGGCTGAGCTAGAGGCCACAATCTACAGGTAGGCACTTTGCAAAAAACACCTCTGTTTTCTTCCAAAATTTTGGATGTGTCCACGTTGCGCTTTGGGGTGTTTCCTGTCGCGGGCGCTAGGCCTACCCACACAAGTGAGGTATCATTTTTATCGGGAGACTTAGGGGAACGCTGGGTGGAAGGAAATTTGTGGCTCCTCTCAGATTCCAGAACTTTCTGCCACAGAAATGTGAGGAACATGTGTTTTTTTAGCCAATTTTGAGGTTTGCAAAGGATTCTGGGTAACAGAACCTGGTCCGAGACCCGCAAGTCACCCCTCCTTGGATTCCCCTAGGTCTCTAGTTTTCAGAAATGCACAGGGTTGGTAGGTTTCCCTAGGTGCCGGCTGAGCTAGAGGCCAAAATCTACAGGTAGGCACTTCGCAAAAAACACCTCTGTTTTCTTCCAAAAATTTGGATGTGTCCACGTTGCGCTTTGGGGCGTTTCCTGTAGCGGGCGCTAGGCCTACCCACACAAGTGAGGTATCAATTTTATCGGGAGACTTGGGGGAACGCTGGGTGGAAGGAAATTTGTGGCTCCTCTCAGATTCCAGAACTTTCTGCTACAGAAATGTGAGGAACATGTGTTTTTTTAGCCAAATTTTGAGGTTTGCAAAGGATTCTGGGTAACAGAACCTGGTCCGAGCCCTGCAAGTCACCCCATCTTGGATTCCCCTAGGTCTCTAGTTTTCAGAAATGCACAGGTTTGGTAGGTTTCCCTAGGTGCCGGCTGAGCTAGAGGCCAAAATCTACAGGTAGGCACTTCGCAAAAAACACCTCTGTTTTCTTCCAAAATTTTGGATGTGTCCACGTTGCGCTTTGGGGCGTTTCCTGTCGCGGGCGCTAGGCCTACCCACACAAGTGAGGTATCATTTTTATCAGGAGACTTGGGGGAACGCTGGGTGGAAGGAAATTTGTGGCTCCTCTCAGATTCCAGAACTTTCTGCCACAGAAATGTGAGGAACATGTGTTTTTTTAGCCAAATTTTGAGGTTTGCAAAGGATTCTGGGTAACAGAACCTGGTCCGAGCCCCCCAAGTCACTCCTCCTTGGATTGCCCTAGCTCTCTTGTTTTCAGAAATGCACAGGTTTGGTAGGTTTCCCTAGGTGCTGGCTGAGCTAGAGGCCAAAATTTACAGGTAGGCACTTCGCAAAAAACACCTCTGTTTTCTTCCAAAAATGTGGATGTTTCCACGTTGCGCTTTGGGGCGTTTCCTGTCACGGGCGCTAGGCCTACCCACACAAGTGAGGTATCATTTTTATCGGGAGACTTGGGGGAACGCTGGGTGGAAGGACATTTGTGGCTCCTCTCAGATTCCAGAACTTTCTGCCACAGAAATGTGAGGAACATGTGTTTTTTTAGCCAAATTTTGAGGTTTGCAAAGGATTCTGGGTAACAGAACCTGGTCCGAGCCCCGCAAGTCACCCCTCCTTGGATTGCCCTAGGTCTCTAGTTTTCAGAAATGCACAGGTTTGGTAGGTTTCCCTAGGTGCTGGCTGAGCTAGAGTCCAAAATCTACAGGTAGGCACTTCGCAAAAAACACCTCTGTTTTCTTCCAAAAATTTGGATGTGTCCACGTTGAGCTTTAGGGCATTTCCTGTCGCGGGCGCTAAGCCTACCCACACAAATGAGGTATCATTTTTATTGGGAGACGTGGGGGAACGCTGGGTGGAAGGAAATTTGTGGCTCCTCTCAGGTTCCAGAACTTTCTGCCACAGAAATGTGAGGAACATGTGTTTTTTTAGCCAAATTTTGAGGTTTGCAAAGGATTCTGGGTAACAGAACCTTGTCCGAGCCCCGCAAGTCACCCCTCCTTGGATTCCCCTAGGTCTCTAGTTTTTAGAAATGCACAGGTTTGGTAGGTTTCCCTAGGTGCCGGCTGAGCTAGAGGCCAAAATCTACAGGTAGGCACTTCGCAAAAAACACCTCTGTTTTCTTCCAAAATTTTGGATGTGTCCACGTTGCGCTTTGGGGTGTTTCCTGTCGCGGGTGCTAGGCCTACCCACACAAGTGAGGTATCATTTTTATCGGGAGACTTGGGGGAACGCTGGATGGAAGGAAATTTGTGGCTCCTCTCAGATTCAAGAACTTTCTGCCACAGAAATGTGAGAACCATGTGTTTTTTTAGCCAAATTTTGAGGTTTGCAAAGGATTCTGGGTAACAGAACCTGGTCCGAGCCCCGCAAGTCACCCCTCCTTGGATTCCCCTAGGTCTCTAGTTTTCAGAAATGCACAGGTTTGGTAGGTTTCCCTAGGTGCCGGCTGAGCTAGAGGCCAAAATCTACAGGTAGGCACTTCGCAAAAAACACCTCTGTTTTCTTCCAAAAATTTGGATGTGTCCACGTTGCCCTTTGGGGCGTTTCCTGTCGCGGGCGCTAGGCCTACCCACACAAGTGAGGTATCATTTTTATCGGGAGACTTGGGGGAACGCTGGGTGGAAGGAAATTTGTGGCTCCTCTCAGATTCCAGAACTTTCTGCCACAGAAATGTGAGGAACATGTGTTTTTTTAGACAAATTTGGAGGTTTGCAAAGGATTCTGGGTAACAGAACCTGGTCCGAGCCCTGCAAGTCACCCCTCCTTGGATTCCCCTAGGTCTCTAGTTTTCGGAAATGCACAGGTTTGGTAGGTTTCCCTAGGTGCCGGCTGAGCTAGAGGCCAAAATCTACAGGTAGGCACTTCGCAAAAAACACCTCTGTTTTCTTCCAAAAATTTGGATGTGTCCACGTTGAGCTTTAGGGCATTTCCTGTCGCGGGCGCTAAGCCTACCCACACAAATGAGGTATCATTTTTATTGGGAGACGTGGGGGAACGCTGGGTGGAAGGAAATTTGTGGCTCCTCTCAGGTTCCAGAACTTTCTGCCACAGAAATGTGAGGAACATGTGTTTTTTTAGCCAAATTTTGAGGTTTGCAAAGGATTCTGGGTAACAGAACCTGGTCCGAGCCCCGCAAGTCACCCCTCCTTGGATTCCCCTAGGTCTCTAGTTTTTAGAAATGCACAGGTTTGGTAGGTTTCCCTAGGTGCCGGCTGAGCTAGAGGCCAAAATCTACAGGTAGGCACTTCGCAAAAAACACCTCTGTTTTCTTCCAAAATTTTGGATGTGTCCATGTTGCGCTTTGGGGTGTTTCCTGTCGTGGGTGCTAGGCCTACCCACACAAGTGAGGTATAATTTTTATCGGGAGACTTGGGGGAACGCTGGATGGAAGGAAATTTGTGGCTCCTCTCAGATTCCAGAACTTTCTGCCACAGAAATGTGAGAACCATGTGTTTTTTTAGCCAAATTTTGAGGTTTGCAAAGGATTCTGGGTAACAGAACCTGGTCCGAGCCCCGCAAGTCACCCCTCCTTGGATTCCCCTAGGTCTCTAGTTTTCAGAAATGCACAGGTTTGGTAGGTTTCCCTAGGTGCCGGCTGAGCTAGAGGCCAAAATCTACAGGTAGGCACTTTGCAAAAAACACCTCTGTTTTCTTCCAAAAATTTGGATGTGTCCACGTTGCCCTTTGGGGCGTTTCCTGTCGCGGGCGCTAGGCCTACCCACACAAGTGAGGTATCATTTTTATCGGGAGACTTGGGGGAACGCTGGGTGGAAGGAAATTTGTGGCTCCTCTCAGATTCCAGAACTTTCTGCCCCAGAAATGTGAGGAACATGTGTTTTTTTAGCCAAATTTTGAGGTTTGCAAAGGATTCTGGGTAACAGAACCTGGTCCGAGCCCTGCAAGTCACCCCTCCTTGGATTCCCCTAGGTCTCTAGTTTTCGGAAATGCACAGGTTTGGTAGGTTTCCCTAGGTGCCGGCTGAGCTAGAGGCCAAAATCTACAGGTAGGCACTTTGCAAAAAACACCTCTGTTTTCTTCCAAAAATTTGGATGTGTCCACGTTGCACTTTGGGGCGTTTCCTGTCGCGGGTGCTAGGCCTACCCACACAAGTGAGGTATCATTTTTATCTGGAGACTTGGGGGAACGCTGGGTGGAAGGAAATTTGTGGCTCCTCTCAGATTCCAGAACTTTCTGCCACAGAAATGTGAGAACCATGTGTTTTTTAAGCCAAATTTTGAGGTTTGCAAAGGATTCTGGGAAACAGAACCTGGTCCGAGCCCCGCAAGTCACCCCTCCTTGGATTCCCCTAGGTCTCTAGTTTTCAGAAATGCACGGGTTTGGTAGGTTTCCCTAGGTGCCGGCTGAGCTAGAGGCCAAAATCTACAGGTAGGCACTTCGCAAAAAACACCTCTGTTTTCTTCCAAAAATTTGGATGTGTCCACGTTGCGCTTTGGGGCGCTTCCTGTCGCGGGCGCTAGGCCTACCCACACAAGTGAGGTATCAATTTTATCGGGAGACTTGGGGGAACGCTGGGTGGAAGGAAATTTGTGGCTCCTCTCAGATTCCAGAACTTTCTGCTACAGAAATGTGAGAACCATGTGTTTTTTTAGCCAAATTTTGAGGTTTGCAAAGGATTCTGGGTAACAGAACCTGGTCCGAGCCCCGCAAGTCACCCCTCCTTGGATTCCCCTAGGTCTCTAGTTTTCAGAAATGCACAGGTTTGGTAGGTTTCCCTAGGTGCCGGCTGAGCTAGAGGCCAAAATCTACAGGTAGGCACTTCGCAAAAAACACCTCTGTTTTCTTCCAAAAATTTGGATGTGTCCACGTTGCCCTTTGGGGCGTTTCCTGTCGCGGGCGCTAGGCCTACCCACACAAGTGAGGTATCATTTTTATCGGGAGACTTGGGGGAACGCTGGGTGGAAGGAAATTTGTGGCTCCTCTCAGATTCCAGAACTTTCTGCCACAGAAATGTGAGGAACATGTGTTTTTTTAGCAAAATTTTGAGGTTTGCAAAGGATTCTGGGTAACAGAACCTGGTCCGAGCCCCGCAAGTCACCCCTCCTTGGATTCCCCTAGGTCTCTAGTTTTCAGAAATGCACAGGTTTGGTAGGTTTCCCTAGGTGCCGGCTGAGCTAGAGGCCAAAATCTACAGGTAGGCACTTCGCAAAAAACACCTCTGTTTTCTTCCAAAAATTTGGATGTGTCCACGTTGCGCTTTGGGGCGTTTCCTGTCGCGGACGCTAGGCCTACCCACACAAGTGAGGTATCATTTTTATCGGGAGACTTGGGGGAACGCTGGGTGGAAGGAAATTTGTGGCTCCTCTCAGATTCCAGAACTTTCTGCCACAGAAATGTGAGGAACATGTGTTTTTTTAGCCAAATTTTGAGGTTTGCAAAGGATTCTGGGTAACAGAACCTGGTCCGAGCCCCGCAAGTCACCCCTCCTTGGATTCCCCTAGGTCTCTAGTTTTCGAAAATGCACAGGTTTGGTAGGTTTCCCTAGGTGCCGGCTGAGCTAGAGGCCAAAATCTACAGGTAGGCACTTCGCAAAAAACACCTCTGTTTTCTTCCAAAAATTTGGATGTGTCCACGTTGCACTTTGGGGCGTTTCCTGTCGCGGGTGCTAGGCCTACCCACACAAGTGAGGTATCATTTTTATCGGGAGACTTGGGGGAACGCTGGGTGGAAGGAAATTTGTGGCTCCTCTCAGATTCCAGAACTTTCTGCCACAGAAATGTGAGAACCATGTGTTTTTTAAGCCAAATTTTGAGGTTTGCAAAGGATTCTGGGTAACAGAACCTGGTCCGAGCCCCGCACGTCACCCCTCCTTGGATTCCCGTAGGTCTCTAGTTTTCAGAAATGCACAGGTTTGGTAGGTTTCCCTAGGTGCCGGCTGAGCTAGAGGCCAAAATCTACAGGTAGTCACTTCGCAAAAAACACCTCTGTTTTCTTCCAAAAATTTGGATGTGTCCACGTTGCGCTTTGGGGCGTTTCCTGTCGCGGGCGCTAGGCCTACCCACACAAGTGAGGTATCAATTTTATCGGGAGACTTGGGGGAACGCTGGGTGGAAGGAAATTTGTGGCTCCTCTCAGATTCCAGAACTTTCTGCTACAGAAATGTGAGGAACATGTGTTTTTTAGCCAAATTTTGAGGTTTGCAAAGGATTCTGGGTAACAGAACCTAGTCCGAGCTCTGCAAGTCACCCCATCTTGGATTCCCCTAGGTTTCTAGTTTTCAGAAATGCACAGGTTTGGTAGGTTTCCCTAGGTGCCGGCTGAGCTAGAGGCCAAAATCTACAGGTAGGCACTTCGCAAAAAACACCTCTGTTTTCTTCCAAAATTTTGGATGTGTCTACGTTGCGCTTTGGGGCGTTTCCTGTCGCGGGCGCTAGGCCTACCCACACAAGTGAGGTATCATTTTTATCAGGAGACTTGGGGGAACGCTGGGTGGAAGGAAATTTGTGGCTCCTCTCAGATTCCAGAACTTTCTGCCACAGAAATGTGAGGAACATGTGTTTTTTTAGCCAAATTTTGAGGTTTGCAAAGGATTCTGGGTAACAGAACCTGGTCCGAGCCCCGCAAGTCACCCCTCCTTGGATGTCCCTAGGTCTCTAGTTTTCAGAAATGCACAGGTTTGGTAGGTTTCCCTAGGTGCCGGCTGAGCTAGAGGCCAAAATCTACAGGTAGGCACTTTGCAAAAAACACCTCTGTTTTCTTCCAAAAATTTGGATGTGTCCACGTTGCACTTTGGGGCGTTTCCTGTCGCGGGTGCTAGGCCTACCCACACAAGTGAGGTATCATTTTTATCAGGAGACTTGGGGGAACGCTGGGTGGAAGGAAATTTGTGGCTCCTCTCAGATTCCAGAACTTTCTGCCACAGAAATGTGAGGAACATGTGTTTTTTTAGCCAAATTGTGAGGTTTGCAAAGGATTCTGGCTAACAGAACCTGGTCCGAGCCCCGCAAGTCACCCCTCCTTGGATTCCCCTAGGTCTCTAGTTTTCAGAAATGCACAGGTTTGGTAGGTGTCCCTAGGTGCCGGCTGAGCTAGAGGCCAAAATCTACAGGTAGGCACTTCGCAAAAAACACCTCTGTTTTCTTCCAAAAATTTGGATGTGTCCACGTTGCGCTTTGGGGCGTTTCCTGTTGCGGCAGCTAGGCCTACCCACACAAGTGAGGTATCATTTTTATCGGGAGACTTGGGGGAACGCTGGGTGGAAGGAAATTTGTGGCTCCTCTCAGATTCCAGAACTTTCTGCCACAGAAATGTGAGGAACATGTGTTTTTTTAGCCAAATTTTGAGGTTTGCAAAGGATTCTGGGTAACAGAACCTGGTCCGAGCCCCGCAAGTCACCCCTCCTTGGATTGCGCTAGGTCTCTAGTTTTTAGAAATGCACAGGTTTGGTAGGTTTCCCTAGGTGCTGGCTGAGCTAGAGGCCAAAATCTACAGGTAGGCACTTCGCAAAAAAACCTCTGTTTTCTTCCAAAATTTTGGATGTGTCCACGTTGCGCTTTGGGGTGTTTCCTGTCGCGGGCGCTAGGACTACCCACACAAGTGAGGTATCATTTTTATCGGGAGACTTGGGGGAACGCTGGGTGGAAGGAAATTTGTGGCTCCTCTCAGATTCCAGAACTTTCTGCCACAGAAATGTGAGGAACATGTGTTTTTTTAGCCAAATTGTGAGGTTTGCAAAGGATTCTGGCTAACAGAACCTGGTCCGAGCCCCGCAAGTCACCCCTCCTTGGATTCCCCTAGGTCTCTAGTTTTCAGAAATGCACAGGTTTGGTAGGTGTCCCTAGGTGCCGGCTGAGCTAGAGGCCAAAATCTACAGGTAGGCACTTCGCAAAAAACACCTCTGTTTTCTTCCAAAATTTTGGATGTGTCCACGTTGCACTTTGGGGCGTTTCCTGTCGCGGGCGCTAGGCCTACCCACACAAGTGAGGTATCATTTTTATCGGGAGACTTGGGGGAACGCTGGGTGGAAGGAAATTTGTGGCTCCTCTCAGATTCCAGAACTTTCTGCCACAGAAATGTGAGGAACATGTGTTTTTTTAGCCAAATTTTGAGGTTTGCAAAGGATTCTGGGTAACAGAACCTGGTCCGAGCCCCGCAAGTCACCCCTCCTTGGATTGCGCTAGGTCTCTAGTTTTTAGAAATACACAGGTTTGGTAGGTTTCCCTAGGTGCTGGCTGAGCTAGAGTCCAAAATCTACAGGTAGGCACTTCACAAAAAACACCTCTGTTTTCTTCCAAAAATTTGGATGTGTCCACGTTGCGCTTTAGGGCGTTTCCTGTCGCGGGCGCTAGACCTACCCACACAAGTGAGGTATCATTTTTATTGGGAGACGTGGGGGAACGCTGGGTGGAAGGAAATTTGTGGCTCCTCTCAGATTCCAGAACTTTCTGCCACAGAAATGTGAGGAACATGTGTTTTTTTAGCCAAATTTTGAGGTTTGCAAAGGATTCTGGGTAACAGAACCTGGTCCGAGCCCCGCAAGTCACCCCTCCTTGGATTCCCCTAGGTCTCTAGTTTTCAGAAATGCACAGGTTTGGTAGGTTTCCCTAGGTGCCGGCTGAGCTAGAGGCCAAAATCTACAGGTAGGCACTTCGCAAAAAACACCTCTGTTTTCTTCCAAAATTTTGGATGTGTCCACGTTGCGCTTTGGGGTGTTTCCTGTCGCGGGCGCTAGGCCTACCCACACAAGTGAGGTATCATTTTTATCGGGAGACTTGGGGGAACGCTGGGCGGAAGGAAATTTGTGGCTCCTCTCAGATTCCAGAACTTTCTGCCACAGAAATGTGAGGAACATGTGTTTTTTTAGCCAAATTTTGAGGTTTGCAAAGGATTCTGGGTAACAGAACCTGGTCCGAGCCCCGCAAGTCACCCCTCCTTGGATTGCCCTAGGTCTCTAGTTTTCAGAAATGCACAGGTTTGGTAGGTTTCCCTAGGTGCTGGCTGAGCTAGAGGCCAAAATCTACAGGTAGGCACTTCGCAAAAAAACCTCTGTTTTCTTCCAAAATTTTGGATGTGTCCACGTTGCGCTTTGGGGTGTTTCCTGTCGCGGGCGCTAGGACTACCCACACAAGTGAGGTATCATTTTTATCGGGAGACTTGGGGGAACGCTGGGTGGAAGGAAATTTGTGGCTCCTCTCAGATTCCAGAACTTTCTGCCACAGAAATGTGAGGAACATGTGTTTTTTTAGCCAAATTGTGAGGTTTGCAAAGGATTCTGGCTAACAGAACCTGGTCCGAGCCCCGCAAGTCACCCCTCCTTGGATTCCCCTAGGTCTCTAGTTTTCAGAAATGCACAGGTTTGGTAGGTGTCCCTAGGTGCCGGCTGAGCTAGAGGCCAAAATCTACAGGTAGGCACTTCGCAAAAAACACCTCTGTTTTCTTCCAAAATTTTGGATGTGTCCACGTTGCACTTTGGGGCGTTTCCTGTCGCGGGCGCTAGGACTACCCACACAAGTGAGGTATCATTTTTATCGGGAGACTTGGGGGAACGCTGGGTGGAAGGAAATTTGTGGCTCCTCTCAGATTCCAGAACTTTCTGCCACAGAAATGTGAGGAACATGTGTTTTTTTAGCCAAATTGTGAGGTTTGCAAAGGATTCTGGCTAACAGAACCTGGTCCGAGCCCCGCAAGTCACCCCTCCTTGGATTCCCCTAGGTCTCTAGTTTTCAGAAATGCACAGGTTTGGTAGGTGTCCCTAGGTGCCGGCTGAGCTAGAGGCCAAAATCTACAGGTAGGCACTTCGCAAAAAACACCTCTGTTTTCTTCCAAAATTTTGGATGTGTCCACGTTGCACTTTGGGGCGTTTCCTGTCGCGGGCGCTAGGCCTACCCACACAAGTGAGGTATCATTTTTATCGGGAGACTTGGGGGAACGCTGGGTGGAAGGAAATTTGTGGCTCCTCTCAGATTCCAGAACTTTCTGCCACAGAAATGTGAGGAACATGTGTTTTTTTAGCCAAATTTTGAGGTTTGCAAAGGATTCTGGGTAACAGAACCTGGTCCGAGCCCCGCAAGTCACCCCTCCTTGGATTGCGCTAGGTCTCTAGTTTTTAGAAATGCACAGGTTTGGTAGGTTTCCCTAGGTGCTGGCTGAGCTAGAGTCCAAAATCTACAGGTAGGCACTTCGCAAAAAACACCTCTGTTTTCTTCCAAAAATTTGGATGTGTCCACGTTGCGCTTTAGGGCGTTTCCTGTCGCGGGCGCTAGACCTACCCACACAAGTGAGGTATCATTTTTATTGGGAGACGTGGGGGAACGCTGGGTGGAAGGAAATTTGTGGCTCCTCTCAGATTCCAGAACTTTCTGCCACAGAAATGTGAGGAACATGTGTTTTTTTAGCCAAATTTTGAGGTTTGCAAAGGATTCTGGGTAACAGAACCTGGTCCGAGCCCCGCAAGTCACCCCTCCTTGGATTCCCCTAGGTCTCTAGTTTTCAGAAATGCACAGGTTTGGTAGGTTTCCCTAGGTGCCGGCTGAGCTAGAGGCCAAAATCTACAGGTAGGCACTTCGCAAAAAACACCTCTGTTTTCTTCCAAAATTTTGGATGTGTCCACGTTGCGCTTTGGGGTGTTTCCTGTCGCGGGCGCTAGGCCTACCCACACAAGTGAGGTATCATTTTTATCGGGAGACTTGGGGGAACGCTGGGCGGAAGGAAATTTGTGGCTCCTCTCAGATTCCAGAACTTTCTGCCACAGAAATGTGAGGAACATGTGTTTTTTTAGCCAAATTTTGAGGTTTGCAAAGGATTCTGGGTAACAGAACCTGGTCCGAGCCCCGCAAGTCACCCCTCCTTGGATGTCCCTAGGTCTCTAGTTTTCAGAAATGCACATGTTTGGTAGGTTTCCCTAGGTGCCGGCTGAGCTAGAGGCCAAAATCTACAGGTAGGCACTTTGCAAAAAACACCTCTGTTTTCTTCCAAAAATTTGGATGTGTCCACGTTGCACTTTGGGGCGTTTCCTGTCGCGGGTGCTAGGCCTACCCACACAAGTGAGGTATCATTTTTATCAGGAGACTTGGGGGAACGCTGGGTGGAAGGAAATTTGTGGCTCCTCTCAGATTCCAGAACTTTCTGCCACAGAAATGTGAGGAACATGTGTTTTTTTAGCCAAATTTTGAGGTTTGCAAAGGATTCTGGGTAACAGAACCTGGTCCGAGCCCCGCAAGTCACCCCTCCTTGGATTGCCCTAGGTCTCTAGTTTTCAGAAATGCACAGGTTTGGTAGGTTTCCCTAGGTGCTGGCTGAGCTAGAGGCCAAAATCTACAGGTAGGCACTTCGCAAAAAACACCTCTGTTTTCTTCCAAAATTTTGGATGTGTCCACGTTGCACTTTGGGGCGTTTCCTGTCGCGGGCGCTAGGACTACCCACACAAGTGAGGTATCATTTTTATCGGGAGACTTGGGGGAACGCTGGGTGGAAGGAAATTTGTGGCTCCTCTCAGATTCCAGAACTTTCTGCCACAGAAATGTGAGGAACATGTGTTTTTTTAGCCAAATTGTGAGGTTTGCAAAGGATTCTGGCTAACAGAACCTGGTCCGAGCCCCGCAAGTCACCCCTCCTTGGATTCCCCTAGGTCTCTAGTTTTCAGAAATGCACAGGTTTGGTAGGTGTCCCTAGGTGCCGGCTGAGCTAGAGGCCAAAATCTACAGGTAGGCACTTCGCAAAAAACACCTCTGTTTTCTTCCAAAAATTTGGATGTGTCCACGTTGCACTTTGGGGCGTTTCCTGTCGCGGGTGCTAGGCCTACCCACACAAGTGAGGTATCATTTTTATCAGGAGACTTGGGGGAACGCTGGGTGGAAGGAAATTTGTGGCTCCTCTCAGATTCCAGAACTTTCTGCCACAGAAATGTGAGGAACATGTGTTTTTTTAGCCAAATTTTGAGGTTTGCAAAGGATTCTGGGTAACAGAACCTGGTCCGAGCCCCGCAAGTCACCCCTCCTTGGATTGCCCTAGGTCTCTAGTTTTCAGAAATGCACAGGTTTGGTAGGTTTCCCTAGGTGCTGGCTGAGCTAGAGGCCAAAATCTACAGGTAGGCACTTCGCAAAAAACACCTCTGTTTTCTTCCAAAATTTTGGATGTGTCCACGTTGCACTTTGGGGCGTTTCCTGTCGCGGGCGCTAGGACTACCCACACAAGTGAGGTATCATTTTTATCGGGAGACTTGGGGGAACGCTGGGTGGAAGGAAATTTGTGGCTCCTCTCAGATTCCAGAACTTTCTGCCACAGAAATGTGAGGAACATGTGTTTTTTTAGCCAAATTGTGAGGTTTGCAAAGGATTCTGGCTAACAGAACCTGGTCCGAGCCCCGCAAGTCACCCCTCCTTGGATTCCCCTAGGTCTCTAGTTTTCAGAAATGCACAGGTTTGGTAGGTGTCCCTAGGTGCCGGCTGAGCTAGAGGCCAAAATCTACAGGTAGGCACTTCGCAAAAAACACCTCTGTTTTCTTCCAAAATTTTGGATGTGTCCACGTTGCACTTTGGGGCGTTTCCTGTCGCGGGCGCTAGGCCTACCCACACAAGTGAGGTATCATTTTTATCGGGAGACTTGGGGGAACGCTGGGTGGAAGGAAATTTGTGGCTCCTCTCAGATTCCAGAACTTTCTGCCACAGAAATGTGAGGAACATGTGTTTTTTTAGCCAAATTTTGAGGTTTGCAAAGGATTCTGGGTAACAGAACCTGGTCCGAGCCCCGCAAGTCACCCCTCCTTGGATTGCGCTAGGTCTCTAGTTTTTAGAAATGCACAGGTTTGGTAGGTTTCCCTAGGTGCTGGCTGAGCTAGAGTCCAAAATCTACAGGTAGGCACTTCGCAAAAAACACCTCTGTTTTCTTCCAAAAATTTGGATGTGTCCACGTTGCGCTTTAGGGCGTTTCCTGTCGCGGGCGCTAGACCTACCCACACAAGTGAGGTATCATTTTTATTGGGAGACGTGGGGGAACGCTGGGTGGAAGGAAATTTGTGGCTCCTCTCAGATTCCAGAACTTTCTGCCACAGAAATGTGAGGAACATGTGTTTTTTTAGCCAAATTTTGAGGTTTGCAAAGGATTCTGGGTAACAGAACCTGGTCCGAGCCCCGCAAGTCACCCCTCCTTGGATTCCCCTAGGTCTCTAGTTTTCAGAAATGCACAGGTTTGGTAGGTTTCCCTAGGTGCCGGCTGAGCTAGAGGCCAAAATCTACAGGTAGGCACTTCGCAAAAAACACCTCTGTTTTCTTCCAAAATTTTGGATGTGTCCACGTTGCGCTTTGGGGTGTTTCCTGTCGCGGGCGCTAGGCCTACCCACACAAGTGAGGTATCATTTTTATCGGGAGACTTGGGGGAACGCTGGGCGGAAGGAAATTTGTGGCTCCTCTCAGATTCCAGAACTTTCTGCCACAGAAATGTGAGGAACATGTGTTTTTTTAGCCAAATTTTGAGGTTTGCAAAGGATTCTGGGTAACAGAACCTGGTCCGAGCCCCGCAAGTCACCCCTCCTTGGATGTCCCTAGGTCTCTAGTTTTCAGAAATGCACATGTTTGGTAGGTTTCCCTAGGTGCCGGCTGAGCTAGAGGCCAAAATCTACAGGTAGGCACTTTGCAAAAAACACCTCTGTTTTCTTCCAAAAATTTGGATGTGTCCACGTTGCACTTTGGGGCGTTTCCTGTCGCGGGTGCTAGGCCTACCCACACAAGTGAGGTATCATTTTTATCAGGAGACTTGGGGGAACGCTGGGTGGAAGGAAATTTGTGGCTCCTCTCAGATTCCAGAACTTTCTGCCACAGAAATGTGAGGAACATGTGTTTTTTTAGCCAAATTTTGAGGTTTGCAAAGGATTCTGGGTAACAGAACCTGGTCCGAGCCCCGCAAGTCACCCCTCCTTGGATTGCCCTAGGTCTCTAGTTTTCAGAAATGCACAGGTTTGGTAGGTTTCCCTAGGTGCTGGCTGAGCTAGAGGCCAAAATCTACAGGTAGGCACTTCGCAAAAAACACCTCTGTTTTCTTCCAAAATTTTGGATGTGTCCACGTTGCGCTTTGGGGTGTTTCCTGTCGCGGGCGCTAGGCCTACCCACACAAGTGAGGTATCATTTTTATCGGGAGACTTGGGGGAACGCTGGGTGGAAGGAAATTTGTGGCTCCTCTCAGATTCCAGAACTTTCTGCCACAGAAATGTGAGGAACATGTGTTTTTTTAGCCAAATTTTGAGGTTTGCAAAGGATTCTGGGTAACAGAACCTGGTCCGAGCCCCGCAAGTCACCCCTCCTTGGATTCCCCTAGGTCTCTAGTTTTCGGAAATGCACAGGTTTGGTAGGTTTCCCTAGGTGCCGGCTGAGCTAGAGGCCAAAATCTACAGGTAGGCACTTCGCAAAAAACACCTCTGTTTTCTTCCAAAAATTTGGATGTGTCCACGTTGCGCTTTAGGGCGTTTCCTGTCGCGGGCGCTAGGCCTACCCACACAAGTGAGGTATAAATTTTATCGGGAGACTTGGGGGAACGCTGGGTGGAAGGAAATTTGTGGCTCCTCTCAGATTCCAGAACTTTCTGCCACAGAAATGTGAGGAACATGTGTTTTTTTAGCCAAATTTTGAGGTTTGCAAAGGATTCTGGGTAACAGAACCTGGTCCGAGCCCCGCAAGTCACCCCTCCTTGGATTACCCTAGGTCTCTAGTTTTCAGAAATGCACAGGTTTGGTAGGTTTCCCTAGGTGCTGGCTGAGCTAGAGTCCAAAATCTACAGGTAGGCACTTCGCAAAAAACACCTCTGTTTTCTTCCAAAAATTTGGATGTGTCCACGTTGCGCTTTAGGGCGTTTCCTGTCGCGGGCGCTAGACCTACCCACACAAGTGAGGTATCATTTTTATTGGGAGACGTGGGGGAACGCTGGGTGGAAGGAAATTTGTGGCTCCTCTCAGATTCCAGAACTTTCTGCCACAGAAATGTGAGGAACATGTGTTTTTTTTGCCAAATTTTGAGGTTTGCAAAGGATTCTGGGTAACAGAACCTGGTCCGAGCCCCGCAAGTCACCCCTCCTTGGATTCCCCTAGGTCTCTAGTTTTCAGAAATGCACAGGTTTGGTAGGTTTCCCTAGGTGCCGGCTGAGCTAGAGGCCAAAATCTACAGGTAGGCACTTCGCAAAAAACACCTCTGTTTTCTTCCAAAATTTTGGATGTGTCCACGTTGCGCTTTGGGGTGTTTCCTGTCGCGGGCGCTAGGCCTACCCACACAAGTGAGGTATCATTTTTATCGGGAGACGTGGGGGAACGCTGGGCGGAAGGAAATTTGTGGCTCCTCTCAGATTCCAGAACTTTCTGCCACAGAAATGTGAGGAACATGTGTTTTTTTAGCCAAATTTTGAGGTTTGCAAAGGATTCTGGGTAACAGAACCTGGTCCGAGCCCCGCAAGTCACCCCTCCTTGGATGTCCCTAGGTCTCTAGTTTTCAGAAATGCACATGTTTGGTAGGTTTCCCTAGGTGCCGGCTGAGCTAGAGGCCAAAATCTACAGGTAGGCACTTCGACAAAAACACCTCTGTTTTCTTCCAAAAATTTGGATGTGTCCACGTTGCACTTTGGGGCGTTTCCTGTCGCGGGTGCTAGGCCTACCCACACAAGTGAGGTATCATTTTTATCGGGAGACTTGGGAGAACGCTGGGTGGAAGGAAATTTGTGGCTCCTCTCAGATTCCAGAAATTTCTGCCACAGAAATGTGAGGAACATGTGTTTTTTTAGCCAAATTTTGAGGTTTGCAAAGGATTCTGGGTAACAGAACCTGGTCCGAGCCCCGCAAGTCACCCCTCCTTGGATGTCCCTAGGTCTCTAGTTTTCAGAAATGCACAGGTTTGGTAGGTTTCCCTAGGTGCCGGCTGAGCTAGAGGCCAAAATCTACAGGTAGGCACTTTGCAAAAAACACCTCTGTTTTCTTCCAAAAATTTGGATGTGTCCACGTTGCACTTTGGGGCGTTTCCTGTCGCGGGTGCTAGGCCTACCCACACAAGTGAGGTATCATTTTTATCAGGAGACTTGGGGGAACGCTGGGTGGAAGGAAATTTGTGGCTCCTCTCAGATTCCAGAACTTTCTGCCTCAGAAATGTGAGAACCATGTGTTTTTTTAGCCAAATTTTGAGGTTTGCAAAGGATTCTGGGTAACAGAACCTGGTCCGAGCCCCGCAAGTCACCCCTCCTTCAATTGCCCTAGGTCTCTAGTTTTCAGAAATGCACAGGTTTGGTAGGTTTCCCTAGGTGCCGGCTGAGCTAGAGGCCAAAATCTACAGGTAGGCACTTCGCAAAAAACACCTCTGTTTTCTTCCAAAAATTTGGATGTGTCCACATTGCACTTTCGGGCGTTTCCTGTCGCGGGTGCTAGGCCTACCCACACAAGTGAGGTATCATTTTTATCGGGAGACTTGGGGGAACGCTGGGTGGAAGGAAATTTGTGGCTCCTCTCAGATTCCAGAACTTTCTGCCACAGAAATGTGAGAACCATGTGTTTTTTTAGCCAAATTTTGAGGTTTGCAAAGGATTCTGGGTAACAAAACCTGGTCCGAGCCCCGCAAGTCACCCCTCCTTGGATTCCCCTAGGTCTCTAGTTTTCAGAAATGCACAGGTTTGGTAGGTTTCCCTAGGTGCCGGCTGAGCTAGAGGCCAAAATCTACAGGTAGGCACTTCGCAAAAAACACCTCTGTTTTCTTCCAAAAATTTGGATGTGTCCACGTTGCGCTTTGGGGCGTTTCCTGTCGCGGGCGCTAGGCCTACCCACACAAGTGAGGTATCAATTTTATCGGGAGACTTGGGGGAACGCTGGGTGGAAGGAAATTTGTGGCTCCTCTCAGATTCCAGAACTTTCTGCTACAGAAATGTGAGGAACATGTGTTTTTTAGCCAAATTTTGAGGTTTGCAAAGGATTCTGGGTAACAGAACCTGGTCCGAGCTCTGCAAGTCACCCCATCTTGGATTCCCCTAGGTTTTTAGTTTTCAGAAATGCACAGGTTTGGTAGGTTTCCCTAGGTGCCGGCTGAGCTAGAGGCCAAAATCTACAGGTAGGCACTTCGCAAAAAACACCTCTGTTTTCTTCCAAAATTTTGGATGTGTCCACGTTGCGCTTTGGGTCGTTTCCTGTCGCGGGCGCTAGGCCTACCCACACAAGTGAGGTATCATTTTTATCAGGAGGCTTGGGGGAACGCTGGGTGTAAGGAAATTTGTGGCTCCTCTCAGATTCCAGAACTTTCTGCCACAGAAATGTGAGGAACATGTGTTTTTTTAGCCAAATTTTGAGGTTTGCAAAGGATTCTGGGTAACAGAACCTGGTCCGAGCCCCGCAAGTCACCCCTCCTTGGATGTCCCTAGGTCTCTAGTTTTCAGAAATGCACAGGTTTGGTAGGTTTCCCTAGGTGCCGGCTGAGCTAGAGGCCAAAATCTACAGGTAGGCACTTTGCAAAAAACACCTCTGTTTTCTTCCAAAAATTTGGATGTGTCCACGTTGCACTTTGGGGCGTTTCCTGTCGCGGGTGCTAGGCCTACCCACACAAGTGAGGTATCATTTTTATCAGGAGACTTGGGGGAACGCTGGGTGGAAGGAAATTTGTGGCTCCTCTCAGATTCCAGAACTTTCTGCCTCAGAAATGTGAGAACCATGTGTTTTTTTAGCCAAATTTTGAGGTTTGCAAAGGATTCTGGGTAACAGAACCCGGTCCGAGCCCCGCAAGTCACCCCTCCTTCAATTCCCCTAGGTCTCTAGTTTTCAGAAATGCACAGGTTTGGTAGGTTTCCCTAGGTGCCGGCTGAGCTAGAGGCCAAAATCTACAGGTAGGCACTTCGCAAAAAACACCTCTGTTTTCTTCCAAAAATTTGGATGTGTCCACATTGCACTTTCGGGCGTTTCCTGTCGCGGGTGCTAGGCCTACCCACACAAGTGAGGTATCATTTTTATCGGGAGACTTGGGGGAACGCTGGGTGGAAGGAAATTTGTGGCTCCTCTCAGATTCCAGAACTTTCTGCCACAGAAATGTGAGAACCATGTGTTTTTTTAGCCAAATTTTGAGGTTTGCAAAGGATTCTGGGTAACAAAACCTGGTCCGAGCCCCGCAATTCACCCCTCCTTGGATTCCCCTAGGTCTCTAGTTTTCAGAAATGCACAGGTTTAGTAGGTTTCCCTAGGTGCCGGCTGAGCTAGAGGCCAAAATCTACAGGTAGGCACTTCGCAAAAAACACCTCTGTTTTCTTCCAAAATTTTGGATGTGTCCACGTTGCGCTTTGGGGCGTTTCCTGTCGCGGGCGCTAGGCCTACCCACACAAGTGAGGTATCATTTTTATCAGGAGACTTGGGGGAACGCTGGGTGGAAGGAAATTTGTGGCTCCTCTCAGATTCCAGAACTTTCTGCCACAGAAATGTGAGGAACATGTGTTTTTTTAGCCAAATTTTGAGGTTTGCAAAGGATTCTGGGTAACAGAACCTGGTCCGAGCCCCGCAAGTCACTCCTCCTTGGATTGCCCTAGCTCTCTTGTTTTCAGAAATGCACAGGTTTGGTAGGTTTCCCTAGGTGCTGGCTGAGCTAGAGGCCAAAATCTACAGGTAGGCACTTCGCAAAAAACACCTCTGTTTTCTTCCAAAAATGTGGATGTTTCCACGTTGCGCTTTGGGGCGATTCCTGTCGCGGGCGCTAGGCCTACCCACACAAGTGAGGTATCATTTTTATCGGGAGACTTGGGGCAACGCTGGGTGGAAGGAAATTTGTGGCTCCTCTCAGATTCCAGAACTTTCTGCCACAGAAATGTGAGGAACATGTGTTTTTTTAGCCAAATTGTGAGGTTTGCAAAGGATTCTGGGTAACAGAACCTGGTCCGAGCCCCGCAAGTCACCCCTCCTTGGATTCCCCTAGGTCTCTAGTTTTCAGAAATGCACAGGTTTGGTAGGTGTCCCTAGGTGCCGGCTGAGCTAGAGGCCAAAATCTACAGGTAGGCACTTCGCAAAAAACACCTCTGTTTTCTTCCAAAATTTTGGATGTGTCCACGTTGCACTTTGGGGCGTTTCCTGTCGCGGGCGCTAGGCCTACCCACACAAGTGAGGTATCATTTTTATCGGGAGACTTGGGGGAACGCTGGGTGGAAGGAAATTTGTGGCTCCTCTCAGATTCCAGAACTTTCTGCCACAGAAATGTGAGGAACATGTGTTTTTTTAGCCAAATTTTGAGGTTTGCAAAGGATTCTGGGTAACAGAACCTGGTCCGAGCCCCGCAAGTCACCCCTCCTTGGATTGCGCTAGGTCTCTAGTTTTTAGAAATGCACAGGTTTGGTAGGTTTCCCTAGGTGCTGGCTGAGCTAGAGTCCAAAATCTACAGGTAGGCACTTTGCAAAAAACACCTCTGTTTTCTTCCAAAAATTTGGATGTGTCCACGTTGCGCTTTAGGGCGTTTCCTGTCGCGGGCGCTAGACCTACCCACACAAGTGAGGTATCATTTTTATTGGGAGACGTGGGGGAACGCTGGGTGCAAGGAAATTTGTGGCTCCTCTCAGATTCCAGAACTTTCTGCCACAGAAATGTGAGGAACATGTGTTTTTTTAGCCAAATTTTGAGGTTTGCAAAGGATTCTGGGTAACAGAACCTGGTCCGAGCCCCGCAAGTCACCCCTCCTTGGATTACCCTAGGTCTCTAGTTTTCAGAAATGCACAGGTTTGGTAGGTTTCCCTAGGTGCTGGCTGAGCTAGAGTCCAAAATCTACAGGTAGGCACTTCGCAAAAAACACCTCTGTTTTCTTCCAAAAATTTGGATGTGTCCACGTTGCGCTTTAGGGCGTTTCCTGTCGCGGGCGCTAGACCTACCCACACATGTGAGGTATCATTTTTATTGGGAGACGTGGGGGAACGCTGGGTGGAAGGAAATTTGTGGCTCCTCTCAGATTCCAGAACTTTCTGCCACAGAAATGTGAGGAACATGTGTTTTTTTTGCCAAATTTTGAGGTTTGCAAAGGATTCTGGGTAACAGAACCTGGTCCGAGCCCCGCAAGTCACCCCTCCTTGGATTCCCCTAGGTCTCTAGTTTTCAGAAATGCACAGGTTTGGTAGGTTTCCCTAGGTGCCGGCTGAGCTAGAGGCCAAAATCTACAGGTAGGCACTTCGCAAAAAACACCTCTGTTTTCTTCCAAAATTTTGGATGTGTCCACGTTGCGCTTTGGGGTGTTTCCTGTCGCGGGCGCTAGGCCTACCCACACAAGTGAGGTATCATTTTTATCGGGAGACTTGGGGGAACGCTGGGCGGAAGGAAATTTGTGGCTCCTCTCAGATTCCAGAACTTTCTGCCACAGAAATGTGAGGAACATGTGTTTTTTTAGCCACATTTTGAGGTTTGCAAAGGATTCTGGGTAACAGAACCTGGTCCGAGCCCCGCAAGTCACCCCTCCTTGGATGTCCCTAGGTCTCTAGTTTTCAGAAATGCACATGTTTGGTAGGTTTCCCTAGGTGCCGGCTGAGCTAGAGGCCAAAATCTACAGGTAGGCACTTCGACAAAAACACCTCTGTTTTCTTCCAAAAATTTGGATGTGTCCACGTTGCACTTTGGGGCGTTTCCTGTCGCGGGTGCTAGGCCTACCCACACAAGTGAGGTATCATTTTTATCGGGAGACTTGGGGGAACGCTGGGTGGAAGGAAATTTGTGGCTCCTCTCAGATTCCAGAAATTTCTGCCACAGAAATGTGAGGAACATGTGTTTTTTTAGCCAAATTTTGAGGTTTGCAAAGGATTCTGGGTAACAGAACCTGGTCCGAGCCCCGCAAGTCACCCCTCCTTGGATGTCCCTAGGTCTCTAGTTTTCAGAAATGCACAGGTTTGGTAGGTTTCTCTAGGTGCCGGCTGAGCTAGAGGCCAAAATCTACAGGTAGGCACTTTGCAAAAAACACCTCTGTTTTCTTCCAAAAATTTGGATGTGTCCACGTTGCACTTTGGGGCGTTTCCTGTCGCGGGTGCTAGGCCTACCCACACAAGTGAGGTATCATTTTTATCAGGAGACTTGGGGGGACGCTGGGTGGAAGGAAATTTGTGGCTCCTCTCAGATTCCAGAACTTTCTGCCACAGAAATGTGAGAACCATGTGTTTTTTTAGCCAAATTTTGAGGTTTGCAAAGGATTCTGGGTAACAGAACCTGGTCCGAGCCCCGCAAGTCACCCCTCCTTCAATTGCCCTAGGTCTCTAGTTTTCAGAAATGCACAGGTTTGGTAGGTTTCCCTAGGTGCCGGCTGAGCTAGAGGCCAAAATCTACAGGTAGGCACTTCGCAAAAAACACCTCTGTTTTCTTCCAAAAATGTGGATGTGTCCACATTGCACTTTCGGGCGTTTCCTGTCGCGGGTGCTAGGCCTACCCACACAAGTGAGGTATCATTTTTATCGGGAGACTTGGGGGAACGCTGGGTGGAAGGAAATTTGTGGCTCCTCTCAGATTCCTGAACTTTCTGCCACAGAAATGTGAGAACCATGTGTTTTTTTAGCCAAATTTTGAGGTTTGCAAAGGATTCTGGGTAACAAAACCTGGTCCGAGCCCCGCAAGTCACCCCTCCTTGGATTCCCCTAGGGATCTAGTTTTCAGAAATGCACAGGTTTGGTAGGTTTCCCTAGGTGCCGGCTGAGCTAGAGGCCAAAATCTACAGGTAGGCACTTCGCAAAAAACACCTCTGTTTTCTTCCAAAATTTTGGATGTGTCCACGTTGCGCTTTGGGGCGTTTCCTGTCGCGGGCGCTAGGCCTACCCACACAAGTGAGGTATCATTTTTATCAGGAGACTTGGGGGAACGCTGGGTGGAAGGAAATTTGTGGCTCCTCTCAGATTCCAGAACTTTCTGCCACAGAAATGTGAGGAACATGTGTTTTTTTAGCCAAATTTTGAGGTTTGCAAAGGATTCTGGGTAACAGAACCTGGTCCGAGCCCCGCAAGTCACTCCTCCTTGGATTGCCCTAGCTCTCTTGTTTTCAGAAATGCACAGGTTTGGTAGGTTTCCCTAGGTGCTGGCTGAGCTAGAGGCCAAAATCTACAGGTAGGCACTTCGCAAAAAACACCTCTGTTTTCTTCCAAAAATGTGGATGTTTCCACGTTGCGCTTTGGGGCGTTTCCTGTCGCGGGCGCTAGGCCTACCCACACAAGTGAGGTATCATTTTTATCGGGAGACTTGGGGGAACGCTGGGTGGAAGGAAATTTGTGGCTCCTCTCAGATTCCAGAACTTTCTGCCACAGAAATGTGAGGAACATGTGTTTTTTTAGCCAAATTGTGAGGTTTGCAAAGGATTCTGGGTAACAGAACCTGGTCCGATCCCCGCAAGTCACTCCTCCTTGGATTCCCCTAGGTCTCTAGTTTTCAGAAATGCACAGGTTTGGTAGGTGTCCCTAGGTGCCGGCTGAGCTAGAGGCCAAAATCTACAGGTAGGCACTTCGCAAAAAACACCTCTGTTTTCTTCCAAAATTTTGGATGTGTCCACGTTGCACTTTGGGGCGTTTCCTGTCGCGGGCGCTAGGCCTACCCACACAAGTGAGGTATCATTTTTATCGGGAGACTTGGGGGAACGCTGGGTGGAAGGAAATTTGTGGCTCCTCTCAGATTCCAGAACTTTCTGCCACAGAAATGTGAGGAACATGTGTTTTTTTAGCCAAATTTTGAGGTTTGCAAAGGATTCTGGGTAACAGAACCTGGTCCGAGCCCCGCAAGTCACCCCTCCTTGGATTGCGCTAGGTCTCTAGTTTTTAGAAATGCACAGGTTTGGTAGGTTTCCCTAGGTGCTGGCTGAGCTAGAGTCCAAAATCTACAGGTAGGCACTTTGCAAAAAACACCTCTGTTTTCTTCCAAAAATTTGGATGTGTCCACGTTGCGCTTTAGGGCGTTTCCTGTCGCGGGCGCTAGACCTACCCACACAAGTGAGGTATCATTTTTATTGGGAGACGTGGGGGAACGCTGGGTGGAAGGAAATTTGTGGCTCCTCTCAGATTCCAGAACTTTCTGCCACAGAAATGTGAGGAACATGTGTTTTTTTAGCCAAATTTTGAGGTTTGCAAAGGATTCTGGGTAACAGAACCTGGTCCGAGCCCCGCAAGTCACCCCTCCTTGGATTACCCTAGGTCTCTAGTTTTCAGAAATGCACAGGTTTGGTAGGTTTCCCTAGGTGCTGGCTGAGCTAGAGTCCAAAATCTACAGGTAGGCACTTCGCAAAAAACACCTCTGTTTTCTTCCAAAAATTTGGATGTGTCCACGTTGCGCTTTAGGGCGTTTCCTGTCGCGGGCGCTAGACCTACCCACACAAGTGAGGTATCATTTTTATTGGGAGACGTGGGGGAACGCTGGGTGGAAGGAAATTTGTGGCTCCTCTCAGATTCCAGAACTTTCTGCCACAGAAATGCGAGGAACATGTGTTTTTTTAGCCAAATTTTGAGGTTTGCAAAGGATTCTGGGTAACAGAACCTGGTCCGAGCCCCGCAAGTCACCCCTCCTTGGATTCCCCTAGGTCTCTAGTTTTCAGAAATGCACAGGTTTGGTAGGTTTCCCTAGGTGCCGGCTGAGCTAGAGGCCAAAATCTACAGGTAGGCACTTCGCAAAAAACACCTCTGTTTTCTTCCAAAATTTTGGATGTGTCCACGTTGCGCTTTGGGGTGTTTCCTGTCGCGGGCGCTAGGCCTACCCACACAAGTGAGGTATCATTTTTATCGGGAGACGTGGGGGAACGCTGGGCGGAAGGAAATTTGTGGCTCCTCTCAGATTCCAGAACTTTCTGCCACAGAAATGTGAGGAACATGTGTTTTTTTAGCCAAATTTTGAGGTTTGCAAAGGATTCTGGGTAACAGAACCTGGTCCGAGCCCCGCAAGTCACCCCTCCTTGGATGTCCCTAGGTCTCTAGTTTTCAGAAATGCACATGTTTGGTAGGTTTCCCTAGGTGCCGGCTGAGCTAGAGGCCAAAATCTACAGGTAGGCACTTCGACAAAAACACCTCTGTTTTCTTCCAAAAATTTGGATGTGTCCACGTTGCACTTTGGGGCGTTTCCTGTCGCGGGTGCTAGGCCTACCCACACAAGTGAGGTATCATTTTTATCGGGAGACTTGGGGGAACGCTGGGTGGAAGGAAATTTGTGGCTCCTCTCAGATTCCAGAACTTTCTGCCACAGAAATGTGAGAACCATGTGTTTTTTAAGCCAAATTTTGAGGTTTGCAAAGGATTCTGGGAAACAGAACCTGGTCCGAGCCCCGCACGTCACCCCTCCTTGGATTCCCGTAGGTCTCTAGTTTTCAGAAATGCACAGGTTTGGTAGGTTTCCCTAGGTGCCGGCTGAGCTAGAGGCCAAAATCTACAGGTAGGCACTTCGCAAAAAACACCTCTGTTTTCTTCCAAAAATTTGGATGTGTCCACGTTGCGCTTTGGGGCGTTTCCTGTCGCGGGCGCTAGGCCTACCCACACAAGTGAGGTATCAATTTTATCGGGAGACTTGGGGGAACGCTGGGTGGAAGGAAATTTGTGGCTCCTCTCAGATTCCAGAACTTTCTGCTACAGAAATGTGAGGAACATGTGTTTTTTAGCCAAATTTTGAGGTTTGCAAAGGATTCTGGGTAACAGAACCTGGTCCGAGCCCCGCAAGTCACCCCTCCTTGGATGTCCCTAGGTCTCTAGTTTTCAGAAATGCACAGGTTTGGTAGGTTTCCCTAGGTGCCGGCTGAGCTAGAGGCCAAAATCTACAGGTAGGCACTTTGCAAAAAACACCTCTGTTTTCTTCCAAAAATTTGGATGTGTCCACGTTGCACTTTGGGGCGTTTCCTGTCGCGGGTGCTAGGCCTACCCACACAAGTGAGGTATCATTTTTATCAGGAGACTTGGGGGAACGCTGGGTGGAAGGAAATTTGTGGCTCCTCTCAGATTCCAGAACTTTCTGCCTCAGAAATGTGAGAACCATGTGTTTTTTTAGCCAAATTTTGAGGTTTGCAAAGGATTCTGGGTAACAGAACCCGGTCCGAGCCCCGCAAGTCACCCCTCCTTCAATTCCCCTAGGTCTCTAGTTTTCAGAAATGCACAGGTTTGGTAGGTTTCCCTAGGTGCCGGCTGAGCTAGAGGCCAAAATCTACAGGTAGGCACTTCGCAAAAAACACCTCTGTTTTCTTCCAAAATTTTGGATGTGTCCACATTGCACTTTCGGGCGTTTCCTGTCGCGGGTGCTAGGCCTACCCACACAAGTGAGGTATCATTTTTATCGGGAGACTTGGGGGAACGCTGGGTGGAAGGAAATTTGTGGCTCCTCTCAGATTCCAGAACTTTCTGCCACAGAAATGTGAGGAACATGTGTTTTTTTAGCCAAATTGTGAGGTTTGCAAAGGATTCTGGGTAACAGAACCTGGTCCGAGCCCCGCAAGTCACCCCTCCTTGGATTCCCCTAGGTCTCTAGTTTTCAGAAATGCACAGGTTTGGTAGGTTTCCCTAGGTGCCGGCTGAGCTAGAGGCCAAAATCTACAGGTAGGCACTTCGCAAAAAACACCTCTGTTTTCTTCCAAAATTTTGGATGTGTCCACGTTGCGCTTTGGGGTGTTTCCTGTCGCGGGCGCTAGGCCTACCCACACAAGTGAGGTATCATTTTTATCGGGAGACGTGGGGGAACGCTGGGCGGAAGGAAATTTGTGGCTCCTCTCAGATTCCAGAACTTTCTGCCACAGAAATGTGAGGAACATGTGTTTTTTTAGCCAAATTTTGAGGTTTGCAAAGGATTCTGGGTAACAGAACCTGGTCCGAGCCCCGCAAGTCACCCCTCCTTGGATGTCCCTAGGTCTCTAGTTTTCAGAAATGCACATGTTTGGTAGGTTTCCCTAGGTGCCGGCTGAGCTAGAGGCCAAAATCTACAGGTAGGCACTTCGACAAAAACACCTCTGTTTTCTTCCAAAAATTTGGATGTGTCCACGTTGCACTTTGGGGCGTTTCCTGTCGCGGGTGCTAGGCCTACCCACACAAGTGAGGTATCATTTTTATCGGGAGACTTGGGGGAACGCTGGGTGGAAGGAAATTTGTGGCTCCTCTCAGATTCCAGAACTTTCTGCCACAGAAATGTGAGAACCATGTGTTTTTTAAGCCAAATTTTGAGGTTTGCAAAGGATTCTGGGAAACAGAACCTGGTCCGAGCCCCGCACGTCACCCCTCCTTGGATTCCCGTAGGTCTCTAGTTTTCAGAAATGCACAGGTTTGGTAGGTTTCCCTAGGTGCCGGCTGAGCTAGAGGCCAAAATCTACAGGTAGGCACTTCGCAAAAAACACCTCTGTTTTCTTCCAAAAATTTGGATGTGTCCACGTTGCGCTTTGGGGCGTTTCCTGTCGCGGGCGCTAGGCCTACCCACACAAGTGAGGTATCAATTTTATCGGGAGACTTGGGGGAACGCTGGGTGGAAGGAAATTTGTGGCTCCTCTCAGATTCCAGAACTTTCTGCTACAGAAATGTGAGGAACATGTGTTTTTTAGCCAAATTTTGAGGTTTGCAAAGGATTCTGGGTAACAGAACCTGGTCCGAGCCCCGCAAGTCACCCCTCCTTGGATGTCCCTAGGTCTCTAGTTTTCAGAAATGCACAGGTTTGGTAGGTTTCCCTAGGTGCCGGCTGAGCTAGAGGCCAAAATCTACAGGTAGGCACTTTGCAAAAAACACCTCTGTTTTCTTCCAAAAATTTGGATGTGTCCACGTTGCACTTTGGGGCGTTTCCTGTCGCGGGTGCTAGGCCTACCCACACAAGTGAGGTATCATTTTTATCAGGAGACTTGGGGGAACGCTGGGTGGAAGGAAATTTGTGGCTCCTCTCAGATTCCAGAACTTTCTGCCTCAGAAATGTGAGAACCATGTGTTTTTTTAGCCAAATTTTGAGGTTTGCAAAGGATTCTGGGTAACAGAACCCGGTCCGAGCCCCGCAAGTCACCCCTCCTTCAATTCCCCTAGGTCTCTAGTTTTCAGAAATGCACAGGTTTGGTAGGTTTCCCTAGGTGCCGGCTGAGCTAGAGGCCAAAATCTACAGGTAGGCACTTCGCAAAAAACACCTCTGTTTTCTTCCAAAAATTTGGATGTGTCCACATTGCACTTTCGGGCGTTTCCTGTCGCGGGTGCTAGGCCTACCCACACAAGTGAGGTATCATTTTTATCGGGAGACTTGGGGGAACGCTGGGTGGAAGGAAATTTGTGGCTCCTCTCAGATTCCAGAACTTTCTGCCACAGAAATGTGAGGAACATGTGTTTTTTTAGCCAAATTGTGAGGTTTGCAAAGGATTCTGGGTAACAGAACCTGGTCCGAGCCCCGCAAGTCACCCCTCCTTGGATTGCCCTAGGTCTCTAGTTTTCAGAAATGCACAGGTTTGGTAGGTGTCCCTAGGTGCCGGCTGAGCTAGAGGCCAAAATCTACAGGTAGGCACTTCGCAAAAAACACCTCTGTTTTCTTCCAAAATTTTGGATGTGTCCACGTTGCACTTTGGGGCGTTTCCTGTCGCGGGCGCTAGGCCTACCCACACAAGTGAGGTATCATTTTTATCGGGAGACTTGGGGGAACGCTGGGTGGAAGGAAATTTGTGGCTCCTCTCAGATTCCAGAACTTTCTGCCACAGAAATGTGAGGAACATGTGTTTTTTTAGCCAAATTTTGAGGTTTGCAAAGGATTCTGGGTAACAGAACCTGGTCCGAGCCCCGCAAGTCACCCCTCCTTGGATTGCGCTAGGTCTCTAGTTTTTAGAAATGCACAGGTTTGGTAGGTTTCCCTAGGTGCTGGCTGAGCTAGAGTCCAAAATCTACAGGTAGGCACTTCGCAAAAAACACCTCTGTTTTCATCCAAAAATTTGGATGTGTCCACGTTGCGCTTTAGGGCGTTTCCTGTCGCGGGCGCTAGACCTACCCACACAAGTGAGGTATCATTTTTATTGGGAGACGTGGGGGAACGCTGGGTGGAAGGAAATTTGTGGCTCCTCTCAGATTCCAGAACTTTCTGCCACAGAAATGTGAGGAACATGTGTTTTTTTAGCCAAATTTTGAGGTTTGCAAAGGATTCTGGGTAACAGAACCTGGTCCGAGCCCCACAAGTCACCCCTCCTTGGATTCCCCTAGGTCTCTAGTTTTCAGAAATGCACAGGTTTGGTAGGTTTCCCTAGGTGCCGGCTGAGCTAGAGGCCAAAATCTACAGATAGGCACTTCGCAAAAAACACCTCTGTTTTCTTCCAAAATTTTGGATGTGTCCACGTTGCGCTTTGGGGTGTTTCCTGTCGCGGGCGCTAGGCCTACCCACACAAGTGAGGTATCATTTTTATCGGGCGACTTGGGGGAACGCTGGGCGGAAGGAAATTTGTGGCTCCTCTCAGATTCCAGAACTTTCTGCTACAGAAATGTGAGGAACATGTGTTTTTTTAGCCAAATTTTGAGGTTTGCAAAGGATTCTGGGTAACAGAACCTGGTCCGAGCCCCGCAAGTCACCCCTCCTTGGATGTCCCTAGGTCTCTAGTTTTCAGAAATGCACATGTTTGGTAGGTTTCCCTAGGTGCCGGCTGAGCTAGAGGCCAAAATCTACAGGTAGGCACTTCGACAAAAACACCTCTGTTTTCTTCCAAAAATTTGGATGTGTCCACGTTGCACTTTGGGGCGTTTCCTGTCGCGGGTGCTAGGCCTACCCACACAAGTGAGGTATCATTTTTATCGGGAGACTTGGGGGAACGCTGGGTGGAAGGAAATTTGTGGCTCCTCTCAGATTCCAGAACTTTCTGCCACAGAAATGTGAGAACCATGTGTTTTTTAAGCCAAATTTTGAGGTTTGCAAAGGATTCTGGGTAACAGAACCTGGTCCGAGCCCCGCACGTCACCCCTCCTTGGATTCCCGTAGGTCTCTAGTTTTCAGAAATGCACAGGTTTGGTAGGTTTCCCTAGGTGCCGGCTGAGCTAGAGGCCAAAATCTACAGGTAGGCACTTCGCAAAAAACACCTCTGTTTTCTTCCAAAAATTTGGATGTGTCCACGTTGCGCTTTGGGGCGTTTCCTGTCGCGGGCGCTAGGCCTACCCACACAAGTGAGGTATCAATTTTATCGGGAGACTTGGGGGAACGCTGGGTGGAAGGAAATTTGTGGCTCCTCTCAGATTCCAGAACTTTCTGCTACAGAAATGTGAGGAACATGTGTTTTTTAGCCAAATTTTGAGGTTTGCAAAGGATTCTGGGTAACAGAACCTGGTCCGAGCTCTGCAAGTCACCCCATCTTGGATTCCCCTAGGTTTCTAGTTTTCAGAAATGCACAGGTTTGGTAGGTTTCCCTAGGTGCCGGCTGAGCTAGAGGCCAAAATCTACAGGTAGGCACTTCGCAAAAAACACCTCTGTTTTCTTCCAAAATTTTGGATGTGTCCACGTTGCGCTTTGGGGCGTTTCCTGTCACGGGCGCTAGGCCTACCCACACAAGTGAGGTATCATTTTTATCAGGAGACTTGGGGGAACGCTGGGTGGAAGGAAATTTGTGGCTCCTCTCAGATTCCAGAACTTTCTGCCACAGAAATGTGAGGAACATGTGTTTTTTTAGCCAAATTTTGAGGTTTGCAAAGGATTCTGGGTAACAGAACCTGGTCCGAGCCCCGCAAGTCACCCCTCCTTGGATGTCCCTAGGTCTCTAGTTTTCAGAAATGCACAGGTTTGGTAGGTTTCCCTAGGTGCCGGCTGAGCTAGAGGCCAAAATCTACAGGTAGGCACTTTGCAAAAAACACCTCTGTTTTCTTCCAAAAATTTGGATGTGTCCACGTTGCACTTTGGGGCGTTTCCTGTCGCGGGTGCTAGGCCTACCCACACAAGTGAGGTATCATTTTTATCAGGAGACTTGGGGGAACGCTGGGTGGAAGGAAATTTGTGGCTCCTCTCAGATTCCAGAACTTTCTGCCTCAGAAATGTGAGAACCATGTGTTTTTTTAGCCAAATTTTGAGGTTTGCAAAGGATTCTGGGTAACAGAACCCGGTCCGAGCCCCGCAAGTCACCCCTCCTTCAATTCCCCTAGGTCTCTAGTTTTCAGAAATGCACAGGTTTGGTAGGTTTCCCTAGGTGCCGGCTGAGCTAGAGGCCAAAATCTACAGGTAGGCACTTCGCAAAAAACACCTCTGTTTTCTTCCAAAAATTTGGATGTGTCCACATTGCACTTTCGGGCGTTTCCTGTCGCGGGTGCTAGGCCTACCCACACAAGTGAGGTATCATTTTTATCGGGAGACTTGGGGGAACGCTGGGTGGAAGGAAATTTGTGGCTCCTCTCAGATTCCAGAACTTTCTGCCACAGAAATGTGAGGAACATGTGTTTTTTTAGCCAAATTGTGAGGTTTGCAAAGGATTCTGGGTAACAGAACCTGGTCCGAGCCCCGCAAGTCACCCCTCCTTGGATTGCCCTAGGTCTCTAGTTTTCAGAAATGCACAGGTTTGGTAGGTGTCCCTAGGTGCCGGCTGAGCTAGAGGCCAAAATCTACAGGTAGGCACTTCGCAAAAAACACCTCTGTTTTCTTCCAAAATTTTGGATGTGTCCACGTTGCACTTTGGGACGTTTCCTGTCGCGGGCGCTAGGCCTACCCACACAAGTGAGGTATCATTTTTATCGGGAGACTTGGGGGAACGCTGGGTGGAAGGAAATTTGTGGCTCCTCTCAGATTCCAGAACTTTCTGCCACAGAAATGTGACGAACATGTGTTTTTTTAGCCAAATTTTGAGGTTTGCAAAGGATTCTGGGTAACAGAACCTGGTCCGAGCCCCGCAAGTCACCCCTCCTTGGATTGCGCTAGGTCTCTAGTTTTTAGAAATGCACAGGTTTGGTAGGTTTCCCTAGGTGCTGGCTGAGCTAGATTCCAAAATCTACAGGTAGGCACTTCGCAAAAAACACCTCTGTTTTCTTCCAAAAATTTGGATGTGTCCACGTTGCGCTTTAGGGCGTTTCCTTCCGCGGGCGCTAGACCTACCCACACAAGTGAGGTATCATTTTTATTGGGAGACGTGGGGGAACGCTGGGTGGAAGGAAATTTGTGGCTCCTCTCAGATTCCAGAACTTTCTGCCACAGAAATGTGAGGAACATGTGTTTTTTTAGCCAAATTTTGAGGTTTGCAAAGGATTCTGGGTAACAGAACCTGGTCCGAGCCCCACAAGTCACCCCTCCTTGGATTCCCCTAGGTCTCTAGTTTTCAGAAATGCACAGGTTTGGTAGGTTTCCCTAGGTGCCGGCTGAGCTAGAGGCCAAAATCTACAGATAGGCACTTCGCAAAAAACACCTCTGTTTTCTTCCAAAATTTTGGATGTGTCCACGTTGCGCTTTGGGGGTTTCCTGTCGCGGGCGCTAGGCCTACCCACACAAGTGAGGTATCATTTTTATCGGGAGACTTGGGGGAACGCTGGGCGGAAGGAAATTTGTGGCTCCTCTCAGATTCCAGAATTTTCTGCCACAGAAATGTGAGGAACATGTGTTTTTTTAGCCAAATTTTGAGGTTTGCAAAGGATTCTGGGTAACAGAACCTGGTCCAAGCCCCGCAAGTCACCCCTCCTTGGATTACCCTAGGTCTCTAGTTTTCAGAAATGCACAGGTTTGGTAGGTTTCCCTAGGTGCTGGCTGAGCTAGAGTCCAAAATCTACAGGTAGGCACTTCGCAAAAAACACCTCTGTTTTCTTCCAAAAATTTGGATGTGTCCACGTTGCGCTTTAGGGCGTTTCCTGTCGCGGGCGCTAGACCTACCCACACAAGTGAGGTATCATTTTTATTGGGAGACGTGGGGGAACGCTGGGTGGAAGGAAATTTGTGGCTCCTCTCAGATTCCAGAACTTTCTGCCACAGAAATCTGAGGAACATGTGTTTTTTTAGCCAAATTTTGAGGTTTGCAAAGGATTCTGGGTAACAGAACCTGGTCCGAGCCCCGCAAGTCACCCCTCCTTGGATTCCCCTAGGTCTCTAGTTTTCAGAAATGCACAGGTTTGGTAGGTTTCCCTAGGTGCTGGCTGAGCTAGAGTCCAAAATCTACAGGTAGGCACTTCGCAAAAAATCCTCTGTTTTCTTCCAAAAATTTGGATGTGTCCACGTTGCGCTTTAGGGCGTTTCCTGTCGCGGGCGCTAGACCTACCCACACAAGTGAGGTATCATTTTTATTGGGAGACGTGGGGGAACGCTGGGTGGAAGGAAATTTGTGGTTCCTGTCAGATTCCAGAACTTTCTGCCACAGAAATCTGAGGAACATGTGTTTTTTTAGCCAAATTTTCAGGTTTGCAAAGGATTCTGGGTAACAGAACCTGGTCCGAGCCCCGCAAGTCACCCCTCCTTGGATTCCCCTAGGTCTCTAGTTTTCAGAAATGCACAGGTTTGGTAGGTTTCCCTAGGTGCCGGCTGAGCTAGAGGCCAAAATCTACAGGTAGGCACTTCGCAAAAAACACCTCTGTTTTCTTCCAAAATTTTGAATGTGTCCACGTTGCACTTTGGGGCGTTTCCTGTCGCGGGCGCTAGGCCTACCCACACAAGTGAGGTATCATTTTTATCGGGAGACTTGGGGGAACGCTGGGTGGAAGGAAATTTGTGGCTCCTCTCAGATTCCAGAACTTTCTGCCACAGAAATGTGAGGAACATGTGTTTTTTTAGCCAAATTTTGAGGTTTGCAAAGGATTCTGGGTAACAGAACCTGGTCCGAGCCCCGCAAGTCACCCCTCCTTGGATGTCCCTAGGTCTCTATTTTTCAGAAATGCACATGTTTGGTAGGTTTCCCTAGGTGCCGGCTGAGCTAGAGGCCAAAATCTACAGGTAGGCACTTCGACAAAAACACCTCTGTTTTCTTCCAAAAATTTGGATGTGTCCACGTTGCACTTTGGGGCGTTTCCTGTCGCGGGTGCTAGGCCTACCCACACAAGTGAGGTATCATTTTTATCGGGAGACTTGGGGGAACGCTGGGTGGAAGGAAATTTGTGGCTCCTCTCAGATTCCAGAACTTTCTGCCACAGAAATGTGAGAACCATGTGTTTTTTAAGCCAAATTTTGAGGTTTGCAAAGGATTCTGGGTAACAGAACCTGGTCCGAGCCCCGCAAGTCACCCCTCCTTGGATTGCCCTAGGTCTCTAGTTTTCAGAAATGCACAGGTTTGGTAGGTGTCCCTAGGTGCCGGCTGAGCTAGAGGCCAAAATCTACAGGTAGGCACTTCGCAAAAAACACCTCTGTTTTCTTCCAAAATTTTGGATGTGTCCACGTTGCACTTTGGGGCGTTTCCTGTCGCGGGCGCTAGGCCTACCCACACAAGTGAGGTATCATTTTTATCGGGAGACTTGGGGGAACGCTGGGTGGAAGGAAATTTGTGGCTCCTCTCAGATTCCAGAACTTTCTGCCACAGAAATGTGAGGAACATGTGTTTTTTTAGCCAAATTTTGAGGTTTGCAAAGGATTCTGGGTAACAGAACCTGGTCCGAGCCCCGCAAGTCACCCCTCCTTGGATTGCGCTAGGTCTCTAGTTTTTAGAAATGCACAGGTTTGGTAGGTTTCCCTAGGTGCTGGCTGAGCTAGAGTCCAAAATCTACAGGTAGGCACTTCGCAAAAAACACCTCTGTTTTCTTCCAAAAATTTGGATGTGTCCACGTTGCGCTTTAGGGCGTTTCCTGTCGCGGGCGCTAGACCTACCCACACAAGTGAGGTATCATTTTTATTGGGAGACGTGGGGGAACGCTGGGTGGAAGGAAATTTGTGGCTCCTCTCAGATTCCAGAACTTTCTGCCACAGAAATGTGAGGAACATGTGTTTTTTTAGCCAAATTTTGAGGTTTGCAAAGGATTCTGGGTAACAGAACCTGGTCCGAGCCCCACAAGTCACCCCTCCTTGGATTCCCCTAGGTCTCTAGTTTTCAGAAATGCACAGGTTTGGTAGGTTTCCCTAGGTGCCGGCTGAGCTAGAGGCCAAAATCTACAGATAGGCACTTCGCAAAAAACACCTCTGTTTTCTTCCAAAATTTTGGATGTGTCCACGTTGCGCTTTGGGGTGTTTCCTGTCGCGGGCGCTAGGCCTACCCACACAAGTGAGGTATCATTTTTATCGGGCGACTTGGGGGAACGCTGGGCGGAAGGAAATTTGTGGCTCCTCTCAGATTCCAGAACTTTCTGCTACAGAAATGTGAGGAACATGTGTTTTTTTAGCCAAATTTTGAGGTTTGCAAAGGATTCTGGGTAACAGAACCTGGTCCGAGCCCCGCAAGTCACCACTCCTTGGATGTCCCTAGGTCTCTAGTTTTCAGAAATGCACATGTTTGGTAGGTTTCCCTAGGTGCCGGCTGAGCTAGAGGCCAAAATCTACAGGTAGGCACTTCGACAAAAACACCTCTGTTTTCTTCCAAAAATTTGGATGTGTCCACGTTGCACTTTGGGGCGTTTCCTGTCGCGGGTGCTAGGCCTACCCACACAAGTGAGGTATCATTTTTATCGGGAGACTTGGGGGAACGCTGGGTGGAAGGAAATTTGTGGCTCCTCTCAGATTCCAGAACTTTCTGCCACAGAAATGTGAGAACCATGTGTTTTTTAAGCCAAATTTTGAGGTTTGCAAAGGATTCTGGGTAACAGAACCTGGTCCGAGCCCCGCACGTCACCCCTCCTTGGATTCCCGTAGGTCTCTAGTTTTCAGAAATGCACAGGTTTGGTAGGTTTCCCTAGGTGCCGGCTGAGCTAGAGGCCAAAATCTACAGGTAGGCACTTCGCAAAAAACACCTCTGTTTTCTTCCAAAAATTTGGATGTGTCCACGTTGCGCTTTGGGGCGTTTCCTGTCGCGGGCGCTAGGCCTACCCACACAAGTGAGGTATCAATTTTATCGGGAGACTTGGGGGAACGCTGGGTGGAAGGAAATTTGTGGCTCCTCTCAGATTCCAGAACTTTCTGCTACAGAAATGTGAGGAACATGTGTTTTTTAGCCAAATTTTGAGGTTTGCAAAGGATTCTGGGTAACAGAACCTGGTCCGAGCCCCACAAGTCACCCCTCCTTGGATTCCCCTAGGTCTCTAGTTTTCAGAAATGCACAGGTTTGGTAGGTTTCCCTAGGTGCCGGCTGAGCTAGAGGCCAAAATCTACAGATAGGCACTTCGCAAAAAACACCTCTGTTTTCTTCCAAAATTTTGGATGTGTCCACGTTGCGCTTTGGGGTGTTTCCTGTCGCGGGCGCTAGGCCTACCCACACAAGTGAGGTATCATTTTTATCGGGCGACTTGGGGGAACGCTGGGCGGAAGGAAATTTGTGGCTCCTCTCAGATTCCAGAACTTTCTGCTACAGAAATGTGAGGAACATGTGTTTTTTTAGCCAAATTTTGAGGTTTGCAAAGGATTCTGGGTAACAGAACCTGGTCCGAGCCCCGCAAGTCACCCCTCCTTGGATGTCCCTAGGTCTCTAGTTTTCAGAAATGCACATGTTTGGTAGGTTTCCCTAGGTGCCGGCTGAGCTAGAGGCCAAAATCTACAGGTAGGCACTTCGACAAAAACACCTCTGTTTTCTTCCAAAAATTTGGATGTGTCCACGTTGCACTTTGGGGCGTTTCCTGTCGCGGGTGCTAGGCCTACCCACACAAGTGAGGTATCATTTTTATCGGGAGACTTGGGGGAACGCTGGGTGGAAGGAAATTTGTGGCTCCTCTCAGATTCCAGAACTTTCTGCCACAGAAATGTGAGAACCATGTGTTTTTTAAGCCAAATTTTGAGGTTTGCAAAGGATTCTGGGTAACAGAACCTGGTCCGAGCCCCGCACGTCACCCCTCCTTGGATTCCCGTAGGTCTCTAGTTTTCAGAAATGCACAGGTTTGGTAGGTTTCCCTAGGTGCCGGCTGAGCTAGAGGCCAAAATCTACAGGTAGGCACTTCGCAAAAAACACCTCTGTTTTCTTCCAAAAATTTGGATGTGTCCACGTTGCGCTTTGGGGCGTTTCCTGTCGCGGGCGCTAGGCCTACCCACACAAGTGAGGTATCAATTTTATCGGGAGACTTGGGGGAACGCTGGGTGGAAGGAAATTTGTGGCTCCTCTCAGATTCCAGAACTTTCTGCTACAGAAATGTGAGGAACATGTGTTTTTTAGCCAAATTTTGAGGTTTGCAAAGGATTCTGGGTAACAGAACCTGGTCCGAGCCCCACAAGTCACCCCTCCTTGGATTCCCCTAGGTCTCTAGTTTTCAGAAATGCACAGGTTTGGTAGGTTTCCCTAGGTGCCGGCTGAGCTAGAGGCCAAAATCTACAGATAGGCACTTCGCAAAAAACACCTCTGTTTTCTTCCAAAATTTTGGATGTGTCCACGTTGCGCTTTGGGGTGTTTCCTGTCGCGGGCGCTAGGCCTACCCACACAAGTGAGGTATCATTTTTATCGGGCGACTTGGGGGAACGCTGGGCGGAAGGAAATTTGTGGCTCCTCTCAGATTCCAGAACTTTCTGCTACAGAAATGTGAGGAACATGTGTTTTTTTAGCCAAATTTTGAGGTTTGCAAAGGATTCTGGGTAACAGAACCTGGTCCGAGCCCCGCAAGTCACCCCTCCTTGGATGTCCCTAGGTCTCTAGTTTTCAGAAATGCACATGTTTGGTAGGTTTCCCTAGGTGCCGGCTGAGCTAGAGGCCAAAATCTACAGGTAGGCACTTCGACAAAAACACCTCTGTTTTCTTCCAAAAATTTGGATGTGTCCACGTTGCACTTTGGGGCGTTTCCTGTCGCGGGTGCTAGGCCTACCCACACAAGTGAGGTATCATTTTTATCGGGAGACTTGGGGGAACGCTGGGTGGAAGGAAATTTGTGGCTCCTCTCAGATTCCAGAACTTTCTGCCACAGAAATGTGAGAACCATGTGTTTTTTAAGCCAAATTTTGAGGTTTGCAAAGGATTCTGGGTAACAGAACCTGGTCCGAGCCCCGCACGTCACCCCTCCTTGGATTCCCGTAGGTCTCTAGTTTTCAGAAATGCACAGGTTTGGTAGGTTTCCCTAGGTGCCGGCTGAGCTAGAGGCCAAAATCTACAGGTAGGCACTTCGCAAAAAACACCTCTGTTTTCTTCCAAAAATTTGGATGTGTCCATGTTGCGCTTTGGGGCGTTTCCTGTCGCGGGCGCTAGGCCTACCCACACAAGTGAGGTATCAATTTTATCGGGAGACTTGGGGGAACGCTGGGTGGAAGGAAATTTGTGGCTCCTCTCAGATTCCAGAACTTTCTGCTACAGAAATGTGAGGAACATGTGTTTTTTAGCCAAATTTTGAGGTTTGCAAAGGATTCTGGGTAACAGAACCTGGTCCAAGCTCTGCAAGTCACCCCATCTTGGATTCCCCTAGGTTTCTAGTTTTCAGAAATGCACAGGTTTGGTAGGTTTCCCTAGGTGCCGGCTGAGCTAGAGGCCAAAATCTACAGGTAGGCACTTCGCAAAAAACACCTCTGTTTTCTTCCAAAATTTTGGATGTGTCCACGTTGCGCTTTGGGGCGTTTCCTGTCACGGGCGCTAGGCCTACCCACACAAGTGAGGTATCATTTTTATCAGGAGACTTGGGGGAACGCTGGGTGGAAGGAAATTTGTGGCTCCTCTCAGATTCCAGAACTTTCTGCCACAGAAATGTGAGGAACATGTGTTTTTTTAGCCAAATTTTGAGGTTTGCAAAGGATTCTGGGTAACAGAACCTGGTCCGAGCCCCGCAAGTCACCCCTCCTTGGATGTCCCTAGGTCTCTAGTTTTCAGAAATGCACAGGTTTGGTAGGTTTCCCTAGGTGCCGGCTGAGCTAGAGGCCAAAATCTACAGGTAGGCACTTTGCAAAAAACACCTCTGTTTTCTTCCAAAAATTTGGATGTGTCCACGTTGCACTTTGGGGCGTTTCCTGTCGCGGGTGCTAGGCCTACCCACACAAGTGAGGTATCATTTTTATCAGGAGACTTGGGGGAACGCTGGGTGGAAGGAAATTTGTGGCTCCTCTCAGATTCCAGAACTTTCTGCCTCAGAAATGTGAGAACCATGTGTTTTTTTAGCCAAATTTTGAGGTTTGCAAAGGATTCTGGGTAACAGAACCCGGTCCGAGCCCCGCAAGTCACCCCTCCTTCAATTCCCCTAGGTCTCTAGTTTTCAGAAATGCACAGGTTTGGTAGGTTTCCCTAGGTGCCGGCTGAGCTAGAGGCCAAAATCTACAGGTAGGCACTTCGCAAAAAACACCTCTGTTTTCTTCCAAAAATTTGGATGTGTCCACATTGCACTTTCGGGCGTTTCCTGTCGCGGGTGCTAGGCCTACCCACACAAGTGAGGTATCATTTTTATCGGGAGACTTGGGGGAACGCTGGGTGGAAGGAAATTTGTGGCTCCTCTCAGATTCCAGAACTTTCTGCCACAGAAATGTGAGGAACATGTGTTTTTTTAGCCAAATTGTGAGGTTTGCAAAGGATTCTGGGTAACAGAACCTGGTCCGAGCCCCGCAAGTCACCCCTCCTTGGATTGCCCTAGGTCTCTAGTTTTCAGAAATGCACAGGTTTGGTAGGTGTCCCTAGGTGCCGGCTGAGCTAGAGGCCAAAATCTACAGGTAGGCACTTCGCAAAAAACACCTCTGTTTTCTTCCAAAATTTTGGATGTGTCCACGTTGCACTTTGGGACGTTTCCTGTCGCGGGCGCTAGGCCTACCCACACAAGTGAGGTATCATTTTTATCGGGAGACTTGGGGGAACGCTGGGTGGAAGGAAATTTGTGGCTCCTCTCAGATTCCAGAACTTTCTGCCACAGAAATGTGACGAACATGTGTTTTTTTAGCCAAATTTTGAGGTTTGCAAAGGATTCTGGGTAACAGAACCTGGTCCGAGCCCCGCAAGTCACCCCTCCTTGGATTGCGCTAGGTCTCTAGTTTTTAGAAATGCACAGGTTTGGTAGGTTTCCCTAGGTGCTGGCTGAGCTAGAGTCCAAAATCTACAGGTAGGCACTTCGCAAAAAACACCTCTGTTTTCTTCCAAAAATTTGGATGTGTCCACGTTGCGCTTTAGGGCGTTTCCTTCCGCGGGCGCTAGACCTACCCACACAAGTGAGGTATCATTTTTATTGGGAGACGTGGGGGAACGCTGGGTGGAAGGAAATTTGTGGCTCCTCTCAGATTCCAGAACTTTCTGCCACAGAAATGTGAGGAACATGTGTTTTTTTAGCCAAATTTTGAGGTTTGCAAAGGATTCTGGGTAACAGAACCTGGTCCGAGCCCCACAAGTCACCCCTCCTTGGATTCCCCTAGGTCTCTAGTTTTCAGAAATGCACAGGTTTGGTAGGTTTCCCTAGGTGCCGGCTGAGCTAGAGGCCAAAATCTACAGATAGGCACTTCGCAAAAAACACCTCTGTTTTCTTCCAAAATTTTGGATGTGTCCACGTTGCGCTTTGGGGGTTTCCTGTCGCGGGCGCTAGGCCTACCCACACAAGTGAGGTATCATTTTTATCGGGAGACTTGGGGGAACGCTGGGCGGAAGGAAATTTGTGGCTCCTCTCAGATTCCAGAATTTTCTGCCACAGAAATGTGAGGAACATGTGTTTTTTTAGCCAAATTTTGAGGTTTGCAAAGGATTCTGGGTAACAGAACCTGGTCCAAGCCCCGCAAGTCACCCCTCCTTGGATTACCCTAGGTCTCTAGTTTTCAGAAATGCACAGGTTTGGTAGGTTTCCCTAGGTGCTGGCTGAGCTAGAGTCCAAAATCTACAGGTAGGCACTTCGCAAAAAACACCTCTGTTTTCTTCCAAAAATTTGGATGTGTCCACGTTGCGCTTTAGGGCGTTTCCTGTCGCGGGCGCTAGACCTACCCACACAAGTGAGGTATCATTTTTATTGGGAGACGTGGGGGAACGCTGGGTGGAAGGAAATTTGTGGCTCCTCTCAGATTCCAGAACTTTCTGCCACAGAAATCTGAGGAACATGTGTTTTTTTAGCCAAATTTTGAGGTTTGCAAAGGATTCTGGGTAACAGAACCTGGTCCGAGCCCCGCAAGTCACCCCTCCTTGGATTCCCCTAGGTCTCTAGTTTTCAGAAATGCACAGGTTTGGTAGGTTTCCCTAGGTGCTGGCTGAGCTAGAGTCCAAAATCTACAGGTAGGCACTTCGCAAAAAATCCTCTGTTTTCTTCCAAAAATTTGGATGTGTCCACGTTGCGCTTTAGGGCGTTTCCTGTCGCGGGCGCTAGACCTACCCACACAAGTGAGGTATCATTTTTATTGGGAGACGTGGGGGAACGCTGGGTGGAAGGAAATTTGTGGCTCCTGTCAGATTCCAGAACTTTCTGCCACAGAAATCTGAGGAACATGTGTTTTTTTAGCCAAATTTTGAGGTTTGCAAAGGATTCTGGGTAACAGAACCTGGTCCGAGCCCCGCAAGTCACCCCTCCTTGGATTCCCCTAGGTCTCTAGTTTTCAGAAATGCACAGGTTTGGTAGGTTTCCCTAGGTGCCGGCTGAGCTAGAGGCCAAAATCTACAGGTAGGCACTTCGCAAAAAACACCTCTGTTTTCTTCCAAAATTTTGGATGTGTCCACGTTACGCTTTGGGGTGTTTCCTGTCGCGGGCGCTAGGCCTACCCACACAAGTGAGGTATCATTTTTATCGGGAGACTTGGGGGAACGCTGGGCGGAAGGAAATTTGTGGCTCCTCTCAGATTCCAGAACTTTCTGCCACAGAAATGTGAGGAACATGTGTTTTTTTAGCCAAATTTTGAGGTTTGCAAAGGATTCTGGGTAACAGAACCTGGTCCGAGCCCCGCAAGTCACCCCTCCTTGGATGTCCCTAGGTCTCTAGTTTTCAGAAATGCACATGTTTGGTAGGTTTCCCTAGGTGCCGGCTGAGCTAGAGGCCAAAATCTACAGGTAGGCACTTCGACAAAAACACCTCTGTTTTCTTCCAAAAATTTGGATGTGTCCACGTTGCACTTTGGGGCGTTTCCTGTCGCGGGTGCTAGGCCTACCCACACAAGTGAGGTATCATTTTTATCGGGAGACTTGGGGGAACGCTGGGTGGAAGGAAATGTGTGGCTCCTCTCAGATTCCAGAACTTTCTGCCACAGAAATGTGAGAACCATGTGTTTTTTAAGCCAAATTTTGAGGTTTGCAAAGGATTCTGGGTAACAGAACCTGGTCCGAGCCCCGCACGTCACCCCTCCTTGGATTCCCGTAGGTCTCTAGTTTTCAGAAATGCACAGGTTTGGTAGGTTTCCCTAGGTGCCGGCTGAGCTAGAGGCCAAAATTTACAGGTAGGCACTTCGCAAAAAACACCTCTGTTTTCTTCCAAAAATTTGGATGTGTCCACGTTGCGCTTTGGGGCGTTTCCTGTCGCGGGCGCTAGGCCTACCCACACAAGTGAGGTATCATTTTTATCGGGAGACTTGGGGGAACGCTGGGCGGAAGGAAATTTGTGGCTCTTCTCAGATTCCAGAACTTTCTGCCACAGAAATGTGAGGAACATGTGTTTTTTTAGCCAAATTTTGAGGTTTGCAAAGGATTCTGGGTAACAGAACCTGGTCCAAGCCCCGCAAGTCACCCCTCCTTGGATGTCCCTAGGTCTCTAGTTTTCAGAAATGCACATGTTTGGTAGGTTTCCCTAGGTGCCGGCTGAGCTAGAGGCCAAAATCAACAGGTAGGCACTTTGCAAAAAACACCTCTGTTTTCTTCCAAAAATTTGGATGTGTCCACGTTGCACTTTGGGGCGTTTCCTGTCGCGGGTGCTAGGCCTACCCACACAAGTGAGGTATCATTTTTATCAGGAGACTTGGGGGAACGCTGGGTGGAAGGAAATTTGTGGCTCCTCTCAGATTCCAGAACTTTCTGCCACAGAAATGTGAGGAACATGTGTTTTTTTTAGCCAAATTGTGAGGTTTGCAAAGGATTCTGGGTAACAGAACCTGGTCCGAGCCCCGCAAGTCACCCCTCCTTGGATTCCCCTAGGTCTCTAGTTTTCAGAAATGCACAGGTTTGGTAGGTGTCCTTAGGTGCCGGCTGAGCTAGAGGCCAAAATCTACAGGTAGGCACTTCGCAAAAAACACCTCTGTTTTCTTCCAAAATTTTGGATGTGTCCACGTTGCACTTTGGGGCGTTTCCTGTCGCGGGCGCTAGGCCTACCCACACAAGTGAGGTATCATTTTTATCGGGAGACTTGGGGGAACGCTGGGTGGAAGGAAATTTGTGGCTCCTCTCAGATTCCAGAACTTTCTGCCACAGAAATGTGAGGAACATGTGTTTTTTTAGCCAAATTTTGAGGTTTGCAAAGGATTCTGGGTAACAGAACCTGGTCCGAGCCCCGCAAGTCACCCCTCCTTGGATTGCGCTAGGTCTCTAGTTTTTAGAAATGCACAGGTTTGGTAGGTTTCCCTAGGTGCTGGCTGAGCTAGAGTCCAAAATCTACAGGTAGGCACTTTGCAAAAAACACCTCTGTTTTCTTCCAAAAATTTGGATGTGTCCACGTTGCGCTTTAGGGCGTTTCCTGTCGCGGGCGCTAGACCTACCCACACAAGTGAGGTATCATTTTTATTGGGAGACGTGGGGGAACGCTGGGTGGAAGGAAATTTGTGGCTCCTCTCAGATTCCAGAACTTTCTGCCACAGAAATGTGAGGAACATGTGTTTCTTTAGCCAAATTTTGAGGTTTGCAAAGGATTCTGGGTAACAGAACCTGGTCCGAGCCCCGCAAGTCACCCCTCCTTGGATTCCCCTAGGTCTCTAGTTTTTCAGAAATGCACAGGTTTGGTAGGTTTCCCTAGGTGCCGGCTGAGCTAGAGGCCAAAATCTACAGGTAGGCACTTCGCAGAAAACACCTCTGTTTTCTTCCAAAATTTTGGATGTGTCCACGTTGCGCTTTGGGGCGTTTCCTGTCGCGGGCGCTAGGCCTACCCACACAAGTGAGGTATCATTTTTATCAGGAGACTTGGGGGAACGCTGGGTGGAAGGAAATTTGTGGCTCCCCCTCAGATTCCAGAACTTTCTGCCACAGAAATGTGAGGAACATGTGTTTTTTTAGCCAAATTTTGAGGTTTGCAAAGGATTCTGGGTAACAGAACCTGGTCCGAGCTCCGCAAGTCACCCCTCCTTGGATGTCCCTAGGTCTCTAGTTTTCAGAAATGCACAGGTTTGGTAGGTTTCCCTAGGTGCCGGCTGAGCTAGAGGCCAAAATCTACAGGTAGGCACTTTGCAAAAAACACCTCTGTTTTCTTCCAAAAATTTGGATGTGTCCACGTTGCACTTTGGGGCGTTTCCTGTCGCGGGTGCTAGGCCTACCCACACAAGTGAGGTATCATTTTTATCAGGAGACTTGGGGGAACGCTGGGTGGAAGGACATTTGTGGCTCCTCTCAGATTCCAGAACTTTCTGCCTCAGAAATGTGAGAACCATGTGTTTTTTTAGCCACATTTTGAGGTTTGCAAAGGATTCTGGGTAACAGAACCCGGTCCGAGCCCCGCAGGTCACCCCTCCTTCAATTCCCCTAGGTCTCTAGTTTTCAGAAATGCACAGGTTTGGTAGGTTTCCCTAGGTGCCGGCTGAGCTAGAGGCCAAAATCTACAGGTAGGCACTTCGCAAAAAACACCTCTGTTTTCTTCCAAAAATTTGGATGTGTCCACATTGCACTTTCGGGCGTTTCCTGTCGCGGGTGCTAGGCCTACCCACACAAGTGAGGTATAATTTTTATCGGGAGACTTGGGGGAACGCTGGGTGGAAGGAAATTTGTGGCTCCTCTCAGATTCCAGAACTTTCTGCCACAGAAATGTGAGAACCATGTGTTTTTTTAGCCAAATTTTGAGGTTTGCAAAGGATTCTGGGTAACAAAACCTGGTCCGAGCCCCGCAAGTCACCCCTCCTTGGATTCCCCTAGGTCTCTAGTTTTCAGAAATGCACAGGTTTGGTAGGTTTCCCTAGGTGCCGGCTGAGCTAGAGGCCAAAATCTACAGGTAGGCACTTCGCAAAAAACACCTCTGTTTTCTTCCAAAATTTTGGATGTGTCCACGTTGCGCTTTGGGGTGTTTCCTGTCGCGGGCGCTAGGCCTACCCACACAAGTGAGGTATCATTTTTATCGGGAGACTTGGGGGAACGCTGGGCGGAAGGAAATTTGTGGCTCCTCTCAGATTCCAGAACTTTCTGCTACAGAAATGTGAGGAACATGTGTTTTTTTAGCCAAATTTTGAGGTTTGCAAAGGATTCTGGGTAACAGAACCTGGTCCGAGCCCCGCAAGTCACCCCTCCTTGGATGTCCCTAGGTCTCTAGTTTTCAGAAATGCACATGTTTGGTAGGTTTCCCTAGGTGCCGGCTGAGCTAGAGGCCAAAATCTACAGGTAGGCACTTCGACAAAAACACCTCTGTTTTCTTCCAAAAATTTGGATGTGTCCACGTTGCACTTTGGGGCGTTTCTTGTCGCGGGTGCTAGGCCTACCCACACAAGTGAGGTATCATTTTTATCGGGAGACTTGGGGGAACGCTGGGTGGAAGGAAATTTGTGGCTCCTCTCAGATTCCAGAAATTTCTGCCACAGAAATGTGAGAACCATGTGTTTTTTAAGCCAAATTTTGAGGTTTGCAAAGGATTCTGGGTAACAGAACCTGGTCCGAGCCCCGCACGTCACCCCTCCTTGGATTCCCGTAGGTCTCTAGTTTTCAGAAATGCACAGGTTTGGTAGGTTTCCCTAGGTGCCGGCTGAGCTAGAGGCCAAAATCTACAGGTAGGCACTTCGCAAAAAACACCTCTGTTTTCTTCCAAAAATTTGGATGTGTCCACGTTGCGCTTTGGGGCGTTTCCTGTCGCGGGCGCTAGGCCTACCCACACAAGTGAGGTATCAATTTTATCGGGAGACTTGGGGGAATGCTGGGTGGAAGGAAATTTGTGGCTCCTCTCAGATTCCAGAACTTTCTGCTACAGAAATGTGAGGAACATGTGTTTTTTAGCCAAATTTTGAGGTTTGCAAAGGATTCTGGGTAACAGAACCTGGTCCGAGCTCTGCAAGTCACCCCATCTTGGATTCCCCTAGGTTTCTAGTTTTCAGAAATGCACAGGTTTGGTAGGTTTCCCTAGGTGCCGGCTGAGCTAGAGGCCAAAATCTACAGGTAGGCACTTCGCAAAAAACACCTCTGTTTTCTTCCAAAATTTTGGATGTGTCCACGTTGCGCTTTGGGGCGTTTCCTGTCGCGGGCGCTAGGCCTACCCACACAAGTGAGGTATCATTTTTATCAGGAGACTTGGGGGAACGCTGGGTGGAAGGAAATTTGTGGCTCCTCTCAGATTCCAGAACTTTCTGCCACAGAAATGTGAGGAACATGTGTTTTTTTAGCCAAATTTTGAGGTTTGCAAAGGATTCTGGGTAACAGAACCTGGTCCGAGCCCCGCAAGTCACCCCTCCTTGGATGTCCCTAGGTCTCTAGTTTTCAGAAATGCACAGGTTTGGTAGGTTTCCCTAGGTGCCGGCTGAGCTAGAGGCCAAAATCTACAGGTAGGCACTTTGCAAAAAACACCTCTGTTTTCTTCCAAAAATTTGGATGTGTCCACGTTGCACTTTGGGGCGTTTCCTGTCGCGGGTGCTAGGCCTACCCACACAAGTGAGGTATCATTTTTATCAGGAGACTTGGGGGAACGCTGGGTGGAAGGAAATTTGTGGCTCCTCTCAGATTCCAGAACTTTCTGCCTCAGAAATGTGAGAACCATGTGTTTTTTTAGCCAAATTTTGAGGTTTGCAAAGGATTCTGGGTAACAGAACCCGGTCCGAGCCCCGCAAGTCACCCCTCCTTCAATTCCCCTAGGTCTCTAGTTTTCAGAAATGCACAGGTTTGGTAGGTGTCCCTAGGTGCCGGCTGAGCTAGAGGCCAAAATCTACAGGTAGGCACTTCGCAAAAAACACCTCTGTTTTCTTCCAAAATTTTGGATGTGTCCACGTTGCACTTTGGGGCGTTTCCTGTCGCGGGCGCTAGGCCTACCCACACAAGTGAGGTATCATTTTTATCGGGAGACTTGGGGGAACGCTGGGTGGAAGGAAATTTGTGGCTCCTCTCAGATTCCAGAACTTTCTGCCACAGAAATGTGAGGAACATGTGTTTTTTTAGCCAAATTTTGAGGTTTGCAAAGGATTCTGGGTAACAGAACCTGGTCCGAGCCCCGCAAGTCACCCCTCCTTGGATTGCGCTAGGTCTCTAGTTTTTAGAAATGCACAGGTTTGGTAGGTTACCCTAGGTGCTGGCTGAGCTAGAGTCCAAAATCTACAGGTAGGCACTTCGCAAAAAACACCTCTGTTTTCTTCCAAAAATTTGGATGTGTCCACGTTGCGCTTTAGGGCGTTTCCTGTCGCGGGCGCTAGACCTACCCACACAAGTGAGGTATCATTTTTATTGGGAGACGTGGGGGAACGCTGGGTGGAAGGAAATTTGTGGCTCCTCTCAGATTCCAGAACTTTCTGCCACAGAAATGTGAGGAACATGTGTTTTTTTAGCCAAATTTTGAGGTTTGCAAAGGATTCTGGGTAACAGAACCTGGTCCGAGCCCCACAAGTCACCCCTCCTTGGATTCCCCTAGGTCTCTAGTTTTCAGAAATGCACAGGTTTGGTAGGTTTCCCTAGGTGCCGGCTGAGCTAGAGGCCAAAATCTACAGGTAGGCACTTCGCAAAAAACACCTCTGTTTTCTTCCAAAATTTTGGATGTGTCCACGTTGCGCTTTGGGGTGTTTCCTGTCGCGGGCGCTAGGCCTACCCACACAAGTGAGGTATCATTTTTATCGGGAGACTTGGGGGAACGCTGGGCGGAAGGAAATTTGTGGCTCCTCTCAGATTCCAGAACTTTCTGCTACAGAAATGTGAGGAACATGTGTTTTTTTAGCCAAATTTTGAGGTTTGCAAAGGATTCTGGGTAACAGAACCTGGTCCGAGCCCCGCAAGTCACCCCTCCTTGGATGTCCCTAGGTCTCTAGTTTTCAGAAATGCACATGTTTGGTAGGTTTCCCTAGGTGCCGGCTGAGCTAGAGGCCAAAATCTACAGGTAGGCACTTCGACAAAAACACCTCTGTTTTCTTCAAAAAATTTGGATGTGTCCACGTTGCACTTTGGGGCGTTTCTTGTCGCGGGTGCTAGGCCTACCCACACAAGTGAGGTATCATTTTTATCGGGAGACTTGGGGGAACGCTGGGTGGAAGGAAATTTGTGGCTCCTCTCAGATTCCAGAACTTTCTGCCACAGAAATGTGAGAACCATGTGTTTTTTAAGCCAAATTTTGAGGTTTGCAAAGGATTCTGGGTAACAGAACCTGGTCCGAGCCCCGCACGTCACCCCTCCTTGGATTCCCGTAGGTCTCTAGTTTTCAGAAATGCACAGGTTTGGTAGGTTTCCCTAGGTGCCGGCTGAGCTAGAGGCCAAAATCTACAGGTAGGCACTTCGCAAAAAACACCTCTGTTTTCTTCCAAAAATTTGGATGTGTCCACGTTGCGCTTTGGGGCGTTTCCTGTCGCGGGCGCTAGGCCTACCCACACAAGTGAGGTATCAATTTTATCGGGAGACTTGGGGGAACGCTGGGTGGAAGGAAATTTGTGGCTCCTCTCAGATTCCAGAACTTTCTGCTACAGAAATGTGAGGAACATGTGTTTTTTAGCCAAATTTTGAGGTTTGCAAAGGATTCTGGGTAACAGAACCTGGTCCGAGCTCTGCAAGTCACCCCATCTTGGATTCCCCTAGGTTTCTAGTTTTCAGAAATGCACAGGTTTGGTAGGTTTCCCTAGGTGCCGGCTGAGCTAGAGGCCAAAATCTACAGGTAGGCACTTCGCAAAAAACACCTCTGTTTTCTTCCAAAATTTTGGATGTGTCCACGTTGCGCTTTGGGGCGTTTCCTGTCGCGGGCGCTAGGCCTACCCACACAAGTGAGGTATCATTTTTATCAGGAGACTTGGGGGAACGCTGGGTGGAAGGAAATTTGTGGCTCCTCTCAGATTCCAGAACTTTCTGCCACAGAAATGTGAGGAACATGTGTTTTTTTAGCCAAATTTTGAGGTTTGCAAAGGATTCTGGGTAACAGAACCTGGTCCGAGCCCCGCAAGTCACCCCTCCTTGGATGTCCCTAGGTCTCTAGTTTTCAGAAATGCACAGGTTTGGTAGGTTTCCCTAGGTGCCGGCTGAGCTAGAGGCCAAAATCTACAGGTAGGCACTTTGCAAAAAACACCTCTGTTTTCTTCCAAAAATTTGGATGTGTCCACGTTGCACTTTGGGGCGTTTCCTGTCGCGGGTGCTAGGCCTACCCACACAAGTGAGGTATCATTTTTATCAGGAGACTTGGGGGAACGCTGGGTGGAAGGAAATTTGTGGCTCCTCTCAGATTCCAGAACTTTCTGCCTCAGAAATGTGAGAACCATGTGTTTTTTTAGCCAAATTTTGAGGTTTGCAAAGGATTCTGGGTAACAGAACCCGGTCCGAGCCCCGCAAGTCACCCCTCCTTCAATTCCCCTAGGTCTCTAGTTTTCAGAAATGCACAGGTTTGGTAGGTGTCCCTAGGTGCCGGCTGAGCTAGAGGCCAAAATCTACAGGTAGGCACTTCGCAAAAAACACCTCTGTTTTCTTCCAAAATTTTGGATGTGTCCACGTTGCACTTTGGGGCGTTTCCTGTCGCGGGCGCTAGGCCTACCCACACAAGTGAGGTATCATTTTTATCGGGAGACTTGGGGGAACGCTGGGTGGAAGGAAATTTGTGGCTCCTCTCAGATTCCAGAACTTTCTGCCACAGAAATGTGAGGAACATGTGTTTTTTTAGCCAAATTTTGAGGTTTGCAAAGGATTCTGGGTAACAGAACCTGGTCCGAGCCCCGCAAGTCACCCCTCCTTGGATTGCGCTAGGTCTCTAGTTTTTAGAAATGCACAGGTTTGGTAGGTTTCCCTAGGTGCTGGCTGAGCTAGAGTCCAAAATCTACAGGTAGGCACTTCGCAAAAAACACCTCTGTTTTCTTCCAAAAATTTGGATGTGTCCACGTTGCGCTTTAGGGCGTTTCCTGTCGCGGGCGCTAGACCTACCCACACAAGTGAGGTATCATTTTTATTGGGAGACGTGGGGGAACGCTGGGTGGAAGGAAATTTGTGGCTCCTCTCAGATTCCAGAACTTTCTGCCACAGAAATGTGAGGAACATGTGTTTTTTTAGCCAAATTTTGAGGTTTGCAAAGGATTCTGGGTAACAGAACGTGGTCCGAGCCCCACAAGTCACCCCTCCTTGGATTCCCCTAGGTCTCTAGTTTTCAGAAATGCACAGGTTTGGTAGGTTTCCCTAGGTGCCGGCTGAGCTAGAGGCCAAAATCTACAGGTAGGCACTTCGCAAAAAACACCTCTGTTTTCTTCCAAAATTTTGGATGTGTCCACGTTGCGCTTTGGGGTGTTTCCTGTCGCGGGCGCTAGGCCTACCCACACAAGTGAGGTATCATTTTTATCGGGAGACTTGGGGGAACGCTGGGCGGAAGGAAATTTGTGGCTCCTCTCAGATTCCAGAACTTTCTGCCACAGAAATGTGAGGAACATGTGTTTTTTTAGCCAAATTTTGAGGTTTGCAAAGGATTCTGGGTAACAGAACCTGGTCCAAGCCCCGCAAGTCACCCCTCCTTGGATGTCCCTAGGTCTCTAGTTTTCAGAAATGCACATGTTTGGTAGGTTTCCCTAGGTGCCGGCTGAGCTAGAGGCCAAAATCAACAGGTAGGCACTTTGCAAAAAACACCTCTGTTTTCTTCCAAAAATTTGGATGTGTCCACGTTGCACTTTGGGGCGTTTCCTGTCGCGGGTGCTAGGCCTACCCACACAAGTGAGGTATCATTTTTATCAGGAGACTTGGGGGAACGCTGGGTGGAAGGAAATTTGTGGCTCCTCTCAGATTCCAGAACTTTCTGCCACAGAAATGTGAGGAACATGTGTTTTTTTAGCCAAATTGTGAGGTTTGCAAAGGATTCTGGGTAACAGAACCTGGTCCGAGCCCCGCAAGTCACCCCTCCTTGGATTCCCCTAGGTCTCTAGTTTTCAGAAATGCACAGGTTTGGTAGGTGTCCTTAGGTGCCGGCTGAGCTAGAGGCCAAAATCTACAGGTAGGCACTTCGCAAAAAACACCTCTGTTTTCTTCCAAAATTTTGGATGTGTCCACGTTGCACTTTGGGGCGTTTCCTGTCGCGGGCGCTAGGCCTACCCACACAAGTGAGGTATCATTTTTATCGGGAGACTTGGGGGAACGCTGGGTGGAAGGAAATTTGTGGCTCCTCTCAGATTCCAGAACTTTCTGCCACAGAAATGTGAGGAACATGTGTTTTTTTAGCCAAATTTTGAGGTTTGCAAAGGATTCTGGGTAACAGAACCTGGTCCGAGCCCCGCAAGTCACCCCTCCTTGGATTGCGCTAGGTCTCTAGTTTTTAGAAATGCACAGGTTTGGTAGGTTTCCCTAGGTGCTGGCTGAGCTAGAGTCCAAAATCTACAGGTAGGCACTTCGCAAAAAACACCTCTGTTTTCTTCCAAAAATTTGGATGTGTCCACGTTGCGCTTTAGGGCGTTTCCTGTCGCGGGCGCTAGACCTACCCACACAAGTGAGGTATCATTTTTATTGGGAGACGTGGGGGAACGCTGGGTGGAAGGAAATTTGTGGCTCCTCTCAGATTCCAGAACTTTCTGCCACAGAAATGTGAGGAACATGTGTTTTTTTAGCCAAATTTTGAGGTTTGCAAAGGATTCTGGGTAACAGAACCTGGTCCGAGCCCCGCAAGTCACCCCTCCTTGGATTGCCCTAGGTCTCTAGTTTTCAGAAATGCACAGGTTTGGTAGGTTTCCCTAGGTGCTGGCTGAGCTAGTGTCCAAAATCTACAGGTAGGCACTTCGCAAAAAACACCTCTGTTTTCTTCCAAAAATTTGGATGTGTCCACGTTGCGCTTTAGGGCGTTTCCTGTCGCGGGCGCTAGACCTACCCACACAAGTGAGGTATCATTTTTATTGGGAGACGTGGGGGAACGCTGGGTGGAAGGAAATTTGTGGCTCCTCTCAGATTCCAGAACTTTCTGCCACAGAAATGTGAGGAACATGTGTTTTTTTAGCCAAATTTTGAGGTTTGCAAAGGATTCTGGGTAACAGAACCTGGTCCGAGCCCCGCAAGTCACCCCTCCTTGGATTCCCCTAGGTCTCTAGTTTTCAGAAATGCACAGGTTTGGTAGGTTTCCCTAGGTGCCGGCTGAGCTAGAGGCCAAAATCTACAGGTAGGCACTTCGCAAAAAACACCTCTGTTTTCTTCAAAAATTTTGGATGTGTCCACGTTGCGCTTTGGGGTGTTTCCTGTCGCGGGCGCTAGGCCTACCCACACAAGTGAGGTATCATTTTTATCGGGAGACTTGGGGGAACGCTGGGCGGAAGGAAATTTGTGGCTCCTCTCAGATTCCAGAACTTTCTGCCACAGAAATGTGAGGACCATGTGTTTTTTTAGCCAAATTTTGAGGTTTGCAAAGGATACTGGGTAACAGAACCTGGTCCGAGCCCCGCAAGTCACCCCTCCTTGGATGTCCCTAGGTCTCTAGTTTTCAGAAATGCACATGTTTGGTAGGTTTACCTAGGTGCCGGCTGAGCTAGAGGCCAAAATCTACAGGTAGGCACTTTGCAAAAAACACCTCTGTTTTCTTCCAAAAATTTGGATGTGTCAACGTTGCACTTTGGGGCGTTTCCTGTCGCGGGTGCTAGGCCTACCCACACAAGTGAGGTATCATTTTTATCAGGAGACTTGGGGGAACGCTGGGTGGAAGGAAATTTGTGGCTCCTCTCAGATTCCAGAACTTTCTGCCACAGAAATGTGAGGAACATGTGTTTTTTTAGCCAAATTTTGAGGTTTGCAAAGGATTCTGGGTAACAGAACCTGGTCCGAGCCCCACAAGTCACCCCTCCTTGGATTGCCCTAGGTCTCTAGTTTTCAGAAATCCACAGGTTTGGTAGGTTTCCCTAGGTGCTGGCTGAGCTAGAGGCCAAAATCTACAGGTAGGCACTTCGCAAAAAACACCTCTGTTTTCTTCCAAAATTTTGGATGTGTCCACGTTGCGCTTTGGGGTGTTTCCTGTCGCGGGCGCTAGGCCTACCCACACAAGTGAGGTATCATTTTTATCGGGAGACTTGGGGGAACGCTGGGTGGAAGGAAATTTGTGGCTCCTCTCAGATTCCAGAACTTTCTGCCACAGAAATGTGAGGAACATGGGTTTTTTTAGCCAAATTTTGAGGTTTGCAAAGGATTCTGGGTAACAGAACCTGGTCCGAGCCCCGCAAGTCACCCCTCCTTGGATTCCCCTAGGTCTCTAGTTTTCGGAAATGCACAGGTATGGTAGGTTTCCCTAGGTGCCGGCTGAGCTAGAGGCCAAAATCTACAGGTAGGCACTTCGCAAAAAACACCTCTGTTTTCTTCCAAAAATGTGGATGTGTCCACGTTGCACTTTGGGGCGTTTCCTGTCGCGGGCGCTAGGCCTACCCATACAAGTGAGGTATCATTTTTATCGGGAGACTTGGGGGAACGCTGGGTGGAAGGAAATTTGTGGCTCCTCTCAGATTCCAGAACTTTCTGCCACAGAAATGTGAGAACCATGTGTTTTTTTAGCCAAATTTTGAGGTTTGCAAAGGATTCTGGGTAACAGAACCTGGTCCGAGCCCCGCAAGTCACCCCTCCTTGGATTCCCCTAGGTCTCTAGTTTTCAGAAATGCACAGGTTTGGTAGGTTTCCCTAGGTGCTGGCTGAGCTAGAGGCCAAAATCTACAGGTAGGCACTTCACAAAAAACACCTCTGTTTTCTTCCAAAATTTTGGATGTGTCCACGTTGCGCTTTGGGGTGTTTCCTGTCGCGGGCGCTAGGCCTACCCACACAAGTGAGGTATCATTTTTATCGGGAGACTTGGGGGAACGCTGGGTGGAAGGAAATTTGTGGCTCATCTCAGATTCCAGAACTTTCTGCCACAGAAATGTGAGGAACATGTGTTTTTTTAGCCAAATTTTGAGGTTTGCAAAGGATTCTGGGTAACAGAACCTGGTCCGAGCCCCGCAAGTCACCCCTCCTTGGATTCCCCTAGGTCTCTAGTTTTCGGAAATGCACAGGTATGGTAGGTTTCCCTAGGTGCCGGCTGAGCTAGAGGCCAAAATCTACAGGTAGGCACTTCGCAAAAAACACCTCTGTTTTCTTCCAAAAATGTGGATGTGTCCACGTTGCACTTTGGGGCGTTTCCTGTCGCGGGCGCTAGGCCTACCCATACAAGTGAGGTATCATTTTTATCGGGAGACTTGGGGGAACGCTGGGTGGAAGGAAATTTGTGGCTCCTCTCAGATTCCAGAACTTTCTGCCACAGAAATGTGAGAACCATGTGTTTTTTTAGCCAAATTTTGAGGTTTGCAAAGGATTCTGGGTAACAGAACCTGGTCCGAGCCCCGCAAGTCACCCCTCCTTGGATTGCCCTAGGTCTCTAGTTTTCAGAAATGCACAGGTTTGGTAGGTTTCCCTAGGTGCTGGCTGAGCTAGTGTCCAAAATCTACAGGTAGGCACTTCGCAAAAAACACCTCTGTTTTCTTCCAAAAATTTGGATGTGTCCACGTTGCGCTTTAGGGCGTTTCCTGTCACGGGCGCTAGACCTACCCACACAAGTGAGGTATCATTTTTATTGGGAGACGTGGGGGAACGCTGGGTGGAAGGAAATTTGTGGCTCCTCTCAGATTCCAGAACTTTCTGCCACAGAAATGTGAGAAACATGTGTTTTTTTAGCCAAATTTTGAGGTTTGCAAAGGATTCTGGGTAACAGAACCTGGTCCGAGCCCCGCAAGTCACCCCTCCTTGGATTCCCCTAGGTCTCTAGTTTTCAGAAATGCACAGGTTTGGTAGGTTTCCCTAGGTGCCGGCTGAGCTAGAGGCCAAAATCTACAGGTAGGCACTTCGCAAAAAACACCTCTGTTTTCTTCAAAAATTTTGGATGTGTCCACGTTGCGCTTTGGGGTGTTTCCTGTCGCGGGCGCTAGGCCTACCCACACAAGTGAGGTATCATTTTTATCGGGAGACTTGGGGGAACGCTGGGCGGAAGGAAATTTGTGGCTCCTCTCAGATTCCAGAACTTTCTGCCACAGAAATGTGAGGACCATGTGTTTTTTTAGCCAAATTTTGAGGTTTGCAAAGGATACTGGGTAACAGAACCTGGTCCGAGCCCCGCAAGTCACCCCTCCTTGGATGTCCCTAGGTCTCTAGTTTTCAGAAATGCACATGTTTGGTAGGTTTACCTAGGTGCCGGCTGAGCTAGAGGCCAAAATCTACAGGTAGGCACTTTGCAAAAAACACCTCTGTTTTCTTCCAAAAATTTGGATGTGTCAACGTTGCACTTTGGGGCGTTTCCTGTCGCGGGTGCTAGGCCTACCCACACAAGTGAGGTATCATTTTTATCAGGAGACTTGGGGGAACGCTGGGTGGAAGGAAATTTGTGGCTCCTCTCAGATTCCAGAACTTTCTGCCACACAAATGTGAGGAACATGTGTTTTTTTAGCCAAATTTTGAGGTTTGCAAAGGATTCTGGGTAACAGAACCTGGTCCGAGCCCCGCAAGTCACCCCTCCTTGGATTGCCCTAGGTCTCTAGTTTTCAGAAATCCACAGGTTTGGTAGGTTTCCCTAGGTGCTGGCTGAGCTAGAGGCCAAAATCTACAGGTAGGCACTTCGCAAAAAACACCTCTGTTTTCTTCCAAAATTTTGGATGTGTCCACGTTGCGCTTTGGGGTGTTTCCTGTCGCGGGCGCTAGGCCTACCCACACAAGTGAGGTATCATTTTTATCGGGAGACTTGGGGGAACGCTGGGTGGAAGGAAATTTGTGGCTCCTCTCAGATTCCAGAACTTTCTGCCACAGAAATGTGAGGAACATGGGTTTTTTTAGCCAAATTTTGAGGTTTGCAAAGGATTCTGGGTAACAGAACCTGGTCCGAGCCCCGCAAGTCACCCCTCCTTGGATTCCCCTAGGTCTCTAGTTTTCGGAAATGCACAGGTATGGTAGGTTTCCCTAGGTGCCGGCTGAGCTAGAGGCCAAAATCTACAGGTAGGCACTTCGCAAAAAACACCTCTGTTTTCTTCCAAAAATGTGGATGTGTCCACGTTGCACTTTGGGGCGTTTCCTGTCGCGGGCGCTAGGCCTACCCATACAAGTGAGGTATCATTTTTATCGGGAGACTTGGGGGAACGCTGGGTGGAAGGAAATTTGTGGCTCCTCTCAGATTCCAGAACTTTCTGCCACAGAAATGTGAGAACCATGTGTTTTTTTAGCCAAATTTTGAGGTTTGCAAAGGATTCTGGGTAACAGAACCTGGTCCGAGCCCCGCAAGTCACCCCTCCTTGGATTCCCCTAGGTCTCTAGTTTTCAGAAATGCACAGGTTTGGTAGGTTTCCCTAGGTGCCGGCTGAGCTAGAGGCCAAAATCTACAGGTAGGCACTTCGCAAAAAACACCTCTGTTTTCTTCCAAAAATTTGGATGTGTCCACGTTGCGCTTTGGGGCGTTTCCTGTCGTGGGCGCTAGGCCTACCCACACAAGTGAGGTATCATTTTTATCGGGAGACTTGGGGGAACGCTGGGTGGAAGGAAATTTGTGGCTCCTCTCAGATTCCAGAACTTTCTGCCACAGAAATGTGAGGAACATGTGTTTTTTTAGCCAAATTTTGAGGTTTGCAAAGGATTCTGGGTAACAGAACCTGGTCCGAACCCCGCAAGTCACCCCTCCTTGGATTCCCCTAGGTCTCTAGTTTTCGGAAATGCACAGGTTTGGTAGGTTTCCCTAGGTGCCGGCTGAGCTAGAGGCCAAAATCTACAGGTAGGCACTTCGCAAAAAACACCTCTGTTTTCTTCCAAAAATTTGGATGTGTCCACGTTGCACTTTGGGGCGTTTCCTGTCGCGGGTGCTAGGCCTACCCACACAAGTGAGGTATCATTTTTATCGGGAGACTTGGGGGAACGCTGGGCGGAAGGAAATTTGTGGCTCCTCTCAGATTCCAGAACTTTCTGCCACAGAAATGTGAGGACCATGTGTTTTTTTAGCCAAATTTTGAGGTTTGCAAAGGATACTGGGTAACAGAACCTGGTCCGAGCCCCGCAAGTCACCCCTCCTTGGATGTCCCAAGGTCCCTAGTTTTCAGAAATGCACATGTTTGGTAGGTTTACCTAGGTGCCGGCTGAGCTAGAGGCCAAAATCTACAGGTAGGCACTTTGCAAAAAACACCTCTGTTTTCTTCCAAAAATTTGGATGTGTCAACGTTGCACTTTGGGGCGTTTCCTGTCGCGGGTGCTAGGCCTACCCACACAAGTGAGGTATCATTTTTATCAGGAGACTTGGGGGAACGCTGGGTGGAAGGAAATTTGTGGCTCCTCTCAGATTCCAGAACTTTCTGCCACAGAAATGTGAGGAACATGTGTTTTTTTAGCCAAATTTTGAGGTTTGCAAAGGATTCTGGGTAACAGAACCTGGTCCGAGCCCCGCAAGTCACCCCTCCTTGGATTGCCCTAGGTCTCTAGTTTTCAGAAATGCACAGGTTTGGTAGGTTTCCCTAGGTGCTGGCTGAGCTAGAGGCCAAAATCTACAGGTAGGCACTTCGCAAAAAACACCTCTGTTTTCTTCCAAAATTTTGGATGTGTCCACGTTGCGCTTTGGGGTGTTTCCTGTCGCGGGCGCTAGGCCTACCCACACAAGTGAGGTATCATTTTTATCGGGAGACTTGGGGGAACGCTGGGTGGAAGGAAATTTGTGGCTCCTCTCAGATTCCAGAACTTTCTGCCACAGAAATGTGAGGAACATGTGTTTTTTTAGCCAAATTTTGAGGTTTGCAAAGGATTCTGGGTAACAGAACCTGGTCCGAGCCCCGCAAGTCACCCCTCCTTGGATTCCCCTAGGTCTCTAGTTTTCGGAAATGCACAGGTATGGTAGGTTTCCCTAGGTGCCGGCTGAGCTAGAGGCCAAAATCTACAGGTAGGCACTTCGCAAAAAACACCTCTGTTTTCTTCCAAAAATGTGGATGTGTCCACGTTGCACTTTGGGGCGTTTCCTGTCGCGGGCGCTAGGCCTACCCATACAAGTGAGGTATCATTTTTATCGGGAGACTTGGGGGAACGCTGGGTGGAAGGAAATTTGTGGCTCCTCTCAGATTCCAGAACTTTCTGCCACAGAAATGTGAGAACCATGTGTTTTTTTAGCCAAATTTTGAGGTTTGCAAAGGATTCTGGGTAACAGAACCTGGTCCGAGCCCCGCAAGTCACCCCTCCTTGGATTGCCCTAGGTCTCTAGTTTTCAGAAATGCACAGGTTTGGTAGGTTTCCCTAGGTGCTGGCTGAGCTAGTGTCCAAAATCTACAGGTAGGCACTTCGCAAAAAACACCTCTGTTTTCTTCCAAAAATTTGGATGTGTCCACGTTGCGCTTTAGGGCGTTTCCTGTCACGGGCGCTAGACCTACCCACACAAGTGAGGTATCATTTTTATTGGGAGACGTGGGGGAACGCTGGGTGGAAGGAAATTTGTGGCTCCTCTCAGATTCCAGAACTTTCTGCCACAGAAATGTGAGAAACATGTGTTTTTTTAGCCAAATTTTGAGGTTTGCAAAGGATTCTGGGTAACAGAACCTGGTCCGAGCCCCGCAAGTCACCCCTCCTTGGATTCCCCTAGGTCTCTAGTTTTCAGAAATGCACAGGTTTGGTAGGTTTCCCTAGGTGCCGGCTGAGCTAGAGGCCAAAATCTACAGGTAGGCACTTCGCAAAAAACACCTCTGTTTTCTTCAAAAATTTTGGATGTGTCCACGTTGCGCTTTGGGGTGTTTCCTGTCGCGGGCGCTAGGCCTACCCACACAAGTGAGGTATCATTTTTATCGGGAGACTTGGGGGAACGCTGGGCGGAAGGAAATTTGTGGCTCCTCTCAGATTCCAGAACTTTCTGCCACAGAAATGTGAGGACCATGTGTTTTTTTAGCCAAATTTTGAGGTTTGCAAAGGATACTGGGTAACAGAACCTGGTCCGAGCCCCGCAAGTCACCCCTCCTTGGATGTCCCTAGGTCTCTAGTTTTCAGAAATGCACATGTTTGGTAGGTTTACCTAGGTGCCGGCTGAGCTAGAGGCCAAAATCTACAGGTAGGCACTTTGCAAAAAACACCTCTGTTTTCTTCCAAAAATTTGGATGTGTCAACGTTGCACTTTGGGGCGTTTCCTGTCGCGGGTGCTAGGCCTACCCACACAAGTGAGGTATCATTTTTATCAGGAGACTTGGGGGAACGCTGGGTGGAAGGAAATTTGTGGCTCCTCTCAGATTCCAGAACTTTCTGCCACACAAATGTGAGGAACATGTGTTTTTTTAGCCAAATTTTGAGGTTTGCAAAGGATTCTGGGTAACAGAACCTGGTCCGAGCCCCGCAAGTCACCCCTCCTTGGATTGCCCTAGGTCTCTAGTTTTCAGAAATCCACAGGTTTGGTAGGTTTCCCTAGGTGCTGGCTGAGCTAGAGGCCAAAATCTACAGGTAGGCACTTCGCAAAAAACACCTCTGTTTTCTTCCAAAATTTTGGATGTGTCCACGTTGCGCTTTGGGGTGTTTCCTGTCGCGGGCGCTAGGCCTACCCACACAAGTGAGGTATCATTTTTATCGGGAGACTTGGGGGAACGCTGGGTGGAAGGAAATTTGTGGCTCCTCTCAGATTCCAGAACTTTCTGCCACAGAAATGTGAGGAACATGGGTTTTTTTAGCCAAATTTTGAGGTTTGCAAAGGATTCTGGGTAACAGAACCTGGTCCGAGCCCCGCAAGTCACCCCTCCTTGGATTCCCCTAGGTCTCTAGTTTTCGGAAATGCACAGGTATGGTAGGTTTCCCTAGGTGCCGGCTGAGCTAGAGGCCAAAATCTACAGGTAGGCACTTCGCAAAAAACACCTCTGTTTTCTTCCAAAAATGTGGATGTGTCCACGTTGCACTTTGGGGCGTTTCCTGTCGCGGGCGCTAGGCCTACCCATACAAGTGAGGTATCATTTTTATCGGGAGACTTGGGGGAACGCTGGGTGGAAGGAAATTTGTGGCTCCTCTCAGATTCCAGAACTTTCTGCCACAGAAATGTGAGAACCATGTGTTTTTTTAGCCAAATTTTGAGGTTTGCAAAGGATTCTGGGTAACAGAACCTGGTCCGAGCCCCGCAAGTCACCCCTCCTTGGATTCCCCTAGGTCTCTAGTTTTCAGAAATGCACAGGTTTGGTAGGTTTCCCTAGGTGCCGGCTGAGCTAGAGGCCAAAATCTACAGGTAGGCACTTCGCAAAAAACACCTCTGTTTTCTTCCAAAAATTTGGATGTGTCCACGTTGCGCTTTGGGGCGTTTCCTGTCGTGGGCGCTAGGCCTACCCACACAAGTGAGGTATCATTTTTATCGGGAGACTTGGGGGAACGCTGGGTGGAAGGAAATTTGTGGCTCCTCTCAGATTCCAGAACTTTCTGCCACAGAAATGTGAGGAACATGTGTTTTTTTAGCCAAATTTTGAGGTTTGCAAAGGATTCTGGGTAACAGAACCTGGTCCGAACCCCGCAAGTCACCCCTCCTTGGATTCCCCTAGGTCTCTAGTTTTCGGAAATGCACAGGTTTGGTAGGTTTCCCTAGGTGCCGGCTGAGCTAGAGGACAAAATCTACAGGTAGGCACTTCGCAAAAAACACCTCTGTTTTCTTCCAAAAATTTGGATGTGTCCACGTTGCACTTTGGGGCGTTTCCTGTCGCGGGTGCTAGGCCTACCCACACAAGTGAGGTATCATTTTTATCGGGAGACTTGGGGGAACGCTGGGCGGAAGGAAATTTGTGGCTCCTCTCAGATTCCAGAACTTTCTGCCACAGAAATGTGAGGACCATGTGTTTTTTTAGCCAAATTTTGAGGTTTGCAAAGGATACTGGGTAACAGAACCTGGTCCGAGCCCCGCAAGTCACCCCTCCTTGGATGTCCCAAGGTCCCTAGTTTTCAGAAATGCACATGTTTGGTAGGTTTACCTAGGTGCCGGCTGAGCTAGAGGCCAAAATCTACAGGTAGGCACTTTGCAAAAAACACCTCTGTTTTCTTCCAAAAATTTGGATGTGTCAACGTTGCACTTTGGGGCGTTTCCTGTCGCGGGTGCTAGGCCTACCCACACAAGTGAGGTATCATTTTTATCAGGAGACTTGGGGGAACGCTGGGTGGAAGGAAATTTGTGGCTCCTCTCAGATTCCAGAACTTTCTGCCACAGAAATGTGAGGAACATGTGTTTTTTTAGCCAAATTTTGAGGTTTGCAAAGGATTCTGGGTAACAGAACCTGGTCCGAGCCCCGCAAGTCACCCCTCCTTGGATTGCCCTAGGTCTCTAGTTTTCAGAAATGCACAGGTTTGGTAGGTTTCCCTAGGTGCTGGCTGAGCTAGAGGCCAAAATCTACAGGTAGGCACTTCGCAAAAAACACCTCTGTTTTCTTCCAAAATTTTGGATGTGTCCACGTTGCGCTTTGGGGTGTTTCCTGTCGCGGGCGCTAGGCCTACCCACACAAGTGAGGTATCATTTTTATCGGGAGACTTGGGGGAACGCTGGGTGGAAGGAAATTTGTGGCTCCTCTCAGATTCCAGAACTTTCTGCCACAGAAATGTGAGGAACATGTGTTTTTTTAGCCAAATTTTGAGGTTTGCAAAGGATTCTGGGTAACAGAACCTGGTCCGAGCCCCGCAAGTCACCCCTCCTTGGATTCCCCTAGGTCTCTAGTTTTCGGAAATGCACAGGTATGGTAGGTTTCCCTAGGTGCCGGCTGAGCTAGAGGCCAAAATCTACAGGTAGGCACTTCGCAAAAAACACCTCTGTTTTCTTCCAAAAATTTGGATGTGTCCACGTTGCACTTTGGGGCGTTTCCTGTCGCGGGCGCTAGGCCTACCCATACAAGTGAGGTATCATTTTTATCGGGAGACTTGGGGGAACGCTGGGTGGAAGGAAATTTGTGGCTCCTCTCAGATTCCAGAACTTTCTGCCACAGAAATGTGAGAACCATGTGTTTTTTTAGCCAAATTTTGAGGTTTGCAAAGGATTCTGGGTAACAGAACCTGGTCCGAGCCCCGCAAGTCACCCCTCCTTGGATTCCCCTAGGTCTCTAGTTTTCAGAAATGCACAGGTTTGGTAGGTTTCCCTAGGTGCCGGCTGAGCTAGAGGCCAAAATCTACAGGTAGGCACTTCGCAAAAAACACCTCTGTTTTCTTCCAAAAATTTGGATGTGTCCACGTTGCGCTTTGGGGCGTTTCCTGTCGTGGGCGCTAGGCCTACCCACACAAGTGAGGTATCATTTTTATCGGGAGACTTGGGGGAACGCTGGGTGGAAGGAAATTTGTGGCTCCTCTCAGATTCCAGAACTTTCTGCCACAGAAATGTGAGGAACATGTGTTTTTTTAGCCAAATTTTGAGGTTTGCAAAGGATTCTGGGTAACAGAACCTGGTCCGAGCCCCGCAAGTCACCCCTCCTTGGATTCCCCTAGGTCTCTAGTTTTCGGAAATGCACAGGTTTGGTAGGTTTCCCTAGGTGCCGGCTGAGCTAGAGGCCAAAATCTACAGGTAGGCACTTCGCAAAAAACACCTCTGTTTTCTTCCAAAAATTTGGATGTGTCCACGTTGCACTTTGGGGCGTTTCCTGTCGCGGGTGCTAGGCCTACCCACACAAGTGAGGTATCATTTTTATCGGGAGACTTGGGGGAACGCTGGGTGGAAGGAAATTTGTGGCTCCTCTCAGATTCCAGAACTTTCTGCCACAGAAATGTGAGAACCATGTGTTTTTTAAGCCAAATTTTGAGGTTTGCAAAGGATTCTGGGTAACAGAACCTGGTCCGAGCCCCGCACGTCACCCCTCCTTGGATTCCCGTAGGTCTCTAGTTTTCAGAAATGCACAGGTTTGGTAGGTTTCCCTAGGTGCCGGCTGAGCTAGAGGCCAAAATCTACAGGTAGGCACTTCGCAAAAAACACCTCTGTTTTCTTCCAAAAATTTGGATGTGTCCACGTTGCGCTTTGGGGCGTTTCCTGTCGCGGGCGCTAGGCCTACCCACACAAGTGAGGTATCAATTTTATCGGGAGACTTGGGGGAACGCTGGGTGGAAGGAAATTTGTGGCTCCTCTCAGATTCCAGAACTTTCTGCTACAGAAATGTGAGGAACATGTGTTTTTTAGCCAAATTTTGAGGTTTGCAAAGGATTCTGGGTAACAGAACCTGGTCCGAGCTCTGCAAGTCACCCCATCTTGGATTCCCCTAGGTTTCTAGTTTTCAGAAATGCACAGGTTTGGTAGGTTTCCCTAGGTGCCGGCTGAGCTAGAGGCCAAAATCTACAGGTAGGCACTTCGCAAAAAACACCTCTGTTTTCTTCCAAAATTTTGGATGTGTCCATGTTGCGCTTTGGGGCGTTTCCTGTCGCAAGCGCTAGGCCTACCCACACAAGTGAGGTATCATTTTTATCAGGAGACTTGGGGGAACGCTGGGTGGAAGGAAATTTGTGGCTCCTCTCAGATTCCAGAACTTTCTGCCACAGAAAAGTGAGGAACATGTGTTTTTTTAGCCAAATCTTGAGGTTTGCAAAGGATTCTGGGTAACAGAACCTGGTCCGAGCCCCGCAAGTCACCCCTCCTTGGATGTCCCTAGGTCTCTAGTTTTCAGAAATGCACAGGTTTGGTAGGTTTCCCTAGGTGCCGGCTGAGCTAGAGGCCAAAATCTACAGGTAGGCACTTTGCAAAAAACACCTCTGTTTTCTTCCAAAAATTTGGATGTGTCCACGTTGCACTTTGGGGCGTTTCCTGTCGCGGGTGCTAGGCCTACCCACACAAGTGAGGTATCATTTTTATCAGGAGACTTGGGGGAACGCTGGGTGGAAGGAAATTTGTGGCTCCTCTCAGATTCCAGAACTTTCTGCCACAGAAATGTGAGAACCATGTGTTTTTTTAGCCAAATTTTGAGGTTTGCAAAGGATTCTGGGTAACAGAACCTGGTCCGAGCCCCGCAAGTCACCCCTCCTTGGATTGCCCTAGGTCTCTAGTTTTCAGAAATGCACAGGTTTGGTAGGTTTCCCTAGGTGCTGGCTGAGCTAGAGGCCAAAATCTACAGGTAGGCACTTCGCAAAAAACACCTCTGTTTTCTTCCAAAATTTTGGATGTGTCCACATTGCGCTTTGGGGTGTTTCCTGTCGCGGGCGCTAGGCCTACCCACACAAGTGAGGTATCATTTTTATCGGGAGACTTGGGGGAACGCTGGGTGGAAGGAAATTTGTGGCTCCTCTCAGATTCCAGAACTTTCTGCCACAGAAATGTGAGGAACATGTGTTTTTTTAGCCAAATTTTGAGGTTTGCAAAGGATTCTGGGTAACAGAACCTGGTCCGAGCCCCGCAAGTCACCCCTCCTTGGATTCCCCTAGGTCTCTAGTTTTCGGAAATGCACAGGTTTGGTAGGTTTCCCTAGGTGCCGGCTGAGCTAGAGGCCAAAATCTACAGGTAGGCACTTCGCAAAAAACACCTCTGTTATCTTCCCAAAATTTGGATGTGTCCACGTTGCACTTTGGGGCGTTTCCTGTCGCGGGCGCTAGGCCTACCCATACAAGTGAGGTATCATTTTTATCGGGAGACTTGGGGGAACGCTGGGTGGAAGGAAATTTGTGGCTCCTCTCAGATTCCAGAACTTTCTGCCACAGAAATGTGAGAACCATGTGTTTTTTTAGCCAAATTTTGAGGTTTGCAAAGGATTCTGGGTAACAGAACCTGGTCCGAGCCCCGCAAGTCACCCCTCCTTGGATTCCCCTAGGTCTCTAGTTTTCAGAAATGCACAGGTTTGGTAGGTTTCCCTAGGTGCCGGCTGAGCTAGAGGCCAAAATCTACAGGTAAGCACTTCGCAAAAAACACCTCTGTTTTCTTCCAAAAATTTGGATGTGTCCACGTTGCGCTTTAGGGCGTTTCCTGTCGCGGGCGCTAGACCTACCCACACAAGTGAGGTATCATTTTTATTGGGAGACGTGGGGGAACGCTGGGTGGAAGGAAATTTGTGGCTCCTCTCAGATTCCAGAACTTTCTGCCACAGAAATGTGAGGAACATGTGTTTTTTTAGCCAAATTTTGAGGTTTGCAAAGGATTCTGGGTAACAGAACCTGGTCCGAGCCCCGCAAGTTACCCCTCCTTGGATTGCCCTAGGTCTTTAGTTTTCAGAAATGCACAGGTTTGGTAGGTTTCCCTAGGTGCTGGCTGAGCTAGAGTCCAAAATCTACAGGTAAGCACTTCGCAAAAAACACCTCTGTTTTCTTCCAAAAATTTGGATGTGTCCACGTTGCGCTTTAGGGCGTTTCCTGTCGCGGGCGCTAGACCTACCCACACAAGTGAGGTATCATTTTTATTGGGAGACGTGGGGGAACGCTGGGTGGAAGGAAATTTGTGGCTCCTCTCAGATTCCAGAACTTTCTGCCATAGAAATGTGAGAACCATGTGTTTTTTTAGCCAAATTTTGAGGTTTGCAAAGGATTCTGGGTAACAGAACCTGGTCCGAGCCCCGCAAGTCACCCCTCCTTCAATTCCCCTAGGTCTCTAGTTTTCAGAAATGCACAGGTTTGGTAGGTTTCCCTAGGTGCCGGCTGAGCTAGAGGCCAAAATCTACAGGTAGGCACTTCGCAAAAAACACCTCTGTTTTCTTCCAAAAATTTGGATGTGTCCACATTGCACTTTCGGGCGTTTCCTGTCGCGGGTGCTAGGCCTACCCACACAAGTGAGGTATCATTTTTATCGGGACACTTGGGGGAACGCTGTGTGGAAGGAAATTTGTGGCTCCTCTCAGATTCCAGAACTTTCTGCCACAGAAATGTGAGAACCATGTGTTTTTTTATCCAAATTTTGAGGTTTGCAAAGGATTCTGGGTAACAAAACCTGGTCTGAGCCCCGCAAGTCACCCCTCCTTGGATTCCCCTAGGTCTCTAGTTTTCAGAAATGCACAGGTTTGGTAGGTTTCCCTAGGTGCCGGCTGAGCTAGAGGCCAAAATCTACAGGTAGGCACTTCGCAAAAAACACCTCTGTTTTCTTCCAAAATTTTGGATGTGTCCACGTTGCGCTTTGGGGCGTTTCCTGTCGCGGGCGCTAGGCCTACCCACACAAGTGAGGTATCATTTTTATCAGGAGACTTGGGGGAACGCTGGGTGGAAGGAAATTTGTGGCTCCTCTCAGATTCCAGAACTTTCTGCCACAGAAATGTGAGGAACATGTGTTTTTTTAGCCAAATTTTGAGGTTTGCAAAGGATTCTGGGTAACAGAACCTGGTCCGAGCCCCGCAAGTCACTCCTCCTTGGATTGCCCTAGCTCTCTTGTTTTCAGAAATGCACAGGTTTGGTAGGTTTCCCTAGGTGCTGGCTGAGCTAGAGGCCAAAATCTACAGGTAGGCACTTCGCAAAAAACACCTCTGTTTTCTTCCAAAAATGTGTATGTTTCCACGTTGCGCTTTGGGGCGTTTCCTGTCGCGGGCGCTAGGCCTACCCACACAAGTGAGGTATCATTTTTATCGGGAGACTTGGGGGAACGCTGGGTGGAAGGAAATTTGTGGCTCCTCTCAGATTCCAGAACTTTCTGCCACAGAAATGTGAGGAACATGTGTTTTTTTATCCAAATTGTGAGGTTTGCAAAGGATTCTGGGTAACAGAACCTGGTCCGAGCCCCGCAAGTCACCCCTCCTTGGATTCCCCTAGGTCTCTAGTTTTCAGAAATGCACAGGTTTGGTAGGTGTCCCTAGGTGCCGGCTGAGCTAGAGGCCAAAATCTACAGGTAGGCACTTCGCAAAAAACACCTCTGTTTTCTTCCAAAATTTTGGATGTGTCCACGTTGCACTTTGGGGCGTTTCCTGTCGCGGGCGCTAGGCCTACCCACACAAGTGAGGTATCATTTTTATCGGGAGACTTGGGGGAACGCTGGGTGGAAGGAAATTTGTGGCTCCTCTCAGATTCCAGAACTTTCTGCCACAGAAATGTGAGGAACATGTGTTTTTTTAGCCAAATTTTGAGGTTTGCAAAGGATTCTGGGTAACAGAACCTGGTCCGAGCCCCGCAAGTCACCCCTCCTTGGATTGCGCTAGGTCTCTAGTTTTTAGAAATGCACAGGTTTGGTAGGTTTCCCTAGGTGCTGGCTGAGCTAGAGTCCAAAATCTACAGGTAAGCACTTCGCAAAAAACACCTCTGTTTTCTTCCAAAAATTTGGATGTGTCCACGTTGCGCTTTAGGGCGTTTCCTGTCGCGGGCGCTAGACCTACCCACACAAGTGAGGTATCATTTTTATTGGGAGACGTGGGGGAACGCTGGGTGGAAGGAAATTTGTGGCTCCTCTCAGATTCCAGAACTTTCTGCCACAGAAATGTGAGGAACATGTGTTTTTTTAGCCAAATTTTGAGGTTTGCAAAGGATTCTGGGTAACAGAACCTGGTCCGAGCCCCGCAAGTTACCCCTCCTTGGATTGCCCTAGGTCTTTAGTTTTCAGAAATGCACAGGTTTGGTAGGTTTCCCTAGGTGCTGGCTGAGCTGGAGTCCAAAATCTACAGGTAGGCACTTCGCAAAAAACACCTCTGTTTTGTTCCAAAAATTTGGATGTGTCCACGTTGCGCTTTAGGGCGTTTCCTGTCGCGGGCGCTAGGCCTACCCACACAAGTGAGGTATCATTTTTATCAGGAGACTTGGGGGAACGCTGGGTGGAAGGAAATTTGTGGCTCCTCTCAGATTCCAGAACTTTCTGCCATAGAAATGTGAGAACCATGTGTTTTTTTAGCCAAATTTTGAGGTTTGCAAAGGATTCTGGGTAACAGAACCTGGTCCGAGCCCCGCAAGTCACCCCTCCTTCAATTCCCCTAGGTCTCTAGTTTTCAGAAATGCACAGGTTTGGTAGGTTTCCCTAGGTGCCGGCTGAGCTAGAGGCCAAAATCTACAGGTAGGCACTTCGCAAAAAACACCTCTGTTTTCTTCCAAAAATTTGGATGTGTCCACATTGCACTTTCGGGCGTTTCCTGTCGGGGGTGCTAGGCCTACCCACACAAGTGAGGTATCATTTTTATCGGGACACTTGGGGGAACGCTGGGTGGAAGGAAATTTGTGGCTCCTCTCAGATTCCAGAACTTTCTGCCACAGAAATGTGAGAACCATGTGTTTTTTTAGCCAAATTTTGAGGTTTGCAAAGGATTCTGGGTAACAGAACCTGGTCCGAGCCCCGCAAGTCACCCCTCCTTGGATTGCGCTAGGTCTCTAGTTTTTAGAAATGCACAGGTTTGGTAGGTTTCCCTATGTGCTGGCTGAGCTAGAGTCCAAAATCTACAGGTAAGCACTTCGCAAAAAACACCTCTGTTTTCTTCCCAAAATTTGGATGTGTCCACGTTGCGCTTTAGGGCGTTTCCTGTCACGGGCGCTAGACCTACCCACACAAGTGAGGTATCATTTTTATTGGGAGACGTGGGGGAACGCTGGGTGGAAGGAAATTTGTGGCTCCTCTCAGATTCCAGAACTTTCTGCCACAGAAATGTGAGGAACATGTGTTTTTTTAGCCAAATTTTGAGGTTTGCAAAGGATTCTGGGTAACAGAACCTGGTCCGAGCCCCGCAAGTCACCCCTCCTTGGATTGCCCTAGGTCTTTAGTTTTCAGAAATGCACAGGTTTGGTAGGTTTCCCTAGGTGCTGGCTGAGCTGGAGTCCAAAATCTACAGGTAGGCACTTCGCAAAAAACACCTCTGTTTTGTTCCAAAAATTTGGATGTGTCCACGTTGCGCTTTAGGGCGTTTCCTGTCGCGGGCGCTAGGCCTACCCACACAAGTGAGGTATCATTTTTATCAGGAGACTTGGGGGAACGCTGGGTGGAAGGAAATTTGTGGCTCCTCTCAGATTCCAGAACTTTCTGCCATAGAAATGTGAGAACCATGTGTTTTTTTAGCCAAATTTTGAGGTTTGCAAAGGATTCTGGGTAACAGAACCTGGTCCGAGCCCCGCAAGTCACCCCTCCTTCAATTCCCCTAGGTCTCTAGTTTTCAGAAATGCACAGGTTTGGTAGGTTTCCCTAGGTGCCGGCTGAGCTAGAGGCCAAAATCTACAGGTAGGCACTTCGCAAAAAACACCTCTGTTTTCTTCCAAAAATTTGGATGTGTCCACATTGCACTTTCGGGCGTTTCCTGTCGCGGGTGCTAGGCCTACCCACACAAGTGAGGTATCATTTTTATCGGGACACTTGGGGGAATGCTGGGTGGAAGGAAATTTGTGGCTCCTCTCAGATTCCAGAACTTTCTGCCACAGAAATGTGAGAACCATGTGTTTTTTTAGCCAAATTTTGAGGTTTGCAAAGGATTCTGGGTAACAAAACCTGGTCCGAGCCCCGCAAGTCACCCCTCCTTGGATTCCCCTAGGTCTCTAGTTTTCAGAAATGCACAGGTTTGGTAGGTTTCCCTAGGTGCCGGCTGAGCTAGAGGCCAAAATCTACAGGTAGGCACTTCGCAAAAAACACCTCTGTTTTCTTCCAAAATTTTGGATGTGTCCACGTTGCGCTTTGGGGCGTTTCCTGTCGCGGGCGCTAGGCCTACCCACGCAAGTGAGGTATCATTTTTATCAGGAGACTTGGGGGAACGCTGGGTGGAAGGAAATTTGTGGCTCCTCTCAGATTCCAGAACTTTCTGCCACAGAAATGTGAGGAACATGTGTTTTTTTAGCCAAATTGTGAGGTTTGCAAAGGATTCTGGGTAACAGAACCTGGTCCGAGCCCCGCAAGTCACCCCTCCTTGGATTCCCCTAGGTCTCTAGTTTTCAGAAATGCACAGGTTTGGTAGGTGTCCCTAGGTGCCGGCTGAGCTAGAGGCCAAAATCTACAGGTAGGCACTTCGCAAAAAACACCTCTGTTTTCTTCCAAAATTTTGGATGTGTCCACGTTGCACTTTGGGGCGTTTCCTGTTGCGGGCGCTAGGCCTACCCACACAAGTGAGGTATCATTTTTATCGGGAGACTTGGGGGAACGCTGGGTGGAAGGAAATTTGTGGCTCCTCTCAGATTCCAGAACTTTCTGCCACAGAAATGTGAGGAACATGTGTTTTTTTAGCCAAATTTTGAGGTTTGCAAAGGATTCTGGGTAACAGAACCTGGTCCGAGCCCCGCAAGTCACCCCTCCTTGGATTGCGCTAGGTCTCTAGTTTTTAGAAATGCACAGGTTTGGTAGGTTTCCCTAGGTGCTGGCTGAGCTAGAGTCCAAAATCTACAGGTAAGCACTTCGCAAAAAACACCTCTGTTTTCTTCCAAAAATTTGGATGTGTCCACGTTGCGCTTTAGGGCGTTTCCTGTCGCAGGCGCTAGACCTACCCACACAAGTGAGGTATCATTTTTATTGGGAGACGTGGGGGAACGCTGGGTGGAAGGAAATTTGTGGCTCCTCTCAGATTCCAGAACTTTCTGCCACAGAAATGTGAGGAACATGTGTTTTTTTAGCCAAATTTTGAGGTTTGCAAAGGATTCTGGGTAACAGAACCTGGTCCGAGCCCCGCAAGTCACCCCTCCTTGGATTGCCCTAGGTCTTTAATTTTCAGAAATGCACAGGTTTGGTAGGTTTCCCTAGGTGCTGGCTGAGCTGGAGTCCAAAATCTACAGGTAGGCACTTCGCAAAAAACACCTCTGTTTTGTTCCAAAAATTTGGATGTGTCCATGTTGCGCTTTAGGGCGTTTCCTGTCGCGGGCGCTAGGCCTACCCACACAAGTGAGGTATAATTTTTATCGGGAGACTTGGGGGAACGCTGGGTGGAAGGAAATTTGTGGCTCCTCTCAGATTCCAGAACTTTCTGCCACAGAAATGTGAGGAACATGTGTTTTTTTAGCCAAATTTTGAGGTTTGCAAAGGATTCTGGGTAACAGAACCTGGTCCGAGCCCCGCAAGTCACCCCTCCTTGGATGTCCCTAGGTCTCTAGTTTTCAGAAATGCACATGTTTGGTAGGTTTACCTAGGTGCCGGCTGAGCTAGAGGCCAAAATCTACAGGTAGGCACTTTGCAAAAAACACCTCTGTTTTCTTCCAAAAATTTGGATGTGTCCACGTTGCACTTTGGGGCGTTTCCTGTCGCGGGTGCTAGGCCTACCCACACAAGTGAGGTATCATTTTTATCAGGAGACTTGGGGGAACGCTGGGTGGAAGGAAATTTGTGGCTCCTCTCAGATTCCAGAACTTTCTGCCACAGAAATGTGAGGAACATGTGTTTTTTTAGCCAAATTTTGAGGTTTGCAAAGGATTCTGGGTAACAGAACCTGGTCCGAGCCCCGCAAGTCACCCCTCCTTGGATTGCCCTAGGTCTCTAGTTTTCAGAAATGCACAGGTTTGGTAGGTTTCCCTAGCTGCTGGCTGAGCTAGAGGCCAAAATCTACAGGTAGGCACTTCGCAAAAAACACCTCTGTTTTCTTCCAAAATTTTGGATGTGTCCACGTTGCGCTTTGGGGTGTTTCCTGTCGCGGGCGCTAGGCCTACCCACACAAGTGAGGTATCATTTTTATCGGGAGACTTGGGGGAACGCTGGGTGGAAGGAAATTTGTGGCTCCTCTCAGATTCCAGAACTTTCTGCCACAGAAATGTGAGGAACATGTGTTTTTTTAGCCAAATTTTGAGGTTTGCAAAGGATTCTGGGTAACAGAACCTGGTCAGAGCCCCGCAAGTCACCCCTCCTTGGATTCCCCTAGGTCTCTAGTTTTCGGAAATGCACAGGTTTGGTAGGTTTCCCTAGGTGCCGGCTGAGCTAGAGGCCAAAATCTACAGGTAGGCACTTCGCAAAAAACACCTCTGTTTTCTTCCAAAAATTTGGATGTGTCCACGTTGCACTTTGGGGCGTTTCCTGTCGCGGGCGCTAGGCCTACCCATACAAGTGAGGTATCATTTTTATCGGGAGACTTGGGGGAACGCTGGGTGGAAGGAAATTTGTGGCTCCTCTCAGATTCCAGAACTTTCTGCCACAGAAATATGAGGAACATGTGTTTTTTTAGCCAAATTTTGAGGTTTGCAAAGGATTCTGGGTAACAGAACCTGGTCCGAGCCCCGCAAGTCACCCCTCCTTGGATTGCGCTAGGTCTCTAGTTTTTAGAAATGCACAGGTTTGGTAGGTTTCCCTAGGTGCTGGCTGAGCTAGAGTCCAAAATCTACAGGTAAGCACTTCGCAAAAAACACCTCTGTTTTCTTCCAAAAATGTGGATGTATCCACGTTGCGCTTTAGGGCGTTTCCTGTCGCGGGCGCTAGACCTACCCACACAAGTGAGGTATCATTTTTATTGGGAGACGTGGGGGAATGCTGGGTGGAAGGAAATTTGTGGCTCCTCTCAGATTCCAGAACTTTCTGCCACAGAAATGTGAGGAACATGTGTTTTTTTAGCCAAATTTTGAGGTTTGCAAAGGATTCTGGGTAACAGAACCTGGTCCGAGCCCCGCAAGTCACCCCTCCTTGGATGTCCCTAGGTCTCTAGTTTTCAGAAATGCACATGTTTGGTAGGTTTACCTAGGTGCCGGCTGAGCTAGAGGCCAAAATCTACAGGTAGGCACTTTGCAAAAAACACCTCTGTTTTCTTCCAAAAATTTGGATGTGTCCACGTTGCACTTTGGGGCGTTTCCTGTCGCGGGTGCTAGGCCTACCCACACAAGTGAGGTATCATTTTTATCAGGAGACTTGGGGGAACGCTGGGTGGAAGAAAATTTGTGGCTCCTCTCAGATTCCAGAACTTTCTGCCACAGAAATGTGAGGAACATGTGTTTTTTTAGCCAAATTTTGAGGTTTGCAAAGGATTCTGGGTAACAGAACCTGGTCTGAGCCCCGCAAGTCACCCCTCCTTGGATTGCCCTAGGTCTCTAGTTTTCAGAAATGCACAGGTTTGGTAGGTTTCCCTAGGTGCTGGCTGAGCTAGAGGCCAAAATCTACAGGTAGGCACTTCGCAAAAAACACCTCTGTTTTCTTCCAAAATTTTGGATGTGTCCACGTTGCGCTTTGGGGTGTTTCCTGTCGCGGGCGCTAGGCCTACCCACACAAGTGAGGTATCATTTTTATCAGGAGACTTGGGGGAACGCTGGGTGGAAGAAAATTTGTGGCTCCTCTCAGATTCCAGAACTTTCTGCCACAGAAATGTGAGGAACATGTGTTTTTTTAGCCAAATTTTGAGGTTTGCAAAGGATTCTGGGTAACAGAACCTGGTCTGAGCCCCGCAAGTCACCCCTCCTTGGATTGCCCTAGGTCTCTAGTTTTCAGAAATGCACAGGTTTGGTAGGTTTCCCTAGGTGCTGGCTGAGCTAGAGGCCAAAATCTACAGGTAGGCACTTCGCAAAAAACACCTCTGTTTTCTTCCAAAATTTTGGATGTGTCCACGTTGCGCTTTGGGGTGTTTCCTGTCGCGGGCGCTAGGCCTACCCACACAAGTGAGGTATCATTTTTATCGGGAGACTTGGGGGAACGCTGGGTGGAAGGAAATTTGTGGCTCCTCTCAGATTCCAGAACTTTCTGCCACAGAAATGTGAGGAACATGTGTTTTTTTAGCCAAATTTTGAGGTTTGCAAAGGATTCTGGGTAACAGAACCTGGTCAGAGCCCCGCAAGTCACCCCTCCTTGGATTCCCCTAGGTCTCTAGTTTTCGGAAATGCACAGGTTTGGTAGGTTTCCCTAGGTGCCGGCTGAGCTAGAGGCCAAAATCTACAGGTAGGCACTTCGCAAAAAACACCTCTGTTTTCTTCCAAAAATTTGGATGTGTCCACGTTGCACTTTGGGGCGTTTCCTGTCGCGGGCGCTAGGCCTACCCATACAAGTGAGGTATCATTTTTATCGGGAGACTTGGGGGAACGCTGGGTGGAAGGAAATTTGTGGCTCCTCTCAGATTCCAGAACTTTCTGCCACAGAAATATGAGGAACATGTGTTTTTTTAGCCAAATTTTGAGGTTTGCAAAGGATTCTGGGTAACAGAACCTGGTCCGAGCCCCGCAAGTCACCCCTCCTTGGATTGCGCTAGGTCTCTAGTTTTTAGAAATGCACAGGTTTGGTAGGTTTCCCTAGGTGCTGGCTGAGCTAGAGTCCAAAATCTACAGGTAAGCACTTCGCAAAAAACACCTCTGTTTTCTTCCAAAAATGTGGATGTATCCACGTTGCGCTTTAGGGCGTTTCCTGTCGCGGGCGCTAGACCTACCCACACAAGTGAGGTATCATTTTTATTGGGAGACGTGGGGGAATGCTGGGTGGAAGGAAATTTGTGGCTCCTCTCAGATTCCAGAACTTTCTGCCACAGAAATGTGAGGAACATGTGTTTTTTTAGCCAAATTTTGAGGTTTGCAAAGGATTCTGGGTAACAGAACCTGGTCCGAGCCCCGCAAGTCACCCCTCCTTGGATGTCCCTAGGTCTCTAGTTTTCAGAAATGCACATGTTTGGTAGGTTTACCTAGGTGCCGGCTGAGCTAGAGGCCAAAATCTACAGGTAGGCACTTTGCAAAAAACACCTCTGTTTTCTTCCAAAAATTTGGATGTGTCCACGTTGCACTTTGGGGCGTTTCCTGTCGCGGGTGCTAGGCCTACCCACACAAGTGAGGTATCATTTTTATCAGGAGACTTGGGGGAACGCTGGGTGGAAGAAAATTTGTGGCTCCTCTCAGATTCCAGAACTTTCTGCCACAGAAATGTGAGGAACATGTGTTTTTTTAGCCAAATTTTGAGGTTTGCAAAGGATTCTGGGTAACAGAACCTGGTCTGAGCCCCGCAAGTCACCCCTCCTTGGATTGCCCTAGGTCTCTAGTTTTCAGAAATGCACAGGTTTGGTAGGTTTCCCTAGGTGCTGGCTGAGCTAGAGGCCAAAATCTACAGGTAGGCACTTCGCAAAAAACACCTCTGTTTTCTTCCAAAATTTTGGATGTGTCCACGTTGCGCTTTGGGGTGTTTCCTGTCGCGGGCGCTAGGCCTACCCACACAAGTGAGGTATCATTTTTATCGGGAGACTTGGGGGAACGCTGGGTGGAAGGAAATTTGTGGCTCCTCTCAGATTCCAGAACTTTCTGCCACAGAAATGTGAGGAACATGTGTTTTTTTAGCCAAATTTTGAGGTTTGCAAAGGATTCTGGGTAACAGAACCTGGTCCGAGCCCCGCAAGTCACCCCTCCTTGGATTCCCCTAGGTCTCTAGTTTTTAGAAATGCACAGGTTTGGTAGGTTTCCCTAGGTGCCGGCTGAGCTAGAGGCCAAAATCTACAGGTAGGCACTTCGCAAAAAACACCTCTGTTTTCTTCCAAAAATGTGGATGTGTCCACGTTGCACTTTGGGGCGTTTCCTGTCGCGGGCGCTAGGCCTACCCATACAAGTGAGGTATCATTTTTATCGGGAGACTTGGGGGAACGCTGGGTGGAAGGAAATTTGTGGCTCCTCTCAGATTCCAGAACTTTCTGCCACAGAAATGTGAGGAACATGTGTTTTTTTAGCCAAATTTTGAGGTTTGCAAAGGATTCTGGGTAACAGAACCTGGTCCGAGCCCCGCAAGTCACCCCTCCTTGGATTGCCCTAGGTCTTTAGTTTTCAGAAATGCATAGGTTTGGTAGGTTTCCCTAGGTGCTGGCTGAGCTGGAGTCCAAAATCTACAGGTAGGCACTTCGCAAAAAACACCTCTGTTTTGTTCCAAAAATTTGGATGTGTCCACGTTGCGCTTTAGGGTGTTTCCTGTCGCGGGCGCTAGACCTACCCACACAAGTGAGGTATCATTTTTATTGGGAGACGTGGGGGAATGCTGGGTGGAAGGAAATTTGTGGCTCCTCTCAGATTCCAGAACTTTCTGCCACAGAAATGTGAGGAACATGTGTTTTTTTAGCCAAATTTTGAGGTTTGCAAAGGATTCTGGGTAACAGAACCTGGTCCGAGCCCCGCAAGTCACCCCTCCTTGGATGTCCCTAGGTCTCTAGTTTTCAGAAATGCACATGTTTGGTAGGTTTACCTAGGTGCCGGCTGAGCTAGCGGCCAAAATCTACAGGTAGGCACTTTGCAAAAAACACCTCTGTTTTCTTCCAAAAATTTGGATGTGTCCACGTTGCACTTTGGGGCGTTTCCTGTTGCGGGTGCTAGGCCTACCCACACAAGTGAGGTATCATTTTTATCAGGAGACTTGGGGGAACGCTGGGTGGAAGAAAATTTGTGGCTCCTCTCAGATTCCAGAACTTTCTGCCACAGAAATGTGAGGAACATGTGTTTTTTTAGCCAAATTTTGAGGTTTGCAAAGGATTCTGGGTAACAGAACCTGGTCTGAGCCCCGCAAGTCACCCCTCCTTGGATTGCCCTAGGTCTCTAGTTTTCAGAAATGCACAGGTTTGGTAGGTTTCCCTAGGTGCTGGCTGAGCTAGAGGCCAAAATCTACAGGTAGGCACTTCGCAAAAAACACCTCTGTTTTCTTCCAAAATTTTGGATGTGTCCACGTTGCGCTTTGGGGTGTTTCCTGTCGCGGGCGCTAGGCCTACCCACACAAGTGAGGTATCATTTTTATCGGGAGACTTGGGGGAACGCTGGGTGGAAGGAAATTTGTGGCTCCTCTCAGATTCCAGAACTTTCTGCCACAGAAATGTGAGGAACATGTGTTTTTTTAGCCAAATTTTGAGGTTTGCAAAGGATTCTGGGTAACAGAACCTGGTCCGAGCCCCGCAAGTCACCCCTCCTTGGATTCCCCTAGGTCTCTAGTTTTCGGAAATGCACAGGTTTGGTAGGTTTCCCTAGGTGCCGGCTGAGCTAGAGGCCAAAATCTACAGGTAGGCACTTCGCAAAAAACACCTCTGTTTTCTTCCAAAAATTTGGATGTGTCCACGTTGCACTTTGGGGCGTTTCCTGTCGCGGGCGCTAGGCCTACCCATACAAGTGAGGTATCATTTTTATCGGGAGACTTGGGGGAACGCTGGGTGGAAGGAAATTTGTGGCTCCTCTCAGATTCCAGAACTTTCTGCCACAGAAATGTGAGAACCATGTGTTTTTTTAGCCAAATTTTGAGGTTTGCAAAGGATTCTGGGTAACAGAACCTGGTCCGAGCCCCGCAAGTCACCCCTCCTTGGATTCCCCTAGGTCTCTAGTTTTCAGAAATGCACAGGTTTGGTAGGTTTCCCTAGGTGCCGGCTGAGGTAGAGGCCAAAATCTACAGGTAGGCACTTCGCAAAAAACACCTCTGTTTTCTTCCAAAAATTTGGATGTGTCCACGTTGCGCTTTGGGGCGTTTCCTGTCGCGGGCGCTAGGCCTACCCACACAAGTGAGGTATCAATTTTATCGGGAGACTTGGGGGAACGCTGGGTGGAAGGAAATTTGTGGCTCCTCTCAGATTCCAGAACTTTCTGCCACAGAAATGTGAGGAACATGTGTTTTTTTAGCCAAATTTTGAGGTTTGCAAAGGATTCTGGGTAACAGAACCTGGTCCGAGCCCCGCAAGTCACCCCTCCTTCAATTCCCCTTGGTCTCTAGTTTTCAGAAATGTACAGGTTTGGTAGGTTTCCCTAGGTGCCGGCTGAGCTAGAGGCCAAAATCTACAGGTAGGCACTTCGCAAAAAACACCTCTGTTTTCTTCCAAAAATGTGGATGTGTCCACATTGCACTTTCGGGCGTTTCCTGTCACGGGTGCTAGGCCTACCCACACAAGTGAGGTATCATTTTTATCGGGAGACTTGGGGGAACGCTGGGTGGAAGGAAATTTGTGGCTCCTCTCAGATTCCAGAACTTTCTGCCACAGAAATGTGAGAACCATGTGTTTTTTTAGCCAAATTTTGAGGTTTGCAAAGGATTCTGGGTAACAAAACCTGGTCCGAGCCCCGCAAGTCACCCCTCCTTGGATTCCCCTAGGTCTCTAGTTTTCAGAAATGCACAGGTTTGGTAGGTTTCCCTAGGTGCCGGCTGAGCTAGAGGCCAAAATCTACAGGTAGGCACTTCGCAAAAAACACCTCTGTTTTCTTCCAAAATTTTGGATGTGTCCACGTTGCGCTTTGGGGCGTTTCCTGTCGCGGGCGCTAGGCCTACCCACACAAGTGAGGTATCATTTTTATCAGGAGACTTGGGGGAACGCTGGGTGGAAGGAAATTTGTGGCTCCTCTCAGATTCCAGAACTTTCTGCCACAGAAATGTGAGGAACATGTGTTTTTTTAGCCAAATTTTGAGGTTTGCAAAGGATTCTGGGTAACAGAACCTGGTCCGAGCCACGCAAGTCACTCCTCCTTGGATTGCCCTAGCTCTCTTGTTTTCAGAAATGCACAGGTTTGGTAGGTTTCCCTAGGTGCTGGCTGAGCTAGAGGCCAAAATCTACAGGTAGGCACTTCGCAAAAACCACCTCTGTTTTCTTCCAAAAATGTGTATGTTTCCACGTTGCGCTTTGGGGCGTTTCCTGTCGCGGGCGCTAGGCCTACCCACACAAGTGAGGTATCATTTTTATCGGGAGACTTGGGGGAACGCTGGGTGGAAGGAAATTTGTGGCTCCTCTCAGATTCCAGAACTTTCTGCCACAGAAATGTGAGGAACATGTGTTTTTTTAGCCAAATTGTGAGGTTTGCAAAGGATTCTGGGTAACAGAACCTGGTCCGAGCCCCGCAAGTTACCCCTCCTTGGATTCCCCTAGGTCTCTAGTTTTCAGAAATGCACAGGTTTGGTAGGTGTCCCTAGGTGCCGGCTGAGCTAGAGGCCAAAATCTACAGGTAGGCACTTCGCAAAAAACACCTCTGTTTTCTTCCAAAATTTTGGATGTGTCCACGTTGCACTTTGGGGCGTTTCCTGTCGCGGGCGCTAGGCCTACCCACACAAGTGAGGTATCATTTTTATCGGGAGACTTGGGGGAACGCTGGGTGGAAGGAAATTTGTGGCTCCTCTCAGATTCCAGAACTTTCTGCCACAGAAATGTGAGGAACATGTGTTTTTTTAGCCAAATTTTGAGGTTTGCAAAGGATTCTGGGTAACAGAACCTGGTCCGAGCCCCGCAAGTCACCCCTCCTTGGATTGCGCTAGGTCTCTAGTTTTTAGAAATGCACAGGTTTGGTAGGTTTCCCTAGGTGCTGGCTGAGCTAGAGTCCAAAATCTACAGGTAGGCACTTCGCAAAAAACACCTCTGTTTTTCTTTCAAAAATTTGGATGTGTCCACGTTGAGCTTTAGGGCGTTTCCTGTCGCGGGCGCTAGACCTACCCACACAAGTGAGGTATCATTTTTATTGGGAGACGTGGGGGAACGCTGGGTGGAAGGAAATTTGTGGCTCCTCTCAGATTCCAGAACTTTCTGCCACAGAAATGTGAGGAACATGTGTTTTTTTTAGCCAAATTTTGAGGTTTGCAAAGGATTCTGGTAACAGAACCTGGTCCGAGCCCCGCAAGTCACCCCTCCTTGGATTCCACTAGGTCTCTAGTTTTCAGAAATGAACAGGTTTGGTAGGTTTCCCTAGGTGCTGGCTGAGCTAGAGTCCAAAAATCTACAGGTAGGCACTTCGCAAAAAACACCTCTGTTTTCTTCCAAAAATTTGGATGTGTCCACGTTGCGCTTTAGGGCGTTTCCTGTCGCGGGCGCTAGACCTACCCACACAAGTGAGGTATCATTTTTATTGGGAGACGTGGGGGAACGCTGGGTGGAAGGAAATTTGTGGCTCCTCTCAGATTCCAGAACTTTCTGCCACAGAAATGTGAGGAACATGTGTTTTTTTAGCCAAATTTTGAGGTTTGCAAAGGATTCTGGGTAACAGAACCTGGTCCGAGCCCCGCAAGTCACCCCTCCTTGGATTGCCCTAGGTCTCTAGTTTTCAGAAATGCACAGGTTTGGTAGGTTTCCTAGGTGCTGGCTGAGCTAGAGTCCAAAATCTACAGGTAGGCACTTCGCAAAAAACACCTCTGTTTTCTTTCAAAAATTTGGATGTGTCCACGTTGAGCTTTAGGGCGTTTCCTGTCGCGGGCGCTAGACCTACCCACACAAGTGAGGTATCATTTTTATTGGGAGACGTGGGGAACGCTGGGTGGAAGGAAATTGTGGCTCCTCTCAGATTCCAGAACTTTCTGCCACAGAAATGTGAGGAACATGTGTTTTTTTAGCCAAATTTTGAGGTTTGCAAAGGATTCTGGGTAACAGAACCTGGTCCGAGCCCCGCAAGTCACCCCTCCTTGGATTCCACTAGGTCTCTAGTTTTCAGAAATGAACAGGTTTGGTAGGTTTCCCTAGGTGCCGGCTGAGCTAGAGGCCAAAATCTACAGGTAGGCACTTCGCAAAAAACACCTCTGTTTTCTTCCAAAATTTTGGATGTGTCCACGTTGCGCTTTGGGGTGTTTCCTGTCGCGGGCGCTAGGCCTACCCACACAAGTGAGGTATCATTTTTATCGGGAGACTTGGGGGAACGCTGGGTGGAAGGAAATTTGTGGCTCCTCTCAGATTCCAGAACTTTAAGCCACAGAAATGTGAGGAACATGTGTTTCTTTAGCCAAATTTTGAGGTTTGCAAAGGATTCTGGGTAACAGAACCTGGTCCGAGCCCCGCAAGTCACCCCTCCTTGGATGTCCCTAGGTCTCTAGTTTTCAGAAATGCACATGTTTGGTAGGTTTACCTAGGTGCCGGCTGAGCTAGAGGCCAAAATCTACAGGTAGGCACTTTGCAAAAAACACCTCTGTTTTCTTCCAAAAATTTGGATGTGTCCACGTTGCACTTTGGGGCGTTTCCTGTCGCGGGTGCTAAGCCTACCCACACAAGTGAGGTATCATTTTTATCAGGAGACTTGGGGGGAATGCTGGGTGGAAGGAAATTTGTGGCTCCTCTCAGATTCCAGAACTTTCTGCCACAGAAATGTGAGGAACATGTGTTTTTTTAGCCAAATTTTGAGGTTTGCAAAGGATTCTGGGTAACAGAACCTGGTCCGAGCCCCGCAAGTCACCCCTCCTTGGATTGCCCTAGGTCTCTAGTTTTCAGAAATGCACAGGTTTGGTAGGTTTCCCTAGGTGCTGGCTGAGCTAGAGGCCAAAATCTACAGGTAGGCACTTCGCAAAAAACACCTCTGTTTTCTTCCAAAATTTTGGATGTGTGGACGTTGCGCTTTTGGGGTGTTTCCTGTCGCGGGCGCTAGGCCTACCCACCAAGTGAGGTATCATTTTTATCGGGAGACTTGGGGAACGCTGGGTGGAAGGAAATTTGTGGCTCCTCTCAGATTCCAGAACTTTCTGCCACAGAAATGTGAGGAACATGTGTTTTTTTAGCCAAATTTTGAGGTTTGCAAAGGATTCTGGGTAACAGAACCTGGTCCGAGCCCCGCAAGTCACCCCTCCTTGGATTCCCCTAGTTCTCTAGTTTTCGGAAATGCACAGGTTTGGTAGGTTTCCCTAGGTGCCGGCTGAGCTAGAGGCCAAAATCTACAGGTAGGCACTTCGCAAAAAACACCTCTGTTTTCTTCCAAAAATTTGGATGTGTCCACGTTGCACTTTGGGGTGTTTCCTGTCGCGGGCGCTAGGCCTACCCATACAAGTGAGGTATCATTTTATCGGGAGACTTGGGGGAACGCTGGGTGGAAGGAAATTTGTGGCTCCTCTCAGATTCCAGAACTTTCTGCCACAGAAATGTGAGAACCATGTGTTTTTTTAGCCAATTTTGAGGTTTGCAAAGGATTCTGGGTAACAGAACCTGGTCCGAGCCCCGCAAGTTACCCCTCCTTGGATTCCCTTAGGTCTCTAGTTTTCAGAAAATGCACAGGTTTGGTAGGTTTCCCTAGGTGCCGGCTGAGCTAGAGGCCAAAATCTACAGGTAGGCACTTCGCAAAAAACACCTCTGTTTTTCTTCCAAAAATTTGGATGTGTCCACGTTGCGCTTTGGGGCGTTTCCTGTCGCGGGCGCTAGGCCTACCCACACAAGTGAGGTATCAATTTTATCGGGAGACTTGGGGGGAACGCTGGGTGGAAGGAAATTTGTGGCTCCTCTCAGATTCCAGAACTTTCTGCCACAGAAATGTGAGGAACATGTGTTTTTTTAGCCAAATTTTGAGGTTTGCAAAGGATTCTGGTAACAGAACCTGGTCCGAGCCCCGCAAGTCACCCCTCCTTGGATTGCCCTAGGTCTCTAGTTTCAGAAATGCACAGGTTTGGTAGGTTTCCCTATAGGCTGGCTGAGCTAGAGGCCAAAATCTACAGGTAGGCACTTCGCAAAAAACAACTCTGTTTTCTTCCAAAAATTTGGATGTTTCCACGTTGCGCTTTGGGGCGTTTCCTGTCGCGGGCGCTAGGCCTACCCACACAAGTGAGGTATCATTTTTATCGGGAGACTTGGGGGAACGCTGGGTGGAAGGAAATTTGTGGCTCCTCTCAGATTCCAGAACTTTCTGCCACAGAAATATGAGGAACATGTGTTTTTTTAGCCAAATTTGAGGGTTTGCAAAGGATTCTGGGTAACAGAACCTGGTCCGAGCCCCGCAAGTCAGCCCTCCTTGGATGTCCCTAGGTCTCTAGTTTTCAGAAATGAACAGGTTTGGTAGGTTTCCCTAGGTGCCGGCTGAGCTAGAGGCCAAAATCTACAGGTAGGCACTTCGCAAAAAACACCTCTGTTTTCTTCCAAAAATTTGGATGTGTCCACGTTGCACTTTGGGGCGTTTCCTGTCGTGGGTGCTAGGCCTACCCACACAAGTGAGGTATCATTTTTATCGGGAGACTTAGGGGAACGCTGGGTGGAAGGAAATTTGTGGCTCCTCTCAGATTCCAGAACTTTCTGCACAGAAATGTGAGAACCATGTGTTTTTTTAGCCAAATTTTGAGGTTTGCAAAGGATTCTGGGTAACAGAACCTGGTCCGAGCCCCGCAAGTCACCCCTCCTTGGATTCCCCTAGGTCTCTAGTTTTCAGAAATGCACAGGTTTGGTAGGTTTCCCTAGGTGCCGGCTGAGCTAGAGGCCAAAATCTACAGGTAGGCACTTCGCAAAAAACACCTCTGTTTTCTTCCAGAAATTTGGATGTGTCCACGTTGCGCTTTGGGGCGTTTCCTGTCGCGGGCGCTAGGCCTACCCACACAAGTGAGGTATCATTTTTATCAGGAGACTTGGGGGAACGCTGGGTGGAAGGAAATTTGTGGCTCCTCTCAGATTCCAGAACTTTCTGCCACAGAAATGTGAGGAACATGTGTTTTTTTAGCCAAATTTTGAGGTTTGCAAAGGATTCTGGGTAACAGAACCTGGTCCGAGCCCCGCAAGTCACCCCTCCTTGGATGTCCCTAGGTCTCTAGTTTTCAGAAATGCACAGGTTTGGTAGGTTTCCCTAGGTGCCGGCTGAGCTAGAGGCCAAAATCTACAGGTAGGCACTTTGCAAAAAACACCTCTGTTTTCTTCCAAAAATTTGGATGTGTCCACGTTGCACTTTGGGGCGTTTCCTGTCGCGGGTGCTAGGCCTACCCACACAAGTGAGGTATCATTTTTATCAGGAGACTTGGGGGGAACGCTGGGTGGAAGGAAATTTGTGGCTCCTCTCAGATTCCAGAACTTTCTGCCACAGAAATGTGAGAACCATGTGTTTTTTTAGCCAATTTTGAGGTTTTGCAAAGGATTCTGGGTAACAGAACCTGGTCCGAGCCCCGCAAGTCACCCCTCCTTCAATTCCCCTAGGTCTCTAGTTTTCAGAAATGCACAGGTTTGGTAGGTTTCCCTAGGTGCCGGCTGAGCTAGAGGCCAAAATCTACAGGTAGGCACTTCGCAAAAAACACCTCTGTTTTCTTCCAAAAATTTGGATGTGTCCACATTGCACTTTCGGGCGTTTCCTGTCGCGGGTGCTAGGCCTACCCACACAAGTGAGGTATCATTTTTATCGGGAGACTTAGGGGAACGCTGGGTGGAAGGAAATTTGTGCCTCCTCTCAGATTCCAGAACTTTCTGCCACAGAAATGTGAGAACCATGTGTTTTTTTAGCCAAATTTTGAGGTTTGCAAAGGATTCTGGGTAACAGAACCTGGTCCGAGCCCCGCAAGTCACCCCTCCTTGGATTCCCCTAGGTCTCTAGTTTTCGGAAATGCACAGGTTTGCTAGGTTTCCCTAGGTGCCGGCTGAGGTAGAGGCCAAAATCTACAGGTAGGCACTTCGCAAAAAACACCTCTGTTTTCTTACAAAAATTTGGATGTGTCCACGTTGCGCTTTGGGGCGTTTCCTGTCGCGGGCGCTAGGCCTACCCACACAAGTGAGGTATCAAATTTTATCGGGAGACTTGGGGGAACGCTGGGTGGAAGGAAATTTG